>NC_136065.1:772946923-775454310 GCF_964261635.1 Lissotriton helveticus | reverse complement strand
CGGCTGGTGCTGCCAAGAAACAAAGGGGCCTCCGTTGCCTGGAAACAAAATGCAGAAACAGAGCCTAGAATGGCCGGTACTTATCCGAGGCGCTGCCCCACCCCTGACATTGTGAGCCAACATAATTGCTGGCCCAGCTGTTATGCCGCCCCCAATCCGTTTGCACCTTCCCCCACCTGCAATGTGATGTGATCAGGTGAGGCAGGGGGCCCTGTAGTGAGCTGTGAATGTGTGCCTTTCACGGGGGCGCGATCAGGCGAGGCAGGGGGCCCTGTAGTGAGCTGTGAATGTGTGCCTTTCACGGGGGCGCGATCAGGCGAGGCAGGGGGCCCTGTAGTGAGCTGTGAATGTGTGCCTTTCACGGGGGCGCGATCAGGCGAGGCAGGGGGCCCTGTAGTGAGCTGTGAATGTGTGTCTTTCACGGGGGCGCGATCAGGTGAGGCAGGGGGCCCTGTAGCTGTGAACGTGTGACCTTTCACGGGGGCGCGAGGCCCCCTGAGCGCGAGGCCCTGGGCGGCTGCCCACACTGCCCATGCCTAGCGCCGGCCCTGCCCCTGCCATTAGTGAATATTTTTCTGGTCTTTCAACTAAGGATGAAACTGACAAAATTATAATAGATCCAGAAGCTACAAATATCTCCGTAGTACCTGTAGGGCCTGAAACACGTTTTGAAATAGCACCCGGACCCGATTTGAATCTTCATCTGAGTAATGTGGTTTCTGATAATAAGCAAAAATCTATCAATTCCCTTAATAAATCAGAATTCCAGGATCAAGAGGAGATTCATCTTGTATCCTCTACTCCCAAAAATAACACTGGAAATAAATGTCAACTACAAGAACTCTGGGCTAATAAATCAAAGATATCAGAAAAACTATCAGAGCCCAAAATATCTAATAGTTTCCCTCAGTTAATAAACCCAGCACAACCTCTCTCACTTGAATCATCTGTTGACCCATTCAATATAAAAACTAACTATTCAGCCAACATTGTTACACCTATGTCAAAAGCCCTTTTTACACTACAAGAGATACTTGAGTCAGTGCTCTCCTTTCTGGGAAACATATTAGAAAATTCGGACCAAACCTTGGACGTTCAAATCGGGATCCTCAAGCATCTAGTGGAGGAAAAGAAGAGAAGAAAATCCCCTGAAATGGAAAACAAACATCCGGAATACAACAATGATCTACAAAAGAATAATAATATAAGGAATTGCAACATTGAAAAGGAGACACAAAAACACGACTGTGGTACTCAGACATTAAATGCAACAAAACGAAAAAAAGGAAAGCTGGAAAATCAACTTGAAACATCAATAATCTCTTTAAAAAAACTCTTCACGGAAAAACCTCCAAGTGAAAAGCAATATCCAATTTTCAAAAAAACGATCAAATCAAATAGACTAAATAACGATCATTTGATTGAAAATACTCAAGAAGTCAGTCTCAATAATACGCCTGAAAATAAAAAAGGTGGGAAACCCTGTAGTAAGATAGAAACTGAGCAAGTAGAAGGAAAAAAAAGAGGAAAAAGCCATTAAGACGTATCCATAAAAGAAAAAATCGCAAGTTGAAATTCCAAAAGTCCATATTTGTCAATGAAATACAAGAAGTACAAGAAGCTGAATCCGTAAAATCAGGATTGATTGAGAATATGGAAACTAGCTACAAAAAAAAGGAAGAGAAATTACAACTACTAGACCCGGTAGCAAAAGAATTTTATCCATACAAGCTCTCTGAAAAACCAGTTCACCATGATATATGTGAAAGAAATAACGAAGGAAAAAACTATTATGGAGCAGAAATACGTTACTCCAAAACATTACAACTTGAAGAACTTTTCCCAACGGATACGGCACCTCTTAACAGAAGCAGGGTCGTCAATCTCCTTCACTATATAAAGCCATTGGAAACCCTAACTAGCAATGAAATTGATTTAGTAACTTTCCCGCAACGAGATAATACAAAAAAAGCTATAGTATCGTTTTGGTCATATGTTATCCCTGAGATCATACTCAAAGAAAAAGAGACATTGCACAAACATGGGTATGATGTTATCCCAGTAATGATTCCAAAGGAAGATAGAATCCACTTAGGGTACGATGAACAAATACGATCAATTTCTAATTCCCAATATGAAAATCACTTCAGACACATTGATTTGACTGGAGCGTCGAATTCAGGAACTAATCTTACAGGGAAAGACTTTCTAAAAATAAAAATAAAAGTGGAAAATGGAGAAAGGGCAGTATGGCACCAAGACTCTAAAGGAAGAGACTTTAGTGAAAGCATAAAGTCTTGGTCACGGGTATCAGGGAATTGGAACAGTAAGAGATTCTCTACATGTCTTGGGCAATCTGTTTAACAACGGCCTAAAAATAACATCATGGAATATGGCGGGGAAAAATACGATCAAACTGAAGGAGGCCATAAGTAACCATCCAGACATCTTGATGCTACAAGAAACCTGGGCAACTGACTCATTTTCTCTGAAAAACTATTATGCTTATGACACCCCTGCCATAGCCACAAATCGGGGCCATGCAAAAGGTGGTTTGGCCATTCTACTGTCGGAGGATTACTTGTGGGGCCAGGAAGTTATTCAAACTAAATCATACCACCTGCAATGTATAAAGGTCTTATTAAAAATACATAACACAGCATCCGAAAAGGCAATTTTGCTTTTCAACGTATATGCCCCTCCTGGCCAGAATGAAGATTTCACATTTGTGGAGATAATGGAAACCATTGCGCAGATAGTAGAAGATCAATTACATATTCCATACATAATAACAGGTGACTTAAATGGTAAAATTTCCAATTTTGAAATTAGTAAATGGGCTGAATTATATAAAGAGGAATCTGTTGAACTTTCAGCCCCACAATTCCCTAAAGGTTCAAAATCCGATAAAAGAGGAAAACTATTACTATCTATATTGCCAACTTTAAATGGTGCAATCTTGAACGGCAACATAGAAGGCGACATCCCGGCATCCTTCACTAGACGGGGTAACGGAAGTCCATCCATTATTGACTACATCATCTGCAGTATGAATCTATTGGAGACTGTTACCCACCTACAAGTAAAGCTAAGCCAAGAGAGTGACCATGCGCTGATGAATTTAACTACGGAATGGAAGCCTCAAACTGCACTAGATGGGCAGTTAATTTTTCATAAAAGTTCTGTCTTGATAAATGGAGAACAGAGAAGAATTTTCTGGAGCTCTAAAATTCTGGACAGAATATCGACATTGATTGAGCACACTGGTCTCCTAGCAAAAACCTTTTTGGAGGACCCAATAGAAAACTTTGAACACATAACTAATGAGCTTAGGAATTTTCTATTGGATAAATTACATCGTGCTCCCTCAGGAGTTAACAGGTGGAATAATCAAAATTTCAATAAAAATAAAGTACAAAATAACCAAAATTCCATTATGAAGAAAAAACTGAACAAACTCGTTCGTGTCCAATATATGAATGCCTCTATATCTACTGAGAAAGAAATTAATAAACTAAAAAATAAACTCAGGAGAGCGAAGCAAAGAAATAAAAAAGAAATTCAAGACCGTAATTGGATTGACATTCAAGTAGCAGCAAAAGACTCTAATCAACGCAAATATTGGTCCCTCATAGCAAAATTAACAGGGACGAAAAAGAAACTTCAACCAATACCTGTCCCCCCAAAGGAGTGGGAAACTTATCTCACTGATTTGTACAAAGCAAACCTGATTATATCTGATGGGAAAAGTCAAGAAAAAAGTAAAAGTAAAGGTAAAGTCGACTTACAATCTCTCAGAGTTACAGCTATCTCAGTGGAAAGGACAATCAGAAAAGCAAGAAAAACAGGTGCCTCTGGCCCAGATCAGATTCCTATAAAGATTTATCAAGCAAATCCAAGGGAATGGAGTAAATCGTTATCGGATCTATTTAATTTTATCCTCAAAATCGGACAAATACCTAAATCCTGGCAGGGGAGTACGATTATCCCAATACATAAAAAGGGGAGCAAGACAACTGCCGGAAATTATAGGCAAATTGCACTAATGGACGCTGCGGGTAAAATCTTTGCAGCAGAAGTTCTACAAAGACTAAAGGACTGGGCTTTTTCACTGGATAAAATTCCAATGTTCCAAGCTGGCTTTAGGCCAAAACATTCAGTTACAGACAATATTGCTATTATCCAAACAATATTAGATAAATATGTAACAGGAAAATCTCAGTTAGTATACACAGTGTTCATCGATTACTCGACTGCGTTCGACCGTGTCGATCGACCAACTTTATGGCATAAACTCAGGGAACTTGGAATTCCAGATCAACTACTGCAAACCATCGTGAATCTTCATACCAATACCTGGTGTCAGGTACAAATGGGGGGAGAAAAGGGCCTAACAAAAAGGATACAAACAGCTAATGGTCTAAAGCAAGGGTGCCTACTGGCACCATTATTATTTTCCTTATATCTCAGCGACCTGCCTAAACAGCTACAGCAGGGCTTATGTTTATCACCTAAAATTGCTAAGCAAAGCATACAAGTACTACTGTATGCTGACGATATAGTGATGCTTGATCTAACCCCTTTCGGTTTACAAAATTCTCTGGATATACTTCATGCTTATTCAAAAGCAAACTTCTTAACCCCGAACTTAAACAAAACACAAATTGTGGTTTTTTCAAGGAAGAAATTTAGTAATAAATACAGTTGGAATCTAGGTGGAGGAAAAGTAGAAATAGTGAACGAGTATCCCTATCTAGGCAGGATACTATCAAAGAACATCTCTAATGCAAAACATATAGAAAATTTAATGAGGAAATCTGATGTTCACACTGAGGCCCTCTTAAGACTCTACCGTTCTACTGGAAATCGGCACTTCTCTTCTCTGATTAAAATATATAAAGTAAAAATTCCACCTGTGCTATCATATGCAACAGAGTATATTCCGATAAAACAGTGGACCTACATGGACCGTAAAGAGGGGAAAATTTTAAAAAGAATAATGAAGGTCTCTGACTCCGTACCAGTTCAGGCATTACGTTTGGAATTCTCGATTACAAGTTCTTTCGCCATAGCATTAGCCAATGTAATCAGGTGGAGCTACAATCTACTTAATGCAAAGGAGGGCACATTAAGACACTTACTGAAAAAGGAAGTCTTCAACAGTGAAACAAAAAACCAGACCTTCTCAAACAATATGAAAACTATATTCCAAATGGCAGACATCACCCCGGATATTTTATGTAGTTGGTCAGCAGCTCAATTGAAACTGTTTCTAAGATGCTACACCCCGAAGCTAAGCTATGAACTAGACTATGACCACTGCAAAAAACTGAAAACATATAAATCCTTTGTGGACTCTTTGGAATATAAGCAAATTCAACCATATATCGGGTATTCCCTGATCCATGGCGCAAGGAGGACAATCACTATGCTAAGATTGGGCATTTTACCTGTATTAACTTACACAGCAAGGTGGTCGCCAGGAGGATCATTCCTATGCCCCCTGTGTGAAGGGGGAGACCAAGACATTGAGCATTTGCTGTTCGTGTGTCCCAACATAAATGTAACTATTGCACGCACTAGATATCTTGCCCCGATTTATCAAACTTGTAGAATTATCAAAGTGAGTGAACTATTGCAGTTGTGTAAATATCCGTCAAATGAATTTGTTTGCTACAATTTCTTTAAGTTTTTTAAATCTTTTATACCATTGTACTGATTATATGTGAAATTTATCTTTTCTTTCTTGTAAATTGTATATTTGTGGTCCTCTGTCGAGTACCAATACAAATAAAAAATTTTTGACTTTGACTTTGACAGTCCCTAAGTAAATCAAACTATATAATCCAATATCCCGGCACTCAATTGTAATAAATTTTAGTTCCTTATGTATTAAACATTAAGACTTTTTTTCCTCTATGCACAGATCCTGAGTATTACATCCACAAGTGACACTTTTAGTTCTTATTGATTAAAGGAATTTATTAACACACATTAGTGAGCATAGTCAACAAAAATTATATATACATCAGACAAAGAATAATATAAGAGCTGGTCAGGAGAAGATGATCAACAAAGTGTACAGGACAGTTGGTAGTTTGCATGTCCTTCTTTTCCTAATCCACAAAAGACAACTTTCTTTGTCTGATGTATATATAATTTATTGTCAAACGAGGTGCGCCCCAGTAGCATTACTGCCAGTGAAAGTTCATACAAAGTTTATGTGGAGAGCGGCACCCTCTGTATATGTGCACCTAGGTAGTAGGGTGTTTTTTTCCCGAGAGGCACCAACCCCAAATGTAACTCTGTTGTTATAAACTTTTCCAATCCTTAAATATATGGCTTAATCTGAATTTATTGTCAAACGAGGTGCGCCCCAGTATCATTACTGCCAGTGAAAGTTCATACAAAGTTTATGTGGAGAGCGGCACTCACTTTTTCAGATTAAGGGACCAAGAGGGACATAAGGAAATACTTTGTAAAAAAGCTTTCCTTCTATTTTTCAAACATCTCGGTGGATATAGCATCTAATATGGAAAATTTTGAGGAGGAAAGAAATGCGATGTTACAAGAATTGTTCACTGGTGCCACAAGCAAGGTTCCCACAACTAATAAGACGACCGAGCAGGAAGGTCTGAAATTGAAGTTTATCAAACTGGAACGAGCTCGCAAACTAGAAGTGTCCCGTTGGTGGGACGCAATAATTTTGAAACGTTATTTGGACATAAAGCAGGTCCCACGTGGGTTAAGAATTATTATATTCCCAACTTTCGAGGTCCTAGATGGAGACTTGTTGAAAGAATGGGAAGAGCTAAATTTGAACTCCTCCTATAGGATTCAGGACTAAATTAAATTAACACTAGAGCTTTCTAAGGGACAACGAACCTAGAGGGACGCAATTTACCTGTAAACTGAGACCCAAGATTTTTACAGCGTACAGTGGTCTTTTACGCACTATGATAGGAATATTAGCATAACGCTGTGCGTCACTTTGAATTCGTGTACGTGAGATCAATAACACATAGAGTGTATGCCGGGAATACAAACGACAGTAAATAGGAGCATTACAAACTCTTGAACAAAGTTATTCAGTATAAGAGCATTGGAATCTTGAAACTCATCGGGAAGAACAAAGACATAGACATCCTATTTTGTCTTATAATTATTCAGAAGCCTTGAGGAAGTCACATGACGTGACGAAACACGTGTCGGCTGTTGTCTTTTGTGGATCAGGAAAAGGAGGACATGCAAAATACCAACTGTCCTGTACACTTTGTTGATCATCTTCTCCTGACCAGCTCTTATATTATTCTTTGTCTGATGTATATATAATTTTTGTTGACTATGCTCACTAATGTGTGTTAATAAATTCCTTTAATCAATAAGAACTAAAAGTGTCACTTGTGGATGTAATACTCAGGATCTGTGCAAAGAGGAAAAAAAGTCTTAATGTTTAATACATAAGGAACTAAAAATTGTTACAATTGAGTGCCGGGATATTGGATTATATACTTCTTTAGCACCGATCCTCAGTATAAGAAGTCTATCAGACAAGGTTTACTAAGGCAGGTAGTGCGGGGAAGTAACTCGAAACCCAATAAACTATGTAACAACAATGATTAAATCATAGTCCAGGCAGTGCTTTTAATTGTAAGAAAAACATTTACTTTTAACACACAATACTGTACATAAATGATAGAAGGCAACAACGTGATACTCATTCATCAGGGGAGTAACCGCAGTGAACGAAACTACATGGTATTGGCCTAGGCAGCTCCCTGTGTTAAGATATCCTAAAGATACATCCAAAGCAAGACAGGACACATTGAGCTCTCCTACCCCCAGGTAAAGTGGTGGGTAAGGATCTCTTGACACCTCTATGAGCTCCCCATCCGCCCCCTAAAGTGATTGTGGATATGTTCTTTGTAGTGAGTCATGTGTCTCAAAGTCGAAGTTCTACCTACAATGTTTCATCCGTGCACTGTATATTTGATTAGTCCTCGCTGGCTTCTGCAAGCTGGACCAACAACAAGAACAATGGTTCTCTCGGAGGAAGCTTTAAGCCTAAACTCCCTTGCATTACAGTGAAGATTAACGCATAGTTGTATTTATATTTGATATTATTTAATTTTTCAGTTCAAAACAAAGTTTATTTGGACTAATTAGTCCTTAAACATTTAAAATCTCCATAAATACAAACTCCTAAAATCACATATTTTGAATAAAATCTATCATGAAATTCATACATTTAAAAATTCATTGATCCTTCCATCACTCCATTTAACATACTGTATGTCATATAATATTTTTAAAACAAGTATTTCCGTTCTAGTCACATTTAAGGATTTTTTGAAACTTTTTGGATGAACTTCCCCATAGCGCAAACTATATCTAAATAATTCATTTCAGTTACAAGATCTACTGCTTGTACCCTATTTTTAATACTATACTTTTAAAAAATTGGGCATAAAAAACCTTTCCGTATATCAAAAATCTTCTGACATTCCAATAAAATATGTAATATATCGCACGTAGTTCCCAGAATACAAACACTTTGCTTTCAATCATTTCTTTTTTCACCCCATTGTTAGCATAACAGGGGTTAAAACCAGTTCTCAACCTTAGTAATTCTCTTCTATCCAACGACAGGATAGCCTATCAACATAAGGGAAATGTTGTTCATTTTGCCACGAGTTAGCCATAAAACGTACCGATTTTTTTCCCTTGAGATAATCTTGGTCGTGAGCTGAAGAGATTTCTCTCCCCTGGGCCCTGAGTTCCCTCTTATCTACCTCGATTTGTAAAGTCTGCGGGCACAGCTTGATCCTCATAATTATACAAGCTTTAGTTATAATTTCTCTTATCCCTTTTGCCCACCTTAGCTCGCCCCTCAGTATCTCATTTCTACACCACTGCGAGATTTTATGTTCTTCCCCAACACCCAGGCGCTGCCACAATCTTAATAGTGCCATACATGCCATTATATCCCATGAAGTCATGTTTCTAATCTTTCTGCCTGGACCATTGAGGACATGGGCAACGATAATACGTTTTTTAGGCATTTTCCCTCTTCGGCATCCCATTAGTTTCTACTACTCAAATATAGCAATTCTGCTCCGTATAGGAATTGTGGTGGTATCATAGCTACATAAGCTTTTAAAACCGGTCTGTCAGACTTTTCACCATAAACTCCATAACATTTTTTTAGACCACTGACAGAGGCTGATGCCCTCAGTTTTAATGCATCTAGATCGGTTTGCCAATTACATTTTTCCAAAAACCACATCCCTAGATACCTATATCTGTTTACCGTTTCCAACTTTGTGGAGCCCAAAAACCAGTTGAACCTTATTTTTATTCTTCCAAAGCTTAGTACCGTTGTCTTATCCATATTTACTATAAGTTTTTTAAGCCTGCAATATTCATTGAACATATTCATCTTTCTATGCAGGCCGATCTCTGTGTGGTCTATTGTTATGAGGTCGTCTGCATACAATAGACATACAATATATTTTCTGTTTAACTTTGGGCTGGCCCACCTTGCAGTACCTAAGACTGTAGGTAAGTCTGCTATAAATAAGGAGAAAAGTAGGGGGGACAGTACACACCCCTGTCTTAACCCATTTCCAATTGGGATTTTCTGTGATAGGCTCCCCTCTATGTCCAAAATGATCTTCGCCCAATTATAAGTATGAGGTGCTTGTATTAACCTTATCAGATCCCTTGGGATGTTGTATCCGACCAACCTCTCTCACAGTGCCTCGCAGTCCACTAGATCAAATGCTGCGTGAAAGTCTACAAAGCAGCAGTAGAAACTGCCCCTGGGCTCCATAGAATTCAGCGCAATGGACCAGAGTACAAAGCAGTGGTCGACTGTAGAGTGCCCCTCCTTAAACACCCCCTTTTCCCGGGGGCACAAACTGATTTACTTCTAACCAGTCCTTGAGTCTTTCGCAGATTATTTTGGCAAATACTTTTTCTCCTACGTCCAGTAGGTTAATTAATATATAGTTCTTTAGGGCTTTTACATCTCCTCGTTTGTGGATGGGTCTTATGATTGTTCCTCTCCGGTTTTCTGGTATATGACTCCTATTAAGAATCCCAAGGAACATGCAAGAATTCTGTCCACCACTCTGGCTTGGTTTTTATGATTACTGCAGGGAGGTTGTTTGGTCCTGCAACTTGAGTCAAGGTTCAGTTGGATATGATTTTTGTAATATATAGTAGGTAGGTAAGTGATTAATAGTATATATTTGTTATTTACAAAAGGACAAAAAACTGTTGATGGGGTTGCAGTACAATTTTGGTCACACACAACTCCAACTTTGAGTATTCTATTTAAAAACCTACAATGAATGCCAGTCAACAGAACAGTATGTCAACGTTTCGACTCCGTACCGTTACTTCACCAGGGTCTTCATCAGGACCAAACAGAATAGTAGCAACCCTGATTGTAATGTACCAATTTCTTCAAAGGGTCCCGCCATATCAAGACTTTGTAAAATTTCAGCTGGACGAAACGTCTATTCTCCTTAGAAAAAGTCACTGTCAATAGACCAGTGTGAAGACCACTAGTAGGGCAGCTGAATGAGTGGCTGTCTGTTTGGTGATGCGGTCTGTCAACACGAGGCAGGGGCTGTGCCACTGGTGTGTATTTTCACACAGCTCGCTAGGAGAGATCGCGCTGACTGCCCTTTTCTGGCCAATATTGTTGCTGTTTCCATCCTCCACATCTTACGTGCAGTTGTGTACCTGACTAGTGAAGGCAGAACTGCATGAACAGTTTTGAGGGGAGGTCTGCTCTTTTCTCTTGATAATTTTCTTCAGAACAAAAAACAAGCCCATCACTAAACAAAGTGAAGGACCCATATTGGGTCGCAAAGGTGCTCAAAGATATAGGTAACTGCCGACCACTGTTTCAATCTGGGTACATAATCAAACTTCCAGAGACAGTGTTATTCTTCTGATAAAGCAGCTGAATGAGGTTGCAGCTTTGCTGAGTGCCAAGACATCATGCGTTCTTCTGCTTCTTATGAGGAAACCACCTAGTACAGTTTAATTTTTCTGATAATCAAGTCATAAATACCTTTGTTTATAGGCTAACTGGAAAAGTGCCATGGTGGAAAGGCCTCACCATATGGCCTGACAGTGCACATCTTTCACTGCCCCAGTTGCTTTCTGTCCTCCTTTTTCTGGGCACCCTCTCCTTCATGTAAGAATACCTCCATCATTCCTTCTCAAGTGGTAAGCCATCTACTTCTCTCAGGGTACTGTCACTGCAGTTCTTTCTGGTAGGTTACGGAACTCCCAGGTTCTTATTCCCAAACTTAGCAAAGTGCAAGAAACAACCCTGAAGGGGGAACAGCCATTACAATGCAACTTTTACTACTCAACTCATCCTCTCCCTCACCAAGAACCCAGAAATCACCAGACTCAGCTTCCAAGAAGGAATGAGAAACATAGCAGCCTGGATGAAGGACAGCTGTCTGAAGCTCAACTCAGAGGAAACCGAGGTCCTCATCCTCGGGCCCTGCACCTCTGCCTGGGACAACACCTGGTGGCCCTCCGGCCTCGGGAGCCCGCCCACCCCTACTTACCCCTCTCGGAACCTCAGCATCATCCTCAACTCCTCCCTTTCCATGAACCGCCAGATCAACGCCGTTGCCTCCACCAGTGTTCAACTGCCTCCGCATCCTCCGTAAGACCTTCAAATGGATCCCCCTGACTGCAGAAAGACTGTCACCCACGCACTCATCCCTAGCAGACTGGACTACGGCAACTCCCTATATGCCGGAATCAACAAAACTCTCCTACGCAAGCTCCAAACCACCCAGAACGCCGCAGCCAGGCCCATCCTTGGGACACTGCGCCACAAACATATGACCCAACACCTTCGAAGCCTCCACTGGCTCCCCGTCAAGAAGAGGGTCACTTTCAAGCTCCTCACCCACGCCTACAAATCCCTCAACAACATCGGACCCAAATACCTCAACGGCCGAGTATTTCTTCACATTCCCAAGAGAAACCTCCGCTCCTCCGACCTCGCCCTGGCAGAAGTCCCCGGCATCCGCAGAAGCAGAGCCGGCGGGAGAGCTTTCTCCTACATCGCAGTGAAAACCTGGAACGAACTCCCGATCAGCATCAGATGCTCCCCAACCCTCCACGCATTCAGGACCTCAAGACCTCAAGACCTGGACCTCAAGGACATCAAGACCTGGCTCGTCGACTGACCCGGAGCTGTTTCTCTCCCCCTCCCAGCACCTTGAGACCCTCATGGGTGAGTAGCGCATTTTATAAATCACTGATTGATTGATTGATTGATTGAAACTGGCCTGATTTGCAGATGTGGGCCGCTTTTAGTAGCGAACTGGTTCTCTAATGGTGATCCCTTTTATTTCGGTGCCATATTTTTGCCCCAGTCCGACCCTGGACCATACCGTGTCAGAATGTGTGCTATACAGATGCCAATAACATTACAGTACAACTTGCCTTGTGACGTTTGACTGTAAGAGAAAGCATCCGTTTTAGATGTTAAGGTATTAATGTACAACACTGGTTATCATGAACAAATATATAGCATTCCAGGCAGAAATAAATCACAATGAGCTTTTCAAGATGAATTAGACTTTGACGTGGTGAATGCTAATTCCTCTGCTGGTGACACATCCGCGATTTATTTTTTTAAAGTTTACATTTTGATTCACTTTACATTTTCAACGTGTAATGCTTTTATTACTGTTTTTTGTTCAGGCAACCACAACTGTCTCTGTCACCATCCTCGACGAGAATGACAACTTTCCGGTGTTTCAGAAGCTACAGTACGAAACCACCCTGGCCGAGGGGCCCATCACACTCAACTCCATCATAGTCACAACCACAGCTGTGGATTACGACGAGGGACCCAACGGCACCATTGTGTATGCCATTACTGACGGCAACATTATCAACACTTTTCAGATCAACAATTCGACGGTGAGAGACGCTGTGAATACTCCCACGGGGTTCCTGTTGGTTTGGCGGGGCAGTTACGGCAATGCAGGACTTTTGAGCAGTCGTTCGTACATGTGGCTGGTTGTTATCACTGCTCAGTAAACGTGTGAGCACACTAGCAGCTGTTGTTGCTGAGTGTTCATAGTCACAAAATCAGAGCGGGAACGGATCACTTGTCCTGGGTTACCAGGGTTTTATTTTCATTTTCGTTTCACGGTACCAATAAAAAACCCTCAATCACGTACCAAGGCTTGGATGGCGGTATATCTTGGTTCACCCCCTTTGAAGGTACGTGGCAGCATCATCATCGGGTTATTTATTAGGTCTGGGTTCAGGCTCTTTTAGAATCTTGGGCGTGCATAAGAAGTGGAGTTAGGAGTCTTCCGCACTGATTTCAGTTCATAAAAAAGGTCGACATGCCTTTGATTCGCCCAGTAGGGGTCGGGTAGGCTTTCTTCAGGACCTAAAACTAGTGAAAAAAGTGATAAAGACCTTTATCTTCAAGATCTATATGGGTCTAGGTATATTAACCTGACTCTGAAAGTACCTCTTAGTCATTGCGCTATGACCTCATCGGGTGGTTCCAGATGGATATACACATTCTCGTGTACTGGAAAGGCACGACTTGTGCTGTCTCTCCCTCTCGGTCCCCGAACGCCCAACATTTTAAAAGAGCCCGAACCCAGACCGAATACATTTTTGTTCAAACTGGCCACTCAAGCTTTTTATCAGAACACCCTTCTTTTTTCATTCACTTTGTAATTCACCATTGTTGATTACTGATCACTACTGCTGTAACCAGTGGTTTACCTCCGGGTGGAGGAAGTATAACAACTAACCCGATGATGATGCTGCCACGTACCTTCAAAGGCGGAGAACCAAGATATACCGCCATCCGAGCCTTGGCACGTGATTGAGTTTTTTTTTATCGGTACTGTGAAACGAAAAAGAAAAGAAAACCCTGGTGACCCAGGACAAGTGATCCGTTCCCGCTCTGATTTTTTTAACTATGTACCAAGGAAGCTGAATGGATCACAACCACTTCCTTCTCCCTCCTTTTGATTTGATACATGTTCATAGTCACGTCAAGCTTTTCTTCTACCATGTAAACAAGGGCTGGCATTGGTGGAGATTTGGGTGCAATAGTGAGGAGGACACTGCAATAAGCACACCGTATTGACGTTTCCTGCCCATCTGCCTGGCTGCCTGCCTCTCTAAAGGAGCCTGCTGGCAGTCCATCTCAGCACCTTTCTTCCTGTCTGTGGTGTTTATACCTAGTATACCTACGGTACCCTACATGTATATGCCTCTCTAAAGGAGCCTGCTGGCAGTCCATCTCAGCACCTTTCTTCCTGTCTGTGGTGTTTATACCTAGTATACCTACGGTACCCTACATGTATATGCCTCTCTAAAGGAGCCTGCTGGCAGTCCATCTCAGCACCTTTCTTCCTGTCTGTGGTGTTTATACCTAGTATACCTACGGTACCCTACATGTATATGCCTCTCTAAAGGAGCCTGCTGGCAGTCCATCTCAGCACCTTTCTTCCTGTCTGTGGTGTTTATACCTAGTATACCTACGGTACCCTTCATGTATATGCCTCTCCGAAGGAGCCTGCTGGCAGTCTATCTCGGCATCTATCTGCCTGTCTGTGGTGTTTGTACCTATTATCACTCCGGTACCCTACCATGTGGTGTAGATATAATGTTATCCTGCTTTTTGCTTAGACAGCATTGCCAGTTTGTTGACTATTTTTTAGAGAAAAGGGTAATTTTGCTCATTAACTTTGAGGTAACAGAAAATGATTAGGGCCTCCTGCAGAATGGGATATGAGGTCCTGAGATAGATCACAGAAATTCATAGACCCCAGGGTGAGTGAGTGTGTGTGGGGGGGAGGGTGCTTTGCAGAGTGGGATCCCCTGCACCATAAGGGCGGCAGGGTATTGTGTTACAACCGGCCTCTGGCGCAATGTCAGACTTTCTTAATCATTTTGTTGCCTCTAGGGGCTCGAGTCATTAGACAACTACTCAGCACGCATTTTATCAATCTCAGAAGAATGAAAGACTGAGTTTGCCCAGCCACAGTTCAAATCTGTAAACATACATCTCAAATTCGTCACACAATCAGCTGCCTTGTCTGCACATTGTTGCTCCATCATTAAACTAGGCACAGTGTTTTTTAAATGAACAGGGCCCTTTTAAGCCAGCATTGTATGTAGGTCACATGGGTCGATAGCAGTGTTGCAGAACTATAGGGAATAGTTTTAACATGTGTTTATTTCACTTTCTTTTAGGGTCTTATCCGTGCTGTGAAAGAGCTTGATTATGAGGTCTGCCTGGGCCGTTACACTCTGATAGTGACTGCTACAGATCAATGTCCAATCCTCTTGCGCCGCCTAACCTCCACTACTACGGTATGTCACCTTTAATCTATGGCTAGATCAAAAAAATTGCACATACTTCTCTATTGATAAATAAAGCATTTGGACATTCTTTCATTTTACTGTTATTTGGTTTCAATTATAAAACACTACTCTCTATTCTGCAGCTACCAAAACCTTATGCTCTCTCCGATCATGTCTTATTACCCTTGTACATGTAATTTATCATCAGTTGCTCTTCTTTGTCTAACTCTCAGATTAAAATATATTCACATGATCTCTGAAAGCACTTTAACACCAGAGGCGCCTAACTTTCTTCCATTACATTTTGAATTAACATTTATTACACGGTATTACACTGGTTACATTAACTTAATCTCACAGAATGTATATTATGCCGGAAGAATATACGGAATAAAGTAACCTCTGCATTGCAAGTCACAGAGGAGATCCATGACCACATAGAGGAATGAGGTCAATCCTCTCCGTGAGAACCTGTATCCAACTCCTTTCCCCCCCAAAATTAAACAAAAGAGACCAATCAAAGTGGAACAATTTATTCTTGTTATCCCCACAATAGGTTTACCAATTTGTAATGGTGTAGACGGTGCAGTGTTCATGAGTGAAAGTGACATGAACAGGACAACAAGATACGTTTATTTACAATATGGGGTGCACCCTCATTTCAAAATGTTGTAAAGTACAATCTCAATATTGTTTCTTCATGGTGAATATTTCTGTAAAGGTCAGCCCTTGAGAAAGTGTCGACATTTCAACCCAAACCACAAGTTATATGGGTCTCATTTGGAGAAACAATGTCATCTAACACAAAGTGTCAGAAAGAGAGTCAGTCTGTAATTGTGGAAATGTATATGGCCAGGGACTACCTAACATCCCCCTCCCCCGCCTTGTGTTTAACCAACATTTATTAAAGATGGACATGAGAGAGGATTTCTTTGGAGGCGGGGGTCGTACAACCCCCGACCGTATTTATTAAAACATAAAATCAGATAAAAATTGAAATAAACAATATTTACACATTTTTTACGCAGAAAACGTAGCATGACATTTGATTACAATTAATATGTACAGATATCAGATGGCTAACCTTAACATACTTCTAATACTTCCTATCCGAGTCTAACATCTTAACCATAATCATACATTAATTACTTTTCTGTGTATCCTATTTGGGCCTACGGCAAGGTCACTAACTGGTGTCAGATCCTTATCAATTAGCCACGCCCTCCCGTAGGAGTGCGCATGCGCACAGGGCCCATTTACCGAGAGGGTACCTCCCCCTGGTTACCCCCGGTTACCCCCGTACGCTCCATGAACTCCATTAAAAGGGGGCCCTTGCACTCTGTGCCATTTAGTGATGTCATTGTGCTCGTGCGGGGTGGCCAACCAGCCTAAAGAAAGTGTGACTCTCCCCCTCCCCCCTCCCCTGCACCCATCCAGCCAACCGGATGTACCGCCCCTGGAGTTCTAGGAGAGGCCACTTGTCGCTCCCCCTGGGCGACCCCATTCAAGAATGGCGCCGCCCCCTAGGGACCTTACATTTACTTTACTGCTCACCAATCATGACCTTACCGCCACAGGCCAGCGTAGTTGACCGACTATCTGGCCACCCCAATCCTCCTACACTGAAAGGTCATTCCCAGCCCTGACACTCCCTAGCCAAGCCATTATATTTTCCAATAGGATTTGGTTACCTAACCTAGTCAGGTTGACCCCGTCTTTTAAGAAGCACAGTTCCCCCCTGACACACCCATGCGCTATGTTTTGTAACTGAGGGGACCTGAACAATTTCCCTATATTGTTGTTTGATCCTCCTTACCAAGTGATTCAACACTTTCACAGAATCTCCCCCCCTCCATTTGAACCTGGATATCATCTGGGACCAAACTATGGTACAGCCCTGGCATGCCTACTTCAGAGATTATGTCCTCCATCAAGACCCTTCTACCCAGATTTACCAGATCGTTCCCACCTAAATGCAAGATAATTATCGTGGGTGGAGGTCTGTGTCCACTCAACAGATCTGTAACAAAACCCCTAAACTGACTGAGGCTTTACCGTGGAAAGAAACATTGAAACCATCCTGCTCAGCTCTTTGTCTGTAATTACCTGAAAGAAAAACAGATTTCATACGCCATATATAAGAATGACCCAATAACCCATACAACATGTGCTCCCTTGTCCTGTGGATGTGGCCGCCGTTGTGAAGAATCTTGCTGGTGATGCGCCGACGGCAGTTTCCCCCCTGTGTGACAGGTTCGAGAAACTGAAATGTAAGCAAAGAAACAGGACAGGACAGGCACCAGCCCATAATTGCCTCACAACATGTGCAGTCGCACATAGCGCTTGTAACAATTAGAAGACCATTTTCCAAATCTCTTCACACTGTTGCTATGCAACCCTCTAGCTGTTATAATAAACACAAAGGAACAAAGGGGGTCTGCAAAACCACCTCGTGTGGCTGGCTACCCTAAACTCCGATAGAAGTAAGGAGTAGAAACCCTAGTCACCCTGGATAGCCTATTAAATAACATACATTATAGTGAAGGGTATGTGTGCATTAGAAATAAGTACATACAGTGCCAGTTTACTGAATCCAAAAGCTCAGAAGTGGATTACCATCAAATGAACCCAGTGATCAGTCCTATCATTTGGTTTACCCGTATCAAGTGGTTGGTCCTTTGATCATCGAAACCATTTAACGACAAACTCGATATTAGAGCAGGGTCAAGTCCACAGGCACTTATGACAGCTGATCATTAATGGTTATGGGGATAGTGAATTCGCAGTGCAACTAAAGAATATAGTGGTGAATTGAAAAAGAGTGGGATGTCCTAAAGAAAGACAATTTTATTAAACTAAGGACATCTCCCCTTGTTAAAACCAGAACAGTGCAAACGACAGTGAAAACAAATGTCTGTCGTGAAAAAAGGCCAACATGTTTCTGCCTAATGGGGCAAAAAACGTCCCCCGGCTTTCATCAGGGCCTCTGCCCTTGAATTATTGCTACTGCTGAAAGTGATAAACTAATTATAAACAATGTGCAGACAAAAGAAAAAGAAAATGTGTTAACGGTTGGAACAAATACAACCTGTCAAATTAACTAATCCTCCGATTCAGTGGGTGCATAAACACATCCCCCCTCCCCCTAAGACTCAGGCTTGAGCTTAGAGGCACCGACGGACAGAGCGGGGCCTCAAGAAACCTGAGCATGGTCCAGGTGAGGTGAGGTCCAGTCCCCGGTCAAGCTGGATGTGTTTATGCACCCACTGAATCGGAGGATTAGTTAATTTGACAGGTTGTATTCGTTCCAACCGTTAACACATTTTCTTTTTATTTTGTAGCAATAATTCAAGAGCAGAGGCCCTAATGAAAGCCGGGGGACGTTTTTTGCCCCGCTAGGCAGAAACATGTTGGCCTTTTTTCACGACTGACATTTGTTTTCACTGTTGTTTGCACTGTTCCTGGTATTAACAAGGGGAGATGTCCTTAGTTCAATAAAATTGTCTCTCTTTAGGACATCCCACTCTTTTTTAATTCACCTCTATATTCTTTAGTTGCACTGCGAATTTACTATCCCCATAACCATTAATGATCAGCTGTCATAAGTGCCTGTGGACTTGATCCTGCTCTAATGTCAACATTTCAACACGCCATTCACTAGGGAGCATCCAATCCTTCTGCTTCTTGGCATACTCCATTTCCCTGTTATCTACAAGCAAGGATAACATATTAATGTAAGCACCAGACCATATCAATTCCTTCACCTCCCATGTTACATGCCTAGCCAGATAGTTCCTCCTAGTGGGTGCACACCCACACCCAGCGGTGGCAATAATACATCCTTACTTATTGCCCCAGCTCCTTCTGGCTCCGCCATCTTGTCTTTTCCCGTGCCGCCCTCCGGTAGCGCTGGTTGGGGTAGAATGGAAGTACCTGGCCCTTCACCTGGCACCCCGCTTGGGGCAGCAATAATCTTCGCCACCATCCTCTGTGCCTCCGCTAACGGGTCCTCCCCTACTTCTTTTGCACCCGCCGAAGACGGTAGCATTCCCCCCTTCCTAACCAAGGGAGCACTGCCGCTATCTGAGCCACTAGCTCCTGCAGTACCTGATTAACCCCTGCTGGTGCTGGGACAGGGTTGGGGGCCACTGGATTCAGAACAGGGACCACCGGGAATGATGCAGGGCTAGGTGTGGGCACCAAAGGGATTACCGCTGGGACCACCGGGATTGATGCGGGAGGCACCTGACTTGGTGCAGGCACACACGGGGTAGGACTGGGCACCAAAGGGACACTTGCCAGGATCTCTGGTATAGGTGTAGGGCTCACCGGTAGCGCGGAGATGCACTGTTCCTTAGCGCGGAGATGCACTGTTCCTAGTGTAATCAGGCGCTTAATAAATGTTTTTATTATTATTATTATTATTGGAACTCCTGAGGGACCCTCCTCTGGAGGAATCTCCCTTCAGGGCTGACTTGGTGTGGGTTCTTGATTCATCCCCTTCCTCGGTCTAGCCCGCCTGGGGAACGGGTCCAATTCCCCCCTGGGTTTTGGGGGCACTATTGTTCGCTTAGGCCTGCCTGTTGAACCACTCTGCCCATCTTCTCTTTGTTTGAGCTCAGCAAGGCTCTGCCCCGTTTGCTCTACCTTTCCCCATCTCCTATCCATTGTCGCCATCCTGCGCATCATTACCTCAAACATATGTTCCATGCTGAAACGCTTCACTCCACGTTTACTGGCCATAGCTCCTGAGACAACAACTGCAAGGTAACGTATGTACTGATAATCAATAACACTGCGAAAATAATGTTAACTGTTACCTAAATGGGATCTGTCCAGGTCCTTACCTGTGTACGTTGGGGGTCCACAAACTGGCCGTAAGCACCACTCAACTGGGACCGCACCACACCAACTAGCCTGGGTGTTTGGTGAGTAAACTATAGCCCGGCGGCCCACAGAAGCAGTGAAGTGTAGGCCTGTCTGTGACCCCTAAAAGCGATGTCCTCTGTGTCGCCTCTCGCTGAGCTAGCGTGATGAGTACCTCTGAGTGCACTCCTATAATGAAAATTCACAGGTTACCGTATGCTCTGAGCACACAAAAACTGAACACCTTTCATATAAAGCATACAGTAATGTTTAGTGCACTCCTTGGTGCAACACAATTATTTTTCTAAGTGATGAACCCCCTTCCAACTGTTCCTGGAGCTCAACGCACTCTTTTAAATGACTCCCCCCTTCTTTTACACACAATGTTATTGAAGGCACTGGGGAGATTTATTGATTTGCCCAGAATCACAGGATGTCAATGTTATTGCAGAAAATTGGAAGCCAATTCTGTAGACATAAACTTCATGCAATTCCTGACACAAAGTACATATTAAAACAGGGAGAACAAATTGCAGCAGCTACTTCACCTAAGTAGCAACCGTAGTCCTACACAGACTGTGCCTGTTTTTTGCTACGAATGCGCCCCATTCCTACAAATGACAATAGACACGCTTGGAGCTGAACAAAAGCTGAACAAAATAAGGCACAATATAAGCACAATGCAGAGCTAACACGGCAATATCAAACAGGAACTGGTGGTGTGTGGGCTCGAACCCTGGCGATCAGGGCAGCGTCCACACAGCAAAACGGCACACCAGTGGTGCTGCGGGGTGAGCGTTAACCCTAATTAAAGAATCACGCAAACCACTCAACAAAGGTAATCAGCCTTCCTCCTGCAGCACACCCGAATCCCCCCGGTACCTGGAGGCGCTTGCGAGCGCCTAACTTAATCCTGCGGTGCCCCGCTCGCTTTCATACGCCGCATACGATACGGCAGCAACCTCTGCTTCCGGGGAACAAAAGGGAAAACGCTGGCTCCGCTCTCCGACGCATGTCACGACAGGACCTGCAGAGGAGATAGAAAAATGAACAACCAAGCCGGCCGCCGTCCTCCGTGCTCACTCTCCCGATGTAAGACGAATCGTCCGGCCACCGCGCCTCTTCTGCCCGATCTGAAAAAGTAAGCAAAGAAAAAGATTACAGCCTCCTAGAGGCTAGGTGGGGCAGACCTGGGAGCGCAGGTAAAAGAGGCTGACTCCCGCGCTCCACGGCCTTTTAAACCCCATACTGGCCAGGCCGGTTCTAACCGGCCTGACCTCTGCTCCCCGATTCAATCGCTTCCGGGTCACTTGGGATCCCCTATGGGCGAATCCGTGGTGAGGCGCGCCCACCACGTCATGATGATGCGATGGGGCGCGCCCCACCATGGAGAGCAGGCGAGGAGGGAGGGGGGCCGGTGCCCGGCCATACTTGCGGGGGGGCTGATGTCGGCCCCCGCCTTTCTCTTCCAACACCAGGGCCAAGTAGATGACTGATCAGAGCGCAAGCTCTATCTCGTCAACTTAAAACATACTGTGTCCACATATCAGCTTTCTGGATCACAGAGACCAGAATGCTCAAATGAATTCACTGTGCATCGCTATTACAACTCTTCAATTCATTGTGTTGGATACAGGTTTTCGCGTGGAGAAATAACCTGTTCACAAATGAGTCCCCCGGAGCCCATGTTCTACTCATTAATTGTTACCCTGGTTCCAGATCTGTACTTATTAGGGTTGGCTGTGTGTTACATACCACATAGAAGAATGAGGTCAAACATGACCTTTACAATGTCATGCAACTTTTAATGCATGGTAGAGGGTATTTTATTTCTTATAATACATTGTAACATCATTATCCTTCCCCTAAAAACATGAAGTCATTGGCCTCTTGTTCCTTATACAAACAAGTATGGTTGCAAATATGCGAAACAAATGTGAAATCCATAGTGAAAACGTAGATATCCCAATATACAACCAGTTTGTTTATGCAGTTCAATGCAAGTCACTTTCAAAAATACCTATAGTACATAAAGTGTGATAACAAGCAGTTTAATACAAGTCCGTTTTTAAAACAAAGGTGCAGTAGAGACAAGCAGAAAGATTTAAAATGTTCTTTCATTACGCAAGTAGTGCAAAAAAAACATGTTGCCATCGATATCTTTAAACAACTGCTTTAATTATGCTTTGTGACCTTAATTATCTCTCCTGTTGGCTGATGGCTCTTGAAGCAGGTATTGTGATGTCAGAACTCAAATATAATAAGCTTATTACAGCTGAGGTCTGACCCCATTACTATATTATCGGCGACTAGGTGCGTCGCAAGTTGCCAATTATGACAAAATTAGAGATAGATTTTTGTACAGGGATTGCATAATCCCATTTATTATAAAACAATTAGAGAGAGTTTTCAATACAGGGATTGGAGGCTCCTGTTTATGTAGAGGATGTGGCGCAATGGTCAGGCCTGCAGACTCAGGAGCTGGGGATCTGAGTTTGAATCTCGGAGTTGGCGCAACATCCTCTGATTCTGTCAAATCACTTAATCTCCCCATACCCATGGACAGTACCTGGACACCCTCATGGGTGTTAAGCTGCACTATATACATCTATAAACTTTAACTTCAGCTAGAGAACTACAAATCCTTTGTGGATCCTGATATCAGACCATATCACGATTTCATCCTCCTTTATCAGGGCAAATGCTTAATGATTCATCCCGAGTTGGGTTAGTTCAGAAATTACTTTCACCTTCAAGGAGGATTCATTAATTCCAGATATGACAGAATGTATTAGGGCTTGTTGGAAAATGGCCCTCTCTAAAGGGTCACCCCAGACATTTTGCCTTCCTCCTCCTCCTTTTTTGCTGAACTCTTTTTGTTGGCCTTAAAACTCTGAGCACTTTATCACTGCTAACCAGTGCTAAAGTGCATGTGCTTCTGCCCTAAACATGCTGACATTGGTGTATACCTGATTGGCATATTTGTTGTACTGGTAAGTCTCTTGTAAAGTGGTATACCATGTACCCAGGGCCTATACTTCAAATGCTACTAGTGGGCTGCAGTACTGAATTTGTCACCCACAGAAGTAGCTTTTCAAACCTGGCCCAGGTCTGCCATTGCAGTACCCGGGTGTGCAGTTAACTGCCACTTCGACTTGGCATTTAAAACTACTTGCTGAGCCTTAAACACTTATTTTATTACATATAGGTCCCCCCTAAGGTACAGCCTAAGTAACCCTAAGGACAGGGCGCCATACAAGTAAAAGGTAGGACATGTACCTGTATATTTTGCGTGTCCTGATAATGACAAACAGCCTATTTCATGTTTCACTACTGTGAGGCCTACTCCTACCTCAGGCCAGCATTGGAAATTCCTTAGTACACTTTTAAGCTGTAATTCCTGATCAAAGAGGAGTAGTTTTTTCCTGTTTGATAAGTTTGGAATGATAATGATAAATTCTCTTACTAGTGAAGTTGGATTTAACAGTACTTTTTTAGAAATGCTGCTTTTAGAAAGTGAACATTTCTCCGTACTTACTCCTCTTTGTGCCTTACAGCCTATCTCCAATACACGTCTGGGTTAGGTGACAGCTGGGGGTGGGCAGTAAACTCCGCTCAGCGGGCAGAGTATCCAGAGTTTTGCCACTCTGTGCTCCGCTTGCAATGCGGAGTTCAGCAAAAACTAAAAACTGCCAACCTGCTGGTGGACCGAAGTTTACCAGCATGCTCACCCCTAGTCTAAGCAATACCACTATGGGGGACTTACTTGTGGCAGCAGTAGGGGTTAGTGCCCCCCCCCAAAGACCCTCAGCAGCCAAGGGCAAGTCATCCCCCAAACAGTAGTGCTCCAGGAGGCCCCTTTGCAAAATGGTTGAGAAAGGGGATGAGGCCTCCAATAACGTCTCAGCAAACCATTGTGGAGGACTTACTTGTGGCATCAATCGGGGTTCTTGGCCCCCAACGGCCCTCAGCAACCAAGGCGACTTCATCCCCCAACTAGTAGTGTGCCAGGAGTCCCCTTTGCAGAGTGGTTGAAAAAGGAGACAGGGCCTCCAACATCTCAGCAATCCCATTGTGAAGAAATTTGGTGCACCAGACACTTACACTTCAAAAGGCAGTGTCATGTCCAAAAGCAAAGCACAGATTTACCTCCACTGGTAGCCTGACAGACAGGTCTGGGTTGAAGGAGATCCTTGTGTACTTCAGAGAGTTCTTTTGAAGTCACCCCTAAATTAAAAGCACTTTTGGGTATAATTACTGGGCCTCTGACCACGCCCCAAAATCATGCACTTCTGGATCTTGAACTAATCCTCTGTCAGAAGTATTGCTGTGCTGCTCAAGGGATTCAACTTGATTGATTTTCTGAAAGGCCTGCTTTCTACTAGCTGCCCTACTGCCTGCTGCTCTCTGACTCTGCGGGAAGGACTCTGCTCCCCAAGCTCCAGGGGGCCCCCTTCAGCCCAGCACCCTGGATGGAGAACTCCTGATTGAGTCCTGAGAGGGACCCTCCATGTACCTTGCAGGGGGGCACCTTCATGTTTCCTTACGCCATTGGTCTCAGGGACACAGACTTCCTCGAATTCTTCTGGGGCTTCTGGTCTCTGCCTTTTGTGAGTCCTAACATTGCCTGAGGTACCCCCTCCAAGTTCTGGGCCTCAGAAGTGGGCTCTACAGCTGTTTTAATGAAAAAACGGCACATTGCATAGACTGCGGGAGAAATTCCGCCTCGTCACTCTTCAACGTCAAAGCAGAGGATGTCCGACTATAGCAGTTCAACAGACTGTGCAGGTTTATGATAACACTCTACACATCTCGACAGTGATGCATTGCATTCACTTCAATGGAGTTTGATGCTTGACTCCTTTGGGCAGCTCGACGATGATGCAGTAGACTCTCTACATCAATAAAAACTCCATCCAAGGTATTTCTTCAGCTGGACCTGTCTGGGTCCTGTAGCCAGCCTACCGTCGATTGCGGTCAGACTGAACTGTGGATTTGCACCACTCACTCGCACCTTAAAGTAATCTTTTGACCTCTAGTGACTTCTAAGCCCTATTTTTTTATTTATTCTTTAAAAATTCAATAATTGACTTCTACTTTATAGATTTTTGTCGTTTTAGTCTTATTTTACTAAGATAAATATTCTCTATTTTTCTAAACATGTGTGAAGTCTTTTTGGGGTATATTCATTGTATTACTGTGAGTGTGTGTTGCACAACTACTTTACACATTGCCTGTGTGGATACGCCTGACTGCTCTGGACCAAGCTACTAGAGTGTGAGCACAGGTTATTTTATTGTGTATCTAGCTGACCCTGTCTAGAATGATGGTTCCTGCCTGCTTGACAGGGCTGACTAAATTATATTTCTTTTTTATACTCTGATAAAAGTATAATTTCTAAGAGGGATTGCACTAAAGCAAATAAAGATTTCATAGTTGCAGTATGTGTTATGTATACGATATATATATATATATATATATATATATATATATATATATATATATATATATATATATATATATAGAGAGAGATCACGAGAAATGTCCCAGGCGGGGGGAGCAGCTTGTAACTACTAAGCTCATAATGCGACGTAACACTGCTACATGGTGTCTATGGTACAAATAAGCAACACAAACAAAGGACAAATGTTTGTTAACCGTGATCAGGGACATTTATTGTCCGAAACGCGTAGGTGGGGAATACCTACATGAAACAATAAACCGAAATAATCATTGGAGAGGTGTGCAGCATCTTCTTGAATGAAGGTCTATTTGCTCATGAATATATATATATATATATATATATATATACATATATATATATATATATATATATATATATATATGTATATATATATATATATATATATTCTATTACATATTAATCAGTGCTGGCGTTAGGAAGATTTTAAAAACTTAATTTGTTCAGCAGTTTTAGGAACACCGACATAGCTTGCATTTTTGTGTTGACATATGTCACCAACACATAATACACATGTAGACCATACTGTACGAGTGACAACTAACATTTTTCTTTCCATGACCTTTATGAAAGCAGCAGACGTCTGGTAGAGGTGGTGAGCCCACACAACCCTAATATATTTAAGGTGCAATTTTGATTAAAGCAAAATGCTCATGTATTAGTAATTAGTCAAGATTAGAGTCATATTCCACTCATATTACTAGTGTGGTGTGCAGATGAGTAGAAAGGCAGAAGTACATGAAAGCTAAGGCAATGTACAAGTCTCAATCCTTAGCTGATGTCCATAGACAGGGTGCAAGCAAATATTTGAATGATCACACATAGGTACATGGAATCCCTATATTCAATATGGCGATAGCTTGGACCCACTATCAGAACAACCCGTAGTTACTGGTCTCAAACTAGCACCATCTGTTGTGGGAGATTGAGCCACCCATAGAATGAGGTGGGCTTCCATGGGGCCTTACAATACACCAGCAGATCCAAGTATGTAAGAATTTAGCTGCAAGGGTGAACAGCCTACAGCATCAAATCCCATTTTCACATATTTTAAGGTTGTTATGGTTACACGGGAGGGTACTCAGACCAGTGTATCAGACCTTACAGGACAACTTAATACTGGAGTCGAGTTGGCTCTGGCCCAGTCCTCCAAAATAATGGTCTCAGCACCAGGATAGTCTGTTGTGAGAGTGAAGAGTTTGTTTCTGTATCAGCTGCACAAAGCTCAAATATCAACATTCTTTTTTTCAGTTCTTTTCTAAGGTCTCTATGAAGGAATAATGTTGTACTGGATCTGGTACCATACACACCCACACTAGTACTCCTCTGAAAAAAGGAAGAATAAACAATCAGAGGTGTCAAAGATAAATGCACTGCTGGAAATCCCTGTTCCGTGGTACCTGCTACTTTCCATGTCAAGAACATTTATACCTTATAAAGAATTGTGAATAACTCGTAAACTACTGTTGAACCTTGTCCTATTATGGTGAACACAACGGATAATATTTTAATTTGTGCTCTTAGACAGGTGCCACAGATCAGATCACACTCAAAACACCTTTTTCCTGAATACAGATGAGGGCCTATAGTGTGCATCTTTGTGCTCATTTTTGCTGGCCAATAAGGGCTAGCTGTTATGTATTAATCTATAATAGATGGGATTCTGCAATCCCTGTCTAAAAACCGGTCCATAAATTCCTTATAATTGGTGACTTGTAATGCACCCAGTCACTGGTTATAAAGAAATAAAGTCAGAAATCAACTTTAATAACTTACTACATTTGGGTTTTGACATCACAGAGCCAATAGCTAAGAGGCAGGCAGGTCAGGTAAAGGAGCATTAATAAAGCGGCTGCTAAAAGGACAAAAACAAATGTTGCTTTTCTTTCTTTTGCCCTGTTGTTCTAGCTGTACAGTGGCAAGTAAAAAGTAGATATTTATGGCAACATGTTTAAATTTGACATACAATGAGTAATCATAGACATTTCTGCATGTTTCTATTACAACTTTTTTTTAAAAAGGAACTTGTATTGAACTGCTTCTAACATGTTTTTGCAACAAATATCTAATAGCTTTTTAATGTGTTTAATTGTGCACAGAAGATTCGATTTATATTCTATTTGAAAAAGCTCCAGATTTATGTGGTTTAGGGGAAAGGTGATGGTGTGATCATGTATTAAGGAATAAAGTACCCCACTGCTGTACATTAGAAGGATATTGCAAGTCATCTTGAAGTTCCGCAACCTTATAAAGGAACTAAGCCTTTGGCCTTGTTCCTCTAAGTGGTTGTGGAACTCCTCAGTGACCTGCAATAGCCTTATTATTTATGGCACTCGGTACTTTATTCCACATATTGCAGGTCCTACTGTCTATTTTCTGAATTCAATAGGCAAAGGTTGCTCAGGCTTTGTGGATGCAGGTTCCCCAATATTTTTGACACACCCAGATTTACCTCACTCAGTATGAGTGCATTTCACTGGATCAGAGATGGTGTTAAACCTCAAATTTCATGAGGTAATGTGTCGCCGTGTTAAGGCAACTCCCAAAAAATCTGAATTACAAAAAAAATAATATTAAGTAAATGGGCCCACTCAATAACTGAGTTCTAGGTCAAATAAAAGTTAAACTGTTTTATTAGAAATTCAGAGGTAGGCGGTACAGAGTTAATGCCATGAAGGCTCTCAATGTAAAAGTTATATAGAGAAATCAAGATCAGTAATTGTTATAAGTCCCAAGTAAACAACGAAATCGGAAGAACAACAGATACAGGTAGTCTCCCTAGTAGAACAGGAAAAGCTTCTGGCTCACCCACAACATTTAGGGGTTTTATACAATATTTTTAAATATTGAATTACAGAATCCACAGACTCACTGTGCTGTAAGCAAACGTTTTAATTCATCAGCAAATCGGAGTACATGAAAAATAAATGTCATATTGCCTTAACACCTAGGCACAGTCCCACTACATGAATAATTATTGGGCACCCTCTCTGGTAATGTCGCCCAGAGATGCTAGAACAAAACTGAATACATTAACAGTGACGTGTTATATGAATGAATATGCCACAGTGAACCAAAGGAAGGGTCTTGGTAATGTAGGTTGTTATGAGCTAGGGAAGTTCAACGAGGCGGTACAACAATAGCAGTAGAAACAAACCTGTACACCTCAGCTTGACTATGTGCTGCAGTTTTTGCAAGTGGGAAGGGTGAAAACAGAACATAGGTGAGAGAGATGGTTTTCAATATAACATAGATTGCATTTGTACCTAATTTGTGACCTAGTTACACATAGCAGGAAACTGCATTTCTACACATTGTAGAGAATTCATTTAAAAGCTATAGTATGTCAGTGCATTCACGTTTAATCAAATGTAAAAATACACTCTAAACGTTATTAACAACCAGAAGAGGTTCTACCCATGTAAGCAGTCTGGTGCCCATCAGTGTGTTAAAAGCTTTCAGTGGATGTTTTGGAACTAGCCTGTCTCAAAAAATCTCTTTATGCATTTCACCTTCAGGAGAGTAGAAAAGATGATTTTCTTTCATTTTGCTACTCAAAAATAGAGATTTGCCAAACGACTTTCCCTTTGGAATTTGAAACCCTAGGGATGTCTCAGACCAACCAGTCTGGCAATGAGGCATAGTGAAAAGTACGTAGGTCAAGTCAAGTCAAGTCAAAGAATTTATATAGCGCACTACATACCCAGAGGGTCTCAAGACGCTTAGGGAGGGGAGGGGGATTACTTGTCAAATATCCACGTTTTAAGTTGCTTTCTGAATGCTAGGTGGTTCTGGGTAAGGCGAAGGTAAGTGGGGAGTGAGTTCCATGTTTTAGCAGCCAGGTATGAGAAGGATCTGCCTCCCATTGTGGTCTTGTTGATGCGAGGTACAGTGGCGAGGGCTTGGCTGGAAGAACGTAGTTGGCGGGAGGGGGTGTAGAAGGACAGTCATGAGTTGAGGCATTCTGGTCCGATGTCGTAGAGTGATTTGTGTGCGTGGGTTAGCATTCGGAAAGTGATCCTCTTATTGACGGGTAGCCAGTGGAGGTCTTTCAGGTGACCAGAGATGTGTTCGTTGCGCGGGATGTCTAATATGATCCTGGCTGAGGCGTTTTGGATTCGTTGGAGTTTCTTCTGGAGTTTAGCGGTAGTGCCTGCGTAGAGGGTGTTTCCGTAGTCCAGTCGGCTCGTGACCAGAGCATGGGTGACTGTTTTTCTGGTTTCGGTGGGGATCCAGCGAAATGTTTTTTTGAGCATGCGGAGAATGTTGAAGCAGGATGAGGATACGGCGCTGACTTGTCTGTTCATTGAGAGTGAAGAATCCAGGATAACGCCTAGGTTCCGTGCGTGGTCTGTCGGGATGGGTGCTTTTCCAAGAGCTTCCGGCCACCAAGAGTCGTCCCATGCAGAGGGGGAAGTACCTAAGATGAGGACTTCTGTTTTATCTGAGTTCAGTTTCAGACGGCTGTGTTTCATCCATTCGGCAACTTCTTTCATTCCTTCGTGTAGGTTAGTTTTGGCGGTGCTGGGGTCATTAGTGAGAGAGAGGATCAGTTGAGTGTCATCCGCGTAGGAGATGATGTTGAGGTTGTGTTGGCGGGCGATGGTCGCGAGAGGGCTCATGTATACGTTGAAGAGGGTGGGACTGAGTGAGGATCCTTGTGGTACGCCACAGATGACTTCAGTGGCCTCGGACTTGAATGGTGGAAGGCGGACTCTCTGGGTTCTTCCGGTGAGGAACGAGGTGATCCATTCAAGTGCTTTTCCTTGTATTCCGATATTTCTGAGGCGTTGTAAAAGGGTGCTGTGGCAGACTGTGTCGAAGGCTGCAGAGAGGTCGAGGAGGATGAGGGCGACTGTGTCTCCATTGTCCAGTAGTGTTCGAATGTCGTCTGTTGCTGCTATGAGGGCGGTCTCAGTGCTGTGTTTTGCTCGGAAGCCGGACTGTGAGGAGTCGAGGGATTTGTTGGCTTCGAGGAAAGCGGCGAGCTGGTTGTTGACAGCTTTCTCGATTACTTTGGCCGGGAATGGAAGGAGCGAAATGGGGCGGTAATTTTTGAGTTCGGTGGGGTCCGCTGTGGGTTTTTTCAGAAGGGCGGTGAGTTCAGCGTGTTTCCAGCTTTCCGGGAAGGTGGCGGAGTTGAAGGAGCAGTTGATGACGTCTCGGAGGTGTGGTGCTATGACGGAGTCTGCTTTGTTGAAGATGTGGTGAGGACATGGGTCTGTGGGGGATCCTGAGTGGATGGAGTTCATCAGGCGGATGGTGTCCTCAGTGGAGATTGGGTTCCAGTCGTTAAGGGTGTTCAAGGGGGGAGAATGTTCAGCATATGGTTCGGTGGGTTGGTCTCCGAGTTGGTTGTCGAAGCTGTTGTGGATGTCTGCAATTTTGTTGTGGAAGAATGAGGCTAGGGAGTCGCAGAGGGTTTGAGAGGGGGTGATGTCGTTGGAGTTGGCCGAGGGATTGGTAAATTCCTTGACGATGTTGAAAAGTTCCTTGCTGTTGTGGGCGTTGTTGTCAAGTCGATCCTTGAATGCTGTTTTCTTGGCCTTTCGGATTAATTGGTGGTGTGTGCGGGTGGCGTTTTTGAATGCGTCCTTAGTGCTAGTGGTTGGGTCTTTTTTCCAGGCCTTTTTGAGGGAGCGGCAGAGTTTCTTGGACTTCTTAAGATCATCGTTGAACCATGAGGCCTTCTTGCTGCCAGGTTTGCTTTGACGTTTTTTCAGTGGTGCTAAGGTGTCGGCGGTGTTGGATAACCAAAGGGTGAAGTTGGCGGTGGCTTGGTTTGGGTTAGAAGAGTGGGCTGGGGTGTTTAGAAGGAGCGATGAGGAGATCTGGTCGATGGTGATTTTGTTCCAGTTTCTTTGCAGAGTTGGTTGGAGGTGGTTGGTGGGTTTTGGCTTGTTGTAGGTGAAGTGAACGCAGCTGTGGTCAGTCCAGAGGAGATCCGTAGTGTGGTTGAAGGAGACATGTTTGCTGGAGGTGAAGATGGGGTCGAGTGTGTGGCCTGCGATGTGGGTGGGGGAAGTGACCAGTTGTTTAAGTCCGAGGTTGGCGAGGTTGTCCAAGAGGGTGGTGGTGTTGCGGTCGTTGATCTTTTCGAGGTGAAAGTTGAGGTCTCCCAGAAGGATGTAGTCTTTGGAGGGGAGCGCGTGTGGAGTGATGAAGTCCGTGATGTCTTCACTGAATTTTGCGCGGGGTCCTGGTGGTCTGTAGAGGAGGGTGCCTCTGAGTGTGGTCTTGGGGTCGATGTGGATCTGGAAGTGAAGGTGTTCGGAGTTGGCGAGGTTGGTGTCAGAGCTGGTTGAGATGCGGATTGATTTTTTATGGACGATAGCGATTCCTCCTCCTGTGTGGCCGGTACGGTCCTTGCGTGTGATCTTATAATTTTCAGGGATGGCAATGGTGATGTCTGGGGCGGAGGAAGCGTTCATCCATGTTTCTGTTAGGAAGGCGACGTCTGGAGAGATGGTGTCTAGTAGATTCCATAGGTCAATGGCGTGCCTGTGGACCGATCGGGTGTTGAGGAGGATGCAATGTAGGTGATTGGGGTCGGGAATCTGTGGTGTGGTCGTAGCGGAGATGTTGTCGGTGCCGCTGAATTTGCAGGAGTAGCAGGAGAAAGGTCCATGGGTGTGTCCGGGAGCGGCTTGGACGCAGTTGGGGGCGCGACCGGGGTTGACGGCTAGGAGGGTGGTGGCATCGTAGGTAATGCGGGAGGGCTGGGCAGCGCGAGGGGCAGGGGGTCTGGCGCTGGGCGCGGTCCAGGCGCGGACGGGCGTAGACGGGCTTACCTTTGGCGCACCTTCGGCGCGGATTGGGCGCGGACGCTGCGCGTGAACGCTGCGCGCGGGAACAGCTGTCATATAAGGAGGGTGGGGGGGAGGGGCGAGGGCGGCTCAGCTGGGAGGTGGGGCGGGCTATGTAGGAGGACAACAACAACAAAATGGAGGGCGCTTGGGGGAATACGCTAAAAGAGCAGGAAAGTCGCACTGGCAATCTTAATAATTAAATATACAAAGCGGCATACAAAGCACACAGCAGGCAATTAATTTCAGACAGTTTCCGGCCAAAAGCGCTACACAACGATACCGGAGCCAAAGGGGAGCGACCACTCAGCTGGGAAGCGTAGAGCGAGTCACAGCGCTTCCAGGTAACGGAGCGCTGTTGTAGTCTGTGGGAGGGCGGCTCAGCTGGGAGGCGGGGCGGGCTATGTAGGAGGACAACAACAACAAAATGGAGGGCGCTTGGGGGAATACGCTAAAAGAGCAGGAAAGTCGCGCTGGCAATCTTAATAATTAAATATACAAAGCGGCATACAAAGCACACAGCAGGCAATTAATTTCAGACAGTTTCCGGCCAAAAGCGCTACACAACGATACCGGAGCCAAAGGGGAGCGACCACTCAGCTGGGAAGCGTAGAGCGAGTCACAGCGCTTCCAGGTAACGGAGCGCTGTTGTAGTCTGTGGGAGGGCGGCTCAGCTGGGAGGCGGGGCGGGCTATGTAGGAGGACAACAACAACAAAATGGAGGGCGCTTGGGGGAATACGCTAAAAGAGCAGGAAAGTCGCACTGGCAATCTTAATAATTAAATATACAAAGCGGCATACAAAGCACACAGCAGGCAATTAATTTCAGACAGTTTCCGGCCAAAAGCGCTACACAACGATACCGGAGCCAAAGGGGAGCGACCACTCAGCTGGGAAGCGTAGAGCGAGTAGGTGAGTTCATCAGATCTTTTTGAGATAAGTCCTGAAGTCTACTCTGTACTGAGGGCGGAAAAAAGTGTTCTAATGAACTTGCACAATCTATAATCACAATGATATTCGAGCCAATTATGTATCTAATGAAGATATATAATTGAGTTATTTCACGCGCTATTCTAAAGCTGCCCTCTTCATCAGGAGCATCAGATATAGTCTTGTGGGTAAATTAGCAGTCACCCATTTTTTTCTGATATGGGTGACTTTCCGGAATTGGATGCAATACTTTTTCTGATGCCCAAGATGAGGGGATACTCTATAATTGTGTGGAAGATAACTCAATTCCATATCTTCATTAGATTATTAATTGGGTGAAACAGTATTATTGTGATCATAGTATCCCTGCTGCAATGCTAAAATTACAATTTGACTCCACCACCATTATTACCACTTAATAATCGTTCTTTCAGAATATGAACGCATAGTGAATGGATGATACGGAAAAAATTGTGTGAATCTAAAGCCTTGATGAAGTGGGTAGGCCCTGAAACATGTATCTGCTGTGCATATTGGCATTGTTTGCTGTGGATATTGACACTGTAGCACCAGGCGGTGGATATAACCGTTGTAAAGATTGACCTTGGATATGAGCACTGAGCACAACGTTAGATATTTTTTTGAAAACTGGACTGTTTTATAAAATATGAGACTTGATAAAGTAAACTTTTTAAAATAAGGTTGTCTGGACTCAATATATATGATTTGTAATCACCTCTACAAACTCTGTTTTTTTTAATTTGCTTCTGTCTATTCCATTTGTTGGCACCTAAGGTGTAGCACTGGGTATATATCTCATTTAACCCCTTTCTTATATGAATAAATGTACTGTATTGTATATGTTTTTAACACCTCCCTGTACTGTGCACTTAACATATTCCAGACTTTGTGCAATGCTATAGGCAACTGCAAAAAAAAAATACATACGGTACATGACCATGTGACATCTTCCATCTATTGCAGGTGTTGGTAAATGTGAATGACATTAATGACAATCCACCGGTATTTCCCAAGTCGTACGAGGGACCCTTTGATCTCACAGAAGGCCAGCCAGGACCAAGAGTGTCAACTGTCAAGGCTGTGGATAGAGACTCTGGGCTTAATGGACAGGTGGAATATAGCATTGTATCTGGCGATCTTCTGGGTGAGTGTGTATTTTGGTGGGCAACATGGAACAGTGTCTTATCCATATGTATAGTGTGCAAACACACCAACAGATGGTGCTATTTTGATGTCATCATGATGGCAGAGATATGAGACACTTGATTGGGTGTATAATGAAGCCCCATGCCTTAACAGGCTGACAGTACACCAATATGATCCTCTGCCTCTTACCCTGCAGGGAGTATCAGTGGTTGTGTCACATCTCCCAAATACAAATCCACCTACTTACACAAAGAAATATAATTGGAAGTACAAGATTTGAGGGATTCTCTTTGTTTATTAACATATCCCCAGCAAATGCGCAGTAGTGCTCAACTATGAACGTGGTACGTGATTCTCAATCCTCCTTAGCAATGCACATTTCAAGGTGCTGCTGCACTGTTTTCAGAGATGCAGCTTGAAACTCAACAGGTACTCAACGAAAGGAAAAATACTAAGGATATTTTGCCAGTCATCAACATTATGTAGTCATCAGACCATAAAAGCACAATAAAAAAATCTGATTTGGGGAATATCAAATGCCAATAAAATCATATCGCAATCGAGTTGCCATTTCTTTGCCACCCTTTGGCATACAACAATTATCAAATATCAAACAGTCAGGAGGAGGGAATGTCCACGATTATGAAATATCAAGCAATTAAGAGAAAATGTTCATATTAAAATCTTATCTAAAAATACCACTTTACAATGGAAACGTATCGCAATCAGGCTGTGAGAGCTGTTCCCCCTATTGACATATTAAAACCTCGTCTAAAAGTTGTCACTTTGATATAAAATAGTATCAGCAAAAGGCTCTGCCTGCAATGTCCCCTTTTAATATAATGCAATTATAACATGTTAGGTATTCAAAAATAAATGTTCATGTTTAAAACATTATCACTCGTTAAATCACAATGCATATTGAATTCTCAATTTTAGTGCTAGGGTAATAAAATGCGGGGGGTCACAGATCAGGACCAAATTCACGGAGCAGGAGGGACTCACCGGGCACACTCCGTTGCTGCTGCTGGGGCCCACACGCTGTGAGTGCTGCACGCCGCCGTTGCTCTCCACCTGCACGGCCGCCGGCGGACTACAGCTCCCAGCAGCCTAAGCGGGTCATTTCCGGTTGCTGCGCGCCCGGAGGCGCTGATAACGGACGAGGCTCCCACTGTGGAGCGGGGGTCACAGATCAGGACCAGATTCACGGAGCAGGAGGGACTCACCGGGCACACTCCGTTGCTGCTGCTGGGGCCCACACGCTGTGAGTGCTGCACGCCGCCGTTGCTCTCCACCTGCACGGCCACCGGCGGACTACAGCTCCCAGCAGCCTAAGCGGGTCATTTCCGGTTGCTGCGCGCCCGGAGGCGCTGATAACGGACGAGGCTCCCACTGAGGAGCGGGGGTCACAGATCGGGACCAGATTCACGGAGCAGGAGGGACTCACCGGGCACACTCCGTTGCTGCTGCTGGGGCCCACACGCTGTGAGCGCTGCACGCCGCCGTTGCTCTCCACCTGCACAGCCGCCGGCGGACTACAGCTCCCAGCAGCCTAAGCGGGTCATTTCCGGTTGCTGCGCACCCGGAGGCGCTGATAACGGACGAGGCTCCCACTGAGGAGCGGGGGTCACAGATCAGGACCAGATTCACGGAGCAGGAGGGACTCACCGGGCACACTCTGTTGCTGCTGCTGGGGCCCACACGCTGTGAGTGCTGCACGCCGCCGTTGCTCTCCACCTGCACGGCCGCCGGCGGACTACAGCTCCCAGCAGCCTAAGCGGGTCATTTCCGGTTGCTGCGCGCCCGGAGGCGCTGATAACGGACGAGGCTCCCTCCGCGTCGCGGGACGCGCGCGGGACTGCGCGCGGGACTGCGCCGGGCTAAGCCGGGCAAAGGGCGGGCCCTCTGTGGCCCTCGGAGGCCATAGGAGGACGGGACGGGCCACCCCCCTTGGTCTTCAAAGAGGAGGTAAAGCCACGGATTGCCTATTCCATTGACTATCACATCCGCCTATAAACTCTTATATAGACCCTCAAGGGAGTGGTTACTAACATACCCTTTTGGGCTGGACTCATGCCTTAGGTCATAAGACGGGCACGCAATTGACATTTTAGTACTAATGATTGTATAGTACCATTGATATAATTACTACAGTTCTGCTCATAGTCACTACTACTAGTATGGAACCCTCTCCAAAAACAATCATTACAGCGTCTAATCTCCCCTGGTTAGACGATTTAAATAGTATGTGTAATATCAGGTATACCTTTGTGACATCACCCCACCCGGCAACAAACACTAGTTCGCTAGCTCGCAGCGCAAGCACACAGGGGCCTTTACCTACACCTATAAAAGCCAATCCACAAAGCATAATTCCCGTTCAGGTTACATCTGCTAAAAGGAAACATGACGGGGTTGGAGTAATTGGGTCCCAAACCAAACCACCAAATTTACAGAATGCGTCCCCCAATATAAACTCCTCTGTTGTCACTGCTCTGTCAACCCCAGAGGTGGGTAAAAAACTATATGATCCACCATCCTCGTCCCAATTGGCTTTACTGGCCATGATCGAACAACTGATCAAAACCACTATCCATCCCCTGATCGATAAAATTAACACCTTGGGGGATAGACTGATGGGGATTGAGGAAACTGTTAAATCCTATCTGGTACAATCTTCCCATACTGTAACATCTAACTGTTCGCTCCATGCTGCTTCTCCCAATACCATGCAAAACAAAGTTCCCCCTACTCAAGTACCAGTCCCTATTTCTGTGCCTCCATATGTTCCTAAGGCACCACCCATACCTGTTATAGATCACAATGTTGCCCCCAGACTAGAACGTATCAAGACTCCCTGTATTAATCTTCCCCCAGAGGCCGCTCCATTTGTGTCCATCCTCTCGGGGGTCCCTCCATTGAAACATGGAAAATCTGAGAGAGCCACCGACCTGCTAAACAAAGTCAAGTTTTGGCTATCGAAAAACAGACCCTTACCTCATGACCTCGATGGCAGGATAATCAGCGTGAGGAGAGTGGGCTGGCTGGGTCCCCTTCGAAAAGATATTAGTGGCGACTTGGTTCTAATTAGATTTAGGAGCAGACAAGTTGTTCCCTATCTTCAATCATGGCAGCCCCAAGAAGGTGATGGCCCCATAACAACCTGGGATTTACACGATTTCTATCCAAGCAACTCACATATCCCCCCCGGAAACAAAACGTTGAATATAATACTGAGCTGGGTCATAGAATTTGCTTACCAATTTGCTTACCAATTGAGCGTAGCATCCCTGCTTTTAATCGATTTGTTTTACCGCAACGCAGTCTTAAGTATAGCAACTTCTTCTAGCTAGTGGATTTTTAATAAAGTTCTTGTTTCCGTGTTTCGATTAGCATATAATATGTGCTTGTTAGTTAGGCTCTGTGCAATGTTTTTTGTTTTACTCTTATGAAGTCTATATATGTGATTTAATATGGTTTTAGAGTATTTTATATGTATATATTGTATTTTATGTCTTTTATGATGCACTAATCGAATAAAGACTACTTGAACTTGATATAAAATCGTATCAGCAAAAGGCTCTGCCTGCAATGTCCCCTTTTAATATAATGCAATTATAACATGTTAGGCATTCAAAAATAAATGTTCATGTTTAAAACATTATCACTCGTTAAATCACAATGCATATTGAATTCTCAATTTTAGTGCTAGGGTAATAAAATCCGGGACTGAGCTGCATATCAAAGATGCCTCAAGGCGCTGGTGAAAAAGCAAGCTCTCCTGAAGATTGGTGAACAATCTTCTACCGAGAATTGGGCGTAAAAACCATGTTCTAAAAGAGGTATACAGGGTACAGAAGAGGATAAAGTGCTTGGTTGACTGGCGTGACTTCCCATCGCATGGTAACACGGTAATGAGGGAAACCAAGTGCCTGTAACAGGAAAGAAAATTAGAAAATGCATCTTATTCCCTCTGCGCCATGTGAGGTCAAATCTAAGCTCTGGGGCCCTTACCCGTGTTGAATTAGTGCCTAATGCAATCCTTGGCTCAGAAAGAGCCACTAAAATGTAGCATTTTGGGTTTTCCAGACGAGGTCTAGGACCCGGGAGTGAAGGGAAGGAGCACAGCAGACGCAGTGTGGCTGTTGTTTCCACCTGCTTTTCATCTCCTCTCTGCCTCTCGCTCTCCTCTGCTCTCTGTGTCATGGGCACCCTCCGTTCAAGTGTGTGTCCCCGGAAATCCTCCATATTCTTTATTTCTGTGATTCAAGACAAAGGCTAGGTTGGATGGACAGCGATCACGGGTTCGCCATGAGTAAACAATGTAAGCTGAGCTGAGCACAGTATTAGATGAACGTGAAATAACAGAGACAGTTGCTATTTTCAGTACGAAGTGTGCTTTGTCAAATGTCAATTCATTCAGCTCACGTTGAAGTTCTCTTTTGAAACAAGCCTGGCCTGCACGTTACAAAACACAAGATGTCCCCTGTGATTTCTGGGAACTCCTGCTCCAAGGTTTCAACATGAAGGAACCAGGAAATCCTGTTAAGCTCAACAGTGCGTGCAGGCCCACTCCGGAAGTATTGCGTCCAGCTATTGGCCATTGACAGTGATCTCAGGAAGTCAGTGCAAGGTCATAGAGGTGTGAGAAGGGTGGGCTGGCACGACAAACCGCAGATTGTCTGTCGGAGTCTTTGGACTTGTCAAAATATATTTGACAACATTGGTCAACAAGAATACCAGACAAACCACCGAAAGGAGCAGTGAGAACAGTAAAAATGTGTGGTATGTGTTAGGTGTAAGCAGATCTCAATTGCCAAAAATGTCTATTTCATCTCCAAGAATACAAAATAATTCACCTCTGTACTCATCCAATCAGCGAACCCGTTTCTCAAAAGTTATATGGGATTGTAGATGCCCTTGAAGCCCCAAGGACCACAAGCTCGACATCAATATTTAAACATGCGCTTCAATTGTTATGAAATGATGAGAGCAATCCCTTTATAGCTCCTCTAAATGTGGCTGTTCCTCCGAACATCAAGGAGCTGAGACAACCATACACGAAAATTAAAATGATTTAATTAAGATTTGTTTTTATTTTATCTTTATCAGAGTCAGGCGAATGTATGTCAACTAACTGCATTTACTGTATTACACTCTTTTAGAGGCACAATGTCCTTTACATTTCCATTACATCCTTTCTTTTATAGCATTTTATTTTAGTGCTTTGGGTTTATGCATGGCAAAAAAATCCTTTCCTTGCAGGGTCGGACTGGGACAGAAAATAGTTCAGGCCCTCAAATTAAAAGTTACCCACATTAGTGAATCATATACCTAAACATTCGGACCACGCTTGCAAACCAGGGTAGTTTTGAACTTGTAAAGAGAAGCTGCACTATAGGGGTTCTTCAATATATGGTAGACTGCATGCATTTATGCTCGTTGTAGACATTGATTGTGGTAATGTCAGAGAATTCAACGGTAGAAATCGACCCACCAGGGCGTAAAGCAGCCCCACAAACAGCCAAAAAACCAACCCATACAACGACCTGCAAGACCAGCCCTTCGGGCACTGGCTGATGGCCCTACAGGCCAGTCCGACCCATCAATATGAGTAATTTAATATCTCATCTTGAGGGTGAGGGCACCTGCGGTCAAGATCTAGTTCTGAGTTCATGGTTAAACCTGTTCTGTTTTCATGAAATGATTGGTTTATTTTTTCTCTGTTTTTAAGCATTATTGTGGGTGGAGAACAGTCAAACACTGACATCCCAAAGACGGCAGTTACTGTTTACAAATCTGTGGTGAAACGGTGTGATGCTTATGTTCTCATGACCTTCAATGTCATTGTGCTTATCAAAGAAATTATATAACAAAACCACCCCAGAAAAAAATGGACACATATGGGTTGAGGGCAGGGCCTGGATGTAACCTATGCCAACTCCTCCATCACAAGAACAAAGGCTGTGCGCCCCTGGGTAGGGCAACGGTTCTCCATCTGCAATGGGTTTACCACAGAGGCAAGGTCATGTGACAAACAATCGCTGTGAGCAGCTGGTATTCGCTGTTCTTTCCCACTGTGTGGTGGAAGACTGTGTAAAACGGGGATTGGCTGCACACAACTGCATGGTCACAGTGCCTGGCCAACGAGTAGCCCCATCAGCCAACCACCACTGCACAGGGACAAACATATTTTGAATGGCACATTAGTGACAGCAGTGTGAGCCTAGGACACATGAATATCAGAGGTCTGTGCGGAGGCCATATATATGCCCTAGTCAAGCATTGCTAAGTATGCGGAGGGCACATATGCAGCCAAAGTGTGCTGAGGTGGCATAAATAGCTACAGTGTTACTCTTGTCAAAAGACAGCCCATGTAGTAAGTATACATTATTGAGAGGATAATGTAGGTTTTTTTCGTTCTTGCAGGTCTTTTCAAAATTTTAAAATTCCACATATATTTAAGTTAGTTTGTAAACGCCCTTTACATTCTGGACAGTTTAAAAATTTCTTGAAGCTTTTCTATCTCTGCCTGAATCTCCAGGCAGAAAGAACGTTTGCAAAGCATCCGAAAAGAGGGATGAATGGCTACAGCTAAGCAGCAGTGACGCAGCAGTCACTATCAACACAGGCTAGTGACGCTGCTAGCCCAGACTTTGATACTGATGCATTGTTTTGGCAGCTCGCCTGAGTACACTTGCATAGTGAGTCTTAGATAAGTTGCCTGAGGGAGCAGAGAATCTGACATGGCACAAGAGGGCTTGAAATAAGTATGGGTAAGAGCTACTGAGAAGTTGACGGGGTGTAGCTATCTATGGTGAAGCAGGTGCAGTGACACATATGCCCAGTTGACTGGGGGCCCACTAAACTGTGGCTATTGCTGCAATTTCCCGCCCACCAAGCAACCAGGGAACCCATTATCCCTGCTTGCACTAGAGCCCATGGCATCATTACTACCACGCTGCATGGATGTGAGGACACACCTGTCTTGAGGTGAGGTGGGAGAGTCCTTTAAACTTAGCTTATTTTCAAAAAAATCAGGATAGCCGAACATAAATCCAATAAGCTCCATTAAAAAGATTTTTTGCTTCATTATTTATCACATTAAATTCAGCAATATTAATAAGCATTTTCGTCGTCATTCCTATAGATTTTACCTTGGTTTAGCACAGGAATATATATGCAGATATTGCATTGTTTTCAAATATGTAGACCACTTCTGCTCGAGGTGACATGAAAATGTTGTATGAGAAAATCTTGCCCACGAGTAAAATTAATATATGTTGTGCAGTACATTGTTCTGCTCAGTGAATGTGATGCATATACTCCCAAAAACTTCCTAACGCTGCATACTACTAAGCTTAGAATTTTTTGAGGAAACATTGCTCCTGGAAAATAATGTTTTCTGGGCATTCAAAGATTGAGCTGCTCTCCTAACCTTTAAAAGGTGATCTTATGTGTCAGTGGCAGAGAAACGTTTTGGTTGCAGAGAGGGTGACATTTTCCTTGGGGGCACCAGCCTAGACCATTTCTTAACTTTGAGAATTTACACACAAACACACTGTCATGGGTCCATTTGAAATATGGATGTCGTCATTATACTGACAATTCCCCAAACCAATCTGCTGAGCTTTGCTACTGTCAGAGCTCCTGCAATTATGCACAAAGAGGAACAAATTATGCAGCAAGGTTACCTTGCTATCATTCTCTGGCCGTTTCATTTTTATCTATACAAACTAAAATGTATTATCAACAGTGCAATCAAAGTTGCATTACTGTATTCCAAAAGGGAAGGACGAGGGCAACACCATATTTATTAAAAATGTCATACTGTTGCTCTCATGCCCTACTATGTGGTATAAACTGGCTGTCTAGTGCCACACCGATATCTTTGCACCATGGTGCAAAGTGTGTGTGTGATGTCTAGCATAGGTTTTGTATTGAATACTCTTCCAGTATCCAGTACTTGGCTAGATATTTTTTTAACATTCCACACACTGGATGTGTGCTATTCAGGGCAGCACACATGCAATGCATGACATCTATAGGAAAACATACATTTATATGTTGTAAAGCCGGGTCTGACAATGCATGTAGATTTAACTTTGGATTAAAAGCTGTAGGTAGTGGCATTGAAATTCCAATGAAACACCCATGGAACACTCCTTTAGCGTAATGTACTACAAAGAAGAGCATGAAACATTTTGAGCTGGAAAGTAAATCTTCTATCAAGACCTTACTCGACTTTGTGTCACTTTGAATCAATTTGTGGTGGTGCAAAGTATCGATAAATCTACCCTCTTGTGTGTTCCCCTGTCTGGGCCGCTTCAGTCAAGTCAGGCAAAGGAATTTGATGCACTTTACTTTTGAAAAGCAAACAATTCATTTTAAAAGATAACCACTCGGTGTCCTGTTTAAGCAAGTGAAGTGCTTGGATTTCAATTGTAAAATGCAAGCAATTATCGTGGTCGCATTGGGTGCCAAGCAAGAGAGGACCAGAGCAAAATAGCAAGCCAGTGGATGCCATGACCCCCCTTGCCCCCGCTACTAGCTCCGCCGCTACCATGAATGATGGCATCAGGGATATCAACAATAATGTAAATAGACAATATCTTTATGAGTGACCTCACCATTGGTGGTTCAGTGCTTTTCTTTGTGCAAATTTGTGCCCCATAAAGTGCTATTTGATTAACAAAAATCCACAACTGAGGTAATCGTTAAATAAATACTATAGTGTACATCAGAGTCCCCTAGGAAGACAGCGAGTCATTATGCTTCAAACCACATAAGTTCTTTTAAAGGTTAAACGGTTTACAGATTCAAAATCATTCAATTAGTGTCAATCAGTAATCAATACATTAATGCATATAGTAATTTTGTAGTTCAAATCAATCAAAGGCAAACAAACAAGAAGAAAGATTAGTATAAAGTTGTCCCAAAGGAAAAATTGAATAAACAAGGTTCTCCCATAAAGAGAACCCCCTACGCCGCTGTAAGTTGTCTTGATGTGGAAAAAGGCCTGTCTCTGAGCATTCTGAAAGAATTCTGCTCTGCACTAGCTAAAATCACACCACTCTAACATTTGCTATACCTACACATGGTGCCCAAAAACCTCTCCATTCAGGTTAAAGTAGAAGGATACAACATTAGCTCATTAGTTTCTCAGGATCCTACACAATGAAACTTCTCTGGGCGTTCTTCAAACTTGCAGTTATCTTCAGCAAACGAGACACAATTGGACACCCTTTGCTTTGAAGGTGTGCTGTGGCAGCTAATTAAACCATTCTGCACATAAAGAAAAATATTTCGCATGAGAAAGAAAATAATGACATATTGCATTTGTAAATCTGATCTCAGCTTCTCTTAAGGAAAAAATGGTACATGTGATATGAAAAAAAGATGGCAACCAGACGTCAGCCATTTTAAGCACAGATCTACATTAGCTATGGTCAATCTAAATGTGAATAATACATAGTTATTAATACAATTGCGTGAGCACATGTTAATGACAATGAAAATGCAAATAATTTAATATGAAATGTAACCCTACTAGTCTTTATAATACCATGTGTGAAGAGATCGTGAGACATTCATTTGGAGGAGAGCTAAGGATGTGTAGCAGCCTTTCAATAGACATTTCTTTTCCTTTTACGCTTTAAGAGGAGCTCTTACTTTTCAACATGAAAGAGAAGGAGTGGAGTGCAGATAAGGCTTAATCCGTTATAACTTTGGTCCTGTTTTGCAAATCTGCATGAAACTGTAAAAACAATGTACATGCTTTCAATCTGAAGGTTTGTGCAGATTGGTCAATGGGGAAATTTACAGGAAGTAGAAAAGTTGCAGTTCACAAACAAAATCCCATTAAGAAGTACCAACTAGCGGTCCGTATGCGTCAACTAGAGACGACCAATACTATTCAGGAGATATCAGATCCAATAAAAGGTATAGTTACTGATCCCGAAGACATTAAGGAAGCCTTTTTTCAGTTTTATAGCTCATTATATACTGAGGGAAGTGAGGATAACAATATAGAAAATATGATAAATGAGTATCTTAACCTACTAAACACATCAAGTTTTGATGAAACAGACCAATCGGTATTAACGGATGATCCAAACTTAGAGGAAATTCAACTAATAATCAAGAACTTACCAAAGGGAAAGGCGACAGGCTTAGATAGTCTACCTTCGGAATTTTTTTTAACTTTCCTAACCGAACTTCAACATATAATGGTGACTCTATTTGGTTATATTTTCAGAGGGGGAACCCCTCCTAAATCTTGGTCCAGTGCAAAAATTATAATATTTCCCCCCCAAAAAAAACCCCGGATCAATTAGGCTCATATAGACCAATTACCTTGATTAATGCGGATTCTAAAATTTACTCCAAACTACTAGCAAATCGCCTGCCCCAAATTATTCATTTAGTTATAGCCAATTACCAACATGGCTTTGTCCCAGGAAGATCTTCTACTGATCACGTCCATAGAGTTATTACACTTTTTGATCCGTCACGAATTACAGGAGACCCTATGGCCCTCATACTTTTAGATGCGGATAAGGCATTTGATAGGGTCTCCTGGAAATTCCTTTGGGCAGCTTTGAAAAGAGTTGGAATTCCCCCAAGCTTTAACATGGCAATACAACAATTATATGTCAACCCGACCGCTATGGTTTCTGTCAATGGCAATCTTACCAAATCGTTCAAGATATCGAGAGGGACGAGACAAGGCTGCCCCTGCTCGTCACTGCTATTTGCCCTCTATTTAGATCCCTTTTTACAAAGATTGGAAATGAATTTGGTAATGGAGCCTATTATATCACGCGATCTCTCCACTAAAATTTTAGCCTATGCGGATGACAGAGTAATCGTCACTAAGAACCCAGCACCAACTATGCTTGCTATCGTTGACGAGGCCACCACATTTGGAGCTGTTTCCGGATACGCCCTTAATCAAGGTAAAACCCAAATTGTGATTAATGATAATTTCGCTTTTGCCGACCCCAGAGTTACTCCAAACGCAACATATTTGGGGATTGCTATCACCGCCAAACTAGAAGATCTGGTAGATATTAATGTAAAACCTGTTTTAAGGACAATACAAAAGGATCTCCACCGACTAGATAACCTGCACCTTTCCCTGATTGGTAGAGTAAACGCCATTAAAATGGCGTTTTTCCCTAAATTGCTGTACCTATTTAGAGCAATATGCCTAGAATTCCCGGACTCCTGTTTAAAATCAATGGAACACACCGTCTCAAAATGTATTTGGTCATATTCCAAACCAAGACGCTCATTAAAATTCCTTACTCTACCGAAGGAACGGGGGGGCTTAGGTTTACCAAACTTGCGGCTCTATTATTGGGCAGCAAACATGATTAACAGTCAAGAACTTCTTCAAATAGAATTAGCGAATGTAGCATCACGGGGTGGGCAACCATCTATTTATAACCTGTTGTTAGGTGAAAAAAATTCTGGATATCTATGGCGTCATCTACATGACAGCTATCACAAAAAAGTTAAATTTAAGCCGCTTCTACATTCTTTTAAAATATTGCAAAAAATAAGAAAACTAATGGATATTGGGCGAATCTCATACTATACACTTTTTAAAGAAAATGTAGATCTGCCCGCTATTTTCAGGGATAGCTGTATGAAGAAATGGGAAGCAGCCGGAATTACACACTTCGGCAATCTCTGTTCTTCTTCGGGGTTTCACATATTTGAGGAACTAAGAATGAAATTTCAAATTGACAACAGAGACTTCTTCAAATACCTACAAATACGGGACTTCATAACAAAAATAAATCTTTGTGAAATCATCAGCATAAAATGTGAGATATTTGAGACACTGTCGTCCATTAAAGTTAACACCATTAGTGAAATATATATCCTATTAAGTAACTCGGTACCTGATGATATAGGAAAGATAACCTCGAAATGGGAAAACAAAATTGGCATATCCCGAGCTGAAATTGAAAGTACAATGGCAATGTCACAAAATTATTTACTATCAACTAAACTACAAACACAGTTTTATAAAACCCTCTTTATGTTATATTAAAATCCAATTTAATCAGGAAAAAAAATACCCTCCCTAAAGCAGTTGTTTCCCTTAATAAGGAAATCAACAAATTGGTGAGGGAACAATATATATGTGGAGCAGTAGAAAGATCTCAGAAAATATCTCTCCTTAAAAGAAGGAGAAGTAGGATAAAGAAAAAAAAGAAAAAAGAAAAAGAGGACTCGTTATGGATTGGTTTGCGGGAAGCCGCTGCTCAAGGGAACTCTAGACAATTTTGGACTCTCATTGGGGAGTGTTGCGGCTCAAGAGTGCGTCCCCTCCCAATTCCTATCCCAGAACAAACCTGGGTCAACCATATCCTAAGTCTGTATGCTAAGAATGACCTGCAAGTGGAACTAAGGGGAATTGCGGAAGATAGTAATTCCACAATTGAATGCCCCTCAGAATTGTCCATAGAATCGGCTATTAGGGATATGCGCCCATCTGGTGCTATGGGCCCTGATGAACTCCCGATATCAGTCCTGAAACAAGATCCAGTATCCTGGAGTAAAATCTTATGTCCTTTGTTCAGGATTTGTTACATTAAAAAATCTATTCCATCGTCTTGGAAGGGGAGCATTCTGGTCCCTATGTTTAAAAAGGGCGATAGAAACTTACCTATTAACTATCGTCAAATAGCCCTCCTAGACGCAATCGGGAAGGTTTTTTCTAAATGCCTATTATCCCAAATTAACGATTGGGTGGTTCTAAAACAAATTTTACCACTAGAACAAGTAGGCTTTCGTAAAGGGCATGGAACCCTGGATAATCTCTCCGCTCTTCAGACCATTACAGATAAATACATAAGGGTACGTGGCGGAAGAGTGTACGTGGCCTTTATAGATTTCTCCACAGCATTCGATAAGGTTGACCGCCCGTTGCTGTGGAGAAAGCTTTCCGCCTTGGGAATGCCGCCTCAATTGTTAGATATGATCCAGGCGCTACATACAGACACTTGGTGTCAGGTCCTGCAAGGAGGAGATAGGGGCCTTTCTAAGATTATCCCTTCATGTAATGGCCTTAAGCAAGGTTGCCTCCTTGCTCCACTACTTTTTTCATTATATATTGCAGATTTACCCGCCTCACTTTCTTCCTGTGATGGTATAGCTCCAATTTTGGGTGGAAAGCACATTTCATGTATGCTATATGCAGATGATATCATAATAATGGATCTTATGCCTAAAGGTCTCGCTAAACGCCTCCATGCTCTCCATCAGTATGCAGAAACTCACTATCTAAAAATTAATGCATCTAAGAGTAAAATTATGTGCATCTCAGGCCGGAAAAAACATAAGTTTGCGAACTTTACCTGGTCTGTGGGAGATGACAAACTGGAGGTGGTAAAGAGTTATGTTTTCCTAGGAAAATTAATCTCTGACAATTTAAGTGCTAAACCCCATGCCGATAACAATGCCCGGAAGGCTCTATCCCAAGGGAAAAGCTTAAGTGCATTGTACTCAGCAATGGGAAGAAGGCATTTTTCATATCTATTGGAGGTCTTTAGGGCAAAAGTTCCCTCCACCCTTTTGTATGGATTAGAATTAATCGATATTAAGCATTGGGATTTTTTAAATATGGTGGAGGGAAAACTGTTGAGAAGCGTATCCTCCATTAGTTCCGCCTGTTCAGTGGCTGCTTGCAGACTTGAGTTTGGTCTGCGCAGCAGTTGGGTGCAGGGCCTGGCAGCTGTAGTACGTTGGGTCGCAAGCATAGCCAGAGGAGAAGAGGGGACTATGAGATTCCTCTTAAAGGCGGAACTATTGGGAAGATTAAGTGAACATTTCTTAATCGTTAATAACTTTAGAAAGGCTGTATCGCTCCTGCAGTTGGAAGAGAGCACTCTCTTTTCCCTATCCGTCCCCCAGTTAAAGTCTGTCTTGAAAGAGGCTACTTGGGACCTTAGCTATAGACTAGACAATGCCTCAATCCTTGCTAAGAAGGGTGTTAATCCCCTCACTGACTCATTCGCAAGAAAATTTGTGCAACCTTATGTTACTTGGAATTTGCCCCATGGTGTTCGGAGATTCTGGTTTCTTTTGAGGCAGGATTTGTTACCTCTAAATAATCTTTTGTTTAAATGGTATGGAGTTCCTGCAATTTGCAATTTTTGTCAACTGTCTACTCAAGACCGAGCGCATGTACTCTTTATATGCCCAGTGCTGCGCCCTTATCGTTGCAAATGGTTAAGGCAAATATGTTTGCAAATGGGTATTGTAAATGTTAATTCCTTTATGTTCGCTTTATATAACCCCCCTAATGAGAGATTTTGTTTCAACATTTTTAATTTTTTTTAATGTTTTTTAGATATTTACTGAAGCATGGCGTGTGTACTAATGAGCTACTTTATGTAGCAGTAATTGTTATAATTTGTCTTTTTTCATTATGAATGGTGTTTTATATTTGTGTTTTTGTTCTTATGTGGACCTCTAAGGAGTTCCAAAACATAATAAAGATTGATGATGGTAGATCTGCCCGCTATTTTCAGGGATAGCTGTATGAAGAAATGGGAAGCAGCCGGAATTACACACTTCGGCAATCTCTGTTCTTCTTCGGGGTTTCACACATTTGAGGAACTAAGAATGAAATTTCAAATTAACAACAGAGACTTCTTCAAATACCTACAAATACGGGACTTCATAACAAAAATAAATCTTTGTGAAATCATCAGCATAAAATGTGAGATATTTGAGACACTGTCGTGCATTAAAGTTAACACCATTAGTGAAATATATATCCTATTAAGTAACTCGGTACCTGATGATATAGGAAAGATAACCTCGAAATGGGAAAACAAAATTGGCATATCCCGAGCTGAAATTGAAAGTACAATGGCAATGTCACAAAATTATTTACTATCAACTAAACTACAAACACAGTTTTATAAAACCCTCTTTATGTTATATTACACTCCCGACAAAATTGCAAAATGGGGCTCGGGTAAAGGAACTCACTGTCCCCGGTGCCACTTTCCGAATGCAGACTGTATACATATTTTTGCTACCTGCGACGGCCTATCCGAACTGAAACTCGATATTGAAAGGTTTATAACAGCGGTGGTGAAAAATCCCATTACCTTGACTATTGAAACGATGCTTTTAGGAGCGAATGACCCAAACTGGAATCGACAAGGGGCGGAATTTATATTTATGTCAATGGCTGTTTTTAGGGATGTGTATTGCATCGGCCTGGTTAGATGTACTGGCACCCTCATTTCAGCAATGGCTCGCCAGATTACTAGCCACATTTAAGTTGGAAATTGTAATCTATAAAGGGAAAGGTAGAAAGAAACGCACTGCTGGCCTGAAAATCTGGACTCCGCTACAGGAATGGTGTGATAATCAAGGCAATAATAATAACAATAACAGGTAACTCCTTCAAACCTAATCTAGATTTATTGGTGTCACTCTTAGTGAAGTCTATATATGGGATTTAACTATTAAACCAGGTAGTAAGGAACAAAGGAACTGATAACTGCTCTTGTATTTGTATTTGAACTGGCAAAGGCCTCTGTATTCTTATTTGAAGATTTTTTTATGCTGTGCTATTATTATACATGTGTCTAGTTTGATGTAGCTTGATTTATTATTTTTCAAATGTCAGCTCTGTGATTGATTTCAGGGCACAGCACACAGTTATTATACTGGGCCAAACGATGCATAATGTGGTACCCATATTGCATATTTTTCTTTTTATATCTTTTCTTTTCCTATAGAAGTCTGCCAGACTAAGGGGTGGGGGAGGGTTAGGGGGCTACGGTGAACTCTCTCAGTGCAAATTTATGTATTCTATGATTTTATATAAAAATCAATAAAAATAATTTATAAAAAAAAGAGGTACTTGCTAAGTATAAAAATACGTCATGATATGTTGGACTTCTTTTGTGAATGTGTATGTGGACTAGATTTTGGGCTGAGCTTGCCATCTGAGTGGCTACCAAAAGAAGAATATTTTTGCTCCAGTAGACATCTTTGGGTTAGACAACAACAAAGTTTGCCTATCAAATGCAGTCAAACCCCAGAGAAATATCTGGGGCTATGTGAGGAACAAGACTGACTAAACTCGCTGCAAAATAAAGAGCCCTCCTCATAACAAGTAATGGCAAAGCCAATAGTTCTTACCTATGCAAGATCTATTGGCTTTGCCAATGTGTTTTAGCCATGTTGTACACCAGTGTGACTAAAAGTTAGCAACATAGAGGAGGGTGACATGGAGTGGAGTGTCATAGTAGAGTGTTGTAGAGTGGAGTGACGTAGAGTGGGGTGGCATAGAGTGGAGTGTCATTAAGTGGTGTACAGTTTCGTGGAGTGGCACAGAGTGTCATGGAGTGACATTGAGTAGTGTGGAGTGGCAGGGAGTAGATTAGAATGGATTAGAGTAGAGTGGAGTGGCATATAGTGTTGTGGGGTGGCATAGAGTGGTGTAGGGTGTTGTGGTATGTTATAGAGGGATTAGAGAGGACTAGAGAGAGTAGAATGGAGTAGAGTGGTGTACTGTGTTGTGGTATAGAGTGGAGGAGGGTGCCCTAGAGTAGAAAGGGGTGATGTAGGGTGGAGTAAAGTGCCGTGGAGTGGTGTAGAGGTAGTTGTGTACAGTGGAGTAGAGTGTTGTGGCCTAGAATGGAGTTTCTTGTCATAAAGTGGCATAAAGTGGAGCAGATTGTCTAAGAATTGAGTGGCATAGAGTATCATGGAGTGGTGTAGAGTGTCATGGAGTAGCATAGAGCGGAGCCAAATAGAGTGTAGGAGAGGGGAGTGTTATGGAGTGACAGAGTGTGATGAAGTGGTGCGGAGTGGAGTGGAGTTGTGCAGCAGAGAGGAGGGTGGCACAGAGTGACATGAAGTAGTCTGGAGTGCTGTTGGGGTAGTAGAGGGGAGTGGAGTGGAAAGGCCTAGCGTTGAGGGCATAGAATGGAGCAGAGTGTTGTACAGTGCCATGCAGTGGAGTGGAGTCAAATAGATGGAGTAGAGATGTCATACAGTGGAGTGGCATACAGTGGAATAGAGTGTCATATGGTAGAGTGGAGTGGTGTAGAGTGCAGTAAAGTGGTGTGGAGTGGAGTGGGAGGTGTAGCACACAGAGGATTAGAGTGTCATGGCATACAGTGTAGTAAATAGCCATAGAGTGGACTGGCATATAGTGGAGTGGATTGTCATAGAATGGAAATGGCATAGAGTGTCGTGGAGTGTCATGGAGGGAGTAGAGTGTCGTAGAGTGTAGAGTAGTGTAGGGGCATTGAGTGGAGGGATATGAAGTGGAGTAGAGTGTCGTGGAGTGGCACAGAGTGTCATAGAGTGGAGTGGCATAGAGTGGAGTAGGGTGCTGTAGAAGGAGTAGAGTGTAGTAAAATGGCAAAGAATGGACTAGAGAGAATTGTGCAGCGTGGAGTAGAGTGTTGTAGAGTAGAGAGATGTAAAGTTGAGCAGAATATTGTAGTGTGGAGTGGCATAGAGAGGAGTAGAGTGCAGTAGATTAGAGTGTCGTAGAGTGGAGTGTCATCAAGTGGAGTGTTGTAGCGTAGAGTGGAGTGGAGTGTTGTAGAATGGAGTGCCATAAATTACAGGGGCGCAGAGCAGAGTGTTGTACAGAGGAGTGGCATGGAGTAGAGTGTCGTAGAATGGAGGGGCATACAATGTAGTAGAGGGAAGTGACGAAGAGTGGTGTAGAGTGATGTGTCATTGAGTAGAGTGTCATAGAGTTGAGTGATGTAGAGTGGAGTAGAGTTTTGTAGAGTGGAGTGGCATGGAGTGGAATAGAATGAGTTGCGTAGAGTGGAGGAGAGTTTTGTAGAGTGGAGTGGCATAGTAGAGCAGAGTGGAGTATTGTATCATAGAGTAGAGTGGCATGGAGTGGCATAGAGTGAGTTACGTAGAGTGGAGTAGAGTGTCATAGACTGGCATAGAGTGGAGTTGAGTGTTGTAGAGAGGAGTGGTATAAATTGGATTAGAGTGTTGGAGTGGAGGGGTGTAGAGTGTTGCAGAGTGTAATATAGTAGAGTGGAGTGGCTTAGACCTGAGTATGAGTGGTGTAGAGTGGAGTAAAGTGTCATAAAGTGGAGTAGAATGTTGTTGAATTGAGTTACATAGAGTGGATTACTGTTGAAGAGTGTCATAGATTATTGCGGCATAGAGCGGCATAGAGTGTAGGGGCAAAGAGCAGAGTGGCGTGGAGTGAAGTGTTGTAGAGTAGAGTGGTGTATTGCACAGTAGCATAGAGTAGAGTGGCATAGAGAGGAGTGGTATGGAGTGGACTGCTGTGTTGTATAGTAGAGTGGAGTGGTGTGTCGTAAAGTGACGTGTCCTAGACTATCTTAGAGTGGAGGGGCATAGAAGTGGCATAGAGTATAGTGGCTTAGAGCGAAGTAGCATGTCGTAGAGTGGAGTGTCATGTCGTCGAGTGGAGTAGCGTGTCTTAGATTGGTGTGAAGTGCGTAGACTGGAGTGACATGAAGTGGATTGTCGAAGAGTAGAGTGTATTCATGTAGAGTAGAGTGAGGTGTTGTGTTGTGGAGTTCAGTGAAGTAGAGTGTCGTAGCATTGAGTGCCGTGCCATAGAGTTGTGCAGAGTAGAGGGGCATAGAGTGGAGTAGAGTATTTTAGAGTTTATTGGTGTAGAATGGAGTGTTGTACTGTGGAGTATGCATGGTGTGGCAGCACGCTGCCACTACATACAATGCATTTTCAATTGAAATGACCCTTTCATTTGTACAGACATACAGTTTTACTGACAACAAAGTAAGGAAGGGTCAAGGCACAGACGTCCCGCACTCGTCAATACTAAGTGAATATAGTTAGAAAGTTATAATCTGAAACATGGTGCAAAGAACCAGAGACACAACCCAACTACGTCACTATTTGGGGAAGAAAACCACCCCAAACCAAAACACACAACGTGGTTCCGCACTCAATTTTACAAATAGATAATCAAATAGCATGGATTATAGTCCATAGTCTACACATGGAGAAAAAAAAGTGACAGTCTTCTTAGTAAAACATTGTAGGAGTCGTTCTTCTTTGGAAAATAGATTCTTTATTCTTTAATCATATCTTGTCTACAAAAAACAGCATGCAACTGATAGCCAACGCATTTCGTACCCCTGTGACTTCTTCAAGACTTAGCATGTGAATGATGTCTTCCGCATGATCTTCAAGTTGTATTTCCTAATTTGGATACAGATTTATATTCTATTCATTGGAGTACAGTCACTCCAAGACATGATATTGTGACGACCGGTTCTGAACAATGGACTATAATCCATGATATTTGATTATCTATTTGTAAAATTGAGTGCTGAACCACATTGTGTGATACACTTTTACTGATAAAAGTATGCAGGGCACAAATGATAATGTGTGGAAATATCATTACCTAGTGTATTGATTTGTTTTGATTGTATGAAAATATTTGTTGCTGGCACACGCCAGAATTACAAAAAATGTGTTTTATTTCTGCTTTCTTAATTCTGATATATTCTGAAATATTGCACAATTAATTTACAGACATTTAATTTTTGTTGTGTGATAGAAAAAAACCTTTCCTCTCATAGCAAGATTGTCACATAAATCCTCTCACTCTTAAGTCAGAAAAAGAAAAGGAGACATCAAGCTACCGCAGAAAACCGGGCCTGACATTTGACCTCTGTTTTTGAATGCACAGCAAATGTGACAATATAGGGGAACAAGATTTGAATGCCTGTTTACAGAAAGCAAGATCTTGTGAATAAATAGAGTAAATAGGCTCTGCTCTATAGGAGGGACTAACTCAAACTGGCCAGCCTAAACTAAATATTAAAGCAATTACAAAAGCAATCAAATAGGAGTTACAAAACATAAAGCCAGTGGTAAGGAGTGGGTGCAATACATTCCTAGGGAAGAGTTCAGAATGTCTGTAAGAAGTCGCTAGCAAACAAAAAATCTGTGCTGTCTGGTAGGCTGCGACCTAAAAATGTATAGTGCCCCCATGTGATGTTTGAAAAGAAAAAGTCAAATTTGGGTTCCAAACTGTCACTGAAAGAACCAAGTATGCAAATATTTAGCCAGCCTCTCATACAGATGATGGACCCACACCAAAACAGTTCAAATCTTTACTACACTACACTGTACTACACTACTATAGTATACTGCAAGTAATGCTTTCATATACATTCTGTCTTTCAGGGAACACCTAAGAGGAAGATTTAGTTAATAAAATGGTGGAACGTAATTCCAGAATTAACTTGCATTAGAGTTGAGGAAGTTTTAAGAGAGAAAACATAATTAATATTTTTGGCTTAAACATCATGAGCCTTGCTTCTACATTGAGAAAATTGGTATGCACAGGCCTGCAGAGAGCAACGTTTTGCCTCAGGTGGGCCTTATTGGATTTATGGCAGGCACTCCAAGACCCTGTTCCAGGCCTTTGAACTCTTTCGTCTAAATTAGACTCCTATTCTAGTATTAACAACTTCTGGCAGACCCTCAGATTACTTTATGCCACCGTCAGACACCCAAAACTTGCCATTCGATCCCAACATATGTCCTTCACTTATATACAGCCGACCTTAAGACATCCTCAACAAACCCCTTGAAACCTTCAAACAAATCAAAGAACCCTTGCTGTCCTTTCAGACACCATAGCACACTTTTTAGAGACCCCCAATCAACTCAAAGAGACCCCTAGCAGATACCTACCTCGAAAGCTCCCAGAGCCTTTGACACCACAGGTTGACTCTTAGAGATGCTCCACCACCATAGGCGCTGGAATTAAGGATGCAGGGGTGCTGCAGCACGCCCAAAATAACCATGATGTAGTTAAGCAGGTGAATGAGCAATAAAGATGCCTTCAGAGATGCAATTGCAATACGCTCAAAGATAGGGGTCAAAAACCATGCAATGGCATTTGACCACAAAGGGATACTAGTGTTTTCTTTTCTTTTTCCACTGCAAAGTGAGAAACGTAAAAGGAAAGTCAGCAAATTGCCATTTTTTTCTAAATACACAACAACATTTAACTACCTGTAAATGAACTGTACAAATATTTTAAAATTTATCAGCAGCAGGGAAAGGATAAATGAGGCTCATTTTTAGGTCGAGCCTAGGCAGCGCATGCGCTGTCTGGAAGACCTGGGGTAATCGCTCTACAGAGTGTAATCCCACCTAATCCCACATGCTGCCTGCCATTTGTTACCTCCCCTGTTGCTCTTTTTTTTCCTGGCTCCTTATTGGCCGGTGCTCCGATACATCATTTCTGTTTTTTACCAAGGGGCACCGGCCAACTACAGTTAATTTGCGCTGTAGGTAATTATGATTTCTTTTCCGGACTACTTATTTCATATCCTGCTTGTGATTCACTGAGGCTCCCGCTTAATTAGATTTTTCCTGTTAACTCTGATGATTTAAACAAATCTTTCTTGAGGACCACGTTGGATACTCAAAAGACGATGTTCCATCCATCTCAAAATGTTTGCGTGCACCGAATCGCCATGTTGCAAACCTGCACCCTCGAGTCGTTACACAAATGTTTCTTAAAGTCTACGTTCGGCATTCGCGCACGAAATAGTACTGAGAGGACCATGTTGTTCAGTCTTAAATTGTTTGGTGTGCACCTAATCGCCATGTTGGAAATTCCATAGTATACAATGTGCACTGGGCGTCAAAAGTGAAGCACATATTGTTGTGCTCCAATTTTATTGACAAGGGCTGCTTTATTTCTATGAAAGCAGTACTTTTATTTACATTTGTTTTAGCAGAAACCACAGAAACTGACTGCGCGTTACTGTGTGTGTCCTTCATTTATATCTACGCATCCCTTTTGAGAAACCGACATTGGTAGGCACTGAGTAGAGTTTAGGACCTGCTTCGGTTTTTGTGAACTCCAGCAGCCTTGTTTGTGGAAGTCTGTTAAACCTCTCTAGGTTTAGTAATATGTGTGGTGGCTCACGCTGCCAGCCTGCGCTCCGCCACCTATGGACGGTTGTATGACGTTTCAACGCATGCTTTTACCACGCATGCTGTTACAACGCAGTTTTTACAACGCATGCTGTTACAACGCATAGCGCTTTGGGGTGCTGGATAGTGAATAGTTTAATTTACTATTCAAACTCCAGTCTCCGTGGATAGTAGGGAAGGTGTTGGATAGTAAATTAAAACTATTCCCTATCCTAGAGCTTCCCCCAGCGCAATGCGTTGTAATGGTTTTCGTTGTAAAACCTGCGTTGTAAAAGCACTGCGTTGTAAAAGTTTCGTTGTAAAGGATGTTTCCCCCTATGGGCTCTGAACTGTACCGATTGTTCATATCTGGCTTGTGAGCCAGGGGCGTAACACAGGCCCCCGCAGCCCCTGCGGTGTGGGGGGCCTCTAGCTCAAATGGGCCCACTCGGCACTGCACTCTGGACGAAGAGCTCCTGATTGAGCCTGGAGGGGGCCTCTCTAAGTACCGTGCAGGGAGGCCACCTCACTTTTTGTTACGCCAGTGTTGTGAGCTCTGTGTTTCTTTAAAACACCATGCCTAAAGTGGTGCCTCCCAGTGCTGCCAGCAGTGTGCCTCCCCTTGCCATAAAACGGAAGCCCTGCCCAGAAGAGCCACCTCTCGACAAAGTTCATTCAAAACATGGACCCCAAGACAGCCCTAGATTTCACCTTAATAAAAGTAATCTCGTTCATCATCAGGTGCAATTATAAAAGTTATGCCGGAAAAATGAATAACCACACTTCATTTTGGTACGCCGTCTTTGTTTTTTCAGGTAAATGGAACATTTACTTTGTTAGTGCCTTATATACTGAACAGTTTTCTCACTTAGACAGCAGTGTTATGTTATGTTATGGTTATTTATGGGGCAGCATAGCTGCCCCAGCAACAGGGCATCTCAGCGCTAGCGGACAAGTGACCAGGGGAGCTGTGGCTAGATGGAAGAGAAAAGCCGAGTTTTGATCAGTTTCCTGAATGTCCAGTGATCGTGGGAGCTGTGTGCAGGTGTAATTATTTGACAACACATTAATAAAACTGGCATCCCATACACATCTGTTGCCTCAGAGCAGAATCGTATCTTCACATTTTTTTTATCTGGCACGGTCCTACAGTGTCCTCGTAAAACCAATTTAAAACTGATTTTTAATCGTATGGGCATTACGATTTAAAACAATGCAGTAATGTCATGCTCCAGTAACACAGACCCGCAGGATAGTCAGTGTTTTATTAAATTCATGGATAAAGTATAGCTTAGCCCTGCTTTAACAGTTCCATATGCTAATTTCAATACAAGGGTCAGCTACTCTGAGTAACACATTCAGTCTGTAGTTTTTTGGATTGTACTGCCGGTACTGAATGGGTTTTAGTAATCATTCAATAATATGTATGTGTATAAAGACGTGAACGCAAGGTAGTCTGATTGCTTGATTTAGGATTTTTTTTCTCTGAAACTATCCAAACAGGTAAATTGGTTCCTTATGAAGAGCTTCTTGTTTCTGCTTACATTTCACATGATTTAGTTAATCGTGAATTACCTATATGTGTTTTGCTTTTTCAAGGATTCTGTTACTTTATTTTCCCCGGCTCCACATCACTCATGTCTCCCCTCCCTCATAACCTATTTCCAGGTTCTACAGCACCACAAAGCCATACAAATGGCAATAGCCCGATGCAAATATAATCACTCCACTGCAAATAAAAAAGACAAAAATTAAAAAGTCATTTTCAACACCTAGAGCTCTAACTTTCAGAAATGCAAGACCTATTGCATTGCAAATGCTTGTTAATTTTGACGTGTGATGGAAACAAAGCTTTTAATGGGATCCAAACAAATCAAGACACTTTACTTGGATGACGCACAAATGATCAATATTTGCTCAAGCCTGTTTTTCACACATCACATGTGAGCTACACAGTCTTATCAGTAAAACTGTATGTCTGTGCAAATGTAGTGGAAATTCTGCTATCTTAAATGACCGTGCACTACCACACACTGCTTTAGTGATACGTTTGTGGCATGCTCCTGGATGCATCACTGGACACATACCACACCTTTACCACACCTTAACCACTTTCTCACTTTCATTTGCTACATTTGTTCTTTGGGTGATGCTTGGATTTTCCCAAACCCTATGTCCTCTGTGATGTAAGATTGATGGATGCGACACCACTCTGAAAATTGTTTCAGCACCACTGCCTACCGTCCCTTAGCATGCCTTGAAATGCTGCCCGCGAGTATTTAAACAACCAAGGTCCACACTCAGAAGCCCTTTGAGTACTATTAACACTTCTAGCATGTCCTCAAAATCCATGAGTGTGCTCTGCAATAATCTTAGATTGCCCATTCACAGTTGTTGAAAAAAACACTCTTGCCTCCAGAATCATCTCGAGCAAGACACAACCACCTGGACTGTACAGAACGTCATCAGCCATCAGACACCACCAACTGGCCCACACTCCACGAGCAGGCTCTCATACAGCCGAAGAGATCCAGTCCTCAACTGGCCAAAAAATATCCAGGTCTTCTGGGAGGGAGGATGTCCTCTGCACCCCATCTGACCACTCATCTGTCACAGTTATCGTCTATGTCATGTGACAAATGCGACATTACCAGTAAAACGAGGGTTAATGGTTCTGAAATAAAGCTGCCTTGTGTTAAATGGTGCCAGGCTGCAATACTTCCAGTGATGTGTTCCATTTCTGTATTTTGGTTTGATAAGGGCCTAGAAAAGTTCTGGACAACTACATCTTCAAACACAGAGGTCTGATTGTTATTCTTTACTCCAGGTGAGTTTGTGGTTTCACCTGTGGAGGGTGATCTGCGAGTTCAAAAGGATTACGAATTGGACCGAGAGAACATCGAATTTTACAACATAACCATTTTGGCGAAAGACCGAGGAATTCCTCCGTTCAGCTCTACGGTAAGCTTCTATTAATGTTCTGCATTATTTTTCAAACAAATTCAGTAGTGTTTTGCTGTTTAAAAAAACCAACTAATATTTATGTTTCATTGATCCGGAATTGTCACTTGTCCAGTAGTGAATAGTTGCTTTACACAGTCTGTTCTTAAGCTGTTCCCTTACTGGTTCACATCTCTCTCAGCCCACTGTGTCTGGCGTGGTGGCTAATTGGATGAATATCTCCTTTACAAGGATCTGTGCTTGACTAAACAGTAACTGCTGTAAATCCTGATCGGGCCAGACTGACTTTCACCCTTATAAAGGTGAATAAAAGGAGTATCCCTGAGTTAGGAAATACAAATATTTGCTAGGTGTCAACAGCCCAAAAAGAACCTCTTGAAAGTTAACATGCACTCTACAAACATGCTTGTTACTTTGTAATTGTAGACCTTATTCTTTAAGTCACAAGCATTAATACTGTAGCATGATAAGTTAAAACCACAGTGCCAGCAGCATCTTATCTACCTGACCCCAAAGGTCATTATCCCTTGTGGCTGTTAATTACATTAAATTTAATTAATTAAGTAAATAAAAATACATCAAAAGATACAAATACATATCTACCTTTTTTCTCCATGCCAATTAACTCATGATGTCTAATTATTTAGGGATTTTGTGTAAGTATTTCTTTTTAGCTCTCGCTGTAGTACAGAAAGTAGTAGTTGGAATTCATTGAGTGAAGGGACGGTCCCGGACTGATATTCTTCAAATACTCATACACTGACTGAGAGTTCACATTGGACAAGTCAGTCACTAGCAGAAATTTATACAGGAGCCCCACTAATATTTCATAGTGTTTCAGGGGTGTAGCTATAGGCAATTATATCAAGTTTCAAGGCATGTTTCAGCTCTCATTGACAGTTAATCTGAGCCTTCATCAGGGCAAAGTTATAATTAATGATTCACAGTTCAGAAGGGCATCCCAAATAAAGTGAACATTATATATATTTTTTTCTTCTTTTGACAGACGATAAATAATGAAATAACCCATATTACAAAGATCAATGTATGACCAATTAAAGTGGCCTCTTTCCATTTGTAAGTGCCATGTACTTTAGGTGTAAAAAATCTTCCAGAACACTAAATGACCCCTGTGCTAATTCATCTACCAATAAGATTTCTAACATATGCTAAATGCCAGAAATCGATTGTCTGGATTATATGTAATTAAAATTGACAGAATAAATTACAGTCTTTTGTTAAAGTGGAAGACTTACTTAATTAAAAGATGACTTGCTTACAAAATAAAAATCCTATTTTGTCACATCCCCTGCCATCCGCCACAAAAGGCAGAGGACCTTAGAGGGCTCAGTTATGAAAACAATTGGCAATTTTTATAAATTTTTTCATGCAACGCACCAAGACACCTTGCAGTGCTGCATGAAAGTGAGAGGGAAGTAATATGCAATATCTATCAAGCTGTGGCCATTCAGACTCTCTGCCCTCTCGGGGATACTTTTGGATTCCTAACGCCAAAGCAGGCACCCTGGCACTATTGTGCCCTTTAAGGGTGCCTGTGTACCAGGCAGGATTGTTTTAGTCCAGGAAGGGATACCTTACTGCACAAAAACAATCTTTTGAGACGTTTTCCTCTTCCTATGTGTGCTGCAGAATGCAGTACGCATAGAAGAGGAGAAAACAAGGAGAAATAAAAATATTTCTCCTTGTTACACCTCCCTTTCACAGGCGTAGTATTTTGATGCATTCCTAGGTCTAGCAGTCATGGTAAATCTGTCTTGCATTACTCCAAATTTACCAAGCATCGCAGGGCCATGCAAGGTGTCCTTATGTGGGTTGGTAAATCTTATCTAGGTATTGCGTTGCCCTTATGTTAAGCTAAGTGCTGCCTGGGCAACTCAAAACTGTGATACATGTGGTCCTATGTTTGCAAAGTGTTTTCTCTGAACACTGTTTGAAAAACAGGGTTCATGATAATTAGTGGTAGAAAAAAGAGCACCTCACACAACCCACAAGGAAATGTTCAATGGAATTTCCAAAAGGGAATACAATTCCTGCATTATTCCATACCTCTACAGATATTTATGCATTCAGCCTGTCTATTTTGCAAGACAGGGCAGTATCACATGTGTAACTATTGCAGGCTGCTAGCCCCAATTGTGGGATCATGAACAGGTAGGAGTTCTGGCCATGCAGAGGAATGTTCTCCAATTGGTCTGGGTCCGGACTTTTGATAGAAAATGATGGTGCTGGTCTGATCGGTTAAAAGTGCAGAGTGTATTGAACTATCTCTTTCTGGAGCAACTAGAAGTGTTTGTTAGCAGCCTATGCTGGCAGTATGTCGTACTATTTAGAAACTGGTAATTGATGGGGAAAATGTAATTATCTGGGGCACTGGCAATGCATGAATTGGAAACCAATACTCAAATTATGCCCCAGAAGCCATGGCCATGAACGCTTACGTTGTGTAAAGAAGTTTGCTTGAAGGACTTATAGGCGATCCAAAAATAAGGTCACCTAGGCGCCTTATTTCTATGAATGCTAATCACTCTACCCTTTGTCTGCCACCTGCTTTGGCTGGAGACCATGTAGGGATGATAAAGGTCTATTGAAACCAGAATGCAAGTCTCAAGCTCCTAATGGTATTACTTGAATTGCTCATTCCTTTTGATGAAGTCTACAATATGCCCCCTTCGTGTGGGAGGAATGCAAGGTCAACCAAAATGTAAAGAAATGTCTTATGTCAGGTAAGGTAAGATATTTCTTCTTCATAGATGGCTGCACTGTGCCTGAAGGGTATAGGAGTGAGTGAGTGAGCATTGTAGTTTTATGCCAATGTCTGTACAGCATTCCCTTTTGTCTGCTGGCTCTGTTTGAACTCAGGGTCAGTTTCAAGTACCCCACAAGGCTTACCTGTGGCTTGCGAAGTTTTCTCGCAGAGACGACAAGATCTATCGCCCCTGTACCCACCTTACCCAGTGAAGAACTGTGAACAGAACTGGAATGAAGATGGGGCCAGGGAAGTATGCTAAAGATGATGGGAAGGAGTTCAGTGGACCAGAAGAGGACTTCTCTTGACTCAGGGAAGGACCGTTAACTCCAGCTGGTAGGGAAACAAGGGAAACCCTGTTGGAATTTGGCACAAAACCACCCTAGCCATTTGTACCTTTTCCCACATACAGAATAGTAGCTACCTGACAGATGAAACACCATGTATCCAGAAGAGATCTTAAGCCAAGGAAAGGAAGTGGTGCCCCAGCTAGGATCAGTGATACCAGTATAAGCTCTCCAGGGCTATGAGTCTCAAAACAAGGATAAGGCGCTGTCACAGGAACATAGGATTAGTGCCCCAGTACATTAGAACAATTACAAAAGAAACAAGCGCTCCAGCGCGGTGTGTACAAACCCAAAACAAAAGCGCTACAGCGCGGTGTGTGAAACCCCTAAACAAATGCTCCAGCGTGGTGTAGGGAAGCCCAAAGGAAGCGCTCCAGCGCAGTGTAAGCTACCCCCACCACAAGCGCTCCAGTGCGACGTGAGAAAGCTCAAGGAACAACAGTGTTCCTTATTGTGAACGCAAGTAATTAGCGCTCCTGCGCGGTGTGTGCTTAACCACTATAAGCCCTCCAGCGCGGTGATAATTATCCCCGCAGAAGCCCCACACAACATGGTTAAGGCTCCCTGAGAGGCGAGGCAAATGTCAGACACAATGAAAAACCCAGCTCTGAGACGACCACTCTCATCGGAGCAGAGCGGGTCAACTTGGTAATGAGGCAGCGCTCCTGCGCGACGTCGGTTTCCCTGGAAGGCAGTCAAATCCGTGGCAGGCAGGAACATAAGTATTCCGGCAACGATTCGAAGCGCCGAGCTGGCGGGAATCCCTGTAGAAATGCGGATTCCCCCGGAAGCGCTGACGTCAATGAGGGCGTTTCTGGATCGCGGAACTAGACCGCAACCCAACGGACGCCCGGAAGCAAGGACTCCTGTCCTCTGTATGTGCAAGGAGGTACACGTAGTGGCCAGGATGCCGTAACCATGACAGTCAGATCCCTGTGCTGACTCCATCTATTTCCAAGAGAAATTAAGTTATTTTCAGGAGGTTGTAGTATGCGCTCTAGTCTATGAGCGTGAACGCGATGACGCGTCACGCTATAGACAGGAGCGCGAGACGCGCGCATGCGCAGGAGGTGGTTCGGCGAGGGCGCGAACGGGGAGAACGGCAGTTGGTGACCGGAGCTGTCACTGTGCTGACGCTCGGCGCCCTTATGCTCAGATTCTTTTGTTATAGATGAAAATAAAGAATTCATACACCTACAGAGCCTCTGTGTACAGTGTGGGGGCAAGGAACATTACATTGGCGACGAGGCTGGGACCACGAACACCAGGGAGTGCAGTGGGCAGGAGTAGGCACTCCACAACAGCCCCACACCAACCAGCAGAAGGACAAACAGCAACAAAGACGAGCAGAGGGTGTGGCAGTAGCGGAACAGCGCGATAAATAATCAAATACAGCTCCAACAACCAGGTCAGTGCCGGGCTAGGGAAGGAGAGCACAGCCAGCACCCTGGCAGCCAAAGGCATCACCCCCAAGACAGAGGAAGGGGCACAAACCGACAACCCCACGCAGGCTATAAGGGACAGCACCCCAGGTAGTCCCAGAGGGCAAGGTAACACGGCAGGGAGTGCAGGAGCATCCGGTGTACCCATTCAACACAGTGCCCAGGTGGTAGACCCCAGAGGCGAGGCCAGGATGGCGAGTCAAGCGTCGGCTCTGATGGCCCCCGTCCCATTCCTGCCTAGACCGGGAGAACCACAGCTAAAATGGGAAGATTGGAAGGAATACTTTCAAAACTATATTGAAGCACTTGAAGATGAAAACGAAGGGGCATTCACCCCGGAAAGGAAGAAGAGACTGTTACTCCACAACCTGGGCCCGGAAGGGGTGAGAGTGTTCAAGAACCTGGTGCCCAAGGAGAGGGGAGCGACTGAAACAGACGTCTTTAAAAATGCACTGGATGACTTGGACAGCCATTACCGTCCAGCAGTTTGTGTCTCCATAGACAGGTATAATTTCCAACAGAGGAAGCAGGAGGCTGGCGAATCGATTGATGATTATGTGGCGGCGCTCCGACGCCTGGCCATCACGTGCCAGTACGGGGGTCTTCAGGAGGAGTATATCAAAGACCAGATTGTCATGCACACCACATGCAGGGCTGTCCAGGACAAACTTTGGGCGCAGAGCGAGACATCGCTTAAGGAAGTTGTTGCAATGGTCAAAAAGGCTGAGATGTCAAAACGTGGTGCTGAAGCAGCCAAACGTGAGAGCGCACCGAGACAGATGATTAACAAGATAGATGAGGCACCCCAGCCCAGCAAACCCAGAGGGATGTATGGAGACCAGAGGAAGGACTCGAGATGGACAGGGAAACAGACGGTCCGCCCTGGCCCAGACAACAAGTTTACGTGTTACAGATGCGGCAGCACGGCACATTCGGCGCAGGATAAACGCTGTCCCGCGTTCCGCGCCAGATGCTCGTTTTGTGGCCTGGTCGGCCGTTTTGAAAAAGTATGCCGCAAGAAGGGGAAGAAATCCATAGTCAAGTGCGTCGATGCGGCCGCAGCGGACGTCAGCGAGGAGGACGACCTGGAAGACGACGATTTGGTGTTATGCATCGAGGACCAAGTGCTAGAAGTGACGGGGAAGCGGAGAGATAAGCCTCGCACGGACATGCTGATAGGGGGAGTGAAGGTACATGTGGCCGTCGATTCAGGATCCCCTTGGACCATCGTGCAAAGATCCATATGGGAAGAAGACTTTGTGCCTGTGGTGGGACCAGACCTATGGCCGCCAGACATCAGACCCATCTCGTATACTGAGAACGCCATTCCACTGGTGGGGTGCCGAGACTTCACATTCGAATTCAGAGGGAGGTCAGCCACGTGCACCCTGTATGTAGCAGAGAGAGGTCCTTCAGTGCTGGGGTGGAGAGACGCAGGAGATCTAGGAATCATACTCAACCCGGGTGGAAAAGAACAGATTCTCTTGACGGACGAGTGGCCCCTCACGAGAGATGAAGATTGGAAGTCTGCATACCCCAAAGTCTTTGATGGCTCAGTCGGGAAACTGGACAAGTTCGTCCACAGAATGGTCCTCAAGGAGGGCGCAGTACCTGTGGTGCACAAAGTCAGGAACATACCCATATCCACCAGCGGAGCGGTACAACATGAACTCCTGAGGCTGGAGGAGCAAGGCATCATAGAGCCGGTGGACAGTGCGGAGTGGCTATCCCCCTTGGTAGTGGTCAAGAAGCCCAATGGACAGGTTCGTCTCTGCGTTGACCTCCGCGAGCTCAACAAAAATCTCATTGTGGAGAGATTTCCCCTGCCTAGAATCGAGGAGATGCTCGCCAAGACGAAAGGTGTAACTCACTTCTCCACCATAGATCTCACGTCTGCTTACTATCAGATTGAGCTGCATCCATCGAGTAGGAAGTACACCGCCTTCATTACACCATTTGGGTGCTACCAGTTCCGGAGGATGCCCTTTGGCCTGGCATCCGCAGCGGCTGTCTTCCAGAAGCTGATGCATCGGCTGTTCAAGGACATTTCGGGGGTACAGTACTTTCAGGATGACATCCTGGTGATGGGCTCTTCCAAAGGAGATCACGACAGAAAGTTGCATAGAGTTCTGGAAGTACTACAAAACAAGGGGCTAACGGCGGAATGGAGCAAATGCAAGATTGGGACCCACTCGGTGACATACTTGGGTCATGAGATCGGCACACGTGGAATTTCACCCAAGGAACGAAACGTGAAGGCCATAAAGGATGCCAAGGCTCCCAGCTCCAAGGAGGAAGTGCGGTCATTCCTTGGGATGGCCGAGTATTATAGCAAATTTGTGAGACACTTCGCCACCAGGACATACAGAATGAGGCAACTCATCAGAGACAAGACAAAGTTTGAGTGGGACTCAGAAGCGCAATTGGAATTTGACACGATCAAAGACTGCATCAGCCATGCCGTTCCATTGCAAGGGTATGTCCCCTCGGGCAAGACGGTGGTGACAACAGATGCCAGTGATAAGGGCTTAGGGGCTGTCCTAGCCCAAGTGAGAGATGATGGAGCTACTGAAACGATCAGCTTTGCTTCACGTGCGTTGTCTCCGACGGAGCAAAGGTACAGCGTCATTGAGAAAGAGATGCTGGCAGTCACCTGGGCTTTGGGCAGGTTCCGGCAGTTCGTTTGGGGCACAAGATTCAAGCTTCAAACTGATCATAAACCCTTGATCAAAGTCCTGACTTCCTCGGGTCATGAGACGGCGACCCCGAGAATAGCAAAAATGACTCTGAAGCTGCTCGATTACACCTATGATGTCGAATACCTGCCAGGAACGCAGAATAGGGTCGCGGATTATCTCAGCAGAGCTGCGGTGATGGAAGTGGCGCCGGAGGATGCCCTGGATAAGGAAGAGATGGTGGCAAGCATGGAGGACCATGAGAGGTCAATAAGTATCCAGGAATGGGCGGACGCCTATGATCAGGACGTGGAAAAGGTTGAGATAAAGAAACATCTGACGTCGGGCTGGCCTGACAAAAGGAAGCTCACCGATGGAGTACGGAGGTTCTATGAAATAAGAGAGGAGCTGTCCCTGAGTGACTCGGGAGTGTTCATCTACAGAGGTGAGAGGGTCGTGCCGCCAGAGTCACTAATACCCAGTTTACTAACTCTACTTCACGAGGGCCACCTAGGTATTGTAAAGACCAAAGCACGTGTCAAGCAAATGTATTGGTGGCCAGGCATGGATGTCCACATTGAAAGGCAAGTAAGGGAGTGTGGCCAATGCCAAGGCGCTGACAAAGTGCTGAGACCACTCCGACCGGCCTTGGGGAAGTTTGACACGCCACAGGGCCCCTGGGAGAACGTGGCCATCGACATACTAGGGCCTGTCCTGGACGGAAATGGAGTGAACAAGTATTTATGTGTGGTAATAGACAAGTATTCCAAATGGCCTGAAGTGGACATTCAAGAATCCATGGATACTGACACGATTCTGAAATTCCTGACGACGGTATTCTTAAGAGAAGGAATTCCCAAAACGATCCTCAGTGACAATGGCCCGCAGTTTGTCTCGGACAAATGGATTAGGTTTATGAGGAGGAATGGGATTGAGTCTAAACACACGGCAGTATATCATCCTGCATGCAATGGTCAAGTGGAGCGGTTCAACCGCGTGCTAATGGGCTCCATACAGGCGGCCATCACGCAGGGAAAGGATTGGGAGACCGAGGTGATGAGTATGCTGTGGGCCTACAGGATCACCCCCACGGCTGTGGGGTACAGTCCATTCCAAGTGCTGAGAGGACGGCATCCATTCACCCGGGACAATGTAGTATGGAGGGAGAAGACCATCACTAGCAAATGGTCCCCCGCGGTGGTTCAGCACAACTTGGAAAAGGCCCAGAAGATCTATGCCGCAAATTATGACAAACGTCGAAATGTGAAAGAGACAGAGCTGGAGGAAGGAGAGTGGGTCAGGGTTAAACTCCCTACCCTACAAAAGAAAGGTGACAGCAAGTATAGTCAGCCGTTACAGGTCAAGGAGGTGCGAGGTAGGGCAGCCCTCCTCAGCGACGGCAGGGTGTGGTCCCAAGACCGCATGGCCAGAGTAAACAAGATAGTTGCATGGCCCAAGCTGGAGGAGATAGAGACACAAGTGGACTCCCATGAATCCAGGCCTCAACCCGAGCAAGGTGATGAAGTCCTTCCCGATGGAATAGGAGAGGACAGTGAGATGGAATATTCCAGCACAGGGTTTACAGCCAGAGATGGTACACCGACCGGCGTAACCCAGAGTGGAGACCAGAGAGATGGAGCGAGATCAGGCGGAGAAAGAGAGGTGGAAGAGAACATGCCGGTAAGACACACCCGTAGTGGCAGGGCAGTCACTGTGCCCTCTCGCTATAGAGACTTTGAAATGAGTGGACATTAACCATAGGCGTGTTAGACATGTGTGCCAGCCAGAGAACATTGGGGATCATGGACACACCGTAGAGTTGGAAAAAAAGTTATTTTGTTTATTGTTGAAAAGGGGAGATATGTAGTATGCGCTCTAGTCTATGAGCGTGAACGCGATGACGCGTCACGCTATAGACAGGAGCGCGAGACGCGCGCATGCGCAGGAGGTGGTTCGGCGAGGGCGCGAACGGGGAGAACGGCAGTTGGTGACCGGAGCTGTCGCTGTGCAGACGCTCGGCGCCCTTATGCTCAGATTCTTTTGTTATAGATGAAAATAAAGAATTCATACACCTACAGAGCCTCTGTGTACAGTGTGGGGGCAAGGAACATTACAGAGGTGGCAAAAAAAGCCAATTAAAGCAGAAACTTGCTCCAGAGAGTGGCTGAGTCATTGCCATTGCAACTGGTAATTTGCATTAAGGGTTGGGGTGGTGTCAGTAGCGCACTGGGCAAAGCAGAAGCCTGTAGAGGGATGTTCGCTGCACATGCAGCAGATGCCCTATCCGTTTCTTCTCCTTCCTGCTATCCTTTACTCGTCCTAGGACTCACCAATCCTGTGACTGCTGACCCTGGGCCTCCAGACCACAGAAAACTGTACGACAGTGCACAGCCTTTTACTTCCGCCGTCAGTGCAGTGGATGCTTCCTGTGAATAGCTGACTAAAACTTTAGTAATGAATGCTTCCTGTGAATAGCTGAATAATAATGAAATGTTGTAATCAACAAACATATTTTTCCAAAACCATAGGTGTCTTTGGAGTGCCAGTTACCATGTTCATGAAAATCGTGTTCTGTGGGAAAATGACCAATGGGTATTTAACATGAAGGAGAAATGCATCTATTTCAAACATGCTTGCATTTACAGCGACATGATTTAAATAATATTTGTCACTTTTTCAGTCGCTTCATGGCCGGTGGTGCAGAAGAGGAATCCCTCTGAGGATTGCACAAGCAACATTAGGGAAACATGAGTAGAGGTGTGGCGAAAGATAGGCTGTGGTACTCAATCAATCAATCAATCAGAGTACTTGTAAAGCGCGTTACTTACCCGTGAGGGTCTCAAGTCGCTGAGGGGAGGGGGTGCCGCTACTGCTCGAAGAGCCAGGTCTTGAGGAGTCTTCTGAAGACGAGTAGGTCTTGGGTCTTGGGTCTGCCGTAGGTGAGTAGGGAGGGTGTTCCAGGTCTTGGCAGCGAGGTAGGAGTAGGATCTGCCACCGGAGGTTGTTCGTTGGATGCGGGGAACAGCGGAGAGGGCGAGGGCGAGGCTGGCGGAGCGGAGCTGGTGGGTGGGGGTGTAGAAGCTGAGTCTGCTGTTCAGGTAGGCTGGTCCGGCGTTGTGGAGTGCTTTGTGTGCGTGGGTGAGGAGCTTGAAGGTGACCCTCTTGTCAACAGGGAGCCAGTGTAGGTCTCTCAGGTGGGCGGTGATGTGGCTGCGGCGGGGGACGTTGACGATCAGTCGGGCAGAGGCGTTTTGGATGCGTTGTAGTCGTTGTAGGTGTTTGGCTGGGATTCCTGCGTAGGGTGCTTTGCCGTAGTCTAGTCTGCTGCTCATGCACAGATCATTGAGGAGGCTTCGACAGGAGTACTGCATGAGGTTCAGTGGTCTACAGTGCTCAAAAGGCTTGAATCGAAATTTAATTTAAACTATCAAGCATTCTTGCACTGTAATTTAGAAACACAATTAGTGAGGCGTGTTTGAGGATATCACACATATTTGTAGACACACTTGAACATCCAGGAATTTGTGGGCGAGGGCGAGGCTGGCGGAGCGGAGCTGGTGGGTGGGGGTGTAGAAGCTGAGTCTTCTGTTCAGGTAGGCTGGTCCAGCGTTGTGGAGTGCTTTGTATGCGTGGGTGAGGAGCTTGAAGGTGATCCTCTTGTCGACAGGGAGCCAGTGTAGGTCTCTCAGGTGGGGGGTGATGTGGCTACGGCGGGGGACGTTGACGATTAGGCGGGCAGAGGCGTTTTGGATGCGTTGTAGTCGTTGTAGGTGTTAGGCTGGGATTCCTGCGTATGGTGCTTTGCCGTAGTCCAGTCTGCTGCTCATGCACAGATCATTGTGGAGGCTTCGACAGGAGTACTGCGTGAGGTTCAGTGGTCTAGAGTGCTCAAAAGGCTTGAAACTAAATGTAATTTAAACTATCAAGCATTCTTGCACTGCAATTTAGAAACACAATTGGTGAGGCGTGTTTGAGGATATCACACATATTTGTAGACACACTTGAACATCCAGGAATTTGGAAGCATCAGGAATTCGTGTATATATACTTAGTACACTTCGGCAGCACTAGTCACTCCTACCCTCTGAAGTACAATGGTTTGCACAAAAAACAACCCAACACTGCTTTTCCCGCTCCGCTTAGCCCACACCTCCAAAGAGGATTCAGAATGCAAGATTCGCAGAGTGATTGTATAATAGTTGTTTATTTAGGCACACTGTTTTGTGACAGTTCTATATAGCGTGAACTCAGCAAGGTATCAGGGCACTTTACATAAGCACGAGGTGCATTACGGACGGGCACGTTCATTTTTGTGTGTTTGGTGGGGGGGGGGGGACGTAGAGATTAAGTAAAAATTTGCCCAAAATCATAGCATGTTTGAGCCTCCTGCCAGACTTGAACCCGGTTACCCAGCTTCAAGGTCGGCCGCTCGGGAAGTTAAGACACATCCTCCACACTTGTCATTTCAAATTGTTCTTAAGTATGCCCATACGGATTACTAAAGGCGTATCAGAGCATCACCAGTGAAGCGTGTGTTGCCGCTCGTGCTCCTTCTCACGCCCATCTTTCCTTCTTCCAGGTGGTGGTGGGAGTGCGCGTGCTGGACATCAACGACAATGACCCCTTGATTCTCAATCTGCCTCTGAACATAACAATCAGCGAGAACATACCTGTGTCCACCTCCCTCATTCGTATCCTGGCCAGCGACGCCGACTTGGGGCGAAATGCCCTCCTCACCTTCAGCATCACCGCAGGAAACACAGACACTGCCTTTTTCATCAATGAAAATGTGAGCGACTCTTCTCTTCATATGGAAGATGTGTGAGAGAGAGAGATGGTAGCTTTGTACAGCGTGTGATCCTGCAAAGGGATGTACGAACTGTCAATTGTAATATTGAAGTGCCAGCCATCGTGGGCTCAAAGGGTTCCTTTCTGTGTATGTTAGTATTTTGCTTGGGGTGGTGGTTATTTTACCTTGTTGTACCACTGGGCTACATACTGACACGGAAAAGATAACCAGTGTTTTATCAAACAAAGGTGCCAAGTTCTCAGAACATGTTTTACAAAAATATGTTGCCCTTACCACAATTGACAAATCCTGATCCTTAGAATTCAAATCTGCAGACATGAATGGTTACAACCAGATCTTACACTTGCAGAAAATGTGCCTGATGGCAGTATTTTTGATGGTCGGATGATTGTTTGAAGTTGTGGGAATGTAGATGTTTCACCTGGGGTGAGTGGGGTGTGGCCTCCATGAATGCTGGGAACAGGCATGAAGTAAGAACTTTATGTCACAAACATTTCCAATAGCATTTCCTGTCAGGAATTTGTGCAGGGATCAGAAATATGAGTTGTGCTGTACTTACCTACCGCGTGCATTGCAGTTTTCCCCTGTTAAATGTTGGCAACTCTAACCTACTCAAATATACTGTGGGAAAACATATAGAGAGAGTGTAAGAGAACTGACTTCTCAACTTGAAAAAATATTTTCAGTGTGGCCATAAATACCACCATAATAGCAACATTAACTCTGCACATTTACTGCCTGGGGGCACTCCATAGGGGTAGGTTTGGGGCCAGTAGGCATACACCAATCCACGTGCATCCAAGGTTTCCAGACCTGCACCTGGGAATTTTTATAAATCTCCATAGAGTTAGTAAGTCTGTGAAAATCATATGTGCAAGTCCACAACTCTGTGACATATTCTCTTGCTTTATAACTGAGTCCCAAAGAGTTGCCTCTATTGTCAAACGTTTGTTTAAAAATGATTAAGGGGACACCAACATGCAACGCGATTACAAAAGTATTGCTGTGGCAAGTTGTTTTGGCCATTCCACCAAGAGCAATTGCACTTTATTTGTTGCACAATGGGCCGAGTAAAAACAGTGGAGATGCAGTGTAGGTATGGGAAAAAGATTAATTTATGCAGTGGTAAGCGTAGTGTGTAGTACTTTTATGGCTATACCTGGCATGTACTTGGATTTAGTGCTATACTAAGTTAGCGCTAAAAGTATTTAAACGCTGTCAAAAAAGAGACCCCACTCGTTAACAAACTTTTGCAATGTTGGATACATGACTTCGCATGAACTATGGTGCTTCCTTCAATGAGAATGTTCAACAGTGTGCACAGTCATGGCTAGTTATTGTTCATGATGTTTAGCATCAAGGCCAGTGACGTGATGGGATGGTGGTGGTATACATCAGTTATGCACTCCCTACATTTCACTTAGGATGACTACATCTCAGGTATCTGAGGGTCATGTGTTGAGCAGAGTACCGCCGAGAGGAGCCCTTCCCACCTACAAGGCATGAGTGTAGGTAAGGCACTGGCTAAGAATGACATGTGCAACACTTACGTGTGATAGAATTGGTCAGTAAGAAGCAGCAATGGGCGTGATTTGTTTAGTCCCTATTTAACATTTACTGAATTGTTCTTTTCTCCTGTAGACCGGCATCATCTATGTAAACCGGCAGCTGGACAGGGAGAAGGTTCCACAATATCAACTGACAGTCACAGTGAGAGACAACCCGGAGAATATGCGCAACTCCAGGCGGGTAATGTCCAGTCATAACCAATATGCTCTTAAAAGGCATTCTTTTTATTGTTCAAATATTTTTATTGCTTTAGTTAAAAAGAAATACATTTACAATACAGTAGCAATACATAAGAATCAGAAGAAAAAATATAGTAACAAGGAATTAAAAAGGTCTACCTAACAAAGAACTACTGGATTGGGATAAAAAGACGTCAAAGTTATTATATAAAAATGATCAGATAAATGCATGACAGATAACAGATATTACAAATTCATCAAGTATTAAGTATAAAACCCAAAAATATGGGACAGATGGAAAATTGACATATATCCCAGCAAAATCATGTGTGAGTTTGTATTGCTCTGTAAATAGGACACACCAGCAAGGAAACAGAGGTGAAAGAAGGGAAGAGAGAAAAAAAGAAAGAAAGAAAGAAAAAGGAAAGGATACTAGAGGGAAGGAAAAAGGATGAGATGGTGGGAGGGGACATCTGCTACACTCCTGAAAAGTAAGTTAAGAAAGAAATTGAGCTACTAGCCCCTGAGAAGATAAATCCATGCAGTTATCTAAAGAACCCCATACCCTGCTAGCAATTGAGGGAAAATAATGTTTCTTTTCACCAAAAGTATGAGCAACAAGAAGATATGAAACCCACGCCCACCAAGTATGGTAAGAAAGGAGGTGAAAAGATTTCATTCTGTAAGTATAATTTTGACTGCAATGGATAAGAGCAAATCTAAGAGCTCCAAATCCATACTGTCAAGAGGTAAGGGAGAATCTATGGCCCATGGACCCAGCAAAATCATAGGTAAAGAGAGAACAATAGGTGTATTAAAGATTATTGATAAATGTTTTTGAATCCGGCTCCAAAAGGATTCTAATAGTGTACAATCAAAGAACATATGTTGATGGGTGCCTGGAACTGAGTTCAAGTTCAAGTTTAATTTACATTTATTTGGACCATTGGTTCTCAAACATTACATGTATTAAAATACATCTAAAATTGCATAATCTCAAATACACTAGACACATCTTAAAATACGATACAATTAATACATCCTCCATTAGTTAATTAAATCTGGGTGACTTAAAAACTCATTTAAAACCATTAAGAAGAAGTGCCTTCACTCGTTGCATGAACATCCCATTAGCAACGGCAATATCTAAGTGGCTAATTTCAGTCACCAAAATTACAGCCTGGGGCCTAGACTTAATCTCATATTTGCTAAAAATCTGTCTTAAAAACATGATTTGAATATTAAGAAACTTCTGGCAATCTATTAAAATATGTAAGAAATCACATGAAGTGCCCAAAGTGCAAATGCATCTTCCCATCTTATCAATCATTGAGCTTTTTACCACATTATTTACATAACACGGGTTTACCCCAATTCTTACCCTTAGAACCTCTCTTCACTACCAACAATCAGGTAACCTGACAACGTAGGGAAAGCATTGTTCATTTTTCCATGCCACAGTCATAAAGTGTACTGAGGGTCTATTTGCAAGGAAGTTTTGATCCTGTGCCTGCGATATTTCATTCCCCAATGTCCTTAATACCTTCTTATCACAATTAATCATGTAAGTAATGGGACACAATTTAACCTTCATCGTGCTACACAGCTTCCTCATTATAGCTCTAGTCTCTTTTACCCATTTTAATTTGCTGTTCTGAATTTCGTTTTTACATCATTGTGATATTTTGGTGTTCTCACCTACTCCTAGGCGTTGCCAGAAACGAAGAAGGGCCATACTGGCTAGGATACCCCATGAGGTCAATCCTAGTTCAAGTCTTATGGCCTGTACCATTGCCGACAAGGGGAGTGAGAATAGATTTTTTAGATTTTTGCCTTCCTCAATATCCCAACCCTTTTTGCCACTCAAGTATAAAAGTTCTGCGCCCATACAGAAACTGCAGAGGTACCATGGCAGAGTAAGCTTTTAACACTGGTCTATCTGACATTGCCCCATAAGTTTTGTTAAACAATTTCAATCCGCTAATCGATGCTGCTGTTCTTAATTTTAACGCATCTAGATGGGTATGCCATTTCAAACTTCTTTTAATCCACATTCCCAAATACCTATATTCTGTGACGGTTTCTACTTTCTCAGACCCCAAAAACCATGCGAACCCAATTTTCCTCCGGCCAAAGCTCAAGGCTTTAGTCTTGTACATTTTAACCACCAGTTTTGTTTTTGAGCAATAATCGTCAAATATATTTAGTTTCCTTTGCAGGCCGATTTCGGTCTGGTCTATGATCACCAGCATAGAACAAACATGCAATATGCTTACCATCTTGTTTTGGGCTTGCCCCATTGGCATTCCCTAAGGTCAATGGCAGATCTGCCAAGAACAAGGAAAACAGCAGGGGGGGGTCAATATGCATCCCAGCCGCAACCCATTTCCAATCTCAATCTTCCTGGTTAAACTTATCTGAGCCCAGTTCTTTATGTGGTGCAATTGGATCAGACTTAACAAATCTTTTGGGATACCATAACTGATTAGGGCCTCCCACAATAGCTCCCGGTCCACCAGATCGAAAGCTGCGTGGAAGCCCACAAAACAACAAAATAAATCCCCCCGCTGTTCGATCGATTTCCGCGCTATGGCCCAGGGAGCAAAGCAGTGGTCAATTGTGGAATGGCCTGCTTTAAAACCCCCCTGTTCTGGGGGTATGATCTGATTTTCTTCAGCCCACTATTTAAGTAGTCCCAAAATGACTTTTGCAAAGACTTTCTCCCCTATATCTGGGAGATTTATTAACCTATAGTTCTTCGGTAGATTTCGATCACCCTTCTTATGAATTGGTCTTATAATTGCACCCCTCCAACTTTCTGGTACAATTCCTGTCACCAAAATCACTTGGTACATCTTTGAAAAAACTCTGCCAACCATTCTGGTCTAGTCTTTCTTATTACAGCTGGAAGATTGTCTGGGCCGGCAGCACGACTGAGGTTCAAATTTGCTATAATTTGCTTTATATAACTGGGGGCAAAACGTTCTTTTAGATCGTCCCTCACCAGTGACCACCCTGGCATCCCAGCCTTATCTTGTACTGGCCAGTTCCCATATATCTCTTCCAGGTAGCCCACCCAATCGTCCTCATTGCAACAAAGATCATTCTCCCTTAATTTCAGCTTGTGCAAATGAGCGGGAATCCAGTGTAAGAGATTCATATAAAAAAGTTTAGATTGAATCAGTGAAGGAGCAATTTTTTTACGTAAAGATAATTTTCCTATCAATTGCCAGGTATTCTATGAAATATGTTTAAAAAAAGTTGTCCTCAAAATGGCGAGACCATTTAGCAGAAGTACCTGTGGACTGTGTAGGTAGAGGAGCAGATAAGAATTACATTTGTTTTGAAGCAGTATGACCTGAATGTACCCACGTAGAAAGAAGTGAGACAGTAACTGAATCTGTAGAAAGGGGTATTTTAGAAAGTTTGACTTTTAACTTAGAAAAAAGTATAAAAATCCATGTTATTGAGATTATATGTTTTGGCTAAAAAGGAAGAGGATCATGATTAGTATCATAAAGATCTTTCACCAGTCTGATGCCCTTGCTGGCCCACGAAAGAGCGAAGGTGGGATCAGTGTCAGTAACAAGCTTAGGATTAGACCATAAAGATGTCCATCTTCACTTATGAATAGGTTTTGAAACTTTCCGATCAATGTATTTCAGCGCATTAACTGTATCTAATATATGTTGAGAGTGTGCTAGTGTACTGTGTGAAATTGTGAGCAAAGAAAGAGTGGAAAAGGGAGCACACAGTTCACGTTCTATAAAAATCCATGGAGGTATATGTTGGGGTACTGGCGAGAACCACAGTGCTCCCTGAGCCACCAAGAAAGAAATCTGATATAGATTCTAATCAGGGAGGTTACATCCTCCTAATATAGTGGGTATCCCAAGATATTTGTAAGTAATTCTAGCTCTCATCAATCCAAAAGAATCTTGAAGTGATTGCGTCAATCTCATGAGAGAAAGAAGACGTAAGCTTTATAGGTAGCATAGAGGATACAAGTTAATGGTTCGGGTTATCATCATTTTAAGAGTTTGTAACCTGCCCCAACAAGAGATGTATTTAGGAGACCAGCAGGACAAAAGATCCTTAACTTTATTTATTATATGGAATTCACTATAAGTAACAGTGTCTGTAAGATTCTTACAGAACCAGATCCCCAGATATTTAATGCATGTAGATTGCCACTTAAAGCCTGAGTTACCCAAGTGAGAAGGAAGACACAAAGAATTCAAAGGAAAAAATTCTGTTTTCTCTTTTTTAAGAGTATATCCAGAAACATCCTAAAAGGTATGAATAAGATGAGAAATAGAAGGAATCGTTGATTCAATGTATTCATAAAAAATAAGAACATCGTCAGCATTAGCAGCCGTTTTAAGTGTATATGTTCCAAATTGGAAACCTTTAATATCCGGTTCATATTAGGTAAGCGGAGAAGCAGATCAATAGAAAAAGAAGGGGTGAAAGCGGCATCCTTGTCTAGTACCTTGACGAAGATGAAAAAAGGAGGACGTTGTGCTATTAATCCTAATATTAGCCTTCGGTTGCGCATAAAGAGCCATAACCATATTAATAAAAAAACTACCAAGATTGTTAGATTCTAACACGGACTGTAAAAAATATACCAAGAGACCTTGTTGAATGCCTTTTCGGCATCAAGGGCAATCGCCGCAGATGGTAATTGAGCAGTTTAGCCTTTTCTGAAATATTTTGCAACAACAGGTAGTCAGGTATAATCAGCGCATGGCCTGAGCAGTGACTATTGTAAGATAAATATTCATAAATTGCATCAAGGGGAACCAAAAACAGCGACCACCCAACGGTGTAAAAAAATAACAATAAAAATAATTGTTATTATAACATTGAATCAAAAAAGAGGAACCCCGAGCAAGAGTAAAAGTATTCACAGATGTAGAGAACAAGATTTGTGCTCAAAGTAAGTGTCCATATATAACCTTTTGTAGTCATCAGTCTTTTAGTCATTGCTTGGCACGACGCCGGACCGCGACAGTTAACATGCGCGGTGTCCCTGATTAGAGGATCGATATGTGTCGAACAGGAAATGTGATTTAAAACGAAATACATCTTTGATTGCCTATCTATGCTGAGATTGGAATATTGGAGGTTTATAATTGAATTTGGACATATACCTGATTTGGAAGGACGTATATAAAAGACTTGTCGAGGCCCTGAGGAAGTCTTTGGGTTACACCCTTTGACGAAACACGTGTTGGCTGTTGGCTGTTGTCCATTAGCAAGATTCTACACGTGCATCAAACAAGTCTTCTTGATCATCTGTGAATAAGTAAATAAAGGACTTAAAGACTGATGACTACAAAAGTTTATATATGGACACTTACTTTGAGCACAAATCTCGTTATCTACATCTGTGAATACTTTTTCTCTTGCTCGGGGTTCCTCTTTTTTGATTCTTTTCTAAAATATGACAGAACGTACAAACAATGTCTCTAGCAAGCCTACCTTTGACAATTCCTTTTTGGGATTCATGAATGAGATTAGGAATATGACATTCTAGACGATTTACTAAAATTTTCACAAAGATTTTTGCTTCCATATTTAACAAGGAAATGGGCCGGAAGTTTTTGGGATCAGAATGATCCTTACCTTCTTTTAGCATGACTACGATAGTAGCCTCGCGGTACAAAAGGGGGTGGTGATGGACGGAGCATCTGAACCAATCAAACACTCACACCCAGTCAAAAGATCTGGGTTTGACCCATCACCGTTCTTTAGCCCACTCTGCCACCCCAGTTCAGACATGGCTATATGCAAATCAGTCTGACCCTGTGCCTCATGGGAACAGTCCAGCCCGAACTGCCAAGCCATGCCTTCCCTGGACCGGAAACAAGCTTCCGAGGACCGGTTTCTGGCATTATAGCCGTCTTCAGCCCGGTTTGCTTGAATCCAGTGGCAAAGTGAGCAAGGGACTCACGTCTGAGCATACCCTGCCACACTTATGGCGGCCAAAAGCGGTACAAAAGGGGGTGGTGATGGACGGAGCATCTGAACCAATCAAACACTCACACCCAGTCAAAAGATCTGGGTTTGACCCATCACCGTTCTTTAGCCCACTCTGCCACCCCAGTTCAGACATGGCTATATGCAAATCAGTCTGACCCTGTGCCTCATGGGAACAGTTCAGCCCGAACTGCCAAGCCATGCCTTCCCTGGACCAGAAACAAGCTTCCGAGGACCGGTTTCTGGCATTATAGCCGTCTTCAGCCCGGTTTGCTTGAATCCAGTGGCAAAGTGAGCAAGGGACTCACGTCTGAGCATACCCTGCCACACTTATGGCGGCCAAAAGCGGTACAAAAGGGGAAACCGGTCCTCGGAAGCTTGTTTCCGGTCCAGAGAAGGCATGGCTTGGCAGTTCGGGCTGGACTGTTCCCATGAGGCACAGGGTCAGACTGATTTGCATATAGGCATGTCTGAACTGGGGTGGCAGAGTGGGCTAAAGAACGGTGATGGATCAAACCCAGATCTTTTGACTGGGTGTGAGTGTTTGATTGGATCAGATGCTCCGTCCATCACCACCCCCTTTTGTACCGCTTTTGGCCGCCATAAGTGTGGCAGGGTATGCTCAGACGTGAGTCCCTTGCTCACTTTGCCACTGGATTCAAGCAAGCTGGGCTGAAGACGGCTGTAATGCCAGAAACCGGTCCTCGGAAGCTTGTTTCCGGTCCAGGGAAGGCATGGCTTGGCAGTTCGGGCTGGACTGTTCCCATGAGGCACAGGGTCAGACTGATTTGCATATAGGCATGTCTGAACTGGGGTGGCAGAGTGGGCTAAAGAACGGTGATGGATCAAACCCAGATCTTTTGACTGGGTGTGAGTCTTTGATTGGATCAGATGCTCCGTCCATCACCACCCCCTTTTGTACCGCTTTTGGCCGCCATAAGTGTGGCAGGGTATGCTCAGACGTGAGTCCCTTGCTCACTTTGCCACTGGATTCAAGCAAGCCGGGCTGAAGACGGCTGTAATGCCAGAAACCGGTCCTCGGAAGCTTGTTTCCGGTCCAGGGAAGGCATGGCTTGGCAGTTTGGGCTGGACTGTTCCCATGAGGCACAGGGTCAGACTGATTTGCATATAGGCATGTCTGAACTGGGGTGGCAGAGTGGGCTAAAGAACGGTGATGGATCAAACCCAGATCTTTTGACTGGGTGTGAGTGTTTAATTGGATCAGATGCTCCGTCCATCACCACCCCCTTTTGTACCTACGATAGTAGCCTCAGCAGCAGTACCCAAAACCTTACCAGAAAGAACATCATTGTCAAAAATCTTTTTAAGGTATTTCATTATGGAAGAAGTAAACATTTTATAAAAGGCAACAGGAAAGTCTTCCGGCCCTGGAGCTTTCCCCGATCGAGTAGCCTTAATAGCTTTAACAATCTCTTCAATCTCTATTGGTTTACCTAGCTCAATCATATCATCATTCGAGATAGTAGTAGTAGGAAGAGAGTTAAGAAACTGCTGGCATTTGGGTTTAGTACATTGACTTTGAAGGGTATATACATTTTCATAAGATTCTCGAAACACTCCAAGAATTTTTTGGGTATGAAACTTTCTCAAACCAGTTTTATCAGTAATATGGGAGATATAAGTAGTATTGATATTCTGATATTTGAGGGTAGCAGCTAACAACTTGCCAGCTCTATTCCGTAGTAATAGCTAATGAGATTTTTGCGCGTGTACTCCAATATAAGCTCTTTTAGTAACTATGGAGGTGAAAGAGTATTTTAAATGTTTAATATCTTGCAAGAGAGATTTATCATTAATATGTCTATATAATACCACTTTCTGTTTAATATCGTCCCCTAGAGACTGAAAAGATTGCCTAATGTCGCTGTTCCTTTTAGCCATTTTTTTAATAATGTGACCTCTTATAGTACTTTTAAAAGCATCCCATAGTAGTATTGGAGAGTCCACTGACATTATCTTTGAAAAAACCAACAATCTTGTCATTATGTTCTTTAACCTCAGAAATATGCTTCAAGAGTTCTGTGTTTAGACGCCAATTACGGGGTCCTTTAGTATCCGTAAGATTAAGGATGGTTAACGAGACTGCAGCATGATCTGAAACAGCTATTGGATGAATGATTACATTCGTAGTATGTTTTAAAAGAGAAGCGTTAACCAGAAGATAAGCAATACGAGAAAAACTAGCATGAGGTGAAGAGAAAAAAGTGAAGTCACTACCTGTCAGATTGTGCATCTCCAAGCATCCAAGAGACGATGTGACAAACACATATTTAGCAAATGTTTGTGTGCTCTAGGGTGTCGAAATTTAAAAGAATAGTGCCAGTCCAAAATAGGGTCGAAAGGAAGACTAAAGTCACCTCCGACAATTTTAATTTTGTGGAATGTCCGTTTTTTATTGATTGCACACCAGAAATCTAGATCATCTATATTCGGAGCATATAGGTTCACAACATATAGATCATCCGAGCCATTAGTCAAACATGTACGTAACCAACTTCCATGAGCATCATGCTCAGCTGCAACTATAGATAAACCAGATCTTTTAGAAATAAGTTTAATAACTCTGTTTTTCTTCCCAGAAGCCACAGAACATATAGCATCTGATACTCAATCTTTCATCATGAGAAGAGTTTCTTTAAAACCTATGTTAGTCTCCTGAAGTAGGACCAAATCACCTGATAAATTCTCACAATAGTCTAAAATCTTAGTCCTCTTAACCGGGTGATTCATTTCATTTCAAAAAGCTTTATTCGATCATTAAAAAAACAATCATAAAAGCACATAAAATACATCACAGCATTACAGGCCGGTTACAATGTTAAATACTTGCAATCACTAACGGAAGGAAACACATGTTAATATATCAAAAGATCAGGTCTTAACAGTTATTTAATTAGTTGTGAAGACCATACTTTTCCTGACGGACACAGATTTCAAAATAAAAACAGCTGTAAAAAAACACACATCCGGATCGTCAAGTGCAAATAAAAGCCTCGTAGCAGTTTTGATTGTGGACACAGAATATTTTTTCAAAAGCGGCTTAAGATAGGCAATACGGAGGTACAGGTACAATGGACAAATAAGTAAAACAGTGTTCAGTGCTCTGCGTCGAGATTCCATCACATGGGCAGAAGATATATGGGTGCTTTTTTATCGAGGGGAAAGCCACCAGTTTATGTACGATACCCAGTCTTAACCTGGTAAGGACATACTGGTTGGATTGCTTAGTAACCACCTTCAGATATTTTGAAAAGCCAGAACTATTCAGATTGTTAGAATAGGAAAATTGATGGGTTGTGAACTGGCTGGTGGCCTCACCGCGCAATTTAGCTTTACCCCCCAGATAGATATTTTTAAGCTCCTTTTTGGAGATATCAGTAGCACTAGCAGGGTCTGCAGAGACATTCAGGTCAAATATGTCTCTGAATGATGTTATGACATAATTAAGCCATGGGATCAGGTTACAATTATCCAGGCGTAGGCAATCATTGATGATTCTCCTGGTAAAACCAGTTTTTTCCTTAGCCCAAATCGATCGTCAGGCCATTAGCGGTCTTAAACCAATGAGATCCGTCAAAAAGGCCAACCCAACTTCCTGGTGAGCCAACCCAGTAGGGGCAGATGTTGGAAGACAAAGAAGTCTCTTTAAGAAACTATTTTCTTCCACTTGCAGGTCCCCATGTCGGCAATGACCCCAAACACCTGATCCATAGAGTGCAACTGGGGCACATCTATGGCGATAGACATGCAACATATCGTATATACGTCTACTTCCTAGTTTGGAGGCAAATTTGAAGACACCAAAAGCACTTTTGCCCATCTTGGCCTTAACATTACATTTAGAATTATTAATCTTTAATTTCCTCCCCCTAATGAAATCTGAAAATCTGTCCATTAGTCTCTGCAGACCGATAGGAGTTCTAGAAAGGAGGACCGTGTCGTCTGCATAAAGCAGCACGGGGTCGCATGGCCCTCAACTAGCGGTGCACCAGAATTAACCGATTTCAGCTCGATATCAATGGCATTGATGAAAAGGGAAAAAAGGAGTGGGGCAAGAACACATCCTTGTCTGATACCTGATTTGACCCTGATGTCATTAGTGCATTCCCCCGCTTGACCAAATCGAATCCGGGCTGATAATTTGGTGTACAATCTGGCCAAAAAATTGATGATGGCGGCTGGGGCACCCAGTTCTAATAATGTAGACCACAATAACTCATGGTCCACCAGGTCGAATGCACTGGATAGGTCCGCAAAGCAAAGAAACAACGAACCATGCTTGGCCCGTGTGTATTTACCTACAATCAGGTCTAGATTGATACACTGCTCAATAGTACCGAGACCCTTGCGAAACCCATATTGGGAATCTACTAAGATTCCATTGGCCTCTGCCCACTCCTCCAGACGCACCAAAAGTACCCTGCTCATTATTTTCAGGGAGGAGTCTAGAAGGGAGATAGGTCGATAGTTCTTAGCCTCGCGTCTGTCTGCCTTCTTATATATAGGAATAATTATAGACTCACCCCATGTAGAGGGAATGCTTTCCGTAGCTGCCGCATTAAAAACTTTAGTCAAAAAGGGGGCCCATAACGATATATCAGCCTTATACAAATCAACGGGCACCCCGTCTGGCCCCGGGGCCTTCCCTCCCTTGCTATTACGGATGGCTTTATCCACCTCCATGACCGTGATATCAAGGGGTAGTTTTTGGCTACAAACGTCAGGCCCAGGACATATGGTGGCTTCTCCCCTTGGATTAAAAATGCGGGTAAAATGCCAGACCCAACTTTCCTCGCTAACCTGAGCTGTTAAGACAGGGTATTCCTACTTTTTAAGGAAGGGGCTATTCACAGTATCCCAAAAGAGCTTACTATCAGGGAGCTCTGCCGCCTTAGAAAGATTGTCCCAGGCTTCCTCACGTAGCTCTTGCTTCCTACGTTTCAAGTGATTTTTATAGATTGCCCTGAGAACTGTAATAGCTCCCTTATCCCTGATACTACTTGTTAGGACTTTCTTTAATTCTTGTAGGGACTTAGTGCAGGCTCCATCAAACCACCCTATGTTGTCCCTCTTTCTACTGACCTTGGCAATTGTTAATATCTTTTTAGTTAACTCATTAATCTTCTTAAAGCCAGCAAGAATGCATGCAGCGCCTGCGTTGGCATCTAAACAACTCTGCAGCTCCTGTAAGCTAGCCGCACTTAACCGGGTGATTCAAACCCCTAACATTAAGGGAAACTACATTTCTACCAGGCATTTGTATACATCAATTTTAAATAGTACATACTTCTGGTAAAAGAGTACAGCAACAATATCGCTATCTCCTACTAGCTGTCGCTAACTGGTGTTTGCGACAGCTAGGTAACAGGGAGATAATTTTATCTCCGCTTTCTTGGCTTTTAAAGCCAAAAAAGCGGAGATAAACCCCCTTGATAATATGCCCCTTAGTCTTTAATACTGCAAGTGCTGAGAATCCAATCTCACATAAAAAGAAAGAGCTGAAAGACAAGAGAGTTTTGATAGCAGTTTCTCTGAAAGCTGAATATTTTGCAGACATTTTCAGCCAAAACAGAGACTCAAAGAGAGGCAGAGTTGTCAGATTTTTCGAGCACTCCCTAGCTCAGAGCTGCTACACAAGAAACAAAACTTCTCTAGAAATTATTATAACGGGATAATTGCCCACCAACCAGTTATGGATCCGAATACAAAGTTGAAAGTCCACAGAGAGGGCACTGAACGAAAACCTAATTGAGAATTCCTTAGTGGTACAATAAGTTGCTTGCCTGAAGCAGTGGGGGTTTAGGACACATTGAGCTTATGTTTAAAAAATAAAAATAGAACCAATAATAAATTAATGATGTTGTCTATTTTACTTCAGAGCAATATTGTCTGACAGACTTTGTGGTGGCAGGGACATGTTAAGGATTTTAGGAGCCCTGGGCCAAAAATATTTTGGGGGCCCTTGTTCAGTACAGCTTTGAGTTTAAATGATATACCTTCAGCTCTGCCATACCCTCTTTAGCCAGGCTACTAACGGTGCACAGGCAATGTAGTCGAAGTTCTAAAAGCGTTTACATCTAATATTCAGAGATTGTGCTGTATTTTCACTGTTGTAACAAAGCGGCAGCCCACTAATTTTACAGCGAATATCATCTGTGAAATCCTCCAGTTTCTCATATGTGAGGACCCGCTTGGATCTAAAATAAACTTTAAAAGAAACTTTTTTATGGTTGTTTCATGAAACAAACACATTTCTCTGCAAATAGTAATAGACTCCCTCACATTACATTAAAAAGAAATGAAACAAAACAGTATTTACAAGAATCTGTTTATTCCAGGCCATCGGGGCAAAAACAGAGCTGTCTCTATCAAGGGCCCCCCTGGAAGGCTGGATTGCAGTGCATGTATATGCGTAATTTAGGACGAAAACCGTGATGGGGCACAACATGCCCATACATGTGTACAGGGGCGCAACTAGACCCGAACTTTGGGTGGGGGCTAACACTCCCTGACAGGGCTGGCCCTAGCACTTGTCGCACACAGTGAAGCATTTTTTTTTGGCACCCCCTCCCCCATTTCCTCATTCTCCATAAATGTCCACACTACCACTTACCAACGATGCACCTCATCTCTGTATAGCACCTTTCTGGGAAACATTTAATTTTTTTATAGCGCTACTCAATGTTTACTCACACTCAGTTCAGTGATCTGCTTGGTACATGTTCTTTGTAGCAGGCACATTAAGCCTCTGCACTGTGTGGGTGGCAGAAGTGCCCATGTGAGTGCACAGTGAGCCATGCGACAGTGTGAGAATATGGTGAGAGGAGTGACTACAGGGTGAGTGAGGTGACCTATGAATTTGGGTGTGGATCTAAGTGCAGAGTGGGGTGAATTAATGTATGGTTAGTGGTGGGCTTATTTGAATGAGATTGCAGATTGAGCAGTGAGGGGACAGGTGAGTGAAGTGTCACATAAGTGCAGGCTGAGTAATGTGCTCCTGTGACTGCAGAGTGAGGTACAGGGTGAACAGCGTGCATTGTGAGCGGAGAGTGAATACTATGAGTGCAGGGTAAGTGGTTGAGTGGTGTGAGTGCATCAGGATCAGTGTGAGTGCATTGTGATCGCTGTGAATCCATGGTGAGCGTGAAAGTGAAGGGCGAGAATGAGGAGCGAGTTGTCTGAATGCAAGGTGCAATCCCAGACAGATTTGCAGTGACTCAGCATGTTATTGGCAGTGGCGTAGAGTTTCAAATGTGTTAAACTATTGCTATTATGGCCGTAATCAGGGATCAGGGTGGAGGAAATAAATATTGTGCCGATCCTGCAACAAACTCCCAGTCTTGTGATTAGGGTTGCCAGCTCATTATTTTGATGTCCCCGGCGGTACAAAAATAAGCAGTCACATAAAGCTGTATTTTCAGCACTTGTCTATGCATACTTTGAACAGCAAATATAAATAGAAATAACTTTTAAATGCGTTCTAGGGCTGCCTGAATGATCCATGACTGATAATAAAAGGGCACAAAGACAAAATAGTCAGATTACAAATTAATACATACTTCTTTATTTATAACCATATTTAGTGTCAAGACAAGCAAGCAATATGCATGCTGTTTAAACAACACATGGCTGTATGGCATTTTGCATGCCTGCCTGTGTAATTTTTAAAGAAACTTTTTGGGAAAAGCTAATCCTCTCAGGAAGGGGTTGATTCTATATCTGAAATACTTCAGCTGCAGTGGGAGGCAGGAAGTCTCCTCTGCTTTAACTGAAAGCAAACTAACAGACAGTCATTTCAGCTGCAGTGGGAGGCAAGGAGTCTCTCTGTTATGAAATCAATCGTAAAGGAACAGGGCGGTCTGTTTGTTTGCATTCAGTTTCATAGCAGAGGGCAGAGGAGACTCCTTACCTCCGTCTGCAGCTGAAATGAATGTCTGTTACTTGCTTTCGGTTTTAGCATCTGAAGCATTTCAGCTCTATGAATTAACCCCCTCCTGGGACAGTTAACACAAGACAAAAGCATGGGCACGTCGTGCCCCATCGATTCCCCCTTCCTCCCCCTCTGTACCATACCGGAGTTCTCCAAGAAGACTTGCTACGTTGAGAACAAAGGTAAGATTAGAGTGGGGTGCGCCCCGCAGATTGAAGAACTCTGATGTAAGAGGAACATCTGCAAAGAAATACAATTATGTAATCAAACAAATTAGTACTATATTAGTGCATAAATATTCCAGCTCTAACATACTTCAGACCATTTATAAATATAATTTAGATAAATTTCAAGTTGATACGTATAACACAATAAAATAACTATACCATTATCAAGTAATAGTAACCCAAGAGCATGAGTATTAACTGTGCACCTCAGACTGACCTAACATTATTAGAGGTATAAGAACATAAAAAAATAGGAGCATAAAATAGTAGGAAAAGCTTGGTAGATAGTGACGCATTCCATTGGTGATCAGTGGAAAATAACATATAACAAAACTTCTATATAGAAAGTAAACAAAGGAAAAGGAAAACAGGTAAGAGGTAGAAGATAGAATCTAGAATGTAGAATACTTACCTATAGAAAAGAAACTATAAAGTAAGATATATAATTAATAAGAAAGTATTTTCAAAAACAATGCCAGTTACTTGGAATAAAATATTAGGTAGAAGGAAGCTAAAAATGATGTAAATAAAACATCTGTAATAGGATGACATTTCATAAGTAAACAAGTCATACCTGTAAAAAGCATATAAATCAATCTTATACATACATCAATTAGTCTATAGCAGACCATTCACATTAATTTCAAATTGATATGTACAATATTATAAAATAGCTATATAACTATCAGGTAATGGCAAACGAAGAGTACCAATTAATGGAGATCTATCTAAGAATAACAGAACCTAAAAAAGTGGCATTGAGATCTGAACAAAAGAAATATATGAAGTAATAGGAGAACATTAATAGATAAAAACGTATTATTTAAGTGATCACAGAAATCATTAAATAACATAACATATGGACAGACTTTCATAGAAAGAAGGAGCTGAAACAAAGGATAAGAAGGAGAAGGTTAAAGATACAGACCCTCCAGCTTTTCGCGATTCACGAAATAATCGCGAAATCAGCTGAAGAGCGCGATGACCCTGATATTGACCTTTTGGGCCGCGAAAAAGGATGGTGACATCTTATTGGCTGTACGCGCACACGTCCCTAGGTGGCGCTGTACAGCTGTAATAGCTGCCTGCTTACTCCTGCGGCATTAGGGCATCTGTGTCCGTGGCCCGTGAACTTTGGATGAAGTAGAGGCGAGACTCTGAGGAAGCCCAGGTGCTTTCTGGCCAATTATCTTTCAGGAATGTGAGAGGGGTGAAACGAAATAAGCCTTTTTACTCAAACTTCAGAGAGAAGTGGAATTTCACCTTAACAGCCCCCTTCCTCGAACTCTCGTGTCCTGTTTGACTTCAGGACCAACCCTGCTTCATCTTCCTCCCGTGCAATCAATACCAGAATTACGGAACATCGTTCCGTGATCCGGACAGGTAAATTGACTGCCCCTCTAGTGAAACATTATCTAGACTTTAGCCACAAACCTAAAGACATGCGGTGGTTAGTCTTAGAAAAATTAAAGTTGCAGATCAATCAATCAATCAATCAGGCGTTTGTTAAGCGCGACTACTCTCCCGTAAGGGTCTCAAGCCGCTGGGGGTGGGGGGGTGCAGGTTCCATTCCATCAAGGAGGGGGTCCATCGAAGAGCGAGCTTTTGAGGTTTCTTGCAAAGATGGGAAGCGATGTTGTCTGCCTGAGGGGGAGCGGGTGGGCAGTCCAGGCTTTGGCTGCGAGGAAGGAGAAGGAGAAGCCTCCTGTTCTGGTTGTTATGGAGCAAGGGGACCACGGCGTAAGAGAGCTGGGCTGATCGTAGGGTCCTTTGGGGTGCATGGAATTTGAGTCGGCTGTTCAGGTATGCTGGTTCAATGTCATGGAGGGCCTTGTGGGTGTGCATCTTGAAGGTGACTCTTGCCTCGATGGGGAGCCAGTGGAGTGTGGGCAGGTGCTGGGAGATGTGGCAGTGTCTTGGCAGGTTGAGGACCAGTCTTGCAGTGGCGTTCTGGATGTTCTGTAGCTTGTGTGTGAGGTTTTTGTTTATTCCGACGTAGCGTGCGTTTCTGTAGCCGAGTCCGCTGATGACCAGGGCGTGAGTGGCGGTCTTTCTGAGTTCGAGGAGGATTCATTTGAAGATCTTACTTAGGGCACCTAAGCCTGTGAACCAGGATATAGGCTGCAGGCAACAAATGGTTAGGGCAAGAAAATTTAATGCACGTGGTTAGTGATAAAATATAATAACCTTACCGAACGCACAGCTCTGTGCACTATTTTCCTTCTATTCTCGCTAGGGAAAATATTTCTCCAAAACTCAATGTGAGAATTTGCAAAATCTTAATATTTATTTTGCTGTTTTCATAATTATTTTCAAATTCATGAACATATTTCTGAAATAATAATCATTTTCATTTTGACACTCCACAATTCATTTTTCTAATGTATTGTATTGTATATCATACAGACATTACAGAAAGATCACAGCAAAAAGATTTTTTTAGGCGATTGTTGAGCAGGTTGGCCCGATGCATTTCGGGACCGTTGTCCCTTCTTCAGGGGCCTCTGTTGAAAAAAATGTTAAACATAAATATCTGTGAACCATACATCAATCTGATAATTATTCTTTCATTTTCCTTAGAAATTGCCACTTTAAATTTTTAATTCACCACCTTGGTGATATCTATACGATACTGACATTGCATATTCATGTGTAACAAACCTCCTTCTCTGAATATGCACCCATTGAATGTTAGTTCGATACATGTGAAAGCAAGGGTTGGAAATATGTGCTTGAAACTTGATCTCGGATACTGCACTGGACACTGAGGCGATATGCGGTGTTATACTAGTCTGCAAGATGTACAAAGACACGGTCATGTTGCGAGTAATTTACTTGACTTGAAAACATTTTCGAAAGGTGAACACTCACATGTGTGTTTATAGTGAATCCTCTTACTCAATCATGCCGAAATAGCTGAACGCCAGGATAATATCTATAAACGAGAGAATAGGGATGATATAAGCGAGACTGACACGTGAAACGCTGTAACTTACAAAAGCGTATTTAAGTAAACCACAATACTAAGGGGTATAGACATACCTTAAAATGAAGAAAGTTTGAAAGAATGATCTGAAAAAAAAAAAAGCAAAACACCAGATTGCCTGCTAAGCGATGCGATATGGTACTTAGCTGTATAAAACCGAAACCGGTTGTGCTTCAAAGATTGGCTTACCTTCGGTAATACTGTGGCGGCGTAGTACGAGTCGCGTTTGGTTGTGGGTAAGATGCCCCGGATATTTCGCATCTTTAACTGAGGTGAACCGGAAGTAAAAAAGCCTGAATGAAGGTTCACTGTTGTTTTTTTGGTATTAACATGCAAACATTAATCACCTATTCTGTATTTGACATGTGTTACTTAGAACCTATCGTTCATCATTAGCAAGGAACACCCACATCCTAGACATTCACAGCGTTCACCACCCAAAAGGTTCACTTCCTCTACATCACACGATGTCATCCACTTTATCTTTCATAAATTACTTTATCTTTCATAAATGATGCTTCGAGTTTTGGTAATCTCAGTTCACGTCATTTATTATATATTTCAGCATTCCCACTTCTTGCAGGTCCGGAGTAACTTTACTCGCTAGTTATATTTTTCTCTTCTCCATTTATACCCTTCACATTCCGTTACGTTTGCTCCAGTTTAATATGGCCGTCAAGATAGTTGCACTTTGGGCGAAGCCTTCATTCAGGCTTTTTTACTTCCGGTTCACCTCTGTTAAAGATGCGAAATATCCGGGGCATCTTACCCATGACCCCTCGTTGCTTCTGCCCTGAGTGGTCGCTCCCCTGCCTCTCCACCTGAAGCGGTATCGTTTAGCTGCATTGCGTGATTGTACCCGGCTTAGAACGGCTAAACTATTTACATTGAACTCGCCTGCTTTGCTTTGAACTCGCCTGCTTGCCGGTATCGTGTAGTGCGCTGCATTGTCTGATATCTCGAAGTGCGCTGCATTGTGTGTTTGTGACATTTTTCGACCTGTGCATTTTCATTTCATTGTAGAACAGCTAATTAAGTATTTTAACTGCACCTCGCACCATTGTTGCTCTGACATAGACTTCACTGCGCGATACCCCCGGCGCCCTGCTCGACTCCCCCCTCCATTTTAGATCTGTTGTTGTTGTGCTCAGTGCTGACCTGAGCCCGCCCCGCCTCCCAGCTAAGACGCCCTCCCACTAACTATCTACAGCGCTCCCTATCCCAGAAGCGCTGTGACCCCTCGTTGCTTCTGCCCTGAGTGGTCGCTCCCCTGCCTCTCCACCTGAAGCGGTATCGTTTAGCTGCATTGCGTGATTGTACCCGGCTTAGAACGGCTAAACTATTTACATTGAACTCGCCTGCTTTGCTTTGAACTCGCCTGCTTGCCGGTATCGTGTAGTGCGCTGCATTGTCTGATATCTCGAAGTGCGCTGCATTGTGTGTTTGTGACATTTTTCGACCTGTGCATTTTCATTTCATTGTAGAACAGCTAATTAAGTATTTTAACTGCACCTCGCACCATTGTTGCTCTGACATAGACTTCACTGCGCGATACCCCCGGCGCCCTGCTCGACTCCCCCCTCCATTTTAGATCTGTTGTTGTTGTGCTCAGTGCTGACCTGAGCCCGCCCCGCCTCCCAGCTAAGACGCCCTCCCACTAACTATCTACAGCGCTCCCTATCCCAGAAGCGCTGTGACCCCTCGTTGCTTCTGCCCTGAGTGGTCGCTCCCCTGCCTCTCCACCTGAAGCGGTATCGTTTAGCTGCATTGCGTGATTGTACCCGGCTTAGAACGGCTAAACTATTTACATTGAACTCGCCTGCTTTGCTTTGAACTCGCCTGCTTGCCGGTATCGTGTAGTGCGCTGCATTGTCTGATATCTCGAAGTGCGCTGCATTGTGTGTTTGTGACATTTTTCGACCTGTGCATTTTCATTTCATTGTAGAACAGCTAATTAAGTATTTTAACTGCACCTCGCACCATTGTTGCTCTGACATAGACTTCACTGCGCGATACCCCCGGCGCCCTGCTCGACTCCCCCCTCCATTTTAGATCTGTTGTTGTTGTGCTCAGTGCTGACCTGAGCCCGCCCCGCCTCCCAGCTAAGACGCCCTCCCACTAACTATCTACAGCGCTCCCTATCCCAGAAGCGCTGTGACCCCTCGTTGCTTCTGCCCTGAGTGGTCGCTCCCCTGCCTCTCCACCTGAAGCGGTATCGTTTAGCTGCATTGCGTGATTGTACCCGGCTTAGAACGGCTAAACTATTTACATTGAACTCGCCTGCTTTGCTTTGAACTTGCCTGCTTGCCGGTATCGTGTAGTGCGCTGCATTGTCTGATATCTCGAAGTGCGCTGCATTGTGTGTTTGTGACATTTTTCGACCTGTGCATTTTCATTTCATTGTAGAACAGCTAATTAAGTATTTTAACTGCACCTCGCACCATTGTTGCTCTGACATAGACTTCACTGCGCGATACCCCCGGCGCCCTGCTCGACTCCCCCCTCCATTTTAGATCTGTTGTTGTTGTGCTCAGTGCTGACCTGAGCCCGCCCCGCCTCCCAGCTAAGACGCCCTCGCCCCTCCCCCTCCACTATCCATATATGACAGTAGTTCCCGCGCGCAGCGTTTACGCGCAGCGTCCGCGCCCAACCCGCGCCGAAGGTGCGCCAAAGGTAAGCCCGTCTACGCCCGTCCGCGCCTGGACCGCGCCCAGCGCCAGACCCCCTGCCCCTCGCGCTGCCCAGCCCCCCCGCACTACCTACGATGCTGCCACCCTCCTAGCCCTTAATCCCGGTCGCGCCCCCAACTGCGTCCACGCCGCTCCTGGACACACCCATGGACCGTTCTCCTGCTTCTCCTGCAAATTTCGCGGCACCGACAACATCTCCGCTACGACCACACCACTGACTCCCGACCCCACCCACCTACAATGCATCCTTCTCAACACCCGCTCGGTCCACAGGCACGCCATTGACCTTTGGAACCTACTAGACACCATCTCTTCTGACGTCGCCTTCCTAACGGAAACATGGATGAACGCTTCCTCCGCCCCTGACATCGCCATCGCTATCCCTGACGACTATAAGATCACACGCAAGGACCGCACCGACCATACAGGAGGAGGAATCGCTATCGTCCATAAGAAATCCATCCGCATCTCTACCAGCTCCGACGCCAACCTCGCTAACTCCGAACACCTTCACTTCCAGATCCACATCGACCCCAAGACAACTCTTAGAGGCACCCTCCTCTACAGACCTCCAGGACCCCGCGCAAAATTCAGTAAAGACATCACGGACTTCATCACCCCACACGCGCTCCCCTCCAAAGACTACATCCTTCTAGGAGACCTCAACTTCCACCTTGAAAAGATCAACGACCGCAACACCGCCACCCTCTTAGACAACCTCGCCAACCTCGGACTTAAACAACTAGTCACTTCCCCCACCCACATCGCAGGTCACACACTCGACCCCATCTTCACCTCCAGCAACCATGTCTCCTTCAACCACACTACGGATCTCCTCTGGACTGACCACAGCTGCGTTCACTTCACCTACAACAAGCCGAAACCCATCATCCACCTCCAACCAACTCTACAAAGAAACTGGAACAAAATCACCACGGATCAGATCTCCACATCGCTCCTTCGAACCTCCCCAGCCCTCTCTTCTAACGCCAACGAAGCCGCCTCCAACCTCACCCTTTGGTTATCCAACACCGCCGACACCTTAGCACCACTGAAAAAACGTCAACACAAACTTGGCAACAAGAAGGCCTCATGGTTCAACGATGATCTCAAGAAGTCCAAGAAACTGTGCCGCTCCCTTGAAAAGGCCCGGAAAAAAGACCCATCCACCAGCAACAAGGACGCCTTCAAAAGCGCCACCCGTACTCACCACCAACTGATCCGAAAAGCCAAGAAAACAGCATTCAAGGATCGACTTGACAACAACGCCCACAACAGCAAGGAACTTTTCAACATCGTCAAGGAATTTTCCAACCCCTCGGCCAACTCCAACGACATCACCCCCTCTCAAACCCTCTGCGACTCCCTAGCCTCTTTTTTCCACAACAAGATTGCTGACATCCACAACAGCTTTGACAACCAACCCGGAAGCCAACCCACCCTACCATCTGCTGACCATCTACCCCCCGTAAATACCCTTAACGCCTGGAACCCAATCTCCACTGAGGACACCATCCGCCTGATGAATTCCATCCACTCTGGATCCCCCACAGACCCATGCCCTCACCACATCTTCAACAAAGCAGACTCCGTCATAGCTCCGCACCTCCGAGACGTCATCAACTGCTCCTTCAACTCCGCTACCTTCCCAGAAGACTGGAAACACGCTGAACTCACCGCCCTTCTGAAAAAACCCACAGCGGACCCCACCGAACTCAAAAACTACCGCCCCATCTCGCTTCTTCCATTCCCGGCCAAAGTCATCGAGAAAGCCGTCAACAACCAGCTCGCCGCCTTCCTCGAAGCCAACAAATCACTAGACCCCTCACAATCTGGCTTCCGAGCCAAACACAGCACTGAGACCGCCCTCATCGCAGCAACAGACGACATCCGAACTCTACTGGACAATGGAGACACAGTCGCCCTCATCCTCCTCGACCTCTCTGCAGCCTTCGACACAGTCTGCCACAGCACCCTTTTACAACGCCTCAGAAACATCGGAATCCAAGGAAAAGCACTGGAATGGATCACCTCGTTCCTCACCGGAAGAACCCAGAGAGTCCGCCTCCCACCATTCAAGTCCGAGGCCTCTGAAATCATCTGCGGCGTACCTCAAGGATCCTCACTCAGTCCCACCCTCTTCAACGTATACATGAGCCCCCTCGCGGCCATCGCCCGCCAACACAACCTCAACATCATCTCTTACGCGGATGACACTCAACTGATCCTTTCTCTCACCAAGGACCCCAGCACCGCCAAAACTAACCTACACGAAGGAATGAAAGAAGTCGCCGAATGGATGAAACAAAGCCGTCTGAAACTGAACTCAGACAAAACAGAAGTCCTCATCTTAGGTACATCCCCCTCTGCATGGGACGACTCCTGGTGGCCGGAAGCCCTCGGAAAAGCACCCATCCCGACAGACCACGCACGGAACCTTGGCGTCATCCTGGATTCTTCACTCTCAATGAACAGACAAGTCAGCGCCGTATCCTCTTCCTGCTTCAACATTCTTCGCATGCTCAGAAAAACATTTCGCTGGATCCCCTCCGAAACAAGGAAAACAGTCACCCACGCTCTAGTCACGAGCCGACTGGACTACGGAAACACCCTCTACGCAGGTACCACCGCTAAACTCCAGAAGTAACTACAACGAATCCAAAACGCCTCAGCCAGGCTCATATTAGACATCCCACGCAATGAACACATCTCTGGTCACCTTAAAGACCTCCACTGGCTACCCGTCAATAAGAGGATCACTTTCCGACTGCTTACCCACGCACACAAATCACTCTACGACATCGGACCAGATTGCCTCAACTCTCGAATGTCCTTCTACACCCCCTCCCGCCAACTTCGCTCTTCCAGCCAAGCCTTCGCCACTGTACCTCGCATCAACAAGACCACCATGGGAGGCAGATCCTTTTCTTACCTGGCTGCCAAAACATGGAACTCACTCCCCGCTTACCTTCGCCTCACCCAGAATCACCTAGCGTTCAGAAAGCAGCTTAAAACGTGGATATTTGACAAATAATCCTCCTCCCCTTCCTAAGCGCCTTGAAACCCTCTGGGTATGTAGTGCGCTATACAAATTTTATGACTTGACTTGACCCACAACCAAACGCGGCTCGTACTACTCCGCCACAGTATTACCGAAGGTAAGCCAATCTTTGAAGCACAACCGGTTTCGGTTTTATACAGCTAAGTACCATATCGCATCGCTTAGCAGGCAATCTGATGTTTTGCTTTTTATTTTTTTCAGATCATTCTTTCAAACTTTCTTCATTTTAAGGTATGTCTAGACCCCTTAGTATTGTGGTTTACTTAGAAACACTTTCGTAAGTTACAGCGTTTCACGTGTCAGTCTCGCTTATATCATCCCTATTCTCTCGTTTATAGATATTATCCTGGCGTTCAGCTATTTCGGCATGATTGAGTAAGAGGATTCACTATAAACACACATGTGAGTGTTCACCTTTCGAAAATGTTTTCAAGTCATGTAAATTACTCGCAACATGACCGTGTCTTTGTACATCTTGCAGACTAGTATAACACCGCATATCACCTCAGTGTCCAGTGCAGTATCCGAGATCAAGTTTCAAGCACATATTTCCAACCCTTGCTATTCTAACCTTTCACATGTATCGAACTAACATTCAATGGGTACATATTCAGAGAAGGAGGTTTGTTACAAATGAATATGCAATGTCAGTATCGTATAGATATCACCAAGGTGGTGAATTCAAAATTTAAAGTGGCAATTTCTAAGGAAAATGAAAGAATAATTATCAGATTGATGTATGGTTCACAGATATTTACGTTTAAAATGTTTTTCAACAGAGGCCCCTGAAGAAGGGACAACGGTCCCGAAATGCATCGGGCCAACCTTCTCAACAATCGCCTAAAAAAATCTTTTTGTTGTGATCTTTCTGTAATGTCTGTATGATATACAATACAATACATTAGAAAAATGAATTGTGGAGTGTCAAAATGAAAATGATTATTATTTCAGAAATATGTTCATGAATTTGAAAATAATTATGAAAACAGCAAAATAAATATTAAGATTTTGCAAATTCTCACATTGAGTTTTGGAGAAATATTTTCCCTAGCGAGAATAGAAGGAAAATAGTGCACAGAGCTGTGCGTTCGGTAAGGTTATGATATTTTATCACTAACCACGTGCATTAAATAACTATTAAACTAGGGACAGGCAGCCCCAGTGCACCGAACAGCACGCCCAAGGAGATAAATCAATTCTAAGCTACATTTAAGCAGAGAACTGCTGATATAACGGCGTACCAGTGGCCATCATTGATCCTTTTATTAGGGCAAGAAAATGCCAACTTTCTAAAAGTGCCATTTTCAGAAATGTGACTAGCAATCCTACTTTACCATTGGAGATGGTTTTAAATTACAATTCCTCAGACACCAAACATGATCTTCCTACCTGCTTCCTGCTCCCAAGCATAAGTTTTCAATTAGTACATGTAATAGGATAACCCATTGTCATCCTATGGGAGAGGTGGGCCTCACAGTAGTAAAAAACTGATTAAGATGTTTTTCATAATCAGGACATGTAAAACGTAATAGTTTGTGTCTAACTTTTCAATCAAATGCACCATGTTCTATGGGTTGTTGATGGCCTACCCTAGTGCTGACTTATTTGTACAGGCCTGGCAAACGGTTTATTTTGTCACGTTGAAATGGCAGTTTAAAACTGCACCCATTGCTGCAATGGCGGGCCTGAGACATGTTTAAAAAGGCTACTTAAGTGGGTGTTACAATACGTGCTGCAGACTCGCTTAGAGTGTTTAATTTACAGGCCCGGGGTACATATGGTACTACTTCACTAATCACGTACAAGTAAATTAAATGTGCCAATTGTGTGTAAGCCAATTTTACCATGTTAAGAGGAGAGAGCACTTTGGCACTGGTTAGCAGTGGTAAAGTGTGCAGAGTCCTAAAGCCAAAAGAGGGGGTTCAAAAAACAGGTGAGGGAAAGGCAGAACTTTTGGGGTCTGCAGAGAGGGCCTGGTCCAACAATCTTGATGTCCAGGTTGTATTGCCTCAGGAGAGTACAGTGTGTCTATAAATATCTGAACTTGAGGCACTTGAGAGTTTGGTAGGCTGGAATGAGTGGTCTGACTCGCCTCCCTTGATAACTTTCCACCATTTACATTTAGAACAGACATTTGCATCTATCAGTGCTTTGTATAGAGATTATTAATCTTGGTCGGTCATTAAATTTCTACACTCTTCGAATTAACACTCTTTCTCTCCTTTTCTCACTCTGAGAGCAGTCGGAGACAGAATTGTCAAAAGAAAACTCAATACCATATTTAGGGGAGAGAGAAAGAATCTCTTTATTGTCAGAAAGATACCTACGAAATGTCAGGGCGTGTAATGTTTGTGTCCCTGTTGGAAAATGTGGAGGTGATACTAGGAATACCCATGTAATCATATCCAGGATAGTATTCCCAATAAATATTGATAAAATCGGAAGTAACCATGGCAACATGACTATATGTTCATCTGTTGTGGTGAATAATAATCACAAGGCCCTCACTCGCATTCCAATTACTTGTGTAAAAGTGTAGGCAGCAAATCAGCTTCACACTTGGTGCAAGGTGGCACACAGTACAGGAATTCACAGCATCCAGGAGCTCAAAGAATGTTCCAAGTCATTGATATTCACCCACTAGTATATACTTCGTAGATGACATATACAAAATATCATTCAAAAATATCTCGGCCAAATTATCTAGTACCAAGATATTGTGAAGGTTGTGTATATGGAAAAGTTTACTGTGCCTAACACCATATATGTGCATCTTGACAATATGTATATCTTGAAGGTACATGGGTGTGGAGTTAGGAATAGTAAACCAACACTTATCTAAATATACTTACATTCAGAATATTTTGGTTCTCAATATTTAGGTCACAATATTTCTGTTCTCGATATTCTGACACAAATCCCCCTATGGGTGTATTCACTCACAAAGTCAGTGCTTGTTCCGTCTTGATATATACTACATGTTTTTTTTTTAACTCATTTTGCAACACCAAAGGCAAATAATTACTACAGCTACCAAATAAAATCCAACAAATGAAGTGTGTACCTAGAGGGTGAGGGAGTGAGGTTTGCATTTAGGCTTACATTCTAAATCAAGCATGGTGTGGATGGTCTCAGTGCAGTCTTGCAAAGCTTTCTCTCCTAGAAATTGTACAGTTTCCAGATGGACACGACTATAGGAGTGAGTGAAATGAGCAGGAACATGAATATACAATCAGGTGAAGGTGGAGCCCCTCCCTTTTAGTAATGTGGTGTGTGAAGTTTAATATCCTGCTTTACCTAGAGAGCGATCACAGATTTTGAGACAAAATTGCTAGTTTCACAGCAGTTGTGTTTCAAAGCAAAAGGTTAGTTGGATGCATGGGAGAACAGTATGATGAGCATGCCTCCCTGCTACTCTAGTTAATACACCATCATTGGTGTGAGATATAAAGAGTAGTGAGCTGTGTACACCACAAGTGACAGGGATGCTTAACTGCTGGTACATGATTGGTGGTGAAAGTATCAGACACACTAGATTTCTCAAAATCCACAAAATCCCTATCTGAAAGAGGCAAATGTAAAAAGTGAACATTACAATATTCAGTAGTGGTTCTATTCAGACCATGCTCACTGTACCACTGGAACCAAGCTATTGTTAGCTGTTGAGCCTCAATAAGAGCAAAAACAGTCCAGGGTTACTTGTGGGTTGCTTGAGTTTTGGTCAGGGAGGACCTGCATTGGCAGTTCTAGTTGGACAGTTTCCACCGAAGGAAGGTCATGACTGATTTGCTTATGGCTGGGTCCAAACTGAGGTGACACGTTGGTCGAAAAACAGTGGATTGGAATGCAGCCCCAAGTGATAACCCACTGCTAAAATTAATTCAAGCTTTTCATCCATCGCCTTTTTGTTGATGCACCATTCAGCCTCCAGTGCCCCCCTACCCCGTTTCTGGTTATTTTTTTATTAACCCGTGTGATGATGCTGGGAGTCTTGTTTTTAATCTTGATATCACAGAATGAAATATGACTGACTGGTGCTACAGTCTCTGGCCTTTACTGCTGATTCTCATGAGGTTATTCAAGGCATCATTCGGTTTCCTAACTCTAACGATTACACTTTTTCGTCCAAAAAAGACTTAATATTGTTGTAAACACTTCTATTCGTCCTATTTTCACATTTGTGAGAGGATGTGACCTTACTAGGTTGAGATATTCTAATAATTCTGGTCTATAAACTACTGAGAGCATCACTTTTAATGTATTGGGAACCAAATTGGCTGTCATTTGATTCATCTTCATTTGTCGCTCTTTTTTGTATCCTTGTCTCTCATTCAGGACTTTGAATTGCTGGTTATTTCCATAGCAGATGAAAACGACAACCGTCCGTTGTTTACTCAGGGCTCGTATCAGGCGGAAGTCATGGAAAACGCTCCAGCAGGTAGGCCTGTCTCTTAAGAGTGGTTTGCACCTTGCTACCGCATCACAGGACATCTTAATTTAGCTATTAGCTTGACCAATATCTTGAAAGTGACTAAGTTTTTCAGACAATCTCAATAAGCAGGAGCTTCTGACTTATCATGTTAAGTTAAGTTTGGGCCTACAAACATTCTCTGCTGAAGAACGATGACTGGCTGAAAGCCAACCGAGTGATATGGAGCCCACTGACAGCTATGTTTTAAGCAGCCAACTTCAAGCCCATGTTGAAAGTCTTTACATCTGTCTTTCTCAGATCAATCTTCACAGCCTGTGATTGCATCATAAAATTGTACTCCTTCTGAGCTGCATTACTTTAGTGAGAATCCTAAAATAGTCACGCCCAGGCATCTAGGGACCATTTCTTTCTCTACTTCGATTCCACTATGTCATATAACCATGAATTTAAATAAATGCAAAAAATAGCTAGTAGTTAGAAAGCCTCGTCTATCAGTAGGATGGCTCAGCGAGCTAAATGCTTGCTGCAGACAAATGTGTTGTTCTGGTGATCATGATTTCAGCAAGGTTTTTTCAGCCTTTCATCCTTCCAAGGCAGGTATATTGAGTAATAGTGACACCTCATATTTACAGCCCTTACATACAGAAGGCATTTCCATCTTTATTCAGAGCAAGCTATTCATTTGGAAGGCAACGAGGAAATCAGCTACTCTGTCATCCTTTAATTACAGACAGCCTTGCATTACCATTTCCTTTTGACACTTTAGGGCCGTTTTCATTTTTCCAGGAGTTATCCCATGTATGACCTTTTGTAATGCCATGCATAGGGATGTATCCGCAGAATTGTGAATGTCAACATGTATCTATTTATGTTTTCCTGAACATAGACCAGTTTAAGGATGTAATTAGCTAATTTATAATCAATCAGAAAAAGTCTTTCATTTTGGGCAGGTCAGTTGAATGGCAGTGTCTAAGTCAAAGTCAGTTTCAGGCAGGGATATGTAACTTTACTATCGCACATAGAACACTCAGCAGAAGTACTGTCTTCATGTCTCAGGCTTTAAAATAGATGTCTTTACGGAAACAGGATATGTTACCTGTTATGAAAATATTGCTGTCTTTTTCCAACATCAACCTGGAGATCTACAAATCTAGAATAGTTAGGGTTTCAATTACAGGAAATAATTGGCCCTGTCTGTCCCCAGTTGCTAATGCTTAAGTGCCAGGTTCCTGACTATTAGGCCACTGCAGCTTGCACCACCCATTGCCCGGTCATCGCTGTCAATGGCCAGGTCTTTAAGTGGGCCAGGTCTCACCGGTGCTCAGCACCAGCAGTTTTTTTTAAAGGGGGCCGCGAAACTGGTCTCTAACGGGCTCTGTCTGTTTTGTGCCCTGGCAGTCCGTTTGTCCAAGACTGCAGTGACAGCAGGCACATCACGAGGTCACACTGCTCACTTCTCACTAGTGGAGAAGTTACGGCATGACGTCATGCCAGGTGAGCGTTGTAGGGGAAGGGAAATCCTTTATAGAGAGTCAGTTTCTCTCTGGATTTCCCTTCTCTTTTTGAAATTCAGGAGCAGCAACATTGTCGTGGTGTCAGCAGGCCTTTAAGCGGAAGCTTTTTCAATATTATATACAAGCCATAGTTGCTGCTTATTTATCTTATGCAATTAACAACCATTGACAAAGCCAATAGTGCTGACTTGCTGGAGGTATGATGTTACTTGTTGTATATTATATAATGATGCAATGACAGAAACAGCAAAATACAGGTTGGGCGGCACACTATGCTAAGCACATATTTTTAGCCTATGTGTTTATAAGACACGCCCTTAATTACTATGGCCACGCCTCTTTGAGAGACACCCCCCGTTTTTTCATCCCACTTGAAGTCCTGCCAATGATGGTAACAAAACAACTACTGGCCATCTCTCTCCCCTGCAAGTGTGACAGTTCAGATTATTCCAAGTCCCCAAAGCTAAAGGAATGGCTGGAGCAGCAGGTTTTAGTATTTTTTTAATGCCCATTGTATTAATAAACAACTGTTGTTCGGCTCAGCTCTAAATTAGATGAGCAGCACCACCATGTGGCAGATTGTCATAAGTGTGGGGATGACAATTGTCTGTTCCGAGCACCGGAAACCAATTAAGGGCTGGTGCCACACCGAAACCAATTAAGTGCTGGCGCCAAGCACCGTAAACCACCAGCTCAAATAACGCACTGCTGGTTGCCCAACTATACGAGGTGAAAGTGTGTGGCGTAAGGGCCTGAGCAGCCGTGCCAACTGAGGTATTAATGGGTTTTGATTCACACCCCCTTTTGTTACTTCTCTTCCAGTCTTAAAGAAATGTTTCCTCTGCAAATAGACACTGCCGCAGTTGCAGCTTGAACATTCCACAGTTATTGGCTACTCATACAATTTCCCCTTCTCCAGTCTTATTGTCTGCTAAGCATCCGCTGAGCCATGGCCGAGATTTCAATTTTTTCAATGAACAAAATGATGAGTATTACTTGTTAAGAGCAAACAGCTACCCCGGAGGGCATCCTGGCCCTGGCAAGACACAGGTGTCACAGTGGAAAGAGCATCAGCCTAGTAGAAGCAGAAAGGGAAAAAAGAAGGAAAGAAACCACTGACTTAACCAATATTTCATTAGTTTTCTATATTTGGAGTGAAGAACTTCATCCTTGATCTGAATGAATAGTTCGACGGAATGGGGTCCAGGGGTCAACGAATGTTTACAGATTTCGTAGTGCTGATGTAGAAAAATTAAAAACGTCTCCTGCCCCTGGGCACTGTTAGTGCAGATTCCAATTGCTTCTTGCAATCTCTTGAGTAACTAGTGCTCTGACCTCTATCATATGAACTCTCTAATGCCCATCCACACCAACCACCTTTCGGCATCAATTCAGAGCTAGTGTGCTCTGCTTGCTGTACCCTGCACCTATATTGGTGAGGATAGTCAGTCTCGCCTAGAAAGAATGCCCGGCAGGGAATTATCTTCTAAGAATTCACTGCTAATTCTGATCACTCTTCTACCTGGTCTCTGTGTGTCCTTTCACCTTAGTGAATCAAGTCTCCTTGGAAGGGTATGTGTTGAAAACTGTGCTCTGTTACCAGCATCTTGACCATTCTCCAGCAGCACTCAGTGCTGCCATCGACATATTCATACATGCCAAAGATACTTGGCAGCCTGGCATGGTCACTCCGGATGCAGTGCAGCCTACTGCGTTTCAGGTTGTCCTCCATGTCACGCTAAGAGTCTCTCTTGTGGTGGAGGATAGCCTCACGCATTACAATTCACTGCACCAGTGTCAACAGGCCCTGTGGGTAACTGTTACAATGTTCTTACCTCCCAATGTATTGGCATGCTCTTTTACTATTCCACTCTACACGCCTATCTGTAAATCCAGGTCTTTCAGTGTGGCTTGTCAGAAATGTTAGTGGGGCCTGCACCAAAAACTGTGCAGGCCCTTCTTTGGTTCATAATGCAAGTAGCATCTCGTATGTAAGAAGAATATTCGTATGGGAAAGAGAAAACAGTATTTCATGCCACTTCTTGCTGTGTCCACTACAGCTGCACCCTGAAGAAACAGCCAGACTTATTATTATATAAATATATTTTGTAACAGGACCATCAGACCCTAAAAAATGTGCTCATATTTATAAAAAATTCACCCAACACAGCAAGTGTTTTGCTTTGCAGAGTGCTTTGCTGCAGGAAAGGGTAGGAACACCTCCCTTCTGCAGAATAACTCGATTTGCGTTGCTTTAGATCTATCAATCCATACATGGCCTATCAAAATGGCCTTGCGTGGCTTGATAAATCTCATTTAGGTTTTGCGTCACTCATGCACCCCCTTCGTAGCGCAAGGGTGATGCAAATCCTTGATAAACATGAGCCTGTGAATCTAGGGCAAAGAAACCTGGGCATCTTCCCAGTGTGGGGGCAGTGCCTCTAGGTTAAATACATCTCAATGTCTTGAGTTTTTTCTGTAGTGGAGTGCAAACTATAGGAGTCTGCTCCTTACCTATCGTACATAGATATCTTGAACCACCCTTGCCTCCTTCTCTGGACGAATTCTTCCTGGTCCTTTGACTCATGATATCCTCAGGAATCAACCACCTTTACTCATGATACAACTCTTCAGTGTAGCATTAAAGCGGTTGCATGGCTCTTCTTCCCGATTCATAGGTTCTTCTGTCATTATCAGATATTCCACACTGAACTTCCCACAAGCTCTGCCTGCTCTATCTACTGTGGTTAAGTCATACAGGCATAAAAACATCTTATACAAAAACCCACTTGGCCATACAGAAATGGCACCATCAACCCACCAACAAAGCGCAATTATCGGCAAAGAGTGTTGGTGCATCATCAGGGATATTAATCACCATATAGATGCAACAACAATGCATTACAATTAATGTCTTAAAATGATTTCCCCATGGTGTACATGCGAAGGGACTTCACTTACAGTGTATTCATGTTGCTTTGCAGCAATCAGAAATACCTCCCAAGTACGGACAATTTGCAGCTAAACAAATTCATGTGGTCAAGAGTTTATACGAAGCCATGGATTGCTGGTGAAAGAGCTTCCATGACTTGAATGTAGTTTTTCTTCAGGATTTAGGTCCTGCAGCTTTGCAGACATGGGTTTAGCTCTCCTAGATTGAGATCAGGTGCAATCATAAGAGCACTGGGCGAGTAAAGAACTGTATCTTTCAGGCAAAGTGTCACAAAGTCTTCACCATACCCAGGATTCCCAGAACAGGCAGACTTGTGTTTCAGCATCATCAAATTGGTAGCTGACTCCAGCCCCTGTTACATATTGTGTCTAGGTGTAGGTGTCTTACAAACGCTGCAATTTAGTTTGCATCCACTTTTCATTCAGAATTGCTGATTGAGACGAATAAACTGGCCCGAAAGTATCCCAGCAGATCTTGGTTCATTGGCCTTCAAGAATACGTTTCTCTCTTGAAATGAGCAAACACTGCTGTTTGAGAGTCTACCTCCAGTAAAATCATGCAATTAAAACATATTAAAACATATTTTCACTGAACTCCCGAGTATGAGTTGTCACCACTTACCCAAATAAACTCTCCCTTCTCTGGCTGATCATCGGATTGTGCACTTCAGTAAAAGGAACAAATGGCTACATATTTGCAGACACGACCACAGAGTTGTTTCCCCATACTTAAAATTATATACATTACATGTATTTACTACCAATGGACACCAAGGATAAGAAAGGGGCACACATAAAAATCCCATTCACCTAAACAATGGTGGCATTCAACATTTTTGAGTATTTAAATAGATGAAACATTCATCAACACCTATCAGAAGAAAATAAATATTGAAGTGATCTTATAAACTTGTATAATTTGAATGTCCTAAAACTGGAATGTTAAATAATACATCCCACATTCCTAGCCTGGTAGACACACATGTACACATGAAACATAGCATACCTATATATTTGATGCTGCCTTGGAACAGTCATTAGCATACACACATTAAAGGCATGCTTGAAGAAGAATGAGATCTTGCCTGCTAATCTCTGTTTTCAATGAAACTGACCCCACTGTATTTTGTTTTAAGCAGGATTTTAAGGCGTTCCAATCGGGGCTTCTTGATTCAGTCTGCCAGGGCTGCAACAGCCTCAGCCATCAATGACCCATGCCTCATGGGGTCCATCTTGTGTGCCTCATTCATTATGTCAGAATGTCAGTCACAACAACACCACTGTCACGGGGATGTATTAGGGGAAGGGAGGTGGAGTTGGGTACAGGTTTCGGCTAGATTCATTTGCATGGCTCTGACTCTTGTTTTGTTTTTGTTTTTTTCCTTTAGGAACCCCGGTTACTATATTGAATGGTCCAATTTTGGCTTTAGATAGTGACCTGGGCATCAATGCAGTGGTGACCTACAGGCTCCAGGGAGTCCAGATGGATCTCTTTAACATCAATAACAACACAGGTGGGATTCACTATGATTATTTTTCACTGCACGTTGTACATTATATAACAAGTAGTGCAAGGATATCGATTTAATCCATTCAAATTGTTTGTATACGTCAAAGCTATCATCTACACAATTTAGAACCACCTGAACAATAATTTTATTTTATGCACTCCCTCAGCAAGAGCGTTCCTAGTCCACCTGTAGGGCGATTAGACACATAGCACTGGCAGCAATCCTGATGTACAGTCCTGAAGTAGATTGCAATTGAGAAAATAACATTGTTCTTCAAAAATGTACTGCATTATTATATATCTCTGCAACGGGCAAACTGTATGACCAGGAGCAGCATGCCACCCTTCCATATGCTACAGAACGGATGTATGACATTACAACGCATGCTTTTACATCGCATGCTTTTACAACGCGTTTTTTACCACGCATACCATTACAACGCATAGAGCTTTGGGGTGCTGGATAGGGAATAGTTTAATTTACTATTCCAACTCCAGTCCCCGTGGACACTAGGAAAGGTGTTGGATAGTAAATTAAGTCTATTCCCTATCCTAGAGCACCCCCCGGCGCAATGCGTTGTAATGGTTTGCGTTGTAAAAGTTGCATCGTAAAGGCACTGCGTGGTAAATGTTGCGTTGTAAAGGATGTTTCCCCTACAGAACAGGCTAGGTTGCTTTTGTGCTAGCATGTACCAAGTTCCGTGCCATCCTGCTTGTATTGCCATCTCAGGCAGTGTATGGACTGTCTGTGTTGTAAGGGCAACGGCAATGCCCTACCAAGATGAGGGTCAGGCTAGAGTCTTGGTCTTGTGGAACATGCCTCTGAGGCACATGGCCCTGGTTTAATAGATAGCTAAAAAATCACACTGCTAATAGTTATGACAAAGTCAACATGTATAATGGCCACTATTGGCCAAGCCTATTTCCTAGAGTATAATGTTTATGAATTTTATTTAAAATAAATTAAACGTGGTATAGCTTCAATAATTCTTAGAGCATGCTGTTTGTGCTTGATTTATTAAATTTTTGCATTTTATCTGTTTTTCACGACTTCTATAGGTATCATTTCTGTGAAGCCCGGCAGAGTGATTGACAGAGAAGCCTTCTTGAATCCAGTCCTATCACTCTCTCTTTCGGCTGAGGACATCGGCAAGCTGAACAGCAGTGCTGGACTCTCGCTTACCATCCTTGATGCCAATGATAACAGGCCGACCTTTAACACATCTATATTTACTGCTCGTCTCCGTGAAAACAGTCCCCCAGGTCAGGCTCGTGCATGTAGAAAAACTGTCAAAGGAAGGTCCTGTGAAGAACTGTGGGGCATATTCACAAGAAAATGTCGGAGCACGGAGCTGCACCAAATTTGGCATCGCCACACTCTGACATTTTCAAAACGCAAGTGTGCACCATATTCACAAGAATACAGCGCACCCCTGTGTTTCACCTAGTACTGGTGCAAAAAAAGCTGCCTAGCGCCAGTGCTGGCACACTGCTACCATTTTGCAAGGGTGCCTGAGCTGCAGGGATGATTGTTTATGTGCAGGAAGGCACACTTTCCTGCACATAAACACTCAATAATTGTGGATTTGCACCATGTGCTCTGCAGAATGCAGCACACATGGAAATAGCAAAAAACGAGTAGAAATTAATATATTTCTCCTCGTTGCACCTTTGTAATGCCTGGTATCCCATTGCGTTAGTTTTTGGCGCTGCCTCAGCCTTAAAAAATTTGGGGCAGCGTCAAAAAACAATGGGTGTTGTTGTGGAATGCCCACAGCAACACCCATTGCATGCCCCTTTGACGCAGAGGACTGTGGCGGAAAGGGGTATATATATATATATATACAAGGTGGCGTTAAGCCATGCAAAGTGGCTTAGCTCCACCTTGTACATATGGAAAATGGCGCTACGCCACTGGAGCGTCAAAAAAAGTGCCGCTCCGGTAGCACGGAGGACTTGTAAATATCCCTCTGTGTTTGTTTACTATGACCAAATATCAGAATTTACCATGACAGATATGTTCCTTTTCATTGCCGTTTGACGAAGGACTAAACAGCAGACATGAGAAACACACATTAGCACTAGAGTAAGAAATATTATACAGCACAGATCACAGAAGTGGTCTATTAAAAACATAGAACACAATCAGCAACAAGGAGAGAGAAAATAGCTTTCTTCTTCAAGGGAATGTCCAGTAATTGTACAGCGCAAACAATTACCCGAGGGTGTCAAGGCGCGGGGTGCCGTCAGGAAGATTAAGCAAACTATTGCCCAGAGTCACATGGCGCTGAGCTGATCTGCCGCCGGCGATCGAACCGTGAGGCGGCGTATTCTGGAGTCAGCCATGGCTGCTGCGCCACACCTCTTCCCTCAATAAGTCATAAGCAATGAGAAATCATGCCGACATGAGTTATCCTTGCGTTTTTGACACAAACTCCCATTCTTTATATAGATGTAAGAGGGGGGAGCAAAAAATGCAGTTCTTGTCAGGATCTTTCAGCTTTCCTTTTGCCACAGGATCGTCACTTCACAAACAGAGAATTTCTTTAGTCAAAATAAAAAAAGGTTTCTGTCAAAAATGACGAAAAAATACTCCTAGCCATTAAGAAGAATGTCTAGTGAGATTAAAGTCCAAAAGAATGGCGAGATTTGTGTAGGAAATAGCAAACCGTAGCCGAGGTCACAGCTCCAGGACAGGATCTTGTTTTCAAGAGCAGACAAAAAGAACTGGAGAAACTGCCAAGGACAGTGCATGATGGAATTCTGATGGCACGTGTTTCATTAAAGGGCCAGTGCATTTTTCCAGGCTCCCTGGTCTGCAGCATATCAGCATACCTAGGCACATTGTTCGTATTTTCTTTCCTTTGAAAAAGGTTTATAGAGCATTTTTTCGTGTCACTCATTACATTTGTGACACGTTTTTAATTAGAATTTGTTCCTTTAAAGAGAGGAATAATTGCTAGGAACAATACCTCGTTCTGGAAAAAATCTAATTTTGAGAACTCATTTCTGCTACCTGTAGTGCATCCTCTTGCACTTGATACATTAGTTCTACTTACCACTACTTCTGGTGCATTACATCGACGTATGCACTTACTTAATCTGCTAGTACTTCGATTGCCATCAAGTGAACTTAAGTATTGGGACTTAGACTATAAAAATAAGTAATTCATGCATTAAAATGTAATATAAAAGAAATGACATAAACTGTTATGTGACTAAAAAGTATAGTAGCTAAAAGTTACTTTAAAAGTATGAGGTAGTAAAAGAAATGAACAATGTAATATAGTCAGGTTAAAAAAGTTGAAGAAAGTAATTAGTGTCCATTGGCTTATGCAATTCAATCAGTTTAATATATTTTAATTGTTACAATTAAATAATCAAGCTATCAGTATCCAACTAACTTTAGAAGTGGGGTATTGGGAACTTTAACAACTTTGACATATCAAATCAAAATGATACTAAAATGCATTTCTTAATGTGGTGTCTGAATTACAAGAATCGAAGCCATCTGAAGCAGAGAGCAAATAAAAGCAGATGATGCCAGAGTTTAAAGATCAAAGTGTAATGTGCTAAAAGTGCAAACGAAATTTAGTATGAATATGCCACCTCCCCATTTTTGGTAGAAGTTAAGTACACACTCCATTTGTCATGCCTTTAGAAGTAGGGGTGGGCAGAATTTGCGGAATCGCGTTACGCAAATCTCTGCAAAACGGTAAAAAATCTCCGCGAACAATCAGAAGTTCCGCGAACACGCGTAAGTGCTTGTTCGCGATGCTTTTTTCCTGTTCGCAATTGCTGTTTGCATGCTCAGGGAAAATATCTCGCGAACACGCATTTTGAGAAAGCGACCAAGCAAAAAATTCCGCAAAGTCGCTGAATGCAGAATTTTGGCCAATTTTGCGTTCTCCGCGGAACGTGAAATTCCGCAAATTCCGTGAGCGGAACGGAATTTACCGCCCAGGCCTATTTAGAAGCATACAGAAGCAGTTCTTTGGCGAAAGAGTGAATGCCTTTGGTAGTGCATGTAGAGTAAAGCCAAAGCCACAGTAAATGTGGCTTTGGCTTCCCCCATTAGAATGTTTGGATGTTTTTTGCATTTCCTTGCACATATTCTGACCCCGTAAAAAGGAAGTCGACAATATACAACAAGCATTTACAATGCAATAAGTCTCGCAATGACATTGTTTTGAGCTATTGGCATTGTAAATGTTATTGGTTTTTTTTCCTTCGTGAAGCATTAATCAAATGGTGGAATGCAAAATGGCAATAGGTCATTTTGTTGTAATTGCGAAATCTACTTCATTGCATTTGTACTTCAATTATCAGTAATTGAATCACTTAGGTCCAGAACACATTTAAGTACTGACACTAGTCCGACATGAACAAGTGAGATCACTGATATAATATCGATTACACAAATATAGAACTACCAAAATATCGAGGAAAAAATATAGAATACAAAAAAATATCGAATTCCTATCTCCACACAGGTAAGTACAAAAATATCGAATCAAAAATATCGTTGTAAAAAATATAGTTAGTCAAAATATCGAATTTTTTTATGTCTTAAAAGTAATTGAAAGTTAATGAAATAATAAATATAATTAACTTAAACATACTTACAATACTTAAATAACCTTAAAATTAATAAATAATTAATATAAGTTATAAACATTTTTTATTTTTTAATACCTATACATATATTAACGTAATATTAAAAAATATACAATATTTTTACCATACGATAGCTGGAGAGTAAAATTTACTATTACAACTCTAGCGAGTGCAACAGTAGGGAAAGCGTTGGATAGCATAGGGGTAAAAATAACTATTCCCACTCCAGTGAGTGCAACAGTAGGGAAAGCGTTGGATAGCGGGAGGGTAAAAATTACTATTCCCACTCCAGTGAGTGCAACAGTAGGGAAAGCGTTGGATAGCGTCAGGGTAAAAATTACTATTCCCACTCCAGAGAGTGCAACAGTAGAGAAAACGCTGGATAGCGTAGGGGTAAAAATTACTACTCCCACTCCAGAGAGTGCGACAGTAGGGAAAGCGTTGGATAGCGTAGGGGTAAAAAATACTATTCCCACTCCAGAGAGTGCAACAGTAGGGAAAATGTTGGATAGCGGGAGGGTAAAAATTACTATTCCCACTCCAGTGATTGCAACAGTAGGGAAAGCATTGGATAGGGGAGGGTAATAATTGCTATTCCCACTACAAAGAGTGCAACATTAGAGAAAACGTCGGATAGCGTAGAAGTAAAAATTACTATTCCCACTCAAGAGAGTGAAACAGTAGGGAAAGTGTTGGATAGCGTAGGGGTAAAAATTACTATTCCCACTCCACAGAGTGCAACTGTAGGGAAAGCGTTGGATAGCCGGAGGGTAAAAATTACTATTCCCACTCCAGTGAGTGCAACAGTAGGGAAAGCGTTGGATAGGGGGAGGGTAAGAATTACTATTCCCACTCCAGGGAGTGCAACAGTAGGGAAAACGTTGGATAGCGAGGGGTAAAAATTACTATTCCCACTCCAATGAGTGCAACAGTAGGGAAAGCGTTGGATAGTGGGATGGTAAAAATTACTATTCCCACTCCAGTGAGTGCAACAGTAGGGAAAGCGTTGCATAGTGGGAGGGTAAAAATTACTATTCCCACTCCAGTAAGTGCAACAGTAGGGAAAGCGTTGGATAGCGTAGGGGTAAAATTTACTATTCCCACTCCAGTGTGTGCAACAGTAGGGAAAGCGTTGGATAGCGGGAGGGTAAAAATTACTATTCCCACTCCAGAGAGTGCAACAGTAGGGAAAACGTTGTCTAGTGTAGGGGTAAAACTTACTATTCCCACTCCAGTGAGTTAAACAGTAGGGATAGTAATGATTTAATATATTAATAAAAATAAATTAAATATCAATACCAATAAAACATTAATTAAAATTAATTACCAATTTAACATTATGTAATAAATAATTAATTAGAAATACAAATAAATATTAGTTATTAAAAATCAATTACCTATTCATAATTAATTAACAACTAATTAATTTTCAATAACAAAAACTAATTATTAATACAAATTAATACCACTTAATAATTAACAGTAAATTAATTATCAATACATTACATTAATATGCAATTAATTAGTTACATTACTTCCCACCCTATTCCCCTATAAACCCACAACCTGCTACAGAAAATAAATTAAAAAAATTATCATAATTATCAAAGAATGTATTAATAAAAACGAATTAACAATTAATAAAAATTAATTACCAAATAAAAATGTATTAACAATAAATTAAAAATCAATAACAATAAATAAATAACAAATATTTACTTAATTACAATTAAATTACTTCCCACCCTATTCCCCTATAAACCCACAACCCGCTACGGAAAACAAATTAATACAATTAACATAGTTATCAATTAATCAATTAATAAAAGTTAATTACCAATTAATAAAAATGAATTACCAATTAAACAAGTAATTTACAATAAATCTAAAATAAATACCAAGAAATAAATACAAATATTTAATTAATTACAATTAAATTACTTCCCACCCTATTCCCCTATAAACCCACAACCCGCTACAGAAGTAAATTGCGCAAAAATTAAATAACATAAAATTCATTACTTAAAAAAAACATACATTACAAAAATAATATACACTTTTCACACATATACTAACATACAAAACACTTAAAAAAAAATCGATAATATTAAAACTTCAATATATTTTAATGCCTATATTATATGCTTCGATATTTTAAACTTTGATATTTTAAACTTCGATATTTTGACAATCGATATTACTTTCCTTCAATTCGATATTTTTAACAACTATATTCTGTCCATTCGATATTTTGTCCATTCTATATTTGTAATTCGATATTATGTCCATTCTATATTTTTACTTCGATATTATGTCTTACTACCGAACAAGTGCTGAGGGGCAGTTCAAGACTCAGGAACCCACTGTTAGGCAGCATGAAGCAGCCCCCCACTTACCCTCCCAAAAAAATGCAGAGGCAGTGCCATACACCTCTCAAATACAGAGACAGCACTGGCGCATGTGGCATAGACGCCCCCACACCCCACAAACACAGAGGCAGAATAGGTGGACATGGCATCGCCCCCCACAACCTCTTGAAAAACAAATACAGAGACAGCACTGGCGCACGTGGCATAAACACACTCAGGCATACAGACAGACACACACTGTCACATGAGACATACGCACTCTGACAGACACACAGTGGCACAGTTGCGCGCAAACACGAACATATTTAAACAACCATACAAAGACACATACACAAAAACAAATGCACACACAGATGGGCACACAGACAGACACAATGAAGGAGGACACACTGATAGAGACACACACACACAGACACACACAAAGACACACAGGCAGACACAATAAAGGCGGACACATTGATGGAGACAGACAGGCATACACAATGAAGGCTGACACACTGATGGAGACACACACCCACAGACACACAGGCAGACACATACAAAGACACACAGGCATAAACAATGATGGCGGACACACTGATAGAGACACACACGGATGGGCACACAGACAGACACAATGAATGCGCGCACACTGATAGAGGCAAACAGAGGAACACACAGGCAAACACAATGAAGGCGGACACACTGATAGAGACACACAGAGACACACAGGCAAACAAGATATCTAGCTTATTTGTGCTTGTGATGAAACCCCTAGGCTAAACATTTACATAAAATTACCCCCTTTGTAGTAAACACACCTTTTGTCAAAAGGCCCGGGAAGTACACTACTCCTGCAGAACCCAGGGCAGGGCAGGACGTAAAATCCACAGAGGGCAACTGTGGCACTCTTTCACTTGCTCCATGTGTGCTATGAGAGTTCCAAAGAATCCATGCTAGGTAAAAAGTAAAAATAAGCACCCTTTTGAATACACCTCACATAGGGCCAGATGTATCAAGCAGTTTTACCCATTCTGTGTCTATGGGAAAATGTGTTCATACATCTGGCCCATAGCACTTACAAAATCTAAGTGCTCCAGCGTAGTTGCCAGTCGCTGCACGCCCCGTCCCGCAGCGGGGCGGGAAGACTCCGCTGATGAAGCATGACACCAAGGGCCCTTTTGGTGTGTGAGGGGTATTTTAACAAATACTGTGTATGCCTTATATCTCTAGACATACATAAACCTCTTTGAGGTGGATCTTTTTGTTTTCTAAACCATTGCATGGAGGAAGATGCATCCACCATAGTACTCCTACGAGCACTACCTCTTCACTCATTAACCCCTGATTTTGATCCTAAATCATCATAACTACTTAGTCCGGGGTCCAGTAATAAATAAGTACAGGGCCACAGAACTTAAAACGTTAAGAACCACCGGTATAAAGGAAAGGCTGGACAATATTCCAGTGGAACCATTGGGATCTAGAAGTATTGAAGAGCTATGCATCTCAACAGCATTAATTATGCTGAGATGTTAAACAGTTGATCAACTGAAGGATGACACACTGCTCCACAGGAAGTGCTGCTTGAACAATGGGAGGAAAGAGATGAGAAGATGCAACAATTTGGAACATATTGCAGGCACTGTCTCAAAATAGGGGCCTGGGGGAACTAATAAAAGAATATATTCAAAGTCCATGGAAGACCAACTCCACACAGAAAACACACGTTTGTGAAAAAACTGTAGAAATAACAAATGTTAATAATGTTTAAAAAGATATAAAGAAATGGAAAATAATAGTAGTTGTAAAGGGTAAAAATAGTTCTCTTAAAAAAAATTAGACAAAAAATGTGTGAAAAACAACGAAAAATAAACACACAGAAATAAAAGTCTCAATCCAATTTGTTCTACACACAGAGGATGTGTGTATGTGGGGTAGGATTGGATAAGAAGGTTGTGTGCAATGGGTCTATGGACTACCCTACAATTCACACAGCTGATTGAGGTGGCATCAGTTAAATACATAACAATGTCATGTAATATGTCAAGAGTGATGTAATATAGGAGCTAATAGGAAGTGCATGACACGGGCAAAAGTTATAGTTATCTCAGCAAGCTACAACTGGTGAATTTCTGTGTTTTTTAAGGTTTTATGTTTTTGTTATTTCAACACCTAACTATAACGTCCCTTTAACCTTTGGACTTTTCAGTGAATTTCTCGTTTTTTTTTTTTTGTTTAAGAAATTTTTATTTGGGTTTAACATAAACATAGCCATACAATAATGTAGATAAATATGATAAGTCAGAACATTAGGCAAAAGAAGTAATGAAAAATCCAAAAATGCAAAAAAAACTAATAAGGAGAAGAAGGAAAAATACAGAAAAGAAAAAAGAGAGAAAAGAGAAACAGAGAGAGCAGAAGGGGGAGGGGAAGAAGGGAGAAGTTAAAGGATATAGATAAAAGATAGAAGAAAGGGAAGACAAGTGAACAAGTGGGACCTACGGATAAAAAACAAGTCAAGAACTAGGTGGGACGAGTAGAAGAGAGGTAAGTAACAAAGGGGAGCCATAGGAGATCAGATTTAATTTTTAAAGGGACAGAAGAAGAAGAAGCAACAGAAATCCTATGTTCATCACATATGAAATTCCACCAAGTTACAATAGAAAGTTGAGAGTTATCTTTCCAACAAGATAAAACCACTTTAAATGCAATAGCTATGAACAGATCAAGTAATCTAGCATCGGATGAGACCAACTCTATATCATCTGATAAGGAACCTAAAAATACATTAGCTAACGAGAATGGAGTAGAAAAATGTAACATATGCATGCATATATCCCAGATAGATTTCCAAAAGGAAAAAACAGCTGGACATTCAAACAGTTGATGTTTAAGTGTACCAGTCTCGGAAGAGCAAGACCAGCATAAAGATGATGAGGAAGGTGAAAACTTGGAAATACTTACAGGTGTAAAGATAACTCCATGATAAATGAAAAAAAGAGATTGAGTAATACGTGCAGCAATAGACACTTTGAATAATTTGGACCATAAACGATCCCAATCAACAATTGACAATGAGATATTTAAATCAGCTTCCCAAGCAGTCTCAACAGAGGATTTGGGACGAACAGAAACAGTGCAAACCAATAATTTATAAACAAGGGCAGCTTTTGGTTGATGAAGAGAAAATAAAGGGTAGAGTGGGGACAAAGGGGAGAAGGATGGTAAAATAGTAGGTGGTGAAAGGAGTGTTAAGTGAGAATGAATAGCATTGGTTATGTTGGTATACTCCTGTAGACATGAAAGGGGCAGTTGATAAGTATTCTGCAACTCATGAAAAGAAAGAAGGGAGTTATTGGAAAAAAATTGGTGCACAAAGGAAATTCCCTTTTCTTTCCAGTATTTGTAGTAAAAAGACTTGCCCTTGTACTTGAGAAACGTATTATACCACACAATGGATGATAGGAAGCATTGAAGGGGAGATAGATCTTTGGAAAATGTGTCATGTAACAGCGACTGAGAGTATTTTAGAACTGGGTGTTTGGACAAAAAGGAACAATTGGACATAAAGACAATATGCTGAAAAGGGAAGTCCTTCAATAAGGAACGTTCCAACAGCACCCAACTGGGTACTGGGGAAGGAGAAAAATCAAAAGCTAAAGAGAAGGATTGTTTTATCAAAAAGGCAGAATGGTATAGTTTAAAGTTGGGGAAACAGACACCACCTTCAGTTTTGGGACGGATGAGGGTTTGTAAAGCAATGCGGGGGTGCTTATCATTCCATAAAAATTTAGAACATAGAGAATTCAAACGAGTAAAATAAGAAGAAGGGATTTTTATGGGGAGCATAGATAATGTATACAGAATATGTGGCGTAATCATCATTTTAATATTATCAAGCCTACCCCACCAAGATAATAATAAGGGAGACCAGCTTTGAAGGAGGGATTGGAGTTTCTTGACAAGGGAATCAAAAGTGAACTTAAGTGTGTCAATGAGAGAAGTGGAAAACCAGATACCAAGGTATTTTATTTTGGATGGGCACCAAGTAAAGTCAGTGGAGTCAAACATATATTGGTAACAGGCGGAGTTTAGGGGAAGGACTTCTGTTTTGGATAAGTTAAGTTTGTAACCTGAAATGGAGGAATAGAGATGAACTTCATCCATGAAATATGGGAGGGAGGAGGCCGGATTAGCAATATAAACAAGGATATCATCTGCGTAAGCAGAGATTTTTGTTTCAACAGATGATAATTTAAAGCCCTGAACATTAGGGTTATTACGAATACGTTCCAAAAAGGGCTCAAGACATAAGATAAATAATAATGGAGAAAGAGCACAACCCTGTCTCGTGCCCCTAGACAAAGGAAAAAATCTAGAAAACTGTTTATTAACAAAAATACTAGCACATGGAGAAGAGTAAAGCAGCTTAACTAAGGAAATAAAAGAGGGACCAAAACCAAACCATTGCAGGGATCGGAACATAAATTGCAAGTTAATCCGATCAAAGGCTTTCTCCGCGTCCAAAGACATGGCAGCAAGGGGAGACTTAAAGGATTTACTGTGAGAAATTATGTTAGTAAACATACGGGCATTATCTGAGGCCAATCTACCTTTTACAAATCCAACCTGGTCAGTTTTAATCAGGAGGGGGATAAGGGATTCAAGACGAGAAGCAAGAATTTTAGCAAAGATTTTACAATCATAATTAATTAGGGAGATTGGGCGAAAATTCTTACAGTGGGAGTGATCCTTATCAGGTTTGGGAATAATAATAATTAGGGCTTCTAAAAATGAGCCAGAGGCTTTAGCAAAGGAGATGAAGGAATTGAAAAGTTGAAGTAATTTAGGCGCAAATATAGTGGGGAAAGCCGACTAAAATTCAATAGGTAGTCCATCTGGACCTGGAGCTTTAGACTTTTTGAGGGAAGAGATGGCTTGAAGGATTTCTTGCAGGGAAATGGCTTTCTCCAGTTGGGCAAATTCAGCGGGTAAGGACGGAGGAGAGGGGAGACCCTCAAAGAAAGACGTTAAGTTAGTGTCTGATGGATGAGTATAGAGGGTGTGATAATAATTATGAAAAACTTCCGCAATATCCTCATCCGAGGATACCAACTTATTAGTTTGATCATTAAAAATTGGGCCAATCATTTTATGTTCAGATTTGATTTTGAGATAGTTTGCCAGCATTTTACCTGCTTTGTTTTGGCCACCATGATATTTGGATTTAATTTTTAAGAGGGTGTTACATGCTTCGACTGTAGCAATCTTATTTAACTCAGATTTGGCTTTAATTAAACTCTGAAGGGCATCCTTGGATTTTGATGAAAAATACAAATGTTCGAGAGATTTAATATTCTTAAGTTGGTCTTCATATTTGAGTCTATTAGTTTTCTTCTTTTTTGCAACATAAGAAATAGTAAATGCTCGAAGAGCAGCTTTAAAAGCATCCCAATTATTAGGAATAGAGGTGGCAGAGGGGTCATTAAGGATAAAAAACTCATTAATAAAAGCCGTAGCTACCTTGACATAAACCGTGTTGGATAATAGAAATGTATTGAGTTTCCAACGATTACATTTGGAGTGTGTAATGGTAAAGTCAATGGTCGCAAGCACAGGGGCATGGTCAGACAAAAAAATGGATCCAATATCGGACTTTTGAATGGAGGGAAGGAGGGATCTACTAACCAGAATATAGTCTATTCTGGAACGGGTATGGTGGACATTCGAGAAAAAAGTATATTCAAGGGTATCGGGATTACATGTTTTCCATACATCATAAAAGGGACGCGAGGTAATGGCAGATTGGAAACATCTATGAGTCTTATCAGGTTGAAATTTATGGGATGAAAGTCTATCTGAAAATGGGTCAATCCATTGATTAAAATCACCAGCGAGGACAATATTAGGGCAATCTATTGTAGATATAAGAACTTTGATATCATTCCAAAATTTGGGATCTGGTCGAACTGGACCATAAATGTTTAAAAGAACCAAGGTTGTATTGTGGATCACAAACTTTGCCATTACCCAGCGTCCCTCATCATCATTCTGAGTAGATAACATTTGAACCGACAATCCCTTATGGAACAAAATTGCAACCCCCCCCTTCTTGTCGACCGCAGGAGAAAAAAACACTTGACCCACCCAGTACCTTTTTAACTTAGAAGATTCAACATTAGTACAATGGGTCTCCTGAAGAAAAACCACTTGAGCATTAATTTTAGATAAATGAGACAATACCTTCTGACGCTTGACAGGATGACCAAGACCACGAACATTCCACGTCATAAAATTACACATGACGGAAGGAAAGGAAGGGGCAGAACATTCGGTGTGGACATACTGCAGGAAAACAGCTACAAAATAAGACACAACAAAGCAAAATGTTACACCAGTACAAAGAACCCAGTACAGGAAGAAAATGCAGAATCAATATGATCAAAAACATTATGATTGACAACAAAAACCAGCGAAACCAAGAGATGAGAAGTATAGCTTGTCTAGAGAGAGAGAGAGGAAAAAGTGCCCAAATCAGAAGAAGGATGGAGAGGAAAAGACAGCAAGAAAGAGAGGGAAGAAAAAGGAACGGAAAAACAGAAAAGAAACAAGAAGACAGATCAAGGCAGAAAAGCCAGGTCTGAGAGAACAGAAATAGCCAAGGCATCGTGGGCTAGGAAGCACCAAAGAGGACATGGATCCCATTGAGCAGCAGAAGAGCAAGAACGGGCAAAAAGAAAGGGAAACCAAGAAGCCTCAAGAGAGAGGGAGGTACAAGGAAAGAACCATGGCGGGGCAGAGCAAACAGATACCCACAACAAATGCAAGCCTGTAAAATAGAAATTAGACGTTAGTGTCCATGTCCGCTGATGAAGCACTCTGTCGATAAGCGTGGAGCTTCTGGGGATCATCGAAAGAGCGGGTCCGTCCATTATGTGTGATCTTGCAGAAACAAGGATGTAGAATACCATACTGAATGTTCAGCTGTCGCATTTGAGGACGAAGATTCAAAAATTATTTTCGTCGGGCATTGGTGGCATTGGAAAGATCCTGCGAAATAAAAATATTATGACCCGACCAAACAAGTCTACGTTTAAGACGAGCAGATTTGAGCACAGTCATTAGTTTAGTAAACTCCCAAAATAATACAATGATACCACGAGGCTTGGAAGCATTGGGATGAAGGCGCCCTAGGCGGTGCGCTCGCTGGAAATTGAGAGAGTGAGACGCAGGTTGGAGATCCAAGAGATCATGCAGGAATTTCCGGACAAACGACACCATATCAGAACCCTCAACATTCTCCAGAATCCCATATAAAGGTAGGTTATTTCTTCGATTGCGGTTTTCAAGGTCCTCTGTGTGAAGCTTGAGCATTTTAATTTCTTTTTCCAGTTGCGGAATTTTAGAAGAAGCATCCTGTATGTCACTGACGCGCTGTTCCAGGTTCAGAACCTTACCCTCCATAACGATCCATCTCTCCTCAATTTGCTTAAGTTTCTCATTAGTGGCAGCCATAAAAGGTTAAATACCCCGTACCTCCTCCAGAATGGAATCCAAAACAGGGTTAGGAGACGTATGAATAGGAGAGGGGGTCATTTTTGGGTCTTTTTGGTTTAGTGCCTGTGAGGGTAGATTTAATACTACTAGCGTCATGAGACATGGCAATGGATGGATATTACTGTAGAAGTCAGAGAAAAAATAGACAACTGAAGAGAATGACTTGCAAGTTTCAAAAATATAGAAAAAAAAATCAACAAAAAAAAAATCGCAGAAGCACAAAGTTGAAGGACACAACCGCAGAACAGCAGCAGAGGTATAGCAACTGCAACTTACATTTGCATTATATGCTCAGAAGCCACAATAAAGGCTAAAAATACTCCTCCACGAGAGACAAAATGCTCATAACTCAGCGAATTTGCCAATTAGTGAGGTAAGGAGTAAGAAAAAAGAGGGAAGCAGCACTTAAAAGGAGAATAGACAACCATTGTCATAGATGGCGCAGAAAATAAATGACTGTGGAGTCCAGCACTCAAAATGGCCACCATATAAACAAAAACGACCATTCAGATGAGGAGAGTCTGAGAAAACGCTGCCTGAAGAGTAGTTGCACTGCAATACCTTGTAAATAGGAGCCAGAGGGGTATTCAGCATGTAGCATGCAGTAACAGCACTCTTGCCATGGTCACAGGAATCCTCCGTAGAGCAGGCAAGTGGACGCGGGCACAGCGGCACAAAATGGCGGACGCCCGCGTCCCACAGATGAGAAGATTTGCCGAACGGTGGTTAGGTAAAAAAAAAAGGCATAAAAATCGCCGAATTCACAAGCATCAACTTCAGGGCATATTCCGCCGTGTAAGACTTGCGTTTTCGGGCGGTTCCTGGCAGAGCTGAGGCACAGGAGCCGAGATGTAAACCCGTAGCTCAGCGGAGCTCACGGGAGAGCCGTCCGACCTCGACGGCGCGTAAGCCACGCCCCCCTGCCCTTCTCGTTTTTTTTTTAACATAAGCACACCAAATTAAAATTACCGTAACCAAAAGTACACCAAACTTGAATGTAGTCTCTGGCCAATACATTTTAGCGATGTGCTAGAGTGTAACAGGGGTGGTGCAGATGTTTTCAACATTCCTCAAAGAACATCATACATTTGTGCAACACATCTAGCCTAGATAATTCTTGAGCAATAGCACCAAAGAAGGAGCTTGTCAAACCTCTAACTCTGTTGTCTTTGTCTACTGCCAGACGCTGTCAGATTTATCTTAAGAAGGGAAGGAGGGGAATTGTCAGAAGCACCTGAGGTCGCAGATCAGGGAATCTGATCAATCAGAGACAAGAACCCTCACACACACCAAAGGGGGTCACACTTTATCGTCAGGCAGCTCCTTGTTGGGCTGACGTTGCAATGCCCAATGCGCCCCTCAGGGGGGCTGTTTGCCAGAGTTCTTTTCTTTTGCAGATGTTATGTGTGAGGTGCAGTGTCAGTGTGATAAATGAGTAGGCTGCTGTGAAATGATTTTAGAAATAACTAAAGTCGATCCAAAGGTAAATTTAGTGTCTAGATGGCTTTATTATATCAAAAACAAGTGCTGGCCAGAAGTGGATATAATGATCCACGTTGGCTTAAGGGATTATGTGGACAATTTTCTTGCCTTTCAAATGTCGAAAAAATTATCACTGCAATTCTTCAGGACCAAACAAATGCTAGACTACTCAGGTGTGGGTAGGTCAGGCTAAGTGTCTAAACCGTACCATACATCAATCACATAGAATATGTAGTATACCCTAGAAAAATAGATAAATATATTGACCATTGGGGGGACACACTATGCCTCCTCAGAAGGTAGCTGAGTCAAGCTAAATGGCTTTGGACCACAGTTTGTCGCCTGTGTTTTTGGCGTTCAACCTACCTGGGAATCTGCTACTGCTGGAAAGTCAGATTTATGTCATTTTTTATTTTATTGCCCTCCGTCATCCTAAATGATTCTCAGTCAAAAGAGCTTTGACACTTCAAAAGAACATAGTGAATTTGAATACTTTGTCCCTACGATCCATTTCTCTGAAAATGGGCAGATGTGTTTTATGAAGTTTAGTTATGGGTATGTGTTCATGCTAACGAATTGAGAGAACACATTATGTTTGAATATATACTTGAATTCAAGAATAGGGCCATTATAATGATATTCAGTATAATGTATAAGAATTTGGGGCCAGATGTACAACAGTTTTTGCATGCACAAACAGGTCTGTAAACCCGTTTGCGCATGCAAAAACAGCATGGGCCATGTACAAAGCCGATTTTGCTACTCGCAAAAAATTGCAAGTCGCAAAATAGGGTTTTGCGAGTCAATAATAGGAAGGGGCGTTCCCTTCCTAATAGCGAGTGCAAGCCCATGTATGAATGTTTTCCGTCCGCAATTGCGGGCGCAAAACACATCCAAATTACCACCCTCTTCAAGAGGGTGGTAATGGGGATGCAAAAAGAAAGGGGTCCCCAGGCGACTCCTTCCCCTTTGCGTATGCAGGGGAAAATATTTTTAAGGGCAGGCAGTGGTCCCAGGGACCACTACATGCTCTTAAAAAAATTAAACAAAAACGTTTAATTTTTTTTTTCCAAATGCATCCCGTTTTCCTTTAAGGAAAACGGGCTGCATTTAAAAAAAAAACTGCTTTATTGAAAAGCAGTCACAGACATGTTGACCCCAGCAGGCCACTATCCCTGTGAGGCTGGCCATTCCCAATGGGGTCGCAAATTGTGAGTGGTTCATGAATATTTGATGAGCCTTGCATTTTGCGACCCCATTGGGAATCGCTAACAGTGTCTGTGACACTGTTGTACATTGAATTTAGCGCCTCACAATTTGCGAGTCGCAATAAGTCACAAATTGTGAGACGCTAAATAACAATGTTAGTACATCTGGCCCTTAGTCTATTGTTATGGGTCTGTATTCGTGTTTTCAAGACTATTGGTGCAGATAATTTATTAATCACTATTCTTACTATGGGTCAATTGATTTGTATATACAGTATGTTTATATTCTAACTGCTGGGCCTCATAACGAGGTTCCTGTGATTCAGGCAGTAGCTCCACAAATCTCTGGTGTTTCTCCCAGAGATTTCATCTGCTGAAAAGATGTGGAACCTCCGAGTTAAATACTGGGTACAATCAGAAATCCCAAGGGAAATGGTAACCAGAAATAGCAACCCCCCACTCATTCCTCATGTGTTCGTTGATCCTACCTGTCCCTGATAACCCTCCTATGGGAATTTCCCATGTCCTCGGTATTGGTAACTCCCAGGGAGGAGTTACAGGGGGAGATAATGGGAACTTCATAATGAGGCCAAACATGTTCATTATATATGTTTTATGCACGTAAAAACGATAAAACTATTCCTGTTAAAAAAAGTTAAGATAGCGTGATGACGTAGGTGGTTCATTTACGTATTGTGTAACAGAAAGATCAGAGGTTTAAATCCTGTCTTAGTGGTTCGGGATTTTGATCTTGGCAAAAAATGAACTATTGAGATGCGATGTAGTATCTTCCTACTACTCAGGAGACAATTGACTTTATGTTCATGAGAGTCATTCTAAAATAAAAAATCAATGTTTGGAGATGGCAAGTGGACCACGTATGTTACTGACATTATATTGATTTAATAAATAAAGAAAGCTAAACATTGAATGGTGGGAAATATCTACAGCTCTGTGGGTTTTTGTACTGATATTTTGGTTCATTTACCTACAGGATTTTCAGTCACGAAGGTAACCGCCTTTGATGCGGACAGCGGCCTAAACGCTGAGCTGAGCTACCGAATTGAAAGCGGTGCACAGGACAGATTCCTCATTGACCCCATCTCCGGGATCATCCGCGTTGCCAATGTCACAGTGGATAGAGAGGAGCGGGATTCCTACCGCCTGATAGTATGGGCAACAGACCGGGGTACCAGCCCGCTGTCGGGCAGCACTACGGTAAACATTCTAATTGATGACGTCAATGACTGCCCTCCGGAGTTCCTCACCCCGGTGCAGACAGTGAGCGTGCTGGAGTCCGCTGAGGTGGGCACCGTCATTGCTGAGTTGACAGCTGTAGACCGGGATCTCAACCCCCGCCTGGAGTATTACATCATCGAAATATTGGCAAAGGATGACTCCAGTACCCTTGTGCCCAACCAGCAGGGCGTTTTTGCTATTGATTTTAGAACAGGTATGTTGAACCAAGCCTCTGGCCTGCTAGGGCCCCCCCACACCTTTGCTCAACTACTCAGATCTCTACCTCTGCCATCATTCATCGATCACTATTCCTACCTCCTTTTTTAGACGTGGCTCCTTTTAATCCCTCTCCCTACCCACTCACCTAGGATACCTTTTCTGCGTTTATTTTAACTAATACCTCTGCATTCCTGTATGGCTCTTTAACTTCCTCACTAAACACAATTTTTCTCCACTGCCTTTTGACAGATTTCACTCTACTAACCAAAGTAATCTTTTCTTTCCCCTACTGCTCTCAGTCCTGAAGGTTTGACGCGTCTTCTCTGTGAATCTCTATCTGTCTTCTGTCTTCATTAAACATTGTCTTCCTTCATCCTCGCCTTCATCTTTACTGTAAACTTCACCTTCATCATCATCACTGATGGCTCAGCCACTCCCTATGCTCGCTGCTTCGTGGTCGAGCATAGCTCCCTGGTGGTTGTTGTCTAGCCTTCGCAGACTGAATGTGGGAGGCCCTTTCTTGATGCAATGGCGGCGAGGGTTGGGGCCTAGTATTTTGCAAAATGATTTTACTGTTACATTGTGGAACGCAAGGTAACCGTGTCAGTCCAGCAAAGTCTTCAGAATATGTGCATTCTTTGTATATTCTTCCAGAAGGTCTAAATGTATTCACTTCTTTAATGAATTATTTTTTCTTGTATTCATTCCCTTAAATATCATGTTTAATCTTGAATTAAAAAGGTCTGTAGGCCCGTGACAAAGAGCTCATACTTCGCTAAGTTCACAGCAGACTTTATAAGCATGTGAATGAATTAAGGTTAACAAAAAAACTCGAATGTGCACAACACTGTGATCATTGGTGGTGAGAGAGCGCAAACTGATATAAATGTATGAGTACATCACACTTACCTATAGTAAGCACAAGTCATGATGAGAAATGCCATGAGTGCTAATAGTATCTGAAATTATATTCTAAATGTATAGCTAATATAGAGATTTAAGTAGAAGTGGAACTAATACAGAAATGTGTGACATTATATGATTTTATTAGACGTGATTATTTTGAATCTATGTCGTGTAGCTGTTAACATATAAGATGGTCTGTGGTAAAACGCAGAACGTGGTAGGCCTCAGGGCCAGAGTTGGAGCTAAAAGGGAAGGTGTTTCTTTTCACGACACAGATTGTTTAACGTTTTTGGTCATTGCATTAATGGACCGTGATTTAGAGTAATGTTTTCTAAATAATAGAATAAGAGTTTAACATGCTTTAATTAAATGAAGAATTTGAATGCTATAATCATAATGTGAAATATTGTAGGCCTGAAATGTTTTAGCAGTGATTTACACGTACATGTCTGGGCTGAGAAATGTTGCAAGCCTTTTTAGAAGTCTATGAGAGTTGGGTTCTTGGCGGCAGATATCTGTCTGCAACAGGAAAGGGGGGATCCAATTATAAGTGAATGAATAGAGGTCTGTTCAGTAGACGGCCCAGACATGGAGGAGGGTTCTGGAATGTTTAAGGGGTATCAGCGGGCCGGAGAAGAGACTGAGAAGCAAGGTCAACTCTAACGTCTGAGGCCCAATACAAAGCATCATGGAAAAAGCCTGAAGTTGCACCACGTGAGAGGCGTTTCGCAAGGGGCGTCTCAAATGTTGTTGACTGTTTTGTATTAGGGACAGCACCCCTGGGTGGAGTTAGAGCAGAGACCTGAGGACCCTTTAGAGAGCGGATGGGTAGGCAGTGAGGGGTCATGACTGGAGAATTTTAGGTTTTCACCAAGAGACTTAGAGTGGGTGACTTCCCTTGGGGGTCATTCATTGCTGACACCTTTGTTAGGTTGGGATTTGGTTAAGTAGGGATACCATCTAGAACAGGGTAGGGACGCCTAACCTGTGTTTGTTTTCCTCCAACCTAAATGAAGGAGAGATATGCGTCTATGCTGATAGCTTTGCTATTTTTAGAACTTGTGTTAGTGATTTCTGTTGCTCGTCTGAGGGCTTTTCGAGAGCACATGTATGTAATTGGACCTGTGTATCTCGTGAATCTCATTCTGAGATGCTTGTATTTGCAGCTCATTATATCTTTACAATAAACTTTTGAAACCTAGAAGTTGTCCGTGATCTTTGAGAGTAGAGTCCTTTCTTGGGTGAACTAATTTGCAGATAGGTGTACTGTTTCCTTCCAAGACAGGCAATAAAGGTTCAGTCGACCAGATCGAGGTTTGGATCAATAGAGATAAGGTATCGATCAAAATCTCGCCCTTTCAGTTGGTAGCTATAGAGGATGGTTGCCTTCTTGAGGACGGTGACCTAGGCCAGGTTAGCTTACCCCAAGGCCCCTAGAAATCGATGATCGGAAGAACAGCCCGCAGATGAAGATCCGGATGACGTGAGACAGAAAAAGCAGCAGTATCAGAGAGAGTGAGTATAAAGGGTTATGCGTGTTAGATTGCGGTGTTTTTGTATTGTATCTATGTTGTAATGTTTGGCGGAGTTGAATGTCTGTAGAGTGACTGTGGAACAGGTTGTGAGCGCGCGCAACCGGTGGAAATCTTAAGTTCAAGGAGAGCTTAAGTGGTTCGGGTGTATCGGACACCCAGAGTAATTGTCAACTAGTGTGAAGGGGGTCATGAGGTACCATTGATCACCCGAGAGACCGAGATAGGGGGAACGTAAGAGTGAGTGCGTGAGTAACGGACGCTGGTCGGAAGTTACTGTGTGTGTAAGTAACCTATCAGAAAGACGATAGACATCTCGTCAGTTGTGTTGACAATTACAGATAGACTGTGGACGTACAGTCGAGAGAAGTGACCGCTTGGTCGGAAGTAGTCATTTTTCAGTGTATGAATGGGACGCATGCATAACCGGGAGACGAGTTGAGAAAGGAGGGGTGCTGCTGCGAAGCGGAGAAAAGAGACGTCAGGTGGTGTCGCGCAGTGATTGGCTGACCGGAGAAAGACCGCGCTGTGATAGGCCAGCTAGCGAACACGTCATACAGGGTCGCGACGTGATTGGCCGACAGGAGAAAAACCGCGCTGTGATAGGCCAAGCTAGCAAAGCCGCGACAGGATTGGTGGATTGTCATCAGGAAGTAAACAGAGTAGCGAGGCTGGATTTTGTGCGCATAATTATGAAGTGTTTTAAATGGTTGAAAGCGGCGTTTAAAAAAGAGAAGCGGGGATCGGATGAAGGGGAAGAAGCCCCGCCGGAGGGTACGCCAGCTCGTTATATGGCAGTAAATGTTGGGTTGCATACGATCCTTTGGATATCAGAGTGGAGTAAGATTACTGAAGGAAATGAGGAACTGACGTTCCCGAAGTACGGGACGTTCAGATTAGAGGTGTTACATCGATTGAAATCAGTCATGACCTCAAAGAGACCCTTGCCTAGACCAACCCAGTTTGAAGCCCTTGAAGCATGGCTTAGGGCAGCGCATGAAAGGAATATGAACAGACGACAAGAAAGGGTGAAACGCTCGGTAAGGGCAGTACAGGATGCCAGGTGGGATGCGGATGCTAAAAGATGGAGAGTGCATAATTTGGAAATAAATAAACTGTACCCAGTGTTAGAGGCGCCAGTAAATAAAAGCCCCCTAGAAGAGGATGATGAGAGCGAAACAGAGGACAGCCTGATAAACAGATTACTGACAGACAGGCCACCCCCGTATAATAGAGCAGGGGGAGAGGTCGAGAATACTGAAGGAGAAAAGGGGGGCAATGCAGGAGAGCATAGACCGCTTCCCAGTTCAGAGTGGGATCCTGAGCCAAAGAAAGAGTTGCTCCAGCCTAGTCAGGTGCAACAGGTGGTCGGTAGGTTTGTGGTACAAAGAGCGCCGGAAACGGAAAGCGCCACATCCTACCCATTACCAGATGCACTACAGGTACCTGTTACCATAGGTCCTATAATATCGATATATGACCAAGAGAGAGCAAAAGGGGAAGAACGGAAGCGGAAAGACAGAGAAAGAGCAGAGCAGGCAAGGAGGAACGATACCACTAATTCCCCAAGTCAGATGCCGATACCCAGAGAGTGGAGCACCCCGATGCACACAGCAGGGGACCCAGGAGGAGATCCTGGGGGCCCCAGATGGCCAATGGATTTGAGGGGATCTGGACGAAAGTCCTTTCAAGAACTAAATGAGTACATGAAGCAGTGGGATGAGGCAGTGAAGGCTCAAAAGTGCATCAATGCTGCAGAAGCAGAAAGGGAAAGTCAGGACAGCAGAGCACGAACTCACTGCGGGGCTGGGGAGAGTAGCCCGGAGTGGGACTGTAGAGGGAGTAGGGGAGTCACCCATTGGGCCCGAAATGGAGGTAGAACAGACCTGGAAAACGGGGGCCCCGGGAGTGAAGGGGTGGCGTGCCCAATACTCAGTGAAGGGGAGAGGAGAGCGCAAGAGTACAGAAACAGCTTTAAGTGTCCACACTGTGTGCCTGGCACCAGAGAACAGAATGGGAGTTGTGAGAGGTCGCACCATAGTCCCTGTGATGACAGAAATGAGCGCAGCCCAGGGAATATGGGGAACCAGGAAGGATCGTATCGGATACTGAGCGATACGAGGCAAAGGGAGTGTAGCGACCAGAGGGAAAATAACAGAGAGATGTGCGGTGAGAGGAGAGAAGAAGACGAGAGTGGGCAGAGAGAGAGTAGGGATAAAAGGCCCGTGTTCCATCACCTTCCAAGATTGGATGGCCGAGCATGGGACCTGGAGAGATGGGAGCAAGGGAGGCCACCCATTAATTCTCCTGAGCCCAAACGCAGAGCTCGAAGTTGGGATGGGAGGGAGACCAGTGAGCCCCCTTCAAAAGACATATTGCGAGCTGAGATAAAAGCCAAGAGACTTGATGTCTCCAGCTTAAGGTCAGATCTGGATGACATGGTAGATGGTACCCTGCCTTTAGAAAGAATGGAAATGTATGAACAGGATGAAATACTGTATATGGCAAAGGACATCACACGAAAGGCGAGAGCAGTCCATGAGAAGTTAGTCGAACTAGCAGGCAAATATATGGTGGACTTGTCAAGAACCAAAGCATTACAGGGTAACCACAGGCTACATTACTCAGATCGAGATCTAGATGAGAGGAGAACGATTGGGCTGAAAACACACATAAGGGAACTGATTACTGGAATAAGGACATGGAGGGCACTAGATAAATGGGAAGAGAGGTGGTCCAAGAAAGGGACCGGCAGAAGAAGCATGATTGGTATAACACCAGGACAGCAGGGAATAGAAGCTTACCCTTTGCGTGAAGTTGCCAATGGGAGCTATGTACATGTCCCTTGGAGTAGGGGAGATTTAGCTGCTTTTACCACATCTTTCCCCAAGTTACGAGAGAGCCCCGTGGAGTGGTACAAGCAGGTCGAGAGGTTTGTAAAGATCTCAAAAGTCCTATGGATAGATCTGAACACGCTGTTTGACATTGTAGTACCAGGAGATCTGTGGACAGCATGCAAGGTTAGCGCTGAGTGGCCCACAACGGAGCCAGAGAGAGATGCTAGGACTAATGGGCCGTCCGAGATCGTGATGGCAAAATTCGAGAGAGTGATGACTTGGCTGAAAGAAAAAGTGCCAATGCAAGACATAGATTGGGTCAGAATAGACAGAACGAGACAGGAACCCAAAGAGACAGTCCATGAATATTACGAGAGATTGCTGAAGGCGTTTAAACAGTATAGCGGCTTGGATGTAATGGATCCAAAGGACATAGGGCAATTCGTGTCCAAGTTCGTCCTGGGACTGAGACCGGATATTAGTTTAATGATTCAGCAACACTCGATTTGTTGGCAAAGTAGACCCCTAGATGAAATACTGAGATATGCCAGGTACTGCTGTGATGAGGTAGACTCCAAGGCTAAGAAACTAAAAGAGAAGCTGATGGTGGTACAATTGCAGGCAGCAGGAAAGGGGGGACCGCAACAACAGCAGCAAGGGACAGGTACAGGAGGTAAGAAGCAGTACAGTCAGAACAAGGGTAATGAGGAGAGTACTACCTTCAGACCCAGAGTAGACATAGCTACCTTGAAGAAAACGACTAGGTGTCACCAGTGCAACGAGTTGGGGCATTGGAAACGCGAGTGCCCTTACAATGTAGAGATAGGAGAGCAAGAGATAGAGGAGGAAGAGGTCCAGAGCGCACCTATGAGAGGGGCGACGCCATACCAAGGAAAGGTGCTCAAAGGGGGGGGGGCTCCTCCCCGAGCCCAGTTCCCGCAACCTCCTCGAGTAGGGAGTATGGGTAAGACCTATAGACAAATGCCCCTGTTTGTGGAAGGTGAAGAATGCTATTATGTGGACCCATTAACCGGACAGAGAGTGGAAAGAGAAGACTGCACCCTTGGGGCAGCCTTAGAGGTAGATCAGAGGGGACCCTGTGTTGAAGCAGAAGTAGCAGGGTGCCCTACGACATTTCTGGTGGACACAGGAGCCACTAGATCCACGATCAGATCAGCTGCAGTTCCAGACCTGCCCATGTCTGGAGAGACCATACAGGTGGTAGGGGTCGCAAACAGGAGAATAACCAGCCAATTGACAGAACCGGTACAGGTGAAAATAGGGAAGTACAGCGATGAGCACCAATTTGTGGTTTGCGATTCAAGCCCTGTGTGTCTGCTAGGAAGAGACCTGTTGTGCAAATTGAATTGTACTATATATTGTACACCCCAGGGAGTGGAGGTATTGACTAATGATGATGATGCAGATTTCAAAGTTGCAAACTCAAGAATATGTGTGGAGCTGTACCCTACTTTGACAGTAGACGAGCTTCCCTGGGATTTGAGAGAGACAGTGGCATCAGAGGTATGGGATTTCACTGGGGAAGAGATTGGATTAGTCAAAGGGGTGGACCCAGTGAAAATTGTAGTGAAACCGCATGCTGAGTTCCCAAGAACACCCCAGTATAAATTGACTCCAGAAACGATTGCAGGCATAAAACCCGTGATCGAGTCCATGATTAAACAGGGAATACTGAAAGAAATCGTGGGTAGTCCATGTAACTCCCCGATTATGGGTCTGCAGAAACCAAATGGGAAATTTCGGATAGTGCAGGACCTTCGAAAGATTAATAACATAGTCGTTTCATGTTGTCCAGTGGTACCGAATCCATCAGTGATACTGTTTCAGATTCCATTCCAAGCAGAGTGGTTCACTGTGATAGATCTTTGTCAGGCTTTCTTTTCGATCCCTTTGGACGAAGATAGCCATTTTCTTTTCGCATTTAAGCTGGAAAATCGCGTCCTAACATGGTGTCGTATCCCTCAGGGGTATACAGAGAGTCCATCGATCTTTAACCAGCTTCTGAAGAAAAATCTTGAAAGTCTAGTGCTGCCCCAGAAGTCAGTTCTGGTCCAGTACATAGACGACCTCCTTGTGGCGTCAGACACAGAAGAAGCTTGCAGGGAAGACTCCATTGCTTTGTTAAATCACCTAGCTGCCAATGGGCACAAGGTGTCCCCGGGAAAATTGCAGTACTGCCTGACAGAAGTGCAGTACTTGGGACACAGAATTGAGAAAGGCAAACGAAAGGTGTCACCAGACAGGATAGAGGCGATCATGAAAATGAACGCGCCTCAGACACAGAGAGAGGTCAGGATGTTCCTAGGGATGGTGGGTTATTGCCGACAGTGGATCGTGAACTTTTCACTGAAAGCAAAGCCCTTGCAAAAACTGACGCACAAAGAGGTGAGTGATCCGGTACCATGGGACAAAGACTGTTTGATGGCATTCTTACAGCTGAGAGAGGACCTGTGTCGTGCTCCGGCATTGGGAATGCCTGATTACAATAAACAATTCTTTCTTTACTGTTGTGAGAGAGAAGGTTGTGCGTTGTCTGTGTTGGTCCAAATCCATGGGAATGCCCGTAGACCAGTTGCTTATTTCTCAGCTACTTTAGACCCAGTAGCCGCAGCGTTGCCCGGATGTCTCAAATCCGTTGCTGCAACGGGTGTCAGCATTGAGAGATGTGAAAATATCGTCATGGGGCACCCGTTAGAGGTGTGCGTGCCACATTCTGTTGAACTGTTGATGACCAGGACCAAAACACAGCATCTGACCAATAGCAGGCTCACGCGCTATGAGCAAGTTATTCTTGCTGCAGAGAACGTGACCCTCAAGAGATGCTCTGTTTTGAACCCTGCTACCTTAATGCCACTTCCAAATGATATTGATGATGATGATGAATATACAGACCATGACTGTCTCGATGTGACTGAACTATGCACCAAACCCAGACCCGACATTGTGGATGAGCCACTGACGGACCCAGATGAAGTTTTCTTTGTCGATGGCTCATGTGTAAGAGACGAAGTTGGGCAGTTGAGAGCAGCTTATGCTGTTTGTACAATTGAAGGAGTTGTGGAAGCTGGGTGCCTGGAAGGAGTACACTCCGCTCAGGTAGCCGAGATTATTGCCCTAACACGTGCTTGCTTAGCAGGCAATCAAATTCGAGTCACCATCTACACCGACAGCCAATACGGGTTTGGGGTAGTTCATGATTACGGGCAGTTATGGTCTCAAAGAGGGTTCATGACTTCTTCAGGCTCTCCCATTCGCAATGGAGAGTTTGTGCGCTTGTTGTTAGAAGCATTGCAATGTCCAGCAAGTATCGCAGTTGTAAAGTGCATCGCACATACCAAAAATGAGGACTTTGTTTCGAAAGGCAATAGATATGCTGATGAAGTTGCGCGGTATTGCGCAGAACAAGGTTACTCTTTCACAGAGGTGGATGTGGGTGGAATAAATGTGAGAACTGAATTAGCCATGATACTGGAAACTGTTGATACTTGGGATGAATTGTCAACCATGCAAGAAAATGCTCCTGATTCAGAAAAGGAAACATGGGTAAAGGCAGGATGTGTAGTGGGTGAGACTCATTTTTGGGTCTCAGCAGACGGCAGAGCAGTGTTGCCCAACGAGATGGTGAGTCCAATGGCTAGACTCATACATGGTCCCGTACACTTAGGGAGAGATGCTATGCTGAGAGTGTTTAGACAGACTTGGTACAATCCTAAGTTTAGAATAGCAGCAGAAGCAGTGTGCCAGCGTTGTGTGACCTGCCAGCAGCTGAATGTAGGGAAAAGAACACCAGTTGCACTAAGTCACATAGGAAGGTCTGGAGGTCCATTCAACAGAATGCAGATAGATTTCATTGAAATGCCAAGATGCAACCGCCTCCGCTATGTCTTGGTGGTTGTTTGTGTGTTCTCCAGATGGGTTGAGGCATACCCTACACGTAGGTGCGACACCCTCACAGTGGCTAAGTTACTGCTTAGAGAACTTATCCCTCGGTTCGGGGTGCCGGCCTTTTTGGAATCAGATAGGGGAACACATTTTAACAGCGAGCTTGTGAAGATGATTTGTGTTGCACTGAATATCGACCAAAAGCTCCATTGCAGTTACCGACCAGAAGCCTCAGGAATTGTGGAACAAATTAATGGCACGATCAAGTCCAGAATAGCGAAAGTTTGCTCCTCAACGACCCTGAGTTGGCCTGACGCCCTGCCATTGGTACTCATGAGCCTTCGTAGTACCCCAGACAGAAGAACAGGGTTGTCACCACATGAGGTGTTAATGGGGAGAGCAATGAGACTGCCATCTATTCCAGCTACTGCACTGTTAAATATCACAGATGATATGATCCTGGACTATTGTAAGGGGCTGTCTGACGCCATGCGTTCTGTGTCCCTTCAGGTGCAGGCTGCAGAGGTTCCAGCGTGCCAGGGCCCTTGCCATGACCTGTATCCTGGGGACTGGGTCCTGGTGAAGAAACATGTGAGAAGAAGCTGCTTGGATATTCGTTGGCGTGGGCCCTACCAGGTCATCCTGATCACAAGTACAGCTGTGAAGGTGGGAGGCCTGCCCAACTGGATACACGCGTCGCATACGAAAAGGGTTCCAGCACCTCTGGAAACAGCTCCTCTCTCGGATGGACGTCCAGCTGAGGACCAAGAAGCCATAGAGGGGGCTAGCCAAGCTGTAGAGGTGCCAGTGGAAGCAGGGAACGAGTCTGACCAAGCTGAGGACGGTCAGTACAACAGCGAAACAGAAGACGCTACAGAAGGAGAAGACAGCTGGGAGTACGAGTCTGACCCTGACAGGTCTGAAAGAGAGCGAGAACAGACCAGAAGGAGAAGGAGTAGAAGGGCACGTGGAGAAGCAAATTGGCCGCAAAGGAGAAGTTCTAGCCTGAGGTCAACTCCAGAAGCAACCCTTCCTCCGATATCAGAAGACTCAGACCCAGAAGAAGGTGCTCAGGGCGCTGAAGCACCAGACCGAAGAAGGTCAAGAAGAGTGCGTGTGCCTAACAGAAGATACTCCACACCTGAGTGGACATATCTGGCGACAAATGTCTGTGAAACCGGAGACAGGGAGGATCCGAGCGGTGGTGGTGTCCAGTTCTGAGCCCATTATCACCGTGGAAATACAACTGTTGGTACCCGGTGTCGAACAAGAAGGGTCACTAACATTCGTGCTCCCCAGACCTCCCCGCCTCAGCAAGTTAAAACACATGTTTCTTACAGAATTGAAATTCCCCGACTTTGGTACCACGATAACAGCACATGAAGAGCATACTCTTCGCATGGAAATATTGAACTATGCTATTGAAGCTGCAACCACAAATCTAATAGTCGATTGTTAAAGGACTTTGTAAATAAAGCAAGCAGAAGAAAAGAAGATTACCTAGCGCCCAGGAAGCAGAGAATTTTAGGGAACCCCTTGAGTGGATGGAGAAGGGCTAGGGTTGTCTTTTTGAACTGTGAAAGGACTTTTTTGCGAAAAAGGCTGTCAGCCTCCAGCTGTGTGGATTCTAAAGACAAAAAAGGATTGAAAGAGACTGTAAAGGAACGAGAGGAAAAGAACTTTTTTTTTGCAAAGAGAAAGGGAAAAGCTAGATTGTCTGACGAAATGGAGGCCGGCACCCCGAACCGCAGAGCTAAATGTATAATAGGTACACTAATAGTAGGAGTGATAATATTAATAGCTTTAGTGGTAACAATTTCTTATGTAAAGGGACATGAGGAAGAGGTAAAGGTAACTGATGCGAATTCTGTAGTAACACTTACACCCACTGTTGCAGGTGAGAAAAGGGAAAACACTCAAGAGAAAGCGTTATTGGCTGCAGAAGCCCGCAGGTTACATGTAGACGAGTCCCAAGGAGACTTTAGGTCAAATGCTTATGCTAAACTTTTGTATGAATACGTGGATGCCATGGAGGTTAAGGATTGCTACGTCTGCATGCAGTTGCCTGCGTCTGTAGATGAAGGAATTCGATATCATCACCTCCCTCTGACATATGGCATTACATGTAGCTTATTGCTTAGTATATTTTATGAGAGAGATAGTTTTGAATACTATTTCTCCAATTATGATTCTGTGTTGCCAGAAGTCCCGAATTATAAGCAGATGAATAAATGGGATTACTGGAAGAGTGAAGACAGATTGGCCAAGTTCTTCATTCCTTGGATTACCTTAGATACTTCACATGCCCGTAGAAATAATCTGACATGCAAGGTGTCAGAAGTCGAGAAAAAGTTCATAGGGCAGGTGGATGATCGTTACAGGAGACAAAAGATTTTGAAAAAATCAGGACAAGGGAAATTAGATTGGACCGAGGAAGAGAAGTCACATAAGAGAAAGGGTAGTAGTGGTCCAATAGCTTTAGATAAAGCGCAGAAAGGAAAGTTATGTCTTCACCGAGCCAAAACGTATTATGAAAATGTATACGTGGGTGAAGTTGACTGTGAACATGCTTTTAATTTAGAGTACTACACTAAGGATTTCCTGAAGGGAATGCAAGTGATTCCAAATGTGTATTTTGTATGTGGAAGAAATGCTTACGTGAGACTACCTGACAACTGGTATGGATCATGTTACTTGGCAATTGTCTTCCCCAAAATATATCATGCACAAGACTTATTGATCATTGAGGGCCAGACATCATCGAGGGGAAGGAGAGATTTAGGCGATGCAGAAATGGTTGGAGATGTCTTTGGAGCTATGTTCCCTCTTTTGGGAATAATCCTTAATGATGTTAAAATTAGACGACTGGCAACAGTTGTCGACAGGTTGTCTGCCAGCACTGCTCAGTCCTTAATGCTGGTAGAAGGAGAGATGCAATCGATAAGGGCTATGGTTCTTCAAAATCGGCTTGCATTAGATGTCTTATTAGCAAAAGAGGGCGGAGTCTGTAAGGCTTTGAAGGTTCAGGAATGTTGCACTTACATTCCAGACCTTTCAAAACCCCTTGAGAAAGTTATTAAGAACATAACTAATATACACAAAGAGATCGAAGACTTGAGTAGAGAAAATGTCTGGGAAAAGGTGGGCCATGGAATGAGTACAGTTGGAGGGTGGTTTTCCACCTTAGGCAAAAGCTTTATTTGGTATATCCTAAAGCCTATCATCATAATATTGATCTGTGGGATAATATTGTGGGGATTGGTGAGGGTATTCAAATGGTACAGAGCAAGAAGGTCAGAAAGGGCCCAAAGAGAACAGTTGCAGAGATTGGCTGCCATACAAGATAATCAGTACAGGAGCCTGAGAGCTCTGGAAGCGCAGAGAATGCCAGCAATAACTGCAGTTTAAATGTTAGTGATGACCCCGAGAGGTCATCAAAGGGGGGAACTGAGAGAGCGCAAACTGATATAAATGTATGAGTACATCACACTTACCTATAGTAAGCACAAGTCATGATGAGAAATGCCATGAGTGCTAATAGTATCTGAAATTATATTCTAAATGTATAGCTAATATAGAGATTTAAGTAGAAGTGGAACTAATACAGAAATGTGTGACATTATATGATTTTATTAGACGTGATTATTTTGAATCTATGTCGTGTAGCTGTTAACATATAAGATGGTCTGTGGTAAAACGCAGAACGTGGTAGGCCTCAGGGCCAGAGTTGGAGCTAAAAGGGAAGGTGTTTCTTTTCACGACACAGATTGTTTAACGTTTTTGGTCATTGCATTAATGGACCGTGATTTAGAGTAATGTTTTCTAAATAATAGAATAAGAGTTTAACATGCTTTAATTAAATGAAGAATTTGAATGCTATAATCATAATGTGAAATATTGTAGGCCTGAAATGTTTTAGCAGTGATTTACACGTACATGTCTGGGCTGAGAAATGTTGCAAGCCTTTTTAGAAGTCTATGAGAGTTGGGTTCTTGGCGGCAGATATCTGTCTGCAACAGGAAAGGGGGGATCCAATTATAAGTGAATGAATAGAGGTCTGTTCAGTAGACGGCCCAGACATGGAGGAGGGTTCTGGAATGTTTAAGGGGTATCAGCGGGCCGGAGAAGAGACTGAGAAGCAAGGTCAACTCTAACGTCTGAGGCCCAATACAAAGCATCATGGAAAAAGCCTGAAGTTGCACCACGTGAGAGGCGTTTCGCAAGGGGCGTCTCAAATGTTGTTGACTGTTTTGTATTAGGGACAGCACCCCTGGGTGGAGTTAGAGCAGAGACCTGAGGACCCTTTAGAGAGCGGATGGGTAGGCAGTGAGGGGTCATGACTGGAGAATTTTAGGTTTTCACCAAGAGACTTAGAGTGGGTGACTTCCCTTGGGGGTCATTCATTGCTGACACCTTTGTTAGGTTGGGATTTGGTTAAGTAGGGATACCATCTAGAACAGGGTAGGGACGCCTAACCTGTGTTTGTTTTCCTCCAACCTAAATGAAGGAGAGATATGCGTCTATGCTGATAGCTTTGCTATTTTTAGAACTTGTGTTAGTGATTTCTGTTGCTCGTCTGAGGGCTTTTCGAGAGCACATGTATGTAATTGGACCTGTGTATCTCGTGAATCTCATTCTGAGATGCTTGTATTTGCAGCTCATTATATCTTTACAATAAACTTTTGAAACCTAGAAGTTGTCCGTGATCTTTGAGAGTAGAGTCCTTTCTTGGGTGAACTAATTTGCAGATAGGTGTACTGTTTCCTTCCAAGACAGGCAATAAAGGTTCAGTCGACCAGATCGAGGTTTGGATCAATAGAGATAAGGTATCGATCAAAATCTCGCCCTTTCAGTGGTAGACAAAACAGTGGACTCCCTTTAGCAGAGAGGAAGTATGCGTGTGCAAGTAGCAATAGAGCCAAACACTTCCTTTAATTGCAGACAGCATTGGAATTAACACGCTCATCTTATTATCCAACATCTAAAAAAAATTCAAGGCTTTTTCCAAAAAGCAATTGAGATAAATTCGAGAAATGCTATAACCTGGAATAACTATGATTGTGTGTTTCAGACTGCAACACAAATAAAGAAAGTTTGCAGAAATACTTTACACAACGTGCAACATTCATTTTTTATTTTTTACATTTCTCTTGTTTCCTGAGATCTGAATGTCAAATTACTTAACTGTCCCCTCAGAATTCGTTTTTTAACTCCAACCCTGCCTAACTGTTCAGATAATAAAGTCAGAAAGCATAGGAAGAACATTGGTCCCACAGCCTGCCCACTGTCCCGCAACAAACCTGCATACACAACATCAGAGAGTGCCTTCCCCTCCGCTGTAGATCCCTCTGACGCACTGATGATCTCTGTCAGAGTCTCTCCTTCCGCACTCAGGAAGAGCAAGGCACAGAAAGTGAGTCCTAGGGAGCAACAGGAGGAACATTCATGTACAACAACACTAAAGATTGTGCACACAAACAACATAAAACAATCCACATTTCAGCAGACCAGAGCCAGATACATGTACAGAAAGAAGTCTACTACTGCCGAAGACTAATGTATCAAAGATGGAAATGTTTCCCATTTAAACATTTATGCTACTTCAACAAGTATATCTCGACATGTACAACACTGGACGAGAGATGCATTTCTTTTCCTTTAAGTACCCTAGGCCAGGGTAATACATAGTTAAATGCCCGCATCCTATATATCAATAGTTTGTATTTGTTGTCTGTTTTCTTCCCCACTGTTAGGCGTCGTTGTTCGGTATTCATGAACTGGCCAAATAACTGTAAGGGCAAATAATTCGACATTAAAGGTCAGCCTACCCGTTACACGTGCCCAGCATTGGTCTAGTTAACATGTTCAGGGTATCTATATGATGACGTTTGCCTGTTTCACCTTCCAGGGGCAGTGATGGTAAAGTCCACCTTGAACAGGGAGCTGGTTGCCACCTATGAAGTTGCCATCTCTGTGTATGACAATGCCAGTGAAATTGTGGATCGAACAGTCAGTGTGCCCAACGGTAAGAGTTTGAGCAGAATGTCATTCAATCAGCTCACAGCAGTGTATATATATATATATATCCTTGGTGTGAGGGGTTTGCTATTCGCTCAGATGCCTCATTTCCCGTTACTTTCCTTAGTGTAAAGAGGCAATGAAGTAATTCACAGCTCAATGTAAAACGTGGAACTCTCATGAGTTCACATTCAGGCAGAGCAAATGGATATCAATGAGGCCACAGGGCCAATGCCACATCATTTGTTTACTGCTTCAATCACGTGAGCCATATTGCCGTAAAGAACAGAATGTAAGTAAATATCACTCGTCCAGAAAACTACTCATACCTCTGATACTCAGCATTTCATTCTTTTCATTGGGATTTTGAGAAAATATCTAGATTATGGAGATCAAAGTGTGCTACAGCAGGTGGATTAAAGTGGACATACACTCAGTCCTTAAGAAAGCAATGAATTTACTACATACTGTTAGAGCATATAGGGTGAGAGCCACCAGATTGCTGGCAGTGCATATCCTCATGATACCCGCCAAGCAATTTTTGGCAAACTATCTGTCAAATATTTGACAAAGTACAAACGTGGTTTTGTGTGGCACATTATGGTGGTGCATGAGGATTGCTGAGCATTGTATGGCTTTGTGACCCTGGAGTGTAAACCAGGGCTCTAACGTACCAGGGTATTTTAAGATCCCAAAGCCTCAGATTCTCAAAATAATGGGTTTTGTCACCACCAAACACCTTTGAGCAATTTACAAAAGGTATTTTGTGAGTCCACTAATATTTCTGACTTACAAAATGACTTTTGTAACCCTTTATTAATGTAGGATGGAGTATGAAAGGTGCATCATCTATACCATTGGACAATCTCAATGGTATGTATCATTGGTTTATGACTGCCCATGTGGACATCTTTCCCACTGGGAATTGTGCTGGATAGACTCAGAGGGAGCAGATAGTGCTCAAGGGCACCACTACATGTATTTCACCCCATGTCTTTCTTTCTAAGGAACATCGGATGCTTTTGAAAAAAAAGTCACTATGAAGGAAAGACATTGCAGAAAGAATCAGGGGAAACAGTCTTCCTCGGCTCCAGTGTCTGACACTTGGAATTATTACTACCAGTACTAGGCCCAACTGTGTTAAAATGGAATCAGTGATATGCACACTTGGGAAAGAGCCTATTCTACCCCACCCCACAACCTTATGTGGTGAAACACGTTGTCCACCCCAGGCAATTCTTATAATTCAATAACACACAGTTATAGGGTGAAACCCGGGTCTCAACAATATTAAAAATATGTGCATTCAAGGAATTATTGTACATTTTAACAGCACCGTGGGCTAAGGTTGCACGGGTAAAACCAATATCAAACATCTTGCTCTTTTGGCATGAAAACAACATGTAAGGCAACACCACCGGCCAGTGTCATGAATCACAGGTGGTATGCAGGCTGACACTCCCACACACACAATCACTCTGCACAGATACCTGGTGCAACGGATATCAGGCAGGTTCGTACGGAACTTACTCACACACATACGCACTCAGAAGCCTAATGCGGTGCAACTGATACCCAACAAGGACAATTGATAACGCACTGCAGACCCCATGGCCCAAGCCTTCCTCAACCCTCCAACTCACCTGACGATACTACGCCCACAGATTGGAGATAACCCGTTCTCTCCCCCCACAAACTAGGCCGAACACAGTCAAAATCACACTTATTCAGGGTCCCAGGGAAGTAGGTTAGGGGTACGCAGCAGGACTAATTAGGAGGCAGCCGTCAAATGGAGGTTTGTCCACCACTCGGGAAGTTCAACCACAGGATGCGGTGCAGAAGCGGGCTGAGAGCAATAATTAGTCCTTCAAAAATTGTTCCTTCCGGCACCTGCTCAGATCTAGAAGCACGGAGGGGGTCATGCAGTCTCTTGACCTGCTTCCGATCATTCTTGGAAGGATTACTCCAGCCCAGTCAATCACCCTTATCACCCAGACCAACCCATGTAATACTACCTGCAGCACGATGTCTTCAGGGGCTAGGCCAGTGGAGGGCAGTTGGTCCGCAGCATTGAGGGAAAAAAGGGAACAATCGATGAATGGAGAATGAAGCAGGGGGGCCTCTCAGAATGAGGAGGCACCCCGTCAGGTTCACGTCGATCAGAGTCACACCCTGGCAATCCGGGCACAACGTCTGGTATGTGTTGATATGGTATGTGCACACAAATGTAGAGTTGCAAATTCCACGCCTCTCTGGAAATGAGGCACAGCTTCAGGTGCAAATTGATATTGGTTGCACAAAATAATTCCAGTCACACTCACGGGCAAGTTCAGCAATATATCACAAGGTAGAATGAGGCACTACTACAGTTGCACCTCCACCTCCGAGGGTCACAACCTGTGAATCTGACACCGTAGGCAAATGAGCATGCAGTCGAAGTGTCCTATCAATGAAGTGGGTCACGCTGTATCCCACAACCAGTGAATCCGCTCACCACCAACGAGGCAGTTATGCATGCCAAGGTCTTCACGATGTGGGGGCCACTTGCGTTAGATGCAGCCAAGATTTCTGAGGCTTTGCACAAGCCAATTTGGTCTTCAGGCACCACTCTTAGTTCCATGCTCAAGCCATGCTACCAGTTGGGATCCAGCAGATGATGTGGCCACTTAAGAGGGCAAGTAGACAGTGTGGGTCCCTTGTCGGAGATCTTTGATGTTCCTGAGACTTTTGAAAAAACAGGGGGCAAGCCAACAAGTCCTTGGAGAGCGCACTTTAGGGTGCCACACAAGGACAGGTACTCAACCCAGCCTAGTCACTATTCAGGAAGGGCAAATGGCCCCTTTCAATGGCAGTAATCCTCAATGTCCAAAATAGATTTCTCTGGCAGTGTGCACAATGCAGTTCCAGGTTCTCCGCACCTACGTCCTCACAAGTGTATCTCTCCCCTGTTGTAGTATGGCACCAGTAGTTATACTGTAGTTTGCCTTTGAAGTTAGGGGTGTCTCCTCTAAATTTCAGTCACGCCTGCCATGGGGCCGTGGGATGCAGATCTTAATATTTAGTGGGGCCATGATCTGGCTCCAGGGGCCAAGTGTCAAAACCTTTTCCTCCTATCTATCCAGCCAGGCCTTCCCAATGCAGAGATTGTTGTTCCAGTTGCATGCCCAGTGTTTTATAGCTGTCTCTGGGGAATGACAAGATGTGCCCCCCCTCCACATCCTCCAATGTGGACTGGAGTCAAGTACAAAGGCACACAAAGAGTTTTTAGAGCATAGAAAGACCTCCTAGAAGTGGCATTTCCATGCTGGTCATGCTGGTCATGACAAAACCACCTTTACCACTGGAAAGGGTTTGTCACTGTGCATCCAATGAGAGGAAACATAATGAAGCTACTCCCCTACAATCCACAATTACAGCCTGAAGTAATTTCAACCCTTTCCCCATGTTAGCCTATGGGAAGAGCAAACCTCATAGGTCGTGAAAACACACATGGGTATTCTGCAAAACCTGGGCAAGGAACAAATGTGCATACCTGCCCTGCCTTTCACCTACCACTCACTTCACCCCTTGCTGGGTACCATTGGGGTGCTTTAGTGGCAGTGAAGGGTCTTCTTAGGATGGCTAGGTATTTAGAAAGGCCAGCCTGTGTAGAAGCGCAATTGCACACACACAGACCTGCAATGGCAGGTTGGACAAATGTTTAGAACCATCATCAATACAAGTGCGCACACCAGGCTGTAATGTCAGACTGGACACTTGTGTAGAAACACTATTGGTGCAAATGTGCACAGCAGCCTTCAATGGCAAGCTGAACACATGTTCAAGTACATCATTGGTGCAAGTACACAGACCAGCATGCAATGGCAGGCGGTTCACAGGTTTTAAAACATCATAGGTGCAAGAGAACACACAAGCCTGCAATGACAGTCTGGATACCGGTCTACAACCGCCATAGGTGCGAATGTGCACACCCAGGCCTGCAATGGCAGACCTGACCTATGTTAAGAAACTTCAGGTAAGCACTACTTCCTAATGTGTGTAGGAAGGGCGCGTGCACTTTCACACTGCATTTGCAGTGGGAAAGTGCCCAAGACCCTAAGGCCAAAAAAAGAGAATCAGGCTCACCCGGAAGGTGTGCAATGGGGAGAGTGGGCCCGAGGCAGGAAAACTCCCCATGGGGGTTTGTCCCTACCCAGGTGGCAAATACAGTGGTGTGCCTACCCAGACGCTCATCTACCCCAAGCTCCATCCCTCAGGACTTATCCTAGGGCCGCTCTGGTTGTAGTGAAAGGCCCCCTCACAGTTGGATAATGTGAGAAAGGCCAACCTGAGCATGATGCAAGTTTGACAGGCTATTACAGTGAGTGGCACAATCAGAGCTGCAGTCCACTACTAGCCAGTGCAGTACCCACCCTAGGTAAGTGGTGTACTTTTCTACAGGGAACGCACAGGTACAACACCTCAACCAATAAAGTAAGCACCCTATCCAGGCATGTGTAGGAATGGCACGCCCTCTTTCCTGCTGCAGTAGAGTGATCTAGTGCCCAGAGTCCTAATGTCATGAACAGAGAGTTGGCAAAAACCAGAAGGACAAAAAACAAAATAGTCTGTTAAAAAAAAATCAAACAACAGAAGCCCCCAAACAATCCCTAACATAGACCTCTCAAAACATCCTCCAAAAACTGTAAACATCAATAAAACACCCAAAGCACTCATCCAGTCTGAACAAAATATCCAAAAGATAAGAAATGAAACGTCATTATCGAACACTTTAATATGCCCCAAGCACACCTATCGCCAATTTCAGCGTGCAACATCATATGTGCTGCTCATTTCAGAAGGGCAACAACACAGTCACTGCTCTTTTTAGTGAATTTTCAATACACTCAGTGCTTATTTCCGGTTAGCAGTTATGTATTAGTTGCCCCTTTCAGAGAGTAAAATTATCTATGTTTGACATTTCAATGGAGCATCAAGATAACCACTGAACTTCAGCAGGGTCTCACCACTATAAATGCCCATGGCAATACTAACCAATTTGTTCACCTGTTTCTGAGGAGCAGTGCCAATTTCTACAGGATTTTCACATGCTCATTGACATGGGGCCAGTTTCAAAGATGCAGCCACTGGCATATATTTACAGAGAATCCACTCATCGATTTCAGAGGGACAGCACTCACCCATTTGCCCAAGTGTCTTCTAGCTCATTTTATTTGGGCCAGAAGGCATGCTCTCCACATCCATCACTCAGAAATACACATATACAATTCGCATGCACGCATGTACGCATTGAAACTACCCCCAGACAGAACATCAGAGCTCGGACGAGTGATACAAGAACCGGGGCTGATGCCCAATTCTCCTGAAGGTGCTCTGTTCAGAGCAATGGGATTTCATGATGAAAGTATACGTACAAAAAACCCAACATGCTGCAACTCTTTAAGTGTAGCATAAATTGCATGGTCCTTGATCGAAAACACTGCTTGAAAATCTTAAACCTCCTTCCATTCCTTGCCTCTGAGTGAAAGCGACGTTTTCACAACCAGCTTTCACCTTATATTTGCACCCCTAATGACATTGTGGAATGTCACCCTCATGGACAAAACTCCAGGAGACTATGGGCCCTAAGGGGTACCTCAACAGGCTGGGTCCATAGGGCCTCATACAAGTCCAGAAACATGTCAGATGACCCTCACCAGACCTCACCAATAGGTGATACTTGCCCAGTTTGTAAGCGCTAAATATGGCCTGATAACTAAATGTTGAGATGCACAAGTGATGAAAACTGCCCAAGTCAGCAATGAAGCTATAAGTAAAGCTTTGCAGGAATTGAGAGCAGTATTACCGTTACCTCACCAAACCAGCTACTGAACCTAAAGGTTCTTCCAGGTTCTAATGTGCTTGAGTCAGCACACTAGTCTCTTCACCAAAAAGTGAAGGTGGCATACCACAGGTGTGTCAAGATGACCCCTGGATATACCTTATGTCTGACCACCATTTCTTTGGCAACTGGACCACCCGACTAGTTGTCGGCTGTTTGGCTACTGGTATCATGATGTGACCGCCTTCAAGGCAGTCACAATGTGTTTGTTTTGTATTGCTGCATATGCTGCAGGCTGCAAGCACACACTGCAGTACAACAAATACACATCTTGCATGTGCCTGCACTATGTGACAGGCACCCTGTGAGGCCTGCCTCATGGTGCAGGGATATGTCGGGGGACACCATAGTTGCACCCCAGGGCCCATGTCAGAGGGCTGAGGGGGAAGGGGTGCCCGCTACAGGCCCCCAATGTCCATTTCCGCCTGCCTTTTCATGGCGGGTAAACAGTCATGAAACGGCTGGCAGGAAGGGACATCGTAATCTCTACGTCGGTGCCTGGCAGGCACATCTACCGTTGTAGGGATGGCTGACCCTTCGACGGTCTGACGGATCCGTGGCAGCCGGTCCTTCAGACCACCAATCATCCCCTCATCATCATAATTATGGTGGGCGGTTAGGCTGGGTCTGTTGGGGATGGGACAGCCGCCATCAGCCCATCAGTGATGGGCTGATGGGGGCTGTCCCACTGCCATCTTAATGAGACCCCATATTATGAGAGTGGAGGAAGGCAATCTTTTCAATTGCACGATCAGGGGCGAGAGCACACCGCTTCACCTCCCAGCAAGGTCTGCCCCTGGCATTGTGGTAATTGCAGTTACAGTTACTTGCTTGCTTGCTTCAAGAGTGTTTGAGTTGGCGCAGATAGTGCTGATTTCTAGACACATGTTTCTAGTTCTTTAACCGTCATCAGTAGAGATTACAGTCTTTCAAATTTGGGAGATGTGAGAGGTACATGACCTGAGAAAGATGTTGGCAGCCTACTCAGCAAACCCAGCATTTTAAAGGCTGTAATCTCTACTGATGACGGTTAAAGAACCAGAAACACGTGTCTAGAGATCAGCACTATCTGCGCCAACTGTGGCGAAACACTCAAACACTCTTGAAGCAAGCAAATAACTGAAACTGCATTTACCACAATGCCAGGGGCGAACCTTGCTGGGAGGTGAAGCGGTGTGCTCCCACCCCTCTTCCTGCTTAATAGTACTCCCGTGAGTCATTGAGCTGACAAACTCGTGGATGAAGCACCCGTGTGCCTGTGAAAGGTACCTGACCTGAGAATGATGTTGGCAGCCTACTCAGTAAACGCCACATTTGAAAGACTGTAATCTCTACTGATGACGGTTAAAGAACCAGAAACACGTGTCTAGAGATCAGCACTAACGGTGCCAACTGTTGTGAAACACTCGAACACTCTTAAAGCAAGCAAATAACTAAAACTGCATTCATCACAATGCCAGGGGCGAACATTGCTGGCAGGTGAAGCGGTGTGCTCCCACCCCTGTTCCTAATTTTTTCAATTGCAGTCGTGACACAAGCAGGAAAAGTACTGGACTATCCACTGTATTCAAGCATGCTGGTGCATCGCCTTTTTTAAATGGGCTTAGAGGAAACTTCACTCATGTCGGGTTCAATTGTTGGTTGCGAATTAGAACATTGCCCATCATTTGGAGACATAGTTTGAGTTGCAGTACTGCCAGAAAAGCAATCAGGATTGGCTATGTTACCATGACAGAGTTTTACTTTGAGGTGCCTCTCGTCATACCGATGAGAGCCACCTCAGGGAAAAATATTCACAAGCTTTACTTTGAATTCAGTGGAATGTCCTGTGTCCTTGTGCCAGGCATGTTCCAGTTTCCACTATAACAGCTGGCAATTGCCACCACATTTGATTTGTTAAAATCACCCTTCAGATCTTCAAACTGTTTCCCTGGTGGAACATTCCTCCCTGTCTTCTCTTGCTTCTTATCTTCCTAGGTTAATTATTGTTCCAATGTCTCTTTCTTTCAAATCTGCTTTTTCACCTTAATGGTAACTTACACGTGGGATCTTAAGTCCGCCACTGATGGTCACCGACTCGAGGTGGACTTCTTTATTCTACCTGTTTGTGCCCCACATCCTTCTTGTTGCTCTGAACATGTTCCAGTGGCTTACTCATCCTCAGTACTGGGACTGTGAAAGCACACACGGCTTACATTGCGATTGGTGCAATATTGAACATAATATTTGATTGTGGGAGATCCGGTTTATTCTCCTATTTGCAGTGTACAGTTAAAGTGAAGAGAAAGGTAAATATACAGCCCACCAGGTATGGCTTCCACACACTTGTTGCCCCAGCCAGCGTTTGGTAGTATTAGCATTGCACAAAGAGTCTGCCACTTTTACACATTCTACAGTGTTATCACACTTACCCAGCTCATGTAAAACAGTCAAACAAGACACAATTCTACCCTTTTTCCCCACTCACTCCTTTTTTCTTTCCCACCCTATTTTTTCATTCTTTTTCACTCTACTGTCTTAGCTCAGTTACTTTCCTTCCTGTAAAACAAGGTCCTTTATTCATGATTATTCATCTTTTCTCCTCTCCTGTCCAATTCACAGCCAAGCTGACAGTGAATGTGGTGGATGTCAACGACAATGCCCCGCGATTCCGCCCCTTTGGTGTGACTGTCTTTACTGAGAGGATTCTGGAAGGGGCCACGCCAGGGACGACCTTGCTCTCTGTTTCAGCGGTGGATCCAGACAAAGGACCTAACGGGCAGGTTACCTACTCCCTGCACAACCTTTCTCCCGTGGGGTATGCACAGCTCGAGGACAGTCTCTCAGGTAAGAGGCTAGCTATGAGTTCTCTCCTTTCAGTTTGAGCTATGAATTCACTCCTTCTCAGTTTAGAAAAAAATATTTTGATCTTTACAGTAATCCAGTGTGGATCCAAAACAGAGTCCTGGATCACTGGAGTAGGAGAGCCTGAAATAACACTTTCAGCGTTGGCGAGAGATTTTTTTACAGCTCCTTGCGAGATATGATCAAGTACTGCCATATCTAAACATCACGACCACAAATATAACTAGAAAAAGGTAGTGTTTATTATTTTCAAGTGATGCCTACAGACAAATTCAGCACGTGCTTTGCGAGTCCAGGGCTGCACGTCAATATTTTTTCCAACTAATAACTCCAGATTCGTCTGCACGTCACTGACTGGTTACGTTTTCTGGGCCCTTGCCTCAATGTCATCAATCGAAGGTAAAGAGACTAATTACCCACAGCACTGTGATTAATTTGAAAGGGAGCAATCTTAAGGTTAGTTAGAGCAGTGGCTGAGTTGAGTAATTCTAAATTTCAGAACAAGTTGAAAAGAGTCAAGAAAACAGAACTAAAACAGGATTTGACCAACTGACTTGGACAGGATTCTGACCAAATGTAAATATTTGTCGAGAAATGAGCGGATGCAGACAAAAATCAGTCAGATCCAAAGCACTGGCACTTTTTGAGCCAGGACCTTATATTTTGGCATAGCATTGCTTGATTGGCTGAAGAGGTTTTTAAGCAATGTTGTTGCACAGATTCTGCAGGTGAGAAAAGCAGGAATAGAAATTCATATGAAGTTAGAAGATATCTCCTTAAAATAAAAGAACCAAGATTTAACTAAAGGCAATGCATGAAGTTAGAAAGTCATTGAAGCTAGGTGACAGCCTAATGGAACAAGTCAGTTTGTCTCATAGAGTAAACTTTATCGCAAAATGATAACATGAGGCAAATCAATGTTCCAAGGTAAAATACTAGCATTTCAACCAAGTAATTTATGGGGAAAGTCTAGAACAAGAGCATTAGATCATTCCAGGGTTATATATTGCCGATTCCTCTTTATGGAGATATCCAGAAGCGAGCAAATCACATTTCTATACTAGAATGATCTCTGATAAACCTGCAAGTAAGGTTGGTGTCTTAATTGTATCCACCTTTATCTATTACAGCGCCTTCTTAATTCTTCAGTTACTTCAAATATGCACACTGAATAATCTGAGCTGCATATGAGCACAATAAATTAACTCATGCAGTTGAAGCTACCCACTAGACATATGCATACTGTCCTTCTCCTGGACTATTCCATATAGATAATCTAGGCAGCCCCTGAGGGTTTACATTTTTGTTTCGATTTTCTGGGGCAAGAACAAGCCATTCACACCCACATGTCTTGAAGAGGAAGAGTCTAAGGCCAGATATCTCCACTAGACACTCCCCTGCTTAATGCCAGTGTGAAAATGCAGGCAAGATTGCTTACAACGCAGTATATACAATCTTAAGAGAGCCAAATGTCTTTTTATTAAAGGTTGCTGTAAATAATGTTTTAAATAACTCAGCAAACGTTGCAATGGTAATGAACCTATGGAAGAGGTTGTATCTGATCTAATTTTGCATTCTCCTCTTATTCAGGAAAGATCATTGCAAACCGAACAGTGGATTATGAACAAGTGCAGTGGTTGAATTTCACCATCAGGGCATCAGATAATGGGTCACCTCGGAGGTCAGCGGAGGTTCCTGTCTACCTGCAAATTGTAGATATTAATGACAATAATCCTATCTTCGGTCAGTCTCCCTATCAGGTGAGCTTGGGGCATTCATCGAACCAGTGATAGGGTCATTAACCCCTTCGCTGCGGGGGGTAATTCCCCCGCTGTGTTGGGGGCGCGCACAGCGCCCCCATGCTCATGATGAGCTCAGCTCGTCATGAGGCACGGCGCTCCGGTGCTCATGACGAGCTGAGCTTGTCACAGCTGCACCCGTTCCAATGGAACGCTCAGCACAGCAGGGGAATTATCCCAGCGTGTGAGCGTTCCACGGCTCATGATGAGCTGAGCTCGTCATGAGCACCGGAGCACCGTGCCCCCGCTCAGTTCGTCATGAGCATGGAAGGTGTTAACGTCTGGCATGTTGGAGGTGCGGCCGCTGTTTAGAATGATGGACTTCCTCCTTAAGTGCAGGTTCTGGCCGGCCTGTAGATGCATATGATTATTATAGATAAGAACACTTACTGCAATGGATCATTATTAATGAACATATTCTTCGATTGATTAGCCATGAGTTAGATTAAAAAATATATTGACAGAGATAGTTAAGACATTTGTAACACTTTAATACTTTTGAGAATGTTTTCTTTGGAAAAGAGGTACATGTTGAATAGTTTGGAATTTGCTTCAGTATATCTTTGTTTCTATTGTTTCATTTGAATTTGAATTTCAATAGAAATTAGTTAGATTTTAATAGGTTAGTCTTACATTATATATACGGGAGAATAGCCAATGTAGTACAAAAGAAATTGAAACTAGTTCATTATTGTTTTTTAATCTAAGTCAATGACCTGAGTGTTTACCCTATGGAATATATATAACAGAATGGTAACTGTCGTGTAATTGATGGCTCTCACAGTCTTTTGTTTCTGTTTCTGAAAGTCGTAACTCCTTGCTGTGACATCACAACAGTTGACAGCAAAATTGGTCGTCAACTGCATTGATGTCCTAAAGGCCTTCCAGGTCAGCGGACAGGGATCTCTGAGTGCCTGTTGTGGGGACAGAGACCCCGTATGCTCTGGGGTCGCAATACATACACGTGACACTCTCACACATAAGGGACGCGCAGACACGTTACTGGTCTGGACGGAAAGTGCCGAGCCACTTCCGCCCGTTTATTTTATATCTCTCTGGCCACGCCTGGCCAGAGAGTGCTACAATGTGTGCTAGTGCTTCCGGGGCTCAGCCGAGACCCTCGGAGCACTAGAGCGCTACATCCCTTCCCAACTTGGATTTTTGAAAGCTTGGATAGAAAACAAAAGTATATATAGTTCAGCACCTGAAGTCAGCCAGCCGCTGGCTTGGCTTTGGGTTGGGTCTCAGATCATACCTCCATCGTCCTCGGGCTGGTACCTGATCAGCTCTCGGGCTGGATGTTGAGATGCTTGCTTCGCCTTGGTCTGTAGTGTTCAGGGGTGTGGTTTCATCAATGGACCTTCCGGCCCCGCTCCCAGACTCGTCTCCTGCTGGCTCTGCTTGGTCAGGGTTGCACTGTCGAGCAGCCGGTATTTGCTTGAACCAGGAGACATTCCTCGTTACTTCCTCTCCGTCACGGCGAGCTGTGACCGCAGTACCCCGCGTTTCCTTGACAACCCACGGCTCAGGTTCAAACATTGTGTTGAATTTTCCTCCTGGTCTTCTGGTCCGGATAAGTACAGTCTCACCTGGTATTACGTTACGAGACTGGGCACGTCTCTTGTGGCTTGCTTTCTCGTTCGTTCGTCTTCGCCGTTCCTGAGTGCGCCCAGGGGAGTATGGTGTCGGTGTCCAGTTGTCTGCCATGGGAAGAAGGTCCCTTCTTGGTCCGGCAAACATCAAGGCCCACGGTGACTGTTCCGTGGTGCTGTGGGGTGTGCTTCTGTACTCCCGTAGAAACAGTTGAAGCGCTTCCTCTGGGTCTTTGCCCTCAGCGGTGGCGATTCGCAGGATCTTGTTGGTTGTCCTCATGAACCGTTCCACCTCCCCGTTTGCTTGGGGCCATTGGGGCGTGATTCGGTGATGCCGGATGCCCAGGCTGTGGAGGAATTCTCGGAACTCACTTCCCTGGAATGGGGGCCCATTGTCCGTCTTGATGACAAGAGGAATTCCGAACATCGCAAAGGACTTGCTCAAAAGTGGTCGGATGTTGGCAAAACTAGTTGAGGTGGCAATGTCTACAATTGGGTACTTTGTGTAGTTATCAATTAGTACGACTGTGACTCTCCCATCCGGGAAACTTCCAAAGTCTAAGCTGAGCCACGACCATGGTGAAGGGGCATGTTCCTCTGTGATGATGGGCGCGGGAGCGTCCGCGGAGCTGGTAATCTGGCATGCTCGGCACTGACGCACCACGGTATCAACGGCTTCTTCGAGGTTCGGGAACCAGACCTTCTCCCTCATCCTGGCCTTCATCCGGCGGGTACCCTGGTGACCCTCATGCGCTAAGATGGTCGCCCTTTCCTGAAGAGACTTGGGGATGATCACCCGGTGGCCCCTGAGGATGAGGCCATTGTTTGCTTGACTCAGGTCATGCCGTACTCTCCAGAATTGTGACAGGCGTGTACGGTCTTCCTCGCTCCATGTGCTGACATTTCGCAGAAAATTCTCCCAGGAGCCCGTCTGTATGGCATCTGCCACCCGCTGAACGACCACGTCGCGCTCATACTCTGGGACTATGGCCTCTGCTGTGAGGGCCTGAGGGCACGAGGCAGCTGACAGCATATCTACAAACTCTTCAGTGGGGCCTTCCGCCTCCGTGTGTCGGCTTTCCTCCGGTCCGGGATGCCTGGATAAAAAGTCTGCGGGGTTCTTGGCCCCTGGGCGGTAAGCGAGGTCCATTTGGTACTGCTGCACTTGGATTGCCCAGCGTTCTATCCTTGGTGGCGGATGAGGAGCGGTGCCCTTGAATAAGGGTATCAACGGTTGGTGGTCTGTTATCATGCGGAATGGGTGTCCTGAGATATACAAGTGGAAATGGGCACATGCCCACTTTACTGCCAGGGCCTCTCGTTCGACCTGTGAGTACCTCGATTCAGTCGAGGTCAGTGCTTTGCTCGCAAATGCTAGCGGCGACCATGTGCCTGGCTCGGTTTCTTGAGATATCAGAGCCCCTAGGCCAACCGGGCTGGCGTCCACCACTATTTCGGTGGGTTTGGAGGTGTCAAAGTAGGCCATCGTGGTGCTGTCTAGCAGTGCAGTTTTTATTTGATCGAATGCATTGGCTTCGATCTCTGTCCATCGCCATGCGCTCTCCTTTTTCGTGAGGTTCCTAAGTGGCTCCGCAATCGTGGCTAAGTTGGGGATGAACCTCGCACAGTATTGCGCCATTCCCAGGAAACTGCGCACTTCCGACGCTGTGGCGGGTGCAGGTGCATTCTTGATGGCCACAGATTTGCGTGGGTCGACGGCAACTCCTTCAGATCCGAATACATAGCCGAAAAATTCGATTGACTTTTTGAAAAATTGGCACTTGTCTTTGTGGAGGGTTACGCCATATTGTGCCAGTCGGTGTAGCGTCGCTTTCAGCCGGTGGTGGTGTTCTTCGCTCGTCTTGGCATGGATTAGGATATCGTCGCTGACATTCAGCACTCCATGCAGCCCAGAGAGGATTTCTTTGATAGTGTTCTGAAAGATCTCAGCTGCAGATGAGATCCCGAAATTTAGCCTCTTGTATCGTCTCAGCCCAAGGTGCGTCGAGAATGTTGTGATGTATCGGCTTTCCTCAGCTAGCCTCAGCTGGTGATATCCGGCATTGAGGTCCAGTTTGGAAAACCACTGGGCGCCGTTTAAGTCAGTCAGGATGTCGTCGACTGTAGGTGTGAGGTGTCGTTCACGGCGAATGGCTTTGTTAGGGATCCTCATGTCAATGCAAATCCGGATTTTTCCGGGTTGTTTCGGTTTCTCGGCTATGACCATGGGGGACACCCATGGCGTTGGTCCGGAGACTTTCTCGATCACACCTTGTGTTTCAAGCAGGTTCAGCTCTTGTTCAACTGCGTCACGCAGGTGAAATGGCACTCTCCGGTGTCGGAGTGCGATTGGCTGCACCGTGGGGTCTATGTGGAGCTTGATGGGTGGATGCTTGATGGTGCCAAGGCCTGTGAAGAGCTTGGGGAACATTAGAAGGATGTCTTCAACTTGCAGCGCCCGCACAGCGTTTGCGAAGGCAATGAGGCCTAGGTCCTCCGCCGTGTTGCTCCCAACCAGCAGGTCGGCCTCCTTGTCGATCACATGGAACGTGGTAGTGACTTCCTGGTCTTCTGCTCGGACCTGTACGATCATCTTGCCTCGCAGTGGGAGGGGATCCTGACTGCCATAAGTGAAGATCCTGGCTTTGGAGGGAACGAGTGCGGGTTTTGGATTGAGTGCTTTGTAATGTTGAACTCCCATCACATTCACCGTTGCTCCGGTGTCGATGACTCCGATCGCTGGCGATCCGTGGATCTGTATCTGGCACTTGGGTTGCGGTCGTCGGCTTCTCTTCAGCTCCTTGACAAAGGACACGAAGTAGCACTCGTCTTCATCATCTGTGGACGAGTCGTCGTACTGCGGCTGCCGTGATCTGTGTGACTTAGTGGAGCGTGACGTTGAGTGCTCATCTAGTGACAGTTGTTTGACTGCTCCTGCTGCTGATCGCCTTCCTGAAGGGTTCCGTCCTCGGGGTCCTCCTCTACACACGCTGGCAAAGTGGTTGGGAGTGCCGCATTTGGAACATGTCTTGCCACGTGCTGGGCAGCCATCTTGGGTGTGTTCATCCCTGCCGCAGTAGCCGCACGGCGTTTGGCGTCGTGCTCGCGCCGGCCCTCGACCTCTGCTTCCTCGGTTTGACATTCGCACGGCATCCACTCGTTCTGTTTTGATCATAGCTCCTGCCTCATGGTGAGGGTTAAGGGCCGCCTCCATCGCGGTGGCGCGGGCGTCAGACAGCTCATGGGACCGAGCAAGGATCAGGATTTCGTCGAGGGATATTCTCGGCTGCCTCAGAATTAATGTTCGCAGATGTTTGTTTCGACAGCCCTGGATGAGTTGTGCCGTGACTTCTTTCTTTTCGTCGTCCTCGGTACACGTGCTTATCAGATCTCGTAGACGAGCGTGAAACGCGTCCATTGTTTCCCCTTCACGTTGTTTGGCTTGTCTGAATTTGAACCTCTCGTAGTGGGGGTTTAGTTGGGGGTCGAAATGTGCATTAAGTGCGTTGACGGCAGCATCAAAGTCATTGGCGGCACCTGTGTTGGGGAGGTGTCTAAACAACTTATATAGTTCTGTGCCTCCGAAGTGGAGAAGTAATGATCGCTTCACCTCGTTGTCTTTTTCTCGGGTAGCTGTAAAATAATTGTTGAGTTGCCCCAACCACACTGCCCATCGGGGCGCTGCTGTCCCTGGGTCAATTAGCTCGCTGAAAGGTGGTAACGCCTGTAACTGTGCGTGTGCGGAGGGCGCCGGGGCCTGTGCTACAGGGGGCACTGCCACCTGTGGGGCACTTCCGGTGGCTCTTCCTGCGGCTCCTCCTGTGGCTCCTCCGGTGGCTCCTCCTTGGGTTAGCGACATGCCTTAGTGGGGAATGCTCTAATTGCTGTCTTGTTGGAGGTTTGGCTTGCCTTGTGCTTGTTGGGTCTATTATTTCTCCCTCGTGTGGCTTGTTGTCCCTTTGGACTGCTTCTATTATTTCCCCTCGTGTGGCTTGTTGTCCCTTTGGACTGCTGCATGCGCGCTCAGTCGGCGTCTTACTTCCAGCGCCTGGTGTTGCTGGGCCGGCGTGCTGCCTTGCTTCTGTTCGCGTGCTCCCGCGATGCTGGCTTGAGGCTTGCGTCGGCCTCACTCGTTTGCGCATGCGCGCACTTTCCAGTCGGCCGGTCGGGCCTCCCTCCAGCGTTCTCTCCCGCTCAGCTTCGGAGCGTCGCCGGTGCCGGTCCCCACGCAGCTTCTGGCATACGCTGCTTACCGGTAGGCGATTTCTTTCTTTCCTCGTCGCTGGGTCCCTTGCGCTGGTGTTGGGCCGACAGTCTAGGCCGCTTCGAGATTCGGCGTCTCCGTCCGCTGTTTCTTTGATGGGATTCACGCCGATCCCATCCTCGTCGCCAGTGTGGGGACAGAGACCCCGTATGCTCTGGGGTCGCAATACATACACGTGACACTCTCACACATAAGGGACGCGCAGACACGTTACTGGTCTGGACGGAAAGTGCCGAGCCACTTCCGCCCGTTTATTTTATATCTCTCTGGCCACGCCTGGCCAGAGAGTGCTACAATGTGTGCTAGTGCTTCCGGGGCTCAGCCGAGACCCTCGGAGCACTAGAGCGCTACACCTGTCAGGGCAGCACTGATGTCTGCTTTGACTGAAAGCAAAAAGCACAGCTGCAGGAGGGGGAAGGAAGGCAGGGAAGGTAGTGGGTTTTGGATAGCTTGTAAGATATTTATTTTTTATATTTGCGTCAGGACGGAGAGGGCATGTTGTGTATAGCTCTCCCATTATCCTCTGCCCCTGTGCAGTATTTGGAAACAAGGGCAGATGATTTGGGGGGCCATACATAACATACAATTATAGATGGGTTAAGAAGGGAATTACGGGAATGTTTTTCACCTTGTGTTTCTGAATGACATCATAGACAGCTTGAGCTTCGCTCTCGTTGTGAATTTTAACGTCACTCAGAAACCAGAGGTGATACGCATCCTCGTAATTCACTGTTACCCATCTATAATTCTATACATTTATTTGACGGCACTGTTTTTTATTCACCCTCCTACCAATACATGTTGTATTGCTGGATCTGACTATCCACAGGTCAAACTTTATAATGTTTAGGAATTTGCAAATGGAGCGCATTTAATTTGTACTTCGATTGCTGGTTACATAGCACTGAACAGAACAAAATGTTTTGTTTTCCTTTTTTAAATTTATGTGAATGTTGTTAGAATTGTAGTGACAAAGCCACAAAGTTAAATTGCCCTACTGCCTATTTGGATGGCATCAAAAATATTCAAAGTAACCGACTCTAATTTGCAATTCATTATGAAAATTCACAATTACAAAAGTAAAGCATATTTTTCCTATTTCATTCGAAACTTAAATTGCATAAAATCAGTGCTCTGTATGTAATGTGACACTCAGATGATTTGAAGTAAAACATTGGCTAGCTAGATCTACGACAATGTTGTAAATTGTGTGCCTTTACTCAAGGCTCCGCGAAATTATAGCCAATTCATATGTTGATCTCAATATTGGTAGATGATCCATCATAGGGAAAAAATTCATAATTCTACCAAAAGTCTGCTTTGTCTGTTTTCTCACACCTCTGGTGTTGATGGCCACTACCATATTAGCCTGGTGAAAGGTGTTGCAATTCTTCACTTTTCCTCATCTTTTTATGTTTGCACATTCTCAGAAATCAGTCTTTGAGGACATACCGCTGGGGACTGTTGTTCTGCAGATCACAGCCACAGACGCTGACTCAGGACGCTTTGCACTCATCCAGTACAGTCTGGTGGATGGAGAGGGCAGATTTGGCATCAATCCAACAACGGTAAGATCTGTTATTCGCTTCACTGTGCTCTACTCTGGTGACTTTACCAAGACCATTCATGCAATGACGATTGTGAAAGGGATATGATCTGGGAAAGATGGGAAGAGCCAGTAGGAATGATCCTAATTACACAAAAGATAAAGACAAAGTGAGTAATGTTCAAGATGAAGAACAAATGTTTCTTCTAGCAAAAATATTCACTGTGAATTAAAATCCTCATCTACTCATCTGTACACCCACCTAACTGATGAATAATATTAGCCCACCTGGAAAAAACACTTATGGGAAGAAAATGGCAGTCACAAATCCTGCCCGCTGGTGCATTGCATACATTGCCAAGTATGACGAATGTGTGAGTGCAAAGCACTTGCGTCAATAAAACATGGAGGGTAAAGAGTGTGACCCTCAATTTAACACCAATGGCATTAGATACAATTCAAGTACAAGGTAGCGACTATGGAGAGGCACAGGGCACACACTTTCAGCTATGGTTACATGACATATGCCTGAACCATGTATGATGCTGTATGAAACCAGTGAAGACGAAATAAGGGTTTACTTAGACAGGTGAGGTATGAAGCACACATGATATCCACAGAGCAGCAGTATTGAAGGGATACACCCCACAAAAAGAGTGTGGCAGAAAGTGCGGAACTACAAGGCTGTGACAAAGGACATGCTATCAAATATGGCAAAAAAGCAGAACCTCGGAAACAAACAACAACAGTACAACATAGCCTTGAGATGAATGCTAACTGACAAACATTAACAGGTACCATGTAAATTACTGCACTCAATGTGCATGACATGTAGTGATGCCTTGGGCCTATCTTTTTTGCTTCAATTATTACGCTCTATTACCCCGTACTTGGTATGTATTTAATTTATCCAAATTGTGGTAAAAAGTTAAAGTAATGCTGCTGCGGACACTTATAGTGAAAGGGTTAACAGTTTTCCCTGCCATAAACTCCATGGTCTCTTTTTTCTTGTTTTTGGCAGATGTTCTTCATGATACACAGGCCAATCCTCATTCTGCATCCTTCGTCACATCTATCCATCACGTTTAGCTGTCCCCCCCGAATGATCTCTAAGTGTATCAGTTAAACAAGAGCAATATTCAAATACTTCAGTGCTGCTAGTATGCAATCCTAGCAGCCAACCTATTCACTAGTTGCCTCAGGACCCACGTATCATCTAGAAATGATTTCACAGAAGAAAGGAGGTTGAGTAAGTGAAACGCAGTTGCAGTCACAGGAACCTTGGACCTATCACATTGTAAGCCTGAGAAAATCCAAATATATGAGTAACTCCAACCTTAAGCAATCATTCCTCTCAGCAGTAGCTCCCACAATCTAACATGATATCACATCAGACCCTGAACAACAAAACACACTACTCCTCTCATATGAGATTGGTAAACAGTGGAAAAATCCAGAGGGAATTCAAACTAAATCAGCCAATAAAAATAATGTGACTACTGTCTAGACTATATGACACAGCCACTAAGCAGTGTATCAGCATTTCTTCTGCTTAAACAGTCCTTGTTGAATGCACTAGAACTCTCATCCTCCTAGGGTCTTCATTTGCATAACGGTGGATATCAAATCTTGACTTCTCCATCCCAAATATCAGCATCTTCATCTACTTGGAGAAGAGTGGGCAAGAAAGAACAGACTGTGAGGATGCCGTACAGAAGCCTTACAATTTGACCCCTAATGTACATCTAGTACATGAAGGAGGAATTTTCATTTTGGAAGGAGCTGACGATGAGTAGGCTTGCAAGTTGCAAAAGGTCCAGTTCTCAGTTGGTTGCAGAATATGTAGTAATCAGTTGTACTTGGGCTCAAAAGGTGACCGACCGGTGGTCTTAGCTAAATTATCAGGCTCGGTGGCAAAGGCAGAAGGCCCCCCTACAGGTAGAGATAGTTTAACTGCTCACATTTTTCTGATAAAAAAATACAGTGTTTTCTTGTGTTTGGGAGCTAACAAATGCATCAACTGGAATGTATTGCGGAAATAATTTTCTGTTAGACCATCAAATTGCTGAAGTAGTGTGATGGATCATTATAACTAGCAGAGATCTTATGGCATCTTAGGCCATTGTAGTAAACATGTTCCACGGCAGCAATTTTGGCTGTTTGAGTGGAGGGAGAACCGGATAGCATTTACTACACTTCTGCTGCGGCCATCTTAGGAAGGAGAGGCTCTAGTCTTCCCTCTAGTCTCCTTTGCCCCGCATATTTAAACAGTTGATGGCGCCAACACGCAATCGATAAACAAGCTACCGTTGGTATCTTAGGGAGAGACTGCTATAATAGCCATGGCACACAGGTAAGTGTGGCTGCGTCGCCTCATAATCAAGTGATGCCCCATACAACAAACCTGACTCATTCCTGGAGTTGTTTTTTTTAGTGAATGTGCGATCTATGCCCAAACATGCACTGAACTGTGGGATATGTTGAGTTCCGATTCCCCAGACTTAAGCTTCCTAACTTGACTTAAACCCTCCTCATTACCAGCTATTGCTCTTGCCCTTCCTGATAAATACCGAATCCTTAGATTGGACAGAGAAAGAAAATTGGGAGGAGGTGTTGCCATCATATAAAAAGATGTGCTGAGAGTCGCAGTCATTGACTCCACCTCCGATAACGATATGGGAATTTGTATTTTTAAAATTGACTTGAACCACCAGGAGAGTCTAAAGGGTGCTCTTATATATCGCCTTCCAGGGCCGCTTAAAGATTTTTAATTTCAAGATGATGGAGAAAATTGCCCCTCATAGGATCACCTCCAAACACTTTCTGCTACTGGGGGATTTTAATATCCATAGTGAAGATAGTGAGAATATAGAGACTGCTAATCTTCTGGCCGATATGGCTTCTTTGGGCCTTGCTAAGATCAGTACTGGCCCTACCTATTCGGCTGGGCATACTTTGGACATCATACTCACTAACTCACCCTACATATCTTCTGGTCCCCTTTGCCTAGTGATTTGGTCAGACAACTCTTTGATTCTGTTTCTGATTAATGGCTGCTTCAGAAATCAAGTTCCCCTCGTACACCCAACACAGTCATAGAAGAGAATGGCATAAAGTAACTTCTGACTACTTTAGCAAAACGTTTGTGCCTGTCAGGGACTGTCCGAGACTATGTTGGGAATACAGTCAGGGTCTTGGGCAAGGACTGGGAACTGGGTAGAAAACGTACACAGAAAGAGGAGTACAGCGCTGCCCAGGATCATACAAGAAGTCAGAGGAGAAAAGAGATGCAAAGGGGAAACCTGCACGAAGGAAAAATATGGCTAGCACTCAGAAAGGAAGGGCACTTATGAGGCAATTTAGCATTCAGAAAAACTACACCCAGGACGAATGTGCAAGACATATATATGAAACAACATTAACAATAAAGGGGAGTGTGGGGTAAATCACTCAGGAGCTCCACACTGTCAGACTGAAGCTCAGTAAGTTTCTCACCCACAATTGCTGTTACAGATACTGACTGCAAATACCCACATGTGGGATATGCATGCAAAGGAAGGGTCTCTGGAGGTTATACCTATGGTGATGTTATAAATGTAATTCAAAGACAATACTCACAGTGAACAAGAAACACCACCTAGGAAGTCAGTTGAGCCCACGGATCCTGACGATCAAACAGGAACATGCAAGGCAGTAACAGCAAGGGGTCATTACTAAACATAAGCACAATAGACAAGGAGATAGCAAGGAGGAGTGCTTAACAGGAAAGGAAGGAGATCACAGGGCACACTTGGCAGAAAGCAGGTAACAAACATACTAGGCAACAGAAGCAAGACAGCAGAATAAAAAGACAACAAACTCGGAACTGGAACCAAGGAAATTGGAAGAAAGGCAGGGACTGGAAAAGGATATACAGAAGGGGAGGCTATACGGGTATACTAGAATAGTAAAGGTTAAGGAATCAAGAAAACAAAGTGCTGTGCTAATTCAGGCACAAGGAATAGCTCAGGAACTCAGGAAACAAGGTAGCGCTAGTTCAGGAATAAGGAAAACAGCAGGAGCTCAGGAACAAGGAATAACTAAATCTCAGGATATCAAAGGCTCAGGAAACACTGGAACAAGGATAGGTCTCACCGGTCTACAGCTACAATGACCAACCATGGACTGAAGGGAGCTGGGGCTTAAAAGAGTTCACAGTAATTACATACATCAGGTGTGAGCAGGCTAGCAGCAGCTAGCCACAGGTGAGCTGAATTCCTCCAACCATCCTTGGCCTGCAGGGGTGAAGACAAAGCAGTGAGCAGGGGATTATAGGTAATGGAGTTTCCAGCATGAGCAGACTAGCTTCCACAAAACCCAGCATCGATTGGGAATGGATGTCAATTCCCAAGTTGTGTCCAATTGGCTGGAAGTCAGTATATACATGAAGGGGAGGGTCTGGAAGCTCATTAGAACACTGGAGAGTCACACAGTTCAGCCCCCTGGTGGTGGACACAAGAATGCAGGGAGCAAGTTGTGACAGTGCCTCCCATATTCGATGAACATATGGATATTGCCAATAAGCTTAGGGTCTTCAATGAGGCTATCACTTCAGTGATAGACACTCTAGTCCCTTAAAATGACAACAAACACTTACAAAATATTTGCAGTCTGGTACACTCCTGACTTACATAATGAAAAATCTAAATGCAAAAGTTTGGAAAAAACTGGCGCGAAACCCATACGGAGACGGAGAAACTTAACTATGAAAGAGCACTCTCTTCCTATCACAAGAATCTAAGAAAGGCACGGAAAGCCCATGTCATCTTGAAACTCAATCAGGCGGGCAACTCGACTAAGGAACTCTATAACATTCTTAACACTTTCACCAATCCTTCAATTTGTACCTTCACAAATTCCCCCCTCCCAGGTACTATGTGACAACATAGCTGAATATGTTGTTCAAAAAATATATTTAATCTATAATCAATTCCCTCAGGAGTCTAACCCCCTGGATCCTTCAAATTTGCGGCCCTCAACCTTATGAAGGTCTGATGATGGCCTTCAGCATTTGAATGCAATACAGACAGCCTAGGCTGAAGCCATGCTAAAAACAGCGAAATCTGGTTCTCCTTTAGATGTTATGTCAGCGTATGTGTTTGCCTTACTTGCCCCTCTCCTGGCCCCCTCCATCTGTGACTTCCTTAACACCTCTTTGAGAGGAAGGGTACTCCCACTTGAATGGAAGGCTGCTCAAGTGTTACCAATTAAGAAGAAAGCTCGGATGCCTTCTGAGGTGATTGCCAACAATCACCCTATTTCGCTCCTGCCGCTTACGATCAAAATGGTGGAAGGGTACGTCAACACCCAGCTGATGGGTTATCTTGAATCGCAAGGTACACTTGACCCTTCCCAGTCTAGGTTTAGACCCAACCACTCTATGGAAACCACCCTCATTGGTGTCACAGATTATATAAAAATGGCTTTAGATAACAACAAGGTAGTGCTACTGGTTTTCTTGGATCTGACATCATCCTTTGATACTTTTTCTCACCAGAAACTGATGTATTGATTGAGAGAGTCTGGTCTGCAGGGACCGGCACTAAGTGACTTGCTACCTTTTTGGACCAGCGCACCCAGATGATTAATCTAGGCCCCTTTCGCTCCCATACCTTGAAGCTCACTAAGGGGTTCCTTGTTTGAGTCCTACCTTGTTTAATGTTTATGTGGCCCCCCTCGCCAAGATTATTAGGGAATATGGATTTACTCCCTATTTGTATGCAGACGAAATTCAACTGCTCTTGTTCTTTAATACGGACACAGAGCTAGTTGAACATCGCTTCGCTGAGGGCATGCTAGCCATATCTGGCTAGATGACAGAAAACCTCCTCCAACTAAATGCGGCTAAGATCGAGATCCTGTTGTTTGGCTCTGCTCAAACAACTTGGTACCCAAACTGGTGGCCTGCTGTGTTAGGCTCCACTCCTACCCCCTCACTTATGGCAAAAAATTTAGGGGTCCGTTTGGATAATTCTTTATCTATGAGAGATCAAGTCATGGCCACCTCAGGGACCTGCTACCACACTCTGAGTCTTTTGCACAGAGTGTTTCAGTGGCTGCCCCTATATGTCTGAAGAACTCTGATTCAAGCTCTGGTCATTAGCCGACTTGATTACTGCAATGCTCTTTTGGCATCAGCAAACAAGGCTCTTTTGAGTAGACTACAGATAGTCCAGAATGTTGCCACACGTTTGGCTCTCAAAATGCCTCCCCGTACCTCCTCTAGGCCTTTGCTGAGACAGCTTCACTGGCTTTCTATCCACCAGAGAATTACGTTTAAACTCTGCTGCCTCGCCCATAAAGCACTTTATGGTATGAGCCCTACCTCCTTGGAGGATACATTATAATTCTACCGTCTGAGAAGGCTTCTTAGATTCATAGGTAAAGGGCTGCTTGTGGTCCCCCGCTACAGGAAATTACGACAGGAGGCAGAACTTTTGCATACCTTGCCCCGAAATATTGGAATACTCTGCCCGAGGGCCTGCGCAAATGCCCCAGTCTTTTTCGATTCAGGAAACTCCTGAAGACTGAATTATTCCGGTACTGATTTGTACTTGACCTGTATTCTGTCTTCCTTGCAGCGTGGAGATACCCCTTCGGGGGTGATTCCGGCACATTATAAATCCCATACAATACAATACAATACAATGTATAGAAACAATTTACACCTCTTCTTAACATATTTGCTCAATCTCTTTTAGATGTAATAGTCTCCCTTTCCAACTTATTGGCCTATTTTTATGGCATATTGCTATTTTAGTTGTATTTGTATTGTTGAAGGCCGCAGAGGGATGGGGACCCTGCAAGGGGCCCCCAAAGTCACTTTCCGACAGACTTTCCATGTCGGAAAGCCCAACATGGAAAGCCTGTCTGAAACGGACATCATAATCCGGACGGTGAAAACGCCATCCATTTAGGATTATGTGCAGTTTACAATTGGCCGACAGGCTCCTAGAGCCGTCAAAAGCTAGTCGGTTTGACAGGCCAGTTTAAACTCCAACCCCCATCTATGTAACAGGGCGGTCAGAGTCTAAACCTTGGATGTCAGTCAGAAAGCCTCCGACCTGCGGTCGGAAGCATTCCAACCAACATCCAAATGAGGCCCTTTGTATTAAGGGGCAAATTCGAAATTAAGGGTGCGTATCATCAAATATCTTTATTTTGACAGAATACATGAAATATCTAATAAAATCCAACAATACAAATACAATAAATAAATAACATATTAAAACAACTTGATACAACGAGACATCTAAACTTTACCAGCAATTATATAAAAGGACAATGCATAAAATAGTACTGCCTGGTTAATCAAAATCATGCAACATCCATTGGTACGTAACCATGATGTGCTAATAAAAGAGCCCACAGATTACACCACATCTAGCTCAAATTAGCCCTATGACGTCTTTTCGACCACATAGTTCCCAGGAACTTTGCTATCCTGTAGACTAAGAAAGGGCAAGTATCCCCTTTCAATATCCTCATGGTGTCAAGGTGACTAGTGGTACCCAGTTGTCTATAAATGGGTGCCGGCCATACTGAATGGGGCTTGGCATAGGCAGGCCATACAAACAAGACATGCAGTACAGACTCAGCTTGTAAACTACAAAAAGGACACATAGCACTATCTGAACCTGCCCATTTTGAGGTAAACAATCTTAAAGGCAATGTTCCCACTTACAATTGATGGTATAGTTTCCTGTCAAAAGGAACAGAAATCCAGTCCCAATATTTTTCTAAGCAGTACCGTGATGTAAAACTGAGAAAGTCACCAGTTAGTGTACCCACAACTTCTTGCTAGCAGAGCCCAATAATGTTTCTTCATGGCACCCTCGGATGGCATTGGCGCTGCTGAAGGACCAACATTCCCAAAAGACTAAAGCAGTTAGCAGATTCAAGGATCTTTGTTAAATGTATCCACCCTATTCACCTTAGGGTAGCTTTAGTGGATACTTTACAAATGACAGGCTGTGTCCAAAACTAATGGCTATTTTCAATAATAAATGTGGAAATCCTCTCTAGTATTCCGAAGTGTTTATTGTGATTATAAGGATTTGAGTCTGATGTGACAGATGCAGCAGACTCGTGTTTCGTCCATATGACGGCACACCTAGGGCTTTCACAAGGCAAAGATAAAAGTAAAAAGTCCAATCAGTCTTGGTATATATATATATATATAGAAGGGACGGGCAAAATCAGGTAAGAATATAGTCTGTGGCAGTATAATAGGCAATCGTGCAGGGGCACAATAACAATATCCTCTCATGGCCCCATAGACCACCGCATGGGGCCATGAGAGGATACAACAACTTAGATGACAAATATAAGCATTTCATTTTAAATAAACTGAGCATCCTGAACAGACCATTATGTTTCCTCCTGTTATACAGTAGTTGGTGGTGAGAATGTACCTTTGAAGAAGTAGAGGGGTACATCAAGGTGATATGGGAGAACTGTGGCACAAATGTAACTGATATTCTAGAAATTCTCCTATTCCTTTCTTTTAAACTTAGGGGGATATTTACATTCTGTCAGCCTTGGATCGAGAGAAGAAAGATTTCTACACCCTGACTGCTATTGCCAGAGACAACCCGGGAGACCTTCCTAGTAACCGTCGAGAAAACTCTGTACAGGTGAGTGTGTGAAACATACATGGCATAATAGGAATTCATTTCTTTCTATTTAGGACAATATTCTGAATAAGATAAGTGAGCATTGCTCCGTGAAACTGCCTGAACACGTAAAATGGTGTTGATGCCTACAAAATAAAAAGGCAGATCAGGATGACCAGGGGGAACCCCGGACTTATTGGGCTGGCCAACGCAAGCAAACAATGAGTGAAATCACCTGGGCGTGACCCAAGCACGCAAAGGCGGGAGAATCAGACCCAATGCACCAATAAAAACCCGTATTTCAAATGGCACAACAACAAACAAATGGCAATTCATGGGCATGTCAAAAGCCAATAGAGGAGATAACAGCAGGTCTTGCAGACAGCGCATGCATGCTTCCTAGACTCGACCTAAACATTTAAAGATTTAAAACAAATATAGAGAACAGTGAAATGATGCTATAAGACAGAGAAAAAAACAAAGGATGCAAATAAAAAGGATGGACATTAGAACCAGAAGTGCTAGGAGAGGAAAGAGTAGTGAAACAAATGTACAGAGAAAGGACAGCCAAGAAACAGAAGGATAGAGAGTGGGCACAGCTGCAAAGATGTGAAAATGCAGTGAGGGACTCAGAGGCCACACACAGAGCAGTAGAAATGGGACCAGAAAAGGAAGGTAGTTGAGGACAGACAGCAAACGTTAGAGGAATATTTGAGACAGGTGAGGACTCACAGCTTGCAGGATATTCCTCGCAAGGGTCAGTTTCTCTTCACAGCTTAGTGCACCATGATGGATTTTGTTTGCGATCTGGAGCAGCAGCTCTAACTTGTTACAGAAGAGAGGGAGGTAAGCCACAGTCTGTACACGATAAAGAGATAAGTGCAAGACTCCTCAACAACCTACTGACCTTTCCACGGCTGTTGGCAGAGCCTTCTCCCGCTCCTGCATCTCCACAATTAGCATGGTCCATTCCTCTTCAACATCATTAAGGTGGCAGCCTGGGGGCAGCTTAAGACAACCAAATTCAATCCAGACCTAAAAATAAGAACAAATAGGAGAATTGCATGCATCAGCAACCCTCAGGCACAAATCCAGAGAACTACAAGAGGCTTTTCTTGTTCTGAGCACCTTTTATGTATTAACTTGGAAATCACTATAGGCTTTCACCCCCTTCACATCTAAAGCACCAAAACAAAAAGAAAAAAATGAGAGGCTCTCTTCAGGTGCTCGTCGCCCTCAGTATCTCTTAAGATGCCAACTTAGAAGCCATCAGGGGCCATCACACCCTCAAATCTCTCCCTATCCAAGAAACCAATCCAGTATAAGGTCCTTATCATCCCACACATCTCTAAAGCACTGATCCAGAAATTAAGCAAGATCATAAAAGCCTACAATACCAAAAAGGTCACAACCAAGACATCACCAGAAGCAGTTATCATCGAGAGCACCACCAAGATATTCCAAGGATCTCAGAGACACCGGTGGCATGACAGAAACCCTGAGGAACTCTGAGGCATCAACCAAAAACTAGTCAAATGTAATTATTTACTAGGCACTTGTGTGTGTCATTCCAGAAAACTCCAAAGGCCTCCGTCATCCCATGGACATCTGAAAATGCCCGTAACGCATGCAAACTTGATAAAGTCTTGAGTAGAAGCTGTATCTTCATGACGGCCTTCAAGGCACCACCCCACAAACCATGAGAGCTATTCATCACGTCAAAGATACCTGTGGTGCCAGCTCAGAAAGTAAAAACAAAATTAAAACAGAGGACCTTCAAGGTGTGAACCCAAAATTACAAGAGACTTATCATCCTGAAGACCTCTGAGGAGACAAGACAGAAATCACTTTGTTGTCCTGAGGACCTCAGGTCATACTAGGTTTCTAGCATCAGTATTTTAATTAAATTAGGTTTAAATATTAATTTTTCAATTGATCAATAGAACTGAATAAAACTTCTAAAGCATATTATGTTTCAAATACAATATAAACACGGATCACCGAAATTTCCAAATGATGGTTATTGGCACCACCTTCACTCTAACACACCTCGAATTTCTGGTAATTTCCATTGAAGTTAGCTGTGGGTGTGTTAAGGTTCCCATGTGCTGATAACTACACAATGGCATTTGATGTTTTTTCCGTCACTAATGCACAGTGTCATGAAAAGACACTTCCCTTTTTATAAATACACATTTAATCTAATATTGCAACAATTGTGCAAGAAAAACAATTGACCACATTTTCACACAGGAAAACAACAAAATACTCAGAAAATGCCTTCAGAGGATGACTCGTATGTTATGAAAAACCTAGAATTGCTTGCTGAAGTACTACCATGCTGTCTAAAAGTACTATGAAGCCATACTAATGGCAGACTATGCGCTGAAGAAAAAACAACACGAAAAAGCAGCATTAAACAAGACTGTCAAAAAGTTGATAGAAGCAGAGAGACAAACGGCATAAAAAAGTTTTTAAAATAACCATTACCTAAGGGTGAAAGCCTGGTGCTCAAAGTCCCAGCTTCACAGAGTTAAACAGATAACAGATACTTTCACTGTAGAGCGCTAGGGCATGAACCTGCTGCTTGCTGCCCTCTTAAAAGGCTGCTGTGTATCTAACTCAATTACCCTTCTTGATAATGTTTGAGAGGAGAATGGTTCAGGAACGTATTCCAAATACATCTGCCTCTTCTCCGGTTTGGCAGATTTTAACATACGATTACCAGTGACCACTCTTACTTCTAATAATTTATACAACTTCTCGATCCGACTCTTTAATTCTTCCTTGGAGGGTATCTCAGTTTCTTTAAAGTGTACATATTGATAATAAAGTGCCTAAAAGAGAAGACACATTTATCAAGGTTTGAAATTCAGGAACATGGTAGAGCATCCAATGTCTTGATCACCCCTGACACAACAAATACATGTCCTACGAAAGCTTACACACAATGACATTCCATGTCAAAAGCCTAGCGACATGAATCGTCGACACGAGCCTGATCAAGAAATTGCTCTCACCACAAAGCAAATAAAATACTTGAGATTAGAAATTGCGCCCAAGTTTAAGGATCTGTTTAAAGACATTTTCCTGAAAGACTCACAGACAATTACAGTCTGGTTTGAAAGATGTACAAAAATGAACCTAAAGTGATTACTCTTCCACATGTATTCCCTATTCCTTTTTTCTGAAGGTCCACGTAAGGTTTAATTCAGTTACATGGAAATCATAACAATGACATAGCACCGAGATAACATTAATTTGTCCAAAATTGTGGGGGCTTCCCTGTGTGAAACTGTACTTCTTGGCAGCGGTTGTGGGGAGATGGCATTTATTTATGGACCCTTCCAGGAGGGTTAGCGCAAAACACTATGAGGTTCTCAGATCTCCTCTGGAATAATATATTTCTCTGGAGCACCCCCAAAATATTTAACTTAGATGAAATGTGCTTGTTTATTTTTGGAGGTCATTATGAGACGAACAGGGCTCCCAAGACCTTGCTTGTTAAAACTATATCCCTGGCCCACAACTCCCACACCCCAGAATAACTGCAACATACATGTAAGTTCCACTACAAGGAAGGTCACATTCGTAGATATTCAAGCAACAGGGTACATCATTATTCTTGGAGTCCTTGGAGACGTTAAGGGGCTATCCGATCTACACATTGATTTGTTTAGAGAAATTCACTGCTGTTGGGTAGCCCTCGACAACCCCACCAAATCCCATGACTAGGACACAGAATCCCCCTGTGTAAGATTGTGATGTGGCGCTATATTGCATTATTTTACTCATTAAAGGATTAAGTAAATGGTGAATCAGCAATAGCCAATGTAAGCGGAAGTAAAACTGAATGGGACATAACAGAAGGAGCATTTCTCATTTTTTACAATTTAATTTAAAGAACATTAAATATTTTGAGACTTAAAGATTTACCCCCAGATTCATCATGCTCATGTTTTGCGAGTCCTTAATAGCGATTTTTAAGGAATCGCTATTAAAGACTCGCAAAATGGGATTCATGTAGAAATCGCAATATTTTTTGCGATTTCTATTGCTTCCTTATTTGCGATTCGCTAATTGCGAATCGCAAATAAGGAATGGCTTTCCCATTCATTCCTATGGGTCTAAAGGCCCATAGGAATGAATGGGGAGTCATTCCTTATTTGCGATTAGCAATTAGCGAATCGCAAATAAGGAAGCGATTTCAAGGGTGCCAGGGTGTCCAAAGGACACCCTGTAGCACCCCTGAAATGCTAATGTACACTGGTGTTGCGCACACACATGTCCAAAGGACATGTGTGTGTGTAACATACAACTTAGAAAAATGCACTAAAGTGCATTTTTCTAAGTTTTCGCTATTTACCACGTAGTTAGACTTCGCGGTAAATAGCGTCCCCAGATTGCGAATTCGCAATTCTAAAATGGTTCATGAATTGCATTCAAGGAATCTCAAATTGAGATTCCTTAAATGCAATTATTCGCAATTTAGCGATTTCTAAAAGTGCGATTTTTGCATTTGGGATGATGAATCCCAAATGCAAAAATAGCGCTCGCAAAGGGCCAGATTCTCAGAATCTGGCCCTTTGCGAGCCGATTTTGCTTTCAAGAATCTGGCTGTATATTACTTGCCAAAATTCGATTTTTAAAAAAATGGACAGTGTAAATTAAGCTCTTATTTTCGATGAAATGGACTCTCTACATTACTTCTTATAATTGTGTCATATACATTACAGAAGTTCTGAACATAGCGCCTAATAAAGAGCTCAGAAACATGGGGTAATATGGATTGAACATGCATGAATTGGATAATGTCTCAATCAATAGTCGACGGGGTGTTGTCCATAAGAAAAATCAGAGACAGGAGACCTCCAAGCTATATAAATTGAGGGTATGAGCTAGGAAGAAGGGGAAGCTACAATTTATAAAGAGGTGAGAGAATGTGATTGAGAACACATGTTTTTCATACTGTAAGTGGACTGGTGAATTATAAAGGCTGTTAATGTTTTGAATGAAAAGAAATTCCAGGAGGACTGTTCCCCACTTAAGGCTTTCTGGAAGGTGTGAGGAGAGTTACATTGGTTTTCCTGAATTTTATAAAGTGAGAACTAGAGCCGAATGTATCCGGGCGCTTTACATGAGCACCAGTTGCATGACAGAGGGACACATTCATTTTGTTAGGCACGGGGAGATTAAGTGTTTTGCCCAAAATCACAGGATGTTGAGCATCCCTGCTGAGACTTGAACCCGGTTCCCCAGTTTCAAGGTTGACTAATCTAGCTGTTAGGCCACTTATCCAGTATTTGGGTGCAGTGGCGGCTGGTGACATTTGAAAGTGGTGGGGCAGAAACTCGTCAGCATACTGCACCGTAGCGAGCGAGCGTAGCGAGCGAGCCCGAACCCCCTAAGGAGGGTTCGGGGGGAATTCCCCCCGAGAAAATTTTGAAAAATTAGTGGAAAAATGGTGCATTTTCAAGAAAATTTGAGGAAGCAGGAAGGTTAATAAAGCAATTGTGAAAGTGCAGGTATTACATTATTAATGAGCTGTCATATAACATAGGTAGCTGCTTATTCAGTATAACCACAGAGCTTTATAACAGACTTCAAGATACAATGCTGAGAACCTCACAGATTGTTTTTATTTAAAGTGCAAACAAAAGAACCAACTAAACAGGTCACAAACTATCACCATTCAACATATTTACTTTTTGTATCTAAATTCTGCACGTCTGTCTTTAAGCGCAGCAAATTTTTCAATTACTTGAATGTTAAAGTCAGCAATATTTTGAACAAGCTCGCTCTCTATAGAGAGCATTGCTAATGCATTGAGTCTTTCCTGAAGCATGGTGTTCCTCAGGAATGTCTTAATCCTATTTAAGGTGGAAAAAGATCGTTCTGCCTCTGAGGTGGTCATAGGAGTGGTAATTACTATTTTTAGTAAAGCTACTGTCTCTGTAAATGTCTTTTCCATATGAAGTTCATGAATTAAAGACAGCAAAGACCTGGCATTTGTGGCCTTCTGGTACACAGGCATTGAGTACATTACTGTCAACTCACTTTTCAGGTCCTCTTGGTTGAGCATCGGATAAGCCTCCACAGCCGCATGCAGAGCATGCTCAGGGAAGGATTCATTATATTTGGCAAAGTATGTACTTTCCAATAATGCGGCACTCTCCAAATGTTTTGTGAAAGCAAAACGGTCTTGTGCATGTACAATTACAATGTCACATATCTCTTTTGCCTTTTGTACCAGAGTGGTGATGTTTGTCCTGTGGTTTGAAAAAATTGAACCGGCTGGCAGTTGGCTGTCTAAATTGTCAACCTCATCTCTCACTTTGTTTATGCTTGCGACAAAGTCCGTGGTACATCTTTTCACAAAGACAGTATCTATGTCTCGTCCTTGTAACTGATTGTATAAACTCTCGACTTTTAACATTATCTTATCAAATAAAAATAGAAAGAACTGAAACTCTCTATCGTTTAATGTTCTAGCAAAGCCACGGGCTTCACTGTGACTTGTGTAATCAAAGGTTTCATTGGTTTCTATGGCGTGAAAACATTTCAGAAGGTCCTCCCTATATTGAAATATTAGTTGGACTGTACGTACGTTATAGTTCCAACGAGTTGAGGCTCCCCTCGGAACCCTTTTGTTCACAATCTCCTGAAGTGCTTCCATTCTTTTTGGGGAACGTGAGAAGAATGCTGCCATGCCTCCTATATCCTTAAAGAAAATTCGTGTCTCTCGGATCTTCGATACTGCCTGTTGCATGATAAGATTAAGTTGATGGGCATGACAGTGCACATAATGAGCATACGGGTAGACATCTCTAATTCTTTTCTGTACGCCACCATGGCTTCCACTCATTACGGACGCACCATCATAGCTTTGTGCAATCAGTTTTTTTCTTTGATGTACCTCTGGGAAAATAAAGTTGAGTTGATGCAGTAGAGCAGCAGTAATGGTTTCTGCAGTGGAGTTTTTTAAATGAGTGAAACCATAGAACCGCTCCACAACATTATAGCCTTTGTCCAGGTACCGAAAGACTAATACGGACTGCGTTTGTGTGGCCACATCAGTGGTGTCATCAGCCTGAATAGCCACAAAGTCTGTGTTTTGCAACTCTTGGACAATATGGCTTCTCATAATTTCTAGCATACACTCCAGGAGTTCATTTTGTATCGTTTTAGAGGTGCCCTTAAAGACTGTAGCACTTGCTAAATGAGATTCCATTTCCTTGTCTATGCTTGCTACTAAATCTACAAGACCCATGAATATTCCAGGATTTGTGGACCCTTCCGATTCATCATGGCCTCGCAATGCCAGTTCGAAAGCACCACAGAAACGAATGCAATCAATTATTTTCGATAGTATGTGTCTATTTCTATCAACTGTTTGATTGTGTTTCTGTATTGTTTGTCGATATGCATCGCTGATGTGCTGCTCAATCGGTGCGTCTCCTAACATTCCCAGTCTCGTCACGTTTTCCATATGCTTTTTTGAGTGTGCATGCTTCTTTATTTTTTCAGACAGATGCTTCAAGTCCAACACGCCTTCTTTTGTCCAAGTAAAGTCACCATTAAACAGCAAGCAGGGGAAGCAGAACAGTCTGTTTTTTGAAGGGCACCCTGTAAGCCAATCAGCTTTTGTGTACCAGGTTTTGGAGAATGTACGATTGTAACATTTTCCTCTGTCCTTGGTAACTTGTTGGAGTTGAAGGTCAGGCTGATGAGGTCCTAACCTCTTTATCTGTAGTTTATCTTCTAGTGGGCGTGCATGGAATGACCGTGTAATTAACTCTTGTACCGTATTCATCTTGCTGATGCTGTCCGTACCAATATGAAAGAAGCCTGTCAATAGTCAAAGTACAACGTATAAGATTTGGTGCAATAATATCAAATGTCAGTACAAATACATATATCTTGTGCATGACAGCAAGTGATATAGCTCCAACAGCTCATGTTAATGGCCAGCCAGGGGTGGCATAATACATGCTCCAGCCCCTGGTAGGCCTTGGGTGCACCTATGCCCTAGGTACCTATGGTACACTATACAGGGACTCACAAGAGTGACCCAATACCCAATTGGCAAATGCACCTAAAGTACATTGTGTGAATTTAGAGAGAGAACAGCTGTGCTGTGTGTCTGATTAGCAGGCCCACAGCCTTTCGAAGTCATAAACCAGAAAAGCAAAAAGCAAAGAAATGGGGTAACCATAGGAAAGCAGACCCTACTCTCCTACATAACGCTCCCCTTTGGACAACAGGATAGGGAAAAAAATACAGCCTGACTGCCTGCTTCCTCTGTGTGCCATAGTGGCACTGAAACAGACACAGTTTGAATTGAGGGCCTTTAACAAGGCAAGGATAGATAGTGCATTTAACAACCGTTATTGCCCAAAGCACAGGGCTAAGGGCAGGCTCAGTATTACTAAATTCCATCCAGTCAGGGTAAAATGTTCAGAATGTGCACCCACCCCAACCACCATGTAGAGTGAGTGACCACAAACATAGCCCTATCTCAAAGCTACAAAAAAGTATCATCAGTTTCCTTACCTTGATGAAAGAGCAGCAAGGAGGTTGGGCCTCTTCTTCTTTCTTCTCCAAAAATTGCCCAAAAAGTTGGGTAAAGGTTCAGGTTGTCAGGCTTTACCAGGTGCTGGAAATAAAAATATAACAACTTATTTCCATGTCTCTCATATGGGGGCAAAGCTACATTGGCAGCTGAGTAAGAAAATTATTTTGTACAAATTACTCTGATGCATAAGGTGGTAGACAGCTCTACTACAGTGATGAGTAGGACAACAATCAAACAGTAGTCAATAATAAACACATGGCAGGCAAGCCAGTTGTTAATCCCATGTAAAGTTGACCCTCTGGTCCCCAGTTATGACATTCCAAAGAAGGTCGTAAACTTGGTATGCAGTTTTTGGGAACACTATCCCGGCAAGTGCTTTCATACGAATATCGCCCCTTGCGCTAGAGTACGCTCCTCAAATACAATTATAGGTCGAAGACTGCCTCAGGAATCTATTTTCAGACCACACGACGACTTTCAGATCATGCGCTCCCCCTCGCTAAACATGCCTTCTGTACTGTTAAAGCAAAGCAGGACAGCCTCTTTACAGGATCGTATACCAGTATTTTAAAAAAAAGCATTTTACTTTGTGGCTAAAATATAGGAGAGCAGCACATGACGTGTGGTAAACTTTCCCTTTAGTATGTGACCTACAAACTGGCTTCTTTCTTTTACTCCCACAGTTGTTTCACTTGTCTAAGTCAGGTCTTTAGTTCAACTGGTCAGTAACCCCGGTGTGCCGGAGCCCTTGGAGACTGGTTTTGAAAGCCCAGGGCCACCCAAGCTGCCTCTAGCATTTTCCCAATTTTCCAGAGAAAAATTTGAAGGAGCGGGAAGGTAGAGAGAAAGAAATCAGAAAGGTAGAGGTGAGAGAGCAGAGGAAAGAGAGAGTATGGATGGAGAGATGGAAAGAGATATTGCATGGGAAGATTTGAAGGAAGCGTCGTCGCCAAGTAGCAGGTGAAGCAGGCAATAATTTCCCACATGGGGCAACGCCTAAAATGATTACCAGATTAATCTATATCACCCAAAGAGCACTTTACCATTCTTTATACTATTTTATAAGCATGTTAAAGTAAGTGACATACTTCAATAACATTACACTGATTTATTAGCTGACTGCCCCTGGCAGGGAAATCAGTGCATGGTGTCAGGAAGTCCTTCTGCAGCCCCAGAAAGGTCCCTCGAGCATCACTTGTAGTGAACCATAAGATTACATATGCTTTGAAGCTATTTCTTCACCAGAAAATGACAGTTGCAGCGCAAAGTTCACATTACATATTGGAAGTGGAGGTTTGCTTGGAGTCTTACTGGCGTGAAGCAGCAAACATGCCTGCTCCCACCTTTATTTGCATCTCTGTGTCTCCCTTTTTCTCCCAGTGCCCCATATATTCCCATTTCTCCCCATGTCCATGTTTTCCTATGTCTTAATGTAGAATGATTCAAAATGCGGAGATTTGCGCTGCTGTTGGACCCTGGGGGGGACGAGGAGGGTGGGATGTCTCGGCTCTCACTGCCCCTTACATCCTTGGATCAGATGAGTTTTTCGAAGTCGCAGTGAGTTAACATTGTTTTACAGCAAGAAACAAGTGTGTTTCTTTTATAATTTGTCACTAAATAAATTTTCACGTGGGCATGAATGAAAACGCACTTGCAAAGGATGTCAAAGGGTAATGTATACATTATTTGTTCGAAAATAAAATTATTTTCTACATAAATGATGAAAGATACATATGTTCATTGGAGGTGTTAATTGCCGATGACATTTTATAAGTTTTATTTAATGTAATCTCTTCATTTGCTTCAACCCCATAATGGTAATTCCTGGTATTCTTATACACTTGAAAAGACAAGAGAGTTCACTAATTCAATGCCTTTTTGCTGAATCTGGATAACAGACTGGCGCTAGCGAGGTGGAATCTGTGCCCAGGCCATGTAAAAGTGTAAACATGACAAAATGATGAAGTAATACTATCACAAACTGTGGCGCATTACATCACAGAAGTTGCCTTTTGCTGCCACATAATTCCAGTGGCCCTGCATATGACATAAACCCAGCAATATATTAGATCTTAGACCTCCAGTTCTGCCTAACTGCAAGACGTGTTACTCCACACCACACACTCTTGCCCCACTGCAGGCAGCAGACACAAAGGCTACTCAGCACCTTTGCCTCAAGCCCCTACTTGTTGCCTCTGAACGCCCACAGCACCCCGTGAATGCCAGCCGCCTGCACCACCACTCTCAAAATGTTTGACAAAACTCGAGTTCTACCGATAGCTCCCTGCCACGCTGCTCCGCGCATTACCCGGACACCCCCTACATACTCAGAAGAACATACAGCTGATCGTTCCCTTTCTTTTGGTTTTGGCATTGAGATGTGGGAAGTGACGAAACCCTCTTCATAATGAATTGTAATTAGAATTGGGTCACCAGAGAACAGAATCTGAAATTGGGTGATATTTCTAGTTATCATGTCTATGTGAAATCCCTGTATTAATCTAGCAAACAGCATACTCTTCAATAAAGTACAATTGAGTGCGGTCTAAACAGTTAATAGGTTTTCGTCCCTCTCTTCAAGCACAGCACAAAGTTGGATTGATTGGCATTAAGGACTGAACTTTCTCAATCAGACATCAAAGAGGAGTGGGGGCGACGTAAAGGGAGCCTGGCAATATACCAAAGTACTGCTTAATATTAAAGAGTGCTATGGCAAACATTCAATTGCTTTTCAAAATGAGTGGCCTTTTGGTGTTGTTTTGCAGGCCCCCAGATACAGAGGCGAAGGGGGAGGAGGTCGGGGGCACTCCAGAGGCATTTTTCAATGTGAACCACACAGTCTGAAAGATGAAGTTGCACTCTTAAAAGTAGGGCTATTCCTACAGTCCCGGGACGCTTTTTTAAAACAAAGAAGTAGGGGAATAGGGGAACGGACTGACATAATTTTTAAAAGTAAGGTCTAAGCCTGGCTGAGATAGCTTCCCGGGCGCACCCTCCTACTTCACAGGTCTTTGAAGGACCGTTTACTTGTTAATGAGCCTGAATTGTTTTTCACACCTTCGAGGCCCTTCCTTTTCACTCTGCCGATTGCACCAGCACCCGTCTTTTCCTCACAGACTGGCTTTTAAAAAGGGCACCTTCCCGGGACAATCCATGCCAAGGCCGCGCTGCTTTTACAGCCTCCCACATATGGCTCCCACATATTCATCACGTGCGCCCTTAAAATATTATTGTAGCAGCCTTTAATGCGGTTCTAGAGATTGTCTGTCACCGCCACCGATTTCAGCGTTTGCATCCTTATTGCCAAGAAATCGAGAGAGGGTATATTTACCCGAGATATTCCTTTTGACTGCGTGCTCGGGCTCATTTTGCAGTACACAAAAGCAATCCATTTATAAGCGTACCCGATTCATAAGACGTGTTAAGTAAATCATAGATATTTAGTCAAATACTACAGTGCTTTAAATGGGTAGGTACTATACGCTACTGATTACCCACAATTCTTTAATTTGGGGACAGTACCGGTACTTCTCAGCAATGCTGCATTACATTTGACGTGAGTAGCTGCACTACTCAGCAGCAGACAGGTACTGTAAATAGTGAACACCGCACTTCCATATTTTCAATGAAGATGAAAGCACTAAATACAGTCAGTTTCGAAGTCAGGTGCTGCTGTTTTATAAAACGTCCAACTTAACACTTGAAAGAAAATATACTTGCATTTCATTGGCCATTATGTGTTCACATTTTACTACCTTATAATTTCCCGTGCTACTATACCTGCTTATTTTCAAATCTCTCAGTTCAGATTTCCTGGCCTTCTATCGACACCTAGCCCCCCCCATGTGCCTCATCCGGGCTTCAAACTTTTGCTCTCTTTTGACTCGCAGATGACTCGGTTACCCACTCGTCGTCATTATTACAATGATTCTTGCTCTTCCTCAGTACTGTCTTTACTAAATGTCCAGAGGCTGTCAACAATACCTAACTTCAAGACAAAACAACCTAACGGGGCTTTAGCTCTTCCCAGTCACACTGTTACCCCCAGCAGTGCTCTATCACGACACCAAGGTTGGGTGTTGTGATATCCCAGGAAGGGAAGGGCTCATGCACTGAAGGGTCTTAGTAGGAAATCGAGCCAATACAACGTCATCACTCTTCCTCACACCAAAAAGTCATTCTGATACAGTAGAGACCGCAATATTGACAGCATATTCGCTCAACTGGGGCAGAAATTCCTTCAGGTACAAACTGGCCTTATAATGCACTGACGGGTGTGGGGTACATTGAAAGCTTGTACCGGAGTTGTGGTGAGAGGGATTCCGGGTGAGATGGGGAACGATAGTTAGATCCTAGAGAGCCTGTTAAGCAATGGGCCGATCGTGGCCCATAGACAAGCTGCAATAAATGGAAGGACGGTGCTGCTGGGGTTGGATGACACCGTTGGCACAAAATATTCAAACGCAGCATTAACTCTGCTTCAGGATGGTTTTATGCACCATCTCGCTTGGTGTATTAACGATTCCTGCGCTCAAAAGCATAGAAATTGTTCTATTTCATTGCGTTGCGATTTCATGCCAAAGACCCACAGCGTGCATTGCAATAGAAACGGGTGTTTTTATTTCCCATCAAAGCAAGTCAACTGAAACTGTTTACAAACTGGAAAACTTAAATAGCCGAACTTAGGCTTGAAGCCACAAGTAGCCGTGTGAAATGTAGTCATGCTAAAACTGTCCCAAGGCTTAAAAAACACCACCGGCCAGACAGTAATAAAATAAAAACGTTACGTTACTCACATTAGGGGGAGTCAGTCTGACAGTCACACGCTCATCGACTGGTCTGGAACTTCCATGAGGAAATCAGTTCACTTCTAGAACCTTCTGCGCGAAGTGAGTCACGTCACTGTCTGCAATGGCCAATCACCTCAACATGGCTTGATATAGCCATAGGTGATTGGCCAACTGCACAGAGCAGCAAACACCCACGCGCGGCACCATGATCCTGCTGTCTTAGCCAATCCTGGCGCAGGCTTAACAGCGCCACTGCGCCAAGCAGCGCCAGGATTGGGCTACGAGCAGGAGAAAATCTGCCCTGGTTGAGACCGGGGCCCCGGGTCCCTGCCATTGTCTCCAAGTGCTACAGGGGGGGGGGGGCGAGGTCTACTGGGTACTACGCATGCGCAGGCCAGTCTCAATTATGAGTACTCCTGCCTGTTGCATGCGTAGTCACCCCGACCCCGCTGCAGCTGCTTACGCTCTCTGGCCTGCCTGTGCGCTGTCACTCACAGTGACTCACTCTCTCTGCCGCAGCCCCGCCCGCCCACTTCCCATAGGCAATGCCCGATTCTGTCGGGTTCGTCCCGGCCCTGTAGCGCTAAGTCAGTGCGCTCGGATTTCTTTTGACAAAGTCTTTACTTTGTGTTGGCAGGCACCAGTGGCGGTCGTCCATGGCTAGTGGGGCGCTGCCCCAACGCCCCCAATGGACGCACCGCCACTGTTTGGGTGTCTTTCATAGATTCACATGCCTGAATCATTCCCCGTCGTCGAGACGGGAGCCTCCGGTATATATAAAAGTAATGTCCTAAGACATACATAGAAAAGAATAGGCCTAAGGGTCTCGCCTTAGTGTCCTATCCACGTCCTTATGTAAAAAGGACCAAAACAGGGTAGGCCCAAGGGTCCCACCTTGGTGGCCTATCTGTGTCCTTTTGTACAAAGGACCAAAGTAAAGAGAACCAACCAATCAGCTACCACCTCCTTCTAGAACCTTCCTGTCAGGAGCCCAAGTCTCTCAGATTTTCTACCGCACGTTGTGCTAGGGAGTCTCCACCTGAGTTCTCCTCAGGAAACTTTATTTTTTCTTCAAAACAGTGACTTTATTCAACTTGGATAATCATGTCTGACAGCCAGAAGAAAGGTCTTTTTAGGGCCTGTTCCTCCTGCAGCAAGAAAAGACTTCATGTTGAGGATAAACATGAAACTTGTTTATACTGTCTCTACCCTCACCATCAGGCCAAGGACTGCAAGATATGTAGGACCTTCTCGAATAAGACCCTCAAGGACCGAGAAGGACGCCTACTACTCTGGCTCAACAGACTCAAGGACAAAACAGATGACTTGGTGTCGGAAAGGGGACAGTGTCTCTGGTATTTCCCATTTTTCCTTGAAGAGGCCAAGGGTTTCTTCCCCTAGCCCCTCAGACACACCTCCTATGAAGACTTCCAAAAAGTCCTCAGAGGGCAAGACCTCAGTGTCTGGCAAGGAATTTCCTGTCACCAGGAAGCAGCAGCTGATCCCGACGACGACGACATCGTCGATGGTTTATTCAGCGCAAAAAACCGTCTCGACGTCGACGACGACAGTGTCGACGACGACGGCATCGTCGGCTACCTATTCGACGACGAGGACGACACCTTCATCGTCGGCGAGTAGACCTACGCCGTCGACCATCCCAGTCACTCCGTCGACGACGAAGATATTACCGTCGACGACGAGACCGTCGTCAAAGCCAGCGACGACGACGCCGTCGACGAAAACCACACCGTCGACGAAGCCTACCTCGTCGACGTGGAGCATTCCGTCGACGACAGGAAAACCGTCGACGATGGGTAAACCGTCGACGGTGGAGAAATTGCCGTCGACGAAAACGGCGTCGACGAAGACACTGTCGACAGTTACACCGCCGACGACGGGTAAATTACCGTCGACGAAGGCGCATGACACGGAGCCGTCGACTCCAGCGTCGACGACCACAGGGCCATGGAGAGAGTCTGCACTCTTATCACATGCCATGGATGCTTTTCCACCTCAAGTAAGCCATGTCACGGTCAAAATCACAAAAAGGCCGATTACGCCAGTCATCACGTCGCCCAGTAAGGTGCAACAGCTACCTCCAGCCTGTATTCTGCAAGGCCAGGAGTCGGATGAGGACTCATATGTACAAGCAACTAGCCCATCAGACTTGGTGCTTAAGTGCCAAACCACAGATGAGGAGCCGGAAGAGGATGACCGCGTAGAACAATTGGTCGACACCCAGCCACAGGTTACTCCAATGGTGTGTCTCCCTGCATCCATCGTCTCGGATCTCCAGTTCCTAATAAAGGATTATAAAGAGAGGTTTCCAGAGAAACCCACTGCACCTGCACTTCCAGCTACACAGGTGCCCGCTCCTTTGCCTCGCCATAGACCATCTCCACTGGTGCTTGAGAAGGTACAGGTGCCAATACAAGACGTTCTCTCTTCTGAAGAGGAAGAAGAAAGAGAACAGGAAGAGGGTGAAGTCCAGGATGACGAGTCGGACCCGGATGCAGACCAGGACTATGTGGCACATTCTCCGGCCTCCCCAGAACCACAGTCTTCGGAATCACCACCCACAGACATCGGTGGATTCCACAATCTCATAGAGAGGGCTGCCAAGAGGTTCCATATGTCTATGGAAACACAAGAGACTGAATGCTTCCTTTACGATTTCAAGGAGCCCACTAAGAAGTCAACAAGATCTATCCCAATCATTGACTTTATCTGGAAGCAAGGCAAACAACTCATGCAAACACCAGCTTCTATACAAGTGGTGGTGCCCAGACTGGACAAAAAGTACAAGGCAACATCTTCGGCGCCAGCATGCCTCACAGGTCACCCCAAGGCAGATTCTGTAGTGACTCAAGCGGCACAGAAGAACTCGCGAAATCCAGCATCGCCTCTGTCGACGCCACCTGACAAGGAAGGCAGGAAACTGGATGCAGTTGGCAAACGCTTCACTACCACGTCGGCCATGACAGTGAAAGTGGCGAATTCAATTGCGCTTCTGGGCCGTTACAATCGCCAACTCTGGGCAGACATTGAACCCTACCTTACTAATCTGCCAGAAGATCTCAAAGGGGAGGCTCATTCGCTCCTCTTAGAAGGCCAAACGTCTGCCTCCGAACTCATAGACTGCGCGATTGACGCTGCCATGACTGGTTTTAGGCAACTAGCAGGTGCTGCATTACTGAGACGACAGGGTTGGCTCAAGTCCACCTCCTTCCGCCAGGAAGTACAAACTAGAATCCTGGATATGCCTTATAATGGCCAGCACCTCTTTGGTGAACAAATTGACGCGGCCCTCACCACTATTAAACAGGACACGGACGCTGCCAAGGCTCTTGGTACCCTGCAATTTCGGAACCAGTCCTTTCGTGGCAACAGAGGAAGAGGACAACCTTCATATAGAGGTTTCTACCAAAATAGATCGTCCTATTCGTACTCACAAAGCAAACCACAATTCCATCAGCGGCAAAACCAACAAGGGCGCCAGACTTCCTACGGCAAGTCTAACTACAGAGGTAAAAACCAAAAACGCCCTGCAGGCAACCGCCAATGACTCGTCTCAATGGCTAGCCCACCCACCATTGCATTCTTTACAAATTGGAGGAAAACTTTCATACTTTCTGAAAAATTGGCAAACCATAACATCGGATAGGTGGGTACTACAACTCATTCAATTTGGACATTCCCTAGAATTTGTCTCAATTCCCCCACCGACACCACCCTGCAAACGATCCCACAGGCACCTACGGTTGCTTCTTCAGGAAATAGCTTCCATGTTACAAAAGGGAGCGATAGAGAGAGTTCCACAGGCCCACAAGGGGAAAGGTTTCTACTCTCACTTCTTCCTCATCCACAAAAAAGGAAAAAAGTGGCGGCCAATCCTGGACCTCAGGGCACTCAATGTGTTCCTAAAGAAACAATCGTTCCGCATGGTAACTTTACAGGAAATCCTGGGTCTCCTGGAGGAAGGAGACTACATGACGTCTTTAGACCTTCAGGACGCCTACTACCACATTCCTATCCTCAAAGGGCACAGGAAGTTCCTCAGGTTTGCGGTGGCAGGACAACACTACCAATTTTGTGTCCTTCCATTCGGCCTCAAATCTGCCCCACGGATATTTACCAAATGCCTATCCCCGGTGGCAGCCTTCCTTCGTCAACAGGGCCACCAGGTGTTCCCATACATGGACGACTGGTTGGTAATAGCGCCATCCGCGACCGCCGCAGCCTCATCCTCCAGCGCCTGTCTGGATATTTTCCGCCGACTAGGCTTGACCCTCAACCGCGAAAAGTCGACACTGGAACCCACCGAAGTCATCACGTTCCTTGGAGCGACTCTGGACACGGTAAGCGTCAGAGCTTTCCCCTCTCAGGAGAGAAAGGTCAAACTCATCTCCCTGGCCAAATCAGTGGCTGCGCGGGAGACTCTGCCGCTCCGCACCTTCAAGTCCCTCCTCGGCATGATGTCTTCATGCATACTGCTCATTCCCCACTGCCGCCTCAAAATGCGCCCTCTCCAAGAGCAACTCACAAGGCAATGTACGCAGGCTATGGGATCTTTCGAGGACCGCATACGCGTCACTCGACCCATGATCAACCCCTTACAATGGTGGAGTTCAATCAAACACCTGTCAAGGGAACTGCCGTTCCTCCTCCCTGCAGAACCACACGTCATAACAACGGACGCATCCCTGGAAAGGTGGGGAGCGGTGCTCCAAGAACTTCAAATCAACGGCAAGTGGACGACACAGGAGACCAAGCTCCATATCAATCTACTGGAGCTGAGAGCGGTCTTCCTGGCTCTCCAGGCGTTCCTACCGCGCATTCGCAACTCCCCAGTGCTTGTCAGGACAGACAACACCACGACGATGCACTACCTGAACAAACAGGGGGGGACGCGTTCGATCTCACTATCGCGAGAATCGCAAAGGGTCTGGAACTGGCTTCTGGAACATGGAATAACACTACAAGCGGAGTACGTCCCGGGCAAGGACAATGTCTTGGCGGACGCCCTGAGCAGAGAGAGGTCTCCTTCCCACGAATGGGAGCTGGACACGGAGGTGCTGGAGCAGATCTTCGAGGAGTGGGGCACCCCGCGAATAGATCTCTTTGCCACCAGAGAGAACGTCAAATGCCCAAGCTTCGCAAGCAGGCATCACCACTCAAGGAACACTCGGGAATGCATTTTCCATCGCATGGCGCAACGTATTTGCGTACGCCTTTCCGCCATTCCCATTGATACCCAGGGTTCTCAGGAAGATGAAGTCAGAGCCCTGCACTCCTATCCCAATTGCTCCATCCTGGCCCAGGCAGCACTGGTTCACGGACCTTCATCGCCTCTCCGCCCGGCCCCCTCTTCGCCTCCAGCAATTTTCAGCCCTGCTCACGATGTCCCAGGGGCAGGTCCTCCACCCGAATCTGAGCTCTCTGAAGTTGTCAGCCTGGCTCCTGAATACCGCGAATTCAGCCACCTGAACATCCCGCAAGAGTGCAGAGACGTCCTTGCGAAAGCTAGAGTGGACAGCACTACTAAAACCTACTCACTAAAATGGAAACGATTCTGTTCCTGGTGTGTGGATAATGGCTTGCACCCCTTCCACATCACTCCACAGCAGCTGCTGCCATACCTATTGCACCTTGCGCAATCAGGCCTCGCACATGCATCCATCAAAGTGCACCTAGCGGCGATTTCCAGGTTCACAAGGACTGCTACGGGCCCGTCCCTGTGGGCGCACAGGCTTATAAAACAATTCCTAAAAGGCCTATACAGGTCCTTTCCACGACCAAGACCAATTCCTCCATCGTGGCACCTCAATGTGGTACTTCATCAGTTAATGAAGCATCCCTTCGAACCCATCCATAAAGCGGAGATCAAATTCCTCTCCTGGAAAACGGCCCTCCTCCTGGCGCTCACCTCTGCCAGAAGGGTCAGTGAGTTGCAGGCTCTCTCCATCCAAGATCCCTTTATGCAATTCAGAGAAGACAGGGTCATTCTGCGGACTAACCCTCGGTTCATTCCAAAAGTCCCCCCAGACTTCCACCTTAACGAACCAGTGGTGCTTAGATCATTCTTCCCAAATCCTACCACTGCAGCCGAGAGGACACTGCATTCACTAGACCTGAAGAGATGTCTTAAATTTTACATCGACAAGACAAGACACTTCCGGAAGTCTTCTCAACTCTTTATTGCCTTCAGTAGACCACGAAAAGGCTTGCCCCTGACGAAACAGAGTATTTCGAGGTGGATTTCTTCTGCGATCACCTTTTGTCACGACAAGGCCGGACGGCCTTTGGACTCACAAGTCAAAGCTCATTCGACCAGAGCCATGTCCACGTCTGCGGCACTGTTTGCTGGAGTGCCGGTATTGGACATCTGCAGGGCGGCGACCTGGAAGTCCCCGCACACCTTCACCAGGCACTACTGCCTGGATACTGAGCTGATGAAGGATGCAGCAGTGGGCCGAGCAGTGCTTCGCCATCTATTCCAGTGAGGTGAGCCTTCCTACATCCCTCCATCCTTTACTGGTATGCACATTCTTTTACTACTATTTACATGACAATGCATTTTGGTGGGTTGCAGTCGCATGATATGTATTATCTCAGACTCATATATGATGTTCCATCAGAAATGTGCATAATATATTGCTTGCTACTCTGATTCAGGCATGTGAATCTATGAAAGACACCCAAATACTGGATAAGAAATGCGTTACTTACCTGTAACTGCAGTTATCCAGTATTAGTGTCTTTCATAGATTCACATGCACCCTCCCGCCTCCCCTGGAAGGACTCACCTATCTCTCTAACAAGTTTACGCCTAACTAGCTTGGTGCATACGAAAATCTGAGAGACTTGGGCTCCTGACAGGAAGGTTCTAGAAGGAGGTGGTAGCTGATTGGTTGGTTCTCTTTACTTTGGTCCTTTGTACAAAAGGACACAGATAGGCCACCAAGGTGGGACCCTTGGGCCTACCCTGTTTTGGTCCTTTTTACATAAGGACGTGGATAGGACACTAAGGCGAGACCCTTAGGCCTATTCTTTTCTATGTATGTCTTAGGACATTACTTTGATATATACCGGAGGCTCCCGTCTCGACGACGGGGAATGATTCCGGCATGTGAATCTATGAAAGACACTAATACTGGATAACTGCAGTTACAGGTAAGTAACGCATTTCTTCCCCTCACTGCATTTCATGTTTGTGTTGTTGGCAAAAAATGAAAACAATGGGAGGAAGGTGTACAAACTGGTTATGCAGTCCCTGGAACAGACCCTACAGGCATCAATACTCTAAAACCAGCAACACGAGGGATGAATGCCATGACCATGGTATGCCCACTCTCCATCCTAAAATACTTAACACAGGCAGCCATAACATGATAACCTGCCCCACACTCCAACCGACCTACCCTCATCCTCAAATTTGCCTCTCTGCCCCACAGGACATGGGTCCCTCAGCACTGCTCCTCTACTTTTCGATGATCCCTCAAATCATTAATCCTCCTCCAAGGGACCGGCCTCAAAAATGCACTGCATTCTGCTGACTCAAATCATGGCGTGGCAGCGCCACCCTCCTACGCTCAAAGTGAGGCTCCTTCGCAGCATCAAAACAGCACTTTCCACAATAAAGGTTCTGGGTTCAGCAGCCACCAGCATACTAACCAGCATACATGGCGCCCTGTACCTATACATGATACCACTTCTAAACAGTATAATAATGTGCAGACATGATCCGGGCATAAAAAAGGAAATGTTTTGGTCTCGTTGTTTGGATAGATGGCTTTGATAGTGCTGCTTCTAGCTTGGCTGGGGAGAGGGGTATTGTCCTTCAGGTGAAAATTAGTTCTCAAGGAACCTGGGAGCAGCGCTGAAGGATCTGAAGTCAAATATTCGTCCGTTGATTTGGAAAGCAAGTCTGCCGCTGTCTGCTCTTCATTAAACTCATCCCAAGAAGTAAAATGTGTGAGAAGTTGACCTGATATATGATGCTCACTAGTTCTAGTGATCACCTTGTATCAGTCCAAACAACCCTTATGGTGATTGGTTGTAAGTCAACCTTATAGACCAGCTATCCTAATGGTAGCATGGACAAAGCAGTCTTAGGCTAAACTCTTTTGGCATGTGAAGCCAGCTGTTTTACCACAATATAACCCCTTGAATACCAGATTAAAGGACACCACACAGGCTGTTATGAAAATAAACACTATATTTATTAATAACAACACCTCTGAACTCTTTATGAGGTCAGAGGGCTAAGCACATGAAAATCTCTTGGGAAAAATACGACAAGTTGCACAAAATTACAATGGTGCCCTAGAGGCACGACAAACCATATACTAAGTAAGTGGAATGTGAAAGTCGATAGAAGGAATGGAGCTGTCCAGAGGCTGGAGGTTCGCTAGGACTACGCTATCTTCACCTTAGGTAAGTAATAGGAGGCCCACGGGACGCGTGTGCAGAGTGTGAACTCACACGCGAGATGCGTAACAACGTCTATGGACAGTACAGTTCAAGTTAAAGGTGAGTACGGACAATCCTGACTAGTTAGGACAAAAACGACTGTGGAACTGGACACTAGGACAGTTAAACTACCCTTGAGCACCAAAATGCTCTCGTTACCTCACCCACGGGCTGCGGGTGCATAGGTGTCAAAGTGTGTCGGGTTCTCGCGTTGAAGTCTATGGAGCCTGGAAGGAAAGATGCTGCAGGCGACCAGGAGGAAGATGTCCGGTGCGATCCAAGGGTGGATCGGTGAAGAAGAGGACCAGAAAGCAGAGGGGACAGTGTTCAAAGTCACTAGCCAGTGACCGGTGTGGAACCAGGAAGGAACCAGATGCTGTTGTCGCGATCAGGTGAAGAGTGGACGCTTGACTCTGCAGCCACGTGGACCAGGAGGTGTCTTCGACAACCAGGATGGAGGCACGAGCTGTCCCACGCAGGCACTCGCTGTCGCCGGTGTCGGATCCGGAATTGGAGTCAACAGGCCTTGGCAAAGGCAACCCACGCGGTGAGTGGAAAAGACGTCTGGTGCGGACTAGGAGAGTCCGGGTGCCCCTCTTTTGGAAGGGATCAAGGGCCAGTCTGGAGCAACCAGACCAGCAGTGAAGAATTCAAGGTTCGTCATCTAGGAGGCCACTAGCCAGCCGGCAAGTGACCAGACAACGCATCGAGCAGCAAACAAGCAGAAGGGCCCCACGCAGGTCTCGTGGAAGCTTGAGGGCTGATCTTCGGTGCAGGGGCTGCTCGGGGCTGGGGCTTTTCAATCCCCAAAGCACTTGGTCGAGTTTACCTCGGGAGTCGTGCTGGAAGCGAATTGCAGGTTCTTTCAAGATGGCCGGTCCCACGTGTCTCGTCGCACCCACGGGTCTCAGCTTTGCTGCAGATGTGAGTTGAGGTCGGAGAGGTCTGGGAATCCGGGTCTCGTTGGGCTCTGAAGTCTGGATCCTCGAGGGAAGATGACAAAGTGAAGCCGCTGGACGCTTGATGGTGCCTGCAGTTGCAGGGTGGACACTCCTTGCCCACAAGGGAGATTCTTCAGTCTTCTGTGGAGCAGAACGTCGAAGTCCAGAGTTTCTTTTTGTAAAGTTGTTCAGGATAATCTAATTTGGAATGGGACCAGCTCCTACCTTTATTCTCCTAAAGGGGGCTGCACTACTGACTAGGTCCCTCCTCTGGGTGGGACCAGGAAGGGGGGTGGCTACACCCCCTATCCTTTGTCCGGTTTCGCGCCAGAGCTGGGGCAGGGATGCCCCAGCAACTGGTTTGAACCGGTGTATGCACAGGACACCTTGTGTGCCCCAGGCATGTCTCATTGCTTTCAGGCCTGTCCTACCCAATACACACAATCCTGTCTGGGGTGGTGCTAGCACCTCCCAAGGCAGGAAACCCTTTGTCCAAGCCTCCCTCGCTGGAAGGACTCCCAGCAGCAGGAGGTCAGACTTGTGTCTGTGGTGGCAGCATCCATTTTGTGATGCCAAGGCTCGAGTTAACTTTAACTGGGGTTCACAGTAATATACATGTCGTGTCCCTCTAGAAGGGTGGAATGCTACCCCCGTCGCCAGAATTGGTGAGGAGGTAGTACTCCAATTCGTAGGACACCTTACTCGACATGTTTTGATAATGTTATACCAGAGTTAGCATTTAGCCGCGAGGTTGATAATGCACTTAAGAGTATATGGTATAGCGTTATCATGGAACAGCTATTAGGACTTGGTTCCGCAAGCTGCAGACGGGCTCAGCTCATGCCAGAGCACCATCTCACATAATTCCAAGCACTCTGCCTTCAGGATTGATAAGGCCTGCCATAGGAGTGACTGATAGGAATATATGTGTCCATTTCAGGGTTAGATATAGGTATACTATATCTACAGCAAAGGGTGATTACACCACCTTGCCCCAGCTGTCTTGCAGCCAGTTGTGTCAGTTTTAGATGGCCAGCCAGGGGTGGCATAATACATGCTTCAGCCCCTGGTAGGCCCTGGGTACACCTATGCCCTGGATACCTAAGGTACACTGTACAGGGACTGATAAGGTGGCCCAGTACCAATTGGTAAATGCACCTAAAGTACATGGTTGTCAATTTAGAGAGAGAACAGCTAGGCTGTGGGTCTGATTAGCAGGCCAACAGCCAGGGAAAGTCGTAAATCAGTGAAGCAAAAAGCAAAAATCTGGGGTGACCATAGGATTGCAGACCCCACTCTCCTACAAAATGTAGCTTTGTTCTACTGTTACAACAAAGTGCCACATTTCCAAGCATTTTCCTTTGCTGAGCCCCTAACTACGTATCAGACCTTTAGCTCAATCTTTCTTTTAACTCTGTGTGAAGCTTTTGTCAGATATCAGGATCATGTGTTGTTTGATCCACTGAATGAGCACATCAGCTCTGTTCTGATATTCCTACCACCGAGTGTCAACTTCATAGGAAAGAGTAAAGATTGCAAAGATTATTCACACCGGTCTGCCCAGTCACCACTAGAATAGAGTGAAAATATTCTGCAGATTGTTCCTGATAAACACCACAAACCGACAGCAGTCTTAGGAGTAGAGTCAGAAAAGAGGAGACGGAGTTACTCCAAAGGCTGATCATTATTGAAAAGTTTATCAGTGTTGTGTACTCACTATGGTACTGATTCCCTCAGCTCCCTCTTGTACTTTGGGGAAGGCATCATAGATGGAGGACATGTAAGTGATAACAGACTTCTCGTCGGGGGACGGCAAGTCCACATCTGTAAGGAAGGGTACGAGTTAGGAAGAGAAGGACAACGATGGCTCCTTTCATACTCTTGCACACCTCATCATGAAGTATTTCAGGGAGACACTACATTTCTTCTGTAGTTGCTCCAATGGCCTCCTTGGATCAGAGTCTCTCTCATCATGAGTGTCTAGCAGGTGGGTGAACCCCAGCCTTTCTGTGATTTGGAAGGCCTGCTCCCAATTCTCTTGGTTACTCTGAATCTCGACTCGTTCCATGTCCACCAGATCCGGTATACAAGAATCAAATAGTATCTAAAACCCACAATTCAAAACTGAGAGCAGGATGTGACACCCTTATATGAACCAGGAACACAGTGCTGCCGATGATAGCATATGTAGAGACCTCTTGCTGCCAACCTTAAACACCTAAATACACACAGGAAATAGGGACATAATATAGACCCCCTGAGACACACAAATACAAAGAAAGCAGTCACACAATGCTGACATCAATTTTCCACATCGTCGCCAAGACCTGGAACAACTTGCCACTCCACCTCCGAACAGCACCCTCCCTAGCGCACTTCAGAAAAGAACTCAAGACCTGGCTTTTCGACGGAGAGCCAGCCCCCCCCAGAGCCCACATACCCATGGGGTGATACCTCTGAGCTACATAAATACTGATCGATTGAAAGATCAATATACACACAGAACAGGAACACAAGTTTTACACCGAAGGGCACACACAAAGCATGGGCACAGAATTTATTCTTTAGATGTCTAAATATACAAAGCAAGAAATGCACAGTAGACACTATTACACCACATCAAACACCCAACTACATAAAGAGTAGAGTTATGGTACTGACACCTAGAGACACACAAATATATAACCCAGAAGGAACTAGTGCAGATGCACACACAAACACACATAAATACCTACATAGGAGGGGCAGAGGGATGTCACTGTTGCTCAAACAGAGGAGCAGTACAAGCTAGATGTCCTCAGACAACCACACAGAGATCAGGCATACAGTAGCAAAACACACAAAGCGGGTCCAGTGTGTAACTCAAATCAAAACAGACTGATATCTCTATATGCTCAAATACACACAGAGCAGGAACACAGTGCTGGCATGCTTATAGAGTCTAATATACAAAGAGCAGGGACACAGTCCCATAATCAGCAGATTCTCAAAAACACACAGAAAAGAGACACTTGCCAGACACCCCAGGCACTTTTATACACAGAGAGTGTAGAGACATAATACTGAGCACAAACACAACAGGAAAACAGTGATGACACCCTCAGAAACACACTGGGAAGTCACACAGTGCTGACTATTATCAGCACTATTACTACTCAGGAGGTAGAAATGCTGCAACATCCACACACAGGAGGTGCACAGCATTGACATCATCACACACAAAAGGCAAACAGTGCTTACACCATTTTACAAAGCATGCACACAGTGCTGACATCAATGCACATCACTGGTACACAGTGCTCAAAGCAGTGTGTACAGATTAAACACATGGCTGGCACATTCATACAGAGCCGGTGCACAATGCTGGCAGTCAAATGCAGCACGCAGACGCTATTGACAGCCTTACAGATTCCCTGATGCAAGGTACCTGTATCTGTGAATTATTGCATAGAATATTTTGCCATCATTCCAGCACGAGGAGGAGTTAGTGCAATGGACTCCGGTGTACCCGACTGTCATCTTCTGCGTCCACAGGAGCAGCTTCTCCTTGGCTGACTTGTCCCCTGACTCGCCACTCACATAGATGTTGAAGATTTAGGAAGGAAGGCGTGGGGGTTACTGAGTACAGCGGACTGAAGGAGAGAAGTCTGATCTGGGCACTGAAGTCATGGGCAGATTGTTCCCAACAGGGGACAGAACACATAATTTTTAGCATCACAGCCCTGCATCACTGTAACTCTCTTCACATATGCAATGCATGGATATGAAATAAGCAGTTCTCAGACAACAGCTAAACAAGAGTTAAGTCAACACTGTCCATTGGATACTGGGGACACCTAGGGGAGCAGTTGCAGAGGAGTTGAGATGTATTAAAATATATTCCTCTCTATTTCTCTCTGTTTTGCAAGCATTTTTGTGGTACTGTCAAGGAGAGTTCCAAGGTAAGAGTGATAGAGGAAACAAGGCTGCTCCCCAAACTCTGCTCTGGCTTGACCACTCAAACGGTTTCTTTTGGTGTAAAGACAAGTACTACTTGGGAGCTTAGATGAAGGGTTTTGGCACGTGTGGGTCTTGTTAGCAATGTGCAGACAGAGGTGAACTGGGAATGTGCGATCTACTGACGGGTTTTGCACATTCCTGGGTGGATCTTTTGCACTGGCACACAGGCGGCAATGGGGAGGACACCGGATGAGGTGTACTGGGTAATTAATACTCAAGACCATGGAGATAGGACACTATTTGTTGATGAGAGAATATTATGTTAATGAACGCTTGACAGACAGAAACAACACTGACCCCTTGTCTACTAGACTCTGCGGAGCTCTCCACCTTGGCCTGCGCATCAGCAGCGCGAGGGGAGCCCTCCTCCGCCAGCACGGGAGAGGCAGTGGCGTCATCCCAGCCGCCGCCAGGACCAGAGGCCTTGGCTTCGTGCTGGCTGCTGTCGTAGCCGGGGAGCCTGGTTAGCCGCCGGCCGCTGGCATACCCAGAGGAGCTCAGACCTGCCCGAGCACTCTGCCCACTGTGTGAGGAGTCACACGGAGGGCCTGAAGCCAGGACGCACACAGGACTCTCCAGGGATGACCACTGCAGCGGCTTTTCAAAATCCACCATAGGTGAGGGCATGGACAGTTTATTCAGCAATGGGGTGGCACTACCACAGAGCAAGCTCCAATGCAGATAGCCATCTTGCAGCACCGGAACAGCACCGACCTGGCTCAGAAGGGCACCGCACCAGCCTAGACCACACTGACATTGCACAGCAATGCAGCTGCACCTGCCTAGTTCAGAGAGCCATCTTGCACATCTGGAGCGGCAGCAGCCATGCTCAGCACCCCATCATAATGCAGCCTAGGAGGTGCCGGAGCATTGCGTCGTCTCAACCCCTCAGCAGCACTGGCTCAGCATCCCTCGGCATCAAGAGCAAGACCAACAAGCATTTGCAATGTAATAGGACTCACATTTACACGAGACCTATTGCATTGAAAACGGGAGTGTGGGCAAGGGGGCAGGGAGCGAGAAGGCATGAACAACGAGAGTGGCCGGGTGAGAACGCATGGACTGCGGGAGGGGGGCAGTTGGGGAGAAGGCACGGGAAGAAAATAGTTACCGTGCAACACTCAAAGTAAAGAGGCCAGTAGCCTTGGAAGGATACAAATGATGACATGGCCGTCATAAGGAGGGACTAACAAGCCTTTAAACCAATCGGAAGGCAGCATTTAGGAATGACAGAGACACAAGCCAATGAAAAAGATGGGCGGGGAAGTGGGAGTGGCCTCTCTCCCGTACTCAACTACCCCAATCAACCCTAGAGCAGCTGGCTCAGGGCTCAACCTTAAAAGGAATAAGTCATAGTCATAGTCATAATGTTTTTATTGTATGATTATTTAAAATCTTTACAATCTTTACTAGCAGTAAGAAATGCACGTCCACAAAATTTAAAATACAGGTTTAAAACTTGTCATTAAATCTAATAATTATCTAACAATAGTCTTTACAGTTTGTCATATGCCTCATTCGACGATATTGAGCCCATTTATTTTGCTTTAGTCTTTGTAATTTCATTTGCCTGTTCCTTTTCTTGTATCTGTTTTAATGCCATGGACATGAACTTAATTCCTCGACATGTAAGGGAAACGCCGCTTAGCCACCGTATAACCGCCTGTCTGCAGGTCCGGATTTTTCAGTGTATTGAAAATTCCCCGAAGATGTCTTATTCTTAGGCCTTGCAGTATAGGACATACACATAATATGTGGGCCACTGTTTCGTTCTTGTCTCCACATAGTCTACAGTTGGCACTGTCTATTTTGCGCTTCCAGGAAGGCATTAAGTCTTTTGTAAAGTGCGAGCCCATACGGTACGATATATAAGGTTTTTTTAAGTGTTGACAGTAATGTTGGGCTAGAAAAGCTTGCGGTTTTTGGGTGGAGTATGTATTGATTACTGTCCAGGCGTGTCTCCGTTTGCTTAGGGTTTTTTTGTCTGTAAGCAAGGAGATCTTTTTTGCTGATCCATTTGCAATTTTGCAAAACTGCTTGTGGTCAATGTTTTTGTTCCATACCTCGTGGAGTCCAAGGGTTGACAAGCTCTGGTTAAGGAATTCTCCCCAATGGTTGGTATTCGGCTTGTTTATTTGGAAGTTTATATCCTCCCAGCACATTTTATCCCAGGAGTCACCTGGTGCGAGACGGAGCTTGTGTTTTACGAATGTAGAATTTGACCTAATTACTTGATTTTGTAAACCAAATTCTAATCGAACTTGGGCTGCTGATGCTCCATTTGGCAACCCAAACACCACTTTGTATATTTTATTTTGTAAGCTGTTTAAGATTGGTGATTCGCTCCCGAGCCATCCAGTTAGACCATAAGACAAGATTGGAATAATCTGGGCGGCCATGACTTTTAGTAAGTGGGTGTAGTTTGGGCCGCCCACTGTCTTATGCAATTGTCTATATGCATAGATTAGTGATTGCGCTTTTCCTCTTAGTACCTGGATGTGCTTAAAAGGAATAAATATAATCATCAGTACAATAATTATTAATGGAGGTACTATATTTAACCAATATACCTATACATGCAACATTTAATCACTATTAATAAGACTAATTTACAGATGTAAAGCTATGTATACATCAATTGTTATCCAAAATAAATGATAATTAGGAACCTTGAGGGTGATGCCTGATAAAGTTAAATTAGCTCCTCTTCTGGTAAATATTATTCATACCCTCTGGGCGTGAATTGATAGTAATAAAGCATTTTTCCAATTGACAGTAATTTATTTTACATTTGCTATTAATAACAGATAGTTTGGTAGAAAGTGAGGTTGACATATAAATTAATATAGAATATGAAAAATGTTCTGTGATATTCAGTATTTTAGGCACAATCTTTCAAACCTCTTTCCAAAACTTACCAACAACTCATAAATTATTATGTCGTAACAAGCTAGTATTCAGAGATCAATTAGGCGTATTCAAACGTTTTGCATCACATAACCTTAAAAGAGTCCACAGACAATTTAATAGTATAAATGAATGAGTTTGGTACAGAGAAAAAGGCAGCCATCCAGCAATACCATTCAACCAAAATTTCCTCCATATATCTTGAGGTAACAACAAATCTAATTCCTTATTCCAAAAAGAAGAGAGAAAGTTGATTTTGTCCCCTGCATAATTTTTCAATTTTTTTATATACAGGGACACAGCATGGGATGACAAAGCAATAGTTTGAATGTACAATTCTAAATCAGAGGTAGCATTTAGAGGAAAATTATTTGGAAATGAATCAAGGATTAAATTACATGATAGTTCATATTTATAATTACCTGTCGGCTGTAACTTAAATCTTTGCTGTAATTCATCAAAAGTTAAAAATACATTGTTAAATAAAAAATGCCTGCTTTAATCTAGGATTGCCAAATCTTTTAATGGCGAGCCTGTTTCAACACATGATTATACCACAACAAGTAATTTAATGTAAGTGACTTAGGAAATTGGAAAATTGAGTCGCAATCTTGGAAATATTAATTTTGTATACTTCAGTATTACTGTTATTTTTAGCAAAGCAGCAGAGTTAATCATGGTGAGCAATGGAGGTAGAGGAAATGGTGATATCAAACTTTGTTCAAGACAAAGCCTTGAAGGTGAATTAATAGGGTCTGTATTTTGAAACCATACGGTATTTTGTTTTAAAATAAATTCTTTATGATAAGTAAGGAAATCTAGTAAACCAAAACGACCATTGCTCTTAGGCAATTTTTATTTTGTGTAACTTAAACAAGATTTGATATTCCAAATAAATTTTGAAATAAATGTGTCATATTTTTATAAACTTTGAGAGGAAGTTGAATAGGTATCATAGTGTGGTGTAGTTTCTACTAAACCGTAGGATCTGCACATTGTTTGGACAATTTAAACTAGGGGTTTGGTGCCAAGACTGATTCCGGACACTCCCGCAGGATATGTTGGCCTATAGAACAGCTAGCTCACAGTGCCACTGTCCCCCTAACCTACCAATCAACAAATGGTTTCTGGCAACCACTGAACATGACAACCCTGACCCCTCATGGATCATGGAAACGGTGCAGAACCTTTCGCTCAGTCACTTGTGCTCACTTATTATCAGAGAAATATACAGAGACTGCACAGTGGGACGTTTTCAATAAATTTATTGAACCAGCATTATTCTTGCATAAAATACATGTGCTTCAATGATTATTAGACAGAAGCAGATAAACGTGATTGAAAGCACCAAAATCGTAAATCGCATATATAGTTCTACCATGGTGCTTAAGCAATGTGTGCATTTATAAAGCTTTATTTTGACAACTGGTGTCATAAGAGCTATAAAACATTTTATAAATACAATACAGAATAGATATAACATACAGCAACATAAAAAGTTATATACACAAGCAATACATCAATATAGACTATCAGACCCTCGACGCATTGCACGATTGTCGGGTCCAATTAGTTAAGAGATAATACACATCATATCAATTAAAATATATAGTACACAGTAAAAATGGGGGGAAAACTGCATAATGTTTCATCTTAATAAGAATCTTTGTTATGGGCTCGGCTAAGAGCCCCCATTGCACTTGCTAAAGGGCTCTAGCCTTCCTTGAAATAGCAGCAGAAATTATTAATGGATAAAGTGCATGTGCATGAGGTCTGGTTTTGTAAGGTGTCCCTTCCTGCACATAAACAATCCTTTAAATAGAGATGTTTTACAAAACACAATTTCTGATTGTTTATGTGCAGGAAGGGTACTCTTCCTGCACATAAACAATCATCCTTGTGTCGCAGGCATCCTTGCACCATGGTGCAAGGGTGCCTGCATCAGCAGGTGGCAGCAGTGTGTGCGCCAGCACAGGGGGCAGCACAGAGATGCAATATATTGGTGTAAATATGTCACATCCCTGTGCTTCCAAATTAACTCAGCGCGGCGCAGCAAAATGACTTGCTGCACCGCACTACGTTAGTATACTGTAAATCTGCCCCCAAATTCACAAGATGTACGGCGGAGCGTTCTGGGAGATAACCTCTATTCAGGAGCAGGAAAAAGATATTCACCAAACCAACTCAGAGAACCAGGAAAAGTAAACCAATTGTAATTCAGAGATGAATCCAGGTAATAACAACATTTTTCAGCCAAAGATAAAAGCATATGCTCGTAGTTTAAAAGGAATCGGCGGCATCAGTTCTTCAGGTTTACTGGGATCCAATGAGAAATCAGCATAATGGATTAAGTATTCAGAATCCGTCCGGTCTAATCTTGGCAGCTCAGCAGGTTTTGAAGTACCGGTAGATGACTCGATCTATGGCATGTATACATAGATGCAGTCAATTTGCCAAATTGAGATTTCTGTACTCGTTGACTGTACAGTTGCTGTTGTTTTCACAGGGAGAAGTAGCATGTCATTGTTGTTTACTTCTTCTCTTTGGAGGTTGGAATCTTCATTCGTAATTAAAAACTTCCATCTGAACTTCCTGTACTGTTGCGAGAGGAGTGCAGAGGCTTCTTTGTAAGCCCAAGAGCTAAACGCCAGACCCTGGTAGGAATGTAGTGTGCCAATAAAGACTTGCAAATCCTTTATGACAGTACAAGCATCAGCCAAGCGCTGTGGCCAAACCCACAGGACTCTGGGGCATGAATTCACTGCCACCAAGATATACTTGTAAGCCCCATCTGATTGTAAGGAGCCGAAGTGGTCCAAATAAACACAAGCGAAAGGCTTGCCTGAAATCAATAGAGGTGTCTGTTCTAGATGTGCTACAGTGGAGCCTTTCATCTGCTGGCAGATTTTGCATTTAAGGACAAAGTCCTTGGTCTGTTTTGACAGACTTGGCCACCAATAGCAGTGCTACAATAATGAAACTATAGCAGTAATCCCGGAGTGAGCAGACCTCAGTCCCTCATGTGGAGCTAGTACTAGTTCTAATCTACAGTCAGTGTTTAGTATGACTCTATCCCCCACTCCTGGAATCTGAGCTTACGGAATGCTTTGTGCATCTAACTTGTAGGAGTACTTGATTGGAAAGCCCTTCGGCAGGGCTGTTCTATTGAATGCGTCATTAACTACCACCATAGTTGTTCTGTCTATCCTCGTATTTGAACGAGTTATTGCAGCAATGGCAGCAGTAAGAAATGTTGCCTTGGCAGCCTCATCCTCTAGTGAACTCCCTTCAGCGTGAACGCTACACCTTAATGGCTCAATGTATGAATGACATGATCCCGTGGCAGGCCTTCTTTCAGCTTTGCCACCTGTTCCAAAAGCATCTTGCGCTTTACTGCTTCACTGTGCAACCTTTTGAATCTCAAAACCCATTCTGTCTCCAATAATGTAAATATGTGTTATAGGACTAGGCACAGTAAAATGAATCACACACAATTAGTATGGGGAATTCACGATCTGTATTCTGTAGTGTCAGTATCAGAGCATTTAGTTCCACAAGCTACGCTGTATAGTCTCCTAGGGACTGACTGAGGGTGTGTTTTCCCAAGATGGAAATTTCCGTCATGCATGCGCCCTTTTACAATTACGCTTCATTTTGACAGCATCATCTTTTCCCCACCAGGATAAATGTAGTGCAGACCATTTATAAATAAATAAATCCATATTTGTAAAGCGCGAACTGCTCACCCTTACGGGTCTCAAGGCACTGCGGGGCGTTGTGGAAATTAAGTGAGCTATTGCCCAGAGTCACATGGTGCTGAGCTGCCTCCGGGGATCGAACTTTGAGCCCTGTGCTCTGAAGTCAGCTGCCCTGGCTGCTGCACCACACCTCTCCAGATATTAAGGACATTTATGAAATTTGTACTTCATATCAACAAGAATACAGTCACAATTTAAGAAAATCGATTGTTTTATGGTGTGAGAAAATAATGTACCAAGATATTTTAGTTTGTCTTTCTGTCAAATAATATCTTTGCTTGGGAGCAAATCAGGTGTACAATGGACATTTAAAGGAATACATTCAGTTTTATTTGTTTTAAGCATATATTTTGAAATCTGAGTGTAAGCGCTAATTAAGTTTAATAATGGGGGATTGGAAGATTCTGGATTACCAATATATAGGATTAAATCATCAGCATAAGCTGAAGTTTTGATAGGAACTTTATTTATAATAAGGCCTTTAATTTCCACACAATTTCTAATGGCAATTAGTAAAGGCTCAATGGCAAGAAGAAAAAGCAAAGGTGATAAGGGGCAACCATGTCTAGTACCCCTAAAAAGGAAATATGTATTAGAAATTTGACCATTAATGGAAGGTTTAGCCATCGGACCAGAATATAGAGCTGAAATCATACGAGTAAACAAGGTGCCAAAATGAAATGCATACAAGGTACAGAAAAGATACTGCCAATGGACTTTATCAAAAGCCTTTTCCACATCTAAATCCCGGACACCAGCTGGGAGAGGTAATGATGATCCAGCGTTAATCATATGAAAAGATGATCTTACATTATTCCCCGAATGTCTGTTTTTCATAAAACCAGATTGGTCATATGCACGATGGTAGTAAGCATAGAGTTCAACATAGTTGCAAAGGTATTGATTAAATAAAGGAATGGGATGGTAATTTGAAACAGTAGCAGAATCTTTATTAGGTTTTGGGAGGACAATAAGCAAAGCTTTAGTTAACGATCCAGAAGTTGATCCTGCGCTACTAAAGTAGGTAAATAATTTGAGTGTACTAATATTAGCTAGTATTAGTCCTAATCTGTGGTCAGTGTTTGATATGACTTTATCCCCAACTCCTGGAATCCAAGCGTAAATTAGATAAATGGTGAGGAGAAAAGTTTTCATAAAATTCAGTGGGTATACCATCTGGACCTGGAGATTTAAGTAACGTAAGAGATTTAATAGATACATGTACTTCATTGAAAGTGATTAGTAAATCCAATTTATTTCTAACTGACATAGAAATTTTAGGTAAACCACACCTCTCTAAAAAATTATTAATATATAACATATCATTAGGAGGAGGTTTATTATATAAAGTTGTATAGAAATTCATTAAATATTTCTTTATGAGATAAAGATATTTGACCATTGGAATTATGGATAGCGTCAATTTGATTTGTATCTCTCTTAATACGAATATATTTGGACAAAAATCTTCCAGATTTATTAGCATTAAAACAAAATTTAGCTCTGTTATTAGAAATTTGTAGGCCCGCACTATTGCTTAATATGGAATTTAAATCATAACAAAGTATTCTTAATTGTATCTTATATTTGATGTGGTTAGATATGATAAAGAGATGTGATAAAGAGATGTTTATGCTTAGCTATTTGTTTATCTAATTCTAGAGTTAAATGATTTATTATTATGTGCCGTAATAGATATTGTCACCCCTCTGACATATGTTCAATGCCTCTCATCAATTAACAAGTAGAACCTTCAGGTTTAAAAGAAAAATAATCAAATATTGCTGATAACATTTTTGGCTGTTTTTATTTCATAAAGGACCACATTGATATTCATGTGCCATCAACTTTGAGATTTTTAAAAGTAGTTAGGACATAAAATGCATGAAAAGAGCGTACAATCAGAGATATCAATAATCTGGATAGTAGGATCAAAATTTTTATTTATTCATTGACGGGATATTGACAAATAATCAATTTGAGAATAGGAATTATTAGACAAAAAAAAAGTGAATTTTTGTCCGTTGTATGATTAAAAAGCCAAATATCTTGGTAGTGAAAAAAAAGGAGTGAAGTACGCCTTTGGAGGACAATATTTAGTTTGGGAAGTTCTATCCAATATTAGATCACATATGAGGTTAAAGTCACCTTCAGTAATAAGTGGAACATTACCCAATTTTAGCACTTTTGCAGTAAAAAAGACCAAAAATCTGGATCATCATTTGTAGGACTATACACATTACACAGGTGTAAAACAGCATTATCATTTTTGATTTTAACTATGAGAAAATGACTGTCAGAATCAGAGCATTTGTGTAGTATTTGGAGATTCATTTTTATTGCAAAAAAAGAATAGCAACTTCATTTTTCCTATTGCGCCGCAGGTGAAGAAAGAATATTATCAACCCATTTTTTATTCATGTAGGATAAAACAGTATCATCTATATGATATTCCTGAAGCAAACATATATTGGCCTTATATCTAGCTAAATAATATAAAACCTTAGTACTTTTAACAGGATGTTGTAAACCTTTAACAATAAAAGAAACCATTTTAAAACCTTTAATAAAAGACATCATCATGGAAGAGTGAAGAAGAAAAGAAAGAACCAGGAAGACTGAAAGAATAGAAAGAAGTTCTAACACTAAGAGAGAGGAGAAAAAAGAAAGATGCAGATAAACACAAAAAAGACAACATAGAAACATAAATAGTACTCTTGAATTGCACAGACGCATGACGAGAATTACCTGCCCCTAAATGCCCTTTAGCTAAATAGGCTAATTATAAAGAAATTTAAAGCATAGTGATCAAGTACCAGTCTCATTTGTTTCCATGGAAACTTGTGAATGTTGATCTAAGAAGAGATAAAGAACATCCGGATGCTCAAAGGACTTCGAGAAACCATCTTTCCATATTCACATAGTAGAGGGATCAAACAAACCATTTTTGAAACCATAGCTTCTCAGTCTTGGCCAAAAGTCAATCAACTCTTTGCGAATCTTAACAGTTTCCTTGGCAAAGTCTTGATGAAGGAAAATGTTATTCCCATTAACCATTGAAGACGGAATTTCTCTTGCCACCTTCCTTATCAGAACTAGATAATGATGATTAGGGCTCCCGGTTTTATGGTATTTATTTTTTCAACATTTCCGTCTGTATTTATCCATATTTATTTTTTGGCCATTTTATCTGTATTTATCAATATTTATTTTGTGTTTTGCATTTATATGTAGTTGAAAAACTGTGCCTTTCCATATTTATTTAACTGATAGACGCACACTCATACTTTGATGTCTATTGTGTTTTAGCTATTTAAGCTGTCAAATATTACATAACAATACATCCACTGGTAAATGCTAGCATTATACCATAAATGTATGTTGACATATGCCGTTATTTAAATACATTTCATTGTCTTTTTTTAATTTCCCATGCTGTCCATATGCTCAGCTGCTGGCCTATATTTCATCAAAGACAGCATGGAGAGCCACTTAAAAGGAGCAACATTTCTATATTTATCCCCTTTTAAAAATAAATGCAGAGAGAAAACACATTGTTTTCTGTATATATAATAAATGCAGAGAGAAAACACATTGTTTTCTGTCTGTATTTATGTGTAAAAATCTGTGAAAACGGAAAACAGGGAGCCTTAATGATGATGCAGAATTTTAAATATCATTTGATGGGGTTTGTTCTGGCTTGGACTGAGATGGTAAGGAATTTTATGCACCTTGTCAATCCCAAATGTTTTTGGAAGTCTTAGATGTAAAAGACCAGGTAATACCTTTTCCAAATACAACCTGCATTCATTCCCTTCCACATCTTCAGGTAAATTGAATTTTCACAAGTTGTTCTGTCAATTACGATTTTCTAAGTCAAGTAATAATTTGCTCATTGGCACTATTTTTGCTGCAATAAGGGTGAGACTGTCAATTTTGGCTTTATTTTCCTGAATTGTTATTGCATTTTCAGATAATTTTATCGAAAGACTAGCCATGTCTTTGCGTATATTTTTTTATGTCTGACGCAATAGTATCTGTGTTAGAGCGAGCAGCTTCTATTTCGTCAAGTAATATGGCTTAAGAGGGTTCATTAGGTTCCACTAATTTTGACAACTGGCAGAGGAGAAGTATTTTGTTTACGTTTGCTATGCATCACATGAATATAGTTTCCTTCCATAGCAAAAAAATACATTATTTTAGCAATAGGCACAATAATAATTGAAGAATTATGTAAGCAGACATAAAGACTCTGCAATACGAAGCGGTGCAGCAGTTAAACAAGCTGCAGGATTGTCTAGGCCTCTGCCCCTCCCCTTCCTCAATGTTACTCCGCTCACCTGACAGGCTTGATGCAGATGTCTCTTCAAACCAGCAACCACTAGCCTTAGAAGTTATATTCCTGAAAAGCACTGGTCTTGGCAAGCCACCGAGAGATGAAAACCAGGAGTAAGACGAGCATGAATTAGATGCAAAATTGTCAGTAAAGGACGGTCGCCATGGTGAATTAGTGGGAGACAGCCAACTTGATTCTCGTGTGACTCCCAGAGGGATTCACTTTTATCTGCTACCTGTTTACGTTGGCTTATATGTTCTTTTCAAAAGCTCTGTTGCACTTAACACAATTGGTACTATGAGTTTTTTATTGTCTTTGTTCACATCTCTTGATATTCCATACTTTCCCTATTGGCTAAGCAGTTACTTGTAACCCATACTTTCATTGGCTTAATCTAATCAGTGTTTGCTTCTTTTGACTCTGTTGGTATTGGGACAACCCACATGATCACAATTTGATTGCTTTATATAGTCACTCTAATTTGCGGTGTCAATGATTATCATGCACTATAGCAATATTAATTCTGTTTTGGTCCAAATCATTTTGGCTATGTCTGCTCCTATGCAATTCATGGGCTGTGAGAAACTCACATGCATACTTTGGGACTGTCTCTAGGACCTTGTTGGTGATTGTTTATTTTTATCTGTTTTTGCCTGTTCTCAGGTATGCATGCCACATTTAGTTTTCAGTCCACTTTCATAGGCAGCAGGGATATTATTTTAATTATTAGCTATTTAATTTCATTTTAACCCTGCTTCTGTTTATTTGGACTGAGTGTGAGGTTCTTTGTATGGTCACTGTATTTATACTGAGTGATGATCAAAGTGCTCTTTCCTTTTCTGTAGGTCTGTTTGAATATTTTTATGTTAATATAGGTGTATTTTTTTGCAAAAATGTAGAAACATTTAAAAATATATAGCATTCGATGTTCTGTGAGTAACATAAAGAAGGTATCCCAAAATGTAAGAAGACATTCCAATCTCCTTTGTATGTAAAATTCAAAGTCTTAGAAATTTTATATCTGACATAATCAAATGTGTGTTACAATAAAAAATTACATGGTCTATAAATATTTGTTTTGCTGCTCTTTTCACTCCCTCTTCCATAACATATGTATTTTGATGCCTTTAAACTTGTAATACTAAATCTGCAAGCGTAGTCAAGGCTGTGTCTGACATAAAATATTGAGTCTCAATATTGTCTAGAAACATATCTGTAGTGCTGTCATAAATAGAAATGTGGCCATGTAGTCATGGCCACGTAGAATGTAAAAGAGTTCTAGGGTTGACAGTTGATGGATGTTAGACCTGGCACCATTGGCGTGGGTCACCCTTCCATGCTGCCTCCTATGTTTTTACTGGTCTAGATGCTTTGGGCACTTTGCCACTGCTATTCAGTGCCAAAGTGTAAGTGCTCCCTATTGTAAGTTGTTGTATTGTATTTGTGACTCCATGATTGGCTTATTTGATTTACTTGTCAGACCCTAGTACAGTGCACCATGTGTGCCCAGGGCCAGTAAATCAAATGCTCCTGGTGGGCTTGCAGCACTGGTTGTGCCAACACAGTAGAAAAAGCTCCCTCGTGACCTATTGATTTTTCTGGGTAAGTACTCCAATTATACAGGCATAATCATATCAATACAAAACATTTGTTTTACTTTTTCATTATTTTTATTCTTTAGATTATTTCTTCATTTGGTATTTTCTTTTTTCGTGATTTAAAAAAAAAAGTTCATATCAAAATTATATCATAAATATCAAGAGATTATACATAATCCTCGATTCATTATTCTTGGACTGCTATACGTATATCACCAGGTAGAGAACAATACCACACACACCAGTCTCACTCTTTCACATTCACAACTTCACATATCTGGGTTTGTAAACACGTCTATTAGATGTTATCTCTGTTGCCCAATATGTAACCACTCAAATTGGTGGGGTTTTAAAAAGGACTTGGTCAACGCGTTTCGGTGGGATTGAACAGCGATGGAAACCACCTTCATCAGGACCCGCCAGATAAGATAGATGTTCTCTATGACCTGGGGTTTTATGAAAAAGTACATATATTAAAAAAGTCTACATTACTTATATGCCCATATTATACACTTGTAGAAAGAGACATTGTATGGATCGGTCAGTATCTTTCATAATCACAACCTTATTCACCCCATTGTGACACCTTATAACCCGCTCGGTGACTTATCTAAAAAAGCTCTGTCCAAGCTCAAACATCTCATTGAGGACACTACAACAAGATCACTAGAACGGAGGGACATTTGCAAACAAGAGTATGACTTTTTAAACAAGTCTTGTCCTGTAACACCAGCCCTATATGGTCTGCCCAAGACCCATAAGGATGTAGCAAATCCACCAATGTGGCCCATAATATCGACCATAGGCTCAAGTACTGAGCCCTTATCAAAATACGTTGGCACGTACTTATGTCCTCTGACCAGGACATATGCTTCCTTTATTCGGGATACGGGAGACATCATTGGGAAATTGGAGGGTATGCAATTCGATCCTAAAACTGAAATACTGGTAACGCTTGACATTGAGGCGTTGTACACCAACATTCCTCAATGTCAAGCGTTGCAAGCAGTAGCAGCCCTCCTTCAAAGGACCCCAGGAGAGAGGCCAGACGGTTTTATTCTTGAATGTCTGGAAATAGTCCTCCTAAACAACTTTTTTGAGTTTAATGGATCCCTCCATCAACAAATTAAAGGCACCAGCATGGGGGCTTCCTGTGCCCCCAGTGTTGCGAATATTTACATGGGGGAGTGGGAGAGAAGAAATGTTTTTAATGAGGCGGCTCTATTTTTTGACAATGTCTTCACATGGAGACGTTTCATTGATGACATTTTTTTCATTTGGCGAGGAGATTGTGCTTCCCTTGAGACTTATGTGATGTGGCTAAATGCGAGCGACCAGAATTTGAAATTTACCGCCAAGAGTAGTGCTCAATGTGTGGAGTTCCTTGACATCATGATTTCGGGAACGAATCTGCAGTTGGAGGTGAGCTTATTTCGTAAACCCACTGCAAAGAACACCATCTTACAGTATCAGAGCTATCACCCAAACATTCAAAAAGACTCAATACCTTTTGGTAAATTTCTTCGTATTCGAAGAAATTGTACTAGTATGATGGAATTTCACAAGCATGTTGATGCATTGAGGTTGAGATTGCTAGCTAGAGGCTATCCGAAGAGGCTGGTTCGCCACGCATACAAGAGGGTGAAATATTATAATCAGGATGCCCTCTTGGAGGGAACACATCGTACCCCGAAAGATCAGGTGGTCTGGGTGGTTAACCACTCTCCCTTTAACTTCAAGATAAAAAATATCATTCAGAAAAACTGGACAATTCTGAACACATGTGAAGAAGAAACTAAATTAGATCTACCTTTGGTGGCTTTTCGCAGATACCGACATCTTCGTGATTTACTGGTACATACTAGACCTCAGGCACAGGATAGGTTGCGTCAGACAATGATCACAGGACTACCCATGGTGATCGGCAATCACAGGTGTGGATCTTGCCATGCCTGTGACTCAGCCATAGTCACTGACTCCATTGAGTATCAGGGTAAGAGTTTTAAATTTAAGAGACCTTACCAATTGTAGGAGCCAAAATATTATCTACAGCATAACCTGCCCATGTAATCTGTCCTATGTTGGAGAAACTTCACGCGAGTTCAGAGTTCGATACAGCGAACATAAATCGGCAATACGTAATAGCAGAACAGAGGCCCCTCTTGTACACCATTTTTTAAGTAAACAGCATTCAGAAAAAAATGCAAAATGGTGTATCTTGGAAAAGGTGAGGAATCAAACAGGGACTCCCATGGATATTACTCGTAAAAGGAGAGAATGTTTTTGGATTTTTTCTATGGATACTGAAAAAAATGGGTTGAATGAAGAAATCCAGTGGAACATCACACAACCTTCGTAACCTTAGACTTACAGATAGACAAGCGTACGAAAGGGAAAATCCTTATATCAATATGCCAAAGGATGTAGAGGGCTATCTACATATATACTTGGGAGTATTCCTCATAGTAAAATCATTGAGGATATGGATTGTGTCTGTAAAAATACAGCTAGCATCCAGCTTCTAAACTCTTTGTCTGTCTCTTATGTGACTGATATGAGAATTCTTTCCATTTTGAAATCATCAGATTGATACGTAGTAATTAGCAAATTTAATTTTACAATACTATCGTAACTGCTAAATCTAAATAATCTTGTGAATGGTCTTAACCTCGATGCCATAAACAATGTAATAATATCGATACTTCAGCAATTTACTATGTGAGCAGTAGGGATCCACTGTCAACACAAAACCCTTTAATATGGTAGCTGTATTTCAGCAACGAAACAGAGTCTGTTGTCAATTTTGGTGACTCTGTCATGCAGGCGCGTACAATATTGTGAATGGCGGACATGATCGACGTAAGTCACCTTACAGGTGTAAATATAGACCGTTCCAAAATGGTGGGACTAGTCTTTGTGAACTAGTCCGTCATTGATTACCCTGCTCTAATGCTCGGATTGCCCAGTAAAATCTATCTTACTGGCGACAAACTCTGACGTCACCCATGCAGTAAGATTCAACAGTAAGGGATTGGGTTTTGTGCACCACGTGGTTAGAGTAGTTGCACTAAAGAGAAATTTGTGTTTTTCTCAATACGTCCCAGGTGCTCCAAATTAAAACAAATGCGTGCTGGAATTCAGGTATTTAAGAATGCCGTTTAAACGGACTGAGAATCGTTTGCGGCAACATCATGCAGGGAGACGGACGCTAACGGAGGAAAACTCGGGACTGAAGCGGTAAGCACGCGAATCCCTAACGCGAATCCCCAATGTAACTCATGGGTAAACCCTTAACGGTGGGTAATCACTTATTGAGAACTTTGGAAAAACTTGGGGAGGGCGAGCAGGCCTATAGTGGAAGGGACAAAGGGGAACTGAGAAAAACTAAGCTATGACACTTATGTGTAAGTCTCTATATGAGACTAAGTGGCCATTAAGTAATAAGAGCAGACTATTTGGTGAAAACACATGATACAAAACTCGATGCATTATAGATACCAGAGGAAGAACAACCCGGTATTTTCTTATTATTATTTAGACAGTGACGTGACGTACTGCGCAGGAACTGTTGATTTAGACGGTCTGACATCGCGGGCCAAAGAAAGAAAGAGAACGACAATTGAGCAGAAAAGAAAATCATTTTAAGGTACCTATTAAAGCATACAGTGAAACATTAGAGGTTTTGTTTACTGTGTAGAAACCAGCAAGTTATCATATCGGCCGCAATCCCTTTGTACATACAGGTGTCTCACCGGTCAAAAAACAACTCTGAAGCAAACTCCTTCCTGCTAATATTCTCCGCTTATGGAATCTCAGAGGTCATCTTTCTGGTGGGATACTTAAGGTAATATAATGTCCCCGCATTGAATATAGTCATAAGTGAGATCACAAACGATATCACAGTTATTAGATCTATCATGTTTTTTCCTTTTTTAGAGAGGAAAAAAACTTCAAGATAGCTATAGCGTTTCAATCCTAACAGGACTGAATTTCCCTCTTCAGTATCATCACAAAGTTCATTTAATGTAATAAAGGCAAAGAAGTAGGGCCTGTATACGATAACTGCTTCTTTCGTACAGATGTTAGAACCATCTCTTTGTTGTTTCCCTATATAGTTTAACCATGGTTGCTGCTTTATTAGAAGAAAAGTCTTGAGGAACTTTTGATATTTTTTGCTGAAGAATTATCCAGAGTAAGTTGTCAAAGGCGCTAATGTTTGAAATCAGCAATTGGGTTGGAAACTTTATAACGCAGGGTGAGAAATGAAGGTTCCTAGATAAATACAAGTCCGTGTTCCCAAGGGAATTTTATTAATATGAAATTTATGCTGATTCCTTTTTTTTAAAAAAATTCTTTTTTAGATAAGTCACAGAACGGGTTATAAGGTGTCACAATGGGGTGAATAAGAGTGTGATTATGAAAGATACTGACCGATCCATACAATGTCTCTTTCTACAAGTGTATAATATGGGCATATAAGTAATGTACTTTTTCAGATAATCCCAGGTCATAGAGAACATCTATCTTATCTGGCGGGTCCTGATGAAGGTGGTTTCCATCGCTGTTATTTATTTATTTATTTATTTATTTAGAGTTTTATATAGCGCGGACAAGACCCGTGGGTATCAGAGCGCTTAACATAGAAAAGATTACAAAATTACCGATTGACATTATAATAGCCATTATAACAACAAGCATATATGAGGTAGTAGGCGATATGTTAACAGTGGTGCTTAGATAAGTATCTTCTTAAAGTCTGTAACGTAAGCCTTAAGAGGTGCAAAGATACGGCTAGAGTCATAGTCATATCCTCAGGCTCGGTGAGGTAGGTTACATAGTGTTATCAGTGCAATTCCATGGTTAAATAGCAATAAGAGTTGAATAGGTTTGGCATGTGGTAAGGATTAAATAGATAGCTGTTCAATCCCACCGAAACGCGTTGACCAAGTCCTTTTTAAAACCCCACCAATTTGAGTGGTTACATATTGGGCAACAGAGATAACATCTAATAGACGTGTTTACAAACCCAGATATGTGAAGTTGTGAATGTGAAAGAGTGAGACTGGTGTGTGTGGTATTGTTCTCTACCTGGTGATATATGTATAGGAGTCCAAGAATAATGAATAGTGGATTCTGTATAATCTCTTGATATTTATGATATAATTTTGATATGAACTTTTTTTTTTAAATCACGAAAAAAGAAAATACCAAATGAAGAAATAATCTAAAGAATAAAAACAATGAAAAAAGTAAAACAAATGTGTTGTATTGATATGATTATGCCTGCATAATTGGAGTACTTACCCTGAAAAATCAATAGGTCAAGAGGGAACTTTTTCTACTGTGTTTGCTCTTGTTTTCCCCTCTCCTTCCTGACCTGAAAAGAAATTGCCTTAGAGGGGGTCTCCCAAATTCCTTACTTAGCACTGGTTGTGCCACCCACAGAAGCAGCTTGTAAAGTGTGGTTCAGGCCTGCCATTGCAAAGCCTGTGTACAGTCTGGGACTGCCATGTCGACTTGGCAAGTGCACCCACTTGCCAGTCCCTAAACCTTCCCTTTTCTACATATTAGTCACTCCTAAGACAGGCCCAACCGCAGGGTACATTGTATGTAAAAGATAGGACATGCCTTTGTGTGTGTGGCATGTCCTGATAGTGAATTACCGCCAATTCTGTGTTTTCACTATTGCAAGGCTATCTGTTCCCATAGGCCAGAATGGGCAGTTTGATTATAACATCTTATAATCATAACTGACCCAGGGATCAAGAGAGGAAAATAAAGTTTAGTATGTATGAACTCAGAATGTTAAAATACATCTTTTAGTGTGGGTGGTTTTTACATTCTGTGTTTGAAAATACCAATTTTAGAAAGTAGGTATTTTCTTGCCCAACCCTTCAGCATGCCTCTGCTAGGTTTGTGTATTCAATATCTGGTTTGTGAGTGACAGGGGACTGGAGAGGGCCTTGGCTCCAGCAGTCTGATGGGTCAGGGATGGGCGGAATAGGACCTACATTGAATAGAAAGTAGGGGGCGGAGATTTCCTTTCACTGACCTGAGACCTCATGGAATAGAGAGTAGGGGAGGAGATTTCCTTTCAGTTACCGGGGCCAGGTCTGCTCTCAAACAATGTTGTCTCCACCTCCTGCCAGGAAGCTGCACCCAGGAGGACAGAACTGGTTTTGGCCGGGCACAGAGACCCTCTGCCTTCAGAGGAGAATTGATTTTGCAGTATAACTATATAGGGGCCCAGAACCCAGAACTTTAGATCACTTCTGGGGATCAAGATGGATATTTGCCAAGAGAGAAACCAAGGAAGCTGAAGGAGGAGACTGCCCCAGTGCTGGTTGCTGTCTGGGGTTCACCTGCAGTGGTTACTCATTTCCAAGAAAAGGGAAAAGGAACTTTGTGTACTTTATCATCTTGACGAAGATCTCCAAGGGCTCGAAGCTGATCTTGCATCCTGTTCAGAAGTCTCAGGGTCACAAAGACTTCACCACCAGCTCCCCCTGAATTTCCTTGCTTGGAATTCTGCCTGCAGATAAGGGCCTGCTGTTGTTTTGGGCCCTCTGGAGACGGCGTGTCGCTGGGAGCTTGAAGTGCAATGCATCAAGGAAGAAGCGTGCTGCAGCAGTTGCCGTTGCATCGTCGAAGATGCGTGTCGCCAAGGCAGCTGCTCACCGTCGCATCACTGACGAAACGCATCGCATCACAGGAGAAGCGCGTTGCCGCCGCCGTAGAGGTCGCTGTCGTGGCTCAAGAGTTCACCGAGATGCGGCATGCCCATTGGGCGTGCATGCATCGCATCCAAGTTGTCACATCGCATGAGAGACGCCATTTGTCGAATCGCATAGGCTCGTCACATCGCATCGAGTCACCATCTTGTTGTATCGTCACCAGGCCACAGTAAGAAATGAAGCATCAACTCCCCACACAGTAAGGAAGTGACGCATCAACTTCCCTGCGACCCTTTTGTTTGTATTGCGTGATGCATCCCAGGTACTTTGAGAGTAAAGTGTTGCATTTACCATCTCCATTGCACTAAGCTATTTCTACCATTTTAAAGTCATATTTTTATTACAGTGTTGTGGTTTTTTTGTCGTTTGGTCTTGTGTTAAGTCTAGTAAAGATTACTCATTTTTCTAAACTGGTGTAGTGACCATTAGTAGTGTTTTCACTGTATTACTGTATGTGTTCACAAATGCTTTACACACTGCCTCTGAGATAAGCCTGTCTGCTTGTTCCAAGCTACCAAGGGGGTGAGCAGCAGTTATCCAGGAGTGTACCCTACCCCCTTTCCCTGACTAGAAGCCAGGGCCCCTGCTTGGTCAAAGGTACCTACCTCTGCCAACTAGAGACCCCATTTCTAACAATGGAGATTAGGGATTAACGGGCACATGCATCAATGTAGGCTTTTGCGATTCCTTAATTGCGATTATTAAGGAAAGGCGATTAAGGAATTCCAAAAGCCTCTGCATGTAGGAATCGCTATAAAATTAGCAATTCCCAACAATTCCTTAATTGCGACTAGCAAATTGCGAGTCACAATTGAAGAATGCATTCCCATTAATATGTGCCTACAGGCTCATAGGATTGAATGGGAGATTGCATGGGCAATTTGCGAGTACCGATTGCGCATGCATTTTCAAGGGTGCAAGGGTGTCAAAAGGACACCCTGTTGCACCCCTGAAAGTGAGTGTGCACACAAGCTGCGCACACACATGCCCCAAGGGCATGTGTGTATTTGTAACCCACAACTTTGAAAAATGCACTTGAGTGAATTTTTTAACGTTTTTGCTAATTACCATCAAGTTCAAATTGATCGTAATTTGTGCCCCCTATTAGCAAGATCGCTATGTGCGATTTCATCATGCATTACATTTAAGGAATTGCAATTTGTGATTCCTTAAATGCAATCGCTATTTAAGAAATCACAATAAATTGCGATTTCTTAAATTGTGAGAGCCTTTCAGTTTTATGCATCGCAGAGGCTCTTTTTGCGGGTGCAAACAGCTCGCAAAAAAGGTTGATGCATGTGCCTGTAAGAAGCAAGCAGACTGCTTTGTGTCCGTACAATAAATACCTCTAAAAGATACTGGGCCTCTGCATCGTTACAGATTGGCGACGAGCAACAATGTGAACCCATGTCTGCCTCATTGTGCTCTTTTGATTGCAGAAAGAGCGCTTGCAACGTTCGAAATAAGCAAAATCGGCGTGGTCAGATTAAAGTATTGAATTAGTGCAATTGCGATTGCCTGTCTCGCGCACTGAATTAATTTTATTAGGAAGGAAAACTGCTTACCGCAGTGCAGCGCAAGGAACAAACTGCTTCTCATGAAATGCGAGAATGCGCTTTGCAAATCTCGCGGCATTTCCCCGGATATGTCATAAACGGCGGCCATCTTAGATTCAGGCAAAGAAAATCTCACAAGACTTTACAAATCTCGGCAGCCATCTGGAAGTCAGGCATGTTTTGGGACATTGCAATTGTATATTATATGGCTCCCTATTAAGGTCAGACAAATTCAGTTTTAATTCAATTTTAAGCCAAAAAAGAAGATTAAATAACTAAATAGTACAAAATGGATGCTATACTAATAGAAGAGGGTGAAAGTTCAAACAGTGTGTCAGCACACACACACACGTAAATGAGCAGGAAGAGGAAAACGTGTCTAGCTCGATCTATTGAAGACCCTTACCATTTGATATTACAGATGAGCAAACACTTGCTCAAAGATGCGAAAAATGGATAAGACAATTTTAATATTTTCTAAAGGCCACATGCAAAACATATACTGATGAGCAGGCAAAGGATATAATGCTCAATCTAGTGGGTGATGAAGTGGAAGATATTATTGTCACATTCCCAGATGCATATAAAAAACACATATGAATACATCATGAAAAGTTTGAATGAAATATTTGTTCCACAAAGAAATGTAGATTTTGAAAGGTACACCTTTAACATGACATGCCAACAAGACTATGAAACCATTGATTAATTTGTGACCAAGTTAAAAAAATTAGTCATGTTTGTGAATTTGATAAGTTCAATAATGAGGAAGCTGTAAGGTTAAGGGTTATTCAAGGGTGTAATTCAGTAGAATTCAGGAAAAAAATTCTTGAGAAAACATACTATTTGAAAACAATAGTATGCATGGCACGTACTGATGCTCATGCAGAAAAACATGCAAATAAGATGGAGCAAGGAAGAGTTAAAGCATTAGAACAAGGTTACCAGATGACCAAGAAAGACAGCAAAAGTAAATAAAAAGATAAGAAAAAAGATGAGAAAACTATTAACAGAGTGGAAAAGCCAGCAACCTTTAGAAAGGAGATAAGAACAGGTTAGTAGATGTGGACAACCGTTTCCACATATGAATGTATGTCCAGCCTTCGGACATTAGTGCAAGGAATGTAGAAGGATTAATCATTTTTCTACTGTATGTAAATTAACCCTGGGCGTAGTTTGCGTAGTAGCGCTACGCGTAGCTACGCGGAGTGCACTTTGCATTACGCAAGCTACGCGTAGCTAAGCGAACTGCGTAGTGCACTGTGCAAAATGCTGTTCGCACTGATTGCACAGTGCCAGATGCTTGTCCGCACTGTGCAATCAGTGCAAACCGCATCTTGCACAGTGCAAGCAGTCATTTTCTGCCGCTCGAGTAGATTTGTACTCGAGCGGCAGGTTTCTCAACACGGACTGGTAGTTTTTCGTCGCGAGCATACGCGATCACTCGCAATGAGAAACCTGACCTCCCCGCGTTGTGAATCTCGCCGGGAGGTTTCTTGATGTTGCTGATCGCGAACTAGAAAAAAGTCTTGTCGGGATGTTATTTTGCTTGCTCGCGGTCACCAACTTGACAATGAGGACAGCGAGCAAGCAAAACATGCTCGCTACGCTACGTGCTTTTGCACTGTGCTATGTGCAATTCGCGTAGCGTGTAGTTGCGCAAACTACACAAGCGTAGCGTAGTGCTACGCCCAGGCCTAATGTAAATTCAAAAGAATGGATAATGGAAGAATGTGGAAACATCAAGTGAAAGGGAATACAAAGTATGTCAGACAAATGGAAAGTGTTGATGATTCTTTCACTGATGAATTTGAACAAGAGGAATTGTATTTAATGTCAGAAGGAAATCAAGATGAAAAGATCAATCTGTTAAAAAAGGGAGATATCGAAAAAACAGCTTCTGTTGACATATTAGTGGGATCTCAAAAAGTTCCTTTTGTGCTAGACAGTGGAGCAACATGTAATATCATGTGCACGACTGAATATGACAAAATGGAAAATAAACCTCCTCTTGTTTCGTCAAATGTCAAAGTTTTCCAATGGGGTGCAAAAAGCCCTGTAACATGTTTAGGGAAGTTCGAAGAAAGTTTATCTTATGGAAACGTATCTCTTGAAGAAGAAATACATGTATTGAAAGAGAAACTGCTGGCCATGTTTGCTAAGCAATGTCATAGCTCAGTTAATGGGACTGTTGGCTATGACGTTTCACGTGACAATGGAACAACTTGTACTAAAAGAGTTGCCTGTTTTAACGAAAGGTCTTGGAAAGTTAAAAGAAACAACTATTTTGCTACATATTAATGAGAAAGTGAAACCAGTAGCACACAAGCACAGGAGTTCCAATTCACATGAAGGGTAACGTTGAAGAGGAAATTAATTCTTTACTTAAACAGGACATAATTGAGCCTGCTACTGGGCCAACACCTTAGGTGTCTCCGGTTGTTGTGGTGCCGAAAAAGGACATGAGCCAGATTAGAATCTGTGTTGATATGAGGATACCGAACCTGCAAGTGAAAGAGAGAGGCTTCCTGGGCCTCGTTTGAACAACATGATTAGTATTTTGAATGGGGTAACAGTTTTTTCGAAATTGGAACCCTGCAAAGGATATGATCAATTGGAAATTGATGAGAAATCAAGATACATTACAACTTTTTCAACACATGTAGGAGTGGAGCCTAAATTGCGCTGTTCCAAGTTAAAATAATTTGCATTTGATAGCAAATTCTATGGCTACCCCTTCTTGAGACTTATTCTTACTCCATAGTTCTGGGCCAAACAATCATTGGCTTTGTTTCTAAGCAGACCAAAAACAATTTATAATTAATTTGTTTTCTGACAAATTTCTCAACGAATAAATCTAGGATTATAATGTGTCCTTTTTGTTGTCCAGATTAGGGTAGCATGACATAGTTTCATTGTAATTTAAATTAAATGAATAAAGTTGAGTGCATCCAGTTCTAGGCATTTGAGAATCTGATTGTGGGAATCTTTCATTCTTTCGCTATTGTGTTGTAATTCATACTTTCTTGTGGTTGCAATATTACATAATCTAGTCATGACTGAATTAATCCTGCTTGTTAATTTATTGTTCTACGAGTGCAAATTATAGAGTATCCATATTATGAACAAAGCATGTAGGCTGGAAAAAAGTAGGGATGAACAAAATCCATGTAATTTGCTTTCGCATAACTATGTGAAATGTTGAAAAATGATGCTGTTTATTAGTGTGTAATGGGTCCTTGCATCCTCATTAGACACACAGATGTCTTTCAGGCTACAAAATGAGTGCAAAAGAATTAAAGCACCGTGAACAACAGCAGCCCATGTTTTGTTGTTTGCATTGTTACCCACTCTACTCGAATTTGATACCATATCTGAAGCCGACTCTCTAGCTGAACTAACCAAATGCAAATCAGGCTCACCTAAAGACCCCCTGCCTGCCAAGCAATATAAAAAATACGCATCCCTTCTTAACCCTTACCTGAATCTCATCTGGAATCATTCACTCAGAACGGGCTGTTTCCCTGCCAAATGGAAACATGCCTCCTTAGTTCCCATCCTAAAAAAACCTAACTTGGATCCAGACAATCCCAGCAACTACAGGCCTATTTCTCTCCTGCCCGCCCCTGCTAAGATCTTGGAAAGACTGGCACACTCCCAGCTGTCGAAATACATTGAAACCAATGGTCTTCTCCACGATTCCCAGCACGGATTTAGATCGGGTCACAGCACCGAGTCGGCCCTTATTGAAATGGCCGACTCGGTGAGATGGACGCTCGATCAAGGATCGAGGGCGGTGTTGGTGCTGCTAGATTTATCGGCAGCATTCGACACCGTCTCTCACAAAATCCTGCTGGAAAGACTGGAGGACCTCGGGTTGGGCGGTGCTGTCCTAAATTGGTTTTCATCCTACCTTTCGGACCGCACGCAACAGGTCTTCACACCCCCTTTCTCCTCTTTGGCTAGACCGCTCAAATGGGGAGTCCCACAGGGCTCTTCTTTGAGCCCGCTCCTTTTTAACGTGTATTTCACCCCTTTAGCCAAGTTGATTGCACAAACAGGGATCAAATCTACTTCTTACGCTGACGACATCCAGCTTCTTTTCACTTTCGACTCCCATTCCCCCTCTGCTTTTGATCCTTTGAAATCTTGTCTCAGGGATATCTCGAGCTGGATGGATACCAACTCCCTTCGCCTCAACGCCGGAAAAACAGAGATTCTTTTTTTTAATACACCATCCCCCCTGGACTCCAGGATATGGTGGCCAGAAGACTTGTGCCTAGCCCCCATCCCTAAAGACTCGGTGAGAAATCTCGGAGTCCGCTGGGACACTCAACTTAGCTTCAAAAATCAGGTGCAAACAGTAGCAACCTCTTGTTTCGCCAAGATTAGAACCATAAAACGCCTCATCAACTACTTGCCGGCAGACTGCCGTAAGACTGTGATCCAGGCCTTGATCATATCCCATCTTGATTATGCCAATGCCCTCTACCTTGGTGTCACAGCGGGCCTCTGCCACAAACTCCAGACGGTCCAAAATGCTGCCGCCCGGCTGGTTGAGAGAATCCCGGCCAGACACCATATTACTCCTCATCTCCGTAAGCTACACTGGCTGCCCATAGCAAAAAGATGTGTGTTCAAAGCCATGGTACTGGCCTTTCGAGCTTCAAAAGGCAAGGGATCGGCACACCTTAAAAACACCCTTCGACCTTATGCCAACTCCAGGACTCTACGGTCCAATTCCCTCCATTTCCTGGAAACCCCTCGTTTTAAACGATCTCGGGCAGGTGGCAAAACCTTTGAGGTTTGTACCTCCCAGTGCTGGAACAAACTCCCATTAGCCATACGCACCTGTCAGACAGAATTAGTCTTCCGTAAATCCCTGAAAACACACCTATTCCCATCTTAAATCTGGATATCTGCCCCTCTGACCTCCCTTTTGTTTTCAGAGTTTCAGCGCCGGGACGCCCCGTTGGGGCCACTGCGCGCTCTATAAAATTCTCAAAATAAAAAAAATTGTTCCTATATGATACATTTTACAGTAAATGGTGTGTAATTACGGAACATGTCACAATAGTGGAATTTCAGGAATTTTGCCTAACAAGAGTAACTTAAATTTACCAAAATTACTTCAAGTACAAAATAGTATGCTTAGACATAGTTTAATACTTTTCTAACTTTGTGTATGTGTGTGTTGTGTATTACAGTATATTTGCAAAGTTAGAAAAGCTTTAAAAAAAATAAAACTTTTCTCAAAGTTTCTCCTACTGCAAGGTGGCATACATTTTCGGCACATAGGCAGGTCTACCTTTTTTAGTAGATAGGGTTTTGCGTTAAAATCCATGTGTGGTTGCACGTGACTGCCCATATACCACACATGTGCCACCCCCTTGACTCAAAAGTGAAAAGTAAATAACAAATCAACAATTTGCACTTGGTGTGTGTCACTTTTGATGAGTTTTCACCAGTGCAAAGTGTTGATAAATATGGCACCCCAATGGAATCGCACACCATCCATCAGGACTCTATTACAAAATTTGAGCTTTTCAGTGACCACTGAATGAGATCAGCGATTTCCCTAGAACATCGATCATGAAGGCTCAATATTCCTTGGTAGGTGGCACAGTGTGATGACAATCCTGGCATGATGCTGATACTTTGGAAGACAGCTGTATGTGAAGACTTATGCACAGACTCGGATAGAGAGATTATATTCAAATAATGTAAAGTATGAGGTAACAGGGAATGACATACGCACACAGCAAATACTATGACACGAATGCAGCAGAGTACAAATGCGTGTGCTCAACAGGTGCCAGTGGATAGCCACCTAAGTAATTGATAATAATCTCTTGCTGCACCTGCAGCTCCACAAATCAGAGAAAGTAGAATAGGGCCCCACGCAGGTGTGGGTCATATAGCATCATACTCCTCTAAACTAAGGGCAGCATTTGTTGAGTGTTGACATCTACCTCAAGAGCATAGGGACCAAGCGAAATGCGAGGTTGAAGTCCTAGTACAAGACGATCACTTATCGGGTCTAATAACAGGAACCTCGGATCTGGGGATATTTTGTATTTCCGCAATTACATTGAATCAAGGGAAGAAAGAAATCAGTCCAGAAAGGTTAGGTTGGCAGAGTTAACATGTCATTTATGTCAAAACGTACCTGTAGCCCATTACAAGTTGAGTTTCTGGTCGCAAAGTCTGTGATTTTATATTGTACGCTTTGCGACTGCAAACACAGTTTTACCATTTGCCAGGATGTCTGGCAGGAAAATTAGGGGCCTGTTTAACCATGTCTTCTGGCCTGTAGTAAACCTTTGTCCGTTTTTAAGTTTGGGTTCTCCTTTTTATAAAAACACATCTCACTTCCTGATAAAATTGATATTGCTGGAATAGCTCTTATTATTTTTAATTTCTCATGTGGTTTCTTTAGTTCTCTTTTCCTTGCCACAGTTTCTCTGATTGCTGTATTTGCCATTTTCACAGTTTCCTGTACACTGCTTCTGTATTTCACGGTAATCAGCGAAGTCCAAGCTGTGGTGTGTAGAAACATAGCTATGATGGACTTTATTTACACTTTTTCATGCAAGTTGGAGGTTGAACGGTGTCTTTGCATCACTCTGGCTGTATTCACATTCTCATGAAAGTCACAGGAACCCAAGATGGGCTAAAATATCTTGGCCTTATGTCAGCTAGCGAGCAGGTTGTTCAAGATTCTTGGCGTGGGAGTTGCACATAGAGAAGACTACCATGTTCAGTATGTGTTAAGAGGTGGTGACCAGATTGTACATATGATCTGGATGTACACAGTGTATGTCTTGTTGTTTGCCATGTATTTCCGTCACTATCCATCATCTTAATCTCCTGTGTCTTTCAATCATTCCTCTCACCTTTCTTCAAATGGTTATCTTTATTTAACAACACTATTTGTCCTCACATCTCCTTCCTTTCCTCATCTTCCTTTACTCTCTTATCTGTCCTTGCACCTCTTTCCTCATTTTCTCCTTTAAGGACATATCTTTCCTGTGCTCATGTTTCTTTCTTTTCTCCCTTTCTTCCACTAATATTGCCTTTACTTCCGTACTTCTGATCTCCTTTTTGCCTCAACTCACCACTGCTTCCCTTCTTCCACGACCTTGCTTATATTACCTTGTGTCCTCTTCTCTCCTCTGTTTATTTCTCCTTTTCCTTGTATCTATGGATACAAGGAAAAAAGGTTTCTTTGCTCCTTCTATTTTTTCCAACATCTCATTCATCCCCTTGACACCCCTGAACTCCTTACTTTGCTCCCCTCCACTCTCTAGAGTCACACAACAGATATCTATTCTGACTCTTTCTACATGCACGTGGTTGTTGGCAAGCATCTATACTGCCCTTAATCACTGTACCCAAGGATTAGGCATTCTCTTCTGTTTCAACCCCCTCTTAAGCATCATCATCCACTTTATTCTTACACCCTCACTTCCCTGTCTACCATGTATTTTTCACTTCTTTCTTTCCTTCGTGTTCTCCACTATTTCCCTGTCATTCTGTATTGAATAGTATTTAAGCATTTCTATAGTGTGTCACTCCTTTATGTGGGGCACTGAAGTACATTTTTGGACAGGTCATACGGTAGAGGGTCAGAGGAGTATTGTGGGATGGTACATCAAAAAGGCCAAGTAATACATTTGGCAATATGCAACAGGCAGAGATACTGTAAAATGGTGGGAAATTGGGACTATTGGGAGTTGGTGACATTAGCAGAAGACGTGTGCTGTTTTAAAATTCACAGTTACTGCCTACTGCTGTTCAAATTTATGTCATGAATGAGGAAAGAAGAGGAAAAGAAATAAAGCTTGGCAATATGAGCCGCCACCATCTATTAAGGCCCAGATTTCATCTGCTCCTGCTAAGCCAAAAGAGGTGATCCAGTATTTTATGGGCCCACACTTTACTTACTCTTGGTCCTCTGATAGACCTTTTTAGTCGTACTGAGGGGAGAGGGAGTTAGTATTCAATAACCTCAATCTGATTTATTTTACAGTGCAACCTATTTGGCTACAAAATGAGGAGCAGAAATCGGTAGGCAAGTTTAAGAATGTTTATTACAAATTAGTAATTAAATTCAAATGGCTCACTCTCAATACCATGCTTTAAAGATACAGTCTTACAACTGAAAGTTGAGTCCTCCTAAAGAAATTGAGGCAGACCAGAACTAAGCAGACATGCAATTCAGTGGCTGCAATGCAGAATCACAACACCAGTATCTGATGTTCAGAAAACAATCTTGAGTTCTCCCCTCTATACATTAGTAGTCTAAAATCACAAGCATCGTGAAAAGTGGAAGATGGTTTAGGTAATCTACTAAGTCTAAAAAATCTGCGAGTTCCATGTAGGAAACGGGGACAGGCAAGATAAATTAGGTAGAACAAGTGTTTGCATCTCAGAAGCTCAATCAAGAGTCTTTAATGGGGCAGAAATAAGTGTCACTCTAAGCCATACTTAGGGCAGAATCCAAATGAAGCCTAGAAGTCTAAACCCTTCAAAGTTCGCTCAAGGAGGAGTGGGGAATCGTGGAAAGGGTCTGCAAGGGGTGCAAGGAGAAGTTCTACATAGAATCATCAGAAAGAGGAGTTCAGCAAAGAAGTCCTCAAAAAGTCTCCAGGGAGTGATCTGATAGGTTCAGAGGAGAAATCTGCAGAGTTCTGGGGATGTCTGTATATTATAATCCACAAAGTCCACATATGACACCCCTTTAGTCACACCATCATAGAAAGTCTATTGCTCATGTTTGTTCACATATTTGCAGACTGCAAAATTTACCAATTGTCCCACACTAGACATGGGAATTACATCTTCTCATACCCAGGTCAGGAAAATATAGTCCTTTCATAGTGCTCATGTTTTCCATGTGCTTTTGCCAAGGTCTGCTTCTCAGGCTATGTCTATGTCTTTAGTATATTTAGTTCATATTGAATAAGGTATTCAATGAATTATCAAATTACTCAAAGGTAAGTATGTCTTAAAACTATGTTTGAATGTACATACATGCAACATTAATGCATATATCGCATAACTTTGGTCGTTTTAATTGAAATAACATTCTACAAGTGTGAAAATGTTTTTGAACTAATAGTCAAATCAATAAATGTTACTAGTTATGTATTAGCTGTACAGCAGAATAACGTGATAATGGGTTTAGAATTCTTATATTTTTAGCTGGTAAGGCCAATCAGTTATTAAATATACATCAAATGATCGACTCTAGGTCATCTATATTATATACTTCTATATATTAAAGATGAGTTCTTAATCCAACATCAGAAAATATTTCACTTAACATAGTAACCACATACTGGTGAGTAAATTCTGAAGTTCTACAAGCAATGCACTCTTTAAAAGTACTGTCAGCTAAGTTTTTCTTTAATCATTGTGTCATGTAAGAAATATGTGCAAAGTACACACTCATTGTATATGTCTCTGTGAACCTTCTGGTGACATATATATGACGTACAAAGAGTGGACAACATTGTGTTGCACCAGAGACAAATGTTTTGAGCAGGAGTTCAAGCTCCAATCCCCTCTTATTTTCCCAAAGCCAGATGAATATCAGTCGGGTGAGCTGTATTCAGGTCATGGTTAAGACCGTAGTCAGACTGGTACCTTGCACATATGAGGATGTGATGAAGCACTTGCAGGTAGCTGCCTTGACTGCTCAAGAACGAAGGAGCAGGTCCTGAGTTACTGTTCTTTCCTTCTGCCTTCATGAAAGTGTTCTATATTTCTTAAATCCGAGAGACCCTAGCTCTTTCTAATTTTCCTGAATATGCATATTCCTGCTGTTCTAGATTTTACTCCCAGACATCTACTTTCATTATTCCTAAGGAATGACATTTCAGGGTAGAAAAGAGACAATGTCCTGCATGGAATGATTTTAAAAATATATCACATTCAAGGACCACACAATCAATTTTCCTGCCATCGAACATTTTAGATAAATAAACCAAACATAACTGTGCTACTGAAAGAAGAAATAGTGCACTACAAATGAACCAATACAATACAATATAAGGCATATGACTCTCTAGTCATTATTGTAATTGTAAACTGCCCATTCCTTTCCCACGCCTGTGAAAATACACGTTTGTTGATGGATCAGAATAGCTGGTTAATCATAATTACTGACCGCCCCCCTCAGTTTTCCCAAGAAAAATTTAGGCAGGTCAAACAAGGGGAAATGTACTAGGGAAATGCCCAGGATTAACCTGCACATGCGGATGTTGCTGTGATAAGTAGGCCTGGGCGAAGCACAACGCTACGCTTGCATAGTTTGCGAAGTTTGCGTAACTTCCCACAACGCGAGCTGCACGTAGCACAGTGCGAACATGCCTAGCGTAGCATAGTGCAGCGGTCAATTTTTGCTTGCTTGCGGTCCTCAACAACAAGTTGCCGACCGCGAGCAAGCAAAATGACATCCTGGCGAGACTTTTTCCTCGTTCGCGATCAGCAACATCAAGTTGCCGATCGCGAGTGTGGAAAATAAACCTCCCTGCGAGATTCTCAACGCGGGGAGCGCTATTTTCTCATAGTGAGTGTTCGCATATGCTCGCGACAGCTCTCAATGAGAAACTACCAGTCCGCGTTGAGAAAGCTGCAGCTCGAGGAAGAATCTCCTCGAGCGGCAGAAAACTACAGCTTGCACTGTGCAAGATGCCGTTTACAATGATTGCACAGTGCCGGATGCTTGTCCGCACTGTGCAATCATTGAAAACGACATCTTGCACAGTGCGAACATGCTACTACGCAGTTCGCATAGTGCTACGCGAAGCTCGCATAGTGCGAAGTGCACTTCGCATAGCTTCACAAAGCAGTACTTCGCAAACTACGCCCAGCCCTATAAGCACCAAACTCTGCATGTTATTACGTATTTAAGTGAGAACATCTCATGAGAGTGGTTTTTTATCAGCCCCATTAAAAATCACCCACTGAGCCACTCACAATGAGGGACTATATTTATTTAAACTCTCTGAAAAAAGTGCACTGACATTCTTAGCCCACACATACTGCCTGCAATACCCTAGTCTTCTAATTGACTTTAAAATGTAGAAAATATTTAAAAAATATTCCAACATTTTCCAAAAAGTATTTATACATTTGGAAGATCCGTTTACAAAATATCTCAGTGAATTGTGGAAAGTTAAATTAAGTATTAAGTATTTTTAAACTTCAGTCCCTGGACGCATGTCCTGGAAATTATGCTTCTATTGAACGTCTCTACTTGAAATGAAAACAATTTAATTGACTGTGGAATTTATTTTTAGATTCTTCCCAGCCCTGCGGATGGTTAGCAAACTCAGCCTGATAAACATTTATAAAAACCCTTGTCAGATGTTTCACAGTAATCTTTGGGACATGTTACAAGTCAACGTTTCTTAACATGGGGTCTTGTATGGGGGTTCACAGCTGGTTAGAATATTAAATCATATTAGCAAGTTAAGATTATTAAAGTATGTATACATTAAAAAGCAACATTGAAAAACTTCAAATGCTTTGTAACTGTGAAGATATTTCAAACTGGAGGCTAAAAATGTAGGGCATGATTCATGTAATAAATGAATGATGCTAAGTCCACTTAGTAGTTAAGATCCTTTATTGTAGGTTCCTTCCAGGTTAGACAGATAAGTTAAGTTATAAGGTAAACTATAGATAGACCCCACCAGGAGCTCGCTGTTGGTAGCTCAACCTCAGATGACCAACTGCCTTAATAGGGAATAGAAAGGTACAGATAGCTAGAGAGGCTCCTTGGCATTCTATGATGTCATAAGTATAATAGTATTGTCTAGCCAGAGAGGAACAGTGAAGATAGTATTTACTACACATCCTCTCTCTTTATGGATTAATAGCAGAACAAAGGAATGATCAGCAACAATACCTAATGTGTCTCAGACAGCAAGGAAGTACACATTTTAGAATAACCAAAAGTAGTAGTGTACAACAAAAGATGACCTTAACATGAGGTATTATTATTTGAGAAAAGAACAAAGAATCAGCATTATGACATCAGCATTATGACATAATATTCCACATCCCCTCTCCTTAATAAAAGAGTGAGGTTTTGCAACAAAACTAAAACTACCCTTAACATTACCCTTGAAGGATATACGCCGACACTAAATGTATGATAAAATACAACTGAAAATCTCACTTAAATGAAGCCCTGGCCAGTAGCTACAAGCAGGTACACTCAGACAAAATACAGTGTACAAACAATCTTTACTAATAATAGGAGACGTTGAACCTCTCCTGAAAAGGGTATGTTGCAGAACAGCTTGGGTGTTGACTACCCAAAAACCCCCCCACAAAGTTTCCCTTGAAAAGGGTATACCGCAGAGCAGACTAAATATCTCTGGGAACAATGGCATGGAGTAGCCATTAATACTTATAAAATATACTATGGGCGTTGACTACCCAAAAAGAACACATAACCTCCCCTGAAAAAGGGTACACCGCAGAGTAGACTAAATATCTCTGGGAACAATGGCATGGAGTAGCCATTAATACTTATAAAATATACTATGGGTGTTGACTACCCAAAAAGAACACATAACCTCGCCTGAAAAAGGGTACACCGCAGAGTAAACAAAACATCTGTGGGAAAAAGGGGCATGTACTAGCCATAAATACTTATGGAACATACTATGGGCGTTGACTACCCATTAACATGCCTGAACAACCAACTATGGGCATGGACTACCACAGACACTAATGTCCCCTTGAGAGGTTACAGCGTAGAATAAAGACTATAACCCTGGGACAAGGGATGGAGCATGTACCACCCGCAAATACCAAGTATGTGGGGCATGGACTATTCACACAAAAAAATTTATCTCTTTTAGATAGGGTACAATTCAGGATACTAACCCTGACTATATGGATGAACATACACTATAACATGGGCATGGACTACCCTCACAAAAACATCTTCCCTAGAGAGGCACCTCAGGGTAACAACCCTGACAACATGGATGGGCATTGATTACCCAAAAACACCAAACTACATCCCTAACGCAGAATATAGACTTTTCAAATGAGCACAATAGATTTGCTATGTTAAAAACTCACACCACATTCCTGAAAAAAAACAGTGTTAACTCAAATGCAAAGATGAAATAACTGCAACACAAATAATTAAATAAATGATATTGGCTCCGGTGAGCGACATCTCACCCGGGATCTGTACACAGATGTGCGCAGTCATAGCTGAATGTTCCCACGCGATGAGAAGATCGATTTCTTAATAGTGATGACTGTTCACGCATATTGTCACAAATCTTATTAATATTGACTCATATGTCGTCTGTGTGTTGAGGCACGTTGTATACAAATACTACAAGAAACGTTGGCAGTCGAGTACTCCAACGAAGAACTGAACAGCTGCTTATGGACGCGCCGAACAGCAACTAGGAAGCGCACAGAGCAAGCTGTTGTCATGGCAGCTAAACAAAATACAACATGGCCGCTACGTTTGTCGTAGTGACGTAAGGTGCGTGAGGAATGTGTCTCCTATGAAAATTGACACAGGCGTCACAGGAGCGAAGAGCATGAAGAGAATCTTGCCTCACCAACTCTTCGAAGCATTCTATAGATGTCATCAGAAGGACGGCCGGCAGGAAGGTGAGAAGATCGCTTGTGGCCTACCGTCGACCAACGGACAAAGGCATCCAGGACGGTGAGTAAATGAGTTCGGAAATGCGTCGAAAGTTGAGGCCGTTTACTCTTCAAATCCTGTCACAATATTGTAGTGCTTCTTTAAATGTGCTAACAAGAACAATGCCGGACATAGAATGCTCACATCTGCAATTTTCTATCTAAATTGCAAAGAGTAGGGTTCGTGTGCTGCCTTTACTTATAGAGTACTGCAAAGCTTTTAATCCGATCTGCGCAGAAGACAGAAAGTGTATGAAGCGGGATTCGCAGAGTTCATTATAAACCACTTGACTCATACAAAATTGTCTCTCGAGTGAATGCTCGTATTACCACACTAGGCAGAAACGAGTTGAGCAGGCAGAGGCTGTTATAAAACTTCGCAGAGCACACAAAACTCAGTTTGAGGGTTGTTTGCAGACAGATGATCACGTCTAGTAGACAAACAGTAGACACAACTCTTTGGTGCAGAAGAATACTTCACTCGTAAACTGACAGCAGACTTTAAGCTGAAACACACGCCCTCGGCGTAGGCTGTCCAGATGGATTTGGACACTGGTGGGGTCGGCGGGGCGTTACCTTAATTGTGAAATGAAGTGTCCTTGAAAGTCTTGAATTCTTGAGTTCTTTCCTATAGTTCCTTAAGTCTTTATCTCTAGATCACGCGTAGGTTCCTCCTTTTAAAAATCGTCGCCAAGTTGTAATAAATGAATGATGCTAAGTCCACTTAGTAGTTAAGATCCTTTATTGTAGGTTCCTTCCGGGTTAGACAGATAAGTTAAGTTATAAGGTAAACTATAGATAGACCCCACCAGGAGCTCGCTGTTGGTAGCTCAACCTCAGATGACCAACTGCCTCAATAGGGAATAGAAAGGTACAGATAGCTAGAGAGGCTCCTTGGCATTCTATGATGTCATGAGTATAATAGTATTGTCTAGCCAGAGAGGAACAGTGAAGATAGTATTTACTACAATTCACAATAGACCTCTATACTTGTGGCGGAGGCCCCACAGTAATGGCAGAGGCCCTGCAGTAATGGCAGAGGCCCCGCAGTAATGACAGAGGCCCCGCAGTTATGACAGAGGCCCCGCAGTCATGCAGAGGCCGCCCAGTAATGGCAGAGTCCCCGCAGTAATGGCAAAGGCCCCGCAGGCATGGCAGAGTCCCCGCAGTTATGACAGAGGCCCCACAGTCATGCAGAGGCCCGCAGTAATGGCAGAGGCCCCGCAGTAATGGCAGAGGCCCCGCAGTAATGGCAAAGGCCCCGCAGGCATGGCAGAGGCCCTGCAGTTGTGGTGACAGCGGGGCCTCTGCCATGACTATGAGCCTTCCTCCACGAGTACAGACGCCATTTTGTGAATCGGGGCTCAGTATTCATCCTTATCTTGATTCCTGGAAGCAGCACCAATACAGCATTCAGAATCTGAAATAGATGAATGGCGGACTCATTTGAAGCACTGGTATGCTCTGATGGAAGAACAGCATGCACTAGGAGGAAACCCGTCGAAATGTGATATGTTAGACTAGTATATCGCCTCGTCTTTTAGAAATAAAACCACATTTTGAAAAGCTCCAACCTAACCATTAATTGATTTAGTTTCAATGTATATTTTTGGTTTGTGAATAAAATCAATATTTCATAATTTCTGCATTTTTTGTTTGCTGTAAACTTTTTTCTCAATTTTTGTGTGTTGTTTTTAGGTTCAAATCATAGAAATTACGTTGAGTGGCTGTGCTTGGCTTCCAGCTATGATTCAGTGACTCCTCAGAAGTCAAAAGATTAAGAACTGCTGTTGTATGTAGTTAGGGTCATTCACACATTAAGATCAAGCAACCGCCTATTCAGGTCGCATAGAGTACAGCAGTACAGGCTAAATGTAAAATGAAATTGATGCGCTCATTTTTGCCTAACAAGCATAAATCTCGTTGCTCATAAGTTATAACTCTAAATATGATTGTCAAATTAACATTTTATTATCTTCTGTGTTTGTGCTTTTTTTGCATCAGGTGCTGATCTCAGTTCTGGATGTTAATGACTACAGGCCTCAATTCTCCAGAAGCCAGTTTACTACAAGTGTCTTTGAGAATGAGCCTTCGGGAACATCTGTCATTGTAATGACAGCGGTGGACCTGGACGAGGGTGACAATGGTATACTTACTTACGACATCCAGGGACCTGGCGTGGGTAAGCAACCCTTTTCTGCCAGCTGTGTGATCAAAATGATAATTTTAGCTTACTATACGAATATAGTGGGCTTGCGTACCAAACTGACAAACCCAGTATGGCTCGAGTTTATTTGGAAATTCAAAACTCTTTCTTTCCAAGAAACTTGAGCAACAGATGAAATCCATATAAATGGTTTTTAGACATATCATACCGCCACAATATCTTCAACATATGGGAGAGCTAAGGGGGGTCTATGCACTTACGTCTCCAATCAGATAAATGTAACCAAGATAACTATGTTGATAACAGAAATCTACTATCAAATTATATCCATCCAAGTAGGTAAACATCATATCTTGGCCCTGATTAATTTTATAACAATGCACCGAAGGACCAGATAATGGAAGTATTAAGGAAACTAAATAGCGACCTGACCAAACTGCAGAGAGACAGGGAGCAAAATGTGATTAGTGTCTGGGGCGGAGATTTTATTATCGGGCTATGCCCTTCAGGTGGGGACGATCACTGTGGTTTATTATCTGATGAAAATGACCCTTATCCCCATTTATCTCATTCAATCTCTGAAGTCTTTTTAAATAAGATTCTATTCTCTCATGATATGGGCTTCATCAATAGTTTGTGCTCCCCCAGTTCACTTTGAGCATACGTTTAACAGGAGGTGTTTTAAACTAACAATTGATTACGTTACTTTACCTAGTCGATAAGCGTCACGTTTTTTAAAATTATAACATTGAGCTTAAGTTTAGTGCTCCCAAATAGCATGCAAAATTTTCAAAGTAGCCAAGTACCCTGGGCCCAGAATTTATCTCTGGTAAGAATAAATGACTATTCACTGCACTGGTCTAAAATCGAACCAGTAGAGTTCACTAAGAACATTGTGACCAAGTGCTATCATTCACTTTCAACTTGTCTAGAGGAGTCAAGTCCCCATGCCAATATTCTTGAAGCTTTTGCTCACCTTGGGAAAGGGTTTTTGTTTAAATTTGGGGCAAAGAAATTCTTTAAAAAAGTAAAATTAAAGACGTTGAAGGCAGCACTAATTTTGTGGATTAGAATTAGGAACATATTAGATATTGGATATTACTCAGGAAGGGCACACATTTGGGATTCACTGGGCATGCTGGAATACCTGCAAGACCAATTGAGCATACCACTTAGGAGGGCAGGAATAGAGTCTTGGGGGGAGCTGATGGGGATGAATGAGGTAGTCCCATGGGAAATACTTTGGACCAAGACAGGGGGGCCCCTTTCAAGGTTTAAGTATCTTCAGCTGTCGTTTTCGAGGGTTGCGAATACGCACGAGACGGTAGGCTGTTGAGAGATTGAAAAAAAACTGCAAAACGAAATCGTAATGAAGAAGGAAGTACGTGGATTGTATCAGACATTCCTGACATCTGAGGAGAAAAAAATCAAAGCACCTTATTAGATATGGGATGAAGCGATGCAGACTTCTGAGCTACAAAAGCTGTGGCATCTTTCGTTTAAGCTGCTATATAAAGTAGTCAAACCGTCGAACTTAAAAAGAAATCACTTCTTTAACGCTAATAGGCTCTATTGGACACCACATAAATTAGCAAAGTTTGTAACAGATGCTCCCCCAATATGCTGCAGATGTGGTGTATTGAGCGCAGATGACAGGCACATGTTCTACGAATGCCCTTCATTAAAGGAGTACTAGTCTATAGTGGAAAAGACCATAAATTAAATTGTGTGTACTAATATAAAAGTAAGCTTACTTTTAATAATGTTGTGAGTAGAAGATAAGTTGCCCCTTACTAATTATAAGTAGGCCCTGGTCTTTTATCTAGTTCTCCTTGCGAGGCGAGAAATCTGCAAAAAATGGATTGAGCTGCCCCCCCTCCCCCCTTTGGGATAGAATGGCTACAGGCTGTAAAATGAATTTGTAGAATGGATACTGATTTGGAGATCAATACATAATTTAAGATTTGGGAGGCTTTCCAGAACTGGAATGATATTACAAGAACCTAAAATCTAACTCTATCTGTCCACTGATTATACCTGCGTGGTTTGTGTATCTAGGGTGCTGGAAGGGCACGTGCGCAGGGCTATTGAAATGTCGCAAAAGCCTGGGGAGGTACAGAACGGCTGGCAGGTTGTTATTTGCATACAATGGTGATATGAGGACAAAAAAAGAAGAAGCTTTTGCTCACCTTACACATGAAATACAAAACACTCTTAGGGTGGAGATCAAAGGAGAGCGTACATATAGCCAGGGCTGATTTGATACAAAATGCACAAAAGCGTATACCAAACTAAAGTCTGTTCTTCACAAACCAGAAAAGGACAGAGACGAAATAAGGGAGTGTAGGAGGGAGTACAACCAGGCCCTAAAAAACGCAAAAAGGAACTAAAGAGAATGCTTGGGCTACACTCTATGAATCCTCACTGAATAAAGACAGTGCCACATTTTGGCATGCTGTTAATGCTCCTTTCTTTACAGTTTCCAACCAACCATCGATAGAGCTCGCCATAGATGAAAGCCAATGGGTGGAATTCTTTTCAAAAGTCTATAATCAACACCCGGCTAGGACAGTGCAAACTCCCTTTGTAGTCAACTTCGGAACTATTACCCTTGAAATATCTCCCATTGATCTCCATTTCACTATTGACGAAGTTATTAGTGCAATCAAGGTAAGTAAGGGTGACAAGGGTCCTGGCCCAGATGGTGTACTAATTGACCATTTTAAATTAAACTTGACCCTTTGGGCTCCTCGACTAACACAGGTACTGCACGCATGTTGCTCGGCAGGTTTTATTAAGACCTTGTCCGAGTCAGTTATAGTACCCATATTTAAGAAGGGCGACCAGCACCATCCAGCATGCTACCGTCAAATCTTCTTACTGGACTCTGTGGTAAAGGTAGAAGGGTGGATCGTCTTAAACCGGCTCCAAGATTGGGCAGAAGACAAAATCATTCTGTCAGATGTACAATATGGTTTTTAGCTGGGGTTGGGCACCATGGAGCTAGGCCTTAATCTTAGCATCCTGATAGGGAAATACATGCAGGCCAAAAAGGGAGACTGTTTTTAGCATTTGTTGACCTTACAGCTACTTTTGACTGTGTTATACACAGTAAACTCTGGGTCGTTTTAACAGATATGGGGGTGGACCCCCCACTGATCGAGTTTTTGAGGCAGCTGTTTAGAGGGGCGACAGTTAGGGTTCGCTATGGAACCAGGGGGGAAAGCACTGCATTGTTCATCGTGGAAAGGGGGATTAGATAGGGCTGTGTCCTGGCACTGTTTTTATTTACAATGTACACAAACGGCCTGGAATAAGCAATGGTGGAGAAGACCCAGGATACGTCACAAATAAATAATCGCCCTATAGCCACCGTTTTGCATGTGGACGATGCAGTGCTAATGGCCTGTACACAACTAGGTCTTCAAAAGACACTTCTTACCTACAATGCGCATATGGATAATCTGGGTTTGAGACTAAATGCTTCAAAAACCTACATAATGAAGTGTGGGAAGGGTAGTTCAAAATGTAGTAGTATGCTTATAGGGATAGTAGGGTGGAATCAACCAAGACTTTCTCATACTTAGGTCTTTTATTTGATTCCCAGGGGGCTTGGTATCAGGCTGTCAAGAGCAGGAGTTTGCTTTTTATGAAATCCACAGCAGCACTGGCCAATTTCACAAAGAAATTGGGCATAGGGCCACCAGCTCTGCTCCTGCAAATCTATCAAGCAAAATGTGTCAGTATAGCTATCTATGGGGTGGTGGGTGGGGACTTCAAGATACCCAGCTTATCCAGAAGGTTTAAAACCCCTTTTTAAAGTTTCTTCTGGTGGTCCCGGGTAGCACTTTCATTTTTAATTGCCACACTGAACTGGGTGTTTCGTACATCTGACATTATTAAAGTTCATCATTCTCTCCTATGGCACAGGATCTGGACCTCCCATAGAACGGGTCTCAACTGTGATATTATTAGCGATAGCATGAAGCTGGATTAGGCCACCAAGATCCCCTGGTTAACCACTTTGCCGCGGGGCTAATTCCTCCGCAGCGCTGGAGAGAAGGGGGCCGCGCCCTGCGCCACGGTGCTTGTGACGAGCTCGGCTCGTCACGCTGCACGGTTGTGCTGTTTCTCATGACGAGCTGAGCTTGTCATGACCACACCCATTTCCGTGGAATGCTCAGCACAGCAGGGGAATTATCCCAGTGTGTGAGCACCACGGTGGTCATGACGAGCTCAGCTCGTCATGAGCACAGCGCCACCGAGCACGGAAGATGTTAAAATATATAAAAAACTTCATGTGTGATCTCAGTTACCCAGACTACTATAACTTTCCTGAATCCAAAAATTCTGTCTCCAGGACGGAGTTCAAAATAATCTTTATGACACACCTGGAGGCAAATAGATTCACTCTAGAAGCAAGCAAACCGTCATTACAATTGCACCAACTAATTGTAACCACCTACACTATACAGTCATATATATATAGTACACTTTAGGTGGGTATGAGAGATTCCTACTGACTTGTTTCAGATTTGGAATTTTTCATCGCATGATAAGCTTTCCTGAAACAAACAACTGTTCGAATAAGTTATGCAGTTGCCCATGCGATAATCAGTCCCAGCAATCGTTTATTCACGTGGTTTTATTCAGTAAAAAAAAAAAGCAAAGAAGGAGATGGATCCTATCAATTTTAAGACCAGGGGGATGGACCCAATGCAGACCAGCGTTCTTATTTTTGCAATTTCTAGGTAATGAATGTTTTACTAACTCAATTGTTTGTTTTCTAAAAAGCACTGTGAAAGTTAGACAAACCATTTTGATTTAAATTTTATACGAGTATGTGTATTTGAAACTCTGCGATGAATTTTAATCTGTGAGGCACTGGTTTAAGTGTAATTTCTGATATTAATGGAATTTTCTTACAAAATATCCATGTGTGAGATGCTATGTTTTTAACCTTTGTGTCGAATAAAGCTTGTTCTGATCTCATCTGACTGGGATGTGAGCCTTGGTCAAGTAGCAACCACAATCCTTGTCAGGTCGAGGCACAAGCCAACCCTACATTAAACTAAGCTCAACCTTCTGGTAGCAGTCATGCTTAACTCGAAGGCAATGTACAAAGCATTTGTGCAACACTTCAAACAGTAATAACGTTTAAACACCATTCAAAAAGGATCCCACACCAGGTTAGAAAAATAGTACTTATTTTATTGAATAAAACAATGCCAAAATGACAAAAAAACAATTATTAGAACCGGAGATGCGCAATAAAAAATGTTGTTAGTAAAAATAGGCCCCAGAAGCACAAAGAGCCAAATGAATTGATGTCTGGTCTTACCAGACCAGGACAAAGTCACAAGTTCAGCCTCACCGTGATGGAGTGTGAACTGACTACAGGGACCCAGTTAGGCTTGCTGAACAAAGCACTGTAAATCCTGGTTTGCAGAGTGTTGCGAGGATCTGCGTAGATGATGCATTGCACAGCCGAGGCGATGTGTCGGTTCTGAGATGCAGCAATGCTGCGATGCAAGGTCCACAATCGTCATCGAGGTTCCCGTCCTCAGGGCTTGCAATACAAAGTCTGGCGTCGAGGATGCCCCTTGTAGTCAGGCAATGCGTCGGTTCCGAAGAGCTGCAAGGCTGCAATGTGGACTCTGGCAAGGCTGCCGTTGATGAGGGATGCCATGGCCTGCATCGAGGATGCGTCGCACAGTTACGGTTCCGATGGGCTGCAGCGGCGATGTGGGTCTTTGCAACTGGTCCAATCTACACAGCAGTCGCGATGCATCAGTTCTGCTCGGGGTTGCATTGTGTAGTAGAGGAGATGCATCCATTCCACTGGATCGACAGAGGGTGGCAGAGAACCTTAAACCAACTTCCTAGAATCCAGAACTGGGAGTGGCACAATTGGAAGGGTAGACTTACAGATGGCAGATCCAGGGCTTGGTGCAAGGCTGTTGGAAGCCTGTTGTGTCCCTGATGTTTCAGATCAGGAGGCCAGCCAACTTGCCTTTGGAGTCACAATGGATTCTGGGTTCAAGAGATGCAGGTCCAGTCCTACTCACTGAGGCAAGAGGGGAGCAGGCCTGCACAGCAGGGCAACAGTTCCTTCCCAGCAGCAGTCCAGCAAAATGGCAGGCCATTCTGCAGCACAGCAGTCCTTCTTACTGACAGAGTATCCACAGGTCCAGAAGTGTACTGAAGTAGTGGTGTATGAGGTCTAGTATTTATACCGAGTTGTGCCTTTGAAGTGGGGATAAGCTTCTAGAGGCCTGTCTTTGTAGTGAACAGTTGCCCTGCCTTCCTGGCCCTGGCTCCAGATTAACTACAGGGGGCATGCAGCCTTTGTGTGGAGACAGGACAAACAATGTTTTAAGATACTCTGTGGTGTTGTTTGAGCATGCTAACCTGGAACGGGCTCCGTCCATGTGCATGAATATATGTGTAGAAGTTGGAGCCTTGTCCGGTTCTCCAAGCCCAGGATGCCCAGCCGGAAAAAGTTAATTGACCATCAACAAAGTTCAGATGAAATCTTTCTTGTTTAATCTTGTTTAATCCATTTGTAATCCATTTTAATTCATAGATTTTTAATTCTTTGCCCTTTTCAACAATAAGTTCCAGGTGCTGGTCAGGCTTTACTTAACAAATTATGGAGATTCACTGTTCTTCATAACTCATAGGCCCCCATTAGGATGGCGGGTGGACTTTGCCCGCCCGCCATCCCATCGTGGAAAGGGACCGCCCGCCATAAGGGCAGGGGGTCCCGTGAGGGAAATTAGGATGCGCCCGCCACAGTGGCGGGCGCATCCTGTATTTTTAACATTGCGGTGGGCGATGCTGAATGCACTGCCCGCCGCAATGTTAAAAATACATGTTGTGCATTTCAAAGCACAACATGACAGGCACCGCGCGGTGCCTGCCACGTTGTGCTTTGAAATGCAGGGGGTACCATAGGTACCCCCCATGTGCACCCCCCACCACTCCAGAGTCCTTGGGGGCCCTGCAATGGGCCCCCAAAGTAGACTCCGCATGCCTTTGCCGCCACAGAAAGGCACTGGTAAATGCCCATCCAAATATGGCTGGCGGTGTCTGATAGACACTGCCACCATAGAGAACCCTTTTCCGCCCGGTCGCAAGGCGACCGGGGTGGAAAAGCGGCGGACGGTCTTTCCGTCCGCTGCGGACCCCCCAGCCAGGAACAACGACTTGCTCTAGGGTTCAGAAGGTGCTGGATTTAAAATCCAACACCTTCCCTACTTTTGCAAGGACTGGAGTTGGAATAGTAAATTATACTATTCCAACATCTAGCGCCCCCCCAGAGCAAGTCATTGTTCTGACTTGCGGAGTAATGGCATACGTTGTTACAATACGGTTGTTGTAATGACCATGTTGTAATGGCATGTGTAAAAAAAGCTTGCGATGTAATGTGGCTTATCCTGGAGGCAGCATTGGTGATAAAAACATGGCACAAAACTCCTCCTATAATTAGGAAGCAGAAAAGAGCAAAACAGATTCAAAATGAAGACAAGGAAAATCCAAGAAAAAAGATCTAAGCTGAATAGGAAAACATAAAAGGCAACAAGCATTGGCAAATGCAACATGTTTTGCCAATGTGATTAATAATATATATTTTTTCCAAGTTTCCACATTTTAGCTTGGTGAGCAATTGGAAAATATAAGTTAAAGAAACTGTATAAAAGTACTATGACTTGGTTTTTTTTTAAAGTCAATGTATTGTGCAGTAACTGGTGGTAATATAAAGCGTTCCTTTACCTTTGGGATGTCGGCACTTTATAAAACCGACCATAAAATAAAATTGTGAAAGCAGGTTTAAATAAGGAGGCGATTAGTTACCTGTGTGCTTGTATGAAGTAACTGGTGGTAATATGAAGTGCTCCTGTATCGTTGGGTGATGTTGGCACTATGTTAAAGCACCACAAAAATTAATTAAATAAAAAAACAGATAGACTAAGATCGTCTCTGTATCCTGTGTAAGTTCACAGCTGGAAGAAGATCTATTGTATGCCTAGCAGAAACCCACAGGCATGTAAACATGGTCATATTTTTGTTCAAATAGCCCACAACAGCCGATAGTTATTGGCTCATTTATCTAGAGCACAACCCCATGATATGGAAGCATGGACATGTGTTTGCAGCAGAATCAAACTGAAGGGTTTTAGTGTCCTAAAACTAATCTCTTTTCACTGACACAGTAAGTAAACAGGTCAACCACATTTTGACATTTTTAAATTCATAGAGTGTAATTTGATGTGAAAATTTGGAATTTCTAAAATATTTGTATACTTCTTTTGGAGTCTGGCATTTTTGTTTTTGGGTGTAGACATGGATAGGTCGAATGGGTGGCATCAACCTTAACATTTTGCAAAACGAAGGGAGTGTTGATCAAAATGGAGGCTGTTCCTCTGAAATAGGGAGAGTTGGCAGGTCTGGAAGTAAAGACTGTTTCTTCCTGAGTGTCACACTTTGCAGTGTTTGGACTTTATGGTATCGTTGTATGGGGATTATGTTTTATACCAGAACCCCTTCTCCATGTCAGCACTGAGTCTGCAGGGCCTTGTCATGAGGCCTTATGTCTGTTTATGGGACAAGCTCCAAAGCCGGACTGGACCCGGGTATGCAGCTTGTCCTGCCCACAGTCCAGGACCTGTTGATAAATGCAGGACCCAATTGGCCTGTCTCTTTCGCGAGAGAATGTTGTCACTTGGGAGCAGGCCTTGGGTTAGAGGGATCCCATCAGATGCTGCAGCGCCTTTTGTAATGTGATCTCCTCAAAACACATTTCTCAAACCCAAGAAGGAGGTGAGGAAGGCTCCAGGGCACTACTGCGGTCAGGCAAGGCCCAAGCTAGTTAATGGGTCTTTAAGGGGAAACAGAGGCCCGGACTGGGATTTGAAGTGCTGAATTTCGGATCACAGTTCACCAAAACTAAACTGGATCAAAAGTACCAGAGAGCTTCAAAGGGCAAGCAAAAAACGGCATTGCAAACCCTCTACAATTATCTTCCAATTAATTATAAAACAAAAAGGTTATTTGGAGATATCCAGGGCCCGGATGGAAGAGTTGGTGCTTTCTAAACTTCTAACATCCTTTGAAGTTTATTCAATATTGTGTTACATCGCTTCTCCTTTTAAAGGCTTTTTTTCTCTCTATGAATTACTCCAATACTCATTAAAGCAAAAACATTTTTTTTAATCTCACCGATTTAAGCCTCTGTTCATTTTCTCTTTAATTTCTCGGACTCTAGAGAACAATGTTATAATAATAATACTAATTTTATAATAATAATACTAAAATATTCCAAACATAGCATTGTGCAATTTTAAGGCTACGTTTTGTGTGCCATAAATTGTTCTGTGATGGTCCGAATGTTCATATTGTGGTTTTATTGATCTTGCCACGTCAGCATTTGCGGAATGAAAACAATAGGCAGTCATTGTAAGGGTGACCCCAAACTACAAACAAAGGGGTTGCATCAAGTTCTGTCTAATTTTACTGTCATAAATATATTTTTTCCAAGGCCCTAGTTACACCACGACTGCAGTACCCAGCTAAAGATCTCTCAAGGTGGGGGGGAAAAGCCGGGGAAGAGCTCTCAGACTACTTGGAGGATATAGCCCTCGCGTGGCTGCCTGAGGGACAGTGCGAGTATCTAGCACAGCCGATAACGGTCCCCGAAGTCCAAGAGGCCATCAAATCGCTACCAAATCGGAAGGCACCAGGCCTAGACAAACTAACTAATGAATTCGACAAAACATATAGTGACCTGGTCCACATCTCATAGCAATGTATGCAGAATCATATAAGAAGCAAATCCTTCCCCCCACACTCAGGGAAGCCCTTATTATAACACTACATAAACCAGATAAAGCGCAGGACAGATGGGAGTCATACCGCCCACTGTCCCTAATCAATATCGACGCCAAAACACTGGCTAGACTGATAGATGTCAGACTGATGCCCCTAATGCCAAACATTATCTTGCCAGATCAATCGGGCTTCATACGGAGTGATCGACCGCCCACAATATATGCACCATTTTTGCGCTCCCTACACCTTTTAAATCCGAAACTAGAGGCGGCGGCTGTTTTACTAGATGCACCTAAAGCCTTTGATTCGGTGGAATGGGGCTACCTCTTTGCCATAATGCAGAGAATGGGCCTGCCCAGCATACTCTTAAACTGGATAAAGCTCCTATGCACAGACCCAGTAGCTAGGATCAAAGTAAACGGGAGAGTGTAGTAGCAGGTGAGAATAAGACGGGGAAAAAGGCAGGGATGCCCGCTCTCTCCGCTGCTTTTCACCATAGTATTAGAACCCTAGCCTGTAAAATACAACAGCAACATACGGACACAGCACTTCAGTTCCACCAATGCCTAATAGGGATATCTCTCTATGCGGATGACATGGTGCTCTTCATAAAAGACCCTCAATATAATCTGTTGAAACTCCTGAGAGAATATTTCAGATTTGGTAGGTTCTCTGGACTCCAAATAAACTGGAGCAAATCCACAGTAGTGCCTTTGACAGAGATAACTCATCCATGCCCACTGGATTTCCCGCTCGAGTGGCAAACCAACCCTGTTAAATACCTGGGAATATGGATCCACAAAGGTAGTCATAAGAACTAATTACGGTAACACAATAGACAAGCTTGAAGCGCAAGTGGACAAATGGATTAAGCTCCCTTTAACATTAGCAGATAGGATTGCCGTAATAAAAATGGCCATACTGCCTAGATTTTTATATCTATTTAGTAACATCCCCATCACCCTATCCAGCCACATTTTTAAGACAATACACATGCATGTAGTCAAACTGGTCTCGGCGGGGAAGCAAACAACAATAGGCTGCGAAAAGCTCTCACTACCCTACGAGCAGGAAGGATTTGCTGCCCCGAATTTCATACTTTATTATTTATGCGCACAGGCACAGTATGCTCACTACTTGTATCACCTTGTGAAATACCTGCCACACCTGGCTGCAGAAGAAGGTGACGCCCACCCAATTCCATTACACAATATTCTGCCTCACCGGCGCAGGGAATAGCGATGTATTTACAATACATCACTACATGGTGATAGTAACAGCTAGCCGCAGTGAAAACTGCAGCTAATACTAGCGTCAAGGTGATAAAAAGTTTGACGTTAGCGAGAGAAAAGTTACGAAAGGCCCATTAGCAGCAAAAAACTCACATAAGTCAGCCCAGCGTGACTTTTTTGCCTCTGGGGGCAAAAATAGCCTATAAGTCTAACTCCAGTGAAAAATAGGGAATACAACCAATGGGATGCAGAATGGAGCAGCCAGGGCCAAGTGCAGCACGGATCAACAACCCACCCCCCAAACTTCCCAACAGCCAGGTTGTCCAGCCAGAGTCCCAGGGAAAGAGGAAATGCAGATCCAGGGCTACAATTTGAAATGAGGTGCATCGATGGGAAAGAAAACAGTGATGCATCACTTCTCATAGCGCCCTCCTTGCAACACCATGGCAGCCAAAACCTTGAAAGTAGGGACAGTCCCCGGGGCATGGAGGCCTTGCTGGGCCTGCGGTTGTGACTCGGAGTGGGAGGCAGAGGTGCTGTGGAGTTGTTGGGCCGTGGCAGTAGACATTGAGGCATCGGCGATGACCCTTACCTGTTGGTGAAATCTGGCAAGTCACATGGAGACACGATGTTGACCTGTGTGAGAAGACCGCCTGGTGCACCTTGGAGCTGTGAATGGTAGAGGTGCTCCTGCGCACTAACGTAGGGAGGTCGACATCGCATACCAGGCAGCACCACTACACCGGGTTGCACAAAGGAGAGCACGAATGGTGGTCCGCACCTCTCTGCATCACACGCCGGAGGATGTTGCGCTGGCCGGACACTGTGGAGGGTGATTCCCCTGAGCTGTGCTAAAAGTTTGTGGTGGGAGTGCTGACACCTTATGCCTAAGGGGGCCCTGTTGCATCACCTGCATCAGGAGGTTCCCCAGTGGACTTGGAGGTGACTGCTGTATCCAGGCTTGTGCAATCCCACCTGGCTGAGGCTCCTGCTGACTGAGTCACAGATTTGGAAAGAGTGTGGCACATTAAGCCCCGGTGTCAATGTCCAGGTGAGGAGAAGGTGGGGCACATAGCAGAGGAAGCCCGGGGCGAGTCAGGCCCATGCCTAGCGCCTATTGATGATGCACACCATGCCCTGAGCAATCCTGATGCTGAGGCTAACGTACATCACCGACGGCACCGCACAAGACTGGTGGGGTACTCCATTTACTGGCTCAAGTCGCCAAGATTGGCCATTGGTGGCAGTGGGTGCCAGGGGCACGGGCCGGTTCTGGCCCAGGCCCTTGGGTATGAATCTTGATCCGCCGTTACTCACTGGGAGACACTGAATCTGGTCACTACTGATAGATTGGAGGAGGCAACCGAGTGGAGCTGCCTTTCCTGGCCCCCTTTTAGTTTGCTTTTGGGTGTACGGGGGACTAACCCTTAGTGGACTTCCTCTTCCCACAGCGCACAATATTATTTGACTGCAGACAAGCATCTGAGTTGGTTTGTTCTAAGATTACCCACCTCAACGCATATCCAGTAAGACAACTATTCAGATAACCCCCTTTATTGTATTTAATCTGTGCAAGGGAAAAGCCAAATGCAACATGGGAGAACCCAACAGCAGTCATTGTTAAACTGGATCCCCAGAAATGCATGTGGTACTAGAAGGAAATAGTGGGATGCATGTACACTGCAATCTTAAAGTCTGCCTTAGCTCCAAATTCTCAAGATGCATTGTTGTAGCTATCAGGTCCTGAGCAGGATCCATAGCAAAACAGACCCGAAGGAGCTTTTGGTGTCTTAATATGTCAACGGTTGGAAGCTGAAAAGGTCAGTATAGTGCCTTCCTAGGTTGCCCATGAAAAATCGGACTCCTAACAGTTGCCAAGGTACCACCCTGTACACAATAGTATACATCAGAGGTGACAAGTGTCTCTTTTAGAGGGTCACAACGCGGAGGGAAACCCACAAGGGAGAAAACCCTACTTTGAAGTCTTTTTGAGTCTCAGCACTCATTACCGGTCGGTTATGGAAATGCTCAGGGAGCAATAGAATGGCATTCCTAATTAGCCTCATCTGGTGGAAGAAAGCAGAGATCACTGCTGTGTTCATTTGCTCTCTTAGCTAAAGCTTTTTCTCAAATTGGATGATTTATCTTTTCTTCTTCAAAATGTGTGAGGGAGAGAGACCAATACATTTTGCCTAAAAGCCGAGATCCGCAAGTTTTCTAGGTCAAAAATAATACCTCTTTGCATCTACAAAATTCAGAGTCACACTACTCTATAGAATGTGCCACACTTGATAACAGCATACCTTTCTGCTTCACCTAACACAACATCATACTGCACGGGGAACATCCTTTTTAACGCGGATGTTACCCCGCAGTACCATTACGACGTGTCTTTTACAACGCAAGTCGTAACCACGACTTGCACTGGAGGGCGCTCTAAGATAAGGAATAGTAGATTTACTATTTCAACACCTTCCCTACTGTACGTAGGCTGGTGTTGGAATAGTAAATTTAACTATTCCTAAGTACAGCACCCCTACAGCGCAAGTCGTGGTAACGAATTGCGTTGTAAAAGACGCGTTGAAACGGTACGCGTTGTAACGGTACGCGTTGTACCGTCGTACATCCTACTGCACATACCATGCAATGCTGTATTTCACTATATCATCACTACATCATATTGTGTATATCTTCACAAAGCACAATATTGTGTCATTAGTCATGAGAACAAAAATTACCACTTGGTACAACACCGTACCACATGATACCAAAATTCCATTTCACACCTCATCTGATAATACACTCCGCATGCTTTCATCCCACACCTCCCTTCATTTTATAGACCATATTACACCACAGACCAAAAGCACAGACCATCATACCATGACATATTTTCCCTTACCCCACCACAGCAACCTTCACACCATACCGCACTAGATTACTCTACACCTCACCTGACTAAACCCAGCAAAAATTTACCTGAAACTACAATTGTACATCACACCACTCAACACACCATTCCATGCATTATCAGATGGGGAGATACCTGAGCCAAGAAAATGCTGAGGGAATACTTGCAGTAACAACAAACAGCCTGATTCATCAACGGACCGTTTTGCGAGCCCCTAATAGCGATTCATAGCGAATCGCTATTAAGGACACGCAAAACGGAATTCATGATGTATTTTGAGAATAAAAAGCGAATCGCACGCGGCCGCAAATAGCGTTCCCGATCATCGAAATTCGCATTAAAAACGCTATTTCCGGCAACATCCGTGTCGGAATAGCGATATCTCTAATAGCGATATCTCTAATAGCGATATCTCTAATAGCGAGATCGTCAATAGCGGGACCGCAAATAGCGCGAGATCGGGAAAACGGGAAGTCGCATTTGGAGCACAGCGATGACATCACAACCAGGAAGCAGCCAGTTCCCACCCCCATTCACCACAGTGAGGCAGACCTCGAGGCAGCAACAGAGACAGCTCCTGCAAGGACACCTGCTAAGTTGGACTACCACCTCCAATACCACTGCAGCAATGGCAGAGGATGCAGTACCTGGGCCCAGCAACCCCGGGCGCAAGAGGAAACTCGAGTTTTCGGAACAAGAGTTGGAGCACCTAATTGAAGGGGTGGTGGAGAACCACTCCAAACTTTTTGGTAAAGACTCAAGGAGGGTGCCCGAGCAGGAGAGGCGCAGGATCTGGCTCAGGATAGTGGCCGCAGTGAACTCTGTGGGTGTGGCCGACAGGTCACTGGAAGACCTGAAGAAAAGGTGGTACGATCTCCGAGGTCGTGCCAAGGAGAGGGTCGCCGAGAGACTGGGAGAGTCCCTGGGCACTGGAGGGGGAGGACCTACAGTCCCTCAAAACACCCCCCTGGAGGATCGCGTTGAGGACACGCTGGAGGAAGAGGCATGTATTGGAGTCACCCGAATGGACTCATCCCGCCCCACCCAAGAGAGCCAAGGTAAGTGGCATGCGACTGCGACCCTGTCCCCTATGAATGGCCATGACCCTATAGCCTCCCATAATGTTCCAAAGTCATGCCATCGGTGCACATCAGTTAATGCCCTAAAGCATTGTGGGACATGTAGTGTGGCCACAATGTACAAGTACCCCAATGCAGCCAGACAGGGACAAAAGTACGCAATGCTATAGGCAGTCAGGGAATGTCACCCAGCATGCATGTAGCAAGTGCACGTGTGACAGATACATGCAACTAATGTACGTCCACTTCCCCTCACAGGTGGCGCTGACAGCAGCGACAGCGAGAGGCTGCACATAGATGAGGATGCACAGGATTACGAGGAGGAGCAGTTACACACACAGCCTCCTGCGTCTGCCGCAGCAACAACATCTGCAGCCCGGCCCACCACCACTGTGCCTCCAGCCTCTGCCGCTGCACCAACACCTGCAGCCCGGCCCACCACCACTGTGCCTCCAGCCTCTGCCGCTGCACCAACACCTGCAGCCCGGCCCACCACCACTGTGCCTCCAGCCTCTGCCGCTGCACCAACACCTGCAGCCCGGCCCACCACCACTGTGCCTCCAGCCTCTGCCCCACCAGCAATGCCTAGCTTGACACCACCAGCAGCTGGGGCACCAACATCAGGTCCCGCAACAGCGGCGACACAGCGGCCACCCACTGTGGCAGGCCAGCAGAGCAGCCGTGGCAGGGCTCGCCTGCAGACCAATGCTCCCAGCACCAGGGGGAATGGACAGCGGCTGCCGAGCATGAGTTTCGAACGTCGCATGCTCCGGATTCACCAGATGCAGGCACACCGGCAAGGGGCCATACAGCTGCAGCTGCATAACATTGGCCGCAATGGGGCAGGGGTGGGGGACCGGATGGACCGCATGACGGCAGCCATGGCAAGTGTGGGGGAGGGTATGACCCGCATGACTGCAGCCATGGAGGCCAACACAGCTGCAATGATTAAACAGCGCAACACGGACCGGCGCCGCCACCGTCAGCTACTGACCCGGCTGACGGCTTGCACCCGGTCAAACTATGTGATTGGCAATGCCACCTCGCAGCTATCGCGCCGGTGCCTGGCGCAGCAGCAGCAGCTCATTCAATGCTGCGAGGATGTTGCCAGGGTACTTGAGGGCCTGACCACTGCCGTGATGGCACTTCACCCTGCTGTACCTGCCACTGTCGGGGATGACGATGCCAGTGAGGGGACATCAAGTGTGAGCAGCCACTCTGCCTCACACGTAGGGGCGCTGAGACGCAGCACCAGGCCCAATGCAGGGACACGTGCGGTGGATGAGGAGGAGCCGGAGAGGCGCTTGGGTGCTTCGCGCCGGAGGCGCACCTGACTCAATAGTACTTTTACAGGCACAGGCTGAACATAAGCCTGCCCTGTGTATTGGACGCAGCAGTATGCTGAAATACTGTTTGCAATGAAAGGATGTCTACTGGAAACATTATTGTGATTCAAACAATAAGATTTAATTTGGCAGCACACATTGGCGTAGTGTCATTATTAACGTTTGCATGCAATTGTGATATGTTGGGTGAGGGGAGAGGGTTCACTAGAAACAGTTCATTGTGATGTGGTTGCGGCGTCTGTGGCCTTCAGCTGGGTTCTCCCCGCGTGCATGACGCCCATGTGCAGGTGGCTGGTCGTCCCCTTCTGACTCACTGCCAGAGATGTCAACAGGTATCCTGCGCTTGGTGGCAATGTTATGGAGTATTGCGCAGACAGCCACAATGCGGCAGCACAATTCAGGACTGTAATACATGGCCCCACCTGTCTTGTGCAGTATGCGGAACCGGCTCTTCAGTAGCCCAAAAGTCCGTTCTATACAATTCCTTGTCCGTATGTGAGCAACATTGTACCGCCGTTGCTGTGGTGTAGCAGGATTGAGGTATGGGGTGAGGAGGTATTCCCGGAGGGCGTAGCCACTGTCACCTGAATGAGAGGAGCAGAGGGTGAGTGCCTGTGCTGCGCAGCTACTTCATTGCAATGTGACATTGTTGACAAAGTGTACTTACCAAGTAGGTGTCCTTCCCCAAAGTCTCCCCTGGCCAGTCGTGTGTGGAGGCCGCTGTGCCGGAATATAAATGAGTCATGGGTACTCCCTGGGTACTGGGCCACAATGTCAGTTATGAATGTCTTGTTATTGCAGACCATCTGTATGTTAAGGGAGTGGTAGGACTTGCGATTCCGGTACATGTACTCCGTCGCAGCTGGTGGGCAGATGGCGATGTGGGTGCAGTCTATGCATCCTATCACAGATGGGAAATGGGCCACATTGTAGAATTGTAGCTTTGTCAAGTCCTGTTCCTGTTGGCTGGTGGGAAATTTGATGTGTCGGTGTAGCTGGGTAAGCATTGTGTCAACAAAACTCCTGAGGCAGCGTGACATGGTGGGCTGGGATATCCCCCCAGCAGCCGCTACTATCCCCTGGAAGCTCCCAGAGGCCAGGAGGTGCAGGCTACACAATACCTGTACATGTGTAGGCACAGCATTGGTCCGCCTTGTTGGGTGCTGCATCAGGGGGTCAAGGTCCAGTATTAGCTGGATTATCATTTCCCCATTCAGGCGGTACTTTGCATATATCTGCTCCCTGGTTTGGCCCAGCAGGGTGACCCGCTGGCGGAATATCCTGTCCTGTATTCTGCGTCTCCTTCGTGCTGCTCGCTGTAGCCTTCGCCGCCTGACCACCATGTACATTCCTGGCATTGTGAGACTCCAACTGCTGCTGCTGAATCTCCTTATGTGTGTTTGGTCAGGCCTGCACCTGTTCCTGATTGGCCAACGGTTTTTCAAAAAAATGTTCTAATGGCTTTTATGGTTACCACCTGCTTTGGGTTGTCCTTAATTTGCGCCTCGCAAACAGAGAATTTGTGGTTTTTCGCTATTAGAGAATTTTCATGAATACCGATTTGCGCTTGTATTGCGAATTCGCAAAGTTTTTTCTCAGACTCCGTGGTTTGGCGCACTCCTGCCGGGAATCTGAGAATCTATTTGCGAATTCGCTATTTTTTGTTTGCGCTTTAGATATTTTCTTGATGAATGCCAATTAGGGAAATTGCGCCCGCAATTGCATTTTCGCAGCTATTACGGGCGCAGTTTAGCTTCATGAATCAGGCTGAAAGGGTATTGCTCATAAACAGCAAGGCTGAGCATTTATAGACCAATAACCAGAAAAAATGCCAATGCTGCTACTTGTTTTACATACATTTAGAAACAAGATGTGCGAGACCACCTTCACTTCATCTTTAAGCTCATTAGTAGCTTTTATTTCATAGTTTCTATTAAATTGTTCTGAATTAATTTCTCCCCACATACAAAAAGATATATATACATTAGACCCTATACCAACACAATACTGTACACAATTTACAACAGACTAGAAAACTGTACTCATCTAGAATAATTCACACCATTCTTACCACTTATACATTCATACATTCCATACTCAAAGCATATATCCTCAATACACTCTTACAATGTGAACCAAAACAACTTTTGGTTCACATTGTAAGAGTGTATTGAGGATATATGCTTTGAGTATGGAATGTATGAGTGGTAAGAATGGTGTGAATTATTCTAGATGAGTACAGTTTTCTAGTCTGTTGTAAATTGTGTACAGTATTGTGTTGGTATAGGGTCTAATGTATATATATCTTTTTGTATGTGGGGAGAAATTCATTCAAAAAAATTTAATAGAAACTATGAAATAAAAGCTACTAATGAGCTTAAAGATGAAGTGAAGGTGGTCTCGCACATCTTGTTTCTAAATTTATGTAAAACAAGTAGCAGCATTGGCATTTTTTCTGGTTATTGGAGGGAATACTTGCTGCACGACAACATTTTTTGTGAGGTACTTTAAAGTTGTCAATGTTTTTATTTACTGTACCATTGCCGGTAATGTGCAGGTGGCGTTGACTATGCTTTTCATGGAATATGTTAAATAAATAAATGTATTTTTAAATCCCCTGCAGAGGCGTTCAGAATTGATCAAAACTCAGGGCTGATCACGTCTGGGAGGCTCCTGCAGTCATTTGAGAGATTCAACTTAACAGTTGTGGCAACGGACAAAGGAAGACCCCCACTTTGGGGAACTACCATGCTTCGGGTGGAAGTCATTGATGTCAATGATAATCGACCTTTCTTTGTGAGACCACCAAATGGCACAATTCTCCACATCAAAGAGGTAAACCTCATTGGGCCGCAGTCATATTGTAACCTAATAAGATATTGCTAATAATACTTATTTGGGATCTGGAAAAAGCATATTGATGAGAATACATTTATACCTTTGATATATGGTTATTAATAGAGGGAAATCAGTGCATTAGATCTATACTGGTTGCATTGTTTGGATACAATGTGTGTGTAGTTGGTACAACTTTCTATGTCTGCATCAAATAACTATGTTTCAGAATTTCAGAATTTGAATTTGTTGTATATTTTGTCGTTGTTTACTGTTGAATTGCAAAATTATTTATAAATGTGTACAAATGCCGTATACCAGCTGTTAAAATAGCTGGAGTTATAAGCAATTTGTAGTGTAGGGACCCAAATATGTTTACCAGCATGGTAGATTCAGGCATTAATTATTCCATAGTTAATAAATTGCCAGATGATATAACAAGTTACAGGCGGAGTAGCTGAATAAATATCAGTCCTGGCTAGGTGTTGCAGGTAGCATCCCAGTTCATTTCTGTGCTCTATGCCACTACAGTTAGTACACAGCCATATGCAAGGTAGTCTAGAAACTGTTCCAATAGGAACATGCCAGTCCAAACAGCTTGGCCATATTCCATGAGAACGGGACGACAAGCAACCAACAGACTGGTTTCTGCATTGCTACACTGCTGTGCTTTCTCAGTTCTACCATTCTAATAAATCATAACTTTGCTCACCTGGCCACTATTGGTACAATCATATGTAAATCCCTTTGGCTCTGTTGTACTAGGAGTTGATCAGTTTACTGCTGCTAGGCCAGTTGCACTACACTGATGAGACCCAATAATCCAAGAAACTATTCTGGGTTTGCTTAATTTCCTTTTTAGAGGAGAAGTGGCATGTAGCAGTTCGGGCCAAACTGTCTATTTTGTGATAGGTGAAAGTTCATTTTCACCTTGTTGGGGCCTTTCTGTAATGGCATAGACTCGCTACAAATCATTAAACTTAAATGCAGCCCTGAGGTTCAGATTATTTCTTCTGCCCACACTATGTCCCCAGCTCCTGTACCTTCAGAATCAACTGTGCTTGACCTTTGACCATGAGCAGCAGGCGCTTTGTGAAGGACATAGTCTTCAGCCAAGTCATACGTTTAGCACCCCAGGATCTGCTGTGCAGGGAGCTCTGCACACATGCCCCACCCGGTACCCATGCTTGCCCCATTGCATAACTAAATGGTGGTCAGGGTCGTGAATCATTCATCTGACTGACTGAGCCATGCAGCTATTTCTTTTATGCTTTATTTTTAAGGGCATGATTCGCTCTTCTGTAACCTCCCTACAGTCCCCTTGAGGTTGAGGAATGCCTTACCTGCTCCTTTTCTCCACCTTTTTTCAGAGGCATAGGATCCGCGAGTTGCCGTGTAGCCCTTGCATTACATAATATCAGCCAAGATAAACAGTTTCAGCCACAGTGAACCAATCAAATCACTCGTGCCCTCATTCATTGAGGTTTGAATATTTATTTAACATGTCCATTGTCAGATCCTCCTCAGATGCAAATTTGCTGATACTTTGCAAAATAACTCTCCAAGTACACTAAAGATTAACCCTTCAAAGCCCACCATCACCTTATTGGAATGTTGGTATCTCAAAAATTACTGAAAGAGTTTACATTAAACCACAAAATGGATCATTCTGAGTAAAGTTCTATCTCCATGCTAAGTATGCTGTAATTTTGTTCTGGACGGTTTATTGGAGAAACAAGCACAAATTCCTATGGAACATAAAATGGGAAAATTACTTTTAGATAATCCCAAATAAAGTTTTGCCCCCTTAACCGATCTGCATGAAATTTTAAAAGAAAAGCCTGAGCTGGATGCATCAAGTGATTTGTAAATTCACGCAGATTCATTAAAGTGCCTCAAAGTTATTAGCAAGTCAAAACATCCATTTCTGTTGACAGCTGAAACTTAGCAATAACTATCTTTGAATGTATAACACACACAGACATATATGTGTGATTATTTATATATAATATAAATGTTAGAGTATTGCTAGAAGTATAGATTGATTAGTTGTTTATTTTACACAATAAAGATTTAGGGGTGATTACGATGTTGGGCGGACGTACGCCGAATCAGGACCGACCGACCTCCGGTCGGCGGTCCCGACCAGCTAATCATGATGTGCCAGAACACTGTTCGGTTGCAATCTCCCATTCCTCTATGGGAGCTCATATTACGGCCGTAAAACAGCCATGACATAGAAGAATAAGAAACTGTGTTCCTCCCTGCACAGTATTGCAGGCACCTCAGGGTGCCTGACACATGGTGCAGGGATGATCATGGGGGCACCATAGGTGCCCCCCTCAGCCCCCAACTGGAGGCCAAAGAGGCAAGGGTCCAGGGCCCCCATACTCGCTCTCCAGCAGGTTTTCCATGTCGGAAAGCCCGACATGGAAAGCCTGTCGGAGACCGAGTATTGTAATCCCAAGGGTGGAAAGGCCGCCCTTTGTCATCATAATTGGCCCCTAAGTCTCATTACATTAGAAATGGAATACTTACATTTGATTTCATTCATGTCCCCTACCATCTGTCTAGTTCAAACTTTACATTTTCCTTGCACTTAAATAGTGTCGGATCTGAGTGTTCTCCTCAGGTGTGCAAAAAAATATGGTATCCCAACAGGTAGAAGTATAAGGAAGAATTTTAGATGAGATATGTAAAAAACATTATATGCAGGAGGGAAAGGAAAGGAAACTCAGTACATCCGTATAAAGTGCCAAAGGCATCATGTTTATCAAATGAAAACAAGGTTTAGTACAGTTATGACAGCACTGTAGTAAAACAAATAATACAACCCAAATTTGTACTTGGTGCGTGAGCAGTGCAATAGGTGAGCAAGGTGGCAACGCAAGTGACAAATGGATCAGCGTGGACGGCGCAGTGAAAATTGGTGTCAATAATGTACAGTGTTATAAAAACAACAACAATATGGCTACAAATGATTTCCGAGAAGTAAGTTTGTGAAGTAGCTTAAGTCCATATTGTGGGTAGCGCCTATAGATGGGCTGAATAGTCAACGGCGTTTCGATCCATGTGAATGTGGATCATATTCAGGACTGGGTTGTGCGTGAAGGAACAGTGCTGAGTGGGCGGTGGAACTCGTCCCAGCGGAGCGCTTGTACTGTAGCAGGGGTGAGTCCTGGTTGCCGTGGAGGAGGTGGCTGGAACAATCGAGGCGACCTGCCCGGATTCATTGGTGCAGCTACCGAGTCATAGGAGATTTAATCCCAACGGCTCTGATCACCTCCTGGGATCGGGCCACGGACACCCAATGCAGCGCTGTCTCGCCACGCACTTCAGATTCCCCTGACGCCTCGGCGCGGGATCTTTAACCTCGATTGTTCCAGCCACCAACTCCACCTTGTTGTTGTTTTTTATAACACTGTACATTATTGACACAAATTTTCACTGCGCCGTCCACGCTGATCCGTTTGTACTAAACCTTGTTTTCATTTGATAAATATGATGCCTTTGGCACTTTATACGGATGTATTGAGTTTCCTTTCCTTTCCCTCCTGCAGATAATGTTTTTTACATATCTCATCTAAAATTGTTCCTTATACTTCTACCTGTTGGGATACCATATTTTTTGCTATTTCAAACCCCAATCCCAATGTGGTTGATGGGTTCATACTCATGTTGTCTATACAAAAAACTCCTCAGGTGTGGGCTGACATTCTGATAACAAAATACATTTCACTGAACAATCAGCCTGCTTTCAGCTCTTTAACATAAAACAATATTTCACTTATGTGCCAGCTTACCCAATACAATAATAATACTCCTTCTCCTCGAATCATACTTACTACTCCATCACAATCATGTCAACACACCTTTTTAGTTTGATTTTCTCTCCTAAGTTGTCCACTCCTATTGGTCCGCCAATAGTTGGCATTTTTTTTCACAGAAAATGCTACCTATTTTTTTTTACTGTGGTCTGCAAATCCTTGCATGCCGTTGCTAACCCATGTTTCATTTTGCACACTTACTTCTTCTTGATCACAGTTAATTGGTTCTGCTACTTGTTCCCCTCCCCACCCCTCTCTTGAGCTACCTGCCAATTTTTAGCCTTCTCACTGTTTGCGATGCCTTGCTCACTATTCATTTGATATTGTCTACCTCCCTCCTCCCCCATGAAGTCACAAAAATAACACATTTCTAATTCTTAAAATGTTTTCTATCCCTCACTGTTCTACATCTTCCTGATCTCAAAAAAAATATAAATTGTCTGCCTTTAATTCATATCCACACCTGTTGTTCCCTTTGGTCCATGAGTTGTGCTGTTCTACTGTGTTTCACTCAGTTCCCTCTGGGTTTGAATGAGCAATTCTACTTAACTGTTTTCAAGAATTCCTTTAAAGAGCTTTGATAGATAGATGATTGAATATAACTGCATGAGAAAGTTTACATTTTATAAGAATATAAAATGCTATAAAGAAAGAATAAGTGATAATACCTGGCATCATAAGTGACTTCCTTAAAACTAAAGTCATCTCAAATGTCTAGGATTTGTAACTTTGTTTCAATTATTAGCTACAAATGATCGAGAAATTACACCTTGACTTTCAGAAGCTATTTGCCCAAATCACCAAACTATCAGATTAATACTCACGTAGACCCTGCACAGTTTTGAAGATTTGCGTGTAAATGGGGCGTAGGAATATGAACCGGTCGTGGCAGTAATGTGTTATCTGTTTGAATAGGAAATCCCTCTGCGTTCAACCGTGTATGAAGTCTACGCTACCGACAAGGATGAAGGTTTGAATGGAGCTGTGCGGTACAGCTTGTTGAAGACTGGTGCTGGTAACAAAGACTGGGAATACTTCAGCATTGACTCAGTCAGTGGGCTTATCCAAACAGCACTGAGGCTGGATCGGGAGAAGCAAGCAATATATAGTGTAAGTTTACCATGCACGTTTGCAAAAGAGTGGGAAACTGAGTGGTGACATGTGGTGTATTGGGTGACATTGACTGCCTGACCTCACTTCTACTACTACTGAGGAGTACGTTTCCGTCCTCTTAAAATCCTTACAGACTAGTATTCACTTTTTTAGATAGGAATACAAATCTCCATAGTAGATATTATGGGAGTAGCAGAAGTAGAGCACAACACAATATGCAATTGTGTCCCTGGAGCAGAATGGGAAACTACTACATCAGCAGATGTTCTGAAAGCAGTGAGGCCCGTGCCTATATAGTGGATATCCGTGCCCTCAGCAGCAATTGGGACATTGGGACCTAGTGTTTTCAGCTTCAATAGGACTGCATTCTGATATCTCTACAATATCCGCGAGACATTGTGTTATGACATATCCCTGTTGTTAATAGCAATAAAAATTCGGAGTGAACAAGCCCAAATTCCTAAAAAGATTAAATTTCTTTGTGTTGGACACGGCTATGTCCTCTGGGGACAATATTCGAAGTTGGTCCTTATTAGTGCTAATCCCTGAGGCATTTAAGGTCTGCAACTTGTGAAGACAGCCATAATGGACCTTCCCTGGGATTTTATTAACCCATTGTATCTGAGCGAGTGAGGCTTTAGTATCAAGTGCTACCCTGGTTGCAGAGAAATACCTTGGGTGAATTCACCTCTATATATGTGAGAGGAGTTGGCCTAACGGCTAGGGCGGTTGACCTCAAATCTGGGGAACTGCGTTCGAGTCTCGTCAATGACGGCTGTATGACGTTACAACGCATGCTTTTACCACGCATGCTGTTACAACGCAGGTTTTACTACGCATACCATTACAACGCATTACACTTTGGGGTGCTGGATAGTGAATAGTTTAATTTACTATTCCAACTCCAGTCCCCGTGAACACTAGGGAAGGTGTTGTATAGCAAATTAAACGTATTCCTTATCCTAGAGCGCCCCCCAGTGTAATGCATTGTAATGGTATGCATAGTAAAACCTGCGTTGTAACAGCACTGCGTGGTAAAAGTTGCGTTGTAAAGGATGTTTCCCGCAATGACGCTGAACATCCTGTGATTCTGGACAAGTCACTTAATCAACCCATGCCTAACAAAAAAGTGAATGTGTCCTAAAGTAACGCAACTGATGCTATGTAAAGCCCTCTTATACCCGATTTGGGTCAAGTTCGCGCTATAGAAAACTCCCCAAAAAAATAAAATGTGGTATTTTTGGGACATGTCATCAGGGCCGTTTCTCCAGTGGGACCAAATAGCCAGTCATTTAATTATTTGCAGGTGTGCATCTTTGTAGTTTGATAGAGGGTCAGCCATCCCTGAAAAGCCTCTGTATTAAATCTGCAAATTGTAGCCATGTCCATACAGGGGCATCCTCCTGCCATTTGAAGGACCTCAGTTGAGAGATGAGGGGCCATCACACGTGGTACTACATTGTATCTGTTTTTGCTCACAAATCCTAGAACCACTTGGTTCCAATGGCATTAAAATTGAGGTATCCAAGAATGTGTTCCTGTTGAGTTTGTGTTGCCTTGAAGGATAAACAGTTGTACATTCTCTCCCCTGAAAATCTCCATATTGAAACGATGGATGTTTAGCTTAGTAAAACCATTCAGAACAGTATATTTGGCTAGAACCTTGAGCGTCATTATTAGCTGCTTTTCTCCATCGTCATTTTCATCTTTGGAACTCTTCTCATTACATCGAGGTTGTAATGCTATAGATGATTAAACACAAGCACAGTGTTGTTGTGACACCTGCCATTTCAGGCTTTCACCCTTCCTCCTCCGTCAGGTCATTAAGTAACCTTACCCTTTTTGAGTGTAGAAATAAAGAAGCATAATTGAACTAATAGGAATCCGACGTGTGAGTTGAGTGCTATGTTGGTCAGCCGACGCCACAGCTTAATTTCCAAACAGTGTTTACTTTGCACCGTTCCAGAATGCTGCAGACCCTCTTTATCTCGGGAAGGACATTTTATGATTCTGGAGATGGGAAAGAGGTATTAGCACAGGAATGCAGTAGTTGCTCAGCTTTACAACGTGTACCATTTGTACTATTTGTATAATTTGCCTGATAGTAGTCATTTATCATGAAGTTAATGTTGCTTTTGTGCGAGATTGACGCAGGGGCGGCTCCTCTGCTATGGCGGAGGAGCGACGCCCCACTGCTGCTACCCAGCAGAGGCAACAGTGAAAAATAAAATAATAATAAAATAATTTTATTCCAATTTTCTTTTTTACCGTTGCCTCTGCAGGGTAGCCGAGTTGCAGGCCTGGCCGAGCCATCCTCCTGAGCTTCAGGAGGAGGAGTTGTGGGCACTACTAAGTGCTCATGACAGTTTGGACAGCCGTTTTAGACCGGCCTGACCGTTATGCACACTTAGCATTTCTCCACCTGGCTGTGATGTACAGCCAGGTGGAGAAAAGCCACAGGCTCCCAGGTACTGTCTGAGCGGCAAACCAGGCACTCAGCCCAATCCCGGGACTTCTCTCATGCTGGGAATTGGATTCCCAGCATGAGAGAAGCGCTAGGATTGGCATCTAGGAGCCTGTGCAGTGTCCACCTGTCGAGGATCGGGAGTGGAGGAAGATGAGCGGACCCAGCATCATGTAAGTTTTTTTTTTTATATATATTCTTTTTTATGTATTTATGTCCCCCCCTCCCTTGCTGCCGTACCTAGTCGTACCGGGAGCAGCCGCCACCAGATTGAGGCATGTGCGCTTGACTGGGTATTTTGTTTAATCTTGTGAGCCATTTTTAAGTTGAAGTCTTTTTATTGATTTAACAACAAACAAGATGCAATGAGAAAAGAAACCCAGATCATGGGCTAGCAAACATCTGAGTGCTACGCAGAGGATCAAATAAAAAGTAAAATAAACCTTCCCACAAGCCTCCCAACGGCTGCCCTCCCCACCCCCTCCTGTCTCCTCCCCCGTTCAAGCTGCTTCTACATGAAAGTGGAAATTGAGCTCCACACGTTCTTGCTCACTGTGGTGGTGTATGGGTTGCGTCTGTGTTCAACGCCGTGGGAGGCGTAAAAACCATAGATATCTAGGGCACGATAGTTCACGAAATTCAGAACATAACAAAGTGACAAAGGGTCACCATACATCGGCGAAAGCAGCCCCATCCCCTTGGAGCGAGAAAGAAATGCGCTCCATGCCTAGCACATACCATAGGCGATGAAGCTATCCCTGGAAGGTTGGTATCTGATCTGTGCCCCATAAGGAAAGTATGTTCTGTAATGCCGCCCCTAGGGCTATACCTAGTTGCTTACCTTTACGGGACTTGAAGGGGTAGGTAAGTCTATCAGAGACTCCTAAGACCTCATATTCAGAAAAACGTAAGAATGTGGTGTCAAAGTGACAATCGATCTTGTCTAATAGCTGTGTCCAAAAGGATGTGAGATTGGTTCATTCTCATAATAGATGTTACAGTGTGCCGTCTGCCTCACACCCCCTCCTGCAAGTGGGAGAATGCGCAGGATCACTTTTATGGAGTCAGGATGGTGTGAGATACCAATACGTCATAATCTTAGTGGAAGTCTGTATGCTAAAAGTGTTGCGTGCTGAAAGTCAGGTTCTGTAATAAATATCGGTCCATTCTTTGGGGGTCAGTGTCCGTCCAAGCTCAGCCTCACATTGTCCTGCTGATTAGATTTAAAAACGTTCAGAAGAATTGTAATCAAACTTCAAGAGGATATGATTATCATCATAATTTATTCCATGTTCTTTTCGCAGGAAATTATTTGCATCGTATTGCTGATTGTTAATTTAACATCCTTCAATTTCCCAAAACAGTTCGAAAACATCATTGAGGATTCACCCAATGCATTTCAGACTATAAAAGTCCTTCGTCAGGGGTAATCTGAAAATAATGTAGAAAAAATATATGTAGGATCTTATCAAGTGTCACAAACCTATTCCAAGATGACAAATAAGTTGATAGATATCGTGCTGCTTGGTGCTGCATATTGATAGTTGATTCAACCATAGTAATCAGGTGAATGAGATTACCCCTCATGGGTGAACAACAAACTAAGTGAAAGAAAAAATAAACGGAAAATAGATAGACAAACGATAGTCAATGAAAACGCGACTCGAATATACCAGGAGTTCACATTGTGAATCAAGAATAGATATTGAGTGGTTCTAGTTAATAGAAAGTGAGGGGGGAAACGTGAATGAAAAAGATGCAGGAATCGTGGTTGCTGGGAAAATAGTCAGACGTTGGAAAATGTGCCGGAAGTTATACCGATTAGAAAGCTGTACCGAACATGGAAAAAAGACGTAACTGTGGTTGGAAAGAGCGGGATATACCATGCAACGAAGTGCGGTTAGTTAAATAGAAAAGTTAACCACTATCAGACAGACTTACTGTTAGGTTCACTACGAACAGCATGTAAACGCCGTTAGTCTCCTCACACCGAGGTGTGTGTTCGTGTTCGATAAATAGTGAAAATAGAGAACAGACTAGAGAAGTAGATATGAAAAGAGGATAGGTTTGGTGGTGGCCATCTTGTAACAGTGTGTATAGGAGAGTGAAGCAAACGAAAAGTGATTGAAACGTGATTACAACTATTTTCACATATACAAAGGAAGAGAAATAATATAAAACAGAAAATCAAATATAAGCAGCACATATAATCAGCAAGTATAAAGAAATACAGGCAATTCATCATTTCATAGATAACATAAAAATTCCATCCGATCATTTAAACCCTGTGGTTTGAAAGATTGCAAGAATTTTATCCAGTGATTTTCCCTTTGTAAAAGAAAGTTGTTATTGTCCCTGTCATTGCGCTTAGGCACCACTTCAATAGCAGCAAAACGTAATTGACTGATATTATGTCTTAGTTCATTGAAGTGAGCTGCCACAGAAGATTTGAGATTTTGTGTCCTGATGTTGCTTTTGTGTTCATTAATTCGTGTCTTCAACTTGTGTGACGTTTTTCCAGTATAGATCAATCCACAAGGACATTTGATGATGTACACCACATTTTCTGTATCACATGTGGCATTGAGTTTGAGTTTGATGTCAGTACCTTTCATGGGGTGTTTCATAACTGGCCCTCTAGTGAGATTGTTACAGTTTTTACAATTTAAACAAGGTTGATTGCCCTTATAGATAGTGGAAGTTGTTGATAAGGGTTTGGTGATGATTTCTTTAAGGCTGTGGCCTCTGCTGTAGGCAAATAAAGGTGGACCTTGAAAGATGTGCTTGAAATCAGATTCAGTATCAATGATAGACCAGTGTTTAAGTATAGATGTTTTGAATGCTTTAGAATTGACTGAATATTTAGATACGACCACCGGTCTTTTTCTAGTGTCTCTGTTTCTACAGATCAGTGTCTCTTGACGACTCAGTTTGTCACAACGTTCCTTGGCGTTTTTTAGAATGTTTTGAGGATAACCCCTTTGTTCAAACCGTCTGATCATAGTGGTGGCCTGTTGTTCATACTTAGTGGTATCAGATACAATCAGTTTCACCGAAGCAATTGAGAGAACGGTAAATGATTTTTCAAGGCTGTCTGACGAAAAGATTTGTAATGCAAAGTGTTGTTCTTATCGGTAGATTTCCTATGGAGGTTCAGTTTTTACGTCCATTGGTTGTGCTCAGAGAGACGGCACTTATCTCAAGTGGCGCTACCTATTTCTTGATTACCACACCTTGTCAGGGAGTGATATCCCTGGTGCACACCACAACTTAATTCACATCTACAACTGCGGAGTGCGTAGCCTCAACCTTCTTTTCTGCTGATTAGATTGCCTGTTCTGGGGGGCGCAGAATGTGATATAATTCTGATAAGTTTCTTCGTGGATTGTTTAGAGAGCAGCCAGCACTCGTACGGGGTAAGGAGCCGCTGTGCTCCAGGACAAATCTGTTGCTGCAAAACCCAGTGTCTTATTTGCAAGTAGTGATAACGCTCATGTCCCTATTTATGCGTGGTCTCTTATCTGCCCAGACAAAAGCATTAAATTCAGACTGAAGTTGCTTCAATTCATCTGATGGTGGTTCTACCGGGAGAGTTTGAAACAAATACAAAACTTCAGGGACTATACTCATCTTGAGAGCTGCCATCCTACCTAATCAGGAAAGATTGAATGGCCACCATTGTTTAAGATCTTGTCTGGTCTGCCGCAGCAACCTAGTGTAGTTCAGAGAGAGTGTCTCAGTCGTGGATACTGACAGCGATATACCTAGGAATGAAATGACCTTCTGGTCCCAGTGAATGGGGCACGCTAGGGCTAGTGTGTTAGCAGTTGACTGCTGCAAAGAGAAGCCCAGCTCTTGGGACTTAGTCACATTGACTTTAAAGCCGGAAGCTGTGGAAAATTCCACTAGTTCGGCTAAAAAGGCCAGGACCGAGGTCTGGGGAGACTCTAGCTTTGCTATGACATCATCTGCATAGAGGCTGATGGTATGTTACTCACGGACCCTCTGGGCTAATAAGAGGGGGGGAGCGGACAGCCCTGTCGTATGCCCCTGGTGATATAAAATGGATCAGAGATATAGCCATTCGCCCAAACAGTGGCAGAGGGATGTCTATAACCACTGAACACCCACTGGCGGGATCTGTGCCCAATTCACCCCCAAAACAGTCTCTAAAAAAGGCCAATGGACCCTGTCAAATGCCTTTCCGGCGTCTGTTGACAGGAAGATACGCTCCTCGGGCTGACGGTGGGATTTATCCAAAAGGTGCAGTACCCTTCTGGTGTTATCGCTACATTGCGAAAAATATGGCCTGGTCCGGTTCTATCAAATCCAGCATCATGGGTCCCAGTCCGGATGCTAAAATCCAGGTGAAAATTTTAAAATCGATATTTAACAGGGATATCGGCCTGTAAGAGGCACAATATCTATTGTCCTTCCTTGGTTTGGGCAGTACTGCTATTGATGGTAGGAGCATCATGGGCAGTAGCTCAGTGGTGTCGTCAATAGTATTGAAAAGTCGGACCAATATGGGGGCTTGAATGGAACAGAAAGTTTTATAAAAGATGGTGGTGAAGCCATCTGGGCTGGGGATTTAAGCAGTTTAAGAAAAGTATGGCCGATATGACCTCTTCAGTCCTAATGGGGCTATCCAGGGCAGCTGACTGGTCAGGCCTCAGCCTAGAGTGTGTTATGGCCTGATAATACCTGGAAGGGTTCTGTTCAGTTAGTGACTGGACAGTGCACGGAGCTGTGTAAAAGTCCCTGAAGGCATTAGCTATTTCCTTGTACTGGGTGATCTCTGCACCCCTGTAAGCCAGGAAGAGTGGGACAGCGGACGTCTACCGCTGTGCACACAATTTATGAGCCAATAAACTGCCATATTTGTCCCCTGCAGTATAAAATGCATGTTTCAAGCAAAGAGCGGCATATTCCGCCCTATCAAGGTCCAAGCTGGCCCACCCTGCTTTCAGTTTCCTCCAAATACAGGGGGCTCCTGTCCTTTTGTGAATACCTTCTAGTTCCAACACCTGCTTGGAAAGTTCATCCCACTTCTCCCTGCGTGCTCTATTGTCTGCGGTGGATACTTATTTATTTATAAAGTTTTATATAGTGCAAACAAGATCCCGAAGGATATCAGAGCGCTTTACAATAAATTGGTAGAGAGGACAAAATGAAATAAACAGTAAACAATGGTACAAGTATAAGGTATAATATTATGCAGAGGATGCAATCCATGACTGTTAGTTGTGCCATGGAGCTAGGAACAAAGAGATAGTCGCCTTATAGGTGCCTAAGCCCCTTATGGCAAGAATTTGCTCATTAAGAATCTTTTGGCTTCCAATTTGAAGGCCGTCGTCGAGGAGAGTATGCCTACATCCAGAGGAGGAGAGTTCCATATTTGAGGGGCAGCACCAGAGAAAGCTAGGTTACACGTTCTCTTTTTGCTGAGGATGATCGGTTTCAGGAGGAGAGTAGAGGCGCTTCTAGATCCCCTACCCCCACAGGATAATTCAAGTTTTTTCATCAGATACGTGGTAGTATTGTAGTGGAGGGCCTTGTGCGTCAGAATAGCAATCTTTAGCTGGATTCGTGCTTCAAAGGGTAGCCAGTTGAGGGATTTAAGGACTGTGGATATGTGCTCATTTTGTTTGGAGCCTGTAATCAGTCTTGCTGCAGACTTCAGCGAGGCCCTAAGTGGAGCCAGGGCAAATTTAGGAAGGCCACAGAGAGTTGCACTGCCATAGTCTAGCCTTGGTAAGACAAGAGCTTGTACCACCTGCTTGGAATCCATTTGTGGCAAGAAGGGTTTGATCATTCTGAGAGTCCTCATCAAGTGGTTCGCTCCCTTACAAACGTTGCTGATATGAGTCTTCATATTCAGGTGTTTGTCAACTGTGATTCAGAGTGATTTGGCTGAGTCTATGATGATCGGAGTGCAGTTGAGAGCCATGAGGTGAGGCATCCAGAGGTCGATTACCAATTTGAGCGTTTCCCAAAGGGAGATGATTGAGGTGTCCCGAGTGTCGCTGTTAGCTAAAAAGTCTCAGCATTTTAGTAAGGTGTGTCACCACTTCAGGGAGATGGAAGAGCGCATCTCGGAGCCTCCAGGAGTATGATGAGTGAGAAGTGGGGGAAACAACAATGTAGCAGTGAGGGCTGCGTGGTCTGAGAGTGCCTGGGGTTCGATCTCCAAGCTCTGTGTAACCGGTAGGAGAGTCCAAGTCATTAGAAAGTAATCTAGTCGTGCACATGTCCCCAAGCGTGCGTGTAGAGAGTATAGTCAAGTGTGTGAGGATGGAAATGCCGTAACAGGTCTACCAGCCCCAGGTCCTGCAACCACTGGCAAGAGGTGGCCAAGAGAGCTCCAGTTTGACTCAGCCTTTGCCTTGAGCGGTCCTACTGACTATCAAACACGATGTTCAGGTCCCCCCTATTAAAATTTGACGATCAGGTGTAGACGTCAAATCCCCTACCGCCTTATGTAAGAACCCCTCTTGGCCTTCGTTAGGAGCATAAATAGTGGCCAGTGTAAATGTGTGTCCCCCTACAGTCACTAAAAATATCAGAAGTCGCACTCTAATCTCCAATACCTTGGTTTCCACCTTCCCAGGGAACGTCAGAGCGATAAGAATGGCGACCCCAGCCTTGTTAGTGGGGAGATATGAGAAATATTGTTTTGGGAAAACACATCCGATGTGTGTCACTGGACAGTAAATGGGTCTCTTGCAATAAACATATGTGTTTGCCAGAATTTTCAAGATAAGACAGGATAGCTCTGCGTTTAATGGGGTTGTTAAGCCCTTTCAGATTCAACGTCAGGATTATGACACTCATCTACCTAGGTGTGGTGGGTATCGCATTCTGTCGGTGCATTAGGGCCAATCTATCCCTTATGTATTGAATCTTCTAGTACCCCAGACATGGTGCCCATAGTGTAAAAGAGTTGCGTTGCCGCGCACAGTACAGAGCGAATGCAGCAAGGGGGAGGAGATCCTAACGATGAAAACAACAAAACTCCCATGGAAACAAAAACAAGAACATGAGCCAATAGAATAGGAGTTAATCTCCAGAGCATCCTGTTCTTAGAGGAAAAAAGAAGAAGGGGGTACCTGTGGCCCATGGCTCTCTGCTGCCACCAGATGACCCATAAAAGCATTATCTGTACCATCGGCATGGATAAAAGTAACAGTACCAAAGCAGAAACTATGACTAGTGGAAGGTCTGCTTCATTCTGAAGTTGTCCCCGCGAGGGTCGATAGCACTGCCTGCCGTTCCTTGGCCATAGTGTCTCGGTCAGGACGAGTCGTCGGGCTTGGAGGCTTAATGGTGGTCCATCCATGGCCACTCCAGCATCTGTGGGGGCGAGTGTCTGTGCTAGACATGTCTGTCGCGGGTTCTTCAATGCCTCCTAAAAGCTTGTAGGCCACTGGAAGTGATCAAAGTTGTCTCAATTCCCCTTTGTAGAGAAAGATAAACCTCAATGGGTGCCCCCAGGAGTATTTTATGCCAGAGTCCGAAAGTGTTGGGTAATCGGCCGGAAGGACTTATGTTTAAGCAAAGTGGAGGCAGCCAGATCCTGAAAGTGTGTAGGTTTCTTCCCCCGGTATGTAAAGTCTGGATGGCTACGAGCCTCGCGAAGAATCCTTTCTTTCAGCTGCTAGTCATGGACACAAGTTGTATGTCCACAAGTGGCTCAGAGGCAGCTTTCCGTGGGCCCACCTTATGAGTCCGAACCAGCTTTACCGGGAATAATGAGGCTTTCCTAAGAATGGAGCGGAAGAGGCCTACCACCATCGTCTCGATGTGACTGTCACCATCTGCATGCGCCATGCCTCGGATGCGTATATTGTTCCACCGTGATTGATTTTCTAAGTCCTCGATGTGAGCCTGAAGGTCCAAGTTCTGTTCCTGCAACCTTAGGACTTCTTGTTGGAGGTTTTCAATTTCCTCATCGCGGCCTGTTTCGTGCTCCTCCAGTGTGTGGACCCTCTTGCCCAGGGAATCCACATCGTGACAGAAAGCTCGTAAATCGTCTTGTAGTTCATGTTTCATGGCGGATAGGTCATCTCGGAGAGAGGAAAAGAACGACTCCAAGTATGATTGGCTGATGGGGGCTTCAGGGCCCTCACTCCCTTCTGTCTTGTCTATACGCCCACTCCCGGCTGGCTCTCAGACTGCAGCAATGATTTAAGCAAAAGGTCCTTCACCGACCTGTCTTTCCTGCCCTTAGGAGCGGCTAGGACCCTGGGTGCGTGGGTTTTCACTGTTGTGGTGAGGGCGAGTATGCCAAGGCAGCTAGCGCAGGTGACTAGAAGGGAAAGAGGAGGGGCAGTATCACAGCTGAGGGGCCCCTATAATGCGCTCCTTCTCCCGGAAGATCCCACTCTCACCTCGGGCCCAGCCCAGTGAGGTATAGGCGTTGTTGGTGCTGGAGGCCCACCTCCGTAGCTCTTTCACCTCAGCGTTGGCCCAGTATCATCCTCCTCCTGCAGGTCTGTCCGAGGATAATGAGGCTGATATATAGGCTTATCCCGTGGACCCTCCGCGTGCAAGGCATATGGGAAGAAGGAGAAGTGGCCCTGGGCGCTCTTCTGACCAGGGCCAGAGAGTGGAGGGTGCCCCCAAGACTCCTCACCAGGGCACCCCCGTCTACTAGTGTCTCTATGTCAGGGCAGGCCTCAAAGACGCTGTGACTGTTCACTCTTCATGCCAATTACCATTCCTGTGCAAACGTTCACTGTCCAATCTGCCCTTTCTACTCCACTGTGCAGTGATTTGTGCACAGTGCCTGGGCAAGAGATGGTGGTGACTGCAGCAGTGAGCACGGGCGGGCCCCCGCAGCTAGGACAGCAGGAGGACAGAGCCAGTCACGCACCTCCACAAGCCACTTGGCTGCACTCAAGGCCCAGGTGTTCTCCAGGTCTCTCCAGTCTCACACATGGTCGCGTTGGTCCCAGATAGCCAGATTCCGTGCGCACCTCCCTGACCAGAGCGTAACAGTGCTATCAGGCCGGCCAGTGCATGCCTATCCTTCAGACCTTGAGGCAGGAGAACACTGTGAAGAGCGAAACAGTAGCGAGGTGCCCCAGGAGCCATGAGCCTGGCGCCCCCTTCCCCATTCCACCTACGGAACTGCGGCCTTTTTGCAGCAGCAAAGCCGGGGCCTCACGTAGCAGATGTGGTCCGGAGCGCCGAACGGCAAGCGCAAGTGCGGACTTGTTTTCGCCAGTACATAGGAGGCTTGCCGGAGTGGCTTGGTGCGGCGGTCCCCAGCTCTTGAAGGGACAGCTGAGTGCTGCCGGATCAGTGTCACGCGCGCCGGAGGTGGAGATGACCTCCCGGGCACCCAGCAGCTCTGTGCAACGCAGGTGTTGGCGCGTTCACCACGGCGACAGGACTCAACCTCCTCTATTACAGCCGCTCAATGATGCGGTACTACGTGCAAGCTGGAAACACTTGGATGGGGGCCGATCTGCCTCCAAAATCGTTGTGAAGGGCCGGGTGGGAGCGGAGAGCTCCGAAGATGCATCTTACAGCAACATCATCTTGGCCACGCCCCGTGAGCCATTTTTGTGGTGGGAAATGTAACATTATTTCCTTTCCAGATATTTTTATGTTGTCGGTGAGGTAGTTGAAATGCAGACCCTCTGCACCCTCCACTTCTTGACCCTATTTTTCCAAATAAATGATTTAGAAAAAATGATTAGACGGTTTACTACGTGCCATTTAACTACTCTTTGTTACATTATTATTTTTATTATTTAATAGTTTTCGACTGCTTCTTGAACAATTCCCTATTCACTCTTCTACCTTTTATACTTCCTACAGATGTCATATTTAGCAAATCAGGACCAAAGGAATTTTGAAAGAAACTATTTTGTTTTCCTTATTTTGACCCAATGCTACCCAGTAGTGCTTTAGAAACGCAAAATGTTGCTTCATTCTTTGTAAAATATTTAAATATTTACATTTATATTTACAATTATAAAGGATTTCTGTCTCTACTTTACCGTGATTTTTTTAATGTCAATTAGCTTCAAATTATTGTGTGAAACATGCATTTGAATTAACCATTTTGTTTTGTTTGTGCAAATGTGATTGGACATCAAAAGGTTATGAAAACCAACAAAACTCTGAAAACCCAATCACTTAGGCACAATGGTATGTCCACGTACTTATTTTTATATAAACTATGCAATAATGAACAGTACTATTCTGTCTAATAGGATGATTTAATATTACAAATTAAGCATGTATCATAACTATTCTTATTATAGAGAGTACTGAGCATTCCACCACAGAGTATGATCTATCCACAGTAGAACTAACGCTGCCTTTTTTATTACAGTTGATCATTGTAGGCTATGACCTGGGGCAGCCTGTTCCCTACGAGACCATGCAGCCGCTGCAGATAGCCCTTGACGATGTTGATGACAATGAGCCGATATTCTTGAGGCCACCTGTAAGTTACATCTTATGTGAATTCTTAAATTTTTGGTGGGCGTCTTTTCGGCAAGTGGAATTTTTTTTACACATTAGAAAAATAGAATTTGCATCAATCCAAATATTAAAAAATAACATTGATTTGTGGAAATTTGCTGAGACAATCCTGTTCGCCTGATTTGCAAGGACCATCAGCTTCTGTCTCCTACCCACGCTTGGGGCTCTAAGTCTAGAAGACACTTAGGGACATTTTTACAAGTTCTTATGGCCACAGGAACATCAATTTATGTGACGTCCCTGTGGCGATAATCCGTTTGCCTTATTTACAAGGTGGCGTTAAGATACTAACACATGTAGTCACTCACCTATACAGTCATTGACGCAAGCACACACTCACCTATACAGCCACTGTTACATTTACTCACTCACCCAGTCACTCACACACCCACACACTCATCCATACACCACTTATGTATCCAGTCACTCAGCCATACAGCTACTCTCACACCCCATCACTCACCTATACAGCCTCTCACATACCCACTTACTCACCGATATACCACTGACACACCCACTCACTCACCCACACAGCCACTCACTCAGACAACCACTCCCACACCTATAGAGCCACTCAGACACCTACTCACACATGGAGGCACACAGTCACACAGCCATTCACACAATATGTGGTACGAATAATATTACTCTTTAGTAGTACACAAACTATACCTATTTAAGTGTTGTAGTATCTTAGTATATATTTTTAACACTCAGAAATGTTTAGAAAACACTAACACTCACTGGATAATGTAATCAGTGATGTCATTTGAGATGTCACCAGTGATGTCACTGCCTGTGTCATGAGTGATGTAATATGTGAGGTCATAAACAGTGCATTGCGGGGCCTAAGGTATAGTTAGCTTAGGTGCTATGACTGCTGAATTTCATTTGTTTTGTACGAGTGAAATGTGAGCCCAAATATAACGTCCATGTAACCTTTGTTTTTTCAGTGAATTTCTGCATTTTAAAAAAATATTCTATTTCCTAACTATAAGCTCCCTGTAACCTTTGTTTTTTTCAGTGAATTTCTAAAGTTTTTTAAATTATATTTCTAACTATAATGTCCCTGTGTCCTTTGATTTTTTTCAGTGAATTTCTATGTTTTAAAAAAATTCTATTTCCTACCTGTAACCTTGGAAATGAGTGTCTGAGTGAGTGCGAGTGTGCCTCAGTGGGTGTGTGACTGAGTGTGTGAGTTTCTCAATGGGTGTGTGACTGGGTGTGGGTGTGTTTGAGTAGGTCTGGGACTACCTTCTTAAGTGTCTCATTGGGCGTGTGAGTAGGTACATCACTGTCTGAGTGAGTCTCTGACTGTTTTAGTAGATGTCTCGGTGGATTCATGAGTGTCTGAGTGGGTCAGTGACTGGTTCCATGAGTTTGAGAAAGACCTACAAAATGTCAAGTGAAGCTTCCAGTGAGAGTGCACAGACATGGTCTGCACCGGTAGCCATCACCCATGTTTGAAGGACTATTTCTGTACATGGTTGCCAATGTTGTGTCAGTACTTGTCTCTATATCTAAGAGAGTGTAGGAGTACACATCATCGGTGCCATGAGATGTTTAAATACATGTGCTGGTATGTAACAGCCTGCTAAAATACCTCTATGGCTGTCTAAATGTGTATGTAAGTGGCTGCAAGAAAACCTCAGTGCGTGCGTTAGGCAATAGAGAGCTATGTAGGAGTCACTGCAACTACCTTTAAGTCTGCTGAATGTATACATCATTTCTGTTGAGTGACTGAATGTATAAGTTCTTCTGTAACTGTCTCTGTAACTGAAAGATAAGTTATATGCTTTGTGAGCATGTACGTCAATTATTTTAGGGATACTCTATGTAGTACTTGGCATAGAGGTTTGCAAGTGCACAAGTAACTTAGTGAACTGAAAGAACTCCTCTCATCTGTTCAGCATGCACCAGCATGCTTTAGAGCACACCTAAAGCATCTCTCACATGTGAGTTGTGCATACTGAAGTTTGGATTTAATACTTGACAAACAGCGTTTACATGGAAGATCAAGGTACAAGTGAAAGTGAACACACAGGACCTGTACTACCAAGCATCATCCATGTTTGAAAGAGTATTTCTCTACATGAATGAGAAGGTTGGGTCAGTACTTTCGAACATACCTGAGGAATTGTAGGGGTACACCTGTAGCAGGGCCATTAGATATTTAAGTAAATGTGTAGGTATGTGACTGTCATTTTTAGTATCTCTATGATTCTCTAAATATCTATGTAAGTGGCTATAAACAAGCACCTCAGTGCCTGTGTTATGTAAAAGAGAGCAATATAGATGGACTACAACTATATTTGAATCACCCGCATCTACAAGTAGTTTCTGGGTAAGTGACTGAATGTTTACGTGCTTCTGTAGCTGTCTGACAATACCCAGAATTAAACAAAAAACACTCTTTGAGAAATTCACATCATATATGCACATGTAAATATACTCCTAATCTGCTGTGTTTTTGCTGCCAATTACACCATGTACTAAGCAGCAAATGTACAACATATTAATTCAAAGCAACATATTGTGAACCAACTTCTCACACACCTATATAATAATTTAGCCACTCTGTAGTTATAGTTAGGGTTGCCAGAGAAAGGAATTCCTTGGATATTTGCCCCTTAATAACTTTGCACCTGTTTGACGAATCTCCACAAAACTTTCCAGACTGATTCTTCCTTCTACGTTGGAAGATAATGAAAGGTTTTGCAGGGATTAGCCAAAGGGATGTAAAGAAAAAAGGGGGGTTGTCCCAAAACGTGTTTTGTCCCAAATGCATTTTCCATAGACTTTTTGATTTGGACCAGTGGTCAAACGCCAGTCCGATTTGGATGAAATTTGTCTGGATTGGAGATTATGGTGTGTAGATGACCCTTTTGTGGATAAGAGGTAACTAGGATAAGTATCTTTTAAGTTATAAGGATGCAGTCACTGTACTTTCAAAGTAATTTAGCAAAACTACTGTGGTACATGCTCATAACAAGGCATTAAATGATTGGCTGATGACTGTCTCTACAAAAGTCCAAGGCAGCCATGTTGTTTTTTGGTGCAATTTTGCTATGTTCAGGGTTAGGGTGTAAAATACAGGCAAGTAGTAGGGTTCATAATTCTTCTCTACCTATTATCACTTAATTAAAGTGGTAATAGGTAGGGAAAAATATTGATAATGTTTTATACTTCAAAAAAATTAAATATTAGGGAGTACTGAGGTACTGCCTTGAGAGTACCACGGTACCAATAAGAAAAACAAAAAAAACACTGAAATACACTATGTTTTACTAATGTAGTGTAATGCAGTGTATTTTCTAATCTTTGCATGGTTACAACAATAACAATAATTCACTGTGTAATGAGCAGACTGCCCTAAAATACAGCACAAGTTAAAAAGAAATTAAAAAAGGGTAAATGTGTTAAAAAAACAAAGAGGAACTTGCTACCTGCTAGAGCGCTACACCAAAAACTTTTTAAAAATTTATAGATAAAATAAAAATTGTTTTCTTTATCTTTTACCACTTTAATAAAGTGCTCATAGTTAGGGAAAAAGAAGAAAGCCTAGTAGTTAACTATGTGAAAGGCCATAATCCAAAATACATCCAAAGTGTGTGAAAAATGATATGCTGCCTTCCATTCCACAACGGTCTACCGCAAAAGTACTGTGATATACCGTGGCGAAATGTATCATTAACACCCAAATTTACTATTGTATTGTGTTACCCTGTAGGTTTGTGAATTGTATTTTATAGCACGCGAGTAGCACTGCTGGAGAACTATTTTACATACAACAAAATGCAGTTTGTCAATCAGGCCTCTTGTTTTTATATTTTGACAAGTGATACCTCTATTTGTCATGTAAGCATGCCTGAACGTCATTGCCCAAATATACTGTACCGTTCCGCATTGTCTTCTAACGAATGACAATTATATGAACACATTGAAATGTGGCATGGTTGCCATATTTTTCTAAAAACTTTTTGGAGTTTCAATAATAACTTGTTTTTAAAAGTTGTATCTAATAGCTAACATATCTGGTTTATTTCCTGAATGCATTTATTCCAGAAAGTAGTTTACTTCCGTCTTGTAATTCAACCTATTTTGTGAAATACCTCTGAAGGAACATTGTTTTTCTGCTATGACAGTCTTAAAAGGGCATTGGAAAAAAGGTCAGATGTTTGGTTCATGCAGTGCACATACTTCCCCTCTTAGCACTGCTGGATTACCACAATCACAAACTTATCATAGCTTTGGACGTGAGTTGCTAAGACCTCTGATATGATAATTTGTTAAAAAAGAAACATGGTCCTCTTGTCACTGTACCAATCTTTTTCTTTTCAGAGAGGAAGCCTCCAGTACCAAATGTTGTCTATCGCAGAACATTCCAAGCCTGGCTCTGTGGTGGGGAACGTCAGTGGCGCAGTGGATTCAGATGAGGGTTCAAATGCCATAGTATATTACTTCATAGCAGGTACAATTGCCGCAGAGGTAGTTTCGCAAACTGCTCTTTATAGTGTATATCGAAATATTGATCAATCATAAACACAGTGAGAAGCTTCGTAACCATGTAACTCATGACAATATCCTTTGCCCATCTAGGGTGGTAGGCAAGTTTATTTGCCTATCGTTCATTCCATATGAGCTCAGCTACACAGACGCAGAGACACATGCATTGTATACCACTAGCATCACCCATTGTACCACAACCCTTCTCACACAGGGCACCATCACAAATCACATCCCTTCAACCAGACACTCTTCTAAATGAATGTAAAGCACATGCGGTCTACTCCTCGCTGGCCTTCCTTCACCGCACATGTAGGGACCGTGACCATAGTCAATATAAGAGCATCACTCGGGTCAGTCACGCTTGACACCAAAATGCTTTGCACTTAAGCCGCACTGAAACTGAACCCTCTTACAACTAAGCACCCCCCACCCCACCCCCTGTTTAGCCAGTCTCCAAACTTCAACTAACTGTCTGCGTGTACTTTTTTTGTACTGGAGGCAACACTTGAACGAAATGTGAATATTATTCTCTGATTTAAAAAAAGGTGTCAATTGCAAACACATTTTTAAAAATTCTTAGCGATCCTTGGAATATTTCAGACCAATCATATACAGGGATCGTCTATCACTCCTTGAAGATCAAATGTGCATATTGAGAATATGGCCAAGCCTCCTATAAAATGCGGGCAGCCGGTACAGTTTTATACCCTAACGTCCAAAGCTCTGGTCATGGTTCTTGCATCCACCGAGATTACAGTACCAACCAACATATAAACAAAAAAACACAGACCACTCGACAGCATCAGATACGCTTCTGTTTTTGCTGCAGACTTTAAACTCTCTGAGTGCTTTGTTTCATCTAGCTTCTTCAATGGCACCTACAATGCTATCATGCCCCATGATCGTAAATCAGTTACAATTTCACAATTGTGGACAATCACTCATTCTCTCTTTTCCCAATGCACCAACCCTAGACCCAATCTTTTGCCAAAATCTCTTCTATTTCGCTGTCGGTGCACTCCTCCTCTGTTGCATCACCATCTTTTAGTTATGAACGTGCAATGTAGACAAAGCAATGAGAATATTTCTTGCAGCAAGTTCCATATTTTATGTTTAAGATCTTAGTAGGATGATAGCTGCTAGACGCAGATTCCTTACCTTAGAATTACCCCCAGGCACTTTGGTAGAGGGCATCAAGTGACTCCATAACAACAGCATCCACCATATGTGGTATCATCAGAGTCCATATAAGCCCTCCCCTGACACTCTGACATCAGTTTCTTCCTTCCAGCGCTTCCACGCTGATCCAGAGTGCTGTACCTCGTGCCATTTTGGCCTACCACCACAGAACAAAGCTTTTTCTAAAGATTTTCAAGGTCTACGATGGCCCGCACCCTCATCCTATTTGCATTTGGTGTCTAGGTGGGCACCCTGAGTCCAAACTGTGTGGCTCGTGTCTTCAGCTTTAGTCATCAACATTGCAGGAGCACCACATGATGCTGTTGGCGATACATCGGTGATACATCGGTAGCGATCCTCTACTTCCTCTGAGGACCCCTCAAGGGCCAGCTCCCTGCATCCTTAGTCCTCATAGTCACCTGGTAAGTCATGCCATTGTCGGTCGGCGCCGTACTTTTCCCCAACTTTACAGTGAACAAGCGGTGTCCCTGACTCACCTCCTATTACTCCAATTTTGGAGTTGCAGCAAGAATCTGGACCACACCTTCCGGTATTTCCCTGGCTCAGATGAGAGAATACTATCTTTCCCTCCATGCCATTTTTGGCTCTCAACCTCCTTCTGGTGCGCTTCTTGGCCATGGAAAGGGCAGATCATCCCTCATTGTCAATGGGGCCCTCAGAATCCGTGATCGACTCCGTCTCAGCTCTGGTGCACAGCCCTTTGGGGTTCCCACCTATGACACCTGTGTTGGATCCGACAGTGCCCACCTTGGCATCACCAGCACCGATTGCCACTTCTTTGTCTCCCCTTCCTGAGGCCGAGTTGTCATCTTCTCAGCATCAATAGGCAACAGAGTTAGTGGATCAGTCCTCCATTTTCAGCGGAGCCCCCTACTATTTTCTCCTTGACACATTGGTATTTTGGTTATGTGGGTGATCACATTACTGAGCCTCCGTAGGAGTTTCATTGGATTTCTGCCCTCCTTGGTGATGCTCGTGGTCTTGATCCTTCCCCATCCTCTGGCCTATTTTCACTTCCTCATCTAGCTTCGGAGGCTAGCTCGGCTTTTGCTCAGATTTTGTGATGAGTTGACGTAGTTCAGGGGCTGAAGCTTCCTGCTGTGGAAGTGGCCTTTTATCCTCTATTTTGGGTGCACCAAAGGGGCCCGCTGAGTTCTGAGCCTGCACTTTCCATCAGTGACACCATCTTTAATATTCTGTTGGGCTCTTGGGCTAAACCCGTTTCAGGGTGCCTCAGTGGACCGGTCTATAGCTCATAGGCACCATCCTGCCCCTGGAGACGTGCACTGCTTTTTCCCGCCAGCCTACTCTGAACGGTTTTGTGGTTCAGGCTATTGCAGCCTCCTCCAACATCGACGCCATGCATGACATCCCTCCTGACACGGAGTCTAAATGTGTGGATGCTTTGGGTCAATATATATCTTCTCTGCTACCAGCTCCGCCTTGCAGTCCCTTAACACAGCTTGTGTTGTTGTCAGTTTTTCTCATGTGCTGTATGCTTTGGGATTCGGTATCACACCTTCTCCCCTCCATCCCTGATGACTCTCAGGACACTCTTTCTCAGCTGATCCAGCATTGACATCAGACTGCTACATTATTGATTCATTGTGGTATGGATACCATAGATTCTGTCGGACGGGCATCTTATTGTTCTAGCCAAATTGCTGTGCACATGCCCCTCACCTGCCACTTGTTGCTACTCCCAGAATCTTTGAAGGTGTCCGTCATATGACTGGACGCCTTGGATTTGTATAATCCACGACCTTCATTGATGAAAGGGGTCTGACAGTAGTGTTTCAGGCACTCCAAAATAGATTAATTTTACACAAGCCCTCCTTAGATGCCGAATTCATGGTGGGTGCGTCCGCAGGCGGGGGTGAGTCTGCTTTTATTACACAACAACTACGAAGCAATTTGGGACACTCATAGTGCAATTAAATGACTTTGTTTATTGCAGACATGTTTCGGCGTTATGCCTTCTTAAGTGCAGTCACAACATTCTAAAACTTGCACAGTCTTTGGCTCATTTCACACCTAACGTTTATTTCCATTGGTAGAATTCTAAACAATAGGCAAGCAGTAATGTTCTTCCTTGATTTTTTATGGCCCCCACAAGTGAGTATGCTGTGTTGACAGACACATTGGGCTGATTCACAAAGGCAATCTGAGACAAAAGTCAAACTTTACGACTTTTGGTATTCACAGAGGTCATTTACGAGTCATATCTTTACGTTCGCAGTCAGCCCAGAATCTCTGGCTGAAGCCGTACTCTCCAGATGAAGCTGTACTGTCCGGCTCAGGCCGTAGTCTCTGCACCCGGGCCAGAATCTCCGGCTCGGGCCAGATGAAGTCTAATCAATGGGCCGGAATACCATTTTTACAAAAAGGAACATTAGGAATGTGAGATAGATGGCGGAGCAGGTCATGAAAATCAGTTTGGGCAAGAAAAGAGTGTGGCCAGACACTACATCACATCCCAGAAAAGTTTGTTCCTTTGCATCATGGTACATGCAGTCCACAATTTGCGCTCCTCTCACTGTTGACTGTACAGCTTACAGCTGGAGAGTACGGCTTCAGCGAGAGATTCCGGCCCAACTACGGACGTAAAGATATGACGTAAATGACATCTGTGAGTACCAAAAGTCGTAAAGTAGAATTTTGTCTCAGAATGCCTCCTCTGGGATGGTATTGCTTGGGTATCCATTCTAAATTAAGGAATCTGCGGCTAGATGTCTCTATTAGATGAATAAGTTATTTACTTTTGGTAGCACCTCCTCTTGTAGAGACTAGATCTAGCCGCAGATCCCTTATCCACCCACCCATCCTTCCTGCTTTTCAAACTGGTTCTCCTTTTTCTTCCAGATCCCTTCTATGCACCTTTGTGCTTTCGTAGCTAAAAAAATATATATGTCTGGGTCACACCAAACAACCGCTGATATAAACGTGTCTTTCAAAAAGAAGATTATTTTTGGGCACACTGTTTTCTTGGCAGTTTTTATACTTGGCTCTGAATTTTAGCTCAGAAAGTAATAGTTGAAGAAACTAACGTCAGGGTGTCAGGGGAGGGCTTATATGGACTTTGACAATGTCCCATCCTGTGCACGACATTGTTACGGATATGCTCGATGTCCTCTACTGACGCTCAGAGGTACTGAAGTAGAAAAAATCCGGATCCAGTCTGAAGCATGGGGATGATTCTTAGGTATCAAATCTGTGTCTAGATCTAGTCTCTACCACATAAGGCACTACAGACGGTAAGTAACTTATTCTTTTGCACCCCATTTAACACCACCTTTGAATGTGTCTTCGCAGAGAATTCTGTTAAAATGTAATGCACCTCATTTTTATTAATGTACCAGCTGGCAACGCAGAGAAGAATTTCAGACTCACTCCAGATGGAAAACTGACAGTGTTGAAGGACTTAGACCGGGAGATGCAGCTTTACTATTCCATCATAGTTAAAGCTTCAAGCAACAGGACCTGGTCAGTAAGCAGAAGCTCAAAATCCGGAAGGATCCAGAGCATTGATCCCAGTACGGACTCTACTTTGCAAGAAGTACGGATCTATCTAGAAGATATCAATGACCAGCCACCTCGTTTCACCAAGACAGAATACACTGCAGGTAAGAGACTATTTCAATATCTTGGTCTTTCTGGGTAATGGGAAGGCTTTTCTAACATTCAACGAAAACAGTGTCCATTAACGACCATCAGTGCTGTCTGTGTTTTTGTTTTCTGGCATGATTGTACGCCATCATTTTTTTGGGTACTTTCCTATTTCTTTCCACAAGCACTACTACTGCTCCAATGTATTTCTTCCCATTGTCTAGCTATTGGAGTAACTTGAAATCAGCCAAGTTTCTTGTTTGATTGTTGTATATAGGTTCACCTTTTCTTGGAGTTATTATTCCATATACTGCCCTCAATGCAGTAAGCCATTCTCAAATAATTTTCCTTGGTCAAGTATCTTTTTTGTCCACAAGCCAATGCTTTCATCAGGTTATCCAAGTATACCCATTAAAGACTTTCATGTTTCATGAATTTCCTCGCTTTCATTGTGAATGCAGACTATATGTTAATTCACCCTAGCCATGTGAACAGCAATTTTATTTTTGTTTTCTTTCTCTCAATATGTCCTTCAGTGAGACACGCAAAATTATTTGACATACTTTTGATGGGGTTTTACCAGCATATGTTTCATATTAGTACCACAAATTATGTTTCCGATGTTAGTGGTATTTGCTAAACATAATAGCATTTCTCTGATTACCGCTGCTTCTTTGCAACTCTGTTTGGGCCCAGTGCTCCTTATTCTACTATTATACTATTCTATTACTACTATTCTACTACTATACTATTCATTTGGTTTTCTGACCTCCAAATGTTATATTCTGTCATGTTATGTTTACCTGTTTTGTTGCTGTATGTTATGTTTTGCTGTTTTACGTCCACTTATTTTGTTATGGTTGCATAGTTTTTGCTATGGTTTCTTATATCTTCTCATTAAGCAGTTCTATTCATCTACACGTGTGGGAAATGTCAGGTTCTGTGTCCTTATGGAAACTTTTGTTGTTATGCTTACTAATTTGATGTTATATTTGCTTTTGCTGGCTGACAGAGCATACTTGTTCAACTGGTCTTCGTGCAATAAACACACTTCATGTCCATGATGTAGCGTAAAAGGCCATTCATTGGACATGGTTGCAAACACTTAATTTGAACTTTAATGAACATTTAAACAAAACATCAAAACATAATTACCACACGCAGGACAACCAACAGCTGAAAGGCCGTCACCCTACTGCCTTCCTCATGGCAAAAAAATACCCTCTGTTGCCGACCAGGCCACAGCAGAAAAACTGCACCATTCCTGCATTGCGCAACCATCCAAACTACCTCCTTCAAACAACCATAACCACTTCCCTCTACCTTGCTGAACCATCCTAAAACACCGCAGCATAATGTCTAAACGTCCTGGGTCCAGACGCACTTCTTCATGCAGCACCCGACTCCCGTGCAGACCTCAAAAGCTCAGACACCCGAAATGCCCCTAAAAAAATCCAAATTTTGCCGAGTCGGAAAACAGACACCTCAAAAAGATCATAACAGGCAGGCGACACCTGCCGCAATTCTTGCAACAATTCAAAGATAATCGCATCACACAATGCTGGCTTCCCTTCACCCCGTTCCTTACCCCACCCTTTTGAAACCCAGCCCAAAATCTCATTAAAAAAAAAAACGGTGTTGGATCTAGCCCTGATCTCTTGACTGGGTGAGAGTACTCTGCTTAATTCAGAGACTCTGTCCATCACCACCCCTTGTTGTAAATAATTTTGTCCACCCTAAGTGTGGAAGGGTATACTCAGATGTGAGTCCCTTGCTCATTGCACCATCAGGATTCAAGCAAGCCGGGCCGAAGACGCCTGAAATGGCAGAAACCGGTCCCCGGAAGCTTGTTTCCTTCCCAGTGTAAGAATTGGCTTTTGTAGTCTGGTCTGCCCTGTTCCCATGATGCACTGGGCCAGGGACAGACTAATTTGCATACAGCCAGGTTCTGAAACTGGGATGGTGCAATGAGCTAAAAAACGGTGTTGGATCTAGCCCTGATCTCTTGACTGGGTGAGAGTACTCTGCTTAATTCAGAGACTCTGTCCAACACCACCCCTTGTTGTAAATAATTTTGTCCACCCTAAGCGTGGAAGGGTATACTCAGATGTGAGTCCCTTGCTCATTGCACCATCAGGATTCAAGCAAGCCGGGCCGAAGACGCCTGAAATGGCAGAAACCGGTCCCCGGAAGCTTGTTTCCTTCCCAGTGTAAGAATTGGCTTTTGTAGTCTGGTCTGCCCTGTTCCCATGATGCACTGGGCCAGGGACAGACTAATTTGCATACAGCCAGGTTCTGAAACTGGGATGGTGCAATGAGCTAAAAAACGGTGTTGGATCTAGCCCTGATCTCTTGACTGGGTGAGAGTACTCTGCTTAATTCAGAGACTCTGTCCATCACCACCCCTTGTTGTAAACAAAATCTCATACCTGGCAGGGTCAAAACGCCAGTACAACTTGCCATAGAATGAAACCGCCACCAACATGCCCGCAATAGTCATGGGCGATAAACCTTTATCAATGCAGAACAAAACAAAACACAACACTTCCATTGCCTGTTGCTCCAGTGCCAAAGCCTTGAGCGAACTGGCCTCAAATGACCCAAATTCGCTCCAAGCCAGCCGGTACCTCCTTCTGGTAGACTCAGCCAATTATCCCTCGACCAGAACCACTGTTCTCACTCCCCCAAAGCCCAAATGTTGGCAGGCAGAGGTGTCTTGTCCTTCTCCTTTCCAGGCACCTATCTGCAGAAACAATGCCGCTGCAAACAAGATAATGAGTCTGCTATATCATTCTAAACACCAGGAGCATGCTTAGTTCTGAAAACATTACTCAAAAGTAAACAACGCAGCATGAATCTCCGCAACAGACGCAGCACCCTCAAATCAGGTGCCTTCTGTCTGCTAACCAAGTCCACCACCATCATATTGTCCACATTAAACAGCACCGACCTGTTAGCCAGCTCCCCTCCCCACACAGACAATGACACCAACAGAAAAAACCCAAGAAAGTTGCTTTGTCCTTGTTTCCATCTGTGTGCCAGCAACTACTCAGTGCCCCATCTCCTGCCCCAAAACAGAACAAAACCCTGAGCGACTGATGCATCTGAAAGAATTTTCACTTGCCAGACTGTGTTCTCATCCAAGAAACTCATAGGTTCTCATAGATACTCCATTGAAGTCATCCAAGAAAGCCTTCCGTACTCAAAGGTCAACCCTGACAGCCAACGAGATCCGCTCCTTATGATGAGGCAACACTGTGCTGGACATGGCCATGCCCAGACGTCTGCAGAAAGTTCAACCTGTACTGACTACCCTACAGGCAAAAATCAAGAAACCAAAGAACTTTTGCATGATCCTCAACTCAACTTTTCATCCACCGATCACTTCAGACAGGAAATCCTGTATCTCCACCACCTGTGCATGCAGCAGCCGAGCCACCAGTTGTAACATGTCTAACTCAATGTCCAGAAACATCAAAACTTCCCTAGGACCTTCCGTCCTCTCCAGAGCCCAAGGCACCCTGAATACCTGCGCAGTGGATTGAAAGTGCTGAAGCCGTGTATAGCTCATTCTTATGAACTAGCTTGAATTAATTGAATTTAAGGATGCTCCAATCTGGAAGTGTGTTTTTTTAGAAATTATTTAAAAATGAATTGATTATTTGTATTGAATGCATCTAATGTTTGTATAGTTTTATTGTAATTTATGGCTTTTTTTGTCTGATTGTATGAAGTATTTAGTATGCTTTTATGGTTTTAATATGAACCAAATAAAGTACTTTTGACTGACTGACTGCTGAAGCGCCCTACTGCAGTCCCCGGAGGTTCTCCTGCCCACAAATAGAAAATCATCCAAATAGTGAGACACCTCCGATTGACCCCTGGACTTCATAAACGTCCATGGTAAAAATGTACTGAAAGATTCAAATAAGGCACAGGAAATGGCACAACCATCTCTAAACCTTATCCACATAGAAGCCCCCCCCCAAAATGCATGCCCAGTAAGGAGAATCCTAGGGGTGTATTGGCAACAGCTAAACACAAACTTGATGTCACATTTTGTCAATTCGGTCCCCTCACCAAACTGTCGCACCGAATGAATAGGATCATCTACTGATGCTTACAGCACCCTGATCATTTCCTGTAATTAAATCATTTACCGAAGATCTTTCTGGCCATGACAGGTGATGGATGTACCAAAATTCCACTGCCGCTTTTTAGGTACCACCCCCAGGAGAGAAATTAACAAGTCCAAGAGAGGCCACTCAAAATACGGACCCGCTATACTCCTCTCTGAAACTTCTTTTCCCAGTTTGTCAGCCACCACCCCAGGATGTTCTATGGCGGACCGCAAACTGTCCACCCACCTGCGCCTCTAAGGCCCTGGTGATCCACTCTGAAGCCTTTCATGAAACCCCATTCCAGCAGCAATGTTGCCTCTCTGTCCGGGTAAGTGGCAAGCCACGCAATCATGACATCAAACCCAATGGCGTAGGTGCCCTTTAGCCTGGCTGTCCCTGTTGCCCTCATCCCTGAATGACTTCGATTGCTATGGAGGGCTAGCCAGAGTGAAACACTGTGTGATAGGATGTCTCCCCCTACACTTGGAACATGTGTGCTTGAATTTGCATGGGTGACGAGAGCAGAACCCTTTATCAAAATTTCAACATGCCCCAACATTGAGTCCAGCTGACTTTGATGCATAACCCACTCTCTGCGGAGCAGGGCTGAGCTGAAAAGTCAGATAAGGGATGGGTAGGCTGCTCCTGGTGTGTGTAGAGGCCGTGGATTGCATAGGCAACATCCCCTGCATCCACAGTTCTGAGTCCACCTCCCCCCAAAGTTTGTCAGGATTCAGGCTCATCCTCACCTGGAACGCCTCATCTTAGCTAAGGAATGCATATCCCTCAAAATGCATTTGGGCCTTTCTGATGTCATATATTTAAACAAGGCAATCGCCCTGTCTGTAGATAGTGGCATATATCAAGAGTGTGGATGTTCAACTAAAATTATCGGAACCCTGGGCCTCATAGTCAACTCCCACTCCTCCTCTTTAGACCACTCCTTATTCAGTATATCACTATGCAATAGCTTGAATACGCCAACATGTTTGTGCTTCCAAATCCGTTTTTTAGTCTTTTCAGAAAGGTGGGACCCCATATACGAGAGCCTCTTCTTATGTTTGTCCTCATCAGTTGCATCCGCCCCCCACCTGCAGCATCCGACGCCCCCAAGTTATCCATCTGACCCCTTTTTCCACCTGTAGCCTTGCCGCTGCCAGACTGCTTACCCTTTCAAAGCACTTTTAACCTTCCCCACCTCTTTTTCAATGACACCATCACCAACACCCATCTACTTGCAAGACTTACCTCATACCTTTTGTTCCCCGATTGCCCTACATTGACCACCAATCCCCATTTCTTCAAGGCAAGAGGTCAATGTCCCTCTCCTCCCTGCAACGTCTGCCGCCTGTCATCAATGCCCTGTCCATGGTGCTGCCCTTGTCTGCACTTGACTTCTGCAAAGCACCAACTGCACTACCCTTTGCATGTTCCTTCCCTTTTGACTGTACCTCTGGCATTCCAAATTCTTCACCCTCACACAGCTCGCCTTCCTCCCATTCATCGCTGCCATTATCATATCCAGCACCAGCTCATCCTCATTCTCATCATCATCGCACACAGTCCGACGCACAACACAACCACCCTTCTTAGCGAGTACATCCTTGTCCGACAGGAACTGCAGTCTTGTTTTACTTTTAAGGCACAAGCCCTCAGTGAAGGAGCAGCCACCACAGACCTCCCCAATTTTTCAGGCCAACATCCAGGGGCCGTCATGCACCCCGTCAGCATGGCCTCCTGTCTGCCTGCCTCACCTGCTGGCTTTCCTACAACTTCCACTGCCAGGCTGCAACAACCTGTTGGGTCCTTCGCACCACCGGGCCCCTGAGCCCTGCTGCCCATGGCCTGGTCCTCCCCCACTGTCGCCCAAGGCCAAAACCCCCCTCCCAGTACTTGTAGCCCCAAACAACACAAGCCTCATCGATATTGGCAAGACCCCCTCCCGCACAGTGCATGTAAGTAGAGCAGCCTCCCTGTCCCTCCACATGCGCTCCCATCTCTCCTCAGTCTCCTGGACGAGGCGGCGCTTTCCCTAATCTGGGCCTTTATGTCTATCCCCTGCCGCCCGTGGCCCCAGTGCATTTTACATACCGGCTGCCCCCTGATGCCTCAATGCTGTCCAGTCCTCCCCCTGCCCCCTCCCTTCCCCTTCTGAGAATTACCCTCCTGCCTGCTTGTCGCTTTTAGTGGCTGGGTCCAATAACCATGCACTGGCCTGCATGGCTCCCCGTGCCTAGCCTGTCCTACAAATCCAGGGCCCTTCCTGAACTGGAGTGTGAGGAGCACTTCTGGGCAATGCTGTGATATCTCACGCGTCGGTGTGGAATCTGTGTTGTTTAGCTCCGTCCCCTCTGAATCCTCTGAGCTGTCCAGTTCATCTGGTGAAAAACAGTCTGAAAGAGCTGTTGCAAACCCAACCGATGCAGAGCGCGTCGGGTGCTGAAATCCCACCCAGGCCTGGTCCAAGACGCCAGGCCTGAGCAAGTCTACCCTGCTCGCAGTACCCAAAGTCGGAAGCGCTGCCCTTACCTAGTCAGCGTTAGGTGCCGCCATGCTACTGGCAAGCCCAAAGTCGTTTCCTTGGCCAAACCTCACCAATGTCCCAACATTAATCGCTTTATGCACAAAATTAACCACTTATTGAAAAACCTTCCTGGTGGTGCTCGGAGTCAGGAAGAGGCTAGACCTGCCCTTCCTGACTATTTTATACCTCACTAAACTAGCCAACCCTTTCCCCTAACCCAGCCTATCGTACCAACATCCTGTTCCTGGCATGAAGTACCCTGGAGGAAGACTACTCTGCGACTGTCACTTCCCCTGGTGCCATCTTAGGGGGAGTCCCATGTTTTTCAATAACTTTCATTGGACTCTTCAGGATATTCCATATTTTGAAAAAAGGGACAGGTAGATTCAACTTTCAGTAATAAATATGCCAATCTTTTTGCAATTAAGACTCACATCTAGTTCTCTGAATTTACAATTTTGTACTCTGGCTTTCCTCATAAAAGGCTAGCATTTAAGTGTCGAAAGAAAGTATAATTTTACAGTGCCGTCAGCGGGTTTTATACAAGTGACCGATTTATGGATTTATTTAGCAATGTCGTCTAGATTAAGAATTTATAGGTCAATCCAAGACGATTGTGCCCATGGGCAGTAATCAAGACAAGAAAGGAGTGACAAAAGAGTGGAAATTTGGGACAAATGTAACTTTATTGGTGAGTTTGGTGTAAGTTTAATCATTTTATTTGGGCAGGTGGACTGGTAGATTTATGATGAGTTCTCCTGGGTCTTTAGCAATAAAACTCTCCCTGCTCTTCCTCCAATCTATGGTGTCTTTTTGCCTTGCAGGTGTTGCAACAGACGCCAAAGTTGGGTCGGAGTTGATAAAGGTGGTGGCGGTGGATGCCGATGTAGGAAACAACAGTCTTGTCTTCTACAGCATTACTGGGATTCGGTACATTAAGCTGAACTCCAACAACTCCGAGGCTGTACGAAATATATTTGTCATTGGTAAGAACAGATGGGTCTTTTTTAAATTTGTTGTTCTCCGGTGTTTGCTATTATGTTCTAGTGTTTCGAGAGAAGCTCTCATTCCAACTGTTTTAATGTTAAAGTAAGTTTGTGTGGTACAGGAAGCACACAGAGGCGGTGCCTTTTTGGGTTGAATGAGTGCCTGTAGCATTACTGCCAGGAAGTTCGCAGTCGATAACAGCTGTCAGTATCTCTTCCACATAGTAGGCACTCCTTGTCTTTCACAGGGCTGATTATCAAGGGAATGGAAATGATTTTTTTTTTAACACCTTCTCTCGAGAGTGTTCTGTTCAGTTACCATTCTGGGAAGAGCGCATTACTCACAGGAACACGCTCAGCAAGAGTTAACGCCATGGTGCTCAGCATGGGCGGGAATGGATCATGGAGCATGAATGGGCATTCTCAGTTCAGTGAGACATTTCTAATAGCTGAAGGCACATGGGGTCATATTATTAAAGGGGTTTATCTCCGCTTTTTTGGCTTTAAAAGCCAAGAAAGCGGAGATAAAATTATCTCCCTATTACCTAGCTGTCGCTAAGACCAGTTAGCAACAGCTAGTAGGAGATAGCGACCATCTTGGGCGCCGCTTTGCATGTCAGTGATATTTATCACTATTGACATGCAAAGTGGGCGTGCCAAGATGTTAGCGACTGGAAACAGTCGCTAACATCGCTATCTCCTATTACCAACTTTCGAATATCTCCAAAAGCTAACACCTGCCCCTGAGCAGTTCTTAGCCATGTTATCCAATGGTAGGTGGATAACATGGCTAAGAGCATTAGCTCGGTAATGCATGAATATCGGTGACTTTTCAGCGATATTCATGCATTTCGGCCGATTTTTATCGCTTAGGAGATAAACCTTGATAATAGCAAGGTTCCTAAGTGATAAAAATCGCCGCAGCTCGGCGATAAAAATATCGCCGTACTGAAAACCATGAGCAGGGACGGCTGGTGGATTTTCAAAGTGATGGGGCGTACATTTTCAACCCAAGTATAAAATGATGGAGCACAGCAAGCGAGCTCAAACAGAGATGTGGGGGGGTTGGCGGCGTTAGGGGGGCACCTGGAGTGCCTCTGTGTTTTATTTTTTCCTATATTTATGCAGTGCAAACTCGACTTGAAGGTAATGTAGCACTTTACATGAGCGCCATGCAGTTACATACGTAAAGTCACATTTATTTTGTAACAAAGAGTTTGCCTGGAATCCGTCTGTTGAGCTGATGTCTAGACTCAGATTTTGGTTCTCCTCTTCCAAGCTCTGCAGCTCTGGTTGTAAAGCCATACCCTATCCCCTAGATCTCACGTTGAGTGCCTTGGATATCTAACTACCTGTTAATTTTTCTAGAACGTCGCAGCTTCCTTAATGTGGAAGGAAGCTGGCACGTCTTTTAGCTTCCTAATAGAATTGTCAACACAGGAATATTTCCCAGCTCATGTTTAAAAACGCGCACTTTTCATCAAGATTAATTCGCAGATGTAATCCAATGAACTAAGGTGACACACATCTGCATGTTCAAGAAACACACATATTTTCATTTTCAAGTCACCATATCTGGATCAATACTGCATCCCTGTTTCACCACAGTTTGTGATGCTAGGCAAATACTGCATTTCATGGGTGAGGCATGTCAAGTATCAAGCACCCTTATGACTGACTCTGCCCCATCATCGCCAGCCTGACTACCTCCATGGTGTGGATGAAACAGTGGTTCAAAAAAGCCTGAAATAGAACTGTCCCCGAGGGGCATTAAAAGCTGGTGGAACATAAGCAATAATGCTGTCTCTGCTTGCGCCCTTCGCCCAACACCTCGTCTAAGTGTCCGGGCTCACCACTAAACTTGAAAGATAACATCTATGTTAACACCACCACACACTGACTCACTATTCAACCGTTCCAACTTCTTTCTTCACGTGGGAGCTCCTACGTTTTTTTTTCCATTCTTAAATAGTGCAAATCCAATCCGAAGGCGTTAGAGCACTTTACATAAGCGCCAATTACATTACATAACGTAACACTCAATCAATCAAAGATAACTTTATTTAGCCAACCAAAATGGTGGCATAAAAAGTATTCTAAAACATTTACAATAATACAACAAGCTAATATTACAAGTTTTACACATAATACACATTAGAAAGCGAAAACTCCAATATGCACAAAATTAGTTACACTGTTCATATCTTTGATTCATAGGTTAGATGACAGATTAGGAAATTGCTCTTCTCTTTTTTTTAAGCAGACAGAAAAAAGACACCAGTGAAAAAACATGTAAAAGGATCAGGTAATAACTGTAGATAAAAAAGGGCCACACAACACTGACTAAAATTCAGCTTGCACATAAGAGGGACAATGAACCTGTTTCTTTGTTTTTGATAAAATTTACAGAACAATAAAAAATGTAAATCAATCTGAAGAGAATGATCATCACATGTGCAAAGAGACAATTCAGAGATTACATAGGTTTTAGCAGAAAGACCCAACATCGGGGAGATATAGTTTAACCGAAATCTCACCAATATGTATCTGTGTTTCAAGTTGGTAACAAGTGACAAATAGCTTGCATCCGCATCCATTGACATGATACTTTGGACAGCGAGGAATGCTCTAACTGTTGTTAATCTAAGGTTAGAAATCTGCCTCCTTGCGTGTAATCTAGAGAGTAGATGATTTTTCAGGTCTTTTTTTTAGATAGACCAACATGTATTTACAAAGAGAAGATGTAACCCAGCTGCCTTAAGCATAGATTCCACATAGTTTAGCCAGCTGATCTTTCTCACACTATCTAACTTCAAGACATCATTAATTATATCTCTAGTTAATGAGAGAGTTTCCTTTCACCAAACCGAATAACACATTAAGATAGGTGAAATACAAATTGTATCACTGATGTAAGTAACCCCCAGTTCTATATGGCAATTAAAATTAGAGCATGATTGTGGCAAGGAAACTAACTTTTTCAAAAAAGTGTCTTCAATGCTTTGAAGTTTAGGGCAGTCCACAATGCCCCACACCGCTGCTCCATACGTGGCTGCAGGTACACTTTTGGCCTCATAGATTTTCTTCATTACTTCAATGGTTTTTGTTCCAGTCTTTTTTACAAATTTAAAAAGAGCCCCAATATTCTTTTCCATCTGTGAACCCCTGTTAGACATCATACATTTCCAGTTACTTAGTTTGTCAAACATGATCCCTAAATAGTTAAAATAATCTAAAACTCCCAGCTTGCCCCCTTAAGTATGGATATAAGGCTGTTTCCTCTGCTTTGCCCCTGCCACTAAAACAAAGGACTTGGAGTAGTTGATTTTCATATCCAGATCATTCATGAATTTAGTATACTCCGTTACAAGCCGACGCAGCACATCACCAGTGCGAGCTAGAATCACTGCGTCATCCGCACAGAGAAGTAACGGTACCTGCAAGGAATTAATATAAGGAACATCTGACGTAATACCCGCTAGAGCGGATTCAACAGCATTAGTGTCCAACAAAAATAGAAAGGGGGCGAGAACGCTACCCTGCCTTACACCTCTAGTAATTTTAAAATGTCTAGTACACTCTCCATTCTTACCAATTATACAAATCCTGAATTACATGAATAATCTGCATATCAACCTCCATTGCCTCCATGATCTGCCACAGCCTTTGCTGTGCCACGCAGTCAAAGGCTGCTGACAGATCCATGAAGGCAAGGTATAAGTGGCCGTTCTTAGCTGCTGTATATTTTCCTATAATCATATTCAAGTTCAGACACACTGGTCCACCGTTCTTTTTCCTTTCCTAAAGCCATATTGGAACGGAATTTTATAATTTTCTTCTCCAGTGCGATTTTCCTGGAGTTTATTTAAAAGCAGCCAACCCATTAATTTTGCAGTGGAGTCTATCAAAGATATCGGCATATAATTTTTCGGCGATGACCTATCTCCCTTTTTATAAATAGGCACGATTACGATCGTCATCAAGAGGGGGGGTGCGCAAGAGTGAGTAATTTTTTTAAAAACATTAGTTAAAAGCGGGGCCCAAAGCTCTTGTTTATGTAAAAAGAGATCAATCGGGACACCATCAGGTCCTGGGGCCTTCCCACGTTTACATTGATTAAGAGCATGTATCGTTTCTTCTAGTGTAAAGGAGATACTTATTCCTACATTGTCAAATCTGGAGGAGGAGGACTGAGTAATTACATCCTCCGTACTCCCAAATAAGCCTTCAAAATTGCTGAACATGAGTATCTAAGGTCATACTTGTTTCCTCTTTTAGAAAGGTAGCGTTAATCACAGACCAAAATGCCTGTGAACTCTTTAATGTTGCAGCTTTTTGTAAGTTTTCCCACCACTGATCCTTTAGAGCAGTTAGTCTTACACTCCTGCATTTCTTATAGACCTGGCGTAAAGATGTAACCACACTTTGATTACGAGGTTTTGTCTTTAAAGCCATATGCAGATCTTTGAGAGATTTTTCGCAGTCTTAATCAAACCAATTACGTTTCTTACGGTGCCCATTACGTACAAAAGAAATTAAGTTAGTCTTAACTTCCTGCAAGATCAGTTCAAAAGCAGTAACCATACCATCATCCGAAAAGGGATCTAAACATTTCTTTAACTCTGGCGCACACTTAGAAAGTATGTTACACAGAAACTTCACAGGATCAACTTTTTCCCATTTCACAATGATCCCATTCTCCCTTGCAATCTTTGGAATAATAAGTAGATCAATAGAGCATTCCTTTTTCTTCAGAGAGGGAATGAGAAAAGTAATTGCAGCATGGTCACTAAATGCATAAGAATTAATCTGTAATGGGGAAAAGAGCTTCCTTATAGAATCTGAGACCAGGACATAGTCAAGTATGGAGGAAAGAGAACGGCTAAAGAAAGTAAAATCCAGCTGTCCAGTTAAACTATCAATAGTGTTTAAAAACACACAATTCTTTGTAATAAGTAACCTATTTAAACAATTACCATGCTCATTATGACTAAAATGAGTGACACAGTCCCCGTCATTATTTACCATCCCACATGCTGGTGTATCAATTTTATCACAGAGATGGGTATTATAAACCCCCAAGCCAGATTATGTAACAAGGTTTATTGATTACCTTCTCTAGGTTAACAATGTCTCTCAATGTCTCTTTCCAATGGAGCGAGTACTGCAGCCTGATTGTTACCAAAGTTATTATTATAAAAATGTATAAGTAGCCAGTATTTATCAGTACAGTACTCTAAAACAATGATATGATAAAAGAAAGATGTATTTAAAAATGACTTCACTTTTAGGGGAAAGGAATTAGAAAGTAGGGTTATCAATCCACCCTTAGCACGCCCTGACAAAGAAGGTGTAGCAGGGGTATAATATGAACGTTACCCATTCAGGTGTATCGGGTCAATTTCCCAAGTTTCTTGTAGACATAATATATCTTTAGTCATTAAAAAGCAAAGCCACTCCATATTAGCTTTCTTTTAGTTATACCAAGCAATGTTCCATGAAATCACCGCAACAGGTGGTGTAGTGCATACTAACTGTGACGAATTCTGAAACAAAGTCGAGCCATCTATCTGGACATTTAATTGCGGCTGAGAATTCTTAGTGGAGACAAAAATAGCAGGAGAATTAGTTTTCAAAGCTAGGTCAACAGCACCATTGTGTGTTAAACTGTGCTCATCCAGTCAATAGCATTCCAACATCCCTTCCAATACAGAAAAGCGAATGCTAAGTGGTAAAGGTAAAGCAATTGGAGCACAGGGCTGATTAGAAAAAAAAACATAAAGGTCTCTGACTGATATTTCCTTTTTGAGACAAGGCCTGAGATAAAGTGTAAGGTTTATAAATGAAACCAAGCAGAAGTGCACAAATTTCAGAATAAGCTGATGGGAGACTTGGTAACATGGATAGTAACTCACCCACTGTATTGTAATTATCAAAATTAATAACAATACAATCCCCTTTGAATGATTTAGGAGCCCTTCCTACCCAATTAGCCCTCCTAGCCATGATAATGTGCCTGTATGGGGGGCGTGGCTGAGCACGCAATGGCGGTAGACGTGCCTGAGTAGAGCTCCGAGCGAAGCTCCCCTACCACAAGCCATTTATCCGCTTCCTACATCCGAATCTGGCTGAAAACACCAGCGAGGGAACCTGCAGTACCTCTCCCCGTACTGGCGAAGTTTGGAGTCGGTAGCTAGCTCCTGACCGCACCGCCGAAAACGAAGACCACACATCCCGCCGGCGGACCCTTCCGGCCAGCGCCTGCAGCTAATTGAAGTCAGGGACGAGTCAGGCCTACTAGGCCCCGCGGCGGTGGGCTCCGGCGCGAACTCACTGGTCGTCACTCCCTCCTATTTGCTACTAAAGCACCACTGGGACGGCGGCTGGGCCCCTGGCTGCGCTGGAGGTACGAAGTGGCCTGCGGACTGGGTGCGGGGAGCTGATGCCGGATGCTGTTGGAGGCCGAATCCCACCCGCTGACCACGGTGAGGAGAATCGGATCTGGGTTGGAACGGTGGGCCTGGCGGAGGCTTACCCGCGGCGCGGAGCCTGGAGCCCCCTTGCACCTCGCCCGGACCCCTGCTACCCACTAAAACTGACCTTTCCTGTGACGGCCTGCTGTGCCCCGACCCCCCCCCCTTGGCTGACGCGTAGATATTAGCGATACCCCCCGCCTGGGCCGACTGAGCACGGAAACGGCGTCACCTCCCGCTGGCGCACGGACTTGTTGGAGCGAGGGCGAGGGGGTACACAACCGTGGATTACCTGGAGGAGCCTGTCGCTGACGCACTCCGGTTGGGGTTTGCCGTCCCAAACACTGCGAGCGATAACCCCATTCCTGGGAACTTGAAGAGCCACTGACTGTCTCCCATGTCTGCTTTGCGGCAGCTCTAGCGGCGATTGCGGTTGGGTGCTCCACTGGGCCTGTGTGTCGCAGGGGACGTGAGCTACTGCTACCTAGATTGGGCACCTGCGGAGTGAGGGGGGAGTGCATCTGCAGCTACCTACCGCACTGGATCGCTGGGCACGAGTGCCTGAAGCGCGGAGAGACTGTCACCTCCCGGAAGGCACTGACAAGCGGGAGACAGAGCAGTGAGGTGTGGAGTGGCACCTGGTACCTACCCTAACCTGCATATTGAGGAGGCTGGCTACGTTTGTGTGTGCCCTTGGCGAAGGGGGCCTCTGTTGCCAGGATCAGCCGTTCAGATTGACTCACTACGCTGGAAGCCCACCTAGATCCACTGACAATCACTAGCTGTGGCTAGAGGCGACATCAGGCACGTGGCACTGACACCTCCCCTACATGGGACCACACTTCCTACAAGGAGGCTCTCGCAGGATTCTAGGAGGCGGACAACCCACGTTCCCCCACGCCTGCCCTGTATCGCCCTGGAGACGCGTAATCCTTGCCTGCCACCAAGAATAACCCTCCTAACCACGCTGTACCTGGGACGCTGTCGCGATTCTCATGTCTGGAGGGCCTAAAACAAAAGCTGGTGCATGTGGCACGCAGGTGAGAGGGAAGATGGCGAAACAGGCTGAACCGGACCAGACCGTCTCCAAACTTGACACAATGCTTGCAGCAATGGGGAGACTAGAGGAACAACAGACCCGCACATCTTTAGAGACTAAAATTGATGGACTGGCTATTGACCTGACACACCTTCGGGCTGACCATAAGAAGCTCTCGGACCGGACGGCCGCCCTTGAAACAACTATGGCGGATATGACACCCAGGATCTCGCAGATGGACAAGCATGTCCAGGATCTCCTTAACAGAGTGGAGTTCCTAGAAGATTGGGCGGAGGACGCGGAAGGACGGGCGAGGAGAAACAACGTCCGCATAGTAGGTCTGCCGGAACGATGGGAGGGCAGAGAGCCGGCGGAACATATGGAACATTGGCTCAAGAACCTACTGCCAGAAGGTACCCTCTCACAACATTTTGTGGTAGAGCGAGCCCATCTTGTACCAACGCGTCCTCCCCCTGAAGGCTCCAACCCGAGGCCTCTGCTCATTCGAGTCTTGAACTACAGAGACCGTGATGCCATACTACGCGAGACTCGGAAGTTGTCTGACATCAGAGTTGAGAACACCAAAATCATGTTCTTTCCTGATTACACTGTGCAGGTGCAACACCAACGCCACTCTTTTCTAGCGGTAAAACAGCGACTTCGCCGCCTGACTCTGAACTATTCCCTGCTCTTTCCGGCCCGCCTGCGTGTAGTGGCACAGGATAAGACGCACTTCTTCAATACACCTGAGGCGGTTGAGACTTGGCTTGACTCAGGTGTCGACACGGAGCCTAGAGAGATGCCACCGAAGATGCGACGCGATCGTGGATCCCGAAGACGATGCCGCAGGAGGCCATCGCCAGCGAATTCAACGCACGCGGAACCGGAGGTGGCTCCCACGCCTGAGCGTATGCAGAGTGAACAAAAGGAGGTCCTTAGTATGGTGGCGGAGATCAGTGGCTCACAGACAGCGGACCCTGCTTTGGAGGCCAGCCCTGAAGCCCTTGTGAGTGACGATGAATACCTTTACGGCATACCAAACTCCCAGGTTTCGTTGGACCTCCCAGATGTCACACCACAAACCGCAGATATGGTACATTGAATACGTCCCGAGACAATTGTCCCACTGCTCAGACATTGAGGGAGCTACAGCAGAAGTACTCCTAGAATCATCAGATGCAGAGATATTACTAACAAGGCGGCCCTGACACTGAAAGAGCGCCCACACTTGCTTGACGTGGTCACGTGAGCTGAACTCTGTACTGCCACAATGTCATAGATGTGATCACTATCGGTGAGTTGTGGGACTATATCGAAGGGGTGGATGAACCCCCCAAAGGTGAGTGCCAGGCTGTGATCTGAGATATGCTGCTGTCGAGCAGTGGGTCCCTGAACATAATGAGACACCCTCAACTGACATTGAGAACTCTCACTGGAACTGAGCTAGATATCAATAGCTACCTGTGGTGGGGGGCAGCACCCTCGCCCTGATTGCATGTACACTCTGTAACATTAATAATTGCGAGCTCAGTGACCCCCCCTTGAACTTACAGACTTTTAGTGCTCACTAGAGCGTTTGGACGACAACATGTTCCGCTGTCGACCTCATGGTATTATGTTGATGTTTCCCTTGTTTGCAAGACTGGTGGTTTTTTCCTATTTCCCAGATGTGTGTTTGCGGGGCACTGACCGAGGGCAAATGATTTGTAATGACCTACGTGGATTCCTGAAATTTTATGTATCTCAACTGCGCGCTGGGAGCGGGTGGATAGAGGGGGACATGGTGAAACAGATATACAATGACTACGGTTAAATTCTGTACCTGGAACGTGCGTGGAATGCATACACCTTCACGTCGTTACCAGGTTTATTCATATCTTAAGCGACACCAAATACAAATCGCACTGTTGCAGGAGACCCATTTGACAGACTCGGAGGTGTTTACACTGCGCCGCAGGTGGAGGGGACAATTGTATGCCACGGGATTCTCGGCATTTGCCCGAGGAGCTTTAATCTGGATACGCCCTGGGGTCCACTTTGCACTCACTCACAGTAAAATAGATGTTGAGGGCAGAAATGTACTTCTGCAAGGCAAACTAGATGGACAACAGGTAATTATAGCCTCCGTTTATGCTCCTAACACGGAACAGGGACGCTTTTTTTCCCCGATTGTCGTCGGTGATGGCGCCCTGGCTGGGTGTGCCGCTTTTACTTGGCGGCGATTTTAACTGTGTACTGGATGTTACACTAGATCGCTCGTTCCCCCCCCTCAGCAAATGCGACGGCGAGTGGAGCACAGAAGGCGCTTGCGGAATGGGCAACACAGTGGGACTTGCATGATGTCTGGCGCACTCGGAATCCTCACACGAGAACCTATTCGTACTATTCGGGCGCCCATACACTACACGTCAGACTAGACAGGTTTCTGCTCTCAAGTGATTTACTTCCCCATGTTACGAACACCGAATACTTGGGTCGCACTCACTCTGACCACAACCCACACACCTTAGGCTTTGCCTGGGAACGCCCCCATCCACCGGTGCCTACGTGGCGGCTCCAACCAGATGTATTGTTAGATGCCCCATATAGGGAGGCGCTCTCTAACCGTATACTGCAGTATTTTGAGGAAAATAGCGGCACTGCATCTACCCCGCAAGTGGAGTGGGATGCGTTTAAGGTAGTCACACGTGGCAACTGCCTGGGCATGCAGGCAGGCATGCGGCGCCAGGTGGAAAGAGATTTTACAAATGTGGAATCCACCTTGCTAGACTGTGAACGCGAGGTAGCTGATGGCGATGACACGAGATTGGTGGCGGCCCGAGAGCAACCTCTTAGACAGACTAAAGAACCTGAATTACGCTGCCCATTCGGCGCGCACACATCACGCTGGAGACAAACCGGGCAAATTATTATCTTGGCTGATATAACGAGACACCCAAACTGCGCCAACACTGTCACTAAATACCACACAAGGCACTACAGTCTACACACAGAGAGCTATACACGAGGCCTTTACGACCCATTATGAGGGCCTTTATCGCTCCCGGTTGCAAGTCACTGAGGACGAAATCTCAGAATACCTGTCAGCGCTACCCCTTCCATCGGCCACTAATGTGCAACGGGAGGAATTGGGCGCACCGCTCGAGGCACAAGAGATTAGGGTGGTCATCTTTTCACTCTCCAATGGTAAGACCCCAGGACCGGACGGGTTGCTTGCGGAGTTCTATAAGGCCTACTCTGTCATCCTCATACCCGAACTACTGCGGATGTATAAGGCAGCAATAGAGGACTCGGCTCCCCCCCCACCCTGAACGAGGCAAACGTCATATCTCTTTTAAAGCCGGGTAGAGATGGGCTCAATATGGGTTCATATAGGCCACTTGCCCTCCTTAATACAGATTATAGGATCCTGGCGTCTACCCTAGCCCAAAGATTGGCGCCCCTGGTGCCTACTCTGGTACATGCTGACCAGAACGGCTTTGTACCAACCCGTAGTACGTCTTACAACATCAGACGTCTCTTTAGAGTGCGAAGCCTAGCCACGTCCCGATGGCCTCGCTCGGGGTGTTTGGTTCTCGATTTAGAGAAAGCATTTGACTCCATGGAGTGGCCCTACCTGATGCAAGTGCTGAAGAAGTTTGCCTTGGGAGATGCCTACCTCCAGATGGTGGAACTTCTCTAACAAAGGTCCTGTGGTGTGGGTGCGCACGGGCAGGCTCTTATCAGACTTGGTCCGAGTCCGCAGAGGCACTAGGGAAGGGTGCCCCCTTTCCCCCTTAATCTTTGCTCTCATGATGGAACCCCTGGCGACACGACTCCGCGCCTCTGGCACAGAATGGGGTATCCCTTTGGCAGATGGGATACACTCGGTGTCGCTGTATGCAGATGATTTACTGATTTATGTCAGGGATCTGACTTGCTTTCCGCGTGTGCTTACCTCCATATTCAGCGACTTCGGAGACGTGTCGGGCCTTCGAGTCAATTGGGCAAAATCAGGAGTATATCCTTTTGCTCGGGACATGCCAGAAACTGATATCGTAGTGATGAGCGAGAGGCTCGTCTGGTACCCAACCGTCTTCCGCTACTTAGGGATCCATATTTATCGTGACCCCGCTGACCTACTAGAAGGGAACATCACGAGAGCCATTTCGTCACTTACGGCGCAGGTGACATTTTGGAACTCCCTTCCACTGAATGTCCCAAGTCGGATTACCCTTACTAAAATGATAGCGCTGCCTAAGCTGTTGTACTTTTATGCCAACCTACCGGTGTATATCCCGACCAGAACTTTCCGGAGCTGGAAACACTGACCAGGCGACTAATCTGGAATACAGGGCGACCTAGAGTTGCGTTGAAGACGCTATATGCTGCAACGATGCATGGGGGGTTATCTGTCCCTAATCAGGAGCTCTACTACCTGGCAGCGCAACTGCAGTGGGTTGCCTACTGGTTGAGAGGAAAGAATCTGTCTGACACGACTTCGGGCGACACCGTCATGACGGTGGCTCAGTACACGAGCTGTTTCACCCCCTAGCTAAGAAACGCTGCCCAGATCAGTTGCACCTTGCGTTAGCGAGGAAGTGCTATATGAGAAGCCTAAAACTTACGAGTTCTGTCACACCGTATGCCCCTAATTTACCGCTGTTAGGGACGCCTTGGGAGGGGGGCATGCTCACGGAGGCAGCGCTGGGTGGTTGGACAAACGCTGATTTAGACAGTTTGGGAGACCTCTTTAAAGAAGGCACTCTACTTTCGTTTGAGGCCCTGGTAGCCAGCACGGGGCTACCTCCTGGACAATTTCTGACACATGCGACACTTATCCGTCTGCTAACACAAGCTTGGGGTGACCTAACAGTGGAACTGCCGGCTCACTTACTGATCCAATACCTGCATGTGATGGGAAATGGTTCTCACATAGTGCATTGGCTCGCCCAAGCACTACATACGCACACGCAATTTTCGTCACAACGCCTACGAGACAAATGGACTATTGACAGAGGCCGCGCCTGGACCGACAAGGAATGGGCGTTGGCGCTAGCCGGGGCGACGAATGTCCCGCGCAACTCCCGTTTCAAGATCATACAGTATTATATTGTGCATCGTGCGTACTTATCCCCGGATAAAATCAACAGATACTTTGGCCTAGACTCATCAGCATGCCCCAGATGCGGACTTGTGGATGCACAACTGCTACACATGCTCTGGGGATGCCCTCTTCTTAACGAATACTGGAAATTAGTGTCGGCCTCTTTGGCAGCGGCAACGGGGAGTAGCTTGCCACACACCTGGGAAGCTTGCCTATTGGGCCTTTTCAAGAGAACGGTACGGACGAAGGTACAGGCTAGATTCTGGGACCTAGGGCTGATAACTGCAAAACGCCTTATCACCAAACGCTGGAAAAATAGTGAACCCCCACAAGCCATACACTGGCATACTTCGTTTGACAATTGGGCAAGGGCAGAGAGTGTAGCTCTACACAGGGAGGAGACGGCGGGATTGCGTATGTTCCCCATAGCGCAAGACTGGGATAATGCCTTGACCGCTTACCACCGAGTGTGCCTACAGAACGGTATCACCTAGTCCCGGGTGCACCATAAACCGCTGACCTGACTGTGCTCCCCTATCCCCCCCTCCCTTCTTCACTCCCCCAAACCTCCCCCCGCCCACCCCTTCACCCCCCCACTCTCCATGCAGGTCTTGCACCCCTGTAAGCCTCAGAATGGACCTCTACATTGGCCTTCCTGTCTTCTCGCCCCCCCCTTCCTCATCCCACAGCCCCCTTTATGGATACGGTACCACACATGCCCGCTCCTGACCGTCCCGTCTGAACCACACATTCATGGATTTGACTTCACCCAGTCTTTAATCCCTATAATCCCAGGTTGTTGTTCATAATTTCTAGTTTTGGACAAACATTTGAATATACACTGCATAGGTGTCACACCTGCTTTTCCACAATACCACAGATATAGCATGACTGATGTCCCAACCTATCCATTCCTTTGGTGGGGTGTTGGGAAACGAATAGTTTATTCAGTGAACAGCTGTTGTTGATTTACGATAATTTTCTATGCTTATTGTGCAACTGTAACCGATGACCTTGTCATAATGTATACACTACTTTGCTTTTACTATAGTGTCTCTTATTTGTATACATCAATGTACCCGAACAATTGAGGAGTCATGTAATGATTGTATTGTGCTCTGATTATGGCATTATTTCACGTATGTGTACTTGCCAAAAGAAAAACGAAAATGCGATAAAAGATATTCAAACAAAAATGATAATGTGCCTGTATACAACATGGTTGTTACCTGTACAATTAAAAAGCCAATGCTGCACTTTATGTATTCACTGCTCAGTGGATTCTAGTTGATTAATTTTTAGTGCTGGTACATTGGTCAGCACTATAACATAAGGACAGGCTGCTGGCGGGAGATCTAACCTTTCTCTAAAGTTAACAGCCCCCCTAGCACTACCGGAGATTAAAGCTCCCCCTCCCGGAGTGAAGGAATTGTGGAAGGTTGGGCACGAAGAGCATGTGGAACCTGCCAGGCCAAGGAAAGGGTACTAAAGGGATGAGATGGAAGAGAATAGGTATGCTCAGTATGCTCAGTACTAATAAAGCGTAAATTGGACGAGTCAATTGGGTCTCTAGAGTTGATTTGAGATTCGGCCTGTAAGGGAATAACACTCTCAGTATGTGTTGGAACACCTGCAGTGGTTTGAGTCGGCTTCTGAAGGTGACTAGGTGCCACTAGATTAGCGGTCACCCCTATTACAGGTTGAGAAACATGATTTCCTATATTATTAACTAACGCATGAGAAACCCCACCTCGCGTGACAAGACATCCTTACTTCCTAACTTAAGGGAGTGCTATTTGGGGGGATTTGCCTCAATCAATGCAACTTCTCCAGGCGACTTAACTTCTCTTCAATTTAAATTAATTTACACATTAGGGGCTTCAAAAGCACAGTTACCATAGTTTCTATGCTCTTTAGGAGATCAAGATCATGCACAGAATCATTCACCAAAAGAGATTGCGTATTAGGTTGCATATTAGAAACCCTATCCGAGTCCTTTGACCTCGTGATTCTTGTGGATTTAGCGGGAGGTGTGGGGGAGCGTCCCAACTCTGAGTCCAAAATCACTATTTTATTCTCCGTACAGGACTTTTCAATGTTTTTTGCTTTAAAGGACCTCCTCCCCTTTTCCTCACTGTAGGAGGTGCCAAGATACTATTCTTCTGAGTTGATGCTACTGCCTGTTTCCGCAACACAGGATGAACTCCTATCATAGTATGCATGAGTGAAGGCAAACTAAGGGACCGTAGGAGTATCAAATCCATTAGCAAGTTACACCAACATTGAAGGATCCGAAGAATCAGAGGGAACAACAGTCATTATTCGTCCTAATGAGGAACGTTTCTGCGCAATAAGTGAGTCCAAAGAAAGTCTTCTCTCTGTCAATTCAATTTCATGGACGAGGACCGATTCAGCCCTAGTTAAAAAGGCGTCTAGAGTCCCAACTGTCCCACCAGCCTGTTTAGGTCTCGCGACCTATCGATGTGCGCATGCGCATCGAGCGGAGCGAGAATTCAAGTGGCGAAAACATCATGAAACCACCAGCTTTTTGCTGGCGTTTTCATGAAGTTCATGTGAACCACGTGTTCAAACATGAACGCGCATCAGCCTCCCTCCATTTGCCGCACAGCACATCAAAGGGCTTCGCCCAGCGTGCGCTCTGCGGCTTCTCCTCCCCTAATTAAATCATGGCCGGCCGCAGGCCGGCCGTACTTTCAGTTTCCCGCACAGCCTTCCTTGGATTTCTCTTCCCCCTCCCCAGCCAGATTTACTGCAACACTCCAGTCTCTTGATCGTCTGTTATTGCCTCGTTTTCTTATATTTCCTTTCTAATCTGGCTCTCAGACACTTGCTTTTTCCTGTGCCTAGTTGCAGTCTCGCCGTTTCCACATTCTCCACACTGACTCCTCTCTAAATATTTTCTTCCCTTCCTCTCCCTTGTCGCTTAAAACATGTAAATTGATTGCCCTTGTCTCACTTTCTATCACCTTGCCACTCCAGGCTTCCCCCTTCTCTCGCCTTCCCCTGCCCTAACATCCATGTACTCATAACCTCTTCTCGTTTCCATATTTAACCCTTTCTCTCTACCTCTCGTTTCTATATTTCACCCTTTCTCTCCACTCCTCCTTTTTCCTGTCCTCTCTGCGAATCCACTCCTTTTCTCTTTTCCCCGAATAGCAGTGTGTTTCATTCTCTATTTCTCCCTGTCAGTAATTATTAATTTATTTTGCCTGACCTCTTTTTTGAGTCACAGTGTAATACGAGTTCAGCCCTAATTTGCTAATCCATTGGCGTCACACGGACGGCTCCGTCTCTAGGCTTAACGCAACGAATGCCGAGTCATCGCTTAATTACAGCTTTACTAGAATAGATAACCAGCGCTGTGCGTCTTTCCTAACCGAACTTGTCAGTCTAGTGACTGACAGCGTTTCTTCGACTATTGCGGCAAGGCGGGAAGGTTACACACATTTGCACTTCACTTCCTCACAGAACTACCACAATTGTTCCTTAAGGGAGGAGGCGGCAATGAGTACTGGGTCCAAGTGCAACAAGCATTGGCATTGCCAATAGGTCTCGCTTGTGGGACCTTATAAGTATTTAGTTTTGCAGCACAATATCCTTGTTGCATAATCGGATATTGTGCTGCAAAACTAAATACTTATAAGGTCCCACAAGCGAGACCTATTGGCAATGCCAATGCTTGTTTTCCTTAAGGCCCCCTTCCTTTTACTCATATTCGTCTTTTCCAGATACTTTCAGATATAACACACACCAATCAAAATGTCATATGGGACATAAACTAGGCACAACAGAAAGCCTGTGGATAAAATTAATGGAGGTCAGCCTAACTTACGGCTTCTCTGACCCAAAATGAGATGTCAGAGGGGGGCCCAACCCAGCCTACTCCGGGCTCCGACGGGCGTGGACGAGCCCGGGCTTCGCCTGCACGTGTCTCATGCCGCGGGCCTCCATGTGGCTTTTCAGCTCATCCTCATGCTGAGAATGCTTGTCAATGGAGTCCTGGGGAGAAGAGCAGAAAGTGCCTCGCAGTCTCCCCGCAGCTCTGGGCGATGTGAACATGCGCTACAACGCTCCGCGGGCCGACGTGTGGCTTTTCAGCACGTCCTCGCACTGAGAATGCTGGTCAATGGAGTCCTGGGGGGAAGAGCAGAAAGTGCCTCGCAGTTCCCCCGCAGCTCTGGGTGATGTGAACTCTCATTTTGTAGACACAAGGAGCTTTTTGCCCAGAATAACAGGCTATTGAGGTGACACTGAGACTCAGAACTCACAGATATACTCTGATGTACCAAGGTGACACGCATCTGCATGTTAAAGAAATATGCTGATTTAATTTTCAAGTCACCTTATCTGGGATCAATCCCAGCATACCTGTTTTACCAAATTGTGTGATCTCAAGAAAATACTGTATTACATCAGGCCTCCGCTTTGTTTCTAATCGCATAAGTAAGGCCAACAGGGCTGGTGGACAGTCAGTCAAGTATCAGACATCCTTATGGCTGGCTCTGCCCCAACATCACCAGCCTGACTACTTGTGGATGAACTACTGGCTTAAAAATGCATTATATGGAACTATGACAGAGGGGCACTAAAGGCTGTTGGAACATAAGCAGTAACAGCCTCTCTGCTTATGCCCTTCCCCCAACACCTCCTCCTACTATATGGGTCCATCACTAAACTTGGAAAATAACATCTAAATAAACAACACCAGAGACAGACACGCTGAGGGTACTGGGGCAGATTTAACCAGTTCCAACTTCCTTCTTCCATGTGGGTGGTGGTCGTGTGACAGACAGAAGCAATTACCTCACTGCCTTGAAGAGCTACCACAAACATATCAGAATATCACAGGCTCAGTTTTATGCTCAGGAAATTGAGCAGGCTCAGAATTCCACAAATTATATCTTTCTTATAGTAAAATGGCTATCGTCTTTGGAGCGTGTTTCGACACGCATTGTCCCTTCTGTGGACAGCTCCAAACAGATCGCTCAATTCTTTTTTGTCAAAGTGGCTAAGATGTATGCCATTTTTCCTCAGGAATCTAGAGTGACTGACTACTTGGACTTTTGGTTCACTCCTTTGGACTCTGGGCAGGGTTTCTCCAGGTTCAGGATGCTGTCTCTGACTGATCTGCGGACTGTGGTACCTAAAGTTAAATAGGGTGCACCTGCACATCCCACCTTGTCCATGATTTTTGGAACGAGGTATGGAGGCCATGCTTCCGGGACTCCAGTTTATTATCAACCTGTCCCTTACTACTGGCCAAATTTCCCTGAAGATTAAACATGCCACTGTTGTTCCCCTCTTGAAAAAAAACCACATTGGATCCAGCCGAACCGGAAAGTTTTAGGCCCATTTCTCTACTCCCATTTTTCTCCAAAATAGCAGAAAAACATATGAACCAGTTGATGACATATATTTAGTCCAAAGATCTTCTTCATGAGACTCAATCTAGCTTTCAACCATATTGCAGCTCTGAATCTGCATTGCTATTGTCTTCAAGTCACATAGACTCATTGCAGGAGAAGGTAATACTGCGGCTCTCATAATGCTGGATCTGAGCATGGCATTCGATACCTTATCCCATGGCCTTCTGCTTGGACAGCTGTGGTCTTATGGTTTCGGCAGCAGAGCCTTGAGCTGGCTGACCTCCTTTCTTGAGAATCAGACCTTTCAAGTAATACAACCACCTTTCTCTTCTGAGGTTTTCCCATTACAGCAGGGGGTGCCACAGGGCTCAGCTTTAAGCCCAACTCTGTTCAATCTTTACATGTGCTCCCTAGCTGATGTCATTGAGTATTTTGGTGTCAAAATCGTGTCTAATGCTAATGACACCCGAAAGACTATTACGCTAAATCAGGATGGGGTGTTTCTTAGCTGATCGTTTCAGATCTTGCTTGGCAGGATTGGCTGAATGGATGGATCATAGCTGTCTCAAGATGAATGCTGAGAAAACTGAGCTGGTGGTGGTAGGGAAACAGTCGTCTATCTGGTCTACAGCATGGTGGCTGTCTCGTACCTTCCATAATGTGGAATGAAGCTGGCACATGCCTTTTAGTACACTAATAGAATTGTCATCATAGCGGAACAAGAATACTTTAGTCAATTCACATTTAAAAATAATTATTTTTAACTAATACTTCCTAATTTAAAGATATAATCTAATATACCAAGTTTACAGTTGCAATGTGTTAGAGAAACACACTTTTTTGAATTTCTAACTCATCTTATTTGAAATCTATTCCGGCTTCCTCGGGTGACCGAATGATGTGATCCTAGACAAATACTCTATTTCATGAGGTCTCCTCTTTGTTTCCTATCACATAGGTGAGCCCAACAGGGCTGGTGTACAGACAGTCAAGTATCAGGCATACTTATGACTGACTCTGCCCGCCCCAGCAACGCCATCCTGGCTACCTGCAGGGTGTGGATGAACCACTGCAATATATATACTAAAACTCTGCATGTTGGCACATTGCTCATCCTCCATTTACTTGGCACATAACATAATTTGCCACATTAATTTACTTACGTCAACTTGTCACTTTTCCTCACATCAATCTCCGATCTCAGCCCGTTACTCTGAGCCTAGTGGCTCCGTCTCAATGGCACGCCTGCTATTTTGTTTAATGAGCTCCACTAATCCTTCCCAGGCCATTAAAAATAACGCCCAAAACAGACTTGCATACCTGGCAATGAATTCCACCACACCCACTAGTGTGTCGTCACTGCCCTGGCAAATACTTCGAGGATGAGGTAGACCGAGACTGATAAATACATGTGCATTGCACAGGAGGCCACCCTCCAGGCTTAAAGCAAAAAAAAAACACCCTCTCCTTTCCCCTAAAAAAGTAAATAAGACTGTCAAGGAAAGTTTCAGCGCAGCTATTATATTTAGAATTTACAGTGCCTCTTTATAGCAGTCCCATGGTAAAAATGAACAATCTTTCCTAAACATAACCCCTCACCCACTTTACACTCTCTGCTATTGAGGCTCCACAGTCCTCCCTACTTACTAGTCAAACCTTTCTAAATTTTGTCCAGTACAAAATACTTTTCACAGTCAAATTCTCACTCGATATAAGTCTTTAAATGTACAAAAATCAGGAAAATATGTTTAGTGCTCACAAGTGAGGTGCCAAAGCCATCACAGGCAGGCCCATTGAGAGACAATCAACCAAAAACTTCCACGTTGCTCAAGATTGAACATTTTCCACCTTTACTTTGTCTATAAGCATTCTGCAATGATTGTATTTTATTGCGGAAGGCTCATAGACCCCTCAGTTGCAACAAACAACATTGCCCCTTCATAGGAACTCTGCAACAACCTTGAAAACTTCTTCCACAACAAGATCGCCAACATCTACAGAAACTTCAAACCTCAGCCTAAAGCCACCAACTTCCTCTAGCAACACAATGACCCCACTACCACCACAGACATCCGACTAACCAAATAGAACCAGCTCACACAACAGAGCACTGCCACCATCATAAACTCGGTCCACTCAGGAGCCCCAACCGACCCATGCCCTCACCACATCTTCAACCTAGGTGAAGCCAGAATCAGCCACACTCACCACCTAATCAACACCTCAATTGCCATGTCCATCGTTCCCTAGGACTGGTAACATACAGATGTCAAAGCCCTACTAAAGAAACCATCAGCAGACCCCAGCAAACTCAACAACTATTGACCGATCTCCCTGCTCCTTTTTCCAGCCAAAGTATTAGAAAAAACCAACAGCTTTCCTCACATCTGAAATGGAACCTCCTACTCGACTCCCCACAAACCGCATTCTGCAGGAACCACAGCATTGAGACAGCCGTCATTGTGGCTACCGACGACATCTAAGCCCTACTGGACAGAGGAGAGACTGCAGCTCTGATTCTCTTAGACCTCTCGCCAGGCTTTGATATGGTGTCCCACCACACACAAATCACAAGGCTGCACAGCATAGGCATTCAAGGAGCCGCTCTCGGATGGATCGCCTCTTTCCTCAATGGAAGAATGTAAAATGTCTGCTTCTGCCTCACCTCTGCACCCAAGAAAATCATCTGTGGAATACCCCAAGGATCCTCGCTCAGGCCCATCCTCTTCAACACTTAAATGATACCTCTGGTCAGCGTCTCTAAAACCCACGGACTCAACATCATTTCCTACTCTGATGACTCAAAACTCATCCCCTGCCTCTCCAAAAACACTACCAACACTAAGACCAACTTCCCCAACTGCATGGCAGACGTTGCCATGAAGGACACCTGCCTGAAGCTCAATATGGACAAGATAGAGGTACTGATTTTGTGGAAACAAAAGCTCCCCATGGACGCATTCTGGTGGTCCTCAGAACTCAGGCCTACTCCTACCCCCACTGACCACACTAGGAACCCATGCACCCTTCTGGACAACAAGATAACCATGACGACTTAGGTCAATGCTGTTGCCTCCTCCTGGTTCTTCATCCTCTGCAGGCTTTGTAAGATATTCAAATGGCTACCCCAAAGCTCAAGATGCACTATCACCCAGGCCCTCATCTCCAGTCTACTGGACTATGGCAACATTGTCCACGCAGGGATCGCAGCTCACCTCCTCAGATGACTACCTGTCCATCTACGGACATCCCCATCTCTTCCAGATTTCCGAATATCCATGAAGATCTGGCTATTCACCTAATCAACTGGACTCTGCCAGCACCTGGATACCCTCACAGTGACAAGTAGCACCCTACAAATCTTTTGATTGATTGATAATCATGTGTGCCACAGAGATAGGGGACATTTCTCCTTTCAGCTAACTGCAAGTACCACTTTCACAGCCCTCTGAAATTGCCAGAGCATAGCACGGTCTGAACGTGTATCGTGGAGAATCCACTTGACCTCAGATCCAATATCAAACTAAACAGGCAATTAAGTACAGGAAATGCCAGAATTTCTTTAATTGCTTCTTGTATGTCCTTCAGGAGAGGTTTTTCTTAGGGGCCACCAACCCCACCAGCTATGTGCTTCATCTCGTCTCTGATTACAGGAAATCCAGCAATTGGGACTTTTATTAGAGAAACATTAGTAATTCGGTCTGCAGTATAATACCAAAGTATTCGTAAATTCATATTGTTCCTCTCTATTTCTTTTGGAAACAAACATTTTATGTATATCTTTATGTATATCTTCCCACGAGATTTCCTACTCTTTTTTTAGAAATCTCCCTGCGCAGAATACGTTTACACTTACCCCTTCCTGTATGCACCTAGGTGGGACGTTTTTTGACTTCAGGAATATTTTATTTAAATACAGCATTTTTAACCCAGATAAGCCAATAGAATTACGAAGTACTCAAATAAATGCCAATAGAGATTGATGAAAATAGTTTTTACAAGTCTGGGAACATTGCAGGCATTAAGTAAAAATATTGTTGAGCTTCCTATACCCATTTGAAAATAATTAGCAGATAAGTAACACTTTGTGAGTGTGTTATCTCAGTTTTTGGTAATGTTACTGGTTTGCTTAAAGTGACAGTAATCATAGGCTGGAAGTTGTGCCTGTAGATGTAATTCTACCGTGCTCCCAGGACACATTGATTGCCTAGATTTATCCTGTTCACATTTTCCTCTTGTTACAAGTTTATCTGATGCGAATACTCTTAGTAACATTTTTGGCTCAATAGGAAGACATGACATTCAAGTTTCTACGAGGACAGCTCGCACCAAATGTCCTTGATGTCATTAGTATTGTTAGCAGACACATGGGATGGCGAAAGCTGTTGATAAATCAGTCAAGTATATTTTCTTTTCTTTGTTTCTCTTTTTGTGAAAAGCTAAAATGTCGGCTAGATTCCACTTTGCAGCATGGGCCTTGTGGATGATGCCAGTTTTAAGATTACGCATGCGTGCCCATTTCTTGCATTAACCCCTTGCATGCTTGTGACGGAACCACTCCGTCACGAGCCACGGGCGCGCTGTGCTCAAGGGGTTAAATATTGGAGATACTGTACCTGTTTGCACAAGGGCACAGCTTTAAATTGATGCACTTTGTGCAGACTGGGTCAGTGCACTCTATTACAATTAATGTCCTCTCCCCATCGCAGCCACAAACTCAGACCTGTCATGGGGACAGTACATTAGTAAAGGCAGACTGGTTGTTTAAAGCCACTTGTCTGATTTTCACGGTGCAGGTGGCAACATGACTGCATTTGAAAGGGGTAAAGAGATACACCTGGAGGTGGGTGCTGTGAGTGACTGCACTTACCTCCAGGGGAATGTCTATAGGGTCCATGGGTTCTCCCTTCCTCCCTTTCACCTCAACATGCCGCACAGTCAGTGAGCACCTTGACAGGTCCTTTGCCACTGTGCCTGCATCTGTAATATGGCAAGGGTGTAGATGCAGGTGTTTGCTCATTTGCTTGGAACCAAGCCTGTAAGCAGGAGGTAACGTGTCCTTGAAATCATGTACAAAGGGCTGCACAAGCGCCTGAGGCCTCTTCTGAAATACTAAAGTGCCCCAGGAGGCTTGGAATGTGAGAGCTGATGGCTATCATGCCCGGTGCATTAAATGTAGCAACCTTAATGTAATTCAGCCTCAGGTGTTTGCTGTTGCAGGTGGGGTTGTGTGAGGTTCTGAAGTATGATTGTAATGCTATAACTGTTTCAACGTGTTCAAACCATTTACATGCAAACCACATTGTGAAATCATTTTTAAGAATGCCTCCCGGGCGCATCGTAAGGCGATGCAGCGATTTGTGCTGCATAGCTTTACTCATAATTTATGAGGCCACTCAAACAAATACAGGGTCGCTTTGCGTGGCTTCATAAATCTTTATGAGAGCCCTGCGGCACGCATGTACCACTTTACGTGGTGCTAAAGTGACACAGGGTTCTCATAGATAAGCCCCGTAGTGTTTCACTGTGTGTGTGTGTATACATAAATGTTATATGTCTATCTATCTATCTATCTATCTATCTATCTATCTATCTATCTATCTATCTATATATTTATATATTACAGATATATATATATATATATATATATATATATATATATATATATATATATATATATATATATATATATATATATATATATATATATATATATATTACCTACTGGCGGTCGCCAGTAGGTATATATAGTTAGGATTTTTTCTCTATGGGATTTTTGAAAATTCTATGTCTAATAACTTTGGCGTTTGTGGACGGAATTGGCTGAAATTTTCAGGAAAATGGCACATTATGTTTCTGAGCAGCCCTTGAAAATTTGGGGGGGGTTCGTCAAGGGGGGGCCGAGAAAAAAGGGGGGTCCCAAAACGTGTTTTTAACATTGAGTTTTCCATAGGGCGGTTGGCCTCACTTTTAGCCCGAACGGCTGAATGGATTTGCACGAAACTTGGCAAAATTGTAGGGACTGGTAGCCCGATGTGCCTTTTGTAGGTCTCAATATATGTGCTCCAGTAGATTTTGAGAAATTAACGTTTAAAAAAAGATATATATCTGTAACAGCGGACCGGGCAGCGCTCCAGTACGCGTACTTTTCGCGCAACGGAGCTTTGTGAAGCGAAGCTGATTGGTTCTCCGGCGTCTGTAAACATTCCAAACAGTCCGTAGCGGCCGCCATCTTGTCTCTCGGTAGGATCGAGAGACAAGAGGAGGCCAAAGCGAAGGGGCAAATGACCATAAGGGGGAATAGTAGATCCTCGCTGACCCCCTACGTTTGATGTGGAGGTTTTAAAAGGGCCCCGCGGGGCAAAAAAAAAAAATAATAATAATAATCGAACGGCTGAATGGATTTGCACGAAACTTGGCAAAATATTAGGGACTGGTAGCCCGATGTGCCTTTGCTAGGTCTCAATATATGTGCTCCAGTGGATTTTGAGAAATTAACGTTCAAAAAAAGATATATATCTGTAACAGCGCTCCGCTTCGCGTACTTTTCGCGTTACGGAGCTTTGCGAAGCTGATTGGTTCTCCGGCGTCTGTCAACATTCCAAACAGTCCGTAGCGGCCGCCATCTTGTCTCTCGGTAGGATTGAGAGACAAGAGGAGGCCAAAGCGAAGGGGGAAATGACCATAAGGGGGCATAGTAGATCCTTCCTGACCTCTTAGGTTTGATGTACCATTTTGCCAAGTTTGGTGTAGTTCCGTTCAGCCATTCAGGCTGTAGACGTATGTAAATGTCCTATGGAAAATTGCATGGGGAAAACACATTTGAAAGTGTTGAAATTTAGAACCAATTAAAATGTTAGTTTGGTTTTGTATTTGTGTGTGATGAAAGTTAATTGGTTATGTATATATGTCAAATGAGAGGAAACCACAGCCATTTTGTGATACTACTGTCTGAGGTACATTTGTGAGGAATTTTTGGTGGTGAATTTCTGGTGTTTGATTTACACAGTACTAACACTTCTCCTACTTTTAAAAAGGTGAGTTGTTAATTTGTAAAGGGAACTATGTTGTACACTTGAAGATAATTTGAAAAATGTTTTCTGTTATTTATTTGCAGTCCTTCTGTTATACTAAATACTTGATAAAGTTAGTTTTATATTATGTATTACTAAAAACGATAAATGAAAGTGATTATTTTTTTCTGCAATTTACAGCAAGCAATTTCAAAATAAAATGGCTCACAATGAAGAGACCGTGGCAATTTCTTTTGAATTGTCCACTACATTGATTGAAATTGAGAGCACCAATAATGAAATATTGTCACAAGGAGGAGATGACTTGTATGATTCCATTAGATTGATTGAAATGGACAGCACCAATAATGAAATATTGTCACAAGGAGATGACTTGAATGATTCCACTACATTGATTGAAATTGAGAGCACCAATAATGAAATATTGTCACAAGGAGGAGATGACTTGTATGATTCCATTAGATTGATTGAAATGGACAGCACCAATAATGAAATATTGTCACAAGGAGGAGATGACTTGAATGATTCCACTACATTGATTAAAATTGAGAGCACCAATAATGAAATATTGTCACGAGGAGATGACTTGAATGATTCCACTACATTGATTGAAATTGACAGCACCAATAATGAAATATTGTCACAAGGAGGAGATGACTTGAATGATTTTTTTGATCAATCTGTTGATGGCGAATTTATCGAATGTTTGGAGACCATAGAGTTAGAAGAATCATCATTGCAGACTTTTCATGAGGAAATTGCTGATGAGGACATGTTACTAGTTCTTTCAAATTTAGAAAATTCTGAAGAATAAATTTATATTTAGAAATCAAAAATTGTTTGAGACATTATTCATTTTTATTTTTAATTTATGAGGTTGTAGCGAAGTGATTGTAGTATAAAATGAGACTTATAGTATAGAGTGCAACATTTTTATGTTACATGGTAAGTTTACTCATATTTACTTCCCTTCTGCCACTATATTATCTCCAATGTGTATTTGACATCTCTTCTTCATCTCCGGCCTCCTTTCTCTCACTGTGTGTCTCCGATGCATCTTATCGCTGCTATTTTGTGTAATTACAGAAGAGAGTAAAATAAAATAGTTCGGAACGTGAAAAGGGGGCAAAGTAGAGTACTCCTCACCCCCTAGGCCTTTTTAGGCGGTCCCAAAAGGATCAGTTTCTGCTTTCCTGAGAGATTATGGTATGAGTTCCATATACCACAATAACTTGCATTACAACATGCAAGATATCTATCTCCTATTACCAACTTTTGGAGATATTCGCGCTAAGCGCGAATATCTCCAAAAAGTAACACCTGCCCTGAGCAGTTCTTAGCCATGTTATCCAATGGGAGGTGGATAACATGGCTAAGAGCATTAGCTCGGTAATGCATGAATATCGCTGAGTTTTTAGCGATATTCATGCATTGCGGCCGTTTATTATCGCATTTGCGATAAACCTTGATAATAGCAAGGTTTATCTTCGATAATTTCTGACGATGCTTAGCGGTAAAAAATTCGTTAGTAAGCATCGTTAGCGATAAATATCGCTTAACTTTGGTAATATGCCCCAACGTCTGTTCACGTTCGATTCGAAGGAAATGAGGAAGTGTTGAAAAACATTGTCTGCGCCATCTTGCCTTTTTTGAAATGCCACACTTTTGTCGTGTACATCAGCCATTTTAGATGCCTTGACCAGACCCACTCTCTGCACGCTGTCGATTCGTAGCATGGCTCCTCACCCTCGCAAGCATCTTCCCCAGGCACTGGTCACCCCAGCTCTCTGTCTTATGCATGGGCAATAAACCTACCCCCATCTGCGCTGCTCTTCCCTGAGAATCACACTCTGTGCCCGCCCGACACCTCCCTTTCGCCCTATTCACTACCGCACCCTCTGACACTCCTCTTCCTATGTGTCCGATTGTCCAGGCTATCACCTAGCCCTGCAGATGTAGTTTATGGCCCCAGCTGTAAAGAATCACCCCTCTTCAAAGGAGTTATAGTAGATCAAGGCCCACACCCGATGAGATCCGTCACACCACACGTGTTCCTACTATCTGAAAACCATCCTGTATTGTGATTGGGGAGGGGACCGAGCCTGAAGCGGAAGATTCCAGGAATGACTCTTTGTACATCAAAGTTTTTACAATTATGTGTCACATTAAAAATATATAGCACTCCAACAAAGTAGTAGGAATATAAAACTTTAATAACATATAAATATATACAACAAAACAAAAACAGTAAAAACATTTAAACAACGAAGAGACCGTGGCAATTTCTTTTGAATTATCCAATAGATTTATTGAAATTGACAGCACCAATAATGAAATATTCTTGTCAGTAGCGGTCTGTTGTGCGAATAGTTCCAAGGCAGCAGAACGCGCTGAAATCTAGATGGCACGAAAGTGATGTCTAGTAAGTTGCCGCCCAGCAAATAACGGCGTGGGGCGCCGCGGGGGTGAGTGAGTCCAGTAGGCACCACAGCTATTCTTACCGGCATTGCAGAATTACTGCTGGGGACAATGCCTGTGCTGTAGCAGGGTCACAGCAGAAACAAAAAGGATTCTGTTGAAGATGTTGTTGGTTTTAAATTTGAAAACAGTTCTGGTGTCAACTGCTATGCTAATGTAGTGGTTAATGTTTTGTTTTCTCTAGAAAATGTAAAAGAGGGGGAGGCAGTCCAAAGTTCCGTTAAAAGGGCAAAGGAAAGGATCGGTGGTTTGAACTATCAGTCAAAAAGGGGAGGGGGTGCAACAATTTTTCCTACCGGGTCACACTGTGCTTTCACCGGAACTGAGGTCTGCAGGATTCTAGTAATTCAAAGTGAGGCTGGCGCCAGCATGGGAGCGCCGACGTCCCGCGGATACAGTTTCGTCACTCCACGGGCGATCATGGCAGTCATTCCCCATCGGGGGTCGGAGACTCCCGCGGCTCCTCTAGAATCTTCAAGGTCGTGGAGGAGTACGGTGGTGGAGTCAACCAGTGACCGGGCCATTTCTTTATGCTGGGCCCGCTCTTGCCAGGTCGACCGCCATTTTGAGAGTTCGGTAGCTACTGGCGATCGCGGGGTCAAATGAGCGGACGGGCTCCACCCTGCCGGGCGAGACGTTGCAGCATGGCCACAGTGGAAGAACCCTTTTCCGGGCGCCTGGAGCGCTGAGGGTGCAGCTGGGAAGCCTCCACCTGGGGAGGCGGGAGAGGCCTGTTTGCACCGTCTCTCCCTCCCAGTGCACCCCACGGCGTCTCGCTTGAGATTTGTTATGGCCGGACCAGGCGATGAGGACGAGGGGGGGGGGGTCGGAGGCATGTGCAAGACATCCCCCCCCAGTGTTGTCGCAGCCATTATTCATGAAAGAAGAAGTGTCCCGTCCGTCTTCGGGCCGGGCTTCCGGTAGATGTCGGCCGGACGCCCCTGGCTCTGGCCCCATGAACGGGTTTCTTGGTTTATCGGCTGCAGCCGGATCCCGTCGGCCTCGGCCCCCCGACCGTTGGTGGCCGGACCGGAAGAGCATGTGGCGGGAGTACCTGCAACTCTCAAGGGCCACCGCGGCCGGACTGGGAGAGAGAGGGGAGGGTCGAGGAGACATTCCCCCCCCCTGCAACTGTTCAGCGTTGTAAAGGCAATCCCCTGGCCGGGTCCCGCTGGCCTCGGCCTCTCCTCCGGCTACACCCTACGTTAGGATCTCCTGGCCGAGGCGTGGCAGCAGGACCTGCCTTATATGGGCTGCTCCCGGCTGGGCGTAGCCGCAACCCTGCCCCACCTTGGAAGTTTCCAGAGTGGGGGCGGATGTTCTACTGACTTGCATTTTCCCTAGTCTATCGATTTTTTTGGCGTGGCAAGCGGTGGGACAGCGAGGGGTGATTTGGTTTCTCTTACTGTTTTTCTGGTCTCTCACCACTGGCATATTTTAACGTTTTCTTGTTTCTAGGACATTAATAGGTTTTATCATTACGTTATGTTATCGTTTCTTTGTTCGTTGTTTAATAAAAGTTCATGTTCATCAGTGGCCTACTGATTTTCGTTTTCCTATTCTTTTCTTTCCAGGTTGTTTCATGCTAAAGTTTCTGTTAACAGGATACAGTGATCACTTCGTTATTATTGCATATGTCCTTTTCACTAGGGGTGCTCTCTGGTCGGGCCAGATGACGTATCTCTAGTAAATGGTCCGGGTGAAACAGGTGCATCAATCAGTGGGGAGTAGATAGGCATGACAGATTACAACGGGGGAGAAAGGTCCGCATTACGTACCCTTTCACTACTTGCAAAGATTTTCCTACGTTTATTTGCAAACAGGGAATACCTCCAAAAAGAACTAATTCCCAAACAGTCAATGTTCGGACAATCAATCAATCAATGAGGAATGAAATAGGTACGACGTGTTAAAGGCTTGCGTTACCTACCCTTCACTATCTGCAAAGGGAGAGAGAATATTCCTATTCTTCCTCGTTTGCAGGCAGAGAAGATCCTTAAGAGAACCAACTTCGAACAATTCAATGCTCGATTCAAACAATCAACAAGGGGTACTGTGAACACAAATGAACGCCGCTTATGTACATACGCATTGCTATTTTCAACAGGTTGTTCCTAATATTTCTATTTTAGCGAGGTCAAAAAGAGATCCCATTAGTGGCCTACTGATTTTGCTCGATTCCTTTTGTTTTTTTACACGATTTTTCGCTATCTGCAAAGACTAAACAGAGTATTGCGACTCTGTGCTTGTTTGTAAATAGAGAATGAACCAAAGAGAACAATCAATCAAATGGAGAGAGAAGCAGGCACGACGGATTACAAAGGGGGCAAAGGGCTGCGTTAACTACCCTTCACTATCTGCAAAGAGAGAGTACTCCTAATAGAAATGAGGGGTGGGGGGCAGCATTCAAAGCAGATCAGTGTGCATAAACACGAAAATGTTTTTACTTACCACGTACTTGACATTCGACAGCTTATGATATTTGCTATTAAAAAACCATTGAAATTCACTGAAAAAACCATAGGTTATAGACCATATATAGTTAGGAATTAGCATTTACAAAACCTTGAAAATTCACTGAAAAAACCATAGGTTATAGACCATATATAGTTAGAAATTAGCATTTACAAAACCTTGAAAATTCACTGCAAAAACCATAGGTTGGAGACCATATATAGTTAGCTGGACATTTTATTGACATAAAACCAATGAAATTCCATATATAGTTAGTTGCACTAACTATATATCGCGCACCCGCAATCCACTGCTGATGATGTCACATATTACATCATTCATGACATGGTCAGTGACATCACTGATGACATCACTGATGACATCTCAAATGACATCACTGATGACATCACTGATGACATCTCATTTGACATCAATGACCACATCACTGATGATATCATTCATGTGACAATACAATGCATCTCCTCACATTTGAATATAACCTCTGTTTCACCCAGTGTTAAAAAGAGAGTATAATTTTTGAAACCATTGACACACCAATACTAGTTACTACATACGCACTCACTGATTGCTACGTCTACACACACCTTCACTCATTCACCCATACAATCATTCATACATACAATCACTCATCTTTACAACACTATCATATGCACTCATACACCTATACAGACACTCACAGTCTGCCACTCATCCATGGAGTTACTCACACACCTAGTCAGTCCTGTAAAGAATCAATGACACTTCCATTTTCTTGTCTATACAGTTAAACATAGAGCACCTTACATTTTCAAACATATACTAACACATACTTACCTTCTTATACAATCATTGATACAAGTACAGATTGATCTGCACAGAGTCACACACCTCCCAGCTAGCCACACACACACTCAGTCTCCCATACAAATACTTGGGCAATCAATCAATAACCCATATAGTTACTCATATAGCTACTGATCAACACATGCAGCAGTTTACAGAACAACAGACATAATGATGCACAAATTAAGACAGTTTAGTCACTAACCCATGCACTCAGTGAGACACATTTAATCACTCACTCATACAGTCAGTCACGCACCTACTAAATCCTTCATCCAGACACTTCTACATCTACTCATTCTTCAATATGTAAAACATATTTAAACTTTTCAGAAACACACAGTCACTGGATGATGTCATCAGTGATGTCATTTGAGATGTCATCAGTGATGTCATCAGTGATGTCACTGACCATGTCATGAATGATGTAATATGTGACATCATCAGCAGTGGATTGCGGGTGCGCGATATATAGTTAGTGCAACTAACTATATATGGAATTTCATTGGTTTTATGTCAATAAAATGTCCAGCTAACTATATATGGTCTCTAACCTATGGTTTTTGCAGTGAATTTTCAAGGTTTTGTAAATGCTAATTCCTAACTATATATGGTCTATAACCTATGGTTTTTTCAGTGAATTTTCAAGGTTTTGTAAATGCTAATTCCTAACTATATATGGTCTATAACCTATGGTTTTTTCAGTGAATATATATATAGATATATATATATATATATATATATATATTCACTGAAAAAACCATAGGTTATACACCATATATAGTTAGGAATTAGCATTTAAAAAACCTTATTTTACTCACACAAAACCATTGAAATTCCATATATAGTTAGTTGCACTAACTATATATCGCGCACCCGCAATCCACTGCTGATGATGTCACATATTACATCATTCATGACATGGTCAGTGACATCACTGATGACATCACTGATGACATCTCAAATGACATCACTGATGACTCCACTGATGACATCTCATTTGACATCAATGACCACATCACTGATGATATCATTCATGTGACAATACAATGCATCTCCTCACATTTTAATATAACCTCTGTTTCACCCAGTGTTAAATACAGAGTATAATTTTTGAAACCATTGACACACCAATACTAGTTACTACATATGTACTCACTGATTCCTACGTCTACACACACATTCACTCATTCACCCATACAATCATTCATACATACAATCACTCATCTTTACAACACTATCATATGCACTCATACACCTATACAGACACTCACACTCTGCCACTCATCCATGGAATTACTCACACACCTAGTCAGTCCTGTAAAGAATCAATCACACTTCCATTTTCTTGTCTATACAGTTAAACATAGAGCACCTTACATTTTCAAACATATACTAACACATACTTACCTTGTTATACAATCATTGATATAAGTACACATTGATCTGCACAGAGTCACACACCTCCCAGCCAGCCACACACACACTCAGTCTCCCATACAAATACTTGGACAATCAATCAATAACCCATATAGTTACTCATATAGCTACTGATCAACACATGCAGCAGTTTACAGAACAACAGACATAATGATGCACAAATTAAGACAGTTTAGTCACTAACCCATGCACTCAGTGAGATACATTTAATCACTCACTCATACAGTCAGTCATGCACCTACTAAATCCTTCGTCCAGACACTTATACATCCACTCATTCTTCAATATGTAAGACATATTTAAACTTTACAGAAACATAAAATCACTGGATGTTGTTATCAGTGATGTCATCAGTGATGTCATTTGAGATGTCATCAGTGATGTCATCAGTGATGTCACTGACCATGTCATGAATGATGTAATATGTGACATCATCAGCAGTGGATTGCGGGTGCGTGATATATAGTTAGTGCAACTAACTATATATGGAATTTCAATGGTTTTGTGTGAGTAAAATAAGGTTTTTTAAATGCTAATTCCTAACTATATATGGTGTATAACCTATGGTTTTTTCAGTGAATTTTCAAGGTTTTGTAAATGCTAATTCCTAACTATATATGGTTTATAACCTATGGTTTTTTCAGTGAATTTCAATGGTTTTTTAATAGCAAATATCTATAGCTGTAAAATGTATTCTTATTTAAATCCAAAAATATATTTTATATGTTTATTAATAATTTTTTGTAAATATTTTTTTTGTTTCGCTCCCGGTCCGCGGACCGGGAAGCTTCCCGTTAGCTCAATTTGATGCCGCGACCCGGTCCGCGAACCGGTAAAAAATCAACATAGTGACGGTATCGCGTTGCCGCGTAATGCGTCTTATGACGTACTGCGTTAGCGCACCCGGAAGTGCCCCGGGGCGCGGACCGAGGCGCGAAACGCAGCTCCCCGGAAGCGATCCGCGGCGCTTCGCGAAAACGCGACGTATCGCGTTGCCGCGTAATGCGTCTTGTGACGTACCGCGTTAGCGCACCCGGAAGTGTCCCGGGGCGCGGACCGGGGCGCGAAGCTTAGCGACCCGGAAGCTAACCGGGGCGCGTTCCGCAGCGCGTAACATGAGCGTGAGAGGTCATGTGACTTGTTAATAAAACTTTTCATTGGTTCATTTCACTTTTGGTTTCATAATGATGTAAGGCTAGGTCAGGTGACCTAAAAATAACACTTTTCATTGGTTGAGAAGTATTGTTTTTCCCAAATGATGAAAACCCCTCCTTCTTTCCTCACTCTGACTTTCATCATTGTGAGAGGAAGACCTATTTTGCTTGTTGGAAAATGGCTTCATTGGTAGCTTCAGCTGGTGGACCCCCACCACCACCTCCACCTCCTCATGGGAAGAGAGGACCACCTCCCCAGGTCATTACCAACACTGAGGAGGAAGATGAAGAAATGGATGAGGAGGGAGAAGAACCACAGTTCTTAGAAGAGGTGCCCCGGGTTTCCAGAAAGAAAGCCAGTTTCATCTGGCAGTTTTATTCGATCCCTCGTGGCCAAAAAAAAGTCAATGCGAGGTATGTCACCTGCCGCATATGCAAAGAACAATTGTCCAGAGGGACGGACAAAAAATATAGCTATGGAAATCACACAATGCACAGGCACATGACAAGGAAGCATCCACTAAATTACAGCCGGGCGGAAATAAGGGATATGCTTGACAATCCAAGACCAACTCCTGTGGCCAGACCAACAATACCGATTTCTCTAACACCAGAAGAGGCACGGGAAACTGTGCCAAATATTCAAGAAAATTTTGGGCACATGATTCACTTATGTATGCACTGTCGTGCATTATTAGCTTGTGGCAACATGAGCATCAATGCACTCAACCTGGCGTATGAACACCATGATTGCCCTAACCGCCCCCAGTAATTTTTTTTTGCTCCTTTTGAGCCCTTTTCAACGCCTGTTTTTTGTTGTTCCCCCCCCCCAAAAAAAACCAAAAAAAATATAAAATCGTTCAAAAAATACAAAAAAAACAAACAATGTTCAAAAAAAAAAAAAAATATATAAAACAACAAAAATATTTAAAAAAAAGTTCTTTTCAGAACTACCTTCCCTTTCAAAAAAAATTGCTAGAATGTTTAGCACTCTGGCAAGCTCTATTTCTTTTGGTTCGCTCCCGGGTTAGCTTCCCGGTACGCGGACCGGGAGCTAACCAAAAAAAATTAAAACAAAAAAAGTGTAAGTATAAGGAAAGTAAACAGAGAGTGATGTTAAAAGAAAGACAGCTATAGGGAGTAAAGAAGAGATACTGTTTAATAGATCTATTTACCGAAGAAAAGACAGAAGAGGGTATAATTGTGAAAAACAAAATAGATAACGAAGTGAAAGGAAAAAAAAGAGAGTATAACATTAACAAAGAAGAGTTTCTTGGAGAATGTGAGTGAATGTTCAAAATAAGATTAAAACATGAGGAATAACAGAGAGAAAAAATAGAAAACAGAAAACAAAAAATAACAGAAAAAGATTAATTGAAACAGCAAAGAAATGTAAGTAACATAGAGCCATATCATCAACATAGGCAATAAAAGTTTTGCAGCTTTTATTGGCAGAAATGTGTCGCTAAAGCTGCTTTTGTGGCAGAAAACTGCCGCTAAAACCACTTTTGCACCAGTTTTCTGCCAATAAAAAGAGCAATAATTTTATTGGCTGTGTTCATAATATTCCCCTTAGTGTGCTTCAACTACACAGAGAAAGCATTATGAACAAGTAGTGATAGAGTGATCAGTCAAAGACACTAAGAGTAATAGAGACGGAGTGAGTGAACAAGAGTGAGGAACTATGAGAAGAGAGGGACTGAGGAAAAGAGTGGAAGGAGTTGAGTAAGTAGGTAATAGAGAAAGGAATGAGGAAAGTAGCAAAGGCAGGAAACTGAGGGTTAAAGAAATGAAGCTGTGGAACTAATAGTAGGTGAATGTGATAGAAATGTAACGAAAAGAATACAAAACATTTACCTTATAATTGTCGTTAAATTACTCACTTTTTGTTTTTATACTTTCAATCTGTGAAAGAGAGAACAAACATTTGAAAAATATTAAAACATGTATTTAAAAATTAGAAAAGACAAGGGAAAAGATTGAAGGACAAACAGTTTTTCAACAACTTTGACACTTACAGAAGCTTCTGCTTCTCCAGGCCCCCTACACAGTCCTAAAGATATACATTTTAAACTAACAGTATCTTGATGCAGATGAAGTGAGGCCTATCTTAAAACATGGTGCATCTTTTGCATTGCTGTTGTTTCAGAAAAGTGTCGCAAGACACTAAAATTTTAAATAATTGCTTCAGGATGCCAATAAGATGTCTACTATCCAGAGGTTTGTTTGAGGTGAGGCCTACTCAGGGTTGCAGATGAGATTTACACTTGTTGAAGAGTACAGAGGAGATAATACATGTGAAGGTCTACCAATGAAGTGAGTCATGTCCACTGCACTCTTCAACAAAGTCCAAACCTCCTATGTTTCCCTGGACAGACCTAAACTTGATCTGCACAATGTGATTCGTAATGATAGGAAACACAGGTGATGTAAATGAAATACGTGCAATTTATTTTGCTCATTTCACAATCACATCACTTGTGTTTCCTTTGCTTAGGTATCTCATTGTGCAGATGTAGTCCAGCATATGAAAGAATACGCAGAAGTGCAGCACTGCATGCAACAACTTTGACACTTACAGAAGCCTCACCTTCTCCATGCCTCCTACACAGTTCTACATATACATCATAAATGCAAACAGTACAGAATTAATTATACATGTTAAATGGTTTATTTTTGCTGTTCTCAGAATGTATCAAAATTCACTAAAATCAGTGACTTGAAGGTATTCATCATATAACAGCGGGGGAAAAAAAACACAATCAAAATGATTGTGTTTAAAAAACCCATACAACATAAGAAATCAAAATTCAGAACTCCTTAAAGTTAACTTACTTTCCATGACGTCCAAGGATGTCCTATGAACAGCTTACACTCTTTTGTGCTGTTATTACTTTCAGCCCGCCACTTTCTGAAAGAAAATCTCCATCGTTTTTAAAAACACGTTACATGCAATAAATGACTTCTTGCTCTCTACCACAAGTTTCCACAAGGCCAAATCTGGTCAGAGCCATTTATAACTCTTGGATTTCTTGTAAGCCAATCCCGTCATTTGGCATTTCCGCAACTTTCAGAATTAAAATGTTGAAGATCATTTTCACAATCCTGGAATAGTAATATCTTCCCCTTCTTGCTCAGTCATGTTCTACATTTCCTATGACACTGATACTGCTTACTATGAAGCAGACTTACACTACCTCTATGACTACTACAATTATTTAATTCTCTACATCACTTTTAATCACAAAGCAATGTAAAACAGTAGACAGCATTGCAGACTTACATTCCCTCTACTCCATGTTTTGATTGGCTGCTTCAATTAGCTTATAAAAAGAAACAGTTTTTCTGAACTCATTCAAAGTGCATGTATTTCTCCATGACGTCCAGTCCTATGGTTAGAAGTTATGTCTCTGAACTACACTTATCCTCAAGGCCAAATTGTGTAGGAGCCATTAGAACTTCTTGAAATTCCACAGAGCACATCCCGAGATTATTTCCCTAAAATTTTGGTTTTAAAAACACCAGGTAAGAGTTTTTAAGGTCATACGGCAATTTTTTTTTGAAAATTAAAACAGAATCATTGCAGAATGACCAGCCATTTCTAGACTTTAAATAAGCTGTGTAATGTCCTGATGTTATTGAAGGGCCGTCATGATATATAATTGCTGCAGTTACAAAAGTCCTTCCTGATATTGACAACTGCGAAGCTACAAAATTTTTAATTAAAGTTGTCAATTTTGTTCCATCAGGCCTACATCGTTGGAACATTAAAATGACATACTGGCCATATGTTCGTATAAATAATGTGGACATCATTTCAGATTTACATTGGCTACACTCCATGTTGTGATCAGCTGCTTTTACTAGCTTATTAAAGGAGACTGATTTACTGTCTGGCAAAGTTAAATATATAAATCTTTCTGAGTCTACACTAGTAGTACTTGATACCATACAGTTCTCGCAGTCATGCTGCCATTGATAAGAAAGCCCAAACAGCTGATCTACATCTACACCTTCAGCATGTAATACATCAAGCATATACATTAAAAACTCCTGACAATCTTGCTGAATATTTTGAGAGAATTGTGTTTGGCCTGAACATCTGTCTAACAGATTTCGAATTTCAGACACACTTTCTATGTTTCTTCTATCAGTGCTACATTTCTCTAACACAGAATTTAACAAACTGCAAAATCTTTGATCAGAATTGACCACAATCTCTTCTTTTACATTTTCTAGAGAAAACAAAACATTAACCACTACATTAGCATAGCAGTTGACACCAGAACTGTTTTCAAATTGAAAACCAACAACATCTTCAACAGAATCCTTTTTGTTTCTGCTTGTAATTTTAGGTTCATCGACTTTTCGTCTTTTTGCTACAACCTCCCCAGTATTGTTCTCATTTCTTCGTTTCCGGCCTACCACACGTTTCTCAAACAAAGGATACTGAGGCAAATGTGGCGCATACTCTCTTCTTAACCTATTGTATTCCTTAACACAATCTAGATCCGCACAAATGTTTGTGACATCACACTCAATCAAGTACAATCCCGATAAAGTTCTAACTCGTGACAATGCCACATATGCCATACCCTCCTTGAACACAGAACTGCCAATATTCACCAATGCACTGTCTACACTTAAACCTTGCGATTTATGAATTGTCACCGCATATGCCAAGCAAACAGGAAACTGCTTACGGCGAACATATAAGTCTTTTACAAGCAAATATCTAGCAGAACAACGACCAATTAGCTGTACTTCCTCAATGCCATCAAATTTAATTTTTAAAAATTAAATTCCATCTCTATTTCTGTATTTCACAAAATCAACAACATTACCCATTGATCCATTTACCAGACCTCTTTCAACATGTAAATTCCTTCTTAAAATTATACGGCAGTTCAAGCACACATTCAGAGTCTTTTCAAAACCTGCAGTTTTAGATATACTCTTCTCTAATGAATCCAATTTTGTTTTCAGATTCTCAGACAAAATAATTGTTGATCCCATATGCTCTACTCTATCAATAGCTTCCAGTTTCACAATCTCTTGCTTTTCTAAATGCAACATTTTGTTGTTAAATTTGGCACATTCTGCAAGAGTTGGCATCAAACATATTCCAGATTTCTTCTCAGTAATTTTCTGAAAAATATTCTCAGGCACAACATCTTGTTCTGGATATAAATTTGACAGTAATCGTGCATGTAAAGCTTCTTTCCCATGCTCGGTCACTTTTCCAATTCTAACATCTTGTAGAATAGTCTTGTAAACTTCATCCTTCGCCTAACGCATATTTTCATGCAGTTCAGCATAATTGAAGTTTAACCATATATTGACGTTGCCAATGCTGCCTAGGCACTTCCTGGTATCTTCATGCGTGAGCATTTTGAACACAGGTTGCCCTTTCACTGGTGTCAGCTGCAGAAGATCTCCGAAAACAATGATGTGTTTGCCACCAAATAACACATCATACTCTGTTTTGAGAACTTCTTGCATCCTCAAATGCACAAAGGCAAGCATGACATTCGAAACCATGCTTACTTCGTCAATGATAAGAAGTTTCATTTTCCTCAAGATTCTTGAAACTTCAAAACAAGCATCTCCAGATAGCTTGTGATATTGTAATTTGTTGTCATGCTCCACTGGCAGCATCAGTAAACGATGTAAAGTAATCCCTTTAATATTATGTGCTGCCAGTCCAGTTGGAGCAGTGACAACACAAGACAGCGATGACTCTGTCCTTTCCTGCAAATAGCATGAAATTGCTTTAATGAGGAAACTTTTTCCAGTTCCCGCTTCTCCACTCACGTACAGTCGGACAGGCTTCAACGACGTACATGAGCACTCTTTCTTATCATGACTTAATCCATGATCAATTTGCATGGTAACTTCGTCATATATTTTCCTCTGCTCAACGTTGAGTTGTCTTTCCAACTCTTCTAAGTTAACCGCATCCTCTTGAGCATGTGCCATGGCTCTTTCCACTTCATTCATAGCAGTGGCAGCTTCATTTTCAATAACAGGTCCTCCTAGTGGATCCTGACTCAATGAAGCAGAACTCTGACTGTCCTGAGAACTGTCTCTGGCAATCTCGGCTGCAATCGTTGCTTCCTGCTCAATTTCCGCATTCAACATTTCTACATATTTGGGAAAAGCAGGACATTCTATGGTCTCCTTGGCGGCATTGAAAGAGTCTTCGTAACAGAGGAAATCTCCAAGCAGTTCCTCTTCTGCACGCCAAGGCTTGAAAAGTTGCAAAAGTGCTAAATAGAAAAACTCCTTTTTTTCAGGAGATTCGCCGCTCAATTTTCGATGGTTTACCAAGTGGCATTTTCTTTGCTTGACCAGACATCCCTCACTTCCTATTACAGCATACACTCCTTTCTCAGTATCTTCTTTGATGTTCCTCTTGAATATGTAATTTTGAAGAACCTCATACAGACAAACATTCTCGAGGTGAATGCTTCGATTTGGATAATATGTATCCAACATGTTGGTCTTCAAAATGTCGGTACTGTTTGGCTCCTTTTCCGCCAAATACTCAATTTCCCGCACAGGTTTGAGAACTCGATTACGCGTTGCAGCAAGACCAAGACTCGCCCAAACGATACTCCTGGACTTGGCATAGAGACTTGCTGAAGACAACCGGTCAGAACATTCGTACGCTCCGATTTCTCGATGCGACAACATCTTCAGACTGAAACTGTACAACTTCTTGCTGAGGCTCTTTTCATGGGAAATGTCCTCCCACATATCCTTCAATTCTGTCTTCTCTTTTTTGGTGATGTAAGACGTCACATACCGAGCCACAGCCATACAGTTATCAGCCACAAACTGTATATCCATGTTAGCATTCCACATGGACAAAATCACCGGGTTGTAGTCGTTGATGTACTTGGACTCTTCGTTCCTCTTCAAATTGTAAGTGTTTTTAGGTGATTTCTTCATGACATTGTGTCGCAGCGAAGACATCAAACTGTTTACTCATCCTTTAGAAATCACCGGTCGTGGAAAGCCGAAACGACATTTAGTGTAGAACTTGTCCTTGTTTCGGAATTTACGACGGCAGTACTTTCCACATCGATGGCTTTGGAAACGCAGAACTTTTTCTCTTAGACTTTTCTTCTCCTTTGCGTTTGGAACAGCACACGTAGAATACTGTTGGATGAAACTCATCACTGAGTCTTCTGGATCCGTTCCAAATTTAGGTGCATCCTTGATCCACAGCAACATATGTATATGAGGAGCACCTCTTGCTTGGTACTCCTTTCTCCAGAAGAAATCCAACACCTCTCCAAGAGGTGGATTCTTCTTATTCATGATGAAAGACATCATAGCTTCAAATCTATGATTGAAGTACCTACATACATTGACTGGATCCAAAGAGCACAGTTCTCCGGGTGTCTTGAATTCGATGTTATCTACGTTAGCATTTGCCTCTCGTAGAAATTCAAGTAAGTCTTCCCAGCCATACTCGGCACAGCTCAGAGTGAGGAACCATGTGGGAGTACCTAAGTTCCTCAGCATACATTTTAAATCACCATGACGACGGTACCAGTACTCATTAGTACCACGCTGACACGCCATGAGATTAATCAGGTGAGAATCCAAAATACTGTCTTGGACATTGACTTTATCCATAAAGTCACTTGCCGAGATGTTTTGCATGTGTATAACACTTTTCAAGATGTGGTTCACTGCATATGACAGTCCAGACAGATCGCTTTCAAACAGGAGATGAAACAAATAAGGAATGCATTGTCGAAACCTAGCATCTCCTGCATACAATCGCAAAGTCCGGTATTCAGAAGCAGGAATTTGATGAGGTCGCTCATCATATCTTCCTCCCTGACCTGTTGGAAAAAGCTGTGGGAAACACCGAGCTTCCAAACTTTCCTCCCAAACACTAATGGGACTCCCTTTGGCTTGTTTCATTTGAAACAACTCAATAGCATTCCCCATGACTTCCTTGGAATGCAAAGGATGAACACTATAATGTTCATATATTTCTTCACTAGTAGAGGGTTCTACTTTCTCAATTTGACCAGCACACAAATCGCTATCCTCTTCCTCACTTACTTCCTCTTCTGCAACATATACATTCTTATAGTATTTATTATTTTTTTTCAAATACAATGTTGCCTTTTTAACTTTCCTAACATCTACTAAATCTTGCCATATTTTCTTATTCTTTGTCGGAACCCCATTAACTAAGATAACCAGAGGTTCCTCTTCCACTTTTTCTACTCCAATTGTGTTAATGTTTTTCTTCAAATCTAGAGGCAAATAAACAACTCTTCCCTTTAATCCTCTCTGTAAATCTGATGGAGGCAATTTCCCTGTCTTTGGCTCCATTCTTACAATAGCCTGAAAGGGATGGATACTTTGAATCAAAATAGATTCATAAGTATTTAAATCCTTCAATTCAGAAGGAATCTCAACCAATTCCAGATTATTATGAACTGCTCTAGCAGGCATCTGGTTTTGATTTAATTTGCAACAACAATAAGTACACACACGTTGATCCAATCCCAAATCAAAACAATTTTCTACCATCAAGTATGTTGCGAAATCCTTCCATTCACTATTATCTTCCCTTTCACTTTTTGCATATAAATCCACTAACTTAGTCTGATTCTTATAATAAGTGCGTCGACAACACACACAAGTGAAATTAGGCCTCTCACTTGATTTCACCTCAAACGTCGCAATTTCCCTCTGGAAATTATCTGTACTGGAAACCTGTACACTATCTTCCACATGACCCTCTTCTTCTTGCTCAATTTCAACATTCTCCTCTTTACTTCCAAAGTAACAAAACTCAATTTCTTCACATATATTCTTCACATCTATTTCAGAACCATGCAAAAGAGCAGCGCATAATTGTTTAAGCATAATTGCTGGACTCTTAGCATAATACAACATTCTAACTAATTTCCTCACTTTATTATGATGCACTGCTAGCATCCTGAAATGATGAAAAACACTCTGGCATACTCTCCTGGAAAGACAAGCCAGTGAATGACCATGCAAACCTGTCACTTCTCTTACTCTGCAAGGATCTAATTCTTGCAACAACCTTATTTTCTGCTTCAAACTTTTCTTATTAAATGACCGTACAAAATCACAAAGCAAATTGATGGAATCCTGTCGCACACTGCAAATACTACTACACTTCCAGGTGTACACAGGACCCTTAGCACGTCTTCCTAAAACCTCATTACCTAACACCTCTTCTGCCTCTGTTGTCACAAGTTTTTCTTTTTCAACTGGACAACCATCTTTCACTTCATAAGCACGACCACTGGTGTCAACTGCATGCACCAAATCATTATCCTGGAAATAACTCTCCTCATTAAAAAATGCCTCACAGCTTGAACTATGCATCCATTCTCCAGAAAAAACTTCACAAAAATTACTACGATTAACTATTCTCTTCCATCTACTATTTCTTTTGAAATCATAAATTGCCTTGTTTAGCTTCCTAATTCTATTGATTATCAAAATAAATAACTTACGTTTAATTTCAAATGCCTGATCAATAACTTTCTCAACTTTTTTTTTTCTCTTATAAAAAACCAGTTTCTGTTGACCTTTCTTAATATTTTTTAACAAATTGCCAATTATCCTGTTGCGGAACATTCGTTTACGAATCTCCCTAAACTGTTGTTTCCTTCTACTATCATGCACAGAGTTATCTCTTGCTCTAGCAGTAACATTTTTGATTGGCCTTTCCTTTCCATTTGAATTCCTTCTCGTTTTATGGACTGAAACATTTTCTGTAGTAATATTTTTTTTACTACACATATTTCTTATGAAATATTTTGTGCTCTTACCCGGTGCTTTCTTCGTGACTTGACAAATCTTTTTGTTAGAGGACTGCTGCTTATTTTCTTTCACCTGCTGTCTTTGACGTTTTGCAGCCTTTCTCTGTCTTTCTATTGTTGGCATGGTGAAATCTTGAAATGATCTGCAGTTGAATCTGTGGTAAAATATAATAAAAAATGTTATTAACCATTATTACCAAACAGTAAAACAATAACAGTGATCAAAAACTTAACACACTACTTGACATTTTAAATAGAAGATTTTTTAGTCCTTGCAAATTTACAATACAGAAATAGCAGAAAAGAAATGACATTTATATTTATGTTACCTGTGCTATTTTATATGTGAATCTGATCTAATTTTATGAGCATATTTTAATATTTTATTGAAGACACTACACATAACCTGCTTTTGAAGGTGTCTTTATTTTTAAATTAAACGGTTTACCTTTTTACTTTTTATTAATTATAAATTTTTAAAATAAATGTTTATATTTCCATAGGCTCAAGCAGGTCAGCTTCCCATCCTATGTCATATAATTCGGACAAATCTGCATCCTCATCACGCTCTTCTTCATCCTCAGGATTTAAATCATCCAAGGGATCAACATCCACTGATGTTTCAATTACAAGTTCAATGATGAGGTCAAAATCAACTGATTGCAGATTGTCGCTCATGTTGAGGTTGTCTATATCTTTAAAGAAAGATAACAACAATGAGATGTTGCAGAGTAAGAGACAAATCTCAGAGATTATAATAGTAAAATTGTTTAACAAGAGTAATATTTTGCAGCTATTATTTAGCCATGTCCAGCAATGCTGAGCAGGTGAAGACTATGTCTAAATTTTCAGTGAACAGGACTCATCTCTTCTTAACCTTGGATAAGCCTCACCGACTCTGTGTGTCCTGCACATACTTAAATGTAAAGGGGCAGATTTATGTTAAATGGCACATCCCCAGGCATGCACCAGTTAACGTGCACCACTACTCTGCCACCCATGGTGTGCCGTATTTACAATCAGATAGGAGAAAGCTTCGTCAAAACCCTGCGCCTGCTTTAAGCAGGCATAGGTCTTGACGCAACATTGTGGAGATGGGGCACCCCTGAGCCTTGCTTGAGCTGCATCGCACTTGCGATACAACTCCAGCAATCACTACCTTTACAGCACAGATACGTCACGCATCTGTGCCATTTTTGCCCCATGATGCCCCGTATTCTAAATGCAGCACACCATGGGTGGCGGAACAGCGGCGCAGGATGACTGACACATCCCTGGTGATGCACCAGTCATCATAAATCTATCCCTAAGCTTCTTATCTTGTTACAGATGAACCGCCATATGTAGCATGAAACTATTTTGCATTTCCTAAATAGCGAATTTTAAGGAATAAATAGCAATTCTTTACCATTCCTAATTTGCAATGAGCAAATTGCTAATTGCAAGTTACCCATTCATTTCCATGGGCTAGGAGGCTCATAGGAATGAAGGTTTAATTTGCGATTAGCAATTTGCTCATCACAAATTAGGAATTTTTCCAAGGGTGCAGGGGTGTCTCAAGAACACCCTGCTGCACCCCTGAAAAAGAAATTTGGGGGCATATGGCACACATACATGCCCTAAGGGCATGTGTTGGCGTCATATGGCACCTTTTGTTTTTTTGAAAAAAAGCTTTTTGAAAAGAATTCACAAATTACCACCAATTTACCACAATAGTTTCCAAATCCTTAATGTCATTTTTTACATATTTTTTGTTTGATACATTGCATTTAAGTAGTCACAAAATTTGCAAATCCTTCAGTGCAATTGCAAAATAAGGAATAGCAAATTTTGCTACTCCTTATTTTGCATCAAACTTGTTTGATACATACCATTTGTCTAATTAACATTTGCAAAGGCCGAAATTCGTAGAATTTTGATCTTTGCGAATGCTAATTAGCTTGATACATATGGCCCCAAGTGAGGCCTGTCTTGCGACATGGTGCATCTTTTGCATCACTGCTGCATCGGTTTCATGTGGTACGTTTTTTTTACACCATGACATATCTGCCTAAATGCATCAATTTGTAATGTTGTCGCCTCATAGCAAATCTTTTGCACCGCCGCTGCATCATAAAAGTGACGCACAGTGGCACAAAAGAGGCATACACCTATCATAAATCTGTCCCTAGCATTTTAAAAGATTAATCCAGGATGACGATAAGGTGTGGCCTATCCAGAGGTTTGTTTAAGGTGAGGCCTACTCAGGATTGCAGATTAAAGTTACACTTGATGAAGAATACAGAGGAGATAATACATGTAAAGGCCTACCAATGAAGTAAGTAATGTGCACTTTATTGCGCCAGTCATCATAAATGTATCCCTAAGCTTCTTATCTTGTTACAGATGAACCACCATATGTACCATCAAACTATTTTGCATTTCCTAAATAGCAAATTTTAAGGAATAAATAGCAATTCTTTACCATTCCTAATTTGCAATGAGCAAATTGCTAATTGCAAATTAGCACCGCCGCTGCATCATAAAAGTGACGCACAGTGGCACAAAAGAGGCATACACCTATCATAAATCTGTCCCTAGCATTTTAAATGATTAATCCAGGATGACAATAAGGTGTGGCCTATCCAAAGGTTTGTTTAAGGTGAGGCCTACTCAGGATTGCAGATTAAAGTTACGCTTGATGAAGAATACAGAGGAGATAATACATGTAAAGGCCTACCAATGAAGTAAGTAATGTCCACTTTATTGCGCCAGTCATCATAAATGTATCCCTAAGCTTCTTATCTTGTTACAGATGAACCACCATATGTACCATCAAACTATTTTGCATTTCCTAAATAGCAAATTTTAAGGAATAAATAGCAATTCTTTACCATTCCTAATTTGCAATGAGCAAATTGCTAATTGCAAGTTACCCATTCACTTCCATGGGCTAGGAGGCTCATAGGAATGAAGGTTGCAATTTGCGATTAGCAATTAGCTCATCACAAAATAGGAATTTTTTCAAGCGTGCAGGGGTATCTCAAGAACACCCTGCTACACCCCTGAAAAAGAAATTTGGGGGCATATGGCACACATACATGCCCTAAGGACATGTATAGGCGTCATATGGCACCTTTTGTTTTTTGGAAAAAAATGCTTTTTGAAAAGAATTCGCAAATTACCACAAACTAGAAGTTGGTGGTAGTTTCCAAATCCTTAATATCATTTTTTACATATTTTTTGTTTGATACATTGCATTTAAGGAATCGCAAAATTTGCAAATCCTTCAGTGCAATCGCAAAATAAGGAATAGCAAATTTTGAATTAAGGACATTTTAAGTAATTTCCACATGTGCAGTGTTTTCAAATTATGATTTGAAAATCGTTTTTGGGGAAAAGTAATGGTTTGCAAATTTATGACAAGGACATAATGGTGTATGCTTCTCTATAAGGCATTTCAGTGTCTCTGATGTCATTTTTCCCATATTACATTATAAGACCTTTCCCCATGGAGCACATTCCTTGTAAATATGCTCCCACCTGTGCATGGTGAATTTAGATTTTGACTGTTTGAGTCACATAGCCATGTTAAAAGTCACCCCAAAAAATTGCAAACGCTTTAAAAAAACACATTCATGTGTCTTAAGGACATTTTAAGTCATTTCCCCGTGGACAGTGTTTTGTAAGTGGCGCAAAAGAGGCATACACCTATCATAAATCTGTCCCTAGCATTTTAAATGATTAATTCAGGATGACGATAAGGTGTGGCCTATCCAGAGGTTTGTTTAAGGTGAGGCCTACTCAGGATTGCAGATTAAAGTTACGCTTGATGAAGAATACAGAGGACATAATACATGTAAAGCTCTACCAATGAAGTAAGTGATGTCCACTTCATTGCGCCAGTCATCATAAATGTATCCCTAAGCTTCTTATCTTGTTAGACATCAACCGCCATATGTATCATATAACTATTTTGCATTTCCAAAATAGCGAATTTTAAGGAATAAATAGCGATTCTTTACCATTCCTAATTTGCGATGAGCAAATTGCTAATTGCAAATTACCCATTCATTTCCATGGAGCAGGAGGCCCATAAGAATGAAGGTGCAATTTGCGATTAGCAATTAGCTCATCGCAAATTAGGAATTTTTCCAAAGGTGCAGGGGTGTCTCAAGAACACCCTGCTGCACCCCTGAAAACGAAATTTGTGGACATATGGCGCACATAAATTTTACCAACATTCCTTTACCTCAAAAACGATTTTCAATTCATAATTTGAAAACACTGCCCACAGGGAAATTACTTAAAATGTCCTTAAGACACATGAAAGTGTTTTTTATTGCCTTTCCAGCATGGTTGGGTCACTTTTAACATGGCTATGTAACACAAACATTTAAAATCTAAATTTCCCATGCACAGGTCGGAGCATATTTACAAGCAACTTGCGCCACAGAGAAAGGTCTTACATTAAAATGGGAAAAATAACATCAGGGACAGTCAATTGCCGTATAAAGAAGCATACACCATTATGTCCTTGTCATAAATTTAAAAACAATTCCTTTTCCCCAAAAACGATTTTCAAATCATAATTTCAAAACACTGCACATGGGAAAATTACTTAAAATGTCCTTAAGACACAAAAAAGCGTTTTTTGATTGCCTTTGCAGCATGTTTGTATCACTTTTAACATGGCTATGTAACACAAACATTCAAAATCTAAATTTTCCATGCACATGTGGGAGCATATTTACAAGCAATTTGCGCCACATAATTCATAATTTTCTCCTAAAAGCACACTATTCTCTATCTAAATTAAAGAAATATTTTCTCACCTTAGCAAATACTTTGAGTTTGAAAACAGTCTCAGAAACACACCAATTTGTCTTCAGCAGAGCAAAAGGTATGCACTCCAGAGTCTGCAGCTATCAAAAGCACAGAAATGCTGTAATTCTTCACACATATCTCTCATGTCACCCAATCAAAACTCTTCCCTCACTTTTTTTCAAATGAAAACCCTACCCCCCTCTGCCCTTTCTGCCTTTTCTGCATGGCAACCACCTCTTGGAAGACTTCTGGTGTTTGCAAGTTCACACAACTTTGTTGCAATTGAACTCTGAACTCTCAGTGCACCTGCATATCCAGTGCATTCTTTCATTTAATGATTTTTTATTGACCATTCAAAATACATCTTTCAAAGAACACATCCGTGCACCCTAACTTTCTGTTTTCAGCAATCAAAATCCACCAATCACTGTTACTGCTTCATGAACACAGAAACTCCACAGTTTTTTTCATTTTAAACTCTCATTTTTTCAACTGCCATTTCATTGCCACACTTCATCTGACTGCAAGAGAACCTTCTCTCACCATGTTTTCTGTCTGGATTGTTGGACATAGTTATATTCACTGGGCTCAAAGGTACGTTGAAAACAGGAAATTACCTAACCTCAGATGTGGAAATTAAGTGGTTTGGCCACAGAGGATTAAAATGTCACCAATTGATACCATTGGTGAAAACCTTTATGCATTTGCCCAAACCTGACCTGTTAATTGTGCACTGTGGAGGTAATGACTTGGGCACTTTGACTGGTGTAGGTCTGGAAATGCTTTTAAAGGACACCTTTGAGCAATTAATGGCACTTTTTCCTCAGACTGCCTTGGTATATTCAAATATATGCCAAAGACAGAAATGGAGGTGGTCAAACCAATTTTGTCCACAAATTGAGAAGTCGAGGAAGCATGTAAACAAATCTGTTTCAGCTTACATGAGAGACCATGGAATGGGCTCCCTGTACAACAATAACTTGCGTTACTACATGCAAGATATCTACAGAGGAGATGGAGTTCACTTCTCAGATGAGGGCAACAGAGTTTTCACTCTGAATTTAAGAATGTGCATTGGTACCTACTTATAAGTACCTAAATGTACCATAAACCCAAAAGCTCTTCTCAGAGCTACCCTACATCTGATCACTCACAATTATTATTTTACTCTAACATTTTTCACTAATTTCCAACAAAGTACGCTCCCTGGGGCGCTACCCGGTACGCGAACCGGGAGCTAACCTCGCGAAATTTTTTTTTTAAATGTTTTTTTTTCGCACATATAAGCCTCCTCAGCCACCCTCAGAAAACCTAGGGGGTCAAGATAACTCTACCGTGCCCCCTTCTACCCATTCTGAACATTATTTGCCCTCCATCTTGTATCTTAATTCGACCGAAACACAAAATGGTGGACTCCCGGAACGCTTAAGGTTCGCGAACCGGGGCGCTCAACGGTACGCGTACCGGGTCGCTCCCTGGGAAGCGCACCATCAAAAAGGTGGGAAAGTAGTTCACAGAAAAGCCACTGGAGACAATTTCACCAAATATAGATTAGCTCATACTACATACCAATCCCTACCATTTTCACAAATTTGATTGGAATTCCATTTAGTCATTTAGCCTGTAGACCTCTCTAAATACCCTGAGGTAAATTACTTCACAAAACACATCTGAAGTGTTGGAATTGACAACCAATGAAAATGTTACTTTCATTTTCTACTTTTTTTACCTGACATTTCATTGGTTATATACCTGAATATATATAAAGGAAGAGAAGAAAACACAGCCATTTTGACTACTACTTCTTGCTGTACATTTCAATAGTATTTTCACTAATTCCTTCAACTTCTTTCTAAAGGTAAGTTTTTATTTTTAAAACTGAAGTATATTGTGCACTATAAGTTAATATGGTAAACTTTTTCTGATAGATATATACTATCCCTCTGTAGTAGTTATAGATTTAGAGAGACTTCTCTGTTATAGTTATGGATGGAGTTAGGCTTCTCTTGTATAATTATGAATTTACTTACGTTAAATCACATACACTTTTTTATATTCCTACTTCCACTCTGATACTATACACTGCCCAAAGATAAATTCACTGATAAAAAATGCCTATCTAAAATTATTCCCAACATTGCCCTATCTCTACTAATATATATTTTTTTAATCCAAATTTCAGGCAAAATGGAAGGCGAAAACCAAGTTTCTTTTGAAATGGACCTGCAAGAGAGCAGCCAAGAATTGATTGATACAATTGATCAAATTGACATTGAATTTTTCGATGAAACTTGGGACAATGAACTACTGCAATGTGTACAAGCAGTAGATAACCTCCTTGCAAATGAGGACATTTTACACCCTCAGAGACTACAATGTATATTCCATGATAATTATGAAATTTCTGACAATGAAATGTTAGAAAGTTTAATAAATTATGAAACACAATCACAATAAAAAAAATGCTTAAAAAAAAATAAATAAATAAATAATCAACAAAAACAACAATCAATTAACATACAGCATTTGAAAAGTCTAACATTCATTTTTCATTGCAGTACGCTGCCCAGAACGCTTCCCGGTTCGCGGACCGGGCGCTCCCCACGCAAAAAAAAACAAAAAATTTTTTTTGTTTTTTTTGCCCCGCGGGGCCCTTTTAAAACCTCCACATTAAACCTAGGGGGTCAGGGAGGATCTAGTATGCCCCCTTATGGTCATTTTCGCCTTTGTTTTGGCCTCCTCTTGTCTCTCAATCCTACCGAGAGACAAGATGGCGGCCGCTCCGGACTGTTTAGAATGTTGACAGACACCGGAGAGCCAATCAGCTTAGCTACGCGAAGTTCCGGTACGCTTAAGGTCCGCGGACCGGAGCGCTGCCCGGAGCGCGCTTACAGATATATATCTTTTTTTAAACGTTAATTTCTCAAAATCCACTGGAGCACATATATTGAGACCTAGAAAAGGCACATCGGGCTACCAGTCCCTACAATTTTGCCAAGTTTCATGCAAATCCATTCAGCCGTTCGGGCTAAAAGTGAGGCCAACCGCCCTATGGAAAACTCAATGTTAAAAACACGTTTTGGGACCCCCCTTTTTTCTCGGCCCCCCCTTGACGAAACCCCCCCAAATTTCCAAGGGCTGCTCAGAAACAAAATGTTCCATTTTCCAGAAAATTTCAGCCAATTCCGTCCACAAACGCCAAAGTTATTAGACATAGAATTTTCAAAAATCCCATAGGGAAAAAATCCTAACTATATATACCTACTGGCGACCGCCAGTAGGTAATATATATATATATATATATTCACTGAAAAAACCATAGGTTATAGACCATATATAGTTAGGAATTTGCATTTACAAAACCTTGAAAATTCACTGAAAAAACCATAGGTTAGAGACCATATATAGTTAGCTGGACATTTTATTGACATAAAACCAATGAAATTCCATATATAGTTAGTTGCACTAACTATATATCGCGCACCCGCAATCCACTGCTGATGATGTCACATATTACATCATTCATGACATGGTCAGTGACATCACTGATGACATCACTGATGACATCTCAAATGACATCACTGATGACATCACTGATGACATCTCAAATGACATCACTGATGACATCATGACACACCAATACCAGTTACTACATACGCACTCACTGATTCCTACGTCTACACACACATTCACTCATTCACCCATACAATCACTCATACATACAGTCACTCATTATTACTATCATATGCACTCATACACCTATGCAGACACTCACACACTGCCACTCATCCATGGAGTTACTCACACACCTAGTCAGTCCTGTAAAGAATCAATCACACTTCCATTTCCTCATCTATACAGTTAAACACAGAACACCATACTTCAGTGACATCACTGATGACATCACTGATGACATCTCAAATGACATCACTGATGACATCTCAAATGACATCACTGATGACATCATGACACACCAATACCAATTACTACATACGCACTCACTGATTCCTACGTCTACACACACATTCACTCATTCACCCATACAATCACTCATACATACAGTCACTCATTATTACAACACTATCATATGCACTCATACACCTAGTCAGTCCTGTGAAGAATCAATCAAACTTCGATTTCCTCATCTATACAGTTAAACACAGAACACCATACTTTTCACACATATACTAACACATACTTACTCTCTTATACAATCACTGATACAAGTACACATTGATATGCACAGAGTCACACACCTCCCAGCCAGCCACACACACACTCAGTCTTCCATACATCCACTCATTCTTCAATATGTAAAACATATTTAAACTTTACAAAAACACACAGACACTAGATGATGTCATCAGTGATGTCATTTGAGATGGCATCAGTGATGTCATCAGTGATGTCATTTGAGATGTCATCAGTGATGTCATCAGTGATGTCACTGACCATGTCATGAATGATGTAATATGTGACATCATCAGCAGTGGATTGCGGGTGCGCGATATATAGTTAGTGCAACTAACTATATATGGAATTTCATTGGTTTTATGTCAATAAAATGTCCAACTAACTATATATGGTCTCTAACCTATGGTTTTTTCAGTGAATTTTCAAGGTTTTGTAAATGCAAATTCCTAACTATATATGGTCTATAACCTATGGTTTTTTCAGTGAATATAGATATATATAGATAGATATATATAGATATATAGATATATTACACATATATTTATACATATTAATATATAAATTATATAGACAATACCCTGTCAGGCTTAGGGTGACGCATACGTTATCCAAAAAGCAGGGAAACTCTGGGCAGTTCCCAGATTTTGGTGGAGAGCAGCCCCCTAAAAGGAACACCCTACAATGCCACAGGCACTCTGAATCTGGTCACCTCAAATGTGTGTTTTTTCTAGCAGAATTTTTAAGCATAGGATTACTGCAGTGCCATCCATGCTAAATAGAAAGTGACAAACCCTTTTCCCATTTGTGCCACAAAGTCTTTAAGCATAGGATTAGCCCAGCTGAAAAATGACAAATGCCTTTTACTATTCCAAGCACAGTATTATAATTTTGGATTGGTAAAATATCATCCAAGCCAACCTGGAATGAATAAAAGCAACCCCTGACACATGTGTTTCACTCTTATTAGAGTTCTTCAAAGAGGTGTAGCTTTGCCAGACACAAGGCACAAGGGAGCACCGAGTATAAGTCAAGACAATACCCTTTTTCACACACACACACACAACTATATATATATATATATATATATATATATATATATATATATACATTTATATATATATATATATATATATACACTGAAAAAAACAAAGGTTAAAGGGAAGTTATTGTTAGGAAATTGAATCTAAAAATGCTTTAGAAACTCACTAAAAAATCAATGGTTACAGGGACGTTATAATTAGGGACAGATTTTCAACACATAACACCATAGAATTCAGCAGTTATGGCTGACACCACTTTCTGGATGAAGTGGCAGCAGCCAATCACGGCATTGCTGTTGGCGCATGAATCTGCTGATCTAATGAGGTGGTTACGCTGTGGATCCACTTTTCTCGATATACATAAATCTTTTTTATTTAATAACTCAAAAACTGCTGAACAGATTCACACCAAATTACACAAACACTCTTTCTGGACTAAGAGTTAGCGTTCTGCTAAATTTGGTGTAAATCCGTTCATCGGTTCAGCGTGTAGTCATGTCTAAAATCCCTATAGGAACTTGCATGGGTTAAGGTAAACACAGTTAGGGACCCCCTGTTTTTCTTGGACCCTGCTCGACAATCACCTTGAAACTTTTCGGACAGCAGCTGATGTGAGTGGCACACTAGTTTTGAAACTTTCATGAAGATTTGGGAAATGGCACCAAAGTTATTGGCAAAACGAAAAGCACCTTTCCTTTATAAATGTATTTGGTAATGGAGTTCTGAATTAATTTAATGTTAAATTAAATTCAGTGAATTTATTAATAAGATACAATTAGTTTACTTTTTATTAATCAAATTCTGGGCAATCTAAAAACAATAGGAATAATATTACATTTTTTATTTTAATTATGATTTGATTGTATTATATTTTAAAATAATTTAATGCATATTTATGTGGTTTAAGGTTTTCTGGGGGGTTATCTTAAGGGATAATTTTTGTTTAAAAGAGGTACAGGTTTCAGATGTATTTATAGTAAGTAGTTTTTAGGATTCAGAGATGGATAGTATTCAGGGATAGTAAGGTGTTTTTAGAGCTCAGGAATGACTAGTTTTCAGGGGTAGTAAGGGGTTTTCAGGGTTCATGGATGGGTGGTGTTTAGGGGTGGGAAGGGCGTCTTAGGGTCCAGGAATCAATAGTGTTTAGGGGTGGTTGGGGAGTTATGTTTCAGGGATGGCAGTGCTTTGGTGTAGTAAGGGTTTTAGGGGTCTGGGTTGAGTGGTGTAAAATGAAGGTTTATTAAATAAAATAATTTAAATTAACTTAAATTTGTAATGAAATGACATTTTTTATAACGCTAACATTGTAATTAAGCTCATTTTATTAGATTAGTTTTTGGAATGTATATATGTATATACATGTCTGTGTGGGTGCATGTGTGTATATATATATATATATATATCTGTGTGGGTGGGTGTGTACGTGTGCGTATGTGTAAATATACATATGCACAGAGTTTGATGTGCTTTTTTACCATTGTTGAGTGTTGGGAGGGTTAAGACACACAACAGGTGAAGCCTTAAGCAAGTTGTGATGCCCCTCCCCGTCAATGATGTTAATAAATTGCATATTATAATCTGCACATTCGCATACATAGTTAATGCAAAGGTATTTTAATGTATATGGGGTTGTAAATGTGATTGAGTGGCTAAAGCTGCCAACTTTCAAACCTTGGACTCTGGTTCAAATGATGGCCTCAGTGTTTGGGTAAATCCCTTAATCTCCCTGTGCTTAAACAAATATGTGAAATGTAATGTGTGAGATGTATTTTCATAATCGCCACTTGATGTCAAATATCATCTTTCTGACCCATATAATGTAGAGCACTACTTTGCTTCCTAGCTAGGTTTGTGCTGTATAAATACAAGTGCACACATACATTCTCCCAATAAAACAAACCATGGTGTAAATGTACTTCCAATGAACCGACTGGGATGAAATGACTCTTAACCACTTCCATGCTAATTTAATTTAAAAGTTGGCAAAGTAACAGCTGCAATTCATTGCTATTGGTCCAGTCTTCTGCTGTGTGCAAGAAGTGTGAATACAAAGTGACTTTAAGACCTTATATCAGGACTTGTCCTAAGGTGCTCAAATGGCCTCATACTGGCAATTGTTCCAATGTGCAAAGAGCAGGACTTGCATCCAAGCTTCCTCGGAAATGTTTCATACTGGCATTAAACTAACATGAAACTTGAGGTGCAGGTTAGTGTCATTTAGTGGCTTTACATCTCCGAACAGCAGCCTGACTTGCTCCATGAGCAGTCTTGGCCGGCATGACTCGGGGCTCAGAGAGGGGGGTGGCGAGGCATGGGGTCGGGCGATGTGTCACGCGTGATGGGCAAGGGCAGGAAGGATCATTTAAAATTAAAGTTAACTTACCTACGCTGGCCCGGTCCCTCATTGTCTCTGCTGCTCTGGAACAGGAAGCAGGCAGCTTCTCTCTCCTCTCCTAAGCCATTCACAACAGTGCAATGGCAGCGTTGTGATTAGTCGGGACGCCGTCAAGCCAGCCACCTATGGGGAGGCGATTTTCTCCATGTTGGCTACATGCAGCCTACATGGAGGAAAGGCAGAGTGTGCATGACTGGTTAGGTCAGCCCCAGAGAGCCGACCAAACAGTCAGCACCCTCAGCACTGGGCAAGCCACCCCTACCCTGCCCTAGAGCAGGGCCGGACTGGCTACCCGGAGGTTTGGTGAGCTGCCAAATGAATCCGAAACCGGTCCCAGGATGCTTGTTTCCGGTCCAGGGAAGACATGGCTTGGCAGTTCGGGCTGGACTGTTCCCATAAGGCACAGGGTCAGACTGATTTGCATATAGCCATGTCTGAACTGGGGTGGCTGAGCGATCTAAAGAATGGTGATGGATTAAACCCAGATCAGTTGACTGGGGGTGAGTGTTTGATTTGTTCAAACGCTCCGTCCATCATCCCCTTTTGTATCGCTTTGTTCGCCAAGCTGGGGGCTGATTTCGTTGATGGGGACCTGCATGTGCTTAAAACCAGTAGTTTTGCTTTGTTTATTTAGGAGCACACGCAGGTCCCCATCAACGAAATAAGCCTCCACCGCAGTGAAATCAGCCCCCAGCTTGGCAGCACACCAAAACGCCTGGTAGCCAGTCCAGCCCTGCCCTTGAGCAGGACCGCCCACCCACCTGCCCCCAACCAAACACTTCTGCTTTCTAGTTTAGTTTTACCATTTTATGTTTCTGCTTCATGCACTGAGAGAAATAAGTGGGCGACGCTCCTCCGCCCTCGTGGAGAAGCCGGCCCTGTCCTTGAGCTTTTTCTTGCACTCAGAACAAAAGAACAGCGTGTGTAAGGTGTACATTTAGCATCTGGGGAACATGGCTTGCCATGGCTCTTATCTCTGGTACTGGGTGATAATCCCTGAAGGAGTCATCAAAATAATATATACTTGAGCATAAACACAACAATATCTCCTAATCTATGGGTCTATGGTTTTTAGCCAACAGCACGTTTGTGTGCCTGAACTGTTGAGAGTTTGTTATAAAGAGAAAGGTGAAACTATATGACTCATAATGCAGAGATGAAAAGACAGACGTATATGAAAGTGCCACACTTACATCGATCCACCTGGCAGGACTAGCAGTTAGGTCTTCCATAGTTAAAGAAAACTCTAGTATTTGTGAACCAAAACGACATCTTAAAATGTTAGTTTCGAGAAGAAAAAAAAACAGGCATCAGTTGTTGGAGCAAATATTCTTAAAGGATATTTGCACGATCAATGTGAAGATGCACCTGCTGTGAATAGTAAAACATCACAGTCCTCCGGACCATGCGCAATCTTCAGCTTTACTTTGGCTTGTTCAGCTGTTTTGCTTCCTCTATCCAAGCTGTTTAATTTCTCATTACCACCACCTCTGCTGGAAGGTTCTTTGTTTCAGCAAATTCACCACTGTTTTAGCAAAAAATATATATTTTCCTTTGTAACACCTGGATTTTTCCAGTACACTCTGATAATCACAAGGTGTAGTTCCTCTTTATTTGTAATCAATTCTTCTAACACTCAAGTTTGTTGTAAATCCAGGATGTAAGGATTTGCCGGTTTCTCTGCACTTCATGGGTTCGCAGGACAACCTCCTGGAACTGGTGCTTAAAGTGCTCTGATCTCAGATAGTTGGAACAGTTACACAAAAAAACAATACAACCTTTATTATTCTTTCCAAAATCATGATCTCGCACAGGACAGGGTGGCTAGGGCAGCTCCGTAATACTTGTTTTGTGTTTTTTACTTCTGCTGCCCCTTCATTCCCAATTGAATCTTGAGGTACAGAAAGTCTCACAAAAACAAATGGTGTAGTTCGCGCAGTAGCACCAACCAATACATTCTATATGATGTCCAGAATAGTCTAGAATGAGGGATGAATGGCACTTAAATTATTATGCGAAATCGTGTCAAGGTCAAATTTAAAATGGAAAGGCGGGATTTTTCTTCTAGAGTCTGCTTACCATTCTCCAAAATCCCGTCACAGGTCGACTGGACCTTTTTACCTGTCATAGACTGAATTAGGCAACCTATTTACCAGCAATTAATACTTGCATCAATTCCCATTTATCTTCCCCAAAGGACCACCGACTAAGAACCAAGTTTGAAGATTTATTACAGAAATGGAAACAGCTGAAGATACAAACACCTCAACACGAGGTTCAAAAGATAGACAGGCACTAATACAAACATAATCCTACGGAAAAGTCTTAGGCGGCTTATGAATAATACGAGAATCAGTTCCAGAACCATCAAGCTAATAAAAATTGCTGTAACTTGAGCTCTAGAATGCATTGGAAAGAAGAGTCAAATTAATCTATCCCTACCCTATCCTAAATGACATCCCTACTCAACAATAGCCCATTCCTAGCAAAAGGTGTCAGCCGTGGTGACTTCCAAAGAAGCTCACTCACTTTCTCTCAAGACTGGTGAAATTCTCAACCCTAGCTAAGCTCTTTGTCCATCCAACCGCTCTCTCTAGCTCCTCAGCCCATCTGCTCTGTCTCCACCCTCGGGGTGCTGTCCCTAATACAAAACCCCACAATACTGGTGACACGCCTTCAGGTACGCCCCTCTCGAAGGTGGTGGTTTCCAAAATTTTCCATCATGGCACCCTTCCATCCTTGTCGGTAAAAACGTCCTTGGGTCCCAGACTCTCTGTCGCTTCAAGTTGTATCTTTAAATTCCTCAGCTACTCCTCCATGTCTGAGTCTAGCATCCTAACGCTCATATACAATGGGCCCTTCTACTCTACTGTCTACATGATGTTGCACCTGCAAGGAAATACATGAGAATCGGCGCACACATTCTTTAGCGTTGATTAAATTTAGCCAAAGGCCGCTTTTACAGAATAATTCTAACATTTAATGCGAAAAAACATTTCCAGTCAGGCCTACTCGATTTCCATGGACTGGACCTTTTCACGTTTCATAGGCCCCACATTCTACATGAATAATCTCTCCGTTCTTTAGGCCTCCAACGTTAAAGCAAATACATGTTCTACCTCTAGCAGCTAATCACTTATAAAAGAATGTAAATACAATTTTTAATGAAGCAGACCTAAACATACAATGGTGTTCTAATTAAACAGCATTACTAGTAATTCAAAACCCTTAACAATTGTTCTGCAAGTAGTTCTAACATCAATACTTCAGTTCTCAACCCTACATTGCATTTGAACATGATTAGTAACCCTTTACATATGCGGGTGCTGACTGCTTGTACATATGATGCACCCCTACAATTTTTCACTTCTGTCTAGCGCTCTCTCAGTTCCCCCCTTTGATGACCTGTGTCATCACCACCACACCATCCCTCAAGGTAAGAACCGGACTAAACAGAACTTGTGGCCACTTGCCCTCGCTTGAGCATCTCCAACGCTCTCAAGCTACGATATTGACTATCTTGCAGCCTTTCCATTCGCTGCTCTTGCACTCTCATTGATCTCGACAACCTAGTAGCCTTATACCACTTGCACACTCTTATTAAACCCCACAATCCAATCACACATGCCACTACTATGATGAGGGGTTTCAGTACAAACCCAAGGAAACTTCGTCCTAGATTTGCAAACCAATTTCCAACCTTGCCAAATCCCTTGCCAACCGTCTCCCATGCATTCTCTTGGATCAAATCTTCAATTTCATAATGGATCGCAGTAATGTTGCTTATATATTTCTCCAGATCTTTAGAGTTATCTGGAATATAAGTACAACATTCTTGGACCTTCAAACGTTTACAGACTCCTCCCTCCTTTGCTAGAATGACGTCTAGGGCAAGACGGTTCTGTAAAACCATTGTCCTTATCGACAACATCTCACCCTCGACCAACACTAATGACTTCGCTGTATTCATTGACAGTTCATCCACTACGGTGGCCAATCTCCGTATCTTGATGTCATTCAAAATGACTCCCAACATGGGTATCGCTGCTCCAAACACATCTCCAACAATTGCTCCAGCACTTTCCCCTCTCTTTACCCTCTTCTGCTGCCCTCCCTCTAAGAGAGCAAAGTCCTCCGTGTGATAAATCTTGGGAAAAATAATCGCTAGGTAGCATGTCCCATACCATTTTTCCGGCAGTCTCACATACGCACTCCTTCCACATACAAAATATACAGTAGGGATCACCTGCACCACGCTCTTCAAGAAATCGTTTGTGTAATACTCCAATGCAAAAGTGTGTTCACATGTGGTATAGCCCACATACACGTTTTCATAGTAGGTCTGTGGTCTATGGATGCACAATTTCCCTTACTGTACCGCGTCTAATGCTATTGGACCATAACTCCCTCTTGACCTGTGCTGCTTCTCTTCTTCGGTCCAATCTACTTTGCCTTGCCCTGAATCTCGCAACTGTTTTTGCTTCGTGTACCTATCTTCCACTTGCTCAATGAACTTCTTCTCTGTCTCAGATAATAAGCATGTCAAATTGTGTCGGTGTGCATACGGGGTGTCTAATTCTTGTGTGGGAATGAAGAAATATCCGAGTCTGTCCTCTGACTTATAATAGTCCCACTTGTTCAAGTGTTTATAAGCAGGGACTTCTGGTAATACAGCATCATAATTCGAAAAGAAATATTCGAAATGGTTTCGCCCATAAAATATGCTAAGCAGCAGACTACATGAGATTCCATATGTCAATGGAAGGTGATGGTATCTAATACCCTCATCTACTGAAGCTGGCAATTGCATGCACACATAACAGTCTTTCGCATCCATTGCATCAATGTACTCATATAACAACTTTGCATACGCATTCTGTCCAAAATTTCCTTTAGACAGATCTGCATGTAACCTACGACTTTCTGCAGCCAGCAAAGCCTTCCCTGCTCTTGCTCTGTCTTCCTTCTTGCTAGGGGTAGTAGGTGTCGGTGTCCCCTCAACCTTCGCTACCTGCTCGTGTGGTGCAAAGTAGGAAACTAGAACTACTACAAATATAAGGAGTATCACTCCTCCTACAAGGGTGCCTACTATGCACTTAGCTCTACGATTCGGGTCTCCAGCCGCCATGGTTTCAGCACAGAGTAGTTCGTTCTCGGAAATCACCCAAAGTCTCTTTCTTGGTTACTTGAGTCCCGAACCACTTGGAAGCAGAAATCCCTTTCAATTCTTCAATTGTATCAGCCTCAGGCAGCCCTAACCCTTCTCCGTCCTCTGTGGAAATTCCCTAAATTTGTTCTTCTTCCACTCGGCTCTAGGTTAGTTCCAACCTCTATTTACAAAAGTCTTTTCAAAGTCTTTACAAGTCTTTAATAATCTATGACAGTCGATATACCCGACTGCGAAGCGGCATTTTTCAAAATTGCTCTTAGTCCCAACTTCACGTTTTCCGGAGTGTTGATTTATCGGCCACCCGGGACTGGTACCTCATGGGCTGCAAATCTTCCTAACCATATCTCACCGTACCACCTTAATGCTCAAAACCTTACCGTATTGGGGACCTCAACCTTCATTTGGAGGATGTAACCAATACTGCCTGTACGAATCTCTTAGAGGATTTTGCAGCATTAAATATGACTTTGCTTAATAAGGGCCCCACACACAAAGCTGGTCACCTATTAGACCCTATTATCTCTAATATGAAGGAACTAAAATGGCTAACGACTGACCCTATTTGTTGGTCCGACCATTATCTTACACTCTTCAGTATTACATTAAAGGAGCCCACACGCCCTTCCTCGGTTCTCCCAGGGATCCTCATGAGGAACTGGAAATCATTAAATATGACCGAGCTGCATACTGCACTGAGGAAAAATCCCCCTGTCCACGACCAAGATATGGAAAGCACTGCATTCGCTACACATAAGTGGCTTGAGGATGCAGTTGACGCTTGCCTTCCCACATCCCGTTGTAGAGGGAAGGCGCATCGCCCTCCTGCCCCTTGGTACTCCGAGTCTTTGAAGCTAGAAAAATCAAAATGCAAAGCACTTGAAAGGCAATGGCGCAAAAAGTATGACCCGAGCAAAAAGGAGGCTTATCGCAAGGCTAGGAATATCTATCATTCGGCCTGTATGAAAGCCAAAGCCTGCTATGTTGCAGATACCATCAATGCGGCCACCAATAGAGCTCGTACTCTTTTTGATACGGTGAAGGAATTGGCCGGGGGAAAATCTATGGCAGCGGCCTGTCCTCTTAGTACTCAAAAATGCCAAGATTTGGTCTATTTGTTTGTTGATAAGATTGAAATTATTATCTCCAATATCAATAAAAACAATACAGTTATGGATGGTCAGGAAGACACTACTCCAGCTAATACAGGAGGGCATTGTTTAGAATCTTGGCCCCTCATCACCTTGGACAGTTTGAAACCACTACTGAAATCCATCAAATCAGGCTCCCCACGTGACCCAATTCCAATGAGTGTCATAAATCAGATGGATGATTCTTCTGTATCAATCATCACGGAGACACTCAATGCATCCATTCAACTTGCTACAGTCCCAGCGGCATGGAAACATGCCATGGTGAGTCCATTGTTAAAAAAAGCCCACTGCCGACCCGGAGGTCTTGGCCAATTATCGCCCGATTTCCCTGCTTCCCGCTTTTTCCAAAATCCTCGAGAAACACATTCATGGAGCTCTCACAAAATATACAGAAAAAAACTGTTTACTCCACTACTCTCAGTCCGGATTTAGGGCAGGGTACTCTACAGAAACTGCCCTTCTTGGAGTAACAGAGAGGATCAGGGAACTCTTAGACGATGGCCAAACTGTCGCACTTATCTTGCTGGACTTAAGTGCGGCCTTCGATACCATTTCTCAGTCCAGACTGCTAGCCAGGCTGGGGGAAAATGGTATCGGTGGCGCAGCGCTGGAATGGATAAGGTCATATCTGTCCCATTGCACCTTCCAGATTTCTTCCTCCCAGGCCTGTTCTGACATATTTAACTCCCCCCATGGTGTGCCACAGGGCTCAATTTTGAGTCCGCTGTTTTTTAATCTTTATCTCCGTCCACTTGCCGATCTAGTGGAGAGATCCGGTCTTGCCTTAATGACCTACGCAGATGATTCACAGATTATTTTTTCACTTTCAAAGTCTGACCCTCTAGCTCCATCTGTGCTCAATCAAGGTCTTCAGGATATCTTCAGCTGGATGTCAAACAACCAGCTGAAGCTTAATGGGGAGAAAACGGAGATCCTCCTACTAGGAAAGAATAAGGACCTCTGGAGTGCCCTCCACTGGCCACCGTCTTTGGGCACTCTTCCTACACCAGCTACCCAGGTCAGAAATCTTTGGGTCTCCATTGACAACTCACTATCCATGAAGCAGCAGGCCAATAAAGTGGCAGGCATCTGTTTTACCATCCTTAAATGGTTGCGTAAAATCTTATGGATGCTGCCTCCTGCCACCCAGAAGACCGTAGTCAATGCTCTTATTACATCTCGGCTTGACTACGGTAACATCCTCTATCTGGGCTCAAACCAAGCAGTGTTAAGACGACTCCAACTCGTCCAAAATTCCGCTGCTAGGTTGCTGTGCAAAACCCCCAGAACAGCAAGGATCTCAAAGCACCTCAGGGACCTGCATTGGCTCAGGGTGGAGAACCGAGTTAGGTTCAAAGCCCTGAGCTACATGTTTAAAATTAAAGCCGGCACTGCTCCCAAATATTTACAAGATCTTGCTAGTCCCTACCTTCCTAAACGCAGCCTGCGATCTTTAACTGCAGCGAACTTTGCAGTGCCCAGGTTCAAATTGGCGAGAATTGGAGGAAGATCCTTTTCTTATTTGGGGCCTACCCTTTGGAATTCTCTTCCCCCCCATATCCGTAAGGAAGAAAATTTCTCCAGCTTCAGGAAAAGCATTAAGACCTGGCTTTTTGACAAATAACTGTCAGTTCGTCCTCCTCTCTTCAAAGCTGTAGCTCAGTATCACAGTCTCGGCGCCGGGAAACCCTTTGTGGGTATCTGTGCGCCTTACAAATGTAAAAAATAAATAAATAAATAAATAAAAATGATCACATTTGCTCCGATTGCCTGTAACACATAGTCCAAAAGTTCCATGCGGAGCACAACTGAGTCATACGATGGTATATCCGGACCAAATGTAGGAAAAATCAGTCTATCCAGGAGTAAATCACGTATCTTGCTTAGGTAAGGGGGATTAGGAATGGTGAGTGTCAGTACGCCTTCGATCTCTAGTCCAGGTACCAACAATATCACTTCCAACTTAACATTTGGGATTGTACTGGTCACCGCCATTGACCTCACCCTCCCTGATCTCAGTACACCGGGCATTTGTCAGAGGGTAGGTCCACTCGGGAGTGGCGTATCTTCGACAAGGTATTCTCACCCTCCTTGACCTCCTTGGACCCCCTTGCTCTTGTTCTTCTTCTTCCAGGTCTGATTCTTCGGACACAGGGACAAGATCTCTTTCGGAAGCTAATCTCACATTCATTCACCTCCGTCTCTCGGGCCAATGAGCCTCTGCACTTCTTGCCCTTCTGCTTCTCGTTTGTGCACCCTGTTCTTCCTCACTGTCAGCCTCTTCCACGCTCTGGTCCCCTTCGTCGCCACTTTCCCTTTCCGAAGCAGACTCAGTGTCACTGTTGTCGTGGTCACCTTCTGCTCGATCATAAGAATCCCCAACTTCTACCGGCACCCCCACAGCCTGACTCGCCTCCTCTTGTGGATCTTCTTCCTCGTTAAGATTTCTCTATTCTAGAGGAGCTGTCCCTTCCAGAGGTGCTGGGACTCGTCGGGCATGAGAAGCATGGATCCAATTTGGCAATCCTCCACACTTCACAGCAGTGTTTGTTACCAAAATAACTTGGAAAGGTCCTCTCCAACGCACATCCAGGCAGCTTTTTCGGACGTGCTTCCGCACCAGGACCCAGTCACCCGGGCACAAATCGTGACAAAGGTCGCTAGAAGCTGGAATTTCAGCAGCCTGCACCTGAAGGGACACAGAACGGATGACATCAGAAAGTCCCCTGCAGTAATCAGGAATTAGATCATCTGTGAGATTCAGCAAGGCAGTTGTAGGAATAGATGGCAGTCTCATAGCCCTCCCCATCAGTACTTCGTGTGGTGAGAGCCCTGTCCTCCTGTCTGGTGTACTACGCATGCTCATCAGTACCAGTGGCAATGCATCGGGCCACTTCAAGGATGTGGATGAGCATACTTTTGCCATTCGGGCCTTAAGAGTTCCATTTATTTGCTCCACTATGCCAGAAGCCTCTGGGCGGTAGCTACAATGCAGTCTCTGGTCAATGTTCAGTGCAGAGCAGAGCATTTTCACAACTTCGCTGTTGAAATGCTTCCCTCTGTCCGATTCCAAAGAGGTCGGAACCCCGAATCGTGGCACCAATTCCCTCAACAACAGTTTGGCTACTGTGAGTGTATCGCACCTACGAGTTGGGTATGCCTCAACCCATCTAGAAAACACACACACAATCACCAAGACATACCTGAGGCGATTACACCTCGGCATCTCGATTAAATCCAATTGCATCCTATGGAAAGGGCCACCGGACCTTCCAATGTGACTCAGGGTAACTGGTGTTCTTTTCCCAACATTCATCTGTTGACATGTTACACACCTCTGACATACCGCTTCAGCAGCCTGTCTAAATTTCGGATTGTACCACGTTTGCCTGAACACACGCATCATCGCATCTCTTCCCAGGTGCACGGGACCATGTATCTGTCGTGCCATCGAACTCACCAGCTCATTCGGCAACACAGCTCTTCCATCAGCCGAAACCCACATGTCCAAGTCTCCCTTGACACAGCCTGCCGACTCCCACACCCTTTTCTCATAGTCTGACGCCTGGTCCTGCATGCTCTTCAACTCTTCCCAGGTATCCGCCACCTCAAGCATCATGCTTAACTCGGTTCTTTCCCTGGGCCCTTCGATTGTTTGTTCGGTAAATGAATATCCCTGCTCAGCACAGTAGCGTGCAACTTCATCAGCATAACGATTCCCCATTGTCACGAAATCAGTACCTTTGGTATGGGCTGTGCATTTTACCACGGCTATCTCTGCTGGGCCTTGCAAAGCCTCCAGCAATAGCCTGATAAATTCTCCATTCCTGATTGGGGAGCCCGATGATGTCATATAACCCCTTTGAGACCACAATTGACCGAAGTCATGGACTACCCCAAACCCATATTGACTGTCAGTGAATATGGTGATCCGAATCCCGTTGGCTGCCAAACAGGCACGCGTCAACGCAATTATCTCAGCCACCTGCGCGGAGTGTACTCCTTCCAAGCAGGCCGCTTCAATTATTCCGGAAATAGTACAGACAGCAAACGCTGCTCTCAACTGACCAGTATTGTCTCTTACACATGAGCCATCCACAAAGTAAATTTCATCAGGGTCCACCAACGGCTCATCAACAATATCCGGTCTAGGTTTGGTGCATAGTTCAGTCACATCAAGGCAATCATGGTCTTCCCAATCATCATCTACATCATTTGGTAATGGCAACAAGGTAGCAGGATTCAAGACAGAGCACCTCCTGAGAGTCACATTCTCTGCAGCAAGTATAACCTGCTCTTAGCGTGTGAGCCTATTATTAGTCAAGTGCTGAGTCTTGGTCCTGGTCATCAACAATTCCACAGAGTGTGGCACATGCACGGTCAGTGGGTATCCCATTACAATGCTTTCACATCTTTCAATGCTGACACCTGTTGCAGCAACGGATTTGAGACATCCAGGGCAAGGCTGCGGCTACTGGATCTAAAGTAGCCGAGAAGTAGGCAACTGGTCTACGGACTCCTCCATGATCCTGCACTAGGACTGCCAAAGCACACCCCTCTCTCTCACAGCAGAACAGTGCAAATGATTTGGTGTAATCGGGCATTCCCAAAGCCGGAGCGCGACACAAATCCTCTCACAGCACGAGAAAGGCCATCATACAATCCGTATCCCATGGTACCGGATCACTTACGTCCTTGTGCGTCAGTTTCTGCAATGGTTTCGCCTTCAGGGAAAAGTTAGCAATCCACTGTCGGCAATAGCCAACCATGCCTAGGAACATCCTAACCTCTCTTTGGGTCGAAGGCACCGTCATTCTCATGATCGTCTCAATCCTGTCACGCGACACTTTTCTCTTTCCCTTCTCTATTCTGTGACCCAGATACTGCACTTCAGGCAGGCAGTACTGTAACTTGTTGGGGGATACCTTGTGTCCATTTTCTGCTAAATGGTTCAGCAAGGCAATGGTGTCAATCCTACAGGCATCTTCGGTGTCTGACGCAACAAGGAGGTCGTCTATGTACTGCACAAGAACGGAGTTCTGCGGCATTACCAGACTCTCGAGATTCCTTTTCAACAACTGATTAAAAATCGATGGACTCCCTGTATACCCTTGAGGGATACGACACCATGTTAGGACGCGGCTCTCTATTTTGAACGCAAAAAGAAATTGGCTCTCCTCGTGCAATGGGATTGAGAAGAAAGCCTGACACAAATCAATCACAGAAAACCATTCAGCTTGGAACGGTATCTGAAACAGTATCACTGATGGATTCGGTACCACTGGACAGCATGGAACGACTATGTTGTTCACCTTTCGCAAATCCTGCACTATCCTGAACTTCCCACTTGGCTTCTGCAATCCCATGATCGGAGAGTTACAGGGACTGCCCATGACCTCTTTCAGAATTCCCTGTCTAATCATGGACTCAATCACGGGTTTTATACCTGCAAGTGTTTCCGGAGTCAACTTGTACTGTGGTGTTCTTGGGAATTCAGCATTTGGTCTTACTTGAATTCTGATGGGGTCTACTCCTTTGATCAGTCCGATCTCTTCCCCTGTAAAGTCCCACACCTGCGGTGAGACAGAGTCCCTAAATCCCAAGGGAGTTCCTCCACGGTTAAAGCAGGGTATAGTTCAATGCACACATGCATATTAGCAACCTTAAAGTCAGCATCGTCGTCGTTTGTCTGTAATTCTACTCCCTTGGGGGTACAATAGATGGTGCAATTGAGTTTACACAAAAGGTCTCTTCCTAACAGGCACACAGGACTGGAATCACACACCACAAACTGATGTCTGTCCCTGAAACTCCCGATCTTCACTGGGACTGGCTCAGTCAGGGGGTTTGTCATTCTTCTGTTTGCGACTCCTACATCTTGTATGGTCTGTCCTGAAAGGGGTAAGTTGGGGACAACCGCATGCCCGCACAGTAGAGCGAGAAGCACCAGTATCGACCAAAAAGGTGGTGGGATGTCCATCCACATCTGCCTCGACAAATGGTCCTCTCTGATCTACCTCCAGCACTGCTCCAAGAGTACAGCCCTCCTCTCCATCCATGTATCGCCCTGTCACTGGGTCAAAGTAGTAGCACTCGTCCCCTTCGACTATGAAAGGCATCTGCCTGTAAAGCTTGTTCCCTGCTGAAATCTTCGGCGGCTGGGGAACCGGAGCCCTAGGGGCTGACGTCCCCCTTTTGTCGTCTGAAATTTTGCTACTGTTACCTTCCGTACCGGAGGGGCTAGGACTTCCTCCTCCTCTTCCTCCTGTACCTGATTGTCAGGGTTATGGGGACACTCGCGTCTCCAATGCCCGACCTCATGACATTGATGGCACTTGGTCGTCTTTTTCAGGGTCGCTATATCTATCCTTGGTCTCGGACCTTCCTCGTTGTCCCTTTTCTGTCCCCCTGATTTCCTCCCCAGTGTGCCACTTCCTGACTGACCCTGGCCTCCCGCTTGCATCTGTACTAACATCAGTTTATCCTTGAGCTTCCTTGTCTTCGAGTCTATCTCATCACTGCAGTACCTCGCATACCTCAAGATCTCATCCAGCGGCTTATTCTGCCAACAAATTAAATGTTGCTGTATCATGAGACAGATATCAGGCCTCAGTCCCAGGACAAACTTAGATACGAACTGTCCCATGTCTTTTGGATCCATCACATCTAATCCACTATACTGTTTGAAAATCTGCAATAGCCTCTCATAATATTCATGTACTGTCTCCTTCGGTTCCTGCCTAGTCCGATCTATTTTTACCCAGTCAATGTCCTGTGGTGGTACCTTAGTCTTTAACCACGTGATCGCCTGCTCATACTTTGCCATCACCCTGGGCGACGGTCCATTTGTGGCAGCATCTCGCTCTGGCTCTGCCGTGGGCCATTCAACGCTGACCTTACATGCTATCCACAAATCCCCTGAAACCACAATGTCAAACAGCGTGTTTAAATCAATCCACAACACCTTTGAGATTTTAACAAACCTCTCTACCTGTTTGTACCATTCCACTGGACTCTCACGCAACTTTGGAAATGTGTTCGTAAAGGCAGCCAGATCTCCCCTACTCCAGGGTACATGTACATATCCCCCATGAGCCACCCCACGCAAGGGGTACGCCTCTGTATGCATCAACCCTCCTCCCGGGGATGCCTCAATAACACTCCGTCTAACACTCTTTTTCTTTGACCACCTTTCCTCTCATTTCTCCAACTGGGACCATGTTCGGATTCCCACAATCAGTTCCCTGATGTGGGTTTTTAATCCGATCACCCTCTTTTCTTCTAAATCTTGGTCCGAGTACTGCAACCTATGGCCACCCTGTAGTGCTTTTGTCTTTGTCAAATCCACTGTATACTTATTTGCTAATTCAGAGAGTTTCTCATGAGCTGTCCTAGCTCTCCGTGTAACATCCTTCGCCACAAACAGCAGCTCATCTGGTTCATAGAGTTCGATCCTTTCTAGTGGCAATGTACCTTCCACTATTTCCTCCACTTCTGATTTCAGTCTCAGCACATCTACCCTTCTTGCCTTTATTGCCGCCTTCAACGTACCTTGACTAGGAGTTCCGTTAGAGTCCCTCCCGCCACCATCCTGACTCTCTCGTCTGTTTTCTTCAGGTGTGTTAGGGGGAACCCTTCCGTTTTCCCAACCTCCTCGGTCCCACTCCTGTCTACTGTCCCTAGAGGTGTGGTGGGATTCCCCACCCCTCTGTGTTCCCAGTCCTGCCTGCTTTCGCTAGGCACGCAGTGGGACACCATCCTATTATCCTGATTTCCAGACCCAGAGTCATTCATCGATCTGTTGCTCTGAGTGTCCACAATTGTGTCCCATTCTCTCAAATCTGGCCTTAATTCTCTCATCGACCTCGGCCGTGGTCCCCTCAGGTCCATTGGTCCCCTCCAACCTCCCTGCTCTTCGGAGGAGTCTGCCGATGCTGCCAAAGGAGTGCTCCTTTCTACTGGCCTTGGCAACTGCCTCCACCCTTCCACCACATTACTCTTGTCTTCGCTGGCCCATCTCTCGCTTTCCATTCGTGGCGGACTCTCGCCTTGTTTCTGTTCTGGATTGTACACTGATACTATGGGACCTATGGTAACAGGTACCGTAAGAGCATCTGGCAGTTTCTGAGAGTTGACACCCTCTTCCACCCGAACTTTTTGTACTGTAAATCTTCCCACTACTCTCGTCACTGGGGAAGGTGGAGGTGCCTTTTCTCCCTCTGCTGGGCCAAACTTGTCCCCTGAGGTGCTCAGACCACTCACCATTTGGACCCCACCATCCCCGACAGAGTCTTCCCGGTTCTTTACTGATGTTGGCGTTCCCTCCAACTCAGGATTGTATGGAGGGGTCTCTCTGACAACAGTCTCTCTATCAGGCTGTCGTCTGTCTCACTGTCTTCATCCTCCGTACTTTTCCTCTGCGCATTCCCTGTATTTTCCAGCTACGGGTACAACATATCCCCTTCAATGGTCTGTACCCTCCACCTCTTGGCCATGGCATCCCATCTCGCATCTTGAACCGCCCTAACTGATCTTTTCACTCTTTCCTGTCTCCTATCTCTGTTCCTTTCATGGGCCGCCCTGATCCATGCATTTAACGCTTCAAACTGTGTTGGTCTGGGCAGAGGTCGCAACGCAGCCATAATCGTTTTCAACTGATACAACACTTCCAGTCTAAACGTTCCATATTTAGGAAATGTCAATTCTTCGTTTCCGTCAGTCATCTTACACCAATTCTCAAGCCATAATATGGTATGCAACCCAACATTCGTAGCCATATAATGCGCTGGGGTATCCTCGGGTGGAGCCTCTTCCCCGCCCCGAGGTTCTAACTTCTTTTCACCTTTGAAACAATTTCGCAACACTTTAAAACATTTCATGATGAAAACTACAACGTTTCCTTGTTCTACGGCTCTTGTTTACTTCCTGACGGCAATCCACCAATCGCAGCGCGGCTTGTCACTAACCGCCCTATCCCAGCGCGGCTCCTTCTGATGTCACTCGCCTCCGTTTCGCAGCAGTTCCTCTCCTCTCTCCGCTCGTCTCCCGGTTACGCATGCGTCCCACTCATACACTAGAAATGATCACTTCCGATCAAGCAACCACTTCCTTGACTGTACGTCCACAGTCTGACTGTAATTGTCACCTGAACTGGCAACTGCCTGTCCGCGAACGGCTAGACAAATCGCCTCACTGATAGGTTACAAACTCGCGGCAACTTCCGACCAGCGTCCGTTACCCACGCACTCACACACACATTCCCCCTATCTCGGTCTTGTGGGCGGTCAATGGTACCTCTTGACCCCCTTAACAATGGTCGACAATTACTTATGGGCGTTCGATACACCCGAACCACTTAAACTATCCTTGAGCTTAAGATTTTCTCCGGTTGCGCGCGCTCACAACCTGACTTCCTTTCACACTACAGGCATTCAACTCCGCAAGACAACACAACACAACAACACGACATAACTGCAATCTAACGACGCATGACCCTTTTCATACTCACTCTCTTCCGACCTGCTGCTTTCGGCCGCACCGTCACTCTCCGTCAGTTTCCGTGGATCGCCATCCCCCGTCCTCGATTCTCTGGACACTCTTCATTTGTTCTCTATGGGCCTCGGGGAAATCTCAACCTATTTCTAGATTATCCTCACTCCAGAAGATAAACCATCCTACTCTGCTACCAACTGGAAAGGCGTGATTTTTCTTCTAGAGTCTGCTTACCATTCTCCAAAATCCCGTCACAGGTCGACTGGACCTTTTTACCTGTCATAGAGTGAATTAGGCAACCTATTTACCAGCAATTAATACTTGCATCAATTCCCATTTATCTTCCCCAAAGGACCACCGACTAAGAACCAAGTTTGAAGATTTATTACAGAAATGGAAACAGCTGAAGATACAAACACCTCAACACGAGGTTCAAAAGATAGACAGGCACTAATACAAACATAATCCTTCGGAAAAGTCTTAGGCGGCTTATGAATAATACGAGAATCAGTTCCAGAACCATCAGGCTAATAAAAATTGCTGTAACTTGAGCTCTAGAATGCATTGGAAAGAAGAGTCAGATTAATCTATCCCTACCCTATCCTAAATGACATCCCTACTCAACAATAGCCCATTCCTAGCAAAAGGTGTCAGACGTGGTGACTTCCAAAGAAGCTCACTCACTTTCTCTCAAGACTGGTGAAATTCTCAACCCTAGCTAAGCTCTTTGTCCATCCAACCGCTCTCTCTAGCTCCTCAGCCCATCTGCTCTGTCTCCACCCTCGGGGTGCTGTCCCTAATACAAAACCCCACAATACTGGTGACACGCCTTCAGGTACGCCCCTCTCGAAGGTGGTGGTTTCCAAAATTTTCCATCATGGCACCCTTCCATCCTTGTCGGTAAAAACGTCCTTGGGTCCCAGACTCTCCGTCGCTTCAAGTTGTATCTTTAAATTCCTCAGCTACTCCTCCATGTCTGAGTCTAGCATCCTAACGCTCATACACAATGGGCCCTTCTACTCTACTGTCTACATGATGTTGCACCTGCAAGGAAATACATGAGAATCGGCGCACACATTCTTTAGCGTTGATTAAATTTAGCCAAAGGCCGCTTTTACAGAATAATTCTAACATTTAATGCGAAAAAACATTTCCAGTCAGGCCTACTCGATTTCCATGGACTGGACCTTTTCACGTTTCATAGGCCCCACATTCTACATGAATAATCTCTCCATTCTTTAGGCCTCCAACTTTAAAGCAAATACATTTTCTACCCCGAGCAGCTAATCACTTATAAAAGAATGCAAATACAATTTTTAATGAAGCAGACCTAAACATACAATGGTGTTCTAATTAAACAGCATTACTAGTAATTCAAAACCCTTAACAATTGTTCTGCAAGTAGTTCTAACATCAATACTTCAGTTCTCAACCCTACATTGCATTTGAACATGATTAGTAACCCTTTACATATGCGGGTGCTGACTACTTGTACATATGATGCACCCCTACAATTTTTCACTTCTGTCTAGCGCTCTCTCAAAAACACTGCTATATCTGTACTCTAGCTTGAGAAAGAGCAAAGAAAACCAGTGAATGTATTGGGATTTTTTCCAGGTTATGGCAGCTTCTGAGAAGTGAACTTAAAATAAAATAGGAATAAGAATAATAATTTTCACGTGAACTGTTAATTTCGTTATTCTGAAGTTTAAGAGAATGTAGAAGGGGGGAGCAAATACCAAGGGTCCATGGTAATGGATCTGCTCCCTGAGCGCAGACTGTTTTAGAAATATCTACATGATATTACACTGTGTGGTTAGTGGAACCGTTTCACTGGTGAATGATTAGTAAACGCGACTGGTCCCTTCTCCCTCTGTCTCTCCATGTGGGTCTCAGCTGAATTGATGATGCACACGGATTCATTTAGGTCAGAGGGTGGCTATTTTGGCAATCGACAGCCTCCCAGTTCCTTACTTTAGCTACACTACTGACCAAAGAGGATGTATTTCATATGGCTGTCTTTCATTCGTGTGGTTGTTTGTTGACGATTCAAGCACCACCACTGCATCTGGATGAGCTGAACTTCTGGTAGCATGCCCCCAGACAATCAGAGTGCAACGCGTTACATCTGAACTCACTTTTCCTCAGTTTTAAAATTAGTTGCCTGTGAATTACAACATTGTTTATTTGTAGGATGTTCACAAAAACCGTACTTTGAACACGCTATTCAATGTTTACAGTGTTGGCTTCGTTTCCTGTTGTATGTAAGGAAATCCTATGAAACTTATCACTATGATAGAAACAAGCATTTTATTGTTGATTCCTTGCTCTATTTTCCTGATTGCTTATTGAAGTGGCACACGCCTTGGTGGAGTCTTAGATTTCACTTGTGTGTTTTTTAAGAACCGTGTGGGTTGTGATCCGTTTGCTTATTAACCCGTTCGAATTGTGTTGCACTTTTCTTAGAGGCCCTCTACAGTCTTGGTGTATTGTATAAGCTGCAGCACCAAACTGTGAGCTGCTAAAGACAGGTCCAGGAATTATGTCTGTGACAGGGGGATTCTTCCGGGCTTAATATAAACTAAAACTTTAGTCTCCCGCAGGTTCTGTGACTGATTGTGGGCACGAAAGCCCATGTTAAGTGGTCTAGGTGGCAACTATTTGTGACTGTATTCTGCATTTTCAGGCTCATGTTCACCAACATCAGCAAGATAAATCACCACCGAGGCGTGCATATAGAATGCACCTTGACCTGGAATCACTAGTTTAAAAAATATATATTTTTTTTATTTAATGCGGTTTTATATAACGCAAACTTTACCCGAAGGTGTCAGAGCGCTTTACATAAGAACCAGTTTCAATACATAAGGACTTAGGATTACATGTGTTACATAAAAGATACAAGCAGAAAAAAATTGCAAATGTACAAGTTGTAAAGTCACACAAGGAAGAGAGTCACTCAAGAAAGCGATACAAATGGATAAACTCTAAGCGTCACATAGGAATGGTAGAGAGTACAATGGTCTACAGCATATACTAGTGATTAGAGTTATCTCTATATACATATATATATATTCAAATAGTAGATTTGGGTGGGAGTAGGGAGGGTTGGAGGGATACTGGGGTATGGAGAAAAGGCAAATCAGCATGGCTCAGGCATATGGAAACAAGGGGAGAGAAATTCATGGGAGAGAGGAAAGTAATAGGGGAGATAGAAAGAGAAGGAGGGAAGAGGTGGGGGGGTGATGAGTGATGGGATTAGGGGCATCAACTTTATTTGCAAACGATGAGTAGATCCGTGGAGAAGATAGTCGATCGATCGAAAGTTCGCCCAGCTAGAGACCGGCGGGACCAGCCTTAGGGACCAAGGTCTCTAAGATGGCAGAAAGGACAAGAGTGTCTTTAGGAGACGGTCTGAAAATGGCGGGATGCATATGAGTCTTAGTCCAAAAGTTTGCAGTGCGAACTCACCCAGAGCTCATGAGGGAGACAAGCTCAGGGACAGAAGCTGGTAATTATTTAGCCCCAGGAGATCCTCGCACCCGACTCAGCTGAGTCTCATAGGTCGGGAGCGCATGGGGTCCCATCTCACCTCCTATGCTCATGCAGTGCAGCACAGTCCTCCGACATAAAGCGGAGCTTCCTTGACCCACTGGTCCTCAGGGCTCACCTGGGCGCCTCGCCGCACCGGACTGCTTCCCTTATGCTGGATACCACAAACAGGGCTCTTCCCGCTACCACTCCAGCCGCTGCGAGTCTGGATCGAGGGAGTCCTCCCAGCGGGGACTGCGCTGCGCCAGGGATTCAGTCGGACCTTACCGCTGCTTTCTGCCAGTCTGTGGGGGGAGTTCCCTTGCCTATCTCCCTCCAGACGGCAACCTCCGATGTCCCCTCTTCTCATTCCGGGGCGCCTCCGAGCCCTCGCGGCCGCCTCAGGCCGTCGACCCTCTGGAGACGCCGACCGGTGCCATTTTGCGGTGTAGCCGCCGATGGTCCCTTCCTCGCAAACTGCTACAGCAAAGCTGCTGTACGCCCCATCCCCTTTACTAAACAGCTTAGCGCCCCCTGACACCGATACTACGCTGCATCCTCACAGGTCAGGTGGAGCTCCGTTTAGCGGGGTCAGCGTCCACAGAGTCCCTGGGGTTTCTCCCAGCACTACCTTCCACATCTCAGAGCAACATCGTTGGTCCACTCGGGGCTGGGTGAACACTTCCGGAGTCAATGCCTTAGTGTTGCCCACCTAACACGGAGCTTCAAGTAGTGCGGAAGAAAGCAGCCTCAGTGCTGAGATTTACTGCTGAGTAGGATACGCAGCCAATCCTAGAAGGAGAGCAACTATCCCCCCGTGGATGGCAGACAAAGGCCACGGCAGCAACAGAATGCAAGAGCGTGCCAAAGAAAGGATCAATGAATGACCAGAGGAGTTTTGGATCAAAGGACCCAATCAAGAAAGAAGGATGTGATCACTAGCACAGCCAATAAGGCGACTGGGACAATCAGTTGCCAGCTTTGTCGTTGGAGGAAATTGATCCCACCCACCCACACCAGGAATGGAGGTATTGCAGCCACAGTGATATGAGGGAACAGTTAGTCACAAGATTTACCAATAAATATCTTCAAAGAAGAATGTATAAGGGGAATTGTCCGAACAAGGTCCTTGGGATGCCTCATGACAGGGAGGGATACTTGATGGCAGGCAAAGGATAAGAAATGGTCAGCACTGGGCAGACACAGCACTTGCAACCCAGGCATGGACACGGGGCTGCGAACGCTACACATTCAGTGGAAAGTTGAAGTCTCGAAGTCGTGACCAGCTGTACCAAGTGACAGAAGTAGAGCTGTCAGAGCATTTGCAAGCGATTTATGACAACCTTGAAGAGACCACATGGCTGTAGTAAGGTTGATGCATTGAAGGATTAGGCAAGTTATGGTTATTAATAGGCAATAAAGTATATCATTTACACTGTATAACCTTTTATGAAATGAGTTGTGTGGTAATCATTTGCCAGAAATTAGCATGATGATGACCAATGCCATCATAACAAATGTGTACCAACTTACGTTGTGAATAAACAGCGGCCATTCCAACACCGCAAAGGTCTTGTGGTACAGGGCCGTTTCTCCTAGGGTGACAAAAGGGGGAGGGCGGCAAAAAACGTGAGTTTGGGAAACCCCTTAATAACAATCAATAGCTAAAGATTCGGAAGGAATAAATCTGGAGTAATATATTAAAAAAAAGCCCAAAACAGTGTCCGTCCTCCTCCGTGAAAAAACAATTGTAATGTACACCTTTAATTTCCGGCTGCTTGCATTCTTCCGATAGTCTCACATTTCAGGGTACTTTACTGCCAATTTGAAGGCTTTCCGTCTGGGCAGGGTCGGACTGACTACCGGGCAGTTTGGAATGCTGCTGAGCTGGGGGCTGTTTTCACTGCGGTGGGGTCAGATTTCGTTCATGGAGACATGCGTGTGCTTCGAAATAATTAAAGCAAAACAAATTTCGTTTAGCACACGCAGGTCTCCATGAACGAAATTAGCCCCCAGCTCAGCCGCATTCCAAACTGCCCGGTAGCCAGTCCGGCCCTGACTGACTACCGGGCAGTTTGGAATGCTGCTGAGCTTTGGCTGTTTTCACTGCTGTGGGGTCTGATTTCGTTCATGGAGACCTGCGTGTGCTTCGAAATAATTAAAGCAAAACAAATTTCGTTTAGCACACGCAGGTCTCCATGAACGAAATTAGCCCCCAGCTCAGCAGCATTCCAAACTGCCCGGTAGCCAGTCCGGCCCTGACTGACTACCGGGCAGTTTGTAATGCTGCTGAGCTGGGGGCTGTTTTCACTGCGGTGGGGGCTGATTTTGTTCATGGAGACCTGCGTGTGCTTCGAAATGATTAAAGCAAAACGAATTTTGTTTAGAACACGCAGGTCTCCATGAACGAAATCAGCCCCCAGCTCAGCAGCATTCCAAACTGCCCGGTAGCCAGTCCGGCCCTGCGTCTGGGTCACACATAGACAGCTTTTAAATCAAAATATCGGATTCACCAAGAAATAACACCTAAATAGAGAGTTCCTAATTAGAAAGAAAACGAAGAGATGTGGTGATGTGAGGCCTACACAAATGTCCGCTCTGATTTATTCAGCTCTAAGTTCCAGGGGATCTCCGTCCATCCCGCTCACTTCAAGTGCTGACCCCAGGGAGTGTTGATAGTGGAGTGGAGGGGAGGGGAGGGGAGGCTGACATTGAAAATTGCAGGTGTGCAATTCATAAGCAGACCCTATGGCCGCAGATAAGTAAACATGACAAAATTGCGGAGAAAGGGACCAATATTTCAGAGTGGGATATGTCTGCCCAGCCCCTCACACTGTAAGAGAGGCCTTATTTACAAGGCAGCTTTAAGTGGCTTAACGCTGCCTTGTAAATAAGGCGAAGCCCTTATCGCCACAAGAACGTCATACAAAGTGACTTGCCTGTGGCAATAGGGGCTTGTAAATATGCCCCATGGTTTTCTAAATATTGTGGTTGAAGAGTTCAACGTAATACCGTGGCTCTGATGTGGATAGATCAGATAGGGTGCTCCCGCAGCTGAAAGATTCAAATGAATACTTGTGAGTGTGATACTGCAATAAGAAAGAATCGTACGAATCCGAGGAAAAGCTACTACCATATGTGGGTCAGGTAAAGGAAGCAGTTTGGCAGTATGCAATAATCTTTGTCACTTAAATGCTTAATCAGCTGAGAATCTAGGGCATTCTATCACTATCCGTTTCATAAATTAAACCACCTGCTCTCACCTTGCACCTCTCACATGTTCCATCTTCTTAGGGGATGCCAAAATTTTACATCGATTAATTAAATGGGGCAAACTCAAAGGTAACGGACCCGGGTATATTGCAGTAATAATAAAACAATGGTCCAAACCTATTTCTTTATAAACTGATCCAAACAGTCCATATTCATGTAATTATTAGTTCATGGGCGTTTAAGTTGAATCCGCGCCTCTGCAATAATGCACTCAGTTGCTTCAAGCACAAACAGAAATATCACTACACCAGCACTAAAGCAAAATAATTCAGAGTACAAAATCTAATTTATTGTCTCCAGATCATACATTTGATCATTCATAAATTTCAAAACAGGAAGTTGCCCAAGAAAGCGTGCACAAGAGAAGTGATCAAAGGGGGTGTAAAAAGTGAATGAAGTAAAGAAAAATCAAGATGATGAAAAACAGATTATTCACATTATTATACAATAACGGTTTCACAATTTTCCGTATTAAGACTACCTGGCCACACAAAACAATCAAAACAATTAATGTCAGTATAATCCAAACAAAAAGACATCAATGTCAATTGTGTGCACTTTTTTATCGTAAATATGGGTCCACGGTAGAGATAATATCGTCGACGTTTCGACTCGACTTATGGGTGTCCGGTAATTTAACCCTGGACCATGCGAGTCTTCATCAGGACAGGATATAGATGGGCAACAAAGGGTAACAAGTGACCCCTCTGGGTCAGGGCCAACAAGGTGTGCCTCCTTACTGGACCAATTAGAATTTACTTCTAATTGGTGATTGAATCATCCATCTCTCAACATTTTCAGGAGTATTTAACCAGCTGTATCGAGTTCCTGTATCCAAGGTTCAGGAAGCTTTAAGATAGTGCGACAATTCGCAAGAAACCGCTCCTGTCCCAAACGATCAGGAAGCGTACTGCCGTTGTTGCAGGCTACTCGATCCCCCAATCTCCAGGCGGTTCTGAAAGACTTCCGCATTTCAGGAAGCTTCCTGAACCTTGGATACAGGAACTCGATACAGCTGGTTAAATACTCCTGAAAATGTTGAGAGATGGATGATTCAATCACCAATAAGAAGTGAATTCTACTCGGTCCAGTAAGGAGGCACACCTTGTTCACCCTGACCCCGAGGGGTCACTTGTTACCCCTTGTTGCCCATCTATATACTGTCCTGATGAAGACTCGCCTGGTCCAGGGTTAAATTACCGGACACCCATAAGTCGAGCCGAAACGTCGACGATATTATCTCTACCGTGGACCCATATTTACGATAAAAAGTGCACACAATTGACATTGATGTCTTTTTGTTTGGATTATACTGACATTAATTGTTTTGATTGTTTTGTGTGGCCAGGTAGTCTTAATACGGAAAATTGTGAAACCGTTATTGTATAATAATGTGAATAATCTGTTTTTCATCATCTTGATTTTTCTTTACTTCATTCACTTTTTACACCCCCTTTGATCACTTCTCTTGTGCACGCTTTCTTGGGCAACTTCCTGTTTTGAAATTTATGAATGATCAAATGTATGATCTGGAGACAATAAATTAGATTTTGTACTCTGAATTATTTTGCTTTAGTGCTGGTGTAGTGATATTACTGTTTGTGCTTGAAGCAAATGAGTGCTTTATTGCAGATGCGCGGATTCAATGTAAACGCCCATGAACTAATAATTACATGAATATGGACTGTTTGGATCAGTTTAGAAAAATTTTACATCGGACATTCTCTTTATCACCCCTCTGTTGGAATGTCCAAAAAATGACAACATCCTTGAACCGAAAGACAATGTGAGCCTTTAAAATATCAGCTGTCCCCGGTGAAATTAATTCGTGGTCCCAGCGTGTCCCTGTAGGTACACGTTCACATGCCACCGCCATACTGGAGTTTGTCACAATGTGGCACAATTTTTAGGCTCTGCTCTCAGAGGCCAAGCAGCTAGGGAAATGTAGGGCTGCGTCGAGCTGAAGCCGTGGAATATTCTTAAGTGCTATTATATACAGAGCTTGCCTAGGTCTGAAGAAAAAATCCCATTATACAAATGTAAACTGTTCTACTTCAATACTATTGTTGATGTTTTTTATTGTTTAATGTTGAATACAAGTTCTTTTTATATCTAATGCGTTAATTCTTCTATCCTGGATGACAGGGGGAGAGAGTGATGGTAGTAAAAGGGAGGGGAGCATTTTTTCAATTCTTGCCTAGGGCGGCAAAACACTTAGAAACGGCCCTGTTGTGGTACATTATTGTTTGGAAAGAAGAAACAGTGGGAGGGCCTGTGAAATGCTTGCCCGTGAAGGGGGAGGGGGGGGGGGGGGGTTGAGTGTTTGGCTTCCAACATACAACCCCATTTTTTATTCCTCACAATGTTTCTTTTTGCCTTGTTTGGCACAGACGGTGACTCGTGCTCCATAGGGAAGAATACACAGCTTTGGGTCCTTTAATGTCGCTTCTCTACTCATGACCAGATAATTGCTACTGGTACTTGGTTGGCAGACTTTCTGGAGGGCAGTTCTGGAAACGCGGAGTTCTCTTACGCTGCATTTACTAATCGAATTCTGCACTGATCACTTCTACATTCCGGTATACGGTTGACGTTCATGGGTGATTTCAAGCAAAAAATCTGTGTCAGTCCTGAGATTCCGCAAAAGATTTCAATGATATGAGACTTTTCATCATGAAGTAGCTGAAGCCGTCAGGAATGTGGCAGTTGTTCGTTTTGAAACCATCAACCTTGTTTACTGGAGGTGCCACAGAATCAAGCAACTTTTATATGTCAGAACCTATTTCGCTTTTGACCACCAGATGGCAGACTCGGCCACTTTATTGAAAATCTGTTTATAAAGTCAAAGCGGTCATCAAGCCTTTGGTAAGAACAGATATTGATTAAGCATTCGAAAAAAATGAAAGTCAAATTCATTTGAGCAAATCGAAAAATGTAAATTACAGAACTATCAAAGATGCACAATCGTTCTGAAGAGCAAATGCAATTACCGGATGGCTGATTATGGATGCAGTCAGGGCTTTAAGTGGGAAAAAAAACCTGGGGGTGCGCTAAAAGGGGCGTGACAAAATGCTTAAAGGGGTGTGGCCTATCCGAGTAGGGGCGTGGTCTAAAACAAGATAATTGAGTGCTTAAGAAAATCATGAAGTCGCATCCAGCAAAGGATAATAAAATAGGCAAAAAAGTATATTTGTTAAGTATAAACCATAAAATACCAAACACTTTAAAAAAACATGTAAAAATTATTTACATTACTTAGAAATCTATTGCAGAATTTCCCAAAACCCTTGAAGATATTCACTGTGTCTATTTTGCTGGGGTTTCTCACAACAATTTTCTTCAGCAGACCTTCTACCTCTTGCCAGCCAACTCTTTACATACAGCTTTGCGTCAAATGTTCCAAATGGAGGACCATTGAGTTTTACCCATAAGGATGAAGAAATAGTCTCTACAAAAAATTGATTCGAATGGTGGCTTTTACACCACATTTTGTTGTTGGGAGAAAATGCCAATTCAAGACTGGAGCAAACTTAACCATCACCAGAGAGAAATTCCACAGTAATTGGTGCAAATGTGCCCAAAGTTTGTGGAGCTGGCTTTAAGTGAGCACTTCCTTCCCATTTTTCTTTAATTATTCTCTTATTACACACTTAAGGGAAACTGTCTAATTTCAAGTAAGTGTTATTTGGTATCCCAGTAGGAACTAAGCAATTTCGCTGAGACTGCATAGTTAACAAAGGCACTTGATGCTGACTAATGGTTTCCTTTAAGATGTTTGATGTCATTTTTTAACAACATAAAATATGGTATAATTCAAGCATTCCACCCATCACTTTTCCCTCACTGAGAAACCCAAGTGCAATGGATTTGTCAAATCACACGTCGAAGCGAAGTTGCACATCAGCCTTATACCTGGTACCAGTCAGTGTGATTGTATATTCCTCATCTGTGTAGAGTGTCACTGTTAGATCTGGAGGGTCTCTAGTTGGCAGAGCTAAGTACCTTTGTCCAAATAGGCACCCTTACTTCTAGTCCGGGTAAGGGGGTACACATTGTAGATAACCCCTGCTCACCCCCTTGGTAGCTTGACACGAGCAGACCCATGTGTAAAGTATTTGTACCAACACTCACAGTAACATAACGCAACACCACAAATGGACACTACACCAACTATTTATAAAAATATAAATTACTTTATATAGGTTACGCAGATCAAAACATCATAAACAGCACATACACAATCACTCTTGTTTTAGAAAATGTTCTCTTGAAAAATGTTCACGTGGGTAATGTTATCTGAAAAATGTACACTTGGGTAATGTTCTCTTAAAAATGCTCACTTGGATAATGTTCCCTTTAACCTGGTGAATAATGAAATTGACTGAGTTCTTTGGCTTGGAGGACTCATGCTCCTAACGTGTGGAACCTTATTTCAAAACTAATGTGACTGAGATGTTTTTCAAAAATGCCCCAGCTGCACTCGTGGAGTCACAGAATCACCCAAATATCACAACTGTAAAACACCTTCTTATTACACTACAATGCATTAGTTGGGGCAACTAATGTGTAACTAGAGATGGAGTCAGCAGAATGTACTTGGGTCTCATCAGAGAGGTATAGCTTGGTTCCTATGACAATTGAGCGTGGTACCCACAACTGGGCATAGCCGCTGCATTTAGGGAGTCAGCCGCAACAACCAACAAGGTGATGGGAATAATTCTAACATGAATTGCTGTCAAGTTTCAGACTCATGAATCCACTGAAAGCCCGTGCCATCCCTCAATCTCTGCAATAATGCACAGGATGGAAAGTGCCAACAGGTGCACAGGATGGAAAGTGCTAACAGGCCCAGAAATCAGGTGAGAAAGAGAATCCCTCTGTTATAAGAGCAATGGCGAACTGGAGCCCACCTCTTTTGCACAGCTCTGTTTCAAGAGACAGCATCCCCTGTCTTGGTGTTACAAGGGGTGGAAAGCTGACTGCCTGTAGGACTGAGGGCATGTGCTGTACAGATAATACTGGGCATCTAACAAGGAATAGATTCCTTATGAAACAAGCCGTACTGGTTTCAGCAGTGAGTGGTACAACAGTGACCCGGGGGCGTGCCAGGAATCTGACTGAAGGACCCGACGCACTACTGCAAACACGCTGGTAAGACCCACCAAACAAAGTAGGCAAGAAGCAGCACTACAAAGGGGCATGGCAGGAGAGGTGCTAACGGTGACCCAAGAAATAGAGAGGGCGACAATGAGCAACTGCGAGAGCTGCCAACCAGATGTGAACTGAATTATAAACTGGAAAGCGAGGGCAGCTATTGGGCTAACGTCCAGAAGAAGTCTTGAATATGGATCTCCCCCCAGTGGTGTAACAATGGCCACCCGCAGCCCCCATGATGCAGGGCTCCCCAAGCTCCTGAGTGTGGTCAGGGGGGCCCCCCAGGTACTTTGCAGGGGGGCCCCCTCAAGTTTTGTTATGCCACTGACACGCAAGTAGCATAAGGGCGACCTGTAATGAGAAGGCAGGCCTGCCGATAGCGCGTGTGATCATAATCTCCCCCCCCTGTGCAAACTCCGGTTACCGGTTACCTTAGGATGTGAAGGGGGCTCTGCGGTCCCCGCTGATCTCCGGTGCAGCCTCTTTCGCCGGTGCGACGCACCTCAACCTCAGGTTCAGGCAGCTCCTTTCCTCGAAGATGAGCGCGGGGGAACCCCAGTTGCTAGGGGAGGCCTCGCGCCTCTCCAGACACAATGTAGCTCTGCCTGACGAACCTCCGCATTGCTAGGGGAAATCCTCGTTGCTGTGACCAATCCCAGCGCGGCTCGGAAATGACGACCCCGGGCCGGTGATGGGGAATACTGGCAGGGTGTTTTCAAGGCTCCTTCTCAGAGCGGCGAACCCGGCCTCGGGCACACAACACAGCTCGAGGGGTGGCGGTGGATTCAATGCGCACACAGCGCTCGGGGGCAAAGCAGGCGCTCCAAAGTTCCTCAGCGGTGCGTTAATCCACATACACAGAGCGCGAGGGACTCAATCCTGGGGCAGCTCATGTTTGAGGCAGAGCAGGCCTCACAACCTTATGCCCCAGCTGTGTGACAATGAGCACACCGAGACAGATTTCACAGTGCGGCAGCTTCACGAAGGCACAGCACAGAGACCCACACAGCAGCTGGAAGGGTGGGTGCTGGAGAACTTTTGTATCCCTGAGTTCCCAGCTCTTCTTAGGCCCTTGGAGACAGGCAGGCTTCAGAGGGGCAAAGCACACAGCACAGCTGCTCTTCAAGTTAGGGTGACACAGCACACAGCAGACAGTCCCTTCCTCAACAATCACAGCAACTGTAGGTCAGCTCCCAGACACTCAGCACGGATTCCTTCTTGATCACAAAGTTTCCTAATCTATTTTTACTGGGGCTCCAGTCCTACTTTTATACCCCAAAATTCTTTGTTTTTCTTGTGTGAGGGGTCCTGGACCCAATCAAAACCAGTTCTGGGTGCACTCTGCCAGTGCACCTCTTCTTACTTTGTGAGTGTGCGCCAGGGCCATCAGACGCACCGCAGGAGGTGGAGCCAGCATTGTGGCAGGCAGGCACAGCCCTATTGAGACCCAGGTGTTACTCCTCCCACCACTCTACATGCAGATGTGTCTATTCAGCCTTGTGCTAACTCAGCCAGCCTCCTGGAGCCGCCCCCAGCCCCTGTCACTCACAAACCAGACAGTCAATACACAACCAGGCAGAGGCACACAGAAAGGTTGAACAGGAAAATAGCCACTTTCTAAAAGTGCTATTTTCAAACTTAGAATTTAAAAACCATCTTCACTAAAGGATGTGTTATTAACTTCTGAGTTCAGGGATACCAGATTCCATATGTCTATCTTGCCGTTACGGGAAGATATGCAGGTAAATATGTCACACAGCATTCCCCATGTTATCCTATGGGCAAGATAGCCTTTCAATAGTGAAAAACGAAATTGGCAGTATTTCACTATCAAGACATGTTACCCACACTAGTAACACCAAACAAAAACCGGGACATCTGCTCAACCTACCATTGACCTTTGAGGGCCGAAAATAGAGCCCCCTAGAGCCCCCTTTCGAGGCCCCTAAAAAAACTGGGGGGGCTCAACCCCCCTCAGCCCCCCCACTTAAAGCCCTGTGTGCAGTGTTATTTTTGAGCATTTAAGGGGTTCGCGTTTATCAGGCACTCATAGAAAATCTAACACATTGGCACAATGTCATGAAATTAAAGTCAACTAGATTAGAAAATGATCCTGTAGTTCTTTAGTGGTCGTTTCTACTGGCGCACAGTCTCAAAGACATATGTAGGGAAGTTGGCTCTGAGTTCACCGATCAGTGGCTGACATTTGCTATAACCTGCATGTCACACGTTAAACCCTGAGTACGATTCAACGGAGCAATTATAGCATTTCATTAAAACGGTGTTTAGACATGGCAGATCAGTGCTACGATGCGCTATTTGAAATATTATTAGTAGTATCACTGTAGTAGCAGAATCATTGGGCGGAGAGCCGTCCCTGTGGAGAGCCATCCTGGCTCTCCAATACAGTGCATCGAACGCATGCAGTCCTCGGGCGGGCTCGTCCCGAGGGGATAAATAAACCACAGAGAGACCGCACAAGGTCTTCCTGCCGACCATTAAGTAAAGTGTGTGGCTTCCAGTTATTCCCTGTACGGGGCACCGTTAGGCCTTGGTCACCCCCATCACCTGAGGTCAGCAAATTGGCAACGAGGGCAGTAGTGGACACATGCTTCGCTCCATACCTGGCATCTGCACGGAGGATGCTTGCGCTATTTTGCGTGCACGCATTGGTGGACCACCGGCCCCGGCATCCAGGGCTCCGCTGTGGGCCCTCTCCTCAGCCCCTCCTGACCTGCCCGCTGGAGACATCGCCTGCCTGCCACTAGCAAACCAAGTCAGCACGTCCCGTGCCAGAGGTCACGGGCAGCGCCGTCGTCAGAACCCCACCTCCTCACATGCTCCCCAGGCCTCCAAGCGGTTTGCACGCCCTCCGCACTGCAGGTGAGCGCTCAATAATGCAGCGGGGGACTGGCAGCACTACATGTGCAATACTGGGGATTACGACTCCCCTAGTGGCCATTCCTGAACATTGCGGTGCTCTAGAAGTCCACGAGGTGCACAGCCCGTCACTGGGCACCAGGGCACCAGACAAGGACACTTTCACAGGGAACTGGGCCCTTCTATAAAAAAAAAACTGAAAACAAACAACAGCACCTACTCACAGGTGAGGCCAAAGGGGCGGGGGGGGGAAGGTTTGTGAAGAAAATAAAAAACATTAAGCAAAGTTTTAACCCTGCACGAGGCAAACCAGCAAGCCTGCTCCAGAGGGCAGCCCAGTCCCAGCTGCATACGCCAACATGAGTACACCCTCGCAGGCAGGTGCTGCAGGCAACCATGCGGGAGCTGGAGCACCCCCTCCACCCCAGGTGCATAACCACGCCACGGTATCCCCGCTATCCCGTTCAGTGAAACCGCTGACCCTGCAACTCTAGCCCCGCGCTGGAAAGCATGGATCGGATACCGGTTCCTAGGATGCTTGATTTCGGTCCAGGAAAGACATGGCTTGGCAGTTCGGGCTGGACTGTTCCCATGAGGCACAGGGTCAAGGCTGATTTGCATATGGCCATGTCTGAACTGGGGTGGTGTGGAGTGCAAAAAAAACAATGGATTTAGGCCCAGATCTCTGTACTGGGGTGAATGTATGACATTGTTCTGCATTCTGTCCATCAACTGTTGTTTTTGCAAGCATGGATCGGATGCCTTATTCATTACTTTAAAGGCACAAGAGAGACAGACAGGGTTGGATTTGGATTAAAAATCGGCCCGGGCACGCAAAAAAATATCGGCCCGTATTTGCATTATGCCTTTCCTCAAATGACTTCTTCAGTGTAATCTTATAAAAAAAAGCAAGGGTGGGGAAGAAATGCACGCGTTAGTTTACACTGCTGAAACACACCTAGAAACAAGTGAGGCCACTTCTACTCAGGCCCCCTGCCCCTGCTCATTATGTGCCCACATTAATGGGCCGGCCAGCGAGACAAAGGGTGTGATACCTCTGTCTGTTGCTAAACAGGAGGTAATGAGCGCCCATCTGCCTATAGAAAGGCCACTCAGACACCCACCTTTTGCAATGCTTAAGGTTTCGCATTTACGCGAGACCTATTGTATTGCAAATGGTAGGCATCACAGACAATGGGAGGGAGTGAGGGCAGACTGGTGGGAGAAGGCACGGACAACAGGAGGGAGGGCAGGCAGGGGGTGGGGGATAAGGCACCAATAACGGGATCGAGGAAGGCACGGACAATGGGAGGGCAAACTGGTGGGGTAAGAGAAGGCACGGACAACAGGAGGGAGGGCGGGGGGGGAGAAGGCACAACAACTGAAGCGAGGGGGAAGTAAAGAAGGCACCAAAGGAAGCCGTGCCTGCAGTAGGAGACCCTCATTAAAGAAAATAGTGCTCACAGTCTAAATAACACATACCGTGTAACAACCAAAGTAAAGAGGCCAGTCGCCATGGGAGGTGACAAATGAAGAGGAGGCAGTGCTAAGAAGGGACTCACATGTCCATTGAATCAAAAGCCAGCATTTAGGATGGACAATGACACAAGCCAATGGCAAAAATGGGCGGATAGTGGGCGACACTTCTATTCCCTACTCCTCTACAAATTAGTCTTGCAGAGCGCGCATGCACGCTGGCTCTCGACTCGACCTAAAAAGGGAAGCCGGGTGTGGTGCCTTAGTGGACTAATTTGTCCACTGTAGGGGCCTGTGTTTGACCTCATGGTCACAGGTTCAAGTCCCCGTGGGTTCACTCAGCTTTTCATCTTTCTGAGGTCGATAAAATGAGAACCATTGAGTTGGGTAGCAATAAGCATCTCTTATTCAGTGCCAAAATACCAGTGAAAAGCTAAGGTCAGTGAATTCCAATACATCTAGTGGGTAGATATGATCAGCCTGTGATGTCAGCACCTATGGCTGAAGCAGAATCTTAAATAGTAAAAACTCACAAAGCATGCTAAATGAGAGAACGTTGTCATAGTTTATGGGTGCCCTACATATGCTGCAGAATGTAAATGGAAAGAATGAGTTGCTCTTTAGCCTCCAAACTGGTTGCCTCTTGGTATCGGAAGTAGTTATGGTAACCAGCAGCTCGTAAACACTTGTCCCAGAAACAACCGGCAGAACTTGAATTACTAGGCTGGGTGCATTATATGCTTGTTCACTTGCAGGAAGAAGGTGTCTTTTTCAAAAGGGATCAAGTAGCACAATAAAAGAAGGCAAGTCAATACCCACAGATTACAGGACACGTCTGCTTTCATGAACAAATACAATAAATAGCTGTTAGACCTGGCACCATTGGTGTGGGTCTCACTTCATTTTTTTTGCCTCTACCTCCTGTGTTTTGCTGTGTGTTGGACTCTATTTTTGTTGGTGTGGATGCTTTGGGCACTTTGCCATTGCTGTTCAGTGCCAAATTGCAAGTGCTCCCTGTTGTAAATTCATGTAATGGATTAGTGATTCCATGATTGGCTGATTTTATTTACTTGTCAGACCCTAGTACAGTGCACCATGTGTGCCCAGGGCCCATAAATCAAATGCTGCTGGTGGGTTTGCAGCACTGATTGAGCCACCCACAGACGTGGCTTGTAAAATGTGATTCAGGCCTGCCATTGCAGAGCCTGTGTGCAGTCTGGGACAGCCATGTCGACTTGGCAAGTGCACACACTTGTCAGTCTCCAAACCTTCCCTTTTCTGCATGTTAGTCACCCCTAAGTTAGGCCCAAGGTACCCCTGTGGACAGGGTGCATTGTATGTGAAAGGTAGGACGTGCCCTGATGTGTGTGGCATGTCCTGATAGTGAAATTCTGCCAATTTCGTTTTTCACTATTGCAAGGCTATCTGTTCCCATAGGCCGGAATCAGCAGTTAGTTTCTAACATCTTATTAACATAACTGACCCTAGGAACAAGCTAGGAAAATAAAGTTTAGTATGCCTGAACTCAGAATGTTAAAGGTAAGGGGGATTTTTACATTCTGTGTTTGAAAATACCACTTTTTGAAAGTAGGTATTTGCTTGCCTAACCATCAAGTATGCCTCTGCTAGGTTTGTGTATTGCATGTCTGGCTTGTGACAGGATCTGGGAGGGGGCTATGGCTCCAGACGTCTGATGAGTCAGGGCTGGGCTGAATGGGACCTGGGTTGAATTCAGGGTAGGGGGAGGAGATTTCCTTTCACCTGAATAGACCTGGTCTGCAGTTGCTGCCAGTCCTCAAAAGAATCAATTCAAATCTCTCTGTCTCGTTGACCAAGTGATTTATAAAAAGAGTTCCCCACTAATTCAGCGGCTGTTATTCTCTTACAGCCCTAAAAGATCACTAAGATCCACTGATCAAAGACTCCTTGAAATCTAGTAGCGTATGGTGGTCTTTTGCCTATTTGGAACCAAAGATATGGAAGTTACTGCCTTTAACATTGAGGATGATTGAGAAAGAAACAAAAATTTGGAAACTTCTCAAAACCTATCTTTTTGATGAGCAGCTTGCTTGATCCTTTGTGCGAAGGACCTTGTATCTCAACGCTGGGAAGGCCGCAGGATAGCCATGTGCTTTATAAATCCTTAGCGCAGCATAGCACTTCCCCCATCCCCAAATGAGATCGCAGTAAATGCAGATGTTCTCTAGGATGAGGGGATTCAAGTCAAGTCAAAGATACTTTATGTTGCCATTAAAAAGCCATAGAAGCAAGCATATAAAACGTTTTGGGAATCGGAGATTCAAAATATCATAGAACATCCTTCCTCACAGTCAATAATACCCCTGTCTTGCACTTTAGCCTTGTAGTGTCAGGCGTAGGATATAATCATCCATACTGCACTGGTTTTTAAGTTTTAAAGCTGAGGCGTGATTCCAGTGAGATGGCAACTCAGAAAGAGGCCATGTGTCCCGAAGCTAAGTCCAGGTCATCCAATACACCATCAGTGCAATATATATGCTTGTAGTATGTTTAGACGCACCCAGAAATTTTTCAAGACAATGAAAGTGGCAGGTTCAGATGGCCTAGATTGGCATCAAGATAAGACTGGAGACTTCACTAATGATGACCCTAAAGCTCTTCTTCAGTAGAAGCATTTCCTGTCACTTACAATGTTGCCCTTTTTCTTTCTTAATAGGACGTGTTGATGGGATCGTGCGGACCTATGACCTCTTCACAGCATACAGTCCAGGATACTTCATTGTGGACATCATGGCGTCGGATCTGGCGGGGCACAATGACACGGCCATTGTTGGAATCTACATCCTGCGGGAGGACCAGCGACTCAAGATTGTCATCAATGAGATCCCAGATCGTGTGCGCCAGTTTGAAGAGGAGTTCATTCGCTTGCTTTCGAACATCACAGGTGCCATTGTCAACACAGATGATGTGCAGGTACTGTAACAGTGTTTCCAGAATACTTCCCTTATACCACATCACTCATAACATTGGTCCACGTGTCCTTACCCATCTATAGTTAGAGCCAAACAAACAGTCTGCAGTCAAATCTGTTTACCCAATGGTAGAGAAGAAGGTAAGAGGTGTTGAGGTCTTCTACAACATTATCAACATTTTTATATCAGCCTACACTCAATGAACTTTACAATATTGACTGCCAAAATATTGTCAGGCTAAGTAGATGAAGAGTTAAGAAGAGTGAATCTATACTTTTCTGTGCATACTTCCTTGACGTGGAAGCTTTGTGTGTATGAGACACCTAGGACCTCATTTACACAAAATTGGCGTAGGGCAGCGCCGCAAGTCTTTTTTCTGCACTGCCCTATGTCAAGTTGAAAGGTCAGAAAAGCACCATATTTATGAATATCAGCCAGCACCGCTGCACAATTTGGTGCCTAGCGCCAATGTAGGCACCCTTTGGCACCCTTGCACCATGTTGTAAGGGTGTCTGCGTTGTTGGCACAATTGTTTTTGTGCAGGAAGGAGCACCTGCCTTCACAAAAACAATCCATGGAGATGTTTTCCTCATTCTGTGTGTGCTGTAGAATGTACCGCACATGGAAAGATGAAAAAAATTAGGAGAAAGGAAAACATTTCTCCTCTTTGTGCCTGCTATGTGAAGGAGTAAGGTTTTGGTGCTGCACCAGGTTTACAGGATTTAGTAAATCTGGGGCAGCGTCAAAATCCATGGGTGTTGCGTGGGAAGACACACTCCAACGCCCATGGAGCGCCTTCTTGACACAGAGTGAGGCAACGGAGCGCCTTACTCCATATCTATGATGCCATGCAGAGCCATGCAGGGTGGCTTTGTGTAGCCTCACAGATATGATTGAGAGGTTTGCGGCACCGGAGCGTCAAAAGAAGTGACACTCCAGTAGCGCAGGCCTCTTGGAAATAAGCCCCGTTTTTTTCCGGAAGTTAAAGTAATGGGGCTGTACTAATGCAGAGTTTATAGACAGATGTCGGAGACCTAACTGAATGGCTTTAGGAATAAGAGAAAGAGGAATTAAATAGGGCATCAAGGACATTATGACATAAGTTTGCACTGAGGCAAAAGAAATAAGGAAATCAATTTGCAACATGTTTGCGGTCTGTGTATAAGGGAATGGGCCAACACTTGAACCATGTAAATTTCATAATAATTTGCTTAGTTTATATACAAAGAATGTGAGAAAATACATTATCTCCACTTACAAATGTTAAATATCTGGCCAAAAAAAGGTTACTCATGAGCTGTGATTTGTTTTTGTTCACATCTCCACTGGACCCATGAAATGATTTCTAGGCAATTCCTTGTGTTTTATATGTTTAGCAATTGTTTCACAAATCATTTTCTCCAATTTGCCCTGGTGTTCTGACTTTTCTGTAATATGAACATCGACAAACTTCTTTTGCCCCAGTTTTTACTCCAGTCCGCAGTGCAACAAGGTAGTGCAAAACTGGTCTGTCCTATGTTTTCACTTGTGCGTATGTTATACCGTATGGCTCCAAGTTGTCCAATTGTTCATCCCATCCGATATTTGGCTGCGCAACTGACTCTGATCATCTGTTCGTTTGTTGCTTGAACATTATTGTTTACTCATAACTGCATTAACTACCTTACAGAAGTCTGCATGCTTAAAAATGCGGGACTGTAGCACCAAAACCCATGCTGAGGCAAAATACTATTAAACAGCTAATAATGTAGCATACTAAGAAAATAAGCTTAGCAGTTGTAACATGTGCAATCACAATTGCCTTAAATAATCTAGGGATATTGGGCCACATGAATCAAGTGATTTTGAGTTTGCAAACAGGCCAGTTTGCAGAATCGACCCGTCTGTGAACGGCAAAAAGGTTTTTCTCATGTATCAAAACCTATTTTGCTATTTGGTAACCTTCTACCAAATCGCAGTGTGGATTTGCGATTCGGTATTTGGAAGGGGGTGTGTTTAGGGCGTCCCTTCCATATACCAAATCCTAATGGTATGCATGACTATTTTGTGACCATGAATGAGGTTGCAAAACAATTGTATTTCACCACCAACTTCAAGTTGGCGGTAACCCATTCGCAAATGGGAAGAGGTCCCTATGGAAATGGTGGTGAAAACTTTGCGCACTAAATAATGAGGTACATCCACATGAGAGTTTGGGTACATAATACAGTGAAGCAACAAGTTCTTGATATAACTGAAACTGGGGAGTCACAATAGGGAAGAACCTTCACACATGGAGGAAAGACAGGCATGATCACACTCCATGGCTGATCGATGTTAAGTAAGTAAATTACGTTAAGTAAGGTCAGTCCCAAAGTCAACTTCGGGAAAACTGGCCCAGCGGTGGTAAGGAGATACACAACAAGCATCAATGCCTCCTAATCCTGCCTCCGAGTGTCTGCGCAAAGCTGCAGTCTGGGAACAAGATTAAAACTAATGCCCCAGGCATGGCTGCCAAGATAGCGAAAATACGTCAATGGGGATACATCTAAGGATGATCTAAAAGAGCTCTTACAAGACCTAAGGAAGAAATTAAAAGAGGACTGAAACAGAGCTCCAGGCAATTTTTCAGGATGTTGAATGTCATATCCACATTAAAAACAGATATGGAACAGATAGGCCACTGAGTTGAGGAATGGAATCAAAATTGGAAGCAATGGATCAGACGGAAGTCACAAAAATGGTGCACATGCTGGCTGTGAATGTGCAAATTAGAGTCCTGAGTGATAAGTCCAAATACCATGAAATCCATGCTAGGCATCAGGCAACAACATCAAGAATCACAACATAAAGAAGAACGCCAATGGAGACAACATATTCGACATACCAGGCACCTCCATGCACAAATCCTGGCATTCAAGGAGGAAGAAGAAGTGGAAATCATGAGTATACCCTAATTGGGGCCAATAGATGGCGGGTTCAGTAACTTAACAACAGGACATTCTAACTAAGATGTCTTCTTTTCCTGAGAAAAAAATGTTGCTGGAAGAGACCCCTATAGTATATTACGGAGATAAGCTAGCTTTGCTCCAACACCTTTGCAAATCACTTGCTTAAGGAGATCTTTTAGATTTCTGTCCAATGTACTCACTGAAAAAAACATCAGGTCCCACTCGGCTTTTACCTTCGGGCTCAAATTTCAGCTGGGGCAGAAAATCATTATATAACGAAAACTTGCAAGGCCCTGGAACTGTTGGCCATTAAACTGTCGGGAATCTGAACAACTCAATCACAATCCAGGCATTAGGAAATTAAATGCATCTGGGTGGCATACAAAAGACAGTCATCAAACTGAACAAAGAGATACCAGACAGCAGAGAGGAGACAGTTTAGTGAAGCAACGAACGTCTTCTTGAATGCAGTGGTCCCCTTCCAAGCAAGGCGAAACCACCTACTGTGTGACGCCTATAGGCCCAAAGTATTCCCTAACTTACATAACAACGTACTTATACATAAAAGTCATCACCAGCAGGCAAGTGGAAGTGCTTTATGAATGAATACACAAAGACCAAGACTGCGTTATTAAAGACTGACCTACCTTGACCTTCAACAATATCAAGAGTATGCCACATTTTGTCAAAAATTTCCATGACGAAAATGCTGTGTACGGCGTTAATTTCACTTGACTCAGAAATGGCAATCATGTGGATGAGCCTGTCCTTGATGGTGAAACTATGAAACAATTTAACCTAATGAAGTCATTTATTAAGATGACTATTGCATATGATTAGTCGCCCAAATCTATGATCTTATTCAATGGAGTCCAATCCCACTGGCTAACCCAGTGGTGATTAACATGATAAGGCTACCCAATACCCGCTCCTATTTGTAATAACCATAAAACTTCTGCCCATTGCCATTGGAGCTCCCCACAGATTCAAGATATCGAGTTTGGAGGGTGGAACACTGTATACTGTTTTTCGTAGATAACATCCTTCTGCCACTAACGGCGTTCCATGCTAGCTTCACTAATCATGCTAAACGACTTTGGGGATGTCTGGGTATAAAATAAAGGCAAACACCTCATTCCTTTTACCAGTGAATCTGACCAAAGCCCAACAGAATACCTGAGTACAACAAACCCTTTCAGAGTATCAACCGATTCTGTCTAATACTAAGGAGTATATATAACTCCTAAAACATATATGAATTACAAGGAGCTAAACTACCAAGCTAAATCGGACCTTAAGGCACACATGGTGAGATAGAAACAGATGTCTTTTTCTTGGATGGGCACACTGTTGGCTCTGAAATGAATGTCCACCTCCAAATGGGATATTTATTCTACATACTCCTGGTGCACATAAATAAATACGTTCTCCTATCAATACAGGTACATGTTGAACTTCAGATGGCATGGGAAAGCTCAGTGTCTCTCAGACAAATTAAGGGTTGTCTGAGTATCCTGGACATACAAGACTATTATAAGGCAGCCCTCTATGAAAAATGGGAAAATACGCACAAAGCCAAACTATGAAACATTAGGTGCATCTGTATGCCCCAAATGGCACTCGCCACTAAGCCAATGGCACTGGCCCAATGGCAGTAGCTGGGAGGGCTCATTAGGACAATATTTTGCTCCGAACAAACAGTCCAGATAGATTATACTGCAGTCAAATCACAAGTACTCTCCTAGGAGTGTGGGACTTAACAGGGCAGGAAAACCAACTAACAACCAATCCTTCATCTCAGAAGTGCATACAACCACCCTAGTGTAACTTCAGCCCATGATGAGGGGGGAAATATTGAGACTGTAGAATCACACGTGACTTGTTTGAGAACAGCCAAATCAGAACTTTTCAAAACTGCAAGGGATCCTATAACCTACCTGAAGAAGACAGATGTAGATATTATCAATTTAGACAATGGGCTATGCAATCTGCTTATAGAAATTAGGCAACTATATAAAAGACCCCTTTTGAAATAGTAGTGGAGATTCGACCCTTACACATTGTTGACCTAATCCATAGTTGCACCCAGATGGAAATGCATATCTGAATGGGAGGGGCCAATGAACGGGGAAATCTCAGAAGAATCATGGGGGGGTTTGTAGAGGGACATAATGCGAATCCTCTATAAAACTAAAGACAGGCTAGTACCAAGCCCCAGAGAAATGAAACAGGATATTCCCGGGACATCAGCCAGAGTCCACACGGTTTATAGACTAAGTGGAGACCCGGGTCACATATGATGGTCCTGCAACAATTTATTGGAAAGACGTCTTAGCAGGCTTTAAATTCTAATAATCTGTTCCTACTGACCAGGGTTATGGCTTGCTGTAAAGGTATGAATGATGTAACAGGTTGTCGGATTTGTGGTTTTATGGAGGAGTCGTTAGCATTTGTGTTATGTCGGTGCCCCGGAGCGAAAACTGCTGCTGAAAATGTTCAACCTTATGGGCTTATGATCCTGTCAAGAATTGGTTGTTCAATATATAGGAAGTTATACATAGCAAATAATAATTGACTTTGTTAAAGTTATGGACTCAGCTCTGGAGCACGTTTCATAAGTTTGGACTATTGTGGTTTCTTTGAGAAACTTGTATTTCAAGTCATTTTGCAACAACATTGTGGTTATGGCCATGCTTTTATTATTATAAAATTTTTCATGTCATTAACTTGATTATAGCTTCCGTTAGAAGGGATGTGCCAGCTGCACCTTAAAATTGTAAAATTATACTCAGTAGTTGGGAAACGTTTTATTATCATTTTATGGTCCATTTGTACATTAATATGATTTGTAAAGGTTTGAATTAATAGCGCAATAAATCTTGTTCTGATCTTGTGTTGAACCCTCACATTCAGGGGGTAGCTTCGGGGGCTAGTGTTTGTGCTACACCTCCCTTAGCCCCTTCGGTGCTCATGACGAGCTCAGCTCGTCATGGCATATACCTCTCAGGTGCTCATGACGAGCTGAGCTCATCATGACCACACCCGTTTTTATTACGGCCCAGCACTGCAGGGGAATCGCTTCAGCAGCCATGAGGTTAAAAATGTATTATTTACTAAATAGTTGGATACCGGGGCTTTTAGTTCGGTATAGTAAGATGTCTCTGTTCGATTTCACCGGGTATTTTTAAAAACCCACTTAGACAAAGCTCTGCTTTGAAGGTCTTAAAACATGTTTTTTTTTATTTTTTACGAAATACTGTGTTTTAAGTACTCCTCACACACTCCATTCCATTTCCACTGACCCTTAAGCCCCCCTCAGGCGTTGCTTCCATTTCATGTTTAACATTATATGCCAGTCTGATTGACGAAAATCTTATGGGCACACCCCACAGTCCTACTGGCCAATCTCCGCCCTTGGGTCTTGTCACTATCGATGGAATCTCGTGCATTGGCCAGGCGAGCCATCGGACCGAAGGTGTTTTGTGTTCCTGAATATGTTCCTCATGGTTTATCTGACTCCGTGAAAGATGATGCTGTGGAAGGTGCGGGTTCTGCTGGTGCTGGCAGCAGGTGATGCAAGCTAGATGTGTATGTAAAACAGCAAATGGCAGACCGTGTAAAGGGCATATCCTGTATCTCTAAGAAGTATCTACTTGAAACAAAATAAAAACAAAAAATATATATTTCTTCAAGAGGCCACGGATTTATTAGAGAAGGTTTGCTGAGTTTGCCAACATACCATATCTCTTAAAATGTCACTTGATCCCTTCTCAGTACTTCTTTTCTCTAGGAATTTCGCAAAGCATAAGCAGATTGTAAACAACCTATAGTAGTGCAGTGTTTTTGCATGCTCAGTATATTATACGAATACATTGAGAGTATACATATGTTGTGACAAGGTTCAACAAGCAAACTCAACAAGTGCAATCTCTTCCATTACAGTTCCATGTGGACAAGAAGGGACGTGTGAGTTTTGCTCAGACGGACATGCTGTTCCATGTGGTGAATCGAGACACAAACCGCATCCTGGACGTGGAGAAGTAAGATGCACCTCAACAGGTTGTGTGGTGATGGATGGGGAAATTAGAGATATTTGTTTTTTCTTTTTTTTTTTAAATTTTATGACAGCAGACAGACAAAAAATACTTGCTTATCAGTAGGCAAACACCTTCATTTTCTTTGAGACAATTTGTAGCTTAACAACATAAAACACTTTTTGGCTAATACAGATCTCCATAATCAAGCTTCCAAAACAAAAAAATACATAAATTAGATATTAATAATACAATACGAGAATTTCTCCTAAAGTCCTATCCAGTTAGTAATTGGAGACCATAATTTATACACAAAAGAGTTCTTTCTGATACCCTTAATTTTGTACAACGCAGTCTCTAGCTGATAAATAGACAGCAATTTAGTTTGCCACTTAATAAAGTTTGGTGATTCAACATCAAGCCATTGAGACTTGATACACGAGCGGAAAAAAGACATGCATATAAAAATAAAACCTTCCTCTGCCACTGAACACTTTTTAGCCGTACTCTCTTCACAACCAAAAATAACCAGTTGTGCCGATAATTGTACTCGTATACCCAAGCTATTCATTAAATAAAACTCTACATCACCAATGAACCGGGAGCGCTTGGGGTAAAAAAAAAAAAAAACATATGAGAGGCATCTGCTGCATGTAGGCCACAGCGATTGCAATTAGTTCCCCGCCCCGAATTCCATTCAGCCAGTTTCCCTGGCGTATAATATAACTCAAAGACTGACATAAAATGTTGGCTTTTCAATGGTCCATTAAGTAATACATTAGTAGCCATCTCTATATTTCTCTCCAAATTAACTCGATCAATACTCAATTTATTTTCCCATTTTAACTCGCTGGCCTCTAGATCATCTTCTACCTTCTCCAAAAGTAGCTGATATAAGGGCCCCATTTTATGCCTATCTTTAATTGCTTCAATGATCTCAATTTTCCCTAATACTATCATATTTTTTGATATTTTCTGTTCGCAAAAACTCCGTATCTGAAGGTATTTAAAAAAATCAGTGCGATGTAGCTTATATTTCATCCTTAGATAGTCATAGGAAACAAAGTAATTCCCCTGAAACAAATCCCCAAGCTTACAAATCCCCAGATTGTGCCACCTAAGCATCACCCGGTCATTAAATATCTCTGGAAGAAGGGAGCAATTTTGGAGAGGAGTATATAGATTTAAATTAGGACCTATTCCAAGTCTCTTTTTTATTGTCCTCCATATAACATAAGCGGTATAAAAGGTCTTAAATTTAGTTTTCTTATAATAGCTTGGCTCAATAATACGGTTTAAACATTGTTTTGCCTCAGCACCCAAAAGCATCTCATAAATAGATGGGGCAGAAAAATCCTCAGTTGGATCTTCCGGTAGTATTAAAACACCCATATGCTGTAACATAGCTATCCAATGATAAAACTGGAAATTTGAGATACCCCAACCTCCTCTCCCTCGGGGCAGCGTACATTTTTTAAATGCTCTCCGAGCCGGTGATACCCCCAAAAAAATCTAGAGCACATTCTCTCAATTCGAGAAAAATAAGAAGTAGGTATAAGAAAGGGGATAGCACGAAATAAATACAAAAATTTGGGAATTATAAGCATTTTTAACACATTGCTGCACCCAAAAAGTGAAAGTTTTAAGTTATTTATTCTTTCTAGTATTTTATTAGAAGAAGCAATGATAGGGTCCAGATTTACAGGAATGATATCCTCAACGTTAGCTGTAATCTTTATACCTAAATAGGTTGCCTCCCTTTCAAACATAATATTCTCTGGGCGGGCGGCCGCCGAATGAATAGGATGTGTCTTTTCAACATTTAGTTTATATCCAGAGAACCGGCCAAAAACCTCAGCGGCCTCTATAATATTAGGTAATGCATTGCTAATATCTGATGTCAATACCGCGATATCATCTGCGTACGCGCATACTTTAAAATCCCAATTATTTATCTGCACAGGTTTAATTGCCATATTTTTCTCCAGAGTAATAATGAAGGGATCAATATATAGTGCGAATAGCAAGGGGGAGCAGGGACAGCATTGTCTTGTCCCCCTTGCTATCGACACCTTCCCTGATGTCTCCCCGGAAACCCGTAAAACAGCAGATGGGTGGGTATACAGTGTCTGAATTGCCCTGATGAATTCCGCCGGAAACCCCTTCCTTGCCAGGACTGACCACATGAAACTCCATGAGACCCTGTCGAACGCTTTTTCAGCGTCCAACAGGGCCACACCAACAGGAGAATGCATACCCTGTGACCAATCCAACAAATATATGATCCTCCTTATATGATCCGTAGTATCTCTACGCTGAATAAATCCATGTTGTCTTAAAGAGACCAGTCCCGGCATCAAATCATTCAACCTGTTAGCAATAAGTTTGGAATAAATGTTACTGTCTGAATTCAATAATGAGATCGGCCTATAAGACCCCATTTCAGTGTCATTTTTGCCTTTCTTTTTAAACACCACAATCGTAGCATTAGACCACGAGTGAGGAGCCTTCCCCAAAAAGGCTTGCTGGCAGACTTCTACCAATTCCCTTTCCATCATATTCCTAAACGTACGATAAAATTCGAATGGGATATTATCCGGACCCATAGCCTTACCCTGGGCCAAACCTAACATTACTAATTAAACTGCTCCCCAATCTGGCGGTGCCAACAATACCGTTTTTTGAGTGTCCGACAATGTTACAGGGATCACATCTTTTAAATATTCGACAACATCCACCCCACCCGTCTCAGATCCCGAATCACTATATAACGATTGGTAGAATCCTTGAAAAGCAGTTAACACACCTTCCTTAGTTTCTTGGAGAACCCCCTGAAGATCCCTAATTTTAGGGATATCATTATACACTGCTTTCTCCCTTGCCCTTTTTGCCAACAGTCTATCCGTTTTCTCCCCAAACTCGTACGCCGCTTCTTTATGCTGTATATACTTTTCAGCGATCTGATCCGCAATGTTGGCATATGCGCTAACCCTTTTGATGGTAAGATCCCTTTGAACCGCATAAACTACCTCTGGTTCTGCACCTAACCTTATCGTCTCTGCAAGTTTCTTCTCCATCATAAGAACCTGATCAAAATCCTGTCGATGTTTAAGCCAAATCTTTTTACGTTTGAATTTAGAAAAGCTACGGGCTTCCCCACGAACTACCGATTTGAACGCGTCCCAGACTACCTCCTGGGCGGCCGTACCTTTGTTAATATCAAAAAATTCCTGAATTATTTTAGCCATGAACTGGCAATACTCCTCATCCAAAAGTAATTTCCTATCAAAAGACCACTGTTGAAACTCTACTTTTTCTTCCGGGTCTAAAGCCAACTCTAATATTATCGGATTATGGTCAGAGACCAGCTTGGGATGAATCTCAATTTTGGCTTTAGCTAGCAATGCAGACGTGGTAAAAAAATAATCTAATCGGACGAATTTTGAATGAGGGGCAGAAAAAAATGTGAAACCAGGGTCCTCGGGGTATTTTGAATTCCAGACATCGTAAAGACCATGATCTAAAATCAAGCCCCGTATTGCAGTGAATACTAACCTCTTTCTTCCTAAATACACATAATTAGATCTAATATTCCCTCCTGCTTCGATGTTATTATTAAAATCACCGCCCATTAACACTGGTAGCGTCCACTGTGCTAATTCTAAATTCAAAAAATTGAAGAGTTCGGCATCGTCCAAATTAGGCCCATAGACGTTGCAGAGTGTAAACCTACTTTGCCCAACATGAAGCTCAGAAATGGCCCAGCGGCCCCATTTGTCTGCCGCAGCCTTTACACACTCACCCACCCCCTTTTTATAAGTATCGCGACCCCTCTTTTCACTCCAGTTTGTTTAGAGCATACTACCAACTCCATACCTATGTTTTTTAGATACCCTCTGTTAGCCCATGCAACGTGTTTTTCTTGCAAACACAGTATATCAATATGTAGTATCTGCACGATTTTGGCTAAAACTTGTCGTTTCTTAGGGTCATTAAGGCCACATATATTCAATATACAAATATTTTCCTATCCATAAACAAAGTTACCTAAAACAAATTCCAAAATTGAGCAACCAGTTTTCTTAGCTACGAGTACTTTATAGTTTCTTTCACGTCTTTTATGGCTCTTATCTGCTTTTACGTTCATCTGTATAACACCTGCCTCCTTAAACCACTTCCTGTCTGCTGCTGTCTTTTTACCCCCCACCACCTAGACCCCACACCCAACCCCTTACCCACCCATCCATTCCCCCCACCGCCCCCCCCCCCTCCCATCCTACCCAATGTAGTCCCTGCAAAATATGGAATGCCGTGCCCCCCGGCCCCTAAAAAAAAGAAAACCTATAGAACAACACTAGGAGAAGAAAACCAGAAGCCTGAAAAAAAATAAAACAAGAGAGGGAGATCTTCCCAGAGCTTAACTAACAAAACACCACTTTTCCCAGGTTTTTATCTTCTAACACCACCCCCTACAGCATATCCCAAAATTCTTTAGCCTGAATTTCTGACCAGAAAAATTTAGTTTGCCCTTTAAACATAACTTTAAGTTTTGCCGGATTCTGTAAATACACGACCGCCCCCTTTTTTTGAAAATCCGGTATCAGTTGGCGTAAATGCCACCGCTTTGAGACTGTGGCCTGACAGAAATCCGGACTAACAAAAAAATTACAGTCCTTAGCAGATGCTTTCCTGTCTGGTCGCGCCAACACATATATGTCCTCTCGAGCTAGAAAGTTATTAAAACAAACTAAAATTGCTCTAGGACGGTCCTCCTCTCCTTGACGAGGTTTCTTTACTGTGAACGGGAACCGATGTGCCCTTTGAATTTCCCTAGACCAGTCCCTTGATGTCAATTCAGGGAAAGCTTCCTTCAGCTATTCCGCGACGAATTTACGCACATCCGAGCCCTCCTTCTTCTCTGGAACCCCCAAAAAACATAAATTGTTCCTACGGGCCTGATTTTCAAGTTCCGACAATTTATAGCTCAGGTCGTCATGATGAGCCTTAATAGACTCTAGCTCCACTTTTTGTGCGGCAGCATGGTCTTTTAATGCTGAAATTCTGGCCTCTGCTTCAGTGACTCTATCAGCTGTTTCCGCACCTATTTTTATCGCACACCGGACAGCGTTTTTGGCCTTACTACAAGTAGCCTGCATTCGAGTATTCTCCGCTCTGTGGCCCATCATTGTATCATAGATAATGGCCAGAGTAATCTCCTGTGAGGCTGATATGTCCTTTCCACTTTTCTCCCCTTCGTGGCCAACTAAATTTGACACTCGTGCTCCCTTTGTAATCTCACAGGGGGTTAAAACGTTTTCGGGTGTAGCCTGACGTGACCCCTTTTTCTTCCGCTTCTTAATAGTAGTGACACTAGAATTGGGAGAGGCCATGCTTTGTCTTAAATCCTCGTCCAAGCTGCTGCCTTCGCTATAGTCCCCCCAGTCTCTGCTCGTATTTGTGCCCTCGTCTGAGGATGCCTCAGACAAGGAGTAAAAATGTTCACCAGATTCGTGTACCGCTGTCCCTCCTTGTGCACCCTCACTTAGAGCAAGCAGGTCTATTTCCGTTACTAGATTATCCAAACTGCCCGTTGTTAATTTGTCAACTCTTTCCAGGACTTCATTTCCCACCATGCAGCTCTCAACACCAATCTGTCCTGGGCAAAGCTGCTTCTCATTTGGGTTTACATCAAATTCTTCTACTGCATTTATTGCTATTTCTTTTGAGTGCAACTGATCACTATGTACACTCACTAAGGCAACATCACAACCCGCTTCAACCGGGCCCAGCGGAGGTTCCATATTACGAACATTCTGCCTCTCAAACATGGCGGGCAAAGTCTGAGTTCCTTGTTTAAGCACACGTAAAGCAGCAACATTCTTCCCCCGACTTTCACATCCTTTTTTAAAATAAGCTTTATCGCTGCTAGGGGTACCGGGGGTGTCAGGAGCATTCTCACCTACTTCATCTGGGTCACCAGCAGTTTTCACCCCGTCTTTTCAACAGTCTTCCCCACAACTTGATCCTTGGTTTTCCCACTGCGCGTAGTAACCTTCGCTGTCTCGTTTACCTTCGCCGAAGCTTTCGGTGGCATCCTCTTTTTCGTCGTGGCTCCTCCTCGACCACGAACAACCACACAACGATACCCTAGCAGCAAAGCGGGGAGTCGCCAAAGTGGGACTCAATGCCAGGCCGTTAATAAACTGCCCAACATCCGTATCCAGCACCAGCTGTCCGCGTTCACACAAAATACTGTGGCTGTCGTTACAACCGCTGCTCTTCCAGCTGCTCTTCTGGTCTGCTCTCAGTTCGTGCTCTCTCCCAACGCCGCCGCTTCCTTCATTACGCTGCGGCTTCGCTCAGTTCGCACGGCGTCTCTACCATCCACAATAGCCGGATTAGAGCAGCACAACTAATATTAAACAGCCTCGTTCACTGGCCTCCACCTTCCTTCCTTTCAGCGGGTTACTTTCTCGCCGGATAACAAAAACCGCTCCTCTCCGCGAACGGCTATGAGCCTGGGACCAGGAGAGAGGATCTGAGCTGCCTACACAGCCCACGCCATGGCCGCCATCTTGCCTCCGGAAATTGGAGATATTTAGTGATAAGACGTTGCTTTCCCTGTAAATGTACTCCTGACAATGATTAGAATCCCATAAAACCTATTCTGACAAGTCAAATAGACCATCTGCAGGGGGCCTGTGTGGCTAGTCAAATTCCAGCCTTGTTTATGCAGGGAGGAACTAGTAATGAGCCGGATATTAATGCCCCTGGCTTACTGGAATCCTCAGTATCAGAGTGTTTTGATCTTGACTTTATAGGGAAATATATAGGGGGGACTTAAGGCGAAATAGGAGACATTTCCCAACTGGGTGTTTCATCAGCTGAAGCACAGTGAGTCACCTATCAACTGACTTGTGATTCCCTGTGACTATCTACCACAACCTTACTGGCCAACCACAATAGCCCATCTGTTTGAAAGGGGTCTATAAATATATATTCATTTGAAAATTATGGTAAGTACTTAGAGGTTAAATAGCAGGTATTTAAAAAAAAATCACTTAGCCTAAAAACCTAGTTTCTAAAATCTAGAACACTCCTAACTCCCCAACAACTGTATGCAAATGTTCCAGATGCAGTGGGAAAAGATCTTAACATAGCACTTGACAATGGCTCGAAATATTCCTTCATAATAGCGCCTTACCCGCCATCCCTGAAGCAAAGGGATCCTTTATGAAATACTATTTTGATGGCGCCTTACACCTACCCGACTTCACATCATTAATACCACACACTCTATTGCTGGTTGGCAGGGTTGCAGCAAAGTAGCCGCCCTACTGCACATCCTGTGGTCCTGCCCTCGCTTGGGGGACTTCTAAGATATGGTTATCTCTGCATCTCATAGACATAATGAAAGGACATGGGCAAGCTATCTGAGCAGTCTTTGCTTGGCTGGCCATCAGAGGGTATGTATCCACTCCATAACTCCTTAGCTGCCAAAAGCTATCTCACCTACTTCTGATGGCCAATACAGTTTCCTATGCCTTGGAGGGGAAGGGGGGGGGCGGGAGAACACCCGCCAACATGCGAGCTCTGGTTGCATAAACATTGGTACCTTAATAAGACATGAGAATAAATCTCACCTTTTCCCTAGATTATGGAACCCTTTTCTATCTTACTTTAACAATGAGTACAGAGGCCGGACGTGTCCTTATAACCGTGCAAGCCTTGGGGCTGATGGACCTCTCTTTGGTTTCTCGGTTTGGATTCTCTGTGGTCCTGGATGACTGATGAGCAATGGAACTTTTAACTGCTTGCATGAGTGGTCTGTGTTAGTGGGTGGGAATTTAGGAGGCGTTGAGAAGTTTCTGATTAGTGGTTGTAACACCCTGATATGGATATGTTTTATTTTCTTGTATTGCAAAATACTTTTTTTAACTAAAAACAAAATCCCATAAAGAATTTTCACTTTAAAATGATATGGTTATAACGCATACTTAAAACGACTGCAATGTGTCAGTTATGGTGATGGCAACCTATGCATTGCGCATGACTTTCAAATAGGAAAATTGGTTTCTGACATGTTTGATCACCCTGTCAATTCAACTGAAGGGACAGGGGTCTGAGCACAGGGAATTTTTACAAGGGAAGCCTTCATAATTATGTAGGTAAATATAATGTGAGTTTACCATGGTTGTTTTCTAGGAGGAAACGTTTTCTAAATGCCAGCTCGTTGAACCATCAATTGCCTTTCTAACTCTAGGCTTAACACCTGTTGTTGTGATTGAATAAATTAGGCTACACCTAGTCAACAGCAAAAACGCTTTCTTAAAATAAATGTTGACAACACCTTGTGGGTACTACCAGGAGGAAGAGTGTAAAGTTAGCAACAGTGTCCCTCGGCTTCTCATCACTGCTGTGCTCCCTTTGGTCTGAATGCCTAGATAGTGTTCATGTATGTGTGTATTGTGTCACCTGTCACTCTCTGCTAACATCTGTTGAAATGATGGTAGTGGACCATTCACACTCTGAGTCTATCACTACTTCTCTCCCTAACTTGGTGTGGGGAATGTGGTGAGAGTGACGTTGGCACATCCCCCCTTGCAGCTCTAGCTCCCAATCTCTGCATCAAACAGCGATGACCTAACTTTGCTCTTCCCTGCCTCTAGTTCCTATGTGCCACGACACTTCGCTTATGTCCCCAGGCCTCCGTTTACATGTGATCCTCCTTTCTTATGTTTAAATGCAGTGCCCCTCCCTAGCTACAGTTTAGATCACATCGACTACACCCCCAGCCACCTCTTTTAAAAAACGTCCTGCCTTTCATTAAGCAACCCACCCTTCTCACCGGCCCACTCCGATTTGTGGCAAAATACTTCCAATTCCAGTTGTGCCCTTAATCCCCCACACGCAGTGGCGGCTGATGACTTATGAAAGTGGTGGGGCGAAAACTAAACTAAAAATCTGTGCTTAGCATAGTGTGCCCTCCGCCTGGTGTTTTACTACTGCTATCATCGCATCCAGTTACATAATACAACCAGTAACAAGCCAAGACTATTGGCTTTGTAAATGGTAGTTAGTTGCATAAAATAACTAAGCAACAACTATGGCTTTGTTGCATATTTTGGAAATGCTTCAGCTCTGAAATGATGAGAATGTGAAAGAAATATAACAAGCCTCTTCGAAGTGACATCAAAATTGTGTATTGTTTTATTATTATTGAGTATTTTATATGACGCGGTGGCCTCTTGCACAGTGGCACAAGAATCCTTTGTTTGTGCATTTTGAAAGCAGCGCGCATTTCGCGTGGTACTGCTTACGTAGTCTGTGCCATAAAATGTGCATATTTCTATGGTATCAGTCCACACTGAGCAGAATCAGCACAGTTTAAGGCCGATACGTCTGACAACTTCATGGCACCAGCTGAGCCGACAGCGATGGTGGGTGGGCTTCGCAAAGACTCCCCCCCTACCACCAAACCACTTTTCTCTGAAAGTCTCTACCTTAATTCAACACCCCACCCCAATTTAAACTAAGCCCAACCCCACAGCTACCCTGAAATCTCATAAAATAAAATTTCCGGTCACATATAAATGCTTGTCTGATGCAATCAGCCGCATGACTGGGGGGGGAGGAGGGGGGTGTTCACGTGGGGAGGGGGGAGGCGGTTATTTATTGTGTTGTAAAGCTACGCAAATGAAATGGGATCTTTACAGCACAACAGTGACGCCACACGTGAGACCTAAAAAAACCAAAAGGTTGCTGGAGCTGCAGCCGATGTCCTGTGGTGTTTTCACACCTCTTAATGGACATCGGCTGCTTGCACTGCTACAACAATTGGATTGTGTGAACTACCTCTGTGAGGGGTGCTGGAGTGTCTCTGCAGACACAGCGCTGCCACTTCCCCCATCTCTAGAGCAATTTCAGGGCAGCAACTTCCCATTTCTTTTGGCTGCCCCTGTGCACCTCTGACTCGGATTTTACAGTGCACAGAGGCAGGAGGAGCATTGGTTGTGTTAGTATTTTCCCGTTTTTATATATAAATACAGACAAAAACCAAAAAGCTTTCTGTCTGTATTTATATGTAAAAATCCATTTAAACGGAAAACTGGGAGCCTTAGTTAATCCAACAAAAGGTTTTGCCACCAACGAAGGAGTCCAAACAATTGGGGAGATACAGCTTTCTTTATTAGACAGGACAGCAGGCCCAAGCTCGGTGGAATCACAGCAGTTCATTAATTAGCCGACACGTTTCGGGGACTCTTCCCTTCTTCATAGGCTGAACGTAACTGGCACAGCTTCCGCGAATTGTGCACTTAAATATCCATAAGTACACACCCAAGTGGGCGGGGTAGTGTTACAGCGCATGCTGCCCCACGGCATCTTGCTACTTGCAGTGCATATTGCGTTGCTCGTGTGAGCCGCTTTGCTGGCAGTCAATAAACACAAATTAAAACTTCAGTGGGTAGCTTGTAACCCTCCTTGACTTGTGCGTGCGCTTCTTTGCCCCGTCTCTAGCTTCCATCCTGACACGATGTCGACAAATGACGGCATCCAGGTCTGCAATGCAGCGGGCCTCCTTCACGACCTGACAAATGGCCGGTATAATCCAACAAAAGGTTTTGCCACCAACAAAGGAGTCCAAACAATCGGGGAGATACAGCTTTCTTTATTAGACAGGACAGCAGGCCCAAGGTTAGTGGGATCACAGCAGTTCATTAAATAGACGACCCGTTTTGGGGACTCTTCCCTTCTTCATGGGCTGAACGTAACTGGCACAGCTTCCGTGAATTGTGCACTTAAATATCCATAAGTACACACCCAAGTGGGCGGGGCACTTTGTGGATACAAATTTGAGATGTCATCAATGATGTCATGAGTGATGTCACTGACCATGTCATGAGTGATGTAATATGTGACATCATCAGCAGTGCATTGCACGCGCAAGTTATAGTGAGTCCAACTAACTATAACGTGGTAATTTCAATGGTTTTATGCGAGTAAAATTTCCACCTAACTATAACTGGTGTGAAACCTATGGTTTTTTCAGTGAATATATATATATATACATATTTGTTTTTTATTTATTTTTTATTTTCTTTCATCCAAAAGTTGCGGAGAGGTACACAATGAAAGGCAGACCCCAGCCTTGCTATTTAAGAGACTGCCTCCCTACGCATCTGTATATGAACAAGCCACGACATGTGATCAAGGAGCAGGAGCTCCGAAACATGTTGGGTGAGGCGATGAAATATCCTGATGTGCTCGCTGAATTGACTCAAAATTGTCATGGAAACCACATATAAATAAGGTTAAGACAGTCCTACTACAAAACACTATACCAATTGTCAAGAAACAACAAGCCACTGAGACCAAGGCAATTTCCCCTGCGCTGGAGGTCTATAGATGTAGCGCTCAAACAGCAGCCGTTTATGGGTCCAAACTATGGGGCGGGGAAAACGTTAATTTACTAATCTTAGGGGTCTTGGGTTTTTACATGTTTCAAATTCAAAGTGATGCAGATGTTTGCATCTCTTCCCCAAAATACTCCATTGAGCCCCTTGTTTTATGATATTGGCATTAAGAGGTCAGAGCACTTGGCGAAACTGAGACCTCTACTATACTGGACCAGAATTTGGGTCACAGAAGAATTAAACTCATATAGACAAGCTTTGTGAGAGTTACTGAACTTGATTGCCAACTTACATTTCTTTGGTTTAGCTGCTTGCAAAACTGTTTTTTCAAGTTGGGTCTGAATAGATTCTGGACAGACCCTAGCACGTTGACTGCAGGTTCAAAAAATTAACTAAAGTACATTTATTGGAATTTTATCTTGAACAAGGCCACACTAGACTGTACAATGGGAAGGCTTACCCCACAATTCTTATCTTTTAAGTCGACTCTAAGTTTTGAACTTTTTTGGGATGAAATTCAACCTAAAATTCTCTTTTTGAAATATTGTTACAAGACCCTCCAGATTAATTAATTTATAGTCAAGTGGCCATCTCACCAAGCAGCAGGGAAGGAATCTAAATGTACTTTATTCTCGTTAGACGCCAAAGAAAATATTGCACATATTTTATTTTTCTACCCAAAATACGCTAGCTTCAGAGGGAAATGGATAAAGCCGCTGTGCTTGAGGTTAATGACTAGGAAATTTCCGGAGGCGCTAAGAATACTGAAAACAGATAGCTCACGATGAATTGTATGAGGCGTCAGTAGATTCTTACTTGCCGTGAGCTGTTTATGGAAAAAGATAGGTTTATAATTGTAATGTTTGTAGATTATACTATGTTTTATTTGTCAACAGTTATACTTATGTTATATTGCATTATGCTGAAATTGGCTTTTTACTAATGGTTATGTCGAATGTTTTACTTATTTTACATGATAATGCGTTTTTAGGACAATGGCAACTAAATCGAATAATCCTGATTGTTATATTCTTCTATGCCAAAATCAGGGTGGTGTCCCCCACTTGACACTTGATTACTTTGGACACAAGGCTTACACCTATTCACACTCTTACCCACACAACTAAACTACTGAACCCAATATATGTAAGAATATTACATTTATTTATTATACTAGCAGCATCGATTCTTTAACCCCTTGCGAGCTGCCTCCCTAGTGCTGCCGTCGGCCTTCGGCCGACGGAACCCCGCCCACTTTTTAGAACGCCCACACCGCAGCGGAAAAACCGCTGCGGTTAAGGCATTAAAAACAGTGATATTGGTTTAAAATAAAATAAAACAAAACCCTACTATATTCTCATGTTATTCACAAATTGGTATCTTTCATATATGCAGGCACAGTTTATGTAACAATACATACACAATAAAAATATATTCATTCATCAAAGTCATTTTTTTTAAACCACATTGATATCTCACATCTGTCCATGCAGATGCACAGAATAAATACAGAACCCTAAAGTTGTTGACGCGGCGTTTCGGTGGATGGAAGTCGATTTGAACCACCTTCTTCAGGACTCTAACTTTAATGACAACAGTAATCTATTAATTAAAACATACATGAAAAACATAATTACTACTAATTAACAATAACAAAATCACATATAAAAAGTTCAGTACTGTTATATATCCATATTCACCGTGTTCTAACCACTACTCAAACCTCACTCATAGCAGATTAAAAAAGGGGTTGTGGAAAGGAAAGAGGGGTCTAGTTATTTAATAATTTGCACTTGCCCTGCGCTGAATGATGGTATGTGCAAATACCTGTATGTTGTCTTTAAGGGTATATGTTGTTATTCCAGAAATACCTCCAGGATATATTACGTTCTGAAAACAATAGAACATGGTATCTATGCCACTCAATTCTATGGTCTAAGTCACTCCCGCTAGTGCATCACTCCAACAATCTCCATTACCTTCTAAGGGTAATTTAGTATACCCCTGATCTGCTCCAGTTAGTTCATAAACTCAACTACCAATCTCTATTCTGCTCTGGCACTCTGTGAAGATAAAACACCTATCATGGTATGATCCTGGCATCCCTTTTTCAATTTCTTATACTTATAGGGCCCTGTTTTGAGCAGATATAGCTTAGCTATCACTATTTTGTCGCTCCCAAAGTTTCCTTTTGGGTATGTGGATGAGGCGATGCTATTATTTAATCACTCCTCTCCTCGAGCGGTCTTCTATCTTCCATTAAAGTCAGAGTTCTAGTTTGTAAGTATACAGGGGGAAAATACGATATAATTTCTAATTCTCATGGTCTTTATGGAGATACTAAATTACTTAAATATTTGAGGCATATTACAAATTTGTTAGCTTGCTCCGTTAGATCTAATAGTGACCTTGTGCTATTATATTAATTAAAAAGGAACAAATACACTCCCAAAATACCCGTACCAATTCTAAATTCTGCTCGAACTCGTGCTTCCTATAACATATTACCTGTTTGATAGTCATTGGAGTCTGTGGTCTCACCGGATATTAGATCCATTGGATACTTCCATTTAGGAAGCCCATGTGCCCATTCTATAAACTCACACACTAAATAGCTTTCCACCCGGCGCTCCCATTATATTTATCGTGTGGCTGGTTCTACGTGGGACAATATAATTTTTCTTCCCACATGCTTGGCTTTAAAACTACCATGAATCCAGCCCAAAAAAACAAAATGTGTCACAGGGTCCTGCGCTTTCTTTAACTAGGCACCCGGGTGAGCCAGGTCCCGGGGGCAATGATCAAAATGCATGCAGGGGCACGAGGGTACCCGCAGCCCTGGGGACCGCCACCTCCCCGGGGCTAATTTTGTTGAATGTGAGGGGCCACGTGGCCCCCCATGCAGCCCAAGGGGCCGCCACCTTCCCAGGGCTAACATTGTTAAATGCGGAGGCCACGTGACGCCCTCGCAGCCCCAGGGACCATCACCTCTACTGGTCTATATTCATTAATGTTCAATAATGAGGAATGACTCTAAGGCCTCTGTTTTCTTGTGATTAAGGAAAGTAGAAAGAAAAACAAATGGTTGATTAAAAGGGTTCTGCTTCACCTGCTGATCCATGGTTGTCAGAGCGCTAGGATATGAGGGGGACAGTGGGCAAGCACTGACCCGCCTAATTGATGTATTACCTACTTGTCTTTCACATGCAATAATAATAGAAGAATACCAGCCTGAGTGCGGAATATAACATATGTGGTTTTTGTCATTGACAGAGTGATTCAGATGATTGATGCAAATAAAGAACAGCTACGGAATTTGTTCCGCAATTACAACGTGTTGGATGTGCAGCCTGCCACCACAGTGCAGGCACAAGCGGATCTCTCTGCTCTCCAGGTAATGATTCCTTCAAGACACAAACAAAGCTTCAGTTGTACTATGTGCACCAGCAAGGTATCCGCTTAATGCAGCACAAGCCATCCTGTGTGCTTCAGGAGAAAACCTGTCCTGATACCACAATGGGCACGTCGCATTAGGGAAAAGAATGCTCTGATTTCATTCGGGCTTGAATTCTTGCAGTCTCTGCCTAGTAAAAAAAAGGCCTCTGAAACTGTGCTACCACAGAAGTACATATAACTAACCACACCAGAGAAAAGTTACAAAAACAAAAGGAAAGGAAATAAACCAAACAAACCAGTATTTTCGTAACTGTGCTTAATGTATAAAATATGTATAAATATATATATAGTTTATAGTACACACTTTTCTATTCATGTCCACTTCATTTTTCACGAGAATTTAGCTAACTGTGAATGGTTGATACATGATAAAGGCTGTCTGTAGTAGGGCATTAGATATGTAACAGAGCTTGATTGTTTGGAAGAAGTTGGTTTTCTCTGAACAGTTGTATACTGATCGAACACTGTGTGCAATAGTGGTTACCCATCTATATGTGGTTTAATTTCACTATGAGCTCAGTTACTCATGAAGTGTTTCCTATAGAGTCAATGTTGCACATAACAGAAACTTACTTTTATACCGCTAATGTCACATGCTTTTCTTAGAGAAATGTGTATACAGAAGTAGCTTGGATGATGTCATCAGAGATGTCATCAATAATGTTATTTGAGATGTCATCAATAATGTCATAAATGATATCATAGTGTCATGAGTGATGTAATATGTGAGATCATAAGCAGTGCATGGTTGTGGGGCAAGTTATAGTTTGGCTTGCTACCTATAACTGGTACATTTCTGTGGGTCTTTGTGCTCTAAACATTACATAGGCACTGACATTTTCTCTTAACTATAAGGTCACTTTAGTCTTTGATTTTTTTAGTGAATTTGTAAGGGGGGGTTTAAATGTAGACTAAGATATACTCACAATTCCTAACTATAATGTTACTTTAATCAATAATTTTTTCAGTGAATTTTTAGTTTTCTTTCAACGTAAAGTAATATTACCATACGTAGAGCCAACCCCCACCGTGCTTTGCGCAGCATGTGGTTGGACAGAGGGCCTGCAGCCAACCCCTTCCAAAAAAGCAAGGGTGTGGGATTGGCCGCAGAGCTAGGCAGCTCGTTCTGGCCCTGAAACTGACCCTCAGTGGACAGTCAACCTCAGCCATTCATGGCCTTCATTTGTGTGCTGCGTGCAATTGGCCGCATGGCCTGGCCCGTAGTCAGGCCCTTCAAACAACCCTCCACAGGCAGCCAACCCAAGCCTTGCATGCCCTTTGGCCACGCAGAGTAGAGTTGGCTGCAGGCCCTGTGTCCAATTCCCTGCAGGCAGCTACCTCCCTTTAGAGGGAGGGTGTGTGCTGGCCACCATTCCAAAGCCACTATTTGCCCATAGGACCCCATTCCCGGTGGCCTAAAACATTTATATTAAGGAAGGGGGTGCACTGCTCCCTACTGGAGCCCAAATGGGAATCGGAGACCCATCCCCGGTGCCATGCTCTAATTGTAGGGGTGGGAGCATATGAGCCCCCTCCCTGAACCTAATGATGCCATGGGGACCCCATGCCTTGGGGCCAAACATATTTATGTTAGGGAGGGCACGTGGCCCCACTCCCCGAGCACAAATGAGACTAGTGGACTCCGTCCCCAGGGTCAAAGACTCTTCTTTCAGAGGAGTGAGTGCATGCCCCCCTATCCGAGCCCAGTTCAGGCCAACCATGATGGAGTGTTCGGATACAGGGACCAGGTTAGTCCCACGGCAAAGTTACCTTCTCAGTCAAGACAAACAGTCCTGTTTGCAGTGGACGGGGCCATGAGGAGCAAGAAAGCCTCATGGGCGGCAGTACACAGCCTATTCAAGTGTAAGTAGTGCTGTGCCAACTCCTCCCTCTCATCCTGCCAGTGATGGGCCATTCAGGCACACCTAATCCCTCTATAGTGTGTGGCTGTCTAGCAGGAATACACAAAGACCAACTGTCAGCTACACCCACTCATGTGACCCAGAAACAGTCTGCTGGCACTAAATGGTTAAGGCAGGAAATTGGCAACTTTTAAAAATTAGCATTTTCTAAATTGTAATTTAAATTCCAACTTCACCATAAGAGAGGATTAGTCACTGCAATTCCAAAGACACCAAACATGAACTTGTTACCTTTTCCTATTTGAAGTTACAGCATGTTAAATGTAATAAAGTAACTCCTATATTATCCTGTGGGAGAGGTAGGCCTTGCAGAATTGAAAAACATGTAAGAATTTTTTACTACCAGGACATGTAAAACTTAAAAGTACATGTCCAACTTTTTAAATACACTGCACCCTGCTCTGAGGGCTTTCCAGGGCCTACCCTAGGGGTGACTTATATGCATTAAAAAGAAATGTTTGGGCTAGCAGAAGATTTATTTTGCCAGGTCGACATTGCAGTTTAAAACTGCATACACAGGCTGGGATGGCAGGCCTGAGACATGTTTAAAGGGTTACTGAAGTAGGTGGCACAATCGGTGCTGCAGACCCACTAGTAGAATCTAATTTACAGTCCCTGGGTACAGGCACTACCATTTTACAAGGGACTTACAAGTGAAGTAAATATGCCAATTACACAATGTTTTTGGGAGAGAGCACACACGCTTTAGCACTTATTAGCAGTAGTAAGGTGCTCAGGGTCCTTAAAGCTAACAAATACTGGTTCAGAAAACAGGAAGTTGAAGGCAAAAGGTTTGGGAAGGCCCTGCAGAAAGTACCAAGTCTAGCTGGTACTGAATCCAGTGACTGGTAAAAGGAGGTTGTAATGAACATTGAAGGGGTATAGGACACACAAACATGTTATAACCTGTTCAGCATGTGTGAAGTAGATGCCTGGTTGATTCATGGTAGTTTGCTGATATTAGTGGTGTCACTGTTCTGATTCTTCTTGACCTGTCAGCAACAAATGACACTTTCAACATTGCTATAGTGTGGGGGAGACTGCAACAAGGCCCTGTACTTAACTCTCTCCAATGTTTTGTCTCAGGGCCCGTCTCTCATCAGAGCAACTATGCAGGGCTCCTTACAGTCATTGAGCCTTTTTAACATTATGTTGAGGCACTGACAAGGCAATAATGGCACTCACCTCCTTGTGGCTAGGCACAATAATCTAATCTTCCTCTACCTGGATGAACAGGGTGGTCTGTTATTTCATTATGGCAATACCTGTGTGAGGCCAGAAAATCAACAAGCTTGCATTTGCTGAGACACAACTCGCCCACAACTGAGGTGGTAATACCGGAAGGTCACCAAATCTCATGGAATGAAGAAGGCTAGCAAGACTGAAGGGATTAGGCCCTGTCTTGGTCTCTACTATTAAAAACGTAGAAGTCAAGTTTGATTCAGATTACGGTAAACCAAGCCAAAGGTATGCTGCTACAGCTGCCTCCTATTATCACAACTCCCATCCATCCTGCAGCCCACATCATTCATTTTCTGTCTTGTGCTGTGAGGGATAGCATTTTGCCTGATCACAAACGGCCTCCGGAATTGGAGTGCCAGTGCTGGTGTACCTGAGCTGCTGGGACTCTCCTTTATTTTTACAATTTGGCAATATGTTTTGCATATTATAAATATGTATGCAGACAAATATTAAAAGTGCATAATTGCCAAGGTAGGGCATTATCAATGTAACAATGCTTGATTTCAGTGCCTAATTTTGTGCACTTATTGCTCAGGGCCTGATCTATGTCATACCTGTCAACTCACACGGTGCGGTGACAATATGTTTCATGAAATATGTCTGCACTGTCTCTCGGTGAAGGACATATTTCATCAAATGGAAAATCCATGCCTGGGTAAACAGTGTTGCCTCCAGTAAAAAACACCATAGATGGATCACTGATTGGGCTGGATTTGTTGTCCAACTCCTGCATGTGTGTAAACATTTTAAAATTCACTGCCGCACCAAGGCCTCCTGCCTTATCATGAGACAATGTCACACCCATTGCCAGAAACTACATGGACTGGGTCCCCTGCTTCAGGGTAACAGGTAACAGGTCCATCAATCACAGTAGGTAGTGCAGCGCTAGTGTGTTATCAATGACCACTCATCACTTGCCAATAGATTATTATTGGGCCATCCCCCTCCTTTGCCCCGAGTTGGACCAATGTAAAGATCAGTGTCCCACATTTTAGCCGCCCAACACCCCAGCATACTGCACAACCACTAGCCAGTGAGTTAACGCCTAAACCGCGGCGTTTTTTTCCGCCGCGTTGCAGGCGTTCTATTGAGTGGGAGGGGCTCCATCGGCCCGTTGCCCGACGGCAGCACTGGGGAGGGAGTGCTCCCGTCGGCCGTTGGCCGAGGAAGCACGGAAGGGGTTAATAGAAGAAGAAAGCAGTGTGTTAATAGACGAAGCAAGCAGTGTGCTGGACTTATGACGAGTGCACTGCAGCAGCAGGCCTCAGATTAATGAAGGTGGCGCAGTACGTAACGATTTAACATTGGGCAAGAGAAAATAATAACTACTTTATCAGGTCCTCAACATCTTTGACCTTGCCAAATCAAGTTCTTGCCTTGACCCCATGCCTTCTATCAAACCGGGTCCATCAAAGCATGCTTATTAGTGAATGGGATGATGTGGAGTAGCAACCAGATCTGCCAACCTTGCAACTGGGGAACCCGATTTGAGTCTCGGCGTCGGCTCAACACATCCTGGTATTTTGGGCAAATCACTTAATCTCCCTGTGCCATGCCTAACTAAAATGAATGTGTCCTTACGTTGCAAGGTAACTGGATTTGCCAGATTCAGAAATTTCCTCAGTGGAGTCTTGACATACAAATTGACAGCACAGCACCCTTCACCCCTGCTGCACTCTCCTCAGTACAGGAAGACATCGCTTGACACACTTCCACCTATATTACTGACTCATCGCTGCTGAGAGACTCCCCAAACAGTCTCCACATTGTGCGCTCTCTCTTCGTTGGTGAGAAACTCCCATAGACTGGTTCACATTTAACTCTCATTTCTCAGTGGTGGGAATCTCACCAAACACTCTATTTTTCTATTTTTCGACAACTGGCAAAATATACTGACAGTTTACCTCGTGCTGGGATGAGGCCTGATATGCCTGTGAAATGTTTCATTGCTCTTTGTGAGAGAAAACTGGCTTTCCACATACACTGCCCTACAAGTCCTAAACAATATCTTTCACTCCAAGCCCTAACTTGTCATCTCATGATCCCAGAAATTCTTACTGAGGCCTCACCTTCTAATATTTATCTTCCCTTTGTATAAATAAGAAGCAATTGAGATGTTTATGTTGATTTGTTGAACCCTGTTTGTGCTTGCAATCAGGGCCGACTCTAGGGCAGTGAGATCAGTGCAGTCGCACCTGGTACTGACTTTGGTAGGAGATGCTGTATTTAAAAATAAATTTGGTTTAAAAACGTGTCAACTTCCTGTGTGTCCGGCAGTTTAAGGCAACAGTAAAAATGAAAAGATATTTAATGTTCCTCCTGCTGAGATTAAAATTGTATCTAGTGGCAATTTTTTCTCATCATAATGCAGCGGAGAGGGTTAATGTGCCTGCTGAAAAGGTTGTGTACTATGCAGATCCCAGAACTGAGTGTGAGTAAACTATGAGTAGCACTACAAAAAAATGGAATGCATGTCTTGATTGAGGCTATGGAGAGATGAGGTGCACTGTTGTAGAGTGGTTGAGAAGGAGTTCATGGAGAAGGAGGTTATGGGGGGCGCCAACAAAGACTGTTACACCCTTTGCCACCAGCATTGAAGCTGGCCCTGCTTGCAATTATACACCACATGCTGCCCGTAATGCTGAGTACAATATTCCACTTGATTTCATTCAGACAACTGCGACGTTCTGGACCTTACACGTCATATAGGACAAAAGGTCAGCTACAGGGCACCTTCTGGTAGCCACAGCTAGAATGATCTTAAATTGAGGTGTAAACACATGGGAAACCATAGTGTTGATTGAGCAGCCACTCAACGGAGACCCACATGAAGTGCTGACATTCTGTAAAACAAAGAGATAGACCTTTCAAGTGGGAACAGCTTGGAATCCTGACCTCGAAATGTATAAAGGCATCTCCTTTTCAACATTGGCTCTCTTACAGTCCTTTGGGATAGGGATTATAGAATACCCACTACTTGTTACTGTCACGCTGCTTCACTTCAGCCACCATCTTTGATGCAAGCATATTGCGTCTGCCCAGGGTTCATCAAAGGAACCTTTGCCACTGGTGCTAGTCTTCTGGCACTTGAGACCTCCATCAAAGCATTTGCAAACTCCACTTTCATTCCCGCACATGCGTTGCATTCATCTCCTCAAGGTAGTGATCAGCACTACTTTCTGAAGCTAGGCTCGCCTTCTGTAATGTAATGGTGATACTCATGCAAAGTGCTCCAATACCTTCGGGTCGAGGTCACGCTATATAAAACTGTAAAAAAACTCTTGCTCAGAAACTATCCCCTTCAAACAGTTCTCTCGATACTCTTCCACACCCCACTACAGGTTTCTGGCTGTTCTCGCTGGCAACCGCATGAAATTCTATTTTTCGTCCAGTCAAAACTATCTCAGATTAGAACCACTGAATGTACTTCTCACTGACTCAACTCGTCCTCCCTCATACATGCAACCTCCTATCAAAACCTTATTTGAGGAAGACTCCTTTGCTGAAATTCAGATCGAATATTACATCTGGCTTTCAGCAGTGTCAGTGGAGGATGTGGGAGGACCAATAAACTCAGTGGATGGAGCCCGAGGAGGAAGTAGGGTTGGGCCAGGGAAGTGGGTGGAGCCTCCTAATAAAATTGAACAGCTGCACTTAATATTTTACAAATTAAGCACTGCTTGTTTTACATACATAACTGAGTAGCCATGTTTAGCTTTATAAGGTACTTCAATTTTCTCAGTGACATGAAACCCTACGAGTTGTACACAGCCTATACAAATGCTCCTAATATAGCTTAACAGGTGAGTGAAAATCCAGTGATCCCAGGTAAACGCAAGGGATTGGTTGTGCAGTCAGTACTACTCCTCAAGTGTAACATGACCAAGCACCGGGTGAGTTCTGAAAAAGACTACATTTGAAGGAAATGGATACATTGTGATGAGCCTATACCGCTTATGATTTCACATTCCTTTCCATCCACGTGAACTCGAGGGGCATTATAAACAACAGGGTCGAGGCAGAATGAGCATATCAAGGTGAGACAAATGTGTACCCAAGAGAACTCAGAAACAGGTTTCAGAGGAGTGACTGGGTAGGCTGTGTTGGTCATCTGGGGGGTCGTTGTGTGCGAGTGTTTGTGTGCATATTTAACTCAGAAGATGAAAACTGCGCCAGCCCCATAGAGCTGTATGTCAGAGTACTAGAAACAAAAAGATTATCCTACAAAAATATTTTATCCAGAATACCGACCACCTCATTATTGTGTAGACAAGCATGTATATAAGATATATGTATAGATTTACTGTTCTCAACTGACTGTTTATCTCGAACAGTTACATCGCTGAGTTGCCTATAGGTGGCATTACAGAAAAAAATATCTACATTTACCTGTGTTTAATTACCTTCATCTTATTGTGGTAGTTAATAATCTGGGTGCTGGAACGCTATTCAAAACGTGATATTTTAGTTGTATACCGCTTCCACCAATTAGTACTGGGTTGTCCGACTCACTGACAGGACCAACACTATCGGATGGGACCGGTCCTTAAAACAAATGTATAATTTTCAAGACTAACAAAACTTTTTAATATTGCAAACGAATGTTTATTTGTTTATGTGATTTCTCCTGATCAACCATGTGTACACCCAGTTCTGTCTCTGCGTCACGTTTGCTAGGTCTTCCTCTGGTTACATTTGGCAATTCAACTATAATAGACAATATTGTAAACGACACATCAGAACTCTACGATGCAGCCCTCGTTTTGAGGGGTACTGTTGTGACCCGACAGCGTGGGCAATGGACAGTGGGGCATTAGGACCCTGTGGGGCCTCAGGCAGTGTGACCAAGTCACCGGACACCAGATCCGGTGATGGGGACAGGAAGGGGACACACAATGGCTAGGAGGCAGATGGGGATGGACGTGCTGACCAGCAGCTGACCAGATGATAACCCGCTGTAATACGCAATGTAAATAAAGGAGTATAAGAAGAAACTGTGTCCCGTGTGTGATGTATCTCCCGGCACACAGACAGAACATGACAACTGGCGACGAAGGGTGGGATGAAAGAAACCCCAAGCGTGTCTGGAGGCTTGAGTGCGCTGCGGAAAAAGCCCACCGAGTGCCCACCTCGGCGGCGGAATAGCGTTAAACAAAGCGCCTACCGAGTGCCCACCTCGGCGGCGGAAGAGTGTGGCCGAAGAAAACGCCTACCGAGTGCCCACCTCGGCGGCAGAAGCGTGTGGCCAAAAAAAACGCCTACCAAGTGCCCACCTCGGCGGCAGAAGTGAAGGAAATTGCCCTACCTTGATGGGTGACTCAAGCGGTGGACCACGACTCCGGTGAGTGAAATCGCCGCCTAACTGGCCCCCCCCCCGCCGAAGAAATGAGCAGAAACGACCGAAATCTCGCTGAAAACGAGATTCCCGGCGGCCATCTTGAAGTCAGGCAATATTGACCAACCCCCTGCGAGGGATGATCGGCGGCCATTTTTAAGTCAGGCAAAGAGCCTGAAAAAGAAAGTAAGGACTGACAAGCAACAAAAAAGAATTGGCAAGTAACAAAAAAAAAAATAATTTGGCAAATACAACAGTTGTAACAAATAAGGATTGGTAAATGCAACAGACGGAACAAACAAGGATTGGCAAATGCAACAGACGGAACAAACAAAAATTGGCAAAGCAATAGAAGTAACAAATAAGGACTGACAAGCAACAAACAAGCATTGGCAAGCAACAAACAAACATTGGCAAATACAACGGCTGTAACAAAAAAGCATTGGCAAATGCAACAGAAGAAATAAACAAGTATTGGCAAATGCAACAGATAGACAATAATGGAGTGGCCGTTTTAGGGCCAAATAACGTCGAAAAAGAAGGAAATGAGAAAGGAAAGACGACGAGAAGTAGAAATAAATAAAACAAAAAGCCAGAAATAAGGAGAATAAAGGGGCATATTAAGGACAAGAAAGGGCAAAGACGACCAAAGGGACATTTTGAAGGGGACATTCAAGGAAAGGCCATAGGAAAAAGGAGAGCAGCCATTTCAAAGACAAGCAAGGGGCAAAGAAGAAGAAGAACATAAGACAAGGTGAATAAAGGAGAACGTGAGCAAGAAGAAAAGACGGGAAGAAAAAGAAGATAAAGAAGAATGAAGGATAAATAACAAAAAAAAAAAAAAAAAAGAGCGCACAAGTGGAAAAAGAGCAATAAGGCAAAGGAAGATGATGGTGCAATAAGAAAAGAGATTACGAGAGAATAACAAAATGACAAATAGAGAAAGAGAAAGAAAGAAAGAATATATACACATATAAGAAAAAAGAACAAGAGAGTGGAAGAAGTCGGAGAAGGCTAATTAAAAGACAGAAAAGAGACACAACAATATAAAGAAAGAAAGAAAAGGAGAGAAAGTAGAACAACAAAGAGAAATAAAAGGACAAAGATCGCACAAGGACGAAGAAAGAGCAAAGGAGAAGTTACAAGGCAATAAAGAAAAGAAGAAAGAGGAGTAAAATAACGAGGAAAGAAGGGACCAAAGAAAAAGGAAAGAGAAAAGGAGAACATAAAAGAAAAAGAGAGAAAAAGGAGACACAAAGACAACAAAAAAGGGACACGAAAGAGACACAAGAGAAAAGACAAGGAGAGCCTAGAAAAGGCTAAAAGAAAAGGAGAATAACAAAAGAAGAAGAAGAAAAAAGGACACAAAAGGGACACAAGAGAAAAGGACAAGGAGAGCCTAGAAAAGGCTAAAAGAAAAGGAGAATAACAGAAGAAGAAAAAAAAAAAAAAAGGACTCAAAAGGGACACAAGAGAAAAGGACAAGGAGAGCCTAGAAAAGGCTAAAAGAAAAGGAGAATAACAGAAGAAGAAGAAGACAAAAGGGACACAAGAGAAAAGGACAAGGAGAGCCTAGAAAAGGCTAAAAGGACAAGGAGAGCCCAGAAAAGGCTAAAAGGACAAGGAGAATAACAGAAGAAGAAGAAGGAAAAAGACACAAAAGGGACACAAGAGAAAAGGACAAGGAGAGCCTAGAAAAGGCCAAAAGGACAAGGAGAGCCTAGAAAAAGGGGTAAAAAGGAGCAACACGGAAAGACATACCGCAGGAGAAAGAGCAAAAAAAAAAAAAAAAGAAGAAGAAAGGACAAAGACATGCAATGAGCAGAGCGGACAAGCGCCACCAAGGAAACAAAGGCAAGAGGCACCTCAGGGCCAGGACCAAAGGTGTTGAGACAGAATGAATATAGAGACAAGACAACAAGTTCTCCAAAGAGTCACTGGCGGTGACGAAAGTGAAAGGATAGATGATAACGGCTGCCGACGAACAACAACGAATAACAAGAAATAGATAGCATTTCAAGGACAAAGAAGGCAGAGGAAGAAGAAATGGCAGCGACAACGGCAGCCACATGGACGGTGGAAGATAGAGGACAAGGAAGCGATGGAGACATTAGATTCATGAAGAAATGTAGAATGACAAGTACTCTCTCTCTCTCTCTCTCTCTCTCTCTCTCTCTCTCTCTCTCTCTCTCTCTCTCTCTCTCTCTCTCCCTCGTTCGTTCACCCCCTTCCATATAATTGTGAATGAGGACTATGGTAAATGTGTCACGAACTTTTGTTTGCAACAAGGGGGGAGGTGTCGTGACCCGACAGCGTGGGCAATGGACAGTGGGGCATTAGGACCCTGTGGGGCCTCAGGCAGAGTGACCAAGTCACCGGACACCAGATCCGGTGACGGGGACAGGAAGGGGACACACAATGGCTAGGAGGCAGATGGGGATGGACGTGCTGACCAGCAGCTGACCAGATGATAACCCGCTGTAATACGCAATGTAAATAAAGGAGTATAAGAAGAAACTGTGTCCCGTGTGTGATGTATCTCCCGGCGCACAGACAGAACATGACAGGTACCTCGAGTGATCACCTATGCTGTGTGATGAACACTGAACCCATTTTAAGAGACAAGAGACTTTCCTTGTGCTGTGTCTGTCTGGCTCTGACTCATTAAACTCCTCTTTTCGAGGCTCTAGATGTCTCACAGCAGTGAGGAACAGTAGTCTGGAAGGATCCTGGCAAGGCGCATGGTTTAATGAGGTGACTTAATGTGTACTTCACAGCCCATCCACAACTGCGACCGATTTGATGTCTCGGCAAAAGAGATATGTTCCCCTCTGCATTTGTATTTCGATCAGCTACAGTATATGCCTTTGTTCCACACTTGTAAAGAGCTGTTTCTTAAACAATGAAACCGTGCTTATCAGTTTGTTAATATGAGGCTGACAAGATACACAGCATGGCCATTGAAGCAGCAGAACAATTTGCAATTTCCGAAAATTTGCTGCATTCCTTGGGATGAAAGATAGCATTAGGCGTTAAGCCAATTGCACTTTAGCACTGTTGGTAGACCAGTTGACTGGTTAAAAATCAGCTGTAAAGCTTTTCACAAAAGCCACATCCTTGGCGAAGCAGTTATAGTGGAGTCACAAAATGAAGCATGACAAGGAATGGTCCTTAGGGATTTTGCTTATGCCTGGATGTGTCATAATCTAGGTGAAAGTTATGCTTTTGAAGGGACAATCTGCTGCAAAATGCACTGTTATTGGAGCACTGTCATCATATTATTAATAACCTCCAGGTATTCTTTAGGGGTGGGCGGAACTCGCAGAGTTTCACTCTGCAGAATTGTCGGAGTTGCGTAAAAACTCCATGAGATTCTGTGTAGTTTCTCCAACAGGTGGAAAATATGCAGCTCGCCCTGCAATCAAACACCGGGAGCGCGAGCAGTTCTGAAAAATCAGCGTGAATGGCACAATGCATTGTGCCAGAGCTCACAGCCATTGGAGTTGCTTTTGGTGCTGCTCAAGTAGAAAATCTACTCAAGCGGCAGCAAATCTACTCAAAGGGCAGCCCTCTGAAACCTACCATTCTCGACCACCAGCGAGCGCTTGCCTTAGGATATTGAACTAGAAGGGGGTTTATCTCCGCTTTTTTGGCTTTAAAAGCCAAGAAAGCGGAGATAAAATGATCTCCTATTACCTAGCTGTCGCTAACACCAGTTAGCGACAGCTAGTAGGAGATAGCGACCATCTTGGGCCCCGCTTTGCATGTCAGTGATATTTATCACTAATGACATGCAAAGTGGGCGTGCCAAGATGTTAGCGACTGGAAACAGTCGCTAACATCGCTATCTCCTATTACCAACTTTTGGAGATATTCGCGCTAAGCGCGAATATCTCCAAAAACTAACACCTGCCCTGAGCAGTTCTTAGCCATGTTATCCAATGGGAGGTGGATAACATGGCTAAGAGCATTAGCTCGGTAATGCATGAATATCGCTGACTTTTCAGCGATATTCATGCATTGCGGCCGTTTTTTATCGCATTTGCGATAAACCTTGATAATAGCAAGGTTTATCTGCGATAATTTCTGACGATGCTTAGCGTTAAAAAATTTGTTGCTAAGCATCGTTAGCGATAAATATCGCTTAACGTTGGTAATATGGCCCTAGGGGCACAAAATATCGCTCACCAGCTCACGTTCTCTGGGGCCTCGAGGGAGAAAAATGCCACCACGTTGTGATTTCCGGAATTTGGCCAGAACTCCGCATTAAGGAGTAACTCGGAGTGACCAAAATTACACCAATTCTGAGGGCGGAATGACACGTTTCGCTCACTCCTTGTATTCTTGCCCGTCATGATGGCCAGGACAGCGTCTGTGCTTAGTTTGTGTATTCACAATACCTGTTCTTCCACAATGTCCATGAGGTTCTCTTTTTTGTGCTTGATGGATTGCATGTTGCTTTAAACACTGCTGTGTCACTTCCCCTTCTGGGAAGAACTTGGTGGTTATGTTGCCAGTCACATCGCATCCCAGAGCATCAGATATCCTAAAGAATTGAGGCTGGTGTCCTGTCTATGTGTTGTACTTTGTGGCTCTTAATGTTGTGGTCTGAGTGACGAGTCCTCCCATATACAAAGTGTATTACGTGATGGCTTTTTACTGTCATGTGATGTGGAGTTTGTGTGTTTTGGGGGGAATTAATGACATTAAGTTGCTTTTTAGTACTTATGCACACAGTGAGTTTTGTCCCTGCACTTCAGTACTGTGTAGAGATGATTGCGCTTCAGGAATGCATGGTGAGTGACCTACCACATATGTATAGGCATGTAGGATTACTCAAGTGAACAAGACATGTGAGGAAGCATACAGAGAGAGCTGCCGGACATCCACAGGGGAGTTCAAGTGCAGTGCTGTGTGACGATAGCCAGTCGAAGCCTGCTGTTTCTCCAGTCATGGAGGCAAGCCTTCCTTTTACAAACACAACATGCACGAAAATGGACCACTCATTTCATCTTGTGTTACCGCGCATTACTCCATGCTGGAAGAACTCAACAACACTCTCATGAATCCTCAGTTTTCCCTCAATAAATGTGTACCGCATATAATGCAAAACTGGTGTTGTAGTAACACAACTTTTAATGTCGAGCCTGAGTCTTGTAATGCTATCTGTTTCATGCTTTCCGGCTAGCATTTCCTCTTTCCACCAATCTCATGCCATACATATTACAAACACAGTGAAATGCATGCGCTCCCCAAGACTACTGGAAGCGTGCCATGAAATGTCAATACCTAGATGGGATACTGCCACTGCTGCGTTATTGCATTGTTCACTTTCACACAATCTATTGTGTTTGTGGAGTTACTTTATGCAATTGTACATGGAAATGTGGTGATCCGGGAATAATTTTCCTCCCCGGAAACAACATCCTTGAGCAATTTCCCCCAGTAGCCACAGGCCTCATTATGTGCTATAGGTATAATATATTAATAGTGTTACATGTGTGCAGTGCAAGCAATGCTGGCGTTTTGTATCCTCGTTTTAACACACTTCGCACGACTAATTGTGCCAACATGAATTCTCTGGTGAAAGTATAGATCATATTTTGCATCAAGCAGCTAATATCAATGTATTCATGGTCTTTGGCAATGCAAAATATTACACTACTGCTTTATTTGTTGTTTCTTGTTTAGACCCCTCTTCCACGCTCCCGTTCCTCGTCAGACCATGATAAATTTCAATACTGTTAAAATACATCTGACACTTCATTTAGGGAACAGAATCTGAAAACAAAATGTCAAAGTCCTTTATACACAAATATATTTAGTCGATGGTGTTCTTGCAGGGACCTGTGTTTCATAAACTTTCTTTATTCTTTGTAGATGGCAATTATTATTCTGGCTATTCTCCTCTTCCTGGCTGCAATGCTGTTCATCCTCATGAACTGGTACTACAGGACAGTGTGAGTATTGTGCCACCCTAATGCTACAGTACAACCAAGTAATAGTGCTCCCTTGAGTAGGAGTATCCTATGAGCAATGGCCGCCCATTATGATGCAGAGGTATAATAAGTACTGTTGTGCTTCTACACCAAGGTTATGTGATGTATGCCCAAAAGTGACAATATAGTATGAGACGGTCTGTGCAGTGGCATAATAGATGTTTGTAAACAGTAATGCTACTACATTTCAGTGTAACTAATATTGATCTCTTGTTCTGAAGCCACACTACAAGTAGTGCACAAGTATACATAGATCTAGCTCTAATAATATCACCAGAGCAGTAGGCCTGGAACAGAGCAACATCTATTTCAATTGCAGCATTTCGCAATCAAGATAAATGTAAGGATTAATTGGACCCATTAAAGGAGGGTTCACTATTCAGGAACTGATCGATATGTTTGTAACATACATTAGAAAGCATATTTATTTTAAACAAAAAATCATCATTGACACAAAAGACAAGATAGCCAATAGTACAGTGAGTCAATGTGGCTCTGTAGCACGTGTTGTTTGGAAAGAACGTGCATGTTTATTACCATTCGTTCTATCACAAAACATTTACCATCCAGTAGAATTGTGTACTGCTACAAGGCGGGCATTCCATTACAGCACAGCTTTCAGAAAATTTATATTTTTTCAAGGTGGTTCATAGGATTTTAAGATTAGCTGCACTGTTTTAAAATACTAGAAACCCTAATTATGTAAGGCACTTTTCCTGAAATGTATCCTGTAATAAAACCTGGGGTCCAGCACCTCAAATCTGATTACTAATTCAGATTCATCCTCGAGGTAAAAGCTTGATGCCTTTCTAAAAGACATGCTTGGCAACCCACCAACAGGCTCAGACACATTTAGCAGACACTTCAGGACAGATTTCTCAAGGTTTTGTGTCTTCCTTGCACCATGCAAGGAGGCGCAAGGGCAAGGAAATCCTCAGTGACATTTATCAAACTATGCAAGGCCACCTTGCCTGGCCCTGAGTGTCTTGATAAATCTACAGTAACTCAAGGCTGCGCAAGTGCTTGCCTTGTGTTACCCTACCCTGGAAAGGCGTTCAATGGGTGGAGTGTGAGTGTTCCCACCATTCACCCATGGATTTTGGTGCATTCCTAGATCTACCTTTAATAGTACACTTGGGAATGCGTCAAAATGCTACGCTTCCCCAGCGGAGGCATAACGAGAAGAAATGTCTTTATTTCTCCTTGTTATTTCCTCTTTCTACGTGTTCTATGAGGAAAATGCCTCCCAGGATTGTTTTGTGCACAAAAGTGTTCTTTCCAGCACAAAAACAATCCTGCCTGCAACGCATGCACCCTTGGACCTTGACGCAAGCGTGCATGCGATTGTGCTAGGCAGCCAAAAGTACATAAGCGCCAGGAAAGGACAGAAATGCGCCTTATAATGGTAAATAAGGCGCACAGCTGCCTTTTCGCTTCCACGCAGCCCTGCAAGGTGACTTGCTGCATTGCGCTGCATGAAAGAAAGAAAAATCTGGCCCTTCTTGACCACCAAACAATCGATGCAAACTTGCTAAGTCTCAACACAAAAAACAAAAAAACTCCTAAGGAACAGGATACTAGAGTATGACCCACGTTACGCCCAATAATAGCTTTATTTGTTAAGCAATGTGGAGAAATTACATTTGAGCTATTGTTGTATGTCTTTATTGATCTGACCCCATTTAAAGTCATGCCTAGTGGTATCTCTACAAGTAAAAAACACGCCACAATATTCTGAGTTTTACCAGGTGAAGGAATTCACCAGGTGCAACAAAATATTTTTCCACGGTGCTAGAACTAGTTGGAATAAAGGTACAAAATTGTGGAATTGCATGCGTGTAGGGACCTAGATATGCAAGGCAACCCCATTCCAGCATAGGAAAATTGTCATGGTACGGGCCAGAATTAGTAACTCCTTCGATAACCTCCAGTTCTAATTACCAGCCATCTCCTATGTAAGGCCCATAGAATGATACCATTGTACACTTATAATCGTTTTCACCAATATTTGAAATGAGTTGCATTTCGCTTTGTTTTGTTTTGCAGGCACAAACGAAAATTAAAAGCAATTGTTGCAGGCTCCACAGGTAGGATCTGATTTCAGTGCTTCCTTCTTTGTAGCCGGGTGGCGGTTTGTTTGGTGCGTTGAGGTAACAGCATGATAAAGAGAAAACCAAGAAATTCCAGGCTCTGTGCTTTCTGATCTGAATGTATTTGTAAACTGCGAATATCACTATTTTAAAATTCCAACCTAATAAGGTGACTCCCACCACTGTTTATTTGAAAGCAATTCACTATTTTTTTCTTTCGAACATGAAAACTAATTATACAAGCATAACAATCAGTTAACTCAACAGGAAAGAAAATGAACAATATTCTGGTGGGAGGAAGGGAGAAAGGCAGAAAAAAGAGAATCGAGAGCACAGTGCAGAAGGGCAACTGGCAGAAAGAGATAGAAACTCTAAATTGAAGGATCAGGCTTCAACCTATTTCTTTCTCCGTACACCTGATCGTTTCTTAAGCTAATTTTTCGAAATTTCAAAATGTATGTGTTAATGTTCTTTAAAGGATGGGACAAAGCAGCATGATGTGGTATGAAAATTCAGGTAATGAAATGTATACTTGCCTTTATTCTCCACTAACAGAATAAAAGAGAAATATCTACAAAATAAAATTACATACATTTAAGCATCCCACCATTTTGTGCTGAGAAAGAAAGAATATTTATATCACCTTGCGAAATAATTGATGCAACTCATCATAGTGTTGACCGGAGTTGAATACCGAGTACATAGTGCATGATGGGGATTCATCACATTAAATTACTTTATTTCGGCCACCAGTGCCATAAAAGTAAGAACAATAAAAAGCATACAATTAATAATACATACTTATAAGATCATCAATAAAACAAATCCAAAGCTAAAAGATTTACAGTTGTTCAAGCATTGTACAAACTGTAATCAATTAATTCATATTTAAAATCACAGCTTATCTAAGAGATATACAAATATGCCACGTTATTTATAGAAGGAAATACCACTGTGACAGATAATTAGTGAAAAAGGTAGAAGAGTGTAAGGTAATAGTGCACTGTAATGAGACCAAGTGACATGGCTATGTAAGGCTTTACTACGAATCACCCACATTGTATCTGAGGATACGCAGAGCCACTCGGTGGGTGCGTACTCCAAGTAGTCTGCATGCTGGTCAGCCGCGGTCGGTAGTGGGATGACCTGCAGGGCGGTGACGTGGGGAGGGGGAGGGGCAGAGTGGGGGGTAGTAATGTATGGATTACGGAGTTTTACAGGTAGGTAAACATATAAATATATTAAACAAATTTCGTTGCGTGCACTGCATCACCAAATGCGATGCAGTGCGCGCAACAAGATTCCTTTTATGTATTTATATGTTTACTTACCTGTAAAACTCCGTAATCCATACATTACTACCCCCCCACTCTGCCAATCCCCCTCCCCACGTCACCGCCCTGCTGTTCATCCCACTACCAACCACGGCTGATGCTGGTGCAAGTCAGGTGTGGCGAGGTGACGCATAGCCTAGACCAGGGGTCCTCATAGTACGGCCCGCAGGCCGCTGGCGGCCCGGCAAGCCTTTCCTGGCGGCCCGCAGACCTTTCAGACATCGAACCCGAGGTTTTCTTTTTTTAAAGGCTGTCTGCAACCAGAGCTCGACTCCGAGACTCTGCTGCCTGTGGGGGCCGGGCGATTTCCGCCGTAGTCAGAGTGGGGCTGCAGGGGCGCTGAGAGGTGAAAATAGCCTCATTAACATGCTAATGGTCTTTTAAAGACCTGTGAAATTTTTGGGTGTGGCTGTGTGCGCACGCCTGGAGTTGTCTCACATGAACACACACAAACCTGCCAGTCACACATGAACTCGCTCGTATCTGTTAGATCACTGCCCTCGTCCAGGAATTTTATCTCCCCTCTGTTATGTGTACATGTGCATGTTTCGCTCTCTCTCCCTCGCACCGTAAATATCACATGGAATTGAAGTATATTCAAGTAGATACATGAAGTAACATTAATGCTTTGAATTGGAAGAGCATCTAATGAATGTTTCACTTAGTAGAATAAACCTATGTTCCTCGTGAACAGACTTTGAACTGTTTTTGTGGTGAATTGTTTGTTGAAGTTTAAGAATATTAATACTACTTCGACCCTTTCTCGAACGTATTGCTGTTATGACCCAGGTCGGGTAGTTTTATGGGCTAACCCCGTTAAAACTCAACACAGAGTCCTAAGTCCAACAAAAATGTACAGTTAAATTGGGAGGCAAAAGGGCAAAAAGTTAGGGGGTGACCGCCCTAAGGCTGACAGGTTCAACAAGGAGTATGTGGAAATGTAACCACTTGGTGTGCAAAAGAATCAACCCTCTCAAGTGGAACAACCCCTAGGCATAATTTGCCATTATATGATCTATGCTGATTAAAAAACATCACCTTAGTTTTTTGATCTTCAGGCCACGTGCGACACAAAATAATTGAAACAAGTCAATAGTATCTGAAGCCCACCGGAGACTTGGAGATCAACAAGCTGTCATCTGCGAAAAGTAGAATCGGCGATTTAATTCAGGCCAAAATTGCGGCACCTGATTCCACTGGAGACAGAAAGGGCACAATATCATTGATGAAGAGTGAAAACAAAGTAGGAGCCAGGACACAGCCCTGGCGACTCTTTTGCAAACTAGTACCTTTTCTGTCAACTGGGCCTGATCTACTCCCTAGTGGATACATGCACAATTATTATCATGCAAGCGGATTAAAAGGGATAAAATGTGTGGGGGCATTGCTAGATCAGCCAGGACTCTCCAAAGACCAGGTCGAGGAATCAGATCAAAGGCCAATTTTAGATCGACCAAGGCAACATAAAGGCTGCCCTTGTCGATCAGGGCTGGTCTCCAGTAAATTAACATAAAGCGAAAGACCTGATCAATAGTTTAAACCCTGCGATGAAAGCCTGCTTGGAATGGACTTAAAACGTCACTTTCATCCATCCAGTCTTTGTATTTCGTTAATAAGACAACTAAACGTTTTTAATATAATCTTTAAGACTTATTGGCCTGTAATTGGAGGGTATAGAACGTTCGCCCTTTTTAGGTCCAGCATAGGCAGCACATGCGTTGTCTGGAAGACCTGCTGTAATCACTCTACAGAGTTTATTCCTGCCAGTTGCTTTCCATTGGTTAATTCCTTTTTTGTTCTTCTTTCTTGGCTCCTTATTGGCTAGTGCTCCCGGCACATCATTTCTGGTTTCTACCGAGGAGCACCGTCCAAATGCACTTTACTTGCGGTATAAGTGGTTATCTGTTTCTTTAAGGATTACTTGTTTTATTTCCTGCCAGTATTTCTCCACACCACACGCATAACTTTTTTCTACACGGACGGCGCTTTCATGGTATAACACGGCGGCCACTTTAATTTTGTTTTCTTTTTATCACCATGGTGTGCACTTAATGGCCCATCATACATGTAACTTTTGATTTACATGGGCGCTGCGTTTTATGTTTCAGCGTTGCGCCATTTTTATGTTTACCATCAAGATCTATTGCACTGCCAATGCGTGTTTTCGATGGTGTTTCTTCTTCGTTACATTTGGGGTACTTCTCAAATTATTTAATACTTTTTTCTATGTGCATAGTTGCCTTTCAAATATAAGATCCGTTAAAAGCTCGCCCTTGAAAGAAATTGCATAATTGTACATTTCAAATAGTTTGCCACAGAACTTTATTTACATTGGGCGGGGTCTGGTTAGTCTTGATTAGTATCTGTGGACATGCTCCCATCATGCTCTGCTTTGGGGGCATTTGAACTGCACAGAGACACGGCATGGCGGCTGAAGTTTAACATAGTGAAACAGAACGTGGTGTAGTGTGCTTGTCACTAAATGATGTATCCTGCGTATTGACCAATCAAGAGCTTCTACTACTTCCCTGGTATATTTTGTATGCCATTTGCTCTGTAGTTTAACCATATTACATTTTAAATTATTTAGGTTACTTTTGGCGTATGGTAAAATTATGGAACAGTTTTTTCTACGTGCATAGTTGCCTTTCAAAAAGAAGATGCGTTAAAAGCTCAGCCTCGAAAGAAATAGCACTATTGTAAAGTGCTCTGATATTCTTCTGGATCTTGTTCGCGCTATATAAAGCTTTATAAATAAATAAAATAAATAACTGCGCATTTTGAAAAGTTTGACACAGAAGTGCCGTTGCACTGGGCGGGGTCTGGGTAATCTTGATTACGCATCTGTGGTCCGTGCTACACACTCAGGACGCTCTCGGACTCTAACGCCACTGAGTTCACTGGTTTTCCCCTCAGCCGCTTCCTTTGGATGTTCACCATTAGTAGTAGGTGGCTTGACTCAGTGTTTCATTTCAGTGCAGTCCTTAAATTAAAGGTCACCGTAGAGAGGTTTTCAGACTGCCACAAGTCTAGAGCGTCCTTTGCTTGAGCCAGGTTACTTCCCACTCCTAAGCATTAGAAAACCGCTGACAGTATCGGTTGATGCATCGCATAAACAAAAAGGGGTATTCCATTTGCTTGGTAAAAAATTGGTCCCTAGGAGACAATGATGTCAATTGTATCTCGTTTATATGTATAGAAGGAGTAACTTCTTTGAAATTATTATTCCCTATAGGTTTTAGGGATCTGTGATTAGAATGACTTAATACCGATATTTGCAATCGAAGTTATTCATGTTTGAGAAGTGGAGTAAGAGAGTATCATATGTGTGGTGTAGGGAATTCGATGGGGTGGGGAACGGTTGCTGCATCTCAACATCACTGAGGACAATGTCCTTAAGACTCTTTTTTGGGTGGTGGTGGGGGTGTGGGGGGTGGGGGGAGTGTTTTGCATGTGGTGGTACGGGGTGGGGGAGATTGGGGTAGTAAAAAGAATTGAGACTTATCTTGCAGAATTGGTACTACAAATTATCTACGTAATGGCAGACAGACATTATAGTACATTGTATAGGCTGAGGAAATCTCATCTGGGTTTTTTCTTTCTTTTAGTGCTTAGATGTGGCAGGATAAAATAGTTATTGGCACTTGGAATATCTGTGGCCTCAATGACGCTAAAAAGCAGGCTCTTTTTCGTAAAATTGTTGATTTCATGCATGTAGATGTACTCTGTATACAGGAGACACACATTCCATGGGGGAAGCGGGAATGTTTAAAGCTTCCTGGGTTCGAGATATTAGGCTGTTCCAAACAGACATCTATGATTAGAGGGGTCGCTATATATGCAAAGTGCGGTCTGGGTATATGCAAAAGGGCATTGGCCGATAGAATGGGTAGGTGGGCTATAGTGGAATTGTGCATTGGTGGTAAATTGTTAACAGTCTGCAACGTGTATGGATCGAATTTAGATGATCCTGATGTGTTTAAATATCTAGACGTTGAATTGGCAGCATGGCCTAGTCCACTACTCCTTTGTGGAGATATGAACATTAATATGCCAAGCGATGTGGATTTCACGAATGTTCGTAATTATGTGGGGAGAAAATCAAAAGTTTTTAAAGCCTTTCAGGCTCTCCTTCAGGAGCATGGTCTTACAGATTTATGGTATCTTCATAAGAGAACAGAAGATGGCTCTACGTTTTACTCCATACCCCATAAGAAAAATGTTAGGCTAGATTTTGTTTTTTTGTCTAAACAGGTGGCAGCTGTTAGTACTATTTTTTGTTTACCACGATTTCTCTCAGACCATAATCCACTGATCACTGAATGTCCTTGGCCACGAGTTAGAAAACCACCTAGAGATTGGACGTTTGATAAGAAACTTATTTGATGATGGGTATCGTTCACATATTCAAAAATGGGTAGTCCAATTTCTGAATATTAACAGAGGATCTGCTACAGATCAAGTGGTCTGGGACACAATGAAAGCTGGTCTACGGGGCGAGACTAAAAGTTTCTCTTCCTACAGGTGGAAATTAGAACAAGAACGGATGCGTAATGGTGTTAGAGAACTTCGGGATGCAGAAATAGCATTGACTTTAAATATCAAGGATGGGAATGATATCGCCCCCTGTTTACAAAAGGTGGCGATCCTCAGGGCTGGGCTGCTGGAGCCTCTTGGACAGGATCTTGCATTAAAGTTTTTACAATATCGTACAGAAATGTTTGAGTTTGGTGTGAATTCGGGCAGGGTCCTTGCTAAGAGACTCCGTCAGCGAAGCATTCAGAGTCAGGTGGTGAAAATTCAAGATGAACATGGAATAGTATACGAAACACAGGAAAAGGTTAATGAAGTCTTCTTGAGATTTTATTCCTCCTTATACAGTGAAGCTACCACTCGGTCTAACTCTGAGACAGCTGCCGAAGCTTTCCTAGCAGATCTTGAGACTGTCGTTATTTCTCCTGAACAGGCTGAGTACTTGGCCACCCCCATTCAATGGGAGGAGGTTGAGACTGCAGTAAAATCTTCGGTTAATGGCAAAGCTTGTGGACCAGATGCAGTACCTCTGGAGTTCTATAAGGTGTTTCTACCTGAAATTGGCCAGGTATTCTTGGAGGTATTAAGAGCAGCCCAGAGTGGTATAGTACCGGAATCATGGCAAAATACAATCATAGTCCTGTTTAAAAAAAAAGACAAACCTGAGTTGTTACCATCATCATTTCGGCCTATTTCTCTAATTAATAGTGACTCTAAAATATACTCAACAAAAATGGCCGGTCGACTAGTACAGGTGATTACCCCTCTGGTCTCTGTGTTCCAGCATGGATTTATACCTGGCCGGGATATTGCTGACCATGTTAGACGCTCCATAGCATTATTAGACTGGGCTCAAGTCACGAACTCACCCCTCGGGCTGATCCTGTTGGACGCCGAGAAGGCGTTCGACAGGGTCTCCTGGGGGTTTATGTGGGCTGTCCTGAAGTGGAAGAGATTTCCAAAAGAATTTATACAGGCGATCTGTGCGATGTATATTTCCCCAAGAGCACAACTTCGTATCTCTGGCCAGCAGACTTGCTCTTTTTCTATCACTAGGGGCACACAACAGGGGTGTCCTTGTTCTCCCCTGCTGTTTGCCCTGTATATTGACCCCTTTCTTTCTAAGATTATGGCCAATCAGCGTATAAAACCTATAAGAGTCAGTAATATGTCTTATAATCTGCTAGCATATGCAGATGATATAGTTGTTATAACATCTGAAGTCTCTTCTGCTTTTAGTGAACTTAAGCAATTGGCAGGGCATTTTGGGGCGGTGTCGGGCTACAAGCTCAATGTCCCAAAGACGCAGGTGGTTCAGACATCTGGTATGGTCATTTCAGATGCCCCAGTGGTTCCTGATGCAAAGTATCTGGGGGTGCGTATAACTACTGCAGTGGATACTATACCTGATTTAAATATCCTTCCGGTTATAGATGATGCCAATAAAAAACTAGAAAGACTAGATAGCCTGCATCTATCCTTATATGGACGATGCAGCGTTATTAAAATGTTAATTCTTCCTAAGTTTTTATATTTGTTCAGGACCATTCCTCTTCTGTTCTCTCAAACAAGCTTGGCAAAGGCAGATAGAGTTTGCTACAGATTTTTGTGGGGGTATAGGCGCTCACGTAGAGCTGCCAAGTGGATGTATCTTCCTAGAGACCGAGGGGGCTGGGCGGTTCCAAATCTCGCTATGTATTATTGGGCTGCAATGATGCAAGCAATCGGCATGTTGTTATGTGGAGATAAAGCGAGTATACCAATATGTAATACTCCTACTATTTATGAGATTGGACTGGGTTTCGCTGCAAAAGGTATCTTACTTGAAGTTCTTGAACCCAGCTATTATAAGAGAACCCGCTTCAAGGTCTTAATTGCTGCATATACTATCTGGCGAAAAATTAGGAGGAAATTGACTATTCCAAATATGAACTTATACACGCCTTTTAAAGCTACTCGAATATTTCCCAGCATCTTTCAGGATCATGTTATGTACAGATGGCAAAGTAAAGGTATCCATGGGTTGGGCGATATGGCTGAGGATGGCGCTGTCCTATCATATAGCGAAATAAGGGATACATTTCAGTTATCTCCACGTGACTTCTTTAAGTATTTACAGATTCAAAGCTTTATCCAAAAATACTTGAAGATAACTCCTTGCATCCTGGAGAAAGTGCCTGTCATTGAATTGATTAAAAAGAGAAGTAGAATAGGCATTTTGTACCAATATATTTTGTCAACATCTCCGGATGATTTGACTGCTCAAAATGCCAAGTGGGAAGTAAAATTAGGTAGAACAGGTGTTGACTTAACCTCGATGATAGAACTTGCTAGTCAGGTTATAGTATCTGGCTCGCTCAAAACCCAAAGTTACATGTCAATGTTGGATTTATACTATACGCCTGCTAAGATTGCAAAATGGGGGGCCACAAAAGGAAATACATGTGCACGATGCGGGTTGCTGGCAGCCGATGCAATCCATATGTTTTATTCCTGTCTATCGCTTCGTGCTTTTCTAGATGATATCGAGCACTTTATTAATGTCACACTGAAGATCCAATGTATAATAACTCCGGCACTTGTGATATTTGGGGTCGAGGCTGGTAATATATTAGCTGGTGGTAACACCTTTAATGAATCGGCCCTTATATTTATTGCTATGTCGCAGGTTCGCCTATGCATTACCTCTCAGTGGCTCTCTTCGGAAGCCCCTACATTCGTATAGTGGCGTGCAAGATTGTAAGCTTTACATCATTTAGAATTTTCTGTATTTTCTTGTAAAGGGGAGAGACGGCGGCAACTTGCGACTCGAATCTGGGCGCCTGTGGCAGAATGGATTGGATAAAAGAATAGCGTTGTTCGGACTGTATCTTAATACTAGTATCTTTTCCATCTGTTTTCGATGTGTTTTCCTCAGACTTAATTGATTGGAATATATTTGTGTTATCATTTGCCTAATCTGCCAATCTATTGTTTATTTTATTCTGTACGAATTTTGTATGTACAACCAATTCTGCTGTTTAAATTGTTAATTGGAACTGTTTAAATGTTCGGTCTCAATAAAATAAAATAAAAAAAGAAATAAAAAAAGAAAACCACTGACAGGCCTGAGTGAAATGAGGGCCAAATCTTTAGCGGAGGAGCTCCGCTGCCTGTATGATGGGGCAGAAGCATAGGGGGAGGGTAGAATAGGAAGTGACTTGTATGATATTCTCAGCTCTCAAGTTTATTAGTTCCGTAGAAAGTAGGTCATATAGTCCAGTGTGTTTTTTGCTTTGCATTCTGGCTCTTGTACTCTTGATTATATAATGGAATAAACAGGGCTTCAGATCACAGATAGTAAGGAAAAAACCTGGACGGTATGAGCTACTCACGCCCAGGCCTGGGAATCTTTACAGCACCACGCCTACACAGCAGTGTCAAGGATGAGGCTGACCGAAGATAGGTATTTTAGAGATAAAATGATTACTCAAAATCGTACTCTTTACCCGAGCTTTATGCCGTGCCCAAAACATCCACTCCCTTTATCTGAAGCCAACAAAACCCGGAAGGCAATTGCAGTCTCTAAGTGTCAAACTGATAACAGCTCTACGTCAACACAGTTTTCCCACACAAAACTGATAACACCAGATACGAAACTCATAAGAAGGCACGAGAAAGTGATCTGTGTGGTTGTATAACATGTTTGTGAAAGTCACTTGGCTGCATAGCACTGTGATATTTGACAATCTTATCTGTGTGACAAAAGCCTGCTCCGCAGTGTTATCTGAACAGTGTTGCAAGTTACTATTTACCGAATCTATAAATCATACATTGTGGTCGTACATAAAGACAACGCTCTTAGCCCTTGAACATAAATCTTGTGTACATGCAGTCTAGCACAGGACGGTAGCACACATTATGCATGCGAAGAGACTGCATGGGGATGCACCAGAACTTGCCTAGGGTTGTGTGAGCGTAACTTAGTTGTGGGACACATTTTGGGGGTTTAATTCCATAGCCACCTCTAAATGAGGCCCTTTCAAAAGATGGGAGTTTTATTGTATTGGAGTTCAATCCATTTACTGTCTCCTGGAGTAAGCCATAACTACTCGCTGGTCCCTTCTTTGGAGAGAAATATTACTAAATGATTAACTCTGTTAAACAGCAGTGCCCACCACATATAATGCCCAGAAACCACCTAATGTCCCAGGTCCAAAAGAAAAGGTCTCACAATCTACTAACGGCATGTTCCAGTTGTATTGAAATATGTTGGCTGCTTCAAAAAGACTCAATATAGGGAGCATGCGCTATAAAAAATTAAACACTTTCACAAAATACCTAAGAAGGTGAACAATTCACAGGGACTGGGCAGACACAATCACTATGTGTGGCACTTTGGGTATACTTTAGACTTGCAACTAGCCCGCCGGGGGCCAGACAGTTAAACAAGTCTGATTGCCTAAAACAGATGTAAATGTGCTCAACTGGTCAAATTGCTTGTACGTCGGTTTTGTCTGTAATTGACGACATCACTTCAAACTTTCTGACAATACAAGCTATCTTATACGGTCAGTAATGGAACTTTCAAATATTTACTTACACATTCACAGTGTTTTCTGGCACAGACTGGGACCTCCTAGCACTAAATATACATAAATCATGGGGAATTAAAAAACAGGATGAGATTTCCTTAAGAATAGGCATATGTTAACATATATTTGTAGTATAACACTAATATGTACTTGTGAGTGTAGTGTTTAGTTATACATGGCTGCTTAATTTGCTAGATTGTAACAGGCATCCATGTATGCATGTTAAATAGTTAAATAAACACAGAAATATAAAAAAATTGGCTCCATTTATTTTTAAAGCACAAAATAAACATTGAAATATATATCAATTATATAGGAAAAAAATGAATATGGATAAATACAGGCGGAAATGTTAATAAAATAAATATCATAAAACCAGGAGCCCTAATCATGATGGATGCGCAGGGGGTTACGTCCATACCACAGGTGTCATTTTTGTGGCCTTTCTCCAGCCACTAGGCAGTGGTTGGGGGAAGCTAGTCTAAGGAATATATGGAGGTACATGCATCCCACGTCCACTGGATATACTTTCTTTTCTTCTCTCACGTATTGACTACTTTCCCACATCACCGAACATAACACAGGAATCGGTGTCAGTAGATATTGGTGCTGCAGCACTTTCCGGTCACTCCCCTAAAATACTACAATATGAGCCATGTAGAGACTCACTGGCACCCAAGATCTGCTGGCTCAATAATTAACTTCTATGTTCACATATTGACAGATACATTGGCAGCCACAACCTTATTAGCACAGACTAATGAAATATCAGACAGCTCTATCTCTACCATATGGGAGACCTTAAAGGGGGTTGAGTGGGCCACTCTATTGCAATTGCCACAGGCTAAAATAGGGATCGCTACACCAAGCAGCTTCAATTAGAAACCCAGGTTAAGGAACTGCAAGTCTCTCACACCCAATCTGGTTCAGTGGCAGTTTTCGCTGTCAGCTAACGGCAGCATAGAAGCAACTACAAGCTTTATATATGGGTTGGACAGAATAAACATTGCTTAGGGTACAACAGAAATATTAAGCTGGGGCCAACAAGGCAGGGCGTATGCTGGCACATCATCTCAGCGCTCAAGCAGTGGACCGAAGGATCACTGAACGGCAGGGACCTGACGGTTCCCTGCGGTCTTGGGATGAGGAATTTTCCCATGACTTGGAGGCTTTTTACGCCACCTTGTATGCAGCAGATACTCTATTAGACTCTGATGCGGTTACCTATCCGTCACAGGCCCCTCTCTCCACGATCCCCCCCAGTCGCGAACCCCACCTGTGATGCAGATATTACCAAGCCGGAGTTCCTGACACCTATCTAAGTCTTGCAACCCAATAAGAATCCCAGGCCAGATGGCTATGGTGTCGACTTTCACAAAGCTTTTAGTGCACAGCTGGCACCTATACTGGCAAGGCTTTTCAACACGTTTAGTGCGGATGGGACACTGCCAGAGTAGATGGGCTTCGTTCCTATCACTGTGATCCCCAAAGCGGTTAAAGACCCCAAGCATTGCTCATTATATCACCTGATTTCCCTCTTGTATGTTGACACAAAAATCTTCAGGAACATTCTCGCACAAAAACTGGCTCCATATGTTCAGGGGTTAGTTGAGCTTGACCAAGCCAGGTGTGTCTTAGAACAGGGGTGTAGTGGCAATATGAAATGGTTGTGTTGTCTACTGGACAAGGTGCAACGTAGACAGGTGCCGGCCATCCTTTTGTTGATTGATGCCGAAATGGCTTTCGACCAGGTGCATTGGCCCTACCTGCACTTGGTCCTCGAGGGTATGGGCTTCGGCCCGCAATTCCATCAATGGGTTTACTGATGCTAAACCTCCCCCAGGACTAGAGTGCGGGTGAGTGGAGTTCTGTCCACGACTTTCACCCTTACCTGTGGGACTAGGCAGGGCTGTCCACTATGACCCCTGCTTTCCGCTCTGTATATGGAGCCCTTTGCAAAATGAATCCATGGCAACCCCTAAATTACAGGCATCCAAATGGAAGGCAGAGACTATAATGTTATATAATGTTATATGTGGATGGCGCTCTTCAGACTCTAACTGTCGCCCGCACTTCATTGGAGGCTGTGATGGCAGAACTGGCCCCATTCAGTGGAGCATCCGGTTTTAAGACCAACTTGCAAAATCCTCCATTCTTAACTTGACTATTTCTGCCTTAGCACAGGCCCGTCTCACCTCCCAGTTTCCTTTTTGGTGGGCAGATCAGGTACTATCATATCTCGGCCTACAGATACACTTCACACCCAAAAACACTTCTGTACACAACTATGGAGACCTTTAAGCGACCACGAGATTGGATCTTACAAGATGGAAGGGCCATGGCCTTTCTTGGCTAGGTCTCTTGGCAGTGGTCAAAATGATGCTTCTACCCAAGATCCTCTATGTAATACAGATGCTACCCCTACAGCCTCCCTCTCAAATATTAAATAAGCTCCAATCCCCTATTTGGGTTTTTGTCTGGGAGAGCAAGAGGGCACGGTGGGCCAGGGCCCACGCGTACCTTCCGCAAGCAGCTGGTGGTTCCAAACCTGCAGTGTTATTATCAAGCCACACAGCTACAATATATGGTGGAATGGTCTCCGCCTCACTCTGAAAAACATTGGTATTTCACTGAATAGGCTGTACCTGGCATCCACATTTGGAAAGTGTCCAAGCTGCCAAAGATTCATAGGCCAGGGTGAATCTATATCTCCCCAGTGTTGTGAGCCACTGTTGGGGTTTTGGGTAGAGTATGACTGAAACATCGCCTGTCTACTCCTCTGTCCCTGCAAACACAGATAATAAGAAATACAAATTTCCCTCTGGCACAAAGGGGCCGGCATTCTCAGCCTGGCAGGATGCTAACTGCAAGCGAGTAGGAGATCTTTTTGATGTAAATTTCTTTTTGGACTTCAATAAGCTTTTGGTCTCCCCAACAGGCCACACTGGCAATACATGGCAGTCTCTCATTGGGTGATGCAGCCTTGGCTTTGTCACACATGCTAGCCTAGTGCTCACATCATTTGAGAAGTGGCTTCTCACCCGCTCTGCCAACATAGAAGATCTTATCTGACATATACACTTTTCTTCTCACTCCTCTTACTCCTTTGAAATCCCCTGCATGGGTGGGGAGTCGTGGGGCTGGAGGGAGGCAGGGATTAAATCTGGGGAAAAAACACACACAGAGAAAAAATTGGTAAAAGTGGACAGTTGAAAGACAGATATATAACTTACAAAAGCAATTTAAATTGGAAAATGCGGCAGAAAATTAATGGGAATAGAGGACCAATACGAGTATTAGATGTTTTAAGATGGGGAGAATAAATATCTGCTCAATAAATGTGGCTGGACTTAATGATGTGGCTAAAAGGGGGAAATTGGGGGAGTTGGTAAAATTAAATGCATTTGATGTCATTTGTCTCCAGGAGACCCATCTCCCCTGGGAAAAAAAGGCATCTGCTGCTGATACAGGGGTATAACCTATTGGTAGCCACTTCACAAACTTCGAATATTCGAGGGGGAGCTATTCTGGCCAAAAATTCATTGGGTCCAGTCAAACATAAGGCAGCAGATAAGCTTGGCAGGTGGACTATAGCCGAGCTAGGACTGGGCCTCACTATTTGTTCAGTCTATGGTTCAAATTATGACGATCCCCAAATTTTTGAGGATCTTGAGGTAGAATTGGCAGCATGGCCGGCACCCCTCATTTTATGTGGAGATTTGAATGTAGCTCTAGATCCATTATCTGGTGCTAATAACCAAACGAGGTATCATGGGTGGAAACCAAGGGTATATAGGGCACTTACATCACTTATAAAGAGTCATGGATTAATGGTAACCCTGGGCAAAGCACTACGCTACGCTCGCGGAGTTTGCGAAGTTTTTGCAACTTTGCACTACGGGAGCTGCAAGTAGCACAGTGCGAACATGCGTAGTGCAGCGTAGCGTAGTGCAGCGGTCATTTTTTGCTTGTTCGCGGTCCTGAACGTCATGTTCGCGACCGCGAGCAAGCAAAATGACATCCCGGCGAGATTCTCACCGCGAGGAGGTCAGGTTTCTCATTGTGAGTGGTTGCGCATGCTCGCGACCGCTCTCAATGAGAAACTGCCTGTTCGCGTTGAGAAAGCTGCCGCTCGAGTAATAATCTACTCGAGCAGCAGAAAACTACAGCTCGCACTGTGCAAGATGCCGTTTTCAATGCTTGCACAGTGCCAGATGCTTGTCCGCACTGTGCAATCATTGAAAACGCATCTTCCACAGTGCGAACATGCTACTACGCAGCTCGCGTAGTGCTACGTGAAGTTCGCGTAGTGCGAAGTGCACTTCGCGTAGCTTCGCGTAGCGCTACTTCGCGAACTACGCCCACCCTTAATTAATGGATATGTGGCAGTCCAAAAAAACACAGCATAGTTTGGGTAGCACTTATTATTCGTTTCCTCATAGGAAATATGTTAGGATAGATTACTTCTTTTCTACAACAGACCTCTTTAATAAGGCTAAAAAACCATTCCTGCCGAAAGTTATATCCTAACACAATCCGTTAGTTCTAGGGATGGAAGTTGTAGATGGCATTAAAAATATGGGAAAATGGACTTTCGATAGGAAGTTATTAGTCAACAGGGAATGTGTTGAGCATATAAGAAAATGAGTGACTGATTATTTTGATATTATTAGGTATAGTGCTTCAAGATTATTAGTTTGGGATGCGTTTAAATCAGGTCTGAGGGGAGAAACTATTAGTTATGTGACTAAAACTCGAGCTATATGTAGGCTGAAAAATCAGGAACTAATGTGAAGGCTGAAGGTAGCAAAGGATGAGGACTCATTTTTAATTAGGCAGGGGAGAGAGACAATGCAGAGTCAGGCACAGATACAGACTCTTAAGACAGAGATTAATGGGTGGCTCACTCAAAAAGCGGCAGAGGAGTTCCAGTCCCACTGTAATAACTCATACAAAAGCGGAGAGCTAGTTGGGAAGAGACTAGCCATTCGCACTAGGCAAAAGTCAGTGCAGAACCAAATCTTAGCTATCAATAGGGGGGAGTGGAATATACGGATTCGGATGGCATAGTTAAAACTTTCCAAGATTACTATCAAGCGTTATATTCCGAAGAAGTTGGTAGGGAGGGAAGTATTACATTAGACGATATCAGACAGCTGATGACAAAAGAAGACCTGGGGAAGTTTTAAATGAAGATCTAAAGGACAAATTGGAATCAGAGATCTCACAAGAGGAAACTGAAATAGCAGTACAGAGTTTGGCCACAGGAAAGGCCACAGGCCCTGACCAAATACTTTCGAGCTATATAAAATATTGGGCAAGACAATAATACCCCTCTTGCTAGATCTGTTTAAAGGGATCCAATACAATGGAAATATTCCAGAGTCATGGAAAGAAACCAGAATTGTTATCTTTCCGAAAAAAGGGAAACCTCCAGATAACCCAGGGTCATTTGGACCAATCTCTCTAATCAATACGGACATAAAAATTTACTCCAAGATTTTGGCGACTCAGTTAGGAAGGGTCATTGGTCATCTGGTCTCCCCGAGGCAGCATGGATTTATACCAGGGAGGCAAACAACTGACCACACCCGGAGAGTAATCTCATTGTTTGACATCATGTCAGAGATGGGGGGCCAGATGACCATGATCCTTCTGGACGCCGAGAAGGCATTTGATCGTGTAACATGGGAATTTTTGTGGGGGATTCTTGAGCTAAGGGGGTTTGGTCAGGGATTCATAAGAGCGATTTGAGCAATGTATCGTGATACAAAAGCTCGGATACATGTAATGGGCAAAGAGTCAGGGGAGGTTTTAATCCGCAGGGGAACCCGGCAGGGGTGCCCCTGCTCACCCATTTTGTTTGCTTTATATATTAACCCAATCTTAGAGAAGCTGCTGCGGGCAGTTAAAATCAATCCAAATTTGTACTAGGGGGTATCTGACAAAAATTCTAGCCTACACTGATGACGTGGCAATTACCCCAAGGAGGCGCTAGATGAGATTATTATTAGAGCAGGGAGGTTTGGCAGGCTATCAGGGTATAGCCTGAAGGGGGAGAAAACTGTTGTAGTCTGCACACAGAACGTGGAATTTGAGGATGCAAGGCGAGCAGAGTCAGCAGTCTATCTAGGGGTTTGTGTCACAGCAAAAGGGGATAGGATAGTTAAAGCAAATTTTGACCCATTAATTTAAACTATAGCTTTGGAGTTAAAGAGGGTCGATGGGCTTCATTTGTCAATTATAGGGAGGGGCAACTTTCAGAAAGTTAACGTTTTGCCGACATTTTTATACCTGTTTAGTTCAATTCCATTAATTCTGGATGACACAATACTTAAAAACATCAACTCTATCCTTTCTAATTTTGTGTGGCAGTACGGGAAGATAAGAGGTCTGTCTATGAAACTGCTGACACTGACACAAGATCGAGGGGGGTTGGCAATTCCAAACATAACTTTATATTATTGGGCAGCTCTGCTCCACCAAATATCTTTCCTATTGAAGTTGGATAGAACAGATGGTGGGAGTTCGAGGGAAAGAATCCCTACAATATTCGAATTAGCAGTAGGAAAAGAAGCCGCAGGGCTTCTCTTAAAACAAGTGGAGCACAGTTATTATAAGAAAGTCCGGTTCAAGATCCTAAAGAGTGCTTGGTGTATCTGGAAAAAGATATCAAAATATATGGGAATTCCAAGAGTTTCACAATATACTCCCTTATGGCATGGATCACTCTTTATGAAAGAAACATATGATAGTATGGGACAGGAGTGGGAGAACAAGTTTATAACTACCATTGGAGAGTTTTACGGTGGAAAACAGCAGCCGCAATTCGGGGATCTACAACAAGAGTTTGGAATACACTCTAATCAGTTTTTTAAATTTGTACAGGTTAGGAGCATCCTTAAGGCATATAGACCCAGGGTGAGGATGGGGAAGATTCCCCTGATGGATTAAATTAGTACTAAGTCTTGTAGAATCGGGGGTATTTATAATCTTCTATTGGCAGAGATGCCGGATGATTTAGAAACGAGCGAGGCATCATGCATAGTAAAACTGAACAATCCAGATGTAGACATCTACAGGAGTTTAGAGTTATCTGTGGAAATCGTTTTAGCCTCGAATTTAAAAGCACAGTTATATAAAACGATATTTAACCTATATTTTACACCGGCGAAGCTCTTTTCATGGGGGAAAAGAGAGGATTATCGGTGTCCTAGGTGTGGGGTGGGCCCGGCCACATTGATACATATGTTTTTCGAGTGTGCTGAGCTGACCCGTTTAAAATCTGGGATCATGGGTTTCTGGAGATCCTTATTTGGTAATAAATTTGAGTTAACAGTTACATTGGCAACTTGGGATATGACGACTCTCTTAGCTGCAGTAAGGAACAAGAATATTGCCTGTTTTTTGGCACAGCTATATATCGAATAATGTTGGCTGCAAGATGTAAGGATAAGGAACCTCCCACCTTCCAGATGTGGTTAGCCAGACTCTTGGGAATCTGGAAACAGGAGGCAGCCCTATATGCATGCAGGGGTGGAAAGCTAGAAGTCGTGGGATAAAGATATGGGCCTGCATTGCGGAGATGCGCTTTTAAGATATACATCGAAAGGAAAGCCTTTTTTTTTTCTAGAGGGGTTTCCTTTTTTTTCTTTTTGTTTCGCTGTTGTCTGGTGTTGAGTCTCTTATAGTGAAATCATGTATTATATATCTGTACTATGAATTTTCATACGGTGAAATACTATGAAATAATGTATTATATCTGTCTCTTTTGGAAAAATGTCTTCTCTGGTGTGAACAATAAAACAAAAGGAAAAGGAAGCAAGCCTTTGCAATGCAATTGATCTCGCCTTTGGAACCTTATATGTATTTACCTATGCAGCACATTAGCCTGGGTGCTGAAACATCTACTGTTCTTTAACATGGAGGGAAAGTAAGCACCAAACTGCGTGACATGCCAGGTATGGGAACACATGGAGAAAAATATTGCCTTTCAGCTGGAAATGGTATAGTCCAAAGCTCTGTTTTTAATACAAAAGCAGGGCCTTTGGTGGTCATATCACTGAAAAGATTTGAAAAAAATATTATTGTCTGCGGGTGCTTGTGGAAGACAATTTCTATGGACTGGAATCTAGAGAATGTTAAAGTGATTCTGGTATTTTACTGACCTCTGCTGGTCGTTTTCTATCAAGACAGTTAAATACAGGCATTTGAACAGGAAAAAAAGTCCCTAAGCGGAAGCAGACAAGTCCTCGGGCTGATCTCCAGAGCCCACAAAGTACATACACATATAAGTATATACTAAAGTATATACTAAAGTATATACAAGAGGTCTCGAATGCTCGACCTAAAAACAGTGTGTTGAACCACTCTTGCACCAAACGAAAATAATGTAGGAAGGCCGTACTATTAATAACTGCAAAACAAACTGCTCTTGGTGAGCATAAACTGTAGTAAGTCATCAATTCTGGAAAATCACAAAACAAAAGGTTATACTGGAATGCATTGATTCTAACAAACCAATCAGTATATTAACTGTGAATAAAAACATGATGCGCTGAAATCAAAAGAAAGAAGAAAAAATATATATCAACACGAAACTGAATACAACCTCCTTTTTTCACAAGTAAGAGTAAATGAATGAAAGAAATGATGGCTCTATTTCGAAAAGCACTCTGAATAAAAGGATAAAAGAAAACCATTCAAGTGCAGAACCTACTGGAATGCACATACACCGGTATGCACAGCAAATGTGATGAGATGAAAAGAAGATTCACAGGCCTGTTTACAGAAACAGAGCTTGGAGTGAGTGAAAACACAACAGCGCATGTGAACTGCTCAAACATAATGTAAAAAGTAGTTCCTGTAACAGCTTCTAAACTGGGAGCAGTAGATGGATAGAAGTAAATAGTCCATGCTCTCGGGGAGGACTAAACATAGGAAGAGGCATGACGCATACATGCCAAGGAGAAATGGGAAGAAAGAATTTGAGAGCAACAATGGAGCCAGCAATTGGGAAGCCTATGGGCGGCCTGAAGCCCACATAGTGAATACAGCCTATCTCTTCGAGACAGCACATGCTGTGGCTACCCGAGACATAAAAAGAAGTAACATTGCTTCTTCTCTCCCAAGGGCTTTTGTTTCTTCCCCCTCCACCTTGCCCGAGGGATGGGCATATGGGTGTTTATTGAATCCCTTATAATGGCCAACCACAAGGATGTGAATGATTTAGTTGTGGCCCCTCAACTTGCCCAAAGTCAGTGGCAAGAGCACTTAACCTCTGTCTCCACATCCAGGAGGCAAAATTTCTTATGCCACATCCCATCCCACCTAGACTAAAGATATTGGGTAGTATATAGCTGTGACGAGGAGCCAGGGCAGGAATCCTCCTTAGAACACGAACAGTTGCCCTCTTACCTGACTCCCTATCCTCTCCTCTACTTTCAGACTCCATCTAGTACCCTGGATCAGTACTGTGCCTTTGAGACTCCTCGCTCTTCCGTGGGTGCCAGTCATGTGAGCGGGTCAGATGATCCATTCACCTTCAAAACGCAAGAGGAGACGCTTCCTTGTCATCCACATCAGGGATTTGAAACCTGGAGGCGGCAGTAGAGCACGGGAAGTAGAGACATTCTTCGTTGAGCCGGGACTCGGAGGAGTGAAGACTGCTGCCACGAAGGATGAGGAGACACCAAGAACCGAGCGACCCGAAGCACTAACCCCAGACAACGAAAGAAGGGAGCCGGACCTCTTCTGGCAATGCGTAGGAGGCGGCCACGGCCCAGGAGGGTCGTGGCTCCACAAGGTACGGGGCCGCTTAGGTGCCGTGTGGGGAAAGGGAACCGGGGATGTGAGGGGAGGGCCAGATAACGCAGCGGAAACCTCTGCTCTCTTATCTAATGAAGAGAGCTACCCCGCATATTAAAAGCGTACAGAACAGTTCACTGGTGACGGTTGGGTGCACTCTCCCTCACTCCCTCTTTCCTGATAAAAACGCCTGACAGTTTAACGGCACCCTCACCGAGTTTTCTTTTTTTTTTTTCTCTCTCTCTCTTATTTGTGTCCTTGTTTGTTTCCCCTGCATTTTGGTATCACCGGACTGCAAGACCAAACACTTCAAGTCTCATCAAAGTCTGACGGAAGAAAGTACAAGAAGACTTAAGAAGGACTGTTTGTTTTGTAGGAGCTACGCTACGATCCAAGATGGCTGCTTAAGCTCCCGGCTCCGTCGACCTCCGCCGGCAGCTCGCATATCCTGTCATTTATCCTTTACCTACGCCGGACTACCGTGTGTATGAAGCTCGCCTGATACCGGTGGTGCAATCCCGGACTCCCTAACATACTGGGTGGTGGAGTTATGTCGTGTTCCGTTTTCGGCCTACTCCAGGGCTGAAGCCGGGACCTCGATTTCTAGCCCATCCGGGCTGGGATTGATCAACAGCGGCTGTGGAACCAGTGTTTCGTCCGGTCTTCCGTACTCGGATCTTTTTCTGCATCTCCGATCTGCAATCCAGTTACCAGCTGGCACTGAGGACTCGGTCTCGTGACACAGGGTGTGCATCGTGCGCCGCGATCGGGGGCGCTCGCCCGGAGACCCTGCTGGGGACGGCGGTGTTGAAGGGGGGGCCCCCGCGGTCGGCGAAGGTGTCGTGATCACCAGCTGAGGGAGTGCCTGCTGTTGCCATCGGCTTCATGTGTGCCTGGAGCCTCGGAAGTGAGTCTGGGGCTCGAGTCCTGCTTCGTCTCTTTGGGGGGGGAGATGGAGAGGACAGATGGCGCACCATTGTTGAGGTCCGTGATGGCCGCCATTGGGGCGCTCCACTCCCAATTCACAGTTACGTATGACCGAATGTCAGAAACGCTGGGAAATATCTGCTTGCGACCGGACGATGATGCTGCGACACACGATCAGCATTCTGTGGTTCCAGTGGAAGATTTGGCCTACTGTTCTGAGGTTCCCGTGCGGCAGCCTAACTCAGCTCCCGTCGATGATTTTGGCCTCGTGAATGTTGCACCTAAGACCGTAGTTAGCTTTCCCGGTATGACTCCTGCTCGGCAAAACATCGTTGCCGAAGGTTTTGATCACCAGGAACAGCTCTTTAGTGACCGTCGGAGAGGTCTGCTTATCTCCTTCATCTTTCCCCGTTGGTCCTGTGGATGCCGCCATCTTGTATCCTGTCTTCGGTCCGATTCAGCTGCTTCGAACTGCTATGGACGTTTCGATTACCACATGAATACTGTGGCTTGGATGGCATGGGTTTTCATAAAGAATCGCACTGGTCAGGGCTGACTTCATCTTGTATCCTGCCCTAGATCCGATGCCACTGCTTTGTACTATCTGGGACACTTCGCTTTCTGCGAGATTGCTGGCTTTGGCGACGTAGATTATCGTGAAGAACCGAACTGTCATGGTTGTCTTTGACTTTTGGGGTTAGCTACGCTTTGTGATCTATGCTGGGATTGTACTGTGTATCTCACTGGGAGTCGGGTGGTTTTGGTTGAGGTCCTCCCCATATTGGTGCTTAATACTTGCTTTTAATGATGGACAATATGTTTTGGGGAGGTCGCTAATGGCGGGGGGTATAGGTGGCCGGGAGTATGTTCGTTCTTCTCCTCCTCCGCTTTCTTTATTTCCCTTCTTTGGGGTGTTCCGGGGCGACAGGCACGCTGTTAGTGGGGTAGGCCGTAGCCATTACAGGGGTGCAGGGTGGCGGGTGTTGGGGGGGTTTGTTATTTTAGTTTGTTTTGTTCTATGGTCCCCTTTCTTTCTTTCCTCTTTCTTTGGGTAGGGTTTTTCCTCCCTTACAGTAGGGTTGGCTGTCTCTCCTTATCTTTTTTCTTTCTCTGTTTGGCGTCTATACTTGCCTATACCTTACTGTCTCCGGAGGGTGGGTTTTCGGGAGGGTGTGCTCGCTAATCGCTTGCTATTACATTGTCTTTTATACCTCGTCAGCCTCGGCGGGCATAGTGTGCCCAAGGTTCCTATTGCTCATCACCTGGACTTGTTTGCATTGCGGGGTACCTCCCCCCCATCTCTTCTTAACTTCATGTTATGGTGTGACGCCACCAATAGTACAGCCACTTCTGCTTCTTTATAACTTTAAAATTAAACCTTCGATATCCTTCTGCGTTGAGGCATATACAATCACATGCTGTATCTGTATTGTCGATATTATTTGGTCGTATGTACGTGCATGACTCCTGATCTGATTCCTGTGTTTGCGGCCGGCCTCTGTGGTTGTAGGCCTGCGCTTGTTATACTTTGATTAACTCAATAAAGGTTTAAAAAAAAAAAAAAAGAAGGACTGTTTGTTATGTTTATCAGTACTCTTTAGTTATAGTAAGAGTTCTTTTCTCCCATTCTTCTTTGTGAGAAGACAACAAAGTAAATAAAAGGATTTGCATATCATATGGAACTCTCTGTCTCCTTCTCTGTCACCATACAATAGCCCTTCTCTATATCACTATCCAATTGCAGAGGGAATATATTTATTGCCTTCCTTGCTGAAGGATATTGGCTAATATTTCTCAGATAAGGGCCCGATTAAGATGTCGGATGGACCTGAGTCCTTTCCGACATCGTTTTGGAACTGAGACCAAACGGCCCCCTGTCGTCGGTCCCAACCCAGCAATTAGTATGCGACCGAACACTGTTAGGTTGCATTCCTATTCTTTACAAAAGGAGCATGCATTCTGATGGAATGCATACTCTCATTGTAAAGAGCTTTGGTGCAGTTCATCCCTGCGCCCGGTGGCAGGCACCTCAAGGTGCCTGCCACCGGGTGCAGGGATCAACAGGGGGCAACATAGGTGCCTCCTAGGCTGCCATCCGGAGCCCCCCAAAGTTGGATTTCCACAGCCTTTGCGTTGAAAAAGCTGGAACAAAAAGGCTGTTGGAATCTGCCATGGTAATCCCTCAGGCAGAAAGAGCCACCTGAGGGATTACTAGAGACTTTCTGAATGGAAGACAGGCTCTCCGAGCCCGTCGGAGGCTATTCGGAAATCCGGTTCGGATTCCTTTCCGACCGACCCCGTTAACAGGCAGGCAATTTCGATGCCGCAAGGAATGGCTCCGACCGAGGGTACAACTAAGTGTGAGGGGGAATGCCATTCTATCCACCATTGAACCAGGATTGGGGAATATAAGCCCCCTCCACACTTTGCTTTCTGTGACTTGCATGGAGTAGCTAACAGCTTCTAGGCTGCAGGCTTTTTTGCAGTTAGATATTTGGAGCCTTTCTTTCTGACAGGAACAAGTTACTCTCTGCTTGTGAGAAATGAGCATACACAGTCCATGGCCTTTCTGCGGATATTGGCGTTGTGGAGTCTAGTGGCTATTGTGCGGTGGGAGGCGAGGTAGAAGGCAGCTGAGAGGTCCAGGCGGATGAAGCCTGCCATTTGGCCCTGGTTGAGCAAGGAGCAACTGTGGTTGCTGCGGAATCCAGATTGGGAGATGGCTTCGGTAAAGTTTGCTATCTGGGTGTTAAAGGCCTTTTGGATGACCTTGGCTGTGAATAGAAGCAAGGAGATGGGCCTGAAGCTCTTAAGGGGGTTCGTGTCTGTGCAGGGTTTCTACAGGAGGGAGCTGACTTCGGTGTGTTTCCAGTTGTTGGGGAATGTGGTGGTTTTGAGGGAGCAGTTGATCATCTGGCGTAATTTGGGTGAGATGGCTGTGGAGGCTCTGTGGAAGTTGTTTGGGTGGGCAGGGGTCTGAGAGTGATCCAGAGTGGATGGTCTTCATGGTCTTTAGGGTGTCTTCTGTCGTTAGCGGGCCATGATTTGACCATAGTTCTGAGCCTGCACCACAGACTTCCAACCTCCTCTCTCCTAGTATCAATTCCCTAGCCTGCCACCATGCAGTATGCACTTGCAGCATGACCTCCTCCTCAGGATTTCCTAATCCTAGACAGCTTGCTTGGCCTGCCTCCTTTAGTTGGCCACCATTTGGCCTGCCTCGTCTTGACCTACCTCCTCTAATAATTTCTTATTATGGCCGATTTCGCTCCTCACCATTGCTCTTCCCACTCTGCACACATTCATTCTATTTAGTTTCCAAATTGCTGCATCAGGCATAAATTGCAGTCTCTAGCAACATGCTATAGAATGTGCACAATGTGTAAAAAGCCTTACATTATGTATCTGATTTGTTTACAAGTCTCCTTTGGCTGCTAACAAAACAGTTCTCTTTAGCTGATTTAATTTGTCTAACTATTCTTAAAAGTCAGACACTGAGAATCAGACAGATGTGATAAAACAAATTGATAACTTGAGGTGAGTTTTACTTAGTTCTGTGCCCTGCAACATAGAATAACTGTTGGGCTTTTAACCAGGTGGTCTAGAACGATAAAGCCAAATAAATGCAGCAGAACAAACACAATTAACACACCATCAATAAGTAATAGCCAATGGAATCAAACAAGAACACATTCTTAAGTGGAATAGTATAAAAGTATGGCATCTGTAAGTGGTTACAAATGTTTTGATAGCCATGCAAACATGTACACATAGAGGATCGCAGTAAACATGAACAATGAGTTGTCAGTCACTTTAATCTATCTGCCAATCCAGTGTGTGCACACTGCGAATCTCCAAATGTAGATTTTTATGGGTTTATTGAAGCTCGTTGTTGCCCTATATTGTGCTGTACACTACACAGAGAAGCCGACTGAATTGGAGCTGGAGAATGGCTGACATCAGCAAACGGGTTTAGGCCTGGGCATCTTTTAAAATAAGTGGTTAGTACGTTTTCAGAAATGAGAATTGATGAGCATCAGACTCATTCATGGGTCTTCATAAATAATTCTTGTCACCCATGTCTACCAGGAGCTTGTTCCTGATTTATGTACACTGGGTGGAAGTTTAGGAGGTGCATGGATCCTAGGGTTAAAGGAATGGATTCGTAGTACAACACACTCATACTATTAGTTCAAAGGGAAGAAGACCTTTGGGAAAGAGGGGAGGGGAGCTTAACGCTGGGCAGATTTGATGGTAGTAGGAAAATAACTACTGGGCTTTTGTGATATCCAGATAAGCCATCAGAATAAACCCTGCAGTAAAATATCTCAGTAGATTAATGCACCTGCTAATTTGGTTGCATAGTACCATCCTTGTATATAAGGGGCAGCATCAAAATCAATGGGTGTTGCGACCACCACAACAACCAAGAAAGAGTCCCCTATTCACAAGATGGTTTTAAGCCATGTTAAGTGGCTTAAGGCCGCCTTGTAAATATGGTGAAGCCCCTATCACCACCACAATGTCGAGAAAAGTGACATTGTTGTGGCAATAGGGGCTTTTAAATATGCCCCTCAGTTTCTAATGAATAGCTGGTGGCTTGAAAGTTATGACCTTTTCAACACACTCTTCCTAGAAATGTTCTGCGGGATATATCTCTCGCAAACTTCCATTCCCAAAGCACCAAGATCTTTTGGAAGATTGCAGAATTCAGAATATCACTAAAATTAGGTGGTTGGATTCAACTGAAAATGCTTACCTCTAGCTGCAGTGATGAAAGTAGCTGTAGGGCAGTGATACAGAACAGGTCAGATTCACTTGGCACATAAGGAGTTGCCAGGCTTGAGATCTCAGCACAGAAAGAAATAGAACACATTTTAGCAATAAAAAATCATAATAAACAGCCTGTTATAGCATTGGTTAAACCTTCCCTGTGGCTACAGACACATTGACAGGTTTTTCATCTAAAAATGGAATCAGGGGTTTTAGTCTCAACGTTCAATGTATACTCAGTTCAAATATAGAGAATAATTTCCTTAGATCCTTAATTCATATGATCAGGGCGGGCGCAGTCATTTTTTAGAAACAAGGATGTAAACAATTCATTTTTATCTTTCATCGCAATCTAAAAGAACTGTGAGCTCAATTTAACAACCATTTTCCCATTTAACTATAGGACAGCAAGCAGACATTCCCCTATAGAGTACCATTCCTTGTAAACTGGAGTTAATCATCAAATTTCCCTGATATACATTAGATATTCTCTTTAAAAAAAACAATGTACACCCCAGTCTCCCTGACCTAAATGTTCACCACTGGATGTTCTGCCTCCTTCCAGCACTGTAGAATGTGTTGCCTTGTATTGGAGAAAATTGGGAACAAATTGTGCTGTTAAGTATATGGTAAGAGTCATGTTGCAAAGTTAAAAATTCATCTCTCCGGTTTCCTAAAGTGGATTTGTTTTGTTTTGGTATCATTTAATAGATAACAATATTTCCTATTTTTAGTAATTGGTGTTGGATTTTTATTGTGTGTTTTGTCTTAATTATTTACTGAAATGGTGCTTTCAAAAGCTTGACATACCTGTCTTTGAAGTTAAGCCTGACTCTCGCAGCCAAGCTACCAAGGTTGAGCATGGGAATACATTTCTAAGACCTTTTCTGACCCCTATATCGTGTCAGTAGCATTATTGACGGTGGTAAATGCATATCGCCTTCTACTAATAATCCACTTTCCAACATTTGGTGGCAGCTGTGGAATGAGGACTTGGGGTTAAAAAGTACACTTTACAGTAAAATGAATTAAGATTTTAAAAATCCCCTTAATTGCCCTAGAACAAAACTTTTGAGTTTGATTATTGGAATTACGACTGAAACTGTTTTTAATCCATTGTTTTGACCCAAAACAAGGATACCATGGAGCTGGACCTTGCTAAACTGCCCCTGTTCAGGATGGCTGATCTTAGAGTAAAGCGGAGGATGAGGGGGCTACCTGCTTCCAACAAGATTAGGAAGGCAGGGTTACTTAAGCCCCTAACTGTCTGGGCTGGGAAAGCTGAGGAGATTCAGGAGGGAATGGGGAGTTTTCCTCCTACCCTCACCCGGGAGGGGGTGAGGATGTTGCCTCTTCCATTTTTTCCATTGTTAGCCATGCAGTTCCAGATGATGGGTGGAGGGCAGGGCCCCCTACTCAGGAACCATCACTGTCCCTTGCAGAAAGGCAGCTTGAGGCCCAACTAGCTTCCTTTGCCTTGGAAAAGGAGAAATTTGAATTAGAAGAAGAAGAGATGTGAGAGGGAGGAGAAGAAAGGAAATGATGGCAGTGAAAAGGAGAAAGATTTTAAGATGTCCAGGGGTAGTGGATTTGATCACAAACTTACCATGGGTATAGTGCCCAAACACACAGAGGGGGATGCCATTGATAAGCGACTAGCAGCCTTTGAGAGAGCCCTTAGAATGAGTAGGGTCCACTTTAATTTTTGGGGTGCACTCCTGTGGGAGTTGATTCCAGTAGTTGGGAGAGATAGGCTCCTGGCCCTGAGGGGGGAGGAAGCAGAATCATACCAACAGGTGAAGGCATGCTTAGTCTAGAGATTTGGTCTGACTCCAGAGCAGTACAGTGCAAAGTTTAGAGGCACCTAGAAAGTGAGTTCAAAGTCTTGGGTAGACTTTGTGGACTTTTCAGTGAAGGCACTAGAAGGCTGTATTGTTGGTAACAAAGTGGACACTTATGGGGGTTTGTATGATTTGTTTTCGAAAGAACATATTTTGACTCATTGTGTAGAAGAGAAGTTACGCCAGTATCTAGTGGACTCTTAACTGACAGACCCCAGAGAGCTGGGGGAAGCAACTGATGAGTGGGTGGGAACCTGGATTTCCATTCAGCACCAGGGGGGTGACTAGCAAAAAGGAGGACAGGTCCCTCCCTAGGGAAAAGCCCAGGGAAAAGAAGGTCAAAAACAGAAGGAGTCCTCCAAAGAACCATAAAAACCTGGACAGGGGGGGCCCGAGCCAACCCATTCATTCATTCATTTCTTTATTCGATCAGTTTAAAAAAGATCATAAAAGCACAGAATAAATACAAAGTAACAATTTCATGTCCATAAAATACTGTAGTGTAGTTCCTATTATCCCAATAGGCTCTGCGCATTGGAATAATACCTTCAATAGTATAGGCCTAGACCAGACGTTAACTAGGTCTACTACTGTCGATATTAGACTTAAAGTTTTGGGTTTGCCAGCTAGCTCAGAGTTCACTAGAAACTTTCTCGAATGTTCAGGAAGGAATTAACTTCCCTGATTAGACAAGAAGGGATTTAGTTTCTGACAACCATAGAACATGACAACTTTGCTCTCCCCTAATCAAGAGTGTATCTCGAGAGTCGTGTGAACAAAAGGCAATTTATTTTACTCAGTCAGTAGGTGCATTCTTAGTCTCATCAGAGTGTAGAGAAAAGGAAGAGACGGGCGTGTTCAATAAAAGATGTTATTTATTGATCAGTCTCTTTTCTCGTACAAGAGAAATGGATCGATAATTATTGCAATACTTATAGTTAAGTAAAGTGCATACATTAAAAGCAGAAGTATAAAATAATACTGTAAAAACATTGATATGGTTTCTAAGCCATATGAAGGTTTAAAATGAATAAAATATATTAGATACACATATACATTTGACTAAACGTACTCAACTGGTGTTTCTAAATACGCCTACCCCGTGTACCTGACCTAAGCCTAATACGTGGGCGGGAATAGAAAGTTACAGTTTAAGTTAAGTTTGTTTTTGCCAAGTGACTGACTAAAGAATTCTCTGCGAGGGGTTATTCAGTTCTGTACCTGGAAGTTAGGATGAATGAGTGATGGTATCTCTCGTCTCGGGTCTCGATATTCCAGGCTGCCTGCGAGGGCTACCCGGAAACGCCGGAGCTGGATTTCTCGGCAGGAGAAATAGGCAGCTGCTCGATTTCAGCGCGTCAAGAAGGCGGGGCTGCGCCAGCGGGGTCTGCTCTGCTCTGGGCTTCGGCAAGTCTGGCTGCTCCGTCCTCGTCACCACCGCGTGTGTTTGCATAGGGCAATATCGGTAATATTTATACCTTTAAGGTGCCGAGATTGACGTAAGGATGGACATAGATACGTCAATAAGGATGTCATACGACCAGGTCGTTAGCACATTCTTTTGCTGAAGTTCTCGGTGAAATCAAAACAATGGCCGCAGGGTTTTTCCCAGGTCTGTCATAGGTTTGATTTGTTATGAGAACTCCGTATGCCTTATCAGGGGCTGGAGGAATATCGCTTGTCTAATTAGATGGCAAGCGTTATGACCTAATCAGATAACACGTTCCTGTGCCGTAGTGTGGCTTTATCAGATAACGGTTCCTGCATCATGGGGGTTTTCTGCCTCATGGGCTGACTGCTAGTTAACTTGTTAGTTTGCTAACCAGAATAGGGTCGGGAATAGGGGGATCGATACAGAACCTATAGGAATACATCACACCCACTCCACGCTAACTATGGTCATATTTACTAATCTATGCATAGTACAACATACTGTAGAGTATTGTGTATACCTTACCACCCCAAAATACATAAATGCATTTTGAAATTATCAAATATACGAAAAAAATGCAGTTATATGTATAGTATGCACTCAAGCTGTAGAATAATGCTAAAGTAAGCACGCATTTGTATACATTATTGCTATTTGGTATATGAAAATTTACACATGAAATGGCTCTTAATACAGAAAAAAGGTTCGAGACCATTTCATCACAGAATAATAATAACTATGAACACGCCACCGGGCAGCTAATGTCTATAAGCTATCTAAATTAAGAAATCTTAGTTCTCTAAGAATAGTCCTTACTTTAAGCAGAAGATAGTGTCCCGAAAAATATGCAAAAATATTTTGGGGCTGCTGAAAAATTGCTGTCCGTGAACTGGAGCGAAAATTGTTCATGTGACTTTATTATTAAAGTTGAAGGCCAAATTCAGGGAACGCCGTGTACGAGCTTGCTCAAAAGTCTCTATTTCTGCTCTGGTGAGAACATCATATCATTTAGGCTTTCGAAAAAGTTGTCAACAGCTTCCTGGGAGAGTTCCACTAACTCGGAAATAGGTGTAACCATGCATTCGTGCGCATGATTGTCTCCATTGACATTCTGATTTGGATTGCTGACAGAAGGTCGTACCTGATCGATGCTGCTTTCATCTTGAACTTCACTACCCCTTAATCGTAGTGGTGAAGCTTCCACGAATGCCGTCATCAGGATTGGTAGCCTTTGAGGGCAGCACAAAGCGTGAGCCTTGATTGGACTCAACAATGTTTCTGCATCCATTGGCGCATCCGATTGTAGCGTCAGACAGGTGTCTAACACGCATTCTTCTCCGCATAGCAGGCACCTTAATACAGGTAAAACACATCGTTGCCACATAGGTCGAAATGATAGAAACCAAGTCATGTTCAGGTCTCTAAGCCGGGATAGTCCCAGGATTCTTGATATCCGGTCCCGGTATCCAATGGCTAGGATTGTTTCTTCCCTTGTCGCAGGTGTTTTGTCTGTGACATGGTTTGCCATAACGAAATATAAGGACTAGGAATAGGATTCCTGCAATCAGTCCTAAAATGAGGGGAAGTCCGCCAAAAATCGAATGGACGAAATCTGGAAAAATACCCAGTATGGCTTTGAATGGTGTTAATGCCATCGAAAATACTGTCTTAAATACTTTTGAGACACCGCTGGTATCAGAAATATTTAAGATTTCATTCAGGATTTCTGCGAAATGTATGGGGGAAATTAGTTGATAACAATGAATGTATCTCTGCAGTCGTCCTTGCGACTTGGAGATCATACGTTTCTTTTGATGACGTGAGCCTTGTCGGCGTCTGAAGAAGCACTGTTTTCATTCTGCTTAAAGTATCTATTCGAATAGAAGTAATTTTCAAGTTGGGCCATGCCCTTGCCTCCCTGTCTGGAAAGGAGCTGGGGAACAATGAGTGTCCACAGCACTTGACCTTCGCAGTCGTAGTTACGAGATAAGGAGTCCCGGGCATAAGACTACAACATCTGCGGTCTACAATTAGAATGTAACTCCCATTATAGAGTCTTTGAAAGAATGGTTCAATCTCTGTTGCAGGTGCGCCTTGCTGGTGACATGAAAGGTTATTTGAGTTCCCTTCACAGGCTCCATGCAAACTAATTCCGTTACACAGAAGTGTACCGCTTAGTGACATTGCACAATTATTGCCACTAAGAAACACTTTCTGTCCTTTATTACTGACACATGCATGCGAATAGGGCAGGTTCCATGTTGTTTTTATGTACCCTTTTCCCAATTTTTCGTACATGCCAGCCTGTATATATTTTTGGCAGTATTGAAACCTGAAGGTTGATATTGGAATATTTATTATCCCATGTATTATCCATTCACTGACAGGTCGTTCTGACATTGTCACTGGTAATCTCTCAAGTTTCTCAATGCTCAGGATTGTATAATCAGCTCCCTTTTGGGCCATACTGATTTGTCTATCAGTAAGGTTAAAGATATTGAATAGTGACGTTGTGTTGATTAAACGCCAAGGCACATAGCCTGAACGCAGATTTTGTAACGTCCAGCCAAGCTGTACAATAGAACGCAATTGGGACTGACCGTGTTGTAACAACAGTAAGTCTTGCGATAATATGTCGATTGCTGAAGACACAATGCTGTCCAAAGAAAAAATTCTGGAGGACAGAGTCATTAACCAATTGTCCACTACAGAAAGTGATTTTTCCAAATTAATACGGTCAATTTCCCGTATTCTCTCTGCTGTTTCAATTTGAGTAACCTTCCAGGCCTCATTTTATGCTGCATATACAGAGGCTGCTATGAAACGCTTTTGACGCTGTTTGCGTGGTCCCATAGTGAAATCACGCAAGTCGGCACCATCAGTAAGTAAAGTTAGGTGTTGCTTAATTTCTGCCAGTGTGGAAGTTTGTAGCCATTGAAGGCATAATTTGCCCACACTGTAGGTGGTTATTATCCCTGGGTGATGTCTTTGAGGATATCTAGGGTCTGGCCTGGTCATTTTGAACCCCTGTGTTTTATTCAGGAATCTGTCTTGACAGTTATTAGTATCTGTGGGCCAGATCAACCACTGTTTCCAATCTGGATGTGTTCTGTTTTGGTTTAATACATAATTTACGTCTATCTCTTTTTCTGTAGAACTATTGCTGTTCATTGTTGGTTTTGGAATAGACGGTTTATTTAAGTCTTTGATTTTGGCTAGGCCAAGACAGGTGGTTTGTTGAACAGTGTCATTTAAAAATATAATTTGTTCTGGGATCATGCAGGCTCTAAACAAAGATTCTATACCCTGTACTTGCCATTCTTTTGTGCCCCAAACACTTTTCAATTCAACATTTTTGTCCCAATAATCAAAACCAAAAGTATTCATTTGTTCAAAGAAGGAATCTGAATATATCAATTTTGTGTTGGTTATCATGGTCTTCATCCCTGTCTTATTTGACAATTTGAAATAAAATGTTTCAGCATTACTTATGTTAAAACCTGAAAAGTATGAATATTTGTCGTAAACGGTTCTTGAGCTTCCTTTTGGAGGGGTTGCACAATGTTCCCATTGATTATAACTTAAAACATTTCTAGGTTGTGCAGATCTATGTAAAAAATGGTTACCATAGTGGTTATAACAGTACATACTATCATAATTTGTAGAACCCTGCAAATAATCATGTTTGGTAAATTTAGCAGACATTACTAAGTCAGACATCATATTATTAATGCTTTTGAAGTCCCAATCATCAGCAAATGAGCTCGGTTTTACAAAGTCACTCAAAGAGATCTTAATTTGGTGTGGATATTTCAGGATTTCAACCGGACCATAAATTTCGTAGTCTGTGTTGTCCCATGCTACCCCACCCGGTATAGGATTGGCTGTGAAGTTGGCTGAAGAAAGTTCTCTTTTCTCGACGTGTGAAGATGTGTGTGGTTTGAGGATCAAGTTGATTTTCTGACTTGCTGTGTCCATTTTAGCATATTTTCCCTCAATGAAGCGTCCCAATGTTAGTATCATGATTAGCCAAAGTATGAGGATAAATGCACCAAAACCCACCCAAAATTCGATCCATGGAGAAATCAGATATGTTTCTTTCAGTTGTTTCAAAAGTTCTTTAGCTTTATCTTTAAAGGTTTTTGATGATGGCTGTGTCTTTGATTCACTGAAGCCTTCAGAGGAATCATCGAAGTTTATGAAGTAGCCGGATGCAGTTCTGTCAATAGTTCCAATTGCTTCAGGATTAATGTTTCTTGCATTATCATTTGGTACTTCATTATAGATTGGTGTGTCTCTGCTAAATGTTTTTATTTGGGTTTTCAGAGGTCTAAGTTCTATTGCATTGTTGCATAGTCCTTGTTGTTCTTCTGTAGGCGTTTCGAATGTGATTAACCTCTTTGTTAGAACCTCTGTACTGGTAGCAAACCTTGGTGTTCTGCTACTTATTGGGAGTCCACTTGGCCTACTATTTGTTATCGGCCACATGATTGTGGTTTTACCAGGTCGATGGATACAACTCGGTTCTCCTTTTTACCAGCAAGTGGCGGTAGTACAACTGATCTTGTCCCGTTGACAGACAAGACAGGAACTGCTTTTCTGTAAGAAGGCCCAAATTCCTTCTTTACAGCGATCTTTTCTCTGACTAGATCCCCGACTTTTGGAATCCAGACAGGTCTTGCTGGGACAGGTGGTGGTTCTTCAGTGGTTGTTGGCTGTTGTTTCAACTTTATGTTGCTCAGGTCTTTTCTTGTTTCATTTAAGTCCTGCAAAATAGCCAAACGGTCTTTGATATCAAAGCTTTTTTCCTTCACCACTGAAGTTTGACTGTCAAGATCAGAGATCAACATCCTAGTTCCAAATAATAATTCGTACGGACTGAATCCCCTCAGAGAATTTCTTGGCAAGTTATTTAGACTACGTTGGACACTTATTAGATGTTTGACCCACCCAGCTCCCGAACCTAATACCTTTGCCGTTATAGATTGCTTTATGTCACGTTTTTTTCTTTCAACAATTCCGTTCCCCTCAGGGTGAAATGGACAAGAGTACCGCAATGTCACGCCCATGCTGACCATGGCCTCCTTATAAGCTCTAGAGCTAAAAGCAGGACCGTGGTCTGAATGCAGCATGCCAATTGCGTATGTGCCGATAAAGACTCGCAAATCTTTTATAACAGTTCTGGCGTCAGCCGTTCGCTGGGGCCACATCCATATGAATCTCGTGCATGAGTCCACTGCAACCAAGATATATTTATAGTTACCATCCCTTTGTAAGGGACCACAGTGGTCTAGGTAAACACAGGCTAATGGTTCATCCGAGATTAGAAGGGGTGTCTGCGCTGGACGTCTCACCGTTGATACTTTCATTTTTTGACATATTTCACATTCTAAAACATAATTCCTTGTTTGTCTTCTCATTTGTGGCCACCAGTATCTCTGTTTTAATAATGATACTGTAGCCGAGACGCCAGCATGTATAGAAGCAAGCCCTTCGTGTGCCGCTATTATAAGTCCTAACCTATGTTCCATGTTTGGAATTGCCCTATCCCCCACTCCAGGGATTCGAGCAAAAGGAACATTGTTTGTATCAGTTATGTATGAGTATTTTACAGGAAAGCCTTTCAGGAGTGTTTCTATCGAATCCTTTTCTGTAGCGCTGACAGCTTGTAATATTTCGCTGTCTATTTTTGTTTTTGACCGGGTGATGGCAGCTACGGAAGCCGTTTGCACAGCTGCCTTCGCGGCCTCATCAGCCAATGAATTCCCTGCAACGTGAACGCCATCACGTTGATGACTCAGTGTATGTATCACGTGAGTCTTTGGTAGTTCTTTTTGTAAAAGAACTACTTGTTCCCAGAGCATTTTATGCTTGATTGTGCCACCTTTCGCATCCTTGAAACCATTCTGAAGCCAGATCTGCAAGTATTCATTGTAAGATTGAACGCAATAATACGAATCGCACACTACGAGTGTGGGGAATTCTCGATCGGTATTTTCAAGCGCCATCTTGAACGCCAGTAGTTCAGCTCGCTGAGCTGTACAATCTCCTAAAGATTGTGTTTTAGTGATTGCTGGTTTAAATTTTCCTTCGTGCCAGCGACCTTTAACGATCGCGCACGCAGCACTGTAAGCTTGCTTACCCCCCACTGCGGGTTGTGCTGATCCATCTGTATATATTATACAGCCGTAGTGTTCTAGAGGCAGAATTTCGGTCGGCGGAGGACATTCAAATTCATATTGGAGAAATTCTTGTGTTTTTAAGTAAGGATCAAATTTGTACGCCACGTCTGTTGCAGCAAGAGAATTAGCCCATTGTATCCATCTCGGATGGAGTGCTTTAGCATTTGGAATGCTTGCCTTTGTTACCGCCTCTAGGGCTGGTATTGGTGTCACGATTATTATACGTTTACCTTGTGCCAGGGCTCGTTCTTTTGCTATAGCTGTCTGTGTTGCAGTAAGAATTTTTTCCGTTGGGCTAAATTTCATTTCAGCCTTAGTGTACAAGTGTGATTTGAATGCAATTGGTACCTTTTCTCCCTCATTAGAGGTCAGGTATGTGAATCCGCATCTCCCTGGGATGACTCGGATCACAAGATTGCGTGTGTTATCACGTGTTTCTAATTTTGTTTTAATTAGCATATCTGTTTGTAAGGATCTCAAAATTTCTGTATGTATTTGAGTCCAATTGGTTCTTTTAAAATCAGGTTTAATTAGATCATAAAGGGGTTTGACCCTTTTTGCGTAATTTGCAATGTAAGTTCTTCCGAAATTTAGGAAGCCTAGAATTGACTGTAGATTTTTTAGTGTTCTAGGTGCTTGGAATACCGCACATTTTTCTAGAAAATTGTCAGCCAGGCTTTTGCCTTCACTTGATAATTCATATCCTAGGAACAGGACTGTCAGATGGGCAATTCTGGATTTTTTAAAGTTGAATTTGTAACCCTCTGCTGCGAACCCAAGTATTATGGTGTTCACTCTCTTCAAGTGAGTCTCCAAGTCATCATCTGTTAAGTATATGTCGTCGACATATGATAATGCTTCGTCGTCATATATTTGTAGTAATTCTGTTACTCTCGCTGAGAATACTCCCGGGCTGTTCTTGTACCCCTGGGCTAACCGACAGAATTGCTTTTGAGTGCCATTTATTGAGAATGCAGACAAATATCTGCTCTCTGGTGCTATGTTTTGACAAAAGAATCCATTAGAGATGTCTAATGTTGTTTTGTATTTTTTGCGCACTATGTTATTCATTAGTGCAGCACTATGCGAGTTTTGCACTGCAAAAGTTTTGCAACATGTGTTAAGGTGTCGGTAATCCAAAACTAGACGATATGAATTGTCTGGTTTGGAGACCGGAAACAAAGGGTTGTTCATTTGTGAGGTGCAAGTTTCAATCACCCCCTGGTATTCTAGCTGATCTAGAATTTCTTTTACCTGTTTTTTAGCTTCTTGCTTAATTGGGTACTGTCTCTGTGCAGTAGGTTGTGATTTTAACTGGATTTTGTGAGGAGGAGAGTCCTCATCCCATCCTACGTGATTTTTATATAAAGCAGGAGCTAGAGCTACTGCCCACTTTCTAGCAAGTGTATATTTTTTATGAATTGGGATATGATTTGAGAAGGCAGGCATAATTATTTCTTCGCCATGAGGGCACTCCCTGACAAACTCTGGTGGCCAGTCTTTTTCAGCTAGAAGGATGTCATAGCCCTTGGAGAGATTATCCCAAAATAGTCCCCTTATTTTTCTAGTCTTATCCCCCTCTATACGTAATGTTATTTCGTATATTTTGTGAGGTTTGCTAACTCTGGTGTCTGCAGTTTCCACTTGAAGATATTCATTCGTGTCCACTGTCTCCAGATGATTCATAAGGACTTTGCGAGCTATGCTCACTTCTGCTGCGCTGTCTAGCATTGTCTGAGCCCATTCTCCGTTTTTCAGTTGTGTCCTCAGTATTCTCGGCATTGTTAACTACCTTGATACTGGCTACCTTCTTTTTTGGAAATTGTAATTTCTTTTTTAGCTGAGCAGGTTCCTTGTCTTTGGACTTGGCGTGCTCTTCTCTTTGTTCTGATCGTCCTCTTCTTTCCGATTTCTGCGAGGAAGTCTGAAAAGAATGAGAGGGACGTGTATCAATGTCTTGATATCTATCAGGCTTTTTTATATTATCCCTATTTCTAAGGTTATATCTTTTCCCAGAGGGGTCACTCTGGGGTGACCTGTGTCTTTGGTTCGGAGATTTTTCTCTTCGCCTAGGAGACCTTCCTCTGGACTGGAATTTCTTTTCTTTAGGATTGGATTGTTTGTTTCCATCCCAGCTCTTTTTCTGTGATGTTGAATTATTATTAAAAAATATTTTTTCAGGACTTTCAATCAGTTGTGGTTTTACTGGTATTCCACCTAAACTATCTCTACCTAGTTCCTCATAGGATTTTTCTATGATTCTGGCAATTTCAGCTGGTTGGTCTGCTATATCTGTCTCCTTTAACCTCTGGCTGATCGCCACGTTTGCTGCTTCACCTTTTATGTTGGCTAATAATATAGCCGAGACCTGCTTGAAGTCTTTTAGTAATTTCATACCAAGAGTTAAAGCGGGTTCTGGACCATATTCATCTTGAATTTCTTTTAGCACATCTGGTATTACCGAAATGGATGGAACACCGTGCGTTTTTGTGTAAATGGAAGCAAAGACTGTACCCCAAGTGTCACAGTTCTCAATGTGTGGTGCGATTCCCATTGGAAGACAGATAGTCAGAATCCTGTGTTTTTCTAATGGGGTGGTGTCAGGAAACACCGCCTCTATTTGGGTGATTTTTTGTGCCAACCAGAATGGTATTTGTTCCCGTTTAGCCGGTACTTTACCTAGGCAGGACTGTATGTTCTGTGGTGTAATTTTATTTGTGTTCCCCTGGTGAGGGGTCAGCTGTGGAATTTTAATCGCTGGCTGAATTGTTGAAGTCCGCATCACATACTGGACTAATTGTCTATGTATTTTTATTAATTGTTTTAGCTGTGTTAACAGCTCTGCTGCAGACATCCCATTGATGTCTGGATGTGGTGTGTATCCGGCTAGGACCGGCCACGTTGCTCCTGGTCTACCTAAAGGACCGAGCCTGGTGATGTGATTATTATGTTTTAGGGCGCCATCAAATAAGAGCAGGTGCTCTTGAAATTTGAGTGGTACTTCCACCTCCTCGAAAGGAGTGTACGTTTCAGGAGGTTCCTCTATTTTGTAATAGTGGAAGTACTTTGTTACAGCATTTGCTGCTGGAAAATGTATCCATGAATAGTATACCTCTGTCTGCCGATATTCGTGTGCCTCAATTACGAATATGACTGTACCACCTCTAGGTGTCAGTCCATTTTCTATAAGTTTTAAGGTTATAGATTTCTTTTTGATGACCGGGATGAGTATTATCTCCGGGTCTGCATTTTGTAGTGCAGTATCAGCTTCTGTTATGTCAGCTGCTAATCTAACTGCCTCTCTTTCTTCATCACTGTCTACCATTTTACCGACAGGATGGTTATTTCTTTTGTTTGCAGATCAGGTTTCTTATGGAAACAAAGATTAGATGCACAATATTTTGGAACAGTGTATCCTTCAACGTTGACTAAACCAAGAACCATACATAGGAGTTCCCTCCTGCGAGGTCTGGCGGATATTTACCTTTCACCCACTCCAGACGTCTTTGGAGTATTATGGGGAAAAGGGGTCTGAGTGAGAAAGCACGACTGAGTTACTCTAAATGTCTTACGTTAGTTTTATCGCCCTTTCCAAACGCGTTGGGCGCCATGTAGTGTAGTTCCTATTATCCCAATAGGCTCTGCGCATTGGAATAATACCTTCAATAGTATAGGCCTAGACCAGACGTTAACTAGGTCTACTACTGTCGATATTAGACTTAAAGTTTTGGGTTTGCCAGCTAGCTCAGAGTTCACTAGAAACTTTCTCGAATGTTCAGGAAGGAATTAACTTCCCTGATTAGACAAGAAGGGATTTAGTTTCTGACAACCATAGAACATGACAACTTTGCTCTCCCCTAATCAAGAGTGTATCTCGAGAGTCGTGTGAACAAAAGGCAATTTATTTTACTCAGTCAGTACGTGCATTCTTAGTCTCATCAGAGTGTAGAGAAAAGGAAGAGACGGGCGTGTTCAATAAAAGATGTTATTTATTGATCAGTCTCTTTTCTCGTACAAGAGAAATGGATCGATATTATTGCAATACTTATAGTTAAGTAAAGTGCATACATTAAAAGCAGAAGTATAAAATAATACTGTAAAAACATTGATATGGTTTCTAAGCCATATGAAGGTTTAAAATGAATAAAATATATTACATACACATATACATTTGACTAAACGTACTCAACTGGTGTTTCTAAATACGCCTACCCCGTGTACCTGACATAAGCCTAATACGTGGGCGGGAATAGAAAGTTACAGTTTAAGTTAAGTTTGTTTTTGCCAAGTGACTGACTAAAGAATTCTCTGCGAGGGGTTATTCAGTTCTGTACCTGGAAGTTAGGATGAATGAGTGATGGTATCTCTCATCTCGGGTCTCGATATTCCAGGCTGCCTGCGAGGGCTACCCGGAAACGCCGGAGCTGGATTTCGCGGCAGGAAAAATAGGCAGCTGCTCGATTTCAGCGCGTCAAGAAGGCGGGGCTGCGCCAGCGGGGTCTGCTCTGCTCTGGGCTTCGGCAAGTCTGGCTGCTCCGTCCTCGTCACCACCGCGTGTGTTTGCATAGGGCAATATCGGTAATATTTATACCTTTAAGGTGCCGAGATTGACGTAAGGATGGACATAGATACGTCAATAAGGATGTCATACGACCAGGTCGTTAGCACATTCTTTTGCTGAAGTTCTCGGTGAAATCAAAACAATGGCCGCAGGGTTTTTCCCAGGTCTGTCATAGGTTTGATTTGTTATGAGAACTCCGTATGCCTTATCAGGGGCTGGAGGAATATCGCTTGTCTAATTAGATGGCAAGCGGTATGACCTAATCAGATAACACGTTCCTGTGCCGTAGTGTGGCTTTATCAGATAACGGTTCCTGCATCATGGGGGTTTTCTACCTCATGGGCTGACTGCTAGTTAACTTGTTAGTTTGCTAACCAGAATAGGGTCAGGAATAGGGGGATCGATACAGAACCTATAGGAATACATCACAATACTTCATGTCCCTGGCATAAAAATAAAAAATAAAATAAAAGGATGATAATATAATATAGGTACCCGTTTTACCTCAACCTTATGTGAGTCACTCTCTAAGATGCAGTAGTTGATAACTTCTCCATGGCCCTTAGATACCAGCCGTCCCCCTCTTCCTTTTTCTCATACAGGCCCAAAGAAAAGAGGCTAGTGAAAAACATGTTAAAAAGTCGGGTAATGATTTTAAAAAGAAAAGTGCAACTCGACACTGCCTAATGTTCTTCTGCTTTAAAAGGGGCTTAAGAAAGTGATACCTCTCTTTCTTATAGAGCCTACAAAATAAAACCAGATGCAGTTCAATTTGTCTTGAGAGGGAGTCACATGGACATAAGCTGAGCTTCGCATGGTTATACTTTTTCTCAGGGTATCCTAACATTAAAGGAATCACGTTCATGCGGAACCTCAACAGTATGAATCTGTGCTGAGGAATGGTGACATCTGCTAGATAATAAAACCCTCTGTCAGACAGTGACGGGTTCAGATGGTAGGTGACGACTGCAACTTTTACTTTGTATTGTTCCTTCCTGTTATAGTCCGCCTGTGCAATAAAGATACGGGAGACCTTTTTCTTTGAGACTCTTCTGCACGTTAAGGGCTCCTTAAATAGACCATGGAGGCCGAGCTCCTTCAAGACTGATTCCACATAACCGACCCACAGTGAATTTCTGTTTTTTTCCATCCTTAAACACTCCCTTAATATAAGTTGTGTGAGTGGCACTGTTTCCCTGCGCCAAATTGAATGCCACAAATGGATTGGGGACAATTGGATCGCATCTTGTATATACGGGAGGCCAAGTTCCTGATGTAAGGTATAGTTTGAAGTAGAGGAGGAAAGGCCTACCAGGGCCTTGAAATAGTTATTTTCAGAAGTTTGGAGGATATTTGATGTTACCCGGCCCCATACTCCTGCCCCTTATGTTGCTGCCGCCTTAACCTTGGCTTGATAAATGTTTTTTAGGGGAATCAGTGGTCTTACACCCATTTTCTGTGCAAGGGTTTTTAATGCTGAGAGGCGTCTCTCCATTCCCATCTTCCTGTCTTCCACCAGTTTTAGCCAGGATGAGTCTTTATCAAAAAGGACCCCCAAATTGGAAAAAGCGTCAACCACCTTCATTTTCTCTCCATCTACATGTGGGTAGGTGGTTTTGTCGCTTTTCATGGCCCCGGCTATGATGGCAAAGGACTTAGTGTGGTTGACCCTTAAATCCAGGGAGTCCATAAATGATATATACATATTTATCAGGCTTTGGAGGCCTGTCCTGGCTATTAATACTGCATCGTCCGCGTATGCCAAGATGGGAGGGGCTTGGGAACCAAATATAGAGACATCACGAGAAGGCTTAATAAGTGCTTTTTCAACACCATTTGTGTAAATGGAGAAGAGAAATGGGGCAAGGACACAGCCTTGCTGTACTCCTCTAGCAACTCGAAAAGGGCGTGTATAGTCGCCATTTTTGGTGTATCGTACCATTGCCGTTGCATTTGTATATATCTGTCTGATAAAATTTATTATGGCATGATAAACACCTGCCTCCTCCAATATCTTCCATAGCTTTTCATGGACAACACAGTCCAACGCCGCCGACAAATCCACGAAAGCCATGTAGATTTTTCCTCCCTTCAGTCTGACATATTTTTGTATGGTCATTTCTAAATTTAAACACTGGTCCACAGTACCCCTTGCTTGCTGGAACCCATACTGGGCCTGCATTAGTATATTATTCTCCCGTGCCCAGCCCTCTAGTTTGGAGAGTAAAAGCCGTCCATTCAATTTAGAGGTGGTATCTAGCAGGGAAATCGGTCTATAATTTTTGGGGTCTGCCCAGTCCCCTTTTCTATATATAGGGATGATGACACCTGTGGACCATGAGGGAGGGGGGCCTATTTTAGCTATAGAGTTTGAAACATTTGTAAGCAGGGCGATCCATAAGTCTGGTATTTCTTGGAAGAAGTCGATTGGGACTCCGTCTGGGCCTGGAACTTTACCTGGGATGCATGAACTCAGTCCTTCCTTCACTTCATTTAGTGAGAAGGAAAGGAGTACACACTTCTATGTTTGGAGAAGGTATTCATGAAGAAGTACTAAGGGCAAAGATGTCTCTAAAATGGGTTACCCATTGTTCCTCACCTACTTTGCTATCAAGGGAGGGATCCTTAGTGTTTTTAAAATGTGGAGCATTCACTATTCTCCAGAACTCCGTGCTGTTGCCTGTTCTGACTTCCTGGTCAAGATCTGCCCAGATTTAGTTCTTCATATCCTTTTCTCTGTTCTGTCGAGCTAGCTTGTACTTGGCCCTTAATACCTTTATTTGTTCATGATGTCTGGGGCTTGTTTTTTGGGCGTGTATCAGTGTCTTCCTGGCTTGGGTACAGGACTAATTAAACCAGCCTTTACTCACTTCTGGCTTTGACCCTCTATGGTGCGTCAGTGACGTTTTTACTTGCTCTAGGATGCTGCAAAAGGTCATTAACATTTCACCTGGCTCAGTATCTGATTCTAGGCATAGTGATACCTTTCTCCTTGTACTTTGGACGATAGCCATGGTCAGTTTAGGTTTGTCAATGTGGGCCCACTTTAGCTGGATTCCTTTTCTTCTAGCTACTAAAGGGGTGCCAATATTTTGCTTACAAGAAAGATTTTCTGGGAATACATTTAATTGCAATTGGAGGATGGTGTGATCACTAAAGCTTGAGAATGAATTCTGGGATCTGGTGGCCCTTATACTGATTGGGGTAGTGACGAATATGTAATCAATAATTGAAACTACCCTGTTTCTCTGAAATGTGCCCATCGGAATGCCGGTTACTGGTCGGGGTCATTGGTCATTTCCATATTTCTGGCGGATAATATCCTACTTAAGGCTTCGCCATATTCATTTTGGATGAAATGAAGCAAATGATTTCCCCCCGGATCCTCTGACCCACACACGGGGGCTGTATTATATTTGCAGGGGTGTATGTTGAAGTCCCCCAGCCAAATAATATTTGGAACCTCCTTTCTGGAATTTCCTATGGTAAGATTAAGAGTCCTGTCAACCTCACCCACAATGGAGTGGATATTTGTTAAGATAAATCACACGGTAATTATGTGTAGAAAGTAGATTTATTTCCAAATATAGCAACACCACCAAAGGACAACCGATACCATTGAAGTCCGACCTCCAACTTCTCCTAGAGCTGCACGGCACGGACCTAAGACTCTAGAACATCAATAGAGTCTAAGCAAGGTCCGTTCCATATTAACATATAATAACCTAGCAACAATCATAACACATCTTCCCCCTTTAATCTAAAAAACCCATAAAAATGGGGAAAATAAATAAATAAATAAATAAATAAATTAAGAATACAACTTATCTCGAATTCAAGTTATAAAATCTGATAACCATAGTGGTTGTTTGCGTAAGCGTTTAGTGTCGGGTGAACTCCCATTCCCTTGAACAGTATCTGAACAAGAAGGAAAAACAGTTATATCTTTACCTTTGACACTTATGTTATTGTCATCAAGATTGTTGTTAACAACCTCAGAATTGTCCAGAGCAACTTCTGCAAAATCACAGTTCTTTTTGTCAGCTAAAACAGTTTCCTTATAAAAATCCTTGTTACCTTTAAGAATGGCAATCTTACTTAGATTCCAAACTTTCCCATTAATGAGTTTTACTGCGTTCTTCAAAACTTCTTTAACTACAAAAGGACCCATATATTGACTTTCACCTTTCGATACTCTCCATGGTTTTTTCACCTTTATCAGCATACCAACCTGAACAATAGGATCTGATTTAGAATTTCTCCTTAGATCAAAATTGTGTTTGTTCACAAAATGGGATTTCTCTATTCTCCTTTTAATCTTACTAAGGTCCACTTGACATCTGTAAAATGAAATTAACCAAGAAGGATTAACCTTAGATCTCGGTAATCTACCCCATATAATTTCGAAAGGAGCACAGTCAGTTATGTTCTTCAGAGTGATTCTATATTTCCATACACTCTTCATCACTTGAAATTCCCATTTTTCATCATCAACACCAAACATTTGTATAGCTCCTTTCAAAACTCTGTTGAATCTTTCTATTATACCATTTCCACTCGGATTCTATAAGGAGGTAGTACAATGTTTGACACCAGTTTTCATAAAATAATCTTTAGCCTTGTTAGATAAAAATTGTACACCATTGTCAGTAATAACACGAATGGGTAAACCTTCTTCACTAAAAATTTCATCAAGAAATAATAGCACACTGTCCGTATCCCCTTTTTTGCTTACAATTTTTATAACAGGCCATTTTGATAATGAGTCAACGGCAACAATAATATACTTATTCAGAGGACCAATAGGACCCATAATGTCCATAGCAATAGATTCCCAGGGACCATCAGGGACAACATGGCCTTTCCAGTTTGGTTTCAAAGTTTTCCAGGATTTGTCAGAATTAGCACACTGAAAACAATTCCTGACAATACGTTCAACAAAAATGTCCAACCCAGGCCACCAGAATAATCTTTTAACTGACTGCTTTGTTCTAAAGATGCCATTATGAGACTCATGACCATGTTCCACAATAACGTTCCTCATGCCAACAGGAGGAATAGCCTTTTCACCTCTCCAAACAATGTCATCAGAAAAAGATAATTCACTTCTTACCTCCCAAAAACCTTTCAAATCAGGCAAAAGATTGTTTTTACTGGGCCATCCCTCAACCATAAATTTACGAACATTTTGTAACACATTGTCTTTAGAAAATTCCAACTTCCAATCTACCCATTTGATAGGTAACGAACCCTCATCATGAACAAGAGCAATATTGAATTCACTCCAGGAATCCTGAACACATTCTTTGAGAGGAAGGGGAAACCTAGCCAAAAAATCCGCAGTAACATTATCACGACCAGGAACATATACAATCTTGTAAAGAAAGTCCTGCATTCACATGGACAACCGCGCAATTCTAGCTGAAGCTCTGATCATACCATCAGTGGTGAGTAAACGTATCAAAGGTTTATGATCGGATCTAACTTCACACTCCTTCCCCCACACAAAAACTCCAAAATGCTCCAAAGCCCATACTACGGCAAGAGTTTCTCTCTCAATAGTAGAATATTTCATTTCAGTAGGAGATAAAGCTCTAGAAGCGTAAGCAATTACCACTTCACTTTTTTGCCATCTTTCTGAGTCAATACAGCGCCTAATCATCTTGCACTAGCATCCGTAGTAATAATACAAGAAAGCTTTGGGTCAAAGCGATTAAGAGCAGCTGCTTTTCCAATAGCAGATTTCACATCAACAAATTATCTTTTGCACTCAGCATCCCACACAAATTTGTTCCTATTTTTCAACAACTGTCTGATATTAAATACTCTGCACGAAGAATTGCAAATGAACTTTGAATAAAATTCAGTTAAGCCTAAAAATGACCTAACATCATCTTTAGAGTTTGGTGAAGGTGCAAGCTGGATGGCTTCAATGAGGTCAGGTTTGGGTTTGATACCTTCTTCACAAAGTACGTGACCTAGATAAGTAACAGAATTGACACAAAATTTACATTTAGAATGTTTAACTGTAAGACCATTAATTGAAAGTTTGTTCAAAACCATCTCTAACACTTTGTCATGAAACAGACTTGTCGTCGCCAAACACCAGTATATCATCTTGGAAACAAACAGTGTTCTTACAATCGCCAAACAAATTACGCATGATGCGCTGAAAAACAGCAGCCGAGAGGCGAGCCCGAACGGCATCCTCTTAAATTGAAAACAACCGGAAGGTGTTATGAATGCAGTATACTTCTTACTGTTTTCGTCCAAAACAATCTGATGACAAGCCGGCGACAAGTCGATACATGAAAAAAATGTGGCTTTACCAATTGAACCTAAAATTTCATTAATGCAGGGCAAAAGAAATTGGTCAACTATAATGTTGTTATTTAAATGACGAAGGTCAATACATAACCTAATATTACCATTGCATCGCCTGGCCACACCAATGGGAGAAACCCATTCAGAGGAATCAATTTTCTCAATGATTTCATTTTCTACTAATTTGTTGAGTTCTTTTTGGACCTCATCCCTCACCGTGATAGGGATATTTCTCGCTTTATAAATATTTGGACAAGCATTGTCTTTTAAAACAATTTTATGGCTGAAATTATCCAATTTGCCTATACCATCCTTAAAAACCTCAGGAAATTTAGTCAGCATAGCATTACTACATTCAGTAGAATCCCCATTAACCATAACTGGTTCTGGACCGTTAGGATTGAGGATAATGTACAGTTTATCTTGATTGAACCAACCCAATACTGAAGGTCCAATCTTAGAAACATACAACTTAGCAGTACATTCACGGTCTTTAAATTTGAGCACAAGAATTCTAAACCCAATAATATCAATTTTTTCACCCGAATATCCAAGGGGATTAATAGCACCAGGATATAATGATGGGCCAAGTTTGTCAACAAACTTGAACTTCCATACATTTTCATTAATAATGGAGTATGGCGAACCAGAATCTGCATAGATCTGTATCGCAACACCCCCAATCACCATGTCACAAATAGGCTTTTTCTTTATCAAATTGTCATCCAAATTTAAAATAACAGGAATATTATCTAAAATATTCAACATGTATGACTTTTTTTTCAAAATTATCTTCTTTGTAGTCATTGTCACTATCACAAGAATCACCTTCCTCCACGCACTTGACCTTGTTAAAATTGTGTTTTCTGCATGCTCTAGCTATGTGTCCAATGGCACCACACACCGAACATTTTTGTTTGATGGCAGGGCAACCTTTGAAATTAGCTAAGTGTGAACTGCTATCACATCTGTAACATCTTAATTTATTGCTATCACTAGTGTGACTTTTTGTAGAAGTATTATTCTTTTTATAGGAACTCTTTGTTTTGGGAGTTTCAACTTTAGCGATGACATTCTGTTTGTTTTTCTCCTCATCTTTGACTTCTTTAGCACTTCTACAGGACATTTCAGCCTTTCTAACAATAGCAAGAATGTCTTCTAGCTTAGAATCACCATTCATCCAAAGTCTATCTTGAATTGAATTATCCTTTACGTGCATGACAACTTGATCTCTGATTAAATCTTCTTGTAAGCCTCCAAATTGACAATCCAAGGAAAGTGTTCTCAAAGCGGATACATAATTGTCCACTGATTCATCAGCATTTTTTTTTCTTTGAACAAATTTGTAGCGTAGAATGCCGATGCACACTTTAGGAGCGAAGTAGCGATCAAAGTCATCAATAGATGCAGAAAATACGTTTTGATCACTGCCTCCACTAACTTTGGGCATTTGGTTATAAGCTTTAAGCCCCTCAGGACCAACTGAATGTAAGAAAATTCCTTTTTTCTCCGCAGCAGACATTTTACCCTTAGCATCTAATTTATCTATATAGTTAATGAAATAAGCCTTCCATTCTGGCCACTGCATGCAGGGTGTACCTCCTGCAGGCCAAAAGCGTTGAGGAGGTGACAAATTGTAGCCTTGTGATGTAGACATAGCAATAAAAAAATAAAGCTCATTGCAAAGCGTATTTAAGTATACACAAAGAATTTCCAAATAGTATAAAACATCTTGTTAAAAAGACTTTGTACAGGATTCGAATAAATTGTAAAAATTGGTAAAGCGTAAATAAACACAATTGATAAATAAAAGAATCGCTCACCAAATTCGCAAAGTACCGCTGTAAAATATGATTAAAACTCAAGCTGGTCACTAAAATCGTCGTATGTCGGTAGTTGCTAGGATACGACTGACAACCAAAATGGCTGCTACGTATACGTGGTAACGTGCGTGACCATGGAAATTAGCGTAATGGCAAGGAAGTCAGTGTTCGAACGTCAATGAACACTATTCCTATACCACGCAGAGAGAACGAGTTCGGAGAATGAAGGAACTCAGAATCCGAATGACGCCTGAAAGCTCCAGGAACACGGAGAAGAGAACTTTCCCCAATGTGTTCCAATGAAGGTGACGTCAAATCACAAACAGTTGCGGAGAGGTTTCTTTAAAAAAAAATTGTCGAAACTTCAAAAATCCATAGAAAAATGCTTGAATGTCGTAAGAAATTGGAAACTTCGGGATGTCCAACCAAATCCAAATTATAGTTCTTTAAACAACAAAAGAACACCAACCAGGATAAAATCGATGTAGATATCGATGAATCTGCACGCAATTGGTTCTTAAATTCCGGTGATGTTGCATCCACAATCGTCACCAATCTTGTTAAGATAAATCACACGGTAATTAGGTGTAGAAAGTAGATTTATTTCCAAATATAACAACACCACCAAAGGACATCCGATACCTTTGAAGTCCAACCTCCAACTGCTCCTAGAACGACACGGCACGGACCTGAGACTCTAGAATATCAATAGAGTCTAAGCAAGGTCCGTGCCATAATAACATATAATAACCTAGCAACAATCATAACAATATTCCTGCCAAATCTATTATTGTAGGTGTTAATCAAGATCCACTTGCCTTCCTGTTTTATCTTGAATGAGAGAATGTGGAAATTTGGATTGGCGGAAATAAACTTTGTTTTCTTACCAGGGAAATCATTTGGAATCAGTGTCAAAATGCCCCCTTTTGCCCTTCCTGAATCCGAGGGTTCAGCTGGTGTTTGGAATGAGCGGTAACCATTTAAAAATATTGGTTCCGTGGACCAAGTCTCTTGAAAACAGGAGACATCTTTTCCCTGCCAGAGTTGAAGCCAGTTGGTGTCTCCCAGTTTAGATGATATACCAGCCCCATTCCATGATGCTATTTTAAACAGATCTTTGTTGACCTGCCTCGGAGAAATAGAAGGATGGAGGTACTCTCTAGTGGTGGGGCCTGGAGTGGCACAGGTTTCCCTATTTGGTGGAGTATTGGTACTTAATTTGTACAGTCAATCACATGCCTCAAGGTCAGATAGGGGTGCAAATCTATTTTCCAAGTTTGTAACCGGGATCCCAGGGAGGCCCCCTTGTTCCTTCCAAGCCAGATCCTCCCTCTGAAAACAGTTAATTCTGGGCACCACCCAATGTGGAGGCCTATAAAAATAACCTAGGGGACGCACAATGATCTGCGATCTCTTTGGTGAACCTCCCCTTATAGACTCTAATAAATATCTGACAACACCTTCATCCTTAAAGTTTAGGGCCACACAATCTCCTGTCAGCAATTTCTTAGCTGGCCCTATCCAGGGTGTCCTTCTTGCCACGATAAGTCTGTTTGAAGGATTTCTGCAAAAAAAACCCTGTCTCTCTCAATCTCTGTGTCAGCCAATGTAATGCTTTGGTCATTAAATGCTCCGTAGTCTCCATTTGGCCCTCCTTTAACTCTGGAACATCCCCCAACACTAATACTAAGGGTGCGGCTGCCGGGAGGAGATGAAGGAACTGCAATTCAGGGGCCCATTGACTGGTAGTCGGTCTTTTGGTCCTTTGATTACCAGGCTCGCTGACCTCCCCACTCTGTGGCCCACCTAACCCACAAGTAGTGTTTCAGGATTAGCGCTCCTGTAAGGTCTTGCTTCCCTTGTCCCGTTCAAATGTTGCGTCGGGGGCTGGCACAGGACTGCTGCATTGGAGTATGTCACCAAGTTTGTGTACATGTTGGCAGGGTCATTAATGTAACTATGTGGCGGATTAGACCTTCCAATGGGCGTAGGACCAGTCCCCTATTTTGAATAACTCGTACGTAGAATAATTCCATGCGCCTGTATATTGCTTTGGAATGCTTTTTCTGGTCTTGAGTCCTGCCTGGGGAGGATTGATTTCAACAAGTGTGTGTTGCTTGTTGCCTGGGTTTCGAGATCTGCTAGCTTCTCTTCGATCCTATTTAATTTTGCTAATATGGGGTTTAACAGGGTGGCCACCAAAGTCTCAAATCTCTGGCACATGTCCTCATTTACTATGGGGTTCATTATACACGGGGCGATTTTGCGTGAATTTTCTCCAACATGTGCATCACATTCCCCTACTTGTTCCTCGTTACAATTTGCCTTTGCTTTTACTGCTCTGGGATTTTTTGCAGAATTATTATTCTGTGGGCCACCATCTCTTTTCCTCTTGAATATGTTCCCATTATCTGCAATTTCTTCGCCGCCACTGCCCTTGACGATGACCCGTTCGTTGGTGGTGGAGGGTCTTGGTGCCCCGGGGCCCCTCCATTCCATATTAGTATTTCCGCCTCCTGTGTTAATGGTTGGAAATGTATATCAGCGATATGTATGGCTGCTTCCCCCTGCATGGCCCCTGTTAACAAAGCGGTTCCAGGGGTAGGGGGCTGTTAGACCTGACATCATTGGCATAAGTCTCTCCTCCATTTTTTCTGTTTGCCTCCTCTGTTTACGATGTTTTTGCTGGTATATTGCTTTGGGCACTGTGCCACTGCTGATCAGTGCCACAGTGCAAGTGCTCCCTATGTGAAATTGCTGTATTGATTGACTTCCATGTTTGGCTTATTTGGTTTACTGTCAGTCCCTAGTAGAGTGCACCAGGAGTGCCAGGGCTTGTAAATACAAATGCTGCTAGTGGGCCTGCAGCACATGTTGTGCCACCCACAAGAGCGGCCTAGTAAAAGTATGTCTGAAGGTCTACCATTGCTAGACCACGTGCAGTCTGACTGTCACGAGGACTGCACAAGTACACCTACTTGCCAGTCCCTAAACCTTCCCTTAACTTCATGTTAGTCACCCCTATGGTAGGCCCAAGGGCAGGGTGCATTGTAAGCATAAGGTAGGACAAGCCTGACAAGATTGGCATGTCCTGATAGTGAATTACAGCCATATTCGTTTTTCACTATTGTAAGGTAACCTGCTCTCCATCAGTTAGAATGGGCTGCCAGGATTATTAATGCTATAATCCTAGCGGGCTCGGGGAGCATGGTGCAATGTCGAGTTTGGTACCCCTGAACTCAGGGTTTAATAACGCATCCGTTTGGGTGGATGGTTTTTAGACTCTGTGTTTGAAAATAGCACTTTTAGAAAGTAGCTATTTTCTTGTCTAACTGTCTACCGGTCTCTGCTGGTTCTGGTGTGCGTGTGACAGGAGCTGGGTGGCTCCAGAGGTCTGAATGAGTCAGTGTGGGGTGAGTGGGGCATTTGCATTGAGAGTAGGGGAAGAGTAGCTCCTGATAGCCTGCCCTGCCTGATACAATGCTGGCTCCGCCCCCCTGCCAGGCGACTGATGACTCTGAGCCTGCCAGGGACTTTCCTGGCCCCACCTCCTGCCGGGCAACTGATGGCCCTGCCCCTGCCAGTGACAATGCTGGCTCCGCTCCTGCTGGGCGGCTGAAGACTCTGCCCTGCACAGTGAATAGGCCAGGTGCCTAGGCCTGGCAACACCCACAACAAACCCAGGATGGGGGGAAATTCCCCTGCATGGACAAAGGGATCGAAGCCAAAAAGGGGTATAAGAGAAGGACCCCTGAACTAAGAATTTAGATCACTTCTGACAAGGAAACCTGAACCAAGGACAAGAAGCCTGCTGATCCAAGGACTGTCTACCCCTTCTGCCAGAGTGCTGTTTGTTGGGGGAATCCTGCAGTTGCTTCTTTATTTTTGCCAACGAACCAGGAGAGAGGAGCTGAGTGTGTACTCTCAAACTTGCTAAGAAAATCTCCAAGGGCTGGAAGAAGTGTCAGCCTCCTGTTGAAGTCACAGGGTCAAAGGACTTCATTTATTTGCTAAAAGTGCTTGTTGCTGGAACCTGAAATCCAGCACCTCTGAAGAATCCAGCAATCTCGACGCCGACGGACGTCGCCGAATCCAGCTCGACATCGTGAGTAACGGCTCCAGTGTCCCGCACCTTCGACGCCGGCCGCCGGGCCCGATCGACGCCAGTAGCGACGCCAGTGAGTAGCGAGTTCGGATCCAGCTCCAAGTGACCCTGTGTCGACGACGCCGCTGATCGCATCGACGCCGAGCCCTCTCGACGCCGTGAGCGCTGCTCACTCTTGCAACATCGACATCGACGGCGCCGTATCCTGCTTCATCCCGTGAGCGCTGCTCCCGCCTGACTTCGGTCGACGCCGCTGCATATCGCCCCGACTCCGAGGCCCGATCGACGCCAAAGACGCGACGCCGGACATCCCGACGCCGCTGATCATCGAGTGCTTCACTTTTCCAAGGTACTGTGTTGTTGGGGTCTGTGCGACTCCGGGCTCGACCTAGCGCTCCTCGCGGTCGACGCCGAACCTTTGGATTAACTTGGCCTCGACGTCGTGTGACTCCCATGTGGGTTACATTGTTGCCAAGAACTGTGTTTTTAAGAAGAAGAGTTGCTTTTGTTACTAAAGACTTTGTGCTAAGAAGAAACCATGCTTGAACTATTATTTTTCCTTGCAAGAGTATTTATTAAGATTGTGGTATATTTTTGTCGTTATTTGGTCTTCTGCTAAGCCTTATATAAACATTCTTATTTTTATAATACTACTGTGTCGTGTCCATTTGTAGTGTATCCACTTTATTACTGTATGTGGTCATAAATGCTTAACGCACTGCCTCTGAGATAAGCCTGTCTGCTTTGCCAAGCTACCAAGGGGGTGAGCAGGGGTTATCTAAGTGTGTGATCCCCTTGCCCTGACTAGAAAAGGTGTGTCCCTATTTGTCAGAAGTTTATACCTCTGCCAACTAGAGACAGCCGCTTCTAACAGCGGCGCTGTATCAATTCAATTTCATGATTTAAAAGCGATGTGGCTCGAGATAAAAATGAGTCAAGGGTCCCCACAATGCCTCCTCCAGGGCGGTCGATCAGGGCCTTACGTGTAGGCATTTTGCTCATCTCTACTACTATGGTGAGTGTTTATTGATGAGTTAGCCTGACCATCCTGTGAAAACAGACTACGGGAGGGGAGGCAGTTAGAGTCAGTTAGGCTCTGAATCAAAATTAGGAACCCCTCGTGTCCACCCCTGGACCGGCACTTCACCGTTTTTTCCCGGGCCTGCTGCCTGCTGCCGGTCACGGGCTCCTTCCCGCTGGGGGGGGTCCTTACCAGGTTCTTTGTTAATTCCTTGGGCTTTCGCAGGGCTTCATTTTTCCACGCCGTGGCACCGCTGCACCTGCTTCCAACTTCAGCCCAACTCCAGCTCCAGCCCACACCACAGTTTTTATTTTTCAGCGTTTTGAATCCCGTTGTTGTTGGCAGGTATTCGCTGTACTCGCGGGAGCAAGAGCTGGAGTGGAAGCCGCGAACCGTAATTAGCCGCGGCAATCCAAGCACCCGCAACATCCGCAGGAATCCGCGGCACTCCGGGAAATCCAACCGAAATCCAGCCGAAAGACTGGCCGTCGGAGCAGCAAGCCGCCGGAGCAGAAGCGTGAGCGAGAGCAGAGGCCGCACACCGTGTCCAGCCGCTCAGCAGCAATCTTAGGGAAAAAATTAGACAAACCAAATTCAAAGGAAGGAAGTATCAGGGAAAGAATGGTTGGAGCAGGTTGACTCTCCAGAGACACGTTTAGTAAGGGACAGAGAGACTGTCCGTCGCTTGAGGCGGATTACCTCAAAGCAAGAGGAGGGGGATGAAATTGGGTTCCATAGAATCTACTGGGAAGATGGATTGCTTTATACTGAGGCCAGAAACCTCAAGGAGGGGGGCACCAGGAGGTTGATGGTTCCCCAGAAGTACAAAGAGTTCATCCTGACTTTGGGTCATGATATTCCCTTGACAGAAAATTTGGTACAGACAAAGACATGGAACCGTTTGGCGAACCATTTTATATGTCTGAAAAGGTAAAGGAGTTTTGCAGCTCCTGTGTCACCTGTCAGGCCAGTAGCAAGGCAGGGGACAAGATAAATGCTCCCCTAATACTACTGCCAGTGGTTGGAGTTCCTTTTGAAAGGGTGAGGATGGACATTGTAGGTCTCCTGGACTCACCTACTGCATCAGGGTATAGGTATATCTTAGTGGTAGTGGACCATGCCAATAGGTACCCTGAAGCCATCCCTTTTATAACCATTGATGCTCCTGCAGTAGTTAGAGCACTGCTTGGTGTGTTCACCAGAGTAGGTTTCCCGAAAGAGGTGGTGTCAGATAGGGGCACAAAGTTTCTGTCCAGTTCTCTGACTGCTATGTGGGAAGAGTGTGGGGTCAACTATAAGTTTACCACCCCCTATCACCCACAAACAAATGGTCCAGTTGAGAGATTCAACAAAACCCTGAAGGGCATCATAAATCGGTTGTAAGGGAAATTCAGGAGGAGATGGGATGTTCTCCTCCCATGCCTACTGTTTATCTACAGGGAGGTACTACAGAAAGGGGTTGAATTTATTCCCTTTGAGGTGCTGTTAGGACGCCCTGTTAGTGGGCCATTGTGCCTGCTGAAAGAGTCTTTAAAAGAAGCCTCTTAAAAGAAACAAAGGACATTGTGCTTGACTATATACTAGGCCTGAGATCTAGAATGGCAGAGTACATGTACAAGGCAAGCAGGAAACTGGAGGCCAGCTAGGAGCTCATGAAGCACTGCTATGATCAGAAGGCTACTATGCCCGAGTATACTCCAGGGCAGTTGGTGTGAATGTTGGGGCCTGTAGCTCCCAGGACCCTCCATGACAAGTGGAGTGGTGCCTATCCAATCTTAGAAAAGAAAGGGGAGGTTATATATTTGGCTTACCTTGGCACCCCCAGGAACCCTCAGATTGAAACCCCACCACGACAGGGCAGCTATGACCATGTTACTGGTCACTGATGAGAAAGTGGACGAGGAAACTGAGCCAGTGCCTGACCTCCTCTCCACTAATGTGCAAGATGGGTCAGTGGAGAGAGTGGTACTCTCTCCCAAGCTGACAGAACAGCAGCACAGAGACTGTAAGCAGGTGCTGGAGCAGTTTGCTGGCCTTTTTTCTATGACTCCTGGCATCACTGAGCTGTGTATGCACCACATTGACACTGGTGACAGCCTACCTGTCAAAAATAAGATGTACAGGTTGTCTGACCATGTCAGAGTCAGCATTAAAGCTGAGCTAGCTACAATGCGGGAATTGGGGGTAAACCTAATTCCCAGGGGGGACCTAAAGGGTTACGGTTCTGTGTGGACTATAGAGGACTGAATGCAGTCACAAAGACTAATGCTCACCCTAATACCTAGAGCTGATGAGCTCATTGGCAGGTTAGGGGCGGCTAAGTACCCGAGGACTTTTTATTTGAATTCAGGTTACTGGCATATTGCCCTCACTGGTGGAGCAATGGAGAGGTCAGCATACTCCACAACAGTAGGACATTATGAGTTCAAGGTAATGCCCTTTGGCTTAAACAATGCACCTGCCACCTGCCAAAGGTTGGTGAACAGGGTCTTACCTGGTTCGGAACAGTTCAGTGCAGCTTATCTGGACGATATAGCTGTATACAGTTTTACCTGGGAGGATCACTTAAGCCATCCAAGGGAAGGGCTTCAGCCATGCAGCAGGCAGGCCTGACTATTAAGGCAAGTAAGTGCCAAATAGGGCACAGTTTTGTGGTATACCTGGGCCACCTGGTAGACCAACTGATAGAAATGATCACAGCAAACACTACTCCCCATTCTAATGATATCTTCCTATGCGATTTTAATCTCCACTGGGAAGATCATAGTGACAACCAGATCAATCTACTCAGAACCTTCCTTGTAGATCAATCGCTGGTCCAAAAATGCTATCTACCAACCCATTCGAAAGGATCTACTTTAGATTGTATCATCTTGAAATACAATGATAAAATCGAGATCATCCCCTGCGACTGGACTGATCATCACATCATTACATTCCAAATACCCCACATAAAAACGAAAACATCATCACAATCAATAAAACCCAGAAAATGGATCCACAACACCAGGGGGCTCAATATAAAAACTCTTGCAGCACGATGTGAGAAAGAACTGCAACCTCCCAATAACCTGGTAGATGTCAATGACCTCACAGATTACTACAATAATACAATGACAAGCATAATAGAGGGCATAGCCCCATTAAAACATAAAAGGGTCCCAGATAAAGATAGTAACCCTCACTTAGACTCACAGAGCAGAAATGGCGACAACACCCTTCCTCACCCCATTTAATACAACTAAGAGAGGTCAGAAAGGTCTACAATAAAAGCATTCTAAACTCAAAAAAAAATTTTTTAGAAGAGAACTGGATATTGCAAAAAACAGACCGAGGAAACTCTTCGAACTACTAAAAGATCAATCTAATAAAATGGCCAAATCTGCACCAACAGCTACAAAATCAAAGATAAGCAGCAAAGAATTCTCTTCCTTCTTTACAGCCAAAGCTATATCAATGGGGTAGAGCTCAAAAAGGCAGCGGATTGCCCCTCAAGCAAAAATAACACCCCAGCCAAGCCTCAATATCAACCAGCGCTAGAATTACCCAAAAATAATGCTGTATGGTCAGAATTCAGGCCTGTCATTGACACAGATACTGCCAAGATTATCTCAACCATCAAACCAAACAATCACTTTAACGATCTACTACCTGCAAATTGTTGGTCTACAATAAACCCCTCATGGACAAAGATCATTATTGCTTCGCTATCGCAAGGCTCCATACTGGTCTGTCTAAAAATAGGACAAGTCACCCTAATCTTAAAAACACCAACTAGAACCCGGCAGACCTGAACAACTTCAGACCGGTAACAAACATTCGCATGCTAGCTAAAGACCTGGAAAAATGTGTTCAACAACACCTGAGCCAACACATCTCTGAATTCAAATTGCTGAATGACTCTAATCAGGATTCAGACCAAACCAAAGCACTGAAACAGCAATTCTGCACATCGTCGATGATGCCCTACTTGCCCTCGGCTGCAATGAAACCTGTCTCCTAATCCTGCTTGACCTTTCTGCGGCATTCAACACAGTAAACCACACCAAAATACTAGATCGCCTGAAAAAAGGATGGGCTTAGAGGGTACAGGCCAAAAGTGGTTTAGTTCATTCTTTAAAAACAGATCACAAAAATTCAGAGTGAACCAAACACTATCTGGTTCATCCAGAAATGTTATTGGAGTACCACAGGGCTCAACACTATCCCCTGCGCTATTCAATTTGTACTTAGAGCCACTCACAAAAATCTTACAGCAAGCAAACATCTCTTTCCACATGTAGGCTGACGATATACAGCTTTACATCAAGATCACATCGATAGAAGAGATCAGTATCATGAACTAGGCACTAAAGAGAACCGCCCATTGGCTAACGAGTAATCACCTCAAGCTTAACACACAGAATTCTGAATTCCTGCTGATTTCCCCCCAGAAAAGCGCTATGAACATTGTGGAATGGACCAAACTAATCACAGCACTAAACTGTATTCCGAGGATTGTAGACTCAACCAAATCCCTGGGCATTATTTTAGATAAAAACCTGAACATGCTCGCACATAACAACATGATGGCAAAAAACACCAGCTTTCATCTAAGCTACTTCAGAAAACTGAAACCGTTCATAAATAACTCAGACCTTAAAACAGCAGTCTAGGCATTAGTTATTTCAAGGATCGAGTTCAGTTGCACAACACTAGCCGGTCTTCCTAAGATTTCAACAGCACCACTAAATGCCTGTCTCAATGCGGCCACAAGACTTATAACTGGGTCCAGAAAATACGACCACATCACCCCTCATCTGAAAGCGCTCTAATGGCTGCCCTTCGAATCAAGAATACAAAGAAAAATGGCATGTATTACTCACAAAGCGATACACTACAATACACCAATGAACCCAGCCCAGAAAATCACCATATCAGGAGGATGCCAGATTTCCCGAAGTCACGGAGACCTATTACTAAAACCAGCCCTCTTCCACAAGAAAAGAACTTATGACCGAAATTTCTCTGGTGCAGCACAAAGAATTTGGAACGCTCTCCCCCTAAAATCAGAAAAATCTCGTCTATCGCTGCTTTAAAAAATGCAGCTAAATCCTTTTTTATGAGCAAATTCCTTCCATAAATACAGCAGACTTGTCATTAACTGAGGACCTTCTTATTCAATACACACACTACCACACATCAACTACTAACATCATTCTGGTCTTGTAAATATGATGGTCAAGCACAAATGTCTCTCTCACAAATCAATGTACAGTTAACTTATGACTTTGTAACATAATTGTTTCTAGTAACTTGATGTACACTGATCAGGTTTACTGAAACTGCATGACGCTCGTGCTGTTCTGAGGTGAAAGATATGCAGGTGAAAAGCGCACTGATACCCTATTAGGGTCATGTTTGCGCTATATTAAAAACCCAATCAATAAATAAAATATGAACAGCCTCTCCAAGCTAAACTCCAAACTATTTTGGATTGGTCAGCTCCTGTTGGAAAGACGCAGTTCAGGGCATTCCTGGGACTGACAGGGTATTATAGGTTTCTTCAAAATTATGGGACCATAGTGGGGCCCCTAACAGAACTCACTTCTAAGAAGAGGCCCAAAAAGGTGGATTGGACCCCAGAGTGTCAGAAGGCTTTTGACACTCTGAAAGCTGCTATGTGTTCAGCACCAGTGTTGCTGGCCCCTGACTTCACAAAAGATTTGTGGTTCAAACAGATGCTTCAGAGCAAGGGATTGGGGCAGTGTTGTCACAGCTAAATGAAGAGGGCCTTGATTAGTCAGTTGCCTTTATTAGCAGGCAACGTCAAACGACGTTTGTGCTATGAGCACTGTGAAATGAGAATCTGCAATATTTTGATATATTTAGAACCCCTAAAGTATTTCCTAGGTGTTTCAGGGGTGGGTGCCCTATAGGTATAAGCAGAGTCCTTATAAAACCTTTTTTATAGGCCCTGGTATTGGAAAAATGGCCCAGTTCATTTTTCCATTGCAGATCCCCAGCTCTTAGGTTAACATTGGAAGAGGTTATTAGTTAATACATGGAGAATGAAAAGCCCTGTAGCTAGGATTAAAGGACTCAGAAGAATTGTAATGATAAAATGTACAGACAGTAAGTTATAAGACTTTTTTGTCTGTAAGCCAAAATGTAACCTTGTACTGCTCTGCCCTGATTGGTCGGAGATAAGTGAGTGAGCCTGACTGCTTTAAAGAGGTGATAAATGACCCCCCCTGTGGGTAGGAAGCCTCTGGGGGAGGAGAGGTTGTTTTGCATAGGAATGTCAGGGGGAGGGGTAGTAAATAATGCTTTCCAAGGGAAGGGGGAGTAAAGCTAAAGACATCGGTTTCATTTACAACTCTCCTCTTTGACCCAAGACAGAAGCTAGGCTTAAGAAAAGAATGAGCAGATGCAAGGGGGAGAGACGACTATGGAAATTATCTATCCTAAGGGTGTGTTTAGCCAGCTCTTTTCCCTCTGCTGAAAGTTCTGAAATATTGAAATTTGGAAGAATAGTGGTTTCTGGGATAGCATTGTGCCCAGCTTTGGAGGAAGTGGTCATGCTCTGGGGTGTTGACCTGCACCTCATTGGACAGAAGTACCCACCTGCTTGGCCCCAGAGAACACTGAATAAGTATCTAAGAGGAGCAGGGCCTCTCTGATCTGCTTTTGAAACCCAAGAGAATGAGAAGTTTGTTGTGCATTAACCATGCACTGCACTCTGAGTATTGCGTCTTTTGCACCATCTGAAAACTACAGCACTGTGGATCAAACCTGTTTCAAAAGGAATAAAGAGTGGACTCCCTGCAAGCTACAGGTTAACAGAGCTCACCAGGACCATCACCACAAAGAATCCTCAGCCTGGAATACTACCAGTCGATTTGTAAGGGTTTTGTACAGGTGGATTGTGGGAATTGAAGTCTCACACTTTCAAGGACCCTCTTGGAGATTCCAGACCCTTGGATTGTGTGTGGAACACTTTGGACCCACAAGAAGGAATTCAGGAAGGAGTTCTAACAGGGTCAAGCCTGCTGGAGAGGGCTGCACGCGTCTGGTGAGAGATCCTCCAGAACAATTGCTAAATGTGAATTTGTCCCTGTCAGAGACAACGAAATGACCAAAAGTAGCACTGTTGGTTTCTAAGCACTAGAAAGTGACTACTCTTTAACAATTCATATCCCTGGCTCCATACAGTGGATTGTTTTCATTTTGGTGTCATTTAAAAGATAAAAATGTTTCCTATTGTTATAAATTGGTGTTGTGTATTACTTTTTTACTGAATTGTTGTTTTTCAATGCTTTACATACATGTTTTTGAAGTTAAGCCTGCCTGCTTGCATCTAATAATTTTCTAAGACCTGTTGTTAGCCCTGTATTGTTTCAGTGGTATTATTGCCTTTGGTGAATGCATATCTGCCGCTACTAATGATCCACTTTCCAACAGTCAAGCGCTAATGTATCTGGAAAATCATATGTTTTATAAATATCCAAATGGAACAATGATGTTACGACCAAACTTGCACTTTCAAATGCCATTTTTACCATGATGCTAAGGATCACGCCACTGCACAAATGCATTAAAGACATGTCTTGCGTGAAATTTTACTTGAAGCACAACTTCTAGAACAAGTTTGTAAGTTCAGAATACTGTCCAAGGATAAGAAGCGTAAAATGCGTAATTTCACAGAAATTGCACACGAAAATATCCTGCAATATTACGTCTTCACATTTTATAGCCTCATCCTTTTCAGGCTACGATTTCAGAGAGCTATTCAACTACAACTGTCTTTGCGCAGAATCATAGAGCTGTTTGAGTTGTTCCCTCCTAGTTAGTCCCCACTGCATATATTATCATGGGCATGGTGCTTCGTCATGCAAAGTCTTTTAGTGCTTCACTTGTGTATGCTTTTCCATGCAAAATATATTTTCATGGGGAAGCTGAATGGTGCGGCTGTTTGTGTTACCATACGTCGTGCTGGCACCGGCACAAATCAATATCTAAACCTAGTTTTTCAAAAATTAAATAAATATGTCTATATCTGAATGTTTGAGGTATTTACATAGTGGAACCTACCCAACAGGCAGCAGAATACTGTACAAGGTGAAAGGAAAAGGCAGAGTTGATGTGAGATTGGAGAAGTGTCTGGTTTCGTAGAGCAAAAATTGCCTGCTACTGCATCATGATGTAGTGTTCTTTGAAACGGAGTGTTTTCAACTCTTACCTAAATTGTAGCAGGGTTGAGTCAGTCCAGGCGGATACAGAATTGCTGATCCAGATCCCAGTTGTAGAGACAGAGAAGGCCGTTGATGTGTTTTCTTTCTTTATGTAATTCGTAATATCTTTTCCAACGGTGTCCAGTCTGGGGTGTACCGAGATCAAGCAATTACCCACAGTGCAGGGCCAGGAGCTTGCACACAGTGTTGCCATCTTCCTTTAGCTGGTTCAGATCAAGCAGGATTTTTTAAACGCTCAGCCACCTTGCCTCTCAGACAAAAGTATCTTCTGTTGTTCTCACAAGTTGTAGCTATGACATACAAGAGTAGCCATTTCTTAGTAATTGAAGGTTTATAGAAATAATGAATATAAATCCATGCAAAAATCAACCAAGTTTGCTGAAATATACATAGAGAATGAGTGTTTTGGTTTTAGGTGGAAGACAGCAATTCATTGGGAGGTTTTCATTTATAATGGCACATATTTTAACTATGTCTGTTTTTTGTACAGGTAACCGGGGTTTCATGGACATCCTGGATATGCCCAACACTAACAAATATTCATTTGAAGGGTAAGTGACCAAACACTGTTATATGCAATTTTTACAGTTCCGTCCCAAGCAGCTGCAGTTGTGAACACTATGTTGGACCATGATAGGGTGGAGTATTTGGAACCTGGTATATTAGGATTACCCATCAAGGTATTCTCTGCATTGTGATAGGAGTCACTGATCAGTGTATGAACATTTCAGCATGGATGTTCGGGTGAATCTTTGAAATCTTAATTAGGCTTTGGTTTCAAACTCCATCTAAGAATTTGGCTGTCTTTGTTTATCACTATTTCCAATAATGATGGCTCTATACTCCAGCATTCCATGCACTCAAAGACACTGGTTTTCAATATTGTCCACTGTATAGGGGATAAAGTTTCCCTAACTGTGCATTAGCAGGATATTGCAAGATAGGAAGGAGTTGTTGAATGTAAAGTTATGAACCCCTAGTCCAAGTTCCTTTAAAAGGTTACAGAAGTTCAAGGTGATCTACAATATCCTTTTCACGTAGGGTTGAGTGTTTTTAATCTATATAATGTATGGCTAATCGACCTTGCCTGCTTTTCTGATGATACTGTGTTCTCCTAACTTATTCCCTAGTTACCAAGGGACAATGTCATCTGCTACACCTTAAGGGAGTCCTTTAGCAAGATCATTTTGCATGCTGAATGTGTGAGCAACCTCATAAATTAAACTACAACGTCTGGAATGCAACATGTTACTGAAAAGAAAAGGCTTTGTGAAGGTGTCACACATGACAATGCGCAAGTTTTTTTTTAAAAATCAGCAACTCAGGGGCATATTACCAAGCAATAGCGATAATTATCGCTATTGCTTGGTTAGAGACAAAAATTTACCGCAGAGCTGCGGCGATTTTTATCGCAGATGAACCTTGGTATTACCAAGGTTTATCGCAAATGCGATAAAAAACGGCCGCAATGCATGAATATCGCTGAAAAGTCAGCGATATTCATGCATTACCGAGCTAATGCTCTTAGCCATGTTATCCACCTCCCATTGGATAACATGGCTAAGAACTGCTCAGGGGCAGGTGTTAGCTTTTGGAGATATTCGCGCTTAGCGCGAATATCTCCAAAAGTTGGTAATAGGAGATACCGATGTTAGCGACTGTTTCCAGTCGCTAACATCTTGACACGCCCACTTTGCATGTCATTAGTGATAAATATCACTGACATGCAAAGTGGGGCCCAAGATGGTCGCTATCTCCTAATAGCTGTCGCTAACTGGTGTTAGCGACAGCTAGGTAATAGGGAGATAATTTTATCTCCGCTTTCTTGGCTTTTAAAGCCAAAAAAGCGGAGATAAACCCCCTTGATAATATGCCCCTCAGTACCTACAATAACGCAAGTTCTTAGCAGGAAAAAAATATAGAAACTGGTTTAAAAACAACACATTGAGGCAAAAAACACTTTCATGCATCCCTGACTAAATAATGTTCAATATTGTGGAAATGTGATCGGTTTGAGAGTAGGCATTCTCTGGTAAGGCCAGCTTACACTGATAATAGTAAGTATAAATGTGAAATTTGTCTCACATGACTGAGTATGGCACTGGGCTCGGGTTCAAGTACAGCCTTCATATGAGCCTGAACTAAGACTGATTTTCTGAATTGCTTTGTATACATGTTTGAGGAGACTTCTAGAATGGAAAAAAGCTAGAAGAGGAGTCAGTCGTCGAGGAAGTTGGGGTTGTTGGGATGGAGCCCCTTATTTCTTTGCTGCTGCCGTGAGGAGCTGCAAGTGTTAAATTTCTAATGCCAGGCGGCACCTAAAACTGTTAACGATTAGAGGCCATAGTCAAATCTAGAAGCAGTAAAGTTCTTTCCTTTTTTGTTGATGACTGGAGTGCATCACTGTTGAAGAAACTTGTAGTCAAATTGATCAGCTGGTGTTTGGATTTCCTCCATTTTCTTTAATTTGGACAAATATTTTGTTTTAATATGAGTAGACTGTGATAGTACCTAGCAAAATCAGCTCTAGAGACCCAAGCCCCTGGTACAACAGCGCCCTCCATGCCCTGAAGGTAGTTTGTAGGCGGGCGGAAAGAGCTTGGCGGCGGACCTATGAGGCTGATTTAAAAGCTGCATATGTCGCCTCCGTCAGGAGCTATCATCGGGCAATATGTCGAGCGCGCGCGGCATATTATGCTTCCGAAATCCGTAACAGCTCTAATCCATCAAAGATTATCTTCAGGGCTATGAAGGACCTCCTGGTGAAACGGCCTCCCTCTGCGGTTGTGGGATCCACCGCTCATTGTGAATCCCTTGCCACCTACTTTCTGGGAAAGGTCCAGGATATTTATCGGGCCTTCCCTAGCATAGGTAATGACCGGGAAACTCAGAATGGGGCCCTAGTCCATTCTCCTCTGCTCTCATTTCCTCCACTCCTTCTAGAGGGATTTGACAAACTTGCTTTGCGAGTTAAGTCTGGATCTCCTTTGGACCCAGTAAAACCAGCCTTGTTCAGAGATCAGGCTTTTATGGGACGTACGGTTGTGCGTTCCTTAGTCAACCTCTCGCTGGAGTCGGGTGTGGTCCCAACCAAGTGGAAGCAGGCGGTGGTGTCCCCAATCATTAAGAAACCTACCCTGGACCCTTCAAAACCGGAAAGTTATCGCCCCATCTCACTGCTACCCTGGCCGGCAAAGATAACGGAGGCCCATGTTAACATCATCTTGTCGGAACATCTCGCCCGGACCAATGTCCTTGATCCCACGCAACATGGCTTCCGTGCTGGGCACAGCACGGAAACTGCCCTTCTTGTGATGGTTGAACAACTCCGAGCGGTGCTGGATGCTGGTCAGACGGCGGCGCTGATATTATTAGATCTCAGCGCCGCCTTCGACACGGTCTCCCATACCATCCTTTTGCATCGGCTCGAGGACTGTGTCGTTGGCGGCCGGGCTCTGCAGTGGTTCCGCTCTTTCCTTGACGACCGTTCCTTCTGTGTGGCCACCCCTCCTTTTAAGTCCAATTTCCAGCCACTGGCCATGGGGGTTCCGCAGGGGTCCTCGCTGAGTCCCACGTTATTCAATCTATACGTGAGACCGCTGGCTGAGGTCGCTAGGCAGTGGGGCTTGACCCTGGTCTCCTACGCAGACGCTACTCAGCTAGCGGTTACTCTCAGCGGGGACGCGGAGCCAGATGCCCCCAGGTTTCAGAATGGACTGAAGGCGGTGGCCAGCTGGTTGACAGTTAACTGTCTCCAGCTTAATGCCACCAAAACAGAGGTTATGGTCGTCGGGAAGGAGGTGGACCTGTGGGGGGACAAATGGTGGCCGCCGGAACTGGGACCAACTCCGACCCCGGTGTCTGAGCTGAAAAACCTGGGAGTTTGGCTGGATGCCGGCCTTACCTTTGTCGGCCACACCAAAAAAACAGCCGCCTGCTGCTTCGGCTTGCTGCGAGGACTACGACCTATCCTCAAATACTTTGATGCTCCTACCAGGAAGGTGGTGATCCAGGCCACTGTCATCTCACGCCTGGATTACGCCAGCTCTCTCCTGGTTGGAGCAAATCAGGCGGAATTTACTCGTTTACAACGAGTACAAAATGCGGCGGCCAGAGCGATTGTTGGTTTGCCCAAATTTTGCTCGGTGTCCAATGTTCTCCGCTCCCTTCACTGGCTCTCAGTGAGGAAGCGAATCCATTTTAAGGTTCTTTGCTTAACCTTTAAAATTTTGAAAGGTATTGGCCCCCAAATTCTGTCCAATCTTGTTTCCTTTTACATACCCACGCGTGCCCTTCGCTCTCAAGGTCAGGCCCTCACCGTGGTTCCTAGATTTAGGCTTAGCCGCTCCGGAGGGCGTTCCTTCCGCGTCAAAGCGGCTACCATCTGGAATTCTTTGCCCTTAGATATCCGCCAGATGGAGGATCTCATGCTTTTTAGGAGAGCAGTTAAAACTTTTCTGTTTTAAACCCAGTTACTTTTTACGCCTATTCTGTTCTTGTTGTGTTATTGTCCTACCTTGTCGCTGCGCCAGGACGCTCCTTAGCTCGAGCAGCTGTGCGCATAACAAATAAAGATAACATAACATAACATAACATAGAATCATCCTCCACTGGATGGAGGGTGAAATATATTTCGGTAGCCAATAATGGTTGATGTTTCTGTGACTGAGTGCATGGAAAATCAGAGAGACCGAATATAAGTTTACTGTTTTGTTGTCAAAAGCGTTAGGGAATTAAATTATTTTGGACATATGTGTTTAAAGCAAGCTGCTCCGTATCTGGGATGGAAGACAAACATAGAGGTGTTTGAGCGACATGGGAGTGGTTGGGAAGTGTTATGGGAACGATGGTAGGAATGATAGAAGGATGCTAGAAAGGAATAGTTTGAGGGTATGAACAACATTGTGAATGGGGCCAGGAGTTGACTGATGAAGCCCAAAATGTGTTTTATAATAAATGAGACAGCACTGCAGTTGGGAGGGTCTTCAACAAAGATGTTGAAGTCACAGGTGACGATGATTCTCTAATTATTCTTAAAGATGATGGAGGTGAAATCTATACATTCTAAAATAATTAATTTTAAATGAATTGCAGTATCTACCTGCTGGGTGGTGGCCTGTGGGAAGAAAAGTAGGGGGCAAGTTTAGAGCATGGAATCACTGGTTCCTGGCAGTGATACCTCTCCTGCACCGCACTGTTCTGACTTCCTTGGCCCAGAACTTGGCTAACATGCAAAGATTAGAATTAGAGGCCCATGTTTGCAAGCATTCTTGGTTCTAGGTCAGTTGCTGACCAGGATTGCCTGCTGCAGAAGAAATTTCTGTTTGGAAATAGAGAAGTAAACATCAAGTGCACTGTTCACACAGGACCCGGTGTGCTTCCCGATCCCCATAGTATCAATTTTACGGGCAGGTAATGTTCATGGAGAGCTTAATTGCTTTTCACTAAAGGCTGTGAGGAAGACAGGAAGAACGTAATTTGAAGAGGTGAAGGGAAGGGTATTAGTGAAGGGTATTAGCTTACTGATGATCAACGATAAAGGCAAGCAAAATGTATAAGACTTGGATTTAGAGCTTGCCAGCTGTAGTAAATTGTAACTAGGGGGTAGATGTATCAAGATTCCATTTTGCGATTTCTAAATAGCGATTTTTAAGGAATCGCTATTTAGAAATCGCAAAATGGAATGTATGTAGAAAATTGCTATTTTTTAGCGATTTCTTAGTCTTCCTTATTTGCGAATTCGCGATTTGCGAATTCGCAATTAAGGAATAATTTCCCATGCATTCCTATGGGCCAGGAGGCCCATAGGAATGATTGTGAAATATTTCTTAATTTGCGTATCGCAATTTGCGAATTCGCAAATTGAGAATAATTTCAAGGGTGCAGGGGTGTCTCAAAGACACCCTTCTGTACCCCTGAAATGTACATGTGTGTGCATATGGCGCACATACATGCCCTAAGGGCATGTATGTGCATTGCATGCCACCTTCACAAATGCCAAATAGGGCATTTTTAAATGAAATCGCAAATAACCACCAACTACAAGTTGGTGGTAATTTGCGATTTCTTAACACAAATTCGCAATTTCTAAAACCCACATACATCGCATTTAAGGAATTGCAAAATTTGCGATTCCTTAAAAGCTTAAGCAAAATAAGGAATCGCAAATGTTTGAGATTCCTTATTTTGCGATTTTGTGATACATTTCTAAAAATGCAAAAAAGCCTTTTGCGATTCGCAAAGGCCGAATTTCGGCCTTTGCGAATCGCAAAAGGCTTGATACATCTACCCCTTGATCTGTTGTCTCAAAAAAACTTGTTCTAATGATATCAAGAACATTCAAAAGAAGGTACATCATGACCCACATTGTTAAACTAAAGTAAAGCCTAATTGTTCGTGCAGGACTGACACTTGGCCAGATGAGAGAGTATAACATAGGTCACAGCTTCAAGGCCTGAATTGATAAAGTGAGCATTACACGTGTTAATTTAAGTCTCTGCCGGAGTTTTGGGGTGACTGGTGTCTTAAATAGTTAAAATACTGAAGCAGTGGTATTTTATCACACTGGATAGTGGTAAATGGTTGATTGTCACTCGAACTTTAAAGGCATGTGCGTCTCAACGCGGGGAAGTCAGGTTTCTCATTGTGAGTGGTCGCGCATGCCCGCAACCGCTCGCGATGCGTAACTACCAGTTCGCGTTGAGAAAGCTGCAGCTCGAGTAAAAATCTACTCGAGCAGCAGAGAAGTACAGCTCACACTGTGCAAGATGTCGTTTTCAATGATTGCACAGTGTCGGATGCTTGTCCGCACTGTGCAATTATTGAAAATGACTTCTTGCACAGTGCGAACATGCTACTACGCAGTCTGCGAAGTGCTACTCGTAGCTCGCGTAGTGCGAAGTGCACTTTGCATAGCTACGCGTAGCTCTACTTTGCGAACTACGCCCACCCCTAAAAAATAACAAACCACATCACCATCACAAAGAAATGCCACAAAAAATATATGCAATACTTTGGTCACACTTTACCACCTCCAGCAATGTGTTTTCCTAACACAAAAAGTGTCTGCATCACGCCCTACCTAAATTTACCACCAACAACATGAAATAGCTCCACTTTGTGGTATGGCCACAAATGTCGACTCATTGATCAACTACATTGGATTTCAAATTAACTTATATGTTTTTCAGCAAATATTAAACTGAGACAGGAACAAGCTCAGAAGTAACAAAGTGTATACACCAATAATCAGAGAGGCATCATAATCAACATACAAATATAGAGCATTGCAGTAGTCTCAACGAGAAATAATCAAAGCCACTGCGCTGATTTGCAGAGCTCTGCTGGCATAAATGGGAAGATCTTTTTCAAACATCTAAGGATGTACAAACAAGTAACTGTAATGTGGTTAACCTGCCCATTAAAAGTCAAATAATTATTTAAAAAAACACCAACATTTTTGACTGACTCCACTGGGGTGGGTAGTGGACCACACAATGGAGGCCACCAAAGTTCAGACCAGATGGGCTGCTGAGCCCCAAAAACCAGGACCTCGATTTTGTCTGCATTCAACTTTAAAAAAATGTGTTTCATCCAGTTACTGATTCCTGCCATGCATTTCTTAAACCTATCTTGCACCAGAGGGATGCTGTCAGCTATTGACATGATAATGTGCATGTCATCAGCATACAACAGAACCTGGAATCCAAAATAGTGCACCAGGGCAGCTATGCGAGAGACATGGGGACTGAGAAGGATAGGGCTGAGTGAGGAGCCTAGAGGCACCCCACAAGGAAGGCTGAAAGCCTTACCCCCAAACTGTCTGCAGCTGACAACTGTCTATGAGGAAGGAGTGTAGAAGACTGAGTGCCTTGTAACCCACCGCTAGGTGCTGAAAGTGTTGGACCATATGCTTAGGAGATACTGTATCGAAGGCTGCCGACAGGTACAGCATAACCAGAATAGCGCCCCCACCATGGTCTGTCTGGCCTTGGATGATGTCTCCTGCCAATAATATCACAATCTTAGTGCTGAGCCCACTCCTAAATCCAGTCTGAGATGAATCAAAGAAGGGGCGTGGCTTGGGCTCCGATGTAGGCGGCAGCGGTCTCCGGAGCTCCTCCGTGACCGCCCTTCTCCCGCACTGATCCTGACACCTATACCAGGCCCCCGATCCCGTGATGTGGAGCGGAAAGCCCGGTGAGCACAGCCGAAGGAGCGTGAGGCGCTAACGAGTGCTACAAACAGGGCAGAACAAACTTTCCCCGCACTCGGAGAGGCCCGCTGCACAGAGACTTAAAATGGCGACCAGCGGTTGCGAGGGAGACGCCTGACCAAGAGTCGCCTGCCGCCACAGGGGGGCCTTGGGAGTGCCCTGATTGCGCCAATGAGACACAAACTGGAGGAGGCAGACCCCCGCGGCTACCTACAGGAAGGAGATGGCGAGTTTGGGCGTTTGGTCCTCCTTTGCTGGCCCGCTGCGCGTTGCCTGACCCCAAAATGGCGGCGCACACGCTGTGATTTGGCGCCCATTTCTTTGTTGTTGGGGGAGATTTCGGCTTGGCGACTGGAGGGCAGCACCCCCTTAATTGTGGATGGAGTGAGCAGGGGTGCGCTGGAGACTACCCCGAGGCTGGGGAAGGGGGACCGCTAACTGACCTCGCAGCGTCCCCCCTGCCTGCGTGCTCCTCATGGTGGACCTCATAATTGATCAGACCTGCGCAGCAGAGCATAGACCTGGGAACAAGTTGAGCAGACACCGGAGCAGCGTGGTGGCTGCTGTGACCTCCTTGGAACCAAGGTGAGAGGAGGGAACTGGGGGCGACACTCCGGGGAGGTACTCTTGACTGCAGGTGCAGGAGACCATTGCCCGAATTTCTTAGAGAGATTATAGCTGAGGAGAGACATGAGGTCTGTACGGCTGGCATGACCTGAGGAGCATTGGCGGAATCTGGTACACACTGCGGAGCTGAGCGATGTAGCTACTTCGGGAACTGGAATACTTGGGGCTTACTGCCGGCTGCCATGCTTCCGGTTTGACTGTACCGAGAGCTGGTGGGGAGCGCCCAGTGGAGAGCCCTGTGCGGACCTGCCTGGACCTGCGAAGAGTCATCGGATCCCCACCCGAGGGGAAGTGAGCGCATAGACTCCGTTGCTCTGGTCAACTATTACCACCTGTGGTCTTCAGGATGGGCAGAGTGTCCAGGAAGAAGGGATTTGAGGTGTTGCAGATCGAGGAATCGGGACACAACATGAATGAAGAGGAATCTACACCTGGGGGTAGTGCACCCACACAGCCCGGGGACCCTTCCTTGGGTGACATCATGCAAGCCATCATAGCCTCGAGGGAGGCACTGGAGAAGAGGATGGATGCCATCGGCTTGGATCTTTCCCTGCTAACAGATGACCACCGGAAACTCAAAGAGCGGGTGGCGTCTAACGAGACCACCATGAAAGTCATTCCGGATACGGCCGCCACCTTGCAAAATACACTGAATGAGGTGGTGCATAGGGTCAACGTGTTGGTAGTGAGAGCAGAAGACAGCGAAGGGCGCTCCAGGCGCAACAACCTCCGCATAGCGGGAGTCTCGGAGTGAGAGGAAGGATCTGATGCAGCACAGTTCTTGGAGACATGGCTAAAAGCGGAGGTGATGCTGGGGGGCCTATCCCCATTTTACACGCTGGAACGCGCACACAGGGTTCCGGCTCGCCCACCAAGACCTGGGGCCCCACCCCACCCAATGGTGGTGAGACTCCTACACTACCGAGACCGGGATTTTATTCTGCAGAGGGCTAGGGAGCTACAGAATTTGCGCATTGGGAACAGCAAAGTAATGATCTTCCCGGACTATACTAGAGAGGTGCAGCGCCAAGGAGCCTCTTTCTTAGCAGTTAAACGGAAATTGTGTCAACTAAGTCTCCCTTATGCAATGCTGTTCCCGGCCCGGCTACGAGTGTCTGCTGACGGGGGTGCGCACTTTTTCCTCACGCCGCAGGCTGCCTGGGACTGGCTGGAAACCCAGGGGGAGCCAGGTGAGCGCTCGCCACCTGCGGCCTCGCCTCGAAATCGCTCACCCACCACACTGCCGACACAAAGGCCTGTCTCTCCCACAGACTGGCGCCAGGAGCGAGACAAGGCGTTTTTTGCGGTAGCAGCCATTAGCCAGGGAGCTCTTAGCCCACCCAGTAGCAACTCAGAGTGTGTGAAGAGTGGAGCGGAGAGCCCCAGTTCAAGCAGCACCCATGGGCTCTCGGTTGCAGATCTTCCAGTGGCTATTCCGCAAACGTCGGATGGAATGTTCGGGTGAGGGGGCAGCAGGGGCAACGTGACAGAATCTATGAGGTATCTGCGCTGACTATTGGTCCTCAAGACTCCTTTATTGTGTGGGGGCGGGCTGACCGAGCGCACTACAGGAGGCATGGGGGGGCCTGGTTGGAGGTATTAGACTACAAGGGAAGGGGGTTGGGGGAGTATCTGGGGCCATTGGGTTGAAGCTCCAAGCAGCCTTATCTGGGTAGATTTTGTAAGCACATTTTCATCATTTGGATGGGGATGCCTCGTTGGGTGCCTGTCCTGGGAGGGGGATTTGGGCATGTTTTACTTAAGGGTTTTTGTTCAGGGGAACCAGGCATGTCACGTGGGTAGGAGCTGTGGAACATTGTCAATGTCATTGTAAGCAATGGGACCCACATTAGGCTACACATGTCTCAATGGAATGTACGGGGCATGCGCACTATGATTAGGCGCCACAAGATACATTCATTCTTAACTCGTAGGGGCATACACGTCGCATTCCTCCAGGAAACCCACCTCATCGCGAAAGAAGGGAAAGACCTACAACGCCGTTGGAGGGGTCAGGTTTATTACACTACATATTCTGCATATGCGAGGGGGGTGCTAATTTGGATCAGAGCTGGGGTTCCATTCCAATGCACGACACAATTGATTGACCCAGAGGGCAGATATGTGGTGATCCAGGGAAAACTAAATGGGAGGGACCTTACGCTGGGATGTATATATGCACCTAATGTGGTCCAACCTGCCTTTTTCTCTCTTCTATCACACAAGCTAGCGACAGTCCTTGCAGGGCCACTGTTACTTGGGGGGTGATTTTAATTGTATCACGGATATTGACCTGGATCACTCACACCCCCCCTCCCGAATGCACCAGCACATAAACTAGCAGAGGCGCGTAATACCTGGCAACAGACCTGGGGATTAGTAGACACTTGGTGGGCCCAACACCCATTGATCAAGGATTACTCCTTTTTCTCCGCCTTGCACGAATTACACATCCGCCTTGGCGCCTTCTTATGCTCCCCAGATGTACACGGGGAGATTTGCAGTAGTGAATATCTCACTAGAACTATTTCTGACCATAATCCGTTGCTGGTCCAGCTGAGATGGTCATGACTGCGCCTCAAAATCCCCACCTGGAGATTGCGACCGGAAGCGCTTGACGATCAAGACTTCCGAACCAACATTGCAACGGCTATTGCAGAATATTTCCAGTTCAATGAGGGGACTGCTGGGGCGATAACCGTGGAGTGGGATGCCTGTAAAACGGTCGTTGGAGGGAGATGTATTTCGGCTGTGGCTGGGACCCGGAAGGTCCTCATGCAAGATATCCAAAGAGATGATGACCACTTGCGCGCCCTGGAGATGGAGCGCCCTGAAAATCCGGCAAAGCAGGATGAATTATTAGAAGTCAAAGAAGCAGTGGCAGCGAATGTAGAGCGCCTGCGGTGCTTCGATTACAAAAAATATGTCACACGGGCGCACTCGGAGCGAGATAAGTCGGGGGCCCTCCTGGCCTGGTTGGCCAATCCGGCTCGTCGCGGCTCAATCATACTGGAGCTGCGAGACCAGATGGGGGTAGCCTGCTTTGATCAGCAGGGGATAAATGATTTGTTTTTTGATTACTACACAGAGCTTTATCGCAGCAGAATACTCCCTTCTGAGTAAGAATTACAGAACTTTACGGAGGGTCTGAGCCTGCCAGAGCTGGGCGACGAGGACGTGAAACTGCTGGGGCGAAGGATTGAGGTACGGGAGGTGCGAGTAGCCATCAAAAGTATGGTCCGTAATAAAACTCCGGGCTCGGATGGCCTCCCAGTAGAATTTTATCTCGCTTACATTGATCTCCTTGCCCCTCGCCTCACGCACTTTATATAATGAGGCCAAGAGGATAGGTAGATTGCCGGACTCCACTAGGGAGGCGATCATTATTCCTTTACTAAAGCCAGGCAAACAACCTTGGGATAGAAAGGCCTACCGCTCGCTGTCCATGCTCAACTTAGACTACAAAATCCTGTGCAGGATACTAGCAATTTGGCTGTTTCCCCACATGCCCACCCTAATAAATGTCGACCAATCTGGGTTCATCCCAGCTCGCAACACAGCGCTTAATATACGAAGGCTCCTACACATCTTGGAGGCGGATTCCTATGAGGTGGATAATGCGTCGATATTTGCTGTAGATATCGAAAAAGCCTTCGACAGCTTAGAGTGGAAGTACCTATTTCATGTAATGCAACGGAAGGGCCTTTGCCCCGATTTTTTGCGATGGACGGCTCTATTGTACGCAGATTCGACCGCCAGAGTCAGAACGGGAGGGGTGATTTCTGAGGCATGCAAGGTGGGGAGGGGCACGCGGCAAGGGTGGCCCCTCTCCCCATTATTATTCGCTATGGCGGTGGAGCCCCTGGCGGCACATGCTCGATTGGGGCGGGCGTACCGAGGCCTCGAAGTTTATGGTCAGATCCACCATATCACACTTTATGCGGATGACCTCTTAATGTTCCTGGCAGATACAGGCGAGGCACTGCAGGGGGCGAAGTCCCTGCTGCGGACCCTGAGTTCAGTAGCTGGCTTAAAGGTCAATTGGGCGAAATCGTGCCTCTTCCCTGTGCGCAAAGGCAGAATTTGCCCTCAGACCATTGACGGGGTGAACTGGGTAGAGAGATGTCTGCCCTACTTGGGCAAGGTGATCTATCACAAGCAGGAAGATATACTTGAGGGGAACGTCTGGAAGGCGATCAGGAGAGCCATGGCTAACTTTGACTTCTGGGGTACTTACCGTTGTCAGTAGCGGGACGCGTGGCGCTACTCAAAATGGTGACCCTTCTGCGGTTACTATACTTCTTTAGAGCCTTTCCGATCTCAATTCCGGCAGCCTATTTTAAGCGGCTCAGGGCGATGATCAGCTCTTTTCTGTGGGGTACGGGCAGGCGCAGAGCGGCCCTCAACACACTTATGCAGCCCCGAGCGGAGGGAGGACTAGCGGTCCTGGACTATGAAACGTATTACATAGCAGCCCAGCTCCAATGGCTCACACAATGGGTAGCGAGGGCCACTAGGGAAGAGGGTGCACCAGGAGAGCTGTCAGGCCCCCTGATCGTACTATCTCGCATAGTATTGTGACTTCCGCTCGGGAACACATACCTTACCCGGGAATTTGCCACAGCCCGGAAATGTTGGAATAGATACCTGCGAAGAGGGTCTATAGGAACCCCTTACGCCCCTGACATACCATTGAAGATGTGCAGGGTTCTACCACATGGGGGCACCTGGCAGAGGTTGGAGGCCTGGGAACAACAGGGATTATTGAAGATAGGAGACCTGTACGAGGACGGTGCCCTGATACCTTTTGACGACCTCCGAGATCGATATGAGCTGCTTGTTGCTTCACACTGCACTCACGTCCGCGGTTCGAAAATACTGGAAGGCGGGCCTCACAGAACCACCTACTTCCATGGGCTGCCAATATGTTGTAGTGGCCATGGGCACCATCAAGGCAGTAACATCTTTATACAGGCGCATGACACAAAAACCCCTACCCCCATTAACAGCCCTGAAGACGAAGTAGGAAACTGACATAGGGAAGGACATCCCAGACACAACATGAAATGGGATAGTAGAGAGGGCCTGGAAAAGCACGCGAAACGCGCGATTCCAGTTAGTGCATTTTCACATCCTACATAGGGCATACTTAACACCGTCCGCTTACATAAGTATTTCCTAACCCAGTCAGCGTCTTGCCCAAGGTTCGCAGTGGTTGAAGCTGATTTCAAACACATGTTGTGGGATTGTCCGTCTCTTGACTCTTTTTGGAGGGGGGTGATGGCCCTATTGATGGATGTAACAGAGAGAGACCTACAACCCTCCATGGCACACTGTATCCTCCATTGGTTTCCCCACACCTCAAAGAACAAAATCACTAGCAAATTCATAGACCTGGTTTTCCTGCTAGCCAAGAGAACAATAACCTCCCAGTGGAAAGCGAAAAAGGGCCCTAGTTTGGATAAATGGAGGGATGAACGTTGAAAGTGAGCCGACTGTGAGGGCGCTGTCCGGCTACAAATTGCACACAGAACGGGTAATGAAAAGACGTTGGAGAGGGCGAGAGCCTGGGGAAGGCTGGTCATGGAACTTACAGCCCCTGAAGATGAGGATGTTGATGCCCCAGCGAATAGTCCCGAGGCATGCCCACCATAGCATATCGCAGCACTTGCTGGGGTTCCACCGTGGGCTGTCAACACAATGCTGCCCCTACCCGCATGCGAGACGCTTCCTACCACGGTGCTTCCATTGATCCCGTTGCTTGATACGTTCAGGGTTTTGTGCCTATTTGCGTTCCAGTGAGGGGACCACTATGACACGCCTGGGGGGTACGAGGGAGGGGGGGGGATTGTTGGGGGTGACTGAGGTTGGTTTGGGGTCGGGGTGGGGGGTGCAGCTGTTAATGGACACTTATACGGCATACACACATGAATTGCACTGAAACTGGTGAAACAAACTGAATGCAGACGAGACAATGGACTTTCCTGCTGAAAGGTATTGATTAACTAGTGAATACCATGTGGAATGCAGATGAATATGGCTGTTATGATTCTCACAAGTACGGCATAGTACTCTGTTGTCAAACTAATAAAAATTGTTTTAAAAAAATGAATCAAAGGAATCATGGGAATCGATGAATGTCATCAGCTCCTGATTAATATATTTCTGCAAAATAATGGTAGGAGTAGGCAGTAAGGAAAATGAATAAATATTTTTGAGGTGTTCCAAATGTAAATTGGGTTTCTTTGGCAGAAGGATGACAGTGGCTTCTTTCCATTGGCTGGGATAAACTCCCGCTTCCAGTATCTGATTAAAGGTCCTAGCCAACTTTTCAGCAATTGAATCAGGAGTTCCTTAACTTGAGATACTGAGATCGGAAAAAAAAGACAGATAGCAACACAAGATGTCTCAGAGAGGGGGAGCGAAAATCCTAGTCAGACACTCTTGAACAGTGGAGTGAACAAACTCCGAGTATATGTTTAAGATTTTGCCTTAGAAACAAATTGCAGAAAGTGTGCGAAGTATTCATGAGTTGCTGAGAGGGTGGGCTTGGAGAGGCGCTAAATAACTTTAAACATTTCATTAGAGGGGTTTTGGGCCGATTTTATTTTCCCCATATAAAAAGCAAATTTAGCCTTGAAGATGGTGTGCTTATACATTAGGAGTAGCACTTTATTCTTGTCTTTCTGGGCCGGATCCAGATTTATGCGACATTTGTGCTCATGCCTGCAGCAGCTCCAGCTAAGATTTGTAAGGTTCTCCGAAAACCAGGGAGCAGAAGATTTATTTCTAGTAATTTTCTTAACATTCAAAGGGTTGACAATCTCTGTATCTGCCACCACTCAACTGGAGAAATTCTTTACCGGGCAGCCAGAGAAAAAGGTCTATGCACAATGCTGTGATGTTGAAAGCATTTTACATGTCTTCCTCAGTGATCTTACTCCAGTTTCTACAAGATTGAAGCCTAATAGGCATGTGGACAGAGCCTTCCAATGGAGAAGGGGAGATGGTCACAAAAGCCATTGCCTGAGGATCAGACCATATGAGAGGAGTTATGTCCCTAATACACATCCCATTGGAGTTGGTAAAAATTCTATCAAGAGTATGAGTATGTGAGGGAGAGCAGGGGCATTGTGAACCCCCTGCTTTAGCAGCTACAGCAGGGTGAGATTCTTGAAAGGCCTCTCCTGTCAGCAACTCGCAGATAAAATCTCATAATTAATGCTGTAAAGTTATTCAGCATCAACTGAAGAGAAAACAGGAGAAAGGAAGAATGAAAGATGGGTAAATCGACATGGGAAAAGGAAAGGAATACTGAATGAGAGGAAGGGTGAAAGTCACTTGCCTTAACACCTGAGCTGACCTTAGCAGAAAGAATGGGAAAAGCTGCACAACCTTTAGGGCCGAGTTAGTCCCACTGAGAAGTGTACCTTAAATCCTGGTTGTGGAGTGGTGCTCCGCACAGTAGTGGTCATGAGAAATGGTGTGAGGTCCTTCGTCGAGGATGTGTCGTGAAGCTGCAGTTCTGATGAGCTGCAAGGGCACGATGCGGGCTTGCCTCAGGGCTGTGTCGTGCTTTGTTGGTTCACATGAAGCTCTGCGTTGGGGTTGCATTGCACTGCGTTGGTTCTAGTAGAGTACACAGCTGGCTGGCAGAGCACTTTTAGCCCCATTTCCAAGGGTCTAACACTTGTGTGGCACCACTTGGAGGAGTTAAGACTCAAAGCAGGTAGAGTCCATGTTCAGGGTCAGGGTCCAAGATGGTTGGAGTCTTTTCTGTCCCCCCCAGCTCTGATCAGATCCCGTTAACTTGCCCTTGGAATCACTCCGTTGGTCCTGTGTTCAAGATGCAGGTCCAGAACCTTCTCACTCAGTCAGCAGGGCAATGGGCAGCAGAGTAGCTGGGCAGTAGGGCAGTCCTTCTTGCATCAGAGCAGAGCACAGTTCTTCTTGTGAGTCTTCCACAGGTCCAGAAGTGCACTAAAGAGTTGGGTTTGAGTGTACATTATGTATACTGGGTGCCCACTTTGAAGTGGGAGAGGCCTCTATAGTCCTCCTCCTATGGAAGTGTCTAGAATTTCCTGCTTCTCTGTTCTGGCCCCAACGTATCTGGAGGCACAAAAGACAAGTGTGAAACCCTCCGTAAATTTGCTGAGTCAGAGTCTTTCTGATGTGCAAGAGTGATAGGTGACAGCTCCACCCCCCCATCAAGTCATAGATGGCCCAATCTGCCAACACAAATTCCCCCCTTCTATCATTGTCTGGGATCAATACACAAAGACAAACTGCCAGCTATACGTAGGCATGTGACCCAGGAAACAGGCTGCAGGCACCAAATGGTTACGGCAAAAAAATACCAACTTTCTACAGGTTCAGAATTGTGACTTAAAATCCAACTACACCATTAAATTGGGTTTTAAATTACAATTCTTTAGAGACCAAACTCAGCTTCCCTACTTGCGTCTAGTGAAAAGTTATCCCTTATTAAATGTAACAAGGTTATCCAATGCTATCCAATGGGAGAGGTAGGCCTTGCAGTAATGAAAAACGAATGTAAGAGTTTTTCACTTCCAGGAGACTCTAAAAATTAAAAGTACATGTCCAACTATTTAAATAAAATGCACCCTGGCCCATGGGTGGTTTAGGACCTACCCAAGGCGTGACTTATATGCATTAAAAATGAAGGTTTAGGTCTGACAAATGGTTTATTCTGACAGGTTGAAATGGCAGTTTAAACCTGCACAAACAGGCTGTAAGGGCAGGTGTTAGACCTGGCATAATTGCCGTGAGTCTCCCTTCCATTTTGACAGATTGCCTCCTCTGTTTTGATATGTTTTTGCTGCATGTATGCTTTGGGCACTGTGCCACTGCTAATCAGTGCCACAGTGCAAGTGCTCCCTATGTTAAATGTATGAACTAATTGGTTATTCCATGATTGGGTTATTTGATTTATCTGTCAGCCCCTAGTTCAGTGCACCATGTGTGCCCAGGGCTTATAAATCAAATGCCGCTGGTGGGCTTGCAGCAAAACACACAAGATGATGGACGCAATGTTGCACAATGGCAAACCATTCACCCCCAGTCACAGATCTGGGTTTAATCCATCGTTATTTTGCTCACCAACACCCCAGTTCAGACATGGCATATGCAAATCAGTCTTGACCCTGTGCCTCATGGGAACAGTCCAGCCTGAACTGCCAAGCCATGTGTTCCCTGGACCGGAATCAAGCATCCTAGGACCGGTTTCTGGCTATCACCCTTCATCAGCCAGGATAGCTTGACTCCAATGACGTAGTGAGCACGGGACCCACATCTGGGCATACCCTTCCCACATAGGGTGAACAGCAAAACACACAAGATGATGGACGGAATGTTTCACAATGGCAAAACATTCACCCCCAGTCACAGATCTGGGTTTAATCCATTGTTATTTTGCTCACCAAGCCACCCCAGTTCAGACATGGCCATATGCAAATCAGTCGTGAGATTCACCATTGCATCACCGGAGAAGCGTGTCGCTGGGCCTGTCGCGGCTCCAAAGTACAGAGTCGTCGCAAGGCTGCCAGGGCGTCATCGCATCGTGATTGCACCGCTGCATCAAGGGCGCCATTTTCTTGCATCGCAACTGGATCATCGCATTGCATCAAGATGCCATCTTGCGCACCGCAACGGGCCCGCAGGCCGAGAATCTTCGCATCACCTCCACCGGTAAGCCTCACGACGAGTCTCCAACTCTGCGCAAGCATTGAGGCAGGACCCAACCGTTCCCCGGGATCACGGAACCGACGCATCTCCCCTTTTACGAGCCTTTTGTTTACTTTGCGTTACGCATCCAGGTACTTTGTTGAGAACTTTGTCACATTTAACAACAACTTTGTCGTGTATTTCTATAGGTTCTGAATCGATCCCCCTATTCCTGACCCTATTCTGGTTAAACTACCTAGCTAGTTAACTAACAGTCAGCCCATGAGGCAAGAAATTCCCCATGATGCAGATACCGTTATCTGACGCAGTCACACTACGGCACAGGAACGTGTTATCTGATTAGGTCATAACGCTTGAGATCTAATTAGACAAGCGACATTCCTCCAGCCCCTGATAAGGCATACGACGTTCTCATAACAAATCAAACCTATGACAACCTGGATAATCCGTGCGGCCATTGTTTTGATTTCACAGAGAACTTTTGCAAAAGAATGTGCTAACGAGCAAGTCGTATGACATCTTTATTGACGTACCTATGTCTATCCTTACGTCAATCTCGGCACCTTTAAGGTATAAATATTGCCGACCTTGCCCTATGCAAACACACGCGTGGTGACAAGACGGAGCAGCCATACTTGCCGAAGCAGAGAGCAGAAGCAGACCCCGCAGGCAGCAGCCCCGCCTTCCTGACGCGCTGAGAGACGCGCTGCTATCTCAAGCCGAGAGACCCAGCACCGGCGCTTCTGGGCAGCCCTCGCAGGCAGCCTGGAATATCGAGAGCAGAGAAAGAGATACCATTCCTCATTCATCCTAAATTCCAGGTACAGAACTGAATAACCCCTCCTAGAGAATTCCTTAGTTATTCACTTGGCAAAAACAAACTTAACTTAAACTGTAACTTTCTATTCCCGCCCACGCATTAGACTTAGGTCAGGTACACGGGGTAGGCGTATTTAGAAACACCAGTTGAGTACGTTTAGTCAAATGTATATGTGTATGTAAATATATTTTAATCATTTTAAACATCATATGGCTCAGAAACCATATCAATGTTTTTACAGTATTATTTTATACTATTGCTTCTAATGTATGCACTTTACTTAACTATAAGTATTGCAATAATATCGATCCATTTCTCTTGTACGAGAAAAGAGACTGATCAATAAATAACATCTTTTATTGAATACGCCCGTCTCTTCCTTTTCTCTACATTCTGATGAGACTAAGAATGCACGTACTGACTGAGTAAAATAATTGCCTTGTGCTCACACGACTCTGGAGATTGACTCTTGATTAGGGGAGAGCAAAGTTGTCATGTTCTATGGTTGTCAGAAACTAAATCCCTTCTTGTCTAATCAGGGAAGTTAATTCCTTCCTTGAACATTCGAGAAAGTTTCTAGCGAACTCTGAGCTTAGCTGGCAAACCCAAAAATTAAGTCTAGTATCGACAGTAGTAGACCTAGTTAACGTCTGGCCTAGGCCTTTACTGCTGTAGGTACTATTCCAATGCGCAGAGCCTATTGGGAAAATAGGAACTACACTACATGGCGCCCAACGCGTTTGGAAAGGGCGATAAAACTAACGTAAGACATTTAGAGTAACTCAGTCGTGCTTTCTCACTCAGACCCCTTTTTCCAAAATACTCCAAAGACGTCTGGAGTGGGTGAAAGGTTATTATATCCTCCAAAACCTCGCAGGAGGGAACTCCTATGTATGGTTCTTGGTCTAGTCAACGTTGAAGGATAAAACAGTTCCAGAAAATTGTGCATCTAATCTCTGTTTCCATAAAGAAACCTGATCTGCAAATAAAAATAATACCATCCTGTCAGTAAAATGGGAGACAGTGATGGAGAAAGAGAGGCAATTAGATTAGCTACTGAAATAGCAGATGCTGATGCTACCATGCAAACAGCAGACCCGGATATAATACTCATCCAGGTCGCCAAAAGGAGATCTATAACCTTAAAACTTATAGAAAATGGACTGACACCTAGAGGTGGCACAGTCATATTCGTAATTGAGGCACACGAATATCGGCAGACAGAGGTATACTATACATGGATACATTTTCCAGCAGCAAATGCTGTAACAAAGTACTTCCACTATTACAAAGTAGAGGAACCTCCTGAAACGTACACTCCTTTCGAGGAGGTGGAAGTACCACTCAAATTCCAAGAGCATTTGCTCTTATTTGATGGCGCCCTAAAACATAATAATCACATTACAAGGCTCGGTCCTTTAGGAAGACCAGGAGCAACGTGGCCGGTCTTAGCCGGATACACACCACATCCAGACATCGACGAGATGACTGCACCAGAGCTATTAATACAGCTAAAACAACTACTAAAAATTCACAGACAATTAGTTCAGTATGTAATGCGGACTTCTACAATTCAGCCAGCGATTAAACTACCACAGCTGACCTCTCACCAGGGGAACACAAATAAAATTACACCACAGAACATCCAATCCTGCCTAGGTAAGGTTCCAGCTAAAAGGGAACAGATACCATTCTGGTTGGCACAGAAAATCACCCAAATAGAGGCGGTGTTTCCTGACACCACCCCGCTAGAAAAACACAGGATTCTGACTATATGTCTCCCAATGGGAATCGCACCACACATTGAGGACTGTGACACTTGGGGTACAGTCTTTGCTTCCATCTACACAAAAACGCACGGTGTTCCATCCATTTCGGTAATACCAGATGTGCTAAAACAAATTCAAGATGAATATGGTCCAGAACCTGCTTTAACTCTTGGTATGAAATTACTAAAAGACTTCAAGCAGGTCTCGGCTATATTACTAGCCAACATAAAGGGTGAAGCAGCAAACGTGGCGATCCGCCAGAGGTTAAAAGAGACAGATATAGCAGACCAACCAGCTGAAATTGCCAGAATCATAGAAAAATCCTATGAAGAACTAGGCAGAGATAGTCTAGGTGGAATACCAGTAAAACCGCAACTGACTACAAGTCCAGAAAAAATGTTTTTTAATAATAATAATAATTCACCAAAAAAGAACTGGGATGGGAACAAACAATCCAATCCTAAAGAAAAGAAATTCCAGTCCAGAGGAAGGTCTCCTAGGCGAAGAGAGAAATCTCCAAACCCGAGACAAAGGTCACCTCAGAGTGAACCCTCTGGGAATAGATATAACCTTAGAAATAGGGATAATATTAAAAAACCTGATAGATATCAAGACATTGATACACGTCCCTCTCAATCTTTTCAGAATTCCTCGCAGAAATCGGAAAGAAGAGGACGATCAGAAGAGCACGCCAAGTCCAAAGACAAGGAACCTGCTCAACTGAAAAAGAAATCACAATTTCCAAAAAAGAAGGTAGCCAGTATCAAGGTAGTTAACAATGCCGAGAATACTGAGGACACAATTGAAAAACGGAGAGTGGGCTCAGACAATGCTAGACAGCGCAGCATAGGTGAGCATAGCTCGCAAAGTCCTTATGAATCATCTGGAGACAGTGGACACGAATGAATACCTTCAAGTGGAAACTGCAGATACCAGAGTTAGCAAGCCCCACAAAATATACGAGATAACATTACGTATAGAGGGAGATAAGACTAGGAAAATAAGGGGACTATTTTGGGATAACCTATCCAAGGGCTATGACATCCTTCTAGCTGAAAAAGACTGGCCACCTGAGTTTGTCAGGGAGTGCCCTCATGGCGAAGAAGTAATTATGCCTGCCTTCTCGAATCAAATACCGATTCATAAAAAATACACACTTGCTAGAAAGTGGGCAGTGGCCTTAGCACCTGCTTTATATAAAAATCACGTAGGATGGGATGAGGATTCTCCTCCTCACAAAGTCCAGTTAAAATCACAACCAACTGCACAAAGGCAGTACCCAATTAAGCAAGAAGCTAAAAAACAAGTAAATGAAATACTAGATCAGCTAGAATACCAAGGGGTGATTGAAACTTGCACCTCACAAATGAACAATCCTTTGTTTCCGGTCTCCAAACCAGACAATTCGTACCGTCTAGTTTTGGATTACCGACACCTTAACACATGTTGCAAAACTTTTGCAGTGCAAAACTCACACAGTGCTGCACTAATGAATAACATAGTGCGCAAAAAATACAAAACAACCTTGGACATCTCCAACGGATTCTTTTGTCAAAACATAGCACCAGAGAGCAGATATTTAACTGCATTCTCAGTAAATGGCACTCAAAAACAATTCTGTCGGTTAGCCCAGGGGTACAAGAATAGCCCGGGGGTATTCTCAGCGAGAGTAACAGAATTACTACAACAATATGATGATGAAGCATTATCTTATGTCGATGACATTTACTTAACAGATGATGACTTGGAGACTCACTTGAAAAGAGTGAACACCATAATACTTGGTTTCGCTGCAGAGGGTTACAAATTCAACTTCAAAAAGTCCAGAATTGCCCATCTGACGGTCCTATTCTTAGGATATGAGTTATCAAGTGAAGGTAAAAGCCTGGCAGACAATTTCCTAGAGAAATGTGCCGTAATCCAAGCTCCTAAAACACTAAAAAACCTACAGTCAATTCTAGGCTTCCTAAATTTCGGAAGAACTTACATTGCTAATTACGCAGAAAGGGTCAAGCCCCTTTACGATCTAATTAAACCAGACTTTAAAAGATCCAGTTGGACTCAAACTCACACAGAAATTTTGAGATCCTTACAAACAGACATGCTAATTAAAACAAAATTAGAAACCCGTGATAATACACGCAACCTTGTGATCCGAGTCATCCCAGGGAAATGCGGATACACATACCTGACCTCTAATGAGGGAGAAAAGGTACCAATTGCATTCAAATCACATTTGTACACAAAAGCTGAACAGAGATTCAGCAACAAAGGAAAAATGGTTCAAGCAGTTCAAACCGCAATAGCTAGAGAAAAAGACATAGCTGATGGTCGACATATCACAGTCAGAACAGCTGAATCAGCCTTCGAGGCATTAACAACACCGTGTAATTTACCAACAACAACATTGGATCCAGATTGGTTGCAATGGGTAAATTCAATCACAACGGACAAAGTATACTACTTCTTTGATCCAGAACTAGAAGAATTGAAAAATCTAAAATATGAAAAAACGTATCCTCTGCCAATCGACATTCTGCCTCTAAGACATTACGCCTGTGTAATCTATACAGACGGACATGCTCAACCCTCCGTTTGGGGAGAACATGCATACAATCCCACATGTGAGATTACAAAAGAAGTGTGGCACGGAGGTAAACTAAGACCTCTATTAACAAAATCACACTCAGTAGAAACTAATTCAGAACTACAAACTGAAATATTAGCTTTGAAAATGGCGCTAGATAATGCGGATCGCGAATTCCCGACGCTTATAGTGTCAGATTCATATTTCTGCGTCAAAGCATATAACAAGGATTTGCAGACATGGATTCAGAACGGTTACAAAGATGACACAGATGCACCAATAAAGCAGAGACTTCTCTGGGAACAAATAGCTCTTTTGAAGAAAGAACTACCAAAGACTCACGTGACTCACTCACTGAGTCACCAGCGTGATGGCGTTCACGTTGTAGGGAATTCATTGGCTGAAACAGCCGCAGCGGCAGCCAGTAAACCGGCTCCCGTAGATCGAAAAAAGCGTACATTAAAATACATTGACGGCGAAACATTGCTGGCAGTAAAAACGTCATCAAAAGGCGACTGCTCGGCGTTACCGATCAACTATCCACTCAATTACACATACATCATAGATGCAAACTCCATTCCTTTTGCTCGAATCCCTGGAGTGGGGGATAGAGTGATTCCAAACATGGACAGGAGAAACTTGTTAATCGCAGACGCACACATGGGCGAGGGTCACAGACACCTTAAATTAAAAGATTCTCTGGAAGAATTACAATCACGGTACTGGTGGCCAGGCATGAGCCTGCACTACACCATGTTTGTAAAAAACTGCCCAAACTGCAACAGAGATCGCAGTGGGGAGAGAAGCAGTTTAATACCTCGTCGTATCAAGGCAGATAACATCTCCACCTGAAAGAATGGCTTGCGATTAACATATACAGGCTAGTTCCCACTTATAATGTAGATCCACAGCACTCGGCTGACGTCCGGACTGTTATACAAGATTTGCGAGTCTAAATGGCATATACGCTAAGAGCATGTTACGTTCGACCATTTTTTTTTTTTTTTCTTTTTCTCAGGCAATCCAGCCTGGGGGGGGAAAGAATGGCCAAATGAGCACAGCCCAGCGGGAATCTTCTCACTTCCTTCCTGAGGGTATGGGATGGTGTAAAGAAAAAACCAAGACAGAAAGCAATCTATAATAGAAAGGATACTAGGTTCGGGAGCTTGGTGGGTCAAACATCTAATAAGTGTCCAACGTAGTCTAAATAACTTGCCAAGAAATTCTCTGAAGGGATTCAGTCCGTACGAATTATTATTCGGAATTAGGATGTTGATCTCTGACCTTGATAGTCAGACTTCAGTGGTAATAGAAAAAACCTTTGATGTCAAAGACCGTTTGGCTATTTTGCAGGACTTAAACAAAACAAGAAAAGACCTGAGCAACATACAGTTGAAACAACAGCCAACAACCACTGAAGAATCACCACCTGTCCCAGCAAGACCTGTCTGGATTCCAAAAGTCGGGGATCTAGTCAGGGAAAAGATCGCGGTAAAGAAGGAATTTGGGCCTTCTTACAGAAAAGCAGTTCCTGTCTTGTCTGTCAACGGGACAAGATCAGTTGTACTACCGCCACTTGCTGGAAAAAAGGAGAACCGAGTTGTATCCATCGACCTGGTAAAACCACAACATGTGGCCGATAACAAACAGTAGGCCAAGTGGACTCCCAATAAGTAGCAGAACACCAAGGTTTGCTACCAGTACAGAGGTCCTAACAAAAAGGCTCATCACATTCGAAACGCCTAAAGAAGAACAAGAAGGACTATGCAAAAATGTAATAGAACTCAGACCTCTGAAAACCCAAATAAAAACATTTAGCAGAGACACACCAATCTACAATGAAGTGCCGAGTGACAATGCAAGAAACAAAAATCCTGAACCAATTGGAACAATTGACAGAACTGCATCCGGTTACTTCATCAACTTCGATGATTCCTCTGACGGTTTCAGCGAACAAAAGACACAGCCATCATCAAAATCCTTTAAAGACAAAGCGAAGGAACTTTTGAAACAACTAAAAGAAACATATCTGGTTTCTCCATGGATTGAATTTTGGGTGGGTTTTGGTGCATTTATCCTCATACTTTGGCTCATCATGGTATTTACCTTGGGACGCTTCATTGAGGGAAAATATGCTAAAATGGACACAGCAAGTCAGAACATCAACTTGGTCCTCAAACCACACACATCTTCACACGTCGAGAAACGAGAACTTTCTTCAGAACTTTCTTCAGCCAACTTCACAGCAATTCCAATACCTGGTGGGGTAGCCTGGGACAACACTGACTATGAAATTTATGGTCCGGTCGAGATCCTGAAATATCCACACCAAATCAAGATCTCTTTGAGTGACTTTGCAAAACCAAACTCATTTGCTGATGATTGGGACTTTGAAAGTATTAACAATATGATGTCTGACTTAGTAATGTCTGCTAAATTTACAAAACATGATTATTTGCAGGGTTCTACAAATTATGATAGTATGTATTGCTATAACCACTATGGTAACCATTTCTTGCATAAATCTGCACAACCTAGAAATGTTTTAAATTATAATCAATGGGAACATTGTGCTACACCTCCAAAAGGGAGCTCTAGAACCGTTTATGACAAATACTCATACTTTCAAGGTTTTAACACTAGTAATGCTGAAACATTTTATTACAAATTGTCAAACAAGACAGGGATGAAAACCATGATAACCAACACAAAATTGATATATTCGGATTCTTTCTTTGAAAAAATGAATACTTTTGGATTTGATTATTGGGACAAACATGTTGATTTGAAAAGTGTTTGGGGTACAAAAGAATGGCAAGTACAGGGTTTAGAAGCTTTGTTTTGAGCCTGCATGATCCCAGAACAAATGATATTTTTAAATGACACCGTCCAACAAACCACCTGTCTTGGCCTAGCAAAAATCAAAGATTTAAATAACCTATCTATTCCAAAGCCAACAATGTTTAGCAATAACTCTGATACAGATGAAGGAATAGACATAAACCATATACTTAACCAAAACAGAACACATCCTGATTGGAAACAATGGTTGATCTGGCCCACAGATACAAATAACTGTCAAGATAGATTCCTGAATAAAACACAGGGTTTCAAAATGACCAGGCCAGACCCTAGATATCCTCAAAGACATCACCCAGGGATAATAACAACCTACAGTGTGGGCAAATTATGCCTTCAATGGCTACAAACTTCCACACTGCCTGAAATTAAGCAACACCTAACTTTACTTACTGATGGTGCTGACTTGCGTGATTTCATACTGGGACCACGCAAACAGCGTCATAAGCGTTTCATAGCAGCCTCTGTATATGCAGCATACAATGAGGCCTGGAAGGTTACTCAAATTGAGACAGCAGAAAGAATACGGGAAATTGACCGTATTAATGTGGAAAAATCACTTTCTGTAGTGGACAATGGGTTAATGACTCTGTCCTCCAGAATTTTTTCATTGGACAGCATTGTGTCTTCAGCAATCGATATATTATCGCAAGACTTACTATTATTACAACATGGTCAGTCACAATTGCGTTCTATTGTACAGCTTGGTTGGACGTTACAAAATCTGCGTTCTGGCTATGTGCCTTGGCGTTTAATCAACACAACGTCACTATTCCAAATCTTTAACCTTACTGATAGACAAATCGGTATGGCGCAGAAGGGTGCTGATTATACAATCTTGAGCATTGAAAAACTAGAAAGATTACCGTTGACAATGTCAGAACGACCTGTCAGTGAATGGATAATCCACGGAATCATAAATATTCCAATCTCAACCTTCAGGTTTCAATACTGCCAAAAATATATACAGGCTGGCATGTACGAGAAATTGGGAAAGGGGTACCTTAAAACAACTTGGAACCTGCCCTATTCACATGCAGGTGTCAGTAACAAAGGACAGAAAGTGTTTCTTAGTGGCAACAATTGTGCTATGTCACTAAGCGGCACACTTCTGTGTAACGGTATTAGTTTGCACGGAGCCTGTGAAGGGAATTCATACAACCTTTCATGTCACCAGCAAGGCGCACCTGCAACTGAAATAGAACCATTCTTTCAAAGACTCTATAATGGGAGTTACATTCTTATTGTAGACCGCAGATGCTGTAGTCTTATGCCCGGGACTCCTTATCTCGTCACTACGACGGCGAAGGTCAAGTGCTGTGGACGTTCTTTGTTCCCCAGCTCCTTTCCAGACAGGGAGGCAAGGGCATGGCCCGGTCTGAAAATTACTTCTATTCGAATAGACACTTTAAGCAGAATGAAAACAGTGCTTCTTCAGACGCCTACAAGGCTCACGTCATCTAAAGAAACGTATGATCTACAAGTCGCAAGGACGACTGCAGAGATACATACATTATTATCAACCAATTCCCCCGTACATTTCGCGGAAATCCTGAGCGAAATCTTAAATATTTCTGATACCACAGGGGTCTCAAAGGTATTTAAGACAGTATTTTCGATGGCATTAACACCATTCAAAGCCATACTGGGTATTTTTCCAGACTTCGTCCATTCGATTTTTGGCGGACTTCCCCTGATCCTAGGACTAATTGCAGGAATCCTATTCCTAGTCCTTATTTTTCGTTATGGCAACCCATGTCACAGAACAAAATCTCACGACAATGGAAGATACGATCCTAGCCATTGGATACCGGGACCGGATATCAAAAATCCTGGGACTCTCCCGGCTTAGAGACCTAAACATGACTTGGTTTCTATCATTTCGACCAATGTGGCAAAGGTGTGTTTTACCTGTACTAAGGTGTCTGCTATGCGGAGAAGAATGCGTGTTAGACACCTGTCTGACGCTACAATCGGATGCGCCAGTGGATGCAGATACACTGTTGGTTCCTACCAAGGTTCACGCACTGTGCTGCCCTCAAAGGCTGCCAATTCTGATGACGGCATTCCTGGAATCTTCACCACTGCGATTGAAGAGTAGTGAAGTTCAAGATGAAAGCAGCATCGAACAGGTACGACCTTCTGTCAGCAATGCAAATCAGAATGTCAATGGAGACAATCATGCGCATGAATGCATGGTTACCCCTATTTCCGACTTAGTGGAACTTTCCCATGAAGCTGTTGACAGTTTTTTCGAAAGCCTGAATGATATGATGTTCTCTCCGGAACAGAAATAGAGACTTTTGAGTAAACTCGCACACGGCGTTCCCTGAATTCGGCCTTCAACTTTAAAAATAAAGTCACATGAACAATTACAATCCAGTTCACGGACAGCAACTTTTTTCAGCAAACCCCTAAAATATTTTTCTATATATTTTTTCCCGGGACACTGATCTTCTGCTTAAAGTAAGAAACTATTCCTAGAGAACTAAGATTTCTATTTTTTTAGATTCTTTATAGACTTTATATAGACTTTAGCTGCCCACTGGTATGTTCACAGTATATTTTATGTGATGAAATGGTTTCGACTTTTTTTCTGTATAGCCATATTAAGAGCCATTTCATGTGTATTTATCATATACCAACAAACAATAATGCATAACAATGCGTGTTTACTTTTGCATTTGATTCATAGCTTAAGTGCATACGATATATATGACTGCAATTTTTCAGTATATTTGAAAATTTCAAAATGCATTTATGTATTTTGGGGTGGTAAGGTATACACTATACTCTATAGTATGTTGTACTATGTTATACTATGCATAGATTAGTAGATATGACCATAGTTAGCGTGGAGTGGGTGTCGTGTATTTCTATAGGTTCTGAATCGATCCCCCTATTCCTGACCCTATTCTGGTTAAACTACCTAGCTAGTTAACTAACAGTCAGCCCATGAGGCAAGAAATTCCCCATGATGCAGATACCGTTATCTGACGCAGTCACACTACGGCACAGGAACGTGTTATCTGATTAGGTCATAACGCTTGAGATCTAATTAGACAAGCGACATTCCTCCAGCCCCTGATAAGGCATACGACGTTCTCATAACAAATCAAACCTATGACAACCTGGATAATCCGTGCGGCCATTGTTTTGATTTCACAGAGAACTTTTGCAAAAGAATGTGCTAACGAGCAAGTCGTATGACATCTTTATTGACGTACCTATGTCCATCCTTACGTCAATCTCGGCACCTTTAAGGTATAAATATTGCCGACCTTGCCCTATGCAAACACACGCGTGGTGACAAGACGGAGCAGCCATACTTGCCGAAGCAGAGAGCAGAAGCAGACCCCGCAGGCAGCAGCCCCGCCTTCCTGACGCGCTGAGAGACGCGCTGCTATCTCAAGCCGAGAGACCCAGCACCGGCGCTTCTGGGCAGCCCTCGCAGGCAGCCTGGAATATCGAGAGCAGAGAAAGAGATACCATTCCTCATTCATCCTAAATTCCAGGTACAGAACTGAATAACCCCTCCTAGAGAATTCCTTAGTTATTCACTTGGCAAAAACAAACTTAACTTAAACTGTAACTTTCTATTCCCGCCCACGCATTAGACTTAGGTCAGGTACACGGGGTAGGCGTATTTAGAAACACCAGTTGAGTACGTTTAGTCAAATGTATATGTGTATGTAAATATATTTTAATCATTTTAAACATCATATGGCTCAGAAACCATATCAATGTTTTTACAGTATTATTTTATACTATTGCTTCTAATGTATGCACTTTACTTAACTATAAGTATTGCAATAATATCGATCCATTTCTCTTGTACGAGAAAAGAGACTGATCAATAAATAACATCTTTTATTGAATACGCCCGTCTCTTCCTTTTCTCTACATTCTGATGAGACTAAGAATGCACGTACTGACTGAGTAAAATAATTGCCTTGTGCTCACACGACTCTGGAGATTGACTCTTGATTAGGGGAGAGCAAAGTTGTCATGTTCTATGGTTGTCAGAAACTAAATCCCTTCTTGTCTAATCAGGGAAGTTAATTCCTTCCTTGAACATTCGAGAAAGTTTCTAGCGAACTCTGAGCTTAGCTGGCAAACCCAAAAATTAAGTCTAGTATCGACAGTAGTAGACCTAGTTAACGTCTGGCCTAGGCCTTTACTGCTGTAGGTACTATTCCAATGCGCAGAGCCTATTGGGAAAATAGGAACTACACTACAACTTGAACTAAGCAACTTCAATCCTCTTTTAAGTAATCTTAAGTGTAGTATTGTGGATTTTTGTCGTTCGTGGTCTTGTGCTAAGTCTATATAAAGTATACTTATTTTTATAAAACCTGTGTTGTGTCCATCTGTAGTGTTTTCACTGTATTACTGTGTATATTCACAAATGCTTAACACACTGCCTCTAAGATACGCTTGTCTGCTCGTGCCAAGCTACCAAGGGGGTGAGCAGGGGTTATTAAGGAGTGTAATCCCCTTATCCTGACTTAGAAGTAAGGGTCCCTATTTGGACAAAGGTGAATACCATTGCCAACTAGTGACTCCCAGATCTAACAGCAAGCCTAAGACATTTTTGACAAGCCTACTGAAGTAGGTGGAACAATAAGTTCTGTACGCCCACTAGTCATATGTAGCTGACAGGCCCTGGTACATGTAGTACCACCATACTAGGGACTTACAAGTAAATTAAATGTGCCATTTGGGTATAAGCCAATTTGACCATATTTAAAGGAGAGAGCACAAGCACTTTAAAACAGGTTAGCAGTGATAAAATGTGCAGAGTCCTAAGGCCAACAAAAACAGGTTCCGAAAGCAGAAGGGTAAAGACAAAAAAAGTTTAGTGGATAACCCTGCTGAAAGGACCAAGTCCAACAATTGATATTCATTATAGTGGATATTGAGGAAGCTTATATTTTTTGGAGCCGTTCAGCACAGATACTATTCTACTTCAAACTTATTTTATAACTATAATGAGCAAATGAAATGTGCACTGTGCATATCTATTACCTGATCCATGATTGCTATTTCATGTGATATGTTCTACAGATGAAAATCAAATGCCAACCTTATATTTACTTAGCCTGTTTATCCCAAAGTGCTTCGGTGGCCAGCACATCAATGGATCATCTGACATATTTTCCTTTTTTAGAGCTAACCCTGTGTGGCTGGACCCGTTTTGCAGGAACATAGAGCTGGCTGCTCAGGCAGAACACGAGGATGACCTTCCAGAGAACTTAAGTGAAATCACAGACCTTTGGAATAGTCCAGCACGGACCCACGTAAGTGATCCTTGATTATGTTTTAAAAAATTACTTTTCTTCCACCAGGTATACGAAATGTGATGGCTTTTTGACTTGTGCTGCTCTGTGGCTTCCCCGCGCAAGCTGTCTGGTAGTGAATGCCCTACTGTGAATTTCCAGTGGGCTTACAGTCACCTATGGCTTACCATTGGTTGGTTTTACTGTCACTCTTGTTTACGAGCTTCTTATTGAATGACTTGACTTGCCTCCCTCTTTTTGTGTTTGTCTGTCCCCTAGAGCATATCTTCCTTTATGATCTTTTTGATTCCTTCCACTGCTCATATTTTGGGACATACATTTTTAGCACACCATGAGAGTGCAGGTGTTTTCTAGCTGTCTCCTTCATGTGCTGCGCTCACCTCGCCTACTCGACTTTGTTACTCCCACCCCTCCCTACTTGCCTGGAAAAGCACACCAACAGGAATGTTTTTGCTGGAATATGGCTGAAGGGCAAACTTTAACAAGTTTGTTATATCTCCTGCTTTCCACATATTGCATGAGAGCATAAGCTTTGGTACATAAAGGCTTTTATGATGCACTCACTCAGGTTGCGTCTGAGGCAGAAAGTGTCCTTCCGATACATGAGCTACTTCAGGGGCTCAAATGGCTGAATCTTGTGGAAATTAAATAGGCTTTGGCAAGCCTTTCTCTTTACATTCTGACACTTCCTTATTTTAGAAAAAAATATGTTCAGGGTTCCCTGAGTGAAAAAGTATTTGAAAAACAAAACATGCCAGTTATAAGTATTGGAAACACTGAATTCAAAGTGCAGTTGTGAGATACCATAAGATATGTTTTTGTTTTTCCTCCAGTATTTTGAAATGTTTTTTTCTTTTACTTTCTTTAAACAACACTTTACAGATAAACATTGGCAAAGCCAACAGCTTGGTACTCGAATTATAATGGAGAGACCTAGTGGCTTTGCCAAAGCTTATTTCATTCATTCAATGCTTCTGCCTCAATTATTTATGCCTCCAGACGGTTCTATGCAATCGCGGCATTAGATAGGACATGACATTTTTGAAACTTTATATCTTTCGAAATTTTACTCCCCATTCTCATTTCATGATACGGAGTAGTGGTCTTACTCTTCACACCAGTCTATTGCATCTTGTACATTTACTAACCCCTCAAGGAATTTATATGTCTGTCATAATCTGCCATATGCTCTTGCAGGAACACATTTACACGTCGAAGTTTCTCCTCCGAGCACTTTCGGTGGAAATACGTGTCCCCTCTTCAGAAGACATGGTTACAGTGGAAATGGTCTGTGCAGTGAACACACGACGCAAATTTCTCATTTTTGTGATGCCTTCAAAACTACATTGTAGCATTCTGCTTCAGTTATGTTTGAAACATCAAAATATACAGAGTCCAAGTTGGCGTAAATTGAGTAGACATGGAAATTCCTTGGACCCTCTTGCATCATTCAAATACAATATTAATATTACTTATAATGATAAAACAACAATAAAAGTAATATTAATTATGCTTGTAATTAAAATTAAACTCGATTACAACAGCTTAATAATAATAACAATAATAATAATGTGAAGAAGAATGTGGAGAAGAAGAATAGTTTACTGTAAAAGCAAACTTAGAAGGTCCATTTGAGAAAAATTCTACATAAATTCCACAAGCAAGTGACAAATTCTGGGTCCTCTCAACTAGATTTGCTTTAGAGCCATAATTAAACTTAACACAGTTTTATGCCTTTGGTGTATACATTATTTCTGTTTACCTACAAGCAGCTCTATCTCACTGACAAAGCATACAGTTTCCAGTGATCAACAGTTTACCAATGAAATTTAAGAGGCAAGTTTAAAATACGGTTGGTGCGTATTTATGTGAGGATTGCATCGCAATCCAATATTGTGTGCAAGGTGAGACATCGTTTTTTTTCTTTTGTGGGTTTCGGGGGGTTTACTGTCAAAAACGTCCTTATCCTTGCAAATTATGGGGGAAGATAGTCTCCTGGGCGTCTTTGTAGAGAGGGCAACATAGTAGAATTTCTATCTCAGTTTCAACGTGTCCCTGTCACATATTTGGCAGTTTCTATTCTCTCCAGGTCTAGAATTTAGTCAGCGATGGTCAGTCTCTACTGAAATATGTAGGAACTCATTCTGTATTTGGTGAGCGTTTGTCTTGCTTTGGGTGTTGTTTTAACCACAGCAGGTTATGCTATTCGTTCTTTCAGCAGTTAGAAGAAAAGTGCATTTGGTTCAATTTCATTAATATGGCCCCAAAATTGAGAGTTGCACTTCTAGTTATTGAGCAATAGTGGCAAACACTCCCTATTTGCCCTATGGCTATATATTGGGTTGTTGCTCTACAGCAGAGGTCTTCAAACTTTTTGATGCAGAGACCCCCTTGTCAAACTCTTTTAGGTGTAGGGACCCCCTTCTGACAAACGTTTCTAGAACCTGATACTCCTCATCATCAACAACTATCAACAACCATAAACACCCCCAATTCCCACAGCAAATAATTTGTCGGGTGGGGAAATCATTTTAAACACTGTTTAGCAAACCAAAGGTCAGTGAGCGTGGGGGCGTAGTCAAAGGTGTAGCTAAAAACAAAGGGCCTCAATGATAAGGAATTGGTGTAGGGCAGCGCCGCAAGTCTTCCTGCAGCGCTGGCCTATGCCTATGTGAAAGGGCAGGAATGCACCATATTTATGAAATATAATGCACTCCTGTCCGTCTCCCTTGCGTTGGCGCACACATTGCTGCCTAGCACCAATATCGGCTGGATTGTTTTCGTACAGAAAAGGGCACCTTTCTTCACAAACACAATCCAGAGAGTTGTTTTCCTCTTTCTATGTGATCTGCAGAATGCAGCACTCATGGAAAGAGGAAAAAAGCTTGAAGAAATGAAAACATTTCTCCTTGTTACACCTACGCTTGGGAGGCAACTGTTTTTGGAGCTGACCCAGGTTTACGTGATTTTGTAAATATGGGGCAGCATCAATATCCATGAGTGTTGGATGGGAACCCCATGTAAAGCCCATGGAACACCTCCTCGATGCAGAGTAAGGCAACACAGTGACTTGTGCTGCTATGTCTCACTCCATATCTACGAGGCCCTGCAAAGTCATGCAAGATGACTTTGCACTGCCTCATAGGTAAGGGAGAGATGCTTGCACCACTGGAGCGTCAAAGAAAGTGATGCTCTGGCGATGCAAACCTCACATAAATAAGCCCCAAAATATTCTGTATGTTTTTTAGGTCTTTCAACATCACATAGGTACATATGAAATAATGGGAAGCGTAAATTAAAAATACATTTAAAAAGTTGTTAGTAGGAAATGCACATTAGTACATTATGAAACCTCTATTAGTTAATGCAATGCAGAGGTCTGTGTGTAACCAGAGAGTCACAAAATTAAATCTTGATTGGTGCAGTGAAGAATAGTGATGTGTATTTTTAGTGCTACAAGGATACAGCCTGTGACAGAAAGCACGGTGAATATGTAGGTCAATATTTTATACTTGCATTACACACAGTGTAAGATAGAATGCTGGAAAACGTGCAAATAGTTTTACAATAAAATGGTGCTATCAAAATGTAGATTTTAGTAATGTCAGAGCATATGTAATGCAATTTTGTTTTTTACATAACTGTCCCTTCAACACGTCTTTAGGGGTACTAAGGGCTGTGTAAATGCAGTTATATTAAAAGCAAGCCCTTCCCAGCTCAGTTGTTAACTCTTTGCACTACCACTCAAAAGAAAAACCCATCACAAAGCTTGAAGTGATTTGATCAATTAAAGCCAGCACCACTCCCAAGTACCCTTTACACTTGCAGATTACCTGAATGGCACATTTGCATTTCATTCAGACAAGCAGCTGATAGTGATCTAAATTAGCTGTCCCAGGACGACTGTCTTTTTCCAAAAGGAAAGCAAACTTTTTGGTTTGCTAGGGACAAGTGAAGCTGGGGATGCACGACCCCCTTCCCTGGACTCCACAGCCCCCTGGGGGTCGTGCCCCACACATTGAAGACGTCTGCTCTACAGTGTAGTTTCCACAAGACATTTGTCACATTATGTACGCCCATTACTTTTTAGACCAAATTCTACATTCTCATAAATTATGGGTACGGAGATGATGATGTCAAAACATTTCTTCAGTCAACAGAGTTCAGGCACAACATAATGTAACATAACATGTGTATTTGTAAAGCACACTTATCACCCATGGGTCTCAAGCTGCTGAATTACAGATGACAAGAGCGCCATCTTGGGCTGCTTCATTGAAGGCAGCTCTGTCAAAGGGACAACAATAGTGCCATCCTCTTGACAGATCTTCTGTAGTAGCCAGTGAGGCCGAGTAAGGCTCTCACCTCAATCTGGGTCTTGGGGCTTCCCAAGCTAGTTTGGCTTGTATCTTGAGCTAGAGGAGTTGCACCTTGCCCCCGACTTGGTGTCCCAAGTAAACCACACATCCTGCCCTATCTGGCACTTACTGGCCTTAATAGTCAGGCCTGCTTCTTACAGGACCTGAAGCACTTCCTGGAGGTGGAACAGGTAGTCTTCCCAGCTACAACTGAAGACGGCAATGTCATCCAAGTAGGCAGCACTGAACTTTTCCAATCCAGCCAGGACCTGGTTGACCAACCTCTGGAATGTGGCATGGGCATTCCTCAATCCAGAAGGCATCACTCGAAACTGGAAGTGGCCCTCTGGGTTGAGGAACAAAGACCTTTCCGTAGCCCACTAAGTTAAGGCAATCTGCCAGTACACTGATATTAAATAAAACATACTCTGGAACTTGGCAGCTTCTAACCTGTCAGTGAGCTCATCAGCTCGGGGGATGGGGTGAGCGTCAGTTTTAGTAACTGAGTTGAGGCCCCTTCAATCCACATAGCACCTGAGTTCTGTGCAGCGCCCGGTGAGGAAGGCTTGGGGACCAGTACCACTGGACTGGACAAAAGGCTGATAAAGTGTACAATCTCCCCTAACTCCAGCATTTTGGAGATCTTCTCCTGGCACGGCAGACGGAGCAAGCACAAGTCTCTCATAGGACTCATCAGGGCGAGAGAGTATACTCCGCCCGTCTCCCGACGGAGCTCAAATGACACGATTATGAGTTATAGGTACAACTCATCTATGACCTGCTAATGTACTAATAGGCGCACTTAGAAGAAGGGTAAGTGAATTACTTACCGACGCACATCACAAAATAGTTACGTGCAACCTTTTGGTCCTGAAGAAAGCCTACTGACCCGACTGGGCACCGAGAGGGCTGAAACATGTTGACCACTCATGCTTTTTAAGTAGGTGCTATAGAACAGTAGCCCTTCTATTTACACACCACCTTTCTTTTAGCCTTACCCCATACTCAACATAATAAAATCATGCTTGATAGATGGGAGGTAATTTTAAACGCACTTAATTTCCACACTCACCATCTCTGATAACTACTGTGAATACCAATTGGTCTCCCTCCAGGTGTAGGAAAGCATAACTAATACCCGATGATGATGCTTTTCACGTAATAATCTAAGCAGAAAGCCAAGATATATCTCACTTACGGCTTTCATGTGAATGAGGGATTTTTAAGATGGTTAGAACCCAGAACTTGTAGGTTACCTTCTCTGATCCCACATGGACTTCATGTAGACAGATATGAAGTTGGAACATCAGTCTCACACAACCTCCATGGAGAAGCCCACCCAGGTATATATCCCAATCAGTGCCCTTGCCACCGCAGGCATGGTCACCACCCTCAAAGAAATGGCTGACGGGTACAAAGTAGCATGGTCTACTAATACCGGAATAAACATGTTGCCTAGGGCAGTCTTGGAGTCCAGAGGCCCAACAATATCGATGTTCATCCTCTCAAAGGGTGTTTACAATATGGGGAAGGGAAGGGGGCTTCTGCTTTGCAGACATGTCTGGACTCACAGCTACTCATATGGAACCTTTGGACCCCACTAACCCGTTCAAAGGTAACCAGAGCCATGGGGTAGTGACTCTTGTGGTTGTCAGGTATCAAAACCTGGTGGAATACATTGGGGATTACCTCCACTGAGAACACCAGATAACACCTAACAGTAGTAATGCTGTCTCCTATGAATCTTAGAGTCTCCACCCTCTTCCCATTGATGCTGACCCACTGCCTATACGTTTTGGTTTCGTTAGGCATTTGGCACCATCTCTCTGTCACCCAGGAACATTAGGGTAACCACTGCACTATGTTCCATACTAACTGTGGCAACCTCCTCCTCAAACACAACACATGTCATCCTCAGTGTCTACCCACCGATGGGGGGCTGCTGTCTATTCAAGCAGTTGGGGTCGCCCTTTGAGTATCTGTACGTGTGGTACTCAAAGCATTTAAAGGTAAAGTGTCCTGGAGGTTTCTTCCCGTAAAACTCTCCCTTCTTCTGGGGTCCTTTTGAGATCTTAGATGGTTTATCCTTGTCTCCCCCAAGTTTCTTCTGATGGGAACCCTATCCACTGTTTTAGTGATCAACCAGGTACCTTCTTGGACACTCTTGTGCTGACTATTCTGTCCCTCTCCCTGCAAAATCTCACCCATCTGCTCAGAGCCTTACTTGAGTGATCCATCAAATCCACCCAAGACTAGCTAGACAGTTTGTGACTGTCCCTAAACCTTAGCCTGTACTTCTCTGGGGTGACACCAAATTTAGTGACAAGAATGGCTTTCATGAGGCATACTTCATCTGGTCATCTTTCTCTAATGTCAGTAAGGTATCCCTACCACACCACAGTCCTGTGTTCCCAGAATCTAGCCCCCAATCTTCCTCTGGGACCCTATGCATTCACAAGGCTATCAGATAGCCTGAAAAACATTTGTCAATGTCATCCTCACCACAAGGCTAGGCACCAGGTCTTAAGGGATGGGGACCTTCCTTTATTCTGGACAGTGGCGCCTGGTGCAGGTAAGCACAGTGGGGTGGGGCCGGAGGAAGTGACACACGACGATGTACGGAAAATAAAATAAATGAATAAATAAAACCACTTACCTTGCACTCGTCGCATCACCACAAGGTAAGTGGTTTTATTTATTAATGTATTTTATTTGCCTGATTCGGTCATCTATCACTTCCTCCCTGCCCTGCCCCTCCCCCACCTCGCCCCGACCACACTTACCTGTACCGGCTGCGATTGCTGCTGGACACTGTGTTGTGACTGAAACCTTTGTAGGTGGAATCTGAAAGCTGTTTGACTTTGCGGTCCAGCTCTTTTTGACTCCTGCCATGGACTAGCAGAAGTTTATGTTTCTTCAGAGCAAGTTTCCTTTCCTCTAGAGCCCTCTATCCAGGAACCTGCTCCTTGGATGCTTCCCTGTTTTTCTCCTCTGCAGCCAGTTCCAGCTTGACCAGCTGCAGTGTGAGGTTCCTTCCAGATCTCATGTCCTCCAACTCCTTAGTTGGCAAGTTGCCGGAGGACATGCCGGGTACTCCTCTGGATACAGCAGGGAATCTCACTCCTGTGATCCCCTTTTTTTTTCTCAAAGTTTTATATAACGCAAACTTGACCCGTAATCAGGTATCAGAGCGCTTTACATGAGGATACATTCATTTTTTTTAGGCACGGAGAGATCAAATGATTTGCCCAGAATAACAGGATGTTGAGCGTCGCTACCGAGACTCGAACCCGGTTCCCCAGATTTGAAGTCCACCGCCCTAACCGTTAGGCTACATCCTCTCCCTCCTCTCTTCTTTAGGGTATGGTCAGGAGGTTTTCATCCTCTTCCTACTTTGAATCATAAACATCCTCCTCCTGCTCCTGTGCTGTAGATAGTATCTGGTGGGCCTTCTCCCAGGCCCTGAGGGCTTTCTAGAGCTCCTTTTTTTACTTCCTTGATACTGGTAGCACACTCTCCCTGCAAAACCATTTCAGCTCTGCCACATTGTAGCTTTCAGGGTTGCTAATATCTATTTCCATGCTTGTAGGCAAGTGTCACAGGTGTAAATGTGAGGTAATAACCGAATTTGGAGAAAAAGGGAAAAAAGCCAATCAAGGAGAATTTTGAAGGAAGGTTAAATCTGATGTCAGATTATTTATATGAAGTTTTTGGTTCTGTGCAAATCATTGAGTGACACTGCACAAACACAAGTGCTGGATCCCACCTCTGAACATCAATGTAAGAAATGGGATCATTGGTTGAGAGGATTAGAAGCCCCACTCAAGCAACAAACACAATGCTTGTTTGTGTGAGTCACAAAAAATCCATAAATTAAACTGTGCTCAACCCTCTGGTAGCTTGGCAGAAAGCAGTCAAGCTTAATTGAGAGACAATGAGTAAAGTAATTATGCAACAAAAAACTGAAATAAAGTCAAAACACAACACCAGAAAAATCCTAAACCATACAATGAGTAAAGTAATTATGCAACAAAAAACTGAAATAAAGTCAAAACACAACACCAGAAAAATCCTAAACCAATTCCCAAAAATATAGTAAATGCTGATAAATAAAATGATACAAGATTGGCAAAACCCCACTCAGTAGACCCAGAGTAATTGCATCCTAAAGTTTGCAGTGAAATAGCCCCAACAAGCAGAAAGCATCACTCGCAGTTATCTAGTCTGATTTGGGGGAAAGCCACAACATCAACCGACCACAAGGAGCATGGGCTGGGTAGAAGGACCAGGTTAGTCATGCTGAAAAGTTACAGACTCAAGTCCAGTCGCAAACAGTTCTGTTTGCTTGGGAGAAGGTCACAAGGAGGAAGATCTCCACTCGAAGAGAAGGTCAAGAGGGCGATTATTGCTGTAGTGCAAAGATCCGGTTGTAGCTGGAGCTTCACATTGGCAGTTGCCACTGGCTGTCATTTCTGTAGAGCAAAGAGCAGGTCTCGCATTGCCAGTCATCGAGGATGGTCACTGTCACCGCAAAGAGCAACACTCACGGGAGTTTTGCAATGGTAGCAGAGTTTCATCATAAAAGGGTGCGTTCATGGTCACGAGGATCCCAACCTTCAGTGTCTGTACCTTTCTCTTCAAGAGAAGCTCTCATTGACGCCAGCCAAGGGTCCCGAACATAAGGGGCACCACTTGGGGATCAGGACCCACTCCAGCAGAAGGTTAGCAGCATGGCTTATGCTGGTCCAGTTGGTCCTGATCAGCTGGGAGTTGCAGGGAGGCCTATAGCAGCTTGTTGTATCCCTGATCTCACACACAAAGTTAACAAACTGACCCTTGGAACACCTTGGCCTGGGATCAAGACAAGCAGGTCGAAACTTCCTTCTTCAAACTGCAATACTGTCCTTCAAGCTTCAGGGCAGTCCTTTTGGAAGCAGGGTAGTCCTTCTTCTAAATCTTCCACAGGTCCAGGAGTTTTTTTATAAGTGGTTCTGAGGGTCCTCTTTGTTTACCTGGTGCCAGCCTTTGTATGGTGGATATCCATGACCTATCCTCAAAACTGGTCAGTTCTTCCATTTTGCCAAGCCCATGCTCCAAACTACATAGGGTGACAAAAGGCAAGGCAGGTCTGCTCTCAGGTTCCTTTGTGTGTACTGGGTACAGCCCCTTCCCAGCCGTCCTATCAGGATTTCCCATCCTGTTCACATCTAGGCCACCTTTGTCTCACTGCCTGGAAGCAATACACAACCGTAGCCACGGAGCCATTCACAGTCATGTGACCCATTACACTGGCAGAAATGAACAGTTGTTTGGGACAAGAAAATGCCAACTTTCTAGAAGTGCCCTTTTTAGAATTGTAACTTAAAATCCTACTTCACCGTTAAATATGATTTTAAATTACAGTTCATATAAGAGTAAACAGCATACCTCTATCTGCTCCCAATCTAAAGTTAGCACCTATTAAATATAATGAGGTAACACAGAATTAGTCAATAGGAGATATAGGCCTTATAACACTAAAAAACACCCTTAGGAGTTCTTAACTGTCAGGGTATCTAAAACTTAAACTCACATGTCCACATTTTTAACCACTTCGGCGCTCATGACGAGCTGACCTCGTCATGAGTTACGGCGCTCGCACGCTGATGACGAGCTGAGCTCGTCATGTAACGCGGCTTTTGAAAAAACGCAGCGCCCAGCAGGAAAACCGCTAGCGAGCATGCGGTTAAATACATGCACCCTGTCCTATGAGTTTTTAGAGCCTACCTTAGGGGTGACTTATACGTATTTAAAAGGAAGGTTTAGGCAGCAAAAGATGTCTTTTGTCAGGTCAATATAGCAGTTTAAAACTGCACTAGAGGCTGCAGTGGGAGGCCTGGGATACGTTTTACAGTACTACTTTAGTGTGTGGCACGAATGCTGCTTCCCACTGGTAGAAGTTAATTGGTTAGAGGTAGTACAATTTACTGAGAGCATATACATTAATTAAATGTGCTACTTAAGTGTACTCCAATTTTACCATGTTTGAAGGAGAGAGAACATAAGCAGTTTTGCACTTGTAAGCAGGGCTAAAGTTAACAGAGTCCTAATGCCAACAAAACATGGTCAAGGGCTGAAAGCAAAATGTTTGGCAAAATACCACGCCAAGGATATCAGTTTATCTATGTTAATATCAAACCCTTTATTTTTATTTCATGCATCATATAGTTTAACTCATTTAGTTTCAAACTCTCCTTTAATTATAAATGTAATTGGTCGGATTCCATTGTTTCAAAAGTAATTTATTTTTATTTTAATGGTGTTTACCACTTTAAGCACGTCCATTATCCTCAATGTACTCTCCTTCCTTACACTCCACCTCTCCTGTCCTTTTTAGGTCGAGCATTCGAGACCTCTTGGATATACTTTAGTATATACTTTAGTATATACTTATATGTGTATGTACTTTGTGGGCTCTGGAGATCAGCCCTAGGACTTGTCTGCTTCCGCTTAGGGACTTATTTCCTGTTTAACTGCCTCTATTTAACTGTCTTGATAGAAAACGACCAGCAGAGGTCAGTAAAATACCAGAATTGCTTTCTGCTGAGGGACTTTCTTTTATTAATTTTTCTGGCAACTGCCTCTATGCAACTTACTTGATAGAAAACGACCAGCAGAGGTCAGTAAAATACCAGAATCACTTTAGCATTCTCTAGATTCCAGTCCATAGAAATGATCTGCCACGAGCACCTGTAGACAATTACATTTTTTCCACATCTTGTCTTTTCAGTGATATGACCACCGAAGGTCCTGCTTTTATATTAAAAACAGAGCTTTGGACTATACCATTTCCCGCTGAAAGGCAATATTTCTCTCCATGTGTTCCCATACCTGGTGTGTCACGCAGTTTGGTGCTTACTTTCCCTCCATGTTAAAGAACAGTAGATGTTTCAGCACCCAGGCTAATGTGCTGCATAGCTAAATACATATAAGGTGCCAAAGGCTAGACAGATTGCATTGCAAATGCTTGTTCTATTTTTCTACCCTCCAAGCAAGTTTCTAATTCGTGCTCATTTTGTATGGTTTCGATGTCACCTGTGTGCTACCTGTACTCCCTTCAGCGCTTTCCAACCACCACTACTATTTTCCCATCACAAACTTCCAAAGATCCTTTTTTCATTTTTGCATTCAACTTCCTTTACATTTTATACTCTAGTGCAATTTTTTTCAAATTTGATCCCAATGATCTCAACTCACTGTATGTTATATAGTGAAAATTGTGGAATAAAGAAAGGATGCCCACACACTCCTAGTTCCTTTTCACCATCTAATGATAGAGCCACCATGTTTCTGGCTCTGCCTTTGCTTAACCTAGTGATCTTAGTCCAATGGGGTAGTCCAAAGCACCATACCAACAATGCATAATGTGAATGTACAGTGGCACATAGAGCTCATATCTTAATATGGCGTGAATTCTCCCAAAATGCATTGGAGCTTTATACATAGATACCATTTACATTATATAAGGTCAGTTTAATTTTTTATGCACAGGGAGCTAGTACCCAGAATCCCATGCTATTGAGCCAATGCTGAGCTCGAACCTGGTTCCTCAGTCCCAAACCCTTCCCTCAGCCACTCCAGTCCGCCACCATGTTGCCTTTGCTAATTAGTTATAAAAAAAATGTACGGTAAAGATTCATATTAAAAAAAACGAACAAACACTGTTCATTCAGAAAATATGATTAAACATAAAATTGCATTTAGAAAAAAAACAGACCAGTCTTTGAAAAAATATATTTACATAACCACCTTCCTTATAATCCCACCGCACACAAAGAGACTTACATGAAAGCAAGCTATGACTAAAAAAACACTTACCCTTGAGAAACTAGACAACTAGAAAAAAGTTTTTTTAAAGTTCAATATTATTTTTTTAACTGGTCTCTTACTTAAATGTTCGTTTAACAGTTACCAGATGTGGCCATGTAGTTTAGGCACATTACATATAAACATTACAAAGTAATTTTCTCAACACCTAGAATTGACACAGCATCTGAGTCATGGACCTCTGAGTACATCGAATACACATGTTCAGCTCTCAGGCTCAGAACTATACCTTGCTTTATACAGTGTTCCTCAATTTAAGGTGGTCCATTATCTGCTGAGAACAAAAGGTTTGCAGTTCAACATATCCTCTTGCAGTTTAACTCTTCTAACCATGTTCAATTGTGTCGCCTCTGTAGCGGTCCATTCTTCTCCATCCCTAGTCCAATCCATCACCTTTAGAAGTTTATTTAACAACAATTTTATGATAATGGAATGCTTAGCCAATTGAAATGTGAATTATGCAAATTAGATCTTTATTGGACTGTGGAGATTGAAAGTTTTTATCCCAATAAGCATGCCTTTGAGTGGAGTTTAAAGCCACGTTTACACTATCACTGTGCCTCCACCTCCCGCCAGTACGTAGATTACTTCTGACAAAAGGACCATGTTAAAGTAAGACACGTTGCAATTGCCTCATTGCACTTAGGACACTTCAAGTCCCTGCTGGGGTACAAACTGTTCAACAACTTTGGCATGTTGGTTGTCCTGTGCAGTGCTTAATTTGGTACATAAAAGTAAGTGCTACGCTCCTTCTCAGCAAGCCACTGCAGCTTGCATCATCCATTGTCCCTGCAACCGCTACCAGCATGACTACTATCATCATTCTGTACGAGTGTGTACATTCAGACTATTTCAGCCGTCAAAGCTATAAGACTAACCTTAACCACTGGTTTCATGAAGTGTTTTTAAAATATATTGATATATTAAACAATCTGCTAACATGCTCATCTCACAAATACACAAACAGTGCCACAATTAGACCTGGGTGGAGTGACCAGAAAAACTGCACCACGCTGCGTGGATTTCCGCAGGCAGCAGAGTGAGTTAGGTTGCGCCATTCATGCTGATTTTTAGTGCTGGCAGTTTGTCCTGTGCTGGAAAATCAGCGTTAATGGCCCAATGCGCAGCACAAGAGGGCGCTGCTTCTTTCTGCCACTCAAGTAGATGTTCTACTGGAGCGGCAGCTTCCTCAACACGTTGCAAAATCTCGCCAGGAGGTGGCCTGGAGTACGATTTTCCTCGTCCGCCAACTAAACTTTGGCAAGCAAGGGAAAAAGTTTTTAGAAACTTCACGTGCTGCACAGAGTGGGAAAAACTCCGCAAGCAGAGCGGAATTTCACGCCCAAGCCTAGCCGCAATGTGGTGGACAGCCAAAAGTACTAGTGTTGAGACTCAAGTATTGGTGCTGAACACCGGCAAGCACCGGCTCAAATTAAACTATGTTTCTCTGCCATAAATCCATGTGGATCCATTTTAATCATGCATTGTTGGTGGCCAGGCACAGTAGCAACTGTGCTTTCTCTTTTCACGATCAGGTATATCACTCCTACGATTTACATTTTCTTTTCACTGCTTGTGCCATTTGTGACTGCTGTTTTAGTAGTCAAATAGAGTTTAGCTATTATATCACTGCCTGGCTTTGCTGTCGACATATCTGCAAGAGTTTGCAGCAATGATGAGGTTTGAGTGTCGGAACCCCATGTGTTAAATGCAGTCCATTTCAGTCTAAATTTTGTTAACATTGACCTAGCCCCGCTCCGTACTCACACTGGGCCTTTTCTAATGAGGTAAAGAAATCCTCATCATTTTATTGCAGTAGATCTTTTCGGTCTCATTTCGAATGCTGTGCCAAGTGTAAAAGCTCGTATAAACTGTGTTACACCAAGCATACATAACAGATTCTATTCGATGTGCTCTCAGGTCTAGTGTTTTGTACAAGCGATTAGCTTCCGCCAGTATTTCTCCAGAGGAGACTGCGAGACAAAACAGCACAGTAAGGGGACTATATATGTTAAGCAATAGTCACAAAGACCGATTTTACATGTTGTCCTCCTTTACATAGAACTTGGAATCTGATCCGATATGGCGCAAAAAATGGCACTTATTGTGGCAGTTTTTGCAGCTGATTCTGCCAAGACACTCAGGGGCATATTTAAAAGCTACTATCGCCACCCCTATCAGTGAGGTTGTGATGGAGATAGGGGGCTTGCCTTATTTACCAGGCAGTGTTAAGCCACTTAACTCTGCCTTGTAAATAAGGTCACGCTGTACTTAGCGTGAAAGGGGAGGGCATTGGTTGTTGCGGTGGGCATTCCACAGCAACACCCATTGATTTTGATGCTGCCCCCTATTTACATGGGCAGTGTAAATAGGAGGCAGTGCCAAAATTAAGAACAGGGAAAACATGGTCTCAAACAGGCGAAGTGAGGCGAAATGCTTTATTTCTCCTTGTTTTTGCTGTTTCCATGTGTGCTGCCTTGTGCATGTGATGGTGACCTAGTTTCGTTCTGCTTGATTGGTGAAATGCTGTTAGTGTTATGGAACTATCTCTAGGATGAAGTATAATAACAGTCAAGTATTGCTCCTCACCAGACTCCATTTGTTTACATATCAGGACAATAAAGTAGAACGCATGACCATGATGAACTAAACTCCAAGGGTGAGATTTCTCGCTAAAGCAGGTGTAGCCAGTGTTGACCTAAAAGGGACAAAGAACCATTCCAGAATTTCAGGATGTCAGCAAAAAATATATTTAGATAAAATGTATCTCAAAGGATTCCATTTAAATAGCGGCAATCCTCAAAATAGTGCATGGATCTGGTCCTCCTGGAACTATGCCCTCCCTCCCGCCACCCTAGGTCTAAAGCCTTTAAGAGAGCAGAGGGCTAGAATTCACACTGTTATTAATATCAAAGCAAAGGAAGGCACGAGTGTGGCAGTGAGTTAAGCACGGAGTAAATTGATAGTCATATTTTGGGAGCTGCATTGTAAAAGGTGAAGGATAAAAAGGCCACTGTCGATTTTGCATATTCCAGCAGTCATTTGTATAACTCACGGTTTTGGAATTACAGGGTACTTTTGGGAGAGAGCCTGCTGTATCGTCCGGCAAACCAGAAGATGACCGCTACCTCCGTGCAGCCATTCAGGAGTATGACAATATAGCCAAGCTGGGTCAGATTATGCGGGAAGGACCCATTAAGGTGAGAAACTGGTGAATATCCCTGCCCACTAAATGGAATGCATGGGCTTAATGGCAGTGGCAGAACACAAAAGGATGGGGCCTGCCTGCAGATTGTCATGAGTGGCCCCTGAATCTCCCACATCTCCCAGATATTTATTATGCATTGCATGAAAGGTGGGAAGCAGAACAGAGCTATAACTAGTAAGATGTGGTGCTGTTATTCTTTCTCCATGATCTGGGGCACTTTAGGCTGCTTTGCGCCAATGCACACCTCGTTGCACCAGAGCGAAAGATGTGTGTGTGTGATCTCAAGGGTAGGTTTTGTACTGGAAAGAGACAGATGTCATATAAAATACTATGCTTTACCATAGTTTAATTATTCTATAACTTTGTAAGTGTTCTGCACAGTACACTTGCAAAGCTAGAAATGCTTTGTGAAAAGAAATGTTTAACTATTGTTGCGCTCACATAAAGGAGGAATGCATTTGTGGCTCAAATTCCTGCTTACCAATGTTACTAGATGGGGATTTGCATCCAAATTCATGGGTGATTGCATGGGAATTCTCCATCTACAACCAATAGAATGCCCCCTTGATGCAGCAAAGTGCTACTTTGCACCACTTTGGGCATACTTTAACATGTTTTTTGCTGGAAAGTAAATACCAAAATTGACGCTTTGCACTCATTTGTATCACTTTTGTGGTGTTAACACCTTCGCTGCAGCGGCTATTCCGCCGCAGCGCTTATGGGGCGGGGGGGGGGGGCGCGGCGCTCACACGCTGGTGACTGAACCGCTCCGTCACCAGCCTCGGGTGAGCTGTGCTGATGACGGAGCGGTTCCGTCATGGCCCCACCCGCTCAATAGAACGCGCCACGCAGGCACGAAGTCAGCGCCACGCAGGCGCGTCGGGCGGGTCATGACGGAACCGCTCCGTCATCAGCACAGCGCCAACCCGGCTGATGACGGAGCGGTTCCGTCATCAGCATCGAAGAGGTTAACAAATGCAAAGCGTTGATGAATTTGACCCAGACTGTAAATTCGTCACTAAAAGAGCTTGAGGGTGATATTTTTAAAGCAAAATTGATGTACTATTGAAGTCTGTTTAAGCGGAGTAACTAGCTAACTAGTTTCCATGTCTCACTATATTTAGTTCAAACACTGATTTGATAGCTAAGAACATCCACTAACAGCAGACAGAACAAATGTGATGATATAGAATTTGAGTACTTTAGGTTGTGCAGAAGATGTTCCCCAACAGTATGATCCACTCTCGACAAATTTGGCTCCTTAATAACACTCCACTTTCAACAAAAATTTGGTTTAGTTAAAATCAGCATCTCAGTTCCAGCCATTGTTATTATAGTTATCAACTCCCAGACGCTCTTGTCAACGTGGTACAACAGATTAAGTAAATGCTCACCAGGGACTTTACAGACAAGGCCATTTGTGTACACAATAAAACATTCATATAGGGGAAGTTATTTGAATACAGTTTTAACAGATACTATGTGAACGCTGGTGAATGTGCTGCATTCACACAGAAGGCTGAACTTTCGGTATATCCTTCGGGACAGCAAATGAAAACAGACATTTGGATTATTAACACAACCACTTTTAACATTAGTAGCACACAGTCCCTTGGATATGTCTTGTGGATGAGTCTTGGTAGTACAAGCTTGGTAGAATACCTACAGCGTTGACTGGGAAACTAACCATGAGATCCACATCTACCCATGTAGCAAAAGAACGTCATGCATTTTAACGAGATGCTATTCCAGGAATAGGTTTCACAGTAATACTTGGTTTGTGGGACTGGCAATGAGATCTACAGTGTTGAATTGTTAAGATGAGCTGTATGGTTAACAATGACCACTTTCTTGGACCTCCATGCTCCAGGGCTCCCTATTGAAGGTGGTGTTGGACGATTATATGAGGCTGAAAAAACTGTTAGCCCAACGGATGGTGCATAAAGCCACCACAAGCACAGGGGACCAATCCTCAGTTACGGAGGTAGCGTGTGTGCAGAGTTTGCAGTGTGATAAACTATTTGCATGGTGTTTACAGCAATATGTAGGTCAGAAAGGCCTAGCAACCCATTTTGCATGTCAATTCAAGTATTGCACGCAGTCGCTTGATGTGTCCGGTGAGATTTCTTGTGTGTGCTGTGGGGTAATTAAGTTAATTTTTGGTGTGGTTGCTTGGGTAACATACTATTTGAATGCAGGTTATCACTGGCATATCATATATAATGTAAAAAACTGTCTTCTTACCCTAACCGTTAAACAAATGATAACTTAATGGATAAATGTACATTGGACAGGTGATACGGATCAATATTAAAAATGTAGGCCAATGTATATTCATATTCCTTTAAAAAAATGACATTCTTCTTTAATCAATGACAAATTATCAGATACGCTTAGAAAGGCACCCTAGATGTTTGCGCTATAAGTATGGTTTGTACTTATGATGTTTTCCTTAACCCCAGACGAGGCTCAAGTGGGTTGTAGCTCTGTACATTTTTGCATCAGGAAACCAAGGACAAATATTTGTAATTTGACGAGGCAATGGGGGAAACTTGTTTGTGGAAAGAACACCAAGACGGTAGACTAGGTTTCAGTAATCCCAGATCTGGAAGCAGATCAAGTTGAGCTTTGGGCAAGTGCAGTTCTCAAAAATTTAGTATTCATTGGGGCATATTTACTACGAAGTGGAGGAGCGCGGAGTTAGCCTCCTTGGCTTAACGACATGCTCCGCCACTTCTGAAACGGAGAGCTGCACCATATTTACAACAATATGGTGCTGCAGCCTTGCATTTCCCCCTGCACTAGCGCTAAATTTAGCAGTCTAGGGCAAACGCATGGTGTCTGCGTTTAGGGAAAGACTGTTTATGTGCAGGAATGTCTCCCTTCCTACACATAAACAATCTTTACATGACGTTTTGTAACTTCTATGTGTGCTGCTTAATGCAGCACACATCGAAGTTGAAAAATGACATTTTTTAATGATTGTTTATGTGCAGGAAGGGTCACCTTCCTACATATAAACAATCAATGGCCTTTTGCTGTTTCTATGTGTGCTGCGCCACGCAGCACACATGGAAACGGCAAAAACTAGGAAAAATGAAAAATTTCTCCTCGTTTTGCCTGTTTAAGACCAGGTTTTCTCTGCTCTTAATTTTGGAGCTGCCCCACAATTACGCTGCCCTTGTAAGTCTAGGGCAGCATCAAAATCAATTGGTGTTTTGGTGGAACGCCCACCGCAGCACCTCTAACACTGCTAAGTGTAATGTCAAAGGGGGCCTTATTCATAAGGCGGCGTTAAGCCATGTTAAGTGGCTTAACGCTGCCTATGAATAAAGCAAAATCCCTCTCGCCACTACAACATCCTGAAAAGTGATGCTGTGGTCACGATAGGGGCTTGTAAACATGCCCCTTTGTTTCTTAATTCCTGTAGAGAAAAATGTGTCAAAGTCTGCCATTTCGGCAGGTATCCGTCTCTTTGCTGAAAATTGGCTTGCTTCTAGTGTGTCTTGTTCCTCATAGTGGGTAGAGCTTTTCTTCTAGGATATGTGCTCCTAGATGTGGACAGTAAAGAGTCACGTTAATGCATGGAGTGTGATTTTCAGTGGTAGTGGTGTGGGTGTAAGTAGACTAGACATAGAACAGTCCTGGAGGTATTTCCAGAGACCTTCAGTGCTTGCAAAGTACTATGTACAAAGGAACATAGAATGGCTGCTCTGACACTCCCTTCTCATGTAAACTTGGTGTAGATCAATAAAAAGAATTGGGTGTGTAGGAAGCTGGCTCTGTATATACTATACCAAAGTGAGGAATAGTGTGCACAGAGTCCAGTGGAACACCAAAGGTAGGCAGAGGTAAAGTTAGAGGGAACTTTACTCTCTATTTGTGTTAGAGTGGTCGAGCAGTAAGACAGTATCAGAGGACAGTGTTAAGCATTTGTTGTACACACTCAGTCAGCAAATTAATTCACACACTCAAAGACAGAACTTCAGACCAATTGTTTTTGAATACAAATATTCTTTTAGTTATTTTATTTTTTCGAACCTAGCAAGCCTGGCACAGGTAAGTTGATAAATACTTTGCAGTAAATATACAGTTTGAAATGCAATTGTAAGTGTACTTTGGAATGGTTACAGTTTGAATTACTTGGTAATGCAATACTGTGAAATGCTTTACATATACTTTGTACCGACTTTGCAATGAAAATTACAGGTGAGTTACTTTTACGTTACTTTTGAGATTACTTTTTAGATCACTTTGCCTAGATATCACACTGGGACATTTCCTAGAGAAAATGTAAGTAAAATCAGTTTTGCACAATTGTTATTTTTCTGGTTTTCATACAAATTAACTCCACCGTAGAACATTTTTCAGAGAAAAACAGTAAATGGATTCCTATGGAGAGAAATGAAGCTAACTGTTAGCAGGTAAGTAATAAGTCTTTGGAGTGAGCTTCTGAGGTTAGAACAAGGGTTCCCCCGGGGTCAAGGATGCACTCTAGTTACACCCTCAACAGCACTATGGCAGCTGGGTGCAGAGTGCTGAGTCCCAGTGTTATCCAAAGGGGAATAGGGGGCCTCCGGTTGGTGGCTGCGGGCAAATAGGCCAATGGGTTGTGGGAGTAAAGGTCCTGGACTTTAGCTCAGGGCAAATGGGGAAACAAATTAGCACCAAAGGTGCACCCACAGCAGCACTAGGGCTGCCTGGTGCAGGGAGCTGTTTCGACGTTGGGCGCCTTGTTGGTTTTAATGGAGAACCTCAGGTTTGGGAAGACACTGCAGGCTTGGGGACGAAGGTCTCCTGGGTGTGACCACCACTTCGAGAGGTAAGTTGGGAACTTAGGGGTGGGTTAGGCACTGTCGGTTTGGGTACACAGGGCCGTGGGGCATCAGGTGCAGGGATGGCTTTTGAGGTCAGATCTTCTTACCAGCTGCAGGTCGCGGTTAGGGGGGCCTTCTGTATTTAAGCTGCAGACATCGGCTGGAGGCTTGAGGCAGGTCAGGGGTTGCTGGATCTTGGGTCAGGATCGCCAGGGTAACCTCTTCGTGGTGTTTGCCCACTCGAGCTCGGGTCGTGGACAGCGGGTGCAGAGTGGGGCAGATTCGCAGTGTCCGGCTGGAGCCAGAGGTTGCAGATGAACAAATCCGGTGTTCACGGGAGACAAAGTCTTTGTGCTTCAAGGCAGGCAGGTGCTCCAGGGTTTTCGAGGTTGCTGCCTGAAGGACACACCGGGATTTCGCAGGAGCAGGTTCGAGGTCGAGACAGGCGGTAGGGCTGGGGAACAGTCAGTGGGCATCTTCCTCTTGTTAGCTTTGGCACGGCTGTTTGGTCCTTCTTCTTCTTTTCTTGTTGCAGGTTCAAGTCTGAGGAAGCAAGATCCAGGGTTGCCCCTAATTAGGGGTGTTACAGGTAGGGAAAAGGCAGGGACCAATGAGTCCCTTCCCTGGGGTGGGTACACCCCCTATTATGCTACCCTCCAGTGGAAGGAGGGCATGAGCCTGTCCCTGGTTGGCGGAGTCCCCTCATCTTCAAGATGGTGTGGACTGAGAGTTGTGCTTCACCTCGCCTCCCCCACCTGAGGGGTGGAGTTGGCCGGGGTGGGCACACCTCTCTTCCTCACTTGTTTTTCCCGCCGGTTCTCTAGCCCAAAGTGGGGGTCAAAACCAATGGTGATCAGTTGCTGAAAGCAGCAAGTGGCCTGGGGAAGCTCACAAAGGCAGGCAAGCCTTTCAAGCTTCCCCTTCTGAACGCTGTCCATTCTGGGTGAGGAGGCTTGGCACCTCGTCACAGGATGTGCATTGTTTCAGGCCCCAGAGAGTAGCAGACTCCCGACCCAGTGGTCCAGAAACATGTTTTGTGGTGGCAGCTGAAAGCAGCCACTGTGCCTGGACACTAGAGGTGGGGTTGTTTCAGGGGGAATCTCTAAGATGCCCTCTGTGTGAATTTGTCATTAAATCCCACACTGGCATCAGTGTGGGTTTAATGTGCTGAGAGGTTTGATACCAAACTTCTCAGTTTTCAATGTAGCCATTATGGTGCTGTGGAGTTCGTAATGACAAACTCCCAGCACCATATACTCTTAATGGCAGCACTGCACTTACAATGTCTAAGAATGGACTTCGACACTGTAGGGGTACAGGGCTCATGCACCTGTACCCTCACCACTGGTATAGTGCACTCAGCTAGAGGGATGACGGACCCATGCCAGGGCAGTGGGTTGGAGGCATGGCACACAGATATGTGTGCCATGTGGACTCTTCACTTTGTTCTGCACCAAAACACGCAGCCTGCAAGTGCAGTGTGTAAGTGTAATGGTACAGGGCCTCTAAGTGCTGCAGCCCTTGAGGTATTCCCTGGTCACAGTGTGCTGGGTACCTGTGGTACCATTTACCAGGGGCTGACCTGTGGACAGAGATGCCAATTGGGTAAGTTTGGCAGGGACCCAGGACATTTCAAGTAAAAGTGCCTCAGTAGTCTGGCAAAAAGTGGGGGGTTACAGCAACAGAAACCCACTTTCCTACAGGGTGAAGAACAACAGTGTGATTAGGGATTGAAACTTCAGGATTTGCAATGGACGATTATGGATGATATAATGATGTTCTTAAAAAGTAGAAAATTACAGTTATAGCTGATCAAGTTTGAGTTTTAGGGGAATAATATAGGACTCTATGGGCCTCATTTACTAGGCCATTGCGCTGCTGATACGTCACTTTTTGGGCTGCCCATATTTGCAAGGCCACATAAAGTCATCCTGCGTGACATTTCATGACCTCATAAATACGGCCGCCTTTCAAGCATTACTTTGTGGGAAAGGGGCATTCCATGGGTGTTGCTGTGGGTGTTCCCTTGCAACATCCATGGAACCTGACACATTCCCAGATTTACAAAGTTTTGTAAAGCTGGGAATGTGTCAGAATCCTATGCCTCCCGAGGGGAGGCATGGGAGTGGTGCTACGAGGAGAAATACTTTTATTTTCTCCTCGTTTTTTCCTCTTTCTGTGTGTGCAACAGACACACCGAAGAGGAAAATGCCATAATTTAATTTTTTTGTTCAGGAAGGTGTCCCTTTCGCACCAAACAATCATCCCTGCAAGGCAGGCACCCTTGCAACATGACGCAAGGGGGCCTGCGCTGGTGCATGGCAGCCAATTGTGCATCAGCCCAGGGGGAAAGCACGTGGATGCGTCGTATTATAGTTAATGCAACACCTCCCTGAACTTTGAAAATAATGCAGCTTGGTGCAACAAATTGGCTTGACTGTGTCATTTTTTGTAAATGAAGCCCTATGTTTGTGGTGGTTCTGCTTGAGTCGTGAGATGCCGTCTGTTAGTACATGACATTGCATCATACCAGTTTGTACTACATACAACAAGATGTATGTCATATGTACAGCGTGATGTCGTACAAGCGATGATGTACTGTGATGTTGAGCTCATAGAGAAGACCGGACAGGTTTTTCATTGAAACACTAAATTGAATAAGGGAAAATCCTGATACTTGGGTAACTTCTGGGGGCATAGCTGTGAATTGCGCCCATGGCAAGAGGATATCCTTTAGACAGTACTATTCAGCCAACAGCGCTAAGCAAGCTGCAACTACTTTGCGTTTTCATGATAAGTATGGCCCTTTTGTCCCAGCATGCTGTGGTGCTGAAAACCCAGAAGTGGATGAAAGCCATTTCAATGGCTTGGGTATCAACTTAAATTTTTCTCTCTAAACTTCTAAAATATGCTGCTAAATGTCTACCATTTTTCCAGAGGCGGTGTCAAGAATGAATTTTTGGGTACATAGATTATTGTTGAGAATATTTTGATTGTGATATTAGTATTAACAATATCATCTGGATACCATAGTGTTGTAGCCTTGGCTGTAACTGACTTCTCCAAATTAAACATATATATTATTTGTACTTGCATCTACAGAGATGCAAATGTTTTACTAAACACTAAAATATATGCTATTGTTGTTAAGAACAAAATCCAAAAAAGGCGATATATAGACGTTTGAAGATACATGTCCTTACAAATTATTTGTTTAGATTATACTCACGGTACCTTTTTGCTTCAGAGGCTTGGCATGCTTCAGAACAAACTGCAAATGGCACTGTTTTGTTGAGTTAACGGTCAAGTGTTTTATCCAGTTTTTTTGCTATTGTTTGAGCACGTTTGAGGTTTATAGTGGTGAAATAAGAATATTTTAGCCCTCAGACTGCACCTCCATACAAGACAGCTTCATTCCTATACAGTCCGCAGTTACAGACTCTTCCCTTTAATCAAGGTCTTTTGGGTCCTTTAAAGGGTTGATACCAGAGTGCATTACCCACCTACTACACTTAACCCACCACAAAGCACATATGTTGTCCCCTGCTACCACGGAGAAGTATTTTGTAGTTCCTAGTAAAATCTGGGCGTGGCTATTCTTAGTGCAGCTTGTGCAGCAGCACAGAAGTCAGGGGTGAAAGGGGGCGACTACACCCCAGATATGACTGTCATTTACTAACTGGAAGGGCAGCATTTTCGTGATTGCATTAAGACAAGTGAATCCTTGCTACGCTTCATTGTAAAATGGTGTTTCTGAAACACATTCACAATGGCAACATTATTATTTTCTTAAAGGTGTTTGTATGTGTGAGGTCATGGAAAGACAAACAGCCTTTCTTCTAAGTGGTTTTGAAGCCCACCAACAACTAGGATAAGATACACGCTCACATCCTGGCTTTATATCTTATCTGTATTTCTCTTTTGCAGTTAATCCAAAATGATTTGGATGAAGATGACGAACAGAGCCCCAGCCAGGGAAGCCTCCACTTCAGGCACAAGCAACCAGTTGAGCTCAAGGGGCCAGATGGTATTCACATTGTCCACGGCAGCACTGGCACCCTCTTGACATCTGACCTGAACAGCCTGCCAGAGGATGACCAAAAAATTCTGGGCCGTTCGCTGGAGACACTCAGTGCAGATGGCGGCCTCTACAGTGACAGAAATGCCCGCACAGAGTCAGCAAAGTCAACCCCCCTGCACAAGACGAGAGACGCCATCATGGAGAGCCCGCTTGAGATCACAGAGCTATGACTAGAGGTGGCCTCGCTGGTCTAGCTGTTCAAGAGGCTAGGCCAAGCAAGGCCAAGCCATCATGACAGTCTCTTCAAAAATGAGGAAAAGCACACAGTATGTGACAGCAGGACTTGTCACCTCCCATGCTGGCAGTCAGTCGCAAATCCCAATAGCCAATGACTTCTAACTTCATGTTTATGGATATTAATGCCAGATTTAGAAGGGCATGCCATGGCTTAAGACTTTACCAGCAGATTGGAGACTGTTTACATCACTTTCAAATTTGATTTTTCATCAGTATATTTGTTATTTGTACGAAGTGTTAAAAGATTACAAAAGAAGGGACTATGCGCAGTAAATACTGTATATCCACATTTGGTGCTTTCTACTGTCCTGTGCAGGGTCCAACTAGCCCTGTCCTCCTCAGTTCTCAGTATTGCAGCTTTGATGCAATAACCTCAGAGTATGGCTACAGAGGTATGGAAGGGCACAGGCCAAGGGCCCCAAAATAGCAAAGAAATGTAAATGTGTATCTCCTGAATTTAAATAATTTATTTCTATTTTTAAAACGAAGATACTGCTAAACAGCGAAAATAATACCATGATAATTCAAGTTGCAGAATGTTTAGATAAAACTTCAACTTCGCTTTTCCATTTTGCTGGCTTACCAAAATGTATGCAGACTTCACGAGACCAACAGGATACGACATCAGGTTTTGAATGTGGTGTGTTTAGTGTTCGTTTTCTTTTTTATTGTTGGTAACTTGGTGAGAATTTTCTGGAATGGTCTGTTCTTCTCAAAAATATAAATTATGACTTTTGATAATTAGTGTCCGGGTGTTGACTTCGTTGTGTGTGATGTGAGATGCAACATGGTCTTTTCATGAGTTACAATTCTAAACTTTTGTAAATGTAGTTAGGTCCTTGTAAGTAATCAGTCCAGTAGCCAGTAGTGTAGATTATGTAGGTTTATTCAGTTACAGGTAAGATGGTACAGGCCCACTGGGAACAGCATCCTGCTGCTCAGCCCCACTCATTCCAACTGAGCACTCATCCAAACCATACACTCACGAGCAATCTAATGCATCACAATCACACAGGCAGCAAGGAACTAAGAGATCATAGAATACTACAGATATCTCCTTGCCTCAGAAAACAAAATAGACAACAGAACACAGGGTGGAAGAAAATGCACGTCCTGTCAAAATTGAACCAATCCAAAATTACAACTCAATTGCAAGAAAGATCACATTAAATACATTATTCCACTCCTTAGATTGTAAAAATATCACATCATAAAAAAAAAACATGTTGATCACATTACATGAATCATTACAATCCTTAAAATGTAAAATAAGATCACATAAGATTACATTGCATAAATCATTACCCTCCTTAGATTGTGTAGGAAGATCACACACATAAGAATCACATAGTATATATCTTCGGCTCCTACAAAATAACACTGGATATATAAATGCGTCCGGATACACCTTGTACATATATCAACCTCGCAGGAAAAAGGAACACTCATGTTCCCACTACTGCACACACTAACAGGACAATGAAACCCATATGTTCCCACTACTACACAACTGCAGAACAAAGGAACCCTCATGCTCCCACTACTGCACACTCACTTGCACGACAAGGGAAACCTCATGTCCCCACTACTCCACATCACTCTGGACAAAGGAATGCACCTGTTACCACTACAGGAAATCTAGGTATCTTACAACCATAGACAATTCAAAATTAAAAGGAACACATTGCTCAATCAGAACTTCTTCTGGATTCTATGCCACAGCTCGTGTCCTTCTGAGCTCGCGGTTGCCAGCTTGGTACTGTCGACCTGATCGTCTCGTGGCTCACCGGTAAGCAGTCATAACAGCTCAAACATAAACTTGATGAACTTTCCTTACCACCAACGGTCGAGCGTTTGTTTTTTTTGCAAATTACAAGGTCTACAACATGGGTTTTTCACAAGCACATATCAGCTCAGTTGACTCGACTTCCACAACATCAAAGCAGCAGACTAGACCCCCAGCCAACATCCCTCTGGGACAGTTTACTGCCTCCAAAGGCCTCATCTGTATACACCAATGCAGGCAACTCCAATGATGCAGCAGGTTAAGATTTCATCCAGTTCCTTCAAAACAAATGCTGCAGAGTTAGTGAAAGCACAATTCAATGCTGCTAGAACCATTAAATGTTGCCGGCTGATTTTAAAAAAAGGCTGCCATTTATCGCCAAATAATCCCATCCTCGTGGCCACTTTTGTAAATGAAGTTAGGTCCTTGTAAGTAATCAGTCCAGTAGCTAGTAATGCAACATATACCAAGTATAGTTTAGGTTTGTAGGAATACAGAGATGATAGCGTTTGCGATCAGCGATTGATCAAAGCCACCAAATACAGCTTTTTTAGAACTTTGTTGAAGTGAAAACAAGCAAAAGGTGTAGCTAGAGCCCATTTTGTACATCATTTAATTTGAGCAATAAAAAAAATGAAGTAGGGAGTTTAAAAGTATAATTAGTAAAGCGACAGGAATACCTTTTTTGTAAACCATTACTTAATACACTGTAGTAATGTGGCCTAAGAATAACAGACATAGGTTGGTGCACATGAATGTAATGGTTGTGAAAGCAAGCGAGGATTAACCTGCACTGCTAGCGCCTACAATTTTGAGAAAAAAGTGAACATTGTTCATGTGTGCAGGAAATTGCATCGTCCCTAGTTTTATCTCTTTCTAAATACCTAGGGGCAGATTTATGAAGGCCTTGCGCCGCCGGTGCGTCATTTTTAACATGGCAAAAAGTGACGCACCGGCGGCGCAAGGCCTTCATAAATCTGCCCCCTAGGGCCTTATTTATGAAGGTCTTGCGCCGCCGGTGCGTCACTTTTAAAATGGGAAAAAGTGACGCACCAGTAGCGCAAGGCCTTCATAAATGAGGCCCCTAGTTTCTGGTGACTGCTGTGGTCCAAGTTCCGCAAGTCTGACCTCTTCCACTCTATGCTTTGTTTAAAATGGCAAATCCCTCAGTCCTTGCTATTGCAGGCTCGAAATGAGAAATCCACCACACTAGGCAGACACTGGATGGTGTTAAAGATAATATAATATAATATAATATAATATAATATAATATAATATAATATAATATAATATAATATAATATAATATAATATAATTCCCATTTGTAAAGCACACAATCACCCGTAAGGGTCTCTAGGCGCTGGGGGCCGTTGGGAAGATTAAGCAAGCTATTGCACATGGTGCTGGGCTAATCTGCCGCCAGTGCCGGGGATCGAACCGTAATCCCCAGATGCCGGAGTCAGTCGCCCTAGCCGCAGCGTCACACCTCTTCCACGGATTTCATATTTTAAGAAGAGAAGGGCGGTCTACCCTTTACATTTACATATGTAGCCAGTGAAAAGAAATTGTAATATTCAGAAAATAAGAAGATTATCTCTCTTAACTCAGATCTCACACTATGTTCCAGCCCACCCGAAGCAGTGTTCTTCCTTAGGTCAGTATATAAATTGCATGCTACATTTGTCAAAGGTACGCATGTGGCCATACAAATATCTCCACCTCGCACCAATGACTGTCAAGCATTTTTTAGACTGTCCCCTGGCAACCGGCCACAAGATGACTCAATCTGGAGATCTTGAAAGTGAAAGTACTTCCACCATTTTGACCTTCAGAAATCTGGACAATATGACTGAGCGTTGAACCACAGCCAGCTTAATTCACCTGAAATGTGTTTGTTATCAATCACACAGCACTTTCCAAAGTTCACTGATCTCCTGGGCAGTCTAGGTATGATATCTTCACCTACATCTACTATGGTTCTGGCCATTTACCACTGCTCTGCTGATTGCATTTTCTTAACCTTTCACTTAGCTTCAGCACCTCCAGAATGCTGCAGTTTGTGTTCTCTGCTACCTGAAAGAGCAGCAAGTTCTGGTATGGTGAATGATAAGCTGTTGATGATATAAATATATATAAGCCGGACTGTTGGCATGCGTGGGTGATGAAGATCTGTGTGGTGTTGGTGTCTGTTGAGGGGTGGAATGTGGAATGCATGTAGTGAATTATTTAGATAAGGGTGTTGATACTGAGTGGTGCCTTATCTGTTGTTGACGTTGGAACGACTGTACTACATTGAAGTGTCATATACCATGTCCACAGTTTTCTTGCACTGTTGACTTAGCAATGAGTACTGACAACTCCAGAATTCAAATGCTTCTCAACATAAGGGGCAAGAAAGATGGGTCAGATCAGTTACAGATTAAATGGCATCTGCTGCAAACCTGTGAATCTTTTCAATACGGAAGGACGCCTTACAAAACCCACTGGCTGTATTTATGTGTTGGTGGTTTGGCTGTTGTTTTTACAAAATGATGAGGAATGCCTTATTTAGGTTACAAGGATGAGCAGGAGGGTCCAAACTATGGAGATGATACCCCAACGCTTTGCAAAAGTCTACATGTTGTATTTCTTCACTTGTGAGGGGTTCTGATAAATGTTTTGCCACCCAGAACATAACATACATCATACTGTGGGAAAGTGAAGAGGATAGCAGGTGGGAACTGATATAGGATTGGGTATTATGTCTGGAAAGTCCGGCCAGTTTAGAAAGTGCACAAATATACAATGTGGTGATATGACATCCCAAGTCCTAGCTTTGCTAGCCAGGAGTTATTATGTTCTGCATTGTGGGAATCTCTTTGTGGAAACTTGTCTCAGTACATGGAGAAGGGCTTCTATTTCAATCCAATTTTTCATATGATGTAATATTTTTTCAGCAAAACGTTATGCTGGTAGCACAGCACGGCTACAATTTGATAGCCTAGTAGTTTGAAATCTTCTTGTTCTGGAATATTGGGATCAACATAAATTCTTCGGGAGCTCACTCCCATCGAGCATGAGTTAGATAGTGGTTAAAACTCATGGACTATTTAGGAGGGTTAGGATGGAGAAGATTATTTGAAAGACCATAAGTACAGTCAACAGTGGAAGGCACTTTAATGATTTCAATCACTTGGATAATCGTGACAGAAAAGCAATTCAATGCTAATACGATGAACTGAAACAAAAGCAATAAAATGCTACATGTGGTGTCATGTAGAAAAGTAAATTCAATCAATAACATGACAAAATCGCCATCACGGAATAGAGTGAAGAGAAAGAGAGACAACTCTGTCAGTATGTATTTCCTATAGAATGATTCATTAACAAAAACAAACTTTAAATACAAGGCATTTCAAAATGCAAAAAAATGTAATTGTAAGGTAGAGGTGCTCAGTGCTCTAGTGATCACACAGTGAAGGGAAAATTGGATGTAGAAAAAGGAGGAAATATGGCACACATAAAGATCAATCATTTCTGATAATGATAACATACAGGTTGCCTCAATGAAATTAAATGAAAAACATTTATAGAGCTCGTAGCCACCCTAAGGCATTCCAGCCCTGTTCGCAACGTGAACCAAGGCCACACCTTGACTGATCAGTGACTTTGAAAAGCCATGTTTTAAGTAATTTCCGGAAAGACAAATGGTTGGATTCCTGACGTATATAAGGGGAAGGTCATTTCACAGCCTGGCTGCATTATAGGAAAAAGAGCGGCCACCACTTCTGGGCTCTCTTTATTTTTGGCACTGTGCCGAGCAACATGTTCACAGAGCGGAGGCTTCTGTTAGGATGGTATGGGATGATCATAGATTGGTTGAACACCGGTCCCTTTCCCCAAAAGGACTGAGTCCATGCGTGAGAGAATCAGCGCTTGGACCATTATCCTTCTTGCTAGGAATGGGAGGAGAGGAAGAACTTTCGGAAGCATCCTCATGATGCCATTGCATGTTGCAGAAAGTTTTGCTGTTTGGTGCCCAAAAGTCAGGGGGCAATCCCGCCACATGTCTAGACTTTTAATTAGATTTTTTGGTGGTGGGGCAGGGCCAAAACAGTTTGGCCACTGTAGCTCTATTTTAGAAGAAGGGGATTTGCCTAGGAGCATAAGCTCCGTCTTGTCTCCATTCAATTTTAAGCAGGAGAGCTCCATCCATTTGGCACCTCCTCTAAGCAAGGGCCTAAGCTTGCGGATGAATTGTCTGGGTGATTTAAGGCCATGACAAGTTGTGTCTCATCGGCGTATGTAACAATTTTTATGCCAAATGGTTGGACCATCTCAGCCAGAGGCCTCATGTATATATTAAATAACGTGGGGCGCAGGTAGGATTCCTGAGGCACACTGCAGCTGAGGGCCATACACTTAGACACAGCTTCTCCCTCGAAGACCTGAAAAGATCTGTCTTCTTAGAAGGATTGTAGCCAAGTGTAACACAAGCTGATCTTCCAGTTTCCTCAGTCTGAGGGTCACGATGTTATGGTTGGCGGTGTCATATGCGGCGCTGAGATCCAGGAGAATAATGGCCGTATGCCACCCTGATCCAAAATTCTCCTGGACTCTTAAGCCACCGTTATAGGAGTGCTGTCTCTGTCCCATGTAGGGGCCGAAAGACCGTCTGTGAAGAGTGAAGCAAGTTATTTCATTCTAGAAACCCAGATAATACTGAATTAACATGATTCTCCAGAATTTTGCTGATTACTTGGGAGATGGGAAATAGGCCGATAATTCCCCGGGGACCCTGGGTCCAGTTTTTTTTTTTTTTTAGTAATGCTTTGACCATGACACATTTCCATGGTGGCGAGACCACTCCTGAATAAATGGAGGTATTAACTATATGCAGGGGGAACTCGCACAGCTAAATAAATCACAGGTAAACCAAGGGTGAGGGTGTAGTGTGCTGCTGGAGTTGAACACTGCCTGGCCTTGCAGTGAAAAATCCAAGGAACTAATAACCAACAACAAGGATATGATATTGAATATTCTAATCAATGATTGGTGAATCAACCAACGGAAAAACAATGATAAAATTAAATATGATTTGAACATCTGGATGATTTTCCTTCATATACCTCATGATTAACTGTGGGATTTAAGTAATAAGACCTCATTGGTCCTTCACGTAGTGCTCGGAGTCGCCTTCTCCTGGTTGAGAGGGCCTTGTATTAGTTCCTTGGATTTTTCACTGCAAGGCCAGGCAGTGTTCAACTCCAGCAGCACACTACACCCTCACCCTTGGTTTACCTGTGATTTATTTAGCTGTGCGAGTTCCCCCTGCATATAGTTGTTACTCATTTCTGACCTTGGAACTCTGCACGCAGTTACGATGAATTTTGATTCAGTCTCCGGTATGACTGACTTAAAGGCGAGTACATTCGCCTTCACCAAAGATGATGCTGACAAAATCTATGGCCTCATTCAGGATGACATCACCTCCACCAGCAACCCTCGCAGTGTGGAGAGCAACATCAGACAATTACTCTACCTTTTGAAAAAACAATCCAATCAAAAATTACATGCCAGTACCCTCATCCGGTACCACCGTGTTCAGAGGATCCCAAGAGGCCTAAGGGTCCCATTAAAACCCTTATTATGCAAGAACAATGTGCAATTTGTAGAGCGATGGTACGCCATACTTAATAAATGTTCCCTCGACCTTATCCTCCTGATTGTGGAGGAGCTTTCTAAGACATTGGAAGATTTAAAATTGGAGATTGATAATGTACAAAAGGAGCTGGACGAAGCCATGTCCGCTGAAGAACTGACCACCATGTTGGATGATGTGAAAACACAAATTGAGAAACATACTAGGGAAATACAAGAAAGGAAATTACGGAAGTTCAAAAGAGACACCATAGACTATAAACTCGGCGAGGTGTACACTTGGGCAGAAGTGTACGCCCGCCGCAGGTCCAACAAACCGTACAATCCGTTCTCTGCTAACGAAACATCATCTTCGGAAGATGACAACCGATCAAGACCAACGAAGACACCAGTCAATATTGACACCCAAACTCCGAGCACCTCAACAGATTCTGCGGTTCATTTTTTAGAAACAGGTCTGGGACAACAAAAAGACCCCGGGGGGAAAAACCCGCCGAGGAACCAGAAAGAACTCCTCAAACAGGCAAAAACAAGAGGACAAACAGAAAACGGTGATTACGGAAGATAACCTGATAATCAACATCTCATCTCTGGTATTATCCACCGAGCAGAGTAACACTCTACAGAAGGGACAATCGTTTGTACCCACGACTAACTCCAATACCTTGGAGCTGGAAGTGAGTACTTTTAAACTCATTCGTAACATTCGTCTTCGACATTACTTTGGGAACATTTGTCTGACTAACACTCTTGAAGAGGACATGCTTCGAGGATTAAGACCACATAGCACCTTTATGGCGCCACAAAGCCATAAAATCATAGATTCTTTTGAGAACCTTGTCAAACAGGAGATTGGTAAATTACCATTCCAACAACCCATGAAATATGGTAACCTTTCCAAGAAAGAAAAGAACATTCTCAAAGAACTGGCTGACAATTCTTCCATCACCTGTCAGAACGCGGATAAAGGTGGTGCATTAGTGATTATGGACACTACATTTTATGAACAACAGATTGAAGCACATATTAGTGACACCAATACGTATGACTTGTTAGAAGGTGATCCTACCTTGGAGTTTACTAAAAAATTGACACGGTTGATCAACAAAACTTTTGAGAATGGTACCATCAATGACAGAACTAGAAGATTTTTGACACCCATGAATCCTAAACCTCCAGTACTCTATATGCTTCCCAAGATGCATAAGCATCCTACAAAACCGCCTTTTCGGCCTATTGTATCCACCAGAGGCAGTATCCATCAAAACACAGGGAAATTCCTTGACAGATATTTACAACCTTTTGTATTGGAGACAGGGTCACATGTTCGTGACACTACTGACTTTCTCTTGAAAATTGAATCAGTCATGAATGAATTAAGAAACACTGAACTTATCATGTGTACGGTGGACTTATGTTCACTATACACCTCCATCCCCCACGATGGAGGCATAGATGCTATAGAACAAGTATTAGCCTCTTCGGACTTGGATTCTGACTTGAAAGTCTTTCTCATGCAACTTACCATCTTCACCCTCTATCACAGTTATTTCACTGTCCTGGATAAATGGATTCTCCAACTCAATGGCACCGCCATGGGAAATTCGGCAGCTCCTTGCTACGCTAATATATACATGAGAACATTTGAAGAAACCCACATTCTAAGCCATAACAGTTGGCTTCAAAATGGCAAACTGTTTCTCCGGTACATAGATGATATATTCCTACTATGGAGTGGAACAGCTGACAACCTCGTGTCTTTCCTTGAGACATGGAATACATTCAACGAAAGAATTCGTTTCACATGGGAATAAAGTAAGTAATGTATTAATTATTTGGATGCAGAAGTACACAGGGAAGGTGACCAGTGGCATACAACGATTTTTCGTAAACCTACTGACAGGAATTCCACCCTGCATTACACCAGTTTTCACCGTTTAGGTCTAAAGAACAATCTACCCTATGCACAACTACTCCGTATCAAACGGATTGTTTCCAACGAAGGTGAAAGTAAAAAACAGATGAACATGACTTTGGAAAGACTGAAAGCGCGGGGATATCCCACCCCTATATTGGATCTAGCAATTGAAAGAACGGCTAAAACCAGCAGGAATGACCTTCTGCAACTGAAACCCAAGGAACATTCCGACCGGATGGTTGTAGTTTCGAAATATTCGACGATTTCTAACAAGTTTCAGCACATCATTCGCAAACATTGGCCCATCTTGGCAATGGAACCTGATTTTAAAGGACTTTTCAGTCAACCACCCATGTTTGCATTTACTCGAGGCAGAAATGTCAAGGAAATTCTGAATCAACCTCAGTCTACCAGTAGTATGACCACTTACTCAGGACTCAAACCCTGCTACAATTGCAGTAATTGCAATAACTGTATCACTGGGAATACCACACGCCATCCAATGAAAGGACACACGATTAAATTACGTGTCAAAGCCACTTGCAACAGTGGCAATGTTATTTACATGTTGAAATGCCCTTGTGGCAAATGTTACATTGGACATACAGAACGCAAAATCCGTGTTCGCATTCTGGAACACAAAAGTAACATACGCACACACAACCAAAAATCTAGTGTGGCTAACCATTTCCATGAATATAGACACAGCGTGGCGCAATTGAAATTTCTGATTTTGGAACAAGTTAATGTGACACACAACAACAAGAATACTTTGCTCAAACGAGAGAATTTCTGGATCCGTTCCATGTCCACGATGGTGCCCGATGGCTTAAATGACCGGATGGAATTTTTATGTTACTTGTAAAGCCTACCCATCATCTTGTATATGTCACACTGTCTACACACACTCACACTGTTTTTCTCTTACTGTTGCATTTTTTCACATTTCATTTGAGATTTATATGAACTTTTTGACGGTGGTCAACCCTTTTTTATATTTTGTTTTAACTTTATCGTGTTTCTATTGGTGTATGTTCTTGCTTATTTGGACGGGAAGTCCGCTTTCTATCTTTAGGCATTTGGTCTTTTTTCTATTTCCATACTCACTCGCACTTCACTTTATGGACTAACTGTTCGCTACGCCGGCTTCTCCCGGTCTTCGTTTTCACTGGGAATCTGTTAGACACATGCACAAGTAAGTTACCCCTCCGGGGAACCCGTCTTTTTCACTACGGGACTTGAGGCTATACGCGCTACCTTCACCTTGATTAGTACTTCGTGTAGACACGGTGATTCGCTGGGTTTGAACTCCACGCTGTTAGTGAGTTCGTTTGTAGCACTGTTATTATTCTTTCTTTAACACCCGCACTCTGGAGGCTGGTTCACATTATCGGTTAGTGTCTCATATAAATTTTTCTTTGAGCCACTTTTTTAGTCACCTTAATTAATCACGCTCTTGATGATTGCTCACTTTGTTCGAGGGTACTTTGATTTTGCTGATGATTCTATTATGAGTTGACTTTGGTGATTATTGTCATAACATGGTGTTACTTTGAATATGGGTGTACTCATATATGTGCACGCAGTATCTTGTGTTAGATAGTATGACTTACATTTATATGAACTGTTTATTTGAATATCGTTTATTTGGATTGTTTTTTGTAGAGTAATCCCCTGAGGAAGGGCGGTGCCCGAAATGCATCGGGATTTGTTAACAGCATGATATAACCAACAACAAGGATATGATATTGAATATTCTAATCAATGATTGGTGAATCAACCAACGGAAAAACAATGATAAAATAAATATGATTTGAACATCTGGATGATTTTCCTTCATATACCTCATGATTAACTGTGGGATTTAAGTAATAAGACCTCATTGGTCCTTCACGTAGTGCTCGGAGTAGCCTTCTCCTGGTTGAGAGGGCCTTGTATTAGTTAAATGGAGGTATTGACCATGTCTCGAATCACTGGGAGGATTGTTCCCATTGCTAATTTTATAACATGTGGGAGGCTGGATCCCATGATCCTGATTTAACCTGAGCCAGAATGGCTTCTAAGGAGTTAAGATCAAGTAAAGGGATATGATCCAGCGCTGGTTGAGTATCCGGGTGGTATTTATTCATAGAATATAAGTCCTTGTGAGTGGTTACGCAAGAAAATGTAAGATATATATCAAGTATCTTCTTGTGGAAGAATTCTGCCAGGTTATTACAACGGGAAAGAGTGCCATCTGTGGTAGCTTGTTTTTTGTTTTTTTTGCGGGTTTATAACGCGCATGAATAAACTCCCGAAAGAGTATCTCCGCGCTCCAGAAACAACAGTGGCAAAAACAAAAGGGGCAGTTAATCCTGAACAGAGATTCATAAATGATTACATCTTGGCCTAGCTGGTTAGGCCTGAAACAAGAAGGTTTTCAATTTTTTTCTAAAGGCAAGGTGGTCCGAGCACTGTCTCAGCAGGAGAGGAAGTTTGTTCCATAATGTTGGGCCCACCACTGACAGTGCTTTACCTCCCTGTCTGGCCCTTTTAATCATGGGCACCCTCAAAAGGAGCTGATTACTTGACCTTAGGGCGCGTGTGGGGACATATGGAACAAATTTCTCTGCCAGATAAGAGGGTCCTAAGTCATGTAGTCCCTTATGTACTATACAACATATCTTGAAGTTCACTCTTTGGCGGACAGATAGCCAGTGGAGTTTTTCTAGCAGAGGTTTAGAAGGGGATCTGGGAGGAGCATTGAGGACCAACCTGGCCGCAGTATTCTGTATCACTTGAAGTCGGTCCAGTACATCTTCATTTGCAGATGCCAGAAGGCCATTGCAATAATCGAGTCGACTGAGCACTAAGGCCTGGACCAGAGTTTTTCTAGTGGAGTCAGGGAGGAGCGGAAATACCTTACGAAGGAGTCCTATCATGTGAAAACAGGACCCCACTGTGTAGTTTCCATGTTGTTTCAAGGACAACTCCTGTTCAAGGCGGACCCCAAGGTTCTTGATTACTTGCTTTGGTTCAGGAACTGGTCCCAGATCTAGTGGCCACCAGTCAGGGGACCATAGTATCTTGGCCTCACCGAAAAGCATAACCTCAGTCTTACCAACATTACACTGAAGAAAGTTGGAAGACATCCACCGGGATACCGCTTTCATCCCTTCGGAGAAAGATCGCTTAACCTCCGAGGTCAGAGATTTAAATGGGAAAAGCAGCTGGGTGTCATCAGCGTATGACACTGGACGGAAACCAAAGGCTCTCATAATATTTGCAAGGGGGGGCCACATAGATGTTAAAAAGGGTAAGGCTCAAACAAGAGCCCTGTGGCACCCCCTTGGTGATCTTAACCTCATCCGACCAAAACTCACCCATGGTGACACATTGAGTGCGGTCGGAGAGAAAGCTCTTTAGCCAAGCCAGTGCCATGCCCTCCAGTCCACTCTCAGCCAGTCGTTCGATCAAGATTTTGTGTGATATAGTATTGAACGCTGCCGATAAGTCCAACAGCACCAGGACAGCTGGGATACCCTTGTCCTGGTACATGCGGAGATCATCTGTAACCGACAGCAAGGCCGATTCTGTACTATATTTCGGCTTAAAACCGGACTGAGAGGAATCCAGGCTTCCAGATTGTTCCAGGAAGTTAGACAGATGTTTATTAACGTGCTTTTCGATGAGTTTACCCAAGAAAGGGAGCAGGGAGATCGGTCTAAGGTTGGACAGATTAGTCCATGGGACGGAGGTGTTCTTCCGGATGGGTCTTACTATAGCCTTTTTCCAATCTCGTGGGACGCAGCCCGTACTAAGCGAGAGGTTGACAAGGTTCTGGATTTCAGGAGCAAGTGCCCTGCCCACAACTCCCATAATTCTTGCTGGTATCTGATCTGATGGACTCCCGCTCTTGATATTATCAATCAGCCCCTCCACTTCCAACCGAGTGATATTAGGAAATTTGAGAAGTGTGTCTGGATTTGCACCTACTCTCACCTGCGTGTGAACTGTATGACTACTTGTAGGTAGGATGGATGCCCTAATTTTTCCATAGATAATGTCAATCTTATCAGTGAAAAAGCCTGAAATGTCGTCGCATAGTTGTTGCGATGACATATCCGTACTTTCACACGCCACCGGTTTTAAGAAGGTGTTTAAAATCTGATACAAAACTTTAGGAGCTTTGCCTGCCGCCTCAAGTTGCAAGGTAATGTGATTCTAACGTGCAACTCGGATGGCTTTGTGATAAGTACTCAAAGCCGTCTGGTAACTGGATTTATCCACCTCCAGGTGCGACTTTCTCCAGGTTTTCTCAAGTTTCCTGGTGGTTCGTTTAAGAACCCGCAACTCTTCGGAAAACCAGACTTCCTGTTTTTTGGCAGGTCGTTTTTTAAATAATTTAAGTGGGGCAATACGTTCTACCGCTGTATGTATGGCAAGTTCATATTTAGATAGAGCGGAATCAATATTTTCCGTGAACTGAAAAATCGGCGCAATGTATATCTCCTTGAAAGCTTCATGGGATATTTTATGCCATTGTCTTCGCCGTACCAGAATCTGCAGAGAGCGACTGAGAGGTGCATCAATTTTGGGCATGGAAAATTCCAAAATAAAATGATCTGTCCAATTAGCCTGGATAGGTACATAACACTTAATAGCAGGAGAATTAGAAAGGATCAGATCTAAGGTGCGCCCCGCCTGATGGGTGCGCCCGATGTAATTACACTGTTTTAGACCTAGCAGGGAAAGGTCATTCAAGAAGGACTGGGCCTCCATGTTATCTTTTAGCTCGCTGTGGATGTTAAAGTCTCCGAGCAATAAGAAATCTTTGTCCATATTGACATACGGAGCCAATACTTCCACCAGGGAGCTAGAGACTTTTTTTGTAGGGCCTGGTGGGCGATATACTAATGCTCCCTTCCTACAATACTTGGCAGAAGTATCAATTTTAAAAATCATCATTTCAAAATCAGAATTACAACATTGATCTAGAATGGAAACGGCTATACTACATTTATGAACAATCGCTATGCCCCCTCCTGCTTTAGTAGGCCGATCCAATCTGATGATCTTATACCCTTCCGGAATCCCAAGGGTGATAACAGGGACCGAGTGAGGCTTAAGCTATGTCTCAGTGAGGAAACAGAGGTCGGGTTCATAAGTAGAAATGAGATCCCAGACCTCAGTGTAATGTTTGGCCAGAGATCTTACATTGCACAACAGATTCCTCCCTCCCTGTGTTGTTTCGACGGTGATACCTACAGTCGTATCTTGGGGGTGGTCTGTGTTACATGGAATTGGGTCGCCTAGTGTCTGAAAGTGACAGCGCCTACATGAAAACGGCCCCTCTGGAGGGGTTCGTTCTTCTGTCCCACATGTCATCTGTGGTGCTTCCCTTATGTGCATCAAAGCTTGGGAGGAATAACTCACCCTTTCCTTTGGGGCGCCACTTCCCCTTGAGGATGTTAGTGCCATAGCCCCTGGCCCCGTCCTGTCGCGGACGGGCGCAGACGGGCTTCTCTTAGGCTTGTCTTTGGCACGTCCTTTGGCGCTCCCCTGCGCGCGACCGCTGCGCGCTCGGTATGATGGGAGGGCTAAATAGCCCTGTCAGGCAAAGAGCTAGAGCGCTAACCGCTAGTGCGCTTGTGTTGTGGGGAGTTTTAATGTGAATTTTGGCAATACAGAAGATTTCCCGCAACGCATTGAAGATCAATAGGATTTTTTCCACGTAGTACGTGGCTTGTGCCCTTTTGATTTCGGCTTGATACATTTAAATAGCCTTCCTATATTTTTGTTCACTGGCGGCTACATAGTCCTTTCTCCATTTCCTATCCAATTCTTTACAGGCTTGTTTAAGTTTGCGGAGCTTTGGAGAGTACCATGGCGAAATCTTAGACCTGACTTTTTTAGGGCATGATTGTTTAGGGAGAGCATGATCTACACAAAGCTCTATCCATGTGTTGAACATATCATTGGCCAGGTTTAAATTATTAGAAGGTGTGGTACCGTCCAGAGCTGAGATCCACTGTTCAAGGGGAAGTTTGGACCATGGACGTTGCTGACTAATAATCCTATTGAATGAGGTTGGTGACCCCTTAATGGCCCATGTAAGGGGGATCAAAAAGTGATCCGACCACGAATGTTGCGTTGGTGCCCCTACTGAGTGGTCCTCATTGTTAGAGAAGATTGGGTCCAGAAGATGACCTTTAATATGAGTGCCTCCCAACACTTATTATTTGAACCGGAGCACAATGAGGTTTTCGACTAACTCAGAGATGATAGAGATATTGGGGTCGTCTAAGTGCAAATTGAGATAACTCAAAACTGTGAAATTGGATGGAGAACTAGCAAAGTTGGCAACAGTTTCGCTGAATGCTTTAAGAAATTGTCCTGGTGTTCCGGGGGGACGGTAAATCAATAGTCCTGAAAATGTATGAGTAGGTGAAAAGCAGATTGAGAATGCCAAGCTCTCACAGTTAGGTAGCGGGTTGTTTGTAATGCAGCAGTTGAACCGATCTTTATAAATAAGGGCGATCCTTCCCCCTTTACCGCTTTTGTGGTCTAATCTTTGGATGAGGTAACCAGAAGGAAGATTTTGTGATTGAGCTTTAAAAATGATGTAAATGTAAAAGAGCAGTATGGGCAGGTATTAATGGTCTTGAAGGGGTCCATGGAATGAAAGCACTTTTCACGTACGGTACCTCTAAGGGAATGAAGACACTCTGGGGCATATATGCGTTTACCTGTAGTCAAATGGGCAGGGTCTGTGGCCCCTGGTCCCGTCCTGGCACGGAGGGCGCAGACAGGCTTGACTTTGGCGCCCCAGCGGCCCACCTGCTAAGAGTCGTGGTTGTTATTGCCTTTTCAATGTTTCAGCAGCTAGACTGTTAACCATGGGCTCCACCCCCTACCTCCAGCCCGAAAGTGCTGTTCCTAATTGCCACCTGCTCCCTCCACGCAAACGGGACAACCCATGGGGGAACGGGGAGCAGGGCGGTAGGAACTGCCAGATGGAGGATACAGCAGTAAAGGGGAGAGAAAGTGCTGATGCGAGTGTGATCAAAGTTCCTAAAATTCAATTTAAAAATTCTATTTTTTAATAATGAAAACATCTAAAAGCATCTAAAAGCGTCTACAAGAGGTTATTTTTTACGGCTTTATGTTCCCAAAAGGAGTAGGAGAATGTGAGGAAATGTGATTCATTATATGGTGTGCTTTTGCAACCTCACCATGTAATAAATTCACAAACCCGTCTCAGGTGGAGTCAGGTTTGTTTACATGACCGTAGCTCAACTTTGGGTAGCTATGGCTTCGAGCAGTCAGGGTCAAAGCATTTAGAAGTACCAATACAATAGAATAAGAAAGAAACACAACACTAAGAAAATCCGACATCGATTTATAAAAATAGATCGTATTTTTAATGAATTTTTAGGCACAAAAGTGAACAAAATCTACCAGAGAGTTCCAGACATATATATTAAGCAAATCATAAATCACTGCAATCTCAAACAAGCACTAGCAACTACCTCCATGACCAGTTACTTTTAAAACCTTTGGAATATGTTGTAAAGTTGTGTTTGGTTACTCCGGCCTCCTTTGGGTGGCAAACTCCAGCAATGAGCAAGTCATAGGGCCCAATAAACTTAGCAGGACAGTTACCTTGCAGTCAAAGCAGTCTTTACACCAGTTCCAGGCACTGTGGGCAAATCACCGTAGATATAAATGAAGTGGCCTGATGCAAGGGATAGTTTGCAGCCATTGTCCCGCATTTTTTATCCCGCGGACTTTCAGTCCGCATACCATTATCCCGCAAGGTCATTGACCTCCCATACCATTACCCCGCATTTTTTCAAAACACATGTGCATTTATCACGCATGCCTTTACAACGAATTACGTTTTAAAGGCATGTATGGTAAATGCATTTGCGTTGTGAAAACCACGATGACGAGAGAGGTAAGTGAGTTTGGGTTAATTTTTTCGTTGTGCTGGGTTAGTGATTGTGTAGTGTAGTGTTGTGTTAGTGTAGTGTAGAGTTGTGGTGGTTGTTTAGTGTAGGATCGTGCTGGGGGAAGTGGTATAGGGTTTAGGGTAGTGTTGTAGTGTTTGTGTAGTGTAGGGTCATTCATGGGGCAGTGTTTTAGGGTTTAGGGTAGTGTTGTAGTGTTTGTGTAGTGTAGGGTCATGCTGGGGTAGTGTTTTAGGGTTTAGGGTAGTGTTTGTGTAGTGTAGGGTCATGCTGGGGGTAGTGTTTTAGGGTTTAGGGTAGTGTTGTAGTCTTTGCATAGTGTAGGGTCATTCTGGTGGTAGTGTTTGCGTAGTGTAGGGTCATGCTGAGGGTAGTGTTTTAGGGTTTAGGGTAGTGTTGTAGTGTTTGCGTAGTGTAGGGTCATTCTGGGGGTAGTGTTTTAGGGTTTAGGGTAGTGTTGTAGTGTTTGCGTAGTGTAGGGTCATGCTGGGGGTAGTGTTTTAGGGTTTAGGGTAGTGTTGTAGTGTTTGCGTAGTGTAGGGTCATGCTGGGGTGTAGTGGTTTAGGGTTTAGGGTAGTGTTGTAGTGTTTGTGTAGTGTAGGGTAATGCTGGGGTGTAGTGGTTTAGGGTTTGGGTAGTGTTGTAGTGTAGGGTCATGCTGGGGGTAGTGTTTTAGGGTTTAGGGGGTTTAGTGTAGTATTGTAGTGTGTGTGTAGGGTCATGCTGGGGGTAGTGTATTAAGGTACTGTTGTAGCGTTTGTGTAGGGAAGTAAAGTGCTTTATGGTAGTGTTGTGGGGTCGTGCTGGGTAGTGTAAATGTAGAAAAAGGACTGTGTGTTAAGGGTGGGTGGTGCAGGGGTACTACATTAGAGTGTAGGGTAGTGTAGGGTAGGGTAGTGTACTTTTACTTACCTTTACAACTTTTACAACGAGTATACCTTTAACATGCATGCCTTTATGTTGTTAGGCATGCGTGCTAAAGGCATATTTGTTCTAAAAGTTTTCGTTCTTTTAATTTGCGGGATAATAGTACATGCGGGATTATTTTTGCGGACTGATGGTATGCGGGCTGTTTGTCTGCGGGATAACGTCATATATTCGCAAGGGATACAGGATGCTAAAGATTATTTAGGATGCTATGCATGACGAGCCACTAGATGGGGTCTTCCTGCACTCCCCCCCATGGTCCACAAACATAGAGGGGCGACTTTGGCCACAGAGGTTGATGTCCCTCAAAGTCTAGATGAAGTCCAGACAAAAACTAGATCCTACTTTTCTACTGGTCTCTAGCTACAGCGCAATCAGTGGTTCTCCCCTTTAACTGAGGCTAGTGTTGATCATGGGCAACCAAATTGCACTCCTACAACTCTCTGGTTCAGCAGACTCGGCTGGAACTTTTGAGTGTGAGGACTTGTTCTCCCAGGCTGCGCCTCCGTGGTCAGTGACTATCAACCGATTATGTCTACCAGTTGACCCAGGCAGCCTTCTTCAGATGTGTGGCCCCGGAGCTGTAACAGGAAGACCTCCAACTGACTTGCTGTTTACCTATTCTGTCTGGAAGGGACAAATATTTCTTGTACAGGGCACCACAGGCACAGTCCTCTCTTTGCTAGCTCAAGGATCATCAGGTCCCATCAAGTCTTAGATACAGCCTCTCTTTGCCAGATCCAGGGAACAGCAAGGCATCCTTCTTTGGTCCTCTTTCCCATGCATACATGATCTGAGGTCTGGGTTTCAATGGTGTCATATTTATGCCTACAACTTTCTCCTGGGTCTTGTAATGACAACTAGCCAATGGGCTACTAGGTCCCCTCCCTCCTGATGACAATTCCCTGAAAATTGTGGCATCTAGCTATACTAGAGTGCAATATTCTGCCCAATTTCAAGTTAGTGTAACCTTTCTCTCAGTATGTGGAGCTTGATAGCCCACTTTAGGGGTATGGCTATGTGTCTACCCCAGGGCCAGAAGCCAATGTGAAAACTGGTCTGACCCCAATCTGTCTACCAGAACAAAAGAGTAGCCCTTCTTGTGTGTGTCCACCATGTGCCCTTCATAGGCGGCATTCACTGGAAGCCTGCCTTTTGGACTCACACCTTGTTTGGGGTTGCTGCCAGAGAGTGGTAACAACTCTTCCAGTGGCAAGTTCCTCTTATGTCCTTTCGTGAGAGTCTTGCACACCTCTCTCCAGGAGAGCAGAAGGTTCCCTCGTGGACAGCAACCGTTAATAACCACTGGAAAACTTGGGCAACAGAGTGGTAGCTTTCTCAAGTTGCCTTTTACTCAAAAGTTACATTATTTTTTACTTTTACATCAAGTCAGGTTAAACGGAATGATTCTTTTGATATCTTAAAGTGCCAATTTTAGTAGTGCCATTCAGAAGTTAACACAGCTAAGTGGTTAGCTTATAATGCTGCTTTTGCCAATAATGCCACTAGCCTTTCTACAGTAAAAATAACATTTTAAGATTTTGCACTGGTTGGACATAAAGAAACACATGTTCTAATTTTTAATGAATAACATCCTTCTTTAGGGCTTGACAGACCTACCTTAGGGGTGATATATATATTAAAAAGGAAGGTCTGGACTTTTTAATGAATCACAGACAGAATATGGAAGGTCAGAATATTGACCTACAGAAATATCGATGCAAGAATATCGAAGGAAAGAATATCGACATCCTATCTACAACATGGTAAGTACAAAAATATCGAAAACAAAATATCGATGTTAAAAATATCATTTTTAAAAATATAGGTTTTTTTTGTTTAAAAAAATGTAAAATAAAGTAAATAGTACTTATAAATAAAATAAACAAAACATAGTTAAAAATATTTAATAATGTATAAATTTAATAAGTAATACATATATAAAAATAAAACATTAATTAACATATACATAAAATATATAATATATACTTAGGGGTCGACGGAGTGTTTTTCCCGTCCGAATCGTATGCAGAACCGTACCCGTACATACGATGTAGTACGATGTGTACCCAAAGCAGTTCTCCATACGAACCGTACCGAAGACCGTACAACTCACTAATCCGTATGAATCGCATTCGGAACGCGCAGTACGCGATGTCCGTACGCATCGAAGCTGCATTTTCTGACCCAGTAAGTACGAATTGTATCGACAACACTCCGTACGACTCTTTTTCTACAGGAGCTTAAAACGTCTGTAAAAGCAGATTTTGCTTCGAAATGCATACGAAATGGACCCCCCCGGGTACGGTGCGTACACCCCATGACTGCAGGGGTACAGTGCATCGGGGTACGGTGCGTTCACCCGTGGATTTCAGGGGTACGGTGCGTATGTCCCCGTGCGTACACCCCATGATCGTAGGTGTACGGATCGTAGGGGTACGGTTCATACACTCCAGCGTCGTAGGTGTACGTGCATACACCCCGTGCGTACACCCCTTGATTTTAGGGGTACGGTGCGTATGTGATCATGTTGCCCTCCGTATGAATTGCTCAAACGCGGGTTGTACCGCATTTTTACGAATCGTACGGTTCACTGTGCAGGTCAATGCCGTACAGATTTACCCTTCATTTTCGTACGGTTTGCAATAATTCTGACGTATTTTCTCACAACGGATCATATTACGCGATTCGTACGGATTCGTACGGAAATGGCTATGAATACGAATCGTCGTGCGGATTAGTTTCCGGAATCGGAATCAAACCCTTAATAATCAGTTTGAATAATTATAAATAATTTAAAAATATTACAAATTACAAATCCTTCTACACACAAACAACAATAACATAAATACAAACTAAATTATGTTTAATAAATTAAAAAATATTAATTTACTTTCAATATTTTTAAAATTAATTATATACTACATTATCTAAAATAATACAAAAAATATTAAATAGCTACAGGACTAAAACTACTATTCAAACTCCAATAAAAACTACAGTTATGAAAATGTTGGATAGCGTAGGGCTTAAAATGACTATTCCCACTCCAGAGAGGGCAACAGTAGGGAAAGTGTTGGATAGCGTAGGGGTAAAAATTACTATTCCAACTCCAGAGAGTGAAACAGTAGGGAAAGCATTGGATAGAGTAGGGGTAAAAATTACTATTCCAACTCCAGAGATTGCAACAGTAGGGAAAGCGTAGGATAGCGCAGGGGTAAAAATTACTATTCCAACTCCAGAGAGTGAAACAGTAGGGAAAGCGTTGGCTAGCGAAGGGGTAAAAATTACTATTCCCACTCCAGAGAGTGCAACAGTAGGGAAAATGTTGGATAGCGTAGGGGTAAAAATTACTAATCCAACCCCAGAGAGTGAAACACTAGGGAAAGTGTTGGATAGCGTAGGGGTAGAAATTACTATTCCCACTCCAGAGAGTGCAAAAGTAGGGAAAGCGTTGGATAGCGTAGGGGTAAAAATTACTATTCCCACTCCAGAGAGTGCAACAGTAGGGAAAGCGTTGGATAGCGTAGGGGTAAAAATTACTATTCCCACTCCAGAGAGTGCAACAGTAAGGAAAATGTTGGATAGCGTAGGGGTAAAAATTACTATTCCAACCCCAGAGAGTGAAACACTAAGGAAAGTGTTGGATAGCTTAGGGGTAGAAATTACTATTCCCACTCCAGAGAGTGCAACAGTAAGGGAAGCGTTGAATAGCGTAGGGGTAAAAATTACCATTCCCACTCCAGAGAGTGCAACAATAGGGAAAGTGTTGGATAGCTTAGGGGTAAAAATTACTATTCCAACTCCAGAGAGTGCAACAGTAGGGAAAGAGTTGGATAGCGTAGGGGTAAAAATTACTATACCCACACCGGAGAGTGGAACAGTAGGGAAAGTGTTGGATAGCGTAGGGGTAAAAATTACTATTCCAACTCCAGAGAGTGCAACAGTAGGGAAAGCGTTGGATAGCGTAGGGGTAAAAATTACTATTCCAACTCCAGAGAGGGCAACAGTAGGGAAAACGTTGGATAGCGTAGGGATAAGAATTACTATTCCAACTCCAGCGAGTGCAACAGTAGGGAAAGCGTTGGATAGCGTAGGGGTAAAAATTACTATTCCAACTCCAGAGAGTAGAACAGTAGGGAAAGTGTTGGATAGCGTAGAAGTTAAATATAACATACATATAAATAATATTATAATATTTGTTTTATTTAAAATAATTAATAATTTAATTTCTAATAACGCTCAATTATTTACAAATACCTATTAATAATTATTAAAAAAAGAATTACAATTGAACAGTTAATTAACAATACATTAATAATAAATACCAATAAATATTGATAAAACATATTAATTACCCAATAATAAATATTAAACAATATCATATTTTTCATAACAAATAATAATAAAAATTGATTAGCAATTAAACAATATTGAATAAAATTATTTTGTATACCAACAAATAATATGTATTAAACATTAATTCCCAATTAATAATTACCTTTTAATATACAAATTAAAAATATCAATACATATTTAATAATATTTAATTACCAATTAATGATTAATCCGTAATAAATTAATTTTTCATAACCAAATAGTATAATATAAAATATTTACCAATTAATAATTAATGTCCAATAAATGAATTATCAATACCCAACAATAAATTTAATAATTGCTTAATTAGATTTCAATTACTTCCAACACTATTCCCCTATAAATGCACAACACAATCCAATAATAAAACAATACACTTAACATAATTATCAATTAATCAATTAATAAAAGTGAATTACCAATTATTAAAAATTAATTACCAGTTAATAAAATTAATTACCAACTAAAAAAATTAATTACCAATTAAAGAAATTAATTACCAACTAATAATTATTTAAAAATAAAATTATCAATACCAATAAATAAATCATTACTAAATTACAATTAAATTACTTCCCACCCAATTCCCCTATAAACCCACAACCCGCTACAGAACTTAAACGCAAAAATTAATTAAAATTAATTTATAATTCCTAAAAATTAATAATGAATTTACTATAAATTAAATTACTTCCCACCCTATTCCCCTATACACCCACAACCCGCTCCGGTACAATACACAAAATTGACTTAAAAAAACATTATTAACATATAAAAATAGTACACATACATATTAAATACATATTAAAATACATTACAATAATACAAATATCGATATTAGTAACATCGAGATATTTGATATCGATATTACTTACATCGATATAAATAAATTTGATATTACTTACCTTAGAGTCAATAGTCTGTCCAATGATATTCTTGACCTCGATATTCTGTATCTTCGATATTACAAACTCGATATTTCTGTAGGTCGATATTTAGGATTCAATATTTAGACTGTGCACCCTTTTTAATTCGTTTAAATGGCAAATCCTGGTTAACAGTTAAGAACCGCTGTACCAGTCTGCAGTGGCAGACTGGGAGACATGGTTTACTTTGTGACACTCGTGGTGGCGCAATAAGTGCTGCAATACACAAGGGACACTTTAACATACACGCCATGGGTACCCCAGTACCATATACTAGGGACTTATAAGTAAGTTAAGCTCTGGCAGTTAGGTATAAGCCTATTAAAAATACCCTTTAAAGGGTCAGGGCACTGATGCTGAGGTCTGGTTACCAGGCCTCATTGCACTCCCAGAGTGAAAACAAAACAGCAGCTTTAGTCCAAAACATTGGAGATTATTATGCAAAAAGAGGCATTTTTTTAGATGGATCATCATTAGGACCAAATAATAGGAGGTAGACGTACCCAAATTTCCTAAAGAAATCAGTAAATAGATAACACTGATGGGTAATGGCTCCCAAAATGTAATGCAGTAAACGAAGACACAAATACCTACATGGATTGTTGCAGCTGGGGAAAAACACTGAATCAATTTAGCATAGGACCAAGGAGCCTAGGGTGTCAAATGAATATATGCCTGCATAAAACAATTAGCCAAGGCCAGGTATATCAAATTAATTGAAACCAATGCTAACAGTACATGTGAAAAAACATGGCACACTGATGTGAGATTGCCAAACACATTACCACACAGTTTTGATATGGGTATTATGTTGCTTCCATTTAATAAAATTTTATCATTGCCTTTATGTTACCAAAGAATACAGAAGACCTAGATGTACAAACATTCTCCCTATGCTGAGCAATCTCCGAACATCTTTATGGAGCCAAACAACATCTAATTGATAATATTTATAAGGATGTGGACAATTTTTGGTTTGTACCCCTTCAGTCATAAAGTATGCTAAATACTCACTACCATGTGAAGGTCTGCATAAGTATCATAAAGGCACACAGAAGAATTGTATGTTTATCAAGCGTCTTCAAAATAATTTGTTATGAATAGCCTGGCTAACGAATTTAGAATTAAGCATAAGTATTGATGAATATTCACCATTTTGAAAAATCAGTGTGGTGAGCTTGGAGAGCGATTTTAGGGACCAGTAATCAATGGACCTTCTCTTAAGACCCAGATAGACCCGCGCATATACACAGTTCTCAAAGAACTCTCCATTTGCAGTTAATCACTCATAAGGATCACCCTGTTGTTCGGGAGAGCAGGTACACCAAGCATGCACATCTCACTCATCTCTAGTAACAGCATAGAGCCCAGCAAATTGTGGAATGGCCACAGAGCCACCCAGTCAGTCAGTCAAATACACTTTATTCGATTGTTAAAATCATAAAAGGTATACAAAATTTATATACATGCATTTAAAATACAGGATAACACATAATAAAACAGATTTAGCAGCAAAGATTATAAAAATTGCTAGGTACATTTGATTGTAAAGATTTCATTTCAAAGAGTAAAAACAGACCAGCTCAATGTTAAAAATAATCATGTTCGTGTTATGCGAGATTTCGATTTAGTTGCGGCTACCAAAAAGTTAGCAACGCTAAATATAACGTAAGTGCTGCCTAGGAGCTGGAGATAAATTACAGCAGGCCTTACCTATCCGACGCCCAGGGTTCCCTGACATTATATCCCTGCTGTGAAGATGGAGTGAGGTGATGTGTGCCTAACCAACCTCACCAAGGAAATAGTTAGAAAATAAAAATAAAAAAACACTTTGAACTAAAGCTCTGATGGCACCAAGTAAGTGTGCTCAACCCGTACTAGAAGAGCTCCCTTTTCTATTCTATCCAAGCATCGATCTGTTTATCTTTTCACCCTTCCATCCATCTATTATATCCATTGTTTCACCTTTACCTTCTGTCATCCATTTATTCTTTCATCTATCATTCAATCTTTCCTCTGCCCATCCACCCATTCTGAATCAGTCCATCCAGTCTGCCATCTACTCATCCACTCTACCATCCACACTGCCATTCACCCATCCAACCTTCCCTCTGACATTCGTCCATCCATCAATCCATTCATCAACTCTGCCATGTATTCATACACTCTACCACCCATTCAGCCACCCATTCACTCTGCCATCCATTCACTGACCCATTCACTCTGCAATTCATTCACTTATCCATCCAATCTGTCATCCATTCACCCACTCACCCATCTATCTGCTTTGCCATCCTTTCACCTGTCCATCTGCCTATCCATCCCTATACTCTGCCATCCATTCAACCATCCATCTATCCATGCATCCATCTGTTTACTCTGCCATACTTTCAGCTGTCCATACACCTATCCATTCACACACTCATCCTTCCCTTTACTCTGCAATACTTTTACCTGTCCAACCACCTATCCAGTCAATCACTCATCCATCCATCCATCCATATTACTCTGTCATCCTTTCACCTGTCCATCCACCTTTCCATTCACCTTTCCATTCATGCATCCTTTCACCCGCTCATAAATCTACGGACTCATTTATGCAGCCACTCATTCTTCCACCCACTCATCCAGCCTTCCTTTCACTTTTTCTTCTTTCCCTTTTCTATTTACCAGTCCTTCATGTTTTAGGTTTCACAGGAGATGGTCTGCACCCTTCAATAATCTAGTACAAATATTGCATCTTGCAAGTAAAGATCTTATTCAATATACATGATTTCAGTATTGTCAGTTTTCTCAAGAAACAGTAAACTGAGGCATCCTCAATTCTGTTCAAATCTTTATTCAATTTTCTTAGTTAAAAATGCAGATAGCCAACGTGTTTTGTCCGTTACCGGACTTCTTCAGGAATATAAAGAATATAAAAAGACAAACATACATAAGACACTATTTACAGATATGTACAAGCATTAGTTACATTTTATCTATTTCAAGAGAAAAAAAACAGATTTAACAAATTTTATGTTCATATATCCATATTTACATAAGTTGTAACAAATTCAAAATACTTGTGAAAACATTTTCATTACACAATTCTAACAATGTGTATCTCGGCCAAGAAGCAGTTAAAAAAAACCACACAGTTCAGTTTAAGAAATACATTAAAAATCATATACATAGTCACATACTAAGCTCAGGCTTTTGGTTTATTAGTAATAACATTTTTTAAATGTATACCTGATTGAATTTCATAAAAGTCATGATAATAATTCCTTCCATATCCACAAACTGGTGTCCAATCTGTGGGGGCAACAATCCCCGTTATTATACGTATTAAAGTCTAATTAAATATACATCTCCATATCAACCTTTACAATCATGACTAAAAAACAATTTATGTTGCTCCAACAGTTTATTATATGACCGTGTTCGAGTAGTTCCCCAAAGCCACACACAGTTTGGATATGTGAATACCTCACAGCACAAACCATCACCCTATTATCAACGTTTACGAGGCTATATCCAAAACAAGGCTATTTTTTGGATTTTGTCTGCACTTTGATAGCGCTGTACTTGGGAAATCTATTGGATTTATAAAAAAATTAAAAGAGGCTTACATCCTTCTCTTACTTTTCATTTGTTCCTGTGGTTGCCACTTACTTTTTTCCATTTCTGTTGGCTATTACATACTATTTCCTGTTGTTTCAGTCTTGTGTTTCTCTTATCACTGTCCCCTGCCCCAAGTACTGTTTTCATCTGCTTTTGTATGACTTTTTTTTCCATGTTTTGCTGCACAACACTTGCGCCGTGCTTCTTTATGTATCGCTTGCACACATTTTAAGCATGCCTGTTTTCATTTCATGCCTGCACTTTATATGAGTGCATTTGTTCCGTCTTTCCACTGCCGGCATGTCTGGACATCTCAGCAGGGTTCTGTGCGACAAAGGTGCTTCCGTGGACCCCACCAACACTCAGTCTCAGGTATGCGGTGTTGTGGGGGTCCGCATTGCTGCTCAAATCTGCCTCGTGTTCGCAGCATTCCTGCTCAGGGCCAGGGGAATTATCACAGCCAATATTGTTTTGCCAAATCACCCCATATGCACCGCACTCACACTCAGGGCCGGGGAATCTTTGTAACCCGCGCTACTACTATGGGCGCTGCACCACTTTGATATTTTTCAACCCGATATTAACATGGAAAGGGAGTGATACCGAACACTCCTAGAATTTTTACTTGAGTGTGATTTCTGCTGCATTCTGGTCCTCTTTTTTACCCAAAAGCAGAGGTCGACAGGAGGCTAAGTTTGGAATTACAGTACTCCCCTAAAGGGAGCACCTGCATTGTTGTTTTGTGTTTTTCTTTCATCGAGTGCATGCTACTATACAGCTCATCTTCTTCCCTGGTCAATCTTTCCCTGACTTCCCTCTTCCCACCTGTTGCTTAACTCTACCTTGTCCCATAAGCCGAGGCAATCAAATATGTGCTTTTCTACAGTAAAATGTGGTGCTGATACTTGCAAACCCCACCTGCTGGCCAGACAACAATCCATGAAAAGTTCCTACCTTCCACAGCGTTGATGCATCTATGTACTGTGCCATAAGTTCAAATGGTAAACCTCTCCAATTGGACGTGCTTTCGTTGACAGGCTCGGGCCGGGGATACCATATCACAAAGGCTCTTGTTAATTTGATTCTGTGGTTGCTTTATTCTGGTGACATCGGACGCTTGTGTTTATTAACATAAATAAAAATATGTGAATAATAATTCTACTTCAACGGTACCTTTTGCACATGCATGTTTTTATTGTCATCTCTACGTGTATCATCAGGTTAGTAGTACCCATATATTACAGCTCGCTGCCAGTGGGAAATGTGCGCCCAATGGATGTTTTTGTAACCCAGAATTCAGACAGTCTAGTTGTATTCTAAATGACTCCACCTTTCATTCTTCTGATGCTGATTACATGAACTCATTCTGGTTAAGTAATGGCAATGCCTTTTGTTCACCACCACCCTATGATAATAAGCTGGAAGCATGAAAACAAGCTCAGCACTTCAGTTTCTGCCATTTCTAAGCGCTATAAACCACACGTGTTAGTATTACCCAATCAAATGTCACTCAACATGCCGATGTGTCTTTTAAGCTAATAAAGGGGTCTCCAGCATTTTGCATTTTTTGCTCCGGCCGCCGGCACCTGAGCAGTGTATCAGGAATCTAGGTAAGCCAGCAAGTATGTCTTAGTCCCTTACCATTGCTCCTTGTGTTCTCCCACTAGTGCTCGCTTTCTGCAAACATGCCTTTACATTTTGTTCTTATCTTGTCACATTGGGTGTGCATTTGAAAGACAGAAGTCAAAAGTCAGCTTCTGTTTTCTGAGGTGTGAAAGGAAAGGCTTTTATCTAGCACACAACAATATTTAAATGTCTGTAAATAAACTTTCAAATATTTCACAATATATCAGGATTAGGAAAGCACAAATGAAGCACATTGTATTCTGGCAACAAATATTTTAAATTGATCAAAAAGAATTACGCTAGGTGATGCTACACTTTATCGGTTGTGCGCTTTATAGTTGTCTGTATTGCCTGTGCACTATCACACCATGCATACTCCATTCCACTCCAAGGCACTCTACACCACTCTGTTCCACTCTACTCCCTTCCGCACATTCAAAACCGTTATTTCGGCTCAAGGCAATAAAAGCGTACAAGTAAACAATGAGAAAACATTAACAATCTACACTCTCCCACTCTGCACCACTCTACTATACTCTACTCCACTCTGTGCCACTCTACGACACTCCACTCTATCCCATTCCACACCAATCTACATCACTCCACTCTATGACACTTTACTCTAGGCCACTCCACTCTTCTCAATAGCACTCCACTCTTTGACACTCCACTCTACTAACACTTTAATCTACTCCATGCTACGCTACACCACTCTACTAAACTCCATGCCACTTTACTCCTCCAATCGACGCCACTCAACTCTATGCCACTTCACTCTACAACACTTTACTCAACCATGCACTACACCACTCTATAACACTCCTCTCCCATCCACCCTAAGATACTCCACTCTGATACTCTAGTCCACTGTACTCCACTCTAGGACACTCCATTCTACAGCACTCTACATCACTGTATGCCACTTAACTCTAGGCCACTCTACTCCACTCCACTCTACAACCCTCTATCGCACTCTATGCCACTCCAGTCCATGTCTCTTTACTCCACTGTATGCCTCTCCTCGCCATTTTGCACCACTCTATGCTATGCCACTCCACTCTCCTGTGTGACACTTTACTCCACTCTACACCCCTCTGCTCTATGACACTCTACTCTATGACACTCGGTTCCATGCCCCTCCACTCTATGGCACTCCAATCTACGATGCTCTATTTCACTCTATATTTACAACAAGGGGTGGTGATGGACAGAGTCTCTGAATTAAGCAGAATACTCTCACCCAGTCTAGAGATCAGGGCTAGATCCAACACCGTTTTTTAGCTCATTGCACCATCCCAGTTTCAGAACCTGGCTGTATGCAAATTAGTCTGTCCCTGGCCCAGTGCATCATGGGAACAGGGCAGACCAGACTACAAAAGTCAATTCTTACACTGGGAAGGAAACAAGCTTCCGGGGACCGGTTTCTGGCATTTCAGCCGTCTTCGGCCCGGCTTGCTTGAATCCTGATGGTGCAATGAGCAAGGGACTCACATCTGAGTATACCCTTCCACTCTTAGGGTGGACAAAAATATTTACAACAAGGGGTGGTGATGGACAGAGTCTCTGAATTAAGCAGAATACTCTCACCCAGTCTAGAGATCAGGGCTAGATCCAACACCGTTTTTTAGCTCATTGCACCATCCCAGTTTCAGAACCTGGCTGTATGGAAATTAGTCTGTCCCTGGCCCAGTGCATCATGGGAACAGGGCAGACCAGACTACAAAAGCCAATTCTTACACTGGGAAGGAAACAAGCTTCCGGGGACCGGTTTCTGGCATTTCAGCCGTCTTCGGCCCGGCTTGCTTGAATCCTGATGGTGCAATGAGCAAGGGACTCACATCTGAGTATACCCTTCCACTCTTAGGGTGGACAAAAATATTTACAACAAGGGGTGGTGATGGACAGAGTCTCTGAATTAAGCAGAATACTCTCACCCAGTCTAGAGATCAGGGCTAGATCCAACACCGTTTTTTAGCTCATTGCACCATCCCAGTTTCAGAACCTGGCTGTATGCAAATTAGTCTGTCCCTGGCCCAGTGCATCATGGGAACAGGGCAGACCAGACTACAAAAGCCAATTCTTACACTGGGAAGGAAATAAGCTTCCGGGGACCGGTTTCTGGCATTTCAGCCGTCTTCGGCCCGGCTTGCTTGAATCCTGATGGTGCAATGAGCAAGGGACTCACATCTGAGTATACCCTTCCACTCTTAGGGTGGACAAAACTATTTACAACAAGGGGTGGTGATGGACAGAGTCTCTGAATTAAGCAGAATACTCTCACCCAGTCTAGAGATCAGGGCTAGATCCAACACCGTTTTTTAGCTCATTGCACCATCCCAGTTTCAGAACCTGGCTGTATGGAAATTAGTCTGTCCCTGGCCCAGTGCATCATGGGAACAGGGCAGACCAGACTACAAAAGCCAATTCTTACACTGGGAAGGAAACAAGCTTCCGGGGACCGGTTTCTGCCATTTCAGGCGTCTTCGGCCCGGCTTGCTTGAATCCTGATGGTGCAATGAGCAAGGGACTCACATCTGAGTATACCCTTCCACTCTTAGGGTGGACAAAAATATGCTCATTGCACCATCAGGATTCAAGCAAGCCGGGCCGAAGACGGCTGTAATGCCAGAAACCGGTCCCCGGAAGCTTGTTTCCTTCCCAGTGTAAGAATTGGCTTTTGTAGTTTGGTTTGCCCTGTTCCCATCATGCACTGGGACAGGAACAGACTAGTTTGCATACAGCCAGGTTCTGAAACTGGGATGGTGCAATGAGCTAAAAAAACGGTGTTGGATCTAGCCCTGATCTCTTGACTGGGTGAGAGTATTCTGCTTAATTCAGAGACTCTGTCCCTCACCACCCCTTGTTGTAAACTATTTCACTCTATGACACTCTACAACACTTTACTTCACATCACTCCACAACACTTTACTCGACTCTAATCTACGACCCTGAACTCTATGCCTCTCCATTCTAGGCCACTCCATTCCATGGGATTCTATTACATTCCACTTTACAACACTCTATTGCACTCCACTTTGACACATTACTCCAATCTACTCCACTTAACAGCACTCCACACTACACCAATCTATGCCACCCCACTCTACGCCTCACCCCTTTGCACCCCTCCACACTACGCCCCTCCAATCTACACCACTCCTCTCTACAACACTGTACTCCACTCTAAGCCACTCCAATCAATGACACTCTCTTCCACTCTTCTCTACACCACTAACGTTTAGCCATGCTGAAAAGCAGCCACGCTGGTGTACAACAGCACTAAAACACATTGCATGGTCGGGGTACGTGGGGTTGTTATGGCGTGGTATTTGTTTATAAATCATTAATTTTTTTAATTGGCCTGCGCATTTTTGATACCGAGTGTGTGCTGTCCGCATTTCTTGTAGTTTCCCATTTACTTCCCACACGTCGCACTTTGCTGCCGTTAAACTACTGTTCCACATTCAGACCTGATTTTCACAATTTTATTTTGGGGACAGTTTTAATTAGCACCAACAACACCCGAAGGTATGGTAGCACCTTATTGTACCACCACTTACTACACAATATATTGCCTTTCTCAATAAATAAGTAATAACACTTTTACCGGGGTTCTTTAAGAAAAAGTTACCAAAAAAAAGTTAATATTAATCACATGGGCAAAACCTATTGCACTTGTCCTAGCTTCTGCTTGCCCTTCAATTGCAACTGTATTCCTTTTTGCACAGAAGGCAATAAAGAACCCGCCCCCGTAGCTTCTAAATCGGGGGGGGGGGCGGGGGGTCCCGATGCCCCTGATTACCTCACCATTGCATCGGTGTACCTCCCAGATCAAGAGACCATGTTGTAACTGTATGGGTGGAGGGCGCAGTTAGTTTGCGGCGCAGACAAGCTGATGAAAATAGCACTAACTCTGTGTTCTGTATGGGAGCTGTGCATTTGAACATAGCATTGCTTTATAATATGAGTGGAACTGAATGCTTTTCACGGTAAGAAATATCGCAGCTCACAGCAAAAAATAGGCCTAAAGAACATGTAATTTAGTTAGATGAATATTTACAGAGGCTTGGGGAACGTGCTGTAGGTCAGAATGGAGAATCTTTAGTGATTACGACTACTCAGCTCCCCTTGCTGCTGGTTATCACTATCAGCTGTGGCAGTACCAGCTTGTCACCTGATCACACCAAATAGAGTTAAGGGCAGCAGTACCACCTACTCCATCCTAGCAGGATCCTGATGGGGTACATTGGGGGAGTGACAGCTGACACCATATGCAAGGAGGCAGTACAGCTACTGAAGGGTAGGTATAAAACAATTATGATCACCATTAATCAATCAATCAATCAGGGTACTTGTAAAGCGCGCTACATACCCGTGAGGGTCTCAAGGTGCTGGGGGGTGGTGGTGGGGGCAGGGGGGGGGGGTGCCGCTTCTGCTCGAAGAGCCAGCTCTTGAGGAGTCTTCTGAAGGCGAGTAGGTCTTGGGTCTGGCGTAGGTGGGTCGGGAGGGTGTTCCAGGTTTTGGCGGCGAGGTAAGAGAAGGATCTGCCGCCGGAGGCGGGGGGACATCTGCGAGGGCGAGGCTGGCGGAGCGGAGCTGGCGGGTGGGGGTGTAGAAGCTGAGTCTGCTGTTCAGGTAGGCTGGTCCGGCGTTGTGGAGTGCTTTGTGTGCGTGGGTGAAGAGCTTGAAGGTGATCCTCTTGTCGATGGGGAGCCAGTGCAGGTCTCTCAGGAGGGGGGTGATGTGGCTGTGGCGGGGGCGTTGACGATCAGTCGGGCGGAGGCGTTTTGGATGCGTTGTAGCCGCCATTGGTGTTTGGCTGGGATTCCTGTGTAGAGTACGTTGCCGTAGTCCAGTCTGCTGCTGACGAGGGCCTGTGTCAATGTTCTTCTTGTTTCGGTCGGGATCCATTTGTAGATCTTATTGTCGATAAGTAATGTACCGCCCTTCCCTCCCTCAAGCGCCTTGAGACCCTCTGGGTGAGTAGTGCGCTATACAAATTTTAAACTTGAACTTGAACTTGATCCGGCGGAGCAAGCGTAGGGTGTTGTAGCAGGAGGAGGGGACGGCGTTGACTTGCTTGGACATGGAGAGGGAGGAGTCGAGGATGAATCCCAGGTTGCGTGCGTGGTCGGTTGGTGCCGGTGCTGTCCCTAGAGTGGTCGGCCACCAGGAGTCGTCCCAGGCTGAGGGGGTGGGTCCGAGGATGAGGACCTCCATCTTGTCAGAGTTCAGTTTCAGACGGCTGCTCCTCATCCAGTCGGCGATGGCCTTCATGCCCTCGTGAATGTTGGTTTTGGCGGTGTGGGGGTCCTTGGTGAGGGAGAGGATGAGCTGGGTGTCGGCGGCGTAGGAGCTGATGTTGAGGTTGTGGTGGCGGGCCACTTGTGCGAGGGGGACCATGTGGATGTTGAACAGTGTCGGGCTGAGGGATGAGCCCTGGGGGACGCCGCAGATGATGTTGGTGGCTTCCGACCGGAAAGGTGGGAGGTGGACGCTCTGGGTTCTGCCGGAGAGGAAGGACGTGGTCCAGTCAAGAGCCTTCTCTTGGATTCCGGCTTCTTGGAGGCATGTCTTTAGGGTGCGGTGGCAGACCGTGTCGAATGCGGTGACAGGTCCAGGAGGATGAGGGCTGATGTTTCGCCATTGTTCAGTTGGCTTCTGATGTCGTCTGTGGCGGCGATGAGGGCTGTCTCAGTGCTGTGGTTTCGTCTGAATCCGGATTGAGAAGGGTCCAGGATGTTGTTGTCTTCGAGGTGGTGGGTCAGTTGAATGTTGACGATTTTCTCGATGACCTATACCGGGGAACGGGAGCAGGGAGATGGGTCGGAAGTTCTTGAGGTCCTTGTGGTCCGCCTTGGGCTTTTTGAGGAGGGTGTTGATTTCGGCGTGCTTCCAGCTTTCCGGAAATGTCGCTTTTTCGAAGGAGATGTTGATGACCTTCCGTTGTTGGGGTGTGATGGCCGCGTCTGCTTTGTTGAATACGTGGTGTGGGCATGGGTCTGACGGAGATCCTGAGTGGATGGAGTTCATGATCTTGCGTGTCTCGTCGTCGTTGGTGTAGGTCCAGGAGGTCATGTGGTTGGCGCTGTTGGTGATCGCGGGGGTGGTGGAGTCATGCATCGTTGGTGCGGTCGTGGACTTGAAGCCGTCGTGGATGTCAGCGATCTTGCGGTGGAAGAAGATGGCCAGTGAGTCGCACAGTTCTTGTGAGGGCTGGATGTCGTTGGCGCTGGCGTCGGGATTGGAGAGTTCTTTCACAATGCGGAAGAGCTCTTTGCTGTCGTGTGCGTTGTTATCCAGGCGGTCTTTGAAGGAGGATCTCTTGGCTAGTCTGATGAGTTGGTGATGTCTGAGGGCGGCGTCCTTGTGGGCTACGTGGTATTCTGGCGTTCGTTTGTGGAACCATTTCTTCTTCAGCTTACGGCAGGTGCGTTTGGAGGTCAGGAGCTCGTCGGTGAACCAGGTGGCTCTCCTGCTGGCGTGGCTGTTGGATGGCCTCATGAGTGGGGCGAGGGTGTTGGCACAGTCGTCGATCCACTGTCTGAGGTTGCGGGCTGCGGCGTCAGGGCAGGTGGGGTCGATGGGTGGGTTCTGGGCGAGGGTGGTGGTCAGCTGGTCTTCGGTGACTTTGTTCCAGCAGCGGCGCGACGGCTGTTGGGTACGATGGTGCATGGTTGGTTTTTTGAAGGTGAAGTGGATGCAGCGGTGGTCGGTCCAATGGGGTTCAGAGGTGTGGTCGAAGACGACATGGGTGCTTGTGGAGAAGACGGCGTCCAGCGTGTGGCCTGCAGCGTGGGTGGGTGCGGTGACGAGTTGTCTGAGGCCGAGGTTGGCGAGGTTTTCGATCAGAGTGGCGGAGTTGGCGTCGTTGTTCTCAAGGTGGAAATTCAGGTCCCCGAGGAGGATGTAGTCCGTGGAGGCGAGTGCGTGGGTGCTGGCGAGGTCGGCGATGGAGTCGCTGAACTGAGCCGGGGGGTCTGTAGACGAGTGTTCCTCTGAGGGTGGTGTTGGGGTCGGTGTGGGTCCGGAAGTGCAGGTGTTCGGCGGTGTTGAGGGTGTCGTCTGCGTTGGTGGTGACCTTGAGGGTGGACTTGTAGACGATGGCTATTCCTCCTCCGACTCCATTGGCGCGGTCCCTGCGGGTGATCTTGTAGCCGTCCGGGATGGCTACTGCGATGTCGGGTGCCGAGGAGTCGTTCCACCAGGTCTCGGTGAGGAAGGACACGTCTGGGGCGAAGGTGTCGAGCAGGTCCCAGAGCTCGATGGCGTGTTTGCGTGCGGAGCGGGTGTTGAGCAGAATGCAGCAGAGGTGGTTGGGTCTAGTTCTAGGAGGTTTGGTGGGTCTGTCGCAGGTGAAGCTGCAGGTGCGGCAGGAGAAGGGTCAGTGGGTCCGTTTCGGGGCGGCCTGGAAGCAGGTGTTGTGTCGGCCGGCGTTGAGTGCGTGGAGGGAGTTGGCATCGTATCTGAGTCTGGCATCGTGGCGAGCGTGGGGTCCAGGGGTTCTGGCGCTGGGCGCGGTCCAGGTGCGGACGGGCGCAGAAGGGCTTGGCTTAGGCGCGCCTTCGGCACGCCAGCGGCGCGGCCGCACAGCGTCCTTCATTAAGAAGGGTGTGAGGGAGGGAGGAGCAGCTGGTGGCGAATCAGGCGCAGGGGGGGCCGCAGGGGAGGCAGCGGCGGGAGCGGGAAGCGCAAGAACGGTAGGAAAAAAATGGAATCACAGAGGCAGCAAGAGGGATGCTGACGCGGTGGGGGAGCGACCTGGCCTGTGAACAGGGTCGAGGGTCGCTCCCTTAGTGCGCAGCGGCCTCCATTAAGAAGGGTGCGAGGGGGGAGGAGCAGCTGGAAGGGGGAGCAGGTGGCGAATCAGGCGCGGGAGTGGGGCCGCAGGGGAGGCAGCGGCAGGAGCGGGAAGCGCAAGAACGGCGGGAAAAAGCTGGAATCACAGAGGCAGCAAGGGGGATACTGACGCAGTGGGGGAGCGACCTGGCCTGTGAACATCTGTTCAGTTTCGGAGGAGCAGAATTATCATTTAGTCAAACCTTAACCTCTGTAACAATAATATAGGAAACACTGGTCAGTGGTCATGCTCCTTCAGATATTTTTGGGATCAATGATCAGTATCTTTATTCAATCTCTTTGATAATTCAAGGCAAAGTTGATGCAACGTTTTGAGCCAACCCTCTTACCATTCTTCCTCCGATGAACCAAAGGGAATAAGCATAGAGTTCTACACCTCTCAAAGTCTAGAAGAAAGTATGCTAACCTCAGTGTATACTCCAGTTATTTGCACCAGACTGCCAAAGGCAACACCCCTGTGTGCATCATTAGGGGTTCCATTGTCCTTCTCCATTCTCACATTGTAGACTGAAACATCTGCAAAATGTCCCACACTGAGCATGGAAATAAGAATTGTCCTTGCTCAACCAAGCCATGCTGTAACATTGCTGAATAGACTCTTCAGTTAATGCTCTAGCTCTTCAAGTTTTTCAATCAAGGTCTTCTTCTCAGGCTGTACCCCTAATACAGTATTGGATCTAACCTCAACTAAGAATCCCATGTGTATTGCACCTAACAGTATTTAATGCAATATGGCTAAACAGGCCTAGTAATGTCAATTTAAAATGTTGAATCAATGGTGCACATGTAATATACATGTGCACATTCAAGCATAAATGAATGTAACATTAATTTGGAAATTAGATTAATATTACATGTGACAGACAGTAAAATCTTCAATGTATACCTATAACTATGTCTAGGAGCTACATTTTTATTAGTTATATGAAACATTAGTGCACGCATTACATAATTTCTTTGCGTTTCTTAGGAAAATATACCTTTAATAAGAAAGGATGATTTACTCATCAAGTCTCTGATTTACTCATCAAGTCTCTAAAGAATATATCATTTAATAATGTTAAGACACACAGTATGAGAAAATTCTCTAATCCTACAGTGAATGCGCTTCAGTAATGATGTCAAGTGCAATACTTACATTGTCGTTAAACAAGTCAAGTCAAGTCAAATGATCTTTATTCGGAATAAAAACATCCATAAAAGTACATACAAAATACAATAAAAACACAATATAATACAATAATGACATCTGGAAAAACAAGTCTAAGAACAGTCAATCATGATCAAATTTCAATTTCATATCTACACACAAATTTGTCCCTTCATATTATAATAAAAACAGCTTTATACACAAGTTAAAAATATGCAATTAAAAGATTCTCTAAAACGCATAAAAGAAGTGCAGTGTGCAATTATTCTACCTCAATATTTAAAGTGACTCGTGATCTGACGGCAGCTTTAAGGAAGCAGCTCACCCTGAATATAACTTCATCTGATCCAAGTAATAAAAAAGACCTCAATGCTAATTTAAAATTAGTCAATTCATGTTTTCTACAATAAGGCATTAAATAATGGGCGGAATTTTTTTTATAAAAACCACAAAAGAACAAGAAATGCATAAGGCTCTGTTTCATATTAGGGTTACATGGACAATTTAGAGTTTCTAGATGTTTATTGTAACCCAAAGGGAAATTTAGTAAATTTACTATACTCCCATCTCGGAAACGAAACAGTAAACCCCTATTCCACCTGCCAAGGTGCAGACGTAAATACCTATATGGTGGGCCAGGATGTTTAATGTGGGGTTCAGAATAGCCCATATATTTTGTAACAGTGCATTTAATCAAGTTCTTCCTTTCCCGCTCCTCTCTATACAAATCATATAGTGCCCTGAGAATAATGGTCTTATGGGAACGATTTATTAAACTTGGTGTAGTAAACAGAGAACCCTGCCCTACACTTTCAAGGCAATCTTTTACCGCTTTTAACCATGGTATACAGGATGCCCTATCGCATTTTAAACAATCTAAAATTATTTCACGGGTCAGAATGGCAGCCGGGTTATTCCATATCCTTAGCCAGAAGAGTGCTGGTCTGGATCTTACAAAGTCCTCTATGTATGAGATGTTTAATTCATTATGGCACACATAGTTAGGGGAACAAATGACCCCACCCAGCACCTTCCGGCAGAACCTATTTTCTTCCATTTGGATATGGGAGCAGTTTGTGTAACCCCAGACCTCCGCGCCATAAGTGCCAGTTGGCATGCATTGGGTTTGATAGATCTTAACTAGTGGTGTAATTACGCCTGCGTAGTTGGGTTGTCTCAAAGAAATAACACAATTTATGGCTTTACCCAACTTATTCCTAGCATAAGATACATGTGCATGCCACGAACCAGTGTTTGAAAATAACAACCCCAAATAGGGGAAAGTACTGGTACTTTTCAAAACATTTGACCCTGATTTAATCTCGGCGATTTTATAATTTTTAGGGCCACAGCTCATGATTAAGGATTTTTTAAAATTAGTTGTCAGGCCTAAATCGGCCATAAAAAGAACAAATCCTGAAATTAGAGTCCGAAGTGCCTTGGGGGTGCGGCCCATCAGGACCGCATCATCAGCGTAAAGAAGGGTAGGTATAGGGACTCCATTTACATAGGGTACATCTTTTGTTAAAATACCCAGAGAGCCGCTTAAATTATTAATATACAAAATAAACAGAAGGGGGGCCAGCACACACCCTTGTCTGACCCCCCTACCAATGCTGATATCTTCAGAAGCTTCACCAGATTGATTTATACGCACACATGCTTTTAAATCACGATGTAAAAAAGCTAAAAAGTGGATCAAATAATCATCTAAACCATACTCAAGGAGGGTGGACCATAGGCGGGAACGATTAACAAAATCAAAAGCGGAACTCAAATCCATAAAGCCAAAATATAAAGGGGATTTCTTAGCGATGTTATATTTCGCTATGATTAGGCTCAGGTTTAAGCATTGTTCCACCGTTCCAACGCTACTACGGAAACCAAGCTGGCTGGGATGTAGGATCTTACTCTCATCTGCCCAAGTTCTAATCCTTTTAAATATAACCCGCCCCAAAACTTTCAAAGTGTTATCAATTAACGAAATGGGGCGGTAACACCCCGGATCCAGCCTATCACCCTTCTTAAAGATGGGAACGATTATGCTGCAAGACCATGTTTCTGGAATCTGCCCGTTTGATAAATTATTAAAAACATTGCATAATAGTGGCGCCCAAAAATCGGGCTCACACTTCAACTGGTCAATCGAGAGCCCATCAGGACCGGGCGCTTTATTTCCAGCACTTTCTGATATGGCATCCTCAACCTCAGATACAGAAATATTAAGTGGGTTTAGGGGGGGTAGAGTCAAAGGAGGGTTGTCTGGTGTTGCATAGATTTTAGCAAAATGTTCAACCCAGATAGGACCGGTGATGTTACAATTAATTTCCGTTAAATTAGAGCCTATAGATCTTATCTCCTTTACTTCCTTCCAAAACCCAGTAGTATCTTTCAATTCGGCTGAGCGTGCCAAGGAACCCCAGTGAGTTTTAAGCAGTTCATTTGATCTAGTGCGTAGGGTATATTTGTACTCTGCTCTGAGCAACCTTATTTGTGGTATATCCCTAGGTTCAGCTTTTAGGGCAGCTCTCAACTTCCTGTTTGCTTTTGAACAAAGGGCATCAAACCATCTAGGTGTTTCCTCAGCTTTACTAGAAGCTGGTCTGGAAATTTCTCCTTTTATTACAGAGCAGAGTTCTGAGAATGATGTAATTATTTTAACCCCATAGTCATCAGAACTCAGACAGTTTTCGATCAGAACTGGATGTTTTTTAATAGTTTCAGCTAGGATTCCCCTATTGTCTGCGCCCTTCCAGATTACCCTCAGTTTATCAGTTGATACCTTCAAGTTTTTAGCACATATTTCATTTCGTAAACACTTGCCCCTCACAAGTGATAGGTGAATAACAATCGGGTAATGGTCGCTATAAATTTTACATACCACTTCAGCCCTTATTAGAGCATTAGCGACTAGAGGTGAAACGAAAACATAATCAATTGTAGTGCCGCCCCCATGGCCAATGAAAGTGGGAAATGGGGCGGCGTTGTTTTCCATACCTACATATTCCATACAATTTACAAGGTCTCTAGTTGCGAGAAGATTTGACAGTTCTGTACCTCTTTTACATGGGGGATTTCTTGGGTGTATATGAGCATTAAAGTCCCCTCCTAGGCAGATACCATCAAATTTCCCGTATTTCTGTCCATCTACAATTTCATCAATAAAATCAAATAAAAGAATAAAATTATGATTAGGTTGGGACAAAAAGTCATTGTTATAGAAATTGATCAGACATAACCTTGTCCTCTGGGTATAAGATAATGCCATGAAGCTGGGACAATTGGTTAAAAGTGTATCAACTTTAACTTCCGCAGTAATTTGTATCCAAATAGATAATCCACCGCTTGGACGACCAAACGGGGGGGCTAAGACAGTCCTATTATGGCAGCTATACCCCTCAAATAACAAGTCATCGGTACACCAGGTTTCCTGGAACATTAGTACATCATGACAGTTGACCCAGTCCTTCCAAGAAGTGATATCCATCTTGGCCTTCAAACCGGCAATATTCCAGCTAAGAATTTTTAAAATGTTATCTAGACTCGGACAAGGGCCCTGATCAGATCCTGAAACAAGATTTACTATAGTATGCCCCTGTTGTTCACATGGTGTACTAGGTAAAAAAGTATTTGGTGTTAACAGAAATGCCTCAGGAAGTATTTCCACTGACTGGCCGATAGCAGAACACACAGAAACCAGTTCAGTGGTAGTGGAGGGCAGTCAATCCAATGTTTCCAGATCGTTGAATATTGCAAACCTATTATGTAACGGAAAAACTGGTGGGGGCTGCATCATTTTGTGTGGGGGACGGTAAAAGTAATTTAGCGGTAAGGGGGTCACCACTGTAGATATACCATGTCGAGCAAAGTTTATATTCAACAAAAAATTTGCAGTGCCCGGGTTTCTAAAATTAATTACAATACAGTCCCCATTAATATTTTTGAAAAGAGGACCAACCCAGGTTACTCGCCTTGTAGATAAGATCTCTTTAGATATGTCATAACCCACACCCTTATGCTTTGTTAACCAGTCTATACACTTGTTGTGCAGTTGGACCCACGATTCTCCTTGTCCTTCCCTAAGGGGTGGAATACCGGCCAGAACTAGAACATAAGGACAAGCCTCAGGTAAAAGATGTAAGGCAGGGCCTTGATGTTTAACAGGCCTAGTGTCTTCATGTGAGATCTTATTATAGCGCTGGCTAGGATTCAAGGGGGCCTTCTGCACTGTATTAGTGCATTTCGCTAAATTACTCATTGTTTTTCATTAATGTTCCATTTGGAGCGGTAGAAAGAGCAGAAGATTTAGTCGAGGAATCAGAAGCACTGATAACGTTACTTGGAGGCAAAAGGGGTTTGGTTGACGAGTCAGGCGGGTTACTACTACCTCTTATGCTTTTGCTTTTAGTAACCGCAGATGTAGTAGACGGTGATAGGATAGTAGCAGCCTGTGGTTCCTTAACCATATTATTGCCATGATCTCCACCAGTAAGAACACGGGTGGTGGTTTCCAAATCCTTTAGCAGACGTTCTACTCTTATTTTGTCCAAGCTCACAATGCCTTTTCTCTTGGCATCATCATTTTTAATTAGGTTTTCCAGTCTGTCGAGTCTTCTAAAAATATTATTAAATTGTTTGTTCATTTGACCTTCAAGCTGTTTAAAAATAGTATCTGCAATGGTCTCAATGAGATTCCCCTCTGATTTAGAATGGTAACTGTTGATATTGGGGAATTCAGTCTGGGTGGAAATTGACATAGAATTTAAATCCTCGTTATTTATGACTACGACATCACCCAGATGAGGTTGTTCCAGCACAGATACATTATGTTGAATCAACTTATGTTTCTTCCCCCTATTCCACATACTTTGTGGTGTTGGTTGGTTTACGCTCCTTAATGGTTGCTTCCTTTTGTTATGTGACAGTTTTACAGGGCCCCTCTTTCTCTTCGCTACAACGTTCTCAGTCGCTTTAATAGTAGCCTCTGTAGATGGTAATAACGGGGTAGGGTCAGGAGCTACATCTGAGGCTATGTATGTAACAGTATTTTCATCGTCCAGAACAATGGGCACAGTAACAACAGGATGTGATGGTTTAACCACGATAACTTCCGGAATTACATGAATGTTGGCGTTTAAACAACTCGTGGCATTTTGTTTGTTAATATTCATTGGACCCATAGAGAACCTCCTTTCAGTTTCGACAATCTCATTAAACGCACTATCTATCAATGTCTCAAAGGATGATATCAGTGATACCGAGGTCTCTAAGTCCTGAGTAATTACATCAGCAGCAGTTGTACTATTGACATTGTGGTCACACATTGTATTAACCAAAAAGGAAACTGACCTTACGAGGGAAATGTTAGTGGGGTGGCCCGCCCGACCACTTAGACCTCTGAGGGCCTCAGAGGGCCCGCCCTTTGCCCGGGCTTCGCCCCGGGCGTCCCGCTCGCGTCCCGCGACGCGGGGGTTGTCCTGCCTTTATTCCTCTGTTTGGCGCTCTCAGGGCGCGACCCGCGTCACTCTGCATGCGCCGCCGCGAGGCCTGCCGGGATTTGTAGTCTCCCGGAGCGGCGGCGCGGAGTCCGGTGCCCTTGGACTCTTGGCGGTGGCGGCGGTAACTCCTGGAGCCTTCTCTGCGGCCGTATGACTCTCGGCGGTGGCGGCAATAAGGTATGTGTCCCCCCGCTCTGCCGGGGTTGTCCTGCCTTTATTCCTCTGTTTGGCGCTCTCAGGGCGCGACCCGCGTCACTCTGCACGCGCCGCCGCGAGGCCTGCCGGGATTTGTAGTCTCCCGGAGCGGCGGCGCGGAGTCCGGTGCCCTTGGACTCTTGGCGGTGGCGGCGGTAACTCCTGGAGCCTTCTCTGCGGCCGTATGACTCTCGGCGGTGGCGGCAATAAGGTATGTGTCCCCCCGCTCTGCCGGGGTTGTCCTGCCTTTATTCCTCTGTTTGGCGCTCTCAGGGCGCGACCCGCGTCACTCTGCACGCGCCGCCGCGAGGCCTGCCGGGATTTGTAGTCTCCCGGAGCGGCGGCACAGAGTCCGGTGCCCTTGGACTCTTGGCGGTGGCGGCGGTAACTCCTGGAGCCTTCTCTGCGGCCGTATGACTCTCGGCGGTGGCGGCAATAAGGTATGTGTACGTGTCGTTAAACCATAAGAGAAGCATGTGCTAAGTGCATGCTTATTTAATCGATTTATTTGAGCTGTGTAGAAGTGTAGCCAAATTTACAGGGCACCAATATCAAATGGCTCGCCCTCTACACCACCACATCTGCTGTAAATTCTCCAAGAAAGGATTAAAGAAATTAATTTCGGGGCATATTTATGCATGCACCAGCATTGCATCATGAATTGTGACAACGCGGCGCATTCAGTAAGTCATATTTACAAAAAGATGCACTTGCAAAAATGTGAAGTTTTGTAAGTGTTGCCTGGGGTAAAAGCTGCACCAAAAGTACTGCATCACGCAATATTTTCTATATGCAAGGTAGGCATTTCCTCGCAAAATCAGATGCAACTTTAAGGCAGTGGTATTTATGGATGTAGCACTGCGTCACGCATCTTAGGGAAGCATAACGCAAAGCCTGAAATGCACCAGAATTGAGGCATCAGTAAATCAGGCCTAGGAAATGATGCAGTGGCTGTGGTATTTAAACCTGAACATCCCAATGTCATTCTGCAACAAGTAGTAGCAAAGAGTCCACCACGATATAGGCAGCGAAGGTGGAAGGACTATTCAGCCAGCGTTTATCGCTCATTGACCTCAGAGAGGAGGAGGTCATCGAGTTTTACAGGTTGAAGAGGCAGTCCCTCAAGGACCTGCTGCAGAAGATAGGGCCAAGTCTTCAAACAAAAGCTACAAGGACCCATACCATTCCTGCACATGTCAAATTGTTGACTATGCTACACATCTTGGCCTCTGGATCATTCCAAACTATAGCAGCAAGTTTGGATTGTATATCACAGGGAGCATTATCTGCCTTTCTCCAATCTGTCTTGGAAGCCATAATTAAACTGACCCCAAACTACCTACTCTTTCCCAAAACAAATTAACGGCAATTGGAGAACAAGCAAGGGTTCTGCAATATTTGAGGATTCCCCCATGTGCTTGGTGCATTGATTTCATACATGTGCAACATGTGCCCCCTGCAGACACTGAACACCTCTAAATGGACCACAAACATGAGTATTCTATTAAATGTCCAGGCAATAGTGGACCATCAGTGATTCTTCATCAACATTCTGGCTAAATACACTGGAAGTTCACATGAGGCCTGCATTTCCTGCCAAAGTCTCATCAATGAGCAGTAGTTCGAGAGTGGCCATTACTGGAATGGGCTACTCATTGGTAAGAAAAGCAGATTAATCAGGATGTGGTGACTTGTGTGGTTCTCACCAGGTTCTGTTACCCAGGATCCCTTGCAAAGCCCAAACGCTGTAAAAATAAAAAAAACATTTTCCTCACTGTGATGGAAAGTTTGGAATCTGAGGGGAGCCACAAACTTCCACCCCTCCCCTCCCCCAGCATTTCCCCCAAGTGTCCCAATAAAATTGGTACCTTACTTGTGTGGGTAGGACTAGTGCCTGTGACCGGAAAATGCCTGAAGCATACTGTGGAGACCTCAAACATATCGATTACAAAAAGATATTGTTTTGCAAGGGAGTCACCTGCGTTTTTGATCCCGGCTCGACGGCCATTCACAGCAGAAGTGATTTATTTGGACCAGTACAATACACCCAGTTTTTCATGACCACAAATTGAAATGGATTACTGGTATAATTTAACCAAAAACTGAAACTGGCCAAAAGACTTCTTGCTTTTTCCCTTCACGTTCCCTCACTCAACTGTATATAATCACATTTTGAATGTCACCATTTCACTTGATGTCACAATATAACACTATGTTTTGTGCCACTTTTTTGTAAAATATTTATGAATTGTGAAGAAGTTCCGATTTAAAATCTTGATATGTATTAGGGGTATTTGTGAATTAAATGATTAATTCATAGATTAAAAAACGGATGTTTGACCCCGAATGTCTTTGATGCTGGATTTGTAAGGTGAGCAGGCTATCTGTTGGGAGCTTTGTCCAGAGTAACTAGAAAACTGGACTGATTTGATAAGGAATTGAATTAATGCATTGAAGGAATCAGGTTGCATACCCGAAGGAACCATAGTGTATATTGAACTGTATTGCCCAGGTTCTGAGGGATACTGGGTTATCCCATGGTGATCTACTCCATGAGAAAGTCAAGACTCTCTTGGCCATGGGAGCTATAGAGAGGATTCCAGAGCCAGAAATAGGATATGGTTGCTATTGTCTGGTTCCAAAGAAGGACGGAAACCTGCGTCCTATCCTCTACCTTGGAGCCCTCAACTACTTCTTCAAAAAAGTTCAATATGTTCACCCTTGCTCAGTTCCTCTCTGTCCTGGACTTAGGAGACTGGATGGTAGCGTTGGACTTGCAGAATGCCTATTTCCATAGTTCCATCCTGCCTGCCCAGCACTGTTACCTGCGGTTTAGGGTGGGCCACGAGCACCTTCAGTTTACCGTGAGACACTCTGCCTCACCAGTGGTCCCTCATGTGTTCACCAAGGTCATGACAGTGGTCGCAGCCCATCTGCCGAGATCAAAGGTTCCAGTCTTCTACCTCTGATTGGTTGTTGGTGAGTTCTTCACGAGCAGTCGTCTTCCCCCTCCAAACTACTGCAAACTTCTTGCATTCGTGGGTTCTCAATCAGTGTGCCAAAGTCACACCTGACTCCCTCTCACACGCTTCCTTTCATCGGAGCAGTTCTGGACCCAATGCAGTTTTAGGCTTAGTCCAGGATGTTCCGGCTAGGATACTGATGTTTCAGCCTATATCTTGGATTTTGGTGAGAATTACTAAGGCTGTTGGGCTTCACGGTCTCCTGCTTGTGAACCATGCCAGATGGCACATGCAGGTCCTGCAGTGGGACCTGAAGTTCCAATGGCCGCAGCATCGTGGAAATCTCACATGACATTTATTTGGCACATAACTAGGCAAAAGGTCAGCGCCAGAGCTGTTATATAGAGCAAGATAGGACAAACGTAGGTAAAAGGTTGTGCAGCTATCTAGGCCTATATTTGGGTACATTGGGGCTCATAACGCCTTCTTACCATCCCTCAAGGAAAGGTTAGTTGAAGTGTTCAGACGACACTACCCCCATGTGGTACTGAAACAAACCGGGCGGTGTGGGGTCGTGGAACCTCTCTCAAGAGGCCCTGCGTCTCTGGAATTGACTTGAACAGTGCATTTCCTTGATGGTTTAACATCCCTGAACACCAGAGCAGAAGAACTCAGCTGGAGGGAGGGGCAGTCTTGAAAGGGAGGTACCATGTCACTCGGGAGACTGAGGGAGACGCTGGGTGGTAGGTAATTTGTGTTGGCATGGAAATCCCGGACAAATGTGAGGAAAATGTCATTTCTTTTTGTTAATTTGTACTTTGCAGGGGATTCTGGGTAAGAAAACGTTGGGGGATTCACGTAAGCCACACCTCCCTGGAGTCCCCCGGGTGTCTAGTTATCAGAAATGTCTGGGATTGGTAGGTTTCCCTAAATGTCCGTCGAGCCCGGGATCAAAAACGCAGGTGACTCCCTCGCAAAACTATCTTTTTGTAATCGATATGTTTGAGGTCTCCACAGTATGCTTCAGGCATTTTCCGGTCACAGGTACTAGGCCTACCCACACAAGTAAGGTACCAATTTTATTGGGAGATTTGGGGGAAATTCTGGGGGTGGGGTGGAAGTTTGTGGCTCCCTTCAGATTCCAAATTTTCCATCACAGTGAGGAAAATGTTTTTTTTATTTTCACAGCGTTTGGGCTTTGCAAGGGATCCTGGGTAACAGAACCTGGTGAGAACCACACAAGTCACCACATCCTGGATTCCCCTGAATGTCTAGTTTTAAAAAAATTTACAGGTTTGTTAGGTTTCCTAAGGTTCCAGCAGAGCTAGGATTCACAAACCACAGCTAGGCACTTTGCGGAAAAAGGGTCAGTTTTCACATGTTGCGTTTTAGGCTGGTAACTGTCGTGGGTACTAGGCCTACCCATACAAGTGAGGTACCATTTTTATCAAGAGACTTGAGGAAATGCTGGGTGGGTGGATGTTTGTGGCTCCCCACAGATTCTAATACTTGTGATCACAGAAATATGTGGAAAATTGTTTTTTGAACAAAGTTTGATGTTTAAGGTATTCTGGGTAACAGAATTTAGTGAGAGCCACACAAGTAACCCAATCCTCAATTCCCCTGGGTGTCCAGTTTTCGAAAAGGTATAGGTTTGCTAGGTTTCCCTAGGTGGCAGCTGAGCTAGGGTCCAAAACCCACAGCTAGACACATTGCAAAAAAAGGTCAGCTTCCACTGGAAAAAATGATTTGTCCACATTGCGTTTTGGGCAGTTTCCTGTTGCAGACACTAGACCTAGCCACACAAGTGAAGTACCATTTTTATCGGGAGACTAAGAGGAACACAGAATAGTAGAACAAGTGTTATTACGGGTTTACTTTCTTTGCATTTCAAGACAAAAAAAAGTCATTTTGAAAGACTTCCTCCAGTTCACATACTTGTGTGGGTATCCACAATTTCAAAAATGTGCAAATAACCACTGCTTCTGAACTATTTTGTTCCCTTTTTCGGAAATGTATAGGTTTCCTTGGTACCTATTTTTTACTCTTTGTATTCACCAAATGAATTTCTATGTACCTTCTACGCAATGAAAAACATTGCAGATCGGTTATGGTCTCTGGATACCTCGGGCTCTTGGTGACCCTACAAGTCCTATATATCCCCGCAACCAGAAGGGTCCAGCAGACGTAATGTTATATTGCTTTAAAAAAAACTGCCATACTTAGAAGTTACAGGTAAAAACGTTGCCACAAATGGCTGTTTTATCCAACTCCATTTCAATTTTTTTTATTTCAATTGTTAGTTTCTGTAGAAAAACTTATAAGAATCTACACAAATTACCCCTTGCTGAATTCAGAACGGTCGACTTATCAGAAATGTACAGTTCTCCGAGATCCATTATTGCTTTCACACCCATTTCTACCACTAACTGGAAGGCGGGTGAAAGCACAAGAATACGCTATGCCTCAGTAAAATGCCAAAAACGTGCAGAGAAGTTTGGTTTTCTGACAAAAGTCAGCCTGTTCCTAAAAGCTGGGAATATCGTGATTTTAGCACCACAACCACTTTGTCGATAACTATTGCAGGAAAAATAAACAGCCACTTTCTTATGCAGCATTGCGCACCGCCCCCCCCCAAAAAAACCTAAAATTAGATGCATTTTGGACAATTTCTTGGTCCCCTCCAGGGCAATCCACAAACACTGGGTACCTTTAAAATCCTCAAGATGTTGGTAGAAAAGGACGCAAATTTAGCACAGATACCTTATCTGGACAAAATGTTACAGGGGCCTAAGCACAAACTACCACAAACGACACAAAAATGGCATCACACGGGCAGAGACCTAGCAGCGAAGGGGTTCAAAAGTGGAGACTTAGTGCCATTTTTAGGCTTTGCTACGTTGACGTATGGAAAAATCACAAGAATGCAGTTTTTCAGGTAAGTATACAAGTTACAGGTCCAGTCTTCGGGGTTTCAGGTCACCGCCAGGCAAAGTTCAGATTGGCACCTAACTGCACCACAAGCAGCACAGGGGTGGCCGGGTGCAGAGGTCAGATCCAGGGTTGGGTGGCCAATGTTAACCAATGGAGACTGGGGGTGCTAGAAGAAGTGCAGCTCACAGGTGAGCAAAGTGGTGTCAGGAGTTGATCTCTCCAAGAATTAAGGTAAGCACGGGGGTCATAAGGCAGCACAAAAATTACACCCTCAGCAGCACAGTGGCGGCCAGGTGCAGAGTGCGAACAGTGTCTGGCACCCAATGCTATTCTATGGGAGAGATCAGTCTTGAAGAAAGGCTTCCGGCTCAAGCCAGGAGACTGGACAAAGATACCGACAGCTGCCCAGGTAAGTAGAGTTGCTTGGATATGTAGGGACACGGTTGGTCAGGATCCCAAAGGCCCTGGGACTGCAGGTGAGGTACTCTGAGACTGGTCCTTTTACCAGTTTCCTGACGCCAGTCAGGGGAAGTCTTCTAGTTGAGGCTGCAGGCGACGGAATGGAGTCCGGCAGGGGTCAGCACACGGCGGACAACTGCTCAGAAGTACTGTGTAATCTTCACAAAACTGGTGGGCCACTTTGACTGGCTGTAGGCGTCTGGTGCAGAGGTGGGTCCAGCCGTGGTTTTGCGGTTTCTCAGGGCGGGGGTGCTTTGTTCTTTAGAGTTAGCTCATTGCATTGGGGCATCTGTGTGTTTATTGCTGGTTGCAGGACCGGAGGTGGAACGCTGTCATTGGCCCTCTGTCCTCCCGCTGCCGCGCACCAAAATCTTGAGGCCGCCAAGTGGAGGACTACCACTCCCAGGGTGCCTAGCGGCAGAAGCCACCCACGCCATTTCCCGCACCTGGAGGCGCTTCAAATCCCGCTGACTCTCCGCATCGCGGGAACACGCGCGGGACGTGCCGGGACAAGCCCGGGACAAGGGCGGGGCCGTCTGTGGCAGTCCGAGGCCGGGCCGGGCAACCTCCCCTAATCTTTCATCTTCTGTTACATATACCCCAAGGTACTGTATTCCATCACGATATTTCTCGGACTGGTGTTGACACCCTATTGCTCCAGTGGGACCTTCTACCTGTAACTGTTAACATCTCACATGTCGATGTCTACTCGGTCAGGGAAGGGAGGCGGGAAGGGGAGGTTATGTCAATGGCACGCTCGATCAGTTCACCACTCGGGCATACTCGGTCCTCGAAAAGGAAATTGCTATCACCGAGCGCCGCCTATCTATAGAGGCTCTGAACCTTAAGTGTTCCTCCTTGGGGCCGCTGTCGTTGGCAGCTTCTCCTGCCAACATTGATGAGCCCCTACAAGGTGCTAACACTGGAAACATGCCGACTAGCCCAGGCAGTATCGAAGCTAACCTGGAAAGACCGATTGCGCTAGACTCATCAAATCAGTCGGATTCTCCGACTGTATTGGTCCCGACAGTTGCTCCTAATAGCGATCACGGGGGTATCAGTAGTCTCACGCCACCTCAGGGAATCTCAGTGCACCCAAAGATGGCAAATACAAGAATAGAACCCACTAAAAGAAAGAGTTGGTAGCAGGTTGAGGGGGGATGTCACAAAACGGCAAAGAAGTTGAAACTAAAAACACAAAGCGCACAGGGAAATGTACTGGGTTCAGGGAGCTCAAAGGAATCTATTCATACTCCAGAAAGCTGTGAACCACCTCCCGGTAATTTTCAGCAGTTGCCAACTATTTGCCCGAAGCCACTCTCGTCCTTAGGCTCTGTAAATGACACTCCTCTTATTGCCCATATTGAGCATATTGTGACGTCACTTATACTCCCGGTCCTCGAGAGGGTAAAAGTACTGACAGAGATTGGACCACTTTGAACAAGGGACACTTGACAATTTCTTTTCCCTAAAGGCCCTAATCAAACTACACTCTAAAAATAGCCAGGACACATCAGAACAGAAGCAAGACCTATTGTTAGTTCCCGCACACACAGGCGATTCTGCACCTGTAACTTCAAAAGAAATCTCTGGGCCCCGGTGTAGAACTAACCCTCCAGTGATAGCTACCACTACTCAGCAAGGTAGAAAACCTACAAACCCATTACTGGCCAAAGGGGTTAAAGGAGCCTCTGAAAGTGCAAATATACAGAGCCGGGAGGGTGATTATAGCCATAGCAAAGCAGCAAGGCAGGGTAATGATCAACTTGTATCACCCCAAAAACCTGATACAGTGGTCACAAACAAAACCAATTTTCCCAATATTAACTTGCCTCCAGAATGTTTGCCTTATGTAGCTGTATTAACTGGAGTTCCACGACTTAAGCCGGGTAAATTGAAATCTTACCAAGAACTCAAAAACAAAACTACATATTGGTTAAAGAACAATAGAGCTCTTCCAAGGCAACTTGATGGCCAGGTTCTTTATGTAAGAAGGGTTAACTGGATAGGTAACAGGACTAAGGATGTTCCCGGTGATTGCATCTTTGTTAATTTGAGGGATGCTCGGGTCGCAAGTTATTTGTAACCAACAGAATGGGCATGATGGTAGTGGAATTGGTACATATGACCTGGGACACTTCCATTTGTGAAGCCTTCCTATTTGCAACATAAGCAGAGCAGTCAAAATCAATTCGGGGGGGGGGGGGTGACAGGCGTTTTCATCAGTAACAATCGCTATACCCATCCAATCCCTGCTTTTGATGGAGGCTTAGATTACTATGGGATAGATGGTTATTGACAAGATGATTACTCAATTTTACTCTGCACTCCCTAGCACTCTGCACTCCCTAGCACGCTGCACTCCCTTGTCACTCTGCACTCCCTAGCACTTGCACTCCCTAGCACTCTGCACTCCCTAGCACTCCCTAGCACTCTGCACTCCCTAGCACTCTGCACTCCCTAGCACTCTGCACTCCCTAGTCACTCTGCACTCCCTAGCACTCCCTAGCACTGTGCACTCCCTAGCACTCTGCACTCTCTAGCACTCTGCACTCCCTAGCACTCCCTAGCACTCTGCACTCCCTAGCACTCTGCACTCCCAAGTCACTCTGCACTCTGCACTCCCTAGTCACTCTGCACTCCCTAGGCACTCTGCACTCCCTAGCTCTCTAGCACTCTGCCCCCCTAGCACCCTGCACTCCCTAGCACTCTGCACTCCCTAGCACTCTGCACTCCCTAGCACGCTGCACTCCCTTGCACTCCCTAGCACTCTGCACTCCCTAGTCACTCTGCACTCCCTAGTCACTCTGCACTCCCTCTCACTCTGCACTCCCTAGTCACTCTGCACTCCCTAGCACTCTGCACTCCCTAGCACTCCCTAGTCACTCTGCACTCCCTAGCACTCTGCACTCCCTAGCACTCAGCACTCCCTAGCACTCAGCACTCCCTTGCACTCCCTAGCACTCTGCACTCCCTAGCACTCTGCACTCCCTAGCACTCCCTAGCACTCTGCACTCCCTAGCACTCTGCACTCCCTAGCACTCTGCACTCCCTAGCACTCTGCACTCTGCACTCCCTAGCACTCTGCACTCCCTAGCACTCCCTAGCACTCTGCACTCCCTAGCACGCCCCACCCCAGCTCCACGAAAAAATGGCGGCCGCATTGCCGAGAAAAATAAATAAATAAACAACTGCCCAACGCCTGAATGACGTCACAAAGGGGCGGGATGAGAAAAATTCAACAGAAACGCCCACGAATCGCCTCCCAGAATGACGGACGCCTCGCTCTTCCAATGGCTAGCCTCCATTTATGGAGCTAGCCAATGGAACAGAGAGGCGGGACTTTTGTCCATACTAGTAAACAAAAGTTTTCGCCTTGCCCGAAAGTGCTGCGCAGCTTTCGGCGAGGCGAAACCTAAAAAGGAGTGGGAGGACCAGTACTGGGCATCACTTAAGGAGGCCAGTGATGGGAGGGATGCGGGTCGATTCTGGAACATTATAAGAGCAAAGAACAGTCGTTCTAGTGACCTCATCACTTGTAATATTACTGGTCAAACGTGGTTTGATCACTTTTCAAAACTGTATATTTGTCAACAGGGAGGTGAAAATGAGTTCTCTCCTCGTAGCCCCCAGGTACCCCCAGGAGAACCAGATAGATATCCTTTCACAGTTAAGTAGAAAAATGCGATTAGCCGCATTGTGCCCCAGAAGGCAGCCGGTCCAGATGGTATTCCCGGGGACCTGCTTCATTTTGATCTGCCCAAATTGAGGAAATGTATTCATACCTTACTTATCGCCATTGATAACGGTGCCGCAATTCCTGAATCGTGGAAGGGGGCTGAGGTCATCCCAACTTTTAAAAAGGGGCGCAGGGACGACCTCTCTAACTATCGCCCTATAAGCCTAATAGACTCCACCCAGAAAATTGTCGGGAAGGTGGTACTTGAAATACCTACAATGGACTGATGAAAATAAGATTCTCTCAGATTACCAAGCGGGATTCAGGGCTGGTACCGGGACAATGGAGCAGGCTTTTCGACTATTATTAATTTACTGGAAAGTGGTTGTTCTAGGCAAAGGCAGTCTTTATCTTGCGTTTATGGATTTAAATACTACCTTTGACCTGGTCCCTCGGGGAAGCTTATGGGGAGTGCTGTCCGATATGGGGATCCCCTCAAATATTCTGTCGTTCATCGTTCGTTCAAAAAGCTTTATTCAAAATGTAAAAACAATTCATAAAAGCATACAAGGCAATCACAATCATAAAAATTCATTCTGGTTACAATATAAAAAAAGGACCAATATTAAAAATCCATATGTAAAATGTTTTTAAAACAAGTGGGATGAGGCATTCAATTGGAGCAGATAAATAAAGCATGAAAGGGGCATCATCAATAATATACAACTTATTCGGAGGTAATTGTAGGAGAGAAGGGTCTGCAATCATATGATCACCCAGATTTTTGCTTTTTGCTTCACTGGTTTACGACTTTCCCTGGCTGTGGGCCTGCTAATCAGACCCACAGCCTAGCTGTTCTCTCTATTCCAAATTGTACCCAGGTACTGAATTGGCACTGGGCCCTCTCTTGTGTCCCTGTAACCAGGGCAGAGGTGTACCCAGAGGTCTCCCAGGGGCTGCAGCATGTATTATGCCACCCCTGAGCTGACTAACTAAAACAGACACAACTGGCTGCTTGACAGCTGGGGCAAGGTGGTGTACACACCCTTTGCTTTAGATATAGTATTCCTATATATAACCCTAAAATGGACACATATATTCCTATCAGTCACTCCTATGGCAGGCCTTATCAATCCTGAAGGCAGAGTGCTTGGAATAATGTGAGATGGTGCTCTGGCATGAGCTGAGCCCATTTGCAGCTTGCGGAACCAAGTCCTAATAGCTGTTCCATGATAACGCATACCATATACTCTTAAGTGCATTATAATCCTCGCGGTTATATGCCAACACTGGTATCGCTTTATCAAAACATGTCGAGTAAGGTGTCATACGAATTGGAATACTAACCCCTCGCCAATTTTGGCGACGGGGCTAGCATTCCACCCTTCTAGAGGGACACGACATGTATGTAGCTGTAACCCCGGTTAAAGTTAACTCAAGCCTCAGCTCCACAAAATGGATGCTGCCACCGAGACACAAGTCTGCCCTCCTGCTGCTGGGAGTCCTTCCAGCAACGGAGGCCTGGACAAAGGGTTTCCTGTCAGGGGCGGTGCCAGCACCATCCCAGACAGGGTTTTGTGTATCCCAGGTAGGCAGGGCTTTAGAGGAAGGTGACTGCAAGTGGCACCCCGGTGCTCACTATGCATAGGCCGGCTTGAACCAGTTCCAGGGGCACTCCAGCCCCTGATCTGGGGAAAAGCCCGGCAAAGGAGAGGGGTGTAACCACCCCCCTCCTAGTCCCACCCATAGGGCAGGACTTAGTCGCGTGCCAGCCCCCTTTCCCAGGATAAAGGTAGGAGCAGGCCCCCTTCCAAATTAGATCATCTATGAATCCTGAAACTACTTTCCATGAAAGGAACTCAAGACTTCTTCCTAAGATTTCTCCCTTGTGACTAAGGAGTAGTCACCCTGCAGCAGCAGGCACCATCCAAGCATCGCGGTCTGCTGTATGTCTCTCCTCCGGATCAAGACTGCCCAGCTCGACGAGAACCGGCTTCCCTGGCACCTCTGACCTCTACCTGCATCATCAGCCCAGCTGAGATTCGTGGGTGTGACGAGACCTCGAGGGACCGGCCATCTTCAAGACTGCACGACGCTTGTCCAGCACGACCACCGAGTGACCCTCGACTGAGTGCTTTGGGGTAAGAGAAGCCCCGACCCTGAGCAGCTCCAGCACCGAAGTTCAGCCCCCTTGCATCCACGAGATCTGCGTGGGGCCCTTCTGCTTTTTGCTGCTCACCGCGTTGTCCAGGTCACTTGCCCGTTGGCTAGTGACCCTCCAGACGACGTCCTACGTTTGTTTCACCGCTGGTCTAGCTCCTCTGGACTGGCCCTTGTCTCCTCTTGAAGGGGAACTTCCTAGGAACCTCCTGGTCCACCCCAGACGCCATTTTGTGTCACCGCGTGGGCTTGCCTTAGCCAAGGCTTGTTGCCTCCTTCACCGGATCCAGCATCGCCAGCAGCAGACATCCGACGTGGGACAGCTCGCAGACCTCCAGCCTGGTCGACATCAGCGCCCTGGTCCGTGCAGCAGCAGAATCCAGTGTCACCTCTTCACCTGGCTGAGTGACCTCGTCCGGTGCCATCCTGGTGCCCACCCAATCACTGGCTAGTGATTCAGAACTTGGTCCCCTCTGCTTACAGGTATCCTTCTTCAGCTGATCCAGCCCTTGTATCAGCCCGGAACATCTCCACTGGTCGCCTGCCAGCAACTTCCACTTCAGGCTCCTGGTTCATCAACAAAGAAACCCGACGACACTTGAACCCTATGCAGCTGCAGCCCCTGGGCTAGGCAAACCGAGTACCCCGGTGCTCCAGCATAGACCAACTCTCTAAGTGTCTAAAACCACTTTTGTTTTTGACCTACCTAGTCGGGTTCGCCCGAAAACACTAACTTTGCATTTACTAGGATCCATAGACTTTGTTCCGCATTACGCGTGAGAGTTCCCACTCTGCACACGACGTCCCTGGGCCTCCTGCTTCTAATCTAAGGGTTCAGCATTGTAGGCCTAGCGTTTCTACAGTCTATGAGAGTAGTACTTACCTGCTAGTAATTTCGCATTCCACTTGTATAGTATATGGTTTTTCGTGCCCCTCGGGCATTTGTGTAAATTGTGCGACTTTAAGTATTTCTTTAAGAGTTTTGTTGTGTGCTTAGCTCCCTGTCTCATAAAGAGCCAGGGTAGTCTTGTTATAAATAAATATATGTTTATTTTCATAACAACTTGTGTGGTGTCCTTTCACTTGGTGTTCAAGGGGTATATGTGATGGTAAAACAGCTGGCTTAACACGCCCTCTAGAGTTTAGCCTTAGACTGCTCGTATCCATGCTACTAGGATAGCTGGTCTATAAGGTTGACTTACAACCAATCATCAATAAGGGTTGTTTGGACTGATACAAAGTGCTCACTAGAATAGTGAACATTATATATCAGGCCAACTTCTCACATTGGTGAGCAGCGGTTGGGATTTGAGCTTGCTGTTGTTTTACCACACGTATCCTAAGAATATCATTTGAAAGATCACATAAGTACCAAGGTACATATAACTTAGCTTAGAATACTCTGAGTTCTACTGAACCAGCTGTTGTAGCTCCTAGGGCTTAGCACACCCTAAACTACAACTCTTAGCAAGGGATCAGTAGGCAAACAAATAGTGTAGGTAAGTGCACCACTTACACCTCACAAGAAAAGCATGTCTACCCATGGAGAGTCTTCAGAGACTCCCCTGGTGGTTGATGACCCTCCACAGGTCAAATCAAGATATGCAGCTCTCAGTTTCCAGGAGATGAGACAAGTGTGTACCTCCAGGAAACTGAAACAGGGGTCTAACCCCACCATTCCCTTTCTGATAGGTCTCTTAGAGACATATGATGCTAAGAAAGCTTCTCATACAGATGGGAATATGCCAGCCTTAGAGGGTACCCTTGGAGATCCAGACCTCCTTGACACTGAAAATGCAGTTGAGGAGGAAGAAGAGGAGCTCTCTGGGGATGAGGCAGACAACAGGTCTGAGTTAGTCAGCAGACTTACTAGGGCCAACTTAGACCTACTTAGGGAAGGATTGAGGTTCCGTGACGATTTTACACGTGTTTGTAACATTGTCGTAAATACATAATTCTGGTATCAGTGGACCGCAAATGATCCATTTAGTATATCCTGGTGTTTTCGCTATGCTACGAGCAAGAGCACTCCAGTTACAAACACATTTCTGTTCTACCCATGGCATCCATCTTAGAACACGGAAGCCATTTTGTATTCCTTGCCCTCACATAGTCAATGGACACACAATGACCTCTTTTCATTTAAGGACACGTAGGCTTTAGCCGGCGATTCACCTTGCGAGTGACACGTGCACCTTAGGCCAGCAACGCTGTGGCAGCATGACTCGGCAAGAGCTGCCTCCCCAGCCTGAGGCCAGTCCTGCTATACTGGTTCTTGTGTTCGTTGGCCTGATCATGATTAGGCGGCCGAAGCTGGTAACCGTGCCCATTTACGACCCACAAACATCTCTTATCCTGTCTTTCTATCTTCCACACCTGGCTCTGCTCCTTTCCTTCTGGGCCTTTATTAGGGGGAGGTAACGAAATTTACGATGAGGCGGTCCGGGTCTTGAATGAAGAATTGACATGGGATTATGATGGACTAGTGGGAACCCCTCATTCGTAATGTTTTGACATCAGATACTGTTGACGATTCCTGTGCAACGCCAAATATTTATTGTTTAAGACACGAATGTTTAGAACTGTGGTAACATGTAAAGAATTTGCCCCGAGCAGAATATTTAGTATATAAGGAACAACCCTCTTTGTACAAATTGAACAGGCTCCTAGACACTGCCCGCGTGCAGTTTCTGTGACTTCTGTGTCCCTGCAGTAATAAACCTTTGGTCTTTGACGCCACCATCGAGAAGCCCGTGTTTCTGTTTGTTTGTGCACCGAGACAGGTTGAACTCCGGGGTCTTCGGGTGTTGTCCCTGACACCTCTGGACGGAACCAAAAAGTCCAGAACTCCAATTGGCGCCCAACGTGGGGCGACGTCATTCGGTACCGGTCCAAAAGCCTGAAGAGTTCGAGGAGCTTCGTGTGAAGATTTCAGAGGGAGGCGCCCCACTTCATCGATCCCGGCATATCGCAAAAGTGGCCCCGACGTTCTCTTCCGCGAGGGTTCCCGTTCAGACGGCTGCAGTGGTCCGTTGCCTTGACCGTCGCCCTGTCTTGGACCCGAGGTGCAGTCCTTAGTACGGCGAGACGTGACGGGTTTCTCCTTGGTGACGTCTTCAGTACCTCAGTTAAGTATTTTGTGAGGGTTGCTCCTGTTTGGATAATCCTTTTAGTTCTCAGTTCAGTTCAGTTCTGTAAGATTATCACTGGTTATTCTGGTTACGATAATCCTTCTGTTCAGTTCAGGTATCGATACATTTGTCAGTTCTGGTAGGCCTAAGTTCTTGGTTCGAGTGCGCATCTTTTCTGTTTGTGTCTTGTTTGTTTTGTGTTCCGGATTATAAAATGGTAAGTCGGAAAAATTGTATGTTGTCTTGTTTTAGTTGCAACAGTGATTCCCAGTTGGAAGACTCGTGTTTGGTTCCTCCGATTGGAACTCCCCTTTATGATCTATATTGCAAATTTGGTGTGGGCCCTATCTCTTATAACGAGGTATGGATCCGCTTCACAGAGAAAGATGGTGTCCTTAGTTGGCCACTACATGGTAGTTTTGAACCTGAAGTTCTCGATAATCTAGAAAGAAGGTTGTTTAAGAAGAAAGCCCGGCCGGCAATGTTTGATTCTTTCCGTTATTGGCGAAAAGAATCTAAACAGAGAGAAATTAAAAAGTTGAAGAAAGAACAGAAAGAGCAAGAGTTGACTTTAGAACAGTCTGCTAGGCAGCTGCAACTCAACGAGTCTGAGAAAGCGATGGAGGTGGCCGATAGAGAGCGTAATTTAGCGATAGACAAGTGCTATCCTGCTTTACCATCGAGTACGGCTAAGATAGTAGAGGACCCTGAAAAGGATCCCCTGTTGTCTTACTTGTTACGATCACCCCCACCGTATGCACAGGGTGCTACGGCTCCACCTATACCGAATGTTCAATTACCGGTTGCTGGACAACCTGGTGTTCCCGCTCCCCTGAATCAAGTTCCTGTACCTCCTGTGGTCAATATTAATGTTCCTTCGACAACCCCTCTTCTAGGGTTGCCGGCTTCTTTACCTATGCCTGTGTCGCTCACACCTGCTACTTCACAAGCTATTTTTCCTGCTACTCCTACTGTTCCTAATCTATCTGTTCCAACTGCTACTCTATTTACTGCTTCTGCTAATATTATGACTCCGCTTTCTGTTCGTCGGAGAATCACTGATTCTGTCTCCAATATTCTATCTCCCTTCTATAAAACTCTGATTAAGACTCCTACCTCTGACTCTGTACAGAGGCGTAGTCAGCTTCCCAGTACTGAAGAAAGAGGAATATTAGATTCCACTGCTCTTAGATGGGTTTCGAAAGTTGGAAGATATAATGTACAAGATGTATTAGATACATTTATGCAATGGAATGAACCGACACAACGATATGTGTTCGATGAAATGTGTTTCCTTCTACGTGAGGAATTGGAAGAGGATGACCCTGAATCAAATCTAGAAGAATTAATTAATGTTCAGAAAGAGTTTGCTGCAGGTATGATAGTTGGACAAAATATAAAAGAAGCGATGGAACTGGTTCTAAGTTATAGGACCGACTCATCCCTTCGTTCACCAAGAGAGTTAGGGAAACGCAGTACGAAACAAAATCGTCAATACCCAATGAGAGAGGTTCCACCAATTTGGCGTGAAGCTGTGCAAGCTAATGTAAACCTTGGTATTGCAGCCGCTCCGGCCCAATTCCAGAGAGTATGGATACATATTCCATGGAAGCGAGCTGAAGTATTAGCAGTGAAACAGGCCTTGCCAGATCCACGTAAAAATCCTGCAGGGTACTACAAAGAGTTGGCTCAAACGGTTGACGCTTGTGTATTGAATCTTGCTGACATAGATCTGCTATTTGGTAATGTAGTACCGCAACCAATTTGGGCTAAAATTCGTAAAGAGAATCATCCAGTTGCCCTAGGTGGTGACTGGGCAGCTATAATTGCAGCGGATGGTCAACAAATAGGTGGTTCCAAACCAGAACCCCTAATTGCTAATTTGCCTGGTAGAATAATCGATTTAATGAAAACCCTGATGCCAGCATTGCGCGTTAACTGGGACAAATTGTCCGCGTGCAAACAGAAGAAAGACGAAAGCGTCTCAGACTTTTTCACAAGATTCGAGGAGACTTTCGTGGATCATAGTGGTCAGGATATGAGCACAGAAGGAGGCCAGAGATTATTTGTTGATAAATTTGTGCACAATCTGTTGCCAGAACTTAGTGGTAAATTAAAGAATTCTGAAAGTGCGTAGGCTGTCTCTACGACTGCGCAAATACTTGCGACTGCCCAGTACTATGAAAATAGGGATAAAGAAGAGAAGGAAAAATCAGATAAAAAGACGAAAGATCTAAAAACTAAAGTACTTTTACAGCAAGCTTATCCGCCTCGCACGAATCAGACGAATATGCAGCAAGGGTCATATCAAAGAACGGAATATAATTTTCAAAGACCACAATACCAATGGAATCAATGTGCTTATTGCAAAGTGGAAGGTCATTAATTCCACAGTTTCCTGTGGTTCCAGACATTACTGCATTGTTAACGTTGATTCCTGCTACAGCAGCATGGTTTTCGGTTGTCAACTTGAAAAATGCCTTTTTCAGCATTCCGATAGCCGAAGAAAGCAGAGATATCTTCGGTTTCTCTCTAGGAGGACGAAGCTTTAGGTTTAAACGCGCTCCACAAGGCTATTGTGAAAGCCCATCCATTTACAGTCAAGCATTAAAAAGCCAGTTAGACTCCTTCGTATTTCCTCTTGGTTCTGCTTTAATACAATATGTCGATGATCTTTTAGTGGCTGCTGATGACAAGGAAACTTGCAAAACAGCTACGATTTCCTTATTGCATCACTTGTCAGATTTGAATCACAAGGTGTCACCTTCAAAAATGCAATACTGCTGCCAAGAAGTGACCTACCTAGGTCATCTCTTGTCAAAGGAGGGAAGGAAGTTGACCCCAGAGAGAATAAAAGCAATTACACAGATGAATGTTCCTAGCACGCAGAGAGAAGTATGTGCCTTTTTAGGTATTACCTCATATTGTAGGCAATGGATCCCAAATTTTTCTCTTTTAGCAAAACCATTGGTAGCTTTGACTGGGAAAGGTGTTCCGAGTCCGGTACCTTGGTCTGCAGAATGTCAGCAGAGTTTTTCTGAATTACGAAATGCACTGTGTTCAGCACCTGTATTGGGTACACCCGACTACAGTAAGCCATTCACGCTCTATGTGCACGAGAGAGAAGGTTGTGCATTGAGTGTTTTGACGCAGAAATTTGGTGATAAACAACGCCCTTGTGCGTATTTTTCATCAACATTAGATCCAGTAGCTAGAGCGTTGCCTAGTTGCTTGAGAGCTACAGCCGCAGCTGCAGCTTCCATTCGACAATCTGCTGGTTTAGTAATGAACAATATGCTAGTGGTTATGGTTCCTCATGCGGTGGATACACTCATGAACCGAACCAAGACGCAACACCTTACCAGTGCTAGATTATCAGGTTATGAACTGACACTGTTAGCTAGTCATATTCAGATCAAAAGATGCAATGTATTGAATCCAGCAACATTGTTGCCGACTAGCCAAGAGTCGAGTGATTCCGAACCACACGACTGTTATTTCAAAACTGAGGAAGAAACAAAAGGACGAATTGATCTAAAAAACACTCCGTTGTCAGATCCAGATGGCACGCTGTATGTTGATGGGTCTTGCTTCAAATTGGAGAATGGTGATGTGACTGCTGCTTATGCAGTAACGACCTTGAGTACGATTGTGGAGACTGCAAGAGTGAGTCAGAATTCTGCCCAGGCTGCAGAATTGATCGCGCTAACAAGAGCGTGCGTTTTAGCTAAGGGAAAGAGAGTGAATGTGTTCACAGATAGTCAGTACGCGTTCGGCGTGGCCCATAGTTTTGGCCGTTTGTGGAAAGAGAGAGGTTTCATTACGTCCCATGGGACTAAGATTCAACATGGTCAGCTAGTTAATGACTTGTTGGAATCTCTAACCTTGCCGACTGAAGTTGCGATTGTGAAATGCAGTGCTCATAAGGCAATCACAGATGATGTTGGTCGTGGGAATGCTTTTGCCGATGAGACTGCAAAACAGACAGCTAGAAATATGATGAGTAGAATGTATGTTGCAACATCTGCAAGATGGATTTCTGAGTCTGGAATGTGTGAAGACACAGTGGAAAGCGTGAAGGAAATTCAGAAAGAGGCGACTGAGGAGGAAAAACTTGCATGGAGAGAGAGCACGGGTAAATTGGACTCGAGTGGGTGTTGGATTGACTTGTCAGAACAACAGTGTTGGATGTTGCCTGATGCGTATGTGCTTGCAGTAGTGACGATGGCACATGGAACAGCGCACATCAGTTCAAAAGGGATTTGTAAGATGTTGGCTCCGGTCTGGAAGAATGATGGGATTAGTAAGTGTGCAGAGAGAGTGGTGAGAAATTGTATGGTATGCTTGATGCATAATCCTGGCAAGGGAATCCCCACACCTGCAGGTCACTTCGCTCCTCCTTCCTGCCCCTTCGAAGTGATCCAGCTAGACTTCATTCACATGGATCGTTGTAATAACCTGAAATACGTCCTAGTGGTAGTTTGTGCTTTCTCCGGATGGATCGAAGCATACCCGCTAAAGGACAATACTGCCTTATCCACTGCCAAAATTCTTCTTAAAGAATACTTCCCCAGATACGGAATGCCACGGATTGTATGGTCAGATAACGGAAGTGAGTTCGTAGGGAAAGTTATGCAGAGTGTGTGTGCCGGCCTAGGGATTAGACAGAAGTTTCATAGTGCGAATCATCCCCAGTCCGCGGGTTTAGTCGAGGGTTACAATGGCACCCTTAAACTGAAACTTGCTAAGATACAAGCATCCACGGGTTTGTCCTGGCCAGACGCATTGCCGTTGGCTTTGCTATCAACAAGAGCAACCGTACATTCTAGAGTAGGGCTTAGTCCTTATGAAATAGTTTTTGGTCGTCCTGCAAATGTTTGGGGGGTACCTAGACCAAAAGAATTCAAGCAGCTGGAATACCCAATGTTAATTGATTACCTTTTCGACTTGACTGCTAAATTGAGTCTTATTCACCAACAGGTTTTCGATGCATTGCCAAAGCCACCGGAGAGTCCAGGCCATCAGCTGAAACCGGGTGATCAGGTGGTCATCAAAAATTTTGCAAGAACGAAAAATCTTCAGCCCAGATTCATTGGCCCTTTCCAAGTCCTACTAGCAACGAGAACTGCTATTCGTGTGGCCGGAAGGAAAAACTGGATCCATACGACACATGTCAAACGTGTGCCTCTGCCACTTCCTTACGACAACTGGGTAAAGAAAGGAATCGGTGCCTCTGAAACGGAACAAGTCCCCAGGTTCATACCTTTCAGCGATGCAGAACTGATCACGGATTCACCAAATTCTGACTCTCCTCCTGAAACTGCTCTTTTGAACGCTGAACATTTGCCATCTGCGAACGTGAACATTGCAACGTCAGTTGAAAATACATTGTTTCCAGATCAGACAGCTCCTGCAAAACTGAGATACAACTTGCGACCTCGCAATATGGACAAATAAAGCAGGAAACTGCCTATTTTCAGATTTGAATTTTCTATACATTTGCCTCCAGCCAGGAAGTTTGCTAATACTTTGTATTGTTTCTTTTTGTTTTAAAATTGCCTTGCCGTCTGGGTAGCCGTAGGGTCGTGGCTGTGTGCCTAGTTGAATCTGCGGGGGTCAGACACAAGGTCGATCTTTCTGTTAGTTCTGGGAACTCCCAGGGCTGATAGAAGCATTTTCATCTACGTACACATCATCAGTGGTCGCGAACGGTCGTAGAAGATGGAGCTTCCTGAGCTGCAACGAGAAAATGTAATTTATGTTCGCAGAAATAGACTGTACAGAATACTTCACAGCAAATGCTTTCTAATGCAATGTGCAGTTACATTTTTAATTGTTTTGATAACGTTGGTGGGTGGAATCGTCTTTGGTGTACATTTGATTTTTATGCCAGTAACTACAGTACCTCCCCTTGATCCTACTACTTCTACGGTTTCTTCTATGCATTCTTTTCACTCATTTCCTGAACACGAACAAGCTCGACGCTCAGAATTTATTAACAATACATTTGTACAGCTCTTGCACCAACACCAACTGGTAGTTAATACTACAGACTGCTGGGTGTGCGGCTTGATACCTCACACTATGGATAAAGGCATTCCCTATTTAGTCTTGCCTTTTAGCTACAATGGATCATTTCAGGCCTTTCAGACCATTTTTTCATATGCCCTTGAAACCTATCCTCCGCGTCCACCACGGTCCACTAAATACAACTCAGCCAACAAAGCTTTAGTCCAGGGAATTATTGACATGATTAAAGACGTCAATAATACTCCATCTTACCCTAGAGATGAATTACGGGTGTATTTGAGTTGGAACTCTACAGAGTATCGCCTTAGTTTGGGAGAAAGCAAGCGTAAAAGCTCCACTTCAGTTTGGGTCGTGCCTCACCGAGGTCAGGTCTGTTTGCAAGGAAATGGGAGAAATCTGAGAGCTCAACTAGGAAGGAGTGAGTGCGTTGAGACTTACGTATTTCCGTCTAACTCCTCCCCTGCCTTTCTGACTGCTAGGGGTACCTACTTCTTCTGTCAGGACAGAGCTTATACATGGCTGCCTGCTGACTTCTCAGGTTCATGTTATATTGCTCGATTGTTACCTCCGACATACACTGCTTCTTCAGATTATCACAAGACCAGAGTAGCAAGAGGTGTCTTCAGCAAGGAAGATACCGCTGGTCAAGAAGCTGGAGACTTTTTCAAAGGTTTCCTTCCGTTTTGGGGGCCTATGGCCAATAGTAGAAATCTACGTCAACTAACACGGGTAGTTGAATCTACTATTACAGAAACTGCTGGTGCCCTTAGTAACTTAACAGCTGAGCTTCAGGCGGATCGTCTCATGACGTTGCAGAACCGTATGGTTCTAGACGTAATACTTGCAGATCGAGGTGGGGTATGCAGAATGATCCAATCGAGCTGCTGTGTCTTTATTCCAAATAATGCTCCAACAGTCTATGAAGCAATCTCTAAGCTACACAAGATTTCCGACTCTATACACATAGATAAGGGAAACTGGTCCTTCATGGAGTGGTTTTGGACTCTGGTATCAGCGTGGGGATGGAAGGTTCTGATGGTCATTGGTGTCGTCCTAGTATTTCTGTTCTCGTGCTGTCTTATTATCCAATGTGGTCCCGCTCTGTGTAGTCTCTGTGCTGCAACCTGTTTCAGAAAACCACCTGCATTAGGAGAAAAGGCACGAGACAGGATGATGATACAACAACATGTCACTGACCTAATGAGCATAGAATTAGACTCTGACTCTGATATAAACTGAGTAATTGCCTATGTAAGGGCAAAAGGAGGGTCTGAGGTTCCGTGACGATTTTACACGTGTTTGTAACATTGTCGTAAATACATAATTCTGGTATCAGTGGACCGCAAATGATCCATTTAGTATATCCTGGTGTTTTCGCTATGCTACGAGCAAGAGCACTCCAGTTACAAACACATTTCTGTTCTACCCATGGCATCCATCTTAGAACACGGAAGCCATTTTGTATTCCTTGCCCTCACATAGTCAATGGACACACAATGACCTCTTTTCATTTAAGGACACGTAGGCTTTAGCCGGCGATTCACCTTGCGAGTGACACGTGCACCTTAGGCCAGCAACGCTGTGGCAGCATGACTCGGCAAGAGCTGCCTCCCCAGCCTGAGGCCAGTCCTGCTATACTGGTTCTTGTGTTCGTTGGCCTGATCATGATTAGGCGGCCGAAGCTGGTAACCGTGCCCATTTACGACCCACAAACATCTCTTATCCTGTCTTTCTATCTTCCACACCTGGCTCTGCTCCTTTCCTTCTGGGCCTTTATTAGGGGGAGGTAACGAAATTTACGATGAGGCGGTCCGGGTCTTGAATGAAGAATTGACATGGGATTATGATGGACTAGTGGGAACCCCTCATTCGTAATGTTTTGACATCAGATACTGTTGACGATTCCTGTGCAACGCCAAATATTTATTGTTTAAGACACGAATGTTTAGAACTGTGGTAACATGTAAAGAATTTGCCCCGAGCAGAATATTTAGTATATAAGGAACAACCCTCTTTGTACAAATTGAACAGGCTCCTAGACACTGCCCGCGTGCAGTTTCTGTGACTTCTGTGTCCCTGCAGTAATAAACCTTTGGTCTTTGACGCCACCATCGAGAAGCCCGTGTTTCTGTTTGTTTGTGCACCGAGACAGGTTGAACTCCGGGGTCTTCGGGTGTTGTCCCTGACACCTCTGGACGGAACCAAAAAGTCCAGAACTCCAGGATCTGGGGGACCACCAGTACTGACCCTAATAAGGCCTAACCTTGGAGTTAGAAGGGATAGATCTCATTCTAGGGACTCCAATAGATCTCTGCACTCTAATGCCTCTTCTCAGAGGAGAAGGATTTCTCCCCAGAGGAGATTTACTTCCCCTCAGAGAAGAGAACATGAAGCTAGGATGAAACAGGCTAATCTGAGGATTGAAAGGGAAGAACTTGCCCTGGCCAAAGAGAAGCTTGCCTTTGCTAGAGAACAGCAGATGAGTGGGGTAGCCCCCACTGGTGGCAGCAATCTCCCTAGAGATAAAGAAAGGAGTTTAGATACTAAACACCTGAGTAAGATAGTGCCCCCCTTTAAACAAGGGGATGACATCCACAAATGGATGGCTGCTCTGGAGAGGGCCTGCACTGTCCAGTGCATCCCCCAGAGTCAGTGGGCAGCTATACTGTGGCTCTCCTTTGAAGGCAAAGGTAGAGATAAGCTCCTCACTACTAGAGTTGAGGATGCTAACAATTACCAAGTCCTGAAAAATACACTGGTTGATGGGTTTGGCTTAACCACTGAGCAGTACAGGTTGCTGTTCAGGGATACCCAGAAAATTCAGTCTCAGGATTGGTCTGACTTTGTGGATTGTGCCACTAAGGCTTTGGAAGGCTGGTTGCTGGGCAGTAAGGTTACTGATTATACAGGGTTGTACAATCTGATCATGAGAGAGCAGTTGTTGCATCAGCACCTTGTTGACTCAGATCTGACCTCTCCCCAAGAATTGGGAAAGAAGGCAGACAGATGGGTCAGAACAAGGGTCAAGCAGAACCAGACTCAGAACCAAGGTGGTCAGAAGAAAGCAGACCAAAAGGGTAGTAACAAGAGTGAACAAAATGACCAGAAGTCTTCAACAGGTCCCCAACAAACCAAAGAGGGTGGGGGTCAGGCTTCACAGCAGAAAAAGAAGACTCAAGAAGGCCAGTCAAAAAGGTGGTGCCAGTACTGTAAAAGTAAGTCTCACTGGTTTAGTGAGTGCACCAAAAGAGGAGGGAAAACTCCTACCACTACAGCCCCTAAGGCAACTGCACCCCCTAGTACAGTCAGTAGTGGTAGTGCACCTCCCAAGGGAATAGTTGGGTTAACCTTGGGAACTGAGGGGTCTGACAACTTAGTTGGCACACTCACTCAGGCTGTCCTTGTCTGTACAGGGGATGTGGGTATATCCCCTGATGCCAGTCCCAATACTTTGGGCAAATACAGGCAGACACCTTTAATTAATGGAAAGATGGCTCAGGCCTACAAGGACACTTGTGCCAGTGTCACAATGGTGACACCTAACTTTGTCTTCCCTGGACAGATCATGCCAGGTGCAGATTACCTGGTGACCAATGCCAGCAATGTCACTACCAATCACAGTATGGCAATTGTTGATTTCTCCTGGGGAGGGGTGAGTGGCCCAAAGAAGGTTGCGGTTAGTTCAGACCTCCCAGTAGAATGTTTGTTGGGCAATGATTTGGAAACATCCCTATGGTCAGAAGTGGAGCAGAGGACTCACATGGAAATGTTAGGCTTGCCAGCACATGTCCTTGCTGTGACTAGGTCACAGGCCAAAAGATGCCCCACTGAACAGGTGCTGGTTCCTGGAACAATGGACCAGACACCTCCCACGAAGAGGAGCAGTAGGGTTAAGGCATTGCCTTCCCCCTTGCCCCAGGTTGAGGATCAAGTCTCTGAGGAGGCTGACCTCAAGGAACTGAGGGAAACTGAGCCTAAAGAGCTTGAACCTGATCAGGTTGAGTTTCTGGGCTCAGGGGGACCCTCCAGAGCAGACCTGGGGAAGGCACAGTTAGACTGCCCCTCACTTGAACCCCTCAGACAGCAGGCTGCTGTTGAGGCTGCAAGGAATGCCACAGGTACCCACAAGGTATACTGGGATGATGGACTCCTGTACTCTGAGTCAAGAGACCCCAAGCCTGGTGCAACCAGGAGGCTGGTCATCCCCTTGTCTCAGAGAGGTTTCCTTCTTACCTTGGCCCATGAAATTCCCCTTGCAGGTCACTTAGGCCAGAACAAGACGTGGGACAGACTTGTCACACACTTTCACTGGCCCCACATGAATGAAGATACCAAGGAGTTTTGTCGCTCCTGTCACCTGCCAAGCCAGTGGTAAGTCAGGTGGCCCAACAAAGGCCCCCCTCATACCACTGCCTGTGGTGGGGGTACCCTTTGAGAGAGTGGGGATTGACATTGTTGGTCCAATGGAACCCCAGACAGCATCAGGGCACAAGTTTATACTGGTGGTAGTGGATCATGCCACCAGGTATCCTGAAGCTATACCCCTTAGGACCACTACAGCACCTGTTGTGGCAAGAGCCCTAATTGGAGTGTTCTCCAGAGTGGGCTTCCCTAAGGAGGTTGTCTCTGACAGAGGTGCAAACTTCATGTCAGGATATCTGACTGCAATGTGGAAGGAATGTGGTGTCAACTATACGTTCACCATACCCTATCACCCACAGTGCAATGGGCTTGTTGAGAGATTCAACAGGACCCTTAAAGGGATGATTCATGGACTACCTGAACCTCTCAGGAGAAGATGGGATGTCCTGACACCCTGCCTCTTGTTTGCTTACAGAGAGGTCCCACAGAAGGGGGTTGGCTACAGCCCTTTTGAGCTTCTGTTTGGGCATCCTGTAAGAGGACCCCTTTGTTTGGTAAAGGAAGGATGGGAGAGACCTCTCAAAAAGCCTGGAACAAACATTGTGGACTATGTACTTGGTCTCCGCTCCAGGATGGCTGAGTATATGGAAAAGGCATCTAAAAACCTTGAGGCAAGCCAAGAACTCCAAAAAGCTTGGCATGACCAAAAGGCTGTCCTGACTGTGTACAAGCCTGGACAGAAGGTGTGGGTGCTGGAGCCAGTGGCCCCAGCAGCACTCAAAGACAAATGGTCTGGGCCCCACACAATCATTGAGCAAAAGGGAGAGGTCACCTACCTGGTGGACCTTGGAACTCCCAGGAGCCCCCTCAGGGTGCTCCATGTAAACAGGCTCAAGGCATATGTCGACAGGAAGGACATGGGCTTGCTCATGGCCACAGATGAGGGACAGGAGGAAGAGTGTGACCCTCTCCCAGACCTGCTCACTCAGAATCCTGATGATGGGTCAGTAGATGGTGTTGTCTTTTGTGGCAGCCTCTCTGAACATCAGCAACAGGATTGTAGACAGGTTCTGCAATCCTTTAGACATATGTTCTCTCTGACCCCCAGTCAAACTGATTGGTGTACCCATGAAGTTGACACTGGGGACAGCCTGCCTGTCAAGAGTAAAATCTACAGACAGCCTGATCATGTCAGAGACTGCATCAAGTCAGAAGTGTAGAAAATGTTGGAGCTGGGAGTCATTGAGCCCTCAGATAGCCCTTGGGCTAGCCCAGTAGTTCTAGTGCCAAAGCCTCACACCCAGGGTGGTAAGAAAGAGATGAGGTTTTGCGTAGACTACAGAGGACTCAATGCAGTCACTAAGACTGATGCCCACCCAATACCAAGAGCAGATGAACTTATAGATAGATTGGCTTCTGCCAACTACTTAAGTACATTTGACCTGACAGCTGGGTATTGGCAAATCAGGTTAGCTGAGGAGGCCAAGCCCAAGACAGCATTTTCTACCCCTGGTGGGCATTATCAATTTGTGGTAATGCCCTTTGGTTTGAAAAATGCACCTGCCACCTTCCAAAGGCTGGTGAATCAAGTTCTCACTGGGTTGGATGACTTCTGTGCAGCATATCTTGATGATATAGCTGTCTTTAGTTCCACCTGGGAGGATCACCTGGTCCACCTGAGGAAAGTGTTAGAGGCACTGCAAAAGGCAGGTCTCACTATCAAGGCCACTAAGTGCCAGATAGGGCAGACACAGGTTGTATACCTGGGCCACCTTGTAGGTGGAGGCTAGGTTCAACCCTTGGAGAGCAAGATACAGGCCATCAAGGACTGGGCTCCTCCAACCACCCAGACTCAGGTTCGAGCTTTCTTGGGCCTGACTGGTTACTATAGGAAATTTGTCAAGAATTATGGGTCCATTGTGACTCCACTTAATGACCTGACAAGTAAAAAGATGCCAAAGAAAGTTCAGTGGACAGCAAGCTGTCAGAAAGCATTCAATGACCTAAAGCAGGCCATGTGCACAGCACCTATCCTAAAGAGTCCAGACTACTCCAAAACATTCATTGTCCAAACAGATGCTTCTGAGTTGGGTGTGGGAGCTGTTCTATCTCAGCTGAATTTTGATGGTAACGACCAGCCCATTGCTTTTATTAGCAGAAGGCTGACCCCCAGAGAGAAAAATTGGTCAGCTATTGAGAGGGAGGCCTTTGCTGTGGTGTAGGCCCTGAAAAAGTTGAGGTCATACTTGTTTGGCACTCACTTTAAGATTCAGACCGACCATAAGCCCCTCTTATGGCTAAATCAGATGAAGGGTGAAAACCCCAAACTACTTAGGTGGTCCATTTCCCTACAGGGGATGGATTTTACAGTGGGGCATAGACCTGGTACTGATCATGGCAATGCTGATGGGCTCTCCAGGTATTTCCACTTAGAGCAAGAAGACTCACCTGGTCAAGGTTAGCTTATTGTCCCAAAGTTTGGGGGGGGTCATGTAGGAGAGTAGGGTCTGCAATCCTATGATCACCCAGATTTTTGCTTTTTGCTTCACTGGTTTACGACTTTCCCTGGCTGTGGGCCTGCTAATCAGACCCACAGCCTAGCTGTTCTCTCTATTCCAAATTGTACCCAGGTACTGAATTGGCACTGGGCCCTCTCTTGTGTCCCTGTAACCAGGGCAGAGGTGTACCCAGAGGTCTCCCAGGGGCTGCAGCATGTATTATGCCACCCCTGAGCTGACTAACTAAAACAGACAACTGGCTGCTTGACAGCTGGGGCAAGGTGGTGTACACACCCTTTGCTTTAGATATAGTATTCCTATATCTAACCCTAAAATGGACACATATATTCCTATCAGTCACTCCTATGGCAGGCCTTATCAATCCTGAAGGCAGAGTGCTTGGAATAATGCGAGATGGTGCTCTGGCATGAGCGGAGCCCGTTTGCAGCTTGCGGAACCAAGTCCTAATAGCTGTTCCATGATAACGCATACCATATACTCTTAAGTGCATTATAATCCTCGCGGTTATATGCCAACTCTGGTATCGCTTTATCAAAACATGTCGAGTAAGGTGTCATACGAATTGGAATACTAACCACTCGCCAATTCTGGCGACGGGGTTAGCATTCCACCCTTCTAGAGGGACACGACATGTATGTAGCTGTAACCCCGGTTAAAGTTAACTCAAGCCTCAGCTCCACAAAATGGATGCTGCCACCGAGACACAAGTCTGCCCTCCTGCTGCTGGGAGTCCTTCCAGCAATGGAGGCCTGGACAAAGGGTTTCCTGTCAGGGGCGGTGCCAGCACCATCCCAGACAGGGTTTTGTGTATCCCAGGTAGGCAGGGCTTTAGAGGAAGGTGACTGCAAGTGGCACCCCGGTGCTCACTATGCATAGGCCGGCTTGAACCAGTTCCAGGGGCACTCCAGCCCCTGATCTGGGGAAAAGCCCGGCAAAGGAGAGGGATGTAACCACCCCCCTCCTAGTCCCACCCATAGGGCAGGACTTAGTCGCGTGCCAGCCCCCTTTCCCAGGATAAAGGTAGGAGCAGGCCCCCTTCCAAATTAGATCATCTTTGAATCCTGAAACTACTTTCCACGAAAGGAACTCAAGACTTCTTCCTAAGATTTCTCCCTTGTGACTAAGGAGTAGTCACCCTGCAGCAGCAGGCACCATCCAAGCATCGCGGTCTGCTGTAAGTCTCTCCTCCGGATCAAGACTGCCCAGCTCGATGAGAACCGGCTTCCCTGGCACCTCTGACCTCTACCTGCATCATCAGCCCAGCTGAGATTCGTGGGTGTGACGAGACCTCGAGGGACCGGCCATCTTCAAGACTGCACGACGCTTGTCCAGCACGACCACCGAGTGACCCTCGACTGAGTGCTTTGGGGTAAGAGAAGCCCCGACCCTGAGCAGCTCCAGCACCGAAGTTCAGCCCCCTTGCATCCACGAGATCTGCGTGGGACCCTTCTGCTTTTTGCTGCTCACCGCGTTGTCCAGGTCACTTGCCCGTTGGCTAGTGACCCTCCAGACGACGTCCTACGTTTGTTTCACCGCTGGTCTAGCTCCTCTGGACTGGCCCTTGTCTCCTCTTGAAGGGGAACTTCCTAGGACCCTCCTGGTCCACCCCAGACGCCATTTTGTGTCACCGCGTGGGCTTGCCTTAGCCAAGGCTTGTTGCCTCCTTCACCGGATCCAGCATCGCCAGCAGCAGACATCCGACGTGGGACAGCTCGCAGACCTCCAGCCTGGTCGACATCAGCGCCCTGGTCCGTGCAGCAGCAGAATTCAGTGTCACCTCTTCACCTGGCTGAGTGACCTCGTCCGGTGCCATCCTGGTGCCCACCCAATCACTGGCTAGTGATTCAGAACTTGGTCCCCTCTGCTTACAGGTATCCTTCTTCAGCTGATCCAGCCCTTGGATCAGCCGGGAACATCTCCACTGGTCGCCTGCCAGCAACTTCCACTTCAGGCTCCTGGTTCATCAACGAAGAAACCCGACGACACTTGAACCCTATGCAGCCGCAGCCCCTGGGCTAGGTAAACCGAGTACCCCGGTGCTCCAGCGTAGACCAACTCTCTAAGTGTCTAGAACCACTTTCGTTTTTGACCTACCTAGTCGGGTTCGCCCGAAAACACTAACTTTGCATTTACTAGGATCCATAGACTTTGTCCCGCATTACGCGTGAGAGTTCCCACTCTGCACACGACGTCCCTGGGCCTCCTGCTTCTAATCTAAGGGTTCAGCATTGTAGGCCTAGCGTTTCTACAGTCTATGAGAGTAGTACTTACCTGCTAGTAATTTCACATTCCACTTGTATAGTATATGGTTTTTCGTGCCCCTCGGGCATTTGTGTAAATTGTGCGACTTTAAGTATTTCTTTAAGAGTTTTGTTGTGTGCTTAGCTCCCTGTCTCATAAAGAGCCAGGGTAGTCTTGTTATAAATAAATATATGTTTATTTTCATAACAACTTGTGTGGTGTCCTTTCACTTGGTGTTCAAGGGGTATATGTGATGGTAAAACAGCTGGCTTAACACGCCCTCTAGAGTTTAGCCTTAGACTGCTCGTATCCATGCTACTAGGATAGCTGGTCTATAAGGTTGACTTACAACCAATCATCAATAAGGGTTGTTTGGACTGATACAAAGTGCTCACTAGAATAGTGAACATTATATATCAGGCCAACTTCTCACAGTAATGGCTCGTCTTATTTTCATTATTACAGTATTAATCGTGTAGTGATCTTCCAGGGACCGCAATTTATTATATGCTTCTCTCGATTTTCTTATGCCCCATTTTAACAAAAGAGGCCTAAGTATTTGTCGCCTTGGGTATAGATATAAAGTGCAATATAAAGTGCAGTGAATGTTGGATTGAAATGATGTCTCATCACAGGGGCAGATGAGTTTGATCTTGGACCAATCATTACTTCTTGGGAGAGTAATAAATCTAAAAAATGTTTCAAGTCGAAAAGATGTTAAAATCCTACGATCGAAAAAGGATTGATCAACAACAAGATACAGCTGGATGTTACTATGCAAAGTCACTTCATCGTGATTTATAACTGATATCTTGGACCTTTGGCTTTTCCACCTAATCGATTCACAGTGTTCGACCAGAGATCTTTTTAGGCTGGATCTGGAAACAAAGTCCATTGAAAGTGGATTAGAGAAATATTCTGGGTGTCCAATATCGGAGCAAAATTTCTTAATGTAGGTGAGCCATGTGATGTGTTTTACCCCACTACATTGCAGACAGTCCTCTACTACAGCTCTGTTCAATGTTGTGGCAGGATTAGTCCAGATGTTATGCCACAATAGGATTGGTGCCATTCTGATGCTATCCGAGATATGTTGTATGGCAAGCTCTGCGTGGAGTACGTATATTGATGTACTAGGGGGCATTGCCAAAACATACCTTAAGAATGTATTCTCTATTCGTTGAATAGCTTCCACGGTCTGTGTCCCCCATAGCCCTGCGCCATAGGTGCCAATGGAGACACATTTAGATTTATAGATTTGAAGAAGCTCCCTAGGTGGCCTTGATCCAATCTTCTTCGCAAAGTTTAAAAATGCTCCTGTTGCTTTTGTAAACGCCAACGGTCTTGCTTTTACTGCAGGTTTCCAGTCACCTTGTCTGTCCATATGTACCCCCAAATAAAAAATATCTGCTAAATCAACACATTTGTTGTCCAAAGTTATATTACATGGTGCTCTGGATTTCCTTGGGCCACAAGACATAGTGAAGGTCTTGGAAACATTTATAGATAGCCCCCTGTTACTCATATATTCAGAAAGGAGTAGTTTCTGTCCTGTAACTCCAGTTCAGTAGTAGGGGTATCTCTGTTATAGTCATAATCTAGTGAATAGTCCCGCCCATGTGCGTGGACCCCGGAGCAATCAAAAATAATCTCTTACAGTGTCGAAAAATGCAGAACTGCACAAACACTTAAGAGAGAATTTAAAGACCGATAATGCAGCCTAAAAAGGCAACACTGTCCAGTACTTCAACTAGAAATTCCACCACAAAAATCCACAAAACAGCAAAGCCTGTACAGTTTTCCCTTGCTTTAACAGCAAAATCCCTCAGGAATGATAGAGAGAAGAACCTGGACAGACAAGCCCCATAGGCTGCCATTATGTGGCTCAGAACAGGATACTGTGCCTTTAAGAGAACTTTCCAGAACTTCACAGTATCCCAGAATGCCCTGCAGGTCCCAGTTACTTTCAGTTCTTTTTGAAGGCGTAACACACCAGACCTGTAGCATTCCGTACATGAATATCTCTCTCCACCAGGGAGGAGGGCGGGCGCTTATGACTATAACAGAGATACCCCTACTACATAACTGGAGTTACAGGACAGAAACTACTCCTTCTGTAGTAGGGGATCTCTGTGTATAGTCATAATCTAGTGAATAGAATAGCAAGCCCATCCCCACACCAAAGCGGTGGTGGAGAAACGAGAAATAACTCCACTATTGTGCGAACTGATTTCGCAGCGGAGCCTGCCCAACCTGAGCGTCTGCCCTGGCATCAGAGTCCAGGCAGTAATGCTTAGCAAAGGTATGGACCGACTTCCAAGTGGTCGCCTTGCAGATTTCCGCAATTGGCACGTTACGAAACAAAGCCATCGTGGCGGCCTTGCCCCTGGTGGAATGAGCCTTAGGTTTTCCCCATAAGGTCTTATTAGCTTGTTTGTAACACAATTGAATGCAGGACACAATCCACCTCGAGATGGACTGTTTAGAGGTAGCAAGACCCGTCCTGACTGATCCATAATTGATGAACAATTGGTCTGACCTACGAATATCTTTGGTTTTATCCAGATAAAATTTCAGCACCCTCCTAACATCCAGGGAATGCAAGGAACTTTCCGCTGGAGATGAAGGATTCTGAAAGAACGTAGGTAAAGTTATAGTCTGGTTGATATGAAAATCAGAAATAACCTTGGGAAGAAATTTAGGGTGAGCACGCATAACAACCTTAGCAGCATGAAATACAGAATAAGGTTCTTGGCAACAACGCCTGAATTTCACTCACCCTGCGGGCCGATGTAATGGCCACGAGGAACGCCGCCTTCCAGGACAGGTGCTACAACGAAGGCTTATGAATAGGTACAAAAGGCCCCTTCATCAACCTGGACAGCACCACATTCAAGTCCCATGAAGGCGAAGGAAGCCTGACAGGAGGGAATACTTTCTTCAAGCCTTCCAGAAAATCTTTGATCACAGGGATCTGGAAGAAGGAAGTCTGTGAAGGGCATTTCCTGTAGGCAGTCAAAGCAGCCAGATGAACCTTAATGGAATGGACATTAAGGCCAGACTGCGCCAGATGTAGCAGACATGGAAGGATGACAGCCTCCTTGCATGTCGTAGGGTCATAGTTCTTAGACTTGCACCAGATGCAAAACCTCTTCCACTTGTAAGCATAAGAAGTCCTTGTGGAAGGTCGCTTAGCCTCCTTCAGTATGTCCATACAATCCTCTGGGAGATTCAGATGGCCATATTGCACTATTTCAGGAGCCATGCCGCCAAACTCAAAGACGAGAGGTTGGGGTGCACCATTCGCCCCCCGAACTTCGTGAGAAGCTCCGGCCTGCACGGCAGCCTCATGTGAGGAAGGAGAGACCGGTGAAGCAGGTCTGTGAACCACTACTGTCTGGGCCATTCCGGGGCAATCAGAACCATCCTCGCCCTGGATTGGGACAGCTTGATGAGAACTGTCGGGATCAGGAGAATGGGTGGAAAAGCGTACAGAAAGCTGTTCGACCAGTTGATCCATAACGCATTCCCCAGCGTCCCTGGCTGGTAGTACCTGGAGGCGAAGTCTCGGCATTTGCTGTTTTCGGCGGTGGCGAACAGATCTACGTCTGGAGTTCCCCACCTTGCGAAGACTTCTCCTAGTACTTCGTCGTTTATGACCCATTCGTGATTTTCCTGAATCAGTCTGCTCAGCTCGTCTGCCTGAACATTCTGCACACCTGGCAGATGAGTGGCCGTTATCGACAGTCCTCGGGCCAGAAGCCAGTGCCAGATCGCCTGCGCCTCCTGCGACAGAGTGCGGGATCTCGAGCCCCCCTGCTTGTTGAGGTAATACATCGTAGTCGTATTGTCCGTCTGTACAAGCAGAGAGTTGGTCCGGAAGGACGGGTGAAAAGCCTTCAGCACTAAGTGAACAGCTCTGAGTTCCTGGAAATGGATGTGGTACGTGGACTCCGTCAGGGACCACGTCCCTTGAATCTGTAGGTCTCCGGAGTGCGCTCCCCATCCCTGGAGAGAAGCATCCGTCACAATAGTCTGTGTGGGAATGTCCTTGTGGAAGGGAACCCCTCTGAGGAGATTCTCCGCTGAACACCACCACTTCAGAGACTGAAGAGCATGCAGAGACAGTCGTATTTTGTCGTCCCAAGAACCTCTCCTCTGGTCCCACTGATCTTCTAAGCACTCCTGCAGCGGTCTCGTGTGCAGCCGCGCATGTGGCGTCAGGAAGATACAAGAGGCCATCGATCCCAGTAGAGAAGACACCGTCCTTACTGTCGTAGACTGAGTGGACATGAGAGCCTGAGCCTTCCGAAGGAGTGATAATTGTCGCTCCTCCAAAGGAGACACGCTTGCTGACAGCGTATCGATGGAGGCTCCCAAGTACTGAATGCACTGGACCGGAGTCGGAACAGACTTGGACATGTTGATGTGCAACCCCAGCTTGTTCAACAGAACGCACGTCTTCTGGAAGTGTGCTTGAGCTTCCGAGAAGGAGGAGGCCTTGATCAACCAATCGTCCAGGTACGGGTAGACAAACAACTTGTTCTTCCTCAGGTGCGCCGCTACCACTGCCATGCACTTCGAGAACGTCCTGGGCGCAGACTTCAGCCCGAACGGAAGTACCGTGTACTGATAGTGATTGGTGCCGACTTGAAATCGCAGGAACTTCCTGTGTTTGTGTGCAATGGGCACATGGAAGTATGCATCCTGTAGGTCTATGGCACATAGCCAGTCTCCCCGTTGCAACTGAGGATAAATCTGATGCAACGACAGCATGCAAAACTTTTCTCTGCGAATCCACTTGTTTGCCTGTCGCAAGTCCAGAATGGGCCTGAACTCGTTCTTGTCCTTCTTGCGGACCAGAAAGAACCGGGAGTACAGACCTCTTCCCCTTTGAGACAGAGGTACATCTTCTATCGCCCTTTTCCTTAACAGGATATCGGCCTCCGCCTGGAGCTCGCGCAGCTGATACTGCGATGCTGACCGGCGGAATCGATGGAGGAGGGCTGATGAACCGAAGACTGTATCCATTGCAAACAATATTCAGCACCCACTTGTCCGGAGTAATTTTTCTCCACTCTGCCAGAAAAAATTGAACGCTTCCCCCCACCGGAGCGGGTAACGGATGAAGGGGAAGTAACCGCTCAGGGGCGAGACCCGGCCGGGCCTTTGGTCGCGGTAGAGGACTGCTGTCCACCTCTACCTCTCTGACGTTTTTGGAAGGGTCTTTGGAAATGCTGCTGTTGTTGCTGCTGCTGTTGTTGTCCAGAAGCCTGTCCTCTTCTTTTCCCCTGCGAGCCGAACCGCCGTTGGAACTGGCAGTAAGGCTTTTTTTCCTTGGGTTTCTCCAGACCCACAGCCGTCAGGGTTTCAGCCTCGGCCTTCATCCGGGCCATTTCGTCGTCGGCATGTTTCCTAAAGAGTGTTGCACCGGAAAACGGCAGATTGGCCACCCGCTGTTGCGCCTCAGGCTTGAGTGACGTAAGCCTGAGCCAAGCATGGCGGCGCTGGTTGACCCCGTGACAGTAGCCATGTGCGGCCAACAGCGCTATGTCCGCAGCGGCACTGATGGCCTGGTTGGAAACCAGCATCCCTTCCGAGACAATTTCCAGGAAGTCCTCCCTCCTGTCGCGTGGCACAAGGTCCGCAAACTGTTCCAGGGAGTCCCATAGCGCACGGTTGTACCGCCCTAGCAAAGCAGAATCGCTGGAGGCTTTCATAGTGGTGGAAGAAGTCCCACAGGCTTTCCTACCAGCCGAATCAATCCAGCTGCTCTCTTTATCCGGTGGTACTGTGGAGGACGGGGAGGTAGAATGTAACTTCCTGGCCGCCGTCACTATCACCGAGTCGGGCATCGGGTCCACACGGAGGAAGGCCGGATCCGAGTCAGGAGCTCGGTACTTTTTCAGGAGTCTTGAGGGAGCAGCCTTTACCACCGCCGGTGTAAGGAACAGCGCTTCCGCCGGTTCGACCAGTCCTGGGACCAACGGCAGAAGAGGGCGAGACAGGTGCTTCTTGTGAAGCGTCTCGAATATCACGGACGTCGTAGGTGTAGGAGCCGTCACCGTGATACCCAACTTCGCAGCCCCCCGCAGGAGCACCTCCTGGAACGTGCCAATGTCGTCGACCGGGGACACCCTAGTCTCCGGAGAATCCGATAGAGTAGGCGAATAGGAACGGGTCCTAGATGATGCTGTACTGGATCTGGACCTATGCCTCCTGTGGTGACGTCTAGATCTGGTGGAGGACCTGTGCCTGCTCCTCGACCTGTCTCTCCGCCTGGAGCGTGACCTTGACCTCCTAGGTCTGGGGCGTTCAGCCGGTTTCCCCGGGGCGGACGTCTTGGGCCTGGGTGGTTCCTTAGACTTAGGAGTCTTCTTGGGAGGTGTCGGAAGCCTGGGCAACGAGACCGACCTCGGCACAGGGGTCCTAGGGCCTGTCGGAAGTGGAGGCAGAGGAGGCAACGGAGAAGGGGTTGGAGCCCTCGGAGGGAGACCTCTTGGCAACGGAGGAGGAGGCGTAACAGCCTTCTTCGGGGCATACACTTCCAAGTGCACCGATCCCGGCGACCCGCCATCCTTCCCGGACTGAGGGGAGCCCCCCACAGTCCTAGGCCTGTCAGCACGACCCCTCGACACCGAAGAACGGCGACCAGGTGTCGAACGTCAGTCCCTCGACGTCGAGCACCCCTTCTGCGACGACCGTCTTCTATGCTTCGGCGTCGAACGGCCTCCATGCCTCGACGTCGAGCCCGACCATCTCGACGACGATCCTTTATGCCTCGACGGCGATCTCATGTGCCTCGACGGCGACCCTCTTCGAACGCCTTGACGGCGACCTTGTCCGCCTCGACGGCGACCTCGACGGCGACTTCTTCCTCGCCGGAGATCTCTTCTGCCTCGACGGCGACCTCTTCCGTTTCGACGGCAGCCTCGACGACGAGGATCCCCTCGACAACGACAATGTCCTGTCCGTCGACGGCGGTGTCGCCTCAACGGCGAGCGCCGACGCCGGACCCGTCGACGCCGATCACTCGACAAAGACGAAGAAATCGTCACTGGGTTCGACGGCGGCCTGTGTAAGTCCCTCGACGTCGACGGCCGACGTTTTCTCGACCCAGAGCCCTGGGGAGACCGGGAGCTGGCCGTGGACCTCCCTCTCGACTTCGTGGTCAGTGCTACTGACCCAGACGGAGAATGTGGACATTTGCTGGACTTCCTGCCCCTGGGGAGCCCCCCAGAGGCCTCAGCATGGGCAGATGAAGCCCGTCCAGACCCACCTTGCGCCTCAGCCTCCTTTCCTCGAGGCCCTGAAGCCTTATCTTCATTCTGTCCTTCAGGGTCCTGCCAGAGAAGCCTTGACAGATCTCACACTCCTCTGGAGTATGGGAAGAGGGCAGGCAGAGGATACACACCTCATGAGGGTCTGACTTTGCCTTCTTCCTGGAGCACTCCGGGCATTTGTCAAATAATGCAGGCATATTTGACATCAAAAGAGTGCAAAACACCAAGAAGAAAAGCCTAAAAGTACTTAGAAAGTACTCAAATCGAATTTACAGTGAAAAAACACCAATAAACCCTTGAAAAGGGAGAGCTCAATGCTCCAGGGTCCTGCTTGCAGGAGCCGGAAAAAAGAACTGAAAGTAACTGGGACCTGCAGGGCATTCTGGGATACTGTGAAGTTCTGGAAAGTTCTCTTAAAGGCACAGTATCCTGTTCTGAGCCACATAATGGCAGTCTATGGGGCTTGTCTGTCCAGGTTCTTCTCTCTATCATTCCTGAGGGATTTTGCTATTAAAGCAAGGGAAATCTGTACAGGCTTTGCGGTTTTGTGGATTTTTGTGGTGGAATTTCTAGTTGAAGTACTGGACAGTGTAGCCTTTTTAGGCTGCATTATCTGTTTTTAAATTCTCTCTTAAGTGTCTGTGCAGTTCTGCATTTTTCGACACTGTAAGATTATTTTTGCTCCGGGGTCCACGCACATGGGCGGGACTATTCACTAGATTATGACTATACACAGAGATCCCCTACTACAGAAATGTGTTTACAGCATTTTGCAGGCCTCTTAGTCGGTGACAAGATAGCCGCATCGTCGGCGAAGAGGAGTAAGGGTATGGGTTTTCCTTTGGTCACTGGGTAGTGGTTATAGTTTTCTGTTAACAAGGATCCCACATCGTTTATATACAGATTAAAAAGCAGGGGTGCAAGAATGCACCCCTGTCTTACCCCTCTTCGGATAGGGAAAAAATTAGAGCATTCACCCTTTTTGCCAAATCTCACACGGGCACCTGCCCCAAAATAAAGTTCTTTAATAAAAGTTCTAATCCTGATATCTAGGCCCATATCATCTAAGATTTGCCACAGGATATCATGCCTCACACAATCAAAAGCAGAACTAAGGTCTACGTATGTTACATATAAGTTGACCTTTTTGGCATGTATATACTTTGACATTATGAGGGCAAGATTTAATCCTTGTTCAATTGTTCCCTTTTCTTTAGTAAAGCCATATTGAATTGTGGATAGTATGTCCTTTTCCTCAAGCCATTCCTGTATCCTGGTAAGAATGATCCTGCCTGCTGTTTTCATTAGGCCATCTAAAAGCGAAATGGGCCTATAGCAGGCAGGATCATTTCTATCGCCTTTTTTATATATAGGGACCAGGATGGCCTCTTGCCAAGTCTTAATGAAGCCTACTTTACTAGAGGAATTGAGAACATTTGTAAGAATTGGGCCCCAAAGGTCAGGAACATGTTTAAAAACATCTATTGGTACTTTATCCGGTCCAGGAGCTTTCGCAGCTGAACTTTCTTGTAAAGCTTTTTGAACTTCTAATTTAAAAGAAATATCTATTGGAAAACTAGAGCCCTCTTTTTCGTTTATAGGTTTTGTAGGGATATGATCATCTAAAGGAACAGTGATACTATATAGTGTCTGGAAATGTTGAACCCATTCCTGTGCAGAAATTGCGTTGTCTATTGAAGGGCCCGAACGCTCATGGAAGAATGGGGCGTTCACGGCCTTCCAAAAGGCAACATTATCCCTTTTTTTGCACGCCTCATGTACATTGTCCCAGGCTTTTAATTTCAATTCCTTTTTCCTAGAGATTAGTGCAAGGCGGTAATTCAGTCTTGCATTTCTAATCTCTTGGGAGAACTACTATGCAAGATATTTTTTAATGTAGTAAGGGCACTTCTACAATTTTTATCGAACCATCCGTGGGAGCCTTTTTTCATGTTACGATGGGTTCTTAAGAGGAGATCTTTAATTTTACCACAGATATTACAGAAAGATCTGAGGATAGTTAATGGTTCCTCGTCTAAAGATAGACAAATATTAAAATCATCCAAGTAGAACTAATCAAATTTTTAATAAAATTTTCTGGGATTACCTTTTCCCATTTAATCGTAAAGCCATTCTTTTTCCCAAGAGTCGGAGTGACATCATAACATGTGTCAGGAGATTGGAGTTGGTTACTACGATCAAAGTTTTAAGTAACCAGGAGGTGAAATGGTCACTCATGGGAGAATCAAGGGCGGACCACTCAATTACCTGGGCTGAATACCGTGCAGAATAAAGAGCAAAATCAATTGTTGAATTTGCTCCTCTTCCATGAAAGGTAGGGGCGAACACTTTAGGTGGGTTGCAAAGCTCGTTTGTAAAAGCCAGGGAGTAATGGCCCATCATTCTATTCATTAGGTCCCCGAACTTCGTGTGACAAATGATAGTGCGTTACCCCATGTTCTTCTCCGTCCAAGCCACACACTCCCTTTGGACTCAAAGGGCACAGGGAGCAATTAAAATCGCCCACCCAAATAATTGTCATATCCCCGTGTAATCGCTCTTCGATGGAATTAAGAGTGGCATCCAATTTCTTAACCACATTGTCCACTTCTAATGGTGGAATATTGTTGTAAAAGTTTATAATTAATACGTTTTTCTGGGAGCCCCATGTGGAGATAAGTATTTGAAAATAATTATCACCCAAAAGATCTTTTAAAATGGTTGGACCTGTAGTTATTGAAGTATATATGGCCAATCCTCCCTTCGGTCTACCTCTTCTGCTGGCTACAGCAGGGGTAAAAAAGGTTTTGTACCCCAATATATGAGATGCCTCAGTTACCCAAGTTTCCTGGATGGCAACCACAGAATGGATTGTTGTGATGGCCTGCCAGTGTAGATCATCTATCTTTCCCGTTAAACCTGCCACATTCCATGAAATCACAGATGACAAAGTTTCAGTGCCTGTCAGGGAAGACAAGATGTTTGGGGGGGTTTGTGATTGTTCAATATAACTAACTTGAGGGGATGGTTCATGGATTATATTCTCCAAGAATACCGATAATGGTTGATCTAATATTTGAGGATCTACAGCATGTAATGGTAATTTGGAGCTGGGTATGGGAGAGGTCCCTGGGTACGTCAATCTACAGAGTCTAATCCCAACAGAGCATAATATCTATTTGATAAGGAAGGTGAATAGTAATAATCCTCATATTGATGTCTCTGATGAGTAGACTCCTGATGACGCTTTGGAAATACCAGTGTCCTGGGGTAGAAGTATGTTAATTGCTGGAGTTGAATACCCAGGTTATCTCCCTCCTGATACCACTCACTTAGATGGTTCATTACTCTGTAGTCTTTAAAATTGATGATTATGACATCCCCACTGAAGTCCTTTGGTCTAACACCCAACCATTTTGCCCTTCTAACATGGAGAATATCCCCATTTATATTTGGTGGGAGGTGTCGGTTCTTTTTGAGCCAGTGTATGGTTTTGTTTTTGAGGCTCCCATAGTCCTCAATGATTAGGAAGAAGCTCAGGAACCCCGGTTAGTATGGCAACGTATGGAGCTGATTTCAGGGGAAGGGTAATTTGAATTTTCCGTTTCGGTCTAGTGCCTTGAGTTTTTTGGGCTGTTGCAGTGTTCTTAGTCACTACAATGTTAGGGTTATTTTTGGGGCCCAAGAGCATCTATTGGGATTTTATTAAGATCTTTACATAGAGAATCTGCCCTTCTAGTTTCCACCCCTGCCTTAGTCAGACGTTGTTGGGTTTCGGCAAGGTTGCTGTTGTTAATTTGGGACTGAGCTGTTTGTGGTTGCCCCGACCCTGTTTTTTCAGAGGCAGATTTCGAATTCTGTTTAACCATCCCTATCTTGGATACAGGTCAGATAGGTTTTTCCTGAGGAGCTGAGCTAATGGTAGATTTCCTGCCTACTGTGGTCTTATCTGTCAGCTCCATAAGTTCTCTGGTCAGGTCTACATTAGTTTGTGTGGTTGTTTCTAGTTCACTAAGTTTTTCGGAGAGGATTTTTAATCGATGAACTAGCGGTAGTATTAAAGATGTGACCAAATGTTCAAATTTCTCTACCAGCTCTTATTGGGGCAGGCTGTATTACTGGTTCATTGATGATGTTTATTTCGTTGGGGATAGGCTCTTCTAGAGTGTTTTTAGAGAGCCTACTTATATAGTCCGCTCTCTTCCTTACTTTAGCCCTTCTAACTTGATGGATTTCTGCCTCCCGCTTCCTCTTCCTAAGCTCAGGACGGTTCTTAATGTTTACAGTTGTAATAGTAGTTTTTTGTGGTTTTTGCGATTGTAGTAGTTGGAGCGAGGGCTCCTCAAATAGGACCTCGTTACCCACTAGATCTATGATAGGGATAGGTGAGGTAATTTTGTCACGTAACTGAAAAGGGATACTGATATCTGCCAAGGTTTCCCTCGGGACTGGAGAATATTGAGGAGTGATTTTCTTTGCAGTTTCTACAGGGTCCATAATATCATTAATCAAGGGAGGGGATAGGAGCGTGGAGTGCAAGGAGGGAAGATCTGTGTTACTAATTTCCTTTTGTGAGGCTTGTGAAAAAAGTTGAGATGGAATCGGCGGGATACGTGGGAGCGATACGAAAGATGGCAAAAGATAGGAATCCTGGGAAATATTAGTAGTATCAAGTGGATTAATAATAGAGAGAGGGGGTAATGACCCAGCAGGTAGCGATAAGCGTCTCTCAGTGTGTTTTATCGCAGTTGTCACCGCTCCTATGGTCCTTTGCAGCATGCGATCAATGGCAGTAAGAGTTTGTAAGTTATTTTTGGACGGTTTAACTGCTTTGGCAGGAGGCATGATAACTAAAATGAGATTAGCTAACACAGATAATCCTGACAGATCTCCTCTTACTTAAGACGTGTTGGCTGTTCTCAGTAAAGGGAAGCAGTCTCCAGAGGCCAAAGGGGGTGGCCCAGCCCGGCCCCAAATCGGCCCGGGCTTTGCCCGGCGCTCTCGCGCAGCGAGAGATTGTCGCCGTTATATCGGGATTCTAAAAGGTGGCCAGAGGGCGGGGCTAACAGGGGGCGCAGACCAGCTGACAGGGGTCATGCAGGGACTCCTGGGAGAGCGAGTCCCTGCAGCGCAACACTCCTGTATTGATGAAGAAGCCTCTCCGCCCAAGCACAGTCCAGAACCCGGGGCGGTATCTCCAGGCGGCGTCTCAAACCGCGCAGCGGCGAAACTCGGGTAGGTAACAGCGTTCCACAAAAGGTCTCCTTGGATATTTACAAGAGCTCCCACTTGCACCAGGGAGAAAAGTCGGTTTTGTAGGTGTGTGCCGGCCAGGGGGGCAGGGCTAACAGGGGGCGCAGACCAGCTGACAGGGGTCAGGCAGGGACTCCTGGGAGAGCGAGTCCCTGCAGCGCAACACTCCTGTACTGATGAAGAAGCCTCTCCACCCAAGCACAGTCCAGAACCCGGGGCGGTATCTCCAGGCAGAGTCTCAAACCGCGAAGCGGGTGCGGGCAGTCTTTGCGGCGAAACTCTGGTAGGTAACAGCGTTCCACAAAAGGTCTCCTTGGATATTTACAAGAGCTCCCCTGGCTATTCTGTCAATTCTAGTGAGGCTCCATGAAGGAAATTTTGCACAAGTGAGGTGGGGCACTCAGGGACAAAAGACAAACAGAATTCCAGTGGAGAGAGGCGTCCGCCAGGGTTGTGTTCTTGCTCCCACCCTCTTTTCACTATGTGAATGGTGTGGTCGAGCACTTTCTGGAAAATCCATCTGATGCACCATCCCTGGCGGGTGAGCGAATTCCAACACTCATTCGCTGATACGCTTCTATATATCCAAGTCTCCTGTGGGCCTCCAGAGCCTCCTAGATAATTTTCAGGCCTTTTGTACCCAAAGAGGGCTTGTAATAAATACAGATAAGACAAAGTATTTGGTGTTGAACCCCCCGAAAAAACGTGGGCGACCCCCAGTCCTAAAGCAGGTACCCTTGGAAAGGGTCACTGTATTGGACCATTTAGGTATACGTATTTCGGACACTATGCAGTGGAACCCTCATCTTTGTAAAATGCTATTAAGCCACAAAAGGGTAGTAGGGGTGCTCCTTAAGGAACAACGTTCCTCCTCATCCAGACCCATTGCCCCGGTAATCAATATCTACAAGGCGAGGGGTGTTAGCTCGGCCCTTTATGGGGCGGTGCTTTGGGGTACTTGTGATATGGAACAGCTGGTAAGGTCAGAAAAGAAATTCCTAAGGGACTTAATGTCACTCTAGCAGAGTACCCCATCGGTACCTTTGCTACTGGATCTAGGATGCCATTTGATTAAAGATCTGGCAAAAGTCCAGCCGCTACTGTTATGGGCCCGGCAATGGCGAATGCCAGAACTAGTAAAGTATGCAGAGGGACTCGCAGAAGTGATGTTGGGTTGGTATAAAATAAAGTGGCTTAAAGATGTGAAGTTTTTACTTGGTGAATTGGGACTTTATGACGCCCGGGCAAGTAGGTATTCCCCCCCTAAGGCAACACTCAAGAATCTTTATTGGAGTTGTGTCATCACCAGAAATAGCACTGACCCTAAGCTCGGCAGACTAACAGAAGATTTCCTCAGGTTAAAGGATGTGGCTTCCCGGGAACCTTATCTTGATATAGTCCGCAAACCTGCTGACATGGTTCTGTATTTTAGATTTAGGGTCGGGGTGCTTCCAGTGCGTGAATTAACTGCCCGCTGGAATTGCCCATTTCAAACACCCTTCTGCCCAATCTGTAAATCTAGAACCGAATCCATTGCACATATTCTCTTCGCACGTCCTGCATATGCGTCGCCAAGGAAATGTGGGCTTAAACCATTATGAAGATTACTGGGTACTAGGCGCCATAACGAGGCATTGTGTATTTTGATGTCTGATACACGGTCACTATATGTATGTGGTCTTTCCAAATTTTTATCGTGGGCTTGGGTTATCAGATCGAAAAGGCTTAAAGAAAATGTATAAATTCTGATTTTAACTTGTAAATTGAGATTTTACTTTTTTTAATTGTGTTTTGATGTAATCCGTATCAAATCTCTATTCCCCAAGCTGTAAATGTATTTTTTCTAATGTGATGCTTTTAAGATATGTTTTTTATCGAATAAAGCCTTATACTACTACTACTACTACTACTAGATTCTTCTGGACAGGTCTGCCTTCCACAGGAGATTGGGAGTCTTTTTAGAAGACCGGCAATACTCCCTGGGTACTGGAGGTCACTGGGCTGCGGGACAAGTACTCCTTCAGCAGGATCTTTGAGGGCTGCAGACAGGCCGGAAGGACTAGGGCCAAGTCATTGGGCTTCTTCAGTATTTGCTGCAGCAAGGCTTTGTCCTCTTCGTAGGTCGTTGCAATGTGATCTCAGGGTCTGGGGGAGCCACCTAAATACTACATTTAGGGGCACTGCTGGGGAGTAACAGGTAGGGACCTATGGGTCTCACCTGTGGGGTCTACAACCTTTATTATGCCACTTTCCTGTGGGTGGTGGGGGAAGATGAGCCCTAGCCCTGACTGGATAAGTCCCACCATCTTCAAGATGGTTGGCACATGAAAATTGTGCTTCACTTTGCCAACTTCACTCCTCAAGTGCCGGAGACAGGGGGGGGGGGGCATAGCTACTCTTATTAGGTTTTCCCACAGGTTATCCCACCAAACGTGGTGGTTTTGAACCAGGGGCTGCCATTTGCTGCTAGCAGCAGAGACTGGGGTCGCATTACAAAGGTGGCAAGGCCTTTTGAGCTTCCCTCTAGAGCTCTGTGCTAATCATGTGGTAGGAGGTGTGCCACCCCCTCCCAGGATGTGCTGTTTCTGGTCTCAGAGCAGGGACTTTTGACCCAGGGGTCGAGAAACATGTTTAGTGGTGGCAGGCTTAACAAAGCCAGTCAGAGACCACACCAGGGTTGCTAGGTTTTTAGGGGCCACCTCTAAGGTGACCTCTGGGTACATGTTTCAATAAATCAGACTCTGGGATCAGTGCGAGGTTACAGAGAGGAGCGGTTTGCTACCAAACACTCCTGGCTTCAGTAAAGCCATCATGACTCTGGGGACCTAGAGTTGGAGTTTCCAGCCAACGTACTCTAGAGCTTCAACTAGCATGTACAATATTAAGAATATACTTAAATATTGTAGGGGCATATCTACACATGTGATAAGCCCACACCAGAGATAAAATGCACCCTGCACTAGGGCTTGCAAGGCCTTCTAGAGGGGTGACTTGCATATATCTTAGGCAAAGTTGCTTGGCACAGTGTGCACCATGTTGACTTGGTTGTTTTTCATTGCACCAATGCATGCAAGCTGAAGTGGCATGGTCATGGTGAGGGCTCCCTCTTCAGTCCTAAGGCACCAAGGATACCATTTACTAGGGAATCTCAGTGGGTGTCTGATGTGCCAATCGGGTTACAGTTTTAGGAAAAAAACTCAGGGACAGGAGACCTGTTTGGCAGGGACCCTGTGCACTTTCAATCGAAACCACATTTCCAGGCACAAAGTGGGGGGCTAACCATGTCAAGAGGCACTCACAATGCAGATTACATACTCAACCCAGAATAGGAAAATGGGCAGTACAAGTTCACTTCCATAACATAAGACCCTCAGGTACGAGTGTATTAAATAAGGAAAATGTTACTTACCCATCTGTTAGTAGCACATAGTGCTGTGAATTCACATGCCCTGCATACTCCTGCTATCTAGTGTTTGGTTCCAACATCTGAAAGTTTTTCTTCCTTCAAAGAGTTTAGTGCTACAAGGCATATGGTAATGCACAGGCTTAATGTTACTTACCACAGGGTGAGAATAGTATAGAGAGGTGGGTAAACAGTATGGTGTAAATAATAGTATAAACACAAGCTAGTTAATAAGGGAAGTATGGCCACGACCAAGTTAAGATTTGCCTCCACACCCTTCAGTCCCTGGACTGAGACAGTAGAGAGGACAGAGTATGGTAGACACTGAAGGACTCGCCAGGCCGCCAAAAAGGCCTCAAACTGAAGCACAGCAAAGCCAAGATGGGGTAGTGCATCGAGCCAAATCAGTAAAAGAGCCTTCCAGGACTCCACTGCTCTTGGGGTCTGGGCGGCACCAGATAAAGGCCTCAAAGCCTGCAATACTTCCATTAACAGGCACCAACCCCTCGCGGCAGTTAAGCCTGAAAATATTCCACAAGCCTTGAAGGCCAACAGGTGCTTTTAATTCCAGCACCAATACAAGAACAGACTTCTGGCTCCGGAGACTCACTTGATGTGGAGGACACCACATCGTGTTGAAGCCCACTTTTACAGCCAACTGACAACCTAGAGCAACCCATTCATCAGTGGCTCCATGAGGGGTTTGATGAGAGGTAGAAAGGACTATTCATCCATCCCCAGACAGGGAAGATCTCCAAGAAACTATCTGCTAAGCTTGGAGACTTTGCCTCAGAAGAGGAAACCACTTCAAAGAAGAAACACAAAAGGGAGTGCCTCAAGAATCCAACAATTGTATTGTAAAGTTTGTTCTGTGTACTTCATGAAAGGAGGAGAGAAGAAACCGTTCAATGGTGTCAATATCAATGTATTGTTCTACAATATCAGAACATGGGAGCCGTGGTATGAAGTCTCAAAACAATTCTCTATTATTCTTTAGTACTTCAAGGAAACAGCCTGGCTAACGCATTTCGTCCATTGTGAGGACTTCATCAGGGTTAATGTATTTCTTAACAGCAATGCCTCGAAGTCTAAGTGTAAAATGGATCAGTTCTCCATGAAATTCATGAAACACTAGCACTGCTCCTTTATTGTAGGGAAATACCAGGTGACCACAAATATCACAGCTTAATATCCACACCATTGGTTTCTGTAAGCTCAGACCGGATAATACGACACTACCTCTGTCCGACCTATCAGAACCCAATGGGGTGTGGCTATTAAGCTGCGATACTTGAGGCCCTCCCTTTTGTGTTTTTTTCAAGTTTAATGCATTTATGGTTTTGGAGTAGATTGACCATTAGAGGGTGAGTGCTTACCACTATTACCATGCGGAACTAGCACCTGTGCAGCTTTCTTTAGCCAGAACTACTCTGCTTTAGGATCATTTGTACTTCCAAGAGCTTGCTTTGGCGCCTGCCCAAGCACCCCTGCTGATATGGTGGTGTCCTGGCAAGGAATAAAACCTCCAGCATCCTACTGACATGTGTGATTGGCGGAAGAGTCAAGGCGAGTCAGTGCTTTGAGATGACGGCCCCACTGTCAGACGCACCTCTACATCTGCCTTTGTTGGTCCTGTAGGTACCCCAATGCATACCCTCTTGCTGCCTGCTAGCAGAAGTAGTGTTGCCTTGGATAAGGTGTCAGATCTGGGGAAGAGGTTTTGAGCCTTCACTCTCTGAAAGGAGTTTGGTAGCCATGGTCTGAAGGGCATCCATGGATTTGGCTTGGTTTGTCCTTTATATTTCCAGCTCCTCATTAGCCTGTGGCCCAAGCAGATGTTCCCAGTCAAATGTCAAGGGGGGCTAAAAGACTATTGGACTTCAGGCTTAAAGACAAAAAAAAAAGCCAGACGAGGCATCTAATAAAGACAATAGTGTGGACGCCTCCTGCAACATGTCAAGAGTGCTGCGGATGGTGGCGGTTGATCTAGTCCTGCCATCTGAGTCTATTATCCCCACTCACTTCTTTAATTCTTCTGGGGAGGTGCTGGATTGAATACTGCATCTCATCGCACAGTACCCAGTCATGGTTTTATGACTCAATAACTACTGCCTGAAGCAAAACTGCCTGAACCATGACCTCCTAAACCACGAATGTTTTTACAACTATCTATTTATTATAACTTTTTTAATACGACTTCCTTAACAACCCAATTCCTTTAATTATCCAAAAATCCCTTTATAACGTTTTCAATAATTTTATTTATTAATATTAATTTTCATTTTAAGAAATTACCTATCTTTTACAGTAGCCAGGGTGAATACGAAACGATGCTAATGTTTATTTTTTTCTTAACCTATCACTCCAACAAAGCCCAATTGTATTGAGCGTAAGGGGATGGTAGGAGGAAGACAGCAGAGAGGAGTGACGTGGCCGTCAAGTCGTGGTTCCGTCCGTCATTGTTTAGCAGTCTTCGTTGTTCTCTCCTCATTAAGGTGAGTCGTTGCTCAAGCATCGTGGTTTAGGATGTTTCCCCCCAGTCATAGCTGGAGAGGAGCCCCATGGAATAGGCTATTCCCCAGTGGGTGGTGGCCCATCACCACCCTTTTCCTAGCAGTGTCTAGCTTCTTGCTCTGATTGTTGGGTGAAGGTGGTAAGGGGGGGCGCAAATGACCTCTGGCAGCTCACTTGAGTGGAGTGTGAACAACCGGAAGTTGAGCAGGTGATGGCCCTTAATGTATGCAGGGATGTGAGGTGGGGGCTTAAATATTTTTCGGCCCTTTGAGTAACCACCCTGGCTTTTACTTTCTTTGAAGGGGTAAGGAGCTATCTAACATGCACTTTAGCATAGGCAGGAACTGGACTTTCCATTTGGACTTGGATTGTGTCTACAAGGAAATAGTCTTCCTCAGGGAGGTCATGCATATCCACCTGAAGGAAGGTGGCCACTAGTTGGATTACCTCATAGTAGGATGGAATGAGAGGGTTGAGATTATAACAGTCATCCTACGGGTTGTCTGTGGCCCTGGGTCACAAGTTGCCTCAAAAGGGCCGCCAAGAAATTACTATGTTGGCCACAAAGGTGAAGGAGGGGCCAGTGAAAGAGGAAGAGATGGCGCCTTTGTCTCCAAGGCTTGGAGAGAGCTGCAGGGTTCCTGGTGGTAATTATTCTTTAACTGTCAAAACCCTCTTGAGGCAGAGCCTGCCTGGATTTTGTTCCCATTCTGTGGCTAGATAGGTCTATTCTGCCTCATGTCCAACTCATCTTGTAGTCTTTGGAGAATCCACTGCTCAGAGTGAGAGCCAGCTGTCAATGGAGTATAATGCAATAGTGGCTTCTGAATCGAAGGGGCGGCTTTGAGTTGAGTAGTGAAGTTTCTTTTGGCTACATGGAGGGCAAATACCCATGGGCAGGAGTTTTGTTGGCTCAGAGGCCTTTGGTCTGTGCAGGCCAGATGCCAAAGGTGGAAGTGGCCCTGGAGGCTGCAATGACTTCAACACAGCCAGACACCCAACAGGCCCCCTCCACCCCCTTGGTGTGGTGCTCTGCCTGTATGTGGGCTCTTAGCGTATTACAGACTGACCATACTCTCTTTGAGGACTGGTCGGCACAGAGGTGGAGGTAAAAGACTGCCTCTTGACTCTGCAATTGCTGTTGGGGTGCATGAAGGGTTGGTGTCCTCACCGTGCATGTAGTTAATAGGGATCCGATATCTAAAGATGCTGCGCGCAGGGAGAATCGGCGTTGCATCTTCTGATGTAACAAACACCCTCCTGTTATTGGATAGTAGGTTCTTACTCGACTGGATGGTGAGGTAGGCTTTGCAAACAGTCATCATGGGCGAGGCAAAAGTCAGAAATTGTGACAGTCTAAATCAAGGGTACTCTGCGTGGCACTGGTGGCAGTTCTGGAACCACCCCATGTGTATTCTCTGCAAAGTAGTTAGAGGGTACGCAGCCCCAAAGAGCAGTTGAGGGTTGGTCGACAGGCACTTGTCTCTGAAGGGTATTACTGAGAAGATCATGGATGGTAAATGTTTCCCAATTGTAGGTTTGACTGAGCCCGAAGGAAATATAGGGAACACGTTGAATCTGTGCCCCTTCAGTAAATGTCCAAACCCGATGGCAAGAAAAAAAATAAAAAAATCTTGAGTTGGTGCCCATGTGCATAGCCAACTAAGGGTGGAGTTAAAGCATATCCCAAGACTCAAAAGCCTCACACAAAATACGCTTTCAAATGTTCCAGCCCAACATTAGATGCAGGAGTATGCAGAGAATGTGCATCTACGGCAGCAAATGCCACACGGTTGTCTATGCTGAAAGTCATAATTTGAAATATTGTAGTGTTTTAAGAGATCGACATGCAAAGAATGCTCCAACAAGCAAAAAGCTTTAAAGCACAATCTATAGTTACTTAAGCGCTTAAAACTGTTTTCTGGTTTGGTGCACAGCATAAGTTCCTGTGCAAAAGCAGCTTCAAGCAGAACCACAGACCGGTTGACACTAGAGTACTTGGTTCTGGCTTGTGCCAAAAATGTGCTGTATGGCAATAACCTGGAGGGATTACAACTCTACACCACATATGGACTAGATTAACAAAAGTTAAAAAGTTGCTGTCGGATAACAGAAGATGTTCAGCTGTGAAGAAACGAGTGAAGTGAGTGAAGTCTTAATTATAATAAAAAAACGTTACAACTGTCATGGGTTTAAAATATTTTATTAAGTCCACTTCAGTGCAAAACCAAAACTTTATTACATTATTTTCTTCCCAAGAACAACGTACAGGCTAAGGCAAGACACAGCAGATTCAATTTTACAAGGTTCAGCAATTCACCAATTTGCTTTTTGGTTTAGAATATATAGATGTGGGACAAATTGAAGATTGCGTCACAAGATTTGATTTAAAACATACAGTTTGTTCAAAAGGATGGACTCATTCTTCTACCGAAATTCAATAGGAGAGCTAAAACTGTTCCTACCAAAAAGCAATAATTACATAAAGTGGACCCGTTTATATTAGGACTCAACAAAAATAAAGATTGTCAAAGGGTTAATTAAATTCGGCATTACAAAAAAACAGTAGTTTTGTCAACTTATTAATCAAACGGACTGCAGACAGACACTGAAAAAACTATAGTGGCACAAAACCACAGAGCTTAAAGAAAAAATAATCTAATGAATCATATCGTTGTTAAGATACGTTTACAGACAACGCGAACCTGATAGAATTATACAATGTTGGATATGTTTCTTTATGAAACAATACTCTTGCATTCCTTTGTCAAGTACTTCATTTATGGAAGCAAAACTCAGAAGACCCCCATTAGATACAGTGGCTAGTCTGATTTAGCGTAATTTGAGGCAAAGATAAAAACAACCTGTCAAGTAACACAATCACGTCTAAAAATGCACAGACAGCACTTATTTTTTTTTATAAGAGGCAGTCTTCTGCAGCACCCAATAAGGTCTCCCCCATTGGCATCATGGAACATCCACCTTAGACTGCAAATTTGTAACGTATAAGAGATAACCAAGATTTACATATGAGGAAATTAGTACAAAATGAAACGGATATTAAGCTGTAGTTCTTTAAAAGTAGCATTTGCAGAAATGTTGGCAAAACAAAAATCTTCACGGGTATTGTGTATTCCAAACATTCAACCCTTAGCAGCAGCAGGAGAAATGAGTATCTCAGTTCCAAACATGACGCTTGCAGTGTTCAACGGCCTGTGAAAACAGAGCGACAATTAAAAAGAAAAATAAATACAAGTATATGCAAATATGAAAGCTATAAACGCCGCTTTTAAGACTTCTAATCTACTTCAAGTAGTCAGACAATGTACTGTATGGAATAATCGCATGGATCTAAACATTAAAACTTGTTCTAGGCAATTAAAATGGGTAATGTGACAGCTAGTCTCAAAATGACCATTGAAATAGAAAAGCTAGCATTGAATGACATTTCATTTTATTTGACCCAGCTTTGGTAACTCACATTACAGGTAGTTGCCGTCTCCATATTCTTGCACCAGTAGCTTGGACCATATGTGCATTCCTTTGTTCCCAAAAGATGTGCTGAGCTTTCACATGCTCCCACCTTCTGTGATGGAGAGAATAACGTGAAAATTCAGTTTGCAGGGAATGATACAGCTATATTCCAAAAATATAAACCTCACATGAATGTATTTCATAACGTACAGAGGTTTACTATCCAACCTTCACAACTACTTGCAGACCAAAGCTCTTTTGCAACTCAAACGCACAACGAATACAATGGGTGGTTTGGCAGAGTGGGGGCAAAGGAGGGGGTCTACAGCAGAGGACTAGAAGGATGCCTCACCTACCCTGCAAAAAAAGCTCTTCTAGGAAACCTCAATTACTGTAAAGAATTGGGGTATCTAAAATGGAAGTCCGCCAGCCTATACGGTCCTATGCAAAATGAACACGATATCCACATTAAAGGCAAAGTTAGTTTGTGGACGGGTCGGATTTTACAAGAACCACCAGGAAGACGATCATCCAACCAGAGGTGCATTTAAAAATGCCCTTTCACCAAATTACTGCAATCAGATGCCACAACCAGTCACCATAGCATGGTATGAAGCGGAAGCAGGCACCCTAAACTATGGGTGGAGATCCACTTCAGGCGTGCGCCTTCTTCTAGAGATCAAACTTCTGCTTCTGGAAGAATTTTACTGTCAAACTGATCCCTAAAAACACCAGAAAGAGTAGATATCCAATAATGCTCCTCAAAGAATGGCGATCTAAAAGTAAACCACATTCCCATCAGGAAAAATATTGCAGACTTCCAAAGGCCATGTGCTCTGGTTTCTGGCCAGTGTTAATTTGTGGGTGCAGAAGGGGGTGGCTTGGGTGTTAGAGTTGAGGGACCATAGAGACCCAAATAGTCCATCGTATTAAAACTTACGAACAGAGGATTAATGGCAAAGTAAACATCTCCCAAAGGGGGGGGGTCTAAATCCTCAGGTGCTGCAAACTCAGGCTACGCACCGCAAGAAAATGTTACCTGTGACAGCACACCAGTGCTACCCTCAACAGTCCAGCTATCTGAACCCACACCCCAGTTACAGTTCCACCAGCACATTAATCACCCACAAGGCTCCACATTGCTCAGGAGCTCCCCCAGAAAGTCCCTAGACATCCTCCCGACCTCAGTACACACCACGCTGCCAATTCCACCTCAGCCAGACATTCTCCCATCTTAGACAATGACAGAGTAGGAAAGTACCCCTTTTTGCATGGTTGCCCCGACTTTTTGCTCGATGTAGATTCTTTGACCAAGTGTGTCCTGGGTTCCTGCTAACCAGGGCCTATGTTATGACTGCGAACAGAGCTGGTGTAGTAAACCAGACGCCAAAAGACAACCCTGCACCACACCCCACACCCCCTTGGGTGGCCCAAGAGTGTCCCAGCATCCCAACCAGTGTTCACCTCCAGCAGATCTTTGTTCTCCAGCCTGAAGTGTTTGTTCAAAGTGGAGCATCCCATTGAAATGAACAGGCCACCAGACGCCAAAACAGCACCCATGCTGCCCCTGTGGGTGCACTTTGGGTGCCAACTCTGAAACCTATTTGTCCTGAGCTTTAGTCCAGGAGCTTGGCTCCCACAACCTTGTGGCCTGCTCGTGAGCAGCTACCAACTGAAGGCCCCCTATCCCCATTTCGAAACACTGGGCATCAGCACTCTGCACCCGACCACCCTAGTGCCGCTGAGGGTGCTTTGAGAGTGCATACTTGACCCTGGGGGAACCCTTGTTCCAACCCCCCAAAAAACTACCAAAACTAAGTACTTACCTTTAAACTAATAACCATTTCCACCCATAGGATTGCATGGAATGATTTTATGTGAAAAATGTTTTAAGTGTGGAGTTGGAAAATTGTTTGAGACCTTAAGAAACTGCATACTTTCAAAAACGAATTAACTCATATTTTATCAAGGAAATGTCCCAGTGTGATATCTAGGCCTATCACACGGCGTAGCAAAAGTAACTTAGGTAATCTGAAAAGCAATTACATTAATAACTGAATACATTATTAATAATTAACATTTATAAAGCGCATGGCTACCCTGAGGCATCACAGTGCTAGCGGCAGTTCAGGCTGAAAAGAGAAAGCTAGCAATTGCTATTCTGGAATAGCCATGTTTGGAGACCCTTTCGGAAGGAGGAGTGGAGAGTTTCAAGCTGGAGATTGATTGAGCGGGAGTTCTATGGTCTAGCCAAGTTATATGAAAAGGAGCGGCCTCCACTCCGCAGCCTATTGATTTTAGGGATGCAGGCTATGTTTAAATTCTCAGAGCGAAGAGATATTTGTTGGATGATAGGCGGTAATCAAAGACTGATTGTTATGAGGGCCTGTGCCTCAAAGAGTCTTGTGAGCAGTGCAAGTGGCTTTAAAGGAAATCCTTTCCTTTATTGGTAGCCAGTGAAGGGCTTTCAAACTGGGTCTGGCTGACTGCCTGCTGCCGCACCGTCAGGAGTTGTGCAGTGCAATTCTGTGCCACCTAGAGCTTCCTTAGGAGCTCCTAAATACAGTGAATTACAGTAGTCCAGCTGGTCAATCTTGGTGCTGATATGAGGTTTTTTATTTTTGTGTGCCCACACATGTGAGTGGGTCACTTTTCATTTTGTGTTTCCCGTGCACTCAATTAAATTAAGGTGTCTTTGGCTGAATAGACTTGTACGGGGTATCGTTTAAACAACTAACAGCGAATACTGCAAATACTGTTGTGTAAAATCCAGTGAACAAAATTTGGGTTATGTTGTAGATGCGGCTGTGTGCTAATAAAGCATTGCTGTACTCAAAATTAAAAAAAGTTAGTACTAAGACATAGTGCGTTTTTACGTAGAAGGTCCACGTACTTGCTGGCCAATTAGAGTATATATAGGTCATACGATACGCGCCTGGTTTTTCACGCGGATTCCGAATTTTGGCCGTCGGCGGGGTGAGAGACCTGATGTGGGACGTGGTTAGAGACGTAATCCGTAAGTATCCCTACAGATTCCTGTACCGATGCGGTTTTGTAATTTTGGTCTGGGTTACCATTATGCGTGATTTGCCGTAAACACAATATTTTCTCTCGATGCCAAGAGGAGCAATACGGGGACTTAAGCTTTGGCTCCGTTTATAACGCACATGTAGTGTGGTTGTCTTATCTCGCCGTTTGTTTGCTGTGATTTCAATACATAGTTAACATTGACAATATGTTTATACTTAAGCCACATACACCAAATATATCAATTAATCTTTGAGTGATTTTGACATATAGTTAATATTCCAATAATATGCTTATACTTAAGTCGCATGCGCTAAATACAACAACTAATCTTTCTTGAGTGCAATTTGAAGAGTATCTGCGGCGTGACTCAGGGACCTCAAATCAACCTATTTAATTAAGATTCTCGTTTTGTTTGTTCGACTCATCTTAGGTCTTATTACATTTTATCTGACCAGTTTCACAAGTATTATAGAGCAATCTTATAAAATAGTATGCTCGATAAATGATGTTGTTCATATTTGACTGCATTCAGACTATGGTGCGGTCACATGCATGACAAACCCTTACACTTTTTTTAATTAAATTTTTTTTAAATTAATTTCAGCATATTGCTAGGGACACATCATAGTGTACACTGTCATCTCAAGTTGAATCGAGTCACCCAGAAGACTATAAACCTATGAAAGCTAATATATTTTGAACAATCTGGGTCTGTAGCAGCGTTTGTTTGGTGTTTTTGTTCTTTAAATATATCTTAAAAGTGATCTCATTTAACTTTGATACTTTGTTCTAGGTACTTTGTGCTGACTGCTGTGATTTAAATATTTGTCCACATAACGTTCTTCAATCTGAAATGCTGGAGTCCTTTATTCTTGCAAGGTACATGGGTCTTTAAATTTGGTTTGGATGTTGTAGTGTTAGATACAGCCGGAATATTAACATAGTAAAATTGGCTGTTACGTTTCTCTTTATTATTTTTTCCTTTTCAGCTTTACAGATTGCTGTTGAATTTCAGACTTAACGCTGCTAGACCAACGCATTCTGAGCATCTGGTGAGGACTGTATTGTCCGTTTATAAATTATGTCGTTTTGGGCTTGGTGTCTGCTTGGAGTAGTGGGTGACATTTGTTCCTTCTGTGCTTTTGTTGTACATATAGTTTGGTGTCTCTTTTGTCTTTGTGGATTATTTAGTTTATCCGGTTCGATCTCGGAAGGGTTTTTTATATGTAGAACCTCAAATACATTAGATATGGTTGATTCCCAATCCATCTAGTTTGGTGTTTTCTCCCTTTCCTCGGTCCTGGATTCATGCATCATTTTTCCTTCTTTGCTTTTCTACACCATGTTGTTTTACATTGGCACTTGCTTGTTTTGTTCCTACTCGGCACGCACGATGGGATGGGTGTTTCTTCTCTACGTTGCTCACTTTTTTCGCATTTTTGCTATTGCTTCCTTTTGGTTGTGGGTGTTCTAGGTGAGCACCCTGAGTGGTTGTTCTTCATAGATGTTTATGTACTGAAGCATATTGAATGAAGAGTTCTGGTTGCGAACAAATTTGTAATTTATTGTTATATATTTTTGTAAGTTATGGAAATGTGTATCTAATTATATTATTGTTACATTCACAGCCCTGAGGAAGCCCAACTTGGGCGAAACGCGTTGGCTGTTTGTCTAACCATCTTGTATCAAGAATATGTCCAAGGATGAAATAAAAGTGAATTGTGCACATCATTGAAGGACCATTATTCATTTTGCATAAAAAAACTGTAAAAACATTTGTTTTTGTTGCCTCTCTATTCTCTTATTGCTTGCATGTTTATGGTTCCTGGGTGGTTGACCTAAAAGGTGGGCAACATTTGTTAAAACAATTTGTATTGACTTTGGTGTATAGAGCGGTTGTGCAACTAGGAATTCCTTACTGTCTTTTTGCAGATTCTCACACTTCGCATTAGATCGCCATCTGGTGCTGGGCTCGGAGGATTGCATGTAGTCTTGGAAGAAGTCTGTAGTCACGAGATAGGGGACTCTTCCCTTGGACGATAGTGCACATGGGCATTGACTCCATCCTTAGATTGTTTTTCACCATGATGGGAAATGATGGAATTCGTAGAAAGAAAAAAAGATGTCCATGTGTGTATATCTAATTAAGATAGAACTGGAACCAATACAGGTCCCAGGGAGGCAGGTGGGCGTGTGAGAATCTGCAGCTCTACAGGGCAAGGACAGATGCATACTGGTAAGTAGCATTTTCTGTTCCAGGCATATGAGCTGCAGATCTCACACTTAGCATAGACTCTACAGCAGTGTGTCCCCTAGCGGTTGTCACCTGTATCTGTTGAAGTAGTTTGAAAGTTTTGAGGACAGCTTGGCCTACAGCAGCTTGCCGCTTGGCTTGCACATCAACACAATCGTGTTTAGGGAAGGTGTGTTGTAGACCATGTTGCTGCCTTAGATGTCTTCTAGGGGAATGTTCCCTAAGAAAGCAATAGAGGCTCCTAGCTTGCGTGGGGAATGAGCTCTAGGAGGAATTGATTGTGCGTTTTGCTTTTTGATAGCATATTTAGATACATTTTACAATCCACCTTGCAATACCAGATTTAGAGATGGGATTGACTTTATGTGGTGGAGAGAAAGCTACAAACAATTGTGTTGCAAAAGGATTTAGTGGTCAATGTAATAAAAAAAAAAAGGGCTCTTTAAGTCTAGTGTGTAGAGCTCTTTCTGCTACAGAGTCTGGGTTTTGAAAAAACACTGGCAACTCCACTGATTAAGATGAAATGGAGTGATTACTTTAGGAAGGAATTTTGGATTTGTTCTGAGGACCACTTTGTTATGATGCAATTGTAAAAATGGTTCCTGTATAGTGAAAACTTGAATCTCACTCTTTTAAGAGGTAATGGCCACTAGGAAAACGGTTTTCCATGTGAGGAATTGTAGTTCACATTTATGCAAAGGTTCAAATTGGTGTCCCATAAGCCTGGTAAGAATATGGAGGTTCCACACTGGAGAGGGTGGTAACCTAGGAGGAATGATCCTCTTTAGTCCTTCCTTAAATGCTTTAATTTATCATTTAATTCATTTACTTCACTTCTATAGCGCACTATCATCTAAAGAAAGGCATCCTGGCGCTGACACTCATATCAGAGGGGGGCAAATGATAGCAAGCTAGGGGTTTGGGAAAAGCAATGTTTTCAAGTGCCTCCTAAACGCGAGGAGGTCGGAGGCATGCCTAAGTTGAGCCGGAAGGGTATTCCAGAGTTTCACCGCAGCCACCCCGAATGATTTAACTCCTGCTTTAGATTTCTTAAATCTAGGTATGGTCACCAACCTGGCCGAGGAGGAGCGTAGATTGCGGGCCGGGGCATGCCACAAGAACTTCCTTTGTAAACGAGCAGGGCCCAACCCGTGGAGAGCTTTAAAGGCCAGACAGACTTAAATTGCACCCTCTGTCTCACTGGGAGCCAGTGCAGCTGAGCCAAAGCCCTAAAAGAAGATCTTGTTGGCCACCCCAGGGCTAGTTTTGCCGCTGCAGACTGAATTCTCTGGAGTCTATCCATAAGATAGCTTGGAGACTCCAACAGCAGGGAGTTACAGTAGTCTAACCTACTGAGCACGGTACACCGCACCACCTCTACCCAGGCAAGGGGCGGTAACAGAGGAAGGAATTTTAATTGCGGGGACTCTAAATAGTGACAAGTGTTGTCTGTTTTGTAAGTACGCAGCAAGTGCTGCAAGATATAAACGTATAGAGGAGTATGCTAGATTACATCTTTGTAAATGCAGTAGATAGCAAATGATATTTTGGATGGAAGCATCTAGTGGATCAATAGGATTATTAGTGCAGTAAACGGCAAACCTTTTCCATTTTGCAGCATAGCAAGCTTTAGTAGTGGGTCGTCTGGCTTCTTTAATGATGTTCATACAGCTCCTCAAGACCTGGCTTTTCAAGCCGTAGCAGCATTCCCAACCCCAGCGCCTTGAGACCCTCACGGGTGAGTAGTGCGCTTTACAAATGATATGATTGATTGGTGGCAGGTTAAGGTAATCAAACTCTAAGACTTCAGGAGGCAGATCGCCAGATTCAGTGGACCTGGATCTGGATGCCTGATCGCTCCATGGTTCTGCATTAGTAGGGATGGGGACAGGCACAGTCTTTGGTGTACAACTAGTGGGTTCTAGCTGCGTTGTGAACCACGATTGGCGTGCCCATTAGGGAGCTACTAAGATTAGTTTGAGACTGTTGTCGGAGCTTGCGTACCACTAGTGGGAGTGGGGGAAATGCGTACGCAAATCTGCCTGACCAGTTCATCCATATCACATTGCCCTTGGACAACAGGTGTGGAAACCTGGCGGCGAAGGTTGGGCATTTTGCGTTGTGTGGCGAACAGATCTATGTCTGGCTGGCCCCACTGTTGGAAATGGTAGAACTTGTGGATGTAGTTCCCATTCGTGAATCTGTTGTGTCGTCGACTTAACAGATCTGCAATCTGATTGTGATCTCCTGGAAGGTGTTCGGCCAGTAGATCTATTTTTTGTGGAATGGCCCATCTCCAAATGTTTTGAGCAAGCTGGGGCAGTTGCAGAGAAGGAGTGCCTCCGTGTTTTTGTATGTAGTACATGGCTGTCATATTGTCCGTCCGGATCAAGACCGCTTTGTTCAGTTTATGTACTTGGAAAGATTTTAGTGCTAGGAATATTGCTAGCAGCTCCAGGTGATGTGGAGCACTTTTTGTTGAGTGGTCAGTCTTCCCCGAGTTGTATGGTCTAGGAGATCGGCTCCCCATCCTGTGAGTGATGCGTCTGTTGTAAGTACTATCTGTGGAACAGGTTCGAGGAACCGCCGCCCCTTGGACAAGTTTTTGGTGTTCCACCACTGCAGAGAGTGATGTGTGCGGCTGTCCACCAACACCAGATCTGTAAGTGGTCCTTGAGCCCGATTCCACTGATGTGCTAGACATTCTTGTAATGGATGCATTTGAAGTCTTGCATATGGTACAATAAAAATACAAGATGCGGTCATGCCTAGGAGTTGCATGAACACTCTGGCTGGGAGAGGGTGTTGGTCTTGAAATTGCGACTCAGGCTTGAATGCTCGCTATCCTGGCTGGACTGGGATAAGCTAGAGCTGTAGAGGAGTTTATTGTAGCCCCCAGATATTGATGTATATGAGGGGGCTGGAGATACGACTTGGTGTAGTTGATCGTGAACCCCAAGTTGTGTAATGTGAATGGTTTGAGGAGTGTTGAACACACTGATTGAATGACATGGGATTTATCAGCCAGTCGTCTAGATATGGGACAACATGGATTTGTGGTCTTCTGAGATGTGCAGCTACTACTGCAAGGCACTTTGTGAACACTCTGAATGCAGTTGTCACCCCGAATGGAAGGAATTTGAACTGATAGCGTTGTCAGTCTAGTACGAACCTTAGAGATTTACGGTGAGAAGGATTTATGTGAATTTGGAAGTAGGCGTCCTTGAGATCTAGTGTGGCAAGGAAATCACCTTGTAACATCGTAACAAAGGGAGCACTTGTAAAGTGATCATGTGAAAATGATCTGTGTATATATAGGTTAAGGGGCCTGAGATTGAGAATTGGCCTTAGTGTCCCTTCCTTTTAGGGTATTCGGAAGTACAGCGCGTAAACCCCTGTTCCCTGATGTTGTAAGGGAACCCTCTCTATTGTGTCTTTTTGAAGCGATGAGAACCTTGCGTAAAATGTTCTGTGGACATGGGACGCTGTCTGGGTGGTATATGTGGAGGGGTAGCTGTAAGTTCTAGGCAGTAACCATACTGGATAATTTGTCTTACCCACTTGTCTGTTGTGATGGAATTCCAGACAGGTAGGAACTGTGCTAATCTCCCCCCGACAAGAGTGGAATGCTGTGGGGGAGGGGGTGGCGAGAAGAAGGAAGTCATTATTTTGTGGTGGGAGATGTACAATTGGTGTGGTTACCTCGACCGCTTTCTTTACTGCTGTTTCCTCTGTACCCGCCTCTAAAATATCCTCTATTGGGGGGATGTTTGTGTAGTGGCTTTAAAGGAAGATGAATAGTCTGCTCCCATCTGTTTAGAGGCTCCTCTGTAGAAGGAGCGACAAAAGGAGCCTCTTGTTTGTGGGGACTGTAAAGCTCCCATAGATTTGGCAGTCTGTCTTTTCATTTTTTCCAGTGCAGTGTCCACAGCCAGGCCAAAAAGTTGTTGGTTAAATGACTGATTAAGGATAGTAGTCTGGACCTCCTGCTTAAAACCGGAGATGCATAGCCATGTGTGGTGTCTAAGGAGGACACTGCTATTTATTGCTCGAGAGGCAGTGTCTACTGCATCAAGTGCACATTTGATTGATGCATTTGAGATTAGCTCACCCTCTTGGATTAGATTATTTGCTTGAGTCTTATATTGGTCAGGCAAATGTAGTAGTATTTCTAACTGGTCGTAATGGGCATGGTCATATCTTGCGAGCAGTGCTTGTGTTTTAGCTATGTGCCTGCTTGGGCAGCTATTCTTTTACCTGAAGCATCTAGCAGTTTAGACCATCAGGAGGTGGCGCTACTGAGGTTTGGGCGTTAGCGCGCTTTCTAGCATTGGAAACGACCAAAGATTCTAAGAGCAGCGGTCCATTAATGTAGGCATGATCTCCAGGGGCTGGCCTATTCTTTTCTATTCTGGGGTTTAGAAACCTGGCAGGTACGGGATCTTTACAAATATTACCCATGATTAAAGGAGTCATTAAGCATGCCCCCGAAGTGTTTACAGTCTTTTGGGACTGCTCATACATATCTAATAAAAAGTCCTTTTCTGCGTGTATTTTGACACCATGATAGATGACAGCTCTATTAATTAAGTGTCCAAAACCAATATTGTCTTCTGGAGGAGATGGTTTTGAGGGGTGTGTGTGGATCTGGGACGTACGGTAGGTCTTGTGGGACAGGGTACTCCCAATCAGGTGTGTCATTTGGGTAGGTGAAATGGTCATCTGGGTCACCCCCTACCCCTATGTCATTATGAGCAAATGTAGCAGGTGGAGAAAAATGAGGGAGAATTTTGAGGTGTAATAGGTTTAGGTAGAGGAGGTGGGTTAGAAGTATAGGAGAAGAAGGGTGCATAGGCGATGTGGCAGAGTCCTTCACAGGCACTGGAGGAACAGGTGCTGTATCTAACTTACTCTTTCTATATGGTCCAGTGGTGACATGTCCTGACTCTGGATCAATATAGATCTTTTTCTGCTTAGGATCGGGATGAAAAAGCTCCTCTTCCTGAGGAATCGCTTTTGGTGCTGTTTTTCGGTTCCGAGGGCGTGTGTTTGTTTTTCGTCTTTAGCCTTAGGAGGCGTGATTAAGTCCTTTGGCGTAGCTTTTGGCTCCGAAGATTTTGGTTTCGGAGCCGAAGCTGGTTTCTTCGGTATGGAAGCGTCCAAAGCCGGCTTGTCTACGAGCTTGGGAGTTTTCGGGCCCGATTTATCTTTCGAAGTTGACGATGTCAGAACTGGTTTCGGAGCCGGGACTTTTCGGTGCAGACGGCGCTGGTGCGATTAGCACGTACGGTTTGCTTGGTCCCGAGCTACCAGAAGGCTTTTAAATATTCTTTGGAGCCGGGCTCGAAGGCAGGGCTCCTGAAGTAGGTTTTCGGTTGCGACTGGGCCCCAGCAGGCGGAGTGTTGACCATTGCCTTTGATTTTGGCGGGGGTGGGGGTAGGGGCAGTAGTACTCACTTGACCCGGAATGATGGAGTTATCGGAGTCAACTGCCTCTGACACGATTGAGATCTTCGGAATCTTCTTCTGGGACATCTGGGCCTTCATCGAAGATGTCCACTGGTTCCGGAGCTGATCTTTGCATTATGCGTCGACGAGCTCTTCAATCTCTAATGGTCTTCGATCGAAAGGATGCGCAGGCTGAAAAGGTAGACTCGTCGTGTTCCGGAGATAAGCACAGGTTGAAGACCTTGTGTTGATCAATGTGTGGGAATTTTGCCCCAACACTGGGGGCATTTCCTGAATGGCGTCCTTTCCATGAGCCGTAGGCCTTACGGCGTGGAGAGGCCCAACGGCCCGCATCAACGACCGGAATCGAGCTAATGAAGTAGAGTCGAAGGTCAAAATGTTTTTTTTTTTGCATCAAACTACTTTAGAAAGTAGATTTCGAACCGGAGCAGAAAAGTTACATCTGAACCCAATGGCGAAAAAAAAAAAAAATCTAAGGATGGAGTTTATGTCCATGCACACTATTGTCCAAGGGAGGGGTCACCTATCTCGTGACTACAAAGACTTCTCTCAAAACAACATGCAATCATCAGAGCCCAACACCAGATGGCGATCTAATGTTAAGTGCGAGATCTGCAGCTCATATGCCTTAAACATGCTTAACACTACCTTCTGATAAAGCCTTACTGCTCGCCCACACTACTGCAAATAGAGACTACAGTACTATCTACTTTGGTGTAAGGAAGTTCCCTCTTTTTGCATGGTTGCCCCTACTTTTAGTCAAACTGCTGATGTACTTTAAGTGTGCCCTGGGTTCCTGCCAACCAGGTACCCAGGGCCTATGTTCTTTCCCTAAACAGCATTTATACAAAACCCAATTGGCTCATCGACCACAAGTAAATCCCTTGTAAGTGATACCATAGGTACCAAAGGTACTGTGGTCAGGGAAGGCCTTTAAGGGCTGCAGCACTTCTTGTGCCACCCTTAGAGGCCCTGTACCTTTACACACTGCAATTGCAGGCTGCGTGTTTTGGTGCAGAACAAAGTGAAGTCAACATGGTACACATCCCTGTGTGCCATGCCTACAAACCACTTACCTGCCATAGGTAAGCCACCCCGCAGCTGGGTGCACTATACCAGTGGTGTGGGTACAGGTGCATTACCCCTGTACCCCTACAGTGTCTAAACCAATTCTTAGGACATTGTAAGCGCAGTCATGCCATTAGAGCATATGGTGCTGGGAGTTTGTCAGTACTAACTCCACAGCACGATAATGGCTTCACTGAAAACTGGGAAGCTTGGTATCACTTCTCAGCACATTAAACCCACACTGATGCTAGTGTGGGATTTAATGAAAAATACACTCCGAGCATCTTGGAGATGCCCCCGTAAAAACGCCCTAACTCGTGTCCTGGCTGAGTGGCTGCTCGCCAGCTGCCACAACCAGACAGGTTTCTAGGTCCCTGGGTGGAGAGCCTGCTGCTCTCGGGGGTCTGAAACAATGCACATCCTGGGATGAGGTGCCAAGCCTCTTCCCCCAGGATGGGCAGTGTGAGAAAGTGCCATCTTTCTTGCATGGTATGCCCCCACTTTTTGCTGAATTGCTGATGTGCTTTGAGCATGCCATGGGCTCCTGCCAATCAGGTGCCCAGGGCCTGTGTTCCTTCCCTAAAAACTGTTGAAACTAAAACCCAATTGGCATCTCTGGCCACATGTCAGCGCCTGGTAAATGTTACCCTAGGTACCCAGGGCATTGTGACAAGAGAAGACCACTAAGGGCTGGAGCACTTATTGTGCCACCTTTAGGGGCCCTACTCCCCGACACCCTCACAGTGCCTTTGCAGGCTGAGTGTCCTGGTGCAGAACTAACCAAAGAGTCGACATGGCACACATCCCTGTGTGCCATGCCCACAACTCCACTGCCCTGGCATATATCAGTCACCCCTCTAGCTGGGTGCCCTATGCCAGTGGTGTGGGCACAGGTGCACAAGCTCTTTGCCCCTACAGTACCCAGGGCCATTCCTGGGCACTGTAAGTGCAGTGATGCCATTAAAGAGTATATGGGGCTGGGAGGTTGTCATTACGAACTCCACAGCACCATAATGGCTACACTGAAGACAGACAAGTTTGATATAAAACTTCTCAGCACATTAAACCCACACTGATGCCAGTGTGGGATTTAATGTACAATGCACTACAAAGGGCATCTTAGAGATGCCCCCTGAAACCTACCTACAATTCACATCTTGTCTGAGAGGCTGCCACACAGCAGACATGTTGCTGGACCCCTGGGTGGAGAGCCCCCCGCTCTTGGGCTTGCAACAATGCACATCCTGGGCGAGGTGCTAGGTCTCCTCCCCAGGATGGGCAGGGGGATGCTTCAAAGACATGCCGCCTTTGTGAGCTTCTCCAGGCCACTTGTTGTACTCAGCAACTGGCCCCCACCAGTTCAGACCCCTACTCTGGCAGGAAACCCTATATCAGGAAAAGGGGTGTGACAGTCTGTGCCAACCCCACCCCTCAGGTGGGAGAGGCGAGGTGAAGCACGACCCCGGGCTACCACCATCCTGAGGATTGGGAGCCCTACCCACACAGCTAGGCTCCTGCCCCCTCCCACAGGAGGGGAGCAGGATAGGGGGTGTACCCAACCCAGGACAGGGAACCATTGGTCCCTACCCTCACCCTACCTGTAACTCCTACATTTTGTATTTAGGGGCACCCTGAACCTTCCTGCAACCGATCCCAATTCGAAAACAAGAAAGAAGATCAAGAAGACCACCCACCATGCAGCTGCTAACAAAAGGACGACACCAACTAACTTGGCCCCAGCCCTACAGGCCTGTCAATTCTTTAACCTGCTAAATCCTGTGGACCCCTGCGAGCAGCAACCTTGAAACCCCAGAGGCACTGCCTGCCTTGACCCTCTAAAAGACTGAGACTCCCATGAGCAGTGGTTCTGCTCCAACAGCAATACCCCTAGTGCAAGCCAGGAACCGTGAATCCAGCACACTCTGCACCCGCAGAGCCCAGCCTGTGCCCGAGTGACCCAAGACTACAAGGAAGTCCCCCGGCGACTGGAACCCGAAGTCGAGTGCCCAAACACCCTCCTCGACGAACCAGACGAAGCCTGCAGTCACGCCTGCAGCCTCACAACCAGGGACCCCTCCAATCGCGACCGAGGGTAAGATTTCCAGACATCAAAAGACACCCCTGCACCCGGTGCCCTACGGCCCCCTGTGCACAATTCCTGGATGCCTACCTATCCTTCAAGACCCCAACTTAACTCTCGAAGTGTTGGTTGCTCCCGAAGAATCTCAGTCCCCGAGCCTGCAGCCTTTTTCCACTTTCCAAGATCTCCATTGGATAACAGAGTGCCCAAAGGCTCAAAAGCACCCTGCACCCAGCCGCCCGAGAGCCCCCGGCAGTGCAACCTTGGCCCTAACCTACTTCCCCATTTGCCCTGAGCAAGTGACTAGGAGCCCAGCTCCCACAGCCACGTGGCCTGCTTGCCAGCAGCCACCAACCGAAGGCCCCCTGCCCCTCATTGGATAACATTGGGCCTAACTAACTCTGCACCCGGCTGCCCCTGTGCCGCTGAGGGTGCAGAGGTACCAACTGTACCTATCTGACCCTGGGGGACCCCTGAGTCTATGCCCAGTACCTTAACTCTGCCAGTCAAGTACTTACCTAAAAGCCGATAACTCACTTTTCCTTCCATAGGGTAACATTGTAACATTGACTAGTTTCTCTCCAAAATTCTTTTAAGTGTGGAGTTTTGAAACCACACAATATTCATATAAAATCAGCCGAACGATGAATTCGGATTTACTCACCCGTTATCAGGAGAGACCTCAGTGCTGCATCTTTTAGCCCAGCACCAATCCTGAAAAGGAATTTTTACTGTACTTCCCAGTAACCTGAATTTTCTTCCATTGGAAAACATTGACATTTCTGTGAAATTTCTTTCAATTGTAGATTTTTGCAAACTACAAATATTTTTTAAACATCGTACCAACTACCAAAACGTTAATTACTTACCTGTTTTAGATAGATGTCCCAGTGCTGAACCTAGGAGTCAAGTACTGGATTACAGAAGTAATTTTAACTGTACTTACCAGTAAACTGAATTTTCTTCCATAGGAAACCATTGGCTGTTTTTCTGAGATTTATTTTTTTAAAAAGTGTCGATTTTTGAAAACTACAAATATTCTTTAAAAATCGTACCAACGACCAAAGTGTAATTACTTACAGGTTTTAGATAGACGCCCCAGTGCTGAACTTAGTATTCCAGTACTGGATTACAAATGTAACATGAACATACTTTACCTGCAAATTGAATTTTCTTCCATAGGATATCGTTGGTAATTTTAGCTAGAAAAGTTTAAGTATCAACTTTTAAAATACAATAAAATTCCTTAAAAATCACTACTGTAACCAAAACGCTTTTACTTACTGTTTACAGTACATGTCCCGGGACTGAACCTAGGATTCAGTCCTGTGGTTAGAAAAGTAATCTACAAAGTAACTAATTGCATTTAACTAAAAATTCCCATTGAGCTCAATGTTGCATTGTGTTTGAAATTGTGTTGCCTATTGCAACAAACTAACTATTGCATTCAAAAAGTCTATTGCCTATTTGAAAAGTATCTAACTGAAGTGATCTATTCTGAGAAAGTATATTTTGATACCTGGTTAGTTCTAAAATAAAACTATATCTTTTGATACAACACAATTGGCCTAGAGTTCAGTTCATGAGTGTGTGAGACCATTTGCTGACTGAGTGTACAACAAATGCTTTCCACTGTCCTCTGATACAGCCTTACTGCTCGACCAAGCTACGACTTTAGAGTGTAAGGTTATATCTAACTTTAGCCTCTGATGACTGTACCTTACTTTGGTCCGATATAGAGCCACTTTCTCACATTGGTGGCAGTGGTGGGATGCAAACTTACATTTGTTGGACTACTTGGTTACAATCTGATCACATGACCGAACACAAATTACTTTAAAATTCTGAAATGGTTTTTTCCATAATACTAACAGTCTTGTCAGGGCCTTGCTCAAGTCCCATTAGAATTTTAGAAACAAAAGTCACTATAGTCAAGGGTTAGAACGTCTCAGACCTCAACTATTAGTGAAGGTAATATGCAGGACCTGGTTGAGGAGCTCTACCTCACACCCTAATTACACATGAATTTCAAAGACTTGAGGTACTTATGCAAACTTAAAAATATACCAATGGGCCTGCATACAACCAAAATAGGGCTCCAGGAGCTCCTGGCTGAGTATGCTAAAGGCCGTCCCCCTTAACAGGGTAATGACCAGTCAGAGGAAGGAGAGGTGTCAGGAGGAAGATAATTCCCCCCCCCCTCCCCCCAATCATTTCTAGAGAGAGGAGGGTCCCTGTACCCTTAACTCCAAGATCACACTCTGGGACCCTAGGACCTACAAGTCAAGTAAAAATACTTTATTCGGTTTTACATATATTAAAACCATAAAAGAAACATTACAACATGGACATGAAAGTTTTAAAAAGATAAAAACAGAATCATTTCCTCAATTTAGACTCAATTCATTTAATTTACAGAAGCATAAAAAAATATGTATCAGTAAAATACAGATTTAATAACAAGTTCGTAGACTATTGAGGTTCTCTGGTATTTCTGGATTTTAGAGCAGATTTAAGAAAACCAACCGTATATAAAGTGCTTTCAGATTTTAACATTTGCAGGTAAAACAGTGAGGGGCGCACCGGTTTGAATTTTTTTTTTTTTTTTTTTTTTTTTAACAGGGGTTTCAAATAAAACCTCTGCGGGAGTTATAGAAAGGACAAATAAATAAAAAGTGCACCAGATCCTGCGGAGACAGATTGTCGCAGCCGCAGGGAGGTGACATCTGGCCTCTATGTAATCCCCTGGGTATAGCTAATAAAAGATGGTAAAACCCCAACCGGAACCTTGTTAAAAGAAACCGCTTGTGATTTGTAATGGGGGATGACAGATTAGGCTCCATTAGAGATGTGGTTTGGAGCATTATGAATATACGTATGCTGGGTTTTATCAATTCGCCTTCTCTTGCAAGTTTTTTCATTAACACAAAGTTTTTTTTAACAAACTCTACGTCAGCGGAGACGATCAGTTCCGGTTTAAGAAAAAGATCCGGACACCCCAGCACATTAAAACAGCATTTTAGTTATTTAAGCCATGGTACATTAAGCATATTTCCTGGGACAGCACATCACTTAGCAGCTGGTGGTTAAGGACCAGGTCTTTGTTTAGCCAGCACTTGAGCCAGAATAGAGGCCGAAGTGCTATGGTATCGGTGATATAGGGTGTTCCGGTTTACTCGTGAACTATTAGGTTGGCTGTTCCCTTAGGTACCCCCAGTAATTGTTTCAGAAAGATGTTCTGCCACCTCAATGCTTTCAACGGTGGCATACCCCCATAGTTCAGTTCACAACCGTAACAACCCAGGGCAACACTTTTTGCCTGGTATATCTTCAATAGTGTGGCTACTGGGCTTTTGCCCATTTTAGCCGCGAAATTGAATATTTCTGAGTTTGCCTTCATCATCTCGCCTCTTTTCCTTTGTACCAGCGGGCCCCATTTTAACTGGTTGTCAAACAGGACACCCAGTTATGAAAATGATCTAGATACAGGTACCTTTTCAGCGTTTACCACACATGGATACTGTTTTTTTGGGCGCGCTCCTATTTGCATAATATAAGATTTGGTATTATTTATGGCAAGGTCACGACCAGCCATAAATTCATGAAAAGCATTCAGTAAGGTTTGTGTGCCTCTGGGGGGGTTCTTGCTAGTAATACTGAGTCGTCTGTGTATAGCAAGACTGGCAGCCCCCTGCGCCCAACGTAAGGAAAGTTAGCATTAGTTTTTTACCAAAAATGCATCGAACTCGTTAATATATAGATTAAAAAGAAAAGGGGCCAGAATGCAGCCCTGCCTTACTCTTCTTTCCACGGCGAAATCCCTGGATACACCGAGGTACAGGGAGTTTTACGTTTGCCTTGGTATCCTTGTGAATATCCCTTATGAATGAACCAGGGAGGGTTCCACCCCCATGGCGCCCATAATTTCCCACGGTTTACGCAGTCAAACGCGGAGGAGAGATCCATGAACGCCATGTAGATGGCGCCTCGGCGGGCCATGGTATACTTTCCAAGGACCATGTATAGATTTAGGCATTGTGCTAGCGTCAAATGGCCAGGTTGGAACCCATATTGAATATCTGATATGATCCTGTTTTCCCCCGCCCATATTGACAATCAAGACGATCCCTCCCACGACTTTGACCACAGAATCGATCAGGGAGATCGGTCTATAGCAGGTCGTGCTGTTCCTGTCTCCCTTCTTGAAAACTGGGACGATCGTGGATGTTCCCCAAGATCCAGGGCAGCCCAAGGTTGCTGCTGTATTAAGTACCGATGTAAGGACCGGCGCCCATGCTGCCATGTTTGACTTATAAGGATCCAGGAGCATTGCGTCAGGGCCCGGTGCTTTATTACTGGTCAGCCCTGAGATTCCTCACTCAATTTCATTTGGGGAAAAATGTGGTCGTGTTGCCCCCTGACCATTCTCGTGCAGGACTAATTGTGGAGCGTTGGCCTTGAATATGGAGCTGAAGTGCAGTACCCATTCATGTTCAGGGATGTTCGTGCCAATTTCGGGTACCCCATCTGTGTCAAACAGTGATCTGTTGACTATGCCCCAAAATTTCTCGCTATTATTCAGGGTACTGGGATCTAAAAGATCCTTCCAGGTCGTTTCTTTACGGTCGCCCTTACGCATTACTAGTGTTTTTTATATGTTGAGCGCAGTGCCAGAATCAGTGTGCGGTCTCGGAGTGCTTTTCAATGCTAACTATCTCCCTAGCAAGCTTTGAGCAGTTGTGGTCAAACCATCTTGGGGTCCTGTGTTTCAGAGCAGTTATTGGGGTAGATAACATCGAGTCCACTTTAGTTGTAATTGTCTCGAAGGCCCGAAGGATGTCCGTGGGGGCTGAGGCAGGAGATACACAGAATTCTAGTTCCCAAGCACATATTTTGTGTATTCCGTTATAAAGTGCATCCAGGTTTACTATTGACCACTTAAGACGGCGTCTTCGGTCTGTAGGTTTCAGCACCCCTACAGGCGTGGATTTTTCCCGTAAAGCAAACACAGGTGGGCCAGGGCACAGGGAAACATTGGGAATAGCCCCAGTGAAGAGGACAGCTTCTTTGCCAAGCTGGCCAAGAGATTACACCTAGAGTCCATACTCCTGGCTCTAGAAAAAGAAAAAAAGATGGGTTTAGCACCCATCAATGATGGCAGCAATAATAAAACTAAAGATAGGGAAGAAATTTCTGATCCTAAAATCCCCAAAGGGATTGTCCCTAAATTTGAGGAAGAGGACGACATCAACAAATGGTTCAAAGCCTTTGAGAGGGCTTGTGAAATGACCTCTGGGGTAGGGGCACTACCGCAAGAACTGTTCTGACAACTGCCTTTATGTAACATTTGTATACATTTTACAATCCACCTGGAAATACCTGCTTTAGAGATAGGGTTGCCTTTGTGCTGGGGAAAACGCTACAAATAGTGGTTTGGTTTTTCTGAAAGTTTGTGTTTTCTATGTAATATAGTATTGCCCTTTTGGTATCTAGTGCATGTAGGGCCCTCTCTGCTACCGTCTGGCTTTGGAAAGAAGACTGGTAGTTCCACTGGTTGATTGATGTGGAATGCTGAAATTACTTTAGGCAAGAACTTTGGGTTTGTTCTAAGAACCACTTTATTCTGGTGTAATTGTAGAAATGGTTCTTGTATTGTTAATGCCTGTAACTCACTCTCCTGAGGGAGGTAATGGCTATAAGGAAGGCCACCTTCCATGTAAGAAATTGTATTTCACACCTATGCATAGGTTCAAAAGGTGGTCCCATTAGTCTGGTGAGTACTATGTTGAGGTTCCAGACTGGGGAAGGTGGTAGTCTTGGTGGAATAACTCTTTAGAGGCCTTCCATGAAAGCCTTAACTGCGGGTACCCTAAACAGGGATCGATGTTGCCTGTTTTGCAGGTATGCTGCTATAGCTGCAAGATGTACTCTAATGGAGGTGTAAGCAAGGTTACATTGCTGTAAGTGTAGTAAGTAGCAAATCATATTTTGTGTAGATGCGTCCAGAGGGTTGATGTTATTGTTACAGTATACAGCAAACCTTTTCCACTTTTCTGCATAGCAGGCTCTGGTGGTGGGACGTCTTGCTTGCCTAATAATTTCCATACAGTTTGGAGGTAAATTTAAGTATCCAAATTCTAAGACCTCAGGAGCCAGATTGCTAGGTTCAGTTGTTTGGGATCTGGGTGCATTATTTCTCCATGGTTCTGTGCAAGGTGCATGGGTAAGATTCTTAATTTTTGGTGTGGCGCCTGTGAGTGTTGTAGGAGCGTGGTGAACCACGGCTGCCGTGCCCACGTGGGTGCTACTAGTATCATGGTCATAGAATGCTGTTGCAGTTTTCGAACCACTAATGGAATTAGTGGGAGAGGAGGAAAAGCGTATGCAAATTTGTTGGACCAATTTATCCATAATGCATTGCCCTGCGACAGGTGGTGTGGGTACCTGGATGCGAAGCTTTGGCATTTTGCGTTCTGATGAGAGATCTATCCCCGGTTGCCCCCATCTTTGGAAGAATGGCTACAGTATTTGGTTGTGCAGGTCCCATTCTTGTATTTGTTCTGACTCTCTGCTTAAGATGTCTGCTATATGATTTTGAACTCCTGGCAGGTGTTCGGCTAACAGATAGCTGTTTTGAGGAATGGCCCATCTCCAAATTTCCTGCGCTAGTCTGGATAGTTGGAGAGAGAGTGTCCCCCCCTGTTTTTGAATATAATACATTGCTGTCATGTTGTCTGTTCTGACCAGGACTGCTTTGTTGAGAATATGCATTTGAAAAGCTTTTAGTGCTAGGAACACTGCTAGTAGTTCTAGATGATTTATGTGCAGTCATTTTTGCTGTACACTCCATCGCCCTTGTACTGTGTATCTGTCCATATGAGCTCCCCATCTGGTGAGCGATGCATCCGCTGTTAGCACTACTTGTGGAATAGGTTCTAGGAACGAGCGCCCTTTGGAAATGTTTGTTGTATTTCACCACTTCAGAGAGCGATGCGTGCGGTCGTCTACCAACACCAGATCTGTAATCTGACCGTGTGCCTGATTCCACTGTGTTGCTAGACATTCTTGAAGCGGACGCATTTGTAGTCTGGCATATGGGATTAACAGTATGCAAGAGGACATCATCCCTAATAACTGCATGAACACTCGAGCTGTTAATGAGTGTTGCAGTTGAAATCTTTGAATTAATGTGAGCATTGTCTGAATCCTGACTGGATTGGGGGCTTTTTCTGTATTTATAGTAGCCCCTAGATATTGTTGAACCTTGTTTGGTTGCAGGTGGGATTTTGTGTAGTTCACCGTAAACCCTAGCTGGTGCAGCAGTTGAATTATCTTTTGTGTGTTTTGAAGACATTCCTTTTGTGACCTGGCCTTTATTAGCCAGTCGTACAAGTAAGGGAAGACATGTATTTGCTGTCTTAGGTGTGCTGCAACCACTGCTAGGCATTTTGTGAACACCCTTGGTGCTGTTGTGACTCCAAACGGAAGGACTTTGAACTGATAATGTTGTCCTACTACAAACCCGAGGTATTTTCTGTGGGCTTTGTGAATTGGGATATGAAAGTAGGCGTCTTAGATCCAATGTAGAAAGAAAGTCCCCTTTCTTCAGTAAAGGAAGTACCTGTTGGAGCGTGACCATGTGGAAATGTTCCGAATTTAGGTATGCATTGAGAGGTCTGAGGTCTAGTATTGGCCTTAGAGATCCGTCTTTTTTGGGAATTAGAAAGTATAGAGAGTATACTCCTGTTCCCTGTTGATGTTGTGGAACCTTCTCTATCGCATGCTTTTGTAGCAGTGATAGTACTTCCTGTTTTAATAATGTCAGATGATCTGGACTCATTGGGCGCTGTCTGAGGGGGATGTTTGGTGGGGCAGCCGTGAGTTCTAGGCAATAACCATGTTGGATAATTTGTCTCACCCACCTGTCTGATGTGGTTTACCCAGACAGGTAGGAACTGTGATAGGCGTCCCCCGACCGGTGTTGCATGGTCTGGGGGGAGCTGTATGAAGTCACTGTTTTGGGGTAGGAGAGTTGCGGTTGCTGTTTCCGCGACCTCTACCCTTGTTGTTACCTCTGTAACTGCCTCTAGAATTCCCTCTAGGTGATGTTGGTGTAAAAGAGGTTGATTGCTGGCGTGTGCCTGTATTCTTTGATCCGCCTCTATAGGTGGGCCTACGAAAGAAATCACTCTGAGATGGCAGTTGCAATGCTCCCATTGACTTAGCAGTTTGTGTCCTTTTTCATTTTTTCTAACGCCTCATCTGTACCTGAACCGAAGAGTGTTTTCCCATCAAAAGGCTGGTTATTTATTTATTCAAAGTTTTATATAGCGCGAACAAGATCTTTACAGATATCAGAGCGCTTCACAGGGGAGAGGGGGGGGGGGAGGAGTGGGCAGCAGGAGGGTGACTAGACAATAATTGGGTGACTAGACATAATAATTGGGTACAGTATAGTAAATGTGGCATAATAGGATAACAGTCTTGTGCTGATAAGATACCAATAGGCACTCAGATAGACAGTAAAATAAAAGGGGGTGCAGAGTCTTTGATCTGGCTACAATAGAGATCCTGAGATAACAGTAAACACTCAAAATAGACAATAATATAAGACGGTGCAGCGTCTGATCTAGCTACAATAGAGATCATGAGATAACAGTAAACAATCAAAATAGACAATATAAGACGGTGCAGAGTCTGGTCTAGCTACAATAGAGATCATGAGATAACAGTAAACACTCAAATAGGCAATAAAATAAGGCGGTGCAAAGACCCTGATCCAACTACAATAGAGATCAGAGGATACCAATAAGCACTCAAAATAGACAATACTATAAGACGGTGCAGAGGAGGTCTGGAGGTCATGACTATAAGGTTATTGGACCAGTAAGTATCCAACGTTACCGAAACGGTGCAAAGTCTCTGAACAATAACAGTAAGGATCAGGTGAACTTGGCCATAAGGATGGCTTTAACTTCTTTCTTGAAGAGTGCAGTGGAGGAGATAAGCCTCGTTTCAGGAGGGAGTGCATTCCAGATCCTGGGTGCCATTCCTGAGAAGGAACGTTTGTATGTTTTTTCCTTACGGAATCTGTGAGGTTTCAGGAGCAGAGTTTTTGCACTTCTATTGGATCTCGAGCCTCCAGATATAGACAACTTTTGAGTGAGGTAGTTGGGTGCCTTGTGGTGTTGGCTGAATGTGTCATAACAGCAATTTTCAGCTGTATTCTGGCTTCAAAGGGAAGCCATTTCAGGGATTTCAAGTCAGGGGTTATGTGAGAGTGTTTCCTTGAGCCAGAAATGAATCTCGCGGCAGCATTCAAGGAGGCTCTTAGGGGTGTGGTTGTTGCTGGAGGGAGTCCGCTGAGGGCCACAATTCCATAGTCTATGCGGGGGATGACTAGAGCTTGTACAGTAGTTAGGAAATCTTTGGCTGGAAGGAAGGGTTTGAGTTTCCTCAGAGTGTTGATTTGGAAGTTAGCTCCTTTCGTTGCTTTGCTAATGTGCTGTTGCATATTGAGCTTTGCGTCAAGTGCGATACCTAAGGATTTCGCAGAGTCCACGATGGTGGGTCTGACATTGAGTGCTGTTAGGTGATTGAGCCATAATTGGGTGGTGGTAATTTTCGCAGGGGGTGATATCAGGAGGAACTCAGTTTTCAGCGCATTTAGTTTGAGGTGATTGTCGGCCAACCACGATTGGGTGTTTCTAAGTGTGCCGTTCAGAAGTTTGATATCATCTGGGGATTGTACCTTTAGGTAGAGTTGAGTGTCATCGGCATACATATGGAAATGTACATTGGATGCTTGGAGCAGGGTAGCGAGTGGTTCCATGATGAGGTTGAACAGCGTGGGTGAGAGGGAAGAACCTTGTGGGACGCCTAAATCTACTGGCACAGGTGAGGACAGCACGTTGTTGATCTTGCACTTCTGAGAACGGTTGTGTAGGAAGGAAGTGAACCATTTGAGCACAGTCCCGGATAAGCCCATTCTGGTATTTAGGAGCTCTAGTAGATTCTCATGTTTGACCGTGTCGAATGCTGAGGAGAGGTCCAAGAGGATGAGGGGGCAGGAGTCGTTGCGATCAAGAATTTGGAGGGCGTCATCAATTGTGTGTCATGGCCGTTTCCGTGCTGTGTTTCGCTCGGAAGCCCGATTGATGAGGGTCGAGGAGTTCGAATTTGTCAATGTGTTTTGTTAATTGGAGTTGCACACATTTTTCCAGCAGCTTGGCCAGAGTGGGGATATTGGTGATCGGGTGGTAATTGTTTAAGTCAACAGGGTCAGCTGTAGGTTTCTTGAGTATAGGCGTGACTTGCCCCACTTTGAGGGAGTCTGGGATGAGACCTTGCTGAAGGGAGCTGTTAATGATTTTAGTCCAGAGTGGGAGGAGAACGGGGGTGAAGTCTCTTACAGCATTAGCAGGTAGGGGGTCTGTGAGGTGATTAGAGGGCTTCAAGGTGCCGAGCAGTTTGTGTATTGCTTCTTCAGAGTAGGTGTCGAAAGACTACCAGGAAGCGTTATTTTTAGGTTGGGTGTCGGGCCTTTTGATGTGGCTCGGGTATCTCATTACATCATTAAGGAGGTCACACCTTATGCTGTCGGTCTTTAACTTAAAGAAAGCAGAAAAGTCTTCACAGTGTGGGATGTCGTTTGTTGTGTCGTTTGATAGTAAGGGTTGCGTCTTGGTTTGAGTTTGGACTAGTTCGAACAGCTTTCTTGGTCTGTTTTTTGCTTGGTCCAGCTGAAGAAGTCGGATTTCGCACGCTTGATTTTCCTGAAGTAGGCATTTCTCTTGTTCTTAAGTGTTTTGCGATGCAGTGATGAGGGGTCAGATCTCCATGTGCGCTCTGCCATTCGCATAGCACGCCTGTCTTCATTGAGTCTGCCGTCATACCAAGGGTTCGAGATCTTGGTGGAGACTCTTTAGTTGCAGTGGGGCGGCTTCATTTTTATTTATTTTATTTTATGTAATTTGTAGAGCGCACAGCTACCCCCGAAGGGGTGTCCCGGCGCTAGAACCTGATCATCCAGGGGAGAAGAAGGAGCATGGAGAGGGAACAGTAAAATAAAATCAGAGTCCAGAGAAGAGCCAAGTTTTGAGTTTGGCCCGAAAGATGGATTCGGAGGGGCAGAATCTAAGATCGATAGGCAGAGCGTTCCACAGTTTTGCCGCAATGACACTGAACCCTCTGCCACCCATTCTAGAGAGTCTAAAACGGGGAGAGACCAGGAGGCGGAGGTCATTGGATCTCAAGGATCTGATGGAACGGGATATTGAGACACGTTTTTTCAGATAGTTGGGTCCGAGGTCATTAATGGCTCGATAGGTAAGGATCTTGAACTGAATACGGCTGGCCACTGGTAGCCAGTGAAGTTCTTTGCAATAAGCGGATACTGATTGACGGTAGGGAATGTTACCAATCAATCTGGCCGACGCATTCTGGACAATCTGAAGTCGATCTAGCAGATATTGGGGGGCACCAGCATAGAGGCTGTTTGCATAGTCCAAATGGGATGTGATGAGGGCATGGGTAACAGTACGGCGGGAATTCAGAGGGAGATAGGGGAGTATCTTTTTGATCATGCGCAACTTCAGGAAGCAGGCAGAGGTCACTTTGTTGACCTGAGTTTTGCATGAGAGGGAGTCGTCAAACTGAAAACCCAGGTTACGAGCAGAGTGAACGGGAGAGGGAGCGGGATCAAGTGCCGTGGGCCACCACCAGGAGGAGGGGATGGGGACTTTCTGGTTGAAAAACAGCACCTCTGTCTTGTTTGCATTGAGTCTAAGGTGGTTGTCAGTCATCCAGACACTGATGTTGTTAAGGCACTGGCGGAAGTTGGTGAATGCGGAGTCCGAGTGGTCTCTGAAGGAGAATACCAGCTGAGTATCGTCAGCATAGGAGACCACCCTGACTCCGTAGGACTCCACAACGTTGGCCAGTGGGGCAAGATAGGCGTTAAAAAACAGGGGGCTGAGGGCGGAGCCCTGTGGTACACCGCAAGACAGGGGTTTTTTCCTCCGATTTAAAAGGCCGCAGCAAAACTCTCTGACTTCTTCCTGAAAGGAAGGACTCGATCCAGCTAAAGGCCGTGCCGCCAATGCCTAACTGTTTGAGTCGGTCAAGGAGGATGGGGTGGGAGACCGTATCGAATGCAGCGGACAGGTCGAGGAGGACCAGCATGGCCTCCTCGCCCCTGTCCACGCATTCCCGAATAGTTTCGGATACTTCCAGCAATGCCGTCTCAGTGCTGAATCCCGCCCTAAATCCGGATTGTGAGTCGTGTAGAAGAGAGTGGTTTTCCAGGTATTCCGTGAGTTGCAACTGCACGGCTTTTTCCAGGACCTTTGCAGGTTTAGGGAGAAGGGAGATAGGGCGGTAGTTGGCGAAGACCGAGGGGTCAGCATCAGCCTTTTTTAGAATAGGGATCACCAAGGCCTCTTTCCAAGTGGTAGGGAAGAAGCCGTGGTGAAGGGAGGCGTTACAGATGGAAAGGAGGGAGCAGGCAAGCGAGGGTGCCAGCTTCCCCATGAGTTTCGCAGGGACGGGGTCAGAAGGAGCGCCGGATTTGCAATGGGTAAGTAACCTAATAGCATCGTCCTGGTTGAGTTTATTGAAGGAGAGGAAGGACGGAGAGGCTAAGGGATTAGTGGGGGGAGGCAGGGGGACTAGCCCTTTAGGGAAGGAGACAGAGTTTGTTAATTTTTTCAAGGAAGTAATCTGAGAGTCCCTCGCATAGGGCCTGACTCGCCGAGTTCTGGGTGGCTCTAGCCGGAGGGTTAATGAAGTCTTTGACAATGGTAAAGAGGGTTTTAGACTAGTTTTTGGCATTAGCAATTTGAAAAGAAAAATAATCTTTCATTGCGATTTTTTTTTGTTTAAGGAATTTTTTCAAGGCAGATTTATAGGTAAGTTTAGCTTCGGAGTCGTAGTTTAGTCTCCACTTACGTTCGAGTGCTTTGCATCTGCTTTTTTCCTCGCGGAGGGAGGTGGAGAACCAGGAGGCGGAGGGGCGAGATCTAGTGGAGGCAATGACTTTCTGGGGAGCAATGGAGTCGATAGCTTTGACAAGGGCAGCATTTAGCCTAGAAACATTTCCATCAATATCAGAGGAGAGGTGATCCGTCTGGAAGTGAAATACCGGGTCCAAGGTGGCACATGTAACCTTGTGCCACTTTCTTCCCAACTCCTTCCTAGGGGCCAAGGGAACAGTTTTCCGACCGAGGGCAAGAGAAAAGGGGATAACATAGTGGTCGGACCAGGTGAGGGGGAGGGGGGGGAAGACAGAGATAGTCGAGAAATTGGCGAAAATGAGGTCCAGGGTGTGACCAGCCACATGAGTGGGACCGGTGACTAATTGTTTGAGGTTCAGACTATCCATGATTTCCAACAGATTGTTAGCCTTCACGCAGAGAGGGTTGTCAACGTGGAGGTTAAAGTCTCCTAGGACTAGAAAATATTGGTGTTTGAGGGATAGATCAGCCAGTTGGTGGGTGAGTGCAGTGAGAGAAGGGGAGGTGGCGGTAGGGGGGTTATAGACTAATGTGCCAGCCAGTATGACTGCCGCGGAGTCAGTTATAGAGAAGTACATGGCTTCAATTATACCAATCTTGGTAAGCTTGGTAATGGACATCTGAAGATGGGATTTGAGGATGACGGCTAGTCCGCCTCCCGATTTTCCTCCAGCCCGGTTAATGCATTTTATATCGTAGCCTGGGGGGATGGCCAGGTAGATATCCGGAGAGGAGGAGTCAGTGATCCAGGACTCAGTGAGAAATAAAATATCCCACTCGTCTGATGAGATGGACATCCAGATGTCGTTGGCATGACGGGGGAGAGAGCGGCAGTTGATCAAGCCTGCTTTCAGAGTTCGGTTGTTGGATGAGGGGAGCTGCGGTGGCAGACGAGATTAATAGGGCGGGAGAGTGAAGTGACATTGAGGGCAAAGGAAAGGAACAGATTCTAAGTGGTCTGGGTTGCAGCGGGTGGTAGCCGAACAAGGGGAGGAGTTTAGTAGATATAGTTGGGTCTTGAATTCATAGAGTCGAGGTAGTGGTCAGTCAGCGATTGAACATCAGAGGTGCCAGGAGGGGGAAGGAGGCGATTGGTGAGGAGAGGAGGCAGGGAGTTTGGGTTAAGATTCTTTGTGTCCCTTTTCCAGATCTTAGATTTGGTGGGTTTGACTTTTTCGTTGATGAAGGTGATAATGTGGTGGTCTGACCAATCACAAGGTTGGATTGCCCCTAGTTGGGTGGAGTCTTTGTTGGCGATGATGAGATCAAGTATGGAGCCTTTGTCGTGTGTTGGGCTGTTGCATATTTGGGTGAGGTTAAGCGCGTTAAGGAAAGTTTTGAGACTATTCACCACTGCGTCTTCCTGATCGTTCCAGTGGAGATTGAAGTCACCCAGGTAGATTTGCGTGATCTGCCGACCAGCGTTGGATGAGATCGTGTCCATGAGTTGTTGGGTGAAGATGAGGTTGTCCCCAGGCGGGTGATAGATGAGATGTAGAGCACATACTGGTTTGCCCTCGCTGGAGATATCAAGACAGAAGAGTTCACAAGACGTGAGGGAGGGGGAGGTGATTTTAGCAACGGAGAGGTTGCTCCTGATGATGCATGCGAGTCCCCCACCCATCTTGCCGGTCTTGTCGAGTCTAATGATGTGGTAGTTGGGGGGAACTAGTATGTCCATGATGGGTGTAGAGGCTTCAGTTAACCAAGTTTCAGTCAAAATGGTTAGGTCAAGATCCAGAGATGTGACAATATCTGCAATGTTGGAGGAGTGCCTCTGGGCCGATCTGCAGTTGAGTAGGATGCATTTGAGTCTGGGGGTGAGAAAGGTGGTCGAGTGTTCAAGAGCGAGGGGTATTTTTCTGAGATTGTTGGGGATGGAGCTTCTGCTGCTTAGAGTTGGATGCCTAGTGGGATTTGTGAGTATGGGGAGTTGTGAGGACGATGTGTGTTTTACCGGGCCAGGACCAAATGAGCGGAGGAGGGTGTCTAAGTCTTGATCCGACAGGGAGTTTTGAGCACGACGTGGGCGGTGTATGTTGTTGCGGTCGGGGATAGTGGGCCAGCGCGGAGAGTGTGAGCCCACCCGTCTCACCCCTGGAGCATGCCGAGTGCGAGGGCCTGTGGGGAAGGTGTGGCCTTTGTTGGATACGGAGGTGTTGGTTGTAGGTCGGTGTTGTCTGGGGTGTGTGTGGAGAAGTTCTTTGATGTGTGGAGCTCATCTTTGACTTGTAGGAGGGTTGTTAAAATCAGGTCGAGCTGTGGGTTGGGGCTATCGTTGGCGATGAGGGCCGTGGGCGGGTTGTTGAGTCCAGAGTTGGGGACAGGGTGGTGGGGTATGCAGGTGTCAGCGGAGTGTTCTGCAGTAATAGTGAGTGGGGTGGTATTCGATGGATGAGAGAGAATGTGGGCGAGGGGTGTGGGTGAGGAAGGGGTAGGCTGGGACGTAAGGGCGGGGACGTTGATGGGAGGCGACGCCGGTGAGTTGTGGGATGAGTGAAGACTGAAGACAATAGGGGTGACAGGATGGTAGTGGGGGCTGAGTATGGGGGGGTAGAGAGGGGGGGGGATGTTAAGGAGCGAGGGGTGGTGAGCTCTGTGTGTCTGGTTGGGAGGGTGGAGAAGTGAGGAGTGAGAATGGGGGGGGGGGGGAGATAGGGTGGGAGGGACATCTGCCACGGAGGGGGGGAAGATATGCTCCGGGGCGTTGTGGGTTCAGCGAGACTCGTAGGAGGTGTGGAGTGGGTGGAAGGGAGGGTGAGGGTATGTGCGATGTGGGAAGGGGGACGATCGTCGGTGAGTGAGGGGTGCGGAGGGATTACGTTGGGTGTTTGACTAACTATAGCACTGGGGGGATGGGTGGGGTGTGTCATTCCGCTGTTGAGATGGGCAGGGAGGGTTATATTGGGGAATGGAATTGGGGGTGTGGTGCATCTTGGTGTGTGCGAAGTGGGGGACCGCCGTTTGGTGATGTGATCTAGGAAGGTAGGGAACAGGTGGTCGAGTCGGTCGAGATTCTTATCTGTGGCTCGGAATAAAATGATCCCGTTGTTGTAGATGGTGATGGTGGCTCTGCCAGGGAAAACTTGGGATGGCGTGATAGAGAGCGTCATGCTGTGAGCGGATTTACTGGTGGTGGAGCTAGTGAGAAGCGCTTTCCTCCACTGTGCTCTACGCAGAGTGTGGAAGATGATATCGGTGCTCGTGGCTCCATTGATCTGTGAGAAGTAGGTGTCCACACACGGTGTTTCAGGGTGAGCCTTCAGGAAGTTGTGTTTGTAGCATTTGGCGTTTTTCTTGGAGAGCCCTGGTGGGTAGTTGATTTTGTAAGTGTGTTCGCCTGTGCGTTCCATGGTGGAGGAGGTGTAGGCAGAGGAGAGGGGGGGGTGTGTACGTGGGTGAGTTTGTGAGGTTGAGTGGGGGTGTACGTGGGTGAGTTTGTGAGGTTGAGGGGCTGTAAGCCTAAGTGGTCTTAGGTATGGGCGGTGGGTGGGGGTGACTGGTCTAAGATGGCTGCCCCAGTGGAGGACTAGTCAAAGATGGCCACCGGGATAACATATAGGGGGACAGGGGTAGTAGTCCTTTCTCTGTTGATGCGTCTTAGAGAGACATTTTCACTTTCTGCTCAGGGGCAGGTCGAGTTAGTCCATCAACTGTGTTCATTGTTGGGGAGGAGAGAGAGTAGCCTCTGTGCTGCTCGGAGACGGGACAGGAGACTTATCTCAGTTTAGGTGACCTGTGACCACGTTGGTATGTAGCCTCATGGTCATCTAGTAGGCAGTGAGGCGATTTATGGCTCCTGTTATATGGCCCCCGCCATTTTAGGTAATGGAGAGTGAGAGGAGTGAAAGAACCTCCAAGCTATGAGGGTAGCTTATAAGCAGACTAATTATGTGTGCTTCAGGGCAGAGAAAGAAGAGCCGGCAGAATGTGAATATCAAATAAAAATATCCGTGCAAATACCTTCATTGTTGTCAGGCAATATTGAGGCGGTTCAGTTTAGAGCGCAGGATATAAAGCAGACTCAGGGGCGATCATCCGGCCGATGCAGAAACTGTAGTCTCCAGGAACCATGAGAGTCTCCAAGGAGACAAGAACGGGGGGGGGGCAGTTTGGGACTTCCTCAATGCCTGCGCTGTGCAGATCCGCTCTCGTTCTCCTTTCTATGCTGTCCTTTTCTTTCCTGCCCAGTCGCTTCAACGATGTTATCGAGGGGGGTGGTGAGAGGGGGGGGGCAGGACGCCGAGCCGTCTCGTCAGGGCGCCCGTGTTCCCCCTTGTCCCGCCAGCGCCAGGTCCCATGCGCTGCGCCCAGTTCGAATCCACAGGCTGGGCGGGGGCGCACAGGCGATGCGTGCACGGACACCTCCGCAGACCCCCGCCGCGTCAACGGGGACTGCAGGCAGAATGAAGGGGACCAAGGCGATGGACGAGGGCGGGCACACCCACAGCGGACACCAGTCTCCCGTCCTGTGTCTCCCGTTCAGATCACACGCAGGGAGTCCGCGCCCGTGCCCCCAGGCGGACCAGACACCCTCGGTTCGCCGCCCCGGTCGCGGTACCACTACAGGCGCTAGTCTCCCCCAGAGGGCTGAACGGTACTGGCGTCTGCAAGGAGGGGGCCAAAGCACGACGTGGAGCTGGGATGGAAGTTTGCACAGGAACAAGGCTTCAACTACGAGCGCTAGTCACCCCCAGAGGGCTCCGGTCGTCAATCCTCTATGCTGCGCCCCATTGCCGGTCAGGGGGCAGACCCCGGGCTGCACGGCAGAGGCTGCAGCCCTGATAGGCAGACCACAGGTGCCCTCGAGATGCTCTGCAGGTCGCACGGAGGACAGCCACGCCAGCCAGCACAACAAGCTCGCCCCCACTGTCCAGGGCTCAGTCGATGCTCCCGTGAGAGCTGAGAGCTGCAGGGGTCCAGCCGGCGTCCGAGGCTCCGTCGATGCTGCTCCAGGGAGAGCTACAGGGGTCCAGCCGCCGCCCAGGGCTCCGTCGATGCTGCTCCAGGGAGAGTTGCTGGGAACCAGCCGCCGTCCAGGGCTCCGTCAAGGCTCCAGTGAGAGCTGCAGAGGTCCAGCCGCCGTCCAGGGCTCCGTCGAGGCTCCAGGGAGAGCTGCAGGGATCCCACCAGAACTGCAGGTAACATTCAATAAATCAGTACTATTTGAGATCCTGTTACTTGTGTTGCATCCAGTTACTTGTTGTTGCTCCAGTTACTTGTTTTCCTCGACGTCGATGGGTGCTATCTGGGATAGTACCGTGAAAGGGATCCCCAGCACTGGGAGCTCTGGGATAGAGCTCCTACCAAGCGGCCATCTTGTCTCCTGGTTCAATAAATAAGTTTGTACCCTCTGTTTGAACCCTGAGAACCTGAGCCATGCATGTCTTCTTAACATGATACTGGTGTTTATAGATCTTGCCGCATTGTCTGCTGCGTCTATGGTGCACTTAATGGAAGTGTTGGTTATTATATTCCCTTCTAGTATCAGCTGATCTGCCCTTTTTTGACGTTCCTTAGGGAGATGTGTAATGAGTTTCTAACTCATCATAATGATCTCTATCATAACGTGCAAGTAGCGCTTGAGTGTTTGCTATGCGGCAGCTGTTTGCTGCTTGGGATGCTACTCTTTTGCCAGACGCATCTATTAACTTGGACTCCTTGTCAGGAGGAGGAGCTTCTCCTGCTGTTAGTGAGGTTGCCCTCTTACGAGCGTTTGAGACTACTAACGAGTCCAGAGGTATTTGTCCCTTAATAGACAGACTGAGTCTTTGGGGGCTGCCTTATACTTTGTCAATTATTGGGTTTAACACCCTAGCCCTCACAGGATCTTTAAATATGTCTGGTGAGTGAGGAGACCCTTAAGCATTGGTAGGGTCCCTGAAGATTTTTGTGCAGCAGGTAGTGTTTCTAAAAGGAAATAAATCTACCTTGTGGTATTTTGCTACCTTATTAATTAAGCAAAACCCGAATTATCATCGGGGAGAGGGTTTTGAGGGATACAGTTCAGGGTCATTATCGGACACTGCGTCATAATCTTCCCATGGGTCTGTGCCTTCTGGGATAGTATTGTTATTATCCCTAGGAAGGTCCCCATCCCCTGTGTCACTTTCTACATCTGTTGGGCGTGGTGTAGAAGTTAAAGGTATAGATGGCAGAGTATGAGGAAGAGGAGAAGAGGGTGTGTCCATAGACTGTGGAGAAAGGGGAGGAGTTGCATTTGTCCCCACTGTTCTCTTTTTAGGAGGAGGAGCTTTCTCCTCCAACTGTTGAGACTTCCTCTTTTTAGGTAGTTTTGTCACCACCTTGCCAGTTTGTGGATCAATGAACAAAGTCTTTTGTTTTGGATCTGTTTGTTGCTCCTGTGTCGGTACCGAAGTATTTGGGTCCGAAAGGTGCTTTTGCATCTCGGTGTTGTGTTTGGCACCGAGAGTTGGCTCGAGTCAGATTTTTTCGGTGTCGAGGGAGTCTGACGTCTAAGCATGTTTCGGTTTCGACATGGAATGTTTCGACTGCAAGCTCTCTTTGGTATGGAGCTTGTCGATGTCGACCGTTTCTCGGATCAGACAGTGGAAGGCCGAGTGTTTCGGTTTCATTGCCGAACCCGAAGGCAGGGTGTCGGAAACTTTTTTCGGTTGTCTGACCGGGCTCGAAGGCGGGATCGACACCTATCGGGGTCGGTTTTTTGGCAAAGGGACGTCGTCACTCACTGTTTGATGAACGTCTACTTCTTCGACATCAGACCCGCCCGCTTCTGACCCAGACCCGTCATCTTCCTTTTCGGGGTGTTGGACATCAAACAGTTCTGGGATTGCATCTGACTCCATCCTTGACATCTCGTGTCTTTGGGCTCGACGGTTTCTAATAGTCGACTTGGAGGAGAACGCCGCATAGGCTTCACAGTCCCTGGATTCGTGGTCAGGTGATGAGGTTGCACACCTCGTGTAGGTCCTTGTGTGGGAATTTAGCACCACACGTTGGACTTTTTTTTTTAATGGAGTCCTTTCCATGGACTCCGGGCTGGACTACGTCGAGATAGGCCTCCCGGTCTCGTCGACGTAGAGTTGGAAATCTTTGGTGTGGACCTCGAAGCGCGTCGAAATGGGAATGAACTCGCGCTCTATAAACAATACAGTCGAATTGGAAAGGGAATACGCGTCGAAATATAACTTTTCTCGAAGTCGATCCGGAGCGCTTCGATCCTCATCCGAACCTGATGGCGGAAATAAAACAATCTAAGGATGGAGCCGATGCCCATGCGCACTATCACCCAAGGGAGGAGTCACCAGCCTCGTGACTACAAAAGACTTCTCCAAGAGAAAAAGTGCAATCATCTGAGCCCAACACCAGATGTTGATCTATTCATAAATGTACCATCTGCAGCCCATATGTCTCGAACAGATGTAACCTGATTGAGGAGTACGCCAAACTACATCTCTGTAGATGAAGGTAACATGAGGTTTTGGATAGAAACATCTAATGGGTTAATGTTATTTGTACAATACACAACAAACCTTTTCAACTTGGCTGTATAGCATGCTCTAGTGGTGGGACGTCTAGCTTATTTTATAACATTCATGCAATCAGGCGGAAGATTGAAGTATCCAAATTCTAAGACCTCAGTAGCCAAATCACTAGGTGGAGCTTCATGGGGTCTGGATGAATGATCTCTCCATGGTTAAGTGTCAGTAGATGTGGAGAGAGTTTATTTTTGATGTGGTACTACTGAGAGTTCTAGTTGTGTGGTGTACCACGGTTGGTGTTATGAGAATAAATGTGTGGGAATGTTGCTGTAGCTTGCGTACCACTAACGGAATTAGTGGGAGAGGTGGAAAAGCGTACGCAAATTTGTTTGACCAACTCATCCATATCGCATTGCCTTTGGACAATGGGTTTGGATATCTGGCGGCGAAGCTTGGGCATTTTGGAGTTGCGGTGTGTGGCGAACAGATCCATGTCTGGTGGGCCCCACTTGTGAAAGAAAGGTAGAAGAACTTGAGGATGAAGGTCCCACTTGTGTATCTGTAGTCTTTGACGACTTAAAGATCCGCAACTTGACTTAACTCCTGGTAGATGTTCTGCTGACAGAAGGATTTTATGAGGAATGGCCCACCTCCATATGCTCTGCGCCAGCCGGGAGAGCTGTAAGGAGTGCGTTCCTCCCCGTTTTTGGGTGCAATACATGGCTGTCATTGTCGGTACGGATTAACACAGCTTTGCCTGATGGTAATGTTGAAACTATTATAGAGATAGAAAAACTGCTAGCAACTCCAGATGATTTATGTGGAGTAGCTTTTGTTGTGGTGTCCATGTTCCCTGTACTGGGTGTTCTTCAAAATGTGATCCCCAGCCTGTGAGAGAGGAGTCTGGTTAGCACTACTTGTGGAACTGGCTCTATAAACAGCCAGCCCTTGGAAAGGTTTTTGGTGCTCCACCACTGCAGAAAATGGTGTCCGGTTTCCACCCCCACCAGAACTGTTATTTGTTAAGCCGGGTTCCATTGACTTGCTAAGCACTTTTGCAGGGGGTGCATTTGGAGTCTTGAGTGTGGCACTATGAAGATGCAAGATGCCATCATTCCAATTAATTGCATGAACACTCGAGCTGGTAGCGAGTGTTGAGGCTGGAATTTTTGTATAAGAGCTTGCATACTTTGTATCCTTGCTGGATTGGGGGATGCAATTGCTTTGGAGGTATCTATTGTGGCACCCTGATACTGTAGAGACAGGGATGGTTGGAGATGACTTTGATTTACTGTGAAGCCCAACTTGTGTGGCAGACAGATGGTCCGATGTGTGTGTTGCGCGCACTGGTGGTGTGACTTGGATTTAATTACCCTGTCGTCTAGGTATGGCAAGACATGAATGTTGTCCCTTCTTAAGTGTGCTGTTACTACTGCTAGACACTTTGTGAAAACTCGAGGTGCTGTAGTCACTCCAAAAGAGAGTACTTTGAACTGGTAAAGCTGACCGTCTAGTACAAAACGAAAGCCCTTTCTGTGAGCTTGATGAATAGGAATGTGGAAGTAGGCGTCCTTGAGATCTAAGGTGGAAGGAAGTTGCCTTGTTATAGCAGAACCAGAACTTGCTGTAATGTGACCATATGGAAGTGGTCGGACTGTATGTAAAGGTTTAGGGGCCTCAGGTCTAGTATAGGTCTGAGGGACCCGTCCTTTTTGGGGATGAGAAAGTAAAGGGAGTAAACTCCTGTGTTTTGCAGTAGAGATGCAACCTCTTGTTTTAGGAGAGTGAGATGCTCCTGTGACAAGGGACGTTGTCTGGGTGGTATTGTTGGAGGAATGGAAGTGAGCTCAAGACAATAAGCTGACTGAACTATTGGTCTTACCCACCTGTCTGTGGTGATTGAGTTCCAGACAGGTAGGATCTGTTGTAATCTCCCCCGACAGGAGTTGAACGGTCTGGGGGGAGGAAAGTCACTGTTTAGGAGTGGAGGCATTGCGGTTGTTCCCTCTGCCTCCACCTTTATTCTAGTTACTTCTATATCCTCCTCTGTAATAACCTCTACTGGGCGAGGATTGGGTGGGCGCTTTATAAGAGGCGTTGTCGGTTTGAAAACCTTTAGCGGTGCCCTTGTAAGAGAAGCGACAAAAGTATGCTCAGGGAGTCTGAGTTTGTAGGGCTCCCATGGATTTTGCTGTGTCCGTATCTTTTTTCATTTTCTCTAGTGCATTATCAACTGTAGGACCAAAAATATGTTGCTGGTCAAAAGGTTGATTTAGGATACTGGCCTGTACCTCTGGTTTGAACCCAGAGATGTGTAACCAGGCATGTTCTAAGTAACAGTACACCTGTATTTATTGCTCTAGAGGCTGTGTCAGCAGTATCTAATGCACAATGGATTGAGGTATTGGTAATGAACTTGCCTTCTTGTATTAGGTCAGAAGCCCTGGCAGGATATTTTTCTGGCAAATGTTGCATAAGGGTTTCTAGCTCATCATAATGAGCTCGATCAAATTTTGCTAACAATGCTTGTGTTAGCAATTCTCCAGACATTTGCAGCTTGTGAGATGGTGTGTTTTCCTGCAGCATTAAAAGCTTGGACTCCTTACCAGGGGATGGAGCATCCCCAGTTGTCTGCAAGTTGGCTCTTTTCCTTGCGTTTGAGACTACTAATGAGTTAATGGCAACTGGCCTTTAATGTATGCTGGGTCAGTTGGAGAAGCTTTATTCTTTTCTAGTCTGGGGTTAATTACCCTGGCTCTGACTGGGTCCTTGAATACCTCTGGTGCATGTTTTACCACTTCCTTAAGTGTTGGTAATGTGGTTGTGGTTTTAAGTGACGACAGTAATGTATCCATACGGAAGTCTTCCTCGAATGGATCTGTGTAAATCCACCCCATGAAAGGTGGCTGCCCTATAAATAAGCTGCGTAAACCCTATAGTGTCATCTGGAGGAGATGGCCTCGAAGAAAACAAGTTACTTACCTGTAACTTTAGTTCTCCAGTATTGGAATCTTTCATAGATTCACATGCCTGAATCATTCCCAGTCGTCGAGACGGGAGTCTCCGGTATATAAAAAAGCAGTGCTTAGTAGTATAGCAAACTGAAAAGAGGCCTAGGCCCATTTCCCTTTTGCAACCCATAGCCTTTGTTATGTAAAAAAGGCCCAAACTTTTCCCTGAACCAATCAGAGCTCCTCACCCTCTAGAACACTCCTGAGAGAACCTTCTGCCCCTCAGATTTTTCGCGCACTTTTGCATATCACACACTTCTTGTGCTAAATCCGAGGTGAGCCTCTCAGGGGAGGAGGGTGGGTGCATGTGAATCTATGAAAGATTCCAATACTGGAGAACTAAAGTTACAGGTAAGTAACTTGTTTTCTTACTCCAGTATTGGAAACATTCATAGATTCACATGCCTGAATCAAAATAGCGAGCGGTGAAAAAACAAAGCACCTTTTCCTGATAATTTTTGCAGTACCATTAGAAAATTAAGCATAATCTCATAAATATATATACATACTTAAATAAAATGTGACTTTGTAAACAAAAGAAATTATGGATAGAGGGATGCAAGAAAGGCTCACCGTTACTGGATGATGTTCCGCAGTACCGCCTCTCCCACTGCCGCATCCGATTCTGCGGCTGCCTCCAAGCAGTAGTGCCTGGTGAAGGTGTGCGTAGATGCCCAGGTTGCTGCTCTGCAGATATCCTGGATTGGCACTCCAAGCAATGCAGTGGATGTGGCCACTGCCCACATGGAATGGGCACGGACTCGTGCATTCAAAGGCTTTCCAGCAGCTTGATGACAGACAATTGCACTGGAAATCCATCTGGCAATTCCCCTCTGACAGCGGGAAACCTTTCCTGGGTGCGCTGAAGGCGACAAATAACTGGGAAGACTTACGAAACGCCTTAGTTTCTATCAAGTAAAATTTTATACATCTCTGAACGTCCAGCGAGTAATACTTTCTGCCGCTGTTGATGGATGAGGAAAGAAACGCTTCAGCACCAATGGTTTGTTCAAATGAAAATCAGTTGGCACCTTCGGAATGAACTTCGGGTTCGTCCTGAGAATCATCTTATCCTCTTGAAATTGCAAGAAAGGCTCCTGAATCTTAAGCAATTTTAGTTCACCTACTATTCGCCGAAGTCAATGCGATGAGAAGAGCCACTTCCCAGGACAAGAACTTCAGGTCTGCCCTGTGTATCGGTTCAAATGGTGGCTTCATCAATTGAGAGAGTACAATATTCAGATTCCATAAAGGTGGTGGAAGCTTTACTGGTGGAAAAACTCTGAATATTCCTTTCATGAATTGTTTGATAATCCTTGGACTATAAAAATGGGCCTGACGATGATCTCCTGTAGTGGGATAACGCAGCCAAATGCACGATGGAGGCGTGTGCTAATCCTGACTTTAGCAACAGCAGAATGTAAGGTATAATTTGATGAGGTGCAGCCGTAAGAGGGTGAACGTCATGCCCTTTACACCACAGACAAAACCTCTTCCATTTGATTCTGTAGGTTTTGTTGGTACTCTCCGCTCTGGCCTTGGACAGGATCTCCCTACATTCATGTGAGATGTTCAGATGGCTAAACTCAGTGTTCAGGAGAAAGGCTGCTAATCGCAAGGATTTTGGGTCCGGATGGCGCACCTGCCCCTTGGACATGTTCAGAAGCGATGGAATCAGGTGCAACTGAATTTGACGGTCCTCCGACAGTAGCAGCAGGTCCGTGAACCAGTGTTGTCTGGGCCACCACGGGGCTACTAGGATCAGCCTGCACGGCTTTCTTGATCTTCACCAGTACGCGGGGGAGAAGAGGAATTGGAGGAAAACCGTAGGCAAAGATGCCGGACCATGCCATGGAAAACGCATTCCCCAAAGATCCCCTCTGGGGAAGCCAGCTTGCGAAGCACTGGCATTTTCTGTTTTCCTTTGTAGCGAAGATGTCCACCATCGGTGTACCCCATCTCCAAAAGACACGGTCCAGAATCTCCTGGTCCAGCTCCCATTCGTGGCAGGACGATTTTAGCCTGCTGAGGGTATCCGCCTTGATGTTTTGATCCCCCGGGAGGTGTTCTGCTGTCAATGATATTCCTTGCTGAATAGCCCATTCCCATATCTCCTGGGCTTCCTGAGACCGGGAGAGAGATATTGTTTCCCCCTTGCTTGTTTACATAATGCATTGCCGTAGTGTTGTCTGTTCTTAACACCGGCGCACCTTTTATCCTTGGCAGAAAAGACAGTAATGCCAAGCGGATCGCCCTGAGTTCCAGCAGATTTATATGTAATTGTTGCTCCTCTGCCTTCCAACGGCCGCTGACCTGAAGTTCCTGAAGGAAAGCTCCCCATCCTAATGACGCATCCGTCGTTTCCACTAGCGGAGCTGCTCTTGCTAGAAACGTCAGTCCTTGAGATACATTTGCCTTTTGCGTCCACCACTTTGCTGCCTGCAGCATGACTGGTGTCACTTTTATCGTATCGTCGAAGGATCCCTCCGACTGAAACCATTGAAGATCGAGCTGTTCTTGCCATGGTCTCATCCTTCGCCTGCAGCAAGGTACCAGTGGAATACAAGACGACATTGTGCCCAGCAAGGATTTGTACCTGCGGACTGAAAGAGACTTTCTTTTTCCCAAGTCTTGGAAGAGAAACACAATCCTCAGCTGTCTTTCCTCGGAGGGAAACGCTTTGTTGCATTCCGTGTCCAATATTTCCCCCAGAAATGTGATCACTCTTGCTGGGTGGAGGTTTGACTTTCCCTCGTTGAGTCAATCCTAAATTGGCGAATAAGTCCATGCAAGCTTGCGTCGACGCTCTGGCCTGTGTCTTTGATGGTGCCTTGACTAACCAGTCGTCGAGGTACGGAAATATTTGATGTCTTTGCTTTCTCAACACAGCCACCACTGGAGCCAGGCATTTCGTGAACACTCTTGGCGCTGACTTCAAGCCGAATGGCAGCACCCTGAATTAGTAATGGCTTCCGGCTACCCAGAACCAAAGGTACTGCCTGTGTGCAGGATGTATTAGCACGTGGAAATACGCGTCCTGTAGGTCCAATGTGGTCATACGATCTCCTGGATTTAATAACGGAAGGATGTCCTGTAGGGATACCATCCTGAAAGATTGTTTCTTGAGATAGGTGTTTAAGGATCTGAGATCCAGAATGGGGTGCCACTGGAGCTTGTTTTTCTTGATAAGAAAAAAACGGGAGTAAAACTCCTTGTTTTCCTGGTATTTCGGTACCGGTTCTATTGCTCCCTTTCGGAGCATTGCCCGAATCTCCTGCCGGAGTTGATGCAGATGATTGGCTCTTTGGTGCATCGGTGGCGTACAAGGGGGCGTCTGAAGAAATTCCAGGGTGTGACAGAATTTACCTATATTGGAGGACCCATTGGTCCGTTGTAATTGTCTGCCAATTGTGAAGATAGTGAGCAATCTTTCCACCCAGGGGGAGCATCTGACAGCCGGAAAATGAAGGTAGTCATTGGCCACGGGTGTTGTCCTTTCCTCAGCCACCACGTCTCTAGGAGTCGATTTTGTATATCCTCCTGACTGACGCTGGTTATATTGTTGAGGACTGATAAAATAAATATCTCCCTTGTTGGTATCCTCCCCTATACGAGGATTGCCCTCTACCCCTGGAGCCACTAAAAGGGGTTTTCCTGTACTGCAGTGTTCCCAGAGCCTTTGCAGTATCAGTATCAGTATCCTTCTTGATACTTACCAGCATTTCATCTATGTTTTCCAAATAATTCTTCTCCATTGAAGGGGAGGTCCAGGATTTTGTTTTGAACCTCCAGCCTAAATGCTGTTGCTGGCAGCCAACCTTGGCTGCGGAGGACCGCCGCTCCTCCAAGGGATCTAAATGCCGTGGTCGCTATATCCATAGCGCAGTCTATGACTTCGTCCGAAGTCCTCACCTTCCATAAGAATTTTCTTTGCCTCCCGTTTCTCTGGATCTGGCACCAAGTTAACATATGGAGACAGGTCGCACCACATCTGCCTGTCATACCTCCCCAATATCGCAAGGGCATTCGCGGCTCTTACCAGTAGAGCAGACATTAATGAAAAACGCTTCCCTGCGTTATCCAACCTTCTGCCCTCTTTGTCTTGAGGTGTTGCAATCGGAGCAGATGGGTTCCTGGATTTCTGTTGTGCAGCCTGCGTGATAACAGAAACCGGTTTGGGATGACCCAAAAGGCACGATGGAGCATCGACCGGTGCTTTATACTTTTTATCCAGTCTGGCCAGAGCCGGTGTTACCGTCGCTGGCGTCTCCATGACCTTCAATCCTTTCCAGATATGAGACACTATAGATAGAGAGAGATCGTACAGATCTCCGATACGAGTCCTTAAAGTCATATAGAAAACATTCAGTTTTCTCCTCCGTCATGGTCAGTGCAAACCTTAGTGGCCCTCTCCATCAGATTATGAAATCCACCAATGTCCTCCGGTGGCGAGCCCACTGGCCTCTGCGGAGGAGTTGCAGGTGATGGGGCGATATAATCATGCTTTTCTGCACTTGTGTCCGCAATCTCACCATCCTTCTGATCCTCATCCGAGGTATCGTGGTGTGTTGTCGGTGGTGGGGACTAACAGTAGGTTACGGCACAATCTCTCTCCTCCGAAACGGAGTTCCTGGAACCAATCGTGGACGTGGAGTAGCCTCTATGGCCTGTTGAGCGACTGGAGTCGCTGGGTATCTCTTCCTATAATCCTCCAACATTCCTTGGAGATCCTTCAACAAAGAGGATGGTACACTGGTCATCTCCTCTCGTTGCTGTTGTCTATATCGATGTTCCTGGGGTTCTTGATAACCCCCATATTCTTCCTCAGAATCGTATTCTTGGTAGTTGACCTGTAATTGTGAAGGGCTACTGGCAATACCATACTCTTCATCCTCCTCCGAATCTTCCTCCTCCAGTAAGTGAGACGGTAGCAATGGGGAGACCTTGCTTGGAGATGTAACCTCAGGTGTTATAGGTTTTTTTTCCATGGCACCCCCCTTTTTTCTGGTGTTTTTTCCCCTCGTCGACGCTACCGTCGACGTTGTAGTGACAGTCGACGCTGTCCTAGTCGTCCTAGTCGACGCTGCAGTTGTCGACAGTCCTAGTCGACGCTGCCGTCGTCGACGCTGCCGTAGACACGGTCGTCGACGGTGAAACGGACGACGATCAAGTTGTCGACGATCAAGTCGTCGACGCTGTCTTCTCACCAGCCTTTTCCTTTGTCGACGACTGAGGTGTTTGTCGTCGTCGATGGCCCCTTTTTTGTCGACTGTCCTGTCGACGGAGTTGATTTCTCCTCAGAAGGCGCAGAAGAAGATTGTTTGATGGTGATCTTGTGAGGTGACTGGTGGATCTGAGGTGGATTTTGTTCCTTTCACCTCACCTGCAGATCCCTTCTTCCCCTTAGATGAGACTGAAGGGGATTTTGAGGGACTGCGCCCTGAAGTGGGTTTTTTTTGGGGCCTTCTCAGGTCTTTCCCCTGAGGAATGTGTGAGGAGATCTACTTCTCTTCTGAGATCTTAGACGCCACAGATTCCTCCACTCTCACTTGAGGATTTCCTTCCTGGCTTTGACTTTCTGAAGCCAGATCAGAAGCCTTCCCTCACGTTCTCTCAAGGTCTTATTTGAAAAGGTACGACATACCTTACAATCTTCTGCCTTATGGTCTGGGTAGAGACAGTAGATGCAGTCCTTGTGAGGGTCAGCTGTATAAAGTCTCTTCTCGGAGCAGGTTGAACAAGCTCTAAATAATCCTTTTTTCTCTCTCAGACATGGTTGATGTAAAAACCTCAAATCCAAGTCAAAATACTGTAGAAGTAAAGAGTTTGAGCAGAGCTCAAAGGAGACTCCCTAGCACAACATGCGGTAGAAAAATCTGAGGGGCAGAAGGTTCTCAGGAGTGTTCTAGAGGGTGAGGAGCTCCGATTGGTTCGGGGAAAAGTTTGGGCCTTTTTTACATAACAAAGGCTATGGGTTGCAAAAGGGAAATGGGCCTAGGCCTCTTTTCAGTTTGCTATACTACTAAGCACTGCTTTTTTATATACCGGAGACTCCCGTCTCGACGACGGGGAATGATTCAGGCATGTGAATCTATGAAAGTTCCAATACTGGAGTAAGGGTATGCGTAATCTTGTGGCAGATCTGGTGCATCTGGCGAGTTATAATCTTCCCAGGGACCATCTGATGGCCCAGTAAAATTGTCTGGGTCACCTGTGTCACCTATGTGTTGCTCAATTTCTACCCCTTGTGAATAGTTATCATCCTCCAGTGCAGGGCTGTGTGCGTGGTGGATGGTGAATGTGCAGGGGAAGTGTTGAGTGGTATCTCCGGCAGAGGTGAAGGAATTCTTATGGGGGAAGTTTGAGCATTTTTTAGAGGAACTGGAGGTGGCTTGGGAGAGTCCATTTTCCTCTTTTCAGGCACTGTAATTCTATGTCCAGTCTTTGGATGGATACGAAGTGTCTTGTTTCGGATCTGGGCGGAAAAGCTCTTCTGTGGGACTATCCTTTCTCGGCACAGACTTGTCTTGCTTGGGGCCGAATTGCTTAGAAGGTCTTACAGTGTCTATTGGTCTTTGGAGCAGATCTTAGTTTGTTTGGTTCCGAAGACTTGGTGTCGTGCCTGTTTTTCGGATCAGAGGGTTTCAGACGCGGAATTATTGGTTCAGAAACACGTTTGGGGTCGACAACTTTTAGGTGCCGAAGTGTGTTTCGGTGCCAAGGCGGACTTTGGGTCGACTTTTCGGAATCGGAGTTACCTTCTGTTTGGTAGGCTTGGGAACTGTTTTCGGTGCTGAGCTTGTTTTCGGCTCGACCGGTTTCAGTACCGAGGGTTGCTACGGTGCCGGAGTAAGTTTCGGTTTGAGGACCTTTTGTTTGTCAGGACCGACAGACTGACTGGAGCCAAGATATTTTAAAAGATAGCCTGAAGTTGGAAGGTGCTTTAAAGATTCCTTGGCTAAGGTACGTCTGAGATTTTACGTGTGATTCAGGCCACATAGAATATTTTACTGATCAGAGTACTATGCGGACAGTCACGAGAAAGGAACTAAAAAAATAAATAAAAAAAACTACTATTGGATACAAATAGATAGTCGGTTGAGAATATAAAGCCTACAGTCTAGCACAATCAGCTGATTTTAACTTTTAATATACAACCTTATTTAACAATAGTACCTTGTGGCCATCACAGGTTTTTATTAACTAGATTCAGGCTCTGGATCGTCCAGACTTATAAGCTTTCCAAAAGTGAATAACTGGGTCAGAGAAATGCAACAGTGTCCTTGTGACAATTATTCGGAACAATCTACCATACAGGTTGTCGTGTTTCGTAGATTTTATAGTGAAGTAAGGAAGGTATGGAGCGTCACAATTTTAAAATCCTTGGGGATTAGACAATGTCTCCCGGCTTTTATTGCATTACAGATGTTGGATAATGTACAGAGTCTGGAGGGTAGCGATTTTTTAAAGAAAGTACTCGGCCATACGAAATGCATTGCAATATAACCGCTGGGTTTACGCTGAACCCAATAAATATTTCTTAATCTAGTATTATAAGTAACTGCACAGAATTCATTTTTCTTTGCTCTGTGGAATGTGTGTTTTTGTGATTGTCTGAAATAGACAGCAAATAAAGTGGTTTTTGAATTTGACTAGGACACTGTAGGGGTATAAGTATCAGTAACCTGTACCCTCACCACTGGTATGGTGCACCCAGCTAGTGAGGTGGCTTACCTATTGCCAGGACAGTGGGTTAGAGGTACGGCACACAGGGATGTGTGCCATGTTGACTTCACTTTGTTCTTCACCAAAACATGCAGCGGCAGTGTGTGGGTGTAAAGGTACAGGGCCTCTAAGGGTGGCACAATAAGTGTTGCAACCCTTAGAGGTCTTTCCTGGACACAGTGCCCTTGGTTCCCAGGGTACCTTTTACAAGGGGCTTGTAGGTGGCCAGAGAGTTGCCAATTGGGTTTTACAACAGTACAGTTTAGGGAAAGGACATAGGCCCTGGGTATCTGGTTTGCAGAATCCCATGGCACACTCAAAGTACATAAACATTAGGCAAAAAGTGGGGGCAACCATGCAAGAAGGGGCACTTTCCTTCACCCCCCCATCCCCCCACAAACAAAAGGAGATGAGACTTTTTTCCCTAGAGAGTCATTAGGGTCTGAGGATGTACTTTTGGACCCTACTCTAAAAAATGAGCAGCGAAAGGAGCCTCTGTTTGATGGAGACTGAAGCGCTCCCATGGACTTCACCAAGTCGGTCCTTTTTAAATTTTTTCTAGGGCCTCAATTACGAGGTCAAAGAGCTCGTTATTAAGAGGGGTATTTAAAAAAGACTGCTGAACCTCCAGTTTAAAACCTGAAATTCTAAGCCAAGCATGTAGCATAAGCCTGGCAATTGTAGTGGTGAAGATGGTGAGGTGGATGGGATTGCAGTTTAGGATGAACAGGGCTTATAACCATGTCCTTTTTCTTAAGAGGAATTTTAGAACTAGTGTCTTCTGAAGTAACTAATAGTTTCTTACCTGTCGGTTAGTTTTGCAGCTTGAAGATCTTTCTGGATTCACTATGCTGTGCATATTCCGCAATCTGGTGGTTGGGTCCGGAATCCTAGTCTTTTTTCTCTTTTTTTGTCGTAGCCCAGGTGGGCGTCGACGTCCCACCATTTGGTGTCCTTTCGGTGACGTCGGCGTGCTTCCGGCGGAAGCTACCACTCTTGGGCGCCATCTTCGGATTCTTTTTTCTGTCTCTTTTCCTTGTTTGTCTTTGTAGTGAATCCATGGCTATGTATGTTAATCGTTTTTTTTTTTCAACGTTAGTGTTTCCACGTATTTTGTAATTGTTCCAACTTGCTTTCTTTTCCATGTTTTTCCACCCTCTTTTCCAGCCTCATCTTTCTGGCGGAGGCGGGTGGGTTCGCTAGTGAATCCAGAAAGATCTTCAAGCTGCAAAACTACACCGACAGGTAAGAAACTATTCGTTTTGCAGCGTGAATCTTTCTGGATTCACTATGCTGTGCATATATTTTGTAGCGGTTTGTTACTTTTGTGGCGGTTGGGTGGAAGATGAGCGTTGGTTGCTAAAAATATGTTGAAGCACTTTTGTCCCACTTGTGCTTCCTTGTTCATCTGAACATCCACGCAGTAGTGCTTCGTGAAAGTGTGTACTGAAGCCCATGTTGCCGCCAGGCATATGTCCTGTATTGGTCAGGAAGGCAATTGTTGCTCCTTTCTTCCTGGTGGAGTGGGCTCGTGCCCCTCCTGTTAGCTCCTGGTCAGCTTGCTTGTGGCAGAACTGAATTGTCTGTGCGATCCATCGGGCTATGGTGTTTTTCGTAACTGGTTTGCCCATGTAACTGTTAGCGAAGGACACAAACTGTTTCGTCTTCCTGTGGCCCTTCGTTCTTTCAATGTAGTGCATCACAGCCCTTCTTGCGTCTAGGGTGTGGAGCGACCTCTGCGCTTGTAGTGGGGTTTTGGAAGAAGCTAGGGATCTGAATACTCTGATTCATGTGGAACCTTGACACCACCTTTGGCATGAAGTGTGGGTCAGTTCTCATCACGACCCTGTCACTGTATCTGGATGTAGGGTTCCTGCAGTGTGAGTGCCTGCAGTTCGCTCACCCTTCGTAGTGAGGTGATCGCCACCAGGAAGGCCGTCTTCATTGTCAACATTTGCAGTGATGCTTTGTGGATGGGTTCGAAGGGTGCTTTCATGAGCTCTGTCAGTACCATGTTTAAGTTCCAGGCCGGTGGCGGCATTCTCTTTGGCGGCGCTATTCTTTTAGCCCCTTCCAGGAATCTTTTCACGACTTGAGATGTGAAGAAGCTTCTCCCTGTTTCTCCTCTTGTGTATGCCACAATCGCTGCTAGGTGCACTCTCAGTGAGGATGAGCTTAGCTTTGCCTTGATTAGGTGTGTGAGGTACCTTAGCACCGTGGACTCCTTGGTCAGTCTCCTTTGGAGTTTTTTCTTGCAACACCATTGAGTGAATCTTTTCCACTTTTCCCCATAGCACTTGCGTGTGCTGGGCCTTCTTGCCTCGCGCAGCACCCGCAGGGTGCTCTCTGGTAGTTTCAGGTGTGCAAATTTTAAGTCCTCAGGAGCCAGGCTGAGAGGTTGAGGCTCTCTGGCTCTGGGTGTAGGATTCCTCCGTTTTCCATGGAGAGTAGGTCTCTTCTTTTTGAGAACCTGTGGGGAGGCCCCTGCGCCATCTCCATTATCTGAGAATACCACGTCTGTCTGGCCCATTGTGGTGCCACAAGGATGAGCGTCATGTTGCTCTTCATGCATTTGTTGAGTACCCTGGGGATCAGTGGTATCGGGGGAAAAGCGTAGGCAAATGTTTTTGACCAGCTTATCCATAGGGCATTCCCCTGGGACCGTGTCTCTGGTTGCCTGGATCCAAAGTATTGGCATTTTGCATTCCGGTGTGTTGCAAATAGGTCTATTGTTGGGGTGCCCCACTTCCTGAACAGACTGTTTCCTGACTGTTGAGTTCCCACTCGTGGGATGCTGAAGTCTGCCTGCTGAGCCAATCCGCTTCCACATTGTCCTTCCCTGGCAGGTGTATGGCTAGCAGGTCTATTTTTAGTGGTATGGCCCATTTCCAGATCTCTTGTGCCAAGTTTGACAGCGGGAACGATTGAGTTCCCCCCCCCTGTTTGTTTATGTAAAACATCGTTGTGGTGTTGTCTGTTTGTATTAGCACCTTCCGGTTGTGTAGGTGTTTCTGAAAGGCCTTGAGGGCTAGCAACACAGTTTTCAGTTCCAGGTAGTTGATGTGCCTGACTGCATCTGTAGGGCTCCACAGACCCCTCACTCTGAGTTTGTTCATGTGTGTGCCCCACCCCTTCTGTGATGCGTCTGTGGTGATGGTCACCGTTGGGTCCGGTGGTGTTAGAGGTTTCCCTTCCGTTATTCTCTCCCTGGTCCACCACCATCTCTTCCTGCACCCTGTGCGTTACAACCACTAGATCCTCCCAACTTCCTGTAGCTTGTGACCATTGTTGTTGCAGCCACTCTTGGAGTGGTCTCATTTGTAGGCGTGCATTGGGGACCAGATGGATGCATGATGCCATCATCCCCAAGATCTTGCTCACAGTCCTCACTGTCAGAGATCGCCCCTTCTGGTAGGGACGTTTCTCCCTCAGTAGGCTGAGCGTTCTCTTTTCGCTCGGTAAGACTCTGCATTGTATGGTGTCGATCTGGGCTCCCAGGAAGATCTTCACCTGCTCTGGTTCCAGCGAGCTTTTGCCCCAGTGTATGGAGAAACCCAGGTTTGCTAGCGTTCCTGTCACTTGTTCTGCATGCTCTTTGCATGCCCTGTAGCAGCTTGCCTTCACCAGCCAGTCGTCGAGGTAGGGGTACAAGTGTATCCCTTTCTCCTTAGGTGCGCGGCCACTGCCGCAAGGCATTTGGTGAAAACCCTTGATGCGGACTTTAGGCCGAAAGCTAGGGTCGTGAATTGGTAGTGATCCTTGTTTACACTGAACCTTAGCATGTGCTTGTGCTGCTTGTTCATGGGGATGTGCAGGTATGCATCTTTGAGGTCTATGGTAGACAAGAAGTCTCCTGCTTTTAACTGAGGAATGACCTCTTGTAGGGACGTAATTTTGAATTTTTGAGTTTTGACGTATTTGTTCAGGAACCGTAGGTCCAGGATGAGTCTTAGGCTTTCGTCCACCTTTGGCACTAGGAAGTAGTTTGAGTACACTCCCATGTTCCGTTCTTTGAAGGGGACCCGTTCTGTGGCCGCTTTGAGGAGGAGTTCTTGGGCTTCCTCTTGCAGTAGTTGCAGCTCTCTTCTTGAGTGCTGTCTTTTCTTTGGTTTTCTGTTTGGTGGCCTTTTTTCCAACTCTATGCAGTACCCGAACTGCATAATATTGAGTATCCACTTGTCTGTTATTTTTCTCCACTCCTGGAGAAAAAATCTCAATCTTCCTCCTACCGGAGTTGCATGTTCCTTTGTGTCTTGTCCGTGTAGCCCTCTCCTCTTGGTTTTCCCGTGCTCCTCCCCCGGAGGGTGTGGGTGGTAGAGCACCTTCTCTCGTGTGAAGTCACTTAGAGGGGGGCTGTTCGCCACCTCTTCTTCTCTGGCCCCGTCCATTTCCTCTCGATCGAAAGGACTGGCCCCTGCCTTGGTAGTTCCAGTTTTGCCTCTGCTGCCCCTGGTGGCCTTGGCTGTCACTCTGTTGCCCCTGCTGGAAACTCTGGTGAGAATCTCCACGCTGGCTTCCGCCTCTGCCGTTCGGCCTCCGCGACGGAGTGCCCCTTCTCATCCCTCTGCACTGCAGGGCTCCCATGGACCTTGCCGTCTCGTTGTCCTTCAGTTGGGTGAGCTTATCATCAACTGGGGCTCCAAACAATGTTTCACCGCTGAAGGGTGTGTTCAGGATGTTGTTCTGGACTTCAGCCTTGAATCCTGAGATCCTGAGCCATGCTTGCCTTCTTTCAGTGATGCCTATAGCCATCAGTCTGCTGGACGTTTCTGCCCCGTCCAAGGCTGTCTTCAGGCATGAGTTGGCGATGCACTTCCCTTCCTCTACCAGGTGTGCCCCTCTGTCACGGTATTGTTCCGGGAGGTGTTTCAGCAACTGTCCCATCTCCTCCCAGTGCTGGTATCGATGCCTATTCAGGAGGGCGTTGGAATTCGCCATCCGCCAGTGCGTTGCAGCGTTCCTCTCAATCTTCCTGCCCGTTAGGTCCATCCTCCTGCTTTCTTTGTCAGGTGGGGGTCCGGACGTTGTTGGGACGTTTACCCTTTTCCTGGCCGTTGCAGCGATGATAGAATCCGCTGTGACGGAACCCTTGATGTAAGCTGGGTCTTCGGAGGAGAATTTGTACTTCTTCTCGGTCCTCGGCGTTACAGATCTGCATGTAGCCGGCTCCTTGAAGGCCTCCTTCCCCTGGGCCGTGATACTCTTGAGCATGGGCAGGAACTGGCTCCTTGTCTGTATGGGGAGCAGTGTCTCGAGCAGGAAGTCTGCTTTTTCCTTCTCTTCCAGCTTAATTCCATAAGCTGTTGCCGCCTTTCTTACCACCTCATTGTATGCCCCAATGTCATCCGGTGGTGAAGGCCTCGAGGGGTATGTTTCTACCGCCTCCTCTGGGTTTTCAGCCTCGATGTCCTGCCATTCCTGATCTTGGGCCGTCGAGGAATCTGAACCGTAGCTTGACTGCTGTTCCCCGTAATCCCCCTCTGTGTAGTAGAGGTCCTCCTCCTCTTCGTGTTCCGAAGGTTCCGGAGTTTGGCAGCTCTTCGATGTCGAACTCTTCGATCTGCTGTACCTCAGCGACGGTCGGTGCCGGCTTCGGGGGAATCTTGTAACTTTCATTTTTTCCTCGAAGTCCTTCTTTCTCTGAAGGATGTTCTCCATTTCGGCCTCGAGCCTTCTCTTTTTTCTCTGCATTTCTGCAGCCTGTTCGTCGTCGAGCGTTTCGGCCGCCCTTTTCGGCGTCGTCGTCGAAGCTTTCTTCGGCTCTTTTTCCTTCGACGTCGAAGTCGAAGTCCCTTTTTCGGGGGCTTGCTTTGATGACCTTTGCTTTTCGCTGGTCTTCTGCCTCCGGGAGTCCTTCTCTGAGGATCCGCTGGGCTCTTTTTCGGAGGATGCAGCTTCGGTCGTCGATTTGCTCGGCGCCGGTGCTCCTTTCGAGGCTCTGTGCTCTGATTTTCGGGAGTCTGCCTCAGGTTTGAGGCACTGTGGGAGTTTTCGGGGTCGTAGACTCCTACCTTATCAGGCGTACTCTTATCTGTCTCAGCGACCGTGAAGTCATCTGGTCCTTCGGCGATGTTGTCCTCATCGTCGGTGGAGAGGCCAAGTTCATAGAGCGTCGGGGCTTGGCCCTTGCCCTGCATCGTGTGGTGAGCCGTCCTCTGTCCTTCTCGAATTCGGAGTGTCTTCGGCTTGAAGACGGAGCAGGCGTTGCAGTCTCTGCTTTCGTGGTCAATTGGCAGGCAGAGGTTGCAGACTGGGTGCTGGTCCTTCTGTGCGAACTTGTGGTGGCAGTTCTTGCAGAATTTAAACGGCGTCTTGTACATCCCTGCGCTCAGGGGGCCCCCTGTGTGCGCATTCCTTCAAGGAGGTCGAAGATTTCGAAGTTCTCTCCTCTCTTCGTCGTCTCCTCACTAAAGGTCCTCTTCTGTCGATGTTCTTAGGTCTTTACCTGTGAATTTCTGCTGTATTTTCTTCTTTCCTCCTCCAAAACTTCTGGAGCTTCACGCGACGATCCAGACCCAACGGCGGAAAAAAGAATCTGAAGATGGCGCCCAAGAGTGGTAGCTTCCGCCGGAAGCACGCCGACGTCACCGAAAGGACACCAAATGGTGGGACGTCGACACCCACCTGGGCTACGACAAAAAAAAAAGAAAAAAAAAAAAAAAAAAAAGAAAAAAGACTACGATTCCGGACCCAACCACCAGATTGCGGAATATGCACAGCATAGTGAATCCAGAAAGATTCACGCTGCAAAACTTTCGCTTTGGAAGGTCTTTTTACCAAAATACATCCAGTATCTGGATTGATGTAGATTTTCTTCTGCTGAGGGTCTAATTTCTTTCATAAGGTCCAGAATCTGTTTCAGAAGCTTTAGAAGGCCCGCTTCCTATTTCAGAGCAGAAGGTTTCGGTTCAGGGGACGGCTTTTGATTACTAACCTGAGCCGGAAGGCTTAACTGGTAGTTTTGGTGCCAGGTCAGTGGGCGGGGCATCAAACAGTCTCGGTGCTGACCAGGGCCTGAAGGCAGAGGTGGTGCCGAAGACTTAGGTTTGGTTGAAGAGAGTTTGTGGGGTAAAGGGCCTTTAGTACTCACAGCACTCGGTCCCAGGGACGTGTCTTCAGACTCCAACTAGATATCCAGCTCAGAATCAGATTCTTGGCGAGTGAAGGCTTCTCTCTTCCACTGCAGATGATTCAACCTCTTAATGTTCAGACTCTTCTCAGAAGATCTCTAGTCTATTAGATGCTTTGTCGCTGCATTTCTCAGAGCCAGATGATCCTGAGAGGCACAAGTTAGACTTTAAGTAGGACTGTGCAAGGGTACTTTGGAGTGGCACGGAGGACATAATTGAAACTGAGTCTGTTCCATCAGCAGAAAGCTGGGCAGAAGCAGCTAGGTCCAAAGGCCACCCACAATGTTTGACCAAAGATTGAGAGCTTCCAGATTAATTCAATTTGCGGAGAATAGTGAAATGCGTACGATATTACCATCAAGGGTACAGGGGATTGTGCACTGAGGGAAACCCGAAGGACTGTTTCACACCGGAGAGCAACAATACACGTCCAAACCCGATGGCGGATAGAAAAGAAGCCAACAATAGAGTTGATGTCCATGCACACAATCACCGAAAGGAGGAGTCACCATACCTTGTGAATGTTAAAGACTTCTTCGAAGACACACACAACTTTCAAACATCCAGACCCAATACTAGATGGCAGGAGCATGAAATGCATGTGTATCTACAGGACACATGCCTCGAACACAAGATTTATTCCAAATCTAACCCCTATTTGGGAGAATGGCACAGCAACACAATAAATGTGAATGTTTCTATTCTAAAGTCTTAGTATCGCAAAGCAAAATCAATTTTACATAGATCAGAGTTCAGTGCAAGCTTCGGGGTGGGAGAGAGAACAAGAATACAAATTATAAAGTTGTGCTCATCTGCATACAAAGATTAGAGCTAATATAGGGAGAATCCATTCAAACTGCTGCATAAAATTCATACATTTAACAAATGTTACTACTGGTTAGGAAGTACGAGGATATCATGGAAAAAGAGGGAACACTAGACAGTTGCTAACCTATCGGGTCCAAGTCTAACTGCTAATTGAATAATTTGCCTTTGATCAAAGATTCAATACGAACTAGCTAATTAGACTTTCATCTGCCTGACTGGGCTTTATTCCGAATAGCAACAAATTATAACCTATATCACTTAAGTTACTATTCGATCAACCTTTAGTAAATGTGTACTCTAAAAGTAGAGCCAAGTATAAGCACAGTCTGTCAACAATTAAGCATATCAAAGAAATAGACATTCTTTATGGGAAAGTAGGTGTGAGACAGGAACGTACAGCTTTAACATACTTACCAAGCAGACAAATGAGGGATCTAGCATTATCAAAAGAAACTGCAAGAGCTGTGAGCTATACTGTTGAACGTACTGGTCACACTACAACAAAAATAGAAAGGAAATGTTACAGTACATTGGAAATCTTTGCTTCTACAAAATTTGTAACTGGGCTATACTGAAAGTTTGATTACATACTGGAGATCTAAAAACCTGGTGTACTAAGACATCGAAATCAAACTTCATCCAAATGAATGCGGGTCCTCTTTTTACCCCCCCCCCCCCAATACATTCACCCAAGTCCCAACAACCCAAAAAAAGAGGAACTACGTGGTTTACTACAGAAAATGTTTAAAACAAAAAGTTCAAGTTATGATACTAGAAATTTATTATGCACCCACAAAAAAAAATGATTGTTTAAGGTTTAGTTTACTGCTTACTGAAGCGACTGAGTTGTCGCAAACTCAAAAGTCATGTTTGAAGTAAAAAACATTGAAACCAAATACTAATGCGAGTTGGATTGTGGTTACTGTAGTGGCAAGAACCTCCAAGTAGCTCAGATGTGTAACCATTATATAAGTGTAGATCTTTAATCACAATGCTCCTGCTGTAAATAAGGAATTTAGATGTATGCTTTTTCCTGAATAGTTTACTTTACAAGAGTACCTTGAAAACAAAAACTCATTCTGAGGTGGTTTTAATTGCCCCCAGTAGTACACAGGGCCAGAAAAAGCTACTTAAGAAACCTGGCTAGTTCTAGGACCGCCTGCACCAGGACTTGTCCAATTCAACAACTCCACCCAGTTCCTACATGTTTATTCCAAGAGGCAATTCTGGAACATTGAGTTTGACACAACAAGATCGCCTAAATGTATATTCAACTACAGAAGCAAACATTTCTACATCTATGCAGCTATTCACTGCAGGACCAGAGCATCATAGTGCATTCCCATTGGCCTACAGTTTGAAACCTGGACTACCATAACATCCTGCCATTACAAAATAAAGAGGCTAGGTCTCCTGTGCACTCCAATGACCAACTGTTCTGCAATCAGGGAATTATGAGCTGTATAAATGTTGGTTAAAAAAAGTGTAGATATCCATACAATGTACCAAAGGATATTCTTTTCCTGCCCTTTGCAATAGCAATATGGCAGTATCAAATGCCTTAAACCAGTGTTATCAGTGCTGACCGCTATCCATAATCAAGGAACCAAAAAAGATTCTAGTATAAGATTTGAAGTTTTTATTCCCATCACTGTGACTAAAGACCTAAGCATGTCATGGAACAAGGCTTTGTTTTTCTAACTGCCACCACTGCCAGTCAATGCTTAGCCAGGGTGGAGACCTAGGAAAGGCCCAGAGATTGCCCGCTTGTGAAGTGGGTCTCAGACTGAGATCAGCACAACTCGCCAGGCAAAGGAACAACAATTTTACCACTTGAGACTTGGAGCTGCATAGCAACTTGTTTCCTTAGATTTGCCAGCCCTGCCCTATATCAGATAAATTTAGAACCTGCACAGGGACCGTACTGCCATCACCAGAGGGACCAGGAGGATGCCTTCACACTGACAAGGGGTCTCATTTGGTTAACTGAATATTGTCGAACTAACAATTTTTTTTTTAATTCAGATGATACATTTATATAATGATGGTTAAGAGTTAAAGTCTGTAAACGACTAAACCAGTGAATGTAATGGGACTTCCTAGTCGCCATGAGTGCTTTGCCACTAGAAAATCTGTACCATAGCCAGTACAATCTGGTCTCTAAACCTTTTAGCACCCTTTGGACCTCTACTGGGTACTTGCTTGCCAATAACCCTATCACATTGAAAGAATCACAACCACTTAGGGAACTAAAGAGTTGTGGTTCTTCTGTGACTTTAGAAGGAACTAACCAGACACCTGTAACTGGTTCTAGGTTAGAATTGACAGACTAACCTTTACGACAGAACCAGCAACCTCACGGAGGGGTATTTGGGGGGAAAAAAGGAAAATACTACTTACCAGTATGCATCTGTTCTTGGCATGTAGAGTTACACACTGTGCATAGATCTCCACGTAGTGTTGGGCCCGGATGTTTGCAGTTTGTTTTTGTCCTGAAAAGTTCTTTGGAGGTCACGAGATAGGAGACTCCTTTGGACCAGATTGCGCATGGGCATCGGCTCCATCCGTAGATTGTTTTTCGCCATTAGGGAAATTATGGAGCTTGGCAAGAAAAGTAAGGATGTCCATGTAAGCTGTATCTAATTAAGATAACACTGGAAGAGATAAGGGTAGCCAGGGAGGCCGGTGGGCGTGTGCAACTCTGCAGCTCTACATGCCAAGAACAGATGCACACTGGTAAGTAGCATTTTCCGTTCGAAGCATACGAGCTGCAGATTACACACTGTGCATAGATTGTATAGCAGTACCCACTCTTAGCGGCGACCACCCCTATCCGTTGCAGTGGTTTGATATAGTGTTTTGAGAATAGCTTGGCCCACATTAGCTGGTTTAGTTTGCACATCTACACAATAGTGTTTTGTGAATGTGTGCGGTGTAGACCATGTAGCTGCTTTGCAGATGTCATCTAAGGAAAATGCTACTTACCAGTATGCATCTGTTCTTGGCATGTAGGGCTGCTGACATTCATATCTTAGCATAGATCACCGCCTAATGTTGGGCCCGGATGTTTGCACCTTGTTGTCTTGGAAGAGTCTTCGAAGTATCACAAGATAGGTGACTCCTCCCCTGGACTGCAGTGCGCATTGGCATCTTCTCCATCTTCAGATTGTTTTTCGCCATTGTGGCAAAGATGGAGTATAGAACAGTAAGAGATGACCATGTAAATGTATGTTAAGAAGGTAACGATGCAGCTAAGACAGGCACCAGGGAGGAGGGTGGACGATATGAATGTCAGCAGCCCTACATGCCAAGAACAGAAGCATACTGGTAAGTAGCATTTTCCGTTGAGGCATGTGGGCTGCTGAATTCATATCTTAGCATAGACTGTACAGCAGTTTCTCCTCTAGAGGTGGTTACCTGTACCAGCTGCAGTGGTTTGAAAAAGTTTTAAGGACAGCCTGACTTACAGCAGCTTGTTGCTTAGCTTGCACGTCAACACAGTAGTGTTTAGTGAAAGTGTGTATGGTAGACCCTGTAGCTGCCCTACATATGTCTAAGGGAATATTTCCTAGGAAAGCCATGGATGCCCCCATTTTGCGCCTTGTGTGCTCTTGGGGGAACTGTTAAAGTGCACTTTGCATTTTGATAGCATATTTGAATGCATTTAACGATCCATCAGGCTATTCCTGTCTTGGAAATGGGATTACCCTTATGTTGTGGTGAAAAGGCAACAAATAGTTGTTTTGTCTTTCTGAATGATTTTGTTCTGTCAACATAATATAGCAGAGCTCTCTTAACGTCCAGTGTGTGTAGAGCTCTTTCAGCTACTGATTGCGGGTTTGGAAAGAAAACTGGTGATTCTATGGACTGATTGATTGATGTGATTACTTTTGGCATAAATGTAGGGTTTTTACGAAGTACTACCTTATTGTGGTGTATTTGCATGAAAGGTTCCTGAATGGTTAGTGCCTGTAGTTCACTTACTCGCCTAAGGGAGGTGATGGCAATTAAAAAAGCCACCTTCCATGTTAAGAATTGTAGTTCACATGAAGTGGTTCGAAGGGAGTCCCATGAGTCTGGTAAGTACTACGTTTAGGTTCGACTGGAGAAGATGGATGCTTTGGAGGGATAATTCTTTTAAGTCCTTCCATAAAAGCTTTCATAGGTGGTATTCTAAACGGGGAGACATGTCTGTTTTGAAGATATGCTGCTATAGTAGCAAGGTGTAGCCTTATTGAAGAGTATGCTAGGTTACATCTCTGATGATGTAGCAGGTATCAAATTAGGTTTTGGATGGAGGCATCCAATGGATTGATTTGATTATTACTACAATAGATTACAAATCTTTTCCATTTAGCTGCGTAGCATGCTCTGGTAGTGGGACGTCTTGCTTCCTTGATAATGTTCAGGCGGTCGGGAGGCAAGTTAAGATATCCGAACTCTAAGACCTCAGGAGCCAGATCGCTAGGTTCATCTGATTGGGATCTGGGTGCCAGATTTCTCCATGGTTCTGTGTTAGCAATTGTAGCGAAAGGCGCAGCCTTCGGTGGGGGACTACAGAGAGTTAGTGGGTGTTGGTGGAAAAGCATACGCAAATCTGCCTGACCAGTTCATCCATATCGCATTGCCTTGTGACATGGGTGTGGGAACCTGGAGGCAAAGGACTGGCATTTTGAGTTTGTTTGTGGCAAACAGATCTATTTCTGGATGTCCCCACTTTTGGAAGAATGGTTGAAGAACTTGAGGGTGAATCTACCATTTGTGTACTTGTTGACTGTCGGCTCAGTAGATCTGCTATCTGATTGTCTATTCCTGGGAGATGTTCTGCCAGGAGATGAAGGTTTTGTGGAATCGCCCACTTTCATGTGCGTTGTGCTAGGTGAGACAGCTGTAGAGAGTGTCCCTCCCCGTTTCTGGATGTAGTGCATAGAAGTCATGTTGTCCATCCGGATTAACACAGCCTTGATGCACAAGTAGTTCTGAAAGGCTTTCATTGCTAGAAATACTGCTTGTAACTCGAAGTCTTCTGTTTGACTGTCTAGAGACCTTGAACTGTGTATTGAAGGAGATGGGTTCCCCAACCTGTCAGTGATGTGTCCGCTGTTAAAACTACTTGTGGAACTGGCTCTTGGAACAGTCGTCCCTTGGAAAGGTTTTATGGGTTGCACCACTGCAGAGTTGTAAGTGCGACGGTCTACCAACACTAGGTCTTTTAATTGTCCTTGAGCCTGGTTCCACTATTGTGCTAGGCATTCATGTAAGGGACGCATGCGATGGCGAGAATGAGGGGCAATGAATATGCAGGAGGCCATCATGCCTGTAAGCTGCATGAACACTTGAACTGGTAGAGAGCGTTTTATCTGAAATTTTTGAATGAGACTGTAGGTTGGCTATCCTGGCTGGATTTGGATATGCCTTTCCCACTGAGGTATTTACTGTAGCTCCCAGATAGTGTATGTGGGAGGGTTGCAGATGTGATTTTGGGTAATTTATGGAAAACCCTAGACCGTGCAGTAGCTGGATTGTCTGAGGTATGGCTGGCACACTGAGCGTATGAGTTGGCTTTTATGAGCCAATCGTCGAGGTAGGGGAACACATGGATGTGTTGTCTTCTGAGGTGTGCTGCTACTACTGCTAGGCATTTTGTAAACACCTTTTGTGCTGTAGTTACCCCGAAGGGGAGAACTTTGAATTGGTAGTGTTGACCTTCAATTGTGAACCTGAGGTATCTCCTGTGAGCTGGATGTTTAGGGATGTGAAAGTATGCATCCGTGAGGTCTAATGTAGCAAGGACGTCGCCTTGCTGGAGCAGTGGAAGCACTTGTAAAGTGATCATATGGAAATGCTCTGATAGTATGTATTGGTTCAGAGGTCTTGGGTCCAATATTGGTCTGAGTGATGCGTCTTTTTTGGGGGACGGTGTTTGGGCGGTATGTTGGGTGAAGTAGAAATGAGTTCCAGGCAGTAACCAAACTGGATAATTTGTCTCACCCACCTGTCTGTAGTGATGGTGTTCCAGACTGGTAGGAATTGTGTTATTCGTCCTCTGACTGGTGTTAAATGGTCTGGAGGGAGTGTGAACAAGTCACTGTTTGGTGGTGGTGGAGGCTCTGGTGTCGTTACCACCACGTCCTCTGCCCTTCTTATTGTTGCCTCTATTAAAGGAGCTGTGTGGTACTTTAAATGAGGAAGAGGCCTGGGATGTGTTGCCTCTGCATGAGCCTCGAAAAGAGGAGCGACGAAAGGAGCTTCGAGACTGTTGAAATTGAAGTGCACCCATGACTTAGCGGTGTCCGTATCTTTTTTCATCTTTTCTAAGATGGTATCCACTGCAGGTCCAAACAAGAAATCCTGATTAATGGGTTGATTAAGACTGCACTTCATTCTTAAATCCAGAAATGCTGAGCCAGGCATGCCGGTGTAGTAACACGCTAGTGTTGACAGGTCTAGCGGATGCATCCGCTACATTAAGGGCACATTTAATGGATGCATTGGTGATGAACTTCCCTTCCTGTATTAATGCATTTGCTTTATAGGGTTCTGGTAGGTGTTGTAATAACCCTTCCAGTTCACCATAGTGTGCTCTGTCATAGCATGCTAGGAGAGCTTGTGTATTGGCAATTCTCCATGTATTAGCCTCTTGAAAAGCTACTCTTTTGCCTGAGGCTTCTAAAATCTTTGACTCCTTGTCTGGAGGGGGGCATCACCCGTTTGTGAATTCGCTCTTTTCCTAGCGTTAGAAACAACTAAAAAGTCAAGTGGTAGGTGAGCCTTGATATAGGGGGGGGGGGGGGGGGTTGTAGGGGCTGGTTTAGATTTCTTTTCAATCCTAGGATTGAATACGTGCGTTCTAGCTGGGTCTTAAAAGATGTCTGATGCATGCTTTAGTACTCCCTTTAACATAGGTAGTGTATGTACAGTCTTCTGATGTTGGGAAGGTGTTAAATAGGAAATCCTCCTCTATAGGGTCAGTGTGCATGTCTACGCCATGATACTGAGCTGCCCTGTCTACCAGCTGGTTAAAAGCAACAGTGTCGTCAGTAGGAGATGGCTTTGTGGGGTATGTGGAGGGATCGGGAATGGGTTGTGTATCATATGGGTCATTCTTGGTTTCCTTGATCGTCAGGGTCTAAAAAATCCTGTTGAGGATCTTCACCCATGTCTCCTCCCTCATCATAATGTGGAGGTGTAGGAAAATATGGAACATAAGGCATGTCTGGAGTGAAAGGAGGAGGTGTAAAAGGTCTTGAAGGAAATGTCCCAAAGTCTTTTCTTAGGAGGAACAGGAGAAGGAGCTTCAGTGTCCAGTCTTCTGTTTTTACTGTAAACTGCTATATGTCCTGTTTCAGGTTCTATATACAGTCTATTTTGGCCTGGGCTCACTGGATCAGGATGAAAAAGTTCTACTGTCCGTGGTTTTGGTGCCTAGATTTTTGGATCGGTCGCTTTCTTGTCCTTATGTTTCCGTGGAGCTGTATCCGGCTCGACGTCTTTTGTCGGCTCGACAGCTGTTTTCGGGTCGACGGTCTTTCGGCCCTACTGTCTTTATAGGCTCGATGTGCCTTTTCAGTTCGCCGACTTTTTTCGAGTTGAGTGCCTTTTTCGGTTAGACGGCCTTCTTCGGCTCTGTGATATTCCTTGGTTCGAGGCCTTTTAGGGTCTATACCTTTTTTTGGGTCAACGCTCTTTTTCGGAAAGACTACTGTCGACAGTCTTCGTTGGATCGACTACGGTGTTCGGGTCCATGACCTTTTTCGTGTAGGCGCTCTTCTTCGGGTCGACAACTTTTTTGTGTCGGAGCCCGTTCTCGGCTCTGTGGCCTTCTTTGAAGCGACAGTCTTTTTGGGAAGTGTTTTACTTGGTACCAGTGTACCTGAAGGCTTAGGTGTAGTCTTCGTAGCAGAGCCGGAAGCCAGGGCTTCTGAAGCTATGTTTTGGTCTCGGCTAAGGCTTTTGGGCGATGCTTTGACCGGAGCCTTGGAAGGAGGTGGAGGCAGGGTAGGGGCTTTGGTACTCACGGTTTGCCCCGGTGGGATATCAGAGTCCGACTGGTCTTCTACGGTGACTAGCTCCAAGTCCTCTGCAAGTTAATGTTCATCCTCAAAAATGTTTTTTGGTTCTGGTGCCTGCCGCTGCATCTCTAGTCGGGCAGCTCTTCGGTTCCGGATAGTCTTCTTCGACCGAAACTGAGCCCAAGCTGGGCCGTTTTCTTTGTTGTGCTTCGGAGATCGGCATCTGTTGCATACTGTATGCTTGTCGCTATGTGGAAACATGGATCGACATTGTGGGCATCTTTTGAACGGGGTCCTTTCCATCGCCAGGAGGCCCACGTGGCGTCGAAAAGACCAAAAGGCCCGCGTCGACGACAGGATGTAGATGAAGAGTTGTAGAGTCGAGGGATACAGAGTGGAAACAATACCGTCGAAAGTTGAAGGTTTTCAGCCTTTGAATTTTGCAAAACTTCGGTCCTGAAGTTGGAGTTGTCAAAGAGCATCCGAACCCAATGGCGGAGAAAAAAAACAATCTGAAGATGAAGATGCCCATGCGCACTGTAGTCCAGGGGAGGAGTCGCCCATCTCGTGATACTTCAAAGACTCTTCCAAGACAACAAGGTGCAAACATCCGGACCCAACACTAGGCGGCGATCTATGCCAAGATATGAATTCAGCAGCCCACATGCCTCGAACAGGAATGTTTCCTAAAAATGCCATTGAAGCCCCCATTTTCCTTGTAGAGTGGGCTTTGGGAGGAACAGATAAGGTACATTTAGCTTTGATAGCAAATTTGTATGCATTTGACAATCCACCTAGTTAACCCAGACTGATCTAGGGTTGCACTTGTGTGGTGGTGAGAAAGACAGTTGTTTAGACTTCCGAAAGGGTTGTGTTCTCTCAACGTAGTATAACAATGCTCATTTGACATCTAGGGTATGAAGAGCTCTTTCTGCTACTGTCTGTGGCTGGGAGAAGAACACAGGAAGTTCCATTGATTGAATGAGGTGGAAGGGAGAGATGACTTTAGGGAGGAATTTTGTATTGGTACGGAGAACAACCTTCTTGTGATGCATTTGCAATAAAGGTTCTTGAATGGTTAGTGCTGGCAGTTCCTTAACTTTTCGTAGTGAAGTAATAGACACTAGGAATGCAACACCTTTCATGTTAAAAATTGTATTTCACATTTATGTAAAGGTTCGAAGGGAGGTCTTATTAGCCGTGTGAGAATATTCAAATTCCACACTGGTGAAGGTGGTACCCTGGGAGGAATTATTCGCTTGAGGCCTTCCATGAAGTCTTTTTATAGCAGGCACTTTGAACAGAGATAGATGCTGTCTGTTTTGTAGATGTTATATTTTTGAAGATGTAATAAGGACGCTATGATATGTTGAATAGACACGTATAGAGGATTAATGTTATGACAATATATTACAAAGCGTTTCCACTTGGCCGCATAGCATACTCTACTGGTTGGACGTCTAGCTTCTTTTATGACGTTCCTGCAGTCAGGAGGAATGTTAAGATATCCGAATTCTAGGATTTCAGGAGCCAGATCGCAAGGTTGAGCTGGGTCCGGGTGTCTGATCTCTCCACGGTTCTGGGTTAAAAGGCACGGAGATAGGAATAGCTTTTGGTGCGGCTCTTCAGACAGTTGTAGCAGTGTGGTGTACCACGGATGTCAGGCCCACGTTGGAGCATCTAGGATTAGGGCTAGAGAATGCTGCTGTAGTTTGCATACTACTAGTGGCATGAGTGGTAGAGGTGGAAAAGCGTACACAAATTTGCCTGACCCGTTAATACATATCGCATTGCCTTTGGACAGTGTGTGTGTGGATATATGGCAGACAACACCGGCGCCTTTTTTAGATCAGGGCCAAGAGGACAAAGGAGACCCAGGAGGGGCAAGAGAAAAAGGAAGGAACATCCAAGCACTCGAAGCACAACTGTTCCGAAGAGGGACAAGAAGAGAAACACTTAGTCACCAGGCACACACACCACCAGTGCACAATTTCTACAGGCACACCCACCACCAGCTATCAGTGCACACATCAATTGTTAACACATTGAAGCTTGGGCATTTGACGTTTGTGGATGGCAAAGGTCTATCTGCGACTGTCCCCACATTTGAAAGAATGGTTGAAGAACTTGCGGATGAAGTTCCCACTCGTGGGTCTGCTGCGTTTGACTACTTAACAGATCTGCTATGGTATTTTGTACTCCTGGAACATGCTGGGCTAAGTGGAATAGTTTGAGGTATAGCCCACCGCCATATGTTCTGTGCTAGCTGAGAGAGTTGCAAGGAGAGTGGTCCGTCCTGTTTTTGTATGTAATACATGGCTGTCATGTTGTCCGTGTGGACTAACAGCTTTGTTTGATACTTGCTTTTGGAAAGCTTTCAATGCTAGGAATATGGCTAGTAACTCTAGATTGATATGGAGTAACTTTTGTTGTGGTGTCCACCTGCCCTGCATGGTGTGTTCAAGTAGGTGTGCTCCCCAGCCTGAGAGCGATGCGTCCGCTGTCAAGACTATTTGAGGAACTGGCTCTAGGAACGGTCGCCCTTTGGAAAGGTTTTCGGTGTTCCACCACTGCAGAGAGATGAGTCCGACCATCTTCCAACACTAAGTCTGTTAATTGACCTGGAGCCTGGTTCCATTGACGTGCTAAGCACTCTTGGAGAGGACTCATTTGAAGTCTTGCATGGGGCACTATGAAAATGCAAGAGGCCATCATCCCTATGAGCTGCATGAACACTTGTGCTCGAAGGGAGTGTTGTGGCTGAAACTTTGTGAGAAGAGCTTCCATGCTGGCTATCCTTACAGGAGTGGGATAAGCTAGTGCTGTTGAAGTGTTTATTGTGGCACCGAGGTACTGTTGTACTTTGGATGGTTCCAGATAGGACTGTGTGGTTTATTGTGAACCCCAAGTTGTGAAGCAGTTGGATAGTGGCATGAGTGTTCTACACACTGGTTGTAGGAGCTGGCTTTTATGAGCCAGTCGTCCAGGTATGGGAAGACATGGATGCACTGTCTTCGTAAATGTGCTGCCACTACTGCTAGGCACTTGAATACTCTTGGTGCTGTTGAGACTCCGAATGGGAGTATTTTGAATTGATAGTGCTGCCCATCTATTACAAACCTGAGATACTTTGTGAATGGGAATGTGGAAGTATGGGTCCTTGAGATCTAGAGAAGCAAGGAAGTCATTTTGTAACAGAAGAGGAAGGACTTGGAGTGTGACCATGTGAAAATGGTCTATGAATATATTTAGAGGTCTGAGGTCTAAAATAGGCCTTAGAGAGCAGTCCTTCTTTGGGATAAGAAAGTATAGGGAGTAACTCCCTTGTTTTGTTGGTGCAGAGGAACCGGTTCTATTGCACCTCTTTCCAGCAGAGATTACTTTTTGCTTTAGCAGTGATAGATGCTCTTGTGACATTGGACGCTGTTTGGGTGGTATATTTGGGGGGGGGGGGAGGTAGATGTTAGTTCAAGACAGTAACCTGATTGAATAATTTGTCACACCCACCTGTCTGATGTGATGTTGGTATAGGAAGGAATCGTAGTCTTCCCCCCAGAGGAGTGGAATGTTTTGGGGGGTGGGGGGGTGGAGGCAGAGTTGTTGGTTTTGCCTCTGCCGTTGTTACCCCTGTAACCCCCTCTGTGGTAGCCCTTAGTGAATGTGGATTGGCTAGGGGTCTTATAGGAAGTGGAGGGGCTATGGGAGGAGTAGCGTCTTGTGTTGACTGTTGAGCAACGAAAAGAACGTCTGGGAGCTTGCAATTGCAAGGTTCCCATAGATTTAGCTGCGTCGGTGACTTTCTTCATTTTCGCTAAAGATACATCGACATTAGGGCCAAATAGGTGTTTCTCATCAAATTGCTGACTGAGGATGGAATTTTGTACTTCAGGTTTAAAACCTGAAATACGTAGCCAGGCATGCCTACGTAAAAGGACACTGGTGCTAATTGCCCTTGAGGCAGTATCTGCAGCATCTAGGGCACAACAAATGGAAGTATTGGTGATATTTTTACCTTGCTGTCTGAGTTAATTGGCCCCGTTTTATATTTATCTGGTAGATGCTGCATTATGGATTCCAGTTCATTATAATGTGCTCTGTCATATCTTGCCAATAGCGCTTCAGTATTGGCAATGTCCTATATGTTAGCTGCCTGTGACGCTGTTCATTTGCCGGAGGCGTCAAGGAGTTTAGATTCCTTATCTGGTGGTGAGGCCTCACCTGATGTTTGTGAATTGGCATGTTTACGTGCGTTAGAGACTACTAAGGAATCTAGTGGTGATGGGCCTCGAATGTAAACTGGATCTGCAGGGGCAGCATTGTATTTTTTCTCAATGCGGGTGGTTGAGGACTCTAGCCCTGACAGGATTTTTAATTGCCTCTGTTGCATGCTTAATGAACCCTTTAAGCATTGGCGAAGTGGACCTTTGTGTGAGAAAGTGAGTTTGTTACAGCACCCCCCCCCCCACACACACTTTTTGCCTGATACCTGATGCACTTTTCCTAGGTGTGCCCCGAGTCCCTGCCAATCAGGGACCCAGGGCCTGGGTTCCTTCCCTAAAAACTATCCTAAAGCCTAAACCCAATTGGCATTTCTGGCCACATGTCAGCCCTAGTAAATGGTACCCGAGGTACCCAGGGCATTGTGACCAGAGAAGACTCTCAGGGCTGCAGCACTTATTGTGCCACCATTAGGGGCCCTGTACCTTGACACAGGCTGAGTGTCTAGGTGCAGAACTTAACAAAGAGTCGACATGGCACACATCCCTGTGTGCCATGCCCACAACCCCACTGCCCTGGCATACATCATCCACCCCTCTAGCCGGGTGCCCTATGCCAGTGGTGGGGACAGGTGAGTGAGCCCTGTGCCCCTACAGTGCCCAGGGCCATTCATGGGCACTGTAAGTACAGTGATGCCATTAAGAGTATAAGGTGCTGGGAGGTTGTCATTATGAACTCCACAGCACCATAATGGCTACACTGACAAGTTTGATATCAAACTTCTCAGCACATTAAACCCACACTGATGCCAGTGTGGGATTTAATGTAAAATGCACTACAGAGGGCATCTTAGAGATGCCCCCTGAAACCTAACCTACAATCCACGTCTGCACTGAGTCGCTGCAGAGGCTGCCACACAGCAGACATGTTGCTGGACCCCTGGGTAGAGAGCCCCCCGCTCTCCTGGGCCTGCAAAAATGCACATCCTGGGCGAGGTGCTAGGTCTCCCACGGGATGGGCACGGGGAAGCATCAAAGGCCGCCTCTGCGAGCTTCCCCAGACCATTTGCTGTACCCAGCACCTGGCCCCCACCAGTCCTGACTCCTACTCTGGCGTGAAGACTGCCGGGAAAAACTAAGTCCGGAAGGGGGGGGTGTGCCAGCATGTGCCAACCACACCCCTCCGTTGGGGGAGACTAGGTGAAGCACGTCCCCAGGCTCCGGCCATCTTGAAGATGGGGAGCCCTGCCCAATCACAGCTAGGCTCCTGCCCCCCTCCCACAGGAGGGGAGCAGGCTAGGGGTGTACCCACCCCAGGACAGGGACCTATTGGTCCCTGTCCTTGCCCCACCTTCCTTAGATCCAGATTACGAAACAAGATCAAGGAACACAGACCTGCTGTGCAGCTGCTAAAAAGAAGACACCAACTGATTAGGCCCCAGACCTACCAGCCTGGTGACCCTCGAACCTGCTCCTGCTAAACCCCGGCGTCTCCTGTAGTCGGCAACCTCAAAAACCGGAGGATCAGACTACCTTGTGACTCTGGCTACCTGGGTCTCCCACGAGCAGTGGTACTGCTCAAAGCAAGTAACAAGCCCTGGCATCAGCCCGGAACCGCGAACCCTGCACACTACACCCGCCAAACCTGGCCTGTGCTGGAGTGAATCAAGACCCCGAGGTCGTCCCCCTGGCGATTCTAACTTGGAATCCAGTGCCCAAGGACTCAGACGACCCCGGCGACGCCTGCAGCCTCAAGACAAAGGACCCCACCGACCGCAACCAGCAGGGGTTTAGATTTCCCAGCCTCAAAAGACACCCCTGCACTCAGCGCCCCACGGTCCCCTGTGCCCAACTCCTGGGTGCCTACCTATCCTCCAAGATCCCAACTTACCCCTCGAAGTGCTGGTCGCTCCAAAAGATCCTCCGTCCGAGCCAGCAGCCTTTGTTCACTTTTCAAGATCCTCATTGAACAACATTGAGCTCCCGACGGCTCAAAAGCACTCTGCACCCCGCCGCCCGAGTGCCCCTGTGAGTGCAACCTTTGTCCTATACTACTTCCCCATTTGCCCTGAGCAAGTGACCAGGAGCCCAGCTCCCACAGCTGTGTGGCCTGCTAGCCAGCAGCCACCAACCGAAGGCCCCCTGCCTCTCATTGGCAGACATTGGGCCTAACTACCTCTGCACCCGGCCGCCCCTGTGCCGCTGAGGGTGTACTAACTATACTTACCTGACCCTGGGGGACCCCAGAGTCTAGGCCCAGAACCTTAATTTCACCAGTCGAGTACTCACCTGAAAACCCATGACTCGCTTTCCTGCCATAGGATAACATTGACTGGTTTTACGTGAAATTTCTTCTAAGTGCGAACTTTAGAAACTTTAAAATTTTCATCTAAAATCAGCCGAATATCAAAATCCGAAGTACTCACCTGTAATCAGGAGAGAAGCCAGTGCTGTATCTTTTAGCCCAGTACAGAACCGCAAAAGTAACCACAACCGTGGTTACTAGTAATCAAAATTTCATCCATAGGAAACCATTGACTGTTTCTGTGAAATGTCTTCTGTCTACCTTTGAAAGTTACAAATATTACTTAAAAATCGCACCAACTATTCAAACGTAGTTACTTACCTGTCTTAGGTAGCGACCCCAGTGCTGAACCTAGGAGTCCAGTACTGGATTACAAAAGTAACGAGAACCTGTGCTTTGAATTTCCTTCCATTGGATAACATTGCTGGTTTTGCACTAAAAGTTAGTGTCAACTTTTAAAATACCTTTATATTCTTTAGAAATCCTTGCAATAACCAAAACGTTTACTAAACTGTTTCCATCTTGGACCCCAAGGCTGAAACTAGGATCCAGTCCTGGGACTACAAAAGTAAATTGATAAAGTAACTATCTTCATTTATGTAGGAAAGAAACCCATTGAGCTAAATGTTAAATTGTGTTTAGAATTGTGTTGCCAACTGCAACCATTGTACCTATTGTGTTTACAAAGTTTGCCTCTTCGCAAAGTAATTATATGAGAGTACTCATATTGAGAAAGGAAAATGCTACTTACCAGTATGCATCTGTTCTTGGCATGTAGAGCTGCAGAGTTACACACTGCATAGATGGCCACCTAGTGTTGGGCCTGGATGTTTGCAGTTTGTTTGTTGTAGAAAAGTCTTTGGAAGTCACGGGATAGGCGACTCCTTTGTACGATACTGCACATGGGCATCGGCTCCATCCCCAGATTGTTTTTCGCCATTAGGGAAGTGATGAAGCTGTACAAGAGATAGTGATGTCCATGTGATTTGTATCCAATTAAGATAATACTGGAACAGATAAAGGTAGCCGGGGAGGCGGTTGGGCGTGTGTAACTCTGCAGCTCTACATGCCAAGAACAGATGCATACTGGTAAGTAGCATTTTCTGTTCGAGGCATATGAGCTGCAGATAACACTGCATAGATTACATAGCAGCTCCCACACCTAGCGGCGACCACCAGTATCTGTTGCAGTTTGAAACAGTTTTTAGTACAGCCTGGCCCACAGCGGCTTGTTTAGTTTGCACATCTACACAGCACTGCTTTGTGAATGTGTGCGGTGTAGACATGTAGCTACTTTGCATATATCATCTAGGGGAATGTTCCCTAAGAATGCCATTGAAGCCCCCATCTTCCTTGTAGAATGGGCTTTTGGAGGGATTGTTAATAAAAGTTGGGCTTTTTGATAACATTTGTATGCATTTAACAATCCACCTAGCGATCCCCGATTTTGATATGGGATTGCCTTTATGTGGCGGTGAGAAAGACACAAAAAGGTGTTTTGTTTTACGAAAAGCTTGTGTCCTTTCAATGTAGTACAGTAATGCTCTTTTGACGTCTAAGGTGTGTAGAGCTCTTTCTGTGACTGTTTGAGGCTGCAAGAAATACAGGCAGCTCAGATTGATTTAGATGGAATGGTGAAATGACTTTAGGAAGGAATTTTGGATTTGTACGAAGAACCACTTTGTTATGATGCATTTGCAGAACGGGTTCTTGAATGGTAAATGCTTGTAGTTCACTAACCCTTCTGAGAGAAGTAATTGCTACTAGGAAAGCTACTTTCCAGGTTAGGAACTGCAATTCACATTTGTGTAATGGTTGAAAGGGAGGTCCCATTAACCTTTTGATGACCACATTTAAATTCCACACTGGTGCAGGTGGTGTTCTGGGAGGAATAATTCTTTTGAGTCTTTCCATGAAAGCTTTAATAGCTGGTACTCTAAAAAGAGATAGATGTTGTCTATTTTGTAAGTATGCCGGAATGTCCGCGAGGTGTAGCCTGATAAATGTATAGGCCAAGTTAGACTTTTGAAGGTGTAATAAATATCCGATGATGTGTTGAATAGACACGTCTAAAAGATGAATTTGGTTGTTTTGGCAGTATACGACAAACCGATTCCACTTAGCAGCATAACATGCTCTAGTAGTGGGGCGTCTAGCTTCTTTGATAACGTTCATACATTCTGGGGGAAGGTGGAGATGACCAAACTAGGACTTCAGGAGCCAGATCGCTAGGTTGAGCTGAGCTGGCTCCGGGTGTCGGATCTCTCCATGGTTCTGCGTTAATAGGCGTGGAGATAGGTTTCGTTTTTGGTGTGGTACTACAGACATTTGCAACAGCGTGGTGTACCACGGTTGTCTGGTCCAAGTTGGAGCGACCAGGATGAGTGTCAGGGAATGTTGCTGTAGTTTGCGTACCACTAAAGGAAGTAGAAGACTTAGCAGATCTGCCGTAATTATTTGTACTCCTGGGACGTGTTGGGCTAAGAGGAAGATCTTTAGTGGTAGAGCCCATCTCCATATCTGCTGTGCTAACAGAGCTGCAGTGTGTTCCTCCTTGTTTATGTAGTATATAGCTGTCATATTGTCTGTGCGGACTAAGACAGCTTTGCCCGACACTTGAGTTTGAAAAGCTTTTAGGGCTAGAAACACAGCTAGCAACTCTTGGCCATTGATGTGGAGTAGCTTTTGTTGCGGTGTCCACCTGCATGCTGTGATGTAGTAGGTGAGCTCCCCAGCCGGAGAGCGATGCATCCGCTGTCATGACTATTTGAGGAACTGGCTCTAGAAACGGGCGCCCTTTGGAAAGGTTTTTGGTGTTCCACCATTGCAGAGAACGAGGAGTCTGACCGTCTACCAACACTAGGTCTGTCAGTTGACCTTGAGCCTGGTTCCATTGGGGTGCTAGGCACTCTTGAAGTGGACGCATTTGCAATCTTGCGTGAGGTTCTACAAATATGCAAGATGCCATCATTCCTATGAGCTGCATGAACACTGGAGCTGGTGGAGTGTTGCGGTTTGAATTTTGTTAGGAGAGTTTGAACACTTGTTATCCTGGCTGGAGAGGGATAAGCTAGTGTTAGTTGGGTGTTTATTGTAGCGCCGAGATACTGTTGTATGTGCGAGGGTTGTAGATGCGACTTGGTGTGATTTACTGTGAATCCCAAGTCGTGAAGCAGTTGAATAGTAGCGCGAGTGTGTTGTACACACTGGCTGTATGAGCTGCCTTTTATGAGCCAGTTATCTAGATAAGGGAAGACATGAATATGTTGTCAAGTGTGGTGCTACTACTGCTAGACATTTGGTAAACACCCTTGGCGCTGTTGTGACTCCCAATGGGAGCACTTTGAAGTGGTAGTGCTGCCCGTCTAGCACAAATCCGAGATATTTTCTGTGCGCTGTGTGGATGGGAATATGGAAGTAGGCGTCCTTGAGATCTAGAGTGACAAGGAAGTCGTTTAGTACCAACAGGGGAAGGACTGGTTGGAGTGTGACCATATGGAAATGATCCGACGGTATGTAAATGTTTAGAGGTCTGAGGTCTAGGATGGGTCTTAGAGATCTGTCCTTTTTGGTATTAGGAAATATAGGGAGTATACTCCTTTGTTTTTCTGATGCTCTAGAACTATTTCTATTGCATTTTTCTGCAGGAGGGATATTACCTCCTGTCTGAGCAATGTTAAATGTTCTTGTGACATTGGACGCTGCTTGGGTGGTATGTTTGGGGTAGATGTTAGTTCCAGACAACCTGAATGAATTATTTGGAGCACCCACCTGTCTGATGTGATGTTTTCCCAGGCTGGCAGGTATTGTTGGAGTCTTCCCCTGACAGGAGTAGAATGGGACAAGGGAAGTGAGTCATTGGGCAGGGGTAGAGGCAGAGCGGGAGTTATTTTTATCTCTGCCTTTGTTATTGTTACCCCTGTAACTAGCCCTTTGGTAGCCCTTGCTGTAAGTGGATTGTGTAGGGGCTTTGTACGAGGTAGAAGCTGTGTCTAAGGAGTATCCCCTGGTGGCACCTCTATAGGATGAGCGACAAAGTGAAAGTTTGGGAGCCTGCGACTGCAGGGCTCCCATAGATTTGGCGGTGTCTGTATCCTTTCATTTTCTCAAGAGATATATTCACGTTGGGTCCGAATAGGTGTTGCTCAAAGGGTTGATTAAGAATGGCACTTTGTACCTCAGGTTTGAATCCGGATATACGTAGCCAGGCATGTCTGCGTAGTAAAACGCTGGTGTTAACTGCCCTAGATCCCGCATCGAGGGCACACCGAATAGAGGTGTTTGTAATGTTTTTACCCTCTTGGATAAGCTTGTTTGCTCTATCCTTGTACCTGTCAGGGAGGTGTCTCATTAATGACTAACTAGTCATAATGTGCCCTATCGTATTTGGCCAATGCCTTTGTGTTGGCGATACGCCACATGTTTGCTGCTTGAGACGCAGTTCTTTTCCCTGATGCGTCAAGTAACTTAGACTCTTTATCTGGTGGTGCAGCATCACCTGATGTTTGCGAGTTTGCTCTTGCATGCGTTGGAAACTACAAGGGAGTCTAGTGGTACTGGACCTTTAATATATGCTGGGTCTGAGGGGGCAGCTTTATATTTTTTCTCTATACGAGGGTTAATGACCAGAGCTCTGACTGGGTCCTTGAAGACTTCAGGAGCGTGCTTAATCACTCCCTTAAGCATTGGTAAAATGGATGAGGACCTTTGTGCATTATCAAAAGGTATCCATTAGGAAGTCTTTCTCTACAGGGTCTGTATGTTTGTCTACCCCATGATATTGTACAGCCCTGTGTATTAACTCGTTGAACCCTATAGTGTCTTCTGATGGGGAAGGCCTTGAGGGGTATAAGTCATCCTGAGGGACATTTGGGACATCTGGAGTGGTATAATCATCCCATGGGTCAGGTGATCCTGTCGGAGTGGCGGGATCAGGTATGTTCCATATCAGAGCCATCATCCCTGTTGTCATCGTCTGGTACTATAGAGGATGCTGGGGAATGCTGTGGTATGGGAGGATGTGGCGATTGCATAGGTGGAGAAGGGAAGGCAGTCTTAAGGGAGAGGTAGCCATGTCCTTTGAATGCGGAGCTGGTGTGTCCAGTGGTCGCTTTTTTGAGGCCAAAATTAACTGTCCAGTGATTGGGTCCTTAGCTAGTCTTTTGAGCAGGGTCTGGATAAGGTAAATCCTCTGCAGGAGTCAGATCTTTTGATGCAGAGGAAGGTTTAGGCACCGAAGCTGCTTGTTTTTTTTTGTTGATAATGTCCTTTACCGGGGAAGCAGGAGTCCTTATCGGCTCCAAAGCTTTTTTCGGTTCCGGAATAGTTTTTGGATCTGATGTTTTTTTGGGATCCTATGGTTTTCGGTCCCGGTGGTTTTTTCGAATCTGAAGCCGGTTTGCTTGGTTCTGACCTGGGTTTCGGTGCAGATTGTTTGGACGTCGGCGTAGCTGGTATCGTTGTCTTTTGGTGCTGGTAAATGTGCGGCGGCCGACTCGTGCCAGAGTCGCCTGAAGGCTTAATTGGCTTCTTAGCCGGGTCCGAAGGTGGGGCAGTAGGAGCAGTGTGTCGGTGTGCACCGGAGCCCGAGGGCATAAATGGGGCCTTCTTTGGGTGTCGAGGAAGGGTCGGGTTGACCGTCTTACTACCCGCTGCGCTGGAGTGATTTATATCTTTTTATATAAAAACAATTGGCCTAGAGTTCAGTCCTTGAGTGTGTGAAACCTTTTGCTGACCGAGTGTGTACAACAAATGCTTTACACTGTCCTCTGGTACGGACTTACTGCTCGACCAAGCTACCACTTGAGTGTAAGGTCACACCTGGCTTCAACCTCTGTTATACCTCTGGGGTTTGTGGACTCAATACACACTGTACCTTATTCTGTCTGGTCCAGTATATATAGAGCCACTTTCTCACATTGTGCAGTGTCAAAAGTGTCTAATAAGAAATCTTCCTCCACAGTGGGTGTGCAAGTCGACCCCATGGGCAGCCCTATGGACTAGTCGGCTAAAACCTATATAGTGTCCTCTGGGGGAGAGGGGGGAGGCCTGGAGGGATATACATCTTGAGGGACGTAAGTGGTATAATCATCCCATGGATTAGGTGACTGAGGGAGACTATTGGTCCCTACTGGGTCATGTGCACCCCCATTTGTGTCAGAGTCTGTATCTATATCATCTGGATTAGGGGATGGTGTAGGAGATTGATGTGGTGGAAGAGGTAGAGTATGAGGAGGTGGTGAAGGGACCCTTAATGGAGAGGTTGCAATGTCTTTCTTTGGAGGAGGTGCAGGCGCCTCTAGTGGTCCCTTCTTGGAGGTAAGAGTAAGTTGGCCAGTCTTAAGAACCTTTACAAGTGTCTTTTGAGCAGAATCTGGTGTAAAAAGCTCTTATGTGGATGGCAAGTGTTTCGGTGTCGAAGTTCTCGGTAGCTGGTCTAGGGTCTTTCAGCTCAGAACTGTGACCTTTTGAAATGTCTTTAACTAGAATGTGTTTTTTCGGTTCCGGGGGTTTTATCGGCTCCGAAGCATGGGAGTCATGACCTTTAGGCAGTTTTTACTCGGCGTGTGGTTTTGACGTCGATGAGCCGGTGCCAGTCTTTGGCGACGAGTGCTTGGTGTCGAAGCAGCGGTCGGCGTGGATGAGGAAGACTGCTTCTTTTTCAGTGTCGGTATGGGATCGACACTAGGAATAGGCTGACTCGAGCCAGAGCCGCCTGAAGGCTTACTAGGCTTCTTTGCCGGGGATGAAGGCAGGGCGTGGGAAGCAGTCTCTCAGTGTGCACCCGGGCCCGAAGGTGAGGGTGTGACCGAAGTCTTTTTTTGACAGTGTCGAGGAAGGGTCTGGGGTCGACGTTCTTACTTACGACCCGTTGAGCTGGAGTGATGTCCTCAACTTGTGAGTCTTCAGCATCAGAGGAGCTGGTGCTTTCTTCGGCTGGCTGCCGTTTAGGCACATAGACACCCTCTTGAAAGATGTCGTCCGGGATCGAAGCCGACGAGCGAGCCCTTGTTCTTAGAGCTAGTCGGTCCCGAATAGTCTTCTTGGAGCAGAAGGAGGCAGAAGCAGAAGTCTTTGGCCTCGTGCTCCGGGGAGAAGCAAAGGTTGCACACCTCATGTAGATCGGTGTGGGGAAACTTTGACCCACAATGAAGACACTTCTTGAATGGTGTCCTTTCCATGAGCCAGAGAGTATCGCCCAGGTAGGCCCGAAGGCCTTAGTCGACGACCGGAATGAAAGACTTCGAAGTCGTGAAGTCGCGTCGATGGGGACAGAGATCGAAACAATACCATCCTACTGGGTGAGGATTGCACGCCAAAGGAAAATCTGTTCCAAACCAGAGCGCAAGAAACACATCCAAGCCCGATGGCAGAAAAAAAACAGGATGGAGCCGATGCCCATGCGCAATGTGGTCCAAAGGAGGAGTCACCCATCTCGTGACTTCCAAAGAACTTTTCAGGACAGAAACACTAGGTGGCGATCTATGCACAGTGTGTAATCTCCACCTCATATGCCTTGAACCTAAAGTTCTGTTGAGGGGCACCTTAACTTGTTCTTGGATAATGGAAACTCCGCAGTTAAGGCCTCGATCGACTGAAACCTCCACGAGGTACCCACTACTAGACTCCAGTCCTCAGTGAACGAGATTGAATCAGTTACACACAAACTGAAATTCTTGCAATGAGTATTGATGCAAATCTAATGGCCAAATGAGAACAATGGTTACCTGGGCAATTAACAAGGTGAGTAATTTGGGTATTACATTCAACACTATTGAGGCACAGTACCCACTCATGATACGTCACATGAACAGAGGTCCACAACAGCCCAAAGAATTTCCCCACAGTTGGTCATTCCTGTGATTAAACTAAGTGCACAAACTGCTCTATTATCTGTACTTGATCTCATGGTTATGGTCACAGAATACAGGATGTACTTAAATGGAGTACAAAACCGGTCATAAAGGGAGACCATGACATGAGCACATCTGCTAAAATGTTTAGATCTCAGACTCAAACTGATCAAAACATTTAAGTACCTGCTTCTGCATCGCTGGTGGAAGGTAGTTGCAAACAATCTCGAGTGCATTCTCAATCTGACCCTGCGTGGCATTTTTCTCCAACAACTTATCTAGGTACATCACAACCATCTTGCAAGTTTCACAATAGGGACCAGATTGTAAGTCTTTTGGAGAGATCATTTCTGTTCAAAAAGATAACTGTTAGCAAAGCTGAAACCGGTCACAAACATGAACTGTAGAATATGTGAAGGAAGAAAAAGTTATAATCCATGCTCAATAGATCATTCATTAAGCTCACAAAACAAACCACAAAACGTCTCAGATATGCAACAGTGCTTAAAACTTTAATTTAGAGGTGATCATCATGAATTAAAGAACAGTAGGCTTAAATAATCAGTGTTTTGTTTACGGCAGAACCTTGCAATGAAGCAAATTTACTATTTCCAACACTAGCTACCCTCCCATTACTAAAGCTCCATGGTGGCTTTGCTGAAGTCTAGGAAGTTAGGTATCAAACTTCCCAGCACATTAAACAATGAAAAATGCACTCTGGTCATCTTCGAGATGACCCCAGAAAAAACAACAAAAAAAAAACAGCCAACTTGTGGGATTACCAACTAGTTTCCAGCCATCTGCCGCCACCACCAGGCAGATTTCTGGACCCTTGGGTAGAGTGCTCCACTCTCTTGGTCTGGAAACAAAGCACATCCTGGGCAGGTGTCATGCCTCCTCCTAGGATGGGCAGGGTCCTCAAAGAGGGAGCTTCAAAGGCCTGCCACCTTTGTTAGCCAACACCAGCCTTTTGCTGCATCCGCAACTGGCTCCCACCAGTTCTGACCCCAATTTGGGCACAAGGACCAGCAGGAAAACCCAGCCAGGAAGGGAGGAGTGCACCACCTTTGCAAATGCCACCCATCAGATGAGAGGCGAAGTGAAGGCCACCTCAGTCCCTGCCATCTAGAAGGGTGTTGGGGCTCCAATCAGGAAGAGGCCTACCACCCCCCGCCCCCCACAAATCACTGAAGGGTGGCATATTAGGGAGTGTAGAGACCCCAGTTAAGGGACCCTTTGGTCCCAACCTGCACACCCCTGTAATGCTCCTAAATCTAATGTTCATGAGAACCCCTAAACCTTGTCTCGTCAGATATGGTGTGACAAGGACCGAAGAGCCCTGCTGCACAAGAGGACAACTGCTTAGCCCCAGCCCTACCGGCCTGTCTCCTGCTCTGAAACCCTGCAAGCTGAACCGGGTGCATCCTGCAGTCCGCAGCCTCCAAAAACCCCAGGGACATGCCCTGCCTTCCTAAAGAACTCTGATCTCCAGGGGACACCAGATTTGTCCATCACCAATACAGGACTCCAGATCTATAGCTGGGTCTGCGAGTCACCACTCTGCATAAGTCACCCACAGCCCGAACTAGAGTGGCCCAACACCCCAGCGAGGTCCCCCGGCGATCCGGACATATGTTCCAGCACTGGACGACCTCCATGTAACGTGCAACGCATGCAGTGAAGGCGGAAGCCCTGTGATAAAGTGTGTACCCCTGCCACTGTCTTGGGCAAAAGACAGGGTCACAAACCAGAAAGGAGAAATCGTGGATCAAATTGTTGATGCCCAGCTCAGTCACAGATCGACCAGAATGGCGAGGAGGCTTTGCTTGAGATGACCCCTTTTGAAACAAGGGTTGCTTCAGAGATCCTAGCATCAGGCCTCTGAATCCTGGTTCCAAAGTGAATGCAAGTTTGCTCCTTTGTTGGTCAAGAATACCCGAACACACTGGATGCAAATATGTGGCCCCAATGAATGAGCAGTGCGCCAGCAGATCAATACAGGAGTTCGGGAAGGACTTGAGTTCAGGGTACAGGTGCTGTGTCTCTGGTGCCCGTTAGATTGAAGTGAAGGAAACTGGTGCACTGCCTGAGACACTGGACAGGATCGCTAAGAGAATTTGCCCTGTGGGTGACTGACCTACCCTGAAAGAAGAGATGTTTTCCTTGAAACTGGGCTGTGATTCTTGAGGTGAGTTGTGCAGCTCCACCGTGGAAACAAGAGCCTGCCTGGGAGGCTCAAACGGACACAGGAAGATTACTCCCCTCTGGTTGGTTGTACAGCGGCTTCAATTTCCCCAAGGACTTTTGTGTCAATAATGTACCTCTTTGGATGTCCCGTTTGAGGAGGAGCCCTTTGCAGCTCTTCGTCCCAATTCCTATGGCCCTGTGTAGTCCTCCTGGTCCCAAAAATAATTCCTGTTCTAGCCCTCATAAAAGGAAAATTGACAAGTAGCCCCTGAAAATGTTTTTAGTAGACGGTTTTAGGATTTGCTTTTGCTTAGGACTAGAAAAATGATAATTGTTAGTAATAGTGGTCAATACTCTCTGCTATCTGTATATTAATTAGGACCCGATGCTCCGTTCGCTTGGTATTCGTGTTTATACCTTATATAGGAGAAGTGTGGCTCAATGGTTAGAGCAGGCAGACCTTGATGCAGAGCTCTGGCCAAGGACCAGGGTTCGATTCCCACCTCGGCGGGTCTCCGGCTCATTAATTCCCCCGACTGGATATTCTCGCCTCAGGGCCTGTTCTGATCATGGGTCCCACGCTGCAACTCTGGGCAATAGCTTGCTTAGTCTCCACAACGGCCCCAAAAGCACTGGGATGCCTGGCTGCACCTGGGGGGGTGCCCAGGAGTGGACATTTCCCAGGAAAGCCAAGAAGGGTTCCTAAGCGGTATACGGACAGCGCCGGGACACCTCCGGTGGAGGTAGCTGTGCGCTTTACAAATTCCGACATTTACATTTACCCGCTTAATGAAATGGTTAAAATGGAAAATGCCCACCTAGCAATGCATTAGGATATGGATAAATTTATGAAAATTTATGTGCAAATATTTTGTGTTCCTACTGGATCATAGGAATGTCTTTAGCTCATGCTAAAAGGACCATCTGTTACAGATTGCAGGGATTTGTTAGCATGAGCTGAAAGCCATTTTGTATTCCGGCAGCCATTTTAGTTAGCCATGTGCTTGCCATGTGTTGTTTCCCTCTTCAGAGCCATGCACATGCTCAGAGAGGCCTAGCTAGTAGAATGCACCTGATCCTCTAGTATAACGGTCAGGCTATTTTTTTCTGCTGTATGGAGAAGTAACTCTCCTCCCAGTTTGTTGAGGAAGCAGATCTAGCACGCCCATATTAGGCATTTTGCATGCTTACATGAGCCAGTACTGCCCCTTGGTCTTATGCTGACTATGTAACCCTAAGCATATATAAGGCCCCCGTTTTCTGTACTCCTTAGACTGCCTCATACAGTTGCTCAGGGTTCTGTTTGACGTAGTCTCCCTCATTTGAGGTTATTAAAGAATTTACTTTTACATTACAGCTTCTGTGCCAATTTCTTCTTTGTTGGTTTTAAAGGACCAAGTATCAGTGAGACCCCTGAGAAGGTTTGTATTTTCTACGACACTACCTTCCTGATCAGCCAGACTGCTCGACCAAACTACCACAAAAAAGTAAGGCTCTTATGTACTTTAGCCTTTGCTATACCTCTGGGCATCCATTGGACTCTGCACACTATACCTTACTTGGTAGTGTATATACAGAACCAGCTTCCTACAAGGGGCATATAGAAACCGCCTCCTCTGGACTGTCAAGGTAGTTTTATTCTTCCTCATAGCTCCCTGCTGCCTCTTCTGGGTTGCCTAGCTTCTCTTGGCTGCCTCCATGAGGTTCAGGGTTGCCAGTGCCTATGGGGCATTCTCTTACTCTTCGAACAGCCGAAGTATTAGAGGTTCTGGTAGGAATACTCTAGTCCTTTAGTGGGTCAAACATTTTGCTTTCAAGATACGCTGCCATTTCTGCCTCCAACCTCCTTTTCTTCCACCTAGACTGCCTTTGATGTCTTGCGCTGGAGATGCACCCTTGGTGTAGCGGTTTCTGCCTGCAAAGGCTTTGTGTTTTCCTTTGGGGCTTCTAGACCAGAGCTGGTCTTAGTTGATTTGCCCTTGTCTGTATCGGTTATGGGATCCCTGGGACTGCTTTGGATGTGGCTGACCCGGTCATTTTCTTCGACACCTGTGCTGCCTTGTGCGCTCTTTTCGTAGCCCTTAGCACCAGAGAAGGGATGGTTTTTTAATTACTTTCCTGTCGGACGTCCTTCGTAGTCTTCACTGCATGTTTTCTTGGCGTCCCCACTAGAGGACTTAAACGCCTGAGCTTTTGTGGGCTGACTGAGGCCATAACATTCATCTTTGTTGCGAGAGGCCGTCTTGAAACGATAACGGTTGCTTCTGGCTGCTGTACATTGCTGTGTGAGGGTACTCTGTGCGTTCAGTGGGTTGAAAGTGATCAATACGGTGCAAGCCGTGCAGTCCTGGTCCATTGGTACGTTGAGTTTACAGACCTCGTGCCTGTCACTTTGTACAAACTTGTGGTGGTAGTTTGAACAACTCTTAAAAGGGGGTATTTTCCATGACTCCTACCTTGCCTCATTCTCGATCCCCATACGACATGTGATGTTCCGACCGGATCCCCTGCAAAGTTGTGGACAGAGGTCTCTTTCCTATTCTAGAACCTCATCATTTGTTTTTTCCTCCAAAAAAATCCTAATGTTGCGGGAATCTTCTCAAAACTTTCAGAGCTTCTTCACTTGCTTCTAGACCCAATAGTGGAAAAATAGAATCTGAAGATGCCTCCCACACAGGAACTTTTGGGAACTGTCTGACATCACACAAGGGATAGACCTAGAACCAAATGGTATATGCCCACAAGAAAAAAAAATAGTGTAAATTCTGGACCCAACCGCTAGATGGTGGAATAATGTATAGCCTGAGAATCCAGAAAGTTATTCATGATGCAAAACAGGGCGATGTGACCTTCCCTTAACTTTAAAAGTGACCTGCGAGTACTAGAATGAGGTCATGCAGTGATTCATTTTTGCATCTCATCCTTCCAATCTAAGGAATTCACTCTAAGACAATTGAATATTTTCATAACCCTGTTGAACCTTTCTATAAGTCCATTTGTCTCAGGATGATAAAACTGAACGCTTTGTTCTTTATACCACATGGCATAAAAAAATCTACATTTGTTTGTAACATAATTGTGGACTATTAGAAAGCAGAGATTTTGGAAAACTTAGAAATCTCCTGCAGAAGGTAAATATACTGCCAGTAGTTACTTCTATTACACACAATACTTCCACCCATCTGCAGTATAAATCCAATAGCACCAAGTATGGTGTATGCTGCTCTCCTATTAATGGTCCCACATTAAGAATAGTAACCTGTTGCCAGGGAGTAACTGGTACTTTACAAGAGATTAGAGGCATTGAACATTATGTCAACATTTTATCAATGTTGCTGCATTGCACACAGTCCCGATCACCAGTTCAATACCTATATCCATGAATGGTTACCAAAAGTTCTGTAATCCTTAATTTATTTTAACAATTCCCATGTAACCAAGATTAGCGTCATCTATTAGCTTGCTTCTTAATGTTGTACAAGGAAAACATTTTGGCCCCCTCAACATACCTCAAGCAACTGCCAGTTCATTGGCAATGACCAGCCATGGCTTTAACATTTCCATCTGAACCTCCCCTGACTATCTTTAGCATTACAAATCATCAAATCTCCATCTTTCAATGTTTCTTCTTTCCACTCTTCTGTTAGAACCCCCAGTGTTACTTCACACAGCTATACATTCCTCCTGAACTTCTAATCCCTTTAGTGTTCTCCTGAAACCAGACTGGATAAACAATCTGCTGATAGATTCGACACTCCTGGTAAATGCTCCACCATAATTCTAGAAGGCAACACTCACTTCTGGTTCCTAGAAGAAATAAAAGTCTTTGAAAAATTGCCTTTAACGCTTTATGATCAGTACATACCTTGAAACAAGTTCCCCAGATGAAGATACAAAATGTATTCAATGCCCAGTAAATTGCCAAGGCCTCTCTCCACTACTGAATAAATCAACTCAACTCCTTGTCAAAGTCTAGATGTGCAAGGAATAAGTTGCTCTTCACCATTCTTCTTTAGTTTTAAAATTGCCCCAAAACCTCTGGGATGAAAGTGTAGGGAACTGGGTACTTGTGAAGTTCCCCAGCTACCTGATGGCTTCACTGAGAACAGGGATGTTAGATATCAAACCTCTCGAACTGATGAACCCACACTAATTCCACTGTTGCAATTATCAATACTAGCACCAAGCGGGCACCTCCGAGGAGGCCCCTGAAACTGCATGAACTGCTGGTGGGCTGACTGGTTTTAAACAGCCTGACTCCAGAGACTAATTCTGGACCCCCGAAGGGGGGAAGGGGGGGGGGGGGATGTGCCTTCTTGCTTTGGCTTTTGGGTGTCTTCCACTCCTTCCCACGAGATGGCCTGCAGATTAGCCTGCCAAGGCAAGGGAGCTTCATAGCAGCCCCTCTGCTTTTGGTACGATGCTCTTGTTTTTATCATGGGAGGGGATGCCAACCCCCTGTCCTGCTCCACTAGTGGCAAAAGACAGGTGGTGGGGAAATAGATTTGGAGGGGTGCCTACATTCAGCCAGCACCAGCCTGAAGGTGGGGAAGCTGATGTGGACCACTCTCGAGATTCCTCCATCTGGTCTTTTAGAGAATTAACCATGCAGGGTCAGTTTTATGTCCACTTCCCATCAGAAGTAGTCATATCAGGGTGTAGGCAATCTAGAGGCCTGCAGCTCACTGGCTACTACTGGACACTTCCCTCAGTATTTAGGGGAGCCCCTAGCACCAGAGAGGCAGATCCTGACAACCCAAGAGAACACCAAGAGCCACAAAAGCAGAACAAAAGGGGGTGGTGATGGACGGAGCATCTGAACCAATCAAACACTCACACCCAGTCAAAAGATCTGGGTTTAATCCATCACCGTTCTTTAGCCCACTCTGCCACCCCAGTTCAGACATTGCTATATGCAAATCAGTCTGACCCTGTGCCTCATGGGAACAGTCCAGCCCGAACTGCCAAGCCTCATGGGAACAGTCCAGCCCAAACTGCCAAGCCATGTCTTTCCTGGACCAGAAACAAGCTTCCGAGGACCGGTTTCTGGCATTCCAGCAATCTTAAGCCCGGCTTGCTTGAATCCAGTGGCAAAGTGAGCAAGGGACTCACGTCTGAGCATACCCTGCCACACTTATGGCGGCCAAAAGCGGTACAAAAGGGGGAGGTGATGGACGGAGCATCTGAATCAAACACTCACACCCAGTCAAAAGATCTGGGTTTAATCCATCACCGTTCTTTAGCCCACTCTGCCACCCCAGTTCAGACATGACTATATGCAAATCAGTCTGACCCTGTGCCTCATGGGAACAGTTCAGCCCGAACTGCCAAGCCATGTCTTCCCTGGCCCGGAAACAAGCTTCCGAGGACCGGTTTCTGGCATTCCAGCCGTCTTCAGCCCGGCTTGCTTGAATCCAGTGGCAAAGTGAGCAAGGGACACACGTCTGAGCATACCACACTTATTGCTCAGACGTGAGTCCCTTGCTCACTTGGCAGTTCGGGCTGGACTGTTCCCATGAGGCACAGGGTCAGACTGATTTGCATTTAGCCATGTCAGAACTGGGGTGGCAGAGTGGGCTAAAGAACGGTGATGGATTAAACCCAGATCTTTTGACTGGGTGTGAGTGTTTGATTGGTTCAGATGCTCCGTCCATCACCACCCCCTTTTGTACCACAAAAGCAGAGAAGGCAGGAGAGCGCACCTGACTTGGCCCTAGCCCCGCAGGCCTGTCTCCAGCCATAGTTGAAAACTGTGTCAAAGTAGATTTGTCCAGCAGCGGTGACTCCAGAAACAAGGGAGGACTGCCTACCTTCGAAAAAGTCTACCTCTGAACTGCAGACCTGTTCATCAGGATTTAAACAGGAGACTGAGGCCTCCGGAACCGCCAAAAACCAACACCTGCGGCAGCCACTAAACCGGATGCCTCTAGCCAGAGTTGAAGTGGACCAAATGTGCCAACGAGGTTCCCCAGCCATTCAGAGCTAGAGTCCATCATGGTTCACCCCCCTGGACTCTGCGGTCTCCTGCAGCCTCGGAACTTGGTGTGGATCACAGTTTTCAGTGGTGGGGTTATTTATTAATCATTGAGTGCATTTTCAAATAACTTGCACTCCTCGGTGTTATGCCTAAGGCTGCTCAGATCGACATTTCACATTACAGAGCTATCCTCCTATAGAAAACCTGCAAGTTTGGTGCATGCTGTAGCTCATTCATTAATGCCTCAAATTCTTGATGGCACTCAATAGACAATTTAAACTTTCACTGTGACAGTGTTTGACTGTTTAGCCGAATTCCCAATAAATTTGCCATAATATTCCACCATTCCAAGAAATCAAACTACCTCCTCTTTTGAACATGCGAAAAGGGGTCAAGGAGAGCACAATCCTAAACCATATGTAAGCAAAGACTAGTAGGTCATATAATGTCCACAATATCTGAACTGTATATATAATGTACTTTAAATTTCAGGACAAAAAGGAGTAGATTAAGTTAATGTTCATATTTTCATTTTTCTTTATTTGAAGATCCAAAAAGGTTCAAAGTTGGTAAAAACAGCAGACACGTGTTTCGTCAGTACTAACAATCAGTACTCAGACTTTTTCAAGGCTATGAGGTGGAAAAGTCACGGCGCCTGTGACCTAGTGTCATATGCATATACCAGTAGTTGTGAGACTCAGGAATCAGGGTTGTAAATAAAGCTCCATATCGTCCACTAGGGTGATCCAACAGTGAATGAAAAACTGTGGCTAAGAGGAAGTGTCCGCTCGAACTCAGCAAACATTAAACAAAATCCGGAAGCATTTAAGTATTTCCACTAAGAAAAACCAATTCGGGCTCCCTTTAGAAAAAGTGCAAACGATATTGCACAGTAAGACAGCACCACATGATAATGACGCCTCGGTTTTCTCCGAGGCGTCATTATCATGTGGTGCAGTCAGTAACACAACCGCCTCCACATTGTTTCGAGGCCATACTACAGAAATCGCGTGACTATACGTGCACTGTGGTCTATGTGTGTCATCACCCAGACTCAGGAATTCCACTACTTGTCTTACTGTGCAATATCGTTTGCTCCTTTCACCCCTTTGAACACTGACGCTATAACCCTCTGAAAAACAGATGCAATGGATTACTCATTAACTGAAACTTTTGCACCGGTTGACAGGGATTAAGCAAAATCAATTTAAGACACCAACTAGTCTCGCCAATCCAGCTTTTGCCCAGAAAGGTTCTGTTCTTATGGAACAGATTAAAATCATACTATCAATCTAGAGACTTCAGATACAAAACTTTAGGTAGTTGCAAGTTCCTAAACGCCATCAAAGCCAGAAGAGGGAGCATCTTTTTCATATGTTCTAAACTGTGGAACACTTTCACCTAGTCTTGCGTATGGTCCCCTCGGAATCAATCTTCAAAATGAAACTAAAGACTTTAATGAATCGCTGATCAGACTCCTATTTGCCTCTAGCACTGGGACACTACCTTGGAAGCAGCTATGCTCAGTATAAATGGATTTAGCTTTATTAACTCAGTTACAAGCTATATTTGGTCAGATGTGGATCGTGCAAAACAGTTTAGTACACTATGTACAAGCCCACAAACTGGTATTATGTGGCTTATAATGAAAATGTACCCACAACAAGAGGCTTCCCCCAAATCTAGGTTGCACGACTGAAAGCAGAATCAGGTGGATTACATCAAAAGAGCCGGGATTACACTAGGGATAAGAGGGTGTTTGGTAAGCATTCTCTGTGCTTTGACTTGCTGCTTCCCTTAAGGGGAGCAGGATTTGTAGCATGGCTGATCTAGACTGAACAATCTTCTCAGATCCTTAAAGGGAATTCTCTGGTGAGAATGCTGGTTGAGGGCTACTACAGTGGGGGTTGTTAATTTTGGTTGGCAAGTACATTAAGTGTGCCAGAGTTAAGTGCCTTTTAAAAGTTGCAGCAGTCTCAACGGTATTGGAAAATAAAGCAGTTACTACTTGTAATTATGGTTGACATTGGACTCATTTAAATGCCTTGAACAATTCCACTTTCTAGTGGCTGAATCCAAAATCATTAAAAATGTAATTAAAAAACCTTTCTTGGCGAGTGGGTGTCAACATAGGTGGAGCCTTGGTATGAAGTCAACAATGCTTAAGTACATGCCCTGATTTTTAGATTTTTCCCCTCCTACTTCTTTTCATGAATCTTCAATGGAGTAGCATTTACAGCAGCTGGAAGTGTAACCTTTATGTTGAGAACAATGGCGATGCAAGATGCACTCATGTTGAGAACGTGCATGGCGGTCTGGACTGACTTGATCTGGCTGAAAAAAGGGAGCAATGCTTGGCTGGACTGAACTTTTGCCGGACTGGGATAGGACTCAGATATGTGCATGTAGGACAGCCCCTAAATAGGATTGGATTTGAAGGAGTGGAGATGAACTTTACAGTATTGACAGAAGCTCAGTTCATGAAGAAAAAAAGTTACTTACCTTCGGTAATGCATGATCTGGTAGAGACCAACTAGTTTCAGATTATTTACCTTTGAATTTCCAGGGCATCAGGCTGGACCCATAAACTGACGAGCAATACCCCTTGCGCGTATCCGGTGGCTCTATTCAGACCCGCGTGGCGTCGTCTGCTTCTGTATAGTCAGTTATGTTGTCAGTCACCTATATAGGGGCCACCCAGCTGCGAAGAAGTCAGTACTTTTCTTTTTCCACGCCAGAAGAGCAGAGCCACAAAGTGATTGACTTAGTCATGTGCAGAACTAGGGCTGTGAAAAGGGGAGTAACCCTAGCCCTAAGAAAATCAGTCTGCACAGCAGGCAGGAATGGGTGAGGCTGTAAGGAATCTGCAGCCAGATAGTCTCTTCCAGATAATGCATTACCAAAGGTAAATAACGTTAATCTGAGACTCATAGCTGCAGATTCTTTACCTTTGAATTAGATAGCATAATTCATACCAACCCAGCAGTGGGTTGGTGACAAATACCTTACACTAAGAGGTCCTACATGACAAAAGTGGCAAAATACCCATCCCGGAGGACCATGTCCAGGCAAATGTGTCTAAAGATGCACACGTCGCTGCCAGAAACTTGTCCAGGCCATAGTCGCAGTCTGTCCCCTGGTGGAATGTGCTTTTAATACCTCAGGGGGGCTTCCTCTTTGCCACGTCATAGCCGATGTTAATGTAGAGAACAAACTAGGGAGAGATGGTCCTTTTCTGCACCACCCGCCCCTTCTTTGCTCCCACAAAGAGTTGATCGTCCACCTGGAACTCTTGTGGTCGACAACACTTTGGGTCCAGACCGTGGAGATGCTCCTGTTCCTTAGAGGGATGCGGGGGAGCAAAGGTGGACAGTGTGATGGATTGACCCAGATGGAATAGGGTCACAACTTTTGGCAAAAATGAAGCATGGGTGCTAAGCACCACTTTGTCTGGAAGCGACATCATATAGGGAGGAGTACAAGATAACATCTGCCCAAGGAGGAGTGGGTTGGTGGTGCTATCGCCCTAGAAAGGTGGTCTTGATGGTAAGCAGCCGGAGGGGACGGTTGTGCAAAGGCTCGAAGGGTGCACACAAGACAAGTGAGGACCATATCAACGTATCACTGTGGCATAACAAAGTGGGCAGGTGGAAACAAGTGAGCCAGCCATTTCAGAAACCAATTTACAATCAAGAGACCTGAAGAGAGAGTTGGTCTAGCAGCTGCAAAAAAAAGCTGATAGAGCGAAAAGATGACCCTTGAGAGTTCCCAAAGCAGAGCCCTGTTGGACAAGGGTTCGAATAAAAACAGTGGAAAGAAAAAGTCAATAGATAGACCTTTCTGTACAGTATAATAGAATACTGCTGCTAATGGCAGGTGTGTGCACTGATGGTTCGGTGCAGGTTGCGCATGGTTCTAAACACGCCTACGTTTCCGCATGCGCCATTGTGGTAGGTGCCATGGTGAACTATTATTTCAAGTCCAGAGTCGTGCACACAGACTCTAGGGGACTGCACCGCACAATTGGCAGAGCTTCGTGCTCTGATGCTTGCATTAGAGTACGCTGATCCTAGTGACGACTCTTATTGTAAGTGATTCTTACTACTGTGTCCAGTCTTACAATGAGAACTTGTTCTTTTGGATTCAGAATGATTTGTGATTCCAAGGGTAGCACAATAAAACATAAAATGATCTGGGTCAGAGTTGCTGAGCTTAAACCACTCGTGTTTGTAATTCATACTCTTGGTCATCAGCGCGTGGGAGTCCACGCTGTTGGCAGCGAAATCGGCAGTATCGACATTTAGTTGCAGCAGTTGCACGGTCAAAAAGTAAGATAGATGACATCTTGGCAGGTGTTGCTGCCACTGAGAAGGGAGGTAAATATCCTAAGGGGTTCCCTTCGAAGTACTCATACCACTTAAGTCCCAATAAGGTTCCTTATGTGAATATACCGGACGTTAGGGAGAGATTAATTACCAACTCGGATCGCAGACATACATTGATCACAGCGGCCCATGAAAGTGTTGCGTCTGCGCATGCAGGCGTTTCTGCCACTGTCAATTGCAACAGCGTTTTTGGTAGCGGGGACTGTACAAACAGACACGCGATTATGTCCTTCAATGTGACATTTGCCAGCAGATTAAGCCTTCATCTGCTGCGCGTCCGCCCCAAACACAGTTGTTCATTTCTAATAAACCACTGGGTTGTGTTTATTTAGATCACTGTGGTCCTTTTTCTTCTGATACTGCATATAAGTAAGTAAGTCTTAGTCGCAGTTGATTCATGCACACGCTTTGTGAATCAGCGCTGCGGTGAGGCCACAACCATACAGACTGTCATAAGGGATTTGCGTGTCTTTGTAGGGATTTTTGCCTGTGGTACCTTCCATTCGGATCAGGGTCCTGCTTTCGCCTCTAAGGCGTATAAGGATGCCATGGCTTCGTTGAGGGTCCAAGTGAAGTTTGTCTCCATACAGGCCTGAGGGCGATAGTGTAGTGGAATGAATGAACCGTGACTTAAAGCAATCATTGACAGCACTGGCAGGAACTGGCTGGACCATCTCAATGACGTGCAGCATGCTCTTAATCTCCCTAGAAGGTCTCTGGGTGGGCGGACCCCATACGAAATGCTCTTTGGTATCAAGATGTATGTACCGGACCTTGACGGTACAGACTCGGTGGCTGTTGCTGCCTCCTTTGACGTAGATGAACATTGCAATGTTTTACAGACTCTACAAAAGACAAGAGACAGTCTTGCAAAGGAACATTTGCCCTCCACTTCGGATGATGCGTTGCAGATACCGGTAGTTGGCTGGCTACCCCAAGTTAGAGAATTGGTTCTGGAGAAGATCGAAAACAAGAAAGAATTTGGTCCCTCTTACCGAGCTCCAGTTCCTGCGCTTGTGTGAAGGGCACAAGAACAGTCATTTTACCACCACTTCCAGGTCGTAAAGAAAGGAATATGCTACTTACCAGTATGCATCTGTTCTTGGCATGTAGAGCTGCAGAGTTGTACACTTAGCAATAGATCGCCACCTGGTGTTGGGCTCCGATGATTGCAGGTTGTCGTCTTCTTGGAAGAAGTCTTTGTAGTCACGAGATAGGAGACTCCTCCCTTGGAGTCGATGACCATGCGCAGTATTGTCGATCCTTAGATTGTTTTTCGCCATGATGGGAAATGATGGAGTTAGTAGAAGTAAAGAGAAAGGATGTCCATGCGTGTGCATCTAAGTAAGATGAGTACTGGAACGGATACAAGTCCTGGGGAGGCAGGAGGGCATGTACAACTCTGCAGCTCTACATGCCAAGAACAGATGCATACTGGTATGTAGCATATTCCGTTCGAGGCATATGAGCTGCAGATTGTACACTTAGCAACGATTGTGCAGCAGTGTCTCCCTTAGCGGTGGTCGCTTGTATCCGTTGCAGCATACTGAAATAGTGTTTTAAGGACAGCTTGGCCTACTGCAGCTTGCTGCTTGGCTTGCACGTCAACACAATAGTGTTTAGTGAAGGTGTGTATGGTAGACCATGTTGCTGCCTTGCATATGTCCTCTAGTGGTATGTTTCCTAAGAAAGCCATAGAGGCTCCTAGTTTGTGAGTGGAGTGCACTCTAGGAGGAACGGTTAGTGTAAGTTTAGCTTTTTGATAGCATATTTGAATACACTTTACAATCCATCTGGCAATTCCTCCTTTAGATACGAGATTGCCTTTGTGTGGGGAAGAGAAAGATGCAAATAGTTGTTTTGTCTTTCTGAAGGATTTAGTCCTGTCTGTAGTATAAAAGAGCTCTAACATCTAATGTGTGTAAAGCCCTTTCCGCAACAGAGCTTGGTTTTTGAAAAAACACTGGTAACTGACTGGTTAAGGTGAAAAGCAGTAATCACTTTTGGCAGGAATTTAGGATTAGGTCTAAGAACCACTTTGTTAGGGTGCATCTGAAAGAATGGTTCTTCTATTGTGAATGCTTGTATTTCACCAACTCTTCTGAGAGGTGATGGCAACAAGGAAGGCAGTTTTCCACGTTAGGAATTGCAGTTCACACTTGTGTAAAGGCACAAAAGGGGGGCCCATAAGCCTTTTAAATACCATACTGGTGCAGGTGGTAACCTAGGTGGGATTAGTTTTAATCCTTCCATAAATGCTTTTAGTGCAGGTACTCTAGCGATAGATGCTGTCTATTTTGTAAATAGGCTGCAATTGCTGCTAAATGCAGTCGTATGGAAGAATAAGCCAAGTTGGATCTTTGTAGGTGTAGAAGATAGCAAATAATATTTTGGATGGAAACATCCAATGGGTCAATGTGATTGTTACAGTAAATTGCAAATCTTTTCCACTTAGCAGCATAGCATACTCTAGTGGTTGGTCTTCTAGCCTCTTTAATTATATTCCTACAGTCTGGTGGTAAGTTTAAGTAGCCAAACTGTAAGACCTCAGGAGCCAGATCGCTAAATTCAGTTGGCTTGGTTCTGGGTGCCTTATTTCTCTATGGTTCTGTGTTAACAGGGATGGCTTGAACCGTAATTTGATGTGGAACCAGTGAGATCTAGAAGCGTGGTGAATCATGGCTGTCGCGCCCATGTGGGGGCCACTAGTATTAGATTGAGAGACTGATGTCTGAGCTTGCGTACTACTAGTGGAATGAGTGGGCGAGGCGGAAAAGCATACGCAAATCTGCCTGACCAGTTCATCCATATTGCATTCCCCTCCGACCGTGGGTGTGGAAACCTGGCGGCGAAGGTTGGGCATTTTGCGTTTGTGGGTGGCAAACTGATCTATTTGTGGCTGCCCCCACCTTTGGAAAAATGGTTGGAGAACCTGTGGGTGCAACTCCCATTCGTGAATCTGTTGTGACTGACTACTCAACAGATCTGCTATCTGATTGTGAATTCCTGGGAGGTGTTCTACAGTCAGGTGTAGGTTTTGAGGGATGGCCCATCTCCAAATGTTATGTGCAAGCTGGGACAGTTGCAGGGAGTGTGTCCCCCCCCTGTTTTTGTATATAGTACATAGCTGTCATATTGTCCGTCCGGATTAGAACAGCTTTGTTTTGTACTTGAAAAGTTTGAGTGCTAGGAAAATCGCTAGCAACTCCAAATGATTGATGTGGAACAGTTTGTTGGCTGTTCCATTGGCCTCGAGTGGTATAGTGCAGGAGATGGGCTCCCCATCCTGTGAGGGATGCATCTGTTGTGAGCACTATTTGTGAAACAGGATCTAGGAACGGACGTCCCTTTGTCAAGTTTTTGGTGTTCCACCATTGCAGATAGCGATATGTACGGCTGTCTACCAACACCGGGTCTGTGAGCTGACCTTGAGCCCGATTCCACTGTTGTGCTAGACATTCTTGTAGTGGGCGCATTTGCAGTCTTGCGTGAGGAACTATGAAGATGCAGGACGCCATCATGCCTATTAGTTTCATGAACACACTGGCTTGGAGAGTGCTGGCATTGAAAAAGGGAGACTAAGCTCTGAATCCTGGCTTGACTGGGATAGGCTAGAGGTGCCAATGTGTTTATGGTAGCTCCTAGATATTGGTGAACGTGCGAAGGCTTAAGGTGCGACTTTGTGTAGTTTATTGTAAACCCTAAGTCGTGTAATGTTTGAATCATTTGTTTTGTGTGTTGTACACACAGGTTGAACGATCTTGCTTTTATGAGCCAGTCGTCGAGGTAAGGGAAGACATGTATCTGTTGTCTTCTGAGATGTGCTGCTACTACTGCTAAGCACTTTGTAAACACTCGTGGTGCTGTTGTGACCCCGAATGGAAGGACTTTGAACCGATAGTGTTCTTGTATGACCAATCTTAGATACTTCCTGTGCTCAGGATGTATAGGAATCTGAAAATAGGCGTCCTTTAGGTCTAGTGTTGTCAGAAAGTCTCCCTGTTGTAGTAATGGGAGTACTTGTTGTAAAGTGATCATGTGAAAATGATGTGATTGAATGTAGTGGTTTAGGGGTCTGAGGTCGAGGATCGTCTTAATGTCCCGTCCTTTTTGGGTATTAGGAAATACAGGGAGTAGACTCCTGTTCCTTGTTCCTGTAAGGGGACCTTTTGGATAGCATCTTTTTGTAGAAGTGCTAGACCTTCCCGTTGAAGCAGTGTTGTGTTCTGTGGACATTGGACGCTGCCTGGGTGGTATGTTTGGGGGGGGTTGCTGTGAGTTCTAGGCAGTAGCCATGTTGGATAATTTGTCTTACCCACTTGTCTGTTGTGATGGAATTCCAGACAGGTAGGAACTGTGATAATCTGCCCCCTACAGGAGTGGAATGCTGTAGGGGAGGCAGAGGGAAGTCACTGTTTGGGAGTGGAAGAGGAGCGGTTGTCATTACCTCTACCTCTTCCCTTATTGTTGTTGCCTCTGTACCCTCCTCTAAAGTAACCCTTATTAGAGGGGGTTTGTGTATGTGTTTTAAAAAGATGTGTTATCTGCGCCGTCTGCTTGGAGCCTCCTCTATAAGAGGAGCAACGTCTGGGTAGATTGTAATGCACCCATAGACTTATCAGTGTCTGTCCTTTCATTTTTTTCTAGTGTATTATCTACCCCTGGCCCGAACAATCAAAACCAATTGAAGGGCTGGTTCAGGATGGTAGTTTGTACCTCTGGTTTGAAACCAGAAATGCGAAACCACGCATGACGCCTGAGGATAACACTGGTGTTAACTGCCCTGGATGCTGTGTCAGCTACATCTAGTGCGCATTTAATTGAGGCATTAGAGATTAATTTGCCTTCCTGTAAGAGCTCTGCTGCCTGATCTTTGTATTGATCTGGTAGATGTTCCATTAACTTTTCTAGTTGGTCGTAGTGAGCCCTATTGTAACATGAGTAAGGCGTGTGTGTTTGCTATGCGCCATATGTTTTTTGCTTGTGCAGCAATCAGTTTCCCTGACGCATCAGTGATTTTGGATTCTTTGTCGGGGGGGGGGGGGGGTGTCACGAGAAGTCTGGGAATTGGCTCTTTTACGTGCATTTGACACTACTAAAGAGTCCAATGGTAGATGTCCCTTAATGTAGACTGGATCAGCTGGTGCTGGTCTATACTTTCTCTATTCTGGGATTTAGTACCCTACACCTTACTGGATCTTTAAAAATCTCTGGAGCATGTTTAATGACCCCTTTGATCATAGGTAGTATTTGAGTAGATCTTTGTGACTGCCCAAAAGTGTCTAATAAGAAATCCTCAATGGCATCAGAGTGCATTGGAACTCCGTGGTAAAGTGCAACTCTGTTTAATAGATGATTAAACCCAATACTATCCTCTAGAGGGGAAGGTTTTGTTGGGTAGTATTGAGGGTCAGGGATGTCTGGTGCATTATTTGGTTGGAAATTATATGCATCATCGTCTTTGGGATATTCTGGGTTGACATCCTCATCTAAAGGGTATGTATGTGTCTCTGGTACATCATCCCCCCACCTAAGTCATACTCTTCATCAGTGTGGTGTGATGATGCAGGAGATTGAGCAGGAGCAGGAGAAGTTATAGGCTCAATATATGGAGTGATAGGAGAGGAAGAAGGTGAAGGAGAGGAAGGGTGCATTGGAGAAGTTGCACAATCCTTTTTGGCAGGAACCACAGTTGGAAGTGGTGTCTGCTGGTCTGTGTGGAATTGCTTTCACATGTCCAGTTTTTGAATTGATATAGACCTTTTTCTGCTTTGGATCTGGTCTAAACAGTTCTTCCTCTTGTATAATCCTCTTCGGCGCCGATTTCTTGGGTGCCGATAGTGGTTCTTTAGTGTTTTTTGCCTTAGGAGGAGTGATTGAGTCCTGTGGCAATTTCCTCGGTGCTGAAGGTTGTTTAGGCTTGTCTGGATCAGGCCTTGTGGTCTTTGGTACCGTTGTGGAAGATTTCGGCGTAGAGACAGGTTTTGTTGGGCCTGCGGCGCCGGAGTCAATCTTCCAGTCTTTGTTTTTGGAACCGGATGGTTTTGGAGTCGAAGCTTTCGGGTCTGTTACTGTTTTGGCTTTCGGCACTGATGTCTGTTTAGGTGCTGAAGAGTCTTTTGGCGCCGAAGGGCGTGTTAGCTTTGGTGCCGAAGAGTCCTTCGGTGTCTAAGGATGTTTTGGTGCCAATGGAGGAGGTGGAATTGGCACATGGTTTTTTTCGGTGCCGAGGCACCGGAAGGCGTAGTCTTTTTCCTCGGAGCCGAGCCGGAAGGCGGGGCGTCGGAGGGTAAATTTCGGTCTCGACTGGGTCCCATGGGCGGAGTGCTGACCGTTGCCTTTGGTTTGGGCAGTGTCTGTTGTGCAGGGGCAGAGGTACTCATGGGTTGACGAGATGGAATGGAATCGTCAGAGTCCTCTGCTCCCGATATGATCTGGAGATCAGGCGAGTCTTCCTCGGCGACGAGTAGAGCCTTGTCTTCGGAGATATCGTCGAGTGGGTTCTCGTCCTCTGAGACGTCTTCGACGATCTCCTCCTCAAAGATGGCCTCCAGTGCTGGTGCTGATCCTCATCTCGTGTAGACAGGCCCTCCGATCCCGAATGGTCTTTTTCGATCGGAAGGAGGCATAGGCTGTGCAGGTCGACTCGTCGTGTTCTGGCTAAAGACAGAGGTTGCAAACCTCATGATGGTCGCTATGAGGGAATTTTGCTCGACATACCGGGCATCTCTTGAATGGAGTTCTGTCCATGAGGTGTAGGCCGTTTGGTGCCGATAGGCCCAACGGCCCGCGTCGACGCACCGGGATGTAGTTGTGATGTCGAAAGGTGGTTCTATAAAGTTTGCTTCGAAAATGTCGAAAAGTGTCTTTTCTAGCCGGAGCGGAAAACTTTCATCCGAACCCAGTGGCGGAAAAACCAATCTAAGGATGGAGTCGATAACCATGCGCAGTATTGTCCAAGGGAGGAGTCACCTATCTCGTGACTACAAAGACTTCTTCCAAGAAGACAACAACCTGCAATCATCCGAGCCCAACACCAGGTGGCAATCTATTGCTAAGTGTAAAATCTGCAGCTCATATGCCTCGAACACCGGTATATCTCCATTGACAATGTCAAGATACACAGAGTGGCAGATTCTTCTTAGTAGGACACCGGCAGTCTCCTGTCCTTCGATGGTGAGAAATTCTGTATTGGCCACTGCTACGAATCCTGAACCGGAGGTGGCAATCGAGATGCCTACAATTTCTAGTCCTTTGTGTAAATTGCCTGGTACTCAACTTGATGAAACTGACTACACTTTCTCAACTGACTTAGAGGCCTGATTCACAAACTCGTTTGGCCACGGAATCCAGATTTTCGTTTGACACTGTTTCACAATCAGGAAAGCCCTCACGTATTGCAGTCTATACAAGTTTATTTAAAAAACATTTTTTGATTCCCTTGGACATATATTTGGCTGGTGCTTTTTTCAATTTACCTTTTTATGTCAATTGGTTTTGTATTTAATTTTTTCCGAATCGTCAATGGACACTGTCAAAGAGAACATGCATTCAACATCTAAATGGAACATTGGCACCCCATTCCTCGTCACATTCTGCCCACAGATTGGAGAGACTTGGCTTTTGTTATCACTGCTTGGCAGGTCCTGGATGGGATAGTATGGGATGCTGTTAAATTTCAAATCCATGGCCCCACTGAGGCTATAAATATCCCTAATGTGCTTAGAGTTAACATGGGGGATGTAGATAAACAAAACATACGTTCTGATTGGGATGTTCAGGCCGTAGAGGCATTGTTTTCTGATTTGAAATATTATGCTGCCTTTGATGCTGAAGATTTATATTTAGAATCTGCTAATTAGGTGGATTTATTTTGTTTCCAACATTTTGGTAACCACTACCTACATAAAACTAACTCCAGGAGGAGTACTGTAAATTATACACAGTGGGAGCATTGCCCAGCTCCTTTGCGAGGCAGTTATAGTACCTTTTTGAAAAAGTACACTTATTTTACTGACTAATCAGTCCAATCCCGCTTCATTTTATTTTAAAATGACTGAACAGTCCATGTCCAAGGTTAGACCTACTGATACTAAGTTATTGTACTCGATGTCCTTTCTAGACCAGTTAGCTGTTGGAGGCTACGAGTTGTGGAAGGAAACAGTTGACCTTAAATCTGTTTGGGGTTCTAAAAGTTGGCAGGTACAAGGCACTGAGGCTTTGCACCGTGCATGTCTCATCCTGAATCATATGTTTTTGAATTCTACCATTTCACAGACCACATGCTTATCTGGTCTGTGAAATGAAAGGTGGAGTGCACCGAAACACCAGATCACTCATTAATGTGTAGACATTCAATTACACGGCTCTTGTAATCAAGAACAGCCTAATTTAGCCTGTGTTTTGAAAGGTACACCCGTGCCCACTATCATCCCCACATTCACATTACTCGCAAACGGCAGTTATTTACTTTTAAATAATGAAGATTGCTGTGGGTTAATAAGAGGCATTGCTTATGTCGTTACAGTCAGTGAACGTGTGGTTTGCTGTAAGAATGTTATATCCACCCATGCATGGGAACTTGGATGTTTCCATCTGGCCGAGGATTCAGACCTTGAAAGCAGAGTTCAATAAGAGGAGTCGAATAAGCTCCATTGTCCCAAAAAGAAGTTGCCCTGACATCTGCTCGTGAAACATTTGTCCTTCACGTAGCTAACACCCGCACAGAGGTGCATGCTTTATTAAATACTGACCTACCATTGCATTTCAGTGAGCTGATTTATACAATCTTTAACGCATCCTCCACATCGGGACTAGCGCACTTTTTAAAAGTAGTTAACAATCGAAACAATCCGAACATGTCGCAGTCTCTAGTGTGCTGGGGACAGGCAGAGGTTGCACACTTCGTGCAAGTCAGTGCATGCCAACTTAGCAAGACACCCGGGGCGTAGCTTAAAAGGAGTCTGTTCCATCAACTGCTGATGCTGTCGGCGTAGGTAGACCCAAACTCGCCCACGAGTTTTCCGATCAAAGTGGTGTTGAGACTATACGCGAAAAATGGGAAACCGCGATAGATATCGGAGGGTCGAAGGGTGCGAGAAACTGTGCCGAACAGGAGCGCAGCAATACACATCCGAACCAGATGGTGGAAAAAAAAAAAAAAACAATTCAACAATGGAGACGAGGGCCATGCGCACTCTCACCGAAAGGAGGAGAAACCTACCCTGTGAATTTTTTTTATATTTTACAGAGTTTGATATAGCGTGAACTTGACCCGAAATGAGTTGGAGCACTTTACATAGCACCAGTTGCATTACATGAGGAATCAGTCATTTTTGTTAAGACACGGGGAGATTAAGTGATGTGCCCAGAATCACAGGATGTTCAGCGTCATTGCAGAGACTCGAACCCAGTTCCCCAGGTTGGACGTCGACCGCCCTAGCAGTTAGGCCAACTCCTCTCCCTCCTGAATGGAAATACTTCTTCTAACAAAAACAAAGTGCAAACATCCGGACCCAACACTAGATTGCGAGCTATACACAGCCTCAAACAATAAGTTTCTATAGGGATCACAGTTTGCCTTTAGGAGGTCAAAGCAAAGTACGGCTCTTAATGCCCAATGGTCACACCTCTTGATGCCCACACCAAAAAATTGCTTCACGATTCAAAGAGCCATGCTTGTATAAAAGTAGGCTATTGGGCACTTCTGATCAGTCTATGGACATTTGTGCAACTGGGGTAGCTCCTTCTAAGGAGACCGTTTAAACATACAAAACTAGCCTAACCCAAACCCTTTAAAAGACTGGGCTTTGGCATATTGGGTTTTCTAGTTTGATTTTTTTTGCTGGACAGTTATTTCTAAATGTATTCGGTTATATCCCACTTGTGAGGTAATCAAGCCTCATCGGCAAGCTCATCAATTGTTCGCTCAACCTGGCATGAATAATTAGAATGGTTTATAACCATTGGTCGTTCAAACTTCTCTCCAAGAGGAAGTCGTTAACCTATTTTGGTAAGCTCCAACATCGCATTCTCCATGAAGTTTACAACCAGACTTTGGTAACTTCCCTGCCCCTTACTTTTCTGAAAGGCGATTTGCTTTATATCCCTTGAGAACTTCGGGAAGGGCAATTCCTGTAAAGCCTTCATCAGATTAGACCTATTCAAAGGGATTCCATTTGTTAGTTTCTCCCTCCCTTCTCACATAAAGATTAATGAAGCATTTATTGGTTCTAAACACTGAGATTTGGTCGACTCATTTGGAGCCTGTTCGGGATTCATTCTTTTTAAAAGCTTCTTCCTAGAAGCAATTTTCTGGTTTTTCACTATCATAGGAGCACCTTTGCCCAAGTTAGAGCCCTTGACTACACAATCTGCTTTTTTAATTTCCCTTTGGGCAGCTCTTGCTGCTTACAGATTGCAGCTCTTCATTCCTGGTGCTTCCATCTTTCGGTTAATTACACTTCTTCCTTTAGTTCTGCCACCTGCATGACGAGACAAACTAGTTTAACATAATGGCAGCGTGCCACTTAGGGATTTCAAAATCTTCCATCTTTTCACACGCTTGGTCTACTGTAACAGAAGCCAACAGTAAGCATATGAAGCATCTTTTTAACTAAAATTGGCCTCTTTGAAACAGACATGGTTTCCATATTCTTATATTTTTTTTTTAACATCTACAATCCTTTAGGGGTGCTAAAGAATACTGTGAAATCTGAACTCAGTCTCTCTAGCAAAGCTAACATTTTACAAAATTACAACCATACAAAAGGCAAACGTATGAACCCTTAGGTGCCTACTTTCTCCTGGACCGCTGCTCCTACCACGTCTCCACCCTGTAGCCGCTGCATTCAACAGTGTTTCTTCAAGAAGCAGCAAAAACTACTACCCTTTTCTGACAGTAACCAATTTCAGGGATTCCTTGAGATTTGACTGGTACCCAAGGTCAGAGGGCGCAGTGTCCCACACCCTGCTGCTCAACTGCACACTAGGTTCCCTGAAGTGTGATGCATTTGTGAAGGGCCATAGGTTGTCAGCGCCATGTGGCACAGGGAAACGTCTGCCAGTGCATGCACACCTCCACAGGCACATATGCAAGAATGGCCATTGGGCAATGGCAAAAATGCAATCCAAATTAGGCAAAGCCTCAAACGGTCTCCAAGAGGCTTGATCCTTTAATCCTTCATGGCAAACGAACACCATAAGTATTGGCAGCCGCCAGCAGTACAGCGTGAACGGGGTTCGGGCATTAAGTGATATGCAGAGTCTGCTCGAGCAGGGGGCGGGCACAGTAACGCAGAGTGAGGAACATAGTTTGTTACTAGACTAAAAGCACCAGCCTTAAAAATTAGATATGATTTTATAAAAACACAAGGCAATGAACGACAAACAAAGCATTTACTGTACTACCAAGGAATATCAATTGATAAATCGGTTAACGCAGTAGTAGTGATTGAGACAGCAAGACCTAAGCAACAGTTTGTGGCACCAATCTGCAACAACGTCAGCTGCCCACTAGAACAACTACATTAAGCATGGACTTCAGTGGCAATTAACTTTGACCAATGATCCCAAACTTATTCAGGGGAAACTAGTAAAGTACTTACCATATTGCATCTTTAGTCTGTTATTGCAAAGTCCAAGGCTACAGCATATAGACTTTGGGTTTGCTTCCTCCATCAACAGGGCAATGAGAGCTGGAGTGTATGTGTCTACAAGGTCTTTGCACTGATCACTATATTTTTGAGGAAGTAGAGAGCAAACCTTATCTAAAGCTTGCTCTATATTTTCCTAAATAAAAAAAATAACACATTTTTACTAACAGCATACATTGCAAAGTACATTCAAATATAGCACAGATTAATTGTTCATTTCTCATTACCAACAGATGTTGAGAACTGAGCTGTACGTATGTGTTGTATTGTAAAACCTATTAAGAGTTATATAGCATTAATCAATGTTATACACTTTCAGAGAATTGGGATAACCTAGCTATACCCAAACAATTAAAATGTGTAAAAGTGAAGAGTGCTAACCTGTGAAAACATTGGGTTCTGTTGCAGTACCCCCACCCTGTTTTTAACCTGGCTTTTGACGCAACTTTTACTGTAGAGTACTGGGTTCCTTCTTTACAGGTACCAGTGTCCTTTCCCTAAAACTGTACCACAATAGGCAACTGCAGCCCCATGCAAGTCCTTAGTAAATGGTGCCCTCGGTACCTAGGGCAAGGGAAATATAGAGGGCCCCCTAGGGACCCCTCACCAAGACCATGCCACTGCAGCTTGTATGCCTTGGTACCGTGAAAAATGACAATCAAAATGGCACACTGCCTGTGTGCTATGCCAACAAGCACCACCCAAGTATAGGTAAAGTGCTACGCAAACAAATTCCGGACTGAATGCAGATCATACATTCAACCCAAGTCAAAAGATCTGTGTTAAGTAAACTGTTCTTTTGCTCACTACCCCACCCCAGTTTGAACCCAGCCATATGTAAAGTCAGTCTTCACCAGTTTCCTCACTGGAACAGGCCAGTCTGACCTGCCATGCCAGGTCCTCCCTGGAGCAAAAATAAGCAACCTGGGACTGGCTTATGGGTATTACCCCATATCAGCCAGGCTAGCTTGAATCCAGTGGCACAGCGAGCAAGGGACCAAAGTCTGGGCATATTGTTCCCAATTAGGACGAAAAGTGCTACGCAAACAAATGGTCAGAATGCTAGGTTTTCACTTTAATAAATCTCACACTGGCATCATTGGGGATTGGTTACAAGGAGTTTGGTACAAAATACTCCAGGGAAGCCATCATGGTAATGGGGAACTAGAGGAGTCTAGTTTCCTGCGCAATCTATGGCTACTTCTTACACATTGTAGGTGCATATCTGCTCATGCAGATATGAGCTCACCTGTGGTATAGTGCACCCTACCTTAGGGCTGTAAGGCCTGCAAGAGGGGTGACTTGCCTATACCTTCAGTAAGTGTTGACTGGAGTGGCACCCCAGGCAGTATGAAATGTCAACTGTCGTTTTTCACCTCACAGGGGCATGCCCCAGTGACCCTCTTCAGCTCCAGGGCCCTAGGTACCCAGGGTTCCACTTACTAGGGACTTACAGGTGGGCAGAAGTGCCAACTGTAGATATGTTTTTAGGGCAGAAGCACTGGCACGGGGGACCTGGTAGGCATAGGCCATGCGCACTACAATCCAAACCACATCATTTTCTAGGCAAAAAGTGGGGAGCTAACCATGTCAAAAGAAGCACTCGCTCAGCAACTTTAGATGACCTCGTCGCAATTGGGTGCCCGACACCAAATTCGATATCAGCACCCGGGCGCCCCTGTGCTGCTGGTGGTGCATTCTTGGTGCGGATTTGAACCTTGCCTGGTGTTGACCCTAAAACCCGTAAACTGACATTATAATTAGAGTATTTAACTGCAAAACTGCATACTTTTTTTCCTCCCATAGGTTTGCATTGCAAAGCCTGCAAATTGCACCAAGTATCCACTTTTCAAACTGTAGAGCATTTTTCCTGAAAAAGTACCTACTGTTTTGCAGAACATCAGTATCTTAAAATAAAATTAGAAAGAAGCTTATTTCTCTAAAAATGGCGTGGATCTCCTTTGAGTCATACGTCATTAGTCAATGTGTGTATAACAAATGTCTTACACTCCTGTGTAAGGCCTGAGGTTGCTCGACCACACTACCACAAATAGAGCAGAGCACTTAAGGTTTACATCGAGCACTGTACACTTCTGGGGGAATCTCTAGATTCTTTGCATGATATTACCACCTGGTGGTAGATCATAAAGAGCCAGCTTCCTAGATACTCCCACAGAAGGCCTTACAGCCGTAAGGCAGGGTGCACTATACTACATTTGGGGGCATAACTGCATGAGCAAATATTTCCCTGTGATGTCCAAGTCAATTCTTAGATATCAAAGTGAACAGAAGCCATTTTAAGTGAATGTACCGGAAACTGGTTATACATTTATTTTTTTAATTTCTCCAGCTACATGATGGTTGAACTGAAATCTATGGCGTTTGGTATCAAACCTCTTTTATTCACCACCAATTCAAATGGTGGATTAATACATGCACCCAGAGGTCACCTTAGAGGTGCTCCCTGAAAACCTACCAGCCTCTAGTGTGCTAGCAGACTGGTGTAGACCAGCCTGCCACCAAAGACAGGTTTGACCCCCTGCAGGTGAAAACCTATGCTCCTAAGGCAGAAACAAAGCCTGCTCTGGTCGGAGGTGTTGTCACCTCCAAGCAGGATGGCCATGTAATCAGAATATCTAGGCAGGAGGCTTCAAAGGCCGTGAACGCCTTTGATATGTGACCACTTCTTCCCCATACGAGGGAAATGCCAGCCCCCTATCCTGGGCCCATTTGGCACCAGGACAGGTGGGAAAGTAGCTATGCAGGGAGGCATGGTGCACTACCAGGCCAGTCACCTCACTAGAGTGAATTGCCTGATGTACGCCAAATTCAGCAATGTTGCCATCACAAACATTGGGAACACTGGGATAGGGTTATGCCTACTTTCCACAGGAAGGTCATTTCAGGAGTGTAATGACCTCTCAAGGGTAAGTAGCCCATTGGCTACCACCTTCAGCACATTGAAAGTCTAGTATTTACAGGATCCTTTGGCACCAGGAAAGAAGATTCTGGCTACCCAAGAAGTACACAGAAGAGTAGCGAAGAGCAAGAATGGAGGAGCAGCAAATGACTTGGCACCCACCATGCTGGCCTGCATGCTGTCCCTGACAATTATACCAGAGACTACTTTCTACAGTTGCTCTGCTTTCAAATGCCAGGAAGGATGGCCTGCACTTCAAGGCGCAACTACTATCTCCTGTGGCGTAGAGGAACTACTTCTCTGCACCCTGCAGACACCCAAGAACTGGGAAGATACCAGAAATTAAAAAAAAAAAAACAGACATCAGAAAGCACGACTGCACCCATGGCAAAGCCCCTCCCTGCCTCTCTCAGCCAGAGTCAAACCGGGTGGCGCCAATGAGGTCCAGAGACCTTGTCTTACACTCACCTTGGGTTTGCTCAGACTGGACTTATCCTCTTTCTGAAGACCCCATCAATCAATTTCTCCTGCAGCATAGACCCAACAACTAAAAACACGGTGTCCCCAACATGCCCTAGCATCTCAATGACCGAGCCCCCAGTGGGTTTAACCGAACTGCCCGTTCAGTGCCAGAGCCTTTTTCAAAGGACTATTTCCCAATGAAAGCATCAGGGCACCCAATGTCGTAAAGAACCTCTGCACCCGGACACCACAGATCTTACTGATGTGACCTATTGGTGCTGCCTTATAGAATTGCCCCATACTTACCTTAACTCCAGAAGGTTGGTGCTTTAAGTCGCTGTTAAGCACCCGTATGCAGTATATGCGCTTTTCCCCATAGGAAAACAGTACTGCTTTAGAGACAATGTAAGCTACCTAACAGTTTTCTTCAAAACTGCTATTCTAAAAATTACTTAACCAAAGATATTGGTGTCTAAAAATATATAAAAGCAAGTAATTTTTCTACATTGGTGTGGATTTCCTTATGGACTGTGTGTATATCATTCATTGACTGGGTATGCAAAAAATGTCTAACACTGGTACTCATAGTACAGCCTGACCTCCCTTCACAGGCGCCCGCTGACCTAGCCTCGCAGTTTCCACGGCTGGCAGTAAACAGATGACCACAGGAGCATACATAGTCCACACTTTACTGCCCGCATAAGGCCCTTTAAAAGTCAGCTGTAAGTGCTTTCCCAGCTGCCTTTTAAAAGGGCGTTTTGGGAAGCTTCCGAGAAGGGGGGGTGGGGGGGGACCACAGAGGGAGACAGGGCCACGGAGGGAGCTACCCAGTCCACAACCCTGGTTGGGTTGCAAGGGTTGAGCTTGGCCTCCACCTACAAGGTGGCCCAAGTATACAACAGAGCCCTGCCCTGTCTGGGACTTGCTTGCCTTGATAGAAAATTCGAGGAGCCTAGAGGACCTTACCAAGGTGGTTCAGATGATACTGCCAAGTGGAGCTATAGATCGCAATATCAAGATATGCTGCACGTTAGAAATGGGGTTTGCAGGTGGCAGTGGTTTGCCCCATGTCCAAGTAAGAGGGAGACAAGTTTAGAACAAGCATTTGCAATGAAATCGGTCTCACATTAGCAAAACTTACTACGTTGTAAATGACAATGTATTTTACTCATGTGTTTTTAAATCTTTACACCAAGGCACGCAGGATTTTATAAATCTGGGAGTTGACAGAACACTTGGCAAACTTCTATTAGAATGTTTGCACATTGAGAAAAATCAAGAGCCCACTTTTGTAACTCTAAAGATCTTCTGATTCAAGTAGCAGAGTGCAGGCAAGGTTTTAGCATTTCATTATTCCAATCCGCAAGGGAAAAAATATATACCAATGCAAAAAAATAACTAGTTTGTGACCAATATGCGCACTTAAACAAATAGTTTTGCCTACTCCCAGTTAAAAAAAAAACCACCATGTTCAATTAAAGGTGTAATCCAAGTTGATATTCACTTTCTACGGTTTTTCTTTTTTGAATTGATTAATCTCTTTTCCCTTGTAAATACTCAAGTAAAATGGATACTTTATATTTACGCCAGGCTTTTGTTCATGAATTATTCTGGTCTTCCTTTGTCACCCACACCTCTGCTTTACCCACCGAGTACAGTGAAAACACTCCTGCACTAATCCCTTAAGGAGATTCTCGTTGTGCATTCCATGGACACGTTTCTGTATGTAAAGGTAACCACTGACACCAGTCCCACTCTACGGAAACTGGAGTGGGGTGTGTTAAATCCATTAAAGTTAAAGAAAAAAAAAGCAAATTATTAATGTTCTACGAATGTTCATTATAATTGAGGAAATCAAGATGAGATTTTTACAGATACATAACATGATTTTCTACCAAATGCCATTCAGATAGAAGCAGATATTTCTTATATTTTGAAAATGTTCACTGCTATTTTTCTCCACCATCCAGAAGTGTAATTCAAATGATGCAGAAGAGATCTTACCAAACACGAACCTCTAGTAAATCAGTAAATGTATGTGCACAGGTATGGAAAACAATTTTTCTATGAAGCAGTTACAAACTAAAAGTAGGAGTGTGTGTTGAAAAAATATTAAAAACGAGCAACAGCTGCGGTTTGAGGAAAGGAGGCTGATTTTTTTAGTCAGGCTGTAAAACTCCTCCGATAAGCCTAAGACTGTTAGACTATACCAACCTAGAAAGCACCTTGGGACTGCGAGAGAAAGCCCATGTCCACTCCTAAGGGAAAAACAGGACTCTACACAGCATACCTTTTTTGGTATACTATATAAAGAGCAAGTTTCCTACATTGGTGATGTAGCACTAAGGAATCAAAACAGTCTTTAGCTAAAAAAACATTTTTTTTGTTTGGTTGTATTTTTTCTAAATTGTTTAAAATAACTATTGGGGCACTGTGTTCAGTTCCCCGGCACAAATTATTTAGAAGTTAAATGGCATACAAACAGATAGGCCTCAAAGTCAGTAATTTAGTAACTTCTTTTAAGTCTCTACTAAGGTCCCAACGATTCTAAAAATGTTCGATACAAAGGGTACTAGCCAGGAACTCGACCTGGCCCCCTACAAGAACCCCTAGATTCTCTGTAGAGAACGTGAAATTGCCATGGGATCTGCACCCACTAGGGGACAACTCAGTTGCTTGCCACATGATAAATCTCTTGGCAATGTCAGAACTACTTACAGGGGGGATGAGCAGTCCGTGGGATAATGGGTCTTCAAATTTCCTAATGATAGTACCCCTGTGTGAGAAAGTGGCTATATATATATATAGGACAATAAGGCAGTACAGTGTTATAGAGTCCACAAACCCCAAAGGTATAACAGAGGTTAAAGTCAGAACTGACCTTACTCTCCAAAGTGGTAGCTTGGTCGAGCAGTAAGGCTGTACCAGAGGACAGTGTGAAGCATTTGTTGTCCACACCTAGTCAGCAAAAGGTTTCACACTCAAGAACTGAACTCCAGGCCAACTGTGGTTATATCCTCAGATAGTGGTTTTATTTTTAGAACCAACAGTTATAAAAATATACTTTTCAAGTTAAGAGTACTCATGTAAATACTTTGCAGAGGAGCAATAAGTTAGTACACAATAATTACAGGATAGCTAATAAGCAATACAGTTCTGAAACACTAGCATTGAGCTCAATGGGCTTTCATAGGAAAGTACAGTTGATTACTTTATGGATTACTTTGGTAGTTCCAGGACTAGATCTTGGATTCAGTCCTGGGGTCTAAGCTGAAACCAGATTAGCAAAAATGTTTTAGTTAGTGATTATTTTTCCTGAATATAAAGCGGTTTTAAAAGTTCACACTTCGAAACTTTGAGGTGATTCTCACAATGTTATTCAATGGGAGGAAATTCAGGTTACAGGTAAAAGTAAGATTGCGTTACTTTTGTAACCCAGTACTAGTCTCCTAGGGCCAGCACTGGGGGCTTAACTCCAGGTAGGTAATTGTGTTTCAATATTTCGTACGATTTTCAAAAAATATTTGCAGTTTTCGAAAGTAGACACTTAAAGAATTTCATAGAAATTTCATAGAAAAGCAGACAATGGGTTCCTATAGAGAAAATACAGGTTACTAGTAAACCCGCTAGGGATTACTTTTGCGATTCAGTACTGGGCTGAAAGGTACTGTACTGGCTTCTCTCCTGATCACAGGTGAGTATTTTCGAATTCGGACTTTGGCTGATTTTATAGGAATATTTTCAGTTTTCCGACCAAAATGGGTCAATGTAATACAATGGCAGGTAAGTGAATTACCGGTTTCCAGGTGAATACTTGGTTGGTGAAGTTAGGGCTCTGAGCATGGACTCTGGTCCCACAGGGTCAGGTGAGTACAGTTCGTTCAGTCCCAGCAGCGGCCGGGTGCAGAGGTAGGTAGGTAGGCCTAATGTTATCCAATGAGGGAAAGGGGGCCTTCAGTTGGTGGCTGCTGGCGAGCAGGCCACGCGGCTCTGGGAGCTGGGTTCCTGGTCACTTGCTCAGGGGAAGTAGGATAGGGCAAAGAGGTCACAGCCAGCGGCACTCGGGCAGCTGGGTGCAGGGTGCTTTTGAGCCGTCGGGCGCTCAATGTTATCCAATGAGGATCTAGAGAAAGGAACAAAGGCTGCAGGCTTGGGGGCGGTAACTCTCCAGGGGCGACCAGCACTTCGAGAGGTAAGTTGGGATGTTGGAGCACAGGTAAGTACCCCAAAGGGTGGCACAGGGGGCCGCGGGGCGCCAGGTGCTGGGGTGTCTTTGGTGGTCGGAAAAGCTTACCCTCGGGTGGTCGCACGGTTAGGGTGGCCCCTGGTTCTGAGTCTGCAGGCAATAGCAAAGAGGAGCCAAGAGGGATATGGAAAGGTATATAAGGGATCGCCCTCCACTCTAAACAGTCAATAAACACCAAGATCCCTATACCTGGGGCGATTAATACATTTCAAAGACATGAGTACACATCACTCAGGTTGTATTTTTTATTAACATACCGGAGTAACCCCCTGCTATCTATCGCAGTGAGGTATGGATCCTCTAATGTCTAGTTGTCCCCACTTAATCTACTGTTCCAAAGAAAATTAATTACTGAGGTCTCAATTCAAACAGTGTCCAGGGTGATGTCCAACAAATGTCTGCCTTCTTTACTGGCAGTACATGTATCCACACTTAACCACATGTGCACACACCTTAAGGGAAAAAAATGTGTGGTGGAACGGAAGGCACCTCACGGGCGAACAACCCTCGGGGATGTTGGCAGATGTTCCCAACTCAATGCCCCTTTCTCATCATTGGTTGATTCCAGTCCGAAAAAGAAAAAATGGGTACAACACAAACTGAAATGCGTGTAACGGTGCAAAATAAAGAGTATCACAACATTAACTCATAACGGACAGAGTGACATAAAAACAGCCACACCCACTCAATTACTTTATTCTTCGTTTCAGTGTGAGCTGATGAGTTAAAAAAGAGGTTGGTAGCTTAATATCGCCTACCAGTACCTGATACCGACATGTTTCACTGCCCCAATAGTTTCGGCAGATTCATCAGGGTATTCAACACTCGGTCACTGCACCAATTTTTTTGAACATCCTTTCTGGACACTGTTGAGTTGAGACACAAATAAAAACCAGAGACATGCCCAGTAGTCAATATAGATCCATAGGTTTCCACACTAGAGTGATGGTTGCAAATATCCGTATGATCATATAATTATACAATTATAATTATAATAACCCCAGGTCAGCATGGGCAGCTCATACCGGCTGACCGAATCACACTTTGATTCGTTTAAAAACGATTGAGGTCTCAATCTATAGGGAATGAAAAAAGATATTATGGAACCACCAGCCCTTGTAAATCGAAATTGCACATCAGCGCTAGTTTCTATCATTTTTTATGTCATAATATTGAGGACTTGGGGCCCATGGCAACCCTCACCGCGCGTTTTCACAGCAGAGCGGGCGGATTAAAAACTCTCACCATCACATACATAATGATATCAAGGTTCCCATTAACAATGCGTGGGGCCCAGAACACCCAAACATGGTTCACATCGTTCTATATCTTCAGCACTCGCTCCGTATTGACGTCACTTAAAGTGACTGCCTGTTTATAAATACAGCTTCATGCATCCGTCTAACGTCCCCCACTCCTCACCGTACGGTATGGAACCAGGACCGTCTCTCATCCCAGGAACACCGCGCTCTTGCCGGCGTCCGTTTTTAAAGCTTACCGGCAAAGTCCGGTCACATGATGAATCGCGCATGCGCAAACAGACGCTCCTGTGTGGAACGGTGGCGCCATCTTGGAACGGTGGCGCGGAACGACTTACTCCATTGTCTACTGCATTATGATTAGTAGCCCTAATACCAACTACACCCTTCCATCGGTCAAGCTGTTAATACGTGTAAAATGTAGCGGCGCCATGTTGTATGCGTATGTGTGTAGATGATCTATTTGCCAAAGAATCCACACGGTAGTCGTCTGAGAATAGGACATCAATTCATGGCGCCATCTTAGAGTGGAGAGATTTAACATTTAAATTTTTAATGTATGATCTAGAATGTTGCGCTCTCTCATTACCGGGTACTCTATATGGCAATCGATAAAACCGCAACCGCGGCAGGCATTTGCAATAGGCGCACAGCGCCAAAGCAGGGACTCACACATCAGGTAACTGGACCGGGGACTAAGACCATGGCGGGGGTGTATATCCATATCCAATTACAGCATGTTTCCACCATGGTTACAACCGGTCAAGTCAAGGAACAATGTCCAGGACAAATATATTAGCCTAATGGCTGTGGTTCAGATGTTATAACTACCAATCCTAGGGTGACAAGTATGGATTCGTCATGAGGCAAGGTTTCCCCTGTCAAGTCTGGGTGGTATCCCACTCTCTCATTCCATACCGTGGTTAATTACCGTGCAGGTCCATACACGACAGAGCATACCAGGCGCATTTCTGGGCAGAATCAACACCCCTTACAATTGAAGGTTGATCAACAAGGAGCACATACCAAAAAATGGGTGGGAGGTCTTTTCAGCTAACTCACCCTTAGAGGTCTATTTCACTTGATTCCACTCAAGAATTTCGTTCAGGCCTACACTGTCACTACGTTCCCTGTATATCCATCTAGCTTCCTTACTGAGTAACGCTGTTTCCATATTCTGTGGATTCCCTTTTATTACCTCCAGCACAGTCCATGTGAAATCATGTTTTTCTTTATGGCAATGTTGTACCAACTTGGTAGTCAGTTTGCCCGCCCTGATCGTGCTAAGGTGTTCCTGAATGCGCACCTTGATCTTTCTCGTAGTAAGGCCTATGTATTGGAGGCCACAGCAACATAGCAGTCTGTATACCACATTGGTGGTGTTGCAGTTGCTAAAGTGGGTAAAGAACCACACCTTCCCTGTACTTAAGGTCACACTATTGCTTTTTTTGGTGAGGGGGCAAACCGAACATGTCCCGCAGGGGTAATGTCCCTTGGGCAAAGTGGTCAGATCTCTCTTGTGAGGTGCCGGGGTGCGGGTATGGACTAGTTTGTCTTTAAGGTTAGTTGCTCTCTTAAAGGCAAATCTAGGTGGTGGCATACGGAAGTCTTTTGTGGATAGTAAGTCCCAGTGTTTTCTGATAGACTGCCTGATTTTTGTTGCCATGGGGTCAAATGTCATAACCACCGGAAGGCAGTCTCTTTTCTCTTTCCTTGTGTGTTCCAGCAGGGCACTCCTGGGTGTATTCAGTGCCCTTTTTCTAGCGTTCTTCACGACTTTGCTGGGGTAACTGCGCTGCACGAGTTTTTTTGTAAGGTCTTGTGCTTGCTCCAGGAAACCGCTCGTACTCGAGCAGTTCCTCCTGTACCTCAGGAATTGGCCCACAGGGAGGTTGTCGCGGAGGGCTCTAGGGTGGTACGAATTATACATAAGGAGTGAATTCCTATCAGTTGGCTTTTGGTGTACCCTGGTGTTCAGACCACCATCCAAGCCAGACTCAATATCTAGGTCCAAATAGACCGCACTAGTGCGGCTGTAGGTCCACGTAAATTTGAGGCTCTCATCTTGCGAGTTGAGCCATCTCAGGAACTCCCCTAGGGATTCTTCGGTGCCCGCCCAGATGCAGAGCACATCGTCTATATATCGCTTCCAGAGGCAAATGTGCCGCTGGAAGGGGTTGGTATCAGGATAAACGATGTGCTCCTCAAATCTACCCACATAAATACATGCCAGGCTAGGGGTCATTGTGGCCCCCATCGATGTTCCAGAGGTTTGTAGGTAGATCTGGTCCTTGTATCCAAAGTAGTTCCTTGTAAGTGCGAGCTCAACGCATTCCATGACGAATGATTGGGGCGCATCATATGGCCACTCGAGGTCCCCCAGTGCGCGTGCTGCTGCCACCAGCGTTGCGTCCTGGGGGATGCTCGTGTACAGGGACTCAATATCGATGGTTACAAGGAACTGATTACTGGAGTCATAAGGGGTCTTTTCTAGAATGTTCAGCACGTCGGTGGTATCCTTAATAAAGGACCGTTGGTTGATCACCGACTCCCGCAGGAAGTAATCCGCATACTGTGAAAGCGGCTCCAACACAGATTGTATCCCTGACACGATGGGTCTGCCGGGCGGGGGGCGGGTCGGCTTATGAATCTTTGGTAAGATATAAAAAGCTTGAGTCCTGGGGATGTTATTCACCAGGAACTCCGCTTCTTTTACCGAGATCCATTTGTTGGTTTTAGCTTTGTTGACCATTTCTCTTATGGTTTGAAGCAGTTCGTCCACCGGATCTTTACTGAGGGGTTTGTAGTTGGTGCGGATACTCAACAGACGGAGCACCTCTGTCTTTTTTTTTTTTTTTTTTTTTAAGACCAATGGTCCCAAACTTTATTTAAATTCACAGATAAGCCAGTAAGTATACATACAGTGTCAGAGCAACGGGTTATTGCCACAAACAGTACCTAGCAGATTGCACATGTTAACACAGCAGTTATACATTAGTGAAAATAAACAGTTGCTGGTAGAAATGCATTGGTACATAAGTGACTGTGCCAGGGAGTGACTCATGGTGCAGTGCCCGCAGTTCGCAGCACTGCAGAAAGGGCCCAGCGTGTTAAAAAAAAAAAAAAAAAAGTCCACAGTCAGTGCATGAAATTGAGTTCCCTGTACAATGCAGCAGAGGATAGAGGCAACAGTATACCTTCCCATGGGTCGCTGGGTGTCCGCTCCCCAGTCCCGAACGTATCGAAGCAGCTCCATGTGAGATATAGACGAGGAGGTGTGGTCGGGCATGATTAGGGGTACAGTATAATCGGCCTCTGTGTCAACCAAAGAGTGAACTGGGAAGTATAATACAGGGGGAAGGGAAAAACATTCCAAAAAAACTGTTGGACTAGTATTCGTGTGTGTGGTAGTGTACCCAGGATCCTAACTGTGTGTGGTGCATCCGATATGGGCCATGCAGGGGCGGGGACAAGTGAGGAGGCGGCGTCGCCGCGGCTGCGAGGCAAAAGGGGGGGGGGGGGGGCACAAGCGGCAGGAGGGCAAATGCGGCAGGGGATGTCTCCGCCACACACAGTCCCGGCCACCGGGGGGGGGGGGGGGGGGAGGGGGCGCGCGGAGCGGGGGGGAAAGGGGGGCAAAGGGGAGGAGGGGAGGAGGGGAGAAGGAAAGGGGCGGCAGAGCCCGTGTTAGGTGCGGACAACAGTCGATGGAGCCCTCCCTATGTCGCAACGGGACGGCACTCTATTTCGGCTTGTGTGCATGCGTGGTGATACGCAATCAGGGCAGCGTCCCAGTTTTGGGCGATCGGGTATTTCCGGAGTCCAGCGGTTTCCTCCCTGTGAAGTGACACACTCTCCGCACAGGCCCAGGTGGCAAAAGAGCGGCGCCAGTCCGTAGGGCGCGGTGGGTCGGCACTCTTCCAGCGTCGTGTGATAAGACGCTTGGCCGTGATTAGGCCTAAATCCCAAAAATGCGCCCGGATCTTGGTCTGTTTGGTCCTCCTGTAGAGTCCCAAGAGGCACACTTCCCAAGTCTTGGGAAGAGTTTCGCCCGTGGCCGCCGACAGCATGTCCGCGACCGCAGACCAGTACAAGGTAAGATGAGCGCAGCTCCAGAGTGCATGCAGGAGGTCCGAGTCTTGGAGGCCGCATCTGGGACACGCCGAGGAAGTGAGTCCGAAGTAACGATTCAGTTTGTCTGGAGATAGATATGCCCGGTGGATGATGTAATACTGTATAATCATGAATCGTGCATTGCGGGGGACGACCCTGGCGCCCGCTAGAATAGCATTCCACTGGTTGTCTGTCCAGTCCGTGCCGCGGTCGGCCATCCACGTGTCCCTCAATCTCCGAGAAGCACCTCTGTCTCATAATCCGGAGTATTAAGCACCACCACCGCACCCCCTTTATCCGCTGACTTGATTGTCAACGCGAAGTTTCTCTAGGCCTCTCACTGCCTCCCAGTCCTCTTTCGTCATGTTCGAGTGATGAGAATGTTCCTGGGATTTCTCAAAATTCTCAATATCATTCAGGACTTTTTCCTCAAAGACAGACACTTCAGGGCCAACTTTTTCCTCAAAGACAGACACTTCAGGGCCAACGGCGGATCCAACAGGACAGAAGGTAGACGGCTTCTTCAAATTAGTACCTCGGAACGAATTGATGTCTTGTTCGTTCTCTTTTTGAGCGAAGAATTTCTTGAGCTTGATTTTTCTCAATGTTTCGTGAAATTCCACGCGGCATTTAAACGAGTCATGTTTCGGGGTGGGGACAAACCCCAGCCCTTTGAGTACTCTTTCTTCACTGGGTGTCAGGATGTGCTCCGATAGGTTGACTACAATGCTCTCATTTAGTTGTCCGTTCGTCCCCGACTGCGGGTCACTCTGGGTGAGAATGTCTGCCATTGGGGTGTCGAGCTGCCTCTCCCTCGGCCTCGCCCTGTAGCACCCCTCCCCCTGTTGTGGTTGGATCTCTGGCCCTGCTCTAAAAAAGCACGTAGTAATGCACCCAAATCTTCGGTCTGGCGGTTTTGTTGGTTGAACCGCACCCTACTATTTTGCTGGGGTTCCTCCTCTTCCTCACTCGAGGTGTTATCAAACGTCCAGTTAGGTGTACGTCTCTGCTGTTGTCTCCCTCCCCTACCTCTGTATCTGCTATTGGTGTTCTGCTGGGCAGGTGCTTGTTGATAGTATTCTTCCTTCACGTAAGGGAATGCCCACTATCCCTATCCCCAGCCGTAGGAAATACTGTTGTATTTCCAAACCCTCTGTAGGCTCCTGATAGTGTCGGTATAAATGGATAAGAACTGCCTGGCCTTCTCGGAAGAGCAGATCTCGGCGATTCTGTCGGGCCCTTCGTTGATGTTAGGGGCTCCCTTACGGGGATCCGTATCTGTGAGAGAAGAGTGGGAAAAATTATCCACACTAAAGAAAAAACAGGTTCGGATAGCGTTGCATGGTGCATTGATGACAGAGTACTACACGGCGGGGGTAGCACCACCTAGCCTCAGTCAGGATTGAGCCACGTATTTTCCTGGATGACGAAAAATTCCGCACTGATTGGAGTTTCATTGCCAATAAGTGCACCAGGGATTGGCTCATCCTGATTATTAGCACTGCTCAGCGACTGAGCGAGGAGCTCCTGAAGGAGATCCTCGACTTGGAAGAGAAGATCTCAAAAGACACCACGTTGGTGGATAGCAAGGAGCACTTGCAAAAAATCCAGGACGACCTTGTTGAGTATAAAAATTATATGGTCAACCAGAAGATAAAAGGTCTGACAAAGAACTTAGAAAGATATACTCACGAGTGGGCATTCCCTTACGTGAAGGAAGAATACTATCAACAAGCACCTGCCCAGCAGAACACCAATAGCAGATACAGAGGTAGGGGAGGGAGACAACAGCAGAGACGTACACCTAACAACTGGACGTTTGATAACACCTCGAGTGAGGAAGAGGAGGAACCCCAGCAAAATAGTAGGGTGCGGTTCAACCAACAAAACCGCCAGACCGAAGATTTGGGTGCATTACTACGTGCTTTTTTAGAGCAGGGCCAGAGATCCAACCACAACAGGGGGAGGGGGTGCTACAGGGCGAGGCCGAGGGAGAGGCAGCTCGACACCCCAATGGCAGACATTCTCACCCAGAGTGACCCGCAGTCGGGGACGAACGGACAACTAAATGAGAGCATTGTAGTCAACCTATCAGAGCACATCCTGACACCCAGTGAAGAAAGAGTACTCAATAAAGGGCTGGGGTTTGTCCCCACCCCGAAACATGACTCGTTTAAATGCCGCGTGGAATTTCACGAAACACTGAGAAAAATCAAGCTCAAGAAATTCTTTGCTCAAAAAGAGAACGAACAAGACATCAATTCGTTCCGAGGTACTAATTTGAAGAAGCAGTCTACCTTCTGTCCTGTTGGATCCGCCGTTGGCCCTGAAGTGTCTGTCTTTGAGGAAAAAGTCCTGAATGATAGAGAATTTTGAGAAATCCCAGGAACATTCTCATCACTCGAACATGACGAAAGAGGACTGGGAGGCAGTGAGAGGCCTAGAGAAAAACTTCGCGTTGACAATCAAGTCAGCGGATAAAGGGGTGCGGTGGTGGTGCTTAATACTCAGGATTATGAGACAGAGGTGCTCCGTCTGTTGAGTATCCGCACCAACTACAAACCCCTCAGTAAAGATCCAGTGGACGAACTGCTTCAAACCATAAGAGAAATGGTCAACAAAGCTAAAACCAACAAATCGATCTCGGTAAAAGAAGCGGAGTTCCTGGTGAATAACATCCCCAGGACTCCAGCTTTTTATATCTTACCAAAGATTCATAAGCCGACCCACCCCCCGCCCGGCAGACCCATCGTGTCGGGGATACAATCTGTGTTGGAGCCGCTTTCACAGTATGCGGATTACCTCCAGCGGGAGTCGGTGATCAACCAACGGTCCTTTATTACGGATACCACCGACGTGCTGAACATTCTAGAAAAGACCCCTTATGACTCAAGTAATCAGTTCCTTGTAACCATCGATATTGAGTCCCTGAACACGAGCATCCCCCAGGACACAACGCTGGTGGCAGCAGCACGCGCACTAGGGGACCTCGAGTAGCCATATGATGCGCCCCAATCATTCGTCATGGAATGAGTTGAGCTCGCACTTACAAGGAACTACTTTGGATACAAGGACCAGATCTACCTACAAACCTCGAACATGAAGGGGGCCACAATGGCCCCTAGCCTGGCATGTATTTATGTGGGTAGATTTGAGGAGCACATCGTTTATCCTGATACCAACCCCTTCCAGCGGCACATTTGCCTCTGGAAGCGATATATAGACGATGTGCTCTGCATCTGGGCGGGCACCGAAGAATCCCTAGGGGAGTTCCTGAGATGGCTCAACTCGCAAGATGAGAGCCTCAAATTTACGTGGACCTACAGCCGCACTAGTGCGGTCTATTTGGACCTAGATATTGAGTCGGGCTTGGATGGTGGTCTGAACACCAGGGTACACCAAAAGCCAACTGATAGGAATTCACTCCTTATGTATAATTCGTACCACCCTAGAGCCCTCCGCGACAACCTCCCTGTGGGCCAATTCCTGAGGTACAGGAGGAACTGCTAGAGTACGAGCGGTTTCCTGGAGCAAGCACAAGACCTTATAAAAAAAACTCGTGCAGCGCAGTTACCCCAGCAAAGTCGTGAAGAACGCTAGAAAAAGGGCACTGAATACACCCAGGAGTGCCCTGCTGGAACACACAAGGAAAGAGAAAAGAGACTGCCTTTCGGTGGTTATGACATTTGACCCCATGGCAACAAAAATCAGGCAGTCTATCAGAAAACACTGGGACTTACTATCCACAAAAGACTTCCGTATGCCACCACCTAGATTTGCCTTTAAGAGAGCAACAAACCTTAAAGACAAACTAGTCCATACCCGCACCCCGGCACCTCACAAGAGAGATCTGACCACTTTGCCCAAGGGACATTATCCCTGCGGGACATGTTCGGTTTGCCCCCTCACCAAAAAAAGCAATAGTGTGACCTTAAGTACAGGGAAGGTGTGGTTCTTTAACCACTTTAGCAACTGCAACACCACCAATGTGGTATACAGACTGCTATGTTGCTGAGGCCTCCAATACATAGGCCTTACTACGAGAAAGATCAAGGTGCGCATTCAGGAACACCTTAGCACGATCAGGGCGGGCAAACTGACTACCAAGTTGGTACAACATTGCCATAAAGAAAAACATGATTTCACATGGACTGTGCTGGAGGTAATAAAAGGGAATCCACAGAATATGGAAACAGTGTTACTCAGTAAGGAAGCTAGATGGATATACAGGGAACGTAGTGACAGTGTAGGCCTGAACAAAATTCTTGAGTGGAATCAAGTGAAATAGACCTCTAAGGGTGAGTTAGCTGAAAAGACCTCCCACCCATTTTTTGGTATGTGCTCCTTGTTGATCAACCTTCAATTGTAAGGGGTGTTGATTCTGCCCAGAAATGCGCCTGGTATGCTCTGTAGTGTATGGACCTGCACGGTAATTAACCACGGTATGGAATAATGAGAGAGAGTGGGATACCACCCAGACTTGACAGGGGAAAACTTGCCTCATGACGAATCCATACTTGTCACCCTAGGATTGGTAGTTATAACATCTGAACCACAGCCATTAGGCTAATATATTTGTCCTGGACATTGTTCCTTGACTTGACCGGTTGTAACCATGGTGGAAACATGCTGTAATTGGATATGGATATACACCCCCGCCATGGTCTTAGTCCCCGGTCCAGTTACCTGATGTGTGAGTCCCTGCTTTGGCGCTGTGCGCCTATTGCAAATGCCTGCCGCGGTTGCGGTTTTATCGATTGCCATATAGAGTACCCGGTAATGAGATCGCGCAACATTCTAGATCATACATTAAAAATGTAAATGTTAAATCTCTCCACTCTAAGATGGCGCCATGAATTGATGTCCTATTCTCAGACGACTACCGTGTGGATTCTTTGGCAAATAGATCTACACACATACGCATACAACATGGCGCCGCTACATTTTACACGTATTAACAGCTTGACCGATGGAAGGGTGTAGTTGGTATTAGGGCTACTAATCATAATGCAGTAGACAATGGAGTAAGTCGTTCCGCGCCACCGTTCCAAGATGGCGCCACCATTCCACACAGGAGCGTCTGTTTGCGCATGCGCGATTTATCATGTGACCGGACTTTGCCGGTAAGCTTTAAAAACGGACGAAGGCAAGAGCACGGTGTTCCTGGGATGAGAGACGGTCCTGGTTCCATACCGTACGGTGAGGAGTGGGGGACGTTAGACGGATGCATGAAGCTGTATTTATAAACAGGCAGTCACTTTAAGTGACGTCAATACGGAGCGAGTGCTGAAGATATAGAACGATGTGCACCATGTTTGGGTGTTCTGGGCCCCACGCATTGTTAATGGAAACCTTGATATCATTATGTATGTGATGGTGAGAGTTTTTAATCCGCTTGCTCTCTGCTGTGAAAACGCGCGGTGAGGGTTGCCATGGGCCCCAAGTCCTCAATACTATGACATAAAAAATGATAGAAACTAGCGCTGATGTGCAATTTCGATTTACAAGGGCTGGTGGTTCCATAATATCTTTTTTCATTCCCTATAGATTGAGACCTCAATCGTTTTTAAACGAATCAAAGTGTGATTCGGTCAGCCGGTGTGAGCTGCCCATGCTGACCTGGGGTAATTATAATTGTATAATTATATGATCATACGGATATTTGCAACCATCACTCTAGTGTGGAAACCTATGGATTTATATTGACTACTGGGCATGTCTCTGGTTTTTATTTGTGTCTCAACTCAAGTGTCCAGAAAGGATGTTCTAAAAAATTGGTGCAGTGACATGTCGGTATCAGGTACTGGTAGGCGATATTAAGCTACCAACCTCTTTTTAACTCATCAGCTCACACTGAAACGAAGAATAAAGTAATTGAGTGGGTGTGGCTGTTGATTTTATGTCACTCTGTCCGTTATGAGTTAATGTTGTGATACTCTTTATTTTGCACCGTTACACGCATTTCAGTTTATGTGTTGTACCCATTTTGTTTTCTTTTTCGGACTGGAAGGCAACCAATGATGAGAAAGGGGCATTGAGTTGGGAACATCTGCCAACATCCCCGAGGGTTGTTCGCCCGTGAGGTGCCTTCCGCTCCACCACACATTTTTTTCCCTTAAGGTGTGTGCACATGTGGTTAAGTGTGGATACATGTACTGCCAGTAAAGAAGGCAGACATTTGTTGGACATCACCCTGGACACTGTTTTAATTGAGACCTCAGTAATTAATTTTCTTTGGAACAGTAGATTAAGTGGGGACAACTAGACATTAGAGGATCCATACCTCACTGCGATAGATAGCAGGGGGTTACTCCGGTATGTTAAGAAAAAATACAACCTGAGTGATGTGTACTCATGTCTTTGAAATGTATTAATCGCCCCAGGTATAGGGATCTTGGTGTTTATTGTCTGAGTCTGCAGGCGTCAGCTGGTTCGTCGAGGAGGGTCTTAGGGCACTGGACTTCGGGTCTCAGTCGCCGTGGGGACGTCCGAGGTCTTGGTTCGGGTTAGCCCGGCCTGGGCTCGGCTGGTGCAGAGTAGGCTGGTTCGGGGCTTCCTGGTGGGCCAAGCCTCTGCTCACGGGAGTCCCAATCGTCGAGAGGGTCAAGGCAGGCAGGTCCTCTGGGTGTCCCAAGGTTGCTGTCCGCGTAGGTCGCAAGGTTTAGGCAGGAGCAGATTCCAGGATCAACAGGCTGGTAGGGCTGGGGAAAAGTCAGTTGTCCTGTCAGCAGCTGCACGGCGGGTCTTCTTGATCTTTTCTTCTTTGATATCAGGATCTGAGGAAGGAAGGCTCATGGAGCCCCTAAATACTAAATGTAGGGGTGTTACAGGTAGGGCCAGGGCAGGGACCAATGGGTCCCTGTCCTGGGGTGATTACACCCCTTAGCCTGCTCCCTTCCTGTGGGAGGGGGGCAGGGGCCTAGCAGGACTCTCCATCAACAAGATGGCCGGGGCCAGGGGTCGTGCTTCACCTCGCCTCCTCCACCTGAGGGGTGGAGTTGGCACAGGTTGGCACCCCCCCTTCCTGACGTAGTTTTTCCCGCCAGTCTTCCCGCCAAAGTGGGGGTAGGACTGGTGGGGGATTGTTGCTGGGTACAGCAAATGGTCTGGAGAAGCTCTCAGAGGTGGTATGCCTTTGAAGCTTCCCCCTGTCCACCCTGGGGGAGGATGGATAGCACCTCGCCCAGGATGTGCTTTGTTGCAGACCCAGGAGAGCGGGGGCTCTCCACCCAGGGGTCAAGCAACATGTCTGCTGTGTACCAGCCTCTGCAGCCACTCAGCCAGACATGGATTGTAGGTTAGGTTTTCAGTGGGGCATCTCTAAGATGGCCTCTGGTGCATTTTACATTAAATCTCACACTGGCATCAGTGTGGGTTTAATGTGCTGAAATGTTTGGTACCAAACTTGTCAGTATTCAGTGTAGCCATTATGGTGCTGTGGAGTTTGTAATGACAACCTCCCGGCACTATAGACTCTTAATGGCATCACTGCACACAGTGTCCAGAAATGGTCCTAGGTACTGTAGGGGCACAGGGCTCATGCACCTGTGCCCACACCACTGGCATAGGGCACCCAGCTAGACGGGTGACTGATGTATGACAGGGCAGTAGGTTTGCGGGCATGGCACACAGGGATGTGTGCCATGTCGACTCTTTGTTTAGTTCTGTTCCTATGCACTCACCCTGCAAAGGCAGTGTGTGGGTATCAAGGTACAGGGCCCCTAAGGGTGGCACAATAAGTGCTGCAGCCCTTAGGGGTCTTCTCTGGTCACCATGCCCTGGGTACCATTTACTAGGAGCGGATAGGTGGCCAGAGATGCCAATTGGGTTTGGTTTCAACAGTTTTAGGGAAGGAACACAGGCCCTGGGTACCTGATTGGCAGGGACCCAGGGCACACTCAGTCAAGCACATCAGCAGTTCAGAAAAAAGTGGGGGCATACCAAGGCAAGAAAGATGGCACTCACACCCTACTTAAAGTACCTCCAACAGTACCCCAGCTGAAGCAGAAGATTAAAATCCTGATCTTCAGAAACTAGCTATAAGAGTAGCCTAACTCTTGGCAATAGAAAATGAAAGAGCTGAGTTGGGCCGAAGACCCATCTCTGGTGGGAGCAAGATTTTAAATAGGAAAAGAAGCTGGCTCTATATACTGTACCAAAATGAGGTACACTGTAAACCAATAAGGGCTGCCTGGACTCTGCACAGAGGCAAAAATGATAACACTAAATGCTCTTCAGGTAGTGTGGACGAGCAGTTTAGGCTTCGAGGGTAGTGCTAAGCACTTGTACTAAGACAATGACAAGAAAAATCTAAACCCAATTAGGAAAAACAAGTCGTATTTTTATGTAAATTTTACTACAAAGAATTTTGGTAAGATTTTTTTTAATACTGCTTTACAGGCAAATAAAATGTTAAATTTTTGTGTATTTATTCAGCAATGCTTCCCTATGGGAGAAAAGGCATATGTTGCATACTGTTAGTTACAGTCAAATTATGGGGGTCTCCTTAGGGTTGTTAGGGGTCAAGGTCCAAAGCACCACCAGCAGTTACTCATCTGCCCTGGGGCGTTCGGGTGCAGAGGTGCTGGTTAGGTTGGTAGCTTTGAGAGCTAAGCAGGTGGACAGGGCACTTGGGAATGAGTCTGGGACATCCAACGGGGAACTCTGGTCACAAGGGTCCTGGGAACAAGGGGGTACAGCCGGTATAGAGATGGGAAGCTTGGGTGCAGAGTGGAAAGGCCACCTGGGCTCTGTGCCTACTAGGGCCTTGCAATCATTGGCCTCACTGGTTGAGGGTGTAAAAATAAGGACTAAGTCACTCTGGAAGTGGGTCTGCGTTGCTCAGTCTCAGTGCTGATAAAAGTCCTGACTGGAATTAAGCATGCCTTTGCTGCTGCAAGGCGTCACGTAGCCAGGGTCTTGGTCCTGTATAGCTCCAGTTAATCCTGGTGCCCCCACTCTGTTGGGGCGGGCAGGGGAGGGGGGGAATGGGTTAGATCCGAACTTCAGGTGCACAGGTACCTGTTCCTGGGGTGATGCCACGTCGGGCTGGCTGGGGACCGAAACATTGTAAACAGGACTCAGCTTCTTCAGAGCCTGAAGTCTGCAGTGGCTAGTTCCTCTACTCCAAGGAAGATTGCTGGCAATTTGCAAAGGGCTGGCAGTCTACTGGGGTTCTTGATAGTTGCTCAGCTGTAGGATGAGCCACTCCATCACGACTGTCTAGACAGGATTTTGGCACCAAAGTCCACAGCAGTCTTCAGTTCTCGTTGTCTAGAGGCTCTTTGTCCTCTTCTGGATTCCTCGAATCAAAGTTCCTGGTATCAGGGGTGCCCCTAAATACTCAAATTCAAAATAGTCTTTATTTCGATATTTTTCAATAGTAAAAGACATTTACATACTTGCCCCCACACAACAGATAGTAAAATCCACAATCAATCATTTCAACTTTATCTAAAAAGAAAAAAAAACTAGCTCATCAAATCCATGATTGCAATCTTTAAATATATTATATTAAAAGGAATAAAACAGTATTAAAAAGAAAATCATTCAATGCCAAATACATCAGTCTCATAGTACATTTTACAAAATCGAATGGCAACGTGTAACAGCGGGCCCAGGGGTTATTGCAAACTCATTTTGCGGGCCCGAATTATCCACAACCAATGAAAGAATTTAGACATGGCTATAACAGGCTGAGAGGTATCAGTTCTTAAAATCCTAATGGCCTCACTAGCAGTTTTGAGGCCTAACTGAACACAAATCGGTTTTAGCCAGGATCTTCTGGGTGTGTTATATTCTGGGCAGGCGAACAATACATGCCCAGTGTCTTCCCTTTGTTCAGGACAAAAGGGACACACCGAACTTTGGTTCCCACGCCATTTCGCAGTTAGAGCATTTAGTGGTAATGTCCCCACCCTCATTTGATGGTACTTCTTCCGGTCCCCTGGGATGGTAATCCAATCCCAATAAGGTTCTAGGGCCGGTACATGCTTGAGTTCTAAGAAATCAGTTGTAAGAGATGGTTCGATGCAACGACCAAAGCTCTTTGCCCCAACCATGTTCCAATACAGATCGCGAAGTATTTTCTTAGGTGGGAAAACATTCCTCACAGGGTCATCCCATAATGGAGATAGACCCATAGCCATGTAAATTGCTTTCACCTCCCTCATCCATGATATTTTTGAGCTTTGTCCGAGTCTCTAACCTCGAGGAAGCCCTGAGCATACTGGGAGAGTTCCAGGGTTACCCACAATCTCCTCCAGTAAGCAACCGATCTATATTTGGCCATATCCTCGAAGCTGTGAGACCCCAAGTCATAGTGGAGAGGTATCAGGGGAGTGGATACCGGTAAACCAGTGATGTTGCGCAAAAATTTATTTTGGGCGACCATCAACTTTGTAAGGTTACTGGGTCCCCAGAGGTTAGCCCCATAAAGGACCGCTGCTCCAACCATGGCATTGTAAATCTTTAAGACCGGGGTGATTGGCCTAGTGTGTGATGAGTAAAATTCCTTGGTGAGTGCTCCTGTCAATTGTGCATGCCTCGTGACCAGCTGGTTGGTGTGCTGTTTCCAATCTAGCTTGGATGACCGGGTAATACCCAGGTAGTTAAAAACCTGGGTCTGCTCCAGTTGTACCCCGTCCATAACCACCTTTCCTCTAACAAGTTTCTGTTTATGCAAGACCATGAATTTTGTTTTGGCTGTATTAACAACAAGACCATGGTCTATACAGAACACTTCAAAAACTCCAATGCCTTCTGAAGACCCTGTTGTGTTTTCGAAATTAGTAGGGTATCATCCGCAAACATCAAGAGGGGGATCAGCTTTCCGCCCAACTTGGGTGCGTCGGTCGGCTGTTGCTCAAAGTACCTGTTGATGTATAACGAAAAGAGGGTTGGGGCTAGTACACATCCTTGGCGTACTCCCCTTACAATGGGGAATTTGTCAGTTACGCTACCCTGCTGGTTCCATCGGACTTGAGCAAAATTATCCTCGTGCAATCTGATTAATAACGACAGGATATCTATTGGGATGCCCTGTTCTTGTAGGGCTTTCCACAACTTGGCACAAGGGACCAAGTCGAATGCTGATTTAAGATCAACGAAGGCTGCAAAAAGCATACACCCCCCCCCCTCCCAAGTAGCACTACACGCCAGTATAATAAAACAAATCTAAAAACTTGATCAATGGTACTGGTATGGCTGCGAAACCCTGCCTGTAAGGGGGACAGAATATCATTTTCATCTATCCAGCCATGGATACGCTGCAGCAGAAGCCTCGCCACTATTTTGTATGCATGCGATAAGGCTAATAGGCCTATAATTGCCTGGATCCGAGCACTCCCCTTTTTTAAAGATTGGGATAATCTCGGCTCCCTTCCAGGACTCTGGAATAGGCGAACCCTTCGCAATGCCATTGGCTAGCAACTGGATATAGGAAGCCCAGAGGTCCTGGTCATGCATAAATAGATCTGCAGGAACAGAATCCAAGCCTGGGGCCCTTGCTTTTGGGATGTTGTTCAGAGTTTAGAACATCGACTTTAGTAAAGGATAGGTAGCTAGCGCTCACAATTTTATTCAGAAGTGCCTCGCACCCATCTTCATCTCCATCCTCAGAAGCGAACTGGGACGCATAATGGGAAACCCAAGCGTCTGGTGACACATGGTTCGTGGGTTCGCCTCTTTTGACCCCCCCCTTCCCCACTTAACAATGTCCCAGAAGGAGGACATAGATCTTTCTTTGCTGGCTCTCAAGAGATCCCTCCAGTATGCATCATCCCATTCACCTTTTGCCCTGAGTTGTGTTTTTTTATACAACTCTGGCATCCTTTATCTTGGCTATGTCTTTACTGCATCTGACAAGGACCTGTAGGCAACCCTGCAGGATTTATCGTACCATTGATCCTCCTTCCTTACAGGCCTACTCTGTCTTTTAATAACCTTTTTAACGAAGAAAAATCTCAGTTTATTAAAAAACACATCATGGATCCTACTAACATTAGATACCGGAACCTCCGCAGTGGAGTTACTCCTTAGGTCTATAATGGCCTGGATGGTTAAATCCATCATAGCTGCAACACTATCTTCATTTGTTACGCAATTGGTCCATCTGATTCGTATGTGGTCATTCGAGAGGGCAATTTCCACACTGTCCCTCGGTCCCTCACTTTTAGGTAGATCAAACAACCTAAATAACAAAATTAATGGGTCATGGTCACTTTCAGCCCGTGGCTCTATCCACATATCATCAACACAGGACCAATTCTCCTTGTTAGTGAGAATGTAATCAATACGACTATGTGATGTGCCATTGTTAAAGGTAGGGGCACCCTGTTTGTCAGAAACCGTTCTTCCGTTAGTGGCCCGTAGCCCATGCTCCACACAAGACTTTGAATTGCAATGCGGCCTCTGACCATCTTTTAATAGGGACAGCTGAGGGATTTCCCAAATATAGTCCTCTTCCACCGTAAGGTCTATATCATAGTTATCTAAGGGTTCAAAACAACAATTAAAATCATCACCAGCAACGATAACATTGCCGTTCAAACAATATTGTTTTAGAAGTATATCTAGCTGGTCAACTGCCTCAGTGGATTTACCGCCTGGAAGCCCCCTTGAGTAAATATTAAAAATAAAGGTCCTTACAGTGTAGTCGTTGGAGTTTGACTAGCAGGATATCAGAGCTATTTGTAGCCAACTGGAGAGCAGAGTACCCACTGTCCTGTTTTACCCATGTCACCAAGCCCCCCTTTGGCCTTCCCCGTAGACTCGGTGTGGCTCCGCACCCTGGCTCCGCGCCCTGAACCCATCGAAAAATATTAACTGCCATTACATTTACACAGGAGATAAACCATTTTCCAACTGTGACCTCTGCAACCCAGCCCCTACTGGCGCGGAGGGCCACGGCCCTCAGCTTGGTCTCCTTAACTGTAGGTCCCTCCCCAAACACTCCCACGAGATAAACCTTCTCATTCAGGAACTAGCCATTGACATTCTGTTCCTCACGGAAACTTGGCTCTCCCCTCACACCGACTCTGATATCGTTAATGCCCTACCACCTGGTTACCAAATCCACTCCCAGAACAGACCCCTCGGTAGAGGAGGTGGTCTGGCTATAATATTCAGAGAGCATTTCTCCTGTAGAACTAGCAATGGCAATATTGAGGACTGCGAAAGTTGTCATTTTGCTCTTCAGATTTCACCTGTAACCTCCCTTTCTGGTCTATTGATATACCGTCCACCTGGAGCCCCAGCCAAGTTAGCTAGCGCTTTGGCTGACACTGTCTCCCTCATGGCAGCAACAACCTCCAACTTACTAATCCTGGGAGACCTCAACCTCCATCTACTAGACCCTAAGAGCGTAATTTCCTCCGAACTTCTTCTCGATCTCACGTCCTTTGGCACACGACTGGTTAACCAGGAGCCCACTCACGAGAAAGGACACCTGCTGGACCCCATTTTTACAAACATCCACAACCTTAAAACTGGCACTCCCCGCCCTCTACCTTGGACAGACCACTTCTTGATCCCCATAGACTGGCATCTCTCCTTTCCGCAACCCCAAACATCCGAGACCCGGGTTACCGATAGATGCTGGCGCAAACTTTCGCCAGAGGAATGGGCATCCACGCTCATGACTTCTCTTCCCCTTCCCCCCCTTCCTTCCCTTCCCCTTCCCCCCCTTCCTTCCTTCCCCCCCCTTCCTTCCCCCCCTTCCTTCCTTCCCCCCCCTTCCTTCCCCCCCTTCCTTCCTTCCCCCCCTTCCTTCCTTCCCCCCCCCTTCCTTCCTTCCCCCCCCCCTTCCTTCCTTCCCCCCCCCCTTCCTTCCTTTCCCCCCCCCTTCCCTTCCCCCCCCCCTTCCCTTCCCCCCCCCTTCCCTTCCCCCCCCCCCCCAAGCTCCTGACCCAGACACTGCAGATGTGCAGTTTAACTCCTGGCTCACTCACTCTGGACAAGCTCCTCCCCAAAACGAGTACTGTGATACGAATCAAAAGAGTACATCCGGCTCAATGGTACACCCCTGAGCTTAACCTACTACGCAAGGACTGTAAAAGGACGGAACGCTCATGGAGGAAGGACAAATCCGCAGTCAAAAAAGACTCCTACCATACCTCCTTAAGAATTTACAAACTCGCGCTTCGCAACACCAAAATCCAATTCTATGACAAAAAAATAAAAAATTCTCCCTGTTCTGCCAGGGAAACCTTCACCATCCTACAAGAACTACTCAAAGTCCCGGAACCAACGCCAGGGAAACTCCCAGATCCCAACGCCTCGGAGGACAAATGCCAAAAACTAGCAATGTATTTTGACGAGAAAATCCATAAAATTCTCGCCACTCTACCACCAGTCGATCACAGCCTCCCTGACGAAAGTTGTCGCAGATCTGACCCGGCCACCTCCCACCTTAACACACTCGGCCCTGTAACTATTGAAGAGGTTTTGCTCACGCTCGCCTCGATCAAAAGTGGCTCCCCCAACGACCCGGTGCCCATCCGTATGCTCAAAAAAGTGGCACCCACGATCGCCCCCCTCTTACTGACCTCATCAACTCTTCATTACTTCAGGGTAAGGTCCCCCCCAGCTGGAAAGCGGCTGTGGTCAAGGCCCTCCTAAAAAAGCCTCTACTAGACCCCCTTGACTTGGCCAATTACAGGCCAATCTCCCTCCTCCCCGGCATCAGTAAAATCGCTGAAAAGTTAGTAAACAAAAAGCTCTCCCAGTTTCTGGAGTCTACCAACCGGCTGAAAAGCTCGCAGAGTGGATTTCGCCCGGGTCAGGGCACGGACACCGCCCTCCTGGCGGCAGTGGAGGAGGCCAGACTCATTCTGGACACAGGAGGATCAGTGGCAGTGATCCTCCTGGACCTTAGTGCGGCCTTTGACACTGTCAACCATCAGGTTCTTATCCAGCGACTCAGATAGCGGTGTGGAGGGCACTGCCCTTGCCTTGTTAGCATCATTTCTAAAACACCGCTCCTTCCAGGTCTGGGAGAACGACTCCCGCTCTCCAACAGTCCCCCTCCAATGTGGAGTACCACAGGGCTCCTCATTAAGCCCGACATTATTTAATGTCTATATGTCCCCATTGGAGGAGGTTGTCACCCCGTTCGGTGTGAAAATCATCAGCTACATGGATGACACCCATCTGGTGGTGTCTCTATCTCACCCCAACCAAGAACCAGCGAATCTGCACAGCTGCCTTTCCAAAATCCAGGGGTGGATGAACAACTCAGCGTTGAAACTCAACGGGTCCAAGACGGAAATCCTGCTTCTTGGACATAATGGACCATCTCCCCCCCCCCCCCCCCCAACATCTGGCCCTCCTGTTTAGGCGAACCCCCCGCCCCCAAAGCTGAGATCAAGAGCCTGGGAATCTGGATCGAGAAAGATCTGTCCTTCAAAACCCAGGCTAAGAAAACCGCTGGGATTTGCTTCGGGCTCCTTAGATCAGTCAGGAAAATCCTGCCTTTGCTCCCTCCCATCTCCCGGAAACTGATCATCCAAGGCCTCATTCTTTCTAGGCTGGACTATAGCAACGCTATACATCTGGGAACTCCCGAAGCCACCTTCAACAAACTACAAAGGATTCAGAACGCTGCAGCCAGGCTTCTGACTAACATCCCAGCTAGATCCTCGGCCAAACCAGCTCTGAAGCTCCTTCATTGGCTGCCTGTTAGAGAAAGAGTCAAATTCAAGGCTCTGTCTGGCCCATAAACTCCTACAGGACAAAGGCCCCCCCATCCTCAAAACCCTTATTAGGCCCTACAAGGCCACAAGGTCCCTCCGCTCCGACCACGAATACCTCATCACAGTTCCCAGAGTGAAAAGGGCCCGCACAGGCGGTCGGCGCTTCTCCGTGAACACAGCCACCCTCTGGAACTCTCCCCCGCAAATTAAGGTTGGAATCGGACTACCTCCGGTTTAGGAAACTACTCAAAACGCACCTCTTCCCCTGATCCCCCGCCCCCTCCCTTTCCCGGTACTTACCCTCATGATGGGTCTCGATCCCAGCGCTGGGATGCCTCCAGGTTACTACGCGCTCTACAAAACCCTAATAATAATAATAATAATAATAATAATAATAATAAGTATCCTTGCTTTGGTTCTGGGGCTACCTGCTAAGTTTCCGGGAGGAGGATTAAATCATTGGTATCCAAGAAAGCTAGCCAGTCCAAGGATGTTGCTTTGCTTTTTAGGCCTGCGCCATTCCAAGACACCAAGGTAGATTGAGCAGAAACATTACCATTAGGTAGTTCCGTGCTAGTGGGTTGACTAACCCTACACTCTTGGGATGAGATACTTTCACTCAAGCTATTCTGTTACCACCAAATTTAAAGTTATTTTTGCATTTGCGCTGTTGGTAGTATTGCAAACGGGTGGATTATTAAGGTAATTAATTCCTTTTAAGACCACTAGAGTATTTGGTTTGCTCATTTTTATCTGAGGCATTAGAATATCACTTGCCGGGATAGATGTCTGAGCTATAGGATCTCCCACTTGGTGATTACCAGGTGGAATGGAGCATGCAATCTTGCGTCCCCCTCTCAAGTCAGTCACAATCATTTAATCCCGATAAGATCCCAAATCTATTTCCCAAATCCATTCCCCATTCATTAGCTAGAGCCTTTGCTCCCCATCTGTTTCTCACAGTGTCCCACACTGGCCCCGGGGTCTTGGGGAATGTTACATTTTGCTGTTCACCGTAGAAAAATTTTAGAGTGAGGGGGACAACAGTCCCACTTCTTCTTTGGGGCGGAAGAATATTAGTCAAGACATTGGGTAGGACAGCCGGATGGGAAAAAGTCACCGCTACACAGTCTCCTTTAAACCTTTTTGGTCTATTCCCAATCAAGGCAACCCTTTTCGCTGTCTTGATTTCACCCGCTAGCTGCTGTTTCCCTCCTGGCGCCATCTGCATGTTTCCTGCTAGCCAATGCAGCGCCTTACTGGACAGTGAAACTGGGGATTCCAGTTGCCCACTCGCCAGAGGCGGTACATTGGCCAACACCAGTACCACTGGAGAGGCTTCCACTATAAATTGGAGGGAATCTATTTGGCATAATACCGGCGGAATATTTGGTGTTGCCAAGCCACCATCTGTGGCCGCAGAGCGATTATTAGTGCTTATTGGAACCTGAGCCGGGCCGATAGATGGCGTCGGGCCGCCCGCCTCCTCTATTGCACTCACAACATTCTCCCCAGTTGCTTCTACCAATTTTGTAACTAGTGTTGCTAGTTTGTCAACCTCACCCACAACCTTACTCTGAACCCCACCCATTTTTTTTATCTCAGCGTTTAGTTTATCAATTTTGGCAACCATAGGCTTAATAATAGACTTATTTTTACATTCGAACATTTCGGCTATCCTATGGAACAGCTCATCATCCATAATGCGTTTTGCACTATCATCTATCAGGGTCGTGGACCTTGGTCAGCGGACTTGATAATTCTCGCTTCGGTGCCTACTCTAATCAGGGGTTCCACTCGGCAACTCTGGGCATTAGCTTGCCTAATCTCCACAACGGCTCCACCAATTCCGGGGATGCCTGGCTCCACCTTGGGGACTCCCTGCAAGGGACCATCCCACAGGGAAAGCCAGGACGGGTTCCCCAGAGTTATACAGCGCCGGGACGCCCCGTTGCTGGGGCAGCTGTGCGCTTTACAAGTATACTACATTTACATCTCCTTACTCCACACTTTTAGCCTTGGTTTCCCAGGGGGTGATGCCCTTTTCCTCCTTAGACCAGCTCGTTTTGGCTGGGTCTTTCTACATGTTCTAGCTGGTCGGGTTTCCTGTTCTGAAGAGGGTTCTTCATCTGTAGTTTGGACACGTGTCTCAGGGTCGACTTCATTTTCTGGGTCGGTCACGACGAAGATTTCTGAATCGGCCGCCGGGAGAGCGGCTGATCATAGTTATCACCTGCATGTATGTTAATATCTATCAGGTCAATGGGAGCATCCAACGATGGAATATCTACCTGTGAGGATGCTTGAGTTGGGCTCATGGGTTGGAGAACAGGTGACTGGCTTAATCCCAGTGACTGCCTCCTTTCGCAGTTTATTTTCGTAACCACCTGAACCAAATAGTTAACTAGAGTGTTGGAATTAGTTGGGGCTGCTTTTTTAGGCATACTGAACACTTAGTAAGTAAACACTAAGAAAAATATATAAAGTCACAAGTTCAAACAGTGCTAAGGGAGAGGACGTAGAATGCTCAACTTACATTCCCATATACAGTAGCGTACAAGAGTAGTGGGTGTTTCTCACTTCAGAGGCATGGAATAGGGCCCAGTCCAGTCGCGGACTGTCTAAGACTGTCCGCCCTTCGTCCGCCCTTTGTCCGGGCTTCTGCTCGCGTCCCGCGAGGCGGGGCTGGTGATTGTTTTATGCGCCTCCTGGCGCTTGGTGGTGACGCGGCAAACCTCAAGGGCTGCTGGACAATGGAGTCTGCCCCTCGCCGGTCTCCTCACAGCGGCCCCGCTCTAGGTTGGAGAAACGGCAGGGCAGCGGGAGGCAGGCGGAAGGTCCGCAGGCAAGTCCTCACGAGCGGCTAGCAGGCAAAAAAAGGCAGTGATAGTCCCCCGCTCAGTGGGGCTGGTGATGGTTCTTTATGCGCCTCCTGGCGCTTGGTGGTGACGCGGCAAACCTCAAGGGCTGCTGGACAATGGAGTCCGCCCCTCGCCGGTCTCCTCACAGCGGCCCCGCTCTAGGTTGGAGAAACGGCAGGGCAGCGGGAGGCAGGCGGAAGGTCCGCGGGCAGAAGGCTGAAGGCAAGTCCTCACGAGCGGCTAGCAGGCAAACAAAGGCAGTGATAGTCCCCTAAATACTCAATATAGGTGTGTTATGGAAGTGACGGGTAGTAGCCAATCTGCTACTTACCTTTAGGCTGACTACACCCTCTATATGACCACTTCATGTCAGAAGTGGACATAACATCGTACCAAGAGAGCATAATTCCGTGAAAACCAAGATGGTGGAATTCTACGTTTTTTGTTCACATCAGGTAACCCACCATCAGGGTGATACTAGCCTGGTGGTTGGGGGGCGGGGAGTAATTCTCCAGCAGATTAGCTTATTTTCCCACCTGACCTGGTGCCAAGTGGGCCAAATCTGGGTATGGCATTTTCCCTTTCTGGGCCAGCCTCTGGTCGCATATCAAGCAGTCAGAGGCCTTTGAAGCCTCCCGCCTTGTAATGCCGATTAGTCATCCTGCTTGGAGGAGGTAACACCTCTGGTCGGAGCAAGCACAGTTTCTGCCAAAGGGATTGTCCCCAAATAGGTAGAAGTTGATGATGTCACCAAGTGGTTTACAGCCTTGGAGAGGGATTGTAAGATGAGGAAATGCAGCCATAATTATTGGGGCTCTCTACTCTGGGAGCTGTTCTGAGGAAAGTGCAGAGATACTCCCGACACTGAATAAGGCAGTAGCGAAGACCTATAACCTCATGAAGGCGACCCTGATTGAGGGCTTTGAACTCACCCCTGAGTACAGAATTAGGTTCAGGGAGACTCAAACCTAGTCAGGCCTAGGTAGCTTCTTGCCCTCAGTCAAAACACTAGGTGGCTGGGCGAGAGGTAACAAGGTGCAAGACTATGATAGGTTTTATAATCGGATTATAAAAGAGCATTTGTTAAGTAACAGTTTCTGAAAACTTTCATTAGTACTTGTTAAACCTAGGTCCACTTTGACGAAAAATTGGGAAAGAAGGCTGACCATTAGGTTAAGACTAACTTGTCCATAAGGTCTCGTCAGGGGGGGGAGGGGGGGATTGGGGGCAGGGGGTGAAAATAAAATAAAAGTGGACAGTCTGAAGATAAAAACTAAGTTCTCTAAAGGCCCACAAAACCTGTTCAGGAGGGTGGGCCCAGAGACAAGACAGTCCAGGAGAGGGTACCAGGGTAAACAAGCATTAAATATGCAACAGATCTCGCCTTAAGTTAAGTTGAAGCCATTTGCTTTGCTATACAATACCATTAGCAAAGCAAATGGCTTTAACGTAATAAAAGGCACTACTTATTGCATTTTAAATGCTTTTTTTGTTTTTTACTGTGACCGGTAAGCTCACTGAAGGAGGGGGTGGTTTTTAAAAAAAACATAGGATACCCAGAAACCACACAAGTATACACGGGTTGGACAGGGCAGCCCAGCAAAGAGGTCATCCTAATCCCTAGATGTTAGAACGCAGGGCCTGTGAATCTAAAGATTCATCATGGGGCAAAAGCAAAGACTGTGTGAATCAGAACAAGTAGAAATGAGTTCATAACATTATAAAACAAAGTAAATGTAAGCAGTTTGTTGCTTGAAGCTATTTCTGAATCTGGGATTCGAGCTGGGGTTAGAAGTGTTTTTTTTAAATCAATTAATTACTTTCAAAAACACTTTAGTGGCTTGATCAAGCATTCAAAAATGATCTGTATACGGAGACATTTGAACAAGAGTTTCAACATGAACTGGTGGGAAATGTTTAACAAATTCAGGAGGCGGCCATTTAAAAACGTCATTTATAAAATAGAAATGAAGATTAACATTAAAACGTGGCCTTCCTCAAATTCTGTGTAGCAAGATACTCCTTAGGCCAAGAGAAATGAAAAAAAAAAAAAAGTAAATGGCAAAGAAAGACTCTTTGATCTAAGATAAGGGCTATATTTCTAAAAGCAGTGTTGTATTACTAGCGGATATAGGGTGAATAGTCAAAAATAAATTAATTCCTTTTTTGCTTGCAGGGATGTACTGAACCTGCCCCTAAATAGAAGAAACAAATTAATTTTAGAGAAGCCAGTGCAGTTGATTTCCAAGTCAGAGCGGAATGATCTATGAACAGTTACATTTTCCACTGATTTAAAGATATCCAAGACTACAAAAACATTGAGAGATAACCAAACTTCAAGTGAAACCTTGCCTTGAAATTGAGAGGGATGATAGAGCTGGATTTCCGATGGCAGGTCCGGGAGGTAACTGACATAGGTGGGATAAAGCACCACAGTTTCAATAGAAACGCTGAAAACGCAGAGATTGATCTACACAAGCTCACTTAATCTATGCAAATCTTGAGTCAAAGTAGAAAGTCATGCCAAAACTGAACCGTTAAATTCTCACCTTGAATATCAGTAGCCCTTTGCCAAATGCATATCAGCAAGTGAAGACGCCCCAAAAAATTGAGGGGGAGGGGGCTTGGACTGTATGCTTCCCACCCCTCAAACCTTCTGTACAGAACACTAAAAATCGGAGTTACTGGAATGGCTACAGGCAGACCTCGGAAACAAAGGCCAGTAACTGCCTCTTCGTGTTCACTAGTTCGTGTCTGAAGATTCTTTAAAAATAGTTAATATATGCACTGTAGGGGGGGGGTGCACTTCTACATTCGCATCTCCAGATCTATCAGATTTAGCACCTCATTACTAGGAACTACTGATCAAGTCCTTTGAAAACTGATGAGGGGAGGACAGGCAAAACTTTACACAAGCTTCAGGTTATCATTTGAGGTGTGGTAGATCGGTTTTATTAAGGGTAAGTGATTTTCACTGGGTGGAATCAGATTTCCTGTACCATTAACTCAAACCACTATAGTGGATTGTTCCATACATTTCCTGCATCTCCTTCACTCAAAGGCCATTTAGAGCTTTCATGTTGGCCAAGTCATTGTGTGGTACATGGAAGGGAAATGATCACCTACAGTTGGCAAATAGGTGGAACTTGCATTGCTCTTTGGATGCGAGACTACATGGACATGAAAGGGTCCGAGAACTTGAAGCAAGAAATCTGGAGCTTTTTAGACTGATAACCGTTTTGCAAACCTCATTTGTAACCCTTTCCTCTCGTTTGTCCATGAAACTATTTAGTGGGTCACCACAATATAAACAGATCATTTTGGTACATCAACCACTGAGGTATTTATGGCCCGTGATACTAGCCAACAGGCAATTACTGTCACCACATTGTTTTCCTTATGCATACTGTACCTCAGTTTTGTTGTTTTCAAGCATATCAACGATTTTTCCAACAACAATCTGACATATTTCACATTGCACTGATGTTTGCTCCGGGTGATTCTCTTTCTGAAAGATTAAAAGAAAATGGCACCTTTACACCACTAAAAACAGACAGCAGCATTAACAATGTTCTTGACTGACAGCTGCTTGTGTACTATGCATTTTTTTCCAATTTAAATACACTATGACTGGGGCGCCTCAGGTAATCGATTTGAGCTATTTTCAATATCTATATGCAACCAATTAAGATAATTAGTTTTATGTCCCAAAGTTCTGTATTCAGCTTCACAGCTATCAAAGTCTATATAGACCAAACTGGACAAACAAAAAAACATCAACATAGAAAAAAAAATACCAGATCCTAAGAGACTGCAAAGATTCTCCGTTTTAGTCACCGTCCTCTTAGCCTGAATATTGGCTCATTTTCAGCTGCCAATACGTGCAAGAGGCTTCTGAATTGCACAGGACATGAAGCTTACTATGCAGCACACAGCAGGCACCAGAGGCCCACCACTGGTTACTGCACTGAGCAAAGTCTTTTTTAATTTCAATCCATAGCAAGAATAAAATCAGTAATTGAATCGTAAATTCATAACATCTAACAGCACATAAAACACATTTGCAATGCAATAGGTCTCATTTGCGAGACTGAGCTACTGGCATTGTAAATGACAAACTTTTTATCTATTTGTTGGCTTTGAAAACATTAATAAAAGGAATTGTAATTAACAATGCCAATAGCGCCACACAGCATTAAAATGTCGGATCTCCATGCAGGCACCTGAAACAGAAACCACACAATAGTAGAGCTGCTGATCTCACTGCCAACGCAACCCCTGCTATCGCGACGAGTAAACAAAACCCACACGGAACGTCAAACTCGTGGATCTCACTGCAGACACCCAAGCTCGGTTTGCTAACATGAAGAGTAAACAAAAACAAATACAATGGCGGGTTGCATATTAAACTAAGTCCTGCCGGCCATTAACAGTGGGGCGCTCGTGGAGGGAATGCAGTGTCCCGTGCCGGGGTAGACTCCATGTCCATACTGCTAGCTTTTGCCTCATTACCGCTTCTCGTTACATTTCCTATGAAACCCTCCATCCTGGTTATCAAACCCCTAAAACGAGTGTCCTGGTACCACTCCTTTCATTCGACCCTATTCAGTGCTTTGTTATCGTGTCAATGAAGCACTACAGTATATACTAAAAGCTAAGTATCGGTGGCAGGGGCATGTTAAGGAGGAAGGTATGTAGAGATGTCGCCCCTCACCCCGCAGCCAGAGTGTTTACTTTTTACATTACCAGAAAAGCATAATCTCATTTTTAGGTCTCGCACCTGCGATTCAGGGCAAAGCCCTGTCGCAGCGAGACCTATAGTCAGCGGCTGTGCTTACAAGGAGACAAGAGATGGGCCCGTGCAGCATGCCAGAATCGGATCCGGTCACGCGCTCCGATTCAGGCATGCTGTTCCCAGTCACAATGGATCAGGAGACTCGCGCACACACAGGCGCGCACACACACACACACACACACACACACACACACACACACACACACACACACGCGTGCACACACAGGCGTGCACACACAGGCGTGCACACACACAGGCGTGCGCACACACAGGCGCGCACACACACACACACACACACACACACACGCGCGCGCGCACACACACTCACCGGGCTCTTTCGGCGTGTCCCTCTCTCCCTCGGCAGCCAGCAAGTCAGTCTCAGCAACACGGGAGCCCCGTTAGCTCGCACGCAAATCTTACAGCTGGCTTCACGGGCACAGGAGCGCGGGGTAGGTTCCAGTCTGCTTCCTGTCTTTTTGCGGCCCCGCCCCAACACAAGTTGCCTGGCTTCCTGTCCAAGCCGGGCTGCGGTGGTGAGTTTTTCAATACCCAACTTGTTATTTATTTAACAGAGTGCCCATAATGCTTGTTTTTTTAGTTGCTGCTTTTACAAAGAACTGCCTACACACAGGTGTTTTCTGCCACGAAACAAAATCCACTGAGTACTCACGAAGGGCTAAGAGTACGCCCGGAAGTCTCAAATCATATTCTGGATTTCCATACATTCTTTAATAAAGCATTCTCCCTCATCAAAATGTATACATTGATGTTAACTTTAAGCATACGCCTGCGATGCGCCGAATGTTTAGAATTCGAGCCCAAAATGGAGAAACAGTGAGCTGAATGTGCAGGAAGAATATATTGCGGACATTGCAGTAGTCATCACATTTTGATTATGAGCGGATTTCAGTAGTGCTTAGAAAGTGTAGTATGAAGCACGGTAAGTATTTCAAAAGTTATTTTATAGGTATGACATGGAGGTAACATTACTTTAAACTCACGTTTTTCAGTGCAAAGATCACACCCTCGTGGGTTAATGCACCCGATTCAAAAGATTTGTAATCCTGAGCACAAATTTCAAGGAAATACCAGGGTTGTGTGCAAGCTGTGCTTGAGCCATGTCTAGGTGTTTGAAGATGTGCTACCACCACATAGCAACATAACCAGGGCTTTAAGTGGGCCAGGTCATGCCGGTGCTTAGCACCAGCATTTCTAACAAGCATTTGCAATGCAGTAGGCCTCGCATTTACACGAGTTTGACCTGTTGGCATTGTAAATGACAATGGCTTTTATTTAGGTTTCAAAAACCAAAACTTAAATAAAAGGCAGTCGTTTACAATAAAAATAGCTCAAACTCTCGCAAATGCGAGACCTATTGCATTACAAATGCTTGTTTTACTATGCGTTTGCTACGTTACCTTCAATTTAATTTCACGTTTGCTACAATGTCCCGTGATGAGATTTAATGCATCGAACAAATGGTTCCCCTTCGGTCTGCCTCTAAATGGCGGGTCCTAAAATTGTGCTATGTGCATGTACACAAGATTGGATTGAATATAGCGCTTCCCATTAAACCGGTCCCCTCACGGTGCGGACTGTTTTCCAGAGTATCACTCTGGCCAGTTTCTCACTGCAGGTCGCTCCTCTTGCCGTCAGACTGGTAGGGCGTAGCGGTGGTGATTATTAGCGTGGGGAGAGTAAGTGGAAAAGAGGAAGGGGGAGGGAAGGAGCAAAAGGGGGGGAAGACACTTGCAGAGATGCTGCGATAGAGGCAGCGGTTCAAAGAGGTGAAAGAACACGCAGGCAATGGCAGTGCCATGAAATGAATAGAGACGGGGTAGAAAGATGATGAGAAAGGCATACCCTTCTGAGGAGGGGCGGAGAAACGGGGGAGGGAGAAGGGGAGGGGAGAACTGGAGGCAGGGGAATATAAGAATGAATGACTAAGGGGGAGAAGACCGATTGAGTGATGGCAGAAAAAGGTATTAAAATATATAGAGTAAGGGCAGAGATTTTCCCGAAAGGGATTAAACGGTGCACTGAAGTGTCATTGCAATGGGACACATTTTGTGCACCTCTGGAGCAGGGCTCCTCGTGCGTGATAAGGAATATGCTACTTACCAGTATGCATCTGTTCTTGGCATAGAGGGCTGCAGAGTGGTACATTTATGAATAGATCGCCATCTGGTGTTGGGCTCGGATGATTGCACTTTGTTTTTCTTCTGGAGAAGTCTTTGTCGTCATAGGTGACTCCTCCTCTCGGTGTTAGTGCGCATGGGCATCGGCTCCATCCTTAGATTGTTTTGCCATAGTAGGGTTAGATGGAGTAGTGTAGTGTAGTACATAAAGATATGCCCATGTAAATGTATCTAAATAAGATAATGTTGGGACAGACACAGGTTTCCGGGGAGGCAGGGAGGGCATGTACCACTCTGCAGCCCTCTATGCCAAGAACAGATGCATACTGGTAAGTAGCATATTCCGTTCGAGGCATATGGGCTGCAGATGGTACATTTATGAATAGATTGTACAGCAGTTACCTCCCTAGCGGTGGTCACCAGTGTCTGTCGCAACTGTCTGAAATAGAGTTTTTAATACAGCTTGGCCCACTCTGGCTTGTTGTGCAGCCTGTACATCAACACAGTAGTGCTTTGTGAATGTATGTGGTGTAGACCAAGTTGCTGCTCTACATATGTCATCTAGGGGAATGTTCCCTAAGAATGCCATAGATGCTCCTAGTTTTCTTGTGGAATGAGCTCTAGGAGGAACAGTTAATGTTCTCTTTGCTTTAATGTAACATATTTGTATACATCTTACAATCCATCTTGCGATGCCTGCTTTAGAGATAGGATTGCCCTTATGTGTTGGGGAAAATGCTACAAATAGTTGTTTAGTTTTCCTGAAGTCTTGTGTTCTTTCTATGTAGTATGAAATGGTTCTTTTAACATCTAGTGTATGTAGAGCCCTTTCTGCCACCGTCTGTGGCTTTGGAAAGAAGACTGGTAATTCCACTGGCTGATTGATGTGGAATGCTGAAATTACTTTAGGCAAGAACTTTGGGTTTGTTCTAAGAACCACTTTATTCTGGTGTATCTGTAGGAATGGTTCTTGTATTGTTAATGCCTGTAACTCGCTTACTCTTCTGAGTGAGGTAATGGCTATAAGGAATGCCACCTTCCATGTAAGGAATTGTATTTCGCACCTATGCATAGGTTCGAAGGGTGGCCCCATTAGTCTGGTGAGTACTACGTTGAGGTTCCAGACTGGGGAAGGTGGTAATCTTGGTGGAATGACTCTAAGACCTTCCATGAATGCTTTTATCGCTGGTACTCTGAACAGTGATATGCGCTGCCTGTTTTGTAGGTATGCTGCTATAGCTGCTAGATGTACTCTGATAGATGTGTACGCTAGATTACATTGCTGTAAGTGTAACAAATAGCAAATAATCTCCCTTGTTGATACGTCTAGAGGGTTGATATTGTTATTAGTGCAGTGTATAGCAAACCTCTTCCACTTAGCTGCATAGCATGCTCTGGTGGTTGGACGTCTCGCTTGTTTAATTATTTCCATGCAATTTGGGGGGAGATCTAAGTACCCAAATTCTAGGATTTCAGGAGCCAGATCGCTAAGTTCAATTGAGTTGGATCTGGGTGCATTATCTCTCCATGGTTCTGTGTAAGGTGCATGGGTAGAATTCGTAGCTTTTGATGTGGCACTTGTGAGAGTTGCAGGAGCGTGGTGAACCACGGCTGTCTTGCCCACGTGGGTGCTACTAGTATCATGGTCATTGAATGTTGTTGCAGTTTCCTGACCACTAATGGGATTAGTGGGAGAGGGGGAAAAGCGTATGCAAATTTGTTGGACCAATTTATCCATAACGCATTGCCCTGCGACAGGTGATGTGGGTACCTGGACGCGAAGCTTTGGCATTTTGCGTTCTGATGAGTGGCAAATAGGTCTATCTCTGGTTGTCCCCATCTTTGGAAGAATGGCTGCAGTATTTGTTGGTGCAGTTCCCATTCGTGTATTTGTTCCGACTGTCTGCTTAAGATGTCTGCTATCTGGTTTTGAACTCCTGGTAGGTGTTCGGCTAACAGATAGATGTTTTGAGGAATGGCCCATCTCCAAATCTCCTGTGCTAGTCTGGATAATTGGAGAGAGTGCGTCCCCCCCTGTTTTTGAATATAATACATTGCTGTCATGTTGTCTGTTCTGATCAGGACTGCTTTGTGGATAACATGTATCTGAAAGGCTTTCAATGCTAGAAACACTGCCAGTAGTTCTAGATAGTTGATGTGCAGTGTTTTTTCCTGCACACTCCACCTTCCTTGTACTGTGTATTTGTCCATATGTGCTCCCCATCCGGTGAGCGATGCGTCTGCTGTTATTGTCACCTGTGGAATTGGCTCTAGGAACGACCGCCCCTTGGTAATGTTTGTTCTGTTCCACCACTTCAGAGAGCGGTGTGTGCGGTCGTCTACCAACACCAGATCCGTAATCTGTCCTTGAGCCTGATTCCACTGTGTCGCTAAGCATTCTTGTAGCGGACGCATTTGTAGTTTTGCATATGGTATTAGCAGTATGCAGGATGACATCATGCCTAGTAGCTGCATGAACACTCTTGCTGTTAGTGAGTGTTGTGGCTGAAATTTCTGAATGATTGTAAGCATTGCTTGGACTCTTATTGGGTTGGGGTACACTTTGGCTTTTTCTGTGTCTATGGTAGCCCCCAGATATTGTTGAACTTTGTTTGGTTGTAGGTGTGACTTTGTGTAGTTCACCGTGAACCCTAGCTGGTGTAGTAGCTGAATTGTCTTTTGTGTGTGTTGCAGACACTCCTCTTGCGACCTGGCTTTTATTAGCCAGTCGTCCAAGTATGGGAAGACATGAATTTGTTGTCTTCTTAGGTGAGCTGCTACCACTGCCAGGCATTTTGTGAACACCCTTGGTGCCGTCGTGACACCAAATGGGAGGACTTTGAACTGATAATGTTGTCCTTCTACCACAAACCTGAGGTATTTCCTGTGGGCTTTGTGAATAGGGATATGAAAGTAAGCGTCTTTTAGATCCAGTGTAGAAAGAAAGTCCCCTTTCTTCAGTAAAGGAAGTACTTGTTGGAGCGTGACCATGTGGAAATGTTCCGAATTTATGTATGCGTTGAGAGGTCTTAGGTCCAGTATTGGCCTTAGAGACCCGTCTTTTTTGGGGATTAGGAAGTATAGGGAGTATACTCCTGTTCCCTGTTGGTGCTGTGGAACCTTCTCTATGGCATGCTTTTCTAGCAGTGATATTACTTCCTGTTTTAACAGTGTCAGGTGATCTTGTTTCATTGGACGCTGTTTGGGGGGGATGTTTGGTGGGGTAGCTGTGAGTTCTAGGCAATAACCATGTTGGATAATTTGTCTTACCCACTTGTCTGATGTGATGTTTTCCCAGACAGGTAGGAACTGTGATAGGCGTCCCCCTACCGGTGTTATATGGTCTGGGGGAAGCTCTATGAAGTCACTGTTTTGGGGTTGGAGAGTTGCGGTTGTTGTTGTTTCCGCGACCTCTACCCTTGTTGTTGTTACCCCTGTATCCACCTCTAGAATTACCTCTGGGTGATGTAGGTGTAAAAGAGGTTTGCTGTTGGTTTGTACCTGTACTTTTGGATCCTCCTCTATAGGTGGATCTACGAAAGGAACCTCTTTGTGTCGGCTGCTGCAATGCTCCCATTGATTTAGCCGTTTCTGTATCCTTTTTCATTTTTTCTAGGGCCTCATCTGTCCCTGTGCCAAAAAGTGTTTTCCCATCAAAAGGTTGATTAAGTAACGAGGTTTGTACCTCTTGTTTGAATCCTGACACTCTGAGCCATGCATGTCTCCTTAGCATGATGCTTGTATTTGTCGACCTTGCCGCAGTTTCTGCCGCGTCTAGGGCGCACTTTATTGAAGTGTTAGTAATTAACTTCCCTTCTTGTATAAGTTGATCAGCTCTCTTTTGATGTTCTTTAGGGAGATGTTTGATGAGTGTTTCTAACTCATCATAATGCGCTCTGTCATACCTTGCAAGTAGTGCTTGCGTATTAGCTATGCGCCAACTGTTTGCCGCTTGAGATGCTACTCTCTTGCCAGAGGCATCTATTAGTGTCAGGAGGTGGCGCTTCTCCCGTAGATAAAGAGTTTGCTCTCTTGCGAGCGTTTGTGACCACTAGTGAGTCTAGAGGAATTTGTCCCTTAATGTATATTGGGTCTTTTGGAGCTGCCCTATATTTTTTATCAATTCTTGGGTTCAATACCCTAGCCCTCACTGGGTCTTTGAATATCTCTGATGTATGACTGAGAAGGCCTTTTAGCATTGGTAGTGTTCCTGATGTTCTTTGTGCAGTAGGTAGTGTCTCTAATAAGAAGTCCTGTACTAGAGGTTCTGTATGTAGGTCTACCTTATGAAATGTTGCTGCTCTAGTAATGAGTTGTGCAAACCCAGTATTGTCATCAGGAGGTGAAGGTTTTGAGGGATATGACTCAAGGTCGGTATCATTACCTGATCCCACATTATACTCCTCCCATGGGTCTGCCTCCTCTGGGATTGTGTCCTCATCATCCCCAGGGTGTCCCCCCTCCCCTGTGTCACTTTCTCCATCTGTTGTAGGTGTAGATGGACGTGTGGGAGGAATATCTGGCCTATTGTGAGGAATAGGCGAAGATGGTGTGTGAGGTTTGGGAGAAGGGGGAGGAGTTGTATTCGTCCCCATTGTTCTCTTCTTTGGATGAGCCTTGTCGTCCAAATGTTCATGTTTCCTCTTTTTAGGTAGCTCTGTGACTACCTTGCCAGTCTTTGGGTCAATAAACAAAGTCTTTTGTTTAGGATCCGTTCCGTGTTCCTGTGTCGGTACCGCAGTTTTCGGTTCCGAAAGGTGTCTTTTCTTTGAAATGTCCATTTGTATTTTCGGTGCCGAAGTTTTGTTCGGATCCGACTTCTTCGGTATCGAAGATGTCCCCGGTGTCGAGGGTGTTTTCGGCGCCGAAGCGTGCTTCGGTGTCGACATGGACTGCTTCGACTTCGAGCTTTCCTTGACCTGGTGCTTCGGTGTCGATGTGGTTGGTTTTTCGGAACCGGAACCACTATGATGGGGGACCGAGTGTTTCGGTTTCTGTTTCGTTGCCGGGCTCGAAGGCGGGGCGTTGGAAACTTTTTTCGGTTGTCTGACCGGGCTCGAGGGCGGGGTCGACACCGTGCGGGGTCTGTTTTTCGGTAAAGGGACGTCGTCACTCACGGTTTGTTGGACGTCGATTTCCTCGACGTCGGACTCGTCCGCTTCTGACCCCGCCTCGTCGGCCTCTTCTTCCTCCTCTTCTGGTTGCTGGTCCTCGAACAGCTCCGGGATTGCTTGTGACTGCATTCTCGATACCTCGTGTCTTCGGGCTCGACGGTTTCTAATCGTCGACTTTGACGAGAACGCTGCACAGGCCTCACAGTCCCTGGATTCGTGTTCAGGGGACAAGCAGAGGTTGCACACTTCGTGTAGGTCCTTGTGTGGGAACTTAGCACCACACGTTGGACATTTTTTGAATGGAGTCCTTTCCATGGACCCCGGGCTGGACTACGTCGAGTTTCTCGTAGTCGTCGTCCTTCGAATCGCGTCGGTATGGAGTGAAGTCGCGTTCGATAACGATACCGTCGATTTGGAAAGGAATACGCGCCGGTTATAACCTTCCTTGTTGAAGTCGGTCCGGAGCGCTTCGATCCTCATCCGAACCCGATGGCGGAAAAAAACAATCTAAGGATGGAGCCGATGCCCATGCGCACTAACACCGAGAGGAGGAGTCACCTATGACGACAAAGACTTCTCCAGAAGAAAAACAAAGTGCAATCATCCGAGCCCAACACCAGATGGCGATCTATTCATAAATGTACCATCTGCAGCCCATATGCCTCGAACCCCAAGAACGGGGGCCTTAACGAAATGAGGCGCACTGGTTCTAGATAGATGACCCAAATGACCCGTGCCCAGCCCCACAGTGCGAAGCCGCTCTTTTAAATAGGTTGCCCTGTTAAATCGTGGCGTGACAGACGGATTCTCGACATAGTAAAGGTAAAGAGAGTATAGAGCTCCGTGAGTTCCCCGGGAGGTTTCAGCTTCCCACACACATGAGGCAGCTAGTTCTGCAAGGCACAGCCCCGCAGTTTCAGCTTTCAAGCCATCAGTCTCTCCTGTCCGTGCAAGCAGGAAACAAGGAGGGACAGGAGACGTGCACGCTTACACATGACCCGCACACATGCACATGTCCCCCTGCGGCAAAGAAATAAATAGATCTAGCCAAGGCTGCAAGCAGCACATGCGCTGCGTTACTAGGCGGGACCTAAAAAGGGGGGGGAATTCAGTTAATATAAGAGTAGATTGTATACAATGAAATACATGCATGTACATTAGAAGGCGTTATACATAGTGATAAAACGTCAATATTTTATATGATCTATCATGGGCCCCAATACCTGTATACCCAACTTTTACCTTCGTAACCCTTTAAATGAATACAGGCTATACTCCAGATTAAATATATATATATATTTTTTTACCATAAAAATGGCCCTCCACATCTCAAAAGGGGCTTCATTTTGTAACCATATGCAGGAGATACAGAGCTGAGCCACTGCTGTGGCTACAAAGACCAAATGGCAAAAAATATGAGCCAGTAGCCCCTGCATCGTGTTTCCCCAATTCCTAAAAGCATTACAGATGTTGTGATCTTCATCCTGGCCCCTGTTATCGCTGAAAGGAATCTCTCAATGCGACCCACAAAGAGTCAATTTCTCACATGTATAAAAAATCTGTACTATCGGTTTCACAGCGGAAACATTTGCCAACATTTACACCACCCAATTTTAACATCTTTGTGGGGGTATGATACAAATTAAATAGAGTCTTAAAGTGCTGTGCTTTCAGTTTAGCTGACATCAAGATCTTCCCAGCTAGATCAATCCATTGTCCCACGGAGAGACCTTGCCCCCCCCCCCCCCAGACAGCTATCCCATTTGAGATTTTGCATGTCAAGATCTTACCTCCTGGTCTTAAATAAACAATTATATAACACCCCAATCTTAGCCCTGTGTCGGAGAATTTGGTTCCATCACCCTCTGCCATTTACCTAGGAATCACGAATTTGTAAAAAAAGAAAATACTACTTACCCTGTATGCATCTGTTCGTGGCATGCACAACTGTAGATTCACATGCTTTGCATAGCCTGCCATCTAGTGTGCAGTCCAGGTGTTTGCACTTTGTTTTCCTTCGAAGAAGTCTTTTCCAGTCACGTGGTAGGAGACTCTTCTTTTCGGTGATAGTGCGCTTGGACATCGACTCCATGGACATCGACTCCATTGTTATATTGTTTTCCAGCAGAGGGTAATAGAGTTAGTAATAGTTGATAAGAGAGGTGCATGCGTATGTATCCAAGTAGGATAGTACTATAACAGGTACCTTGGGAGACGGGAAGGAGCATGTGAATCTATCAGCTGTACATGCCAAGAACAGATGCATACTGGGTAATGAATAGTTTTACCTGTCGGTGTAGTTTTGCAGCTTGAAGATCTTTCTGGATTCACTATGCTGTGCATATTCCGCAATCTGGTGGTTGGGTCCGGAATCGTAGTCTCTTTGTCGTAGCCCAGGTGGGCGTCGACGTCCCACAATTTGGTGTACCTTCGGTGACGTCAGCGTGCTTCCGGCAGAAGCTACCACCCTTGGGCGCCATCTTCGGATTCTTTTTTTCGGTCTTTCTTTTCTGTGTTTGTAGTGAATCCATGGCTATGTTTGTTAATCGTTTTTTCAACGTAATTCTTTTCACGTATCTTGTAAGCTTCAACTTGCTTTCTTTTCTATGTGTTTCCACCTTCTTCTCCAGCCTCATCTTTCTGGCGGAGGCGGGTGGGTTCGCTAGTAGATTCAGAAAGATCTTCAAGCTGCAAAACTACACCGACAGGTAAGAAACTATTAGTTTTGCAGCGTGAATCTTTCTGGATTCACTATGCTGTGCATAGATTTTGTAGCGGTTTTCGTTACTTTTATGGCGGTTGGGTGGAAGATGAGCGTTGGTTGTTGAATATACACCTTTTGTCCTACTTGTGCTTCTTTGTTCATTTGTACATACACGCAATAGTGCTTAGTGAACGTGTGCACTGAAGCCCATGTTGCAGTCAGGCATATGTCCTGAATTGGTGTGTTGGCCAGAAAAGCAATTGTTGCTCCTTTCTGGGCCTGTGCCCCTCCTGTTAGCTCCTGGCCTGCTTGTTTGTGGCAGAATTGTATTGTCTGTGCGATCCATCGAGCTATGGTGTTTTTAGTCACTGGTTTGCCCATCTAACTGTTTGCGAAGGATACGAAGAACTGTTTTGTTTTCCTGTGTCCCTTCGTCCTTTCAATGTAGTGCATCACAGCCCTTCTTGTGTCTAGAGTGTGGAGCGACCTCTCAGCGTTTGTAGTGGGGTTTTGGAAGAAGCTAGGGATCTGAATACTCTGATTCATGTGGAACCTTGACACCACCTTTGGCATGAAGTGTGGGTCTGTTATCATGACCCTGTCACTCTGTATCTGGATGTAGGGTTCCTGCAGTGTGAGTGCCTGCAGTTCGCTCACCCTTCGTAGCGAGGTGATTGCTACCAAAAAGGCCGTTTTCATTGTTAGCATTTGCAGTGATGCTTTGTGGATGGGTTCGAAAGGTGCTTTCATGAGCTCCGTCAGTACCACATTTAGGTTCCATGCCGGTGGCGGCATTCTCTTTGGTGGCGCTATTCTTTTAGCCCCTTCCAGGAATCTTTTTACGACTTGGGATGTAAAGAAGCTTCTCCCCGTTTCTCCTAGTGTATGCCACATCGCTGCCAGGTGCACCCTCAGCGAGGATGAGCTTAGCTTTAATTAGGTGTGTGAGGTACCTTAGCACCGTAGATTCCCTGGTCAGTTTTCTATGGAGTTTTCTTGCAACACCATTGAGTGAATCTTTTCAATTTTTCCCCATAGCACTTGCGTGTGCTGGGCCTTCTTGCCTCTTGCAGCACCAGCAGGGTGCTCTCTGGTAGTTTTAGATGTGCGAACTCCAAGTCCTCAGGAGCCAGGCTGAGAGGTTGAGGCTCTCCGGCTCTGGGTGTAGAACTTCTCAGTTTTCCATGGAGAGTAGGTCTCTTTTTGAGAACTTGAAGGGGGGGCCCTGCGTCATATCCATTAACTGAGTACCAGGTCTGCCTGGCCCATTGTGGTACCACCAGGATGAGAGTCATGTTGCTAGTCATGCATTTGTTGAGAACCCTGGGGATCAGTGGTATCGGGGGAAAAACTTAGGCAAATGTTTTTGACCAGCTTATCCATAGGGCATTCCCCTGTGATAGTGCCTCTGGTTGCCTGGATGCAAAGTATTGGCATTTTGCATTCCGGCGTGTTGCAAACAGGTCTATTGTTGGTGTGCCCCATCTCCTGAAAAGTCTCGGTTTCCTGAATATTGAGTTCCCACTCGTGGGACGCTGAAGTCTGCCTGCTGAGCCTATCCGCTTCTACATTGTCCTTCCCTGGCAGGTGTATGGCTAGCAGGTCTATTTTTAGTGGTATAGCCCATCTCCAGATTTCCTGTGCCAAGCTTGACAGAGGGAATGATTGAGTTCCCCCCAGTTTGTTTATGTAAAACATCGTTGTGGTGTTGTCTGTTTGTATTAGCACCTTCTGGTTGTACAGGTGTTTCTGAAAGGCCTTGAGGGCTAGCAACACGGTTTTCAATTCCAGGTAATTGATGTGTCTGACTGCATCTGTAGGGCTCCACAGACCCCTCACTTTAAGCCTGTTCATGTGTGCGCCCCATCCCTTCTGGGATGCGTCTGTGGTGATGGTCACTGTTGGGTCCGGTGGTGTTCGAGGTTTCCCTACTGTTATTCTTTCCTTGGTCCACCACCTTATTTCTTCCTGCACCCTGTGCGTTACAACCACTAGATCCTCCTAACTTCCTGTAGCTTGTGACCATTGCTGTTGCAGCCACTCTTGGAGTGGTCTCATTTTTAGGCGTACATTGGGGACATTGCATGACGCCATCATCCCCAAGATCTTGCTCACAGTCCTCACTGTCAGAGCTCGCCCCTTCTGGTAGTGACGTTTCTCCCTCAGTAGGCTGAGTTCTCTTTTCGCTGGGTAACACCCTGCATTGGACGGTGTCGATTTGAGCTCCCAGGAAGATTTTCACTTGATCTGGTTCCATCGAGCATTTTCCCCAGTGTATGGAGAATCCCAGGCTTGCTATCGTTCTTGTGACCTGTTCTGCATGTCTTGTAAGAGCTTGCCTTCACGAGCCAGTCGAGGTAGGGGTACACGTGTATCCCCTTTCTTCTTAGATGTGCGGCCACTGCCGCGAGGCATTTGGTGAACACAGTTGGTGCGGACTTTAGGCCGAATGCCAGGGTCGTGAATTGGTAGTGATCCTTGTTCACTGTGAATCTTAGCATGTGCTTGTGCTGCCTGTTCATGGGGATGTGCAGGTACGCATCTTTGAGGTCTATGGTGGACAAGAAGTCCCCGGCCTTTATCTGCGGGATGACCTCTTGTAGGGACGTCATCTTGAATTTGAGTCTTTACGTATTTGTTTAGGAACCGTAGGTCCAGGATGGGTCTTAGACTTTCGTCCACTTTTGGCACCAGGAAGTAGTTTGAGTACACTCCCTTGTTCCGTTCTTTGAATGGAACCTGTTCGATGGCCGCTTTGAGGAGGAGTTCTTGAACTTCCTCTTGGAGTAATCGCAGCTCTCTTCCCGAGTGCTCTTTTCTTTGCCTCGGTTTGGTGGTCTCCTTTCCAACTCTATGCAGTATCCGAACTGCATAATGTTGAGTATCCACGTCTTATTTTTCTCCACTCCTGGAGAAACAATAGTTCTCGTTGCCGAGACCTAAAAATCTCAATCTTCCTCCTACTGGCGTCCCATGTTCCTTTGTGTCTTGTCCGTGTAGCACTCTCCTCTTTGTTTTCCCGTGCTCCTCCCCCGGAGGATTCGAGTGGAAGAGCACCTTTTTCCGTGTGAAGTCACTTAAAGGGGGGTTGTTCACCGCCTCTCCTTCTCTGGCCCCGTCCATTTCCTCTTGAGCGAAAGGACTGGCCCCTGCTCTGGTAGTTCCAGTTTTGCCTCTGCTGGCCCTGGTGACTTTGGTTGTCACTCTGTTGTCCCTGGTGGAATGCCTGGTGTGATTGCCCTTGCTGGTTTCCACCCCTGCCGTTCGGCCTCCATGTAGGAGTGCCCCTTCTCATTCCCCTGAATTGCAGGGCCCCCATGGACCTTGCCGTCTCGTTGTCCTTCAGTTGTGTGAGCTTCTCATCAACTGGGGCTCCAACAGTGTTTCACCGTTGAAGGGTGTGTTCAGGATGTTGTTCTGAACCTCAGCATTGAAGCCGGAGATCCTGAGCCAGGCTTGCCTTCTCTCTGTGATGCCTATAGCCATCAGTCTGCTGGATATTTCTGCCCCATCCAATGCTGTCTTCAGGCACTAGTTAGCAATGCTTTTCCCCCAAGGTGTGATGCCCTCTCACGGTATCGTTCCGGGAGGTGCTTGAGCAATTGGCCCATCTCATCCCAATGCTGGTATTGAGGTCTATTTAGGAGGGCGTTGGAGTTCGCCATACGCCAGTGCGTTGCGGCGTTCCTCTATTTTCCTGCCAGTTAGATCCATCCTCCTGCTTTCCTTGTCAGGTGGAGGTCCAGATGTTGGGACGTTTGCCCTTTTTCTGGCTGTTGCAGCGATTGAGTCTGCTGTGACGGATCCCTTGATGTAAGCTGGGTCCTGGGAGGAGAATTTGTATTTCTTCTCCGTCCTCTGCGTTCCTGATCTGCATGTAGCTGGGTCCTTGAAGGCTTCCTTCCCCTGTTCTGTGATACTCTTTAGCATGGGCAAGAACTGGCTTCTTGTCTGCGTGGGAGCAATGTCTCCAGCAGGAAATCTGCTTTTGGCTTCTCTTCCAGCTTAACTCCATAAGCTGCTGCCGCCTTCCTGACCACCTCATTGTATGCCCCAATGTCATCCGGTGGCGAAGGCCTCGAGGGGTATGTCTCCACAGCCTCCTCCGGGTTTTCGGCCTCGATGTCCTGCCATTCCTGATCTTGGGCCGTCGAGGAACCTGAGCCGTAGCTTGACTGCTGCTCCCCGTAAGCCCCCCTTCTGTGTAGTAGAGGTCTTCTTACTCTTCGTGCTCCGAGGGGTCCGGAGTTTTCGGCGTCTCTTGGACATCGAACTCGTGCTCCTGTACCTCAGCGACTGCTTCGAGGGGATCCTGTAACTTATCTTTTCATCGAAGTCCTTCTTTCTCTGAAGGATGTTCTCCATTTCGGCCTCGAGCCTTCTTTTCTTTCTCTGCATCTCTGCGGCCTGCTTGTCGTCGAGCGTTTCGGCGGCGGCGACGAAACTGTCTTCAGCTCCTTTTCCTTCGAAGTCGAAGACCCTTTTTTGGGGGCTTGCTTCGATGACCTTTGCTTTTGGCTGATCGGCCTCCGGGAGTCCTTCTCGAAGGATCCGCTGGGCTCTTTTTCGGAGGATGCAGCTTTGGTAGTCGAAGTTTTCGGCGCCGGTGCTCCTTTCGAGGCTCTGGGCTCTGACTTTCGAGTGTCTGCCTCTGGCTTTCGAGACCCTGTGGGGGTTTTCCGGGTCGTAGACTCTGCTACCTTGTCAGGAGTTTTCTTATCGGTCTCTGCGACCGTGAAGTCATCTGGACCTTCGGCGATGTTGTTCTAGTCGTCGGTGGAGAGGCCCAGTTCGTAAAGCGTCGGGGCCTGGCCCTTGCCCTGCATCGTGTGGTGAGCTGTCCTCTGTCTCTCGAACTCGGAGTGTCTTCGGCTTGAAGACGGAGCAGGCGTTGTAGTCTCTGCTCTCGTAGTCGATTGGCAGGCAGAGGTTGCAGACCGGGTGCTGGTCCTTCTGCGCGAACTTGTGGTGGCAGTTTTTGCAGAATTTAAAGGGTGTCTTGTACATCCCTGTGCTCAGGGGCCCCCCTGTGTGCGCATTCCTCCAAGGACGTCGAAGATCTCGAAGTTCTTTCCTTTTAGTCGTCTCTTCTCTGATGGTCCTCTTCTCCCGATCCTCAGGTCTTTACCGTCGAAGAGTTGCTGTATTTCCTCCTCCAAAACTTCTGGAGCTTCACGCGACGATCCAGACCCAACGGCGGAAAAAAAGAATCTGAAGACGGCGCCCAAGGGTGGTAGCTTCTGCCGGAAGCACGCCGACGTCACTGAAGGTACACCAAATGGTGGGACGTCGACGCCCACCTGGGCTACGACAAAAAAGACTATGATACCGGACCCAACCACCAGATTGCGGAATATGCACGCAATAGTGAATCCAGAAAGATTCACGCTGCAAAAGTAGCATTTTCCGTTCGAGGCATGGGAGCTGTAGATCACATGCTTTGCATAGACTATACAGCAGTCATCTCCCAAAGCGGTAGCTAACCTGTAGCTGTTGCAGTTCAAAAGTGTACACAGAACTGCTTGCCCTACATTAGCTTGTTGTCTTGCTAACAGACACAATTGTGTTTCGTGAATGTGTGAGGTGTAGACCATGTTGAAATTTTGCAGATATCCACTATGGGCATGTTTCTTAAGAAAGCCATAGAAGCCCCTATTTTGTGAGTGGAATGCGGTCTAGGGGGAATTGGTAAAGTTATTTTTGCATAACATGTCAGAATACATTTGACTATCCACCATGCAATGCCAGATTTAGTAATGATTGCCTTTGTGAGGTGGCGCAAATGCGACAAAGACGTTTTGTTTTACGAAAAGGTATTGCCCTTTCTATGCAAGGAAGTAATGCTAGTTTTACATGCAAGGTGTGCAGGGCCTGTTCTGCCACAGAATTTGGTGAGGAAAGAACACAGACAACTCAGATTGGTTGATGTGGAAGGCAGAAACTACTTTAGGTAGAAATTTGGGGTTGGTACGAAGGATCACTTTATTTTGATGTACTTGTAAAAATGGTTCTTCAATGGTTAAAGCCTGAAGCTCATCCACTCTCCTCAAGGATGTAATAGCAATGAGGAAAGCCACTTTCCAAGGGAGAAATTATAGTTCAAATATATGCAATGGTTCGAAGGGTGGACCCATTAGCCTGGTTAGGACGATATTAAAATTCCACACTGGAGCAGATGGAAGTCTTGAAGGAATAACTGAGTCCTACCATAAAAAAAACCTTAACAGGTACTCTGGACAAGGACATATGCTGTCTATTTTGATGGTAAGCAGCAAGATGTAAGAGTATAGATAAACGCTAAATTAGACTGTTGTGAATGCAGTAAATAAATGATATTTTGAACTTAAGCATCAAGCGGGTTGATAGGATTGTTATTAGAAAAAATAACAAACTGCTTCCATTTAGCATCATAGCAAGCTCTTGTAGTAGGTCTTCTAGCTTCTGTAATAATATTCATACAGTCTGGCAGGAGATTTAGATAGCCAAACTCCAGGAATTCAGGTGCCAGATCGCTAGGTGGAGATGTCTGGGATCTGGGCATCTTAGCTCTCCACGGCTCTGCGTGAGGTTGTATGCAAGATGTAGTTTTTGATGAGGAACTACTGAAAGCTTCAATAGGGTGGTGAACCAGGGTTGACGGGCCCATGTGGGATCTACTAGGATTAGAGTAAGGGAAGTTTGCCTGAGCTTCTGAACCACTAGTGGAATGAGTGGGAGAGATGGAAAAGCGTAGGCAAATATTCCCGACCAGTTCACCCATAGCGCATTGCCTTTGGACAATGGGTGTGGATACCTGCATGCAAAGCTTGGGCATTTTGTGTTTAAGTGTGTGGCGAACAGGTCTATGTCCGGGAAGCCCTGCATCCGAAGAACGGGAGGAGAACTGGACGGTGGAGTTGCCACTTGTGGATCTGGTGTCTGTCGACAGACTAGATCTGCTACTGGTCTACTCCTGGAAGATGCTCTGCTAGGAGACATTTTGTGACGTATGGCCCACCTCCCAATGGTCTGTGCTAGCTGTGAAAGCTGGAGTGTGTTCTCCCCTGTTTCTGTATGTAGTACATTGCTATCATGTGGACTACGTATCAGGACAGCTTTGCTAACTAGATTAACTTGAAAGGCTTTGGAGTGCTAGAAAAAAAAAATAATCGCTAGAAGCTCTAGATAATTTATGTGAAGCTGCTTTTGCTGCAGACTCCACATGCCCAGAGTTGCAGTTTGGAGAGTAGCTCCACAACCAGTGAGTGATGCGTCTGCTATTAGCACGGTCAGTGGAAACGGTTCTATGAAGGCCCACCCTTTGGAAAGGTTTCGTGGATTCCACAACTGCAGAGAGCGAGGAGTGCAGCCGTCCACCAACACTAGATCTGATAACTGACCCAGAGACTGGTTCAACTGACGTGCTAAGCATTCTTGAAGGGGACGCATTTGAAGTCTTGTGTAAGGAACTATTAGGATACAAGACAAACCATCTCTAGTAATTGCAGGAACACTCGAGCTGGCAATGCGCGTTTAGGTTGGAACGGACAGATTAGAGTCTGTATGTTGCGGATCCTGGCCGGATTGGGGCGAGTCAGAACCTGGTGTATTTAGAGCGCCTCCCAAGTACACTTGTGTGTTGGGAGAGTTGGTGATGGGACTTGGACAGATTTACTGTGAATCCAGGATCATGAAGCGGCTGCACTGTTTTGGGAGTGTCTTAGACAGCAGTGTTAAGAACTAGCGTTTATGAGCCAGTTGTCCAAGTATGGGAAGACGTGAATGTGTTGTCTTCGTAGATTAGCTGCGACTACTGCCAGGCATTTGGTGAATATCTTGGGTGCGGTAGTGACTCCAAACTGGAGCACTTGGAATCGATAATGTTGGCCCGCTATCATAAACCTGAGGTATTTGCGGTGAGCGGGTGTATTGGGGTGTGGAAGTAGGTCCCGAGTGAACAGAAAGTCAACTTGCTGAAGGAGCGGGCGAACAAGGTGTGTCACCATATGAAAGTGATCCGATGGAATGTATTGAATCAGATCTGAGGTCTAGTATAGGCATGAGACATGTCTTTCTTGGGAAAGAAGAAGTACAGGGAGTATACACCGTCCCCTTGTTATTGTAATGGGACTGGTTGTATAGCACCTTTTTCCAACAGAAAGAACTTCTTGTTTGAGGAGGTGGAGATGTTCTTGTGACATCACATGGGATCTTGGAGGAATATTTGGAGGTGTGTCTAAGTTAGAGGCAGTAACCAAATTGGATAATTTGTAGAACCCATCTGTCTGATGCGATTGTATTCGACGGGTAGAAATTGGGAGACACATCCGACAGGAGTGGAACGATCAGGGGTAGCGGAAGGAAGTCACCGTTTGGTGTTTGCAGGGGAAGTGAGTGTTGAGTTGCCTCTTCCCTTACCGTAGTTACTTGTAAAGAATCCTCTTTACGAGTGTGGTTGATTGTTGCCATTGTTAGAGAAGGGATTTTCTGGTGAAATGTTTTGAGCCACCCTTGTAAAAGGAGCGACAAAAGGATCCCCTATATGAAGGTAATTGCAAAGCCTTCATGGACTTGGCAACAGTGTCTATTTTCTCTAAGGTGGTATCCACTGTTGGGCCGAAGGTGTTATTTATCGAACAGTAGTTAAGATTAGAGGCTTGGACCTCCAGTTTGAACCCTGATATTCTTAGTCAAGCATGCCTGCATAGCAGTGCGCTGGTGTTAACTGCAGGGCTGCTGTGTCTGCTGCGTCTAATAGAGGTATTGGTGATTAATTCACCCTCCTGAATGAGGTCATTGGCCCTTGTTTTGTGCTCGTAGGGCAGAAACTGCCTTAATTTTTCTAGCTTATCGTAATGAGCTCTGTCATGAGCTAATACAGCTAGTGCATTTGCAATTCGCAATGGTTGGCTGCTGGCGATGCTACTTTTGCAGAAGCCTTAGATCAATTTTGACTATCAGGAGGAGGGGCCTCACCTGTGGATTGAGAATTTGGTCTTTTGCAAGCATTGGAAACTACAAAGGAGTCTAATGGAAGCAGACTCTTGATGTAAGTGGGGTCAGTATGTGCTGGCATGTTCTTACTAGAGCCTGGGCGTAATGATTCTTGCCTGCACCGGGTCATTGCTTAAGCATTCCCTTGAGCATAGTTAATGCTGGAGTACATCTGAGAGGAACTTCAGGCTGTGAACAAGAAATCCTCCTCAAGAGCCTCCTTGAGCAATTCAACCCCATGGTAATAAGCAGCCCTATTAAGTAGCTCTATATACCCTATGTTGTCAGTGTGATGTGGGTTTGGAAGGGTATAGATTCGGATCATTGTCAGCGTTCGGAGTCATAGTTTTCCCATGAATTATTAATGTCCTGTGGCCTATCTTCATCCCAATCCCCCCTCATCTTGTGGATCAGGTGATCGATGTTGTGGGTGTGAAGCAAATTTGGTTCAGTGGGTGAAGGAGTTGCAATGTAAGAAGGGTTATTACCCACATTCTTGCGCTTTAAAGAAACGTGGTAGTCCTCCCAATGGCCCATTTCTCTTTTCTGGTAGTATAGGGTGAATATGGCCAGTAGGTAAGATTTCCCGACGTCAAAAGACACCCCTGCGCCCAAGTGTGGCGTCTTGAAACTTTAAAATATTCATCTAAAATCAGCCGAACGAATTCAGATTTACTCACCTGTTATCAGGAGAGAACCCAGTGCTGCATCAGTTAGCTCAGCACTGACCCTGAAAAGTGTATGGAGAATCCCAGGCTTGCTAGCGTTCTTGTGACCGGTTCTGCATGATCTTTGCATGTCCTGTAAGAGCTTGCCTTTACGAGCCAGTCGAGGTAGGGGTACACGTGTATCCCCTTTCTTCTTAGATGTGCGGCCACTGCTGCGAGGCATTTGGTGAACACCCTTGGTGCGGACTTTAGGCCGAACGCCAGGGTCGTGAATTGGTAGTGATCCTGGTTTACTGTGAACCTTAGCATGTGCTTGTGCTGCCTGTTCATGGGGATGTGCAGGTACGCATCTTTGAGGTCTGTTGTAGACAGGAAATCCCCTGCTTTTATTTGTGGGATGACCTCTTGTAGGGACGTCATTTTGAATTTTGACGTATTTGTTCAGGAACCGTAGGTCCAGGATGGGTCTTAGACTTTCGTCCACTTTTGGCACTAGGAAGTAGTTGGAGTACACTCCCTTGTTCAGTTCTTTGAAAGGAACTCGTTCGATGGCCGCTTTGAGGAGCAGTTCTTGGGCTTCCTCTTGCAGTAGTTGCAGCTCTTTTCCAGAGTGCTGTCTTTTCTTTGGTTCTCCGTTTGGTGGCCTCTTTTCTAATTCTATGCAGTATCCGTACTGCATGATATTGAGTATCCACTTGTCTGTTATTTTGCTCCACTCCTGGAGAAAAAATCTTAATCTTCCTCCTACCGGTGTTACATGTTCCTTTGTGTCTTGTCCGTGTAGCCCTCTCCTCTTTGCTTTCCCGTGCTCCTCCCCCGGAGAGTTTGGGTGGTGGGGCACCCTTCTCTCGTCTGAAGTCACTTAGAGGGGGGTTGTTCACTGCCTCTCCTTTGGCCTCGTCCATTTCCTCTTGACCGAAAGGACTGGCCCCTGCTTTGGTAGTTCCAGCCTTGCCTCTGCTGGCCCTGGTGGCCCTGGTTGTCTGTTGCCCCTGGTGGAAACTTTGGTGAGAATCTCATCGCTGATTTCCACCTCTGCCGTTCGGCCTCCGCGTAGGAGTGCCCCTTCTCATCCCTCTGAACTGCAGGGCCCCCCATGGACCTTGCCGTCTTGTTGTCTTTCTTCAGTTGGGTGAGCTTATCATCAACTGGGGCTCCGAACAGTGTTTCACCGTTGAAGGGTGTGTTCAGGATGTTGTTCTGAACCTCAGCCTTGAACCCTGAGATCCTGAGCCAGGCTTGCCTTCTTTCTGTGATGCCTATAGCCATCAGTCTTGCTGGATGTTTCCGCCCCATCCAAGGCTGTCTTCAGGCACGAATTGGAGATGCTCTTCCCCTCTTCCACAAGGTGTGATGCCCTCTCACGGTATTGTTCCGGAAGGTGCTTGAGCAACTGTCGCATCTCCTCCCAGTGCTGGTATTGATGCCTATTCAGGAGGGCGTTGGAATTCGCCATCCGCCAGTGCGTTGCGGCGTTCCTCTCAATCTTCCTGCCAGTTCGATCCATCCTCCTGCTTTCCTGGTCAGGTGGGGGTCCAGACGTTGTTGGGACGTTTGCCCTTTTTCTGGCTGTTGCAGCGATTATAGAATCTGCTGTGACGGATCCCTTGATGTAAGCTGGGTCTTGGGAGGAGAACGAATAGTTTTCTTACCCGTCGGTGTAGTTTTGCAGCTTGAAGATCTTTCTGGATTCACTATGCTGTGCATTATTCCGCGGTCTTGTGGTTGGGTCCGGATTCGTAGTCTTTTCTTCTTTGTTTTTTTTTTTCTTAGCCCAGGTGGGCGTCGGCGTCACACCCCCTTGGGTGTATTTCCGGTGACGTCGGCATGCTTCCTGCGGAAGCTCCCACTCTTGGGCGCCATCTTCGGGTTCTTTTTTTCAGTGTTTCTTTCGTTTCCGAAGTAATGGCAATGTTCTATTTAGTTGGTATTTTACCGCTTTGTACCTTTAAAGTCCTTTCTTTAGTTAACTACCTCTTCTCTCTCCAGCCTCATCTTTCTGGCGGAGGTGGGTGGGTTCGCTAGTGAATCCAGAAAGATCTTCAAGCTGCAAAACTACACCGACAGGTAAGAAAACTATTCGTTTTGCAGCGTGAATCTTTCTGGATTCACTATGCTGTGCATAGATTTTGTAGCGGTTTCTCATCTCTGTGGCGGCTGGGTGGAAGATGAGCGTTGGGTGTTGAATATGTGCTGTAGCACCTTCTGTCCAACTTGAGCTTCCTTGTTAATTTGTATGTCCACACAGTAGTGCTTCGTGAACGTGTGCACCGAAGCCCATGTTGCCGCCAGGCATATGTCCTCTATGGGTGTGTTAGCCAGGAAGGCTATTGTAGCGCCCTTCTTCCTGGTGGAGTGGGCATGTGTCCCCTCTGCCAGTTCTTGTCCTGCACGCTTGTGGCAGAGTTGAATTGTCTGTGCGATCCATCGTGCAATGGTCTTTTTGGTTACTGCTTTCCCCATGAAGCAGTTTGCGAATGACACAAAAAACTGTTTTGTTTTCCTGTGTCCTTTTGTCCTTTCAATGTAGTGCATGACTGCCCTTCTGGCGTCCAGGGTGTGCAGAGCTCGCTCTGCGCTAGTTGTTGGTTTTTGGAAAAAACTCGGTATCTGTATAGACTGGTTCATGTGAAATTTGGATACCACCTTCGGCATGAAGTGTGGGTCAGTCCTCATCACAACTCCATCATTGTGTATTTGTATGTAGGGTTCTTGTAGCGTCAGCGCTTGAAGCTCGCTTACTCTGCGTAAGGACGTTATTGCAACCAGGAAGGCTGTTTTCATAGTTAGCATCTTTAGGGAGGCCTTGTGAAGTGGTTCAAAGGGCTCTTTCATGAGTTCCGTTAGGACTGTGTTCAAGTTCCATGCAGGTGGCGGCACCCGCTTGGGTGGTGCGATCCTTTTTGCTCCTTCTAGGAATCTCTTCACCACCTGTGATGTGAGGAAGCTCCTGCACGTTTCTCCCCTTGTGTAGGCGACTATCGCTGCCAAGTGAACTCTTAACGAGGATGGGCTAAGGTTCTTCTCCAGCAAGTGTGTCAGGTACCTTAGCACTGTGGAGTCCCTCTTCATTTTATTGTTGAGTCTTTCCTGTCTGCAACATATTGTGAATCTTTACCATTTCGCAATGTAGCACTTCCGAGTGCTGGGCCTTCGTGCCTCCCGAAGTACCCTCAGGGTGCTTTCTGGTAGTCTCAAATGTGCAAACTATGTCCTCAGGAGCCACGCTACTAGGCTCATGCTCTCTGGATGTAGTACCTCTGTTCTGCATGGAGAGTAGGTCTTTCCTCCTGCTGAATCTGTGGGGTGCACACTGTCATCTCCATGATCTGCGAGTACCATGTCTGCCTCGCCCACTGTGGTGCGACCAGTATCAGTGTCATGTTGCTCGCTCTGCACTTGCTCAGCACTCTGTGCATCAGTGGTATCGGGGGAAAGGCGTAAGCAAATGTCCTTGACCAATCTATCCATAGGGCATTCCCCAGGGACCCCTCCTCGGGCTGCCTGGATGCGAAGTTTTGGCATTTTGCATTCTGGCGTGTGGCAAACAGGTCCACCGATGGTGTCCCCCATCTGTCGAACAGGTACCTTGTCTCCTGAGCATTGAGCTCCCACTCGTGGGATGCCGATGTCTGCCTGCTGAGCCAATCGGCTTGTATGTTGTCCTTCCCTGGTAGGTGTATGGCTAGCAGGTCTATCTTGAGAGGGATGGCCCATCTCCATATCTCCTGCGCCAGCGTTGAAAGCGGGGCTGACTGTGTGCCCCCTTGCTTGTTGATGTAGAACATCGCAGTGGTGTTGTCTGTTTGTATCAATACCTTGTGTTTGTACAGTCTTGTTTGAAAGGCTTTCAGCGCAAGGAAGATTGTCTTCAGTTCTAGGTAATTGATGTGCTTTGCCGCATCTGTTGGCGTCCACAGCCCTCACCTTGAGCTCCTCCATGTGAGCACCCCATCCCTTCAGGGATGCGTCTGTGGTGATGGTCACTGTTGGCGTTGGGGGCGTTAGAGGCTTTCCCTTTGTTATGTTCTCCATGGTCCACCATGCCATCTTCTTCTGCACTGCGTGCGTTACAACCACTAGATCCTCCCAACCGCCTGTAGCTTGTGACCATTGCTCCTGTAGCCATTCTTGAATGGGTCTCATGTGGAGTCGTACATTTGGTACCAGGTGGATGCATGATGCCATCATGCCCATGATCTTGCTCGCAGTCCGAGCTTGTCCCTTCCGGTAGAGGAGAGTTTCCTTCACCAGCGCCCTCGCCCTCTTCTCGCTGGGGAACACCTTGCCCTGTAAGGTGTTGATCTGTGCTCCCAGGAAGATCTTGACCAGTTCCGGCTCCATTGACGATTTCTTCCAATGGATGGAGAACCCCAGGCTTATGAGCGTGCTCGTCACTGTATGTGCGTGCTGCTTGCATTTCTGGTATGAGTTTGCTTTCACCAGCCAGTCGTCCAGGTAAGGGTATACGTGTATTCCTTGCCTTCGTAGGTGCGCTGCGACTGCTGCGAGGCACTTTGTGAAAACTCTTGGTGCTGATATTAGTCCGAAGGCCAGTGTCGTGAACTGGTAGTGGCTTTCTCCAATGGTGAACCTGAGCATGTGTTTGTGCTTTCTGTTCATTGGGATGTGCAGGTAGGCGTCTTTGAGGTCTATTGTGACCATGAAGTCCCCGGTCTGCAATTGTGGGAGCACCTCTTGCAGGGAGGTCATTTTGAATTTTTGCGTTCTTATGAATTTGTTCAGGAGCCGTAAGTCCAGAATGGGTCTCATTGTCTCGTCTACCTTTGGTACCAGGAAGTACGTTGAGTATATTCCTGTGTTTCTTTCCTTGAAGGGTACCCGTTCTATGGCCTCCTTCCGCAGGAGTTCCTTTGCCTCCTCCTGAAGACACTGCAGCTGCTTGCTAGTGTTTTTCTTTTTGGTTTTCTGCTTGTTGGCCTCCCCTCCAACTCTATGCAGTATCCGAATTGGATAATGTTGAGGATCCATTTGTCTGATGCGATTTCTCTCCACTCTGAGGTAAAATCTTAATCTCCCTCCCACTGGTGTCATGTGGTCGTAGGTGTCTAGTTTGTCTTGACCCATCTGTACGTGCTGCCCCCTGGGATCTTTTTTGTGGGCGGGCACACAAAGTTTTTTGAAGTCACTTAGAGGCGGGCTGCTGCCCCCCTCTTCTATTTTGTCCCCGTCCATTTCTCCCTCGAAAGGACTGGCCTCTTGTTGGTACTGCCAGGACTGCTTCTGCTGACCATGCTGAGCCTGCGAGTCTGCCTGGTGCGTTTGCTGGAAAGCCTGGTGTGATGTACCTGGCTGGTTTCCGCCTCTCCCGCCGGGCCTCCGTGACGGGGTGCCCCTCTTGTTCCCTCTGAACTGCAATGCTCCCATGGATCTTGCGGTTTTGTTATCTTTTTTCAGTTGACTGAGCGTTTCATCAACTGTTCCGAAAAGCGTGTTGCCGTTGAACGGTGTGTTCAGGATGCTGTGTTGCACCTCCGGTTTGAAACCTGAGATCCTGAGCCAGGCGTGCCTCCTTTCCGTGACACCCATCATGAGCCTGCTGGCGGTGTGTGCCCCATCCAGGGCTGTCTTAAGGCAAGAGTTTGCCACGTTTTTCCCCCTCTTCAACCAGCTTTTCGGCCTTCTGCCTGGCATCCTGGGGCAGGTCCTTCAACTGCCCCAGCCCCTCCATGATCTGGTACATGTGCCTGTTTATCAGGGCGTTGGAATTAGCCATGCGCCAGTGGGTCGCGGCATTCTGTTCGATCCTTCTGCCCACCAGATCCATCCTTTTGCTCTCCTTATCCAGTGGCGTGCCCGAGGTAGTGGGTACGTTAGCCCTCCTTGCTGTGGCCGTGATAATGGAGTCTGCGGAGACCGTGCCCTGAATGTAGGCCGGGTCCTTTGTGGAATGTTTGTACTTCTCAGTTCTGGGAGTTACTGCCTTGCATGTTGCGGGCTCCCGGAATGCTTCCTTCTCCTGAGCCAAGACGCTTTCGAGCATTGGAAGGAATTGGCTCCTCGTTTGTGTTGGGAGCAATGTTTCTAGAAGGAAGTCTTTCTGCTTCTCTTCGTCGAGCTTGAGCTTGAAAGCTGCTGCGGCAGATTGTATCACCGAGTTGTAGGCCCCGATGTCGTCCGGCGGCGAGGGCCGAGGGGTAAGTGTCGACCACCTCCTCCGGGCTGTCTGTGTCGACATCTATGTAATCTACCTCCTGTAGGTCAGAGGGTGCCGACTGTGTCCATCCTGCTTTCCTCTTCCTCCCCATTATTATTATTATTATTATTATTATTATTATTATTATTATTTATTTTTGTAGAGCGCATAGTCACCATAAGGTATCCCAGGGCTAGGCACCCTATCTCTTTGGTTTGGGCCAGTTCAGGACGGTTAAAAAAGGAAAGGGGGGGGCAGGGGGTCAATGTTTAGAGTGGGCGTGAATCATTGGGGAAAAAAAGATTAGTTTTAAGCCGCTTCCTGAAGTGAAGATACCGTGTTTCTAGTCTCAGGTCGCGGGGGAGCGAGTTCCAAAGACGTGCGGTTTGGACTGAAAAGCGTCTTCCGCCTGAGCGGGTTTTCTTAAATCTGGGGGTGGTGATGAGGTTTTCTGTGTCCGACCGGAGAGATCTCGTGGGTCTATAGGGTGTAATAAGTTTACTGAGAGCGGGGGGACCTTGCTTTTGAAGTAGTTTGTGGGCTAGACACAAGGCCTTGAATTTGACCCGCTCCCTTATGGGAAGCCAGTGGAGGAGTTTGAGGGCAGGTTTGGCGGAGGTTCTGGCAGGGGTATTTGTGATAATCCGGGCCGCAGTATTCTGGATTCTTTGAAGCTTGGTGAGGGTCGCCTCAGGGGCACCTAGGTAGATCACATTACTATAGTCAAGCCTTGAGATTATCAAGCCTTGAATAAGCAATTTTTGGGAGTTAAAGGGCAAAAGGGGCAGGACTTTCCTTAGTGATTTCAGGAGCCCAAAGCAAGTCCCGGCTACTTTGTTTGCCTGCACAGTGAATGAGAGGTCCGAGTCGAGCCATACCCCTAGGCTTTTTACCTCTACTTTCGGGTCAGGGGGGGGGGCCCATACAGGCTGGCCAGATGTTCGGGGAGAGCGTGAGCCCTTTTGGACCGAGGAGTAAAACTTCGGTTTTTGTCCCATTTAATTTTAGGGCTGAGTTGTTCATCCAGAGATGGACCTGTGAAAGGCAGTTAAATAAGTCTGCTGATTGTTGTCTGGGATGGGATAGAGACACCACTAGTTGTGTGTCGGCGTAGCTGACGACGCTCACTCCGAAAGGGGTGATAACCTCCTCCAATGTGGACATAGATATTAAATAGAGTGGGGCTCAGGGAGGAGCCCTGAGGCACGCCACATTGGAGGGGAATTTCGGAGGAGCGGGCGTTCTTTTCCCAGATCTGATAGGTCCGTTGATCTAGGAAGGATGAGATCCAAGAAAGGGCAGAGCAGGCAGAGTTGTAACTATCGTAGGGATTCTCGTACTCCTCCTGGTCGTCGATCACCTAGACGTCCTGGTCTTGTTCCTCGGCGACTTCGGCGATCTCATCTTCCTCCTCGACCGCCTCTACCACCTAGACGTCCTGGTCTTGTTCCTCGGCGACTTCGGCGATCTCATCTTCCTCCTCGACCGCCTCGACCACTGGTGGCTTGGTCTTGTGAGGGATCGTGAAGGCTTTCATCTTTGCGTCGAAATCTTTCTTCCGCTGCATGATGTTCTCCATTTCGGCCTCGAGGCGCCTTCTCTTCTTCTCCATCTCAGCCGCGTGTTCCGCGTCGGATGGGTCAGCTGTTCTTTTCGGCAGATGGCTCGTCGCCGTGCCTTTCGGTGTCGAAGTTTGACGTCGAACCGGATTTTGGGTCTCTGGTCGTCGTCAGTTTTGGGTCTTTCTCCCTCGGTGTCGATCGATCCTTTTTGGGGACGATTTTCGACGTTTTCTGCTGATCAGCAGCTCTCGGCGCCGGGGACTCCTTCTCGGAGGATCCGCTGGGCCTGGGAGTAGTCGCGGACGCCGCCTTTTTTGGCGTCGGCGCTTTCGGGGTCTTGCCCTCGATTTTTCTAGACTCAGAGTCTCTCGGGTTCTTGGGGGCCGAAGAGTCTCCTACCTTGTCAGAAGTCTTCGTGTAATCGGTCTCTACGACCGTGTAGCTGTCGTCTTCGGCGGCAGCGTTGTCTTCTTCCTCGGAGGACATCCCCAGCTCGTAGAGGGATGGAGTCGGGGCCTTCCCCTGCAGGGTGGCGTGTGCTACCCTCTGCCTCTCTCACACGAAGGGTCTTCGGGGCGAAGGCGGAACAGGCGTTGCAGTCTCCGCTTTCGTGGTTCACCGGTAGGCAAAGGTTGCATACTGGGTGCTGGTCCTTCTGCGCGTACTTGTGGTGGCAGTTACGGCAGAACTTGAACGGCATGTTGTCCATTGAGCGTCCAGGGCCTCCCTGGTCGCGTGTTCGTCGACGGTCGTCGAGGATCTCGATGAAAAAACGCCTTCTCCTTGCTGACTTTGTCGATGAAGTCCCCTGGAGTCTTCAGATGACTTCTCGTCTTTTCTTTCTTCCTCCAAAAATGTCTGGAGCCCAAACGGGAACGATCCAGACCCGACCGCGGAAAAAAAGAATCTGAAGATGGCACCCAAGAGTGGGAGCTTCCGCAGGAAGCATGCCGACGTCACCGGAAATACACCCAAGGGGGTGTGACGCCGACGCCCACCTGGGCTAAGAAAAAAAAAAAAAAAACAAAGAAAAGACTACGAATCCGGACCCAACCACAAGACCGCGGAATAATGCACAGCATAGTGAATCCAGAAAGATTCACGCTGCAAAATTTGTATTTATTCTCCGTCCTCTGCGTTACTGATCTGCACGTAGCCGGGTCCATGAAGGCTTCCTTCCACGGGTCTGTGATACTCTTGAGCATGGGCAGGAACTGGCTTCTTGTCTGTATGGGGAGCAATGTCTCGAGCAGGAAGTCTGCTTCTGGCTTCTCCTCTTCCATCTTAACCCCATAGGCTGCTGCCGCCTTTCTTACCACCTCATTGTATGCCCCAATGTCATCCGGTGGTGAAGGCCTCGAGGGGTATGTTTCCACCGCCTCCTCTGGGTTTTCGGCCTCGATGTCCTGCCATTCCTGGTCTTGGGCCGTCGAGGAACTTGAGCCGTAGCTGGACTGCTGTTCCCCGTAATCCCCTTCTGTATAGTAGAGGTCTTCCTCCTCCTCGTGCTCCGAAGGTTCTGGGGTTTTCGGCAGCTCTTCGACGTCAAACTCCTCGGGCTCCTGTACCTCAGCGACGGTCGTTGCCGGCTTCGAGGGGATCTTGTAGCTTCTCATTTTTTCATCGAAATCCTCTTCTCTGAAGGATGTTCTCCATTTCGGCCTCGAGCCTCTCTTTATCTCTGCGGCCTGTTAGTCATCGAGCGTTTCTGCCGCCCTTTTTGGCGGCGCCGAAGCTTTCTTTGGCTCCTTTTCTTTCGACGTCGAAGTCGAAGGCCCTCTTTCGGGTGCTTGCTTCGATGACCTTTGCTTTTCGCTGGTCTTCTGCAGCCGGGAGTCCTTCTCGGAGGATCCGCTGGGCTCTTTTTCGGAGGATGCAGCTTCGGTCGTCGATTTGTTAGACACCGGTGCTCCTTTCGAGGCTTTGGGCTCAGACTTTCGAGAGACTGCCTCTGGTTTGAGGCCCTGTGGGAGTTTTCGGGGTCATAGACTCCTACCTTTTCAGGCGTTTTCTTATCGGTCTCAGCAACCGTGAAGTCATCTGGGCCTTCGGCGATGTTGTCCTCGTCGTCTGTGGAGAGGCCAAGTTCATAAAGCGTCGGGGCTTGGCCCTTGCCCTGCATCGTGTGATGAGCCGTCCTCTGTTTCTCGAACTCTGAGTGTCTTCGGCTTGAAGACGGAGCAGACGTTGCAGTCTCTGCTCTCGTGGTCGATAGCTAGGCAGAGGTTGCAGACTGGGTGCTGGTCCTTCTGTGCGAACTTGGTGGCAAAGGGCGTCTTGTACATCCCTGCGCTCAGGGGGCTCCCTGTGTGCATTCCTCGAAGTAAGTCGAAGATTTCAAGATTTTCTCCTTTCTTCGTCGTCTCCTCTAAAGGTCCTCTTCTCCCGATCTTCTCAGGTCTCCTCGGTTGAAGATTTGCAGTATTTTCTCCTTTCCTTCTCCAAAACTTCTGGAGCTTCACGCGACGATCAGACCCAACGGCGGAAAAAAGAATCTGAAGATGGTGCCCAAGGGTGGTAGCTTCCGCCGGAAGCATGCCGACGTCACCGAAGGTACACCAAATGGTGTGACGTCGACGCCCAAAAAGACTACGATTCCGGACCCAACCACCAGATTGCGGAATATGCACAGCATAGTGAATCCAGAAAGATTCACGCTGCAAAAGTAAGATTTCCCGGCGTCAAAAGACTACCCGGCGCCCCAGTGTGGCGTTTTGAAACTTTAAAATATTCATCTAAAATCAGCCGAACGAATTCAGATTTACTCACCTGTTATCAGGAGAGAACCCAGTGCTGCATCAGTTAGCTCAGCACTGACCCTGAAAATAATTTTAACCGTACTTGCCAGTAACTTGAATTTCCTTCCATAGGAATCCATTGTATGGTTTTCACCAGAAAAGTTTCTAAGTGTCGATTATCAAAAACAACAAATATTCCTTAAAAATCGCCTGTATGACAAACGCATTCTTTCAATTGTTTACAGGAGATGCACCAGGGCTGGATCCAGGATCCACCACTGAGTAAGACAAGCATTTACAATGCAATGGTCTCGGCATCATTAAAGGTAGAGCTATTGACATTGCTCATGACATTTCTTTTTTTTTTTTCTTTAAATCATAAATAAATGGCATTGTCATTTACATTGCCAATAGCTTAATCGTTAAATAAATGGCATTGTCATTTACAATGGGCAAGTGCAAGACTTTGTTTGTAATGTAAGCCATGCTTTCGCAGTACTGTTGAATTTCATTATCCTCGCCTTGTGCTATTTTTCAGCCGTATATAGCGTGAGTTTTGTGGAATTAAGCATAGTGTAACCTACCTTTGTGTTTTGGAACCTTGTGTAACAAAACATGTGTTCAGCTGTTCTTTGTTTTAGCTCCTGTGTGTCAGTGTACCGTGTAAGCGCACAAGCATACCCTGCTCTCTCTGGAACAGTCACTCTGCCCTCAACGGCAATCTGCACTCTGCCCTCAACGGCAATCTGCACTCTGCCCTCAACGGCACTCTGCCCTCAACGGCAATCTGCACTCTGCCCTCAACGGCACTCTGCACTCTGCCCTCAACGGCAATCTGCACTCTGCCCTCAACGGCAATCTGCACTCTGCCCTCAACGGCAATCTGCACTCTGCCCTCAACGGCAATCTGCACTCTGCCCCCAACGGCAATCTGCACTCTGCCCCCAACAGCACTCTGCCCCCAACAGCACTCTGCCCCCAACAGCACTCTGCCCCCAACAGCACTCTGCCCCCAACAGCACTCTGCCCCCAACAGCACTCTGCCCCCAACAGCACTCTGCCCCCAACAGCACTCTGCCCCCAACAGCACTCTGCCCCCAACAGCACTCTGCCCCCAACAGCACTCTGCCCCCAACAGCACTCTGCCCCCAACAGCACTCTGCCCCCAACAGCACTCTGCCCCCAACAGCACTCTGCCCCCAACAGCACTCTGCCCCCAACAGCACTCTGCCCCCAACAGCACTCTGCCCCCAACAGCACTCTGCCCCCAACAGCACTCTGCCCCCAACAGCACTCTGCCCCCAACAGCACTCTGCCCCCAACAGCACTCTGCCCCCAACAGCACTCTGCCCCCAACAGCACTCTGCCCCCAACAGCACTCTGCCCCCAACAGCACTCTGCCCCCAACAGCACTCTGCCCCCAACAGCACTCTGCCCCCAACAGCACTCTGCCCCCAACAGCACTCTGCCCCCAACAGTACACAGCACTCACCAGCACACAGCACTCAACGGCACTCAACTGCCCTCTGCCCTCTGCCCTCAACAGCACTCTGCCCTCAACAGCACTCTGCCCTCAACAGACGATATATGGCCCTCTGCACTCAACAGCACTCAGCCCCCAACAGCACTCTGCCCCCAACACCACACAGCACTCACCAGCACATAGCACACAGCACTCAACCGCATACAGCACTCTGCACTCAACAGCACTCAGCACTCTGCACTCAACAGCACTCTGCACTCAACAGCACACAGCACGCTGCACTCAACAGCACACAGCACTCTGCACTCAACAGTCCTCTGTTTCGGGTCTCTGCGGCCCATGCCGCTCGTGCGCTGAAGAATGTGGGCCAGGGTCAGCAGCTGGGTCGGGTCACTGGTGTAGAGCGACTTTTTATGCATGCGCCCAGGGAATGGTGTGGCGGATTTGGCGTTTTACTGCCTGTAGACTGGGGTGGCTCAATCACAGGGGAGAGCGCAGCGGCTTCTGGAAACAGAAGGGGTCCAGGATGATTGTGTGGCCCAAAGCAGCCTCAGAGACACACCAAGGATGGGCGCAGCCAGGCTGGCACTCTTTTTGATGTTGGGCTAGCGGTACTGAATATGTAGCCTGCTATGTATTGTAGCTGCTGTGCCTGGAGTCTGTGCGCTAATAGAGACCAGTGCTGGTGCAGTGTTTCAGGTGTTTTTGCCTGTCTACAATGGAGGCGGCAGTCCCAACGGCAGGTTTGTAATCCTGGAGGGGCCCGTTGCTGGTGAATGCACAGGCCGCTGAGGTGTCGAATCATCAAGGGTGGGGGAGGCACCTAGGCTCCAGTAACATCTTACCCCACTTATCTCCCTCAGGGACCTCAGCCAATCGACTGGATCACGCTCGGTGAGCTCGCGCAGGCACTATCCACGCGGAGCCGTGCACAGCGAGGTGGCGCACATGTTAACTGCGGGCTAACGATCAAACGGATCACTGCACCGCCTGCCTGAGATCTGCATATACTGAGGAGGGGGCAGAAGGCATCGCCACGCTCCCAGCACATTTACCACACCACAGTTCCTCCCTCAAGTCGTGTCCAGTCCTCGGGCCTGTCCTCCGCTATAGGATGCAGTCGGGGTCGGGAATCGCGGTCTTCCATGTGGCGATCAGCAGTTTGGAGCCAGTGTCGAAATGAGGCGACATTCGTATGTCTGGCGGTTCTGTTCTTGCTATGGTGCGGTCATGTTTAATGGGGGATATTTGCTGATTTGCTGGTGTAGCCAGCGGAGCTTCAATGCAATGCGGCCATTATGGTCCACGGCTTACCCGCCCCCCCCCCCCCCCCCGGCGACTTTAATGTGCTTTCTCATCATGCCATAGCACATTAGAAGCCAGCCATATTATCTTTGCTTGTATTTATTGGTTATAGTCTCTTTTCGGGTGCCATTGTGACAATTTGGACTGAGGAGTGCACATCTGTCAATATAGTGTGGGTTGCAGCTCAGCAACAATCATAAAACGACTACGAAATGGAGAAAAAAACCTCGGCCTCGCGCGCGTGCACCACTGCAGGCATATGTATGTGGCCCGCATCGCTATTGTTTAGGCACTAATCAAATGCTACAGCTGGCTGCGCCGCATGACGCCAACATAAATAAGGTCGGCACTTTCACACTCACCCCTTGCATGCAACCATTGTAACTCCACAGACCACACTTTGTCCCCAGCAGTCTCTTAGTATCGCGGCCGCCCCGGAAGTCAGGCACGGTCGCCTGTGACGGGGGCGGGGCCACGTTCAGACCGGAAGAGGAGGCAGGCGGAGTCGTTGCGTGTTGCGTCTCGCGGCCCGGGGCTCCTGTGAGCGGTGTAGAGCCCCTGGGCCGCGCCAGCAGGAGTTTGGGCGCCGCGTGCTGAGGTAAGGTAAGTTCCAAAAGGCTGGAGCGGGATTGGTGCACTTGTGTGTGTATGCTCGTGTGTATGTGTATGTATGTGTGCGATGTGTGCGACGGTGACGGCGGGGGGCGGGCCTGGGTGCACACGTGTGTGTATGTGTCAGGGGTGGTGTCTGTATGTATGTATGTGTGTGCATGGGCGCTTGTGTGTGTGTATGCGCATGCGTGTGTGGTGCTTGCGCTTCCCAGGAGACAGCGCCTGGCCACAGCGCGCGTTCCAGTTACAAATCGCCTCGAAGGATGCGCGCGGCCGGGACTGTCTCCTGGGAAGCACGCTCGGTGACATAAGATCTCGGCGGAGACGCGCTTCCGCGCGTCTTTAGCCGAGACCTAAAAAAGTAACGATAACACTACTTTACTCCCAAGTGAATTTCCTCCCATAGGATAACATTGGTGATTCTGTGAAAAAGTTTCAAAGTGTCAACTTTTAAAATACAATAATATTCCTTAAAAAATCACTATTGTAACCAAACCGCTTTTCCTTAACTGTTTACAGGAGATGTCCCAGGACTGAAGCTAGGATCCAGTCCTGTGGTTAGGAAAGTAATCTATAAAGTAACTAATTGCATTTATCTAGAAATTCCCATGGAGCTCAATGTTTTATTGTTTAAAATTGTGTTGCCTATTGCAACACCTGTAACTATTGTAATAACAAAGTCTATGGCCTATTTGAAAAATATTTAACTAAAGTAACTCATTCTGAGAAAGTATATTTTGATGCCTTGTTGGTTCTAAAAGTAAAACTATTTTGATACAAAACAATTGGCCTAGAGTTCATTTCTTGAGTGTGTGAGACCATTTGCTGAGTGTACAACAAATGCTTCACACTGTCCTCTGATACTGCCATACTGCTCGACCAAGCTACCACTTGAGAGTAAGGTTATATCTAACTTTAACCTCTGGGGATGGTGGACTCTGTACCTAACTTTGGTCCAGTATATACAGAGCCACTTCTTACAACTGCCTTCCAACTTTTTGAATAAACAATTCTTAGCTTCTGCACCAAACACCATCTGATATATTGACAGGGCCTCGGCGATGTTACCAATCTCCTCTCAAAAGTATCCACACATTTAGTAATATGCAGGCATAATGTGTTAAGTCTGAAACTGACCACCCACCTTTCTCCCGTGGAAGAGTCATAAAACTCATTGCTCTACGCGGTTTTCCCGGGGCCAATAAAAATTGAGCACAGATTGATTGCAGCTGTTGTAGTTAACAGAGAAAGTTCTAGAGGAACAGATCTAAAAAAATACAATTTAGGCAGGATGTTCATTTTCAATAAGTTACATCAAAGGATGTAAACATTCCCACCTCTCCAGTTTCACACTGGCAAGCATGGCACCCCAGTTAACCTCAATTCTCTTAGACAAGTTCTAATCATAATCCCCAAATAGGTCGCCTCCTATTATTCTAGGATCGTTACTGGTTTGAGACAAACAAATGATCTGGGTTTTTGGAACCATTGAGTTTGTAGCTTGATACGGAAACAAACGTGTGTGAAGTTGCTTAGTTTCAGGCATAGCTACCGCAGGGTCAGATGTTAAGACGGCAATGCCGTCCACATAAGCAAAGACTCTAAATTCCTCTGGTCTGGAAATAAGTTTGATCCTAGAGCCCCGCTCCAACGTATTTAAAAAAGGATTGATATATAAGGCAAACAGTGGGGAGCAGGGACATCCCCATCTCGTACCTCTAGTAAAACATACTGGTTCAGATTTTAGGTCCATGATACATATTCTAATAGTGGGAGACCAGTACAAAACCTGAATAGCTAACAAAGCTGGGGACAAACCCTAGCTGTTTTACAACCAACCACAAAAAGTCCCAGGCAACCGAGTCAAAAGACTTTTCAGCATCTAATAAAACCAAACTAAAGGAGCAGCCTTGAACATTTGCCATTTCAAGTAGGGTCACAACCCTATTAATGTTATTAACTGTACCCCCAGTGGGTATAAACCGGTGTTGTCTTTTTTTAAGCTAACGGAGATGAGCTTGGCCAGTCGGGTCGCCAAGATCGGGGCGTAGATTTTCCCATTGCAGTTCAAGATAAAACCTCTGCAAGGGATGGACAGTCTTCATTGTAAATTCACCCACTATTTTCAAAACCAGAGCAGCCAGGAAGGTCATTTTAGCTGAATCAGGTTAACCGGTTGATGAACAGGACCACTAGATAGTGTTGTGAGGAATGGGGAAGTGAGGGACATAGGCAAAATTTGTACTTCAACATCAACAGTTCTATCAACCTTCAGGGATCTGGGAGTTTTGTAGGGGATTCCAGGAGAAGCTTGGGATTCAGCAGCTGTTTGTCACCATTTCCCTGTGAGGGGGGGGGGGGGGGGGGAGGGGTTAGCCCATTTTACAGTTTAATGGTGCCCTCTGGTCTTCTCAAGACTGCTGCCCAGTCTCCACTGGACGCCCTTTTAGATGGTATGGGTGACTGATCAGTACCTTCAAAAAGGACACACAAGGAACTAGTGGCTTATTGGATACAGGTCAGAACACAGGTACTTTTGCAGCAGTTTCACATTGTGATATTCCACAAAGCTGCTAGTTTTCTTGTATTAATGTTTCAGAAGGGCAAGTAGGGTCAATGGCCAGATTATGCCAGCCAGGAGGAAGTGGTCCGTAGGGGTGGAAGATACTGGTAGGGTCACAGAGGGTGCAGAGTCATTCTTTTACTGTAATCTGAACATGACAGAGCAGGTCCAGCATGGCATAAATAGCAATTCCATAGCAGTTTGCTTCAGAGTTAAAAGTCCTTCTTTCTAGTGTGTAGGACGTACTCAATAAGGTGGTCAGTACTAATCTTACTTGTGGCAGAGCTTGCCCAATCCTGAAGGCAGTACGTTCAAGGTCAGACCAACAAAGGTAAACCCACATACTCTACATTCAGTTAAGACATGCCTCATACATTAAGGCTACGGGTCCAGTTCTAAGCAAATGAACAGATCAAATAGAATGGGTGCTTCTCCACCCTCCCTTCAACAGGAGTATGATGCTCCTGATTAAAAAAAGAAATGCACACTGCCATCACTATGCCCTACATAGCCTGCTTACAGAATTAAGCAGCCACTCACAATATTGGTTCTGTTGACAGAAAAAGTTCAAGGAAAAACTTCAATCAGCAGGAAGGTAAACGCAGGGTTGCCCGGAAATGTACAAGGGTAGGTCAGTACAATTTTATAAAGCCATGCTGGTGACTTATATTACTGTAAAAAGGCTGTCTGAAAGGGAATCTCCACCTCAGGTACCCATTTGCGTAGCACTGCAATATGTGTCATAATTCAGCCACGTTACACCAAGAACTATGCACAGGATTACATTTACAGTAAAGTAACCACATTTACATGGAAATGATTTTAATGCCATCTCAATACTGTACTAAGGCCTGTGGCCTCTGATGTTAATGGTGCTGCCATTGAGACCCTCCGGGTGAATAGTGCGCTATATAAATGCTCTGATTGATTGCCAGAACTTGGCCACCTCATAGTTCCGAATACTTGGGAATGTAACCATCCACTGGTTGCTCCCTTGTGAAAAAGCCTTGTTTGAAGACTTCAGTTCAGCCAGAAGACAATACTGAAAACCATTAGTAAAATTTCAGCTATGGTGTACCCGTGATGTGTTGAAAGCGGGAAATCAGTGCTGCATGTGATGTGCTCCATTGTGTGATTTATATTAATGAAGTACAAGTCTCACATGCAAGAGCCCCAGAGCCTACAAAGGGCCAGGGTGCTAAACCAATCACCTGAAATTAGAAATTTATAAGCAGCACCTGGCTGATCAGGGATGGGGGCAGTTAAGAAAGTGTAAACTTGTGTGATGAAGAACAGGAAAGTCCAAAACAATGGTTTGTTACGGATTTAGCGGTCGATAATTAGGTTTAACATTTTGCTCTGGATGCGTCCAAATGACATGGTCATGTAGATCAGTACAGTCACAACAAAACCAGTGTGAAGCACCCAAAATTTGTGTCCCAAACATTGACCACTGTACTGTGCATGCTTAGCCAGGGTTGTGTTTAAGATTGCTTGTAAGTATTCCAAGCAATGGTAGGTGTAAACAAGCATTTACAATGCAACGGTTTCGCCTTTGCAAAAGTTAAAGCTATTGGCATTGTAAATGACAACATTTTATTTATGTGTTGGTTTTGAAAACAGATAAATAAATGGCATTGTTATTTACAATGGCTTGGCTTAATCTCTCGCAAATGCCACCCACACACCCACAGAGAGCCCCTCCACACAGAGCCCCACCTAAACACACACACAGAGGCTCCCCACACACACCCACACAGAGCCTCCCACACATACCCACACAGAGCCCCCCACACACCTACACAGAGCCCCCCCCACACACCCACACAGAGCCCCCCCCCACACACCCACACAGAGCCCCCACACACCCACACAGAGCCCCCACACACACTGCGAGCCCCGCCTCACCCACCCACACAGAGCCCTGCAGCGCTGCGCAGCCTTTCGGCGAACACCAGGGCTGTAAAGGTGTGTGAAATCTTCAATGCAGAGAGAATAGGGTTCATTGAATAGCCGCCAGCTCTGAGGGGCAGCGTCACGCAAAGAGCGCTGCCGGCGGTATTTAAACTTCTCAGCGGTACTGATAGGTCTGTGAGTAGTATTTAAGTGGCAGTAAAAGGATTCATGCCAACTGTTTGATATAAATTACAATTGTTGTAACGTGATCATCACCAAAAAGTAGTCCAAACACTGAAAAATAGCCGTGAATGGGTACCCCATGTAAATCAAAGTCCGAAACGACCGAGGTCATCAAAAATTCATGAAAACAAGAAGCTAGTAGTAACGTGGGGCAAACTACCAAATATGGCTAGTATTCGACCAAAGGTGTTAAAGAAGAAGCAAGCCAAAAACAACTCACCGTACGAAAGAAGTACATTTGAAATTGTCAGGAGGGTGCTTATCATTAACACGAGGAACAGTGGTATAAATCAGCGATAGAATAATAGTTAGTGGGATTCATGTAACCACCTCAGCACAGCGCATTGATAGATATAGGTGAGGCGTGCGTGTACCTACTTTGCTTACTGAACTTTTCATGCTGGTATCCCTCTCAAAAAACTTAAACAAAAAAGAGAGTATGCATTACACTGTACATATAAAAAAAATGTAAGTACACTTGGATGCGAACAATATTTCCCCATTGATAGCGGGCGGGATAATTATTTGTTCCAGTTTATAAGATAACTTAAAAAGTAGAGCACCAAAAATAAACGAGTAAAAAGACCGATCTGTAAAGAACTGAACTTGAGCAGTCTACTATTGACATGCAGGGATGCTGAAGATTGCACTAAATGTGCTTTGGGGTTTTATGCACGCTCTAAAAAGTACAGAAATAGCACTAGTGGCCGGAGCCGTAAATATAGTTCTGCCCGGGCCGCAGCCGTTCTACTGTCCAAGAATACCACGAAACCTACCTTCAAATGATTCCCTTCTGGGTGTGAAATGTGCTGCAGGTTGGAACGAACGCTGCCCGACACCTTACACAAGAAGTAAAAAAAGTATTCTTTACCCGGCAAAGCAAAAAAATGCAGTCCCTATAAATAACGCTGGCTTGATGCCAGCTCACAGCCACTATATAACTCAAAACGACGTACACTCACTATGAATGTGTAAATATTTAAAACATATTCCACCAAGTATTGATCTGCCAGAGAAGGAAGTCATTTGCAAGTTGGAGCCACCAATTCAGGCAAAGTGTATATCCGACAAATAATTCGTTTTCTTTCCCAAAACCGCCGTGGCATGGTTTCCCCCTCTCGGTCTGAAAGATGTTTGCAACTTCTCTTCAGAATTTAAAAGGATGCGAAGAGCCCTTCCCGTACTGAATATTAAACGTTAACCAGTTTCATAAAAAACACCTTTCTTTTGGTACAGGTTCAGTAAACTTACCTGGGAAGAGGCGGGCGGAAAGGCAGTCTTTCTGTCGGGAAAGAGATGCGGTATCTTATTAACGGTTAAACAAAATTTGAAATGGAAAGCAATGAGGAACACAATTAATGAAATATATAGAGAGAATAATCAGCGCAATGTCCTAAAGTTCAGTATAACCATGACCAGCTGTCAGCGAGTAGGGCACGCGTCAGAGAGGCCAGGGGTCTGAAGCGTGGCTGCCGGTGCACCTGTACCCTCGATCCCTAGCACACTGTGAGCCCGAAGGCCCAGGAAAAGTGCGCAGCCCTGACCCCGGCCAGGCAGGCAAGGCTTCCCAGGGAGAGGCTACTGGGATATACGAGTGGTAGCTTCAGGAGCGAGTCCCACTGCAGGGGCTGCTGCAGTGGCGTAACGAAACTTGAGGGGGCCCCCCTGCAAAGCACATAGAGGGGCCCCCCCCCCCCCCCGGCGGTGCGGCCCACCATGTACCACTTTGCCCTACCACCCAGAAATCTAGCATATTTTGATTTGAAACCTCCAACATTTAAATGAAATGGCTCTATATTGTCTTTCTGTAAGTTCTATAAGTTCTAGTGTATTTAACAGTACTAAGCATTTCAGGGAGGGCAGGGCACTCAATCTCTTTCTACATAGCCCATTTGAGACAGAAACGCCTGTTCCAAGTACACTGGAATACAGAAACGTCAAATCCGCCATTTGTCATCAATATCATTATGGGCGTGCACCACCTACTGCCATTTCTTAATGCGGATTAAGGGCATCTGCAAGCGTAACAGTGGGAGCATTACTACATGAAATGTGTAACAGAGCCTAGCATGAGCCAAACCCTTTTTACACCATTTTTGCTGCATGTATTAAAGGGAATTGGGCTAGCAGGCTTTCTTTTAAACTCAGCCTTAACCAAATAGCATACGGTTTGCATCATGTCAGAATAAGATCACATAAGGGGCGTGATGTGGGCTACTGCAACCCCTACAGTGCAAGAGGTCACCATTTTTCAAGGGCCCTCTTTGAGCTCCAAGTCTTTGTACGTTTGTGAGGCAATCAGAATTAGTGAATTTATGGGAATACACATCAAATGTCCCATCATCTTCAATTACACTACTGAAGCAAATTGTTTTTGGACTCTGATGCTTACCTAATAAGAGAAAATGCATGTTGCTATGTTTTATTCATGACATACTGAGGAAAATTATCTCTGCTTCATTTATTATTGTATAAGCAGCGAACATAGACCGCAAATCCATTTGCTCCTTATTTGCTCTGATGCAAAACTATTATGGTTATATGGCATGCACCAAAATCGTTTGTTCCATTTATTACACAATCATCACATTGGTGCAGTGTAGGCTGATAGTGATTGCCCCAGTGCAAACTTTACATATTATAAACCCAAAAAGACAAAACAGGTGTCAAACTGCATACAGCTAAACCTGTGTGGGGCAATTTTGCTTTAACAATTGCACTGACCAATAAAAAAATAATTGCATAGACCGACCCTGCAACAGTTGGTCGCGCAAAATTGCTTTGTGACACTCCAGTCTTGGGCTCTTCCTTAATGTGCAAGAAATCCCAATATTAGCCACAGTGCCAGACACAAGTGACAAGTATGATGTCACAATTTTTCCAGGTAGGTGGGCTTTAGGGGGATTGGCACTGACTACATTTCCAGTATAATACTTTACGCAAAGTTATGCTACATGTGGGCTTCACACGACTCACTTTATTTTATATACAACTCTCATACTTGTCCCTTTACACAATAAGAGATATGTGGATTGCTAGAATTAATATCAGCTATGTATCCGCCTTTACAAATGGTTACCAAGCAAATGCAATCAGTCTTCACCCTGTCCTAAAATGGTTCAAACTGTTACGGCATGTCTCTGAACGGGAACACAAACCTTAGGAATTAAACTGCACTTCATTGATTACATCAAAAAGGCTAAAACCAACCTTGGTTGCTTTGCCATTAAGAGGGATATGGCCTTGCAGCTGCACTGATTTGTTCTTAATGGAGAAGGAGGAAGGCTGATTTGCAAACGATTAGATTGACACCATAAGCAAAATACAATGGACCGGAATGCGGCCTAGAATAATTATCTCTGACCGACTTTAATTCATTGGATTACTCACTTTTTTTCTTAGCTGGATTCTCGAAGTGTGATAGGTATGGATGGGTGTGGTGCATCGGCCAGCTAAGCCACACGACTAAAGCTGCACCTAACTGATGAAGCCTAGAAAAGTAGATACTAATTTGGGCTTGCTTTTACTCCGGTTGAGAACGTAGCCTGGCAGTTTAGGATGGACTGATGCTGTTGGAGCAACAACAAGGCATATTTGCATAAATTGTGCCCCTGTCTGGAATAGCACTGTGAGTAAAAACAAATGTGGGACTGGAATGCATCATAGAGTAATTCTCAGTAGCTGGAATTACTTGAAGAATTAATCTAATGCAGGACTGCCTAGTCTGTCGCAAACTCGCAAAGAGTTGTTACCTACCATTCAATCGGGAGAGTCAAATTCAACACCTGTGACAGTTACAGAATACACAAAGTTCACAGCCTCTTCAATTAAACCTGAGATGAGTGGAGACGGACAGCGTAAGTACTAAGAGGCAATGAAGATACACACCCGTTGCAAAGGAGACAGCATAATAACACCGTCCCCTTACAGCATACATGCAAACCTTACCCTCCCAATTTGGGAGACTATCGATTTCAAGGCTAGTTCCAACCTACCGATTCCTTCCTATATGCAAAAACTTGAATCCTCAGAGGGCTTCAGTCGACATTTCGACAACAGGGATTGCTTTTGTACAACCTGGTGTGGAGAACGCACTCACATGACCTGAGAGGGCTGGGGGCCTGCTGGGCCTGGCGTTCGAAGGCAAGCTGAAGCGGATGGGCAGAAGGCAGGCAGGGCAGCTGAGGGGGAGGGGGCAGCGCAGCTGGGGGGGGGGGGGGGGCAGCGGAAGCCTCAAGGCTAGCCAGGTAGGGGCCGGGCAATTTAAATGATTGCAATTTGCAAATAAAGGCCCCGCTGGTGATGAGTCCTGACCTGAGCCTGGCTTTGTCTTCTCTGCTGCACGCCCCTGTCGATGCCACACCTTACCGTAACCAATAATGCGCTTATTTTGTGTGGCAATATGAGCTCATTGCGCAATGCGCATGTGTTGTCCCTTCCCCCCCCCCCAAATGTAATGAGGGCATTGGTCACCAGCCAGCCCCCATGCCCAGTGCCCCTGCGGCGCACATACGCGTCCCGGAAGGCCGGGGCGGAAAGGAAAGTGAAAGTCAGGAGCAGGACTCGGAGTGAGGAGTAAACAACCCTGTCCCGCCGCCATTGATCCACCCACCATTAAGACTACTACTAGTAGTAGTCACTGTCAGTCACACACACCGTGTCACCCGGCCAGGGCCCGCCTATCCATTTGTATCAATTTCAGGGGCCCCGGCCGGGACCCCGCACGCACCATTCCTCACAGGCTCTACTCACTTCAAGAGGCTGAGGCAGAGAGCCCCTGGCTCAGCCTCAACTGCGCTGTCAGCCTCATCACGGGCGGCGGGCCCCGGCCGGGGCCCCATACCATTCCTGCAATCCTGCTGCAGTGTGCAGTCGTCTCACTCACGGGTCCCGGGCCCGGCCGGGGCCCCGCACCATTTCTGAGGTTGCAGTGCTCAAGTAAGTCAGAGGCAGAGAGCCGCTCAGTCTCAGCCGCTGCCAGCCCCACGGCGGGCCCCGGCCGGGGCCCCGCACCATTCCTGCACAATGCTGCAGCTGCTGCCACTGCCAGCCTGCACCATTTTTGCGTGCTGCCAGCCTCACTCACGGGCCCCCGCACCATTCCTGCACAATGCTGCAGCTGCTGCCACTGCCAGCCTGCACCATTCTTGCGTGCTGCCAGCCTCACTCACGGGCCCCCGCCGGGGCCCCGCACCATTCCTGCAGTGCTGCTAGCCTCACTCACGGGCCCCGGCCGGGGCCCCGCACCATTCCTGCAGTGCTGCTAGCCTCACTCACGGGCCCCGGCCGGGGCCCCGCACCATTCGTGCAGCGCTGTGCTGCCAGCCTCTCACACGGGCCCCCGCCGGGGCCCCGCACCATTCCTGCAGTGCTGCTAGCCTCACTCACGGGCCCCGGCCGGGGCCCCGCACCATTCGTGCAGCGCTGTGCTGCCAGCCTCTCACACGGGCCCCCGCCGGGGCCCCGCACCATTCCTGCAGTGCTGCTAGCCTCACTCACGGGCCCCGGCCGGGGCCCCGCACCATTCGTGCAGCGCTGTGCTGCCAGCCTCTCACACGGGCCCCCGCCGGGGCCCCGCACCATTCCTGCAGTGCTGCTAGCCTCACTCACGGGCCCCGGCCGGGGCCCCGCACCATTCGTGCAGCGCTGTGCTGCTAGCCTCACTCACGGGCCCCGCACCATTCGTGCAGCGCTGTGCTGCTAGCCTCACTCACGGGCCCCCGCACCATTCGTGCAGCGCTGTGCTGCCAGCCTCTCACACGGGCCCCCGCCGGGGCCCCGCACCATTCCTGCAGTGCTGCTAGCCTCACTCACGGGCCCCGGCCGGGGCCCCGCACCATTCGTGCAGCGCTGTGCTGCCAGCCTCACTCACGGGCCCCCGCCGGGGCCCCGCACCATTCCTGCAGTGCTGCTAGCCTCACTCACGGGCCCCGGCCGGGGCCCCGCACCATTCGTGCAGCGCTGTGCTGCCAGCCTCTCACACGGGCCCCCGCCGGGGCCCCGCACCATTCCTGCAGTGCTGCTAGCCTCACTCACGGGCCCCGGCCGGGGCCCCGCACCATTCGTGCAGCGCTGTGCTGCCAGCCTCTCTCACACGGGCCCCCGCCGGGGCCCCGCACCATTCCTGCAGTGCTGCTAGCCTCACTCACGGGCCCCGGCCGGGGCCCCGCACCATTCGTGCAGCGCTGTGCTGCCAGCCTCTCTCACGGGCCCCCGCACCATTCCTGCAGTGCTGCTAGCCTCACTCACGGGCCCCGGCCGGGGCCCCGCACCATTCGTGCAGCGCTGTGCTGCTAGCCTCACTCACGGGCCCCCGCCGGGGCCCCGCACCATTCGTGCAGCGCTGTGCTGCCAGCCTCTCACACGGGCCCCCGCACCATTCCTGCAGTGCGCAGCTCAAGAAGTCAGTAGTCCCGCTCAGCCTCAGCCGCTGCCAGTCTAAGGGGCCCGGCCGGGGCCCGCTGCCCGCACCATTCCTGCTGCAGTGCCAGCCCCCCCCCCCCATTTCAGTCAGGCAGGCTCAAGTCAGAGCAGCAGTGTCAGAGCCTCTCAGCCGCCCTCAGCGGCAGCCGCTGCCAGCCTCACGGGCCCCGGCCGGGACCCCGCACCATTCATCCTGCTGCCAGCCTCACGGGCCCCGGCCGGGGCCCTGCACCATTCAACCTGCTGCCAGCCTCACGGGCTGCGGCCGGGGCCCTGCACCATTCAACCTGCTGCCAGCCTCACGGGCTCCGGCCGGGGCCCTGCACCATTCCTGCTGCCACTGCCAGCCTCACGGGGCCCGGTCCGGCCAGGACCGTCCACGGGGCCCCGGCCGGGACCGTCCATAATTTTTAAATCAATCATGATTGAGGGGCCCCGGCGGGGCCCCCTGGAGCGCGAGGCCCCCCCGCAACGCGGGGGTTGCGGGGGCTTGTGTTACGCCCCTGGGCTGCTGGTTGGGTGCGGAGAAGGCGAGACGGGGACGCCGGAGGCAGCAGACTAGCATCGGTCGCATTGGAGGGGGCTCTCTCGCCAAGCAATCTCAAGAAAGAAACACTAGCCATGAAGACTTGCGCATTCACAAGCCTCATAAAACGTGCCTGTTCGGATTGGCTGAAAGCCTGCAGTCTATTGGTTGCTGCTAAAAATGTAAAACGCGCGAGAAGCTTCACAAACACACCCATAAAAGTCAGGTCTCTGATGTGCGGTTTCGGTTTGTATTTCCTGACGTGTACCCTTGACTGTATCATTCGTTGTCGGCCTCAGAAGAGGTGAAATAGCTTTAAGCTTTAGCCTTGCGTTAGTGTGTATTTTTGCTGGGACGTGGTGGTACTAAGGCAGACAATTCAATAGGAAATGAAACAAGTCAGGTCCCGGGCCGCGCTGTGATTGGCTGACGTCACGGGGGTGTCCCGGGCCGGCAGCCAATCACAGCGCGGCCCTGGAATGACGTCACGGGGTGTCCCGGGCCGGCAGCCAATGGCAGCGCGGCCCGGGACAAAGGGGCGGGGCTTAAAAAAAGCACCAGAAACGCCCCCGAATCGCGTTTGAGAGAAAACGCGATTGACAGCCTCTGCCTCCCAATGGCTAGCCTCCATTTATGGAGCTAGCCAATTGGAAACAGAGGCTGTCCTAACCTCACTATTAAAAACAACAGATTTCGATCTGGGAGGGGCTTCGCCCCTCGCCAGGTTACGAAACCTAAAAAGGTAATAAAGGCCTCGTTTTGGAAACTGGATATCTTGGAATTTTAACCACAAAGCCAATAGAAAGCAACATTTTAAGTGCTAAATCTTAATTTGAAAAGAGATTTTGATTGACCATATTTCTTTGCATTTAATGTTTAATTACCTTAATCGCTTTCACCAGCTTCAATGCAGGAATCACTTTAGCAGGAACCACTTTAGCAGGAACAAGAGACAGAAGTGGGACAGATTTGGTTTCCTGACAAAGCCCAGCCATGCAGCATACAGCAGATGGTTTCTGTAGAAACAGAAGACTTGTTAACCAGACAAAAAGCTGGTATTACAATGGCTGATACTTTTTATGAAACACCTCCCAAAAATATCAAACTGCTATGTGCAGCGAAGTCTAAGAGTAATTTTGTATGGTTGCCTAATCATTCCATAAGACAGCTGCAAAGTGAAATCTTTTAGCCTTTTTGGCCGCAATGGATCATGGATGTAGATCAATGAATAGCTCAAAACAAGGTGCAACAGCACTGAAATATATGCATGCAAGAATTTGCTTGCATCCGGAACTCACTACACCTACAACTCAGCTTCCATTTCATCAGGGTCTCTGTTCCAATCGTACTGCAGAGGCTGAAACAAAGCAGCATCACTATTGAATGCAACATCAGCATTGGTGTATAACATGCGTCTCAGGTCTGCTCAAATAACGAAATAGCCAAAAGCAGGATTTGTTTGAATAGCCATGGCGAGAGTGCAGTACCATCAATATAATCCACAAGCTTTCCCATGGCCTCAAAATTAATTTTGCACTTGTACAGGAACAAAGCTTAGGTCGGTCGCTATGCAGTGATGTACATGAAAGCAGAAAATGTGTAAAGACTTAAGGATGAAGAAAATCTGGTAGGCTAGAGGCCACATTCATTTTTAACAAAAGGTTTAAACAGAAACAAACTTCAGATAAATAGTAACCTTTTCCTGACCTTTGTATATACATATATACCCTCATAATGTGCCTTCAGTCTCCAAAATGTATTAAAGTTTAACATTTATGTTATTTATGTATTGCCTTACAACAAGACTTATTCTTTAATAGCTAGAGATCAGTCACTGTTCGACAGACAAGCTATTGTTCTCTCAGACATTCACCAACACAATGTGGGTGGGGACTGGGATAAGTGGAGCGACAAGTTTCTCTTGACGGACCAGTTACTCCTGAACTCAAGCTGAAAAGGGCAAGTAGCTCCAGTAGCCCTCCATCTCATACACTAGGGCAAGAAAACCAACTAATGGCAAGTCAGTCTAAGGGTCATGACAACTCCTACATGCCTCCCTTCAACACAACTTCTACTGCATTAAAGCTTTGTGCCAGGGGCAAGCGGGATAGACCTTTCAGACCTCCCACTAGATAAAGCGCAGGATGGAGAAGTGGGGGCTGAAAAGGATTTGTGGTTGAGATTGCTACTCCAACCTGTAACCTAATCCACTGCTCTGCTGAAAGGTCTGCTCATTCAACCGGCCTCGGATATATTAAAGGAGACACAGGTGTAAGGTTTAGCAATCAAAATATTAAAAGGGAAAGCAGGTATAAGTACCCAAGTATATGTATGCGTACCTTGATATGCTCTAAATGTTTTCCCTGGTATATGTGTCACTACTAAGTCACTTCACTAAGAATCCACATGCAAGATGAGTGATTCAAGTCTTCGAAAACGTAGGTGCCCAAAGAAGGAGCATGTCCAGCGGACCCAGTCACCTAGGACTTGTAAGCTCTAATACAGACTTAATTTTTGTTTCATCATTTCAACCAAGCACCACTACAGGTAGATCCTGTGAGCAACAGAGATCTGGGTTCGAGCCTTTGAACCTAGACACCAAAATATACAGCCAACACATCCGCCTCACAGGCATAGTGCTTAAGGTAAACTGCTCACCCGTGAAACATTGAAAACCAATTGCTGGCTGTAATTAGGCACCATCATTCTGCATCCAATTTTTTGGGGGTGGGGGCTAAATTTGATGCTATGCCATGCTCCAATGCAAGCCACATGAGGTGGGAGGGAGCCATGCCTCATCTCAAATGCCACGGATACAAAACGCTAGCAGAACACATTGAAACAGCGGCTTACGGACTAGTTCAAGATTGTGTGATCATGCATAAACCCAAAGACTCATTAAATTCATATTTACATTCTGTACACATGCAATTACACCACAGTGGTAATCTTAAACACAATAAAAATCCACTTTACATGGTCTTAGTCTCAAGCAGTGATCATACAATTAAAGCTCAAGCCTTGCGTAAAACATGCAGTGTTAAATGGTGAGCTAAAGATTAACTCTTCTCCAATTAGTTGGCCAACAAATCTAGGAAAATGTTTTGAAAAGTCACCACAACAAAGCTGAACCTACCTGTTCTTGCTGCTCAAAGATTTTAATCAAGCAAGGAAAGAAAAGGATAGCAAAGTTAAGTAAAGATAAATTTGGAGGTTCACAGAAAAAAAACAAAAAAAAACACAAACACAGAATGTAATCCAATTTCAGCTACAATCTAAAGCCCATCCAGTAGCCAGGAATTCACCCACTAGGTAACACAAAGAAAAGAAGTTTAACAGTGTGCCCTCAAAATGTCAATTAGGAAATTGCATAGGGGAGACCAGGTACTTACCATTGACATTGATGTGCTGTAATCCTTCAGAGAGTTTGGAGTGTCACTTGATCTAGGCAAATGGGCGAGCACACCTGCTCAAAAAAAGCAGGGGGTGCCCCAACGTCACAAATGCCTGCAGATTAGTGCAAAGTAAGTCTCTGGTCATGTTCATAAAAAGTTTAGCCATAAGACCTAAACAGAAAAGGTCAATTTCAACCAAGTTGTTCACTGTTCCTCCTGAGGACATAGCACGAAACTCCTAAACCAGATGGGATTTAGATAAGCCAGCTTTAGACCTTGCTCACAGCATCATTCTGCTCTTCCATTATTTGTGGGAGACTCAATAAGTCAGCCATAGATTCAGAGCTGCACCACCAGGTTCAGGCAAAGAGGACTCTGCGTGCTGAAGATAGTGAGCTCCGCTCAAGTTGCAAATTTAGGCCACAGGACTGCCTTGAACACGACATAAAATACAAGGAAGAAACAAGAGCTAAAGTAAATTGGAGAACACAAGATACTAATCAAATAGGGAAGGCTATTGAATTTAAGTGATGTGTTTTTGAATGTATGCATGGCCAAAGTGTTGAAGCACTTTTTGGGGCCACCAAGAGTCTAGTGAAATCACTTCACTCTTTGGTACAATTAACATGCCCCCAAACTATTGCGCCATACGGGGCAATTACTAAACACTTAGCCCAAAACATAAGTAATCTTTCACTGGCTTATGGCAAAGCTGGGCTACAAATCTAAACAATGCATCCACGCCAATTTTTAAAAAATAAGCCGTCGACGTTTTTTTCTTAAGACCAAGATATTCAAAAACTTAAGTGCGTTTTTAAATAGAAATTCTTCTCAGTTTCAAAAGTGGACAGAGTGCAATTTTCATTCTCGGACTACCACTTTGAGGCACAGGGGCATCTGGGTGCAGAAGTGCAAGTTTAAGATTGGGCCCAATGTTACCCAATGGAGACTGGGGGTATTGAAGACATGCAGCTTGCAAGTAAAGCTGCTGCTGGGATCCAGCTTTGGAGGTTAAAACAAGCACGGGCCAAAGGCAGCATCAAACATACACCACCAACAGCAGCACAGGGGAGAACAGGCGAGGGTGCAAACAGTGCTGGGCACCCAATGTAAGTGAATAGAGAAACTTTAGATTTGAACAGGCTGCAAGAGTCATTTCTCCCACATTTACAACCATAACCTGGACCAAGAACATGCAATTAGCTGATGGTATACTTCAACAAGCATTTACAATGCAACGGTCTCGCCTTTGCAAAAGTTAGAGCTATTGGCATTGTAAATATCAAACTTTTTATTTATGTGTTGGTTTTGAAAACAGATAAATAAATGGCATTGTCAATTACAATGCCAATAGCTTAATGTCTTGCAAATGCGTGACCTATTGCATTTCATTTCGCTGCCTGTGCAAGAAAAGTGTGGGGTGCAGGACGAGATCCAACAGGATGCATGAATCCGGTGGGGTGGTGAGCACTGGTCAGGGCTGAGGTGCACTGACAGCTGTGTGCAGTGGTGAGCACTGGTCAGGGCTGAGGTGCGCTGACGGAGCTGTGTGCAGTGGTGAGCACATGATGCTGGTGGTCAGGGTAGATGTGCACTGACGCAGCTGTGTGCAGTGGTGAGCACTGGTCAGGGCTGAGGTGCACTGAGAGCTGTGTGCAGTGGTGAGCACATGATGCTGGGGGTCAGGGTAGATGTGCGCTGACGCAGCTGTGTGCAGTGGTGAGCGCTTGATGCTGGTGGTCAGGGCTGAGGTGCACTGACAGCTGTGCAGTTGTGAGCACAGGATAGGGTTGAGGTGAACTGATGAAGCTGTGTGCAGTGGAGAGCACACAATGCCGGTGGTCAGAGTAGATGTGCACTGACGGAGTGTGCACCAAGAGCAGTGGGGAGGTGGGGTAGTGGTGAGGGGGAAAGGCAGACTTCCATGTTAGAAGAGGCCTCCTGGACTGCGGCGGCGGTGGTGGTCTGGAGCAGCAGGAGCCTCGCACAGCAAACGGCGGAAGTCCACATGGCAGCGTTTAGACACCCGCACTCTTCCCCTCCGGAGCCCCATGGAGTGGCCCGGCGCCCTAGGCCAGGCCTGGGAAGGAGCCAGTCCCGAGCCACCCTAGCTGCTTGTACCTGCCTACCGTGTGGTCGCGGCGGTTCGGTGCTCACTGCTGACATCTGCGGTCACCACAGGTCACTTCAGGATCCCGGCGGGGCCAACTCCCAGCCCTCATCCTTCCGGGGTTGGTATCTTGAGCACCATCGCTCTGGGCCATAGTAACGCCTGTTTGTAGCACCTAGCAACAGAAGTGTAATACAAGACGCTCTGTTTTAAACACAGTTCACTACCTGAAATACATGGCTACAATATGCTTTTCCCAAAAAGTGGTATTGACAGCCCGGGGGTTGAAACATTACAGCCACCTGCTGCTGGTATCACGTGACCACGGGCCACCAGGATGCAGTGCTAAGTGAAAGATGTTTGTTTACCAGTACTGTGCATTCTGGGAGTTCTGGTCCTGCAGACTTCGGGTTGACCAATGGAGCCACTGAAAGAAAAGCACAAATCTGGAGCATCCCGCCCTTGGTGACATGGAGTTACTTTATTGCTTTGCCCCTCAGGGGAGGAGGGTAGTGTGTGTGGGGGGGTGTAGAGGGGATGGGAGTATCAAACCCAGCTGTAATCCATCTCTCACCCAGTGTGTGTGAAACTAGCAAACAAACAATAGACTGCCCGCCGAGAGGATCTAACCCAGCTGCAATCCATCTCACTCCTGAGTGTGAAACTAGCAAAGAAATAACAGACTGCCCGCCGAGACGTGATGGATTTGAGCCGGCGGATGCCCAGCATAGGGCAAAACAACCCCGGGCACATGAAGCAGGAGCCCCGCACAGCACACGGCGAGAGTCCACGTGGCAGCGCTTAGACACCCGCATTCTTCCCCTCGGATCCCCGTGTGCACGGCACTTATTCCTCCCGTGTGGAGGGAGTGGCCCTGCGCCCTGGCCCAGGAAGGAGCCACCCTAGCTGCTTGTACCTGCCCACCGTGTGAGCGCAGGGGTTCGGTGCTCGCTGCTGACATCTGCGGTCACCGCAGGTCACTTCAGGATCCCGGCGGGGCTAACTGCCAGGCTTCATCCTTCCGGGGTTGGTATCTTGAGCACCATCGCTCTGGGCCATAGTAACGCCTGTTCGTAGCACCTAGCAGAAGTGTAATACGAGACGCTTTCCGTTCACAGTTCACTACCAGAAATACATGGCCACAAAAGGGGACCTATGCTTTTCCCAAAAGATGGTATTGACAGCCCGGGGGGGGGGGGAGGGGGTTGAAACATTACCGCCACCTGCTGCTGCTAAGTATCACAGTACTGTGCATTCTGAGAGTTATGGTCCTGCTGAATTCGGGTTGACCAATGGATCCACTGAAAGGAAAGCCCGGATCTGGAGCATCCCGCCCTTGCTGATATGGAGTTACTTTATTGCTTTGCCCCTCAGGGGAGGAGGGTAGTGTGTGTGTGGGGGGGTGGAGGGGGGAGGGGAGTATCTAACCCAGCTGCAATACATCCCTCACCCCTGAGTGTGTGAAACTAGCTATAAAGAATAGACTGCCCGCCGAGACGTGATGGACCCTTGGAGCTGGCGGATGCCCAGCATAGGGCAAAACAACTCCGGGCACATGAAGCAGGAGCCCTGCACAGCACACGGCGAAAGTCCACATGGCAGCGCTTAGACATCCGCACTCTTCCCCCCGGAGCCCCGAGTGGCCCTGCGGGAGGGGGTGGGGGTAGAGTGCTGGTTGGAAAGGTAATTCACTCCGCAAATTACTTCCTACATGTTCATTTTTTTCGAACCTCGGCCCTCCTCCTTCCAGGCGACTAATCAGCCGCGGCAGCCCAGCAAGCCGTCTCTATGGAAGTTGTGCTATATTGGTTCTCACCGCGCAAAAACTCCACCACCCGGAACAGCTTTCACGGGATTAACCATCCTAACGAGTGTGGTCTGTCTTTAATTGTCCCAGGAAATGGAGGAATGACCACTTCCATGGAGATCAACCCGCCTGCCCCAGCTCCACGAAAAAATGGCAGCCGCATTGCCGAGAAAAATAAATAACCGCCCACCGCCGCATGACGTTCGCAATGGGGCGGGATGAGTAAAAATCGCCGGAACGCCCACAAATCTGCTCCGGCAATGACAGACCGATCTCTCTTCCAATGGCTAGCCTCCAGTTATGGAGCTAGCCAATGGAACAGCAGGCGGGACAAAGCCCCCGTACTGTTCCAACATAAGATTTCGCCTGCGCTAACGCTGCTGCGCAGCAGATGCCAGGCGAAACCTAAAAATGTAGTTAGTCTCCCCCTGGAAGGAAAACCAAACCCAAGATTTGCCTTAATATCCTGAAAATACAAATTTTGCCCCTAAAGCTACACCGCAGATGAAAAAACAAAAGAATTAGGGCACCTTAAAGCAAGATATGAGCTACACAATAGGGGCAATCGCTCAGACTGCCGGTTTCAGGGTATCACCCATTAGGCAGGCTAGCTTGAATCCAGTCACACAGTGAGCAAGGGACCCACTTTTTGGGCATACTCATTACCAACTTAGGGTGAACATAGTAAACGCAAGAAGATATATTTCTCAGCCACCTCAAATGTAGTGCTACTGAAGAATTGACTTTTCCAAACGTGTGCATGTTACATATGTGCAGCCTTGTACTGGTCAATATGTACAATGAGGAAATAAATCAAACTGAATGTTTATATAAGATGAGAAAATCTTGAAATATATAAGTATTGGTAGGGTGAGGCAGTTTCTTGGGTACCAAATGTGGTCAGAACATTGAACAGATACCTGTTACCATGGTTGTTGTGGGGAAGACTATGCTACACTCCGAGAAGCACACTTTCTTTTGACACTTCATAATTGTCAGGAAAGAAGGTATCGAGCAGTCCAGTCTACTACAGCAAGTGCGCATTTAGTAATAGTATGACACTTTAAATAGAACTTTTATTATGTACCGGACAGTCTTACTTTAGAAAGGGACTTCATGGGGGGGTGGGGTCGGTGACTGAACACAGGATTTAAAAAAAATAATAAAAAGTTTACACCATGAGAATGGACAACAAGCAAGCCAGCATCTTTTAAGCACCAGGCACCAATCAAGTGGTCACAACCCTTTCAATTACTATGAGACTCTTCAACCCTAGAGAAGAAAGGTCCCAGCCGAATCTCAAGTCCAAGTCATACATCCCTGCTAACCCTCCTGAAATTAGTTCAGGGGAGGGGGTCCCAAAAAAATGGGGGGGGGGAGAGATCTCTCAAAGGCTCATTTGTATCCACCCCTCCTTCAACATTATAGCAAAGCTCTGGTTTCAGTCTAGAAAACAGGACGATCCTCAGAATAGGGTGAAGGCGGGAAAATGCACAACATAGAAGAGAAAATTACACCAGGCCATGAAAAGGCCTTCATGCCAAGGTTGCCTCCATTGTAACAGGAATATTTTAAGAAAAAACGTGCATGCCTATTAACACCTTGCCCCCTCACTTTGCAAGTCATGCTTTTTCCTAGAAGAACAGATGGAGGGCTCCGTCAGTTTGACAACATACAAAACCAGTCAGACAAGACGATTTGCTTTAGTGTGTAAATGACAGATAGCAAGCTGGAGATGCAACTAGGTCAGCAGATTCTAGCTTCTTAGGGTCATATGTACTTCTTTGCACTCACAGCCACTATTTAGTCACTTTCGACATCAAGGAAGCCTGCACAAGATTGTAAAGAGATAGCACACCAGGAGCTTAGTATTGGCCGGGCTGCTATTTGCTCTTCAGACTAGGGTAAAGTTAGAAAGCACTTGAAAATTCTTTGCTACTGTAACCTGTATCAGAGTAACATTTATTTAGACGTTATGTCTTTAAACAAAAACTTACTCTAAATACATATTCTAAAGTCATACACATCTATCAACAGATGCCACTAAGTCAGATTTCCATATGCTTCCTTTCAAATGTACACAATACTCCATACAAGTCAAACATACCTATATATATATATATATATATATATATATATATATATATATATATATATATATATATATATATAACACATTTTGAGAATAAAATACCTATTGTAAGATATACTTCTAAAAGGTAAATTTCAAGTAAAAACTATCTAAAATCCATATCCATCACAGCTTGATCCTATCTTTCAAACTACCATTTTCATTGAAAAAAATGTCACAGCCTTTATACTTCGACATGGGTATTGCATTGTCAAGGTTTGGCATATCTGTAAGAAGTTTAGCTTGTGCATGCAAATTAGAACCCAATTTTAAAAAGATGGGGCGTAAAAACTTTCAGCAGAGCTAAATTTTAGGCAGTCCATTAAAATGTGTAAATTATCACATTTTGTGCCCAACCTACATGTGCATTTACCATTTATTCTCCCATTAGTCACACCAGGATGAATGCAGTTTCCCAATCTAAGTACTTCTGATGTAAGCAAATTAATTTGGTAATATATCCAGATAAGAGTACCAGATTTTTCACCTAACTATTTATCATTAATTTCACAGATTCTCAGATACTCCTTGTCTTCCATCCTAGCCATTTCCTTCCATTCGCACATTTAGGTTTTCAGACCGTATACAATTTTGCTGACCTCTTTGGCCCATTTTAGGTCACTATGTGGAGTCTCATTCTTACACCACTGTGAAACTTTCAGGGCTTTTCCTGTACCTAATCTTTTCCAACATTTTAATAAGGCTACTTGCACCTGTACATTCTATGAAGTCATTTCCATCTCTAATATAATTTCCTCATCATAGATGAGTCCGGTAATTAAATTAGTGGTGTCATGCAATTCCCTACCTAGATATCCCAACTGCTTTTACTACTCCAGCAGAGGACTTCTGCCCCATATTGTATGGGGGGAATCAGCTTTATAGGCCTTTATCAGGGGTCTGTGGGACATCTCCATAAATGCAGTTACAATTTTTCAGACCACACACCGATAAATGAGTTTTGGCTTTCTGGGCCTCCAGATGTGTGTACCACTTGAGACTTGTCAAACCAGACACCAAGGTATTTATACTCACACAATTTCCAGTTTGGTTGGGCCCAAGTACCAATTAAACCTCTGGTCTAACACAGGATTTTGGTTTTAGCCATATTTACAGTTAATTGCTTTGCCACACAATATTCGCTAAATGCATTTAACTTCCTCTGTAGGCCCATCTGTCTGGTTGAGGATTCATCGGCATACAGTAAACGGGATAGTTGTTTCCCATTCATTTTTGGACTAGCACTTCTCTCTACCACCAAGATAGTTGGCAGATCAGCTAAGAATATGGTGAAAAGCAGTGGGGCCAATACACAGCCCAGTCTTAGGTCATTATTAATCACTATTTTCAGTGTCAAAGCCTATGCAGTATCCCTAATAACTTGGGCCCAATTTGGACTATGCAACTCCAGCCTCTGGACAGCCCATCGGGGAGATCATATGTTTCCAAGATCTCCCAAAGGCATTTCCTATCAACCAGGTCAAATGCTGCGCAGAAGTCTATGAATCAGCAATACAGCTTTCCTTGCTGCTCCATAGACTTCTGTGCCACTGCCCATACAGCGAAACTGTGGTCAGTGGGAGAAAGTCCCTCCTTATGCCACCGGCATGATCAACCGCTGTTCTACCCAATCATTCAATCTACCCAGGACTGTTTTGGCGTAAACTTGCTCTCCGACATCCAACAGAATAATCAATATGTAATTCTTCAGGGTTTTCCCCATCTCCTTTCTTATGTATTGGTCTAATTACTGCCCCCTTCCAAGTTTAGTGGATAAGATAACATGGCAACATGGCTAAGAACACATGTGATAGAAATTCAGCCCACCAGTTGAACAGTGTCTTTATTATGATAGCGGAGAGGTTGTCTGCTCCTGCTGCTCAGGTTAGTGTTAACTTTCTTATAAGATCCTTTACATTTCTACAGTAAAGGGCGTTATTAAATCTTAGACAACTCCTCCCAAGTGTGTTTTTTGCTTTCAACGGACGCTTCACATGTCCCATACAGTTGACCTTGGTCCTCTTACAATGCTGCGTCTTACACTACACAGCTCAAAGCCCCAGGGTCTGTCCAGAGGCTTCCTGTACCAGCTTCCAGAACTTTCGTACATGGTCTGCTTCAATAGTTTCCAGCAGGTTTTCCTAACATTTCTCTTTAAAAATTCTCTTCTGGTTCCCAACTAGCTTTTAATATTCCTTTCGCAGTTTAATCAGGTTTGACAGTCTGCCCTGGTCAAACCTTATGCTCAGGCTTCTTGTCTCTAACCTTTTCTTTATTCTTTCCAGGTTTAACAACCTGGATTTTCTTCCTTGTGTTGATTGCTTGTCAATAAGGCAAGCTTTTTTTACTTTTTAGTTCAACTCTGAAGTATTTGTACCACATGTTCTAAAGTTTCTTCAAACCAGGCCACTTTCTGATCCCTTGCGCTTTCCATATTCAACTTTTGTTGGCAGCTAGCCAGTTTTTCCACATATTCATTGGTTTGGTTAGTCTTGTTGTCCGGCATTTAGGGTACTCCATTTGTTGGGGAAGTAGTATTTCACATTGGCTTGTTTACCTCCTAGATAATTAAAAGTACAGGGCATTATAATCGCTGCCTTCACTCTGGGTTACCTGGAACCCTTTTACTGTTGTGAAATTCAATGCGAGGATAAACACAATCAAGGGGGCAGTGCATAGTGCCGATCCTAAAGGTCTGTTTGGCTGGGAGATCTGTTTTCAACCTACCATTTAAACTAAACAACCCCTTTGACCCTAAGTACTTTCCTAGCGGTACATCATGTTTAGCAGAAATCAGCCAGCACCATATTATGTGAGCACACCATTTCTTTAAACCATGGATCTAGCTTTTTTGGATTCAATTTATGACAAATCTCCCATTGCAATAAATCACTCATGCTTTTCACACAATACATCAATATCTTTCTTGGAATGCCCCATTTCCACCTCATACGAACCCCACTGTAAGTAGACATCCACAAGTACTAAGTTGTCACACTTGCTATCTGTAACCAGTAGGGATCTGAGTTCTCAGCTATTTTTAGGTTTTCCATTTCCCGCACTCCTATCAGCCATACCAGCCTTTTCCCTAACCCTGCATGACATTTCAGAAATGCACTACCTAGTTGGTACCCCCCCCCCAATTCTACTTCTGAAGTTAACTGTGTCCCTTCTTTCATTACCTCCTTTTCAGCTTTTACAATAGGTGTATTTACCAGCCCAGAGTACACCAGGACCATGGTAATTTCCCTCCCTTTGTTATTGTGGCTGAAGCCAATCTGAAAGGATCTGTCTCCGACCCTTTGCCCCAATTTCTCTCAAACATGGGCAATTTGATAAAGAAAATGTAAGCTGGGATCGATTTAGGGGAATGATCTTTGTTTTTTCCCCTCCCCTTCATTTTGGATGGTTTGCAGTATAACCTCAAATTGCCACAGGTTTGCTACTGTGGTACTGATATTCTCTGTTCCCGGCTTATTTCTCTCACTGGTTATTTTAGGTAATCGTCCCCCTTCAGCTAAAATTCCTGACGTTATCCTTTAGCCCCTGGGGTTTTTCACATGTCACTGTATTATCCTCCCTACTACTCTTAAAAGTGGGTTTCGGTTGGCCCCCTTTTTTTTCCTACTTCAACATTCGCCACTCTGGATGAGCTCTTGGATTCCCCCATTGCGCTACTACTCCTGAATGGTGTTCTCTTGAGGGGTTGCTCATTGTAAACACCCTTTACCTTTCCTTAAGACCTTTAACACTCCGGTTCACCAACCCACATTTTTCTTTGTGGGTTTTAGCGCCTATACCAAGGGTTTTCTCCCAATCTCTTAATCAACATCGGTCAGGCATCTAGAGATATAAACCACCTGCAATTTATTCACTTGCTCAGAGTTACCAGCACAACCCGAAGCGGTGTGTCGGGAACCGGTCTTACTACTGCTTCTCTTGTTTTTGGCACTTATTTCTTGGATATTTTCTATTTTAAATTCTCACCTCATTTATGCTCATGTACGTTTTACTGTATTTTCTGGTCACAATTTTGTAAAGCACTCCAATACCTTCGGGTCTAACAAGCGCTATATAAAACTTATAAATACTATTGGCATAAGGGCATGTATACCTTGCAATTCACCCACAATTTTCTAAAATTGAATTTCATGGGTTTTTAATATGTTATTTTTTAACATTGTTACTTTTAATAGCCCTTGCAGGGCTTTTATGATACATCAACATTATGTTAAACATGGTGACCAAGGGTGTTGTGGATAAATCTATACCCAATGTAATGCCCCGTATTCTTATCAGGCTTAGACTTTAACCCCTTCCACGCTCATGACGAGCTGGGCTCGTCATGAGGTAGCCTCCTCGCACGCTCATGACGAGCCCAGCTCGTCATGTAAAGTGAGTTTCAAAAAATCTCAGCGTGCGAGCGGAATTCCACCCGCACGCATGCGGTTAAAGCCGAGTCTGAATCACCTCTGGTCACTATTCCATTTGAAGTAGTCTCCTCAAGTTCTGGTTCTTAGTCACCGATCAGAGAAAATCCATGGTGACGAAGGTAATCTAGGTTCCAAATTGGGTTCATATCATCTTAGGTTAATTTGGTTAAAACAAAAAGGATACATCTGAATTTGGGGCACGGTGCCCAGTAACCTTATGTTCATTTATCTGTTCTTTGTTAATATCCAGGGTTCTTACAAGGGTATGCAGCCTCTAAGTGCATGCCAAAAAAACCTATTGATTTTGACACTAGCACCCCCCACCCCCTCCTTTCACTCCCAGTTGGGTATGATCAATTAGTTTTCTTCCTAATATTTCTTTGGTGACCTCTTTTCGTTTTCCTCAGGGCTTCCAATACTCTGCTAGAGTCCAGTTTTTTTAACTGAAGACTTGTTAATCAGTGTTAGGGGCGGCAGTCTTTTCACACATTACATGCTTTCGGCTTCCTTGGTGCCATCCTTCAAGATCCCCTTCCGTATCCAGTGTATTTATATGGTTTATCGGTTAAATTGGGGGTGTAGAACGGAGGCTTCCCTCCTATCAATGTGTTGCTCCGTTTTGCCTCCACCACAGTTTACAGGCTTTCGAACTAGTCCCTGGTGTTATTTCTATAACAATTAATAAAATGACCTTTTATATTTCGATGTTATCCTATCATCGGATACGAAACTTCTCTGCTGTGTAATGGCTGGCTGACCGTGACTCATACTGGAACGCCGATTATATCTGGAGCCTTTATCTTTTCCTTTCGCTTTTCAATCTTCAAATGTCAGGTTGCCTTTAATGCTACTAAACCTCCTTGCTCCAACAGCACCTGAATGCAGTTGAGCCCCCGACAATGGCTGGTAGGGGTGAACTCAGAGGGGCCACCCCAGTGCTGCTGCAACTGGGGCCCCCCTTCACCTCCCTTTCCCAATTGCTCACCTTCTGTCCCCCTACTTCCTTAGGCCTCTTCATGTCAACCTGGTTTACTTCGTTTTTGGGGCTGCTCCACTCACTAGCACGTGCTCCCTTTACATCCAATGAACATCTGCGTCGTTGGGGCTTGTTTAGGGTGCTGGGTCCAGTTTTACTTCAGGAGCACTACACCCCGGCGAACAAGGCTACATCGCAGGCAGCATTTCGAAGTCACGTTCCAGGGAGTAGAGCGTGAAATCGTCAGTTGCAGAGTCAGTTGCAGAGCAGAGGACTCAATGGTATTCACTGTAACGTGTAGACACAAAGCTTACCTGCACAAGGAGCAGACCGCATGAATCAAGAGAAGCAGACCTGATCCTACGAAACCATGAGACAGGCAAAGATATGTTGCAAAGGACACTTGCCTAGGAGCTATGAAATCCCTGCAGTACAGCTCGCTCAGAGAAGCCGGAGCCTGTCTTGGTGGTGGAGTTGAATGCAAGAGATAGGAAGCCCATCTATTTCCAAAGTCATCTAATGCCTGTACTCCTCCTGAGACCTCAATTCAGGAAAGGCTTTAGCCATTTCACTAGCCTGCAAAGCTGCAGAAATAAATCATAGTCACAAAAAAGCACCAGGACTAAAATTGTGTTCTCAATTTGCACTGGTGAAGCAGTTCATGCAGGTTATGTGCCAGTCCAAAAGGAACCCTTGCAACTGGAAGTAACACCCTGTCGGAGGACCAACCAGTCATTACAGTTTAGAGCCTATGGCGTTCACTCGTTAATGCCAACCCATCTTTACATTGTCCCTTCATGAATCTCTCCATCAGCTTGTTCACAGCTCAATGTCAAATCCCGCTTGACCGGTCTGTTGAGCCACATGTAACACTTTGTGTGCACTTAAAGGTAGAGTCAAGGATGCCACGAATTGAGGATACCCTGCCTGGTTGCTGGAAGGCCCTACTTTTGTCCTACCAGACTTCAGTCTCTGGTTTGACCCACTGGATTTGCTATTTTGTTAATTACATTTTACTATTTTTCTAATTAGTTTAGATTTTTGTTTTGAATTTGGACTTCATTGTTTTGCTACTGCAGAAATACTTTTCAAACTGCCCTCATTTCGGCTGCTGTGCCATACCCACCAGGCAATTGAGATCTGGTTAATTAGTGACTTTAAAGTTTCACCCTGTCAGAGATTGTGATTATTACCTGAGGTGGGTAGGCATCCACCCCCTATTAGCCAATTTCTTGCAACCATAAATTTCTTGAAGGAAAACCTTGCCAAAAGGACCAGACAGCCAAGCACTCGAAGATCCAAATGGAGCCACGGGCAGGCCAAATTACAACATACCCCACAGTGCCAGTATTGCAGAAAGTAACTTTTCTGGGAAGCACCACAAGTGTTACCATCATATGGTTGCTTGGCTAGTAAGCAATACGACCTGCTAGATCATGCAGAAGATGCAGAGAGAACATTACGTCTTCGTGGACTACAACCAATGAAGCAAAGTAGCCTTTATTAATGATTAAATAGGTCCATAAGTATTCGGCTCGCAACTTTGACAAAGTGTGTTGTCTAATATGGAGTGTGGTTCCAAATTTTGAGCTGTCGTGCCATAGACTGTACAGATGCAGACCAGGTAAACAGGCTGAGTGAAGCGGTAGAGTGCCAAAAGGAGAAGCAAAGTAAATCTTCAATACTCTGCTATACACAGGAAGGGATTAGTTAATAGATGGGCCTTAAATCCTAAAAAAATTAACTTTTATAGGGGGGCTGTGGTAAGACACCTGGAATCCAGACTAATGTAGAGCAGGGAGCAAGGGGACAGGCTAAACAGTCTGCAAGTAAAAAACAGAGGCATTTTCAAAGGCTCAAAGTATTAAGTGAATGCCAATAGATAGGAGGTATCCGAAGGATATTTAGGACACTGGAGGACATGGGGGCTGAATTAGTCAACTATCCGAAAAGGTAATTTGCAGAGGTGATTGAAGAGCCTCATGCAAGCACACCAAGAGGAGAACAAAACAGAGTGCATTTCACATGTGAAGACGTGGCAACCTCCAATGTGGAAAATATAAACCGGTCTGAATTGGGAGTCTGAAAAAGTGCAACGGCATGCAAACAAAATTGGAGGATGGCATCAAATGATTTGACTTTGCCAAGTTAGTCTTGAGGTCAAAACTGTATGCTACATGCACAGGTAGACTCTGCCTTGGTTTGTACTTGGGCCAGATAAGTGACAGAACAGATTCATGATGCAAATAACATGGTGTTGAATATAGTCACAGGTTGAACAGGCTTTTTATTTTCAGAATTTGGAAAACCGTTTTCAATATAGAACACAAAAATAGAAAAAATACATCAAAACCAACTGGGGTTTGAGGTTTGAGTCTTAAATGCCAGCAAGTGTACCTCAGGGAAATTCATGCTCTGTCGGAAGAGAAGAGATTTTGTAACAATTGAAATAACTAAGCAATAGAAGAATTAACTTACCATTTGAATTAACATCTGGATAGCTACATCAGAATACTGGGAGATCCAATTCTTGCACTAAAAAAGAAGTAAGTGTGTGATAAGTACAACTAAACCTTTTACTAATTTTGCACACAAAAAACCCCACCCACACCTCTCAAGCCCTTTAGTGAAATGGAAAACAGGAGCTGTGCAGACTGGGCATAAATATCACTAGAACATTTGATCAAGCAAACACTGACGCCCAGTCTGCTCGCTTTACAGGGAGGGTCCACATCTCAAGGATTGCTGGGTGGGATAATCCTCACCCCTGCGTACCTTAGCAAACCGTCATTTTAGGCAAGTTTTCATTGTATGTCAAGATCGGAGGCAAGGTTTATGCTAGTTCAAAGGTTGCTCACCACTAACTGAGCCACCTCCACCACTGGCTTCAAGTAGAATCTCTTGAAGATCAAGTCCAAGGACCCATCTGCCACCGCGTAGTAAGCTGGGTTTCTGTTGCAGTAACCCACCCACCTTTTCCAGACTACTGAGAGGTTTCTGGACCCTGAGGTGATAGCCTTCACTCAGAGCCCAAAAACAAAGCATTTCCTGGGCAAAGGTGGTCACACCTCCCCCAGGCCAGGAAGAGCCATCTGTGGCAGGGGAGCTTCAAAGGCATTGCAGCCTTAGTAATGCGACCACCAGCCTCTCCAGCTATTAGGAGCAGGCCCCCTTCCCCCCCCTCCTTTTTGGCAGGAAGACAGGCAGGAAAAATTAACAGAGCCCAGGTAGTGTCCACCTCTCCCAACCCCACCCCTTAGGTGACGGAGGTGAGGTGAAGCACACTTCAGTGCCCGCCATCTTCCAGATGGCAGGCACTCTCCAATCTGGACTAGGGATTGTGCCAAATCCCCACGTGGGGTGAGCACACCAAGGGTGTAGTCACCCTAAGGTCAGTAGCCCATTGGCTACTGACCTAGAGACCCCTAAAACAACCCCTATATACAGTATTTAGGGGCAGCCCTTGTAAGAAAGTGGCTCTCTATATATACTGGACCAGAATGAGGTACAGTGTGTGTGTATATAGAGTCCACAAACCCTAGAGGTCAGGACCGACCTTACTCTCAAAAGTGGTAGCTTGGTCGAGCAGTAAGCCAGTACCAGAGGACAGTGGAAAGCATTTGTTGTACACACTCAGTCAGCAAAAGGTTTCACACTCAAAGACTGAACTCCAGGCCGATTGTTTTTATATCAAAAGAGAGGTTTTATTTTTTTAGAACCAACAAGCATTAAAATATACTTTTCTTGATAGGAGTACTCATGTAATTACTTTGCAAGGAAGCAATAAAGTTTGTGGACACAATAGATACAGGGGTTGGAGAAGGCAACACAATTCTAGACACTTTAGCATTGAGCTCAATGGGTTTACAGCATATAGGTACAGTTGATTATTATACAGATTACTTTAGTAGTTCCAGGACTAGATCCGAGATTCAGTCCTGGGGTCTAAACTGAAACCAATTTAGTAAAACGTTTTAGTTACTGTAGTGAATTTTCATGAATATAAAGCGGTTTTAAAAGTTCACACTTTTCAATGAAAACCTAACAATGTTATCCAAAGGGAGAAAATTCAGGATGCAGGTAAAGTACGATCTCGTTACTTTTTGTTATCCAGTACTGGGCTCCTAAATCCAGCACTGGGGTCTCAACTTAAAAAAAGGTAGGTAATTGCGTTTCAGCATTACGTATGATTTTAAAAAAATATTGCAAGTTTTCAAAAGTAGACACTTGGAAGAAATTTCATAGAAAAACAGACGATGGATTCCTATGGAGAAAATACAGATTACTAGTAAACCCGGTAAGGATTACTTTTGCGGTTCAGTACTGGGTTACAAGGTGCAGTGCTGGCTTCTCCCCTGATCACAGGAGAGCACTTCGGAATTTGGGTGATTTTATATGAATATTTTTAGTTTCCAAAACTTCACACTTAGAAGATTGAGTCAAACCAGTCAATGTTATCCATGGCAGGTAAGTGAGTTACTGGTTTCCAGGCGAGTACTTGGCTGGTGAAGTTAGGGTTCTGGGCACAGACTCAGGGGTCCCCCAGGGTCAGGCAAGTACAGTTAGTTCACCCCTAGTGGCACAGGGGCAGCCGGGTGCAGAAGTAGTTAGGCCCAATGCTATCCAATGAGGGAAAGGGGGCTGTAATATTGTGCCTTTTACTTGTATGTACATACCGGTTTCTTTAAGAGCTTTAGTTGATGTTCAAGTAGCTCCATAGCGATAGAATGTATATGAGTGGTCAGCAAGTCAGTTGCACCCGACTAGAGCAAGCTGATGGGACATTTCCTTTACCTGAATAAACCGATCTTTCATCAAATTGGATATTCATCTTGATTTTACACTGGCGACGATGGTCTGAAACCAACCCTGCGTTTCAAGCATTTCATTTTCATGGATTGGTCTCAACATCAAATAACTTAAAATCTACAGTTTTTAACACTGTTCTACTAAGACTTCAACTACTTTCATGGCAATGAAAATAGTCCGAGCCTGTGCATTAATGAGCACAAAAGAAAACTGTTACAACTGACAGATGCGATCTGCGCTGGAGTTAATTTCTCAATATACATCGTTCTTGAATTGTGGTGTTGGACAGTTGGAATAGTGCGTGAAAATCTGCTAATGGTCTTTCTCCGATAAAAGGAAAAGCGCATCAGGGCTGAGCGGGAGTAAACTATGCAGAGAAGTTTGCTGTTTTTTGCAAATCAACATAATGCGCTGTCCTCCGATAAACTGTTTCAACTGCCATCTTACGACTCGAATTGCTCTGGTGGCTATATTGAAAGTAAACATGTTCTCTCACCTGTTGCTATGCTGCTTCGGAATTCCACAGAACCTGTTCATGCAGTGTTGCTCAGGGTTCGGTTCCTGCGTCCTTGATCCCCACGTTCTAATGCGCTGCGTGTACGTGCGTAACGTCAAGCAAACGCCATTTTTTTAAAAACTTTATTTCAAGAAGCTTGAAGGGGACAAAGCAATCGGACTTCAGGAGAAAGTGAAAACGCTGTTGCGCATCTCCATGACTTTGGATTTGATTGTCGAAGTACCTCTTCCTTCATTGTGCTATAGTGACAATAGCATTTTCAAGTAAGAAACATTCGGATTTAAGATTTAAAAAGGAAACCTCGCATCTGTTAAATCTCAAAGACATCGTATCATTTGGAGACATTCATAGAAGAGTTATTCAGTACTTCAGCGCCATCTAGAGCTTTTCTTCAGTAGAGTTCAGTCATTTTTCACAGCATTGTCTTAATAGATTTCACATGCAACTGGTGCTTTTATTTTAAGACTATGAACTTGACCAACTTTGTTTCTTCATTTTAGTGTGTTCTAGTCTATCACTGTTTTGTTGTGGTGTGCTTTGATAACAGCTTCATTTCTTTTCAAGTGAAAATTTTAGCAGGCACTTTTAAAACTCTGACATGGTTTTAAATGGTCACTGCTAGTACTGTTTGGGTTTGATATCACACTACAATTTCACAGCTTTTATTAAGGTGTTACATATGAATGTAGTTGTGTTTACTGAATTTTAGTTTATATTCTGAAAAACTTGATAACTCTTATCCTAAGAATAGGACGTTGAGGTGGGCAATTCGTGATTTCTTAAAATTGAATTTGTACCCTTCAGAAGCGAACCGAAGTACTATGGTGTTCACTCTTTTGAAGTGCACGTCCAAATCATATTCTGTAAGATAGATGTCAGACATATGATAATGCCTCATTATCGTACGTTTGTAGTAACTGTTACTCTGGCTGAAAATAATCCTGGACTATTCTTGAATCCCTGGGGGAGATGGCAAAATTGTTGCCTTGTCCCCACGATTGAGAAAGCGGTCAAATACCTGCTTTCTGGTGCAATGTTTTGACAGAAGAAACCGTTAGAAATATCTAATGTGGTTTTATATTTTTTGCGCACAATGTTATTCATCAGTGCTGCACTGTGTGCATTTTGTACTGCAAAAGTTTTGCAACAAGAGTTTGAGTGTCTGTAGTCCAAAACTAGATGATATGTATGGTCTGGTTTGGAGACAAAGGATTGTTCATAGATGAGGTGCATGTTTCCATCACCCCCTGGTATTCAAGTTGATCTAAGATCTCCCCGACTTGTTTTTTAGCTCCTTGCTTAACCGGATACTGCCTTTGTGCAGTAGGTTGATTTTTTAACTGGATTTTATGATGAGGGGAATTATATCCTACGTGATTTTTGTATAATGCTGGAGCCTGGGCTACAACCCATTTTCTGGCATGTAACCTGTAAACACTGTTTTTCTGAATGCTAAGGTCCTGTATGTTTCTCATTTTTTACAGGTCCCTGATGAAGGGTTAGTTCTTTTAACCCGAAATGCATTGGGCATATTACAAGTAATCGAATATTCATGATTAGAATGAAACTACAATACTGTGATGATAATGAATCAATAAAAGAATTTACAAACATATTGGATTTAAGAATCATGAATTTATGGACCTGATGAAATATTATAACCAATGAGTGAGTGAAGAAACTTCCGTTTCATGTGAAAGGAGCACATCCTTTGTGGTTTGCTGACCACATAGTTTATAATTCATGAGAAGACACTGAAAGACAGTGCAGCAAGGTTTTGCACCAAAAAGAACTTGCATCTAAAACCATCACTAACAAGTCAGGAGTGCACGGAGATAACATTGATGTCAAAATTAGAACCGTTGCCATTTTCTGTGGCCGTAACAAATTTAGCTGTGTGGCTAATCCATGGGTTAATAACGTTACTTTTTCCTCTGTTCAAATTTGAAGCTTGCATGAAGTACTTTGCAATTGGCAGATAAGAACCTCTCGGCTCAGCTTATCTTCATGAAGCTTGGTCACTGCCATTTACTTATTGATGCCTGAGGGAGGGAAAAGGTTTTTTTAAATGGTGAAGATTGCACAACCACACCTGATCGCTCGTTAGTGCGTAGGAATATCCAATTGCATGGCTCTTGTAACCAGGACACACCGAATTTAGCGTGCGTTTTAAAAAGGTACACGAGCGCCTGCTATAAAGCCCACATTCACATTACTAGCAAACGGTAGTTATTTACTTTTAAATAATGAAGTGTTGTGGGAGGTTAGCCGGAATTCCATATCGTTACAGTCTCACAAAGTGTAGTTTGTTGTAAAAATGTGCAGTTTCCTCCTCCACATGGGAAGCTGGATGTTTCCATCTGGCCGTAGATTCCGACCTTGAAAGCAGAGTTCAACAAGAGGAGTCGAATAAGAGCTCTTTTGTCCCAGAAAGAAGTCGCCCTTACATCTGCCCGTGAAACATTCGCCCATCACGTGGCAAACACCCGCACAGAAGTGCATGCTTTATTAAATACTGACTTTCCCTTGCATTTTGGGGAGTTGGTTCAGACTATCTTTGATGCCTCATCGACCACTGGGCTGGCGCACTTTTTTAAAGTTGTCAGTAGTGGCCTTGTAACTTCCTTCCAAACTATATATTTGGTGTCTTCCCAGCATTTTTTCATTCAATTTTTTCAGCCTGTTTGGTGGATTTCCCTTGATGTTCGCTCTGGTTGCCGGAGTGCTTTTATTAATCTGTCTATTCCAAAATGGATGCACATTCCGTGTTACAAGACTATCTGCCCTGGCTGTTGCTGCTCCACAATAGAATGCTTGAATACTATGGAGCGCTGCCTCCGTCTACATTGAGTGCGGCTTATGGATCATCATTTCGATTTTCCTTTTTCACGTGCGTCCAGACTTTTTATTGCCCGACTTGCGTTTTCGAATGGGCTCTGGATTTGTGTCTCTGCAGTGTGGTGTCTCCCAATGCAGATTACGATCAACTGATGAGTCCCTTAGTTGCTCATGAATTGCTTTGTTCTGGCGGCGGGATTATGGCCTGTGCAGCGATGCGTGGAGTCCTGGGTCGTTGGGATATTTTTCCAGTGGCGCATGAATTCTTGGTACGCAGTTATATTGAAGAAAACCAGAGTTGTCCTCCGATGGTGCTAGAGGCCCCGGTTATTGGACATGTGTGTTCATTCCAGTTATTAAATTGGATGGCTGAAATGTTTTTGGATGAGAACAATGACTTCCTGCTGGAGGCTGTTGCAACGTACTGTGCATATACACTTTTGGAGTGAGGTACTTTTGCTTCTCTATTTTTTTTCTCACTGACATTGTCAGATGCTGAAGATCAGATTTTTTTTATTATTCTGCCATTTTTTCCTCAACCTATTGGCTTTACTGTGCCCACAAGTAATAACTGCTTTGGAAAAGATTCTTGATTTGGAGTTGGTCCCAGTTTTTCCATTATGGCAAATTTGAACTTTATTCTATTTCTCGAACTTGTACTCTGTGTTCCTGATTTGTCCTCATTACTTCTTCATGCTCTGATCAAGGGAGGGTGTAGTGGGGATGATCCTTACATACACACAGTGTTAAGTTAGCATGAGCTTATTAGAAGTTTAAACGCCATTTTACCTTTCTGCTGACCTTTGCACAAGGAACACACTACTTGCTCGAAGCTAGGCTGCGTGTTTTGCTTCACATAAGAATAACTTGTTTTTCTATATTGCTAGACTTGTTTTGTAAGTTTAGTCTGTACAGCGAGTGCAGAGGCCTTCAAGGTTATTTCAACACTGGCTGTTCGAACTCATCAGCGCACGTTCTAGACAGAACACATATGCAGCTGTGGCCACCTCAGATACTGGCGCCTTTAATAATGCACTGGGTAAGCATGATGGAAAACACTTGGAGAACATTCGTATGCTGAGAGCTTATGCAGAACTTGACGCGATTCACTCCTGCTAATCCTTTGAGGTATGGGGCCGCCTATGCAAGCCTAAAGAGACCTTCTGTAGTTATTTTATGGTGTAGTAACTATGCTGACAATCATCTCTTATTATATGTCTGCTTGTATTAGCTAAGATGCTGCACTTGAGATCACGGCGTTAAAAATAAACATTTTAAACTTGCTCGTGTCTCCCTTTACTCCCTGTTCTGCACTGGGATAAGAGTAACAAAAGTGTCAGTTCCCCACTTTACCTGAGGTAACCAAAGTCACATGTTCTGTGTTGTCTAATCATTGGTTACTTTGCTATAGAATGAAGAGTGAATGAGACACTGATGCTAGTCAGGTAGGGGACTAAGGTGAGTTTTTGGCACACCCTAATTCACTGCGGTCCTAGGTCTCTGTGCACAGTTCGTGTCTGAGCAGAATCCCTGCAACACTCTTGGTATAGTATATACAAAGCCAGCTTCCTACACCATCAATAGCAGCTCCAAAACCTTTGTAAAGCATTGTCCAAAACACCTGGAATGGAGGAGCAAAGGTTATTTAATACCATTTACAACAAAATCTATCATGCCTAAGCTTTTATAGAAATAAAACGCTCCAGAACAAAACCAATATATTCTATATATTTTCCTTAAAAACAAAACTGACTCCAATTGTCACCTGCGAGGTACACTTCTCAGCCAAAATACACTGCCCTTTCTGAGAAGGGAAGTAACAAATGTGATTTGGTTCTAAAGTTGAGGGTACAGCCGGTTGAGTGTAGGCCTTTTTATCTGCATCAAAGCAGCTGGAGTGACCATCAACTCACTGGGATGTCAGCCCAGATTAATTCTAGTTTCATACCTACTTTCATATGTTGGGACACAAGCTGTTGTGGACAGTGATTTGCTGTAAGAATAGAGTCAATGTGTTCTTTTGGGGAATCAGAAGGGCTGAAGATCTCCCTGTAGGCGGTCAATTGTCCATGACTGGACAGGATTGCCTTTGAACTTTTACTTAGGCGGCACACACTCATTAATGGGTCAGAAGTTTCTACCTCAGAGCCTCTCAGGTTTCCACCTCTCTATAAAGCACACATTGCTACACATCCATACCCAACTGAATCATTTAATCTGGCCTGAATGAACCTCAACTGAGGAGTTACAAGGTGTTCTTTAAATTGAGGGTAGCAGAAAACTGGTTGGCTCAGACTTATCCACAACTTTAAAATTTGATAAATATTGCCTCTCATCACGAAGGCAATGCTGACCAGTGCAGTTTGGTACTCTGAAAACTTCTGCCCTACAGCCTTACCTCCTTGAAAAGCACCTGATCTAGTCTGAACTCAGAAGTTATGCAGGGTTAGGACTGGTTAGTACCGGAATGTGAGACAACCTGGGAGTACCAGGTGTTGTATGCTTTAAGATGATAAAACAAGATGCAATATTCTTTTATATACCATTTAAAGAATAGTCTTTTCTGCCTAATGCACACTGCACTTAACCAAGCGGTTTCAATTGTTGCAGTCTGCCAATTAGGATTTTGTAACAATTGCATCTTAGCTGGGGACTATGCACAGTTAACTTAGGATTGTTAAGTGTATAAAGGAGATCCACTAGCTTATTTACAAGAGTGATGTTTCTGGATTTAGTTGCGAATGTTGGGTGTCTATGGTTATTTTAAAAACGGTATTAACTTTTAAAGCACAATGCACTACCAACTGGACTAGTAGCGAAAGCCTAGAGAGTACTAGTCAAACATCTGAAGTGAAATTCACTTTACCTAGTGGCTTCAACTGTCACTGAAGGTAGAGTAGGTTCTCAGTAGTTCATGCACGTAGTGATGAACAGCAGCAGACCTGCTACATACCAGATTAAGCTGCAAATGTTTAGAACAAATCTTAAAATATTTTTTGGTACGGTTATTTCAAGTGTAATGCACTTTATCTGACTGCATTTTAATTGCAGATCTCGCCCTCAGTAAATTATTTACTTTATGTATATGTTGGTGAACAGCGGTCAAGCCATTGTATACCTGTTTAAGAACCGTGCGCTCACTTGAAGTGGCAAAGTTCCAGCCAACTCTCACCACCTCTACTTTGCATGGACTTAAATGGGTGGCATGGGATTACCAGTCCACTGAATTGAGCAATCTATTTTGGAACTTATCCGGAGATGAAGCTTTTATACTGAGACTACTCGTTTTTTTCCCTATGATGAAATGTTGTTTTGTTCAATTGGTATGGTTTTAAATGAATGGAAACAATGAATCATCAGTTAACATAACTGCTTATCAAATAGAACATGCAATAAAATAACCTACCTCTTCTGCCATAGGCCCTCCAAAATCATCGCACTGCTTTTTCAGGAACTCAAGATAATTGGAAACAAACGAAGAGTTGCTCTTTATAGCGATGACAACATCCGAGATCAGCTGAACACAATCTTTGCAGACATCACCATCACCCTTAAGTAATAACAAAGTAAACCTGAATGTACATTTGACAAGACAAGCGGGTACAATAGCACGTATAGAAACGAAGTAAAAAATTTAAATTAACTTTTGTGACACATTTAGTCTCAAGTTTGTTCCAAATTGTAATAGGATTCAACCTTCAAGATAATCAGTGAAACTAGACACTTTAACCTCCAAATAGACCCCAAGCTTCAGTAATCTTCCACTCATCCTCAAATGTAATGTTTCCAAGTAGAAGGAGCTAGCCTCCTATGGTGAAAGAGTGGGATTTTATCAAAACATTCATGTATGAAAAACAGATGTCCATTGGGACAATCATATTCCACTAAAATGGCACCCAAGTGGAGAGAAAGAACAGAAAGAAGCAGAGGGCAATATCTTCAGAAATAGAAGGCAAAGATGAGAAGGATTGCACTGCAAAGTGTTAGAAAGATGCGGTAGTCAGTCAGAATAACAATTTCGCTAACACAATGTAGGCATAAAAAGTATACTACAGTATAAAGACATTTACAGTGTTTAACAGTACAATATGGTTAAAATACATAAAAATGGTAATTTAAAAAACAAATTCATAATTTACACAATACAATAAAATGAGTTCATTGTTCAGTATATTAAATAAAACGCTAGAGAAATAAACGCCAGAGGTAATAAAGGGCTACACAACACGGTCTAAACTTAATTCTACGCATAATGGGGATAATAAATAGTTTCCTTTCATCACAATAAAATTTACAGAAAAACAAAGTGTATGTCATTCTGAGCAGATTGCTGATCACATGGACAAAATGGGAGGTCAGAAGCAACATAAACATTACGGGGTAAACCCAACATTAGAGGTATACAATTCAGACGAAATCTCACCAGAATATACCTATGCTGTAGATTAGTGTCGAAGGTTAAATATATGGTATTTGTTACCTTTTGCATTATGCTAGGAGAGGTCAAATAGGTCTTTACTGTTGACAGATTAATATTTTTAGCCTCCCTTTTATCTGCAGATTAGAAATGAATTGCATTTTTAGGTCTTTTGAGATTAAACAACTAGTAGGGTCCAAAAAAGGCGATGTAGCCCGATGTGGATTCAAAATAAGTTAGGTCAGAAACAATGCCTGCTCCAGCCGGGGGGAGTGGTTACCTCCAAGCAGGATGGCTAATTATCAGCATATCAAGGCAGGAGGCTTCAAAGACCTCTGCTGTCTGATCTGCAACCCTGGCTACCACAAGACGGGATAGAATTTCAAAATCTTGATTTTTGATAAAAAGTGATACACTGGGTGAGGGTTATGCCGACTTCCCACAGAAATGTGATCATATGGGGGTGTAGGCACCCCAAAGGTAAGTAGCCCATTGGCTACTACCATTAATGCCCCTAAATGGAGTATTTAGGTGGCACTCCTGACACCAGGAACTCTGCTTCAATGGACACAAGAAGAGGACAGAGCAAAGAAACATTAAAGGACCAGCTGCGGATCTCTTGGCGCCAAACCCTACTTACCTGCACCGGTCCTGACAGTCGTCCTGCCGCTGTGCATCTGCCAAGTGCCCCGGTGGCTGCCAGCAATCTCCTTTGGAGTAGAAGAGCTACAGCCACCAAACAGCTATGTTTGGTCTACCTTCTGCTGCCCCCCCCCTGCACTCTACCAACCAAGCAGCCAACCAGGAAGAGGTCTCCGTACTCCCGAAGGTCCGGTCAGTCTTCCCAACATGTGAGAAGACGCCAGGACCAACCAGAGCTGCACATCACCAATACCCAAGGTACCGGACACCTTGCAGCAACCAAAGCCAGTTTGAGTCTAGCTTGTTTTTGTCCCCTCCACTGGTGAGAACCATAAGAGCCTTCGACGCAGAAGCCCAACCGAACTAAGCACCTGATTCCTTGCTCCCAGGGACCACACAAACCAAGCACCCCACCACACTAGGAGCTCCCAGACTTGTTTCCATGTATTCCATGTATTCCATGCTCCCCCCCCCCCGCCAGCCAGCCAGCTCAGAGTGGCCTCCCTTCCTTTGGTGCAGCGTGCAAAGGTACAGACAAAACCAGCATCCCTACACCTAGATGCTTCAGGGCTGGTAAAGACTAACTGCTGGTGGTTCTTTGGACCTTGGCCCCCTACCACCTCAAAATGACCCAAACTCAATAAATAAGGAAGCAGACAAAGGTGGAAAAGTTGCAATTCTTAAAGCAGATTACATGAAAGAAATCAACTGACAACTACAAGATATGGCGCGTTACACCAGACTTTGAATTAAGCATATAGCAGACCAAAAAAAAATGGAATGTCAAAACAATTCCGCACGGATCTATTACTAGACTTTACATTTTTTGGGGTGGATACCAAAAGTAATAACCACACCAAAAGCGGAAAACGAATGGCAAATTCCCAGACTTCGCCTGGGGCTAGCAAAAAGAATATCCATGAACTTTAGGCCCTCCCAAGCCACCCAAAATGAAGTGGAAACCAGACATCCACAAAACATTGTAGGCGCAAGCACCTGCAGATAGCCATAGCAGTGGCATAACAGAAACCTGCATCCCCGGGGGTGCCCCCCCAAGCTCCAGGAGGCTCCCCTCAGCACAGTCCTCTGGACAGAGCGGATTTATTCTGGAGCGGGCCCTCCACATACCTTGCAGGGGGCCCCTTCAAGTTTCGTTATGCCAGTGAGACATAGCAAGACCTATTTGGCAAGGCAGGCAGCAATGAAAGACTGGGTCCCTCTAGTTTTAGCTATTGCACCCATAACAGTTCAGCAAGGGTCCCCAACTGGTTGATTGTGAGCTACGGGTAGCTCGCCAACACAGTCAGTAGCTTGTTATCTAGACAAATTTCAGTGCCTGGTCATGGTTTCGTTTGTGTAAGCCTTTTGAGGCTTCCTCGATGCTTGACCACAGTCACAAGAACCAGTGCTCACATTGGCTATTCAGCTCAGCTGGGGAGGTGCAGGGTGGAGCGGGCGACATTGGAACAGCCCGAGCAGTATTAGACTGCCTATGGGGCACCTGCCTTCTGCTGCCCAACTCCATAATTTGATCTTCCATGACCTGTGTGGCCTGAGCTCAACCTTGTATGGCATAGATATATTTACATACTACAGCACAAGTGCAGCGCTCAACATCTTTGGCACAACCAGACAGGCATAAGACGTGGCAGAGAGAAACTTAAAAAAAAAAAAAAGAGAACCGCTTTATTTGACGCATCTAACATGCAAGGGGCTTTTACCCCCTCAAGTTTTAATGTCGCTTTAAATTTAATCAGATTAAAGCACCATTTTACATGGATCTTTTTAAATAAAAAAAGCACCTTATAAAGTTGTTCTTGGTCACAAAGTGGAACCAAGATTTTTTTCACATTTCCCTTCATTCAATTTGAAGGACCATGGCAGATAGTGAAGATACAGCTCCTGGCTCCAGTTTGTGCCCAGGGGAAAAACTTGCAAGACGTACTTAAAAAAAAAAAAAAAAAAATCACTAAAAAAGGCTGCTTTCATGTAATTAACTAATGGGAGAAATGTAAACTGAAGTGGTAATTTTTGGGGCACAACCAACATAAGGCTTAACACTTCACTTAAAATATAATGAAACATGCACAAATAATTTATCTGAACAGAAGATTATATGCCTGCCTTGAGATCCATTTTTAGAAGTGATTGGTGGAGTCCATGACTGTCAGGTTTAAAAACAAATTAAGAGGCAAGCAATGTGCACTGTGTGTGGTACAAGATGTTACTATATGGATCAACTTTATAGTAAGACAGGAGAGTTTTGTACAGTGCATAATAAATTCCTGTATTTCAAGTTGCATCATGTGTGATAATGAGGAAAAAGGAGGCACGAGGCAATATGAAAATAGTACTCTAGTGCAGCATTTATATAGCGCTTGCTAACCCTGTATGGGGCACTGCAGCACTTACCTATATGGTCAGTAAACTATGCCATGTAAGGTGTGTGGTTGGAGAACAGCTGTATTTGCTTTGTGATTCAGTGTGTGAAGTGTTTCAATGTCGCGCGTGATGTCCCATCAAGTGGAGGTTAGTGTTCTGAACAAGGCATGTATGTAGCAGTGTGGTGTATGACCAGGTTCAAGACAGACATGCAGTTTACGGTTTTCACTAACCTAGCAGCTTCGAACAGCTCTGCATGACCCTATGATTTCTTATGAATGTAGTTGGCTTAGCTGGTTACTGCATAGGTAAATATCAATTTGTTGAAGAGGGAAGCCGCAATCGATGCCAGGTTTTATAGTTTTAGTTTGGGCATTGCAGCCAATAAATGGCTCTCCCTATAGCTCCTTTATGGAATGAAAAGAGAAGAGGAACTGTGGGAACAATGGGCAACAGTTAGTAGCCCAGTGATTTTCACTAAGGAGAAGTAACTCACTACCGAACAGCTGGGAGACCCCTGCCTTAAACTAACTGAATGTATGATCCACCTAAACTCATGGTGCACAAACACTTCCTGTAAACCAAACATGTGCATTCAACTCACAACATTAAATTACACTGCTAGGTTTTAGCACGTGCGATGCCTATTGTACCTGCTACACTTCATGTGATGGCTCAATAGTTATGTTTGATGAATGGTATTCCTAGTTTTGGAGATCCACTTGTTTACAAACATTACTTTATGAATGTAAACGTTACTACAATGAATCCAATTTAACTGCTTTTGGTTCCTAATGTAGTCAGTTAGGCAAAATAAGGCGAAATTTTAAAAAATCTTGCACCTGCAGACAAGCCAAGAATGGGACAGTTGCAGAATTTCAACTAGATAAACCAAAAACAGCAGCTGTATGAAAGTCTCCACCCCCAATCAAATATTACCTTCTGGGATTTCTCCTGGGGAAACATGAGCAACGGCAAATTGGCAATAAAAGGAGATGTAATTTTTCCTAAGTCCATCCCGGGTATCTCGTTGGTCTCCAGTTGCTTCTCTTCACCAAGAGAGCGCTGCAAAGAACGGCACAATCCAATGGCGCAGCATGCTACACTGGGATTATCCTTAATGGAGAAAAGACCACATGATAACCATCTTCCAAAGAAACATGTACGCCCAATGAACAAAATTAAGACTTATAAAATTTGAAAAAACTAGCACATTTCATATGAACTGGCGGCAGCTTCACCAAATACTCTGTGGGGAGGAGAATAGTGAGAAATTCTTTAAAAGCAAAGTCATATCCTAAACGAACATGAAGACTTTTAAAGAAAAGAATACTGGTCAAATGGCTCTACTGGAGATCTAGTAGAGATCTGCACCAAGTTCTATTTTAAATAGAAGCATAGTCGACCACACCCTTCATAGCAAGTTTTTCCTAAAGGTTCATTCAGCTAGACCCAAAGAGTTTCTAGATTATAGCAGTTCTACAATAGAACTGCTATTACTCTATAAGGGATCCAAACAATATGGTCCCATTTGGACACGGAGCTAAATTTATTGTCTTATATGCAGTCCTGGTTACACTAAAGTTCTACATATCAAGCAACAGTACGCATTTCAAAGTCGGCCCTTACTTTCTAGGGTAAACAAAGGAGCTGCTATAGAACAGGATAAGCCAATTCTATCTATAGTAACTAAGGAGGCGGGAGCCCTCAATATGTAGTGATTTGTAAACAGACAATGAACAACTTTCTCCCATAATAGTTTCTGGGTTCTATAATATTTAGCGTGGTTACAGAGCTAAAACAGGTTCATAACACACGGCTCTTTGGAATGTCACACGCATATAACCAGAACAGAAATTATGAGATGCTGGTAGACCCAAGTTAGAGTAACAATGCACTCTAGAAAACAGGAATACTGGCATGTGGATTAGACAATGAAGACCAATATAACAATGTGTTCCATACGAAAGTGCCAAATGAGCAGAGCCACCTAGAAATGTGGTCTGACCGTGCCAGAGAGGGAAGCTAGGAATATAATGGCCATATTCAGGTTATCCACAAAGTATTACACAGAACATAATTTTTAAAAATAAGTTCAGCTGGAGAAATAACAAACTCACCAACTCTTCTTTAATTATGTTGAACACGGTCGGAATATATTCATCTACCAACTCTTTGCACTCCGATGATAAAGGACTAGGTGCCAGGTCACAGATCTTTTCCAGAAAGGTCAGGATTTCAGTCTGTTTTCAAAGTAAAGGATAAAAATTAAAAATAAAAATCTGTAAAAACTAATGTGGAAATTAGGAATCGCCAATTAGCTTTAACTTCAGTAAACGAAAAAGCCAGGCAAGTGCCACGAAGCACAAGCATAGGAAAAGTGAGAACTAAAGAGACTTGAATTGTGAGGTGATAAACGTTCTAAAAAATTGAACTGGCATCTTTAAAAACATCAGGTCACTTAAAGAACGTTCTACTGGTTTTCCTCCTTCTGGATGTGGTTAACTGGTCATAAGTTCAGGTCAGTACCCTACACTACATTTCTTGCCATACCATTTTATATTATTAACATCTATTGCTAGGCACACCTCACACTCCTTCAAGCTTATTCCCTACGAGAGCCTCTTTACAGGAAAGCCCAAACTCTATAAATCTGGATTGCTGCCTTGAAATCTCGGTCCTTTTTAGTTTATGCCTCACACGATTCTTGCAGAATATAATTCAAGTTTAGTTTAAGGCCTGGGGCAGCCCAAAAAAATTCACCAGGATATGGACCCCATAGCGGAGGTACTATGGTCTCGAGATAGAATAAACAGCTGCATGCAGACCTGAACCAAGAGAGTAGAAGGGGAGGAGATCAGAGGCCCTTCTGCGAATTGGGGACAGCATGGTGGAAAAGGAGATGTGCAGCTCTTACCCCATTTGTGTGTATTCTTGAATGCTTGTCTTTTTTTCTGGTGTTCAAACTGCTTTATTGCTTGTCGTATACAGAACACAGCTTTATGCGCCTATAACCCTGGGGCCGGCAGCGTGTTATTCGTGTCGATAAAAATGTTGTAGATGGTATAACAGCCTTTTTACCGGCATCCCGGAGGCCCGGCGGCGTATGATAGGACCATTTGATAATCGTCCCGTATCTAGTGCAAAAGTATACCAGAGAGTTTACTGCAGTAGAACAATTATTTAGTTTATCAGTTTCCAACATTATACAAAACTGAACTTGTAAACACACTTGGAAGTGGGGTTCCAAGTCAGAGTAGTTTATGTATCGATGATCGTTCATAGTTATATAGCGATATATTAGTAGTCACGGCAGTATACATTCGTCTTGAGGATGAGCACTATGTGCGGTGCTATGGGTTATCGTCGAGTATGGTGATGCGGATGTGTGGTATAAGCCGCGCGGTGGAACCACATAGTGGGCGAGGGCCTAGCGGCAGTGTCTGTGAATGCAGTGTCCATTGATATTATGAGAATGTATTTTGTGCAAGTTATTGAAATATAGTGTGAAATGTGGGGTAGCTTACTGAGACCGTAGGAGGTAAGAACTGCATGTGTCGATAGGTACGGTCTCTTATCCCTGAATGTCAGCAGTTTCGCTAATCGCTAGTATGCCCTCCCTCCGGATCATCGCCGTCATCTGCCTGGGCAAGTAGATAGCCGACCAACAGGCCCCAAATATCTTTAGGTCGATTCGGGGCCGGTAACAATTCAGTAAAGGTGATATGTTGTTCCTGACAGTAAGTCATGTCCGCCAACCAGGTGCTCTGCCTCGGCCCCAACGACACGCCACTTGTCGTTTTGCCAAGAGCAATGCGGTATCTATGAATTTTTTGCAGGATTTTGGATGTGTGGCGTGTGCCCAAGTAGCATGAGTAGCGGCTCCATAGGTATGGGTTCTTTAGTCATTGCAGTGAGAGCGTCCGTCACCTGCTGCCAGTAGAGGCGAATAGGAGGGCACTCCCACGCAAGGTGCAGGAAGCCCACATGCTCGGCATGGAAGCGCTCGCACCTGTCACTGTCAGCCAACCGGAACCTGTGTTTTTTTTATCGGGTACAGTACAATCGCTGCAGGAATTTGTAATGTATCATCTTGAGTCTACTGCTAGCTGATATTCGGGCCGTAAGGGTGCAGCAATATGGCCATTGGTCGTCAGTGAGCTCGGTGGCCAAGTCAGCGCCCCAGTGTGCTCGAGCTCCCGCCTCGGGCATCGGAGTATTAGTCCTGAGCTGGCGATAGAGGCCAGAGACCAAATGTGCCCCATCCTGTGAGCAGAGCAAAAAGTGAAGTGGGGCAGGATTTCAGGTTCGCCAGGGAACTCAGGCAGGATGTCTTTCATCCCCTGGCGTAGATCGTAAAACACATCGAGCAGAGTGCGATCATGGGAGGCAAAGAACAGCTCAGTTGGTTTGAACTTGCCGTTCGAGAAGAGATCGCCCCAACAGGTGATCTGAACTCGTTCACAAAGCGTACGAAAGCCTCGTTCCTGCAGTAGGGCAAGTTTAGGGTGATACATCAGTGGCAGTTTAGGCGAGTACGGTAGGGAGCAGGACATACCCTTGGCTATGCGGCGCCATGCATCCAGTGTGCAGGAAAACGGAAGCATTCGACATCAGTATTGATGATTCCGGACAATGGAGTAGGCCATTGAGCGGAATGGGATGCACGATCCAATCCTCCACCGCAAGTTGAGGCATGAAAGGTGTGGGGACCAGCGTGTGATAAGCATAATGCGCCTGCGCACATTGATAATAAGCCTCAAGGTCCGGGACATCGAAGCCTCCTTTATCATATGGCTGGATCAGCGTGGGCCATTTCAACCGCGGACTCTTACCCCCCCAGAATAATCGGCATAGTTCCGACTTTAAGGTTTTAAAGAAAAAAAGCTCCCGGAAAGTAGGGAATATTAAGGTATAGGAATCAGGGTAGAACTATCATTTTGATAAGGGACGCCCTGCCAGCCATGGAGAGTGGCAGGGTGATCCAGCGGTCCACTGCAGCTGTGAGTTTCGTGATTGCTACTCCATAATTGGATCGCAGCATTTCATCTTTGTCACAAGAGATCTGTATACCGAGGTATCGGAGATCCGTCCGACACCACTCAAGAGGTTAGTCGAGGGGAAAGTCGGTGACCGCATCAGTGAGGGGGTAGAATTGCGACTTGGACCAATTTATGTGCACTCCTGGCATTCTTCTGAATACTACAAATTCTCTTAGCAGGGGATTAAGTTTCAAGTCAGGGTGTTTAACATAAAGCGTTATGTCGTCAGCGTATAAAGACACATCGATCTGACGTTGAAAGCAGTGTATCGCACCGTCTCGATGCAGCTGACTAAGTCTACAGGCAAGGGGCTCAACCGCAATCGCAAACAAGAGGGGAGATAATGGGCACCCCTGACGTGTGCCTCTGGTGATGGCAATGGAGTGCGAAAGGCGACCGTTAATGAGGACTTTCGCTGTTGGCTGCGTGTAGAGTAGTTGGACCCAGGAGATGAAGAGCTTCGGGAATCCCATGCTCGCCAGAACTGAAAACAGGTAAGGCCATTCGACCGAGTCAAATGCCTTGGTGGCATCTAGGAAGACCGCTGCTACTGGTAAGTCAGGGTGAACTGCGCGAAGCAGAGAAAACAAGGTGCATAGGTTATGAGAGGTAGACCGACCCGAAACAAATCCAGATTGATCAGGCAAGACTATCCTTGTCATCAGGAGGGACAGCTGAGTGGCTAAGACTTCGCAAGGATTTTGACATTGCAGTTTAAGAGGGAGAGTGGGCGGTAAGAACCGCAGGAGCTAGGATCCTTGCCAGGTTTCAAGAGCGAGGTAATGACTACCTCCCGCATGGAGCCAGGGAGGATGCCATAGTTCAGCGGCTCCTCGTAGACCTCCCGCAGGACTGGGGCCATGATGTCTATGTAAGCTTTATAAAATTCAGCGGGAATTCCATTCAGTCCAGGCGCCTTACCGTTCTTCAGCGACATGATGGCCTTGCGAATTTCATCTAGCTCAAAGGGGGCTGCTAGAAAGGCTCTATCGCCGTCACTGAGCGGGCTACGTCGCCCAGAAAGTCAGCGTAAGGTATATCGGCAGCAGTGTCAGTGGTGTACAGTGTATGATAGTGAGAAGTAAAGGCATTGAGTAGTTCATCCGAGTCCCTGATTGTGCGTCCCTGACAGTCAGTGAGTTCTAGAATCGTGTTGCAGTCACGTGGAGCACGCGTCAGCACTGCAAGCGCCTTTCCCGGTCTGTCACCCTCGCAGTATTTTCTAGCCTGCCAGTGTTTTCCCCGGAATTTGTTTCCCTATTAGCTTCTTCTTCATATTTTGACAGTTTGTCTCTGAACTCTGTGTGTATGTCAGGGCTATCGTCTTCCACCATCCGAAGTTCCAAAGCCTTCAGTTCCCTGTCTAGTGTGTGGATAGTGTTTTGAATGTCTTGTAGAACCCCAAAACTTTTGGATATGCAATATCCTCTTATAGTGACTTTAAAGGCCTCCCAGATGTGTTCGACCGATTCTACTGTTCCCTTGTTCCTGGGGAAGAAAGCGGCTATTTCCTCTCCTAGCTCGACTCGGAACAAATTGTCCAATAGTGCCGCCGGTTGTAACCTCCATTGCGGCCTAGGGCTATCCCATCCAGGAATGCGCGTGTGCATCAGGACGGGGTTATGGTCAGAATATGTTCTTGGCAAATGTGTCACTCAAAACCCCCGCAGTGATCTCTTTAGTGAGAAGAAAATAATCCAATCGTGCCCATGTGCCAGTTTGTGAAGTGACGTTTGTGCCTTCCCTCCTGGAAGAGTGTAGGCATCTCCATATGTCCACTAGTCTGCCTTCAGTGATCACGCCCTCCAGGGCCCTTCTAGCCCTGGGCTTATAGTGGCTCGCTCTATCTAGTTGTGGTACCAATGCCAAAATAAAGTCCCCCCCCCCCCAGATAACATGGCGGGACCCTATGTCCATGATTTTGCCCCAGAGTGTAGTAAAGAAAGCAGACATTAAGGTTATGAGCATAGCAATTAACGAATGTAAATGTGTCACGGCCCAGTCAACCCCATAGTAAAGCGTAGCACCAGTCACGATCAATCAAGTCTCTGCACTTTTGGAACGGCATTGCACGTCTAAGGAGGATGGTGACTCCCCTCGCGTATGTGGAGTAAGAGGAGAATATACGGACTCCAGCCCATTTACTTGCAAAGGTGGCCCGTAATTGGTGATAAGTGAGTTTCCTGCAACATGAACATGGTGTCTGTTGAGATAAGCAATCACATTACGACATTTTTTGGCATTAAGCCCTCTAACATTCCATGACAAGCAGTTCAATTGTGAATCAGTTCTTAAGTCCGCCATAGGCAAAGAAGCATCAATTTACCCAATTTTGTTGCTAGTAATGCCGCAGTATCCGCTCTACTCAGACGATAAAGGTTACCATGACATTGTTACTCGTCCATTCCGTGCGTAAAACATCCCTCCCCAAACCTGCCCATTTCCCCCTCCCACTACAGCATCCCAATCATGCCAGCAGCTGCCTTCCCCCTCCCCCCCCCAACTTCAACAACTTAACATTATGCATGGGGAGCACCCGTGAGGGAGGCAACATCAAGGGCGCACAGCCACTTCTCCCGCCGACGGCCTCCTATACTGTACCGCCCTCGGTGGAGGCCAGGGCAGGGATAGTGGTCCTTGGAGTACATTACCACTGGAGAGGTCAGCCAGTCCTGTTCTGCAGCATGAGGTCCAAGCCCTCTGCATCCCCGCAGCAAGGGCCGGGTATAGCAGTTCAAAGTTATAGCATGTCTGGTCGTGTCGATTGCATGTGATCAATGTTCATCCGCTGCTGAGGATGGGTCCTCTTCTGGGTCTGCCTCAGCATCACGACCACCCCTACAAGCTTTGCGAATCGTTTTCAGAAAGAACTCAGCTTTTTGGGGATTTGTGAAGAAGCGATGTCTCCCCTGATGTGTGACTCGTAGCTTCGCCAGGTAGAGTAGGGCATATTCCAGCTGGGCCTCCCGCAGTTTCTTCTTCACAGCTATGAACTTGCGTCGCTTCTCCTGCACTAGAGGAGTGAAGTCAGGATATATGGAGAACGTGATACCATTGTAGTGCAGGTTTTGTTGAGTCCGGGCCGCCCTCAGCGCCACATCTCGGTCACGATAGTTCAAGAATTTAGCGATGATTGGTCTAGGTGGCAGTCCGGGCTTGGGGACAGGAGCCAATGATCTGTGCGCCCTCTCGATAATGAATTGAGGTGAGAACGCTTCCTCCCCCACCGATCCTTTGAGGAGCTTCTCCACATAAAGTTCCATTTTGCCCGTGTGTGGATTCCGGAATACCCGTGACGTGTATGTTGTTGCGTCGGCTACGTGCTTCCAAGTCCTCATTCTTAGCTGCTGTGAGTCGAAACAGGTTGTCCATGCGAGCTAGTTGTGTGGGATGAGGTGATGTCGTCATTATGTGAGATTCGTTGTTCCGTCGACGTTATCCGTTCTTCGTGCCGGTCTACCTTATGTACTAGGGCATCCAGCCTAGATGTCATCCCGTCCACTTTTTTCACCACAGTGGCGAAGCCCTGCCTCATCTCCTGGAATAGGTGGTGCAGGTCCAGTTCTCTAGCGGGAGAAGCAATGGCAGTCGAGTTGGCATCACTAGGCCCTGGTTCAACTGGCAGCGATTTCGTACCTTTCTTTGCACAGTCAAAGCTTAGTTTTGTCTGGCGGTTTTCAGGACGCACCATCTTGCTCTGGACGCTCTCTCCGTCACCCCGCGTTTTACCACTGCAGTTCCGCGGGGCTCCAGGCGCGGGATGGTATAGCAACAGCAGGTACCTTCCGAGGCAAACGTCCCCTCGCCTATGCACTCAGTTTAATGCTTGAAGCGATCTGCACGACAATCGAGAGCTGCACTATGGGGGGTCCGAACCACCAGCCGACGCACGTGCGGAATCATGTATGGGGTAGATACAGGCAATCGTCAATAGTGGTTTCGTCCATTGGCGTGCAGCATGTGATTTGCTTTGACCTTAGTGGCGCTATGTGGCAGCACTAGCTCCGAGTCTATGGCAATGATCCATGGGGGTCTATCAGCGTGCAAGCAGTTTAGTGGTGGCTCTGCAACCTCGCTGGCGCGGGAAATGGTCAGCGCGTTCAACAGCCCCAAATTCAAATAACAGCAGCAGTGTGTCGTGGTGACGACCTCAGTTTAGAGTGTCCGGCGATTTGCCAAGTGTTCAAGGGTCCAAGTATGTCCGAAGGGCCAGGATGTGTGCTGGCCCGGTTGTGTGGCAATGTTGTTCGCAGCAAGGGTCCCAGGTGACCGCGTCTGCACTTCCCCCCGGCCACCGGCTAGACGCCAAAAATGAGACGAACGCCGCCAGTGCTAGGTATCCCTCACCTTATGCAGCATAGCAGGGGGAGCAGCAAACGACTGACGCTGCTCAGTGTCATCGGGGGTCGTGGCGGCCGCTCGAGCGCTCCTCCCGAGGATTGCCCCACAGCGCGGGCCGTACAAGGGTAAAAGGCGCACTCCCCCAGGCGACGCTCTCATTGACGAAGAGCCGATGACACGGGTCAAGCCCGCGTGGGCTTGAGGCAGCCCACGGCGGTGTCCGCAGCCAGCACTAGCGAAGGGGACCGGAGCCAGGCACGTCCCGGGCGCCGAGACCAAGGGCGCAGGTGGGTCCCACCGCCTCGTGGCAAGCACCGGCCTCGCGTAGCCCTCTGCAGCCAGCCTCCTCACCCCGCGGTTTCCGAGGGCACCTTCGGCAGATTTTCCGAGGCGGATTTCTCCTGCTTAGATGTCGCCAGCGGTCCAAGATTCGGGTCAAGTGCAGAGGGTGGCTTACTGCATCAGATGGTGGGTTTCAGTGGGGCTTTAGTCGCCCGTGGCAAAGGCTAGTTGAAGGATTATGGGCCAAGGAACGGGAGCTACTCAGCTAGGCAGCCATTCCGTGTGTGTGCCCTCTAGCGCCCCCTTGAATGCTTGTCTTTACTATGATGACTTGCTTGTACTGCAACTTGTACTAGAAAAACAACTTTACTGTGTGTAATGTACATTATCCTAAATGCTAGCTGTGGTTATGTTCATATAAATAAAAATATATCAGCACCCTACACAACACACCTTGGGCTAGTCCCAAGCCAACTACTTGCCTACATTTATTTTTAAATTACATTTCAAAAACAAAAAATTTAGACTCAACTCTGTGAGAAGTTGGCCCGATATATGATGCTCACTTGTTCTAGTGATCACCTTGTATCAGTCCAAACAACCCTTATGGTGATTGGTTGTAAGTCAACCTTATAGACCAGCTATCCTAATGGTAGCATGGACAAAGCAGTCTTAGGCTAAACTCTGTTGGCATGTGAAGCCAGCTGTTTTACCACAATATAACCCCTTGAATACCAGATGAAAGGACACCACACAGGTTGTTATGAAAATAAACAGTATATTTATTAACAACAACACCTCTGAACTCTTTATGAGGTCAGAGGGCTAAGCACATGACAATCTCTTACGAAAAATACGACAAGTTGCACAAAATTACAATGGTGCCCTAGGGGCACGACAAACCATATACTAAGTAAGTGGAATGTGAAAGTCCATAGAAGGAATGGAGCTGTCCAGAGGCTGTAGGATTGATGGGACCACGCTACACTAACTCTAAGTAATAGGAGGCCCACGGAACGCGTGTGCAGAGTGTGAACTCACACGCGAGATGCGTAACAACATCTATGGACAGTACAGTTCAAGTTAAAGGTAAGTACGGACAATCCTGACTAGGTAGGACTAAAACGACTGTGGAACTGGACACTAGGACAGTTAAACCACCCTTGAGCACCGAAATGCTCTTGTTACCTCACCCACGGGCTGCGGGTGCATAGGTGCCAAAGTGTGTCGGGTTCTCGCGTTGAAGTCAATGGAGCCTGAAAGAAAAGATGCTGCTGGCGACCAGGAGGAAGATGTCCGGTGCGATCAAAGGGTGGATCGGTGAAGAAGAGGACCTGAAAGCAGAGGGGACAGTGTTCAAAGTCACTAGCCAGTGACCGGTATGGAACCAGATGCTGTTGTCACGATCAGGTGAAGAGTGGACGCTTGACTCTGCAGCCACGTGGACCAGGAGGTGTCTTCGACGACCAGGATGGAGGCACGAGCTGTCCCACGCAGGCTCTCACTGTCGGCGGTGTCGGATCCGGGTTTGGAGTCAACAGGCCTTGGCAAAGGCAACCCACGCAGTGAGTGGAAAAGACGTCTGGTGCGGACTAGGAGAGTCCGGGGTGCCCCTCTTTTGGAAGGGAGCAAGGGCCAGTCTGGAGCAACCAGACCAGCAGCAAAGATTTCAAAGATCGTCGTCTAGGAGGACACTAGCCAGCCGGCAAGTGACCAGACAACGCGTCGAGCAGCAAACAAGCACAAGGGCCCCACGCAGATCTCGTGGATGTTGGAGGGCTGATCTTCGGTGCAGGGGCTGCTCGGGGTTGGGCTTCTCAGTCTCCAAAGCACTTGGTTGAGTTTACCTCGGGAGTCGTGCTGAAAGCGAAGTGCAGGTTCTTTCAAGATGGCCAGTCCCACGTGTCTCGTCGCACCCACGGATCTCAGCTGTGCTGCAGATGTAGGTTGAGGTCGGAGAGTACTGGGAATCCGGGTCTCGTCGGGCTCTGAAGTCTCGATCCTTGAAGGAAGACGACAAAGGGAAGCCGCTGGACGCTTGATGGTGCCTGCAGTTGCAGGGTGGACACTCCTTGCCCACAAGGGAGATTTCTTCAGTCTTCTGTGGAGCAGAACTTCGAAGTACAGAGTTTCTTCTTGTAGAGTAGTTCAGGATTAATCTAATTTGGAATGGGACCAGCTCCTACCTTTATCCTGCTAAAGGGGGCTGCACTACTGACTAGGTCCCTCCCCTGGGTGGGACCAGGAAGGGGGTGGTTACACCCCTATCCTTTGTCCGGTTTCCCGCCAGAGCTGGGGCTGGAGTGCCCCAGCAACTGGTTTGAACCGGTGTATGCACAGGGCACCTTGTGTGCCCCAGGCATGTCTCATTCCTTTCAGGCCTATCCTACCCAATACACAAAATCCTGTCTGGGGTGGTGCTAGCACCTCCCAAGGCAGGAAACCCTTTGTCCAAGCCTCCCTCGCTGGAAGGACTCCCAGCAGCAGGCGGTCAGACTTCTGTCTGTGGTGGCAGCATCTATTTTGTGATGCCAAGGCTCGAGTTAACTTTAACCGGGGTTCACAAGTCACATACATGTCGTGTCCCTCTAGAAGGGTGGAATGCTACCCCCGTCGCCAGAATTGGCGAGGGGGTAGTATTCCAATTCGTATGACACCTTACTCGACATGTTTTGATAATGTTATACCAGAGTTAGCATTTAACCGCGAGGCTGATAATGCACTTAAGAGTATATGGTATAGCGTTATCATGGAAACAGCTAAAGGACTTGGTTCCGAAAGCTGCAGACAGGCTCAGCTCATGCTAGAGCACCATCTCACATAATTCCAAGCACTATGCCTTCAGGATTGATAAGGCCTGCCATAGGAGTGACTGATAGGATGATATGTGTCCATTTTTAGGGTTAGATATAGGTATACTATATCTATAGCAAGGGGTGATTACACCACCTTGCCCCAGCTGTCATGCAGCCAGTTGTGTCAGTTTTAGATGGCCAGCCAGGGGTGACATAATACATGCTTCAGCCCCTGGTAGGCCCTGGGTACACCTATGCCCTGGATACCTAAGGTACACTGTACAGGGACTGATAAGGTGGCCCAGTACCAATTGGTAAATGCACCTAAAGTACATGGTTGTCAATATAGAGAGAACAGCTAGGCTGTGGGTCTGATTAGCAGGCCCACAGCCAGGGAGAGTCGTAAACCAGTGAAGCAAAAAGCAAAAATCTGGGGTGACCATAGGATTGCAGACCCCACTCTCCTACAAACTCCACCATTCCATTTTTAGGTCGAGCATTCGAAACCTTTTGTATATACCTTTAAGTGTATGTACATTGTGGGCTCTGGAGATCAGCACTATGAGTTGTCTGCTTCTGCTTAAGGACTCTGTTCAACTGACTATTTAACAGTCTTGATAGAAAAAGACTAGTGGGTCAGTAAAATACCAGAACCAGTTTCTAAATTTCAGTCCATTGAAATGGCCTTCCAAGAGCACCCATAAACAATATTTTTCAAATCATGTATTTTCAGTGATATGACTACTGAAGGCCCCGACTTGAAAGCATTTTTTAATATAAATATAATTTCCTGCTGAAAGGCAATATTTCTCTTCATGTGTTCCCATACCAGGCGTGACACGCAGCATGGTGCTTACTTTCCCTACACGTTAAACAGCAGATGTTTCAGCACCCAGGTTAAGGTGCTGCATAGCTAAATACCCTAAGGTTCCAAAGGCGAGAGATTACATTGCAAATGCTTGTTTTTTATTAACCAGATTCACTCCTGTTTGTGCTCAGCCTGCCCAAAACCTTGCTATCTGTTAAAGGCATATCTTCATATGAATGTGGAAAGGAGATAATTGGCAAGATTTAGTTCTGAGCCATGGCAAAATGGAAAAGTAGACCCATTTTTCTTTTTAAAAAATAAAAAAGTTTAAAAAACAATGGATAGCAGAGTGTTGGCAAGTACTGTGATCAAACCTGAACACATTTTATATGGCTCATGATATAAGGAGCAATTTAAAACATATCCAAAATGAGGAAATTCAGATCAGCTCAAATTAATAATAAGCTATAGCTTAATTGTACTTACTGGATTGTGTTAAATATACATTTGTCAAATTATTCTATTCTTGGTTTTGTGGGAGAGAAACACTTGCTGCTTCGTATCCCCCCACAAGGACTCTTGATTTTCCGGTGGGATAGCTAATACAGGGAGGTGCTTCATGTTACTTTGCTACAAAAATGTGAAGCAGTAAGGGCACTAAAGAAGAAAGCAAGGGCGTTTAACAATTCCTAATTGTACCACAATTAGATCTAGAATACTGCAACATTAGTTGCAACAGTACCCCAAAGAACATGACATTTATCTAAAATGGATGTTTGATATGTAATTTTGTCCATGGACACCAACATTTAGACTTCCTCTAGCTTGCGATCCAATAAAGAATACCGTATTTTATCAGATACAAATTGGCTGCCAGCCTCGCTAGCACCTGCCCATAGTGCTGCTCAATACAAGTGTTTCTCAATTGAGGAAACAAAGCCCTGAGCTTAGTGGAACCTTTGATAAGGTTGTGCATATTAGAAGTTAAAGAGAAAGAATACATAACAAGAAACTAACTTTTTCACCTGTTTTGAGTGGGGTAGTTTAAGGTTACCTGCCTTGGGATCATGTTGTACTAGGCAGGTTGTTTGCAATGGACATTGGTCAGGGTGCTGCAAAGCGTGGAATGCACAGGTGAGACAAGTAATGAACACTACAGGAATTGTTCTACCTACCTCCGGTGAATTGTTTCCCAGTGCTCCCTTCGGACAGCCAAACACACATTCTAACACCAGGTGAAAGAGTGTTCTACAACAGACTGAGTATTTGCCTTGAAATGCTGCGGTAATACGAGAAGCTATTTCTACTGGTGGATTTTGCTTCACTTGGGACTAAGTGCAGTCAAGGTGACAGATAGGAAACCATTACAGCTGCCATCAGTACTGGAATGAACTACGTGAATAAAAGTTTACTCAATTTACTTAGAGCCTCAACCCAAACCTGCTAATGCTTTAGCTATCTATCGCTCAGTCTCGGAGGCCATGTCTGTGTCCAGGGGAAAGCACACCATACGCGCGTTTAGGGAGCTGAGCCTTATGCGTGCACAACTGCTGTCCCTTGTGCTAATGCTGCCAGCCGTGCACATGTCTTGTCCGCCTAAGCCCACCAAACCAACAATAGGGCTCACCAAGTCAAGTAGCGCATGTGCTACGTCACTAGGTGAGACCTAAAAAATTACTCCTTGAGTGAGGACCACCTGGACATCAGATAAACATTAGAAGGTAACAATGAACAATCAATTACCCACCTCAGTGTTGTTATCCTTCAGAAAAGAATCAACCACAGAAACAGCTTCTTTGCACAAGTCACAGGGCATATTTTTCTGAGGGGAAAAAAAAACAAAAGAATGTTTCATACGCAATTCAACAGGATTCACACATTTCATCAGTATAAAAATTGCACCATGTGCATAATTTGGGTTTCAGCTTCAAAGTAATAGACTGCAATTATCATAAAACTTGCTTATATGCAATGGTATTGGACGTGGTCACCTTCGCCCAGAGTGGATGCCTCCTGGAGACCTTTATAAATGCCAACACTACTCCTGCACTATGTACTTCGTAAAAGAGGGGCTCTTTCACATCTTAGTTCCAGAAGTGTCCCATGCTGGACAGGAGAACATTAATCAAGCTTTAGATTATAGTAAAACTGCCCTTGATCTTCTAAGCAATAACTGAGCTTAGGAGGGCTCCTGAGAAATAAGCATATTCTCAAACGCACCAATAAGAGGCATTTCTAAATAACCTCCACTGTAGTCTACAGTCTGCCATTAGTGTGGCCTCACAGTCTGCTGAGCTATACCAAGAAGCCTCTGTACATTGTTTTATTGCATATCCTCATAGCACTCTAGAAATAGATGGGCAGGTCTTCTATACAAATGATTCCCATGATTTACAATGAAACATCTCTACTGCAGACTGCTACCTAACACGGTCAACAATAATGTCTATTCCTAGGCTGTCCACCTATGAGGACAGGGTACATTAGGTAATTCGGCAAATGGAAACAAACCAAGAGTATAATATCCAGAATACATTAAATTCCCACATATACGTCAAGGATGAATTGTGTGAGGACCATCATATTTGACTTGACCAGAATCAGGTCACTCACTATGGCGGATTATAGTGGACAGCACAAACCTGCTCTCGTCTTACATGAGGTATTAGTGATAGCTACCAGCCTAGTTTATGAAAGCAAATGGAAGATGCATAAACTGGTAGAACTGAAGACAATGCAAGTCTCTCGCAAGACCTGTTGATACATATTGGGAGGGGGGGGGTTGCATAAAGTAGACCGTGGTTTTGCGACCGTGTAGTGCCATCAACTCAAAATACCCAATGCAATGACAAATGTTGTGAAGCCTACTTACCACAGTGGGTTTGTTCCATACATTCTGCTGACAGTGCTTTACAGCCCCACACTGAGATGCCGTATGGACATTTTGACACCATATCTCTGGACCATGGACACACTGCTCCTTGCCCAGCAAGGGTATTGCTGCAGCTGAAATCAAGAGGAATAGGGTGTTTTTATACATTTTTCAATACCCTTTAAAATGTTATGAGATCTTTCAAGCCTTGTTAAACTGCCAGGACAATGCCAAACAGAATGAACTGGTGTACAACACTCTTGTTAACTTGCAGGTGTTCACACGTTTGGGCTGAAATCCCTGCTGTTCAGATGCCAATTTTTGTATTGTTTTCGTTCAGTTGGTTTTAATATCTTGCATTTTATTTAATATAATTCATAGCATTACCAGTAAAGATATTCTACTCCTCTAAGATGGCAACAGATTTCTGTTCCATAACCACTAAAGGGTTACCGAAGGTGCACCTCCCCCACATGCAGAGAACAGTATCACACTGAATATTTCATGGGAAGTAAAAAAAAAAAAAAAAAAAAAAAAAAAAAGAGAAGCCATTCCACCGCTGACCAAATGCACAGGTTAAAGTCAACCAACTCCAGAAGCCACACTATACCCAGGACCACATCTGCTGGACATTCTTATTACAGAAAAGTCTTCCACCTTCCCTTCCACAAGATATTACACTGCAAATCAGATCACAATATACTAATATCCCTGGTTATGCTATGAGTATTTGTACAGTACTCCATCACCCTAGAGGGTCTCCTGGCCCTTTAGGCAGGAGCAGCCTAGCGATAAGCTGTGAGGCAGCGGTGGAGTCCTCTTCCACCATGCTCAACGCACCACTGTACGTAGCAAGGAAACCTTTCAACAGCCCTTCAAGCCATATCCCTCATAAGTGGATTTCCCCTTCTCCCCTGTAAGATAGCCAGGTTGGCAACCTTACAACCCACCAAGCCCCCTTCACCTCACTCCCTTCAGCCCACCCCACTGGGTCTTTTACTGAAAAATTAATTTTCTTCCAACCATCATGTTGAGTCCTGACCTATCTGTGTCTGGGGAAAACTCCTATACTATAGTCTACCCCGCAAAGCTCTCCAAAACCGCCACTAAATCATTCAAGCACGCTACCCTAAAGAGACACCCTGAGACACGAATATCCGACCTGCGCTACAGCGCGGACATCGGCAAAGTCATTAATGACCTGATCTTCTACTCAGGTAAACTGCCTCCTGGCGAAAAACCCTTGTGCACCTTCTCAATTTTCATTTCACCACGGATATTCTACACGGCACTAAGCTCACAATAGCACCCTCCCCAAGCTTGCGAGCTGACCTCACCATCATTCTCTACAAAAACGGTATCGTTCTAATCCAAGCCTCAACCTACAACCTCAATAAATTCAGACCTTTTCCCCTCCTCAGAAACCACCTGCACAGCTCAGATAGGATAACCAACACCCGCACCAATGATCCAGCACCCTGACATCCTAACAGGCCTAGCCATCCATATACCAGCCCTCCAAGGGTCTCCTTCTCAGCTCATCCCATCCCCCATATCATGTCTCCTGTCCCTGGCATCAGAATCTCCCCTACACCTGTGATCTCCTCCCAACTAGTGCCTCCCACTGACGGGGAAACTGATACGCTCCCAATGTCTCCTGTCCCTGAGAGAGCCAGCCCTCTAATGGCTCTCACCACGGCACCTATAACAGAACAGCCCCTAGACCTCCAAGCTCCTTCTTGCCAGCCATCCACCAAAATCGCAAGCTAGGTACTCCTCCAAAGACCCCGGAGCCTGCTCTAGCCAATCCTTCTCCCCTCCCACCATTACATACCCCCTTGACTGGTCCTGAAATTTCAAAACCCCGCCCTTTAGCACCACTTGTTTATACTAATCTTGAAACTCTGCACTCCAGAGCAGCTAAACTCACCCAGAACATTCATAGCTCCATTCTGGACCTTATGAACCTCCTTCACCTTGCCGAGATCTCACTGGCTAACCTCAAGCCACCACATACTGCTCCCCGCCCACCCCCCGAAAAACAGAGCCTCCCAAGCACCCACTCACACTACCTCTGAGACATCTTTGCCCACGCAAACAACCCACTTACAACGCTCCCACCGCCACCTCTAGACCTCACAGATGCTAAGTCCTAGCCATGCTCCAAGACCACAACTCTATCCCAGTCATCCCCCACCCGCTAAATACGAGTCACAAACACCCAGCAGCACGGTCACCATTAACCCCAACAGGCCAGCTACCCTCCACAACAGAAGTGTGGTAAAACACAACCTCACACCTGTATTTCTATCCGCACAGACTCCTGACACTCCCCATCTGATCTTTTAATCAACTGCCGTTCAGCAGTCAAACAAGCCGCTGATATTGCTGACCTCGCCCTGGACAAAAACCTAGACCTAGCCATACTAACTGAATCTTGGCTCAATGAATACTCTTCCCCTTGCATGGACATAGTCCCGCCCAATTACAACATCACCAGACTGGATGGACACTCCAACAAGAAAGGAGGTAGCCTGCATCTACCTATCCTCCCTGCTTGTCACAGAACTTGTGACAGATACCACCGACTCCTGCGAATACCTCGCACTCTCCATCTGCAGCAACTCATTACACCTTTGTAACTTGCAAATCTTTAAACACCCCCAGGTTCAAATGACTTTCACTGATCACCTCTTGGAAGTCATGACATCAAAGATTTCCTCCAATGCCACAGAGGTTTTCCTGGGTGATTTCAATCTGCACTGGAATGACGCTAAAGATCCCTACGTCAACGCCATCAAAGACTTTCTAACCGACCAGGCCCTGACTCAAGCCTGCTCTACGCCAACCCACTCAAAATGAGCCATCCTTGAATGGATCATTTCTAAGGATTCTGCAGTCAAGCTTATCTCTATAGACCCTTGTGACTGGTCAGACCACGACTCCTTCATTTTACCTGGGACCCGCAATATAAAGTCGTCTCAACCGGTGATTCCCAAACGCTGGACCAGAGACACCAAGAACCTAGACCTTATGAAACTCTAGGCTCGCTGCATATCTGACCAACCCCCCCCCCCCGCGCACATATCCAAGGTCAGTGATCTCAATGAGCACTACTAGTCGTCCATTTCAAACATTCTGGACGACTTTGCCCCTCTAAAACAAAAAACAAAAAAAAAAAAACACAAATCAAAGACAGAAACCCTTGGTTCACTGGCCCCCTCAACATGGAGAGGAGATCCCACAGTATTCTGAAAGAAACTGGAGACAACACCCCTCTGCAACACATCTAAAACGTCTCCGCCAGGCGAGAAATGCCTACAACAAGCATATCAATTGCAAAACAGAATATTTCAGATCGGAATTGAGGGAACACCACGAATAGACCCCAAAAGCTCTTTGAACTGGTCAAATTCCAATCTAATAAACTGGCTAAAACACTGAAAGAATCCCCCAAATCGCCAATATAGTCAGATGAATTCTCCTTCTTTGCTGATAAAATCACGGCATTAGGAATTGAACTCCGTACCACCACCTAACCCCCAACCCCCTCCTGTCCTGCCCCATTCTTCCGCACCTACCATCCTGGCCTCTCCTAAAAACCAAGCCCGCTGGACTGACTGAATACTATTAATGAAGACTCCCATCTCAAAAATCCGCTCTACCTTAAAACCAAATAACCACTTCAATGACCCGCTACCTTCCAACTGCCTCGCTGCTGCCTCCCAATCCATCGTTCCTTGCTGGCCTACAATTATAAACACCTCCCTCCAGCAGGGCTTGATCCCGAACCCTTTGCCATTCAAGACCTCCCCATCTTGAAAAAACCTTCACCGGACCCAGCCTCCCCTGACAATTTCAGACCCATCTCCAATATTAGCCAAAGTATTGGAGAAGTGCGTACAACAGCAACTAAGTCAACACATTAACAACTTCCACCTACTTTATGACTTCCAATCTGGATTCAGACCAGGGAACAGCACCGAAACTGCTATGCTCCACATCGTGGACGATGCCCTCCAAGCCCTAGACGAAGGCAAAACCTGTTTTCTAATCCTTCTTGATCTATCCTCCCCTTCGATACGGTCAACCATGAAAAACTACTTTAACGCCTCAAACTCAGGATCGGTCTGGATGGCGTGATAGTAGAATGGTTCAGGTCCTTCCTCCACAACCGATCTCAGATTCCTCGTCAACGGCAAACTATCAGTTCCCACCCCGTTCACGGTCGGAGTCCCCTACGGTTCAACCCTGTCCCCCACCCCCTTTAATCTTTACCTAGAGCCACTCACCGAAGCTCTCTGTTCCACCAACATCTCCTACCATATGTATGCGGACGACACCCAAATATACATCAACATCTCTTCGCTCAATGAGATCCTCTCCCTCAATGAGACCCTGAAACTAACTGTCCAATGGCTAGCTAATAACCAACTCAAACTAAATGCAAAGAAAACTGAACTTCTCCTAATCTTCCCCTCAAAAGACAAACAGATTCAGATCTGGATCAAGGCCATCACAGCCCACCGACCATTGTGGACTGCCAAATCCCTGGGCATAATCCTCAACTGTAACCTGAATATGAGAGACCTCATTAACTCTATGGCTAAAGCAGCCAGATTCCATTTGAGCTACCTTTGGAAGCTGAAACCTTTCATCGATGCTCCGGACTTAAAAATGGCAGTTCAAGAACTGGTCATCTCGAGACTGAAATTGGCTGTTCCACACTCACAGGATTATCCAAGATCTCCTTAGCGCCTCTAAAAGCCTGCCTCAACGCGGCCGCCAGACTACTTACAGGTGCCAGTAAGTTTGACCACATCTCGCCAAACATGAAAGCGCTGAACTGGCTCCCTCTAAAGGCCAGAATTCAGCTGAAACTGGCATGCACTATACACAAGGCTATATCCACAAACTCCCCTGCTTATCTGGCACAGAAATTAGTGATATTCAGAGGAAGCAGGAACTCCAGTTCCGCTAGAAACCTCCTACTCCAACCTGCCTCATTCCAGAAAAGAGAACCTACAACAGGGCGTTCACCGGAGTAGCACCAAGAATTTGGAGTGCTCTCCCCTTTAATCAGAAAAATACCTTCTCTAGCATGTTTCAAAAAGGAGACCAAAACCTTCCTCATGGGTAAATTCCTCACCTAAGGCCTGCCCGCAACCACCACATTGTGCCGGACTATTCTAAGACTACCACTTTCCCAGATCACCAACTCCCCACGAGAACATAGGACTTTTGTTTTGTTACTGACTGACGGGGATTGTAACGATACATGTTGATCTTGTTTGTTTCTGCACTTTAATTCTTTTGTTTGTTCAACACTATACTGTGTAAAGCGCTCCGATACCATCATGGGTCAAGTTTGCGCTCTATAAAACAAAAAATGAATAAATAAAATACACTCCTATAGTTTGCGCTCTATAAAACAAAAAATGAATAAATAAAATACACTCCTATTGCCTCCAAAAAGCCAGAATGGCTACCAACACATTCCCCTTTCAATAATGTTCTCTGCTAGGACTGCAACCAAGTTGGCAACATCATTTAGGAGATCATGAATATTCGAAGCCCCTGCCTATTGGACCTCTGCCTCTTGGCAGAAGGCTCAACTTCCCCGGTTCTACAGCTGGAGACTGGACCCGATGGCATAGGGAACATATGCCTTTCTTCATCTTTGGGGGGAGAAATCGCAGACGACCATGCCTTGCTCCATTTGCAACGATCCTGTGAGTTGCGGCCCAAAGCTGCTGCCAATCAGCATCGTTAGTCTTAGTCACACCTCTACAGAAGACACAATCATGGTTTCCGACTTAGAATTGTGCATGGATCTGCCTATTCAACTTCCTGTATTTCTGCAATTGCTCCTGGACCACAGTGAGATCTCATCCACTGGTTCTGCTGGACCAACTGGCACTCACGGTTTGGAAGCTATCAGGAGACCTGAACAAATTGAAGGCCTTTCATCGGCAGCTGCCGAATTTATACAACCGGCTTGGCCCTTCCATTTTACATGCTGTACTTCGCCGAAGGTAGATTACATTTATGGTGTTTTATTTATGATAAGTCAAACCTGTAACCAGACTGCATACATAACTCCCCAGCAGGTGCATTAGCTAAGCCACTAAAGTTGCTTGACCGCTGCTATACCCTGAAACTTGCTGGTTACATGGTTCTTTGCGGCAGGTGCCTTAACTTAGAAAGTTTTAAAATGCAAGATGTGCACAATAAATAAAACATATATACTACAACATGTGCCCTTGTTTTCAGCTTCTTTTTTTTGGAGGGGGGGGGGGGGAGCTTATTGATAAACTAAAAAAGTATGCGCTGACCGCCAAACTCTGCCCCTTGTGACAGTTTCCTTTCTGATGTGCCTCCTTAATCTCCAATTTATGGGTCCAGAAGTATTTACTCCCACTTCCATCACTGACCTTCACTTTCACATACATAATTATCTCCCTAGCCCCTTTCCTGCAACGCAGGAGACAATTACCACCTCTCCACCAACACAGGATTACTTAACTGCATACACAACTGCCTTCCCCTGCCCTGGCACATTCTCTCTGATAATGCACTCTGTCATGCAGGGAATGTAAACCTTCTATTAGACCTCCTTATCCAGAATGTTCTTCCTCACATACTTGCAGATCTACCCATGCCAACGGCAACATATCAAACCGGAACTGAAATCCCTGCTATTCGAAAGACATTTTAAAAAACCGACCCCACCCACATCTCAGCTCGTAATGCTCTTAAATTTTTATTTACCGCATTTTTATACAGCACAAACTTTACCCGAAGGTCTCAGAGTGCTATACAAAAGGACCCGTTACATTACATAAGTACTTTGGCGTACATGAGTTACATAAAGGATACAAACCGAAAACTCTAAATTCACATAAGGATGGTAGTAAGTACTACAGATGTTAGTGGTTAGAGTTGCATATATACAAGTTGCAAATTCACTTAAGGAAAATATACAAACATGGTACACTTCCAGAGAAAGAAATCACTCCATCGTGGTACGATTTGGCTCACTCCTAACACTACATAAACGTTCAATCTGACACTCAATTCGGACTAATTAACTTATGTTAGAGATGTTACTCTTATTTGTAACAAAGAGCTCGAACGCCAGAGAAGGGCCGCAAGATCCTCGGTGCCCTGTGACCTTCCATTCTACTTCATTATGGGGCGCCTTGCTACCTCGCTCTTTATACTACTACTGCTGAATATAACATATGCACCTTTTTAAGGTTACTGCGCTATTGTAAAGCACTCGGATACCTTTGGTCAATGTCCGCGCTATATAAAACTGCAATGAATGAGTGACCAGATTTCCCATATTTCACGAGGCCGTATTGGTTTTCAGAAGCTTTCTGCGGTGATTTTAGCACCTTCAAATACAGATCTTATTATTTTAAAAGGGGGAGGGAGCATTTGACTTCCACGGGTGTGGCTCTAGTGTGGAACGTAGGTCATCTCTTAAAACAGACTGCATCAGCCCATTTAAAGCAGTACAGGAACGGCTCGGGTGGATCCGCGGTTAGTGATCCCACCAAAGGAATAAGGTCCTACCATAGGTAAACATGTTCGAAAATTAGAAGTGCGCGTGCACACACCGATTGAACGTGAGAAGTAGAAGTAAAAGTAGGCGATTATTTTAGAGTGACGTTTGAGCATACAAGACTAATAAAGAGAAACCTACGCACGGTTAAATTCCTACGCACGGTTAAATTCCTATTTTTTTTAAAAAGTATCAGTCTACTTTCAGGTGGATTCTGCGTTTCAAGATCTAGTCATCCTCTTTCCAACTCCATATTACCAGGCTATCCCTACGCCCCGTAAACAAATATATTCTCACTTTCTATAACAAGGATGAGGGGTCAATGCTATCTATCTCTCATACAGTAAAGATTCCTCCCTCTCAACATCCCCAAACACCACCACCGAGCCTCATAATACGGGAGGGATTGTGCAATGCGTTAAGAGTTAGGGGCATTTGTATTTTTTGTGTGTATCCGAAAAACTACGGCCCTTACCTGCTGCTAACACCAACGGGAATACGACCAGCAACTTCATAGCTGCCTGCGAAATGGATTGCTCGGCTCTTCAAAACAGACTCAAACTATACGCAAAGCCCTCTGTTACCAGAGCTCTGGGCCGCAGTGCAGGAAGTCAGCTGACCAGCTCCCTCACTGTGCAATTTATCAAAAAAACACAGCTTGGCCCCGCCTCAAGAAGCAACTGAGACTGACTCAGCAACAGAATCACGCGCCACCCGCCGCCGCCGCCTTCACAAAGTCCTTATCCAAAGGGAAGGTGGAGACTGGATCTAATAAACAAAAAAAACGTCGTTAACCGAAGCGGCCATTTTAAAATGCGGTGCCTCATTTTAATGACCGAGCAATTAGCTAAAAAGAAGTACAATTATGATAGTGTGTCTGAAAAATGTATGTTTCTGTTAAAAAAACATGTAACATGTATGCACCTATATATTTCAATACAATCATTATGGCAAAGTATGGTCTGCATTTTGTGCTAAAAATACAATTGCCTTTAGCGATTTTAGCAAATTTCCAGAACTGTTCAACCACCTCAAACATTGGTTGCTTTCCGTTTGCCAAACGACGTAAGCCGAGCTGCACGGAACGGAGCCATTTTTTTTATTAGACGGGGTTGGCAGCGCATGCCTGTTCAGCGAGGTATGCTGTATTGAGGTAGGGCCTTGACGCTCCGCCCATGTTTTTCATTGGCTTGTGTCATTGTTCACTATAAACTTATAAACTATGGCTGTTTATTGGCAGGACGTGCTCTGCTCTGGGATAATTGCTGTTTTGAGGTAGGGACTTGAAGCTGGGACCAAGCTGTTCATTGGTTAAAAGGCTTAGTAGTCTGTCCTTAGTACCCCATTGTCTCAATTTGTAACCTCCCAAGGTGACACCCCCCCCTGTTATGTGAGTTGTTGCTCTGTACGCTTTAATTACAGCCTCAAGCACTATTTTCTCAAATAGCTTTGCCCAGCCTGCAAGGACATGCATTTCCAAGAGTTTGAGCAATTGACTTTGTAAATGACAATGCCTTTTATTTATCTGTTTTAAAAACAACACATAAATAAACAGCGTTTTCATTTACAATGTCAATAGCTCAAACTCTTGTAAATGTGAGACCTATTGTATTGCAAATGCTTGTTATTATTTAGGTTGAGCCTGGGCAGTGCAAGCGCAGCTCTGCGAGGCATGCTGTTGTTGAGTATGGACTTGAAGCACTGCCCACTCTCCGGCCATATTTGTCATTGGCATGTGTCATTGTCCTTTGTGAATGCTGACTTCTGTTTCTTTATATGCTTGTTAAATCCTCCTCAGTACCGCCTTGTCTTCATTTGTAACCTCCCATGAGGACTGGCTCTTTTACTTCTGTTGTTACAAAGTATGTCTTATTTAGTCTGTAAGCACTATTTTCTTTAACAAGTTTCTCCTACTGCTGGCACTACATGCTTTCCTGCAACATTCAACATCCCATGCATGCTTTCACTTTCCAAGTAGCCCGGGACAATGGCAGCTGCTTCCTTGAAATTAAATGGGTCTCGCATTTACAAGAGTTTGAGCTATTGGCATTGTAAATGACAATGCCTTTTATTTATTTGTTAATTATCAAAGCAGATAAGCAAAAGGCATTGTCTTTTTCAATGCCAATAGCTTAAACTCTCGCAAATGCGAGATCTATTGCATTTCAAATGCTTGTCTCTTTTTGTTAACAGTGTTATTTTCCGTTAATGAGACTGCAATTTTGAACGGGTGTTGTTGGTTGTTGTCAAAGACTAAAATACAGTGAAACTACGTTACTTTGTATGATTCAACACATCAGTGTTATGTTCAGACCCATGGTCGGTTCTGTCCCTTTAAAAAAAACAGTCAAAGCACATACCTTTGATTCCGTGCGTGATCGTATGTGATAGGTACTATGTATATGGTGCTGTCCGCATAAACAGAGCATATCCTAAAACGCTTATGGTCAGAAGATTTCAAAACAAGCATTGGCATAGCCACTAGGTCTCACCTTTAGGACCTTAAAAAACATGAGCCAGTGGTGTAACGCAACTTGAGCCCCCCTCTACGTTCTGGACCCAGTCAAGAGCTGTCAGGCCAAGCCAGGGGCCTGTGCACAGTGCTGGAGGAGCCCTCTTGGAGCTTACTGCCACTCTCCACCACTGCAGGAGTGAGGGGGCTATTGTTAACGCCATTGGCCAGAACTATTTGCTTTGCCAATGTGTTTAAGGTATGTTTGTGGAGCATTGTGACTTCTGTGTAGCGTGCTGAAAAGTTATAATATAAATGTGTTCTAAATATTTTTGTTGCCATATATATATTCTAGAAGACATTATGTACAATTGAACAACCTTATTGAAAAAATAATTTACATAAAACGTATCTTCTAGTTTCTTTGTCCTTGCAATGCTGTCAATCTCCTGTTGCCTGCTCTAATGCTTGGGGGCGGGGGGGTTAAACAACAGGAGGGTGGATGTTAGGAAATAGTACCTGAATTACAGCATGAGCAGCAGAGGGACACTAAGGGAGAATTAACAGATGCCGATTCAGAGGGCAGACTAAGGTGGTGCTGAGTGATGCTAAGGGCGTGGTGTGCTGCTGTGGAGGCGATCATCAGGTGATGCTGAATGATTCCTAGCTAGTACTGAGAGATACTGAGGTGGTGCTGAGGTGGTGGTGTGCTGGTGCCAAGGTGATGCTGAGTAATACTGAGGCGGTGCTAATTGATGCCGTGGTGCAGAGTCATGCTGAGCTGGTGGTGCTGCACTGGTGCTCAGGTGGTGCTGTGTGATGCTGAGTTTGTGCTGAGGTGATGCTGCACTGATGCTAAAGTGGTGCTGCGTTTGTGCTGAATTGCTGCTGAGGTGGGGCTGCACTTGTGCTGAGGTGGGGCTACGCTGGTGGTGTTGCACTGATGCAAAAGTGGTGCTGTGCTGATGTCGAGGTGGTGCTGCGCTAGTCATGAGGTGGTTGTCACTGGTGCTGAGCTGCATTAGTGGTCGTGCACTGATGAGGAGATGGTGCTGTGCTGATGCTGAGATGGTGCTAAGTGATGCTGAGTTGGTGCTGTGCTGAGGTGATGCTGGGCTGATGCTGAGGTGGTGCTGTGCTTAAGTGGTGCTACATTGGTTCTGAATTGCTGCTGAGGTGGAGTTGCGCTGGTACTGAGGTAGTGCTGTACTGGTGCTGAATTACTGCTGAGGTGGAGTTGCACTGGTGCTGAGATGGTGCTGCATGGATACTGAGTTGGTGCTGCACCGATGGTGGTGCATTGATGAGCAGATGTTGCTGAGAAGGTGCTGAGATGGTGCTTTGGTGAAGTGGAGCTGTGTCGATGCTAAGGTGGTCCTGCGTTGATTTTAAGGTGCTGCTGAGCTGATGCTGAGGTGGTGCTGCACTGATGCTGTGCTGGTGCCGAGGATGCTGCACTGGTGCTGAGGGGTGCTGAGTGATACTGAGTTGGTGGTGTTCTTGTGAGGACGTGGTGCTCAGGTAGTGCTGAGTGATACTGAGGTGGTGCTGAGTGATGGTGAGGTGGTTCTGAGTGATGCTTTGGTGGTGCTCAGGTGGTGCTGTGCTGTGCTCAGGTGGCTTTCCTTAGGATCACAATATGTTTAGGCAAACGAGTGTCTGCAAAAATAAATTTACATATCTAATTAATTAATTAATGTGAGAAGAGTTTGTTGCCTCAGACCACATTATGTTCCAAATATATCCAAACAATGTGTTTACATGGGAAGCAGTATACTGCGATAAATGATCTTAATAATGAAAAAGAATGAATACAATTTATAAAGCGTGCAGCTACCTCCAATGGTGGTGTACCGGACCTGGTTGCAGATTCACAGTGAGAAAAACAAGCAGAAGGTTAAAAAGCCAGGTTTTTAGAGCTCTCCTGAATGCCAGTTCTGGCTCCGTCATACAGAGGTGGAGAGGCATAGCATTCCAGAGGTTCACAGCTCTAACCAAGAATGCTTTACCACCTATCCTGGCCCTAAGGAAACGAGCAACCCTGAGCAATTTCAGGTGATTTGATCTCAGGACCCGGTCTTGCTGATACTTTTGCAATCTATGTCTCAGATAGACTGGGCCCTGTTCCCTGGTGGCTCTGTAGGCCAGAGTAAGTGTCTTGAACTCAATCCTTTTACTGAGGGGTAGCCAGTGGAGGCTCCGCATATGTGGGGAGATGCGATGGCGAAACTGCACATTCCTAATTATTCTGTCTGTAGTGTTATGAAGTATTTGCAGCCTGCGGACCAGATACGCTGGTAGTCCTAGATAGAGACTATTCGAATAGTCCAGCCAGGATTTGACCAATACGTGGAGCACTGTCTTCCTGCAATCCATCAGAATAAAGTGTAGGAATTTCTTAAAAGCTTGCAGCTTCCAAAAGCGTGAGGAGGAGACCTGGAAAATCTGGGTCTTGCAGGAGAGGTCATTGTCGAATCTAAACTCTAGAGTTCTGGAAGAAACAACAGGAATTCGTGGGGGGTCAGCTCTGAGGGCTACCAAAGCTTAGAAGGTGGAGAAGTGAGTTGGTTGAAAAATAGGACCTCTGTTTTCTTGGTGTTAAGTTTTAAGTAATACTCAGTCATCCAGGCTGAGGTCGCAAGGGGAGTGAGATATACACTAAACAGTAAGGGGCTCATTGCCGACTCCTGATGTACCTCGCAGACAAGAGGCTTCTGGGAGGAATCATAATGGCGTAGAAACACTTGTGAGCGGTTCCCCAAGAACGATTGGAGCCAGGACAGAGTAGCTCCCCACACTCCTAGGTGTTTTAGTCTTTACAGGAGAATCGAGTGGGCTACAGTGTTGAATGCTGAGGATAGGTCCAGCAGCGCCAGCATTGCCGAGCTGCCATGGTCCACAGCCTGTCGCACGGTTTCAGCAACTTCCAGAAGTGCTGTCTCCATGCTGTGTCCCATTCTAAAGCCAGATCGAGAATCATGGAACCAATTGTTTGATTCAAGGAATTTAGAAAGTTGTCTCTGAACTTCCTTCTCAAAAATCTTAGCTAGTGCAGGTAAAAGGGAAATTGGCCTAAAGTTTCTGCTGGGTCAGCATCTGGTTTCTTAAGGATCGGCAGCAGGTAGGCCTGTTTCCTCGTAGCTGGGTAGATACCAGTTGTCAGGGAAGAATTCCAGATCTGGTTCAGGGGAACATTGAGGCAGGGGGCAAGCATTTAAAAAACTGACCTGGGCAAGGGTCTCCCGGAGATCCAGATTTACATTTGTGCAATTCCCTGAGAGACACATCAAGGGGCAGTGGGCGGAATTCAGACCAGGTGCCATGCAGATCAGAGGCTGACTTTTATGCAGGGGGGACGTGGTAGTGAGAAAGGTAGAATAAATAATTTGGATTTTCTCTTGAAAAAAGTCCAATAAGTCAGCACAGAGGATAGGAGGGGGGTAACTGTGCTGTCTAGAGCTGTGGGTTTAGTAAAGCTTTGGACAATTTTAAATAGTTCTTTGCCTGAATTGTCCGACAGTTTAATTTGGTTAGAGAAGTAGTCCCTCATAGCGCTGCGCTTAAGCCTGTGGAATTTTTTCCAAGACTCTCTGTAGGAGCTTTTAGCCACAGGGTCGTAGGATTTTCTCCAGGAGCGTTCACATTTCTTGCAAATACTTTTCCCAGCTCGTAATTCCATGGAGAACCAAGGGGCTGAGCCACTTCTCCTAGAAAATGTCACTGATCTAAGAGGTGCCACACTATCTAAGGCAGTGGTGACCCAGCTGTTGAAGCTAGATACATCACCGTTTGGGTCACCCTTCAGCTGGAGGGGTGCATTTTGAAGCACCGGTCCCGTAGTATCAGGGCTGACCTTCCTCCAGTTTCTGTCCAGGTCAGTGGTAGCGGAACCTCTTCTATAAGGTTTGGATCATTGGAAAAAATAAGGTCCAGCATATGGCCCTCTACATGCGTAGGGGTGGTGACCCTTTACGTCAGGTTTAGGCCTTCAAGAGTTTCTGCCAACTGAGACTCCATAGGGCATTTTTCCATTATCCATGTGGACTTTGAAGTCGCCAAGGACAGGGAAGTTGGCGTGCTTCAGTGAATGATCAGCGAAAATGTCACATAACTCTCTTGAACCCTGCTCCTTACGGTCGACTGATACATGCATAATAGCAGTACCGGATTACCAAAAAGGAAAAGTAGGCACTAATCTATGGGCCCCCGGAAACAGATAAATAAAGAATTTTATTTGATCTTAAAAGAAAATTACAATGAAGCTTTCTTAAATTGTTTCCGATTCATTTTTGTTTACTAACATTAATATTTATTCATGTTTAGTGTAGTGTAATAAAATGTGTGTTCTTAAAATTGTTGGTTGGTAAAATGAAAAATGTATCAGGGGATAATTTGCGAGGGGGGCCCCCAACATTTCGACTGCCTAGGGGCCTCCACAGGATTTAATCTGGCACCGAATAATAGAGGGCAAGTGTAGGCACCTGATGGTCATGGGTATAGTTACTAGTGGGATGGAGGCTAGCAAGCTTGTCAGCCCAAAAAAATATCTACGTAGAGTTTCATGCAGGTCTGACACTTCTTGGGAAGCGATAGGTGGAAGAAAGGAGCAAAGATAATGCTAACTGGTGCTCATGTACATTTTTGGCGAAGTTCGTACTAAATAAGCGCAATATTAAACTGCAAAAATATTAACAAGGGGACAAGACCCTTGGGCACCAGCGTTCTCACAGTTAATATTTTATTTAATCACGGGCCAGGCGCTTAATTGGCTGTGCTCCTTCCTGTCCGATAGGTCGTTTGCGGTGGTTGAGGACAATGTATCCTCCCCCCAAATGCGTCTACAGTGTGGTGTTCCCCAGGGTTCCTCCCTCAGCCCTACCTCTTTTAATATATATATGAGGCCATTGGCTGAGGTGGTGTTGCCCTGGGGGGTAAAGCTGGTGAGGTATGCAGACGACACCCAGCTCATCATCTCCCTGACTACCCAAGCCGCCCCATATGCAAATCTTTCCACCTGCCTTGACAAGATCCATGACTGAATGGATAAATCCTTTTTAAAGTTAAATGGCGCAAAAACGGAGGTGATGATGCTGGGATACAACCCACCCACCACTGTTGAAAATTGGTGGCCTACCAGTCTTGGCCAGCCGCCTCTACCAAAGGAGAAAATTAAAAGCTTGGGGGTCTGGTTAGACCCACCTCTGAATTTTGCGGTACAGGCCCGGAAGGTTGCAGGTACCTGTTTTGCTTATATCAGGCTACTGAGAAAAATTGTCAGGCTTCTTCCTTTTGAAGCCAGGAAGATCATGGCCCAAGCGCTGATCCTAACACGTTTGGATTATGCTAACGCACTATACCTCGGGACTCCCCTAGGGACAGTTAGAATTCTACAGACAGTACAGAATTGTGCAGCACGAATGCTGTTGAATGTCCCACGAAGGTCATCCGCTAAGCCTGGACTGCGCCAGCTTCACTGGCTACCAGTGCAACAGAGAGTGGAGTTCAAGGCCCTGACTATGGTACATAAGGCAGTTAATAAAATCGGACCAGTCCTTATTCAAGCCATGCTTTGCCCATATACCCCCAAGTGGACCCTGAGATCTAATAACAAAAATTTGTTAGCGGTCCCCAAGACAAGGAGAGTGCGTACGGGGGGGAGACGCTTTTCCTTACAGGCCACAAATCTTTGGAACAACCTTCCCGAATCAATCAGAATGGAAGTAAATCACTTAAGATTTAGAAAATTGTTAAAGACCTTCTTGTTTGCTTAAATCTTGGAGTGTGAATGAGTTGTGAAGCGCTGGGATGCCCCCGGGTAGCCATGCGCTATATAAATGCGTAATTCATTCATTCATTCATTCATAAAGGGTGTTTAAAGAAGGAAACTTACTGGGGACCCTTAAACTGATGAACAGTACGTGAGAACTCAGGAAAGAAAACACTGTTTCACAATATTAGTTATACTAAGGAATTCTCTCACAAGCCGTGGTTTCAGCTAGTAAAGAAACTTCACATATGCAGCAAAACCCATATTAATATATGCTAACATAGCATAAAATATATAGAAACATTAACCATACATTCATAGGAAATATAGATACGCCATGATTCTAGTATGGCTCGGAATAACTTGTGGTCACTTAGTATGGTTACAAATACTACGTGTCAGTATGATGTATTACTACTTTTCGTATGTACCAACATGTAAATATAACATAACATAGATTTAGAATCTCATTTTGGGTAAGTAACAATAACATAGATGCGAAATACAATCTCAGAAAGTTATACGGATACATCATTAACTAAGAATGTGTAACACCTACTTTTCTTTTGTAATTTCGGTGCACACGTTTTCACCCAAAAAATAGATTTTATTAAAATTCTCTATCATAATCATATTTAGTCATAATATTTGAGAAACTCCCATTAGTCATTCACGTAATTAAATACTTTTAGACATATTAGAGGTAAACTTCATAATGTGAGAGTTCACCATTCAGACGTTCTAGCACATGTTAATGAAAAAAATACTTTGTTGATTTGTATACCACAATCTATATTAGTTAATGAACAATATCATCTAGGAATCATTTTTTTCTGCATGCTTTTATGACGCAGAACCTACAATTTTTTTTCCCTTTTCATGTTTTCTTATCATTTTCCTCTCAGAAAGTGTCATAATCAGTTTTTCGAGTCATTAAAAGTGTAAATGTGATTCCCTCTCCAACAATTTCCCCCTTTAATGGCTAATCAAGCCATCACACTCTTATCTTTGTCCCATCTGATGTCAATTTATAGTTCTGTTGTTCTCATTAGTTTTTGCCTAGATTGCTCTACGGCTTTCATCTTGTCCTAACAACTGTATTGTATATCCTCCAATTCTTTGTCATGTTAAATGTTATATCAAAAACTCTTATAGAGCGCACGTACACTGATTGGTTTCTGGCGCTGTTCTGAGAGATGCCCGATCCCTATTGATTTAATCGTATGCTTGGATGAGCAGCCATGTCTTGAGAAGTTTTCTGAATCTCAAGAGGTCAGTGCAGGATCTGATGTCAGCTGGAAAGGAGTTCCAGAATCTGGGTGCCAGCACTGTGAACGTGCAGCCGGCCTGTCACTTCAATTTGTAGGAAGGTGTGACCAGAAGGTTCATGTGAGCTGAGCCTTTGAATTAGGCTAGAGAAAAATTTGGGACCTGTGCCATGCAAGGACTTAAAGATAAGGCAGCCAACCTTAATGATGCATTGTTGTGGAATGGGAAGCTAATGCAACTTCCTCATGACAGGCGTGACGTGTTGCCATCTAGGCTGCTGGAAAATCAATCTAACAGACTGGTTCTGCACCTATTGCAGTCTTTTAGTCAGCTATCGTGGTATGCCAAAGTAAAGAGAGTTGGCATAGTCTATATGATATATCACCATGGCTAGAACAACTTGAATCAATTCTTCCCTAGTGAGGAGTCTGCTGATCTTTCCTATCTTCCTTAACTGAAAGAAGCAAGTTGAGATAACTGATCTAATTTAAGTTTTCATAGTGAGGTCACAATTAATTGTCACCCCAAGACGCTTAGCTTAAGGGGATGAAGTGGGGGAAAACCCAGCTCAACTGTCCAGAAGTGTGGACTCCACGGATTATGGATACCCGCTGTCAGGATAAGTTCTGTCTTGTCCCCGTTATGTTTTAAATAGTTGCTGTTCATCCAATTGCTGATGTGCAGCATAGTAGCTTGGAATTCGGATGCCCAGTCAGGTGTGTTATTAATGGTGAACATTAATTGTAGGTTGTCTGCATAGTTGAATATACGCACCTTCCTTTCTTTCAGGGACTGGATCAGTGGAAGAAGGTAAAGATTAAACAAATGAGGGGATAGTGAAGAACCTTGAGGTACTCCACATGTAGTTTTCATTTTAGGCACCGTGAACTAGGATATGCAAACCGACTTGGAGCAGTCCTCCAGGAATGATCTAATACAGCTAAGAGCCAATCCCTGGATGACTGCGTCCCTGACACAGTCAACCAAGTTATAGTGGTTGACTGTGTTCGAATGCAGCGGAAACATACAACAGCACCAGGGCCTGGGGAGAGCCTTTGTCTGCTGTCCAACACAGTCAGTTTCACTGCCTCTGTTGAGTGGGCTGGGCGAAACCCTGCTTGGTGAGGGTCAAGGTATTCAGACTGCTCGATAAAGGCACCGCGGCATTTGGCCACATGGGCCTCCAGTACCTTAGCCAAGTACGGGAGCAAAGAGATCAGATGGTAATTGGTCAGAGTCTGGGGATCAGCTCCTGATTTTTTTCAAAAGAGGGACAATAGTTGCTTCTTTGAAGGCTCTGGGGACACAGCCCTGAGATAGTTGCTCATTCAAGAGGGAGAGGGCCGGCCTGGGGAGTGCAGAAAAAACTTCTTTTAAAACATGGTCCATGGGTGACCCAGATTTTACTTTTGTCAAGAGGTCCAAGAATGCTTGGTTGCTTATTGCCGGAAATTGATTGAGGGAACAAGGATTTCTATTTTTAATGGAAGTGCCTCAAGGGTGAGGCAGGTAGGAATACTGGCTTTAATCCTGATACTGTTATCAATGAAAAAAGTATTCAGAGAGTTACAGAATGCTTGAGAGGGTATAGGTTTTATAGTGACTCTGTCAGGGTTGGACAGATCATTGACATTAGAGAGTATTTCTTTTGATCAGTTGGTTGAGCTCAGGATTTTAGAAGAAAAATAGGTGGCCTTGTTGTTAACATTTATTTTTTGTATTCCTTCAATTAAGCTAAATAAATTTGTCTTTTATCAGGAGAGTAATTACGTGTCCACTTCCTTTCAGATTGGCAAAGGGCTAGTTTTTGGGCTTTTAAATCAGTAGAGAATCATCTCTGAGCCTCATGGCGCCTAGCTGATCCTATTGTTTTAAGAGGGGCATGTTTGTTGCTAGCTGCTAATAGCCATGCTGTACGATTTTCCTCACTGAGGTTGATGGATGATTGGTCAACTGGGACTGTGTTAGCCAGTGTGTTACATAAAGTATTTCTATTGATGCCATTCCAATTCCTTGCCATAACCCCTTCAATAACTATGGGTTTAACCATGATAATGTTGTTAATGGCGAACTTTATTAAGTAGTGGTCAGACCATGTGCAAGGAGAGACTATCAATGCGGACAGTGCAAGATTGGCTGTCCATACATGATCGAGTATGTGTCCCTTGATATGTGTGGCAGAAGTTACCTGCTGAGTGAAATTTTGCCCAGTAAGTAGGTTGTTTAAATCTGCGGAGTGGGGTCCACCCAGAGTGTCATTGGCCCAATAATTGAAGTCACCAATCAGCAAGATTTTTGCATGGTTGGTTATTAGGTGAGCTACCTGTTCAACCAAGGATTGGGAGAACAGGGGCATGTACTGGGGGTGGGTGTATAGCAGTACAAAAAATAGTGGGTCTGAGACTGACTCCAGTTTGATGACAAGATTGTCCACCGAAGTTAAATCTAAAGGGGTTAGAGCAGTAAATTGTAGTTCCTGGCGTATAATGGTATCTACTCCTCCAGCAATTTTTCCTGGTGGGCAGTTTGCCTAGAGGATGTAGTAGTTATTGGGAAGTGCGCCAAAATATTGGGGTGGACTCCTGTGAGAGCCAGGTATCCAATAGAAAGAGAACACCTGGATTTTCTGAGTCCAGTAATAGAAATATGTCCAGCTTTTGTTTTGCCAGAGAGCGAGTTTAGAAAGCCTATATTTATCCTGTTTCTGGGAGTGTCCTATTACGTGGCGGGAATGGGCGAGTTCTGGGAAAGAGGCCCCTGTTTCCATAATCCCAATCAGTCCAGGGTGAATCGAGGGGTTAAGTGGGTAGTTTCCAGTATGTAGTAGTTTTAGTTCAGACGAGGTGTAGGATAAAAATTGGGCATAATAACTGACACCCGGACAGGCGCAGACGGTTTGCCTGTGGCGCACTTTCGGCGTGCCACCGGCGTGACCGCTGCCCTCCCGCGCAGCGGCCAGCATTAAATATCCGGTTGCAGCCTTAGCCCCTCCTCCCACCCACTGCAATAGGACGCCCCTGTTGGGCGTTGCCCAGGAAGTGACTGAAACGACTGAGCAAATTCGAGTGACCGATCAGGCAAGTTTGTGGAGCTGAGATTTAGCAAACATCAAATTCAACACACTTTTAGTAAAACGATTGAAAGCAGTAAATCTATCTATCTCAGCTCTTTTTCGCTTTACCTCTCTTGTCTCTTTCTTAGTTTTTATGCATTTGTAAATCTTGATGGAGATAATTAGCATTAGTATGCATATAGCAGTGGTTAGTACAGGTTTCAAGATGTGTCCCACTAATCCCCTTCCCAGGTTAGTAAACCATTTTTCAATTGCAGAAAGTCCATTTCCCATTGATCCAGAGGTGCCATGAGCTTTTAATCCGCTCACATCTTTTTAAAGATGTATAATGTTGTAATGTATACTTTGAAATCGTTACTTTGATCAAGGATATACATGTAACATTACTGCATCTTCAGCATTTGGCAGACTCCGCCTTCATGTGCGAGAAGGACGTCTAATGCAAGACTATTTTGGAGCACCATAGATCTCATAGCAATCATTTCAGTATCTATGGCCAGGAACTCTCTCACAGTATCAGTTAACAGTTTGTCAACTACAGTAGAGAGTTTCCAAATATTGTGACAATATAGAATCACCCCAACTGATGGAATTATTGCACCAAATATATCTCATATTATTTCAGCAGCACTAGCACCCCTTTTTAGTCTGGTATGTTTCACTTCATTGGTTTCTTCAGATTGATCCACATGATACATTTTTGGAAAAACTATCCCCATGTAGCAAAATACACACCATTTTTTATGCAGCCCATAATAGGTATGTTTCCCGCAAACATGATAAATCCCTGGAAACGCTGGATCTACACCTTCCAGATATAATCCCAACCACCTAGAATTTGGAAAAGGGGGATCACATTCTCAGGAACCAACAAAGGTAATACTATTCAGTTTTACACCATAATATACATAGCTTTTCCCTTTGTTGCCAGTCTAAAGCAATAGTAACTGTTTAAGTTCAGGTTCTCTAAGCACCCATGGTGGAATTTTCGTGTGATCTGTGACTTTACCCATAATATCTCTACACCTCTCTTCGACTGAATCAATAATTTCCTTTTCTACTCTACCCAAGAGGCATGTTAAATTGTGTCAATGTGCATAAGCAATGTCAAAGCTTTGAGTGGGTTTGAAAATTCCCTCATCCTTTCAGCAGTTTGTGTATCAGGCACATGATTTAAATATTTTCTAAAAGGCACTTCAGAAAAAATTAAACCATAATTAGAATAATAATGTTGAATTGCCCTGTACAATAAAACAAGCTAGTTAGTACACTGCAAGAAATTCCAGAAATAGTAGGTAAATGATGGTATGTGACCCCTCCTGAAACCAACGTGGGTAATTGTAACCACTCATAACAATTTCGTGCATCCACATATTCACAGAGCAATTTAGTAAAACCATTCAATGAGAAATCGCTAATAGACTGATCTCCATGTAAAATTTTGTCAGCTAACATACTTAGTCCATTGTTTTCATTTTCTATCAGAGATTTATAGACAGTTTTAGCTTTTTCCAAAAACACATGATGAGGCTAGTTCAGAATTATAGGAAATGTGACAAGAATTATAGAATTATAGAAAATGCAGCAAGTATATATGCACATACATGTTTGCGTTTCATTGATACCCCCGGTTTGGATCCATGCCTTTTCTAGAATCATACCTCACGACTTTGTTAAAATTTTAGATTAGATGTTAGCAGCTTTGCAGTACAGATGAGGATTAGGAACTTGCTAAAGTTGCTTTACCTTCTCTTTATCACAGTTCGCATATACTCACAGCTTTATAGATTCTGTCCATAGATTGTTTAAATTCTTGTACTCTCGTCTCTTTTGTATTGGCTTTACATTTTATTTGCAAAGTTCAATTTGAGCACAACAGTCTCTCAAGGTGGTTCATGATAGCTTGAATTGTTAAACAAAAATGTGTGATATGTTTTTTTCCCCAGACATTTAATGACAAGGAAGTTCACTCTGGTGCAGTGTCTTTGCGACTTGGTATCATTGCCTTTTTAGACCTTCTCACTGACAAAATGTAGAGAAATAAGCGGGAGAATTACACAGTCCTTAAGCAATCCTATATGGGAAACATTGGAACAATGCTCCTTTAGCAAGAGCACATAAGCGAGTTCAAAAGGACAGTTTCCCAGGCAGATGTCCTGGACTGTAATAAAAAATGTAGCAAAAGTATTTCTTGTACAATACATGAGAACTCAGGAAAGAAAACACTGTTTCACGTTATTGGTTATACTGAGGAATCCTCTCACAAGCAGTGGATTCAGCTAGTCAAGAACCTTCACATATGCAGTCAGGCCCATATTAATATAGGCTAACATAACGTAAAATATATAGAATCATTAAGCATACATTCGTAGGAAATATAGAGGCATCATGCTTCAAGTATTACTCTGATGCACTTGAGATCATTTAGTATGGTTACAAATAATACCTGTCAGTATTATGCATCACTACTTTTCGTATGTACCAAAAGGGAATGTGCAAGCATCCTTTTTAGTTTCTACTCTTCCTGTTTCGTTGGGCAGCCATCTTGATTTAGCGATCTAGTTTGCCTGCCTATAAAAAGCTAATGCCAGGTCAGGCAAGCACTACGTGTATTGTTGCATGTGGGGCTTAGTGGGCATTTTATTTTTCACAGTATTTTAAAAGTATTAGCCTGACTTACTAATTTTAAATTGCGCCTCCTTACCTTTCCATTCAGCCACAGTCTTTGACTGTTTGATGCAGAGAAAATCTCCCCTTTAGTTCATGTTTCGTTTGGCAGCCATCTTGGGTTTATAGTCTAGTTTTCCTACCTATAAAATGCTGATGCCGATGCATCGCCAGGAGACAGAACCTCTGGTTCTTTGGGGGGAAAGGTGATAAACCCAGTAGAATTTCATGCTCTTCCACAACCATCTGTCAGTTTAGTGAATCTAATGGGTTAGTTACTCTACACAAACTGCCCTGCCTTATTGGTTTTCCCTGGGCTATTGAGGGCCCAGTGGCCTGTCTTTGTTGGCATTTTGAACGTGGCTATGGTTTATTAAGCCTCACCCATGAAGGATAACAAACCTGATATACCTAAATTAAATCCAGTCAGCAGTGAGAAAGATCCCACCGACCTACCTGCTGCTCTTCTTTCTATAGCACCAAGTCAGGAATTATATTCTACCAATTCTGATATCGACCTAAGGAGGAAGAGCTTTCTCTGTAATGTTAGATTGTTAGCTGAACACTCCATTGAAGTGTGGAACCTTATTACTTCTTTGTCCTTGAATATATGTTTTCTTATGTTAACGTGGCAAAATGCCACAAATTCCCTGGCTATTACTTTGCCCATTCCTGAAAATGATCAGCAAATGAGATTAGAGAGAGGTTTGAAAACAGGAGGTGGCATTGCTATTGTTTTTAAAAACAAGATCAAAGTATCGTGGGTTGATAACTCCATTTCCGATACTATGGAATTAGGCATCTTCAAAATTGATTTTACCCTGCGGAAAGCTAGAAAGGTGCTCTGATCTGTCACCCGCCAGATCCAAAGAAGCGTTTTAGTCAGCGACTAGTAGAAGCAATAGCAACCCAAGTCCTAGCTATGAAATATTTTCTTCTCATGGGTGATTTTAATTACCATGGAGAAGGTCTCTCCATTCCGGAGCTTATGGCAGATATGGAAACTCTGGGATTACGCCAACGGATTACAGGCCCTACTCACCAAGCAGGCCATTCCTTGGACCTACTGTTTACTAATAGCGATTTATTTGTATGCTATGTACCCATGTCCCTAACATGGACTGACCATTATCTAATTCCCTTTCGATTTCAGGCCTCTTAAGTAACTAATATGCTATTCAAAATTCGACACAATTTTATCAGCCCTTATGTGTGCTCCCAGTCTACTTTTGTGTCTCAGGAATTATGTTATTCTCTTGCCACTTCTTTCAGGATAAAACTTTTCAGATATACTTGAATTTCAATATTCCAGCCGAAGAAAACAGCAGTGACATTAGGAGATTTGTCTCAATGGAAGCAGAGAGGATTCCTATATTAGACAAGTTTAAACCTTTTTCTCTAGGGGATGTCCAGAGATCCTTGGATACGGCTAAATCTGGCTCTCCGTTGGACCTTTTCACTCCTAGGGTCATGGCTCTACTCTCCAGAATAAGAGCTATGTAAATGAACAGCTAAGTAAACACTAGCCCAGAATTGAAAAACCCAAGTACCCTTGACAGTTAAGATTGTAGAAAGGGCACTAATGGCAGTGGGAAAAATATCATGATAAGGGAAAGTGAATAACTTCTTTTACAATAAATGACTGAGCAAATTATAAACAGCCAATTTTTATGCTCAACACAAACTATTCAGTAAACAGAGTCAAACCTGCTTGATTTGGTGGTCGCTGCTCACCATGTTCTTACCTGCTCTGGCTGCCATTCTTGTACATGACTACTGAAATGCGTCTTTGGTCCAAATAAGCTGGAATTATTCAAGGGTTGGAGTATGAAGCCTTGTCCTGCTTCAAGAAGGTATCACTGTTCGCCATTTCTGTTTTTGGTTTGAATCTATTTTATTACATTTTTGGGAGAAATAACGAGTTAAAATAACTGATCGCCTATGTACAATAGCCAGCAAAGACGTAAAAAAAAGGTCATATAGACAGAAAGAAGGGAAATGGGGAGAATCACAAAGAGTTTAAAAAGAAGAGTTGTAAGAAAAGGAGAGAATAGGAAAGATTTTGTCAAACTAAGGTTAGCGATCTACTCTGAGGCAGATGACCTTGCCCCAAATCCCTCCTACAAAAACTGTGCCAGGTAAGAATTAACTGTCACATGCTTCAGCCAGGGGGAAAGGGGAAGTGGAAAGACAAACAAGAGAGACTGCGTGGCCAAGAATCTTCTTCCTTCAATCTTCACCAGGTATTCGCTTTCTGAAAGAATAAGCACAACAATTATATTTCCCTACTCTATCTCACCTATTATGTACTTAATCTCTCACCTTAATCTATTACCTTATCTTAGCCAGAGACTAGCCCCTCTCTTTGTAAGCCTTATTGGTGTTTTATATTGTTGAATTGTATTATTTGATTTGCCGGCAGAACGTCAACCCACAAATGATCTGCAACTCTTATATGGATAGCAAGTGAGTTATGATCTATTAATTCTTTTATCTTTTCAGTCCTTTTATATTCATTAGTCTTTCAGTAAATTGTGGAATTCTTGTGGAATCCTTGAAAATGATCTAGATTCCATGAAATCGCTACGTGCTGTATAAAGCTCTCTCGAAGTAAGGAATCTCAGCTACTCAAAAGACCTTCAGTGCAGATTAGGGGAAAGGCGTTGAAAGTCTCTTCTACTCACGACTTTCTATAACTGGGAAAGGGGGAGAATTCCCGCTGACTCTCTGAAAATAATTGTTCACAAAAATTGACATTAAATTTGAATTTCTCACTAAACAGAAATCAAGTACCACAGTACTTCCTTAAAGAATTCTGTTAAAATGCTGGCGTTTTTCAAAGTCTTTCTCCTGACAGAAACATGAGGCGCCGGAGAAACGTTCCACACGGAGGTTTCTCACAGTTGAAGTGCACCACGATACTTTCGCCCATGTGTGTTGAAGGCTCCCAAACATCTGGAGGGAAAACGACTAGATCGCAAACCACTACAGGAAGTAGGAGCGGTCAAGTCATTCCCGAAGGCATCGAAATTCTCAAAAAGCGTAACACTGACCGCAAGGAAGTCTTCCAACAAGGGTAAGTTCGCCTTTTTTAACTAAAGCATTTGGCAAGCAACAGTTTTTTAGTGAATGAGGCAAGAGTCACTGAAAAAGTTTTGGAGAAGGATAAAGGATTCCTGACATTACCCCCCACCAAAGGAGGTCCCCCCATCCTTGGTTTTGTTGGATTGGCTTTATGAAACTCTTGTATAAGTTTTGCAACATGCACATTTGAAGAAGGCTCCCAAGAATGTTCCTCTGGACCAAAATTCTTCCAATCAATCAAATAATACAATTTGCCTTTTCTAAGAGTAGAATCTAAAATTTTGTGTACCTCAAACTCTTTTTCAGAATCAATTAGAATTGGTTTAGGCCTTGAATGCAATCTTACATTAGGTGAGACATGAAATGTTGGGTGGACCTTCAGATGAGAGGGGAGATGTAGTTTAACTGTCACTGGGTTTAACATTTTGTTAACCTTAAAAGGGCCAATGTATCGCGGTTGAAATTTACGATTCTCCTTTAATCTCAGATTTTTTGTGGATAGCCAAATCTTATCTCCTGGATTAAATCCTGGACTCTCTCTTCTCTTTTTATCAGCTTGGAATTTATATGAACTCTTAGCCTTAATCAGATTTTCTTCTGCCAGTGCCAATGAACTTTGCACCTCTTTAACAAACTCCTCTTCAGCTGGTTCTGAACCTTCGTCTTTCCCTAAAATTACACTTGGGTGTCTTCCATTGTTTAAATAAAAGGGAGAATAACCAATAGATGAATGTTTGGCATTGTTATAAGCAAACTCTGCAGCCCAAACTAATTCTGACCACTCAGCCTTCTGTTCTAGTAGATAGAGCCAGAGGTATTGCTCTAAATCTTGATTGACTCTCAATTTGTCCATCTGTTTCTGGATGGAAACTAGTGGAGTAACGAGCATCAATGCCCAGTCTTTTGGTAAAGGCCCTCCAAAAATGTGAAACAAATTGAGAGCCTCGATCAGAGACCAAAATGTTTGGAACTCCATGCAACCTACAATTTGTTAAGAAAAAATTTGAGCCAATTGAGGTGCATGAGGTATCTTTTTTAATGGGACAAAATGCGCCATCTTTGAAAAGGTGTCAACCGTCACTAAAATTGTGTTGAAACCTTGACTAGGAGGAAGGTCTACGATCAGATCCATAGAAACTGTGTGCCAAGGATGCAGTGGTGTAGGCATTGGCATCAATAGTCCCTGAGGGACTAAATAATCTTATTTCCCATTTAAGCACCCCTCACAAGTGGAAACATAGTGTCGTATTAGCGGCTTACTCCTAGGCCACCAGAATTTTCTTTCTACTAAATCAACAGTTTTTTGTATGCCTTTGTGCCCAGCAAGGATGTCATCATGACAAGATTTCACGGCCTTTTCTTGAAGTTCTTTAGTTAGGAGAAACAGTAGGTTCTTATAGTATGGAAGACCATTCTTTATTTGTTTGTATTCTGAGTCTTGAGCCCATTGATTCATTTCTTGATCTGTCATCAACCTCTTTATTTCCGTTGGAAAATCAGAATTTTGGGTGGATGCAATAATCTTTTCATCTGGAATGATGACCTGCTTCTCTGACTTGGCATCCACAAAATTAGAATTAATTCTAGATAAGGCATCTGCTTTTGCATTGTTAACGCCGGGTCGGAAAGTAATTACAAAATCCAAATCTGCAACAAACAAGGACCAACGCAATTGTATCGCAGTTAAAGTTCGGGCTGATTTAAGAAACTGCAAATTTCGATGACCCGTAAACACAGTGTTTTGGGAGCAAAACACTTTGGGCCCGATGTAGGTAATCCCAGATTACCGATTCTTAAATACCGAATCATACCGATTCGGTATTTAAGAACAGGCAAATGGGATATAGGTAATTTTACCGAAAAAATTACTGAATCGGTAAGTTTCGGTAATTACCGAATCGGTAAATACCGATTCGGTAATTGCCATTCATTCCTATGGGCCTGGAGGCCCATAGGAATGAATGGCAATTACCGAATCGGTATTTACCGATTCGGTAAAAGGGGGAAACACTGAAGGGGGGTAGGGTGTCACTTTGACACCCTGTTGCACCCCTCAATTGTGTTCGGGTGCACATGTTGCAGACATACATGCCGTATGTCTGCAACATGGCACTGTTGGAAAAGCAAAAAAAATGCTTTTTCCAAGGTTTTCATTATTTACCACCAACTTGTAGTTGGTGGTAAATAACGAATCCTAAAAGGGAAAAAGCACTCATTTGAGTGCTCCCTACATACCAAAATCGGTAATTTACTGATTCGGTATTTTAAGGAATCGGTAATTTACCGATTCCTTAAAATACTGATTCGGTAAATTACCGAATCAGTAAAATGCCCACCTACATCTCATTTTCCAAATACCGGTCGGTAACGGCCGAAATTACCGAATTTCGGCCGTTACCGACCAGTAATGGCCTTCCTACATCCGGCCCTTTGTGTTTTGCTCCCATTAAGTAATGGCGCCATTCCAAAAATGCACATTTCACAGCCATCAATTCCTTATCTGCGATGGAGTAAGTGCATTCAGGAGGATTAACTTCCTGGAGTGGTAAGACACTGGGTGGAGTTGACCAGTTTGGTGGTATCGTTGAGATAAAATGGCTTCAATTGCAACATCCGAAGCATCTGCCTCAACGTAGAATGGTTCTTCAGTTCTCGGGTGTAACAAAATAGGGGACTGAGTGTAGGATTCTTTCAAAAATTTGACAGCTTCTTCGGCTTCCTCATTCCAAACAAACTTGACCCCTTTTTTTAACAAACGGGTAATGGGGCTCACCTTGTGAGAAAAATCTGGAATAAATCTTCGATAAAAATTAGAAAATCCAATGAAGCTTGGGATTTCTTTTATGTTTTTTGGAGAAGGCTATTCTTGGACTGCCTTTACTTTAGCTGCATCCATACACACTCCATCTGGGGATAAGACAAATCCGAGAAACTCGACTTTTGCCACATAAAAAGCACATTTCTCTAATTTTACATAAAGATGATTCTCTAGCAACTTGGTCAAAATTGATCTCACGTGGGAAACATGCTCCTCCACACTGTTAGAAAAAAATAGAATGTTGTCAATATAAACCACTGCCACCCTGTCCAAGAATACTCTAAGGACATTATTCACGAAATGCTGAAAGGCAGCTGGAGCATTACATAACCCATATGGCATTACTTGGTATTCAAATAAGCCATAGCGAGTTCTGAAAGCTGAATTCCATTCGTCTCCTGGAGCTATTCGAATCAAATGATATGCTACACGTAAATCCAATTTAGTGTACATTTTTGCATCCTTGAGCTGATCCAACAAAACAGATATCTAAGGAAGAGGGTAACGATTTTTTATGGTCACTTGATTTAATGCTTTTTAATCGATGCAAGAACGAAGATCTCCATCTTTTTTAGGAATAAAAAATAAAGGAGAGGAGACTGGGGATTTGGATGGTCGTATAAACCCATTGGCTAGATGTTGATCCAAGTAGGTCTTAAGATATTGATTTCCTGTTTCCATCAGCGCATATAAGGCAATATTGCTCCTGGCTCGATTTCAATCTTGCAGTCATATGGGCGATGAGGTGGGAGCTTTTCTGCTTCCTTCTTATAGAAGACTGAGGACAAGTCTCGATATTCCAGAGGAAATGCTTTAGATTCCAAAGTGCAAATAGAGTTCGGATGATGAGCCAAATTTTTCGCAGGAGAATCTTCAAACGACTTGGGCTGCTCGCAAAAAAAAAATTCTTGGCAAAAGGGGGAGTCCATAACCACAGATCTTTTATTCCAATCAATGTGTGGATTGTGTTCCCTCAACCACGGAAGTCCAAGGATTAACTGAAACTGTGGTGCATCTATAAGATTGAATGTTATGAACTCCGAGTGACCATTTAACCCAGTTAACCACACAACCTCTGTTTCTTGTGTAATGGGTCCGGAAGATACATTTGTGCCATCTACTGCTCTTCCGGCTTCAACATATTTCTTATCAACGAATTTGATTCCAAATTGTCTGGCGTACTTGATGTCGCAGAAGTTTTCCCTTGCCCCTTAGTCAATCATCACAAATACTCCATTTACTTCTGTCTCATGAAATTTGACTGTAAATGAAGCCACCAAATGTGGAGCGGCTGACTGCAAGGTGTTGGCAATGTGTTGCGAGAATGGAACTAACTCAGACTTTGCTTCCACCCGTGCAGTTCCTTTTATAGGTGAAGGTGGCCTTTTCCCTGTTGATTAATCTTCAGCTTTTTTGGGCACTCTTTTACAAAGTGACCGGCTTATCCACAATATAGACATAATTGTTCCACCCTCCATCGCTCCTTCTCTACCTTGGACAAAGGTCCTCTAATAGAACCAATTTGCATGGGTTCTTCCGAATGTACAGTTTCAGAAGTTTTATGTCCATCAGATCTGATTCGGTCAAATCTTGGAGGAGGCAGACAAAACTCCTTTCTTTTCTCATTTTGATGCTCATTCAGACGGTGATCAATTTGTAACACTAGATCGATGAGCTCGGAAACTTCTGTTGGCCTTCTTGGAATTTGCGCCAACACATCTTTTAACTCATCTTTCAACCCTCTGTAAAAAATGGTAGCCCTTTTTTCCTCTGGCCAATTTGTTTAGACTATGAGTTTGTTGAAATGGGCCAAATAACCAACCAAATCCTTATTCCCCTGCTTGAGCTCTAATAGTTCCTTATCGGTGGCTTGTGAAGCAGATCGACGATCAAATATTCATAAGAACTCCACCTTAAAATTTTCAAAATGATATAACACTCATTTCGGGTGACCAAGGACATTGATCATGCCGCAGCATCACTAGTCAAATACGACAGTATAAATGCCACTTTAGACTGATTTTCAGCAAAAATCATAGGTCTACGCAAAAAATGTAGAGAGCACTGGGTCAGGAATATTTGAGCCTTTTTGAGGGTCACCTCCAAATCTCTCAGGGGGCGCTAATGGAATGATTGGCGAAATGTCGTGAATTACCTGTGCCGAGATGTCTGTGGATGAGGGGGAAGCGGGTGAAACTTGGGATCCTTTAAAAATGGTACTTGCAGCTACAAACTCATCTAATTTCTGCCGGGTTTGTATTGACTCCTGACTCGACCTCCTAACTTCCTCCCTCAAGGATTTATTTTCTTCTAGTGTGCTTTTCAATTGCTTTTACATATTATCTAATATTGAATTCAGAGTCTTTAAGTCAATTCCCTCCACCCTGCTGCCCAGGAGGAGATCTGCAGACTGTACCCTCAATTAAGAGGTAAGGCACTTCAATCTGTCAAACTAAGGTTAGCGATCTCCTTGGAGGCAGATGACTTTGCCCCAAATCCCTCCTGCCGAAACTGTGCCAGGTAAGAATTAACTCATATATTTATAAACAAGAATACCTCTGACACCATAGATTATACTCTTTCTTATTGCCACATAAGTCCTTTTTATTAACTATGGGCTTGAACAAATAATTTTATGTTTATCATTCAATATTTTTACAAATTGAGAAAGTCCTTCATTTTAAAGAATTTTTTGCACCTCTCCTAGGTTCAGATCTATACAAACCACATATATATATATATTACCTACTGGCGGTCGCCAGTAGGTAGTTATAGTTAGGATTGTTTTCCATAGGAAATCCGCAACATTCTATTGGGAATAACTTTGGCGCCGGTGGACGAATTTTCGCGAATTTCTCAAAGAAGATGGCCCGCCCCGCTCCTTCCCTGAAAATTTGGGGGGGATTCGTGAAGTGGGGGCCGAGATAAAAGGGGGGTCCCAAAACGTGTTTTCCCCATGTTAATTTCCATAGGGCGGTTGGACTCACTTTTAGCCCGAATGGCTGAATGGATTTCCACCAAACTTGGCAAAATTGTAGGGACTGGTAGCCCGATGTGCCTTTGCTATGTCTCAAGATATGTGCTCCAGTGGATTTTGAGTAATTTAGGTTCAAAACAATATATATATATATCTATGAGCGCGCCCCGGTACGTGCACCGGGGAGCGCACCCGGCGCGTAACGCGAGTTCGCGAGCGGAAAGCTGATTGGCTCTCGGGTGTTTGTCAACATTCTAAACAGTCCGGAGCGGCCGCCATCTTGTGTGTCGGTAGGATCGAGACACAAGAGGTGGCAAAAACAAAGGGGGAAATGACTAAAAGGGGGCAGGGTAGACCCCACCTGACCCCATAGGTTTGATGTGGGGGCCATAAAAGTGCTTCGCGGGTCAAATAATATATATTTTTTTTCGATTTTCGCAGGGGGAGCGCCCGGTACACGCACCGGGGAGCGTACCGGGGAGCGTACCATGGGGAAAAAAGAATGACAGAGTTTCCAAAAAATGTAGCATTTTTTTATAAATTAGAGGTAGTTCTAAAAAGAACTGTTTTTTTATTCTTTTTGTTGTTTTATTTTTTTTAATTGTATTTTTGAACATTTTTTACTTTTTTGGGCTTTTCTGAACAGTTTTATATATTTTTTTGTATTTTTTATGGGGAGAAACAAAAAACAGGGAATTGTAAATGGCTCAACTGGAGCAAAAAAAACTGGAAAAAATTAATGTTTCTTCGGGCACCTGTGGTGATCCCAAGCACGGGTGATGGGTGATAAGTGTAATGCTTTGCTTACCATAGCATATTGTCCCTCCACAAAATATGCAAACGATTTTAAAATTGGAAAACTTGGATTGAATGCTTGGGATCATCTCCCTTGCCTCTGGACCCGATGGGGTGGGTTGTTTACTTTGGGAGGTGCTGGCAGAAGAATGGGCAGGGTTTCAGGCCAGTTCCCTGACCTCTGCCCTAGCATACTTATTAGGGTGCCGGCGTTGCATGTGCCGAATCATGGTGTTGTTGCCAAAAGAGTATTTTTTGTTAGGGTTCCCCCTTGAAAGTTGAAAGCCACTGATTAAACAAGTCGCCTTTGGCGCATTAACTTTCTTCTTGTCCTTTGGGATGGAAAAAAACTGCCAGATAAAGTGCTCCTTTGGCTTATATCTAGTATATAGTATCTTCTGGTAGGAACCTCCCCTCCTCCTCCTCCTCCTCCTCCTCTTCTTGTTCTCCACCACTGTGGTGTTGTGGTGGTCCTTGTGGTGGTGGTGGTGGTGGTGGTGGTGGTGCAGATGCTCCTGCAGCTGCTGCTACTGTAGCCATTTTTCAGACAAATAGGTACAGAGAGGTCTTTCAACAGGTCTTCCTCACTCAAAGTACAAAGTGAGAATGAGGAAAATAGGTGGGGGCTTTCATCATTTGGAAAACAAAACTGTCCTGAACCAATGAAAAGTGTTACTTTCAGGTCACATGACTCGGGCCTTCATCATTTGGAAACCAAAACTGATCTGAACCAATAATAAGTGTTATTTTCAGGTCACATGACCCGACGCGCCTACGCTACGCGCCCCGGGGCGCTCCCGGGGGTGCGTAGCGTAAGCGCATCAGGATGCGCCCGGCGGCGCTCACGTTGCGCGGTCGTATACGTTTGGGCGCTTCCGGGTGCGTTTACGCCGTGCGTCATAAGACGCATCACGCGGCTACGCGATACGTCACGATGATGTTTTCGTTTGCGGCAATAGCGCTAACGGGACGCTCACCGTTACGCGCACCGGGGCGCGCCATAACACGGCACTCACCGGTGAGCGCATCGGTACGCGCCCCGGGAGCGCTCCGGGGCAAAAAAATAAAAAAAATAAAATAAACATAAAAAAATAGTATTACATAATTATACAATATAAAATTCATTATAAAAAATATTACATTTCATACCTATAGAGATTTGCTATTAAAAAACCTATGAAATTCACTGAAAAAAACCATAGGTTTCACACCAGTTATAGTTAGGAATTAGCATTTAAAAAACCTATTAAATTCACTGAAAAAACCATAGGTTTCACACCAGTTATAGTTAGCTGGAAATTTTACTCGCATAAAACCATTGAAATTCCCACGTTATAGTTAGTTGGACTCACTATAACTTGTGCGTGCAATGCACTGCTGATGACGTCACATATTACATCACTCATGACATGGTCAGTGACATCACTCATGACATCACTGATGACACCATCCTTGTGAAAGAGTGACAGACCTCCTTTCACTGTAATGTAACCCTTGAAACACATATTCAATAATAGAAACAAAAAATTTCAAAAAAGTGGAGATACCCATACCACTTACAACAACCAATTCAATAATTCCACCATCTATATACACATCCACTCATTCACCAACAGTTCTATATAGTCACTCATACATATACTCACTCATCATATGTAGTGATACACCTATACATCCTGTTACACACCGACAGTCATCTAAAAGATACTCTGACACATACTCACACATGCAAATAAACTATTAAACATCCATTTATTTGCATATACAGCTATACACACACTACCACTTTACTTCTAAAGAAACTTACACATACTTACTCTCTTAAACAATCACTTATAGAAACACATACTAATTTAAACAGGAACTCTTACAATCTCTTACTCTCACATATACTCACTTATATACATCAATATTCACATATACTAGATTAAAACATATGTAGTTACTGATAAAGACACTAGTGAGACAGTCATTCACTCACTAACACACACATATACACACTCATCCACCCATACAGTCCTGCACATATGCTGTCTTTAAAACACATACAAAGAGAGAGTGAGTCATTCATGCATCTATGTGCTAGGTAATACCCCCACCAAACCATACAAACACTCATACTGATACTTAGAAAAACATCGAATAACCCATATACATACACATGTAGCTACTCACCAACCCATGCAGCCACTTATACACAAAGTGAAACACTAATACATATATTTAAATATTTAAACATTACTCACTAATATATGTATTCACTAAGATACACTTAATAAGCCAGTTAACCAATCAATTTTTTTTTTTACATCCATGTAAACACTTATTTAAACATTTATTCTTCCATCAACTTTTACATATACATATATAACACATATTTATTTTTCAGAAAGACACACATTCACTGGATGGTGTCATCAGTGATGTCATGAGTGATGTCACTGACCATGTCATGAGTGATGTAATATGTGACGTCATCAGCAGTGCATTGCACGCGCAAGTTATAGTGAGTCCAACTAACTATAACGTGGGAATTTCAATGGTTTTATGCGAGTAAAATTTCCAGCTAACTATAACTGGTGTGAAACCTATGGTTTTTTCAGTGAATATATATATATATATACACACACACAAAACATTAATTTATACAACATATACACAGTTGAATCATTTCCTGGTGCGATTAGAAATGATTGTAGTTATACACAACACATATCATACAACTTTGAACATTGCACACTAAATGCTTTAGTATGATTCAGTCACAAATTAGACATGGGATGCCTATCTCTTGTTTGTCCTACTTCTATTTACAATAAATCTATACACCGGGACAATGTACCTCTTTGCCCTCGGTGTAACCTGATTTGCAAGTCCTATATAGGGTCGGAGATTATTTACACCATATAAAGCAGTGGGGGCGGAAATCATTCCACTATTAGATTGCCAAACGGGTAAGTCTATTTATGTTTTGGGGTTTTGCTCCAAACCACTATTAATACAGATGCCAACACGTTTCGATCTTCTCCAATTAGGACCAATGTATCATTTTCATAATGGGGTCTTCTTCAGGGCTGAACAGTGTGGTGGTAGGACATCTATACACCTGTAGATGTAATAATATGATTTATTAAGTGAATTAACTGTCACAAGCTTCAGCCAGGGGAAAAGGGAAGTGGAAAGACAAACAAGAGAGACTGCTTGGCCAAGAATCTTCTTCCTTCACCAGGTATTCACTTTCTGAAAGAATAAGCACAACAATTATATTTCCCTACTCTATCTCACTTATTATGTACTTAATCTCTCACCTTAATTTAACAATTAACTTATCTTGGCCAGAGACTAGCCCCTCTCTTTGTAAGCCTTATTGTTATTTTATATTGTTGAATTGTATTATTTGATTTGCCGGCAGAACGTCAACCCACAAATGATCTGCAACTCTTATATGGATTGCAAGTGAGTTGTGATCTATTAATTCTTTTATCTTTTCAGTCCTTTTATATTCATTAGTCTTTCAGTAAATTGTGGAATTAAAGTCTTTTCTCTTTTCAGTTCAAGTTGTCTTCTCACAAGAACGTAATTCAATAAATTGGAAGAATTTAGTATTTGCTGTTCCTTAAGAATACAGATGATCACTGATAATTAACATAAAGAAAATAAACAACACTCTTACTTGGCTTTGAAAGTTTACTTCTCTTTACAGAAGCTGACTCCCTGTTCTCATAGTCCCAGTTCATTCGCTTCGTGAGGCAAGAGTCACTGAAAAAGTATTGGAGCAGGAGCAGGGATTCTTGACAGATGGATAGGTAGATGTTCACACAAATCATCTTCCGCCATCTCATTTCCATGTCAGCTCTAGCACAAGATGATAGCTACACTGTGTCAGTATTGTCCACTGTAATGCGAAAAACGCAGAGATATATTGGGCAGAAAAGTTCCCAAAAAGTAGTGGATAACAATTTCAGGCATGGGCCCCAAGATTTCTCAAAGTGGGGAGTTGTACGAAAGAGCCGAAGCACACAATCCTCAGGTTTTCCAGCATCCGCTTGCAATGGAACCCCCTTTTATCCACATGTTAGATCTGCAGGACCTATACTCCAAACCTCCCAAGTAGTAGTTGAGGTCAGAATTCCAGAGTCCAAGGATCTGGCTGTGGCAAACCTCCAACTCCTCTTCCCGAGCATCATTCCCCCATTCTAGTGTATCCACACATTGGCCCAGCTCTCCCATCTCATGGTGGAGCTCCTTGACCTTGTGCCCACCTCCTGCTTTAGAGCGGCTATATCTTCCCATAGCATGTGGAACAGGTACTCCATGAATCTCTATGTGATTGGTGCATCCCCCCAAGTGATCTCTTCTTGGGGTGCTCAGGAGAGGCCCATATGGGGGACCCAGGGTCCTCGGCAGGTTCCATTTGCGTAAGGACACTCCTAGACAGCAGGTCCTTGATGGACTGGTCTTTCTTTTTGTGAGGGGTTGCCATGTCCTCCAAGCGGCTGTTCCCAAGCGATGAGAAAGAGGTTAAGCAAGAGGGGCCCCCTGTGTCTCCTTCACCCTAAGCACTGACTGAGAAGGTATGCTCCACAACAAAAGGTGTATGGCACACCAGTCCCAAAGCACAGCAACCACCAGGTACCCCTTTTAACCCCAGCAAGTCTCTAAAGCACTCACCAGCTGCAAGGTAAGGTAATCAGTGAAGCCGTAGCCCCTCTCCCCCACCAGCCCAGAGAAGCAGGGGCTCCAAAGGGGAGCAGTAGAAGCATTCCTAGGCCCAAGAGCTCCCCTGCCAGTGCAGCGCTATAGGCTCCACACCACCCCATGGGTGGCAGTCACTTTCACAGCTCCTCAGACTGAGCTGAAAGGTTCACTTTTGGTCGAACTTCCCCACCAGCATTCAGCAGTTGCCCCACTTCACATCGGTCTCTAAATTTGCAGATCCAGCCCAGGGTCCGGCACTACGGCAGATCACTGCCTCACATCTCATTCTGGGCAGGGAAGGCGCCGGCCTCAATGCGGTGGGCTCGGCTCACCCCCATTTGGAGGCTACAGCCTCCCTATAATCACCAGTCAGGAGCTGAGGCCCCGCCAGCACTGCCAGTGTCTGCTGCTTCTCCCAGCACTCACAGTAGGATCACCAGTCGCCGTGTTGGACAGTGACTCCGCGCAAGCAGGCCTCACCTCTCAGGCCAGTGTGGTCTCTACAGAGCACCCTCAGCTCGTCCCCACCTCTTCCAGCCGGTGCGGGTCCCACCAATCTCCCGCCCCCAGCCACAGCCAGTCTTCCTGGGAGCTCGGCATGCCCAGCTGAGGGTCAGCGGGCATCACTCCACCCTGGAAAAAAGATGCTCAACTCTCAGGCCACCACGGGTCCCAGGAGTGGGCTGATGGACCACAACTTCATCTGCCACCTCGGCCCCCATTTTAAGTGATGGGACCACAGGGATGGTCCCCCCGGACCAGCAAAGAGAGTGCCCCGCACTGCCAAAGGGGATAATTAACTTCATTGCCCAACTCTCCTGGGCCCTACTCTTCGGTATTGTAGCGGGCCACCCGGCCTCTACATGACAATGTATCAGCAACTCACCCCTCGTGACCGGGCTCGGTCCGAGGGAATAAAAAAAGGGGCTTGAGGTCGCACGTGACCTTCGGCCGCAACACAACCCAGACTGTGCATATGTTGTGTCATGCGCTGTGAGCAGGCCAAGACCATATGCAAACCAGCTCCATTACACTGGCGACGAGGCTGAGGAGATGACCCCAAGTCTGCCACACTGTAGTGTAGTTCCTATATTCCCAATAGGCTCTGCGCATTGGAATAATAAACCCTGTAGATTAGACGTAGGACTGAGGTCAACTAGGTCTCTACCGAGTCTATTAAACTTAAGTGTGAGTGCCAGCTAGCTCAGAGGTCACTAGAAACTTTCTCGAATAAACAAGAAGGGATTAGTTTCTGACAACCGTATAACATGACAACTTTGTTTCTCCAGAATGAAACGTATCTCTAGAGTCGCGGAAACAATAGATAGTTATTTCACTCAGTCATTCGTGCATGCTTTGTTTCACCAGAGTTGCTGAGAAAAGGAAAAGACGGGAATTTTCAATAAAAGTATTTATTGAACAGTCTTATCTCTCAAGCGTAAGAAATGTACTGCTACAATCGTAATACTGGTTATAAAGTACAAGGTGTATAATACGAACAGTATTATAAATTAGTACTGTAAAAGCATGAAATGGTTTCTAAGCCATGAGTTGCTTAAAACGTTTAAAATACATACAATGATAAAAGATGGCTAAAAGTACTCAACTGGTGCTTCTAAAATACGCCTACCCCGGTGTACCTAACCTAAGTCTAATACGAGGGAGGGAGTAAGTAAGGAGTAGCTTAAGTTTAGTAATTCTCTGCCAAGAGCCTGATAAGGAATTCTCTAAGAGTTTAATCAGCTCCGTACCTTTGGTTTAGAATGAAGGAGGTCTTGTATCTCTCTCTCGGAACTCAACTTCCCAGCAACCCGCAAGGGTAAACCGGAAATACTGGAGCTGGATTTCTCGGCTGGAGAAAAGACAGCGTCTCTCAGTGCGTCAGCTGAAGGGTCGGCTTCCTTCGGCACTTGCTGCTGCAGGGCGTCGGGCAAGTAGTAAGTCGATCTGCTCCAAACCACCGTGTGCTTGTCTGGGCAAATCTGGGCATGTTTATACTATGAAGGTGCCGAGATTGACGTGTGATTGGACTTAATAACGTCATATAGGGACTCAATCCCTAGAAAACTCCTTGATTTCCTAGATAAATTAGCATACAGGCAAGGGGAAGTCCCGAGCTGCTGAAGGCAGGTTTCTCTAAGAAATCATTGTAGATTCTTGGAACTTAGGGGAAGTAGCCATGCCGTATTTGGGCTGCATAGGCTCAGACTAAATATGGAGATGATTTCTATGCCTATATAAGGATCGAATAAACTATACCTATATAAGGGCATGAATCAGTAAAATTACACTAGGGTCCTAGATTGATTTACAACACCCACTCCACAATCTTAAGTTCAATTAAACTAAACCTATAAGCACTGAAAAGTCTATAAGGCTAGTGTTTACATTTCCACCAAAATACAATTTTGCATTTCAAAAGGTCTGCACACATGAAAAAATTAGCGAGAAAGTGATATGAAGAATCATAGGTCTCAACTAATATGAATCATAGTGTGAGAGCATACATTCAAGCAAAAAACATTAAATTAAATTTTATCCATGAAATGTCTCTTAATGGTACAGAAAGGAAAAGTTTGAGAGCATTCCATAACATAGAATATAAACGGTTTTGTTTCAAACAAGGCCAAATATTATCTGTCTCTAGGAGTTTCAACAGAAATCCAGTTCTCTAAGGATAGTTCTACTTTAAGCAGATTACCTTGTGCCAACAAGTTCTATTTTGATAAAGTTCAAATTGGTAGAGCAGTTGTTTTTGAAAAACGAAGGCCGAATTTCAGAGTTCAGGGAACGCTGTGTAATTCAATCAAAAGTTATTTTCGGGTTCAGGAGAAAACATCAGTTCGTCTAGGCTGGCAAAGAAACCTTCTACCGTAGTTGGTGAAAGTGGAACCCCTTCGCTTAGCAGGTCGAAAGTGCAGAAGTGTGGATCATTGCCGTCAGCGGTTGATGCATTAGCAACGTCCGAAACAGATGGCACCTGTGTGCCTGTAGTTACTCGTACCTCACCCTCAGTTAGACTTGCCGGTGAGACCTCAATAAATGCCGTCATCAGGTTTGGCAGCCGTTGGGGACAACATGAATCATGAGTCGTTACTGGACCTAGCAAAGCGTCAACATCCGCAGGCAGGATTGATGGAAGTGTAAGACAAATGACCAACACACATTCTTGTCCGCAAAGCAGGCATTGTAGAACAGGTAAGATGCAATCTTGCCAGATGGGTCTGAACGATAGAAACCAAGTTGTGTTCAGATCTCTTAAACTAACCAAGCCAAGAAACTGTGATATTCTCTCACGATACCTTATGGCAAGGAGGCATTGTTCCATGGTATTCTGGGTATCGCTGGTTCCTGGACTTGCCATATCGGAGCAGAAGAAATAAAAATAGTATTCCTGCTACGAGTCCCAAGATGGGAGGCAGGCCGCCGAACACAGAGTGTACGAAGTTTGGAAGATGCCGAGGACTGCTTCAAATGGTGCTAACAGTCCCGAAAAAAGTGTCTTAAATACATGTGCAATGCCACTGGTATCAGACATGTTTAAGATTTGAGTTAACATTGGAGGCGCTAGGGGGCGCACAGCGGAATGGCTGCCTAACCGTGCAGCTCCGCCGGGCGAATCCTACCACTGTAAAAATATGCAGTAAATGAGATCGCCAGGGGCCGACAGGCACACCACCAAGCGTGGGAACAGGTCGAGCAGGCGTGGGGTAGTCCGGAATGCAGTCCTAAGGAGCTTGACTCGCCATTCAGCCCATCTCAGCCTGCGAGCTCGGAGACTCATCATGGCGGACGTCGGATGCACGGCGACTCTCGGAGGCTGAGCGCGCCGGCGCCGCCGGGTGCGCCTACACATACTGGCGGCTGGACTGGGAGCCACACGCGACCCCCCCCATACGACTACTGCCCGTGGTGAGTGTATGACGAGACCGGGCTTACGTCGCGGGCGGGAACAAACAACAATGAAGGTACGGGGTTGCAGAAACATTGCGGTCTGACACCGGCCATATAAACCCACATAGGCGCCTCGGCAACAGCAGCGATTCCCTTTGGGCATGGGACAGTGCGAGTAGAGACGAGGGAGAACGGCACTACCTCGTCCTTCCCAAGTGGCAACATACATTAACAGCGGTGATTACCCTCATTTCCCAATTTGGACCGTTATTTACTGTCTGGATCTGGCGGGAAACAAAATGGCAGCGCCCACGAACAGACGGGTGTAAAGCAGCGGGGAGGAACTGTTCTGGGAGCTGGAGTGCCGGGTGCCAGCTACACCCTGACCGATGTGCTGTGGGAGAATAACGATGCCCTTTGACTACCTACACGTGATAATAGCCCCCATGAGGTGAAAACAAAATCTCAGACATCGTCTGCCCAGCTTGCAGGTGACCATTGCTGGCACTATCTCTTCGGGGGACCCTGCTGAAACTACAGACCATTTTAATACATGGGGCATTAACCACGCACGTACCCAATGTAGCGGGTGGAGATCACGACGGGGTACACCTTCGCCTGCCGGTACTGAAGCCTGCACTTGACTCTCGGGTGGAATTTGGCGCCAACCGGGAGCTCTGCCAAGACAATACTGCAGTGCAGCCACGAACCACCCCGGCTGAGAGGGCTGAAGGGCCCGACGGGTACCGTCCACAGAGGATAGATCCCACATCCCCCTCCCAACGGCCCCGGGCGCTACGCCACAATCCCAAGCGGCACACGTCTCCCCGGAGTTGCCTGTTCAACAACCCTCCAATAACGCAAAATGGGCAAACCGGACCGACAGCAACCTAAGCTAACATTTGAGGCGCGGAAGACGCCCAAGAACCAGACTGGTGCTGCGGAGGAGGACCCGGAAACCGACTCCCAAGACGGTAATGTCATGGAAAGCATATTAAAATCCATACAAGCCAACCTACAGGACATAAATAGCAAACTCGATAACTTGACAGGCCGAGTAGACAACATGGCGGCCAAACTCGACAAGCAGGGCGAACGCCTGGATACGGCCGAAAATAGGATCTCGACGGTGGAAGACGAATCGCGAACCACAACGGCCAAATGCTCTGGAATGGAGAAAGTCCTTGATGTGATCAGAGCCAAGGCGGAGGAGTTGGAAGCCAGGTCGAGACGTAACAACATACGTATAGTGGGTCTGCCGGAATCAACCAACACTGGCCGCATGGAGACCTATGTGGAACAACTATGCAAAGACATGTTTGGCCCGGAAAAGCTGTCATCGGTCTTCATTATTGAAAGAGCACATCGATCCCTGGCACCGACACCGAAACCGAGAGCGACGCCTAGACCGATTGTGGCAAGAGTCCTAAATTACCGCGACAGGGACACCATACTCAGGCTGGCGAGGGAAAAAGGCGAGATCACCCATCAGGGAAACAAGCTGCAGTTCTTCCCAGACTTCACCGTCGCAGTACAACAGGCGCGCAAAGAGTTCAGCGAGGTCAAACTCAAGCTTCGAGATTTGCAGATCCCTTACGCCATGCTGTACCCCGCACGCCTACGGGTCCCCTAGGAGGAGAATCAGATTATCTTACCGACCCCAAAAGCTGCAATGGATTTCATCAAGACGACGGCTGCAAAAGGTAAAGGATCCAATCGCAGAGACAGGCACACTGATTCGGATTGAGAGGTAAGAATTGCTGATGTACACTGCATTGCATTTGCCCTACTCATGCACCTAAGATACTGGGAAGGAAAGGCCAGAAGCCACCTGAACTACAGCGCCTAACACGAGACTCCTATTTATACGGAGCGCACTATATCACGAGACAAGATTAGAGGTGGGCAACCTAAGGAGGAAAAGTGCGGCTTGGACATTTATGGGGAACATTAAATATGATACACACGACAATGGACCTTGACAGGTTGTAAAGATACGGCCTCTATTGAAATGCCATGCTAACCCATTTCTATGAACCTGAGGGAGAAACTATATGATTTCTGTCACATGCTGTAAGGCTGTTCCGAGCACTTGGCGTTCCAGTATTACATGCTTCAGCTGGTGTTGCCTCGGGGCCTAGGTGATCCATTCACAAAACACAGATTCGCCCACATCCTTTCACTAGGATGGAGTAATGTGTCCTCGGCGGACCTCCACTAGGGCAGTCCCCGACGAGTTATGTTGATGATTACAGTTGTAAGGGTACAATGGCTTCGGCAGAATTGGGTTGCTGAAGTGGGTGGGAGCTGGGGAAGTTGGGGTTTGTTGTTTTTGGTACTACCTGGGCGATCGAGATGCACTGCTGCATGCCGATGTGCTGATGTTGTTCACTGGTTGATATGCCACGTTCTGATATTGCGTAAAGAAGAGCTGAAACTGGGGGGAGGGCGATTACATGCGACCCAAACAGAATGTCCCGCTCTAACCCTGAGTAGAACTAGTCTGAAATTACTAACGTGGAACGTGAGAGGCCTCACCAACCCAAAAAAGGTCAGACAGGTGTTTGCATGTCTTGACAGGCACCACATAGATATAGCATTGCTTCAAGAAACCCACACAGACCCCAAAAGGCAAAGGCCCATTGGTACACGCTGGGCTGAGTCATCTAACTCGGCGGCATACTCGTCCTATTCGAGAGGGGTTATTACACTGGTCAAAAAGGGCACTAATTATAAAATAACACGTACAATAGCTGATACCAAGGGAAGATATGTAATTGTGTCAGGGGTGCTGCGGGGGCAAAACGTGACAATAGTTAATGTGTATGGTCCGAATGTGGATGCTCCAGAATTTTTTCAGGAATTGTGGGATCACCTGCTGGAATTTATTGAAACGACAATACTTTGGGGTGGGGACTTTAATGTAGCATTACAGGATTCTGTTGATCGCTCCATTGCATCCTTGGAACCACACAAGAAAGCCAGGGGCAAGCTGGGAGACATATTGGTTGAACTGGCACTTAAGGATATTTGGAGGGTTCAACATCCATCAACACCGGGTGCGACACCCGTGAACATGGCACACGCCAGCTGGTCAAGAATAGATTTTTGGTTGGGAACTGATAGCGCAGTGCTTTGGACTACACAGATACTGACGCACCCACGAACGCTGTCCGACCACAACCCAGTGGAGCTTACACTACAAATACCACACTACACAACCCCCCATTCAGCTGGCGCTTCCACGCACAGACACTATTGGACCCCCTATATGTGACCACCATAACGACCGCAATAAAGGAGTACTTCCAGTTCAATAGGGACTCTGTGGATGACCCATGCATCCTTTGGGAAGCCTTAAAGCAACGCTTAGGGGCACATGTATTAGCACGACAGCTGGGATCCTGAAGGACATTCGAGGGCAAATAACCAGGCTTGAGTGGGAGGTGTTTGTCCTAGAGAAGGAGTACGCACACACCAACGACGTGGGACTACTGGGAAAAATTAAACTCCTCCTCATAGAACATCAGAAATATGCAGAGGACAAACTAAAATATGTGAACAAACGGCCGATAGCCAGACAGTTTGGAGAGGGCGGTAGATCTGGTAGGATACTAGCGAGGAAGATATGCACGGGAAGAGGATCACAGGTGATCACACAAGTCCGGGATAAAGATGACACCTTACATACACAACCAGCGGGAATACTTGCTAGCTTTGTACGTAACTATTCAGACCTGTACACCTCCTGGCTGCCTGCCTCACCACAAGACACGTGTGACTACCTACATGATATAGCAATAGCGTGGTTGTCTGACAACCAGCGCGAATTTCTGGCACAACCAATCACAGTAGAGGAGGTAACAGCCATTATACATGCTTTGCCAAACGGGAAAGCGCCGGGGCCTGATGGCTACACCTGTGAATTCTATAAGGCATTCGTTGACATCCTCGCCCCTCATTTGGTCGAGATGTATGACGCGGCCTTTGACCAAAAGACGCTACCCCCATCACTACGGGAGGCGGTGATCATTACCCTCCTAAAGCCTGGTAAACACCCAGAACTATGTGAATCGTATCGTCCTCTATCCCTCTTAAACGTCGACTCTAAAATATTAGCGAAACTCCTAGCCGAACGCTTGCAGCCCCTAATGACGAACCTGATACTTCCTGATCAGGCTGGGTTTATACCAACGCGTGTCACGGCTCACAACACGAGGACACTATTTGCGCTATCACACTATCTTAATCCCCAGACGAAGGCGGCGGCCGTCATGCTTGACGCGGCCAAAGCATTCGACTCCATCGAATGGTCCTACGTTCACACGATATTACAGAGAATGGGGTTTCCAGCTCGGTATGTCTCCTGGGTATCTCTGCTGTACACAAACCCAGTGTCAAGAGTAAGGGTAAATGGATACATATCGGCACCCTTCAGCATTGCTAGAGGGACTAGACAGGGGTGTCCATTGTCACCTTTGATCTTTGCACTAGCCCTAGAACCACTCGCGTGCATCATTAGGCAGAAACATAACCACTCGGCGCTACACTTTCCCGGGAGGCCCCTACACATTTCATTATACGCAGATGACATGCTACTCTACGTGAGAGATCCAGAGCAGAATCTTAGCCCACTACTGCGCGAATATGTCAAATTTGGACGCCATGCTGGGCTACAGATCAACTGGGAAAAATCACTAATCATTCCTCTCACTGATTCCACCACACCGCATTCCCCTGACTTTCCGCTAGACTGGCAGACTGACCCCACACGCTACCTGGGTATATGGTACAGTCGAGACCCCGAAGAAGTGATCAGGACTAACTATGGGAGGGTACTCGCAGAATTGGAAGGGAAGGTGGCTAGATGGATACAGCTACCACTATCATTGGCAGACAGAATTGCTATAGTTAAGATGAATATCCTACCGAAGTTGTTGTATCTCTTCAATAATATCCCAATCACACCGCCCAAGGCAGTCTTCACACATATAACATCCCTGGTGCTTAAGCTTATATGGGCAGGCAAGACGGCGCGCATAGACCTACACACACTTACACTACCCTATGAGAAGGGTGGATTTTGTGTGCCGGACTTCCGGCTCTACTATCTCTGCGCACAGGCCCAATACGCAGCATACTGGTATCACCCTACCCCATATCTTACACACACAGCGGTGGAAGAAGGGGATGCAGCACCGGTTCCATTGAACGCGATAGTGTCGCATAAACGACCGCCGCTACATTAAAAAGATATCAACACGGTTGACACCACGGCCCGCGCATGGACAACACTAGGGAGGTTGGCACACAAGCTACCGCTCTATGCCCCGGCACTCCCACTGCATTTTCACCCGAACATATCCGTGACCAACGAAAAAGTTGGAATGGGCATACTAAAAAGTATAGGACTAGACACATTTGGGGAATTATACCATGAGGGGACTTTTTGCACAGCAGACGATCTAACATATGTCAGCAATCCAACCCAGCTTTTCAGGTTTACACACTATAGATTACAAAGGGCAATTCAGGAATTATATCCAAATTACCCAGAAGAACCACCCACTTTACACTCACTACAATTTATAATCACCTCTTCCAACACATCCCATCTGGTCTCCAGACTATATAGGGTGGCGCAAAACGAGCTCCCACGTAACACTAGCAGGGCCCTGCAGAGATGGAATGAATCGTTACCGGACGCACTTACAGAGCGTGACTGGTCTATTGCTTGTACACTCCTCAAATTACTTACTTCAAACGGCAACCTACGCATTACACACCTTAAATACCTACATCAAACATACCATACGCCGCAGAGGTTGCATACATTTGGACTGCGGGAGGATGCCAGGTGCAAACGGTGTGGATATGACGGGGCAGATTTTGTCCATTTAGCGTGGTACTGTCAAAAGATCAATGCATACTGGAGCATGATCACAACCAATCGGAGCAAAATGGTGGGGGTCGAGGTGGAGTGTTCTATGAAAAATTGCCTATTGGGTCTCTTGCCCAATGTTAAAGCGGGTAAACGTAAGTTCTGTGCTGTAGCGCTGCTGCTCGCTAAACGACAAGTTTCCAGGTGCTGGGAAGGAAAAAGAGTCCCTGATTTTAAAGCATGGCTAGCAGATTTGACATACTGTAGGGATAGGCTGCTAACCTATGAAGAGGAATTGCCGAGAAACTCACGTTCAAAGAACTATTGGTGTTATTTAACAGACTATCTATTGACCATGGAGAGGGATGAAGCGGAGGTATAGATCGGCATGACCTTATGCGATTAGCCCTTGAAACAATGGGTTTGGTATGTCATTCGCAATGCTCAACAACATAAAACCTGTATTTAACGCACATATATCGTATCTCGCACGGAGGATGTCAGAGTGTAGAATTGCCTAGGAGTACCCTAGTTTATTGTTTTGAATGTTCTATTACAAATCAAAAATAAAGGGGGAACCACACACCCCCAAGAAAAAAGGAGTTGAATAAACTGTAGCACTTAGCTGGCCCCATGTGGTGAATAAATAATTAATTACCGGTACTATTTTTGAATACATTAAGAATAACAGATAGCTCAATAAATAAGAGGCAAGATCCGAGGAATCTGAGGTTATCAGGCTTTAATCAGGCATAAGGGAAGGGACAGGATCAGGACAGCCTGAAATAAAGTGACATCGAAGGCACGGGATGGCAGCTGCAGCTCTTTCATCACAATTCAACATATATATAGTAAGACATTTCAATTACATTACATACAGTAGGCGTAACTAATGACAAGCGTAAGATAAGGAGACATGGGTGTGAAAAGAAGGCGTGCACAGGGCGTGCACTTAGACATGTGATGACAAACGTCATAGAAGTGTCATGAATGGGCGGAAACATGGAGGGGGCTACCTGAGAGCAGCTGGGACCTTTAACCTAGTGGTGCGCGCAAACGGGCAATGACGTGTTACCAGGGAGAACTGGGGGCTATGACTTCTGCACTAGAAGAGGAGACTAAAGTCTGCGGTGTCAGGATGACATGTACCTATAGCATATCTGGTATCTGGTGTTTGGAGTACATGTCGATAGAATCTAAAAGTTATCAGGGCAAAGGCTACTTGACACTAAGACTGGTGCATGCATCTATTCTACATGTATTGCGTGTGCTAGGAATATTCTATGAATATTAATACAGTATTTCTCTTACATTGAGACAGAAAGACTAGACCATAGCTGGAGATGTTTATACGGTTCGTTAGCTTAGGAATGTGAAGAAGGAAAGCTGGACTGATAACTAGAAGCATAACATATTCTTGGCAGACAGGCAGGCAGAGCCAGGCCGGGCACCGCGCTGCGCGGCGGAAGTAAGTGAAGGGTCAGGGATGCAGGTGGGGGCTGCATCGCTCCTCTGAATGGGTTCAGGAGACTGGAGCTTGAATCTGGTGTCCGGGCCCTTTTGAGGCCTAGAAACGGGGACAATTCAATGAATTAACGTGCACACTGTAAAACGTGGCAACATAGGCCTAATACTCGTTGCTTTCACGAGAACTGGAGACTGGTATACTAGAGTTGGACACAACTATAATTGCGTCTTTAATCGATCATAGGGGGATATATGCATATCGATCATGCACATATAACATAGGATGGGGAACACGTAGGCACATATGGCAAGGCAAAATTTACTTTTCCACATTCCCTCCTTGTGCCCTACGTTTCCATCAGGAAACATCAATATTCATGATACCATCTATCTGTTCATATAGCATCATTTGCTCGTCTCGAATTGTCTTGGAACGGGACTTAGGACTAGGAATACAAGAGGTAGCACACATGCCGCAAATCGCAGGGCCACATTGTAAACAGAGGCAGCAACTGAATATGATCATTACTGCTATACCTAGGAGTGACAATACTTTCCATCCCCAGGCAGATATGATACTCCAGAGCCAACCAGACCATGTCCAGGTGCCTGGATTCTGGTGTAACTGATGGGCAATATTATGAAGTCTGGTTATAGCTGAATAAACAGACGGCGCGTTATTAGGAATGAAAATGCAGCAACTAGATCCGATGACTCTACAGGCTCCTCCTCTATCGGCCAGTATGACGTCAAGGACGAGACGATTTTGGAGCACGACAAATCTCATAGCAGATTGCTCTTCAGTTAAGTTACCTAGAGCGGAAGTAGTCTCATTCACTACTGCTTCAAGGGTTCTGGTTAACCTACGTATTAACTTACTATTCTGGACAGGGCCTATAAAGAAAAAGAATCCTTTATTGAAGTCTTGATACTGTTCTAGAGCAGTTTCAGTTTGATCGACAATTGGGGACTCAGTCTCCCTTCTATGTCTAACGTGTACTAGATGTGTGTTTCTGTGATAATCGGATGGGGCTAGGAAAACTGGTGGCAGTAGGAAGGCAATATAACATGTTCCATCCCAATCGAGGGGCAGACGAACATATGCGGTCTGACCACAAACAAAATAAGAATGATGTGAGGCTTTGAAAATAGATTTCCCACTGTCACTATACTCGACCACAGTAGTACAATCACTATGTCCTACATGTGCGGAACCATTCTTTCTGACACATAATTCGCCTTTAACTGGTAGAACTGAAATAGCAGGCAAATCTGGAGTAGTATCGGACTGAACATTCAGAACCATGAAATTCGAGGAATAATTACCTAGATCATATACTTCATTTTCTAGATCTAACCCTGTTCTATGGGAAAGACCTTGCTTGTCTGGGAAACATGTTCTATTCAGAAGGGATATATCAGTTAGGGATGACGTTAACGTGGACCATGCTCCACACGAACCATTATGTGAAAAAGGATAAGGAAAGAGTGGCAGAACTCCCTTCGGTGTCTGGAAAGGGGGAAGTCGACCACACACCCAACAATTAGTGGCATTGCTGGTCTGGTGTGAATAGTGCAGCATTCGGATAAAAGTATTATTACGCATAGCAAGACGATAGGATAACTCGTGAGGAGGCAGGTCACTAAATGTGTGCTCTACTGTAACATTAGAAAACATATGTACATGTGAAATAGGAAAGCATAAATGCAACGCATAACTTATGCATGTAACCATAAGGCTTAAGAATAATAAAAAGAACAGAGTAACGATACATCTCTTAGAGTTTTGACTAACTCTCTCACTGTGTGGGTCTGTCTCATACATGTCAGGAACCTGTCTAACCGTTTCACCCGAGAGGGACTTAGACAATTAAACTGGCTGACTTACTAGACCTCAACTTGGATTTATACTCCTGCTGCGGAGTTTTCTCTAACAGGGGAAGCTTAGAGTCATTTTGTGGGCAGTCCTTGAGAACGGGGCAGTCCTTGAGAGATGTTCTAGTTTTGAGTCCATGGAATTTCTTGACGTGGCTCGCGTGTAGCCACCCTTTTCGGTTTTCCACCTTCACCGCCGTCCGGGTGGTGAGTAGGACCAGACGGGGTTCCTTCCAACGGGGCTGCAGCGGACTTGAACGATCAAAGTTGCGGATCAGCACGAGATCCCCCGGAACGATCTCGTGTGGTTTCACGTCGGTGTTGTCTGAAAATGCAGCGGCAACCTGTGAACGACAAGATTGTAGTGCAGACATCAAGGAAGCAAGGTAATCTGTCAGCATATTACTGTCAACATCGGTAATGATACGGGGTCTAGGTGTACCCCACATATTGGGGGGACGTCCAAACACTATCTCATACGGGGACAGACCTGAACGGGAATGAGCAACCATTCTCATATAGAAAAGGGCAACTGGCAGTGCTACTATCCAATCTACGCCTTTCTCTGCACATACTTTTGCGATGCGGATTTTCAGAGTCTGGTTATGTCTCTCTACGAGACCGGCTGCTTCAGGATGGCGTACACAATGGAACTTCCACTGGTACCCTAACAGAAGGGAAACTTGTTTCATGAGCTCGGACGAGAATGGCTGGCCGTTATCTGAATACACGACCCTAGGTAATCCATAGCGGGGAAAATATTCACGAACCAACTGCCTGGCAGTGGTCGCAGCTGTGTAATCTGGAACTGGATATGCTTCTGTCCATCTGGACAAAGCGCATACAACTACGAGGACATACTTGAAACCTCGACATCGCTCCATCTGAATATAATCCATCTGGAGGACTTCAAAAGGGTGGTCAGGAGGATGGAATCCACCTTGTTCCACCGGGACACCTTTACCTGGATTGAACTGACAACATATCATGCAGGTACGCACTTTCTGCTTGGCTGCTGCTCGTAAATGCTTGTTGAACCAGAGGTTCTGAATACTGTCTAACATGGCTTTTTCTCCTAAGTGTGCTGGACTATGTGCGGTGTTAATAATGACTTGAACCATAGAGTCGGGGAGAAACCATGTGGCTTTTCCCTTCGTCAACCATCCTTGATCTGTCTGGACCCCTCCTTGTTCAGACCATTTCTTAATTTCATCGGGAGTAGCATGTAACTGTATGTCTATGACATCTTGTGTAGGGTCCTTAACTATCATACAAGTAGTCTGTTCTGGAATGTGTGTCTGTGTCGTGTTAACTGGAATGTCTGGAGTCTGAGCTGTGAGCTTGGCTGTTCGATCTGCTAGATCGTTACCTTGGGAAATGATATCAGTGACTTTCGTATGTGCTTTGCACTTCATGATTGCGATAGCTGTCGGTAAATGTATTGCATCTAACAGAGCTTGAATGAGGGGGCCATGCTGAATCTTGGTTCCATGAGAAGTCATAAAACCTCTTTCTTGCCAGAGCACTCCAAAGTCGTGTACGACTCCGAATGCATAACGTGAATCTGTGTATATGTTAACTTTCAGGTTCTTGGCACGTATGCAGGCTTGGGTCAGAGCGACAAGCTCTGCTGCTTGAGCAGACAGGGTGTCTATACGATGTGTTTCTATAACTTTGGTTTCAGTAGTCACTGCATACGCGGCTACTAGTTCTCCTGTACTTGTTCTCATACATGAACCATCCACATAAAGTGTCAGGTCGGGATCAGGTAATGCAATGTCTGTCAAGTCTTGTCTTGGCTTTGTCATAGTGTTAACAACTTCCACACAGTCATGTGTGGCAGAATTTGAAGTAACTGACGGTAACAATGTAGCTGGGTTTAAAATGTTGCAGCGTCTGATTTCTATGTGTGGCTGGAACAGTGTCAGTTCATAACCTGTTAAACGGGCAATTGTCAAGTGCTGAGTCTGTGTTCGGTTTAAAAGAACTTCCACGGAGTGTGGGACTTGTACTGTCAGGGAGTGTCCTAACACTACGGAATCACTTTGTCTGATAGCTAGAGCTGTGGCTGCAACTGACTTGAGGCACGCAGGCAGAGCCTGGGCTACTGGATCTAATGTGCTAGAAAAATAAGCACAGGGCTTGTATTGTCCTGCTTGATCTTGTGTGAGAACAGATAATGCAGTACCATCACGTTCTGTAACAAAAAGTGTAAAAGGCTTACTGTAGTTCGGTGTTGCTAGAACAGGTGCATTACATAAAGCTTTCTTTAACTCATTGAAAACAAGTGTATGTTCTTGAGTCCAGGGGAGGACAGTCGATACGGCTGCCTCCTGTGTCGTTAACTGTATCAGTGGCTTGGCTAGATATGCGTACTGAGGAATCCATTGTCTGCAGTAAGAAGTGAGGCCGATAAAAGCTCGTACCTCCTTCTGTGTCTTGGGTTGTGGAAGACATGCTATTAACTGGATACGGTCTGGTGTCAACTGTCTACCCCTCTTGGACAGTAAGTGTCCTAAGTAGACCACTTGCTGGACACAGAATTGCAATTTGGAAGGGGACACCTTGTGCCCCATCTCGGCCAGAAAATACAAAACTGTAAGTGACGCACGCTCGCAGTCACGTTCAGAACGGGCTGTGATCAATAGATCATCGACATACTGGAGCAGGGCAGTGTCAGTTGGCATGTGAATATTGTCTAGTTGTCTTTTAAGTGCTTGACTGTAAATACTAGGACTTTCTGTGAAACCTTGAGGAGCTTGTGTGAATTTATAGCTTCTTCCATTTAAACAGAATCCGAAAAGGTACTGGCTGTCTGGATGAATGGGGACACTGAAAAATGCGTTCTTGAGATTGATAACTGTAAAGAATGTGGCTTCAGAATCAATGGCTGTCAAGAGTGAGGAAATATCAGGGACTACTGGGTACTGGGGTATGATACACTTATTAAGTTCTCGAAGGTCAATCACTAATCGATAAACTGGAGGTGCATTTGGATCAGTACGTTTCAGGACTGGAATGATAGGAGAATTACATACATTGGAGTCAGTTTCTACAACCACTCCTTGGGCAATAAGCTCGTCAATAATTTTGGATAAGGCTGCTACAGCCTCAGGTGGCAATTTGTACTGTCGGATTCGTGGTAATACAACACCTTGCTTCAGAGTAACACGATGGGGTGTGATATGCATACAACCTACATCAGTTGGACCTTGCGCCCATAAATGCTGCGGTACATTCAATAATCTTGGATCAAAATCACGTAATACATAATGACCTTTAAAATCACGGAGAAACAAACGGACCCCTTCTGGGGAGCAGCATATGACTGCTCCTAATTCTTTCAGTGTTTTAATGCCTAACAGATTTTCTGGGCAAGATTTCGTGAGTAACAAATCTGTAGTTCGGGACAATGGACCAACTTCTAGAGTAACTGGTTTCGATATTTCATTAACAATAGGCTTTCCTGAAAATCCAAGGGAAACATTTCTAGAGCCTGAGAGTGGAGCCCCTGGAACCTCGTCATGACTGATGGTAGTCCTACTTGCCCCTGTATCAATCAGAAACTTTCTGTCTTTCCCTAATACTTGACTGTGTACATAGGGACCCTCTTGATCTACAGGAATCTCGATGAGAGGCAAGCCTACCTCCCTCTCTAGGCTGTTTCATGAGTATGGCTGATAATCTGGATACTCTGACTGTGCGTACTGGTACATCTGCTGTGTAACGTGCTGTGTTGCAGCGATAGGCTGCGGTACTGTAACTGTCTGTTGTGCATTCTGTGGTGACTGGGAAGTCTGTGAAACTTGTTCTTGTCTAGGCGGACGTGGTCTTTCATTAGTCTTACCAGTAGCTATGTTGTGTTTCAGAACTGCACATTCGTTTATAAAATGACCTGGCTGTTTACAGTAATTGCATGTCCCTTTAACGGGAACTGCAGGATGACTGGCTTGATTCGGACCCCTCTTCTGACTGTCTTGTGGAACAGATTGTGCAGCTAGTACTTTCATTTTCGTGTCTTTCATACGTCTCTTTTCGTGTTCCTGCTCTTCCCTGATTCTGTTCTGGTGGTACTGTAACATCTGGAGCATCTGTGACGGAGTATTAGCTTGCCAGGTACTTTCGACTTTCAGTACTCGATTTTTAACTTGTGGACTTGAATTCTCGACTAGTTTGGTAACAAAAAGATGAGGGTACGATTCACTACTTGTTTTCAGACCACTATTAATAATGAAACATTTCTCAAATCTAGAATAAAAATCACTAGTATCTTCGTCTTGTTTCTGTTTACAGGCTGAGATGGCATCCCAATCTTCCTTTTTCGTGGCTAGTAATCTTGGCAAAACTTGTATTAACAATTCGGGCAAAGCTTTAGCTTTATCCCCAAGACCGGTACCTGGTACTCGTGTATTATCTTCAGCTTCTAATGCTGTCCAATCTATCTTTTTCTCTCCCACCTCCCATTCTTTTTCTTTGAGTTTTTCATATATGCCCGCAGGCAACAGGACTTTTAACATTTTAATGATATCAGGATACGTGTATTCTCCCATACGGAGCATGTCCTTTAATTCACGGTGAAACCCTGCTGGATCTTTATCATGACAGGGAATTAATTTTTTCATTTCCAAAAGTTCTATTTTCGTGATAGGGGTGTAAACAAATACTCGTTCTAGACCACCACCCTCTTTCTTGACTGGATGCACTTCTCGTAACGGATTCTGTCTGTCTATGTAGAATGATTTACTTTCTGGGGGTGAGACGTGAACAAAATGCGGATTCAGAAACGTTCGGTATTTGTGGCGCTGTTCTAGAATGACACTAATTAAATCGGTACCTAGACCTTTCCATCTGTACTGGAGTAACTCGTTCAATACATCATGTAGCGGACTTGGATCAGAATGTTGTTCCTCATATAATGTAATGAGGTGCTGAATCATATACATACCCACCAGACGTTGCTCGGCTGGGGGGAGTTTCAGAAAAATTTGAGCCACTATTTCGTCTGGAAACGTGGTAGAATCAGTAGTCCATCGGACTGCTGATCGGGCTAGTTCTTGTTCATGCATTGTACTAAGCTCGCTATACCCTATTCGTGATTTTAGAATGTGATCGGTAGCTTGGAATACTTGCTCAAGAGAACACTGTTCTGGTGCTGGAGGAGGAAAAACTTTCTTGTAATCTAGGCGTGAATGTCGGTCGGAAAGTCTAGTTCTACCTACATACGCTATTCTGTAGGGATTCTCGTTGTCTACCTCTTCACTAGAAGAGTCATTCTCTTTCTCGGTTGCTCGTTTTTCTTCCTCTTTCTGGTGTATACGTATTATTTCTTTACGAATTTTCTTGTACATACTCTCTATACAACCTTGTGTCTTGTGTTTTCCATCGGCTATATTGTCACTCCACCTAGTCAGGACTTTCAGTTCTTCTTGATCTTTTTCTGGACAATCTTGCTCTCTTATTAAACAGTTAATCAGGAACTTTAAAATCATGAGCTGAGTTTCGACTTTTCTTTGAACCATGGCTTCGTGAATACTTCCTGGATTCACTCCTGTACGGATAAAACGATATATTCTCTCTAAATGTTCCTTCATATCGGGCAGGGTGGTCAAAAAGCTGGCCACCCGTCTTAGACGTACTGAATATAAGATCATGTGATCTTCGCCTGGAACTGGATCATATATACAATCAGTAAGAAGTCGCTTGAGATCTGTGTATGTCGCCACTTTTGGCGTGCGCTGTAACGCTAGCTCATGTAGCGTCAGACGTTTCGGTTGAGGCGGGGTACGAGGAGAACCTCCCCCCGCGGCTCCTAAACTAGAATCGTCGGTGAATACTGTACGGGCTGGTAGAGTGACTGGCATAACGGGTGCATGTACTGTAGGCTGGGCCGGGGGTGCTGTAACAGGTACTGTAACATTAACTGGACCCACGGGACCAGCGGCTGGAGGAACAGGGATTACATTATTAACAGGAGCAGGCGGAACAGGATTTGCATATGCTGGTACTGTGTCGTCCAAGTAGGACGAAAGAAAAATATCAGCTGCAGTCGGTTTATGACGTAGCTTAGTCGGGACCAATGACGGTGGTAAATTACAGGGTGCTTCCGGGGTTGCTTTTGGCAAGCCCTCGGCAAGAAGAGGATACATGCGTTTAATAAGGGCATTTCTCTGTCTATCTGACTGTTCTATTCTAACTCGTTCACCTTCTTCGATTAATTCCCTTTCTTGAGCTTTTTCTGCGGATGCCCTACTTAATTCGGTTTTTCTGAATTCTTTTTCGGTTCTTTTATGAGATTCTTTGCGCCATAACTCGATGGCATCTTTCTGGGACTGTCTGGCTTTCTTTTTCCATAATGCTTCTTCTACTCGCATGATGCACTCGGCATCCCATGAACCTGATACGGGCAATCTATATTTCTCTTCTAGTTCCTTAGTATAATCCGCCCATAAGTCTAGATATATTATGGCATCTAAGCCATGCTTGTGATACATAAAATGTCCTGGACTGTCCCTAGGAGGGACAGGAACTGCTGCTTCGAGTAACCCTTTTCTGGTCTTTAACTGACGTAATTTCGAGAACAGAGGCATTTCGGTTATATACTTGCAACACAATACACAATAATCACAGTAATAAAATAGCGAACAAAGCACTCATACCACGACATAAAAATACATTAATAACAGTTCGAACAGAAATACTACCTGATACACTGAAGACAGAACACATGAATTTCTCGAGAACGAAACTTACTAGAATTACTGGATGCACTGCTAAAACAGTACAGAACATACCGGTCCCATAAAGAGACACGTCGGACCCGTATCCACCTAGGTGAATACTTCGTAATGGATCTGTGTACCCAAACCCAACGGACCAGGATCAAACTAATGATCCTGTCTAGATACTTCCCCCGCGACGGTACTCACCGGGAAGCAGAAACTGGAAGGCCTCGGACTGGACTGGACTGTTACGACGTCGGACTACGAACTTCGGAAACTTCGGTTACAGGTGGGCCTCCGGATACCTCGGACCTTGTTCTCTCGGCTTGGGCTCTGGTCGGGACAAACCGCCTTCCACACCGCCTCGTCTGGATACCGGACCGCAGTTTCCGTCTCCTCCGTAGGCCTGAGGGAGACTTGAAGCAGAAATATCTGCACTTGCGCATAGGGTTCCGTCACGGCTGTAGAAGGGTCAGGGGGCCTGCGTTGGATCGCCGGCGCGTGGGGAAGAGGTAAGTCCCTGTTCGGGCGCCATTTATGTGGTAAATAAATAATTAATTACCGGTACTATTTTTGAATACATTAAGAATAACAGATAGCTCAATAAATAAGAGGCAAGATCCGAGGAATCTGAGGTTATCAGGCTTTAATCAGGCATAAGGGAAGGGACAGGATCAGGACAGCCTGAAATAAAGTGACATCGAAGGCACGGGATGGCAGCTGCAGCTCTTTCATCACAATTCAACATATATATAGTAAGACATTTCAATTACATTACATACAGTAGGCGTAACTAATGACAAGCGTAAGATAAGGAGACATGGGTGTGAAAAGAAGGCGTGCACAGGGCGTGCACTTAGACATGTGATGAGAAACGTCATAGAAGTGTCATGAATGGGCGGAAACATGGAGGGGGCTACCTGAGAGCAGCTGGGACCTTTAACCTAGTGGTGCGCGCAAACGGGCAATGACGTGTTACCAGGGAGAACTGGGGGCTATGACTTCTGCACTAGAAGAGGAGACTAAAGTCTGCGGTGTCAGGACGACATGTACCTATAGCATATCTGGTATCTGGTGTTTGGAGTACATGTTGATAGAATCTAAAAGTTATCAGGGCAAAGGCTACTTGACACTAAGACTGGTGCATGCATCTATTCTACATGTATTGCGTGTGCTAGGAATATTCTATGAATATTAATACAGTATTTCTCTTACATGGAGACAGAAAGACTAGACCATAGCTGGAGATGTTTATACGGTTCGTTAGCTTAGGAATGTGAAGAAGGAAAGCTGGACTGATAACTAGAAGCATAACATATTCTTGGCAGACAGGCAGGCAGAGCCAGGCCGGGCACCGCGCTGCGCGGCGGAAGTAAGTGAAGGGTCAGGGATGCAGGTGGGGGCTGCATCGCTCCTCTGAATGGGTTCAGGAGACTGGAGCTTGAATCTGGTGTCCGGGCCCTTTTGAGGCCTAGAAACGGGGACAATTCAATGAATTAACGTGCACACTGTAAAACGTGGCAACATAGGCCTAATACTCGTTGCTTTCACGAGAACTGGAGACTGGTATACTAGAGTTGGACACAACTATAATTGCGTCTTTAATCGATCATAGGGGGATATATGCATATCGATCATGCACATATAACATAGGATGGGGAACACGTAGGCACATATGGCAAGGCAAAATTTACTTTTCCACACCCACACAACTAGGATATGTCAATGTTGTGTTGTTCAAGTACGCCGCTGGACCCCCGGGTTGCCAGCTGACAGGCTGTGTTACTTATTGATGCTGTGATTCTATAAATTGCGGCCGGCCCCAGGGTTGTAGGCCAAAAGCTGTGTCAACCATGCCTAAGTCACGACAATAAAGATTTTTTTGAACTCCAAAAAAAAAAAAAAATAAAGATTTGAGTTAACATTTCTACGAAATGTACTGGGCAGTTCGTTGATAATAATGTATGTATCTCAGCGGCTGTCCTTGCAACCTGCAGATCATACGTTTCTCTGGACGAGGTCAGTGGCACATTTTTTTGTAAAAGAATGACTTTCATTCTGCTTAAAGTATCAATTCGAATAGAAGAGATATTCAGTGAAGGCCATAAAGCCGTCCCTCTGTCTGTCTTGCTTTTTGGATGCAATACTTGCATACAACAAGTAACCTTGGATGACACACTAACCAGATAACTTTTTCCTGGCAACATGCCACAGCAGCTGTGATCATTGAGCAGAACGTAACTGCCATTGGTTAGTTGTCTGAAAATGGGTTCTATTTTTGTGGAGGGAGCACCGTGCAGGTGGCATGAAAGGTTATTCGCAGAACCGTCACAGGCTCCGTGCAAATTAATAACCTGACACAAAAGTGTTCCACTAAGTGAGGTCTTACAGTTTGTTCCACTAAGGAATATCTTCTTCCCCCCACTCCAACAAGTATGTGTGTATGGTAAACTCCAAGATGACTTTATGTATTCTTTACCCAACCTTTCATACATGCCCGCTGGTATATGCTGTAGACAATACTGAAATTGGAATAACGTCACTGGTATCGTAATGGTACCATGTATTATCCATTCTATGACAGGTTTCTCAGAAACTGTTAATGGTAATCTTTCCAGTTTTTCAATGCTAAGCGCCGTATAGTCTGCTCCTTTTTGTGCCAGCGAGATTTGCTTATCTGTAAGGTTAAACACAGAAAACAATGACGTGGAATTGATAAAACGCCATTGCACATAGCCTGAACGGAGATTTTGCAACGTCCAGCCTAGCAGCATGATAGAACGTAATTGCGACTGGCCATGTTGTAACATTAGCAAGTCCTGCTCTATTATGTCAATTGCAGATGACACGACGCTGTCCAAAGAATAAATTCTGGAGGACAGAGTCGTTAACCCATTGTCCACTACAGAGAGCGTTTTCTCTAAATGAATACGATCCATTTTTCGTATTCTTTCTGCAGTTTCCATTTGCGTCACTTTCCAAGCTTCGTTGTAAGCAGCACATATACCGGCGTATATGAAACGTTTCTGCCGTGGTTTGCGAGGCCCCTTTAAGAAATCTCGCAAATCATTGCCTTCTTTAACTAAAGATAAGTGTTGTTTGATTTGTGTAAGTGTAGATGTCTGTAGCCATTCAAGGCAGAGTTTCCCTACACTGTATGTTGTTACTATCCCTGGATAATGTCTCTGGGAGTATCTTGGATCTGGCTTATTCACTGTCAGTCCTTGTGTTTAGTTCAGGAATCTATCTTGACAATTATTTGTGTCTGTAGGCCAGATTAACCTTTTTTTCCAATTAGGATCTGTTCTGTTTTGTTTTAAAATATAGGTTACGTCTATTCCGTCATCAGCAGTGTCATTACTTTCAGGTATGGGCTTAGGTATAGACGGTTTGTTTAAATCTTTTATCTTAGCCAGGCCAAGACATGAAGTTTGTTGAATAGTGTCATTCAAAAACATTATTTGTTCTGGTATAATGCAGGCTCTGAATAGGGCTTCTAAACCTTGCACCTGCCATTCTTTCGTGCCCCAGACTGTTGTTGTCTTTCCAAAAGTTAAACCCTAATGTAGACAGTTGGGCATAAACGTTTTCAGAATAAATTTGTTTGGTATTGGTCAACATAGTTGTCATTCCTGTCTTATTCACATTTTTTAAATAAAAGGTTTTTGCATTTGCAACATTAAACCCTGAGAAGTACTGACATTTAAAACAATTTTTTTTCGAGCTACTCCTTGGGGGAGTTGGACAATGTTCCCATTGATTATAAGTAAAAACATTTCTAGGGTGTGCAGATTTATGCAAATAATGTTGACCATAGTGGTTAAAACAATACATTTGTTCATAATCAGATGAACCTTCTAAGTATTCATGTTCTGTAAATTTTGCTGACATTTCCAAATCTGTCATCATATTGTTAACAGTTTCAAAGTTCCAATCATCAGAAAATGTGCTAGTCGAAACAAAGTCACTCAAAGAAACCTTGAATTGGTGTGGAATCTTCAACAACTCCACAGGGCCATACATGTCATAATCAGTTCTGTCCCATGCTATACCACCAGGTATAGGAACTGCTGTGATGTTCACTGATGACAGGTCTCTTCGTTCGCGATGAGATGAACTGTGAGGTTGCAGGAGTAAGTTGACGTTGGTACTTGCAGTGTCCATCTTACTGTATTTTCCATTTATCATTTGTCCCAAACTTAACACAAGAATGAGCCAGAGTAGGAGGAAAAGTATACCTAACACAATCCAAAATTCAACCCAGGGCGAAACTAGATATTTTTTCTCAAGATGATGAAAGAGTTCTGTTAGTTTTTCTTTGAAAAGTTTTTTAGCTGGCGTAGTTTCCGATTCACTTGGATCCTCAGAAAAATCATCAAAATTGATAAAATAGCCAGAGGCAGTTCTGTCAATACTTGGGATTGCATCCGGATTTTTTTAAATCACTGGAGTTGCTTCTTCCTTAGCCATGTTTGTATAGTAAGAGGCTACATCATTGTAGACCGGTGTTTCTTGACGAACTGTTATTTGGGTTTCTAGAGGCACAAGATCCATGGCTTTGTTGCATAGTCCTTTTTCTCGTACTGCAGGTTTATCAAAGGTGATAAGTCTTTCAGTTTGAACCTCTTGAATTGTAGCAAGCTTTGGCTGTCTGCTACATCTTGGGAGTCCACTGGGCCTACTACTTATTACTGGCCACATGTTGTGGTTTGACCAGGCCGACGGATACAACTCTGTTCTCCCTTTTTCCAGCAAGGGGCGGTAATACTACTGATCTTGTTCCTTGTATTGCCAAGACAGGTACTGCTTTTCTGTATGAAGGCCCAAATTCCTTCTTTACCGCGATCTTTTCTCTGACCAGATCCCCAATATTTGGAATCCAGACAGACCTTGCTGGGACAGGTGGTTTTTCTTCAGTGGTTGTTTGTTTCTGTGTTTTGTTACTCAGACTTCTTCTTGTTTCATTTAAGTCCTGTAAAACAGCCAAACGATCTTTGACATCAAAGAGTTTTTGTTATACCACTGAAGTTTGACAATCGAGGTCTTCGATTATCATTCTAGTACCAAACATTAATTCATACAGAGTGATTCCACCCAGAGAATTTCTTGGCAGATTGTTAAGACTACGTTGGACACTTATTAGATGTTTTACCCACCCGTCACCCGAACCTAATACCTTAGCTGTTATGGATTGCTTTATGTCACGGTTTTTTCTTTACACTACCGCATTACCCTCAGGATGGAAGGGACTAGAATACCGCAATGCAACGCCCAAACTAGCCATGGCTTCTTTGTAAGCTCGAGACCTAAACGCAGGACCCTGGTCAGAATGTAGCGTGCCGATTGCGTATGTGCCAATAAAGACTCGCAAATCCTTTATAACAGTTCTGGCGTCAGCCGAGCACTGTGGCCACATCCAGATAAATCTTGTCCTAGTAGTTCTTGTGAGAACGCATCCGTTCATAATGACTTATGCTTGCTGATAGTCTAATGCTATCTAACAAAGGTATCTGGACTGGGCTAGCTATACTGTAGTCAGGTATCTGATGGCTTGCGATTTCTGTTGCAGTTGGGGCAATAAATTGCGAATTTGTATATGTCAACTCCCAGTCCCGGCCACCAGTACCTCTCTTCTAACTTTTTTAGAGATTTCAAGATCCCTTGATGTCTCAGACCTTCTCCCATATGTGCCTAAAAAATGAGAGCACCTCTTCTGTTACTGTTTGGAATTACTCTGTCCCCCACTCCAGGGATCCGAGCAAAAGGAACGAAGTTTGCATCAATTATGTATGTATATGTGAGTGGATAGTTTAGAGGTAGCGCTGCATAGCTGCCTTCCATTGATGCTTTTACATCTAGGAACGTTTCACCATCTATTACACTTCCTGGTTGAGCGATTGTAGTAGCTACGGAAGCCGTTTGCACAGCTGCCTTTGCGGATTCATCAGCCAATTAATTCCCTGCAACGTGAACGCCATCACGTTGATGACTCAGTGTATGTGTCACGTGAGTCTTTTGTAGTCCATTTTGTAAAAGAACTACTTGTTCCCAAATCGATTTATGCTTTATTCTGGCACGTCTTCTATTTTTGAAACCATTTTGAACCCAGTTCTACAAGTATTTGTTGTAAGATTCGACGCAGAAAGGCGAATCGCACACTATTAGTGTGGGGAATTCGCGATCGGCATTCTCAAGAGCCACCTTGAAAGCCTGAAGTTCAGCTCGCTGAGCTGTACAGTCTCCTAGTGATTGAGTTTTAGTGACCATAGGTCTGAATTTACCGTCGCGCCTGCGACCTTTAACAATCGCGCACGCAGTACTGTAAGCTTGCTTACCCCTGATGGCGGGCTGTGCTGAACCGTCTGTATATATTATACATCCGTAATGTTCTAGAGGTAGAAGTTCGATCGGCAGAGGACATTCGTATTCGTATTTTAGTAATTCTTGTGTTTTTAAACTTGGGTCAAAGACGTATTCAACGTCTGTCACAGCAAGAGAGTTAACCCATTGTATCCATCTCGGACGTAAAGCTTTAGCATTGGGAATGCTTGCTTTTGTTACTGCCTCTAATGCAGGTACAGGTGTAACGATAATTATGCGTTTACCCTGCGCGAGGGCTCTCTCTTTTGCTACTGCAGTTTGAACCGCTGTCAGAATTTTTTCTGTAGAAGTGAATTTTATTTCACCTTGTGTGTACAAGTGTAATTTGTAAGCTATTGGTACCGTCTCACCTTCATTAAAGGTCAGGTACGTGTATCCGCATCTCCCAGGGAGGATTCGGATTACAAGATTGCGCGCATTGAAGCGTGTTTCAAAGTGTGTTTTTGCTAACGTGTCTGTTTGCACTGAACGCAAAATTTCTGTGTCTTTCTGAGTCCAATTTGATAGTTTGAAATCAGGTTTGATCAGTTCGTAGAGAGGTTTAACCCTTTCTGCATAATTTAGAACATAAGTTCTTCCAAAGTTCAGGAAACCTAGAATAGACTGTAAGTTTTTCAGCGTTTTTGGAGCTTGGAGCAGCGCACATTTCTCTAGAAAGTTTGCCGCCAGCCTTTTGCCTTCACTTGATAACTCGTATCCTAAGAAGAGGACGTTGAGGTGGGCAATTCGTGATTTCTTAAAATTGAATTTGAACCCTTCTGAAGCGAACCCTAGTATTATGGTGTTCACTCTTTTCAAGTGCACGTCCAAATCATCATCTGTAAGATAGATGTCATCGACATATGATAATGCCTCATCATCGTACATTTGTAGCAACTCTGTTACCCTTGGTGAAAATAACCCTGGACCATTCTTGAATCCCTGGGGCAAAAGTCAATGGGAAATTGTGCAGCCCCCAGCTACGCGAATCTGTTCATGCACCGCCTAGAACTCGACCACATTTTGAACAACACCAACTGGTCTGAGAAAATAAGAACTTATTGGCGATACATAGACATTTATTTGATTTGGGCAGGACCACCAGAAGACATACCTGAATTTATCACACATATTAATTGTGTTGACGATCACATACGGTTCACCCATTGTGCAAGTACCCAGAGTTTACCTTTTTTGGATGTTCTAGTTACACTAGACTAGGGCGAGATAAAGACGTCTCTATTTGAGAAAGCTACTGACAGAAACAACGCGTTACTATACACCAGTTGTCATCCCACCCTGCTGAAGAAGCATTTGCCATACTCACAGTTGATGCGGGCCAAAAGAATCTGCTCCAATCCAGATGAATAATACCACACAGAATTGAACATTTTACAGAAATATAGGGAGAGGAAATACCCAGAATTCACTTTGCAAGCCGCACGTGAACGCAGGAATGCAGGAAAAGCAGGAATGAGTTCTTAACTCCCAGCATCAACCGAACCAGCAATGAGAGGCCGGTATTCGTGTCTAAATATTCATCTAGAAGTTCAAGTATAAAGAGCATTATTTTGAAAAATTGGCAAATGATTCAATCCGAACCAGATTTTGGAGGAATCTTCATCTACACTCCATTGTTTGCATACCAAAGAGCTAGTAACCTAAAGAATCTTTTGGAAACCAAACCTGAGCCGTCGAACGTTGTGTTTCTGGGAACTAGACCTTGCCACAACTGCAGTCACTGCAACATCATCATCAAAGGCAATGTCACCAATCATCCACTGTCTGGAAAACCTATAAAATTACGGACCAACGCCACTTGCGATTCCAAGAATTTGGTATATTTGCTCAAGTGCCCTTGTGGCTTACCTTATGTCGGGAAGACAGAAAGGAAAGTTAAAATTCGTCTTACCGAACATAAAAGCACCATAAGGAATACAACTTTGAAATCACCCTTAGCTGCACATTTCACCTCATCACAACATAATGTCAGCCAGTTAAGGTTCCTTGTACTGGAGAATGTCCCTACGAGACCAGGCATTGACAATCGCAAAAAACTACTACAGCGCGAAACCTTTTGGATAAAGAAATTGGACGCTTGTCAACCTAAAGGACTCAATGAGAGGATTGAATACAGTTGCTTTCTTTGAACCTCTTCACCCCACTTCCTTACCTGTTACTCTTTTAACTTCAGCCCATTCATTTCACCTTATATAAATCTGCCTGTAACTTTCAGGTAATCTGTACTGAGCTTCCTACATTTAACTATCTTTTTTGTCCAATAGCTGTCTCTTTCTCTTTTTTCTACTCCTCTAATTTCTTGTTTGTAAGCTCTTGTTTTCGATTGCATCCTTCACTTTCACTTTTACTTTGATTTAAGCCTTTACATGCTTTTTTCCTTTCAAGCTTCCATTATTCTCCTTTACATCTCTCCTTCACGTTTATCACCTTTCCCTCAACCCCCCTTGTACAGCCTTGTTTGGATTGACCATGTGTGTAACCTGTATCCAAGTTGGATTTTTTTCCCTACCCAAGATGGCTGAAACTTTTTGTCCACCCTCTGTTTTCACCGTTCCAATTCAACTTCTATTTTATTTTATTTTTTTCTTAATTTGAGATGGCTTTGAGTTTTTCTTCTTGTATCTTACACTCATGTTCCTTTGGTATTTGTGTAACCCTTCTCGGGTGATTAGAGTTTGTATTCCAGCTTACGCTCGATAGCCGAGTTTATTAGTATGTTTTCTATGTCTATTACGTTCCTTTAAGTGACATGCACTCCTCACGGCGTGTTTACCTCAACTTCGGAACTCGTTGAATCGAGTCACGCATCACTAACTGGTGAGAGTCCTGGGCAATTCTAACTTGGGCGCTTGCGAGTTCAGTTTACTCTCATGTTCTTTTACGTCTTTTCGCCGACTTTGGCATACTCGTTCGCGCACACTCGCTTTGCACGTAATGTGGCTCTTGATAACCTCACGACCCTGGGGCTATATTTTCTTTTTCCTTTTTTCCCGCACTCGACTTGCTTTTTCGTTTCGTACTCACTTAGTTATTTTCTGACACCGGTAGAGTCTCGAATGGTGTTTATCCTGCACCCACTTTTGATCTTCGTTTTCACCGAAGAAGCTCATATGTATTACACTTTGCCATTCTACTTTGGGTGGTCACACTCATGCACTTATATTTCACTGTTTTAATAAGGATGATCGTAGGGTTGTTCCTATATACTGAGTTTGTGTTTATTTCCTTACAGATACTAACTAAGTCCCCTGATGAAGGGACGTTAGTCCCGAAATGCATAGGGATTTTGTCATGTGACAACTAAAGACTTTGGTCATTTACCATTGGAGTTGCTATGAATGAATATGTGACCAAGTTAATAAATTTTGAAATTGGATTGAAAACACGTTTTTTCTCTGTCTCACAAATCGTACCGCATTGAAGAATTAGGAGGGAGATTTTGGCCCCGCAGGAGTGCCACAGGAAGTAGTGTGGGAGTCTCCTACACTCCACTTGATCATAATTATTTCTTCGCCATGTGGGCACTCCCTGACAAACTCAGGTGGCCAGTCTTGTTCAGCTAGAAGAATGTCATAACCCTTTGAAAGCTTCTCCCAAAAGAGTGCCTTTATTTTCCTAGTTATATCCCCCTCCATCCGGAGTGTTACTTCATATAACTTGTGAGGTACGCTAACCCTGGTGTCGGCAGTTTCAACTTGAATGCAGTCATTCAAGTCCACTGTCTCCAGATGATCCATCAGGATCCTGCAAATTATTGTTACTTCTGCTGCGCTGTCTAGCATTGTCTGGGCCCACTCTCCGTTCTTGAGTTGTGTCCTCAAGATCCTCGGCATGTTTGATTCTTACACTCGCTACCTTCTTTTTGGAAAATTTAGTTTTCTTATTTTTTGGAACGTGCTCTTCGTCTTTGGACTTCACGCGTTCTTCTTTTTGTTCTGATCGTCCTCTTCTTTCTGATTTCTGCGAGGAAGTCTGAAAGGGACGAGAGGAGCGTGTATCAGTGTTTTGATACCTATCAGTTTTCTTAAGTTATCCCTATTTCTAAGGTTATATCTTTCCTCAGATGGCTCCCGTCGGGGAGACCTATCTCCTTGTTGGGGAGATATTCCTCTAGATTGAGAATACTTCTCCTTAGGAAGTGTCTTTTTAGTAGTTTCCCACTTCTTTTTAGGAGTGGTGAGATTCTTTTTGATAACAACTTTTTCAGGTTTTTCTGTTAGTTGTGGTTTTACTGGTTTCCCACCCAAACTATCTCTAGCTAGTTCTTCATAGGATTTTTCAATAATTCTCGCCAGCTCAAATGGCTGGTCTGCTACATCTGTTTCTCTTAACCTCTGGCGGATAGCCACCGATGCCGCTTCACCCCTAATGTTGGCTAATAGTATAGCCGAGACCTGCTTGAAATCTTTTAGTAATTTCATACCTAGATTTAAGGCCGGTTCTGGACCGTATTCATTTTGAATCTGACCCAGAACTTCTGGTATTACTGCCATAGATGGAACACCATGTGGTTTTGTGTAGATTGAAGCAAAGACTGTACCCCAAGTGTCGCAGTCCTCCACATGTGGTGCTATCCCCATTGGTAAACAGATTGTCAGAATTCTGTGTTTCTCATGAGGTGTAGTATCAGGAAATACTGCCTCTATTTGAGTAATTTTTTGTGCTAACCAAAACGGAATTTGTTCCCTTTTAGCAGGCAATTTACCGATGACTGATTGTATAGTCTGTGGTGTGATTTTGTTTGTGTTCCCCTGATGAGGGGTGTGCTGTGTGATTCTTACAGTTGGTTGGACTGTTAAAGTCCTCATCACATATTGTACCAACTGTCTGTCACTCTTAATCAGTTGGTTTAACTGGTCTAATATTTCTCGGTCTGACATATGTTCTATGTCAGGATGATGTGTATAGCTGGCTAATACCGGCCATGTGGCTCCTGGTCTACCTAGATGGACCGAGCCTGGTAATGTGATTTTGATGTTTTAGGGCGCCTTTAAACCAGAGCGCCTGCTCTTGGTAATTTAATGGAATTTCAATGTCCTCGTAAGGAACATATTCCAGTGGATGTTCCTCTATATGGTAGTAGTGAAACTCGTGTGTAACACTATCTGCTGGGGGAAAAAGAATCCATAAATAGAATACCTCTATCAGCCGATATTCATGTGCCTCTATAACAAATATTACTTTACCACCAGTTGATGGAACTCCATTATTTATGAGTTTGTAAGTTATTATTTTTCTTACATTTACCGGGATGATTATGGCATCCGGGTCATTCTGTATGTGATTTCTCGCCTCTAAGAGTGCTTGAGCTGTAGCTTCAGCTAATTCTTCGTCAGTCATTATTATTTTACCGACTGAAGATTTTGCAGAACAAGTTTCAAGGAAACAAAGATTAGGTGCACAATATTTTGGAACACTGTATCCTTCAACGTTGAATAAACTAAAAACTAATATATAGGATTCTCCTCCTACTTAGTTTTAGCGGATATTATCCTTTGACCCACTCCAGACGTCTTTTGGAGTTTTTAGGGAAAAAGGGGTCTGTGTGAAAAGCACGATTGAGTTACTCTAGTATCTAGCGTTAAATTATCGCTTTACCAAACGTTGGGCGCCATGTAGTGTAGTTCCTTTATTCCCAATAGGCTCTGCGCATTGGAATAATAAACCCTGTAGATTAGACGTAGGACTGAGGTCAACTAGGTCTCTACCGAGTCTATTAAACTTAAGTGTGAGTGCCAGCTAGCTCAGAGGTCACTAGAAACTTTCTCGAATAAACAAGAAGGGATTAGTGTCTGACAACCGTATAACATGACAACTTTGTTTTCCCAGAATGAAACGTATCTCTAGAGTCGCGGAAACAATAGATAGTTATTTCACTCAGTCATTCGTGCATGCTTTGTTTCACCAGAGTTGCTGAGAAAAGGAAAAGACGGGCGTTTTCAATAAAAGTATTTGTTGAACAGTCTTATCTCTCAAGCATAAGAAATGTACTGCTACAATCATAATACTGGTTATAAAGTACAAGGCATATAATACGAACAGTATTATAAAGTAGTACTGTAAAAGCAAGATATGGTTTCTAAGCCATGAGTTGCTTAAAACGTATAAAATACATACAATGATAAAAGATGGCTAAAAGTACTCAACTGGTCTTCTAAAATACGCCTACCCCGGTGTACCTAACCTAAGTCTAGTACGAGGGAGGGAGTAAGTAAGGAGTAGCTGAAGTTTAGTAATTCTCTGCCAAGAGTCTGATAAGGAATTCTCTAAGAGTTTAATCAGCTCCGTACCTTTGGTTTAGAATTAAGGAGGTCTTGTATCTCTCTCTCGGAACTCGATTTCCCAGCAACCCGCAAGGGTAAACCGGAAACACTGGAGCTGGATTTCTCGGCTGGAGAAAAGACAGCGTCTCTCAGTGCGTCAGCTGGAGGGTCGGCTTCCTTCGGTACTTGCTGCTGCAGGGCGTCGGGCAAGTATTAAGTCGATCTGCTCCAAACCACCGTGTGCTTGTCTGGGCAAATCTGGGCATATTTATACTATGAAGGTGCCGAGATTGACGTGTGATTGGACTTAATAACGTCATATAGGGACTCAATCCCTAGAAAACTCCTTGATTTCCTAGATAAATTAGCATACAGGCAAGGGGCAGTCGCGAGCTGCTGAAGGTGGGTTTCTCTAAGAAATCATTGTAGATTCTTGGAACTTAGGGGAAGTAGCCATGCCGTATTTGGGCTGCATAGGCTCAGAATAAATATGGACATGCTTTCTATGCCTATATAAGGATCGAATAAACTATACCTATATAAGGGCATGATTCAGGAAAATTACACTAGGGTCCTAGATTGATTTACAAAAACACGACGTGTGCCTGCCGCCCTGCCCTGCCTGAGATGAGTCTGCTGCCACGCGACTCGAGTCTGCTGCCACACGACTCACCAGAACCACTGTGGTCAAATACCAGCTGGCGCACGGCAGCCGCAGGCTGTGAGTCCCCACTGCGCATCCCTAAGCTCCGGCGGGAGCTGCATACAGAAACGCCTGCCTCACCTGGGCCTGCTGAACACTGACAGAGAAGCCCGCTGCATGTGCGCTACAGTTATAAAGGCGGGGCCTCCCCGGGTCGAGCACGAGGTGGATCCCAAGCGTGAGGGGGCCATGGCAGTGAAGTGCAGGGCTGCGCTGAGTTAAGAAAGGCCTGGCCTGCTACAGCAGATGCCCGTGACTGCACCAAGTGGCCTGAGTCATCAGGGAAGTCTCCTGGGGAACAAAAGGGCTGAAAGGAAAACCCTGCAGGTGGCAGCAGGTGCGTGCAGCACCACATGGCCCCGGTCATTTGAAGAGGCCCAGTTAAAAAAAAGGGCTGAGAAAAAATACATAACTAAGATAATAAAGAACAACATCACGCACAAGGGAAAATAAAATAAAGTAAATAACATATAGGTTTGAAAACGAAAGTGAAAGCACAGAAGGAAGCATCAGGCACCAGAGGTCTGAGCAGAAAGGATGTAGTGGCACCCCATATCATACAGTGAGTAACCAGACAGCATCAATAAGAAAGACGTCATCGTAGGAGCACCATGGGAGATCCACCAACGCCCCAACAGCAAGCTCAAGCACCACTAGCGACATACACTCACGCGTCTGTGACATTGATATAGTCATATAATAGATATTGGACTCAGAGAGGCCTGGGTTAGCCAGACTCCACCCTCAAAACAGGATTTGAAGCGCACCTATTGGGATTGGGTGCAGATACAAGAGTTATCTAACCCCAAAATAGGGAAACTCACTGAGGGGTTCTTTGAACATAGATCCATCTGTAAATTGGAACCCTATCTCGATTTCATACAGGTCCCTAGGGACAGGGTCCTATACATGAAGTTGAGATTAGGGACCCTCCCGCTCAATAATGTGACAGCATCTTGGAAAGGGCCTAACCTAACACCAGTTCCCTGCCCAGGCTGGGCCTATCATAATGAGTCTATAGCCCATTTTTTCTTTGCTTGCCCGGCCTACTGAATGGCTAGAGCCAAATGGCTCATGCCAGTCTGTAAAATGGTAGGCCTAATGAATCACCACGCTGCACTGCGCATTTTAAGAACTGATACTTCTTCACCAACATTGATTTGTGGAGTGGCCAAGTTCTTGAGATGCGCATGGCTGATAAGAAAAAAGATCCAGGCAAAAAATGCGACAAGTCCCAATACCTTGGATGTGTATGGTCGATAGATAAAATAAAATCAAGGCTCTGAGTGAATATTGTCTAGTGCAATAGCTTTAATGGGCCTGATCCTATACTATTAGCTTGTGAAATGGATTGCCCCTTTTTATCCTTGGTTTTCTTTTACATGTGCAACTTAATATGCAATTTATATTGTAATGTATAGTATGATGTACTTTTATCCTGTTACATGTTTTTAGCATCTGAATTTTTAAATGTACATGCTTTTATGATATTTTTATCGAATAAAGCTTATACTTACTTAGATTTAGCCAACTGGCGGATCCGGCCACCGCGGCGCCCAGTTGGAAGCTCAGGGTAGGCCGCCTCAATCACTACTTCACAGGGACATGAGAGACTGATGGCACAGTGAAACACTCTCTGTTCATGCTCTTTGGGGGAGATGAGCTATAAGAGCTCTTTGAGACATTGCCAAACACGGGGGCCGCTCATGAGTATGACACAGCAATTGCAGTCCTGAATAGGTACTTTGACCCGCAAATGAACCCGGACTACGAGCGGTTCAAGTTGTGCCAGGCTTGACAAACATACAGGGGTGCAAGTCCGTCACCCTGCGGTGCCAAATGCTTCGACAACCAGGGATTTCGCTGGACGAGCTTCTAATACTCACCCGCTCTCATGAGCTGTCAAACAAGTGGGCAGACGAGATGGAGGCGGTTTGAGTGAGGAACAAACGGACCGCATTGGCGCCAAGCGCGGCGCACGTGGAGGAAGCGACCGTAGGCGCTGTACCGAGGCGACCAGCACCAAACCAAAGGAGAGTCATAGGAAGCCGGCAAGTGGCAAGTCGGGACACTGCGGGCTCGATCACAGAGAACAGGACAGGTGTCCTGCCCGAGGACAGACGCGTTCAAAGTGTGGCAAGGCCAACCCCTACGGCAGCATCTGCTGCAGTGGCTGAGAAAGGTCCCTCGGAGGTGTGACCAGAGGGCGACAGGCGAACCTCAGGAATCTCACGCTAGAAGATCAGGACAGTACAGAGGCCACACCTGAACAAGGCGCTACTGCCTACTACAAAGACGATGATGACACGTTTGTCATCTCATTTGCCGGCAGACCGGGTTGCAAAGGACGCCCTCCCCCACTGTGCCACATCAAAGTCAATGGGATTTCAGTACAGGTCCTCCCCAACACTGGGGCTTCCGTTAATGTAATGGATTTCAACCAGTACGACAAGCTGTCGCCCACACCGAAACTGACACCCAGTGCTGCCAAAATATACACGTATGGTGGCACTGAACCCATACCACTGAGGGGGATGATGGAGGACGAGATATCCAGTGACAAGTACACTGTGAAAACCAGCTTTCACATCACAGAAGGAAAGAAAGGCATGTTGCTGAGCTGCCACATGTCGGAAGATTTGGAGCTGGTGTTCTTTTCCAAACAGGTTCACGAGCACCATGCTGAAGACATGAAGAAGGAGTACCCACAACTCTTCAAAGGATTGGGCAAGCTCCGGGGGCACCAAGTGAAACTTCACATTGATCAGGGTGTCCAGCCACGTGCACTCCGACACCGGTGTATACCATTCCATCTTCGCCCGCTGGTGGAGCAAGAACTGCAGAACATAGAAAACCTAGGCGTAATAGAAAAGGTGTCAAGACCCACTCATTGGGTATCCCCGCTCGTGGTAGCGCCGAAGCAACCAGGGGTGATCAGGTTATGTGTAGATATGAGGCTCCCTAACAAAGCCATTTGCAGGGAGGGGCACGTAACCCTGACAATGGATGACATAGTAGCGGACTTTTATGGGGCCCAGTGGTTCTCAAAACTCAACCTGAACTCTGGATACCATCAGCTGGAGTTGGCGCCGGAGAGCCGCTTCATCCCCACCTTCTCCACGCATGTAAGACTCCGAAGGTACACTTGACTCAGCTTTGGAGTGTCATCCGCGGTGGAGGTCTTCCAGAACGCCATCAAGGAAGCCCTCTCTGGCCTTATCAGGGTGATAAATCTGTGTGACGATATTCTGATCTACTCACAGAGCCAGGAGGAACACCACCCCAGGCTGAGGGCAACATTACAAATGTTAGCCGACTGCGGACTCACCCTTCACAAGATAAAATGCGCCTTCTATCTGGGATCGATCAACTGCTTCGGCTATGTGCTCACGAGGGATGGGCTTTGGGTCGATCCTCGCAAGGCAGAAGACATCTACAATGCTTCATGCCATAGAACCAAAAAAAACACCACTGGGTCAGGGCTCCCAACGGCACAGCTTGCCACAAGCTTATGCCTCAGAACTCCACAGAACTGAGAAGCTTCCTGGGAATGGTGATGTATTGTGGACTGTTTCTCCCGAATCTTGCCACAATATAGGAACCACTACGACAATTGACCAAGACCGGGAGACCCTGGGAGTGGACTCCTCGAGAGGAGGCGGCGTTCCAAGGCATCAAAAAGGTACTCTTGGATCAAACGACAATGGCCTACTTCCACCCCAAAAAGAAGGCAGAGCTGGTTGTCGACGCCAGCCCGGTGGGGCTAGGGTCAGTACTACTACAAGATGACACCAAAGGGACCTACGTCCTCATAGCCTATGCCAATCATGCACTATCTCAGACTGAGACAAGATACACACAAATAGACTCATACTGCTGTTCAGTGGGTCCTCCAGATTGGCACCCCGAAGATTGAAAGGTGGGCAGTACAACTGCAGGCGTACTCATTTCAGCTGCAGTATTGACCGGGTGCGGATAACCCAGCCGATTTCCTGTCAAGACACCCTACGCCAACCGACCGGAATCAAGTATCCTAGGACCCGTTTCTGACATTGTTCTGCATTCTGTCCATCAACTGTTGTTTTTGCATTTGTCACCCCGAGTGGGATGGGTATGCTCAGACGTGAGTCCCATGCTCTCCACACCACTGGAGTCAAGGTATCCTGGCTGAAGACGGCTGATAGCCAGAAACCGGTCCTAGGATGCTTGATTCCGGTCCAGGAAAGACATGGCTTGGCAGTTCGGGCTGGACTGTTCCCATGAGGCACAGGGTCAAGGCTGATTTGCATATGGCCATGTCTGAACAGGGGTGGTGTGGAGTGCAAAAAAACTATGGATTTAGGCCCAGATCTCTGTACTGGGGTGAATGTATGACATTGTTCTGCATTCTGTCCATCAACTGTTGTTTTTGCATTTGTCAAAGTTCAGGCAGTCTTCCTCTGGTTTCTGGAAGTTGCTGTCTGCAGGACAGGTGTTGTCTTCTCGCAGGGACTTTAAAGTTGGAGACAGGCCCGTAGGGCTTAGGTCCAGTCAGAAGTTATCTGCAGGCTTCACTGTACTGTGTCCTCTTTGTCCTTCTTCTTAGGTCACAGGTAACTAGTTTCATAGTCTGAAGGAGCCTCTCAAACACCAGATTTTGGGGTCGTTTTAAGGGAGTAACAGGTAGGAGAAATGGACACCCCACCTGGGGTGACTACATCATATATTATGCCATCCTCTTGTTGGCAGGATATGCCCAGACATGGGTCTCTTGCTCACTTCCTAAAACCATATTGCAGATCACTGATTATTGTATGTTCGTCAGCCCATATTTGAAGTATATTTAAAATCACACGGCCAAAGATCTTAATGGTGGAGTCCAGGAGCGATATTGGGCGATAGCAATGGCAACTTGCTCTATCCCCCTTCTTAAATATCGGCACTATTATAGATTCACACCAGGAAGATAAGAGGCCATTTCGAGATGTGGCATTAAAAAGTTGGGTGAGAATCGGGCCCCAGAGACCGATATTGTTTTTATATAAGTCCACCGGGACCCTGTCGGGACCGGGGGCTTTGCCTCCCAGGCTTGCGTTTATACTTGCGTTTACCTCCACTAGGGAGATACCCGGATCCAAGCTATTCTTTGAGAAATGGAAATCCTCATTTATATTATCCTCTACTGAGGAGTCTTCCTCATGGCTCTCCACAGAATATAATTCTGAATAATGCTTCACCCACTCTGTCTCAGTTATAGCTACTTCTATTCTGGCCGAGACATTATCATTTAAAAAAGGGGCGTTAACTGCTTGCCAAAAAGCTGCAGTATCTCGGCGTGAGGATGCTTCACACAAATTGTCCCATGCTTCCTTTTTTAAAATATCTTTTCTCGTTTTCAAAGTCTTCTTGTAATTATTTCTCAGGACTTTGATTAAGGTACGGTCTTTGTCAGGGACTTTTAAGACGTGTTTGAGGTTAGAATAAGCCTTAGTGCAAGCCGTATCAAACCAGCTTGTTAAATTCTTTTTAGCACTTTTCGTTTCAACCCATATGCTCTTCTTAATTTGTGAGGCAATTACTAATTTGTTTAAAATAATATCAGTATCGTCTGTGTTCCCATCCGTAGAGGCATGACATTGGTGCTCACAGCTCTTTATTAGATTTTGGAGAAAATCTTCGGGGACAACATTGGTCCACTTTAAAGAGTAACCATTTTTTCTAACCATGGAAATATTATGTACTCGAGGTTTAAAAATATCGTTTCCATGGTGTTCTTTGGATCTGTCCAAGAATTCTAGGCTGAGGGGAAAGTGATCACTCAGTGGATTATCCAGGATGTTAAATGCCTGAATCATACCCCCATGTCTAGCCATCATCAATATAAAACCAATTGTTGAATTTGCCCCTCTACCATTGAAGGTGGGATGAAAGGGAATCTCAGGGCTAACCATTCTATTCGCAAATCACATATCACAGCCAAAGATGATTTCGTTTAAGTGGTCCCCACACTTAGTGTGCTCGAAATGACTCAGAATAATGTTGTTGTCCAGCATAACACCACAGGTTCCTCTCTCTCCTCTTTGACATATTGAACAGTTAAAATTCCCTCCCCATATAACACAGACATCTTTAGAGCTCCCTCCCAACATAGATTTTATATCATTGCCCAAGGTTTTAAGAATATCGTCCACAGCCTCTGCGGGGACATTGTTATAGAAATTTACCAGTACCAAACAAAACACTTTATCTATAGTTATCCTGATTATATGATAATACATGTTATTAAAAACAATATCAATTTTAGTACATTGGAACAAATTTGACACATATGTGCATAAACCCCCTTTAACAAACTTGGTGATGGCTAGGCGCACAGCGGCGGTTTGGTTATAAAGTTTTAGATCAAAATTGAAAAGGTTGGGTGCTCCACCAGGTAGCGTAATCGTCCAAATACGCTTGAAGTATAAGTGCTTGGTTGCGCACAAACCTCGTGAGTGCGTCCCTGGGCTTGGGCACACCTTTTGGTTCGTCACACAAGACAGACTCCGTAAAGTTTTGTTTGATGATTTAATCAATTTTTGCAAGTTTCATAAATTCATTTATACATGACATTCATTGGATAAATATTTCGTTTCATATCCTTATTTCATGATATCCAGTTCATGTGTAAATCAAAAAAACGCTCCGATGCATTTCGGGTATGGCCCTTTTTCGAGGAGCTCTGTTGAAAAAAATGTTTGTTATAGTTGGTGTACACTATATTATATGATAATCGTCACACGAATGAACAACAGTTTTCAATAACATGCAGTAACGTGCATCACAGTGTGAAACGTGGCTTGTAAGTGTATATATAAAGTGTCAAGTGGCAGAGTGACCCAAAAAAAAGATGTGCGTGCACGAAATTCAAAAAACATACAGAGTATTTTCTGATGGCTGGATTCAGGGCTGTTGATGATTTACGCTGTTGGTGAAAAACACCAAAGGTTTAGAGTGGTGTTCTAATGTAATGGCAGGTTAACTAAATTAACGCAATCGAGTTTGCGAATGAACTTACTTCAGTTTGAAGCTGAAAGCGTCTCAGGGGTTTTCAATCCTGGACGACTATGTTAGACTTTCTCCATGGGGTTAGGACGCCAACGGGAACTTAAACGGGGATTTGTTAGCGTGTCGGTAAGAGATTTAAGTCTGACTGGAGCCCAGCAGGGTTCGTGGTGTCAGTGAGATGAAAAACGGACTAATAAAAACGATCGGAATTTGGCGGCCATCTTAACATGGGCAAGATCACGGCTCAAAGAACAAGTGTAATATGTATGTTGTTAAAAAAGGTGTGTGAAAAATACGGCTGTGTGTGCGGAATGGAAAACGGTATATGTTGAAAAAACAGTGTGGTAAAAATATAAAAATATATGAAGACAAATCTCACTAATTGCAGTGCATTATGATATCATAACAGATCTTTACAAGTAACAACTCAGTTCTATACGGTCATTCAGACCGAACGGTTTCAAGGATTGTAGGCGATAAATCAAGGCTGTCTCTCTTTGTAGTAGAGTTCTGTTGTTATCTCTCCCTTCTTTTTTCTCAATCATCTCTAGTACCATAAATTTGAGTTGAGCTATGGTGTGTCGCTGTTCTTGAAAGTGCATGGCTATGCTGGAACGTTCATTGTTTGTTCGTATATTGGATTTGTGCTCATTGAGTCGTGATTTGATTTTTCTTTCTGTTTTCCATATGTAGATTTTTCCACATGGGCATTTCAATAGATAGATACGGTTCATAGAGTTACATGTTGCGTTTACATTCACCTTGATTTTATGTCCCCTCATGGGGTGGTTTATGTTGTTTCCTCTTATGATGTTGTTACAACTGTTGCAGTTGTGACATGGGCGTGTTCCATTGTATGTAATCTGTTTTACAGGTTCCTTTGATAGTATCTCTTTCAAATTGGCTGCTCTGGTGTAAGCAAAAATTGGTGGGTCTTTGAATAAGTCTTTGAATTCGGGCTCTGTGGCAAGTATGCGCCAGTGATTAAAAAAATTCTTTTGTATTGGTTGCTTTGGGTGGAGTATTGAGAAACCACCACCATTCTGTTGTCTTCTTTTTTGATTACTCTGGTAAGAGCTTCGTTGCGTGAGATGGCCTTGACACTCTCGGTTGCTTTGGTTATGATCTCTTGGGGGTATTCCCGGTTATGGAATCTGATGCCTGTTTCTTTCAAACGAGTGAGACAAGTTGTGGGATCTGAAGTTATTCGCTTAACTCGTAGCATTTGACTGAATGGGAGATGTCTTTTTTAAAGAGTTCTGATGGAAGCTTGTATGGTGTAGAGTATTGTTCCGATCAGTGTTCTTCCTAAACAGATCAGTTTGAAATTTGCCTTCTGTGAGTTCAATGGATACATCCAGGAAACTTATTATATGATCACTTATGTGCCAAGTTAGTTGGATCCTGTTGTCCTTCGTGTTTAGTTCAGTGAGTGCTGATTCCAATTTCTCCCTTGTATCTTTCCAAATGAAGAAAAGATCGTCAATATAACGAACGAACATTTTAAGGTTGTCAGTCCAGTTGTTATTATCATAGATGAATGCGTTTTCAAACTCTGCCATGTATATGTTGGCATAGGTTGGCGCGGCGCAATTGCCCATAGACATGCCAGACAGTTGTAAATACCAACGTTGATCATGAGTGAAGTAACTGTGATAGAGTGTATAAATCATTAATTCCATGACGAATAGTTGTAAGTTGGTAGGGATATCACTGTTTAGAATTGCCTTTTCTACGGCGTCGATCCCTCCGCCGTGTGGGATTGATGTATATAAGCTTCTTACATCTGCAGTACATAGAATGAGTTCTTCTCCATCTTCAATCTGTATATCAGACAATTTAGCCAGGAATTCAGTGGTATCCTTTATGTAACTCCTTTGATTCTTGACTAGTGGTTGTAGATGTCGGTCTAAAAATTTGCCCACCGGTTCATGGATAGAACTTCTGGTGGAGACTATTGGTCGAAATGGTGGGTCCACCGTGTCTTTGTGGATCTTGGGGAGCATGGTGATAGTTGGGCTGTGAGGATGTTCAACCGTAAGGTATTTGTTGGTTCTGTCATCAATAATCCCTTCATTGTACGCTTTAATGACAAGTTCCTTTAGTTCGTTTTTATATCCGGAGGTTGGATTGTCTTCAAGTAGCGTGTAAGTGTTGCGGTCAGAAATGTGCTCCATTATTTTTGCGGTATACATACTGATATTGATTTTGGCAATATCTTGTTTGACAAGAGTTTCAAAAGTGTCTATACTTTTATGGCTACATGGTGGCTTGTAGGTGCTTTTGGGGCGTAGACCGAGTAATAAATCAGGTTTAAGGAAACTTAGACTGAGACACTTTTTCAGTAACGTACTAACATCAACTACAGAAGTGAAGCCTGATTTATTACTCGGTCTACGCCCCAAAAGCACCTACATGCCACCATGTAGCCATAAAAGTATAGACACTTTTGAAACTCTTGTCAAACAAGATATTGCCAAAATCAATTTTCAAAGGAGGACACAACCGAACATCACTCAAAAGGATAAAGGCACCCTGAGGAAAATCGCGAATAACAAGCAAATCAAGTGCCTGAAGGCAGATAAAGGTGGTTCACTGATCATCGTCAACACTCCACCCAAAGCAACCAATACAAAAGAATTGTTTTAAACCACTGGCGCATACTTGCCACAGAGCCCGAATTCAAGACTTATTCAAAGACCCACCAATTTTTGCTTACACCAGAGCAGCCAATTTGAAAGAGATACTATCAAAGGAACCTGTAAAACAGATTACATACAATGGAACACGCCCATGTCACAACTGCAACAGTTGTAACAACATCATAAGAGGAACAACATAAACCACCCCATGAGGGGACATAAAATCAAGGTGAATGTAAACGCAACATGTGACTCTATGAACCTTATCTATCTATTGAAATGCCCATGTGGAAAAATCTACATAGGGAAAACAGAAAGAAAAATCAAAACACGACTCAATGAGCACAAATCCAATATACGAACAAACAATGAATGTTCCAGCATAGCCATGCACTTTCAAGAACAGCGACACACCATAGCTCAACTCAAATTTATGGTACTAGAGATGATTGAGAAAAAAGAAGGGAGAGATAACAACAGAACTCTACTACAAAGAGAGACAGCCTGGCTTTATCGCCTACAATCCTTGAAACCGTTCAGTCTGAATGACCGTATAGAACTGAGTTGTTACTTGTAAAGATCTGTTATGATATCATAATGCACTGCAATTAGTGAGATTTGTCTTCATATATTTTTATGTTTTTACCACACTGTTTTTTCAACATATACAGTTTTCCATTCCGCACACACAGCCGTATTTTTCACACACCTTTTTTAACCACATACATATTACACTTGTTCTTTGAGCCATGATCTTGCCCATGTTAAGATGGCCGCCAAATTCCGATCGTTTTTATTAGTCCGTTTTTCTTCTCACTGACACCACGAACCCTGCTGGGCTCCAGTCAGACTTAAATCTCTTACCGACACGCTAACAAATCCCCGTTTAAGTTCCCGTTGGCGTCCTAACCCCATGGAGAAAGTCTAACATAGTCGTCCAGGATTGAAAACCCCTGAGACGCTTTCAGCTTCAAACTGAAGTAAGTTAATTCGCGAACTCGATTGCGTTAATTTTGTTAACCTGCCATTACATTAGAACACCACTCTAAACCTTTGGTGTTTTTCACCAACAGCGTAAATCATCAACAGCCCTGAATGCAGCCATCAGAAAACCCTCGTTATGTTTTTTTTATTTCGTGCATGCACATCTTTTTTTTGAGTCACTCTGCCACTTGACACTTTATGAATATATATACACTTACAAGCCACATTTCACACCGTGATGCACGTTACTGCATGTTATTGAAAACTGTTGTTCATTCGTGTGACGATTATCATATATTATAGTGTACACCAACTATAACAAACATTTTTTTCAACAGAGCTCCTCGAAAAAGGGCCATGCCCGAAATGCATCGGAGCGTTTTTTTGATTTACACATGAACTGGATATCATGAAATAAGGATATGAAACGAAATATTTATCCAATGAATGTCCTGTATAAATGAATTTATGAAACTTGCAAAAATTGATTAAATCATGAAACAAAACTTTACGGAGTCTTTCTTGTGTGACGAACCAAAAGGTGTGCCCAAGCCCAGGGACGCACTCACGAGGTTTGTGCGCAACCAAGCACATAAACCCCCTTTAGCCATGCCATGTAAGGAACTAATGGCAGGGGAAAAAAAAGTTTTAAAGCCACACACATGATAAGCCGCTGTGGTCCAAGTTTCTTGCAGACTCACGATCTCATAGTTATTCACCAGATTAACCCAATTTTTGTTACCCAGTTTTGACTTCAGGCCTGCAATATTCCAGTACAATATTGACCACGTGCCCTTGCTGGTCTCACTAACCGACAAACCCGTGGTGTGACAAGACTCCAAATTAACCTCTGGGGGTAGGTTCGCATCTGCGGTACTCTCCTTCAATAATGTGTCCACCTCATTACCGATTATTTCACTAGATCTAACCCCATTATTCGCCTGTGTCTTATTCGGACACTCGTTACCATGGACTCCCTTTAAACTACAGTGTCTCCTAGATAATATGGGGTTAACAAAGAGAATGCCCATACCAAGACAGTCGACATCCTCCAACCCTTGCAGCATGTCGAAACGATTAGAAGTGGGTATATTAAACCTATCACTGTTTCTGTCCATGAGCCCCCATTGCTGCCATGAACTTACTCTAGTCGGGCCTAAGTGTGTAGACGGGTAAAAATGGTCAAATCCAAACTTTGGATTCCGCCATTTGTTCTGCAATTGTTCCAGTCACAAATATACCTTACTGCCCGTCTATCTCTACAATTGACTATTATGCAATCCCTCCGAACGTGTAAGATTTCGGTGTGTAAATGCCCTGGAAGGGGTCTATTGGTATTCAGCCAGAAAATAACCTTGTTCTTCAAGTCTGAATAGGATTCCCTTCTGACACTTATCAACTCAGGCACCCCAGTCAGCACCACAGTATATGGCGCAGATTGCGGTGGCAGATCAATACGTGGGTAGACAGTCTTCTCTTTAGCACTACTAATCTTTCCTTGTTCCTGGTATATAATTTCACCAGCCTGCTCCCCCCCACCACATCCTTTGCAACCGCCCTCTCGGCCACTTTTCTTTCTACATTTTTAGAGACCTGTACCCTGTTTCCTGGTAGTGCATCATGTTGACCAGGGCTGTTGTGACTCCCAGTTGGCAGAGTAACTAAACTATGGGATACTACTGGGATATTAGTAACTATAGGTGGCCCTGAGCCATTAAGTACTGGACCACTTATAGTCTTAGAATTAACATCAAGGTTTTTTAATAAGTCAAGATTAGCTAGGGCCATTTTCTCCAGGCTCCCTATTTTTTCTGTTAAGTTTTTGATTCTTTCCAACAAAGGTAATATTAGAGATTTTATTAGTTGCTCAAGATGGACCATAAAGCCTTTGGGATTTTGGGGCAGTGGCTCCTGAATCTGATGGTATGGTACCAGCGATAAATCTACGTCTACAGGACCTGTAGGTGTGCTAATTGGTAATGGCTGGGGTTGCGTAGCTAAATCTCCTACTTTTTTTGTTGTTTTAGTTTGTTTTGGACATCTGCCCTTCAGATGGGTACCCCCTCGCTTCCTTTTACCATGAGGACCTAGGCCTGACGCTTGATTCTTTACGTGTGGGCTTGGCCGTGAATTGGGTCTATTCTTTAGTCCAGTCCTCGTTTGTATCTGTGGGATGGAATCATTTGATATATCGGTTACAGAGGATTCATTGAGCCCAGCAATACATCCGACCTCCGTGACGGGCCGCTCCATCGATGCTTGAGGATTAGAGTGATGTTGAACGGTAGCCCCCACCATTCCCCCATGATTGTGTGTTTGGTATGTTATATGTTCCGGTGTTACTGCTAGCGATATAGGGCCCAAGGATGAGCGCCTGTTAAAAGAAGGTTCTAACGACAAGCGTCGTTCCGTAAGAGCAATTTCATGCTCCAACACTGTTGCTGTCCTTGTTATAAACATGTCTAAGGTACCCGTAACTGTCCCGCCTATGACACCAGAAGTGCACTTCCTCCCTTTCCCTAATCTTAGTGCCATTTGTTCTGGCCAGCAATTTTCCCCGGCCACGGCAGGAAACAAATGAAAGTGTTGCCACAGTTACAATGTTGGAAGAATACAACAAAAGTCTTACTTAGTAGGTAATGTTAGGGGGGGCCCAGCCCAGCCTCCGACAGTCTCCGACGGGCGCGGACGGGCCCGGGCTTGGCCCGGGCACGCCCTGGCGCATCCCGCGCTGCGGGAGGGCCAGGCCTGTTTTGAGGGCCTCCGGCGCCCTCCTATCGTGTCACTGGCTCTGCGCCCTGCAGAGCCTTGTGGGGGATGGAGTATTTTCCTCCGGTGTTCTCCTCTCCTCGGCAGACGTCAGGTATCGCCCCCTCAAGCTTTCCTGGGCAATTATAGATGGCCGTTCCCCTCACGGCTTAAGCGACGAGCAAATACGGGCACAGCAGGGCCAGGTTAGTGAAACGTCCCGCGCTGCGGGAGGGCCGGGCCTGTTTTGAGGGCCTCCGGCGCCCTCCTACCGCGTCACTGGCTCTGCGCCCTGCAGAGCCTTGCGGGGGATGGATTCTTTTCCTCCGGTGTTCTCCTCTCCTCGGCGGACGTCAGGTATCACCCCCTGAAGCTTTCCCGGGTAATTATAGATGGCCGTTCCCCTCACGGCTTAAGCGACGAGCAAATACGGGCACAGCAGGGCCAGGTTAGTGAAAATTTAAAGAATTCAAAGTGAATATGGAGTAATGAGGGTCAAGCCTCGGTATCTAATAAATACTAGTGTCAGATTGAATCTGATACCCAGACATAAAAAGACTGGCAGCCAGTATGTGCCTAAGTACCATTCATGTCTGATTGCTGATTTGACTGCTGGATTTAAGCTGGCCCTACCAAGTACTATACAGAACACTGAGGACGAGGAATTGGTCGTCCACTGCTTTCTATGTCCAAAGCAGAGTGGTGTCTCCTGAATACTTGGGCGCTGTTTGCAACCGTTCCTACCCTCCCGCATCCCTGCAACCATGGGAGCCATGTATGCATGGTAGGATCAGTGACTATGACGCCCCAAGCGGCTACGCCTGTCACCCAAGGTTGGACGATGGGTCTTCGACATGGCGGCTGTGATTCGCTGTTCTGACGGCCCACAAATCACTCACTGCCCAGTCTCTGTTGTTCCTCAAGACACCACTACAACTTTGGAGGTGCATTTATACAGAGACAATGAACCTTATCAAGACAATCCTGCAATGTGATCATAAACACATGTTGGGACTGCATCCAATTCATGCAGAAAGTGTAGAAAGGACTTGGTCATGTAAAAGCAGGTGTAGGGAGCAACAAACACATAAAAGGTGAGGGGAGGAATGTTTGCAATCAGTCTAATCACTAGCGATCGCTCAGTGTAGCATTACTAGCCATCCTTCTCTTGCCCATCATGCAACCACAGTTTGGACCGAACTTACTATAGGAACAACATGTTTCTCACACTTGCTGATATTACCCAAGACAATGACTGCACCGCTGCTGTGACAGCATTAAATCTGCTATTTAGCACCCAAGCAAACCCAGATTATGAGCATTTTATCTTAAGGTTAGTGCCAAGTGGGTCAATTAGTGCTTTCTATGCTCATCTCTGTGGACTAGAAAGCACGTGTAAGTACTGCTTGAAGAATTTAAAGACATCTTCAATGGTATTTGGTGCCAGAAAGGTAAATCGTCGACTCCTCAATCCAGCCCGTCGCTCTTCAGCACAGAGAGATTCCCTTACATGTGCAAACTCAAGTGGAACAAGAGTTTGAGAAATTAGAAGCTGCTGGAATAGTTGAAAAGGTAGAAGGACTTACTTCATGAGTGTCACCAACTGTTGTGGTAAAAAAAAAAACAATCAAATATCGATTGTTCAAAGTGGTTTTCTAAAATAAATTTGAAGTACCAGCTTCACCAACACAAACAAATCACATTATATTACAAATTGTTATAACTATGTAGGGCCCTTTCGCTACCAAAGGTTGAACTTCTGCATTTCTAGTGCCAATGAAATATTGCAGAACTGTATTTGAGATACCTTGTCTGGCCTTCAAGAAATACTCAGTGCCATGAAAGACATCCTAGCATATACAAACTCAATAGAACAGCACCATTAATTGCTGATACTCACCAGAATTAGAGACAGAAACGTGGTTCCTTCAAAACAGCATTGAATTTTTTGGGTATCGATTCTCAGAAGAGGAAGCTTCCTCTCATCTGAAAAAGGTTCATGGTGTCCAGGTAGCATGCCACACAACCAATGTGTCAGAGGTAAGAAGCTTCCTAAGCATAATGTGGGAGATTCATGAATAACCTCAAACTCCTTAGAGACTTACTTAAATCCCAGGCGCTGTGTCTGTGTCAGGAGAAGGTGTTTGAGACTCAAAAGGAGCTCTGTCAGCAGTCACGACTATGAAATGCTATGACCCAGATAAGAAAACTGAAATTTACAGTAGACGCTAGCCGCATCTGGCTTGCGGCTGTATTATTGCAAAGCAAGCACCACAGCATGTAGGCGTCTGTGGCATATATAAGTGGTGCTGTGGAGGTGCCAACACTTTTATTTGTTTCTGTATGGTAACACCTGCCATATGAGCAGTAGTTAGAAGTCCCTAATTCTTCGTTTCAGGGATCAAAAGCCAAACCCCATCCAAGGATTTACCTGATCAGGTTGGTCTGGGGGGGGGGCGGGGCGGGGGCAGTGGAAGGGGGGGTAGACCCTGATTTAGCTGGGACGCATTGACATTACCTTATGAGAGGGGTGGCTTTGGAGTTCCCAACTTACAGGTTTATTTCTTGGTAGATCAGTGTAGCTTTGCTCATTCCTGGTATCATCTGGATGCCCGTGTTCCATATTCCACACCGGAGGCAGACATGGTGTTCCCGGTGCCGTTACACACTGTCTTACCACAGGGTTTTCCCACAAGATCCTCAAGCCATTCAGACGGTCTCCACCACTTGCTGGGTCTGGCGAAAGTTGGTGTGAATGACGGGTGGGGGTGCTCTGTATTCACCATAGATTACACTTCTTAACAACCTTTGGCTCCCCATCACAGAGGAGAAACTGGTACAGCGCACATTCACTGCATATTCTATGACTAAGATTGGGGATTTGTTTTCAGGGGGACATGTTTTTTCTAGTACTCAGGGTGGGAAATTTAGTGACGCATCATTAATGGATCAATTTGTCGTCAGTAGGGTCCGAAGGCCACTTAGAGCTAAGATCACGTGCTTTCCACTGGAGCCCGAGCCCTTTCCCCCCGCTCCTAATCTCCAGCTCTGGTTGGGACCACCTGATAACGAAGTTATATAAAGCATGTATGGCCTTAGTCCCCAGCAGGGATTCAAAGATCCAGGAGGCATGGGAACGAGATCTTAGGCACCCCATCAAGGACTCACATTGGTCCTATTGTTGCGCACAAACCAAAGAGGTCTCTTTAAATAACAGACACAAGCTGATACATTTTATATATTTATGGAGGGTTTACATGATGCCAGCCAGAATTCACGCTACAGACCCAGATCGGCCACACTCTTGTCTTAAATTTGGCGGTCCACAGGCCGGCTTTGCCCACCTGACTTGGAACTGCGTTAACATTGGTAACTTTTGAAAATCCATTTTCGGGGTTATAGCAAATGACACATCTTGAGTTGGACCCCACGCCTGAAGTAGCCTTGCTGGGATATGTAGGAGGGCTCTCAAAGAAGCTATGTACAGTTATTGCCATTGCTCTCATGCTTGCCAAGAGGGAAACAACTCTTAAATGGGATAGCCGGGTCACTTCTAGGGTGAAAGACTGGCTCCAGAGTCTCACATATTGCAATATTGGGGAGAGGAGTTGGCCTAACGGCTAGGGCCGTCAACCTCCAATCTGGGAAACTGGGTTTGAGTCTTGGCAATGACGCTGAACATCCTGTGATTCTGGGCAAATCACCTAATCACTTAACCTCCCCATGCCTAACAAAAATGAATGTGTGTCCTCAGGCAACATAACTGGTGCTATTTAAAGCGCTTTGATACCCGATGCGGGTCAAGTTTGAGCTATTTAAAACTCTGCAAAAAAATATATATATTAACAGCGAACTCTATGCCACGACATAAGCCCTGGCCTCTTCCCCAAAGGATATTTGGGAACCACTCGAAAATTATTTATTGGAATCCAGTTCCGCCCCCACTTATCAACAGTTTCCTGGTATTGTCCCTACGGGTGTGTGATAAGTTCCTTGACATACGTATTCGCAATACTTCATAGCGCATTCTACTTTATGGTAGATTAAGGTGGGATGTTTGGCGCTGATTCACGGACTCGTGTGTGTCAAATATTACAGGATTAAAGTACAGCATACACCACCCTGTTGATATTGAATAATGATTTCTTGTCCACATTCATTGTATTACCCGTGGATTGAATCACAAAGGATTTCAGCTTGCTTATGGGAACGTTCCTGTCTGCTGAGAATACACTTGTAATGTTGCAAATTAAAATGAAAAGTGAAAATAAAGTTAAAAAAAACCATCCAAGGACTGTGAACTGGGTGATCCATCTGCAAGAGTACTTGTATGAGATGTTATATGGACCTGTTACCACTAAAAGCAAACGTAGTGCTATAGGGGCTTAATACTAGGGCCTCTGTATTCCTGGTTCAGGACAGTACTCTATTACTGCTGGATCGGAAGAAGTCCCTAGTAAATTATCCAAAATGGACCGTTAAAATATTCAGGATGACCGCATACATCCCTCTGGGTGTTGTGCTTCATCATCGGTCTTCCTGTGCTCGCCAATTAATCCTCTAATGGCGTGAGGGCCCTCAGTTGTGTTGAGGGCACTTGCAGGAATGTGGATTGAAGGATCCCGACAAGGTTCAGATAATTCTGTCTTCTTCACCACTGCTATGATGCCTTTTAGAATGGCCTCCCCTACAACCCATAACTTCTCTTGAATAGACTTGTTCTTGGCGCACATCACAATTTGGTCACTCACTAGTTCATCATGTAGAGTCCAGAATCGACACGCATTTGCCAATCTTTGTAATGCTGAAACGTTGTTTTCAATGCTCTCGTGCTTGTAACTGCTATATACACAGTGGAAGTGAAGTGATCGTCAAGATTCATAATTGCACATTTGAATCCATCCGAATCTCCCCCACTTCTTTCAGGTTTCTGCAGTTAATTGTATATAGCAAGCCCTTCAGGCTCTACGCAATACATAAGAATCCCTTTTTTGCTACATTTGTTTTTAAATGTCCCAGACTGGGGTCTTTTTGGGGGCGATCTTTTCGGCTCTAAATAGGGCATTCAAAAAGAGGATATTGCCGGAGGCCGAGGTAGCCTTGTTTGGAATATGTAAAGCTAGAACACATTTCAGGAAAGCTGAAGAAATGTTTCTTTCTATTGCTTCTTTGGTAGCCCGCTCCTTGATTCTCCATAAATGGAGTACTAGGGAAGTTCCCACTATTAATAAATGGTTCAATAAAATGAAAAGGACGCAGGCTTTTGAAGAAGCCTATGCGAGCCAGGTGGGAGCTTTCAAGAAGAATTGGAAGTTTTTAAGTAATTTGGAAAACCCCGTATTTAGAGTCTAGGTGCTGATCTATCATTTTTAAAATGATTGGAGGAATAAGAAATATCTTCTTCTAGCACTTTAGCTTAGTAATTTGCACTTTTGCACTTGCACTTTTACACTATGGTATTTTATAATTTTTTACTATTCAGCTATAGATATCTATAATAGCTTTGTTTAAAATGGTATCTCTGCTACTATTTTGCCATTTGTTTCAGTTTAGAAATTTGAAGGTGTTGTTTTTTTAAACTCATGGTCGATTTGTACTAATGTTTGTTCATATGGTATTTGATTGTTCTCAATGCTCTGCTCACTAAAAATCTTTATAAAAAAATCCCCCTTTTTCTTTCTGCTGTAAACGAATGACTACTGTATTCCATATTGGCAATATAGTTCAGAAAGTATGGCTTCCATTCATTTCATTATGGAGCCAGTTCCCCAGGAGTTGGCAAAAACTCCTTAGGTGAACTCAGTTCTTCCGGATGACCACTACCATTACTTCCATTGCCAGCCACAACCAAAGCTTCACTGGAGGACATGTTCCCAGCGGTGCACAGACATAATATCGACTCCAAAATATCGTTTGGACAGAATATCGAGTTTTAAATATCGTTTGGAGAAAATATCGACAGGACAGAATATCGACAGCCAAAATATCGTTTTTAAGGTAAGTGAAGTAATATCGACTGTAAATAATATAGAAAGTGAAAATATCCAAGTATATAATCTAGATAGTAAAAAATATCGTTTTTTAAATAATATGTAATTATTTATAGTGTTTTTATGTTATAATATGTGTGAAAAGTGTCATTTTATGTTATAATTATTTTTAATTAATGATTTTTTTTAAATTATTGTGTAATTTTATTCTGTAGCGGGTTGTGGGTTTATAGGGGAATAGGGTGGGAAGTAATTTAATTATAATTAATTAAATATGTAAATTTATTAATTGGTAGTAATAATTAATTAATTGGTAATTAAATAATATATGTTAATTATTTAAAATTTAATTGGTAATTCATTTAATTTAATTTATTAATTGCTAATTATGTAAATTAAAATAATGTATTTCCTGTAGCGGGTTGTGGGTTTATAGGGGAATAGGGTGGGAAGTAATTTAATTATTATTTATTAAATATGTAAATGTATTAATTGGTAGTAATATTTAATTAATTGGTAATTAAATAATATTTGTTAATTAATTAAAATGTAATTGGTAATTAATTTAATTTAATTGATTAATTGCTAATTATGTTAAATTAAAGGGGTATTTTTAGGGTTCAGGGTCAGTTTTTAGTTTTTGGGTAAAGGGGTATTTTTAGGGTTCAGGGTCAGTTTTTAGTTTTTGGGTAAAGGTATTTTTAGGGTTCAGGGTCAGTTTTGAGTTTTTGGGTAAAGGGGTATTTTTAGGGTTCAGGGTCAGTTTTTAGTTTTTGGGTAAAGGGGTATTTTTAGGGTTCAGGGTCAGTTTTTAGTTTTTGGGTAAAGGGGTATTTTTAGGGTTCAGGGTCAGTTTTTAGTTTTTGGGTAAAGGGGTATTTTTAGGGTTCAGGGTCAGTTTTGGGTTTTTGGGTAAAGGGTTTTTTTAGGGTTCAGGGTCAGTTTTGGGTTTTTGGGGTACAGGGGTACAGTGTAAAAATAAAGTAAAATTAAATTTACATTAATTTAATTTAATGAAATTAAATTAAATTATATTGAAATAATTTTAAATAAAAAAATTTATTATATACTTACCAATACTTACGTTGTAATGGTAGTGCGTTGTAAAAGTTGCGTTGTAACGTCATATATCCACTGTTCCACTCTTTGCAGTGGGAATAGTAATTTTTACTCTTTTGTATTTGTACGTTAATAATATTGGCTATTATTTAATTAAATTTTGTTACTATATATATATATATATGTTTTAAGAAATATGATTAAAAAAATATTATTTTTTTACTTTCATGAATTATTTAATTATTAAAAGTTATTTTAAGTATTGTTAATTATATTTTAGTAATTAATTTTTTATATTAATGTAATTAAACATTGTTTTTATTAAAGTCGATATTTTTTACAACTATATTTTTGTAAACGATATTTTGTACTCGATATTTTTGTACTTACCTGTTTGTACATACAAACTCGATATTTTGGTTGTAGATATTTTTTCCACGATATTTTGGGTAGTCGATATTTTGGTAGTCGATATTATTTCAGTGATCCATTCCCAGCACACAAAAACAAAAACAACATGCAAAAACGTTACCTGGATTTAGCTGATCGCATCAAGTTACATACATCCCTGTTGATACAGCAAAACTCATAAGAATAATCGTTGCTGAGTGCCTGACGAAATTGTACCATGATCCTTTACTTTTTGCCTCAGTGCCTCCGATCTGCAGAGAAAACCACTCCGATAAAACAAATATGGCTGCCGCAGATAGACGTGACCTCATTGCCCAAAATAATCAGACCACAAACATTATCACTGTAGCAAAAAAGGCCACTTTATTTAGATCAGGTAACTCACTGAACTAGAAATACTCTTTATTTCATTATGTATACACAATTTGGTAAAATGGTCCAAAACCATTCGCTTCTTACTTAAACTGTTTAACTTCCTCACCAAAACCATCAATGTATATATAATAACAACCTTGTTTTTATAACATTACTTTCAGCTTGTATCCAAAAGGATGGGTAAGCCTGCTCCAGACTTACCCACCCCCAAAATCGCCTCTCAAAACTGTCTCACAGAGTAACCTGTCTAATCGTGGCATGAACATTTTTTCTTTCTTTTTTATATATATATATATTACCTACTGGCGGTCGCCAGTAGGTATATATAGTTAGGATTTTTTCCCTATGGGATTTTTGAAAATTCTATGTCTAATAACTTTGGCGTTTGTGGACGGAATTGGCTGAAATTTTCTGGAAAATGGAACATTTTGTTTCTGAGCAGCCCTTGGAAATTTGGGGGGGGTTCGTCAAGGGGGGGCCGAGAAAAAAGGGGAGTCCCAAAACGTGTTTTTAACCTTGAGTTTTCCATAGGGCGGTTGGCCTCACTTTTAGCCCGAACGGCTGAATGGATTTGCATGAAACTTGGCAAAATTGTAGGGACTGGTAGCCCGATGTGCCTTTTCTAGGTCTCAATATATGTGCTCCAGTGGATTTTGAGAAATTAACGTTTAAAAAAAGATATATATCTGTAAGCGCGCTCTGGGCAGCGCTCCGGTCCGCGGACCTTAAGCGTACCGGAACTTCGCGTAGCTAAGCTGATTGGCTCTCCGGTGTCTGTCAACATTCTAAACAGTCCGGAGCGGCCGCCATCTTGTCTCTCGGTAGGATTGAGAGACAAGAGGAGGCCAAAACAAAGAGGGAAATAACCATAAGGGGGCATACTAGATCCTCCCTGACCCCCTAGGTTTAATGTGGAGGTTTTAAAAGGGCCCCGCGGGGCAAAAAAAAACAAAACATTTTTTTTGTTTTTTTTGCGTGGGGAGCGCCCGGTCCGCGAACCGGGAAGCGTTCTGGGCAGCGTACTGCAATGAAAAATGAATGATAGACTTTTCAAATGCTGTATGTTAATTGATTGTTGGTTTTGTTGATTATTTTTTATTTTCTTTATTTTTTAAGCATTTTTTTTTATTGTGATTGTGTTTCATAATTTATTAAACTTTCTAACATTTCATTGTCAGAAATTTCATAATTATCATTGAATATACATTGTAGTCTCTGAGGGTGTAAAATGTCCTCATTTTCAAGGAGGTTATCTACTGCTTGTACACATTGCAGTAGTTCTTTGTCTAAAGTTTCATCGAAAAATTCAATATCATTTTCATCATTGATTTCTTGGCTGCTCTCTTGCAGGACAATTTGAAATTCAACTTTCTGTTCGCCTTCCATTTTGCCTGAAATTTAGATTAAAAAAATATATATTAGTAGAGATAGGGCACTGTTGGGATTAATTTTGGGCAGTGTATAGTATCAGAGTGGAAGTAGGAATATAAAAAAGTGTATGTGATTTAACGTAAGTAAATTCATAATTATACAAGAGAAGCCTAACTCCATCCATAACTATAACAGAGAAGTCTATCTAAATCTATAACTACTACAGAGGGATAGTATATAACTATCAGAAAAAGTTTACCATATTAACTTATAGTGCACAATATACTTCAGTTTTAAAAATAAAAACTTACCTTTAGATAGAAGTTGAAGGAATTAGTGAAAATCCTATTGAAATGTACACCAAGAAGTAGTAGTCAAAATGGCTGTGTTTTCTTCTCTTCCTTTATATATATTCAGGTATATAACCAATCAAATGTCAGGTAAAAAAAGTAGAAAATGAAAGTAACATTTTAATTGGTTGTCAATTCCAACACTTCAGATGTGTTTTGTGAAGTAATTTACCTCACGGTATTTAGAGATGTCTACAGGCTAAATGGCTAAATGGAATTCCAATCAAATTTGTGAAAATGGTAGGGATTGGTATGTAGTATGAGCTAGTCTATATTTGGTGAAATTGTCTCCAGTGGCTTTTCTGTGAACTACTTTCCCACCTTTTTTGATGGTGCGCTTCCCAGGGAGCGACCCGGTACGCGAACCGTTGAGCGCCCCGGTTCGCGAACCTTAAGCGTAACGGGAGTCCACCATTTTGTGTTTCGGTCGAATTAAGATACAAGATGGAGGGCAAATAATGTTCAGAATGGGTAGAAGGGGGCACGGTAGACTTATCTTGACCCCCTAGGTTTTGTGAGGGTGGCTGAGGAGGCCCATATGTGCGAAAAAAAAACATTTTTTTTTAAAATTTCGCGAGGTTAGCTCCCGGTTCGCGTACCGGGTAGCGCCCCAGGGAGCGTACTTTGTTGAAAATTAGTGAAAAATGTTAGAGTAAAATAATAATTGTGAGTGATCAGATGTAGGGTAGCTCTGAGAAGAGCTTTTGGGTTTATGGTACATTTAGGTACTTATAAGTAGGTACCAATGCACATTCTTAAATTCAGAGTGAAAATTCTGTTGCCCTCATCTGAGAAGTGAACTCCATCTCCTCTGTAGATATCTTGCATGTAGTAACGCAAGTTATTGTTGTACAGGGAGCCCATTCCATGGTCTCTCATGTAAGCTGAAACAGATTTGTTTACATGCTTCCTCGACTTCTCAATAATTTGTGGACAAAATTGGTTTGACCACCTCCATTTCTGTCTTTGGCATATATTTGAATATACCAAGGCAGTCTGAGGAAAAAGTGCCATTAATTGCTCAAAGGTGTCCTTTAAAAGCATTTCCAGACCTACACCAGTCAAAGTGCCCAAGTCATTACCTCCACAGTGCACAATTAACAGGTCAGGTTTGGGCAAATGCATAAAGGTTTTCACCAATGGTATCAATTGGTGACATTTTAATCCTCTGTGGCCAAACCACTTAATTTCCACATCTTGTAAATTGAGGTTAGGTAAATTCCTGTTTTCAGTGTACCTTTGAGCCCAGTGAATATAACTATGTCCAACAATCCAGACAGAAAACATGGTGAGAGAAGGTTCTCCTGCAGTCAGATGAAGTGTGGCAATGAAATGGCAGTTGAAAAAATGAGAGTTTAAAATGAAAAAAACTGTGGAGTTTCTGTGTTCATGAAGCAGTAACAGTGATTGGTGGATTTTGATTGCTGAAAACAGAAAGTTAGGGTGCACGGATGAGTTATTTGAAAGATGTATTTTGAATGGTCAATAAAAAATCATTAAATGAAAGAATGCACTGGATATGCAGGTGCACTGAGAGTTCAGAGTTCAATTGCAACATTGTTGTGTGAACTTGCAAACACCAGAAGTCTTCCAAGAGGTGGTTGCCATGCAGAAAAGGCAGAAAGGGCAGAGGGGGGAAGGGTTTTCATTTGAAAAAAAGTGAGGGAAGAGTTTTGATTGGGTGACATGAGAGATATGTGTGAAGAATTACAGCATTTCTGTGCTTTTGATAGCTGCAGACTCTGGAGTGCATACCTTTTGCTCTGCTGAAGACAAATTGGTGTGTTTCTGAGACTGTTTTCAAACTCAAAGTATTTGCTAAGGTGAGAAAATATTTCTTTAATTTAGATAGAGAATAGTGTGCTTTAAGGAGAAAATTATGAATTATGTGGCGCAAATTGCTTGTAAATATGCTCCCACCTGTGCAAGGAAAATTTAGATTTTTAATGTTTGTGTTACATAGCCATGTTAAAAGTGATACAAACATGCTGCAAAGGCAATTAAAAAACGCTTTTATGTGTCTTAAGGACATTTTAAGTAATTTTCCCATGTGCAGTGTTTTGAAATTATGATTTGAAAATCGTTTTTGGGGAAAAGGAATTGTTTTTAAATTTATGACAAGGACATAATGGTGTATGCTTCTTTATAAGGCAATTGACTGTCCCTGATGTTATTTTTCCCATTTTAATGTAAGACCTTTCTCTGTGGCGCAAATTGCTTGTAAATATGCTCCCACCTGTGCATGGCAAATTTAGATTTTAAATGTTTGTGTTACATAGCCATGTTAAAAGTGACCCAACCATGCTGGAAAGGCAATAAAAAAACACTTTCATGTGTCTTAAGGAGATTTTAAGTAATTTCCCTGTGGGCAGTGTTTTCAAATTATGAATTGAAAATCGTTTTTGAGGTAAAGGAATGTTGTTAAAATTTATGTGCGCCATATGCCCCCAAATTTCTTTTTCAGGGGTGCAGCAGGGTGCTATTGAGACACCCCTACACCTTTGGAAAAATTCCTAATTTGCGATGAGCTAATTGCTAATTGCAAATTGCACCTTCTTTCATATGGGCATCCTGGCGCATGGAAATGAACGGGTAATTTGCAATTAGCAATTTGCTCATCGCAAATTTGGAATGGTAAAGAATCGCTATTTATTCCTTAAAATTCGCTATTTTGGAAATGCAAAATAGTTATATGATACATATGGCGGTTGATGTCTAACAAGATAAGAAGCTTAGGGATAGATTTATGATGACTGGCGCAATGAAGTGGACATCACTTACTTCATTGGTAGAGCTTTACATGTATTATGTCCTCTGTATTCTTCATCAAGCGTAACTTTAATCTGCAATCCTGAGTAGGCCTCACCTTAAACAAACCTCTGGATAGGCCACATCTTATCGTCATCCTGAATTAATCATTTAAAATGCTAGGGACAGATTTATGATAGGTGTATGCCTCTTTTGCGCCACTTACAAAACACTGTCCATGGGGAAATGACTTAAAATGTCCTTAAGACACATGAATGTGTTTTTTTAAAGCGTTTGCAATTTTTTTGGGTCACTTTTAACATGGCTATGTGACTCAAACAGTCAAAATCTAAATTCACCATGCACAGGTGGGAGCATATTTACAAGGAATGTGCTCCATGGGGAAAGGTCTTATAATGTAATAGGGGAAAAATGACATCAGAGACACTGAAATGCCTTATAGAGAAGCATACACCATTATGTCCTTGTCATAAATTTGCAAACCATTACTTTTCCCCAAAAACGATTTTCAAATCATAATTTGAAAACACTGCACATGTGGAAATGACTTAAAATGTCCTTAATTCAAAATTTGCTATTCCTTATTTTGCGATTGCACTGAAGGATTTTCAAATTTTGCGATTCCTTAAATGCAATGTATCAAACAAAAAATATGTAAAAAATGACATTAAGGATTTGGAAACTACCACCAACTTCTAGTTTGTGGTAATTTGCGAATTCTTTTCAAAAAGCATTTTTTTCCAAAAAACAAAAGGTGCCATATGACGCCCATACATGCCCTTAGGGCATGTATGTGCGTCATATGCCCCCAAATTTCTTTTTCAGGGGTGCAGCAGGGTGTTCTTGAGATACCCCTGCACCCTTGAAAAAATTCCTATTTTGTGATGAGCTAATTGCTAATCGCAAATTGCACCTTCATTCCTATGAGCCTCCTAGCCCATGGAAATGAATGGGTAATTTGCAATTAGCAAATTGCTCATTGCAAATTAGGAATGGTAAAGAATTGCTATTTATTCCTTAAAATTCGCTATTTAGGAAATGCAAAATAGTTTGATGGTACATATGGTGGTTCATCTGTAACAAGATAAGAAGCTTAGGGATACATTTATGATGACTGGCGAAATAAAGTGCAAATCACTTACTTCATTGGTAGGCCTTTACATGTATTATCTCTTCTGTATTCTTCATCAAGCGTAACTTTAATCTGCAATCCTGAGTAGGCCTCACCTTAAACAAACCTCTGGATAGGCCACACCTTATCGTCATCCTGGATTAATCATTTAAAATGCTAGGGACAGATTTATGATAGGTGTATGCCTCTTTTGCGCCACTGTGCGTCACTTTTATGATGCAGCGGCGGTGCAAAAGATTTGCTATGAGGCGACAAAATTACAAATTGATGCTTTTAGGCAGATATGTCATGGTGTAAAAAAAACGTACCACATGAAACCGATGCAGCAGTGATGCAAAAGATGCACCATGTTGCAAGACAGGCCTCACTTGGGGCCATATGTATCAAGCTAATTAGCATTCGCAAAGATCAAAATTCTGCGAATTTCGGCCTTTGCGAATGCTAATTAGACAAATGGTATGTATCAAACAAGTTTGATGCAAAATAAGGAATAGCAAAATTTGCTATTCCTTATTTTGCGATTGCACTGAAGGATTTGCAAATTTTGCGATTACTTAAATGCAATGTATCAAACAAAAAATATGTAAAAAAATGACATTAAGGATTTGGAAACTACCACCAACTTCTAGTTGGTGGTAATTTGTGAATTCTTTTCAAAAAGCTTTTTTTCCAAAAAACAAAAGGTGCCATATGACGCCCATACATGCCCTTAGGGCATGTATGTGCGCCATATGCCCCCAAATTTCTTTTTCAGGGGGTGCAGCAGGGTGTTCTTGAGACACCCCTGCACCCTTGGAAAAATTCCTATTTTGTGATGAGCTAATTGCTAATCGCAAATTGCACCTTCATTCCTATGAGCCTCCTAGCCCATGGAAATGAATGGGTAATTTGCAATTAGCAAATTGCTCATTGCAAATTAGGAATGGTAAAGAATTGCTATTTATTCCTTAAAATTCGCTATTTAGGAAATGCAAAATAGTTTGATGGTACATATGGTGGTTCATCTGTAACAAGATAAGAAGCTTAGGGATACATTTATGATGACTGACGAAATAAAGTGCAAATCACTTACTTCATTGGTAGGCCTTTACATGTATTATCTCTTCTGTATTCTTCATCAAGCGTAACTTTAATCTGCAATCCTGAGTAGGCCTCACCTTAAACAAACCTCTGGATAGGCCACACCTTATCGTCATCCTGGATTAATCATTTAAAATGCTAGGGACAGATTTATGATAGGTGTATGCCTCTTTTGCGCCACTGTGCGTCACTTTTATGATGCAGCGGCGGTGCAAAAGATTTGCTATGAGGCGACAAAATTACAAATTGATGCTTTTAGGCAGATATGTCATGGTGTAAAAAAAAACGTACCACATGAAACCGATGCAGCAGTGATGCAAAAGATGCACCATGTTGCAAGACAGGCCTCACTTGGGGCCATATGTATCAAGCTAATTAGCATTCGCAAAGATCAAAATTCTGCGAATTTCGGCCTTTGCGAATGCTAATTAGACAAATGGTATGTATCAAACAAGTTTGATGCAAAATAAGGAATAGCAAAATTTGCTATTCCTTATTTTGCGATTGCACTGAAGGATTTGCAAATTTTGCGATTACTTAAATGCAATGTATCAAACAAAAAATATGTAAAAAATGACATTAAGGATTTGGAAACTATTGTGGTAAATTGGTGGTAATTTGTGAATTCTTTTCAAAAAGCTTTTTTTCAAAAAAACAAAAGGTCCCATATGACGCCAACACATGCCCTTAGGGCATGTATGTGTGCCATATGCCCCCAAATTTCTTTTTCAGGGGTGCAGCAGGGTGTTCTTGAGACACCCCTGCACCCTTGGAAAAATTCCTAATTTGTGATGAGCAAATTGCTAATCGCAAATTAAACCTTCATTCCTATGAGGCTCCTAGCCCATGGAAATGAATGGGTAACTTGCAATTAGCAATTTGCTCATTGCAAATTAGGAATGGTAAAGAATTGCTATTTATTCCTTAAAATTCGCTATTTAGGAAATGCAAAATAGTTTGATGGTACATATGGCGGTTCATCTGTAACAAGATAAGAAGATTAGGGATAGATTTATGATGACTGGTGCATCACCAGGGATGTGTCAGTCATCCTGTGCCGCTGTTCCGCCACCCATGGTGTGCTGCATTTACAATGCGGGGCATCATGGGGCAAAAATGGCACAGATGCGTGATGTATCTGTGATGTAAAGGTAGTGATTGCTGGAGTTGTATCGCAAGTGCGATGCAGCTCAAGCAAGGCTCAGGGGTGCCCCATCTCCACAATGTTGCGTCAAGACCTATGCCTGCTTAAAGCAGGCGCAGGGTTTTGACGCAGTTTTCTCCTATCTGATTGTAAATACGGCACACCATGGGTGGCAGAGCAGCGGTGCACGTTAACTGGTGCATGCCTGGGGATGTGCCATTTAACATAAATCTGCCCCTTTACATTTAAGTATGTGCAGGACACACAGAGTCGGTGAGGCTTATCCAAGGTTAAGAAGAGATGAGTCCTGTTCACTGAAAAATTAGACATAGTCTTCACCTGATCAGCATTGCTGGACATGGCTAAATAATAGCTGCAAAATATTACTCTTGTTAAACAATTTTACTATTATAATCTCTGAGATTTGTCTCTTACTCTGCAACATCTCATTGTTGTTATCTTTCTTTAAAGATAAAGACAACATCAACATGAGTGACAATCTGCAATCAGTTGATTTTGACCTCATCATTGAACTTGTAATTGAAACATCAGTGGATGTTGATCCATTGGATGATTTAAATCCTGAGGATGAAGAAGAGCGTGATGAGGATGCAGATTTGTCCGAATTATATGACATAGGGTGGGAAGCTGACCTGCTTGAGCCTATGGAAATATAAACATTTATTTTTAAAATGTATAATTAATAAAAAGTAAAAATGTAAACCGTTTAATTTAAAAATAAAGACACCTTCAAAAACAGGTTATGTGTAGTGTCTTCAATAAAATATTAAAATATGCTCATAAAATTAGATCAGATTCACATATAAAATAGCACAGGTAACATAAATATAAATGTCATTTCTTTTCTGCTATTTCTGTATTGTAAATTTGCCAAGGACTAAAAAATCTTCTATTTAAAATGTCAAATAGTGTGTTAAGTTTTTGATCATTGTTATTGATTTACTGTTTGGTAATAATGGTTAATAACATTTTTTATTATATTTTACCACAGATTCAACTGCAGATCATTTCAAGATTTCACCATGCCAACAATAGAAAGACAGAGAAAGGCTGCAAAACGTCAAAGACAGCAGGTGAAACAAAATAAGCAGCAGTCCTCTAACAAAAAGATTTGTCAAGTCACGAAGAAAGCACCGGGTAAGAGCACAAAATATTTCATAAGAAATATGTGTAGTAAAAAAAATATTACTACAGAAAATGTTTCAGTCCATAAAAAGATAAGCAAATCAAATGGAAAGGAAAGGCCAATCAAAAATGTTACTGCTAGAGAGAGATAACTCTGTGCATGATAGTAGAAGGAAACAACAGTTTAGGGACATTCGTAAACGAATGTTCCGCAACAGGATAATTGGCAATTTGTTAAAAAATATTAAGAAAGGTCAACAGAAACTGGTTTTTTATAAGAGAAAAAAAAAAGTTGAGAAAGTTATTGATCAGGCATTTGAAATTAAACGTAAGTTATTTATTTTGATAATCAATAGAATTAGGAAGCTAAACAAGGCAATTTATGATTTCAAAAGAAATAGTAGATGGAAGAGAATAGTTAATCGTAGTAATTTTTGTGAAGTTTTTTCTGGAGAATGGATGCATAGTTCAAGCTGTGAGGCATTTTTTAATGAGGAGAGTTATTTCCAGGATAATGATTTGGTGCATGCAGTTGACACCAGTGGTCGTGCTTATGAAGTGAAAGATGGTTGTCCAGTTGAAAAAGAAAAACTTGTGACAACAGAGGCAGAAGAGGTGTTAGGTAATGAGGTTTTAGGAAGACGTGCTAAGGGTCCTGTGTACACCTGCAAGTGTAGTAGTATTTGCAGTGTGCGACAGGATTCCATCAATTTGCTTTGTGATTTTGTACGGTCATTTAATAAGAAAAGTTTGAAGCAGAAAATGAAGTTGTTGCAAGAATTAGATCCTTGCAGAGTGAGAGAAGTGACAGGTTTGCATGGTCATTCACTGGCTTGTCTTTCCAGGAGAGTATGCCAGAGTGTTTTTCATCATTTCAGGATGCTAGCAGTGCATCATAATAAAGTGAGGAAATTAGTTAGAATGTTGTATTATGCTAAGAGTCCAGCAATTATGCTTAAACAATTATGCGCTGCTCTTTTGCATGGTTCTGAAATAGATGTGAAGAACATATGTGAAGAAATTGAGTTTTGTTACTTTGGAAGTAAAGAGGAGAATGTTGAAATTGACCCAGAAGAAGAGGGTAATGTGGAAGATAGTGTACAGGTTTCCAGTACAGATAATTTCCAGAGGGAAATTGCGACGTTTCAGGTGAAATCAAGTGAGAGGCCTAATTTCACTTGTGTGTGTTGTCGACGCACTTATTATAAGAATCAGACTAAGTTAGTGGATTTATATGCAAAAAGTGAAAGGGAAAATAATAGTGAATGGAAGGATTTTGCAACATACTTGATGGTAGAAAATTGTTTTGATTTGGGATTTGATCAACGTGTGTGTACTTATTGTTGTTGCAAATTAAATCAAAACCAGATGCCTGCTAGAGCAGTTCATAATAATCTGGAATTGGTTGAGATTCCTTGAAGGATTTAAATACTTATGAATCTATTTTGATTCAAAGTATCCATCCCTTTCAGGCTATTGTAAGAATGGAGCCAAAGACAGGGAAATTGCCTCCATCAGATTTACAGAGAGGATTAAAGGGAAGAGTTGTTTATTTGCCTCTAGATTTGAAGAAAAACATTAACACAATTGGAGTAGAAAAAGTGGAAGAGGAACCTCTGGTTATCTTAGTTAATGGGGTTCCGACAAAGAATAAGAAAATATGGTAAGATTTAGTAGATGTTAGGAAAGTTAAAAAGGCAACATTGTATTTGAAAAAAAATAATAAATACTATAAGAATGTATATGTTGCAGAAGAGGAAGTAAGTGAGGAAGAGGATAGCGATTTGTGTGCTGGTCAAATTGAGAAAGTAGAACCCTCTACTAGTGAAGAAATATATGAACATTATAGTGTTCATCCTTTGCATTCCAAAGAAGTCATGGGGAATGCTATTGAGTTGTTTCAAATGAAACAAGCCAAAGGGAGTCCCATTAGTGTTTGGGAGGAAAGTTTGGAAGCTCGGTGTTTCCCACAGCTTTTTCCAACAGGTCAGGGAGGAAGATATGATGAGCGACCTCATCAAATTCCTGCTTCTGAATACCGGACTTTGCGATTGTATGCAGGAGATGCTAGGTTTCGACAATGCATTCCCTATTTGTTTCATCTCCTGTTTGAAAGCGATCTGTCTGGACTGTCATATGCAGTGAACCACATCTTGAAAAGTGGTATACACATGCAAAACATCTCGGCAAGTGACTTTATGGATAAAGTCAATGTCCAAGACAGTATTTTGGATTCTCACCTGATTAATCTCATGGCGTGTCAGCGTGGTACTAATGAGTACTGGTACCGTCGTCATGGTGATTTAAAATGTATGCTGAGGAACTTAGGTACTCCCACATGGTTCCTCACTCTGAGCTGTGCCGAGTATGGCTGGGAAGACTTACTTGAATTTCTACGAGAGGCAAATGCTAACGTAGATAACATCGAATTCAAGACACCCGGAGAACTGTGCTCTTTGGATCCAGTCAATGTATGTAGGTACTTCAATCATAGATTTGAAGCTATGATGTCTTTCATCATGAATAAGAAGAATCCACCTCTTGGAGAGGTGTTGGATTTCTTCTGGAGAAAGGAGTACCAAGCAAGAGGTGCTCCTCATATACATATGTTGCTGTGGATCAAGGATGCACCTAAATTTGGAACGGATCCAGAAGACTCAGTGATGAGTTTCATCCAACAGTATTCTACGTGTGCTGTTCCAAACGCAAAGGAGAAGAAAAGCCTAAGAGAAAAAGTTCTGCGTTTCCAAAGCCATCGATGTGGAAAGTACTGCCGTCGTAAATTCCGAAACAAGGACAAGTTCTACACCAAATGTCGTTTTGGCTTTCCACGACCGGTGATTTCTAAAGGAAGAGTAAACAGTTTGATGTCTTCGCTGCGACATAATGTCATGAAGAAATCACCTAAAAACACATACAATTTGAAGAGGAACGAAGAGTCCAAGTACATCAACGACTACAACCCGGTGATTTTGTCCATGTGGAATGCTAACATGGATATACAGTTTGTGGCTGATAACTGTATGGCTGTGGCTCGGTATGTGACGTCTTACATCACCAAAAAAGAGAAGACAGAATTGAAGGATATGTGGGAGGACATTTCCCATGAAAAGAGCCTCAGCAAGAAGTTGTACAGTTTCAGTCTGAAGATGTTGTCGCATCGAGAAATTGGAGCTTACGAATGCTCTGACCGGTTGTCTTCAGCAAGTCTCTATGCCAAGTCCAGGAGTATCGTTTGGGCGAGTCTTGGTCTTGCTGCAACGCGTAATCGAGTTCTGAAACCTGTGCGGGAAATTGAGTATTTGGCGGAAAAGGAGCCAAACAGTACCGACATTTTGAAGACCAACATGTTGGATACATATTATCCAAATAGAAGCAGTCACCTCGACAATGTTTGTCTGTATGAGGTTCTTCAAAATTACATATTCAAGAGGAACATCAAAGAAGATACTGAGAAAGGAGTGTATGCTGTAATAGGAAGTGAGGGATGTCTGGTCAAGCAAAGAAAATGCCACTTGGTAAACCATCGAAAATTGAGTGGCGAATCTCCTGAAAGAAAGGAGTTTTTCTATTTAGCACTTTTGCAACTTTTCAAGCCTTGGCGTGCAGAAGAGGAACTGCTTGGAGATTTCCTCTGTTACGAAGACTCTTTCAATGCCGCCAAGGAGACCATAGAATGTCCTGCTTTTCCCAAATATGTAGAAATGTTGAATGCGGAAATTGAGCAGGAAGCAACGATTGCAGCCGAGATTGCCAGAGACAGTTCTCAGGACAGTCAGAGTTCTGCTTCATTGAGTCAGGATCCACTAGGAGGACCTGTTATCGAAAATGAAGCTGCCACTGCCATGAATGAAGTGGAAAGAGCCATGGCACATGCTCAGGAGGATGCGGTTAACTTAGAAGAGTTGGAAAGACAACTCAACGTTGAGCAGAGGAAAATATATGACGAAGTTACCATGCAAATTGATCATGGATTAAGTCATGACAAGAAAGAGTGCTCATGTACGTCGTTGAAGCCTGTCCGACTGTACGTGAGTGGAGAAGCGGGAACTGGAAAAAGTTTCCTCATTAAAGCAATTTCATGCTATTTGCAGGAAAGGACAGAGTCATCGCTGTCTTGTGTTGTCACCGCTCCAACTGGACTGGCAGCACATAACATTAAAGGGATTACTTTACATCGTTTACTGATGCTGCCAGTGGAGCATGACAACAAATTACAATATCACAAGCTATCTGGAGATGCTTGTTTTGAAGTTTCAAGAATCTTGAGGAAAATGAAACTTCTTATCATTGACGAAGTAAGCATGGTTTCCAATGTCATGCTTGCCTTTGTGCATTTGAGGATGCAAGAAGTTCTCAAAACAGAGTATGATGTGTTATTTGGTGGCAAACACATCATTGTTTTCGGAGATCTTCTGCAGCTGACACCAGTGAAAGGGCAACCTGTGTTCAAAATGCTCACGCATGAAGATACCAGGAAGTGCCTAGGCAGCATTGGCAACGTCAATATATGGTTAAACTTCAATTATGCTGAACTGCATGAAAATATGCGTCAGGCGAAGGATGAAGTTTACAAGACTATTCTACAAGATGTTAGAATTGGAAAAGTGACCGAGCATGGGAAAGAAGCTTTACATGCACGATTACTGTCAAATTTATATCCAGAACAAGATGTTGTGCCTGAGAATATTTTTCAGAAAATTACTGATAAGAAATCTGGAATATGTTTGATGCCAACTCTTGCAGAATGTGCCAAATTCAACAACAAAATGTTGCATTTAGAAAAGCAAGAGATTGTGAAACTGGAAGCTATTGACAGAGTAGAGCATATGGGATCAACAATTATTTTGTCTGAGAATCTGAAAACAAAATTGGATTCATTAGAGAAGAGTATATCTAAAACTGCAGGTTTTGAAAAGACTCTGAATGTGTGCTTGAACTGCCGTATAATTTTAAGAAGGAATTTACATGTTGAAAGAGGTCTGGTAAATGGATCAATGGGTAATGTTGATTTTGTAAAATACAGAAATAGAGATGGAATTGAATTTTTAAAAATTAAATTTGATGGCATTGAGGAAGTACAGCTAATTGGTCGTTGCTCTGCTAGATTTTTGCTTGTAAAAGACTTATATGTTCGCCGTAAGCAGTTTCCTGTTTGCTTGGCATATGCGGTGACAATCCATAAATCGCAAGGTTTAAGTGTAGACTGTGCATTGGTGAATATTGGCAGTTCTGTGTTCAAGGAGGGTATGGCATACGTGGCATTGTCACGAGTTAGAACTTTATCGGGATTGTACTTGATTGAGTGTGATGTCACAAACATTTGTGCGGATCTAGATTGTGTTAAGGAATACAATAGGTTAAGAAGAGAGTATGCGTCACATTTGCCTCAGTATCCTTTGTTTGAGAAACGTGTGGTAGGCCGGAAACGAAGAAATGTGACCAATACTGGGGAGGTTGTAGCAAAAAGACGAAAAGTCGATGAACCTAAAATTACAAGCAGAAACAAAAAGGATTCTGTTGAAGATGTTGTTGGTTTTCAATTTGAAAACAGTTCTGGTGTCAACTGCTATGCTAATGTAGTGGTTAATGTTTTGTTTTCTCTAGAAAATGTAAAAGAAGAGATTGTGGTCAATTCTGATCAAAGATTTTGCAGTTTGTTAAATTCTGTGTTAGAGAAATGTAGCACTGATAGAAGAAACATAGAAAGTGTGTCTGAAATTCGAAATCTGTTAGACAGATGTTCAGGCCAAACACAATTCTCTCAAAATATTCAGCAAGATTGTCAGGAGTTTTTAATGTATATGCTTGATGTATTGCATGCTGAAGGTGTAGATGTAGATCAGCTGTTTGGGCTTTCTTATCAATGGCAGCATGACTGCGAGAACTGTATGGTATCAAGTACTACTAGTGTAGACTCAGAAAGATTTATATATTTAACTTTGCCAGACAGTAAATCAGTCTCCTTTAATAAGCTAGTAAAAGCAGCTGATCACAACATGGAGTGTAGCCAATGTAAATCTGAAATGATGTCCACATTATTTATACGAACATATGGCCAGTATGTCATTTTAATGTTCCAACGATGTAGGCCTGATGGAACAAAATTGACAACTTTAATTAAAAATTTTGTAGCTTCGCAGTTGTCAATATCAGGAAGGACTTTTGTAACTGCAGCAATTATATATCATGACGGCCCTTCAATAACATCAGGACATTACACAGCTTATTTAAAGTCTAGAAATGGCTGGTCATTCTGCAACGATTCTGTTTTAATTTTCAAAAAAAAATTGCCGTATGACCTTAAAAACTCTTACCTGGTGTTTTTAAAACCAAAATTTTAGGGAAATAATCTTGGGATGTGCTCTGTGGAATTTCAAGAAGTTCTAATGTCTCCTACACAATTTGGCCTTGAGAATAAGTGTAGTTCAGAGACATAAGTTCTAACCATAAGACTGGACGTCATGGAGAAATAAATGCACTTTGAATGAGTTCAGAAAAACTATTTCTTTTTATAAGCTAATTGAAGCAGCCAATCAAAACATAGAGTAGAGGGAATGTAAGTCTGCAACGCTGTCTACTGTTTTACATTGCTTTGTGATTGAAAGTGATGTAGAGAATTAAATAATTGTAGTAGTCATAGAGTTAGTGTAAGTCTGCTTCATAGTAAGCAGTATCAGTGTCATAGGAAATGTAGAACATGACTGAGCAAGAAGGGGAAGATATTACTATTCCAGGATTGTGAAAATGATCTTCAACATTTTAATTCTGAAAGTTGCGGAAATGCCAAATGATGGGATTGGCTTACAAGAAATCCAAGAGTTATAAATGGGTCTGACAAGATTTGGCCTTGTGGAAACTTGTGGTAGAGAGCAAGAAGTCATTTATTGCATGTAACATGTTTTTAAAAACGATGGAGATTTTCTTTCAGAAAGTGGCGGGCTGAAAGTAATAACAGCACAAAAGAGTGTAAGCTGTTCATAGGACATCCTTTGACGTCATGGAAAGTAAGTTAACTTTAAGGAGTTCTGAATTCTGATTTCTTATGTTGTATGGGTTTTTTAAACACAATCATTTTGATTGTGTCTTTTTTTTCCCCGCTGTTATATGATGAATACCTTCAAGTCACTGTTTTTAGTGAATTTTGATACATTCTGAGAACAGCAAAAATAAACCATTTAACATGTATAATTAATTCTGTACTGTTTGCATTTATGATGTATATGTAGAACTGTGTAGGAGGCATGGAGAAGGTGAGGCTTCTGTCAGTGTCAAAGTTGTTGCATGCAGTGCTGCACTTCTGCGTATTCTTTCATATGCTAGACTACATCTGCACAATGAGATACCTAAGCAAAGGAAACACAAGTGATGTGATTGTGAAATGAGCAAAATAAATTGCACGTATTTCAATTACATCACCTGTGTTTCCTATCATTACGAATAACATTGTGCAGATCAAGTTTAGGTCTGTCCAGGGAAACATAGGAGGTTTGGACTTTGTTCAAGAGTGCAGTGGACATGACTCACTTCATTGGTAGACCTTTACATGTATTATGTCCTCTATTCTCTTCAACAACTCGAAATTTCATCTGCAACCCTGAGTAGGCCTCACCTCAAACAAACCTCTGGATAGGACACATCTTATTGGCATCCTGAAGCAATTATTTAAAATTTTAGTGTCTTGCGACACTTTTCTGAGACAACAGCAATGCAAAAGATGCACCATGTTTTAAGATAGGCCTCACTTCATCTGCATCAAGATACTGTTAGTTTAAAATGTATATCTTTAGGACTGTGTAGGGGGCCTGGAGAAGCAGAAGCTTCTGTAAGTGTCAAAGTTGTTGAAAAACTGTTTGTCCTTCAATCTTTTCCCTTGTCTTTTGTAATTTTTAAATACATGTTTTAATATTTTTGAAATGTTTGTTCTCTCTTTCACAGATTGAAAGTATAAAAACAAAAAGTGAGTAATTTAACGACAATTATAAGGTAAATGCTTTGTACTCTTTTCGTTACATTTCTATCACATTCACCTACTATTAGTTCCACTGCTTCATTTCTTTAACCCTCAGTTTCCTGCCTTTGCTACTTCCCTCATTCCTTTCTCTATTACCTACTTACTCAACTCCTTCCACTCTTTTTCTCAGTCCCTCTCTTCTCATAGTTCCTCACTCTTGTTCACTCACTCCGTCTCTATTACTCTTAGTGTCTTTGACTGATCACTCTATCACTACTTGTTCATAATGCTTTCTCTGTGTAGTTGAAGCACACTAAGGGGCATATTATGAATACAGCCAATAAAAGTATTGCTCTTTTTATTGGCAGAAAACTGGTGCAAAAGTGGTTTTAGCGGCAGTTTTCTGCCGCTAAAAGCAGCTTTAGCGACACATTTCTGCCAATAAAAGCTGCAAAACTTTTATTGCCTATGTTGATGATATGGCTCTATGTTACTTACATTTCTTTGCTGTTTCAATTAATCTTTTTCTGTTATTTTTTGTTTTCTGTTTTCTATTTTTTCTCTCTGTTATTCCTCATGTTTTAATCTTATTTTGAACATTCACTCACATTCTCCAAGAAACTCTTCTTTGTTAATGTTATACTCTCTTTTTTTTTCTTTCACTTCGTTATCTATTTTGTTTTTCACAATTATACCCTCTTCCGTCTTTTCTTCGGTAAATAGATCTATTAAACAGTATCTCTTCTTTACTCCCTATAGCTGTCTTTCTTTTAACATCACTCTCTGTTTACTTTCCTTATACTTACTCTTTTTTTAAAAAAAAAATTTTTTGGGTTAGCTCCCGGTCCGCGTACCGGGTAGCTAACCCGGGAGCGAACCAAAAGAAATAGAGCTTGCCGGAGTGCTAAACATTCTAGCAATTTTTTTTGAAAGGGAAGGTAGTTCTGAAAAGAACTTTTTTTTAAATATTTTTGTTGTTTTATATTTTTTTTTTATTTTTTGAACATTTTTTGTTTTTTTTGTATTTTTTGAACGATTTTATATTTTTTTGGGTTTTTTTTGGGGGGGGGAAACAACAAAAAACAGGCGTTGAAAAGGGCTCAACAGGAGCAAAAAAAAAATTACTGGGGGCGGTTAGGGCAATCATGGTGTTCATACGCCAGGTTTATAGCATTGATGCTCATGTTGCCACACGCTAACAACGTACGACAGTGCATACAAGAGTGTATCATGTGGCCAAAATTTTCTTGTATATTTGGCACAGTTTCCCGTGCCTCTTCTGGTGTTAATGCAATTGGTAATCTTGGTCTGGCCACAGGAGTTGGTCTTGGATTGTCCTGCATATCCCTTATTTCCGCCCGGCTGTAATTTAGTGGATGCTTCCTTGTCATGTGCCTGTGCATTGTGTGATTTCCGTAGCTATATTTCTTGTCCGTCCCTCTTGATAATTGTTCTTTGCATATGCGGCAGGTGACATACCTCGCATTGACTTTTTTTTGGCCACGACGGATCGAATAAAACTGCCAGATGAAACTGGCTTTCTTTCTGGAAACCCGGGGCACCTCTTCTAAGAACTGTGGTTCTTCTCCCTCCTCATCCATTTCTTCATCTTCCTCCTCAGTGTTGGTAATGACCTGGGGAGGTGGTCCTCTCTTCCCATGAGGAGGTGGAGGTGGTGGTGGGGGTCCACCAGCTGAAGCTACCAATGAAGCCATTTCTCATATAGTAGTAAAGGTCTTCCTCTCACAATGATGAAAGTCAGAGTGAGGAAAGAAGGAGGGGTTTTCATCATTTGGGAAAAACAATACTTCTCAACCAATGAAAAGTGTTATTTTTAGGTCACCTGACCTAGCCTTACATCATTATGAAACCAAAAGTGAAATGAACCAATGAAAAGTGTTATTAACAAGTCACATGACCTGTTATGCTTACGTTACGCGCTCCGGTCCGCGCCCCGGATAGCTTCCGGGTCGCTGCGCTTCGCGCCTCGGTCCGCGCCCCGGTGCACTTCCGGGTGCGCTAACGCGGTACGTCACAAGACGCATTACGCGGCAACGCGATACGTCGCGTTTTCGCGACGCACCGCGGATCGCTTCCGGGGAGCTGCGTTTCGCGCCTCGGTCCGCGCCCCGGGGCACTTCCGGGTGCGCTAACGCAGTACGTCATAAGACGCATTACGCGGCAACGCGATACCGTCACTATGTTGATTTCTTACCGGTTCGCGGACCGGGTCGCGGCTTTAAATTGAGCTAACGGGAAGCTTCCCGGTTCGCGGACCGGGAGCGAAACAAAAAAAATATTTAAAAAAAATTATTAATAAACATATAAAATATATTTTTGGATTTAAAGAAGAATACATTTTACAGCTATAGATATTAGCTTTTAAAAAAAACAATGAAATTCACTGAAAAAACCATAGGTTATAGACCATATATAGTTAGGAATTAGCATTTACAAAACCTTGAAAATTCACTGAAAAAACCATAGGTTATACACCATATATAGTTAGGAATTAGCATTTAAAAAACCTTATTTTACTCACACAAAACCATTGAAATTCCATATATAGTTAGTTGTACTAACTATATATCGCGCACCCGCAATCCACTGCTGATCATGTCACATATTACATCATTCATGACATGGTCAGTGACATCACTGATGACATCACTGATGACATCTCAAATGACATCACTGATGACATCACTGATGACATCTCAAATGACATCACTGATGACATCACTGATGACATCTCATTTGACATTACTGATCACATCACTGATGACATCATTCATGTGATAATACGATGAACCTCTTCAGACTCTAATATAACCTTATATACACTCAGTGAAAACAGACACTCACAGACTGTCACTCATCCATGGAGTTACTCACACACCTAGTCAGTCATGCAAAGAATCAATCACACCTCCATTTCCTCAACTATACAGTTATACACACCTTACTTATTGAAACATATACTAACACATATTTACTCACTTATACAATCCTGGATACAAGTTCACAATGATCCATACAGCCACTCACACATTCACTGGCTCTTATGCACAGTTATTTATATATGTCAACTCTCACATGTACTGTGTTTTACATATGTACTTACTTTGACATGTAGCACTGAGATATCCATTCACTCACCAATACACTCATGCACACAGTCAACCGCCCATACAGATGTTTCCACATGCACTTTTGAACCCATACACCTAGTGAATCAACTGCTCACACATCTATGCAGAGAGTCATACACCTCCCAGCCACCCATAAACACTCTCAGTCTCCCATACAATTACTTGGGCAACCAATTAATGACCCATATAGTTAATCATATAGCTACTGATCAACACATGCAGCAGTTTACAGAACAACAGACATAATGATGCACAAATTAAGACAGTTTAGTCACTAACCCATGCACTCAGTGAGACACATTTAATCACTCACTCATACAGTCAGTCATGCACCTACTAAATCCTTTGTTCAGACACTTGTACATCCACTCATTCTTCAATATGTAAGACATATTTTAACTTTACAGAAACATACAGTCACTGGATGTTGTCATCAGTGATGTCATCAGTGATGTCATTTGAGATGTCATCAGTGATGTCATCAGTGATGTCATCAGTGATGTCACTGACCATGTCATGAATGATGTAATATGTGACATGATCAGCAGTGGATTGCGGGTGCGCGATATATAGTTAGTACAACTAACTATATATGGAATTTCAATGGTTTTGTGTGAGTAAAATAAGGTTTTTTAAATGCTAATTCCTAACTATATATGGTGTATAACCTATGGTTTTTTCAGTGAATATATATATATATATATATATATATATATATATGATATGCAACAACTAGGTTGGGTTTGGTAGTCAATGATGTACCTTTGATTCAAGATTTGAATGCATTGAGATTGGAACAATCGGTCTCGCAGAGTGTACAGGACACACCAATCACCAACTTAAGCTGCCAGACCAAGTTCAAACCGCGGTCCACCTTCACACCACTGATGACTTTTGACAACATTGATATTTTTCATGAGGCAATAACCAAGGAGATTAAAGACCTGTATGTCAAGACATTGAAAATCAATAAACATAAACTCTGGCAAAACCAGAAATACTCTGATCTCGTGAAAAAAATCCAAAAAGATGGCAACATGATTGTTCGTCAATCGGACAAAGGCGGCAACGTCCTTTTGTGGCCAAGGAGTTTGTATTTCGAAGAAGCACCTCATCAACTTAATGACAATAATTGCTACAAACATTGTGACGTAGGAATGGTCAGAAAAGCGAAATCTGAATTTTACTCCTTGCTGATGGGTTGGCGATCATCAGGTCTTATCAGCATGGATGAACTAAAATTCCTGAAGAATGATCACCCCGTCACCCCAGTCATTTACCTCATCCCCAAAGTCCACAAGGACGCTATCAAGCCTCCGGGGAGACCAATTATATCAGCATGCGGAGGTTTGCTAGAAAAGACTACAATCTATGTGGACTCTTTTTTACAGGAGTACGTCTGTGGACTGCCATCGTACATCCAGGATTCTAGCGATTTCCTAAGGAAAATCAGGGAAATCGAATGGAACCCGGAATATCTGTTGATAACATTAGACGTTACATCCCTGTATACCAGTATAGTTCATGCGCATGGGATACGGGCAGTCCAATTTTATTTGGGGCAGAGACCGATAGAACTGTTAGAACACAATAAGATGTTGATTTCTTTGATTAGCTTCTGTCTTCATAACACCTACTTCATGTTCCACAATCAACATTACCAGCAGGTGAGGGGGGTCACCATGGGGGCCTGTTTTTCTCCCAGCTATGCCTGCATGCATATGGGCTACTGGGAGAGACAGGTCCTCTATGGTGAACACCACGACATCTGCACTAGGAACATCATACAATGGTATAGATACATCGATGATGTATTTCTAATTTGGCAGGGAACACAGGCAGAAGCTATCCAGTTCATCGATAAACTGAATTGTAACAATTACAATCTGGCTTTCACCTCAGACATTAGTCACAGTCAAGCTCACTTTTGGATGTCACGATCGAGATTATTGAGGGTCATTTGGAAACAACTTTATACAGAAAACCCACGGCTGGCAATACGGTGCTTCACGCTATGAGTCATCATCCACCGCAACTGATAAGGAGCATCCCCTATGGGGAGATGCTCAGGATCAGGCGGGTTTATAGCACGGAAGCCCAATGTAAACTTGTTCAGGAGGCCAGCAAACAAAGGTTCCTAGCCAGGGGATATAGGGAAAGCATTTTAGATGCAGCAATGTTGAAAGCCAATACCCTATCCCGGGATGCCGCCCTTGTTCATAAAAAGACGCTGAAACCCCCTGTGGAGGTGCACAAACAACCTACCAGATTGATCTGGACCTTTAACAGGCAGCATGGGGCTTTGAGAAAAATTGTGAACAAACACTGGGATCTAATAAGATTTGATCCAGTGATTGGAGAATATATGACAAAGAAACCTGCAATCACATATAGGAAGGCATACTCGTTGCAGGATGCCCTAGTAAAATCAAGTCCGGAAGTGATTGCGCCTAACAATTGGCTTGCAGGCAGCAAAGGTTTCAGGGAGTGCTCCAGTTGCAAGCTATGCTTGCTTGGGGTTAGTAAGACCGAGTATATTACTCTATTTTCTCCCACGCCCCGTAAAATCACAAAGCAGCTAACCTGTAAAAGTGAGTACGTGGTATATGTGCTGGAGTGCCCTTGTGGCCTGAGTTATGTTGGGAGTACCAAGTTGCAGGTTCACAAGAGGGTGCTCCAGCACATAAGGGATACCTTGCGGCTGATTCACCGGCAGCAGCTTCTCGACAGCAGCTGAATTTTCTTCTTTTCCCTCCGCCTTCACCAGCAACTCGCGGTACCCGCTCCGCGGGTCCCGCGTCATGTGGGCAGCTACCTATAAACAATTTGCTATCAGAGGGGTCAATTGCCATCTGAACCTGCAGGGCTGCGAGCGAGCGGAGGCGCAGGACTACCAGTCCCAGGAGCGCCCGCCCGCCCTCATTGCATACACCTGGGCAGCTCTCCCTGCAGGCTCCTCCCCCATTGGTTCTAAGAAAAGGCAGCAGAATCAGACCCTCGTTGGGATACCTTGCGGCTGATTCACCGGCAGCAGCTTCTCGACAGCAGCTGAATTTTCTTCTTTTCCCTCCGCCTTCACCAGCAACTCGCGGTACCCGCTCCGCAGGTCCCGCGTCGTGTGGGCAGCTACCTATAAACAATTTGCTATCAGAGAGGTCAATTGCCATCCGAACCTGCAGGGCTGCGAGCGAGCGGAGGCGCAGGACTACCAGTCCCAGGAGCGCCCGCCCGCCCTCATTGCATACACCTGGGCAGCTCTCCCTGCAGGCTCCTCCCCCTCTTTTAGATCCTATAAGTACATTGGCTTAGTCCCGGGACAAGGGCGGGACCGTCCGTGGCCGTCAGGGGCCGTAAGAGGCTGGGCTGGGCCACCCCCATTATATTTGGAAAGCGGAACTGTGGTATAGTTACCAAAGTTTGACTTGTCCTTTATTCCTGTTTTCTCTATTGATTGTTATGTTTTACATGACTTGTTATGTTTAAGTGGGGTTGTTACTAATTGCACCCTTAGGTTTCTCCCATACACGTTCCATTTAAACTCTTTTCTTATGACCAAAATGTCAGTAGCCTCTACTCTTGGTCCACTGGACAATTTTTTTTCTAAAGTGAAGAACGAGGTCGATAAAGAGATTACGCTAGCAGAGAAGCGAGCTGGGCGCCGTCTCTCTATTGAGCTCTTAAAACAAAGACCACTTCTCGTTACCCAGAGGGTGGATATATGCACCTCATCAGATCTAATTATACATAAAGAATCTGATGCCGAGTTATTTAGCACAGATGATATTCCGCTCATATTTCAAACTAATCACTCTGCCCTAGACGATATAGTCATTCCTGATCTTAATACGTCTGAGTCAAACCAAAATCTGCCAATTGACTTAAGTACTCTTTTACCTAATGATGTAGTACCCCTTCATGATATAAATGTACCTTCCCCGGTGTTCACACCCTTAGGATCTGATCCTCACCCGATCATTGTACTTGATAAAAAGTCTAAAACACCTTCAACTAAGGGATTTAATATCTTTCGTTCACCACCAAGAAAGAGAAGAAGGAAGGGTGGCATTAAAAAGGGGAATAGACTTCTCATTAGTAATATGTACTCTCCGCACAAGATAACTAAGGAAGCAGGGAATGTGGGCTCTATAGGGCATCTGACTGCCAATTCGATATCTGCCCCAAATTATGAAGGGCTATTAAAGGATATTGATTGCCTTATCAAGGCTTTAATTCTCCCACTTACCGAAAGGGTTAAAAGGTTAGGAGAGAAAATGGATCAGATCCTGCAAGAGCAAAAGTTAGCAGCCTGTCACAAACCTAGTGACCAAAGTATAATGCACCCGGTAGTAAAACAGCCTTCTAGTAATTCACTCAAGCAACAAATTGCCACTTCTACATTAAATAAAATGCCTGCCGTAGTAAAATCTAATGTATTGATGGGCACTAAACCTCCCACAGTTATCGAGAACACAAATAAGGAAAAACCCCATATAGGCATACCAAAAAGAGGCCATACCATAAATGAACCCCCAAGTAAGCCCACTCAAACAATTAGAACAAAAATTAGAAATGTCGCAGATCTGCCCCCGGAATCCTCAAATTATGATATTGTTCTTACAGGAGTCCCAGTCATGCCAGCTGGAAATATAGAACACAATTCCAGTCTTAAAAATAAAGTAATTCACTGGCTGCGAAAATATAGACCACTTCCCTTGCACTTAAATGGAGATATAGTTTCAGTTAGGCGATGTAATTGGGTGGGACTTCGACCTAAGGATATCGAAGGGGATGTGATCATCGTCAATTTTAAAGATAATAGACTGGTCACATATATCAGTGACTGGTTCCCAGGGAGATGTGAGGGAGGCATCTCTACGCGCAACTTGAGCTACTTCTATCCGGAAGCTCTAATGATGCCCCTAAATAATAATAATCCACCAATGTCGAATATAAATCATTATCCCTTAAATAAACGGAGATTTGACGCATTATATAGATCAAACCCAATCTTGAATCCAGTTCACAGACATTACAACGGAAATGACTCCCCTTTTCTCCAACCCATGCCTACTCCTCTTCTCCCTAAGATGTATAGACCTCATGTACCATACAGATCGAATTCAACTATGAACCCGGTTGCCCGTAGTTTTCACAGCAGGAATAACATCCCTTGCTTTTCACCTATGTACCCAAATCAACCATTGTTTAACAACAACAACTTATATACCAATAATCCCAGGGAAAACTTTTACACCAATAATCCCAGGGATAATTGGAATATACCATTATCAAATTTATTGCACCCTTTCTCTGGATTGGATGAGAATGAATGACTCAATGTAACATGTTTGAGGGAAAAATTGTCTGGCGGGCACCTGTTGAATGTTGAAATGATAACAGAAGATGCTCCAAAAATGTGTGGTAACGGTAATAGTGATGATATAGGTCAAGCTGATCCTGCCAGCATACTTGATGAGCTTAGGGCAAATGAAAATTACCATGAAACTGATATAGGCAATGAAATAGTGGGGATGGGCCTCCCGGAAATAACCAAAGACAGTGAGCGATGTGCTAGTGGTGGATTAGACGAAACCTCTCGGAAAAAATGGTCCATAACATTTTGGAACATAGCTGGCCTTCGGGCTAAGTTAGAGAATCCTGCTTGGAGGCTTTTTACTGAAAACTGTGACATCATATGCCTTCAAGAAACATGGGCAGAGGGGGAACATCATTTGAGTGGCTTCATAACAGTCTCTATCCCTGCTGTAGCTTCGGCACATGGAAGAGCGAAAGGGGGTTTATGTATGTATATCTCAAATCGCCTAAATTAAAAAAAATTACAGCTATATTCCCACACATCCTTCTTTCATATCGTTGGGGTTCACTTTAGTAGCTCTGTATCTTCCCTAATAGTTAACTTTTACAATAACATTCCTTCTGCAACTATATTGTTGGTACTTAAAACTCTGAACAACAAGTTAAACAGTATCATCAATGGCTCTAACAGACTCTTTACGGTAATATGGGGCGGGGATTTTAACTGTTCTTTATGTTCAAGAGCTGGAACAGGAAATTGTGGATTATCAATAGAAAGGGATACTAATACATCCCATTTTGAGCATTCAACATTGGGGAACACATTAAATGATATTTTGTTTACCTATAATCTAGGGTATGCAAATGAACTATGCCATAACAAAATGCCATTTACTGCAACCTTTAATGGCAGAGGAACGATGTCGACTATTGATTATATCCTCATTTCTATCAGTTACCATGATTGTATTGATAATTATAGCGTTCTGAATGTCCCTCTTAGCGACCATTTTCCGATAAGGCTAGAACTGTTGGATACATGTCTAACTGTGCATAAGAAAGCAGAGGTTTTGTCTATTGATGTGGATATAAATAGACAAAATGGGTATGCCCTCAAATGGACTAAGGTGGTCCCTGAGATATTCCTTAGTAAACTTGTGAAAGCTTGTTGTATAAACTTCGACGCATGTCTAGACCCGGAAACAAATGACTCTGAAATTATAATTAATTTCAGTGAGATTATTGCCAAAATAAAAAAGGGTCTATGGGTTGATGTTTAAGGCTAACAAGTGTAAAGCGAGAAACAAAGGGTGGTTTACACCGGAATGTAGCAAAGCTCACAAATTGCTAAAATTGGCTCTGCAGCAGCAAGTGAGAAATCAATCCCTGATAAGGGTTTTACGTAAGGAGTACAAAACAGCACTCAAAACCCAAAAGGAGTTTTTAAAAAATAAGGCATGGTCTGCCATTCTGGAAGCCTCAGAACTAAAGGACATGACTGCTTTTTGGAAAGCAGTCAATGCACCTTTTTTTAAGGATAGTTCAAAGGCCCGTATGGAGATAGCCGTAAGTGAGGAAGATTTGGTGAAGCATTTTGAAACTCTATATAAAATAGCAGTACCCACTATCGATTTTATAAAGGAACCTATGGCTAAGGAGAAATATGTAGAAGGCCATCAACTTAACTTCTAACTTGATGAGGTAATTAAGGGTATTAAGTCTAGTCTTGGGGGCAAGGCACCAGGGCCCGACGGTGTCCCAGTAGACATCTTTAAAAAGAATATCGATCTTTGGGCTCCGATACTTACCAGGATTTTTAATGCCACATGCTCTAAAGGATTACTTGATACATGGTATAAATCGATCATTATTCCGATATTTAAAAAAGGAGATAGATCCAGCTGTGCCTGTTATCGGCCCATATCACTACTTGATTCTACCATAAAAATTATTGGGAGAGTGATTTTAGACAGACTCCAGAAATGGGCAGAGGAACACCATATTATAAGTGATCTCCAATATGGGTTCCGAGAAGGAGTTGGCACAACTGAGCAAGTACTTAATCTATCAATCCTGATTGAGAAATATACCACGGCTAAGGGAGGTAGACTCTATCTAACATTTTTAGACCTCACTTCAGCATTTGATTTTGTAAACCACGGCAAATTATGGATAATCCTAACTAGCCTGGTAGTAGAAGCGAATATCATCAGCTTTTTAAGAGAATTATATAATGGAGCTGGTGCAATGGTCAGATTTGGCTTAAATGGTGAGTGTACAAGGGAATTCAGAGTGGGGAGGGGCGTGAGGCAGGGGTGCGTCCTTGCCCCATTCCTATTCTCTATTTACATTAACAACTTAGAGGCCTCACTCCTAAAGGAATGTAATGATATGCCAAGTGCCATGACTCGCCGGTTACCTGCACTCATTTATGCAGATGATAAGGTGCTTATGGCCAGAAACCCGTTAGCTATGCAGGCCATGATTTCGTCTTTTAGTGGTTTTATGGATAAACTCGAACTTCAAATTAACTGTACCAAGACATTTGTGATGAATTGTGGGGGAAATGTTCGACAAAAGAAGAAAACAATGTTCATTGGATCAACCCCACTACAGCATACTCCGACCTTTTCGTATTTGGGGATTCTTTTTGATCATACTGGGAACTGGAACAGGGCAATAAGGCCAGGAACTTACTTTTCTCCAAAGCCACAATGGCCCTCAAGTCCTTTAGCAAAAAGATGGGCAAAAAGCCAGTCAAAGAGCTGCTATATATTTATAAGAGTAGCTGTGTCTCAGTAGCACTATATGGGGCTGGTATTTGGGGAAATCTAAACGTTACTAGTTTGAAAATAAGTGAAAATAACTTTTTACGATTTTTATTGTCACTCCCATCGAGCACGTCAAACTATAATTGTCATACAGAACTGGGTATCTATTTTCTGGAAGATCTAATTAAAATTCAACCGTTGCTGCTTTGGCATCGGGTATGGACTACTGAGAGATGTCATTTAAACCGACTTATCTTGGGAGATGTGTTAAAGTTGGACGGGGTCAAAAGGATAAAATGGCTACGCTACATAAAAACTGTTTTTAATAACATCAAGCATCCGGAGTATTTTGATGAGCCAGAAACTATGTTCAATATTACTAGGAAGTCTCTCAAACAATTGTGCCTAGACTTTATGGTGAATCAAAGAGAATCAGCGGAAATGGTAAAAAAGACTGTGATTTCCCATCAAATGATTACTAAAGGAGGGACTCTTCAGCCTTATCTAAACTTACAAATGAACGATCATGAAAGGTTCTTACTGATAAGATTTAGATTCGGAATATTGTTTAGATTACTGAGCTTCCCAGTCATAAATGACTGGTCCACGGTTCTGTGTATATGCCCTTGTGACAATGTCTCTGAACAATCGGATATTCATATTTTATTTTTTTGTAGATTTTATGTGACATCTAGTAGGAGATGGATTATGCCAATTTTAAAATATATGAATTTGAGACAGTGTCGTCCTGCATTTCTGGCCATACAGACCCTTGAAGAATTTTTTTCTGTTTCTTCCGTGGTGGCGTTTCTTAAAAATGTATTTTATCTGCATAAGACGATGATAATATGACTTTTTCTTGTGTATAAATGCTTAGTATAGATTGTTATCATTTTTCTTAAATTGACTGTTAACTGATGTTTGATGACTGAAAAATTTTAATGTGATTTTATGTACTTTTATGGTTATGAAACATAACCGAATAAAGTTTTTCTGACTGACTGACTGACATAAGAGCAATCAATACTAATGATACCACGTACCCAGTTGCTAGGCATTTTAGGAAGTGCCATGGTAACAACAGTGCACTCCTTAGATACTATGCGATTGACACAGTGGGTCCCCTGAGAATAGGTGGGGACAGGGAAGGCATTCTTAGAGCATTGGAGACCAAGTACATATTAGAATTGAACAGTAAGACCCCTTGGGGTCTGAATTCCACTGAAGATTTATACACCTGTCTTTAGTAAAATTCTTTATATTTAATCCTGTGACCCAGATCATGAGCATATATGGTGGCTTTATAATTATAACATGCTTTAGATAGGTTCTACCCTAATCTTGAACTTTTGTCCTAACCTTTAAAAATAATAACATAATGAACCTGTAGGAGGTTGGTCGTAACCTGTTCATATGCAATCCTGTTCTGGGTAGTTTGTTGCACATTAACATCAAATGTGTAGGATGGGAGCAGCCTACATTACTAACATAAAATCATTTGTATGTTTTTTAAAAAGATTTTTGTACATGCACTTTTCTTAATTCATTATTCATCACGCATGAAATTGGACACAAATAACGTGGATATTTGAAGTTATCATTTTTTATTCACTTAGACACTCTGATTAGTAATACATATGCTTTATCGTATTCATACAGTGATTTTTCAGCATATTAACTATGTGCCAGGAGTTGAGAATTATTTGATGATAACTGAGTTTTCATCTATGGTAAATTGGATTATCCATTTATCGTGTTTGCATTTTTTCTGTAAATATTATTCGGAAATTAGGGTGTAAACTTATTTTTCCATGTCTTAAATTTATTAATGATATGAGATAGAATGAGTTTAAATAGACAATGCACGTGTCACTTTAATTCGAAAGAAAATTGCATACTGTTTGGGATTATCTCGAGAGAGTTCGTGTTAACTCTGTCGTCCATGTTTTGCTTTAACATCTGCATTTGTCCAATCATATGCTTTAAAGTTTGAGCACTTGCACTTTAAATTCTGATCACGCTCTCCTTGGGTCAAGTGACCAAGGCCTCTGTGCAGGCCGAAACGTTATGCTGACGAAGGTGCAATAAAATAAGAACCTCACCTGATTTTGGGTCTCGTGTTCTGTGCTGCAGCGGCTTCCAGGATATTGGGTGTCCCCATGATGCTCTGGGACATTGGACCCGCCCATCTAGGGGCGTATTTTGAGCATTAATGGACGTGGAACCAAGCACGCATCTGTGACCGCGCCCGCCTCTGAGGAAGAAGGATTTTGCCTTCGAAACGCGTCAGGCACATCGCGATTGCAGCTGTCAAATAATACCTACCAGCATTATCCTGCCTGTACTGCTCATTAAAGACTTGCCACCTTAAGTCCAGCGTTGGAGTGCAACTCAATTTTGGGTATGGCAAGGGAGCATTCATCAGTATGGATGAATTGAAATTTTTGAAAAATTACCACCCCATTATGCCAGTTCTATACCTGATCCCCAAGATTCATAAAAATCCAGTTAAGCCCCCGGGAAGACCTATTATTGCAGCATGTGGTGGGTTACTGGAAAAAACGACTGTCTATGTCGATTCATTCTTGCAAGAACATGTGCAAAATCTACCATCTTTTGTTCAGGACTCGAATGATTTCCTTCGTAAAATTGATGACATAGAGTGGGATCCAAGCTGGTGGTTAATTACACTGGATGTTACATCCTTATACACCAGCATCATCCATTTAGATGGTATTAGAGCTGTTGATTTCTATTTGGGTCAGAGACCTTTGTTGATGGCTGAACACAATCGTATGCTTATATCTATGATTACTTTTTGTTTGAACCATAACTTTTTTATGTTCAACAACAGGTATTACCAGCAGGTATGGGGTGTTGCCATGGGGGCCTGCTTCTCTCCCAGTTATGCCTGTTTGCATATGGGCTACTGGGAGAGGCAGGTCCTCTATGGTGAACACTCTGACATTGCGGCCAGGTCGATTGTACGTTGGTATCGTTATATTGACGACGTGTTTTTGATTTGGAGTGGCACTCGGCTAGAGGCTGAGCAATTCATTAACACTCTCAATTGTAACAACTTTAATCTGGCATTTACATCAGACATTAGCCAGGACCAGGTACATTTCTTGGACATCATTATTGAATCTTGCCAGGGGCAATTACAGACCAAGCTCTTCAGAAAGCCCACAGCAGGTAACACTGTGCTCCATGCCCAAAGTCACCATCCTGCCCACCTCATTCGCAGCATACCTTATGGAGAGATGCTGCGGATGAGGAGGCTGTGTAGCACTAATGTACAGTGCAACCTAGCACAGGAGGCGAGCAAGACCAGGTTCCTGGCTAGGGGATATAAGGTTCCGTGACGATTTTACTCGTGTTTGTAACATTGTCGTAAATACATAATTTTGGTATCAGTGAACCGCAAATGATCCATTTAGTATATCCTGGTGTTTTCGCTATGCTACGAGCAAGAGCACTCCAGTTACAAACACATTTCTGTTCTACCCATGGCATCCATCTTAGAACACGGAAGCCATTTTGTATTCCTTGCCCTCACATAGTCAATGGACACGCAATGACCTCTTTTTCATCTAAGGACACGTAGGCTTTAGCCGGCGGTTCACCTTGCGAGGGACACGTGCACCTTAGGCCAGCAACGCTGTGGCAGCATGACTCGGCAAGAGCTGCCTCCCCAGCCTGAGGCCAGTCCTGCTATACGGGTTCTTGTGTTCGTTGGCCTGATCATGATTAGGCGGCCGAAGCTGGTAACCGTGCCCATTTACGACCCACAAACATCTCTTATCCTGTCTTTCTATCTTCTGCACCTGGCTCTGCTCCTTTCCTTCTGGGCCTTTATTAGGGGGAGGTAACGAAATTTACGATGAGGCGGTCCGGGTCTTGAATGAGAAATTGACATGGGATTATGATGGAATAGTGGGAACCCCTCATTCGTAATGTTTTGACATCAGATACTGTTGACGATTCCTGTGCAACGCCAAATATTTATTGTTTAAGACACGAATGTTTAGAACTGTGGTAACATGTAAAGAATTTGCCCCGAGCAGAATATTTAGTATATAAGGAACAACCCTCTTTGTACAAATTGAACAGGCTCCTAGACACTGCCCCTGTGCGGTTTCTGTGACTTCTGTGTCCCTGCAGTAATAAACCTTTGGTCTTTGACGCCACCATCGAGAAGCCCGTGTTTCTGTTTGTTTGTGCACCGAGACAGGTAGAACTCCGGGGTCTTCGGGTGTTATCCCTGACACCTCTGGACAGAACCAAAAAGTCCAGAACTCCAATTGGCGCCCAACGTGGGGCGACGTCATTCGGTACCGGTCCAAAAGCCTGAAGAGTTCGAGGAACTTCGTGTGAAGATTTCAGAGGGAGGCGCCCCACTTCATCGATCCCGGCATATCGCAAAAGTGGCCCGACGTTCTCTTCCACGAGGGTTCCCGTTCAGACGGCTGCAGTGGTCCGTTGCCTTGACCGTCGCCCTGTCTTGGACCCGAGGTGCAGTCCTTAGTACGGCGAGACGTGACGGGTTTCTCCTTGGTGACGTCTTCAGTACCTCAGTTAAGTATTTTGTGAGGGTTGCTCCTGTTTGGATAATCCTTTTAGTTCTCAGTTCAGTTCAGTTCTGTAAGATTATCACTGGTTATTCTGGTTACGATAATCATTCGGTTCAGTTCAGGTATCGATACATTTGTCAGTTCTGGTAGGCCTAAGTTCTCGGTTCGAGTGCGCATTTTTTCTGTTTGTGTCTCGTCTGTTTTGTGTTCCGGATTATAAAATGGTAAGTCGGAAAAATTGTATGTTGTCTTGTTTTAGTTGCAACAGTGATTCCCAGTTAGAGGACTCGTGTTTGGTTCCTCCGATTGGAACTCCTCTTTATGATCTATATTGCAAATTTGGTGTGGGCCCTATCTCTTATAACGAGGTATGGATCCACTATACAGAGAAAGATGGTGTCCTTAGTTGGCCACTACATGGTAGTTTTGAACCTGAAGTTCTCCATAATCTAGAAAGAAGGTTGTTTAAGAAGAAAGCCCGGCCGGCAATGTTTGATTCTTTCCGTTATTGGCGAAAAGAATCTAAACAGAGAGAAATTAAAAAGTTGAAGAAAGAACAGAAAGAGCAAGAGTTGACTTTAGAACAGTCTGCTAAGCAGCTGCAACTCAACGAGTCTGAAAAAGCGATGGAGGTGGCCAATAGAGAGCGTAATTTAGCGATAGACAAGTGCTATCCTGCTTTGCCATCGAGTACGGCTAAGATAGTAGAGGACCCTGAAAAGGATCCCCTGTTGTCTTACTTGTTACGATCACCCCCACCGTATGCACAGGGTGCTACGGCTCCACCTATACCGAATGTTCAATTACCGGTTGCTGGACAACCTGGTGTCCCTGTTCCCGCTCCCCTGAATCAAGTTCCTGTACCTCCTGTGGTCAATATTAATGTTCCTTCGACAACCCCTCTTCCAGGGTTGCCGGCTTCTTTACCTATGCCTGTGTCGCTCACACCTGCTAGTTCACAAGCTATTTTGCCTGCTACTCCTACTGTTCCTAATCTATCTGTTCCAACTGCTACTCTATTTACTGCCTCTGCTAATATTATGACTCCACTTTCTGTTCGTCGGAGAATCACTGATTCTGTCTCTAATATTCTATCTCCCTTCTATAAAACTCTGATTAAGACTCCTACCTCTGACTCTGTGCAGAGACGTAGCCAGCTTCCCAGTACTGAAGAAAGAGGAATATTAGATTCCACTGCTCTTAGATGGGTTTCAAAAGTTGGAAGATATAATGTACAAGATGTATTAGATACATTTATGCAATGGAATGAACCGACACAACGATATGTGTTCGATGAAATGTGTTTCCTTCTACGTGAGGAATTGGAAGAGAATGACCCTGAATCAAATCTAGGGGAATTAATTAATGTTCAGAAAGAGTTTGCTGCAGGTATGATAGTCGGTCAAAATATAAAAGAAGCGATGGAACTGGTTCTAAGTTATAGGACCGACTCATCCCTTCGTTCACCAAGAGAGTTAGGGAAACGTAGTACGAAACAAAATCGTCAATACCCAATGAGAGAGGTTCCACCAATTTGGCGTGAAGCTGTGCAAGCTAATGCAAACCTTGGTATTGCGGCCGCTCCGGCCCAATTCCAGAGAGTATGGATACATATTCCATGGAAGCGAGCTGAAGTATTAGCAGTGAAACAGGCCTTGCCAGATCCGCGTAAAAATCCTGCAGGGTACTACAAAGAGTTGGCTCAAACAGTTGACGCTTGTGTATTGAATCTTGCTGACATAGATCTGCTATTTGGTAATGTAGTACCGCAACCAATTTGGGCTAAAATTCGTAAAGAGAATCATCCAGTTGCCCTAGGTGGTGATTGGGCAGCTATAATTGCAGCGGATGGTCAACAAATAGGTGGTTCCAAACCAGAACCCCTAATTGCTAATTTGCCTGGTAGAATAATCGATTTAATGAAAACCTTGATGCCAGCATTGCGCGTTAACTGGGACAAATTGTCCGCGTGCAAACAAAAGAAAGACGAAAGCGTCTCCGACTTTTTCACAAGATTCGAGGAGACTTTCGTGGATCATAGTGGTCAGGATATGAGCACAGAAGGAGGCCAGAGATTATTTGTTGATAAATTTGTGCACAATCTGTTGCCAGAACTTAGTGGTAAATTAAAGAATTCTGAAAGTGCGTGGGCTGTCTCTACGACTGCGCAAATACTTGCGACTGCCCAGTACTATGAAAATAGGGATAAAGAAGAGAAGGAAAAATCAGATAAAAAGACGAAAGATTTAAAAACTAAAGTACTTTTACAGCAAGCTTATCCGCCTCGCACGAATCAGACTAGTATGCAGCAAGGGTCATATCAAAGAACGGATTATAATTTTCAAAGGCCACAATACCAATGGAATCAATGTGCTTATTGCAAAATGGAAGGTCATTACAAAAATGAGTGTCCAGTTCGAACGCAAAATAATACTGCGGCTGCTCAGAGAGGTCGTGGTAGTTCTATGCAAAATTCTAGAGGTCGAGGAAGAGGTGCTATGCCTCCGCAGACGAGTGATCGCCCTTCTAATTATTTCGACCAGCGAAATGGACAATCTGCCCAACAGAATAGGTCTCCACAGTATCATGTTGAAGACTATTATGAAGCTAGTGAGGAAGGTCAGCAAAGTGAGTACTAGGACAGCCATGGACAAAGAGAGGGAGTAGTATCAGTTCCAGTAGATCAGAGTGGGCCTTATGTCGCAGTAGCAACATCAGGTATAGTCGAACCGTTTCTGTTGGATACTGGTGCAGCAAAAAGTTCTATCATACATGCGAAACTCCCTGGCGCACCTTTGTCTGGCTCAACAAACGTTTCAGTAGGTTTTTCGGGCGCCCCTGTTCATAACCCTGTTTCTGGTCCTTTGTCTATTTCTGTTGGACCCTGTCAATTGAAAGCACCCCTGATTTTGATGACAGGTTGTAACGAAAATCTGCTTAGTTTAGACTTGTTAAAACGCCTATATGCGACATTGTACTGTTCTCCAGAAGGAGTACAGCTTACGTTGGGTAAAAGAATAATCTCTCCGATGTACTTGTCGATGGATGCGCTCCCACCAGAGCTGCGTACACTCCCTGATACTCTTTGGGCGACTGGTCCTAATGATGTAGGTCTATTGGAAATTCCACCCTATATAGTAACTTTGAAAGCAAATGTCAAACTTCCACGAATTCCACAATACAGAATCTCTAGTGAAGGTGAGCGTGCGCTCCTACTGATAGTGCAAGATCTGATTAAGAAAGACGTTATAGAAGAAACTAGAGGTAATGTCTGTAATAGTCCTGTACTGCCTATTTTGAAACGAACTGACCCAACAAAACCTCCAGTATATAGGTTTGTAATTGATCTCAGAGAGGTTAATAAAATTGTGATTCCACAGTTTCCTGTGGTTCCAGACATTACTGCATTGTTAACGTTGATTCCTGCTACAGCAGCATGGTTTTCGGTTGTCGACTTGAAAAATGCCTTTTTCAGCATTCCGATAGCCGAAGAAAGCAGAGATATCTTCGGTTTCTCTCTAGGAGGACGAAGCTTCAGGTTTAAACGCGCTCCACAAGGCTATTGTGAAAGCCCATCCATTTACAGTCAAGCATTAAAAAGCCAGTTAGATTCCTTCGTACTTCCTCCTGGTTCTGCTTTAATACAATATGTTGATGATCTTCTAGTGGCTGCTGATGACAAGGAAACTTGCAAAACAGCTACGATTTCTTTATTGCATCATTTGTCAAATTTGAATCACAAGGTGTCACCTTCAAAAATGCAATACTGCTGCCAAGAAGTGACATACCTAGGTCATCTCTTGTCAAAGGAGGGAAGGAAGTTGACCCCAGAGAGAATAAAGGCAATTACACAGATGAATGTTCCTAGCACGCAGAGAGAAGTACGTGCCTTTTTAGGTATTACCTCATATTGTAGGCAATGGATCCCAAATTTTTCTCTTTTGGCAAAACCATTGGTAGCCTTGACTGGGAAAGGTGTTCCGAGTCCGGTACCATGGTCTGCTGAATGTCAGCAGAGTTTTTCTGAATTGCGAAATGCACTGTGTTCAGCACCTGTATTGGGTACACCCGACTACAGTAAGCCATTCACGCTCTATGTCCACGAGAGAGAAGGTTGTGCATTGAGTGTTTTGACACAGAAATTTGGTGATAAACAACGCCCTTGTGCGTATTTTTCATCAACATTAGATCCAGTAGCTAGAGCGTTGCCTAGTTGCTTGAGAGCTACAGCCGCAGCTGCAGCCTCCATTCGACAATCTGCTGGTTTAGTAATGAACAACATGCTAGTAGTTATGGTTCCTCATGCTGTAGATACACTCATGAACCGAACCAAGACGCAGCACCTTACCAGTGCTAGATTATCAGGTTATGAACTGACACTGTTAGCTAGTCATATTCAGATCAAAAGATGCAATGTATTGAATCCAGCGACATTGTTGCCGACTAGCCAAGAGTCGAGTGATTCCGAACCACACGACTGTTGTTTCAAAACTGAGGAAGAAACAAAAGGACGAATTGATCTAAAAGACACTCCGTTATCAGATCCAGATGGAACGTTGTATGTTGATGGGTCTTGCTTCAAATTAGAGAATGGTGATGTGACTGCTGCTTATGCAGTAACGACTTTGAGTACGATTGTGGAGACTGCAAGAGTGAGTCAGAATTCTGCCCAGGCTGCAGAATTGATCGCGCTAACAAGAGCGTGCGTTTTAGCTAAGGGAAAGAGAGTGAATGTGTTCACAGATAGTCAATACGCGTTCGGCGTGGCCCATAGTTTTGGCCGTTTGTGGAAAGAGAGAGGTTTCATTACGTCCCATGGGACTAAGATTCAACATGGCCAGCTAGTTAATGACTTGTTGGAATCTCTAACCTTGCCGACTGAAGTTGCGATTGTGAAATGCAGTGCTCATAAAGCAATCACGGATGATGTTGGTCGTGGGAATGCTTTTGCCGATGAGACTGCAAAACAGACAGCTAGAAATATGATGAGTAGAATGTATGTTGCAACGTCTGCAAGATGGATTTCTGAGTCTGGAATGTGTGAAGACACAGTGGAAAGCGTGAAAGAAATTCAGAAAGAGGCTACTGAGGAGGAAAAGCTTGCATGGAAAGAGAGCACGGGTAAATTGGACTCGAGTGGGTGTTGGATTGACTTGTCGGAACAACAGCGTTGGATGTTGCCTGAGGCGTATGTGCTTGCAGTAGTGACGATGGCACATGGAGCAGCGCACATCAGTTCTAAAGGGATTTGTAAGATGTTGGCTCCAGTTTGGAAGAATGATGGGATTAGTAAGTGCGCAGAGAGAGTGGTGAGGAATTGTATGGTATGCTTGATGCATAATCCTGGCAAGGGAATCCCCACACCTGCAGGTCATTTCGCTCCTCCCTCCTGCCCCTTCGAAGTGATCCAGCTAGACTTCATTCACATGGATCGTTGTAATAATCTGAAATACGTCCTAGTGGTAGTTTGTGCTTTCTCCAGATGGATCGAAGCATACCCGCTAAAAGACAATACTGCCTTATCCACTGCCAAAATTCTTCTTAAAGAATACTTCCCCAGATACGGAATGCCACGGATTGTATGGTCAGATAACGGAAGTGAGTTCGTAGGGAAAGTTATGCAGAGTGTGTGTGCCGGCCTAGGGATTAGACAGAAGTTTCATAGTGCGAATCATCCCCAGTCCGCGGGTTTAGTCGAGGGTTACAATGGCACCCTTAAACTGAAACTTGCTAAGATACAAGCATCCACGGGTTTGTCCTGGCCAGACGCATTGCCTTTGGCTTTGCTATCAACAAGAGCAACTGTACATTCTAGAGTAGGGCTTAGTCCATATGAAATAGTTTTTGGTCGTCCTGCAAATGTTTGGGGGGTACCTAGACCAAAAGAATTCAAGCAGCTGGAATACCCAATGTTAATTGATTACCTTTTCGACTTGACTGCTAAATTGAGTCTTATTCACCAACAGGTTTTCGATGCATTGCCAAAGCCACCGGAGAGTCCAGGCCATCAGCTGAAACCGGGTGACCAGGTGGTCATTAGAAATTTTGCAAGAACGAAAAATCTTCAGCCCAGATTCATTGGCCCTTTTCAAGTCTTACTAGCAACGAGAACTGCTATTCGTGTGGCCGGAAGGAAGAACTGGATCCATACGACACATGTCAAACGTGTGCCTCTGCCACTTCCTTACGACAACTGGGTAAAGAAAGGAATCGGTGCCTCTGAAACGGAACAAGTCCCCAGGTTCATACCTTTCAGTGATGCAGAACTGATCACGGATTCACCAAATTCTGACTCTCCTCCTGAAACTGCTCTTTTGAACCCTGAACATTTGCCATCTGCAAATGTAAACATTACAACGTCGGCTGAAAATACACTGTTTCCAGATCAGACAGCTCCTGCAAAACTGAGATACAACTTGCGACCTCGCAATATGGACAAATAAAGCAGGAAACTGCCTATTTTCAGATTTGAATTTTCTATACATTGCCTCCAGCCAGGAAGTTTGCTAATACTTTGTATTGTTTCTTTTTGTTTTAAAATTGCCTTGCCGTCTGGGTAGCCGTAGGGTCGTGGCTGTGTGCCTAGTTGAATCTGCGGGGGTCAGACACAAGGTCGATCTTTCTGTTAGTTCTGGGAACTCCCAGGGCTGATAGAGGCATTTTCATCTACGTACACATCATCAGTGGTCACGAGCGGATTGTAGAAGATGGAACTTCCTGAGCTGCAACGAGAAAATGTAATTTATGTTCGCAGAAATAGACTGTACAGAATACTTCACAGCAAATGTTTTCTAATGCAATGTGCAGTTACATTTTTAATTGTTTTGATAACGTTGGTGGGTGGAATCATCTTTGGTGTGCATTTGATTTTCATGCCGGTAACTACAGTACCTCCCCTTGATCCTACTACTTCTACGGTTTCTTCTATGCATTCTTTTCACTCATTTCCTGAACACGAACAAGCTCGACGCTCAGAATTTATTAACAATACATTTGTACAGCTCTTGCATCAACACCAACTGGTAGTTAACACTACAGACTGCTGGGTGTGCGGCTTGATACCTCACACTATGGATAAAGGCATTCCCTATCTAGTCTTGCCTTTTAGCTACAATGGATCATTTCAGGCCTTTCAGACCATTTTTTCATATGCCCTTGAGACCTATCCTCCGCGTCCACCACGGTCCACTAAATACAACTCAGCCAACAAAGCTTTAGTCCAGGGAATTATTGACATGATTAAAGACGTCAATAATACTCCATCTTACCCTAGAGATGAATTACGGGTGTATTTGAGTTGGAACTCTACCGAGTATCGCCTTAGTTTGGGAGAAAGCAAGCGTAAAAGCTCCACTTCAGTTTGGGTCGTGCCTCACCGAGGTCAGGTCTGTTTGCAAGGAAATGGGAGAAATCTGAGAGCTCAGCTAGGGAGGAGTGAGTGCGTTGAGACTTACGTATTTCCGTCTAATTCCTCCCCTGCCTTTCTGACTGCTAGGGGTACCTACTTCATCTGTCAGGACAGAGCATATACATGGCTGCCTGCTGACTTTTTAGGTTCATGTTATATTGCTCGATTGTTACCTCCGACATACACTGCTTCTTCAGATTATCACAAGACCAGAGTAGCAAGAGGTGTCTTCAGCAAGGAAGATACCGCTGGTCAGGAAGCTGGAGACTTCTTCAAAGGTTTCCTTCCGTTTTGGGGGCCTATGGCCAATAGTAGAAATCTACGTCAACTAACACGGGTAGTTGAATCTACTATCACAGAAACGGCTGGTGCCCTTAGTAACTTAACAGCTGAGCTTCAGGCGGATCGTCTCATGACGTTGCAGAACCGAATGGTTCTAGACGTAATACTTGCAGATCGAGGTGGGGTATGCAGAATGATCCAATCGAGCTGCTGTGTCTTTATTCCAAATAATGCTCCAACAGTCTATGAAGCGATCTCTAAGCTACACAAGATTTCCGACTCTATACACGTAGATAAGGGAAACTGGTCCTTCATGGAGTGGTTTTGGACTCTGGTATCAGCGTGGGGATGGAAGGTTCTGATGGTCATTGGTGCCATCCTAGTATTTCTGTTCTCGTGCTGCCTTATTATCCAATGTGGTCCCGCTTTGTGTAGTCTCTGTGCTGCAACCTGTTTCAGAAAACCACCTGCATTTGGAGAAAAGGTACGAGACAAGATGATGGTGCAACAACATGTCACTGACCTAATGAGCATAGAATTAGACTCTGACTCTGACATAGACTGAGTAATTGCCTATGTAAGGGCAAAAGGAGGGTCTGAGGTTCCGTGACGATTTTACTCGTGTTTGTAACATTGTCGTAAATACATAATTTTGGTATCAGTGAACCGCAAATGATCCATTTAGTATATCCTGGTGTTTTCGCTATGCTACGAGCAAGAGCACTCCAGTTACAAACACATTTCTGTTCTACCCATGGCATCCATCTTAGAACACGGAAGCCATTTTGTATTCCTTGCCCTCACATAGTCAATGGACACGCAATGACCTCTTTTTCATCTAAGGACACGTAGGCTTTAGCCGGCGGTTCACCTTGCGAGGGACACGTGCACCTTAGGCCAGCAACGCTGTGGCAGCATGACTCGGCAAGAGCTGCCTCCCCAGCCTGAGGCCAGTCCTGCTATACTGGTTCTTGTGTTCGTTGGCCTGATCATGATTAGGCGGCCGAAGCTGGTAACCGTGCCCATTTACAACCCACAAACATCTCTTATCCTGTCTTTCTATCTTCTGCACCTGGCTCTGCTCCTTTCCTTCTGGGCCTTTATTAGGGGGAGGTAACGAAATTTACGATGAGGCGGTCCGGGTCTTGAATGAGAAATTGACATGGGATTATGATGGAATAGTGGGAACCCCTCATTCGTAATGTTTTGACATCAGATACTGTTGACGATTCCTGTGCAACGCCAAATATTTATTGTTTAAGACACGAATGTTTAGAACTGTGGTAACATGTAAAGAATTTGCCCCGAGCAGAATATTTAGTATATAAGGAACAACCCTCTTTGTACAAATTGAACAGGCTCCTAGACACTGCCCGTGTGCGGTTTCTGTGACTTCTGTGTCCCTGCAGTAATAAACCTTTGGTCTTTGACGCCACCATCGAGAAGCCCGTGTTTCTGTTTGTTTGTGCACCGAGACAGGTAGAACTCCGGGGTCTTCGGGTGTTATCCCTGACACCTCTGGACAGAACCAAAAAGTCCAGAACTCCAGATACAAGAGAACCGAGATTGATAGGGCAATCTGTAAGGCCAATGCTTTGCCCCGGAATCAGATACTGGAACGAAAGCAAAAATCCACCTCAATGGAAACCAAAACACAGCCAGTGAGACTGATCTGGGCCTACAATAGGCAGCATGGCGTGCTCAGGAAAATCGTTACCAAGTATTGGGACCTCATTAAATGCGATCCCATTATTGGAGAGAAAATGCCGGCAAAACCGCTTATCACCTTTAGAAAAGCATATTCTATGCAGGACGCTTTGGTAAAGCCAAGTCCTGAGGTGGTAACACGTAACAACTGGCTGGACAAAAGTAAAGGCTTCAGAAAATGTTCCAGCTGTAAAGCCTGCCTCCATGGCGTCAATAAAACGGAATATATGGTTCCTTTTTCAACTACCACACGTAAGATCAGTAAACAATTGACTTGTAAAAAATGATCATGTGGTATATGTGCTGGAGTGTCCCTGTGGCCTGCGTTATGTTGGTAGCACCAAACTGCAGGTGCACAAGAGGATACTCCAGCACATACGGGCCATTAATACCAATGACGCTACATATCCAGTAGCACGCCATTTCAAAGAGAGTCACAACAACAACAGTGCTCTTTTGAAATACTATGCCATCGACTCGGTTGGTCCCTTGAGAAGAGGAGGAGACAGAGAGGGGATGTTAAGAAAATTGGAAACCAGATATATTTTGGAATTGGACAGCAAAGCCCCATGGGGTCTTAATTCCACGGAAGATCTTTACACTTGCTTGTAAAATCCATCTAGATGACACACTGGTCTAACTGCCCAACGGGTGTCTGCTCCCGGTCTATAGTATCTCCCTTCTTTCTTCCTTCCAATGTCTTTTCTCGTGGCAGATAATGTACTGGTTTGGATTAGTCAATCTGAGAACTTGAATTTAATATGGCTATATATATATTAATCATCTTACATCTAAATAGCTAGCTGAAGACACAATCTATTCTATCCGAGTCTAGGATTAGGCTATGGTTTGTACATATATAAATAGGAAAAATAATGAATCAATATACAAAAAAATATATAAAAAAATAACAATGATATGTAATCAAGCACTTTGTTTCACTATCATGGTTGGTTGCACCATCGCTTGTTTGATGTATAGGCTTGCTAGGCAACTTTAGACTGAACCCTGTTTAAAGTTAGGGGGCTGCGATAAGGTATTTTACCAGCTATTATCTCCTCCAAAGTCAACATTGGAATTACGATCCTATGTGTAAATGATATTGTTCTCATGGCACCTCATGGTGTTTCCCACATTTTTTGGCACAATCGTATTCATACTTTTTAAACTTAGTATGTTCAATTCATTTATCTGTACATATTTATGAAATTCATTTACTGTATATTTGTTTTGGATTGAATGTATTGCACTTGCCTTAATACTCATTCCTTCACAGAACGAAAATTAATTCTGTGTGTATATACACTATTGATTTGGAGTTTGTAAATATATGTACATAGGCAACAAACTTTTATCGAGATATGCCAATTTGCACAAACAATGATGGTTTTGCACATTAAGATCCTTTGATGCTGTAATACATATATCATATATTGTTGATGGGAATTATCCCGGTATGCACTTTATAGCCTAGTAATGTGACTTTTATGTCTATTATTTTACTTCGCAAACCATGTGATATAGGTAACCAATCATGGGTTCAGGCACATTGCACTTGCACTTTAAATTCTGTCTTCCCTCCCCCAAGCGTCATGTGATCAAGGCCTCTGTGCAGGCCGAAACGTTATGTCGAGGTGGGCCCTCCACGTTACTGAATAAAACTACTGCTCACCTGCACCTTGGGTCGCCTCTCTTTATCTGCGCATGGTATCCAGCGATTGGGCTCCTGGCGAGAGATTTGGAGATTGTTCTTATATATATATATATATATATTCACTGAAAAAACCATAGGTTATAGACCATATATAGTTAGGAATTAGCATTTACAAAACCTTGAAAATTCACTGAAAAAACCATAGGTTATAGACCATATATAGTTAGGAATTAGCATTTACAAAACCTTATTTTACTCACACAAAACCATTGAAATTCGCATATATAGTTAGTTGCACTAACTATATATCGCGCACCCGCAATCCACTGCTGATCATGTCACATATTACATCATTCATGACATGGTCAGTGACATCACTGATGACATCACTGATGACATCTCAAATGACATCACTGATGACATCACTGATGACATCTCAAATGACATCACTGATGACATCACTGATGACATCTCAAATGACATCACTGGTGACATCACTGATGACATCTCATTTGACATTACTGATCACATCACTGATGACATCATTCATGTGATAATACGATGAACCTCTTCAGACTCTAATATAACCTTAGATACACTCAGTGTAAACAGACACTCACAGACTGTCACTCATCCATGGAGTTACTCACACACCTAGTCAGTCATGCAAAGAATCAATCACACCTCCATTTCCTCAACTATACAGTTATACACACCTTACTTATTCAAACATATACTAACACATATTTACTCTCTTATACAATCCCTGATACAAGTTCACAATGATCCATACAGCCACTCACACATTCACTGGCTCTTATGCACAGTTATTTATATATGTCAACTCTCACATGTACTGTGTTTTACATATGTACTTACTTTGACATGTAGCACTGAGATATCCATTCACTCACCAATACACTCATGCACACAGTCAACCGCCCATACAGCTGTTTCCACATGCACTTTTGAACCCATACATCTAGTGAATCAACTGCTCACACATCTATGCACAGAGTCATACACCTCCCAGCCACCCACACACACACTCAGTCTCCCATACAAATACTTGGGCAACCAATCAATAACCCATATAGTTACTCATATAGCTACTGATCAACACATGCAGCAGTTTACAGAACAACAGACATAATGATGCACAAATTAAAACAGTTTAGTCACTAACCCATGCACTCAGTGAGACACATTTAATCACTCACTCATACAGTCAGTCATGCACCTACTAAATCCTTCATCCAGACACTTATACATCCACTCATTCTTCAATATGTAAGACATATTTTAACTTTACAGAAACATACAGTCACTGGATGTTGTCATCAGTGATGTCATCAGTGATGTCATTTGAGATGTCATCAGTGATGTCATCAGTGATGTCACTGACCATGTCATGAATGATGTAATATGTGACATGATCAGCAGTGGATTGCGGGTGCGCGATATATAGTTAGTGCAACTAACTATATATGCGAATTTCAATGGTTTTGTGTGAGTAAAATAAGGTTTTGTAAATGCTAATTCCTAACTATATATGGTCTATAACCTATGGTTTTTTCAGTGAATTTTCAAGGTTTTGTAAATGCTAATTCCTAACTATATATGGTCTATAACCTATGGTTTTTTCAGTGAATTTCAATGGTTTTTTAATAGCAAATATCAAAAGCTGTAAAATGTATTCTTCTTTTAAAGGAGAAATATATTTTATATCTATTTAATATAATTTTTTTATGTATATAAATTTTTGGAGGGAACAAATTTATCAACTATCATGCTGAAGAAGAGTGTGGGGAAAAAAACAAAGAGGAGGACTAAGAGGAAAGAACAATCAGTTCAAAAATACAATTGCTTTAAAGTATGAAGTGCTTTTCCACACATTTACATTTAAATAACCCATATTAGAACATACAAAATATCTACAGAGGAGACGGTTTACATTGAATTTTAGACTCTTCATTGGTACCTACATGTTAGTACTTACATCACCCACACAACACAACAGCTCTATTCAGAGCTACCCTACCTCAAAGCACTCTAAAATATTATTTTACTATTTCCCTTGGTTTTCCCCTTGTTACGCTTTCCGGAACCCTACCCGGTGCGCGGTCCGGGCGCTAACCGTGCCAAAATTTGAAAAAAAAAGGTGTTTTTTTTTTACATATATGGGCCTCCTCAGCCACCCTCAGAAAACCTAGGGGGTCAGGATATGTCTCCCGTGCCCCCTTATACCCATTCCCAACATTGTTTATCCTCCATCTTGTGACTAAATTCGTCCGAAACACAAGATGGCGGACTCCCGTTACGCTACCGGTGAGCTACCCGGTTCGCGTAAATGCTAACGTAGAAAACATCGAATTCAAGACACCCGGAGAACTGTGCTCTTTGGATCCAGTCAATGTATGTAGGTACTTCAATCATAGATTTGAAGGTATGATGTCTTTCATCATGAATAAGAAGAATACACCTCTTGGAGAAATTCAAGTAAGTCTTCCCAGCCATACTCAGCACAGCTCAAAGTGAGGAACCATGTGGGAGTTCCTAAGTTCCTCAGCATACATTTTAAATCACCATGACGACGGTACCAGTACTCATTAGTACCACGCTGACACGCCATGAGATTAATCAGGTGAGAATCCAAAATACTGTCTTGGACATTGACTTTATCCATAAAGTCACTTGCCGAGATGTTTTGCATGTGTATACCACTTTTCAAGATGTGGTTCACTGCATATGACAGTCCAGACAGATCGCTTTCAAACAGGAGATGAAACAAATAAGGAATGCATTGTCGAAACCTAGGATCTCCTGCATACAATCGCAAAGTCCGGTATTCAGAAGCAGGAATTTGATGAGGTCGCTCATCATATCTTCCTCCCTGACCTGTTGGAAAAAGCTGTGGGAAACACCGAGCTTCCAAACTTTCCTCCCAAACACTAATGGGACTCCCTTTCGCTTGTTTCATTTGAAACAACTCAATAGCATTCCCCATGACTTCCTTGGAATGCAAAGGATGAACACTATAATGTTCATATATTTCTTCACTAGTACAGGATTCTACTTTCTCAATTTGACCAGCACACAAATCGCTATCCTCTTCCTCACTTACTTCCTCTTCTGCAACATATACATTTTTATAGTATTTATTATATTTTTTCAAATACAATGTTGCCCTTTTGACTTTCCTAACATCTACTAAATCTTGCCATATTTTCTTATTCTTTGTCGGAACCCCATTAACTAAGATAACAAGAGGTTCCTCTTCCACTTTTTCTACTCCAATTGTGTTAATGTTTTTCTTCAAATCTAGAGGCAAATAAACAACTCTTCCCTTTAATCCTCTCTGTAAATCTGATGGAGGCAATTTCCCTGTCTTTGGCTCCATTCTTACAATAGCCTGAAAGGGATGGATACTTTGAATCAAAATAGATTCATAAGTATTTAAATCCTTCAATTCAGAAGGAATCTCAACCAATTCCAGATTATTATGAACTGCTCTAGCAGGCATCTGGTTTTGATTTAATTTGTTACAACAATAAGTACACACACGTTGATCCAATCCCAAATCAAAACAATTTTCTACCATCAAGTATGTTGCAAAATCCTTCCATTCACTATTATTTTCCCTTTCACTTTTTCCATATAAATCCACTAACTTAGTCTGATTCTTATAATAAGTGCGTCGACAACACACACAAGTGAAATTTGGCCTCTCACTTGATTTCACCTCAAACGTCGCAATTTCCCTCTGGAAATTATCTGTACTGGAAACCTGTACACTATCTTCCACATTACTCTCTTCTTCTTGGTCAATTTCAACATTCTCCTCTTTACTTCCAAAGTAACAAAACTCAATTTCTTCACATATATTCTTCACATCTATTTCAGAACCATGCAAAAGAGCAGCGCATAATTGTTTAAGCATAATTGCTGGACTCTTAGCATAATACAACATTCTAACTAATTTCCTCACTTTATTATGATGCACTGCTAGCATCCTGAAATGATGAAAAACACTCTGGCATACTCTCCTGGAAAGACAAGCCAGTGAATGACCATGCAAACCTATCACTTCTCTCACTCTGCAAGGATCTAATTCTTGCAACAACTTCATTTTCTGCTTCAAACTTTTCTTACTAAATGACCGTATAAAATCACAAAGCAAATTGATGGAATCCTGTCGTACACTGCAAATACTACTACACTTCCAGGTGTACACAGGACCCTTAGGACGTCTCCCTAAAACCTCATTACCTAACACCTCTTCTATCTCTGTTCTCACAAGTTTTTCTTTTTCAACTGGACAACCATCTTTCACTTCATAAGCTCGACCACTGGTGTCAACTGCATGCACCAAATCATTATCCTGGAAATAACTCTCCTCATTAAAAAATGCCTCAGAGCTTGAACTATGCATCCATTCTCCAGAAAAAACTTCACAAAAATTACTACGATTAACTATTCTCTTCCATCTACTATTTCTTTTGAAATCATAAATTACCTTGTTTAGCTTCCTAATTCTATTGATTGTCAAAATAAATAACTTACGTTTAATTTCAAATGCCTGATCAATAACTTTCTCAACTATTTTTTTTCTCTTATAAAAAACCACTTTCTGCTGACCTTTCTTAATATTTTTTAACAAATTCCAAATTATCCTGTGGCGGAACATTCGTTTACGAATATCCCTAAACTGTTGTTTCCTTCTACTTTCATGCATAGAGTTATCTCTTACTCTAGCAGTAACATTTCTCATTGGCCTTTCCTTACCATTTGAATTTTTTCTCCTTTTCTGGACTGAAACATTTTCTGTAGTAATATTTTTTTTACTACACATATTTCTTATGACTGTTTTTCGACTCTTACCCGGTGCTTTCTTGGTGACTTGACAAATCTTTTTGTTAGAGGACTGCTGCATTATTCCATGGTCCTGCTGTCTTTGACGTTTTGCAGCCTTTCTTACTCTTTCTTTGCTAGGCATCCTAAAATCTTGAAATAATCTGCAGTTGAATCTGTGGTAAAATATAATAAAAAATGTTATTAACCACTATTACCCAACAGTAAATTAATAACAGTCATCAAAAACTTAACACACTACTTAAGTATATAATATACTGAAGCCTATCTCCAATTTTTCACTGAACAGGACTCATCTCTTCTTAACCTTGGATAAACCTCACCTACTCTGTGTCCCCTGCACATAATTAAATGTAAAGGGGCAGATTTATATTAACTAGCACATCCCCAGGGATGCACCAGTTAACGTGCACCGCTGCTCTGCCACCCACGGTGTGCCGCATTTACAATCAGATAGGACAAAGCTACATCAAAACCCTGCGCCTGCTTGAAGCAGGCATAGATCTTGACGCAGGTAGGCTGAAAGCTAAAGCAACAACTAAGTGTCGTGTGCAGAAGTTACAAAAAAGGAAAAATGGCGTTTAAACCAGTAATGAGACCATGCTAACGTAATACAGAGTAAAAATATCCAGGATCTACATCAGTTTGGGGTTCACGAACCTGGCAGGTACAAGGCACTGAGGCTTTCCACCGTGCATGTCTCATCCCAAAACATATGTGGTTTGTGAATGAAACAATTTCCCAGACCAAATGCTTTGGATTGGCTACTTCTAAAAAATTAAACACCCCTACTATCCCGGAGTTAGAGGAATATGATGGTTGGAGTAATTTTACTCGTTGTCTATTAAAGATTTACAGGCCCTACTCCGTAACTCTTCCTTTAACATTTCCAGTATAAATCCAAAAGGTTGACTGCTTTGGCAACGTGCCTTATCCACGGTTTAATAACGCTGCCTTTTGCTTTATATAAGTTTTCAAATTGTATGAAATATATACCAATAGGTCGTTATTAACCTTTAGGTAGTGGTTTTCTTCATGAAGTCTGGTCGCTTCCATACACATACAGATTTTCAAAGATGATCAAGAACTTTATCTGAATGGAGAGGAATGCACTGAGACGCCAGATCATTCACTAATGTGTAGGCACATACAGTTACACGGTTCATGCAACAAACACCGACCAAATATGGCTTGCGTGTTGCAAGGCACACCAGTTCCTGCTATCATCCCCACGTTCAAGTTCTTGGAAAATGGTAGTTATTTGATGCTCAATAATGAAGATTGTTCTGGGTTAATTAAAAGTATTCATTTTATCGTAACAGTAAATGAACGGGTTATTTGCTGCAGAAATGTTCTATTTCCTCCCACACATGAACATAGGGAGTTTTCAATCTGGCCACAAATACCAACCTTGGCAGCACATTTCAACGGCATGGCAAGAATAAGAGCTATTTTGTCTCAGAGAGAGGTGGCCTTGAGTTCGGCCCGTGAAACTTTCGTGCTTCACACAGCGAACACCCGTACAGAGGTGCAGACCCTTTTAAATACAGATTCGCCTTTCCATTTCAGCAAGATGGTTCGGACTATCTCTAACGCGTCCTCCACAAAGGGCCTGGCGCACTTTTTTAAAATTGTTACCAGTGGTCTCGTGACTTCATTTGAGAAAATCTTTGGAGTCATCCCTGCTTTCTTTCATTCTATATTTTTCCACTGTGCTTCGTGGATTCCCATTTTTACTTGCATTACCAGCGGACGCTCTTGTGCTTTTTTACATTTTTAAATATGGATGTCCCTCCTGTGCAAGCTCCCGCCCTGCAGCTGCTGACACTGTTCCGCAATCGCATGCTAGAATATTATGGCACAATGCCGTTGGCGATATTAAGCACGGCATATGGATTATCTTTTCTATGCTGATGTGATTCCTTCAAATCTAAGACACTAAAGTATCGGCACGCCCTAAACCAACACAAAGAGACCTTCTTAGCAAATAATATAATATGTGTATTAGGGAGGGTGAGATATAAGCAGCCGCGGGCCGTGGAGGGAGTTACTGTGAGGCAGGGAGGCTGGGAGGGGGAGAAGCAGGATGGAGCCCTCTCTACCTTGCCCCTCCCCCTCCCCGCCTCCCTGCCCCACCGTAACTCCCTCCACGGCCCGCGGCTGCTTATAAGTGTTGCTAACTCTTATTCATTTACAGCATGTTAACATACTGTCACCATTCGCTTTTTATGTACTATTGACTATGCTGGTAATTTTGCTACTGATAATATGTGTACTTGTATAATCTAAGATACTACGCCTGAGAAGACGGCATTAGTAAATAAACATTTCAAATACACATGTGTTCTTCTTAACTCCATGTTCTCGTTTCTAAGAAATATATAACGACCGACTGTTCATGAGTTCCACGTATCCTGAGGTACTATAAGTTCATATTCTGGATTGTCTAAACATTGAGAGTTTGTTATATCCAATGTGACACTGTACCTAGCTTGCTAAGGGGTTTTGATTACTAAGGTGAGTTTTGGGACACCCTAATTCGCCGAGGTTCCAATCCTCTGTCCACAGTTCTGTGTCAGAACAGAAACCCTGCGACAGGGGCACCCCTCAACCTTACTGGAGCTTCATCACACTTGCGATACAACTCCAGCAATGCGCCAACTTTACGGCACAAATACGTCACGCATCTGTGCTGTTTTTGCCCCATGATGCGCCGCATTGTAAATGCAGCACACCATAGGTGACGGAACAGCGGCACAGAATGACTAACACATCCCTGGTGATGCGCCAGTCATCATAAATCTATCCCTATGCTTCTTATCTTGTTAGAGATAAACCGCCATATGTATCATCAAAGTTTTTTGCATTTCCTAAATAGCGAACTTTAAGGAATAAATAGCGATTCTTTACCATTCCTAGTTTGCGATGAGCTATTTGCTAATTACAAATTACCCATTCATTTCCATGCAGCAGGAGGCCCATAGGAATGAAGGTGCAATTTGCGATTAGCAATTACCTCATCGCAAATTACGAATTTTTCCGACGGTGCAGGGGTGTCTCAAGAACACCCTGCTGCACCCCTGAAAAAGAAATTTGGGGTCATATGGCGCACATACATTTTGAAAACATTCCTTTACCTCAAAAACGATTTTCAACTCATAATTTGAAAACACTGCACATGGGGAAATGACTTAAAATGTCCTTAAGACACATAAAAGCATTTTTTGATTGCCTTTGCAGCATGTTTCAATCACCTTTAACATGCCTATGTAACGGAAACATTCAAAATCTAAATTTGCCATGCACAGGTGGGAGCATATTTACAAGCAATTTGCTCCACAGACAAACTTCTTACATTGAAATGGGAAAAATAACATCAGAGACTCTCAATTACCTTATAAAGAAGCAGACACCATTATGTCCTTCTCATCAATATTAAAACCATTGCTTTTTCTCAAAAACGATTTACAAGTCATAATTTGAAAACACTCCACAGCTCCTATGCACATAAAAGCCCTGTCAGTACTAATACTTCACATTTTCTCCAATTACAATTTCTCAAAGAAACAAAATCTATTTGTGAAACACTTGAGACAAAGCAACATTTGAAAAACACAACTTTCTTCATAATTTTCTCCTTAAAGCACACTATTTTCTATCTAAATTAAAGAAATCTTTTCTCACCTTAGCAAATACTTTGAGTTTCAAAACAGTCTCAGAAACACACCAATTTGTCTTCAGCAGAGCAAAAGGTATGCACTCCAGAGTCTGCAGCTATCAAAAGCACAGAAATGCTGTAATTCCTCACACATATCTCTCATGTCACCCAATCAAAACTCTTCCCTCACTTTTTTTCAAAGCAAAACCCTTCCCCTCTCTGCTTTTTCTGCATAGCAACCACCTCTTGCAAGACCTCTCACACAACAATGTTGCAATTGAACTCTGAACTCTCAGTGCACCTGCATATCCAGAGCATTCTTTCATTTAATGATTTTTTCTTCGCCACTCAAAATACATCTTTCAACGAACTCATCCATGCACACTAACTTTCTGTTTTCAGCAATCAAAATCCACCAATCACTCTTACTGCTTCCTTAACACAGAAACTCCTCAGTTTTTTTCATTTTACACTCTCATTTTTTCAACTGCCATTTCATTGCCACACTTCATCTGACTGCAGCAGAACCTTCTCTCACCATGTTTTCTGTCTGGATTGTTGGACATAGTTACATATATTGGGCTCAAAGGTACGCTGAAAACAGGAATTTACCTAACCTCAATTTACAAGATGTGGAAATTAAGTGGTTTGGCCACAGAGGATTAAAATGTCACCAATTGATACCATTGGTGAAAACCTTTATGCATTTGCCAAAACCTGACCTGTTAATTGTGCACTGTGGAGGTAATGATTTGGGCACTTTGACTGGGGTAGGTCTGGAAATGCTTTTAAAGGACACCTTTGAGCAATTGATGGCACTTTTTCCTCAGACTGCCTTGGTATATTCAAATATATGCCAAAGACAGAAATGGAGGTGGTCGAACCAATTTTGTCCACAAATTGAGAAGTCGAGGAAGCATGTAAACAAATCTGTTTCAGCTTACATGAGAGACCATGGAATGGGCTCCCTGTACAACAATAACTTGCGTTACTACATGCAAGATATCTACAGAGGAGATGGAGTTCACTTCTCAGATGAGGGCAACAGAGTTTTCACTCTGAATTTAAGAATGTGCATTGGTACCTACTTATAAGTACCTAAATGTACCATAAACCCAAAAGCTCTTCTCAGAGCTACCCTACATCTGATCACTCACAATTATTATTTTACTCTAACTTTTTTCACTAATTTTCAAGAAAGTACGCTCCCCAGAACGCTTCCCGGTTCGCGAACCGGGCGCACTCCACGCAAAAAAACAAAAAAAACGGTATATTTTTTTTTGCCCTGCGAGACCCCTTCAAAGCCTCCACATCAAACCTAGGGAGTCAGGGACGATCTACTATGCCCCCTTATGGTCATTTGCCCCTTCGCTTTGGCCTCCTCTTGTCTCTCGATCCTACCGAGAGACAAGATGGCGGCCGCTACGGACTGTTTGGAATGTTTACAGACGCCGAAAAACCAATCAGCTTCGCAAACCTCCGTAACGCGAAAAGTACGCGAAGCGGAGCGCTGTTACAGATATATATCTTTTTTTGAACGTTAATTTCTCAAAATCCACTGGAGCACATATATTGAGACCTAGCAAAGGCACATCGGGCTACCAGTCCCTACAATTGTGCCAAGTTTCGTGCAAATCCATTCAGCCGTTCGATTATTATTATTTTTTTTTTTTTTTGCCCCGCGGGGCCCTTTTAAAACCTCCACATCAAACCTAGGGGGTCAGCGAGGATCTACTATTCCCCCTTATGGTCATTTGCCCCTTCGCTTTCGCCTCCTCTTGTCTCTCGATCCTACCGAGAGACAAGATGGCGGCCGCTACGGACTGTTTGGAATGTTGACAGACGCCGGAGAACCAATCAGCTTCGCTTCACAAAGCTCCGTTGCGCGTAAAGTACGCGTCCTGGGACGCTGCCAGGTCCGCTGTTACAGATATATATCTTTTTTTAAACGTTAATTTCTCAAAATCCACTGGAGCACATATATTGAGACCTACAAAAGGCACATCGGGCTACCAGTCCCTACAATTTTGCCAAGTTTCGTGCAAATCCATTCAGCCGTTCGGGCTAAAAGTGAGGCCAACCGCCCTATGGAAATTAACATTGGAAAAACGCGTTTTGGGACCCCCCTTTTTTCTCGGCCCCCCCTTGACGAACCCCCCCAAAATTTTCAGGGGCTGCTCAGAAACAAAATGTGCCATTTTCCTGAAAATTTCAGCCAATTCCGTCCACAAACGCCAAAGTTATTAGACATAGAATTTTCAAAAATCCCATAGAGAAAAAATCCTAACTATATATACCTACTGGCGACCGCCAGTAGGTAATATATATATATATATATATATATATATATATATATATATATATATATATATATATATATATATATATATATATATATTTTTATTATTATTATTATTATTTTTTTAAATTATTTATTATTTATTATTATTATTTTTTATTTATTTATTTGTTTATTATTATTATAATTTTTTTGGGTGGTGGGAGGGTGGGATTTTGCCGACCGAAAAAACGCTCCTGCCTCCCTGACGACTTCCCAACGATAATCTCTCGCGCTTCAGCGTTCAGTTTAGAACGCTGACAGCACGCGCCTACCTACAGCCCTCTCCGCCAATCCCTAACACCTGGCCTGATCCATTCGGGTGAAAAACCCCAGGGGGAGACTGCTTGCGCTACGCTCCCCATGGGGCCCCCATCGCCCAAAATAATCAGACCACAAACATTATCACTGTAGCAAAAAAGGCCACTTTATTTAGATCAGGTAACTCACTGAACTAGAAATACTCTTTATTTCATTATGTATACACAATTTGGTAAAATGGGCCAAAACCATTCACTTCTTACTTAAACTGTTTAACTTTCTGACCAAAACCATTAATGTATATATAATTTGTACCTTATTTCCAACAACCTTGTTTTTATTACATTACTTTCAGCTTGTATCCAAAAGGATGGGTAAGCCCGCTCCAGACTTACCCACCCCCAAAATCGCCACCCAGGAAAACCAACGAGTTTTCCTGGTCCCCACCCGTCCTCTGAAACACATAATTGCATGGTTATATGTCTTGTACACTGCACCATAGGTTCACATTATGCGCCTTATCTAAGAAATCACGCAGCTCCAATAAATAGTATGCAAGACCCCATCGTGAGAGGTGCACGCCATCACTCCTGAATAAGTGGCCTTCTTTGCCAGCGATATTCTCATGAAATGTAACTAATACCCATTGCTGCACAAAAACTTGAATCGCCCTATTGAGTTTTCTGCAAGCTTTGTCCATAGCCGAGTAGTCTCGTGCATGCTTCCACTGCTGCCTGCAAATAAATTCCGCCTGCTGGTTTCCAAGAACATTATCTCGGATGTCACCTAAATAGGAAAAAACAATTAGCAACAAAATAACAGCTCAAACAGGAAAAACACAATCTTTATTTGCGCACATATCTGGCACAGCAACTGGATTTCCGTGATCTTAATCCCCGAATAGCCTCCCAGCCCAACCCCAATCTTGCCGCCTCCATGGCTGCCCCAATTCTAAAAGAATGAGTTGCAAAAAGCTGTAGGGTTTTCCCCCATCAAAAGCAAAGCTTTTCTCAGAACAGTTAACAACTGGGAACTGGTAACCATATCCCCTGATGCATGCACGCATCCCCTAATGCCAGAAACCGGCCCTAGGAAGCTTGATTCCGGTCCAGGAAAGGCATGGCTTGGCAGTTCGGGCTGGACTGTTCCTATGAGGCACAGGGTCAGACTGATTTGCATTTGGCCATGTCTGAACTGAGGTGGCAGAGTGGGCTAAAGAACGGTGATGGATTAAACCCAGATCTGTAGACTGGGTGTGAGTGTTTGATTGGTTCAGATGCTCCGTCCATCACCACCCCCTTTTGTACCACTTTGTTCGCCATAAGTTGGCAGGGTATGCTCAGACATTGAGTCCCTTGCTCACTTTGCCACTGGATTCAAGCAAGCCTCGCTGAAGACGGCTGTAATGCCAGAAACCGGTCCTAGGAAGCTTGATTGCGGTCCAGGGAAGGCATGGCTTGGCAGTTCGGGCTGGACTGTTCCCATGAGGCACAGGGTCAGACGGATTTGCATATGGCCATGTCTGAACTGGGGTGGCAGAGTGGGCTAAAGAACGGTGAATGATTAAACCCAGATCTGTTGACTGGGTGTGAGTGTTTGATTGGTTCAGATGCTCCGTCCATCACCACCCCCTTTTGTACCGCTTTGTTCACCATAAGTTGACAGGGTATGCTCAGACGTTGAGTCCCTTGCGGGGAACATCCGTTACAACGCGGATTTTACTCCGCAAGGCTTTCACAACGCGTCCGTTACAACGCAAGTCGTAACCACGACTTGCGCTGGAGGGCGCTAGAGAATTAAGAATAGTATATTTACTATTCCAACACCTTCCCTAGTGTCCACGGGGACTGGTGTTAGAATAGTAAATTATACTATTCTCAATCCGCCCCCCCAACGCAAGTCGTGGTAACGACTTGCGTTGAAAGGGACGCGTTGTGAAAGCACGCGCTGTAATGAAACGCGTCGTAACGTCGTTCATCCGTCCCTTGCTCACTTTGCCACTGGATTCAAGCAATCCTGGCTGAAGATGGCTGTAATGCCAGAAACCGGTCCTAGGAAGCTTGATTCCGGTCCAGGGAAGGCATGGCTTGGCAGTTCGGGCTGGACTGTTCCCATGAGGCACAGGGTCAGACTGATTTGCATATGGCCATGTCTGAACTGGGGTGGCAGAGTGGGCTAAAGAACGGTGATGGATTAAACCCAGATCTGTTGACTGGGTGTGAGTGTTTGATTGGTTCAGATGCTCCGTCCATCACCACCCCCTTTTGTACCGCATGCACAAATATGGCACAGTGCTGAGAAGTGGATACTGACATTAAGTGTGCCCACCCCAATACCGGGCAACAATTTTTTATACCACTACTGTTAAGAAAAACCCAAACGCCCCTCCCCAACTGATCCAATATGTACTTTCGTAACCATATCCTAATTTTGTTACCTATTAAGAAACATCTTCATAACAAAAGCCCACCTTATCCCTCAAACCCAAAACTTCAGAGATCCACAATGGTCCAAAAAACAACCAGATCATGCATAATCTGAAGCTGAACAAAAAACGGACAACTGAGATAAAATCCTCAACAAGAGTTGAAAAGTGATGGGGGCACGGGGCTGCAACACCATAGCCTTTTCCCAGCTTAAGCCCCTCAACATTTTCGTAACAAAGATATTGTCAACCGGGTCGAAACCCCAAAATAGCTGGCCGTAAAAAAGACACCCCAGCCAGTTATTCCCCTATTGTGGTGCATATTTCTGTTGCAACCAAAAACCTTTTCGTAACTTAAAAATTTCCAACCATGCTTGTCTGCACATCCACCTGGTGGATTCAGCTAAGGAATTCTCTATGATCTGCGCAATTCTCAGTCCCCTAGGGCCCAAAGCTCGACGGAATGGAAGCCTAAACGCCGACTTTATATCACATTTTGCTAATTCTGTGCCCTCTCCCAGGAAATGTTTTCTTCGCAATGCGTCATCCACAGATGTGTATGACCCCGCTGTATCTGAAGGAGAAATGAAATCATTGATTGAGTTGCCTTCCGGCCAAGACAAATGCTGTATCATCCTGAAATCCCCTGGAGTCTTTTATGGAATGGCCCCCAGCGGAGAGACAATCAAGTTAGGCAAAGAGCAATGCAAAAAAGGGGCCTACTGTTCCACCCAGAGCTACCTCTTCCGCCAACTTTGCTCTTACAAGCTGCGGTAAGTCCTTAGCTGATGGAAAGTCATCTGCCCAACGCCTGTCTCGGGGGCCCTGTTAACTGATCTTGAAGCCTTCCCTAAATCCCCAAAACAATTTACTTGCAGCTTGCCTGTCAGGGTAGCTTTCTAACTAGTGAGCTAATGCCTCTAACTTAATTGGGGTATGAACCTTTTGCCATAGAAGGAATGCCGCCCCACGACCTCTGGCACTAACGCCCTGCTCCTGTGGTCTTGGCCTTCTGCCCCTGAACCTCCTGCCAAACATTAGATGATCACAGGAAAAACAAGGAAACCCTACCCACTATGGAACCAGGGTATAGTATTTATATCAGAAACAACGGTCCCAGTGGCAACCTAATTGTATAATTGATACTCCATACAGGTTAATTAATAACAATTCCAAGGTTAGCAAGGGGTGTCCGAAAGAGAAGCAACTCTACACCATAGATTTACATACCATCATCAAAATTTTATTTTCCATCAATCAATTCTTATTTATACACGTAGTGTTGCAAAAGATAAGTGCAGAGGTGACCCAATGTGTAATATAAGAACCAAAGAATTACAGAACATTATATAAAGTAAATGACACAGTGATTTACAAGGTTTCTAAAAGGGAATTATATACAAGAAAAGGAAAACGACCTACAGGTAATCAATAATGTAACAATCAATGTAACAGTGGCTATCAAAAGTCATAGGCACTGTATGTAAGGTTCGTTTCCAGGGGGCGTCGACGGCGTTTCGACCCACATAGTATACTGGGTCTCGTCAGGACTGGGCAATATGGGGCTTCTGTGGGATAGGAATAGAGAGTTAGGGTGTGGGAACACTACTTTCATATTATATTTTGATAATATCAGGTTATTCGAGGGCAAAAGTGCTAATTACCTGGACTTATATGAAGGCACGGGGACAGGATAGTCAGGGAGAGGGTTAACACCGTACGTGAATCATAAATTTATGCACTTACAGTTGACCCAACCGGGTACTGTTGTTAGAAGTTGTTTGAAGGAGGGAAGGAAAAATAATAATTAGAGACATATTTATGCTAAGCCCGTTTTGAAACGGAGGTGTTATTTACCTAGCATCACTTACCACTATAGTGGTGCAGTCAGGCGGGATCGGCGAGTGGGGTCAGATATGGCTGAGTGCTTGCACGCAAGTCAATTGGGACGATACCTTAAAAATATATAACCTGCCATCAGTGTAATTATCGAAAAGATTACATAAATACATACACTGATTGTCTTTTGTGGGCCAAAGAAGGGATCTTACCTAGTGAAGGCAATTCACGAAGTGTGTAACTTGTTTTGGGCGGCGTCTGGCGAATGCCATGTAAATAAAAGTGAAGACGCCTCGTGCGTGTTGCTCAATGGCAGCAGCAACCCGGTCGATCCCTTCAAAGAAGTAATTCAATTACAAGTCAAGCACCATATCTGTCTAGCCTTGTAATGTTAGGGGGGCCCCCGGGTGAAAGATATCTTACCCGATGGATTGCTCTCAGATTCCCTCGCGGACTCTTCCAATTTGGAATTAGTGTCTCTAGCAAGCGCAGCCTCATTACGTGCATTTATGACGCGAACGTAGGGAACGTGAGGAGAGCAGAACGCTCGATCTTCACTTACACAGGGGCTACAGGTGGCAGAACCGAGCCCAGAACAATCGTTAAAATAACGGTATAGCGGTCTCAGTAATATATGAAGTATAGGATCATAGTTGTGTTCGGGAGATATTTACAAGGTATATACACACTGTTTCACAACAAACCATTATTTACAATTGAGATTACAGCATAGTGATGTCAATATCTAATAAAAAGGAGAGGAGCCGCATTATTGATCATGTCTCAAACAAATAGTTAGGTACAATACCACATCTAGACTGTATTGAACGAACTCACATTTGACACATAAGTAACCACATTCTATATTGAATATATACATAATATACGATGGACAGAGAAGTATTGTTATTCACAGTTCAAAAGAAATGAAATGTTTAACCATTTGCTATATGTATGGTATATACAGTTGTTCCATATTTTTCACATTGATGTTACATTGTAATCAATCTGTTCAATTCGTATATGTGACCTACGTTTCACCAATAAAATGCAGTTTCTTCAGTTCACCATTTACTGGGAGAGGGAGGTTACATAACCTCGCCATTCTTCAGCAGAATCCAGACCATGATTTATAGAATTGACCTTGTCAATCCAATGGCATTCACGTCTTTGCAAAATTTGTGCAATGTTGCCACCTCTCTCTGGCAGCTTCGCAATGTCAATTATTTGCCATTTTATTTCCTCCGCCGTGTGGTTTTTGTCCAAAAAATGTTGGACCAGAGTGGCATTGACCACAGATCTTCTAATACGACTTCGGTGCTGGCCTATCCTGGCTTTAATGGGTTGCTAGGTTTGCCCAATGTAGGGCAACCCACACGGACACCAAATGCAGTACACTACATTTCGAGTGTTACAATTCGAAAAGAATTCAAGTTTGTGTTCCGACTCACCATATTTGAACATTTGTGTTTTCAGTTAAAGGACATATGATACAATTACCACATCTGTGATGACCAACAGCGGGGGGAAGGCCCCATGCTGCCTCCAAAGTACCCGTTTTTTTAGTAATTTCGGTGGAGGATCTCACCAGATGATCCTTTATGTTCTTAGCTCTTTTATAAGCAAATAGCGGAGTTTCAAGCTTGGGATCTATGCTCTTGATGATTTCCCAATGTCTACTAATCGCTTTCCTAATTTTATTGGTATGTACACCAAATGTAGTTACACACACAATTTTTGGTGTCTGTTTTTTAGGTTTTGATACAAGTAATTCCTCCCTGGGACAGTACCACGCTCGCTTGAGTGACCTTTTCACTATTTTATTAGGATAACCTCTTAACACCAGCTTCTTTTTTAATACTTCTGCCTCCTCAAAGTAGTCCTCCCTTCGGGCACAATTGCGACGTATGCGCAAATATTGTCCCTAAAGGAAGACCATCTCTCAGAGCCCTTTGGTGTTGACTGTTGTATGCTAGGAGAGTATTCCTTTCAGTAGGTTTCCTATGTAGTGATGTAAACACCTTACCCGCCTCATGTTGGATATTTAGATCCAGAAATGCAATTGTTTTTTTATGGACAGTGGATGTAAATTTTAGATGTATTTGAGCCTGATTCAGACACAGTACAAAATCATTAAACGTGTCTTCACTTCCTTTCCACACCAAAAAGATGTCGTCTATGTATCTATACCAACATCTGATGTTGGAATGTTGAGGATTTCGGTCATTTAAAGCGTAGCTCATCTCTACATCATTCATGTAGATGTTCGCTAGATTGGGCGCAAAAATTGCGCCCATGCTGGTCCCGCAGCATTGTTGATAATATTCGCCATTGGATACAAAGTAGTTGGTTTGTAATGCGACACGTAGTAGTGCGATTATAAATGAAGTGGGAACATTGAATGGTCTCGGTCTCGTGTCCAAAAGCCGTTCGATCACCTGGATACTGTCCATTTGGGGAATGTTTGTATACAGGGATGAGATATCCAGGGTGGCTAGCCAATCAGTTTCTACATTAAAGGCCATCCCCTATATTAAGTTTATCATGTGTGTTGTATCACGTACATAACTTTTTTGTAAAGGGACAAAGTCCTTGATAAAGAAATTAATATACTTCCCAATCGGTTCAAGCACAGATCCACATCCAGATAGGATCGGCCTGCCTGGGGGATGTGCAATGCTCTTATGAATTTTGGGGAGAGTATAAAGAACCGGAGTTCTAGGATTCTCCGCATTCAGGTAATCATATTCTTTTTTGGTTATAAACCCTTGTTCAAGGCCTTCAGATGTTATACGTAAAATTTCTTGATGGATTGAGACCAATGGATTATGATTTAATTTTTTGTAATGTTTGTCTTCTGAGATTTGTTTAGTAATCTCAGCATCATAGTCCACTCTGTCCTGAATCACTATGCCTCCTCCTTTATCTGCTGGTTTGAGAATTAGGGAGGAGTCCTTTTTAAGGTTATTGAGGGCTTGGCGTATAAATTGTTTTTGATTTTGGATCTTAGCTACCTCTTGTAAAACCAATTTCTCAAATGTAAGGAGTTCGTGTGGCATCATAGCATTGGTAGGAAAAAAGGTTGAGGGGGGTCTTAGACCTGTGACTGAATCCTTTGAGTTAAATTCACGATCTCTAAAGAACAATTTCAACCGGATCTTTCTGAAGAACTGAAATAATTCAGTTTTCAAATTGAAAAAGTTAGTTCTTTCCCACACCCTAACTCTCTATTCCTATCCCACAGAAGCCCCATATTGCCCAGTCCTGACGAGACCCAGTATACTATGTGGGTCGAAACGCCGTTGACGCCCCCTGGAAACGAACCTTACATACAGTGCCTATGACTTTTGATAGCCACTGTTACATTGATTGTTACATTATTGATTACCTGTAGGTCGTTTTCCTTTTCTTGTATATAATTCCCTTTTAGAAACCTTGTAAATCACTGTGTCATTTACTTTATATAATGTTCTGTAATTCTTTGGTTCTTATATTACACATTGGGTCACCTCTGTACTTATCTTTTGCAACACTACGTGTATAAATAAGTATTGATTGATGGAAAATTACATTTTGATGATGGTATGTAAATCTGTGGTGTAGAGTTGCTTCTCTTTCGGACACCCCTTGCTAACCTTAGAATTGTTATTAATTAACCTGTATGAAACATTAGATGATAGCATGTCGTCCCACACATTGCGAACATTCATGTCGGAAACGACACGCAGGTCTATCACAGAATCCCCGATTAAAATTCCAGCACGCTCCCCATCCAGCCGCCTGACCTCTACCTGTGCCCCCCGCCCCTTGTTGGGCGGGGCGCTGCCGAAATAGCCGATATACCACGGGCAGGCCACTTGCCGTGTGCATTGTCGCAGGTGGATGTGCAGACGACATCCATTGCAGCCACAGCTCTGCGTCAACCTTCCCTCAGGGTTTCTCATTCCCTTTGCTCATCCTGGCCCTAACTTCATTGTGATAATTAAGCCCAAAAATACCCCCCAAAGTGCATCTGAGCCATCCTCACTATGTCCATATACTTTAAAAAAGAACCACTGCCCTATCAGGGTATGTTTTAGCATATATACTCGCAAAAATGAGGAAGGCCGGTGTCAATTTTCAATGTTACGAGGAACTCTTGGGCGCCTCGCCAATTTCCACTCTTCCTCTTTCGACCCTTCCTTTGCCTGCACTTCCCTATGTAATAACTTAAAAAACATCAACAAATTTGTGGTCCCAAATTTGTCGCTTTATTATGACTGATAAATGGGAACCCAATGGCATAGCCTACCCCCTTGGTTATCTTTGACACTAGACTCCCTAACCCGCTTATTAAGACGCCTGTGTAAGGACTCACCATCACAATCCCTAATATTACCAGAAATTGTATCATTAGATTCACATGCTCCCCACCAGTTCTGCTTACCGCATGTGAGCTGCCCAGCTCTTTCTTGAAATTCCAAGCGAAACGTCTTCATTTGTTCTCTGTTTTGCGACCTCTTCCTTGTAGGTGCCGGGTCCGCTCTTGACTTCTGCAACGAGTGAAAATAGGAAGTTGCCCCTTTCCCGCCCCCAAAATCCACCCCCCCTCCGTATCAGCAACCCAGCTCTCTATTACCGGCCTATCGAAAATTTCTCCCCGTCCATTTCCACAAATCTTTCTTGCACACCTTCATCAGTGCTCTCATTGCCATATTTGGCCTTACTGCTACCCGGACACTCACCATCACCGACTCCTCCATCGAAAAATCGCCAATCAATGACAGATCCACGCTCCACAGGCCTGCCCCTACCTTCAGAATCCGCACCAGACCCGTCAGTAACTGAAATAAAATTTGTGGCAACCGCTAATTGTGCCGCTGGACGAGCAGAATCTGATCTAAGCGCAGCTCCTAGATACGCAACACATTGCACCTCCAGGTCGCTCAAACCAAAAGGGGGGGCTTGCAACCGCTGAACATCGTTTGTCTTCCTCATCTTCTGCATAGAAACTACCTCCCGTTCCGAACCCTCGTTGTTATAATGAGCTACCCACACCCATTGCCCCCCAGCCTCACCCCTACTAAAGGCGAAGGGAAGTTGGCACTGTCTTGGGGGGTGGGGGGGGGGACCGAGCCTGCGGAAATATGTATTTGGTGTTGAAACGGCTTGTTGCCCGGCCAGTAACCATTGCCTGTCGCCCAACGTCTAATTGCCGCGCAAGTTGAGGAGCATACCCCTCTTCTAAATCCAACTCAAGTTCGGGGGCACCATCCAAAAATCATATGTCCTGTCACACATTGAGGTTGCGGCTCTAAACCATCTGGCCTGCTATCCCTAGCCACAATTTTGACCTGTGGCCCACACCGACATCAGGAGTAAAAACCCGGGTATTATCAAGGGCAACACCAGTCATAGTGCGCTGAATGGTGAGGGCAGGGGTTGGGCGGAGGCTAGGGTCATCTTCGCTGTCACTAGGATAATTACCCAGTGCAGGCGTCCGCTGTGACATCACTCTCTCTGACGCACATTCCTGCCCGCGCAAACATTTGCCCCCCTCTGGAGAATGACGCGCATCTCCCTCCCGTACCCCTAGGGCACCCCTCGCCGAAAAAAAACAGGCCCTCTCAGACCCCCGGCCCCTCCCACCACGGGTCCCGCTCTCAGCTGGCGCTGAAAACACGCGTCAGAAAAACACTCCCACCTCTCCACCCAGGTCCGCCCCCACCCTTCACCACACAAAAATCACCAGTGACTTGCGGGACCTGGGAGTCAGCCTTCACCTGCACGTCAGGTGACAAAGACTGCGCCCTCCTCGTCGTCGTCTGCCGCGCCACACCGGCCCAAGCACCCCGCGCTGTGTGGTCCACTAAGCTGAAAACAGCGCCGGCACCCCGCCTCTCGCCGCATGCCGAGGAAGGCATGCTTCCACTGCGCGCCGCACTCCTCCGGCAGCCAGGATAGCGGACAGCGCCTCAACCCCGATGACCAGCACTCCCTCAGAAAAGACCTGCTGTGTGTGTTCTTTTCTTCTTTCCTTCGGGGGGGGCAGTCTCCAAAGTCCACAAAACCCCACATATTCACATACCTACATACACACACATACATACACACACACATATATATACATGTATACATACACATACACATACACACAATATACTAGTGGCTTCAAGGATAAATCTCGAACAAATAGGGGCCGGCCACAGCAGTGGTAGCAGACGAATGCGCGTTCTAGGCCCAATATGTAAAATAGAACCACTGCAAAGGAAGGCTAGACCAAAACACTCAATCACCCAACAACCCGTGCCGTTCCACAACTCCTCCATTCGAAGCAAAGAATGGAGCACAATATAAAGGGCGCGACAGGTTCAAAATGCATAAAAATCCAAAAGTAATTCACGCCCTCTCTATTATCTGAAGGCAGACCTCCCATTACTGAAAACTATATTCTCCATGAGTATGGAAGTGCCTTCCCAGTGTGTTCGTGTGGTTGGAGTGTATGCCATTTATTGCAGTATTATCCATGTACCTGTTTTTGGTACTCTTTTGTAACATGCACACTCCGCTTTTCTCATGTAACACACTGTTTGCTACCTCTCACATTTTGTTTGCTTTTGATACTTGCACAAGTGCCACCATTGCCTACGTAACGTTTGTTCTTGTGCCTCAGTATCTAGCATATATTGCAGTATATTACCTCTAATTGTACATTGTTTTCTCTTGTAACCTGAACACTTATCACGCTTTCCTCCTATAATGCACTGTTTGCTACCTCATGTATTTTGTTTGCTCACAATTGTCACTTTTACCTCATATAACTTATCGTCTGCTATTGAAATTTGTTCATTTGTAATTTTCTGTGCCTATTGTGAAGCGTTCTGACGCCTTCGGGTAAAGTCTGCGCTATATAAACGCATAAATAAATAAATAAAAACAAACACAAGCGTGTTGTTCAAGACAACGCCCATCGAACAAATAGAATGCGTGCGCACACACACACACAAAAAGAAAACAACTTGCAGAAAAGTTCAAAGAGCAACAAAGAATTTGCCGAATTCCGCTCGAAGCAAGCAACGAAGAAGAACACAGAGTTTGCAGAAAAGCGAGCACCGCAACTGTCCAGGAAATATCCCAATGTGTCGCCGACCGAAAAAACACTCCCGCCTCCCTGACGACTTCCCAGGAATAATCTCTCGTGCTTCAGCGTTCAGTTTAGAACGCTGACGGCGCGCGCCTGCCTACAGCTCCCTCCGCCAATCCCTAACACCTGGCCTGATCCATTTGGGCGAAAAACCCCAGGGGGAGACTGCTTGCGCTACGCTCCCCTGGGGCCCCCATTTTGCGTGTCATAGGGTGCGCATTGCAGTGTTCCAGAAATATGTCCGCTACACGCTAATGTGACCTCTCATTGCGTGTGATCTGCTGCATTTTACAGGCTTCACAATGTGCGCCAAAATGCTCTGATTGTCGTTGAGCGCAAACCCATGTGCTCAAGAACCTCCAGAAGAATGCAATTTACAAATGTTGCCAGCACCATTCAAATGTTTAAAGAGCCAACAGATAGCAGGTGCTCACAGTCATTTAAGTACTTCGATATCAGTACTCACTTATGCGCCGTAAGCATGTCCATTAAATAGTCACTGCAGTGGCAGTCTCTTCTCTGCTGTGCCTTGAAGTTTACCACGGGTCCGCGATTGCCAGAAACTCTCCACACAGGAATGTTCAAAGTTCCTTGGCGACCTTGCCAGATGAAAAGTGTCTGTCTGAATTAGCTCCTGATCGTTACCAAAATAATGTAGTAACTGCTCGCACACAAATGTATTCCATTAACTTAACATTGTTCGATTCCAAGTATTTTCCAAGTATCTCCATACAGGGATGTACACAGCCGTCCGGTCTGCAGTCCAGTATATATATATCTCCATTCTATGACCATTGCTGAGAGGTGGTCGTAGGCCATGCCGTTTTTCCACCACTCTGCAAACGTGGCTCCCTGCGCACTGCTGGTGGGGGGATGGGGTCCCCTTGCCTCCTGAGGGCCTCAGGACTTAAGTGGACTTCATCCCTAAACCAAGAGCACACCAGGAGGCGTGTTTGCAGAGTGGTGGAGAAAAGAGCGTAGCCTGCGACCACCTCTCAGCAATGTCACAGTGTGGGGCTTACTGGAGGTAACAGGTGAGTTAGTTGGGCCCAAAGGACCCTCAGCAGTGAAGGGGTCTTCATCCCCCAACCAAGGGCGTGCCAGGAGACGTGTTTGCAGAGTGGTGGAGAAAGGGAGTGTGGCTTGCTATCAGAACTCTGCAATCCTACTGTATGTGATTAACTGGAGGCAATAGGAAGGGGAGTTGGCCCCCAAGGACGTCCTTGGGAGCCAACTACCCCTTCTGGTACCTCACGTGAGTCCCACACAGCAGGATTGCAGAAAAGATGTCAATTCACCATGTCATGAATGATGTAATATGTGACATCATCAGCAGTGGATTAGTACAACTAACTATATAGGAGCAATTTCAATGGTTTTGTATGAGTGAATTGTCCAGCTAACTATAACACCCCTAACACTTATAGTTTTTTGAGTGAATTTCAAAGGTTTTTAAAATGCTAATTCCTAACTATATAAGGTCTGAAACCTATGGTTTTTTCAGTGAATTTCAAAGGTTTTTTAAATGCTAATTCCTAACTATATATGACCTGAAACCTATGGTTTTTTCAATGAATTTGCAAGGTTTTTTAAATGCTAATTCCTAACTATATATGATCTGAAACCTATGGTTTTTTATGTGAATTTGCAAGGTTTTTTAAATGCTAATTCCTAACTATGTATGACCTGAAACCTATGGTTTTTTCAGTGAATTTGCAAGGTTTTTTAACTGCTAATTCCTAACTATATACGACCTGAAACCTATGGTTTTTTCAGTGAATTTGCATGTTTTTTTAAATGCTAATTTCTAACTATTTAAGGCTTGTAACCTATAGTTCTTTCAGGGAATTTCAAACGTTTTTTAAATGCGAATTCCAAACTATATCAACCCTAAAACTTATATTCTTTTTTAGTAAATTTCAAATATTTTGTTAAAGATAATTTTTAAATATACTAATTAATACATTTCTTTCTTTTTTAAATAATTTTTTTATAATAAATCATATTTACATATTTTTTCCTTTCTTTATATTTCACATTTTATACTACAATTATTATAAATCTAAGTACAAAACTAATTTTTTTAATTCTTTTTTAAATTTCTTTTTTTTAAATTATATGATTTCAAGGTCTGCGCACCGTCAGAGCTCCGTAAGCACTCCGTTAAATTTCTGTGCGCTTACGCCGATAATTTTTTTAAATTTCAAAAACATACTAACTACGTATTTAATGTAGATTTTAAAAGTAGACAATATCTGCATTAATGAAGAAAATGTTTTTTTAAAACTTTTAAAGACCATATATTATTTTTAAAAGTAATTACTAATCAAGCGAGGGTACGTCGCACGTGCACGTAACGTGAGAGCTCTGTCCTCGCTCCGTAAACTCTGCGAGCGCTTACGTCCCAAAGTATTTTGAATTCTTAAAACGTAATATCTAGGTATTTATTGTACATTTTAAAGGTAGACAATATCTGCTTTACTATAGAAAATGGTTTTTTAAAACTTTAAAAAACAGTATATTACTTTTTTGAAGTAATAACAAATCTTGCGAGGGTACGTCGCACGAGCACGCAACGTGATTGCTCCGTCCGCGAACCGTAAAATCTTCGAGCGCTTACCCCCGAAACTTTTTTTCAAGCTTAAAAACGTTATATGTACGTATTTATTGTACAATGTAAAGATACACATTATCTGGGCTAATAAAGAACATGTTTATTTAAAACTTTTAAAGCCCGTATATTACTTGATTAAGCAATTACAAATCTCGCGAGGGTGCGTAATACGTAAATCAATCCTGAGCGCACCGTAAACTTACGTACGCGCTCCGTAAATAAGACGTAAACGCACAGTAAGCCACGTAAGCGCTCCGTAAACGCTCCATGAGCGCTCCGTAAGCTTACGTCCAACCATGTGACCTTAAAACAAAAGATTTCATTGGTTTATATTACTTCCTACTCCAATTGTTGAAAGACCCCTCCCATGTTCATCATTCTTCTTTGGCTTTCAGAGAAGTAACACCTGTTTTCCAGTCTGCAGACATCTACCTATCAAACTTTTTTTTGAAATGTAACATATGTATATAAATATGTTACAACTCAATGGGCCAGATGTATGTAATCTCCATTTACCTACTCTTAAATACCAAATCATACCTGTTCAACATTTAAGAGTAGGTAAATGAGATGTAGTTAATTTCTCTTTTTTGAAATTACCAAATCTGTATAATTCAGTCATTTCACTAAATCGGTATTTACCGATTCGGTAATTGCCATTGATTCCTATTAGGAATCAATGGCAATTACCGAACCAGTAAATACCGATTTGGTAAAATAACCGAATTGTCAAGGGGGACAGGTTGTCACTTTGACACCCTGTTGCACCCCTGATTCTAACTTGTGTGCCATGTCACACACATACATGCTCTTACGGCTTGTATGTGTGCGACATGGCACAAATGTACATGCACAGATCTGCATGTACACAGGAATTCGTTATTTACCACCGAATAGTATTTGGTGGTAACTAACGAATACTTAAGGGCCTGTGGCACTGTTTTCAGTGCCACCTACATCTAGATTTACCAATTTGGTAGATTTACCGATTCTGTATTTTACCGAATTGGCAAAATTACCGAAACAGTAAGTTTACCGATTCTATACAATTTAAGGCTCCTACATATCAAACACCAAATACCAGTCGGTAACGGCCGAAAACAGCTGTTACCAACTGGTACTTGGTGTCCTACATCTGCCTCTATGCTTCAATTTGCACTATCAGTAAAACTGCATGAATTAATTTATATGTATTAAGGGTAATTTATAATAGCCTTGTGTGTCTTTTACACAACTATTGCTTCACATGCGTGATGCAACAGTGGTACAAAAGATATACCATAAAGTATGCTTTTTACAATCTGATGTACTTGAAAAGTGCATCATATTGTAAAACAATACACCACAACAAGGCTTTCCTACATACATAGGGAATGTACAAATGCAGGAATACCACCTAAAAATGAATAAGTAAAATTTATAATGTTTCATTCAGTCACTCTTGGATTTATACTACGTAAAAAACCAGCACTGGTTTGCAAAACAAAACAAAGAGGTGTAAACAAAAGTGAACACAAAAGGGAAGAGGTGTGAGAAACAGACAGAAGGAAGTGCGCTGGGGGAAGTGGAGTGCCAATAAATGAAGGCTTACTAACAGGTAAGAAATGGATAACAGAGTGAAGGAAGGAAAATAAGATCAAACAAAAAAATAAAGAAGGAGTGGTAGAAAGAGAAAACAAACAAGATTAAGTTTAAAGGAGAGAGATGTAGAGAGAGAGACAGCAAGGGACTGAGAAAGAGTGAGGCAGTTATTCTGTCACAATAACAGAGTGATAACAAACTTATTTTTGTTTCTCATACTTACCTTATAAATAATAAAAACTTAGAGACTGTTGCGAAAAAAGTTTTTTATTTGTTATACTTACCTTCTAAGATATAAAAAAGTTAAGGAAAATATTTTTTTTAAACATAATATCTGTAAAACACAAGAAAAAAATAAATTGTAATGCATACATTGTATATTTCACAATACAAGAAAGAAGGAAGAAGATTAAGAGACGGGAAAGTTAGATGGCACACGCAGAGGGACAGATGCCACAGATAGAGGGTAAGATGGTGCAGGCAGAGAGTGAGATAGAACAAGTAGAGGGTGAGATGGTGCAAGCAGAGGGTAAGATGACACAGGCACATGCATATATTGTGCAGACAGAGGATAAGATGGCACACACAGAGAGAAACATGGAACAGCCAAAGGAAGACATAGCACAGTCAAAAGAGAGATGGCAAATGAGTGTGACACAAGGGGAGTGACGACACAGAAGGAGTGAAGAAAGAGTGAGGGAAGGGGACTGAGTGAGGGAGCAAAGAAAGATAAGTGATGGAGTGTGGCTGAGTTAAAGAGAGTGAGTGTGAGTGAAGGGCAGTGAGATAGTGAAGGGACAGAGGAAGTAAGGCTAACAGAGAGACAGTGAAGGAAGAGAAGTGAAGATGTCAGAGTTCAGAGGGAGTGACAGAAGGACTAAGTGAAGTGGAGTAACGTGAGTGAGGAAAAGGTAATGAGTAAGAGAGCAAAGGAAGGAAAGAGGTGAAGGGGAGTGAATCAGATGGACTGAGAAAAGGTAAGTGGGGGAGAGAAGAAAGGGGAAGGGGACTGAAAGATGTGGAATAAGGTTTACTGAGGGAAGCACAGTAACAAAACGAGGGTGAGGTGGGTGAGAGAAGGACAGTGAGGTTGAAGAAAGACAAGTGATAGAGGGTGGATAAAGTCGAGTGAGCGTGAGACAACGGGAGTGAGTGATTGAGAACACACAGGGAGTGAAGGAAGGAGTGAGAGAAGGGGACTCAGTGAGGGCTCAAAGAAAGGTAAATGAGGCAGTTTGGGTGAGGGAAGAGGAGTGACAGAGTGAGGTGATGAAGGGAGTGAGGCCAAGAGAGAGGGAGTGATGGAAGGATAGACAGAAAGAGAAATAAAAAAGTTTTTTTTGTCAGTTGAACTTACCTTATAAATGAAATATCTGTGGAAACGAAAAAAACAAATCAGTTATAATATATTATTTACAATACAAGAGACAAGGCAGGAGATTAAAAGTCACAAAAGGGTACTTACAGATAAAGTAAAAGATGAAAAAACAAAAAGGGAAACAAAGGAACGGTGAAGGACAAAAAGAGGAAAAAAGAAAAAAGAGAGAGCAAATAACTAACAGGATAATGAGGCAGATAGATTCAGAGACACAGAAGGAAAGACACATGAACTGAAAGTGGGTAAGGGACTAAAGGAATGGGAGTTAGCAAAACTAAATGAGGAAAGAGGAGTAAGGGAAGGGAAATGAGGGAAGGGGGAGTGAGTGGGGTGCGTTAACGACAGTGAGGGATAGAAGGTGAGTGAGGGTGACTGAACAGAACTGACAGAGTGAGGGGACAGAGGAAGTCAGGGTAAGAGAGAGGAAGTGAGGGAAGAGGAGAGAGGAAGTAAGACGACAGAGGGATTTTTGAGAACATGTGTTTGAAGTGGAGTAAGGTGAGTGACAGAAGGGGAATTAGTAAGGTAGCAAAGGAAGGAAAGAGAGGTGAAGGGGAGTGAAGCAGAGGGACTGACATAAGATTAAAGGGTGAGAAGACTAAGAAGAAGGGGAGTGAAGTATGGAGAATGAGGATGAGTGAGGGAAGCACAGTAAGTTTGAGGAAACAGAGGTGATAGAGGATAAATAAAGGCGAGTGAGCATGAGACAAGGGGAGTAAAAGAGTGAGGAGATAGAGGGAGTGAAGGAAAAAGTGAGATAAGGGGACTGAGTGAAGGAGCAAAGAAAGGTCAGTGACGAAATGTGGATGAGTTAAAGGGAGTGAGCATTAGAGACAGGGAGTCAAAGTGAAGGGATGAAGGCAGTGAGGTTAAGAGACAGGAAGTGAGGGAAGGATAGAGAGTAACAGAAATAAAAAAGTATTGAAAATGTATTTTTTATTAGTCGTACTTACCTTATGAATGTAATATCTGTGGAAGAGAGTAAACAAATCAGTTATAATATATATTTCACAATACAAAATACAAATTAACTTCTACAACATGTTATATGGTTTATTTTTGCTGTTCAGAATATATTGATTTTCACTAAAAACAGTGAGTTCAATACTACTCATCATATCACAGCGGGCAAAAAAAACCACAATCAAAATTATTGTGTTTAAAAACCCCATAAAACTTTGAAAAAACATATCTTAAATGTTTTCTTCCAAACAGCAATTTCTAACATACAGTATCTCATTATTATACTCTCAAACTAAAGTGATATAGAAACATATATTAACCACATTTACCCGAAATACGTATTCTTCATTTACATACCTTTCCACATGGCCAAATAGTATACAGAAAGTCCTCTTTTTGGAAATTACTTAATAGTACTTTTAAACTTCCATTTACCCGACTTTCTGAATGAAAAGCTCCAACATCTATTTCATCATCTAACACTAGTTATATTTGCACCTCTGACTCACTCTTGATTAACATTTCCTATAATACTGATATCACTCACTATGTGATACACTTACTCTACCTCTATGACAACTCCAAGTTTACTAATTATCTTGATCACTTTCACTCACAAACTAATTTTGAACAACACACTTACTTTTATTAACTGCTCCAATCTTCATTATCCAATTACTTTCTCTAAAATTTCGGTTCTAAAAACACTAGGTAAGAATTTCTTAAGTCAAAAGGCAAACGTTGTTTGAAAATCAATTGACTATCATTACAAACTTATGTAAAAACATATATCATCATCATTTACCCGAGAAACTCCTTTTTCATTGACATACTTTCCCACATGGCCAAATAGTACGTAAAAATTCCTTGGTTTTGAAAATACTTAATACTACTCTTGACCTTCCATTTCCCGACCTTCTGCATGAAAAGCTCCAACGTCTTTTGTAACACCTAACAATATTTACATCTCCCCCCGATGATGTGTATCATGTCCATAAAACATTAAACAACCAGAAAACTATCAGAATCTCTACATTATATACTATCCTGATTACTAACTTTTATTAACTGTTCCAATCTTTCTAGGCCAATTACTTTCCCTAAAATTTAGGTTGTAAAAAGACTAGGTAAGAATTTTTTAAGTCAAAAGGCAAACGTTTTTTGAAAGTCAAAAGAGTATCATTACAAAAAGTCCAGCCTTTTTGACATTTTAAATAAGCTGTATAATGTCCAGATGTTGTTGAAGGATCATCATGGAAAATAATTGCTACAGTTTCAAAGGTTCTTCCTGAAAGTGATAATTGAGAAGCCACAACATTTTTAATTAAAGTTGTCAATTTAGTTCCACCAGGTCTACATCGTTGGAACATTAAAATTACATAAGGTCCATAACTTTGTATAAATAATGTTGATAGCATTGCAGTGTTACATTGCGTACAAACCATGTTTTGATCTGCTGCTCTAACTAGATTATAAAAAGACAGTGATTTGCAGTCTGGTAAAGTCAAATATATAAATCTTTCAGTGTCTACTGTAGTACTACTTGAAAAGGAACAATTATCGCAGTCATGTTGCCATTTATAAGAAAGGCCAAAAAGATTTTTAACATCTATACCTTCCTCTTGCAATACAACAAGCATGTACATTAGAAATTCCTGACAATCTTGCTGAATATCCTGAGAAAATGGATTTATACCAGAACATATATCTAAATCATTTCGAATAACAGAAACACTTTCTATTTTTTTTCTATCACTGCTACATTTCTCAAACACAGTATTCAACAAACAAAATCTTTGATCCTGATTTTCAACAATCTGTTCTTGCAAACTTCGGAGAAAAAAAACAACATTAACCACTACATTTGCATAGCAGTTGACACCAGAACTGTTCTTAAATTGAAATCCAACAATATATTCAACAGAATCCTCTTTGTTTCCGCTTACAATTACTGGTTCATCTACTTTTCTTCTTTTTGCTACAGCCTCGCTACAATTTTTCTCATTTTTTCTTTTTCGGCCTACCACACGCTTTTCAAATAGAGGATATTGAGGTAAATTTGGAGCATACTCTCTTCTTAACCTATTATATTCCTTTACACAATTTAGATCTGCACTAATCTTTGTCTCATCAAAATCAATCAAGTACAATCCAGATAAAGTTCTGACTCGAGATGAAGCAACATATGCCATACCCTCCTTGAAAGGCGCCACATTATTAGAACAGCGAGTTCTCGGCAGCGAGTACGGAGGCATTCTGAAAGGACATGGACACTTGTGCAATGTAAACACATTTGAATAACATGGGGGTTTGATGTTTATGATGCATTATGGTAGCATGAGTTCACAAAGGCACACCCGCGGCTAACCTTTCACATTGACTGTTTGCGCAAGAAAGGGAGGGGTCAAATTAGTTGATAAGTTGGGTGGGAAGAAGGAGAGAATAATTAGGAGTTCATGACGAACCGGGACTTGTGATTGGGAGAATGTAAAAGCAGGTATGCATTACGCGCGATTGGTATTAGTGAGGTTCAGTAGTAAATCGTGTGATCAGAACTTAAGTATTTAAACTGATAAAGCCACAGGCATGCGTAAATAATAAATATAGCAATTGTGTGAATGTTACAAATAAATAGCGCAAGAACCATGTGCGATAAGAGACCGGGTGTTCACAAAAATATGCATGAACAAATAGCTAGAAAGCCTAATTTTCGAGCCTTTTGACCTCGAAAACTGTTAGTTTTGATAGTTTCTGGTTTAAACATCAGGGGTGATTTTATGAGAATGATTGTCTAATTTTATAATGCCATAACATCGTTTTGAATAGTACATATGCACGAGATAGATTTTAGATTTGAATGTGGGTTCGTTCAGACAAAATTTAATGAAAAATGTGTTGTGTGAAATTTCAGATACCCCTGACGAAGAGCAAGTAATTGCTCGAAATGCATTGGGTCACGAATAAAAGAATGCTGCTGACAACTACTTTTTGTGTATGGATCGTATTTACAAGGAGGCCTGGATGGGCACATGTTGATACGTAAAGTTTCAAAAGCAATTTGGTGACGATGTGGAACAGACGGAATCACAGAAGATAATATGACAAAGTAAAGGATAAAATATGGATAAACATGAATAAGACAAACGGACAAATATATGATGGATCTAGCATCCGAAATAAATGCAGTGCACCAGGGTGTGGAGTGTGAATGTTGCTCTCCCCACTTATGGAATTTTTCAAATTGCGCGATGGCAAGGCGAAATCCAGGTTGCACGCAAAAGGTCAAATATGTTAAAGAAATTTCGATTGGATTAATTAGGTATATATGGTGTGCACACCACCACATTCATTATGAAAACTAACTGCCACATTGGTGTTGTACGTAAACATGAAATGTTTGGAGAAAAGGCATCACCGTCTGAAAGGCGCCACATTATTAGAACAGCGAGTTCTCGGCAGCGAGTATGGAGGCATTCTGAAAGGACATGGACACTTGTGCAATGTAAACACATTTGAATAACATGAGGGTTTGATGTTTATGATGCATTATGGTAGCGTGAGTTCATAAAGGCACACCCGCGGCTAACCTTTCACCTTGACTGTTTGCGCAGGAAAGGGAGGGGTCAAATTAGTTTATAAGTTGGGTGGGAAGAAGGAGAGAATAATTAGGAGTCCATGACGAACCGGGACTTGTGATTAGGAGAATGTAAAAGCAGGTACGCATTGTGCGCAATTGGTATTAGTGAGGTTCAGTAGTAAATCGTGTGATCAGAACTTAAGTATTTAAACTGATAAAGCCACAGGCATGCATAAATAATAAATATAGCAATTGTGTGAATGTTACTAATAAATAGCTCAAGAACCATGTGCGATAAGAGACCGGGTGTTCACAAAAATATGCATGAACAAATAGCTAGAAAGCCTAATTTTCGAGCCTTTTGACCTCGAAAACTGTTAGTTTTGATCGTTTCTGGTTTAAGCATCAGGGGGGATTTTATGAGAATGATTGCCTAATTTTATAATGCCATAACATCGTTTTGAATAGTACATATGCACGAGATAGATTTTAGATTTGAATGTGGGTTCGTTCAGACTAAATTTAATGAAAAATTTGTTGTGTGAAATTTCAGATACCCCTGACGAAGAGCAAGCAATTGCTCGAAATGCATTGGGTCACGAATAAAAGAATGCTGCTGACAACTACTTTTTGTGTATGGATCGTATTTACAAGGAGGCCTGGATTGGCACATGTTGATACGTAAAGTTTCAAAAGCAATTTGGTGACGATGTGGAACAGACGGAATCACAGAAGATAATATGACAAAGTAAAGGATAAAATATGGATAAACATGAATGAGACAAACGGACAAATATATGATGGATCTAGCATCCAAAATAAATGTAGTGCACCAGGGTGTGGAGTGTGAATGTTGCTATCCCCACTTATGGAATACCCTCCTTGAAGACAGAACTTCCAATATTCACCAAAGCACTATCTACACTTAAACCTTGAGATTTATGAGATTTATGAATAGTTACTGCATATGCCTTCCCTGTCCCCTGAGAATAGGTGGGGACAGGGAAGGCATTCTTAGAGCATTGGAGACCAAGTACATATTAGAATTGAACAGTAAGACCCCTTGGGGTCTGAATTCCACTGAAGATTTATACACCTGTCTTTAGTAAAATTCTTTATATTTAATCCTGTGACCCAGATCATGAGCATATATGGTGGCTTTATAATTATAACATGCTTTAGATAGGTTCTACCCTAATCTTAAACTTTTGTCCTAACCTTTAAAAATAATAACAAAATGAACCTGTAGGAGGTTGGGTCGTAACCTGTTCATACACAATCCTGTTCTGGGTAGTTTGTTGCACATTAACATCAAATGTGTAGGTTGGGAGCAGCCTACATTACTAACATAAAATCATTTGTATGTTTTTTAAAAAGATTTTTGTACATTCACTTTTCTTAATTCATTATTCATCACGCATGAAATTGGACACAAATAACGTGGATATTTGAAGTTATCATTTTTTATTCACTTAGACACTCTGATTAGTAATACATATGCTTTATCATATTCATACAGTGATTTTTCAGCATATTAACTATGTGCCAGGAGGTGAGAATTATTTGATGATAACTGAGTTTTCATCTATGCTAAATTGGTTTATCCATTTATCGTGTTTGCATTTTTTCTGTAAATAATATTCGGAAATTAGGGTGTAAACTTATTTTTCCATGTCTTAAATGTATTAATGATATGAGATAGAATGAGTTTAAATAGACAATGCACGTGTCACTTTAATTCGAAAGAAAATTGCATACTGTTTGGGATTATCTCGAGAGAGTTCGTGTTAAGTCTGTCGTCCATGTTTTGCTTTAACATCTGCATTTGTCCAATCATATGCTTTAAAGTTTGAGCACTTGCACTTTAAATTCTGATCACGCTCTCCTTGGGTCAAGTGACCAAGGCCTCTGTGCAGGCCGAAACGTTATGCTGACGAAGGTGCAATAAAATAAGAACCTCACCTGATTTTGGGTCTCGTGTTCTGTGCTGCAGCGGCTTCCAGAATATTGGGTATCCTCTGGTGTTGAACTCTTTGGAACATATATATATATATATTCACTGAAAAAACCATAGGTTATACACCATATATAGTTAGGAATTAGCATTTAAAAAAACTTATTTTACTCACACAAAACCATTGAAATTCCATATATAGTTAGTTGCACTAACTATATATCGCGCACCCGCAATCCACTGCTGATGATGTCACATATTTCATCATTCATGACATGGTCAGTGACATCACTGATGACATCTCAAATGACATCACTGATGTCATCACTGATGACATCTCATTTGACATCTCAAATGACATCACTGATAACATCATCCAGTGACTGTGTGTTTCTGTAAAGTTTAAATATGTTTGATATATTGAAGAATGAGTGGATGTATAAGTGTCTGGATGAAGGATTTAGTAGGTGCGTGACTGACTGTATGAGTGAGTGAATAAATGTGTCGTACTAAATGCATGGGTTAGTGACTAAACTGTCTGAATGTGTGCATCAGTATGTCTGTTGTGATGTAAACTGCTGCATGTGTTGATCATTAGCTATACGAGAGGCTATATGTGTTATTGATTGGTTGCCCAAGTATTTGTATGGGAGATTGAGTTTGTGTGGGGGTGGCTGGGAGGTGTGTGACTCTGTGCATAGATGTGTGAGCAGTTGATTCACTAGGTGTATGAGTTCAAGAGTGCATGTGGAAACACCTGTATGGGCGGTTGACTGTGTGCATGAGTGTATTGGTGAGTGAGTGGATATCTCAGTGCTACATGTCAAAGTAAGTACATATGTAAAACAAAGTACATGTGAGAGTTGGCATTTATAAATAACTGTGCATGAGAGCTAGTGAATGTGTGAGTGGCTGTATGGATCATTGTGAACTTGTATCAGGGATTGTATAAGAGAGTAAATATGTGTTAGTATATGTTTGAATAAGTAAGGTGTGTATAACTGTATAGTTGAGGAAATGGAGGTGAGATTGTTTCTTTGCATGACTGACTAGGTGTGTGAGTAACTCCATGGATGAGTGACAGTGTGTGAGTGTCTGTATACACTGAGTGTATCTAAGGTTATATTAGAGTCTGAAGAGGTTTATCGTATTAGCACAAGAATGATGTCAAATGAGATGTCATCAGTGATGTCATCAGTGATGTCATTTGAGATGTCATCAGTGATGTCATCAGTGATGTCACTGACCATGTCATGAATGATGTAATATGTGACATCATCAGCAGTGGATTGCGGGTGCGCGATATATAGTTAGTGCAACTAACTAAATATGGAATTTCAATGGTTTTGTGTGAGTAAAATAAGGTTTTTTAAATGCTAATTCCTAACTATATATGGTGTATAACCTATGGTTTTTTCAGTGAATTTTCAAGGTTTTTTAAATGCTAATTCCTAACTATATATGGTCTCTAACCTATGGTTTTTTCAGTGAATTTCAATGTTTTTTTAATAGCAAATATCACAAGCTGTCGAATGTCAAGTACGTGGTAAGTAAAAACATTTTCGTGTTTATGCACACTGATCTGCTTTGAATGCTGCCCCCCCTCATTTCTATTAGGAGTACTCTCTCTTTGCAGATAGTGAAGGGTAGTTAACGCAGGCCTTTGCCCCCGTTGTAATCCGTCGTGCCTGCTTCCCTCTCCATTTGATTGATTGTTATCCAAGCATTTACTGTTTTAGAATTGGTTCTCTTTGGTTCGTTCTCTATTTACAAACAAGCACAGAGTCGCAATACTCTGTTTAGTCTTTGCAGATAGTGAAAAAACGTGTAAAAAAACAAAAGGGATCGAGCAAAATCAGTAGGCCACTAATGGGATCTCTTTTTGACCTCGCTAAAATAGAAACATTAGGAACAACCCCTCATGAGAAATACGAAACTAGTGAGATGAACTGAACTCCACACCATGATGGCTGCAAGACAGCTCGGCTCCGCCACCCACCCCGCCCAAAATAACGATAAACTCTATGCAAATATTACAAATATATACAACACACCAGCAAAGTAACAGGGTAAAACATTTTATTAAATAACTATTTACATAACTATTTTATACTTTTTGTTGCCCGATCCGGCTAGCTCAATCGATCGAGCATGAAACTCATGCACTCTGATAGTTCAAAGTTTTGAGGAGTGCTTGTTAGACTGTCTGAAGCTTATTTGCACCTGCTACAGCTTCACTATTCTCAATGTAAGTGGGGGCTGTTTGAGGACGTGACTGCATTTGAAAACAATGTGATGCGGTGCCTCCCTGAAACGCTTGACGGAGGCCCCCGAGGGACGGTGTGATGGCGCGGACTCGGAGGGGGCGCTTGGCTCCGGCCCCCTCCCCAAGTCGTGTTGCCCTGGTGTGGCCTGAGATCGCCCCCGACATAGGTGGCCGGCTCCCGGGGTTAAGCGGAACTTTTTGCCTTTTGGTGACTCTTCCATTCTGGACCTTGTCCCACAATCCGTTTGACCTGAAGACACGCTGTAGTGGGGCGCCCCTTTACCGTTTCAGTTGGCATTCCGCCCGCTTTTGCTACACTGTGCCTCTTCCGTTATTCAGCTGTTTACCGCCCGCTCTTGCGACTACAACGTTTCGCTCACCATGTACTTGAGTTGCTCCCGCTCTTGCGGTGCAGCGATAGGCGGCTGCCACAGGACTCTCAAAATGGCGGCCGGCTCTTCAGATTTGGGCGTGGTCCACTAAAATGGCCCTGCGACACCTTGGAACTCGGAGGCTTGTCTGCTAGGGCTTGGGCTCCATTCTCGAAAGCGTCCCCTCAGCCTTGAAGATTCTACAAAAGTCTTGGGGGCCTCCGACTCCCGCAGGCTTCTGGTGGGGACCGGCTGCCATGATTGCTCGTGGAATGGCCACGACGGAGCTACGAGATGGTGGTGCTCTCATGCTGACGCCAGCTTCAGTCTGAAACATCCAGAAACACTGTAGACTACCAATTCGATCAGTTCCGGTAGCGCCCCAACGTGACCCGGTAGAGAAGAACTTGCCCTCCCCTCTTTGACTGATGGTTCTTGTTGCCTGTCCCTTCTGTTGTCATTTAACAGAACTATTTAGCCTGCTGAAAGGGGTTGTGTTCCGACCGCTGGTTGGTGGAGACATTTTGACTATATTCTGGACCTGCGTTGTCGCGTAATGCGTCATATGACGCGCCGCGTTAGCGCATCCGGAAGTGCTCCGATGCGCGAAGCGCAGCTTCCCGGAAGCGATCCGGGGCGCGGCGCGCAGCGCGTAACGTAAGCATAACAGGTCATGTGACTTGTTAATAAAACTTTTCATTGGTTCATTTTACTTTTCTTATTCTAATAATGAAAGGCTTGGTCATATGACCTAAAAATTACACTTTTTATTACTTTCTAACATTATTTTTTCTTAAACATATATGTTATAATGTTCCAGGCTAATGTACTTTCCCGGAAAATTTACAACTGTCCTGCAAGTAAAATATATTCCTTTTTCGAAAAAAAGGGCGTTTCTTCGTCCCATGACGGAGCCGTTGATCAAAAGAGGCTCGGCCTGCTGTCTTAGTCGCCGATAGGCCTGAATATCAGATTCTTATCGATCACTTTATGTTGCAGGAGTAGAAAACACAACAGCCCTTGACCATTTATCTTTACTGCGTTCCTGCGTATTATACCTTTTACCCTTCATGTAATTGGACTGCTTTATTTCACTTGCCTTTTACTGATTCGAAAACAGTGACTATTATTAAAAACTTTACCAATGTAAATACTACTACCATGTTTTCTTTTAAAAACCTTTATTGTGAAAATGTCAGTATACAAATACGGGCCTATAACCACGTGGGCCGGCCACGGAGCAAACTGTAATCGTATATGATGAGGAGACATTTACACTGTAGAGGAACGTAACGGGCGGGCCATTAGGTTGCAAGAACTAAGGTGTCTAACAGTTGCGGAATCGGTGGACGTACATTTTATAATAAAAAAACGACAGGGCCAGTTACAATAAAATTATCTAGATATACATTTGCGGGCAAGTACCATGGGTGACGTTAATTCGAACTTTCAATAGTACAGTAATCAATAACACATCAGAACTTAATATCAATAGGGATGTCGAAATATTCAATCAATTCTCGTCCCCGCCCGCCATGTGCTTCAAAACTGCATACGTATCTCGTGATATCAAGGTTGTGCAACCAGTACACAACAAGGAGTTACGAGTCCCATTTATTCCGGCGCCATTTTGGGCGAGGACGGGCAGGTCCAGGATATAGTCAAAATGTCTCCACCAACCATCGACTATGATGATGTTCATATGCTGTATTTATTAGAGTAACACTCATCTGTCCACATGAAATTAATTTGCCACAATCTAAACATGTCATTTTAATCTTTCCAAAGTTCTTCTGAATATTTGGGACCGTTTCCCTTGCCTCTGATGCTGTCAGTGCCATTTCTTTGGTGAATGTACTGGCAGGTCGGGGGTTGTCCTCCAAATCTCTCTTTTGTGCAGCACTATAATTAATCGGTGCCACCTCTCCATATGACGATGCATGGTATAATTACCATAACTATATTTTTTTCCGGTTCCTCTGGAGAGTACATCGTGGCAGATGAGGCAGGTAACGTACCGGGCATTTACCTTTTTTGCACGTAGAGGAAAGGAAAAAAAATTCGAGCGTCCGAGTTCTAAGGTGTCCCAGGGCCATTTTAGTGGACCAGGCCCAAATCCATAGAACAGGCCGCCATTTTGAGAGTCCTGTTGCAGCCGCCTGTCGCTGTAGCAGCAAGAGCGGGCGAAACTCAGCTAGACGGCGCTCCACTGCAGATGAAGGGCCTCAACCTGGAGAGGCGGGAGAGGCTCGTTTTCGCCGCCTCCCCCCCCCCCTTCGGGCACCCCACGCCGACTTTCGGCGCAGCATTGTAGGATGGCCACACCAGTGCGGCAACTTGCTGGACACCACCTCGGTGCCAACCGAATCTCAGCGCCTTGTGGTGTCTTCCATTCCGAAAATATTGTTGGCAGCATTTTGAAAGGAAAGATAAACAGCCGTTTGTGGCCCTCACTACACCGTTCTCCTAGTGAGTCTCACTGTTGTACAGTGCTTAGTCTTTCCCTATGCTAACCTTCTAGATTTTCTGTGAGTTCTACCCCTGATCTCTCACTGTGTTCTAGGCTGTGGCAGTTAGAGCTATGGCCAGATGAGTGATGGACCTGTATTCTTCTGTGCTGCAATAAACCTACTCAGAAGCCTACCTATGATGTGTCAGTGAGTCATTCCTACTTACTTCATTTGGCGACTTGGACTCCGGACGTATCTGGCCATCATTTAAACTCGAGTGCTGCAGCGGTGTCGAATTTACAGAAGAACAGTGCTCCCTCTCACCAAAGAACTCCCACGCAGCAAATATTCACAGAAGTTTGCCATCAATCAACTTTCCGCCGAACGACACATCCACGATGGTAAAAATGAAAATTTTGAGTTAAATTCGACTTTCCCTGTTGCCGTTGGCTTTGTGCACTGTCGTCATCGAAGATTGTCCTGACAACCCTGCTCCGGTGAGTTGACGAGCTTCAGTTTCCAGGGCAACTGCTGACGCACCTCCGTGAACTTCTACTCTACGCGAGACAGCTATACGTCACTAGCGTAAGGTCAGACGTGTGACCTGCGTGACGGTTGACGCTGTCGGCCATATTTGTTTTATTGTAGAAAGCTCTTCAGCACAGCGTCGGAGCAGTACCTCAAGATACCCGACATCCAGCTGTGTCACTTTCTATTACAGCAAGACGTGCAGTGAGCGCATACATAACACAAGTCCACAGACATTGTGTGTACCGATCCTGACGCTCACATTTTGGACAAGCCAGCGGTGTTATTCTCTATTGAACCTGACTCCTCATTAAGGTGAGCCACAAGCTTACTTCCAGTGTGCACCTGACATCATTGTAAGGCAATGTCATTTTCTTGTAATGTGTTAAACCGGCACACTGTTTTCTACTCAGTTTCATAGACTCTCTTATACTAAACCTAAACTCGATACCTACAATAACCTATTTAAAGCAACATTTTTCTTTCTATTTTGCTTGGGTGTTCCATCATACACAAGAACAACTTTTTATTTGTTTTTAATTCTTTCTGGGATATAAATCTCAAACATTTTAGCCACAATGTCACAGTCAATCAATGTAGCCCTTCCTCCGCAATTCCTTAGCGAACCTGGGAATCCATCTACTGCTTGGGAGGATTGGATTGTGATGTTCAATAATTACATTGATGCATTAGACGGAGAGGATTTTTCACCCAAGAGAAAGAAAGCTCTTCTCATGACTACTTTAGGGAAAGAAGGACAACGCATTTTTAAATTTTTACCTCAAGCTTTGACTTCTGGGTCTCAATCATCTATGGACGAGTTTAAGGAATCTGTCACAAGGCTAGAGACTAGATTTGGGAAAGAAGAGAATCTAGTTCTACAAAGATACAAATTTTACAAAAATAAACAACACGAAGATGAGAGTATTGATGATTTTGTTGCGCGTCTGTGCGAATTGTCGGTGAAGTGTAACTTTGGACAAATGGCAGATGAACTCATTAGAGATCAACTTATTGTGCAAGCAAATAACCGCAAGATACAGGAACGCTTATGGGCAGCTAAGAATCCTACATTAAAAGTAGCAATAGAACTGGCCAAAGTTGTTGAGGAGAGTGAAAAGTGCATGAAAGAGCTGCAAAGAAGTAGTATTGACTCAAAGATTGCTGAAGTTTCTCGTAAAGCATTTAATAGCGATAACAGTGATAGCGAAGCGACTGCTATTGCTATAGTTAGAAAAAAAGGGTATGTTCTTCAAAAGAAAAATGTTTCCCATCAACCCTTTAGCAAAACACAATCGAAAATGTGTTCAAGATGTGGTAGTTATTCACATATGTCCGATGCCAAGTTTTGTTTTGCAAACAACAAGGAGTGTTTGCGGTGTGGCAAGTTAGGCCACTTTGCAAAGATGTGCAAGAACAAGACTGGCTCGAGAGTGACTGTGGTGGATGAGTTTGACGAATTGAAACGTGATGTGAACAAGATTCTAGTTCTGTGTGATTCAGTGTGTTCTTGTGTCGAGAAAAGAGAGCGGATTCCAAAAGCTGATTTCATGATTGACAGCAAAACTATCAATCTTATGGTTGATACCGGTTCAAAGTGGACAATCATTCCTGCATCCTTGTTAAAGACTGTGTGGGGTGACAGGAACTTGAAGGTTTGCGACATTTTTCCTTCCGGCTACCAAGGCGAAAAAATTGATCTTCTTGGTTACTTTGAAGGAAAAATTGTGTTTAAGAACAGATCCACTTGGGGTAAAGTTTATGTGTCTGTAGACGGCCCTGCCATTTTAGGACGTTCACATCAATATGACTTACACATTGTGGTGAATCCAAGAGCTGAAGAACCGATCTTGGTTATTGATGATTTTACGGTGGATGATATACTTGCTAGTTTCAATCATGTCTTCAGGGAACAGTTAGGAGAATTGCAAGGGTATTCACATAGGATCTTGTTGAAGGAGGGAAGTATTCCCATTCAACACAAGGCGAGGAAAGTGCCCTTTGCTTTGCGGAACGAGGTGAAGTCAGTCTTAGAGGAAATGTTGCAAGAGGGGATCATAGAACCCATAGAGGTCTCCCCATGGATTTCCCCTGTTGTAATTTCGCGGAAGCATGATAATAAGATTAGGTTCTGTGTTGATCTTCGCTCTCGGAACAAGTGTGTTGTAGCGGATGTTTTTTCACTACCGAACATAGGTGAATTGATTTCCACACTTAAAGGAGCGAAGTATTTCAGTAAGTTAGATTTGAAGCATGCATACCACCAGATTCGTCTCGAGAATAGTTCAAAACACTTGACAGCCTTCATAACTAGCGAAGGGACATTTCAATTCACTCGCTTACCATTTGGCCTCATTTCAGCTGCCAGCGTTTTCCAGCGCATGGTGTCAGAAGTATTCAAGGGTTTGGACAAAGTAATATATTTTCAGGACGATATCCTAATTTTTGGGGACTCGTTAGATGAGCACAATGGTGTCTTGCAAAGTGTTTTAGGTAGAGTAGCTGAGGCTGGACTTACTTTGCGACGAGAGACGTGTGTGTTCCTAGTTGAAGAAATAGAATATTTAGATTTCTGTCTCTCTGCTCAGGGTGTAAAACCTAAGAGAAATTTGTTGGAGGCTATTGAGTTGGCGCCGCCTCCTGTTGACAAGGAACAACTCAGGTCCTTCATGGGACTAATCGAGTTCTATTCTAAGTTTGTGAGAGATTTCTCAACGAAAACTGCTCCTCTAAGGTGCTTATTGAAAAAGGGAGTAAAATTTCTGTGGTCTAGTGAGCAAGATTCTTGTTTCAGTTACATTAAATCTGAACTCAAATCAGCTAATGTACCTACCCCATTCGATACTAAACTTACTTCTGTCTTGATGGTGGATGCTAGTGGGATTGGTCTAGGTGCAGTTCTTCTTCAAAAGCATAGAGGTGTAGAAAAGACTGTTGCTTTTGCATCTAGGCCATTATCTACATCAGAGTCAAACTATTCTGTGATTGAGCGAGAAGCTCTTGCAGCTGTTTGGGGCACAAGTTATTTTAGAACATATTTGTGGGGTTCCCGATTTGTCCTCCGCACTGATCACAAGCCTTTACTCAATGTCCTAGCTCCTGGAGGGACGGGGAAAGGGTCGCCCCGGTTAGCCAGATTAGCTTCTCGTTTACAAGACTATCAATTTGAGGTAGAGTTCATACATGGTTGGAGAAATATCCAGGCAGATTGCTTATCTCGTCTTCCTATGCGTTCGGAGAGTACACAGGAAGCTTTAGATAGTGTGCAGGACGATGCTGCAGTTGCCTCCCTACAAGATATTTTAGTATTAGGGGAAGGTTCCTTTTCAGCTGAGGAGTGGTCAAAGGGCATGGAGGAGGATACTGTACTGAAAGTTGTTGTAGATCTTGTTATTAAAGGATCAAGAAGGGAAAGTACAGTCGAGCCTCCGGTTAGGCCCTTTCTTAAGATTTTGAGTGAGTTGTCTATGTCTGGTGAGAATGTGTTGATGAGGGGTGATCGTTTTGTCCCTCCCAGTTCATTGAGGAGTAAAATACTCAGGCTAGCCCATGAAGGCCACTTAGGTCAGACCCTCACCCAACGACGTGTAAGGGAAAACTTCTGGTGGCCTCTAATAGATTCTGATGCCATCGATTGTGTTGTAAAATGCAATTTTTGTAAAGAAGGAGAGAAACGTTTGAAAGTTATCGGCTCGAATTCTATAGGCAACATTTCTTTTAAAAATTTACCTTGGCATACTATCTGCCTAGACTTCATTGGGCCAATGAATGAACTACCCTCTGAGCAGCGTTTTGCTGTGGTTGTGATTGATTGCTTTTCAAAATGGTTGACTGTTCGTTTTATGAGAGAGATTACTACCGATTCCACAATTAAGTTCCTAAAGAGTGTCTTTGTAGATGAGGGATTTCCCTCGGTACTAATTACTGACAACGGCACTCAATTGACTTCTGCAAAGATGGTTTCCTTTGTACGTGAGTGTGGGATCACACATCACCGTACGTGTCTTTACAATCCAGAAAGTAACGGCTTGTGTGAAAGGATAAATCGATTGGTGAAAGGTGTGATTCAGATGTTTGTGGCTAGTGATTGTTTTTCGGCTGAACGTGTGCAAGAACTTGTTTGGGCATATCGCTCAACTTCTCACAGGAAAGGAGAACGGTCTCCCTTTGAGTTGATGCGTGGTCGTTCTCCCACTTCAAGATTAACACCTTCATGGTTGAGAAGCCTAGATGGCCAGTCCTTTCCACCCGACATAGCTTCTTTGCCAATTTCAGCGGGTGACCTTGTTAAAGTTAAGCCTGGTCGTTGTGTTAAAGGACTTACAAAGTTTAGAGGTCCTTTTGGTGTCAAGAAAGCTTTTCCACATTTTGTACTCTTAGACAATGGGGAGAAATGGAATTACAGGAGAGTAGCACTTTATCAAAAGCGTGGAGTTGCTTCTAAAGGGAGTTCTGAGAGGAACTGCAATGGCTACATGTTATCCTCTCAATGCGAACCGATGGCCCAAGGTATTCCTCTGCCCACTGCACGGGAGGAAGTGGGTAGTGGTGATGCTTCCTCTTCTCTCAGCGAGGATGGTGGTCCTACTTCTTCTTCCCTCAATGAGGATAGTGGTCTCATTTCTGATTCCTTGACCCCAGTTGGCCTAAGCCTGAGAAGTCCACGCCTACGTCACCCTCCCATTTACTTAGATGATTACATTCGTTAAAAGTTTGTGTTCTTTTATTTCTCTTATTCTTTTATTTCCTTTTTGTTGCATAAGGAGGGGAGATATGTTGTACAGTGCTTAGTCTTTCCCTATGCTAACCTTCTAGATTTCCTGTGAGTTCTACCCCTGATCTCTCACTGCGTTCTAGGCTGTGGCAGTTAGAGCTATGGCCAGATGAGTGATGGACCTGTATTCTTCTGTGCTGCAATAAACCTACTCAGAAGCCTACCTATGATGTGTCAGTGAGTCATTCCTACTTACTTCACTCACATTGTTACATTTAGGAAGAATGTTGAAGAGTAGTATGTTGAAAATCTGACGCCATTGTTCTACAAACTCTCAACCAGCCTTGGATGGAAAAATCCTGAAGAATGTACAAACTGAAAACCAGTTTTTGTCTGTATAGCATCAGCAGCAACGCTTGAGTCAGCTTTGTGTGAAGCCGCCATTTTGATTCCATCAATAGCGTCCCCCTGCACACATTCAGGGACCTGGTCGTGTCTTCAGGTCAAACGGATTGTGGGACAAGATGCACAAAGGAAAAGGAAAAAAGTTCCGCCGGACCCCGGGAGGCGGACGCCTATGTCATGGGCGATCTTAGGCCACACCAGGGCAATAGTGAAGCTGCAGCAGGTACAAATAAGCTTCAGACAGTGTTACAAGCGCTGCTCAGAACTCTCAACTATGACACCACCTCGGTGCCATCCGGATCTTGACGCCTTGTGCTGGTTCCGGCCTATTCACACATCGGTCCGCTACTGACGCCACCTCACAGGCCAACGGGGCGCCCCACGCCGACTTTCGGCGCAGCATTGTAGGATGGCCACACCAGTGCGGCAACTTGCTGGACACCACCTCGGTGCCATCCAGATCTCGGCGCGTTGTGCTGCCTTCGGCCTATTCGCCGCAAGTGCGCACGCAACTCAGCTGCATAGCAAGTGAAACACCAAGGGGCGCCCCACTGCAGCCGAGGAACCTCCATCTTGGGGGCGACGCACAGCATCACATTGCTTTCCAATGCAGTCAGATCCTCAAACAGCCCCCACTGACTGACGCGAACTCACAGGCCAACGGGGCGCCCCACGCCGACTTTCGGCGCAGCATTGTAGGATGGCCACACCAGTGCGGCAACTTGCTGGACACCACCTCGGTGCCATCCGGATCTTGGCGCGTTGTGCTGCCTTCGGCCTATTTGCACATCGGTCCGCTACTGACGCTGCCTCATCTTGGGGGCGACGCACAGCATCACATTGCTTTCCAATGCAGTCAGATCCTCAAACAGCCCCCACTGACTGACGCGAACTCACAGGCCAACGGGGCGCCCCACGCCGACTTTCGGCGCAGCATTGTAGGATGGCCACACCAGTGCGGCAACTTGCTGGACACCACCTCGGTGCCATCCGGATCTTGGCGCGTTGTGCTGCCTTCGGCCTATTCGCACATCGGTCCGCTACTGACGCTGCCTCATCTTGGGGGCGACGCACAGCATCACATTGCTTTCCAATGCAGTCAGATCCTCAAACAGCCCCCACTGACTGACGCAAACTCACAGGCCAACGGGGCGCCCCACGCCGACTTTCGGCGCAGCATTGTAGGATGGCCACACCAGTGCGGCAACTTGCTGGACACCACCTCGGTGCCATCCGGATCTTGGCGCGTTGTGCTGCCTTCGGCCTATTCGCACATCGGTCCACTACTGACGCCGCCTCACGTGCCAACGGATTTTCTACGCTTTTTATAGCCCTATGCCGCATAACAGGTCATGTGACTTGTTTATAAAACTTTTCATTGGTTCATTTTACTTTTGGTTTCCTAATGATGGAAGGCTTGATCATATGACCTAAAAATACACTTTTCATTGGATTAAAACATTTTTTTTTCCCAAACGATGAAAGCCCCACCTTGTTTCTGGATGTTTCAGACTGAAGCTGGCGTCAGCATGAAAGCACCACCATCTCGTAGCTCCGTCGTGGTCATTCCGCGAGCAATCATGGCAGCCGCTCCCCACCGGAAGCCTGCAGGAGTCGGTGGCCCCCATGACTTTTGTAGAATCTTCAAGGCTGAGGGGACGCTTTCGAGAATGGGGTCCAAGACCTAGCAGACAAGCGTCCGAGTTCCAAGGTGTCCCAGGGCCATTTCAGTGGACCAGGCCCAAAAAGGAAAGAGCCTGCCGCCATTTTGGGAGTCCTGTGGCAGCCGCCTATCGCTGCACCGCAAGAGTGGGCGCAACTCAGCTGAATGGCGGATTTTGGCACAGTGTACCAAAAGCGGACGGAATGGCAACTGAAACGGTAAAGGGGCGCCCCACTACAGCAGACGAGCCTCCACCTGGGGAGGCCCGTTCACGCCGCCTCACCCCCCCCCCCCCCCCGGGGCACCCCACGCCGTTATTCGGAGCAGCATTGTAGGATACCAAAACCAGTGCGGCAACTTACTGGACATCACCTGGGTGCCATCCACATCTCAGCGCGTTCTGCTGCCTTGGGACTATTCGCACAACAGACCGCTACTGACGAGGTCTCCCCCCGGGACGCCCCATGCCGTTTTTCGGAGCTGCATTGTAGGATACCAAAAACCATCTGGGTGCCGTCCAGAACTCAGCACGTTGTGCTGCCTTGGGACTATTCGCACAAAACTCAGCTACTGACCATTGTTGCTTCTTTTTTCTAAAAAATGTTTAAATGTATTTACTGTTTTTGTTGCATTGTATATATTTATAAGTTATTAAAGTTTTATAATCCTACTACTTTGTTGGAGTGCTATATATTTTTAATGTGACACAGAATTGTAAAAACTTTGATGTACAAAGAGGCATCCCTGGAATCTTCCGCTTCAGGCTCGGTCCCCTCCCCAATCACAATACAAGATGGTTTTCAGATAGTAGGAATGCGTGTGGTGTGACGGATCTCATCGGGTGGGGGCCTTGATCTACTGTAACTCCTTTGAAGAGGGGTGATTCTTTACAGCTGGGGCCATAAACTACATCTGCATGGCTAGGTGATAGCCTGGGACCGGCCTGGACAATCGGACACAGAGGAAGAGGAGTGTCAGAGGGTGCGGTAGTGAATAGGGCGAAAGGGAGGTGTCGGGCGGGCACAGGGTGTGATTCTCAAGGAAGAGCAGCGCAGATGGGGGGAGGTTTATTGCCCATGAATAAGACAGAGAGCGGGGGTGACCAGTGCCTGGGGGAGATGCTTGCGAGGGTGGGGAGCCATGCTAAGGATCGACAGCGTGCAGAGAGTGGGTCTGGTCAAGGCATCTAAAATGGCTGCCGTGCACGACAAAAGTGTGGCGTTTGAAAAAAGGCAAGATGGCGCAGACAAAGTTTATCAACACTTCCTGATTTCCTTCAAATCGAACGTTAACAGACGTTATCTCGCCCACACTACCGGTCCCCCTGGGCTTAAACGCCGAGATGGTAGGGACTGCATCCCGTGGAGATAGGCCGAGACGTCACTCAGCCAAAAAAATAAAATAAAAAAGTCTATAAACATACAATAAGTTAAAAGTCAATCATTCTTGTTTCCTTGTAGTACGCTCCCCAGTCCGCTTTCCGTTACGCGTACCGGGCGCACCCCACGAAAAAAAACTATTTTTTTTTTTTGCCCCGCGGGGCCCTTTCAACCGCATCAATGCGGCGGCTTTTCCCACTGTACGCGGCAATTTTAAAATTACCGCGTTACATGACGAGCTCAGCTCGTCATGAGCGCACGGCAGGTTACGCTCATGACGAGCTGAGCTCGTCATCAGCCTGGAAGGGGTTAAAGCCTCCACATCAAACCTAGGGGGTCAGGGAGGATCTACTATGCCCCCTTATGGTCATTTGCCCCTTCACTTTGGCCTCCTCTTGTCTCTCGATCCTACCGAGAGACAAGATGGCGGCCGCTACGGACTGTTTGGAATGTTTACAGACACCGGAGAGCCAATCAGCTTCGCATCGCAATGCTCCGTAACGCGAAAAGTACGCGAACCGGATCGCTGCCCGGAGCTCTGTTACAGATATATATCTTTTTTTGAACGTTAATTTCTCAAAATCCACTGGAGCACATATATTGAGACCTAGCAAAGGCACATCGGGCTACCAGTCCCTACAATTTTGCAAAGTTTCGTGCAAATCCATTCAGCCGTTCGGGCTAAAAGTGAGGCCAACCGCCCTATGGAAATTAACATGGGAAAAACGCGTTTTGGGACCCCCCTTTTTTCTCGGCCCCCCCTTGACGAAACCCCCCCAAATTTTCAGGGGCTGCTCAGAAACAAAATGTTCCATTTTCCTGTAAATTTCAGCCAATTCCGTCCACAAACGCCAAAGTTATTAGACATAGAATTTTCAAAAATCCCATAGAGAAAAATTCCTAACTATATATACCTACTGGCGACCGCCATATATATATATATATATATATATTTTTTTTTTATTATTATTATTTTTTAAATTATTTATTATTTATTATTATTTTTTTATTTATTTATTTGTTTATTATTATTAATTCTTTTTTTGGGTGGTGGGAGGGTGGGATTTTGCCGACCAAAAAAACGCTCCTGCCTCCCTGACGACTTCCCAACGATAATCTCTCACGCTTCAGCGTTCAGTTTAGAATGCTGACAGCGCACGCCTACCTACAGCCCTCTCCGCCAATCCCTAACACCTGGCCTGATCCATTCGGGCGAAAAACCCCAGACTGCTTGCGCTACGCTCCCCATGGGGCCCCCATCACCCAAAATAATCAGACCACGAACATTATCACTGTAGCAAAAAAGGCCACTTTATTTAGATCAGGTAACTCACTGAACTAGAAATACTCTTTATTTCATTATGTATACACAATTTGGTAAAATGGGCCAAAAACATTCACTTCTTACTTAAACTGTTTAACTTTCTGACCAAAACCATTAATGTATATATAATTTGTACCTTATTTCCAACAACCTTGTTTTTATTACATTACTTTCAGCTTGTATCCAAAAGGATGGGTAAGCCCGCTCCTGACTTACCCACCCCCAAAATTGCCACCCAGGAAAACCAACGAGTTTTCCTGGTCCCCACCCGTCCTCTGAAACACATAATTGCATGGTTATATGTCTTGTACACTGCACCATAGGTTCACATTAAGCGCCTTATCTAAGAAATCACGCAGCTCCAATAAATAGTATGCAAGACCCCATCGTGAGAGGTGCACGCCATCACTCCTGAATAAGTGGCCTTCTTTGCCAGCGATATTCTCATGAAATGTAACTAATACCCATTGCTGCACAAAAACTTGAATCGCCCTATTGAGTTTTCTGCGAGCTTTGTCCATAGCCGAGTAGTCTCGTGCATGCTTCCACTGCTGCCTGCAAATAAATTCCGCCTGCTGTTTTCCAAGAACATTATCTCGGATGTCACCTAAATAGGAAAAAACAATTAACAACAAAATAACAGCTCAAACAGGAAAAACACAATCTTTATTTGCGCACATATCTGGCACAGCAACTGGATTTCCATGATCTTAATCCCCGAATAGCCTCCCAGCCCAACCCCAATCTTGCCGCCTCCGTGGCTGCCCCAATTCTAAAAGAATGGGTTGCAAAAAGCTGTAGGGTTTTCCCCCATCAAAAGCAAAGCTTTTCTCAGAACAGTTAACAACTGGGAACTGGTAACCATATCCCCTGATGCATGCACGCATCCCCTAATGCCAGAAACCGTCCCTAGGAAGCTTGATTCCGGTCCAGGAAAGGCATGACTTGGCAGTTCGGGCTGGACTGTTCCCATGAGGCACAGGGTCAGACTGATTTGCATATGGCCATGTCTGAACTGAGGTGGCAGAGTGGGCTAAAGAACGGTGATGGATTAAACCCAGATCTGTAGACTGGGTGTGAGTGTTTGATTGGTTCAGATGCTCCGTCCATCACCACCCCCTTTTGTACCACTTTGTTCGCCATAAGTTGGCAGGGTATGCTCAGACATTGAGTCCCTTGCTCACTTTGCCACTGGATTCAAGCAAGCCTGGCTGAAGACGGCTGTAATGCCAGAAACCGGTCCTAGGAAGCTTGATTGCGGTCCAGGGAAGGCATGGCTTGGCAGTTCGGGCTGGACTGTTCCCATGAGGCACGGGGTCAGACGGATTTGCATATGGCCATGTCTGAACTGGGGTGGCAGAGTGGGCTAAAGAACGGTGAATGATTAAACCCAGATCTGTTGACTGGGTGTGAGTGTTTGATTGGTTCAGATACTCCGTCCATCACCACCCCCTTTTGTACCGCTTTGTTCGCCATAAGTTGACAGGGTATGCTCAGACGTTGAGTCCCTTGCGGGGAACATCCTTTACAATGCAGATTTTACTCCGCAAGGCTTTCACAACGCGTCAGTTACAACGCAAGTCGTAACCACGACTTGCGCTGGAGGGCGCTAGAGGATTAAGAATAGTATATTTACTATTCCAACACCTTCACTAGTGTCCACGGGGACTGGTGTTAGAATAGTAAATTATACTCTTCTCAATCCGCGCCCCCAACGCAAGTCGTGGTAACGACTTGCGTTGTAAGGGACGCGTTGTGAAAGCACGCTTTGTAATGGAACGCATCGTAACGTCGTACATCCGTCCCTTGCTCACTTTGCCACTGGATTCAAGCAATCCTGGCTGAAGATGGCTGTAATGCCAGAAACCGGTCCTAGGAAGCTTGATTCCGGTCCAGGGAAGGCATGGCTTGGCAGTTCGGGCTGGACTGTTCCCATGAGGCACAGGGTCAGACTGATTTGCATATGGCCATGTCTGAACTGGGGTGGCAGAGTGGGCTAAAGAACGGTGATGGATTAAACCCAGATCTGTTGACTGGGTGTGAGTGTTTGATTGGTTCAGATGCTCCGTCCATCACCACCCCCTTTTGTACCGCATGCACAAATATGGCACAGTGCTGAGAAGCGGATACTGACATTAAGTGTGCCCACTCCAATACCGGGCAACAATTTTTTATACCACTACTGTTAAGAAAAACCCAAACGCCCCTCCCCAACTGATCCGATATGTACCTTCGTAACCATATCCTAATTTTGTTACCTATTAAGAAACATCTTCATAACAAAAGCCCACCTTATCCCTCAAACCCAAAACTTCAGAGATCCGCAATGGTCCAAAAAACAACCAGATCATGCATAATCTGAAGCTGAACAAAAAACGGACAACTGAGATAAAATCCTCAACAAGAGTTGAAAAGTGATGGGGGCACGGGGCTGCAACAACATAGCCTTTTCCCTGCTTAAGCCCCTCAACATTTTCGTAACAAAGATATTGTCAACCGGGTCGAAACCCCAAAATAGCTGGCTGTAAAAAAGAAACCCCAGCCAGTTACTCCCCTATTGTGGTGCATATTTCTGTTGCAACCAAAAACCTTTTCGTAATTCAAAAATTTCCAACCATACTTGTCTGCACATCCACCTGGTGGATTCAGCTAAGGAATTCTCTATGATCTGCGCAATTCTCAGTCCCCTAGGGCCCAAAGCTCGACTGAATGGAAGCCTAAATGCCGACTTTATATCACATTTTGCTAATTCTGTGCCCTCTCCCAGGAAATGTTTTCTTCGCAATGCGTCATCCACAGATGTGTATGACCCCGCTGTATCTGTAGGAGAAATGAAATCATTGATTGAGTTGCCTTCCGGCCAAGACAAATGCTGTATCATCCTGAAATCCCCTGGAGTCTTTTATGGAATGGCCCCCAGCGGAGAGACAATCAAGTTAGGCAAAGAGCAATGCAAAAATGGGGCCTAATGTTCCACCCAGAGCTACCTCTTCCGCCAACTTTGCTCTTACAAGCTGCGGTAAGTCCTTAGCTGATGGGAAGTCATCTGCCCAACGCCTGTCTCGGGGGCCCTGTTAACTGATCTTGAAGCCTTCCCTAAACCCCCAAAACAATTTACTTGCAGCTTGTCTGTCAGGGTAGCTTTCTAACTAGTGAGCTAATGCCTCTAACTTAATTGGGGTATGAGCCTTTTGCCATAGAAGGAATGCCGCCCCACGACCTCTGGCACTAACGCCCTGCTCCTGTGGTCTTGGCCTTCTGCCCCTGAACCTCCTGCCAAACATTAGATGATAGCATGTCGTCCCACACATTGCGAACATTCATGTCGGAAACGACACGCAGGTCTATCACAGAATCCCCGATTAAAATTCCAGCACGCTCCCCATCCAGCCGCCTGACCTCTACCTGTGCCCCCGCCCCTTGTTAGGCGGGGCGCTGCCGAAATAGCCAATATACCACGGGCAGGCCACTTGCCGTGTGCATTGTCGCAGGCGGATGTGCAGACGACATCCATTGCAGCCACAGCTCTGCGTCAACCTTCCCCCAGGGTTTCTCATTCCCTTTGCTCATCCTGGCTCTAACTTCATTGTGATAATTAAGCCAAAAAATACCCCCCAAAGTGCATCTGAGCCATCCTCACTATGTCCATATACTTTAAAAAAGAGCCACTGCCCTATCAGGGTATGTTTTAGCATATATACTCGCAAAAATGAGGAAGGCCGATGTCAATTTTCAATGTTACGAGGAACTCTTGGGCGCCTCGCCAATTTCCACTCTTCCTCTTTCGACCCTTCCTTTGCCTGCACTTCCCTATGTAATAACTTAAAAAACATCAACAAATTTGTGGTCCCAAATTTGTCGCTTTATTATGACTGATAAATGGGAACCCAATGGCATAGCCTACCCCCTTGGTTATCTTTGACACTAGACTCCCTAACCCGCTTATTAAGACGCCTGTGTAAGGACTCACCATCACAATCCCTAATATTACCAGAAATTGTATCATTAGATTCACACGCTCCCCACCAGTTCTGCTTACCGCATGTGAGCTGCCCAGCTCTTTCTTGAAATTCCAAGCGAAACGTCTTCATTTGTTCTCTGTTTTGCGACCTCTTCCTTGTAGGTGCCGGGTCCGCTCTTGACTTCTGCAACGAGTGAAAATAGGAAGTTGCCCCTTTCCCACCCCCAACATCCACCCCCCTCCATATCAGCAACCCAGCTCTCTATTACCGGCCTATCGAAAATTTCTCCCTGTCCATTTCCACAAATCTTTCTTGCACACCTTCATCAGTGCTCTCATTGCCATATTTGGCCTTACTGCTACCCGGACATTCACCATCACCGACTCCTCCATCGAAAAATCGCCAATCAATGACAGATCCACGCTCCACATGCCTGCCCCTACCTTCAGAATCCGCACCAGACCCGTCAGTAACTGAAATAAAATTTGTGGCAACCGCTAATTGTGCCGCTGGACGAGCAGAATGTGATCTAAGCGCAGCTCCTAGATACGCAACACATTGCACCTCCAGGTCCCTCAAACCAAAAGGGGGGACTTGCAACCGCTGAACATCCTTTGTCTTCCTCATCTTCTGCGTAGAAACTACCTCCCGTTCCGAACCCTCGTTGTTATCATGAGCTACCCACACCCATTGCCCCCCAGCCTCACCCCTACTACGGGCGAAGGGAGGTTGGCACTGTCTTGGGGGGGGGGGGGACCGAGCCTGCGGAAATATGTATTTGGTGTTGAAACGGCTTGTTGCCCGGCCAGTAACCATTGCCTGTGGCCCAACGTCTAATTGCCGCGCAAGTTGAGGAGCACACCCCTCTTCTAATTCCAACTCAAGTTCGAGGGCACCATCCAAAAATCATATGTCCTGTCACACATTGAGGTTGCGGCTCTAAATCATCTGGCCTGCTATCCCTAGCCACAATGTTGACCTGTGGCCCACACCGACATCAGGAGTAAAAACCCGGGTATTATCAAGGGCAACACCTGTCATAGTGCGCTGAATGGTGAGGGCAGGGGTTGGGCGGAGGCTAGGGTCATCTTCGCTGTCACTAGGATAATTACCCAGTGCAGGCGTCCGCTGTGACAACACTCTCTCTGACGCACCTTCCTGCCCGCGCAAACATTTGCCCCCCTCTGGAGAATGACGCGCATCTCCCTCCCGTACCCCTAGGGCATCCCTCGCCGAAAAAAACCAGGCCCTCTCAGACCCCCGGCCCCTCCCACCACGGGTCCCGCTCTCATCTGGCGCTGAAAACACGCGTCAGAAAAACACTCCCACCTCTCCACCCAGCTCCGCCCCCACCCTTCACCACACAAAAATCACCAGGGGCTTGCGGGACCTGGGAGTCAGCCTTCACCTGCGCGTCAGGTGACAAACACTGCGCCCTCCTCGTCGTCGTCTGCCGCGCCACACCGGCGCAAGCACCCCGCACTGTGTGGTCCACTAAGCTGAAAACAGCGCCGGCACCCCGCCTCTCGCCGCATGCCGAGGAAGGCATGCTTCCACTGCGCGCCGCACTCCTCCGGCAGCCAGGATAGCGGACAGCGCCTCAACCCCGATGACCAGCACTCCCTCAGAAAAGACCTGCTGTGTGTGTTCTTTTCTTCTTTCCTTCAGGGGGGGGGCAGTCTCCAAAGTCCACAAAACCCCACATATACACATACCTACATACACACACATACATTCACACACACATATATATACATGTATACATACACATACACATACACACAATATACCAGTGGCTTCAAGGATAAATCTCGAACAAATAGGGGCCGGCCACAGCAGTGGTAGCAGACGAATGCGCGTTCTAGGCCCAATATGTAAAATAGAACCACTGCAAAGGAAGGCTAGACCAAAACACTCAATCACCCAACAACCCGTGCCGTTCCACAACTCCTCCATTCGAAGCAATGAACGGAGCACAATATAAAGGGCGCGACAGGTTCAAAATGCATAAAAATCCAAAAGTAATTCACGCCCTCTCTATTATCTGAAGGCAGACCTCCCATTACTGAAAACTATATTCTCCATGAGTATGGAAGTGCCTTCCCAGTGTGTTCGTGTGGTTGGAGTGTATGCCATTTATTGCAGTATTATCCATGTACCTGTTTTTGGTACTCTTTTGTAACATGCACACTCCGCTTTTCTCATGTAACACACTGTTTGCTACCTCTCACATTTTGTTTGCTTTTGATACTTGCACAAGTGCCACCATTGCCTACGTAACGTTTGTTCTTGTGCCTCAGTATCTAGCATATATTGCAGTTTATTACCTCTAATTGTACATTGTTTTCTCTTGTAACCTGAACACTTCTCACTCTTTCCTCCTATAATACACTGTTTGCTACCTCATGTATTTTGTTTGCTCACAATTGTCACTTTTACCTCATATAACTTATCGTCTGCTATTGAAATTTGTTCATTTGTAATTTTCTGTGCCTATTGTGAAGCGCTCTGACGCCTTCGGGTAAAGTCCGCGCTATATAAACGCATAAATAAATAAATAAAAACAAACACAAGCGTGTTGTTCAAGACAACGCCCATCGAACAAATAGAATGCGTGCGCACACACACACAAAAAGAAAACAACTTGCAGAAAAGTTCAAAGAGCAACAAAGAATTTGCCGAATTCCGCTCGAAGCAAGCAACGAAGAAGAACACTGAGTTTGCAGAAAATCGAGCACCGCAACTGTCCAGGAAATATCCCAATGTGTCGCCGACCGAAAAAACACTCCCTCCTCCCTGACGACTTCCCAGGAATAATCTCTTGTGCTTCAGCATTCAGTTTAGAACGCTGACGGCGCGCGCCTGCCTACAGCTCCCTCCGCCAATCCCTAACACCTGGCCTGATCCATTTGGGCGAAAAACCCCAGGGGGAGACTGCTTGCGCTACGCTCCCCTGGGGCCCCCATTTTGCGTGTCATAGGGTGCGCATTGCAGTGTTCCAGAAATATGTCCGCTACACGCTAATGTGACCTCTCATTGCGTGTGATCTGCTGCATTTTACAGGCTTCACAATGTGCGCCAAAATGCTCTGATCGTCGTTGAGCGCAAACCCATGTGCTCAAGAACCTCCAGAAGAAAGCAATTTACAAATGTTGCCCGCACCATTCAAATGTTTAAAGAGCCGACAGATAGCAGGTGCTCACAGTCATTTAAGTACTTCGATATCAGTACTCACTTATGCGCCGTAAGCATGTCCATTAAATAGTCACTGCAGTGGCAGTCTCTTCTCTGCTGTGCCTTGAAGTTCACCACGGGTCCGCGATTGCCAGAAACTCTCCACACAGGAATGTTCAAAGTTCCTTGGCGACCTTGCCAGATGAAAAGTGTCTGTCTGAATTAACTCCTAATCGTTACCAAAACAATGTAGTAACTGCTCGCACACAAATGTATTCCATTACCTTAACATTGTTTGATTCCAAGTTTTTTCCAAGTATCTCCATACAGGGATGTACACAGCAGTCCGGTCTGCAGTCCAGTATATATATATATCTACATTCTATGACCATTGCTGAGAGGTGGTCGTAGACCATGTCATTTTTCCACCACTCTGCAAACGTGGCTCTCTGCGCACTGCTGATGGGGGGATGGGGTCCCCTTGCTTCCTGAGGGCCTCAGGACTTAAGTGGACTTCATCCCTAAACCAAGAGCACACCAGGAGGCGTGTTTGCAGAGTGGTGGAGAAAAGAGCGTAGCCTGCGACCACCTCTCAGCAATGTCACAGTGTGGGGCTTACTGGAGGTAACAGCTGAGTTAGTTGGGCCCAAAGGACCCTCAGCAGTGAAACGGTCTTCATCCCCCAACCAAGGGCGTGCCAGGAGACGTGTTTGCAGAGTGGTGGAGAAAGGGGGTGTGGCTTGCTATCAGAACTCTGCAATCCTACTGTATGTGATTAACTGGAGGCACTAGGAAGGGTAGTTGGCCCCCAAGGACGTCCTTGGGAGCCAACTACCCCTTCTGGTACCTCACGTGAGTCCCACACAGCAGGATTGCAGAAAAGATGTCAATTCACCATGTCATGAATGATGTAATATGTAACATCATCAGCAGTGGATTGCGGGTGCGCGAAATATAGTTAGTACAACTAACTATAAAGGAGCAATTTCAATGGTTTTGTATGAGTGAATTGTCCAGCTAACTATAACACCCCTAACACTTATAGTTTTTTGAGTGAATTTCAAAGGTTTTTAAAATGCTAATTGCTAACTATATAAGGTCTGAAACCTATGGTTTTTTCAGTGAATTTCAAAGGTTTTTTAAATGCTAATTCCTAACTATATATGACCTGAAACCTATGGTTTTTTCAATGAATTTGCAAGGTTTTTTAAATGATAATTCCTAACTATATATGACCTGAAACCTATGGTTTTTAAGTGAATTTGCAAGGTTTTTTAAATGCTAATTCCTAACTATGTATGACCTGAAACCTATGGTTTTTTCAGTGAATTTGCAAGGTTTTTTAACTGCGAATTCCTAACTATATACGACCTGAAACCTATGGTTTTTTCAGTGAATTTGCATGTTTTTTTAAATGCTAATTTCTAACTATTTAAGGCTTGTTACCTATAGTTCTTTCAGTGAATTTCAAACGTTTTTTAAATGCTAATTCCAAACTATATCAAGCCTAAAACTTATATTCGTTTTTAGTAAATTTCAAATATTTTGTTAAAGATAATTTTTAAATATACTAATTAATACATTTCTTTCTTTTTTAAATATTTTTTTTATAATAAATCATATTTACATAATTTTTTTCCTTTCTTTATATGTCACATTTTATACTACAATTATTATAAATCTAAGTGCAAAAGTAATTTTTTTAATTCTTTTTTAAATTTCTTTTTTTTAAATTATATGATTACAAGGTCCGCGCACCGTCAGAGCTCCGTAAGCACACCGTTAAATTTCTGTGCGCTTACGCCGATAATTTTTTTAAATTTCAAAAAAACATACTAATTACGTATTTAATGTAGATTTTAAAGGTAGACTATATCTGCATTGATGAAGAAAATGTTTTTTTAAAACTTTTAAAGACCATATATTATTTTTAAAAGTAATTACTAATCAAGCGAGGGTACGTCGCACGTGCACGGAACGTGAGAGCTCTGTCCTCGCTCCGTAAACTCTGCGAGCGCTTACCTCCCAAAGTATTTTGAATTCTAAAAACGTAATATCTAGGTATTTATTGTACATTTTAAAGGTAGACAATATCTGCTTTACTATAGAAAATGGTTTTTTAAAACTTTAAAAAACAGTATATTACTTTTTTGAAGTAATAACAAATCTCGCGAGGGTACGTCGCACGAGCACGCAACGTGATTGCTCCGTCCGCGAACCGTAAAATCTTCGAGCGCTTACCCCCGAAACTTTTTTTCAAGCTTAAAAACGTTATATGTTCGTATTTATTGTACAATGTAAAGATACACATTAACTAGGCTAATAAAGAACATGTTTATTTAAAACTTTTAAAGCCCGTATATTACTTGATTAAGCAATTACAAATCTCGCGAGGGTGCGTAATACGTAAATCAATCCTGAGCGCACAGTAAACTTACGCAAGCGCTCCCTAAATAAGACGTAAACGCACCGTAAGCCACGTAAGCGCTCCGTAAACGCTCCATGAGCGCTCCGTAAGCTTATGTCCAACCATGTGACCCTAAAACAAAAGATTTCATTGGTTTATATTACTTCCTACTCCAATTGTTGAAAGACCCCTCCCATGTTCATCATTCTTCTTTGGCTTTCAGAGAAGTAACACCTGTTTTCCAGTCTCCAGACATCTACCTATCAAACTTTTTTTTTAAATGGCTGAACAACCTGACTCAGACCATTCTTCATCTGATGATTTTGTTGCAGAGGAACCTCGTACAACTAAAAAAAAGAATCAATAGTTTGGAAATTTTTCAGCTTTCCGGAGGATAAGAAAAAAGTAAATGCGCAATTCGTCACCTGCAAGATCTGTCAGTCAGTGCTGTCAAGGGGAGATCCAACCAAAAAATATTCATTTGGAACCCACAGCATGGAGTGGCATGTTAAAAACCTACACCCAAACAATTGGTTAAAGGCTAAGGCGCAAAGATTACAGTAGGAGGGATCACAGGAGGAGGGCTCTCTTCCTAGTACTTCTGCTTCAGTATCTGGAGTACCACCAATGCCAGCCTCAATGGTGGCAAACATTCAGCCAGAGCTGAAAAATCTAATGATGCCGTGTATACATTGCAGTAAACTGATAGCCTTTGGCCAAGAGTCAATTCAAGTAATCCTACAGAAGAACAGGAACCAAAGGTGAACCCCATAAGTTTTTTTTCTTCTCATAGTTTGTTCCAGTTGAGCAGTTGTTTAGTTTAAAATTTTCATTTTTTTACATCGTTTTTCTAGCAAAACAAAAACAACAAAAAAAACAGTTCTTTTTAGAACTACCTCTACTGGTTAAAAAAAGAACTAAATTTCTATGTTTGTATGTAAAAGTTTGTCATAGTGAATGTCAAAGTGCAAAACTATAAGGATGTGGTACAGCATAAACCTATAAGGTGTTTACCTATAGTATACAGTAGTACTTCCAAAGCACTGAAATGTAACATATGTATATAAATATGTTACAACTCAATGGGCCAGATGTATGTAATCTCCATTTACCTACTCTTAAATACCAAATCATACCTGTTCAACATTTAAGAGTAGGTAAATGAGATGTAGTTAATTTCTCTTTTTTGAAATTACCAAATCTGTATAATTCAGTCATTTCACTAAATCGGTATTTACCGATTCGGTAATTGCCATTGATTCCTATTGGCCTTGAGGCCAATAGGAATCAATGGCAATTACCGAACCAGTAAATACCGATTTGGTAAAATAACCGAATTGTCAAGGGGGACAGGTTGTCACTTTGACACCCTGTTGCACCCCTGATTCTAACTTGTGTGCCATGTCACACACATACATGCTCTTACGGCTTGTATGTGTGCGACATGGCACAAATGTACATGCACAGATCTGCATGTACACAGGAATTCGTTATTTACCACCGAATAGTATTTGGTGGTAACTAACGAATACTTAAGGGCCTGTGGCACTGTTTTGAGTGCCACCTACATCTAGATTTACCAATTTGGTAAATTTACCGATTCTGTATTTTACCGAATTGGCAAAATTACCGAAACAGTAAGTTTACCGATTCTATACAATTTAAGGCTCCTACATATCAAACACCAAATACCAGTCGGTAACGGCCGAAAACAGCTGTTACCAACTGGTACTTGGTGTCCTACATCTGCCTCTATGCTTCAATTTGCACTATCAGTAAAACTGCATGAATTAATTTATATGTATTAAGGGTAATTTATAATAGCCTTGTGTGTCTTTTACACAACTATTGCTTCACATGCGTGATGCAACAGTGGTACAAAAGATATACCATAAAGTATGCTTTTTACAATCTGATGTACTTGAAAAGTGCATCATATTGTAAAACAATACACCACAACAAGGCTTTCCTACATACATAGGGAATGTACAAATGCAGGAATACCACCTAAAAATGAATAAGTAAAATTTATCATGTTTCATTCAGTCACTCTTGGATTTATACTACGTAAAAAACCAGCACTGGTTTGCAAAACAAAACAAAGAGGTGTAAACAAAAGTGAACACAAAAGGGAAGAGGTGTGAGAAACAGACAGAAGGAAGTGCGCTGGGGGAAGTGGAGTGCCAATAAATGAAGGCTTACTAACAGGTAAGAAATGGATAACAGAGTGAAGGAAGGAAAATAAGATCAAACACAAAAAAATAAAGAAGGAGTGGTAGAAAGAGAAAACAAACAAGATTAAGTGTAAAGGAGAGAGATGTAGAGAGAGAGACAGCAAGGGACTGAGAAAGAGTGAGGCAGTAATTCTGTCACAATAACAGAGTGATAACAAACTTATTTTTGTTTCTCATACTTACCTTATAAATAATAAAAACTTAGAGACTGTTGCGAAAAAAGTTTTTTATTTGTTATACTTACCTTCTAAGATATAAAAAAGTTAAGGAAAATTATTATTTTTTAATATAATATCTGTAAAACACAAGAAAAAAATAAATTGTAATGTAAACATTGTATATTTCACAATACAAGAAAGAAGGAAGAAGATTAAGAGACGGGAAAGTTAGATGGCACACGCAGAGGGACAGATGCCACAGATAGAGGGTAAGATGGTGCAGGCAGAGAGTGAGATAGAACAAGTAGAGGGTGAGATGGTGCAAGCAGACGGTAAGATGACACAGGCACATGCATATATTATGCAGACAGAGGATAAGATGGCACACACAGAGAGAAACATGGAACAGCCAAAGGAAGACATAGCACAGTCAAAAGAGAGATGGCAAATGAGTGTGACACAAGGGGAGTGACGACACAGAGGGAGTGAAGAAAGAGTGAGAGAAGGGGACTGAGTGAGGGAGCAAAGAAAGATAAGTGATGGAGTGTGGCTGAGTTAAAGAGAGTGAGTGTGAGTGAAGGGCAGTGAGATAGTGAAGGGACAGAGGGAGTAAGGCTAACAGAGAGACAGTGAAGGAAGAGAAGTGAAGATGTCAGAGTTCAGAGGGAGTGACAGAAGGACTAAGTGAAGTGGAGTAACGTGAGTGAGGAAAAGGTAATGAGTAAGAGAGCAAAGGAAGGAAAGAGGTGAAGGGGAGTGAATCAGATGGACTGAGAAAAGGTAAGTGGGGGAGAGAAGAAAGGGGAAGGGGACTGAAAGATGTGGAATAAGGTTTACTGAGGGAAGCACAGTAACAAAACGAGGGTGAGGTGGGTGAGAGAAGGACAGTGAGGTTGAAGAAAGGCAAGTGATAGAGGGTGGATAAAGTCGAGTGAGCGTGAGACAACGGGAGTGAGTGATTGAGAACACACAGGGAGTGAAGGAAGGAGTGAGAGAAGGGGACTCAGTGAGGGCTCACAGAAAGGTAAATGAGGCAGTGTGGGTGAGAGAAGAGGAGTGACAGAGTGAGGTGATGAAGGGAGTGAAGCCAAGAGAGAGAGAGTGATGGAAGGATAGACAGAAAGAGAAATAAAAAAGTTTTTTTTGTCAGTTGAACTTACCTTATAAATGAAATATCTGTGGAAACGAAAAAACAAATCAGTTATAATATATTATTTACAATACAAGAGACAAGGCAGGAGATTAAAAGTCACAAAAGGGTACTTACAGATAAAGTAAAAGATGAAAAAACAAAAAGGGAAACAAAGGAACGGTGAAGGACAAAAAAAAGGAAAAAGAAAAAAGAGAGAGCAAATAACTAACAGGATAATGAGGCAGATAGATTCAGAGACACAGAAGGAAAGACACATGAACTGAAAGTGGGTAAGGGACTAAAGGAATGGGAGTTAGCAAAACTAAATGAGGAAAGAGGAGTAAGGGAAGGGAAATGAGGGAAGGGGGAGTGAGCGGGGTGCGTTAACGACAGTGAGGGATAGAAGGTGAGTGAGGGTGACTGAACGGAACTGACAGAGTGAGGGGACAGAGGAAGTCAGGGTAAGAGAGAGGAAGTGAGGGAAGAGGAGAGAGGAAGTAAGACGACAGAGGGATTTTTGAGAACATGTGTTTGAAGTGGAGTAAGGTGAGTGACAGAAGGGGAATTAGTAAGGTAGCAAAGGAAGGAAAGAGAGGTGAAGGGGAGTGAAGCAGAGGGACTGACATAAGATTAAAGGGTGAGAAGACTAAGAAGAAGGGGAGTGAAGTATGGAGAATGAGGATGAGTGAGGGAAGCACAGTAAGTTTGAGGAAACAGAGGTGATAGAGGATAAATAAAGGCCAGTGAGCATGAGACAAGGGGATTAAAAGAGTGAGGAGATAGAGGGAGTGAAGGAAAAAGTGAGATAAGGGGACTGAGTGAAGGAGCAAAGAAAGGTCAGTGACGAAATGTGGATGAGTTAAAGGGAGTGAGCATTAGAGACAGGGAGTCAAAGTGAAGGGATGAAGGCAGTGAGGTTAAGAGACAGGGAGTGAGGGAAGGATAGAGAGTAACAGAAATAAAATAGTATTGAAAATGTATTTTTTATTAGTCGTACTTACCTTATAAATGTAATATCTGTGGAAGAGAGTAAACAAATCAGTTATAATATATATTTCACAATACAAAATACAAATTAACTTCTACAACATGTTATATGGTTTATTTTTGCAGTTCAGAATATATTGATTTTCACTAAAAACAGTGAGTTCAATACTACTCATCATATCACAGCGGGCAAAAAAAACCACAATCAAAATTATTGTGTTTAAAAACCCCATAAAACTTTGAAAAAACATATCTTAAATGTTTTCTTCCAAACAGCAATTTCTAACATACATTATCTCATTATTATACTCTCAAACTAAAGTGATATAGAAACATATATTAACCACATTTACCCGAAATACGTATTCTTCATTTACATACCGTTCCACATGGCCAAATAGTATACAGAAAGTCCTCTTTTTAGTAATTACTTAATAGTACTTTTAACCTTCCATTTACCCGACTTTCTGAATGAAAAGCTCCAACATCTATTTCATCATCTAACACTAGTTATATTTGCACCTCTGACTCACTCTTGATTAACATTTCCTATAATACTGATATCACTCACTATGTGATACACTTACTCTACCTCTATGACAACTCCAAGTTTACTAATTATCTTGATCACTTTCACTCACAAACTAATTTTGATTAACACACTTACTTTTATTAACTGCTCCAATCTTCATTATCCAATTACTTTCTCTAAAATTTCAGTTCTAAAAACACTAGGTAAGAATTTCTTAAGTCAAAAGGCAAACGTTGTTTGAAAATCAATTGACTATCATTACAAACTTATGTAAAAACATATATCATCAACATTTACCCGAGAAACTCCTTTTTCATTGACATACTTTCCCACATGGCCAAATAGTACGTAAAAATTCCTTGGTTTTGAAAATACTTAATACTACTCTTGACCTTCCATTTCCCGACCTTCTGCATGAAAAGCTCCAACGTCTTTTGTAACACCTAACAATATTTACATCTCCCCCGATGATGTGTATCATGTCCATAAAACATTAAACAACCAGAAAACTATCAGAATCTCTACATTATATACTATCCTGATTACTAACTTTTATTAACTGTTCCAATCTTTCTAGGCCAATTACTTTTCCTAAAATTTAGGTTGTAAAAAGACTAGGTAAGAATTTTTTAAGTCAAAAGGCAAAGGTTTTTTGAAAGTCAAAAGAGTATCATTACAAAAAGTCCAGCCTTTTTGACATTTTAAATAAGCTGTATAATGTCCAGATGTTGTTGAAGGATCATCATGGAAAATAATTGCTACAGTTTCAAAGGTTCTTCCTGATAGTGATAATTGAGAAGCCACAACATTTTTAATTAAAGTTGTCAATTTAGTTCCACCAGGTCTACATCGTTGGAACATTAAAATTACATACTGTCCATAACTTTGTATAAATAATGTTGATAGCATTGCAGTGTTACATTGCGTACAAACCATGTTTTGATCTGCTGCTCTAACTAGATTATAAAAAGACAGTGATTTGGAGTCTGGTAAAGTCAAATATATAAATCTTTCAGTGTCTACTGTAGTACTACTTGAAAAGGAACAATTATCGCAGTCATGTTGCCATTTATAAGAAAGGCCAAAAAGATTTTCAACATCTATACCTTCCTCTTGCAATACAACAAGCATGTACATTAGAAATTCCTGACAATCTTGCTGAATATCCTGAGAAAATTGATTTATACCAGAACATATATCTAAATCATTTCGAATAACAGAAACACTTTCTATTTTTTTCTATCACTGCTACATTTCTCAAACACAGTATTCAACAAACAAAATCTTTGATCCTGATTTTCAACAATCTGTTCTTGCAAACTTCGGAGAAAAAAAACAACATTAACCACTACATTTGCATAGCAGTTGACACCAGAACTGTTCTTAAATTGAAATCCAACAATATATTCAACAGAATCCTCTTTGTTTCTGCTTACAATTACTGGTTCATCTACTTTTCGTCTTTTTGCTACAGCCTCGCTAATATTTTTCTCATTTTTTCTTTTTCGGCCTACCACACGCTTTTCAAATAGAGGATATTGAGGTAAATTTGGAGCATACTCTCTTCTTAACCTATTATATTCCTTTACACAATTTAGATCTGCACTAATCTTTGTCTCATCAAAATCAATCAAGTACAATCCAGATAAAGTTCTGACTCGAGATGAAGCAACATATGCCATACCCTCCTTGAAAGGCGCCACATTATTAGAACAGCGAGTTCTCGGCAGCGAGTACGGAGGCATTCTGAAAGGACATGGACACTTGTGCAATGTAAACACATTTGAATAACATGGGGTTTGATGTTTATGATGCATTAAGGTAGCATGAGTTCACAAAGGCACACCCGCGGCTAACCTTTCACCTTGACTGTTTACGCAGGAAAGGGAGGGGTCAAATTAGTTGATAAGTTGGGTGGGAAGAAGGAGAGAATAATTAGGAGTTCATGACGAACCGGGACTTGTGATTGGGAGAATGTAAAATCAGGTATGCATTGCGCGCAATTGGTATTAGTGAGGTTCAGTGGTAAATCGTGTGATCAGAACTTAAGTATTTAAACTGATAAAGCCACAGGCATGCGTAAATAATAAATATAGCAATTGTGTGAATGTTACAAATAAATAGCGCAAGAACCATGTGCGATAAGAGACCGGGTGTTCACAAAAATATGCATGAACAAATAGCTAGAAAGCCTAATTTTCAAGCCTTTTGACCTCGAAAACTGTTAGTTTTGATCGTTTCTGGTTTAAGCATCAGGGGTGATTTTATGAGAATGATTGTCTAATTTTATAATGCCATAACATCGTTTTGAATAGTACATATGCACAAGATAGATTTTAGATTTGAATGTGGGTTCGTTCAGACTAAATTTAATGAAAAATGTGTTGTGTGAAATTTCAGATACCCCTGACGAAGAGCAAGTAATTGCTCGAAATGCATTGGGTCACGAATAAAAGAATGCTGCTGACAACTACTTTTTGTGTATGGATCGTATTTACAAGGAGGCCTGGATGGGCACATGTTGATACGTAAAGTTTCAAAAGCAATTTGGTGACGATGTGGAACAGACGGAATCACAGAAGATAATATGACAAAGTAAAGGATAAAATATGGATAAACATGAATGAGACAAACGGACAAATATATGATGGATCTAGCATCCGAAATAAATGCAGTGCACCAGGGTGTGGAGTGTGAATGTTGCTCTCCCCACTTATGGAATTTTTCAAATTGCGCGATGGCAAGGCGAAATCCAGGTTGCACGCAAAAGGTCAAATATGTTAAAGAAATTTCGATTGGATTAATTAGGTATATATGGTGTGCACACCACCACATTCATTATGAACACTAACTGCCACATTGGTGTTGCACCTAAACATGAAATGTTTGGAGAAAAGGCATCACCGTCTGAAAGGCGCCACATTATTAGAACAGCGAGTTCTCGGCAGCGAGTATGGAGGCATTCTGAAAGGACATGGACACTTGTGCAATGTAAACACATTTGAATAACATGAGGGTTTGATGTTTATGATGCATTATGGTAGCGTGAGTTCATAAAGGCACACCCGCGGCTAACCTTTCACCCTGACTGTTTGCGCAGGAAAGGGAGGGGTCAAATTAGTTTATAAGTTGGGTGGGAAGAAGGAGAGAATAGTTAGAAGTTCATGACGAACCGGGACTTGTGATTAGGAGAATGTAAAAGCAGGTACGCATTGCGCGCAATTGGTATTAGTGAGGTTCAGTAGTAAATCGTGTGATCAGAACTTAAGTATTTAAACTGATAAAGCCACAGGCATGCATAAATAATAAATATAGCAATTGTGTGAATGTTACTAATAAATAGCTCAAGAACCATGTGCGATAAGAGACCGGGTGTTCACAAAAATATGCATGAACAAATAGCTAGAAAGCCTAATTTTCGAGCCTTTTGACCTCGAAAACTGTTAGTTTTGATCGTTTCTGGTTGAAGCATCAGGGGGGATTTTATGAGAATGATTGACTAATTTTATAATGCCATAACATCGTTTTGAATAGTACATATGCACAAGATAGATTTTAGATTTGAATGTGGGTTCGTTCAGACTAAATTTAATGAAAAATTTGTTGTGTGAAATTTCAGATACCCCTGACGAAGAGCAAGCAAGTGCTCGAAATGCATTGGGTCACGAATAAAAGAATGATGCTGACAACTACTTTTTGTGTATGGATCGTATTTACAAGGAGGCCTGGATTGGCACATGTTGATACGTAAAGTTTCAAAAGCAATTTGGTGACGATGTTGGACAGACGGAATCACAGAAGATAATATGACAAAGTAAAGGATAAAATATGGATAAACATGAATGAGACAAACGGACAAATATATGATGGATCTAGCATCCAAAATAAATGTAGTGCACCAGGGTGTGGAGTGTGAATGTTGCTCTCCCCACTTATGGAATACCCTCCTTGAAGACAGAACTTCCAATATTCACCAAAGCACTATCTACACTTAAACCTTGAGATTTATGAGATTTATGAATAGTTACTGCATATGCCTTCCCTGTCCCCTGAGAATAGGTGGGGACAGGGAAGGCATTCTTAGAGCATTGGAGACCAAGTACATATTAGAATTGAACAGTAAGACCCCTTGGGGTCTGAATTCCACTGAAGATTTATACACCTGTCTTTAGTAAAATTCTTTATATTTAATCCTGTGACCCAGATCATGAGCATATATGGTGGCTTTATAATTATAACATGCTTTAGATAGGTTCTACCCTAATCTTGAACTTTTGTCCTAACCTTTAAAAATAATAACAAAATGAACCTGTAGGAGGTTGGGTCGTAACCTGTTCATACGCAATCCTGTTCTGGGTAGTTTGTTGCACATTAACATCAAATGTGTAGGTTGGGAGCAGCCTACATTACTAACATAAAATCATTTGTATGTTTTTTAAAAAGATTTTTGTACATTCACTTTTCTTAATTCATTATTCATCACGCATGAAATTGGACACAAATAACGTGGATATTTGAAGTTATCATTTTTTATTCACTTAGACACTCTGATTAGTAATACATATGCTTTATCGTATTCATACAGTGATTTTTCAGCATATTAACTATGTGCCAGGAGGTGAGAATTATTTGATGATAACTGAGTTTTCATCTATGCTAAATTGGTTTATCCATTTATCGTGTTTGCATTTTTTCTGTAAATATTATTCGGAAATTAGGGTGTAAACTTATTTTTCCATGTCTTAAATTTATTAATGATATGAGATAGAATGAGTTTAAATAGACAATGCACGTGTCACTTTAATTCAAAAGAAAATTGCATACTGTTTGGGATTATCTCGAGAGAGTTCGTGTTAAGTCTGTCGTCCATGTTTTGCTTTAACATCTGCATTTGTCCAATCATATGCTTTAAAGTTTGAGCACTTGCACTTTAAATTCTGATCACGCTCTCCTTGGGTCAAGTGACCAAGGCCTCTGTGCAGGCCGAAACGTTATGCTGACGAAGGTGCAATAAAATAAGAACCTCACCTGATTTTGGGTCTCGTGTTCTGTGCTGCAGCGGCTTCCAGAATATTGGGTGTCCTCTGGTGTTGAACTCTTTGGAACATATATATATATATATATATATATATATATATATATATATATATATATATATATATATATATATATATATATATAAAACAAAACACCTGTTTGTTTGACACGCCCACTGGGGCGGGACTCCAATCATTTAAATAAAGTGCAGTTCTTTGTTACCAGCTTCCTGCCTCTTCATGCCAGTGAACAAGAGCTGCCAAGAGCTCGAAACGCGTATGGCGATTAGGAGCGCTGAGTGCCTGCTGCTATCACGGCCGCCCACGAAGTGGTGTGATTCTGGAGGTGTGTGGTTCCCCACATGGGCAACTGTGGTGTTTTGTTTAATAGCGGCCTGCTCGGTCGCGGGGAGCCCTGACGTTGTAAAAACTGACCCTGAGTGCTGGAACACACCGGCACTCGCTGGACTGACAGAGCCTCACTCGTGGAGACATTGGAGGTGTACAGCCGCGAGACACGTGCAGCTCTCCTCCCTACAGGGACTTTTATCATAGCGAGTGGCAGGACTGGGGCCACTTGGTAAGAGAACACGAGGAGTCTGAGGCAGTATCTATGGACTACTATAACCAGCATGCCTTGTTTGACACGCCCACTGGGGCGGGACTCCAATCATTTAAATAAAGTGCAGTTCTTTGTTACCAGCTTCCTGCCTCTTCATGCCAGTGAACAAGAGCTGCCAAGAGCTCGAAACGCGTATGGCGATTAGGAGCGCTGAGTGCCTGCTGCTATCACGGCCGCCCACGAAGTGGTGTGATTCTGGAGGTGTGTGGCTCCCCACATGGGCAACTGTGGTGTTTTGTTTAATAGCGGCCTGCTCGGTCGCGGGGAGCCCCGACGTTGTAAAAACGGACCCTGAGTGCTGGAACACACCGGCACTCGCTGGACTGACAGAGCCTCACTCGTGGAGACATTGGAGGTGTACAGCCGCGAGACACGTGCAGCTCTCCTCCCTACAGGGACTTTTATCATAGCGAGTGGCAGGACTGGGGCCACTTGGTAAGAGAACACGAGGAGTCTGAGGCAGTATCTATGGACTACTATAACCAGCATGCCTTGTTTGACACGCCCACTGGGGCGGGACTCCAATCATTTAAATAAAGTGCAGTTCTTTGTTACCAGCTTCCTGCCTCTTCATGCCAGTGAACAAGAGCTGCCAAGAGCTCGAAACGCGTATGGCGATTAGGAGCGCTGAGTGCCTGCTGCTATCACGGCCGCCCACGAAGTGGTGTGATTCTGGAGGTGTGTGGCTCCCCACATGGGCAACTGTGGTGTTTTATATATATATATATATTTTTTATTATTATTAATTTTTTTAATTATTTATTATTTATTATTATTTTATTTATTTATTTGTTTATTATTATTAATTCTTTTTTTGGGTGGTGGGAGGGTGGGATTTTGCCGACCGAAAAACGCTCCTGCCTCCCTTACGACTTCCCAACGATAATCTCTCACGCTTCAGCGTTCAGTTTAGAACGCTGACAGCGCGCGCCTACCTACAGCCCTCTCCGCCAATCCCTAACACCTGGCCTGATCCATTCGGGCGAAAAACCCCAGGGGGAGACTGCTTGCGCTACGCTCCCCATGGGGCCCCCATCACCCAAAATAATCAGACCACGAACATTATCACTGTAGCAAAAAAGGCCACTTTATTTAGATCAGGTAACTCACTGAACTAGAAATACTCTTTATTTCATTATGTATACACAATTTGGTAAAAAGGGCCAAAACCATTCACTTCTTACTTAAACTGTTTAACTTTCTGACCAAAACCATTAATGTATATATAATTTGTACCTTATTTCCAACAACCTTGTTTTTATTACATTACTTTCAGCTTGTATCCAAAAGGATGGGTAAGCCCGCTCCAGACTTACCCACCCCCAAAATTGCCACCCAGGAAAACCAACGAGTTTTCCTGGTCCCCACCCGTCCTCTGAAACACATAATTGCATGGTTATATGTCTTGTACACTGCACCACAGGTTCACATTAAGCGCCTTATCTAAGAAATCACGCAGCTCCAATAAATAGTATGCAAGACCCCATCGTGAGAGGTGCACGCCATCACTCCTGAATAAGTGGCCTTCTTTGCCAGCGATATTCTCATGAACTGTAATTAATACCCATTGCTGCACAAAAACTTGAATCGCCCTATTGAGTTTTCTGCGAGCTTTGTCCATAGCCGAGTGGTCTCGTGCATGCTTCCACTGCTGCCTGCAAATAAATTCCGCCTGCTGTTTTCCAAGAACATTATCTCGGATGTCACCTAAATAGGAAAAAACAATTAGCAACAAAATAACAGCTCAAACAGGAAAAACACAATCTTTATTTGCGCACATATCTGGCACAGCAACTGGATTTCCATGATCTTAATCCCCGAATAGCCTCCCAGCCCAACCCCAATCTTGCCGCCTCCGTGGCTGCCCCAATTCTAAAAGAATGAGTTGCAAAAAGCTGTAGGGTTTTCCCCCATCAAAAGCAAAGCTTTTCTCAGAACAGTTAACAACTGGGAACTGGTAACCAATCCCCTGATGCATGCACGCATCCCCTAATGCCAGAAACCGGCCCTAGGAAGCTTGATTCCGGTCCAGGAAAGGCATGGCTTGGCAGTTCGGGCTGGACTGTTCCCATGAGGCACAGGGTCAGACTGATTTGCATATGGCCATGTCTGAACTGAGGTGGCAGAGTGGGCTAAAGAACGGTGATGGATTAAACCCAGATCTGTAGACTGGGTGTGAGTGTTTGATTGGTTCAGATGCTCCGTCCATCACCACCCCCTTTTGTACCACTTTGTTCGCCATATTGCCACTGGATTCAAGCAAGCCTGGCTGAAGACGGCTGTAGTGCCAGAAACCGGTCCTAGGAAGCTTGATTGCGGTCCAGGGAAGGCATGGCTTGGCAGTTCGGGCTGGACTGTTCCCATGAGGCACAGGGTCAGACGGATTTGCATATGGCCATGTCTGAATTGGGGTGGCAGAGTGGGCTAAAGAACGGTGAATGATTAAACCCAGATCTGTTGACTGGGTGTGAGTGTTTGATTGGTTCAGATGCTCCGTCCATCATCACCCCCTTTTGTACCGCTTTGTTCGCCATATGTTGACAGGGTATGCTCAGACGTTGAGTCCCTTGCGGGGAACAGCCTTTACAACGCAGATTTTACTCCGCAAGGCTTTTACAACGCGTCAGTTACAACGCAAGTCGTAACCACGACTTGCGCTGGAGGGCGCTAGAGGATTAAGAATAGTATATTTACTATTCCAACACCTTCCCTAGTGTCCACGGGGACTGGTGTTAGAATAGTAAATTATACTCTTCTCAATCCGCGCCCCCAACGCAAGTCGTGGTAACAACTTGCGTTGTAAGGGACGCGTTGTGAAAGCACGCTTTGTAATGGAACGCGTCGTAACGTCGTACATCCGTCCCTTGCTCACTTTGCCACTGCATTCAAGCAATCCTGGCTGAAGATGGCTGTAATGCCAGAAACCGGTCCTAGGAAGCTTGATTCCGGTCCAGGGAAGGCATGGCTTGGCAGTTCGGGCTGGACTGTTCCCATGAGGCACAGGGTCAGACTGATTTGCATATGGCCATGTCTGAACTGGGGTGGCAGAGTGGGCTAAAGAACGGTGATGGATTAAACCCAGATCTGTTGACTGGGTGTGAGTGTTTGATTGGTTCAGATGCTCCGTCCATCACCACCCCCTTTTGTACCGCATGCACAAATATGGCACAGTGCTGAGAAGTGGATACTGACATTAAGTGTGCCCACTCCAATACCGGGCAACAATTTTTTATACCACTACTGTTAAGAAAAACCCAAACGCCCCTCCCCAACTGATCCGATATGTACCTTCGTAACCATATCCTAATTTTGTTACCTATTAAGAAACATCTTCATAACAAAAGCCCACCTTATCCCTCAAACCCAAAACTTCAGAGATCCGCAATGGTCCAAAAAACAACCAGATCATGCATAATCTGAAGCTGAACAAAAAACGGACAACTGAGATAAAATCCTCAACAAGAGTTGAAAAGTGATGGGGGCACGGGGCTGCAACACCATAGCCTTTTCCCTGCTTAAGCCCCTCAACATTTTCGTAACAAAGATATTGTCAACCGGGTCGAAACCCCAAAATAGCTGGCCGTAAAAAAGACACCCCAGCCAGTTACTCCCCTATTGTGGTGCTTATTTCTGTTGCAACCAAAAACCTTTTCGTAATTCAAAAATTTCCAACCATGCTTGTCTGCACATCCACCTGGTGGATTTAGCTAAGGAATTCTCTATGATCTGCGCAATTCTCAGTCCCCTAGGGCCCAAAGCTCGACGGAATGGAAGCCTAAACGCCGACTTTATATCACATTTTGCTAATTCTGTGCCCTCTCCCAGGAAATGTTTTCTTCGCAATGCGTCATCCACAGATGTGTATGACCCCGCTGTATCTGTAGGAGAAATGAAATCATTGATTGAGTTGCCTTCCGGCCAAGACAAATGCTGTATCATCCTGAAATCCCCTGGAGTCTTTTATGGAATGGCCCCCAGCGGAGAGACAATCAAGTTAGGCAAAGAGCAATGCAAAAAAGGGGCCTACTGTTCCACCCAGAGCTACCTCTTCCGCCAACTTTGCTCTTACAAGCTGCGGTAAGTCCTTAGCTGATGGGAAGTCATCTGCCCAACGCCTGTCTCGGGGGCCCTGTTAACTGATCTTGAAGCCTTCCCTAAATCCCCAAAACAATTTACTTGCAGCTTGCCTGTCAGGGTAGCTTTCTAACTAGTGAGCTAATGCCTCTAACTTAATTGGGGTATGAGCCTTTTGCCATAGAAGGAATGCCGCCCCACGACCTCTGGCACTAACGCCCTGCTCCTGTGGTCTTGGCCTTCTGCCCCTGAACCTCCTGCCAAACATTAGATGATAGCATGTCGTCCCACACATTGCGAACATTCATGTCAGAAACGACACGCAGGTCTATCACAGAATCCCCGATTAAAATTCCAGCACGCTCCCCATCCAGCCGCCTGACCTCTACCTGTGCCCCCGCCCCTTGTTGGGCGGGGCGCTGCCGAAATAGCCGATATACCACGGGCAGGCCACTTGCCGTGTGCATTGTCGCAGGCGGATGTGCAGACGACATCCATTGCAGCCACAGCTCTGCGTCAACCTTCCCCCAGGGTTTCTCATTCCCTTTGCTCATCCTGGCTCTAACTTCATTGTGATAATTAAGCCAAAAAATACCCCCCAAAGTGCATCTGAGCCATCCTCACTATGTCCATATACTTTAAAAAAGAGCCACTGCCCTATCAGGGTATGTTTTAGCATATACACTCGCAAAAATGAGGAAGGCCGATGTCAATTTTCAATGTTACGAGGAACTCTTGGGCGCCTCGCCAATTTCCACTCTTCCTCTTTCGACCCTTCCTTTGCCTGCACTTTCCTATGTAATAACTTAAAAAACATCAACAAATTTGTGGTCCCAAATTTGTCGCTTTATTATGACTGATAAATGGGAACCCAATGGCATAGCCTACCCCCTTGGTTATCTTTGACACTAGACTCCCTAACCCGCTTATTAAGACGCCTGTGTAAGGACTCACCATCACAATCCCTAATATTACCAGAAATTGTATCATTAGATTCACATGCTCCCCACCAGTTCTGCTTACCGCATGTGAGCTGCCCAGCTCTTTCTTGAAATTCCAAGCGAAACGTCTTCATTTGTTCTCTGTTTTGCGACCTCTTCCTTGTAGGTGCCGGGTCCGCTCTTGACTTCTGCAACGAGTGAAAATAGGAAGTTGCCCCTTTCCCGCCCCCAACATCCACCCCCCTCCATATCAGCAACCCAGCTCTCTATTACCGGCCTATCGAAAATTTCTCCCCGTCCATTTCCACAAATCTTTCTTGCACACCTTCATCAGTGCTCTCATTGCCATATTTGGCCTTACTGCTACCCGGACATTCACCATCACCGACTCCTCCATCGAAAAATCGCCAATCAATGACAGATCCACGCTCCACATGCCTGCCCCTACCTTCAAAATCCGCCCCAGACCCGTCAGTAACTGAAATAAAATTTGTGGCAACCGCTAATTGTGCCGCTGGACGAGCAGAATGTGATCTAAGCGCAGCTCCTAGATACGCAACACATTGCACCTCCAGGTCGCTCAAACCAAAAGGGGAGACTTGCAACCGCTGAACATCCTTTGTCTTCCTCATCTTCTGCATAGAAACTACCTCCCGTTCCGAACCCTCGTTGTTATCATGAGCTACCCACACCCATTGCCCCCCAGCCTCACCCCTACTACGGGCGAAGGGAGGTTGGCACTGTCTTGGGGGGGAGGGGGGGAACCGAGCCTGCGGAAATATGTATTTGGTGTTGAAACGGCTTGTTGCCCGGCCAGTAACCATTGCCTGTCGCCCAACGTCTAATTGCCGCGCAAGTTGAGGAGCACACCCCTCTTCTAAATCCAACTCAAGTTCGAGGGCACCATCCAAAAATCATATGTCCTGTCACACTTTGAGGTTGCGGCTCTAAATCATCTGGCCTGCTATCCCTAGCCACAGTGTTGACCTGTGGCCCACACCGACATCAGGAGTAAAAACCCGGGTATTATCAAGGGCAACACCTGTCATAGTGCGCCGAATGGTGAGGGCAGGGGTTGGGCGGAGGCTAGGGTCATCTTCGCTGTCACTAGGATAATTACCCAGTGCAGGCGTCCGCTGTGACAACACTCTCTCTGACGCACCTTCCTGCCCGCGCAAACATTTGCCCCCCTCTGGAGAATGACGCGCATCTCCCTCCCGTACCCCTAGGGCATCCCTCGCCGAAAAAAACCAGGCCCTCTCAGACCCCCGGCCCCTCCCACCACGGGTCCCGCTCTCAGCTGGCGCTGAAAGCACGCGTCAGAAAAACACTCCCACCTCTCCACCCAGGTCCGCCCCCACCCTTCACCACACAAAAATCACCAGGGGCTTGCGGGACCTGGGAGTCAGCCTTCACCTGCACGTCAGGTGACAAAGACTGCGCCCTCCTCGTCGTCGTCTGCCGCGCCACACCGGCGCAAGCACCCCGCACTGTGTGGTCCACTAAGCTGAAAACAGCGCCGGCACCCCGCCTCTCGCCGCATGCAGAGGAAGGCATGCTTCCACTGCGCGCCGCACTCCTCCGGCAGCCAGGATAGCGGACAGCGCCTCAACCCCGATGACCAGCACTCCCTCAGAAAAGACCTGCTGTGTGTGTTCTTTTCTTCTTTCCTTCGGGGGGGGGGCAGTCTCCAAAGTCCACAAAACCCACATATACACATAACTACATACACACACATACATACACACACACATATATATACATGTATACATACACATACACACAATATACTAGTGGCTTCAACGATAAATCTCGAACAAATAGGGGCCGGCCACAGCAGTGGTAGCAGACGAATGCGCGTTCTAGGCCCAATATGTAAAATAGAACCACTGCAAAGGAAGGCTAGACCAAAACACTCAATCACCCAACAACACGTGCCGTTCCACAACTCCTCCATTCGAAGCAATGAACGGAGCACAATATAAAGGGCGCGACAGGTTCAAAATGCATAAAAATCCAAAAGTAATTCACGCCCTCTCTATTATCTGAAGGCAGACCTCCCATTACTGAAAACTATATTCTCCATGAGTATGGAAGTGCCTTCCCAGTGTGTTCGTGTGGTTGGAGTGTATGCCATTTATTGCAGTATTATCCATGTACCTTATTTTGGTACTCTTTTGTAACATGCACACTCCGCTTTTCTCATGTAACACACTGTTTGCTACCTCTCACATTTTGTTTGCTTTTGATACTTGCACAAGTGCCACCATTGCCTACGTAACGTTTGTTCTTGTGCCTCAGTATCTAGCATATATTGCAGTTTATTACCTCTAATTGTACATTGTTTTCTCTTGTAACCTGAACACTTATCACTCTTTCCTCCTATAATACACTGTTTGCTACCTCATGTATTTTGTTTGCTCACAATTGTCACTTTTACCTCATATAACTTATCGTCTGCTATTGAAATTTGTTCATTTGTAATTTTCTGTGCCTATTGTGAAGCGCTCTGACGCCTCCGGGTAAAGTCCGCGCTATATAAACGCATAAATAAATAAATAAAAACAAACACAAGCGTGTTGTTCAAGACAACGCCCATCGAACAAATAAAATGCGTGCGCACACACACACAAAAAGAAAACAACTTGCAGAAAAGTTCAAAGAGCAACAAAGAATTTGCCGAATTCCGCTCGAAGCAAGCAACGAAGAAGAACACTGAGTTTGCAGAAAAGCGAGCACCGCTACTGTCCAGGAAATATCCCAATGTGTCGCCGACCGAAAAAACGCTCCCGCCTCCCTGTCGACTTCCCAGCGATAATCTCTCGTGCTTCAGCGTTCAGTTTAGAACGCTGACGGCGCGCGCCTGCCTACAGCTCCCTCCGCCAATCCCTAACACCTGGCCTGATCCATTTCGGTGAAAAACCCCAGGGGGAGACTGCTTGCGCTACGCCCCCCCTGGGGCCCCCATTTTGCGTGTCATAGGGTGCGCATTGCAGTGTTCCAGAAATATGTCCGCTACACGCTAATGTGACCTCTCATTGCGTGTGATCTGGTGCATTTTACAGGCTTCACAATGTGCGCCAAAATGCTCTGATCGTCGTTGAGCGCAAACCCATGGGCTCAAGAACCTCCAGAAGAATGCAATTTACAAATGTTGCCGCACCATTCAAATGTTTAAAGAGCCGACAGATAGCAGGTGCTCACAGTCATTTAAGTACTTCGATATCAGTACTCACTTATGCGCCGTAAGCATGTCCAATAAATAGTCACTGCAGTGGCAGTCTCTTCTCTGCTGTGCCTTGAAGTTCACCACGGGTCCGCGATTGCCAGAAACTCTCCACACAGGAATGTTCAAAGTTCCTTTGCGACCTTGCCAGATGAAAAGTGTCTGTCTGAATTAACTCCTAATCGTTACCAAAACAATGTAGTAACTGCTCGCACACAAATGTATTCCATTAACTTAACATTGTTTGATTCCAAGTATTTTCCAAGTATCTCCATACAGGGATGTACACAGCCGTCCGGTCTGCAGTCCAGTATATATATATCTACATTCTATGACCATTGCTGAGAGGTGGTCTTAGGCCATGCCGTTTTTTCACCACTCTGCAAACGTGGCTCTCTGCGCACTGCTGGTGGGGGGATGGGGTCCCCTTGCCTCCTGAGGGCCTCAGGACTTAAGTGGACTTCATCCCTAAACCAAGAGCACACCAGGAGGCGTGTTTGCAGAGTGGTGGAGAAAAGAGCGTAGCCTGCGACCACCTCTCAGCAATGTCACAGTGTGGGGCTTACTGGAGGTAACAGGTGAGTTAGTTGGGCCCAAAGGACCCTCAGCAGTGAAGGGGTCTTCATCCCCCAACCAAGGGCGTGCCAGGAGACATGTTTGCAGAGTGGTGGAGAAAGGGGGTGTGGCTTGCTATCAGAACTCTGCAATCCTACTGTATGTGATTAACTGGAGGCAATAGGAAGGGTAGTTGGCCCCCAAGGACGTCCTTGGGAGCCAACTACCCCTTCTGGTACCTCACGTGAGTCCCACACAGCAGGATTGCAGAAAAGATGTCAATTCACCATGTCATGAATGATGTAATATGTAACATCATCAGCAGTGGATTGCGGGTGCGCGAAATATAGTTAGTACAACTAACTATATAGGAGCAATTTCAATGGTTTTGTATGAGTGAATTGTCCAGCTAACTATAACACCCCTAACACTTATAGTTTTTTGAGTGAATTTCAAAGGTTTTTAAAATGCTAATTGCTAACTATATATGACCTGAAACCTATGGTTTTTAAGTGAATTTGCAAGGTTTTTTAAATGCTAATTCCTAACTATGTATGACCTGAAACCTATGGTTTTTTCAGTGAATTTGCAAGGTTTTTTAACTGCTAATTCCTAACTATATACGACCTGAAATCTATGGTTTTTTCAGTGAATTTGCATGTTTTTTTAAATGCTAATTTCTAACTATTTAAGACTTGTAACCTATAGTTCTTTCAGTGAATTTCAAACGTTTTTTAAATGCTAATTCCAAACTATATCAAGCCTAAAACTTATATTCGTTTTTAGTAAATTTCAAATATTTTGTTAAAGATAATTTTTAAATATACTAATTAATACATTTCTTTATTTTTTTAATAATTTTTTTATAATCAATCATATTTACATATTTTTTTCCTTTCTTTATATTTCACATTTTATACTACAATTATTATAAATCTAAGTACAAAAGTAATTTTTTTAATTCTTTTTTAAATTTCTTTTTTTTTAATTATATGATTACAAGGTCCGCGCACCGTCAGAGCTCCGTAAGCACACCGTTAAATTTCTGTGCGCTTACGCCGATAATTTTTTTAAATTTCAAAAACATACTAACTACGTATTTAATGTAGATTTTAAAAGTAGACAATATCTGCATTAATGAAGAAAATGTTTTTTTAAAACTTTTAAAGACCATATATTATTTTTAAAAGTAATTACTAATCAAGCGATGGTACGTCGCACGTGCACGTAACGTGAGAGCTCTGTCCTCGCTCCGTAAACTCTTTGAGCGCTTACCTCCCAAAGTATTTTGAATTCTAAAAACGTAATATCTAGGTATTTATTGTACATTTTAAAGGTAGACAATATCTGCTTTACTATAGAAAATGGTTTTTTTAAACTTTAAAAAACAGTATATTACTTTTTTGAAGTAATAACAAATCTCGCGAGGGTACGTCGCACGAGCACGCAACGTGATTGCTCCGTCCGCGAACCGTAAAATCTTCGAGCGCTTACCCCCGAAACTTTTTTCAAGCTTAAAAACGTTATATGTACGTATTTATTGTACAATGTAAAGATACACATTATCTAGGCTAATAAAGAACATGTTTATTTAAAACTTTTAAAGCCTGTATATTACTTGATTAAGCAATTACAAATCTCGCGAGGGTGCGTAATACGTAAATCAATCCTGAGCGCACCGTAAACTTACGCAAGCGCTCCGTAAATAAGACGTAAACGCACCGTAAGCGCTCCGTAAACGCTCCATGAGCGCTCGTAAGCTTATGTCCAACCATGTGACCTTAAAACAAAAGAATTCATTGGTTTATATTACTTCCTACTCCAATTGTTGAAAGACCCCTCCCATGTTCATCATTCTTCTTTCGCTTTCAGAGAAGTAACACCTGTTTTCCAGTCTCCAGACATCTACCTATCGAACTTTTTTTTTAAATGGCTGAACAACCTGACTCAGACCATTCTTCATCTGATGATTTTGTTGCAGAGGAACCTCGTACAACTAAAAAAAAAGAATCAATAGTTTGGAAATTTTTCAGCTTTCCGGAGGATAAGAAAAAAGTAAATGCGCAATTCGTCACCTGCAAGATCTGTCAGTCAGTGCTGTCAAGGGGAGATCCAACCAAAAAATATTCATTTGGAACCCACAGCATGGAGTGGCATGTTAAAAACCTACACCCAAACAATTGGTTAAAGGCTAAGGCGCAAAGATTACAGTAGGAGGGATCACAGGAGGAGGGCTCTCTTTCTAGTACTTCTGCTTCAGTATCTGGAGTACCACCAATGCCAGCCTCAATGGTGGCAAACATTCAGCCAGAGCTGAAAAATCTAATGATGCAGTGTATACATTGCAGTAAACTGATAGCCTTTGGCCAAGAGTCAATTCAAGTAATCCTACAGAAGAACAGGAACCAAAGGTGAATCCCATAAGTTTTTTTTTTCTCATAGTTTGTTCCAGTTGAGCAGTTGTTTAGTTTAAAAATTTCATTTTTTTACATCGTTTCTCTAGCAAAACAAAAACAACAAAAAAGCAGTTCTTTTTAGAACTACCTCTACTGGTTAAAAAAAGAACTACATTTCTATGTTTGTATGTAAAAGTTTGTCATAGTGAATGTCAAAGTGCAAAACTATAAGGATGTGGTACAGCATAAACCTATAAGGTGTTTACCTATAGTATACAGTAGTACTTCCAAAGCACTGAAATGTAACATATGTATATAAATATGTTACAACTCAATGGGCCAGATGTATGTAATCTCCATTTACCTACTCTTAAATACCAAATCATACCTGTTCAACATTTAAGAGTAGGTAAATGAGATGTAGTTAATTTCTCTTTTTTGAAATTACCGAATCTGTATAATTCAGTCATTTCACTAAATCGGTATTTACCGATTCGGTAATTGCCATTGGTAATTGCCATTGATTCCTATTGGCCTTGAGGCCAACAGGAATCAATGGCAATTACCGAACCAGTAAATACCGATTTGGTAAAATAACCGAATTGTCAAGGGGGACAGGTTGTCACTTTGACACCCTGTTGCACCCCTGATTCTAACTTGTGTGCCATGTCACACACATACATGCTCTTACGGCTTGTATGTGTGCGACATGGCACAAATGTACATGCACAGATCTGCATGTACACAGGAATTCGTTATTTACCACCGAATAGTATTTGGTGGTAACTAACGAATACTTAAGGGCCTGTGGCACTTTTTTCAGTGCCACCTACATCTAGATTTACCAATTTGGTAAATTTACCGATTCGGTATTTTACCGAATTGCCAAAATTACCGAAACAGTAAGTTTACCGATTCTATACAATATAAGGCTCCTACATATCAAACACCAAATACCAGTCGGTAACAGCTGTTACCAACTGGTACTTGGTGTCCTTCATCTGCCTCTATGCTTCAATTTGCACTATCAGTAAAACTGCATGAATTAATTTATATGTATTAAGGGTAATTTATAATAGCCTTGTGTGTCTTTTACACAACTATTGCTTCACATGCGTGATGCAACAGTGGTACAAAAGATATACCATAAAGTATGCTTTTTACAATCTGATGTACTTGAAAAGTGCATCATATTGTAAAACAATACACCACAACAAGGCTTTCCTACATACATAGGGAATGTATAAATGCAGGAATACCACCTAAAAATGAATAAGTAAAATTTATAATGTTTCAATCAGTCACTCTTGGATTTATACTACGTAAAAAACCAGCACTGGTTTGCAAAACAAAACAAAGAGGTGTAAACAAAAGTGAACACAAAAGGGAAGAGGTGTGAGAAACAGACAGAAGGAAGTGCGCTGGGGGAAGTGGAGTGCCAATAAATGAAGGCTTACTAACAGGTAAGAAATGGATAACAGAGTGAAGGAAGGAAAATAAGATCAAACACAAAAAAATAAAGAAGGAGTGGTAGAAAGAGAAAACAAACAAGATTAAGTGTAAAGGAGAGAGATGTAGAGAGAGAGACAGCAAGGGACTGAGAAAGAGTGAGGCAGTTATTCTGTCACAATAACAGAGTGATAACAAACTTATTTTTGTTTCTCATACTTACCTTATAAATAATAAAAACTTGGAGACTGTTGCGAAAAAAGTTTTTTATTTGTTATACTTACCTTCTAAGATATAAAAAAGTTAAGGAAATTATTTTTTTTAAATATAATATCTGTAAAACACAAGAAAAAAATAAATTGTAATGCATACATTGTATATTTCACAATACAAGAAAGAAGGAAGAAGATTAAGAGACGGGAAAGTTAGATGGCACACGCAGAGGGACAGATGCCACAGATAGAGGGTAAGATGGTGCAGGCAGAGAGTGAGATAGAACAAGTAGAGGGTGAGATGGTGCAAGCAGAGGGTAAGATGACACAGGCACATGCATATATTGTGCAGACAGAGGATAAGATGGCACACACAGAGAGAAACATGGAACAGCCAAAGGAAGACATAGCACAGTCAAAAGAGAGATGGCAAATGAGTGTGACTCAAGGGGAGTGACGACACAGAGGGAGTGAAGAAAGAGTGAGAGAAGGGGACTGAGTGAGGGAGCAAAGAAAGATAAGTGATGGAGTGTGGCAGAGTTAAAGAGAGTGAGTGTGAGTGAAGGGCAGTGAGATAGTGAAGGGACAGAGGGAGTAAGGCTAACAGAGAGACAGTGAAGGAAGAGAAGTGAAGATGTCAGAGTTCAGAGGGAGTGACAGAAGGACTAAGTGAAGTGGAGTAACGTGAGTGAGGAAAAGGTAATGAGTAAGAGAGCAAAGGAAGGAAAGAGGTGAAGGGGAGTGAATCAGATGGACTGAGAAAAGGTAAGTGGGGGAGAGAAGAAAGGGGAAGGGGACTGAAAGATGTGGAATAAGGTTTACTGAGGGAAGCACAGTAACAAAACGAGGGTGAGGTGGGTGAGAGAAGGACAGTGAGGTTGAAGAAAGACAAGTGATAGAGGGTGGATAAAGTCGAGTGAGCGTGAGACAACGGGAGTGAGTGATTGAGAACACACAGGGAGTGAAGGAAGGAGTGAGAGAAGGGGACTCAGTGAGGGCTCAAAGAAAGGTAAATGAGGCAGTGTGGGTGAGGGAAGAGGAGTGACAGAGTGAGGTGATGAAGGGAGTGAGGCCAAGAGAGAGGGAGTGATGGAAGGATAGACAGAAAGAGAAATAAAAAAGTTTTTTTGTCAGTTGAACTTACCTTATAAATGAAATATCTGTGGAAACGAAAAAACAAATCAGTTATAATATATTATTTACAATACAAGAGACAAGGCAGGAGATTAAAAGTCACAAAAGGGTACTGACAGATAAAGTAAAAGATGAAAAAACAAAAAGGGAAACAAAGGAATGGTGAAGGACAAAAAGAGGGAAAAAGAAAAAAGAGAGAGCAAATAACTAACAGGATAATGAGGCAGATAGATTCAGAGACACAGAAGGAAAGACACATGAACTGAAAGTGGGTAAGGGACTAAAGGAATGGGAGTTAGCAAAACTAAATGAGGAAAGAGGAGTAAGGGAAGGGAAATGAGGGAAGGGGGAGTGAGTGGGGTGCGTTAACGACAGTGAGGGATAGAAGGTGAGTGAGGGTGACTGAACGGAACTGACAGAGTGAGGGGACAGAGGAAGTCAGGGTAAGAGAGAGGAAGTGAGGGAAGAGGAGAGAGGAAGTAAGACGACAGAGGGATTTTTGAGAACATGTGTTTGAAGTGGAGTAAGGTGAGTGACAGAAGGGGAATTAGTAAGGTAGCAAAGGAAGGAAAGAGAGGTGAAGGGGAGTGAAGCAGAGGGACTGACATAAGATTGAAGGGTGAGAAGACTAAGAAGAAGGGGAGTGAAGTATGGAGAATGAGGATGAGTGAGGGAAGCACAGTAAGTTTGAGGAAACAGGTGATAGAGGATAAATAAAGGCGAGTGAGCATGAGACGAGGGGAGTAAAAGAGTGAGGAGATAGAGGGAGTGAAGGAAAAAGTGAGATAAGGGGACTGAGTGAAGGAGCAAAGAAAGGTCAGTGACGAAATGTGGATGAGTTAAAGGGAGTGAGCATTAGAGACAGGGAGTCAAAGTGAAGGGATGAAGGCAGTGAGGTTAAGAGACAGGGAGTGAGGGAAGGATAGAGAGTAACAGAAATAAAAAAGTATTGAAAATTTATTTTTTATTAGTTGTACTTACCTTATAAATGTAATATCTGTGGAAGAGAGTAAACAAATCAGTTATAATATATATTTCACAATACAAAATACAAATTAACTTCTACAACATGTTATATGGTTTATTTTTGCTGTTCTCAGAATATATTGATTTTCACTAAAAACAGTGAGTTCAATACTACTCATCATATCACAGCGGGCAAAAAAACCACAATCAAAATTATTGTGTTTAAAAAACCCATAAAACTTTGAAAAAACATATCTTAAATGTTTTCTTCCAAACAGCAATTTCTAACATACAGTATCTCATTATTATACTCTCAAACTAAAGTGATATAGAAACATATATTAACCACATTTACCCGAAATACATATTTTTCATTTACATACCTTTCCACATGGCCAAATAGTATACAGAAAGTCCTCTTTTTGGAAATTACTTAATAGTACTTTTAAACTTCCATTTACCCGACTTTCTGAATGAAAAGCTTCAACATCTATTTCATCATCTAACACTAGTTATATTTGCACCTTTGACTCACTCTTGATTAACATTTCCTATAATACTGATATCACTCACTATGTGATACACTTACTCTACCTCTATGACAACTCCAAGTTTACTAATTATCTTGATCACTTTCACTCACAAACTAATTTTGAACAACACACTTACTTTTATTAACTGCTCCAATCTTCATTATCCAATTACTTTCTCTAAAATTTCGGTTCTAAAAACACTAGGTAAGAATTTCTTAAGTCAAAAGGCAAACGTTGTTTGAAAATCAATTGACTATCAGTACAAACTTATGTAAAAACATATATCATCAACATTTACCCGAGAAACTCCTTTTTCATTGACATACTTTCCCACATGGCCAAATAGTACGTAAAAATTCCTTGGTTTTGAAAATACTTAATACTACTCTTGACCTTCCATTTCCCGACCTTCTTCATGAAAAGCTCCAACGTCTTTTGTAACAGCTAACAATATTTACATCTCCCCCCGATGATGTGTATCATGTCCATTAAACATTAAACAACCAGAAAACTATCAGAATCTCTACATTATATACTATCCTGATTACTAACTTTTATTAACTGTTCCAATCTTTCTAGGCCAATTACTTTTCCTAAAATTTAGGTTGTAAAAAGACTAGGTAAGAATTTTTTAAGTCAAAAGGCAAACGTTTTTTGAAAGTCAAAAGAGTATCATTACAAAAAGTCCAGCCTTTTTGACATTTTAAATAAGCTGTATAATGTCCAGATGTTGTTGAAGGATCATCATGGAAAATAATTGCTACAGTTTCAAAGGTTTTTCCTGAAAGTGATAATTGAGAAGCCACAACATTTTTAATTAAAGTTGTCAATTTAGTTCCATCAGGTCTACATCGTTGGAACATTAAAATTACATACTGTCCATAACTTTGTATAAATAATGTTGATAGCATTGCAGAGTTACATTGCGTACAAACCATGATTTGATCCGCTGCTCTAACTAGATTATAAAAAGACAGTGATTTGCAGTCTGGTAAAGTCAAATATATAAATCTTTCAGTGTCTACTGTAGTACTACTTGAAAAGGAACAATTATCGCAGTCATGTTGCCATTTATAAGAAAGGCCAAAAAGATTTTCAACATCTATACCTTCCTCTTGCAATACAACAAGCATGTACATTAGAAATTCCTGACAATCTTGCTGAATATCCTGAGAAAATTGATTTATACCAGAACATATATCTAAATCATTTCGAATAACAGAAACACTTTCTATTTTTGTTCTATCACTGCTACATTTCTCAAACACAGTATTCAACAAACAAAATCTTTGATCCTGATTTTCAACAATCTGTTCTTGCAAACTTTGGAGAAAAAAACAACATTAACCACTACATTTGCATAACAGTTGACACCAGAACTGTTCTTAAATTGAAATCCAACAATATCTTCAACAGAATCCTCTTTGTTTCCGCTTACAATTACTGGTTCATCTACTTTTCTTCTTTTTGCTACAGCCTCGCTACAATTTTTCTCATTTTTTCTTTTTCAGCCTACCACACGCTTTTCAAATAGAGGATATTGAGGTAAATTTGGAGCATACTCTCTTCTTAACCTATTATATTCCTTTACACAATTTAGATCTGCACTAATCTTTGTCTCATCAAAATCAATCAAGTACAATCCAGATAAAGTTCTGACTCGAGATGAAGCAACATATGCCATACCCTCCTTGAAAGGCGCCACATTATTAAAACAGCGAGTTCTCGGCAGCGAGTACGGAGGCATTCTGAAAGGACATGGACACTTGTGCAATGTAAACACATTTGAATAACATGGGGGTTTGATGTTTATGATGCATTATGGTAGCATGAGTTCACAAAGGCACACCCGCGGCTAACCTTTCACCTTGACTGTTTGCGCAGGAAAGGGAGGGGTCAAATTAGTTGATAAGTTGGGTGGGAAGAAGGAGAGAATAATTAGGAGATCATAACGAACCAGGACTTGTGATTAGGAGAATGTAAAAGCAGGTATGCATTGCGCGCGATTGGTATTAGTGAGGTTCAGTAGTAAATCGTGTGATCAGAACTTAAGTATTTAAACTGATAAAGCCACAGGCATGCGTAAATAATAAATATAGCAATTGTGTGAATGTTACTAATAAATAGCGCAAGAACCATGTGCGATAAGAGACCGGGTGTTCACAAAAATATGCATGAACAAATAGCTAGAAAGCCTAATTTTCGAGCCTTTTGACCTCGAAAACTGTTAGTTTTGATCATTTCTGGTTTAAGCATCAGGGGTGATTTTATGAGAATGATTGTCTAATTTTATAATGCCATAACATCGTTTTGAATAGTACATATGCACGAGATAGATTTTAGATTTGAATGTGGGTTCGTTCAGACTAAATTTAATGAAAAATGTGTTGTGTGAAATTTCAGATACCCCTGACGAAGAGCAAGTAATTGCTCGAAATGCATTGGGTCACGAATAAAAGAATGCTGCTGACAACTACTTTTTGTGTATGGATCGTATTTACAAGGAGGCCTGGATGGGCACATGTTGATACGTAAAGTTTCAAAAGTAATTTTGTGACGATGTGGAACAGACGGAATCACAGAAGATAATATGACAAAGTAAAGGATAAAATATGGATAAACATGAATGAGACAAACGGACAAATATATGATGGATCTAGCATCTGAAATAAATGCAGTGCACCAGGGTGTGGAGTGTGAATGTTGCTCTCCCCACTAATGGAATTTTTCAAATTGCGCGATGGCAAGGCGAAATCCAGGTTGCACGCAAAAGGTCAAATATGTTAAAGAAATTTCGATTGGATTAATTAGGTATATATGGTGTGCACACCACCATATTCATTATGAACACTAACTGCCACATTGGTGTTGCACCTAAACATGAAATGTTTGGAGAAAAGGCATCACCGTCTGAAAGGCGCCACATTATTAGAACAGCGAGTTCTCGGCAGCGAGTATGGAGGCATTCTGAAAGGACATGGACACTTGTGCAATGTAAACACATTTGAATAACATAAGGGTTTGATGTTTATGATGCATTATGGTAGCGTGAGTTCATAAAGGCACACCCGCGGCTAACCTTTCACCTTGACTGTTTGCGCAGGAAAGGGAGGGGTCAAATTAGTTTATAAGTTGGTTGGGAAGAAGGAGAGAATAATTAGGAGTTCATGACGAACCGGGACTTGTGATTAGGAGAATGTAAAAGCAGGTACGCATTGCGCGCAATTGGTATTAGTGAGGTTCAGTAGTAAATCGTGTGATCAGAACTTAAGTATTTAAACTGATAAAGCCACAGGCATGCGTAAATAATAAATATAGCAATTGTGTGAATGTTACTAATAAATAGCGCAAGAACCATATGCGATAAGAGACCGGGTGTTCACAAAAATATGCATGAACAAATAGCTAGAAAGCCTAATTTTCGAGCCTTTTGACCTCGAAAACTGTTAGTTTTGATCGTTTCTGGTTTAAGCATCAGGGGTGATTTTATGAGAATGATTGCCTAATTTTATAATTCCATAACATCGTTTTGAATAGTACATATGCACCAGATAGATTTTAGATTTGAATGTGGGTTCGTTCAGACTAAATTTAATGAAAAATTTGTTGTGTGAAATTTCAGATACCCCTGACGAAGGGCAAGCAATTGCTCGAAATGCATTGGGTCACGAATAAAAGAATGCTGCTGACAACTACTTTTTGTTTATGGATCGTATTTACAAGGAGGCCTGGATGGGCACATGTTGATACGTAAAGTTTCAAAAGCAATTTGGTGACGATGTGGAACAGACGGAATCACAGAAGATAATATGACAAAGTAAAGGATAAAATATGGATAAACATGAATGAGACAAACGGACAAATATATGATGGATCTAGCATCCGAAATAAATGCAGTGCACCAGGGTGTGGAGTGTGAATGTTGCTCTCCCCACTTATGGAATACCCTCCTTGAAGACAGAACTTCCAATATTCACCAAAGCACTATCTACACTTAAACCTTGAGATTTATGAATAGTTACTGTATATGCCAAAGAAACAGGAAACTGTTTTCAGCGCACATATAAATCTTTCACAAGCAAAAATCGAGCAGAACAACGACTAAATTATTGTACTTCTTCAATTCCATCAAATTTAATTTTCAAAAATTCAATTCCTTCTCTATTTCGGTAATTCACAAAATCAACAACATGACCCATTGCTCCATTTACTAAACCTCTTTCCACATGTAAATTCCGTCGTAAAATTATACGACAATTTAAACACGTATATAGAGTCTTTTCAAAACCAGCAGTTTTAGATATTGTCTTCTCTAAAGAATCCAACTTTGATTTCTTTTTTTATTTTTATTTAGCAACACAAAAAGAAGAATTTGTACAGAGTAAAAAAAAAAAAACTTAATCATAAACCGAGGTTATGCATGTATCAACATTAATATTTGTTACTGTTAATACAAATCATATAATCATATAAGAAAATAAACATAACATATTGGTTACATCAGAGAATCAATTGAAAAAGGAGTTGTGTTAATTTTATTGTAGTTATCTGGTTCTATTATTCCAGCCCTCGATTGGCTCCCAAATTTTTTCCCCTCGCATACTGGCTTTTTTCCCTCTACATGCATAAATTGCTTTGATTTCAACGTCTCTGACAAAACAATAGTAACTCCTTCGTGCTCTATTTTATCAATAGCTTCCAGTTTCACAATCTCTTGATTTTCTAACTCTAACATTTTGTTGTTGAAGACTGAACATTCTCGTAGAGTTGGCATCAAGCATATTTCAGTTTTGTTTTCAGCAATATTCTTATAGATATTCTCTGGGAGAATATTTTCATTTGGAAACAAATTTGACATTAATCGTGCCTGTAAAGCTTCTTTGCCATGTTCAGTTACTTTTCCATTCTTACATCTTGTAAAATGTTTTTGTAATCTTCATCCTTTGCCTGTCGCATATTTTGACGCAGTTCTGCATATTTGAAATATAACCAGATATTGACATTTCCAATGCTTCTTAGGCACTTTCTGGTATCTTCATGCGTAAGCATTTGAAAGACTGGTTGTCCTTTCACTGGACTTAGTTGCATTAGATCTCCAAAAACAATGATGTGTTTGCCTCCAAATAATACATCATACTCTGTTTTAAGAATTTGTTGCATTCTTAAATGCACAAAAGCAAGCATGACATTTGATACCATGCTTACCTCATCAATGATAAGAAGTTTCATTTTCTTTAGGACTCTTGAAACTTCACAACAAGCTTCACCAGATAGCTTGTGGTATTGTAATTTATTATCATGCTCTACTGGCAGCATCAATAAACGATGTAAAGTATTTCCTTTAATGTTATGTGCTGCCAAGCCAGTTGGAGCGGTACCAACACAAGACAGTGATGACTCTGTTCTTTTCTGCTGATAAGTTGCAATTGCTTTAATCAGAAAACTTTTCCCAGTTCCTGCTTCTCCACTCACGTACAGTCGGACAGGTTCAAATGACGTACATGAGCACTTTTTTTTATCATGACGTAAACCATGCTCAATCTGTTCTGTAACTTCATCATATATTTCTTTCTGCTCCACGTTTAGTTGTTTTTCCAAATCTTCTAAGTTAACTTCATCCTCCTGAGCTTGTTCCATTGCTCTTTCCACCTCATCTATGGCAGTGGCAGCTTCATTTTGGATAATTGGTCCTCCTAGTGGATCCTAACTCAACGAAGCAGAACTCTGACTGTCTTGAGCACTGTCTCTAGCAATCTCTGCTGCAATGGTAGCTTCTTGCTGTATTTCATCGTTCAACATTTGCAGATAATTTGAAAAAACAGGACATTCTATGGTATCCTTGGTTGCATTGAAAGAATCTTCATAACTGACAAAATCTCCAAGTAGTTCCTCTTCTGTACGCCATGGCTTAAAAAATTGCAAAAGAGCTAAATAGTAAAATTCCCTTTTGTCAAGAGATTCACAACTCAATTTTCGATGATTAATCAAATGTCCTTTTCTTTGTTTCACCAGACATCCTTCGCATCCAATTACAGCATCTACTCCTTTATTGATATCTTCTGTCATATTCCTCTTAAAAGTATAGCTTTGCAGTACTTCATAGAGACAAACGTTCTCAAGATGACTACTTCTATTTGGATAATATGTATCCAACATGTTTGTCTTCAAAATATTTGTACTGTTTGGTTCAAACTCCGCCAAATACTCAATTTCTTGTACAGACTTCAAAACTCGGTTTCATGTTGCAGCAAGACCTAGACTCACCCAAATGATAGATCTAGATTTGACATACAGACTTGCTGATGATAACCGATCTGAACATTCATATGCTCCAATTTCTCGATGCGACAACATCTTCAGACTGTAACTGTATAATTTCTTACTTAGGCTCTTTTCGTGAGAAATTTCCTCCCACATTTCCTTTAGTTCTGTCTTCTCTGATTTTGTTATGTAAGATGTTACAATCGAGCCACAGCAATAGAGTTGTCAGCAACATATTGAATATCCATGTTAGCATTCTGTCAAGGTTGCACTCCGCAGGATCCGTATGCCGAAACAATGCTCCACCTCCGGACCTTCCGAAAACCCCGAATAATATATCACAGGGTGTTCAGATGATACGGTGAGGGAAAAAAACCCATTAAGGGGAAAACCCCAAAAGAATAAAGAGAAGAAGGAAGGGACAGCAAGGAATAAGAAGCTGCAAGAAAAACATACAATGGTTAATACATTTTCGTAATCCTACTCTCATACAATCTCGCTAGCAAATGACCGTTATGATTCACCTGTAGAAACCCTTGTGTATACATCTTCATACCGCTGTCTCTTCCGCCTTCCTTCCTTCCTGCACAAACATATAAATCATATGAATATAGGTGATGGCCTACTCCTGCCTATATAGCTCATTCTATCTAGACACATACCCCCATAGCCTATGCAGGAAGCTCTAAAAATAATCCTTTAACTAGTTCCAAGTGGAAGTTCAATCCAAGTAAAGAAATTGCACTATGCATATGTCACAATCCACTGTTCAAATGAAGAAGAAACAAAGAGTCCCAGTTATGACCAGCTGTATCCTCCAGTACTAGGAATATGCCAAGTGTATCTCCAAGGTACCCAAAAAAAATCAAATCAAACCTAACACGGCATGACGTACTTCCATCACTACAGTCATCCGCTTAGGCATTTATAATCCACAGATTAAATGCTTTCCACATCCTGTATTCGTGACGGCAGTGCGGAGGTCCTACCCCCCTGCACTCCGCCACTTGAGTGAATGTAATTACCCAAATATCGAGATACCACCGCGGGGCTCCAACACTGAGCGCAACACCCAGTAAAATGCCAGTTTTTTTCCTCACAGCTGCAAGGCACTGAACGAGTACTCAGAACAGCGTTCTGTGCGCATAACGAGCACGGTAAACAAGACGCGCTAGCCAGCACGAAACAGAAATACCGGAATTGCTGCTTATCTCCTAGGACGGAGGCTGTTTCCAGAAAGCCTTCTGGAAATGAAACAGGAAACATCGGAACGAACTAGGGAACAGCCGTTCCCCTGGCAAGCAAGGAATCACTAGCACCGATCACCCGGCTCCTCCCACTGATATCCTGTTGAACCGCCAGGCATCATGGGAAAGGTAGTTCTAGCCCTAGTTCTCATGGATACTGTAGTTCAGGCAGGCGCTCCAGGTCCTACATTCTGACAGTACGCCCCCCTCCCAGGCGCCTCCTAGGACCGGGCTTAGCAGGAGACCTAGCATGGAAGGAACGGATCGCCCCAGGAGCGTTGATATGATGCCACGGTTCCCAAGAGTCTTCCTCAGACCCGTATCCCTTCCATGAAACCAAGTACCAAAGCACTCCCCTGCGAATCTTGGAGTCACGTATAGACCGCACCTCATACTCCAGATTCCCATCGCAAGCAACAGGAGGGGGAGCTGTTCTGCGCGAAGTGAGGGCTTTCTTCAGTAATTGCACATGGAAAACCGGATGGATTCTCAACGTGTTGGGCAACTTCAGTTTGTACGCCACAGGGTTGATACGCTTCACAATGGGATAGGGTCCAATGAAACGTGGATGGAAAATGCTCCTCAACTTGAAACGTTTGTACTTTGTCGAGAGCCACACTTTGTCCCCCGCCTTGAACTGAGGGCCCGGAACTCGGTGTCTGTCCTCCCAGCGTTTGTACGCTTCCTTTGCTTGTAGCAGGTGCTTTTGCACCCCTTTGTGCACCTTCCTTAAGGTCCGAATACGCTCCCTCACTGAGGGCTGGGTATCCAAATCGGTGGGGATGTCAATCGGCAAAGTGTTAGCATCATAGCCGAAATTAGCCTTGAAAGGTGACATGCCTGTTGAACTATGCCATGAATTGTTGTATGCCAACTCAGCCATCCACAACAACTCCACCCAAGATTCTTGTGCTTCCTTGGAATAGCAGCGCAAATATTTCTTTAGGGTCTGGTTCAGACGTTCGGTTTGTCCATCAGTTTGAGGATGGAAGCTGGTAGAGAGCGCAGATTCAATACCCAACGCCTTGCACCACATGCGCCAAAATCGAGCAATAAACTGAGGGCCCCGATCAGACACTATAACTCTTGGGATGCCATGTAATCTGATGACTTGGGTGGCCAGTAACTGAGCAGTCTGACCGGCTGTGGGGATATTTATACAAGGAATAAAGTGGCCCATCTTTGTTAAATTGTCCACCACCACCAACACAGCGGTTTTTCCCTGATCCAAAGGTAAGCCTGTGATGAAATCTAGACTTATGTTCTGCCATGGGCGATCAGGTGTGGGCATAGGCATCAACAGACCCTTCTTTTTGGTAGTTTCCCCTTTTGCCCTGGCACAAGTCTCACACCTCCCTACCCATCGGGTAGCGTCTCTGACCAAAGACTCCCACCAGAAATGTCGTCTAAGCAGACTCACAGTTTTGGTAAGTCCAGGATGACCAGCCGCCGGAGCCTCATGACACCAACAGAAGGCTTTCCTTCGTATCTCCTCAGTGGGTAAAAACAAACACACCCCCTGAAAAGGCAAACCCTGTCTCACCTTCCGACCTGGCTTGGCAGCAGCCCACCGGACCCATGACCCCGAAGATCTAGAGCCCTTGATGTCATTCAAAAAACTTTCAGCTCTAATCACACACACCACCTTAGCAGAAGGGATGATGGATTGTTCTTCCTCACGCTGTCCTACTGGTATATCTTGTCTGGACAATGCATCTGCCTTTCTGTTCTCCGTGCCTGGATGAAAGGTCACCACAAAATTGTATTCAGAAAAAAAAAGCATCCAACGCATTTGCCTTTGCGATAGATGTCTCGCCGAGGACATGTACTGGAGGTTCCGGTGATCGGTATATACCGTCACTGCCTGACAAGCCCCCCAGAGATAAGGCCTCCACTCCTGAAAGGCCCTCTTTATAGCCAATAGTTCTTTTTCGGCTATGGTATAATTGACCTCAGCCGAGCTCAACTTCCTTGACAGGTAGGCCACGGGATGGAGCTGACCAGTCTGTGGATCCCTCTGGGAAAGAATCGCCCCTATGGCCTCATCCGAGGCATCCGCCTCGACAATAAAAGGATGTTCCAAAACAGGGTGGGCCAACACTGGTGCAGTGGTGAACGCTCTTTTCAGAGCTTGGAACGCCTCTTCAGCCTCCCTTGTCCGCACAAAAGACTTTCCCTTTCTCAGCAACCGAGTAATGGGGACCGCTATCTGCGAGAAGTGCAAGATGAACCGACGGTAATAATTGGCGAACCCCAAGAAACTCTGCACCTCTTTTATGTTCTTAGGGGCTGGCCAATCCCTCACTGCCCGCACCTTCCTTCCAGACATCTGTAAACCATTTGGGCTGAGGTTCACACCCAGAAACTCCACCTCCTTCACCCCAAACTCGCATTTGCTCAGTTTCACATATAAACGATGTTCCCTCAGTTTGTCCAGAACCATACATACATGAGTAGTATGGCAGGAAACATCCTGAGAATATATCAAGATGTCATCTATATACATCACCACAAAACGATCCACATACTCTTTTAGCACGTCGTTTATAAAAAATGTAAACGCTGCAGGAGCATTACAAAGCCCAAAAGGCATAACCAGATATTCATAAAGACCGTATCGCGTCTTGAACGCCGTCTTCCACTCGTCCCCCTCTCTTACCCTGACCAAGTGATAAGCCCCACGTAGGTCCAAACGGGTATAGATCTGGGCCTCTCTCACCTGATCGAGCAATACTGAGATGAGTGGAAGTGGGTAACGGTTACGTATGGTATTCCTGTTCAAGACGCGATAGTCCACACACGCTCTCAGGTCACCGTTGGCTTTAGCTATGAAAAACAGAGGGGAAGCAGCCGGAGAACGTGAGGGCCGAATGAACCCCAAACGGGAATAATGCTCGAAGTATTCTTTCAAATGGGTGGTTTCAGGCACAGACAAGGCATATACTCTGCAAGACGGTATCGTGGCCCCTTCCACCAAGTCTATACGACAGTCGTATTCCCTGTGGGGTGGTAGGGTTTCTGCCTTAGTCTCACTAAACACATCCCGAAAAGACACATATTCAACAGGCAGTTGAACATCCTTTTCCACAGCGGTTGCTGCCAAAAAAGGGGCTGCCAACACAGCAACATGAGCTGCCTCACATGGAGTTAAGTGATCCTGGCAATTCTCAGGTACGAAACGGAACGTTTTTGTCTGCCAATCCACCACAGGATTGTGTTTCCGTAACCAAGGCATGCCCAATATAATCTCATATTGCGGTGCAGCGATAATGTTCAGAGTCAAACACTCAGTATGCACATATCCATGTGACACCACAGTCAAACCCAATTCGCTGGTTCTTTCGGTTATCTGACCTGAAGTCAAAGGTTGCCCATCAACCGCCAGCACATCTTCCGGATTCTCCCTAGGAACACGAGGCAAGGCCAGTCGTGTTACCAGGCCTTCATCCACAAAATTGCCTGTGGCTCCGGAATCCAACATCACCAGAACCTGATATCGCTCTAGTTCGCAAGCAAGCGTCATGACAACCACTAAATGTGATTCTGTTTCGTCAATCCCTATGGAGGACAAAGAGGTGAGTTTCCACTCATGTCCTCCTTCTGCACTTGATTTCTTGTCCTCCTTCTGCTCTAAGTCCTGCGCCGTTTTAGAAACCGCCACTTTCTTAAATCTGCTAACATTACCAGACGTTTTGGGTTTGGAGGGGCATTCCCGAACGTAATGCCCCTTCTTCCCACAATACATGCACAGGCCCTGTACTCTTCTCACTTCCCTCTCTTCTCTTGACAAAGGTGCTCTGAGGGCTCCTATCTCCATTGGTTCGGGAATAGTGTCTGAACCCCCGGTTACCTTTCGAAAGCTCCTGTCGCTACCATATGCTCCTTTTTCCCATATTCTTCTATTGCTCCCTCTTTCAGACAGACGGCTATCCAGTCTTAACACCAGATTCACCATATCCACATAGGAAGTAGGCTGTGGATCAACCTGTGCCACCACATCTTTCAATTAGTCTTTTAACCCCTGATAGAAAAGGGACATCCTTTTCTCCTCTGGCCATTCGGCATCAGACACTAACCTGTTGAAAGTAGTCAGGTAAGTAACTAGTTCTCCCCTGCCCTGCCTCAATTCCAATAGCTCTCGGTCAGCACTGAAGGATGTAGCCCTTCGATCGAAAACCCTCTCGAATTCTGCCTTAAAAGCTGTTCAATCCGACAGGATAGCATCATCGCGTTTAACCAAAGGTACAGCCCAATCAGCCGCATCCCCCACCAAATATGAAATCACATAAGCTACCCTGGAATGATTGGTGGGAAAAGATGATGGTTTACACGAGAAATGCATGAGCACCTGAGTCATAAACACATGCACTTTGCGGGGATTGCCGGAAAATCTTTCAGGTGTGGCCAGCGGAATGGGAGGAGGCACAGTAACTTGCACACTAGAGGTTGGGGCGGAAGCATTAAAAGGATTCCCACTCAAGGGTTCCGCTTTTTCCTGCAAAGCAGCGGTCTCGGCTTTAGAGGAGGCCAACTCCTGCTGCACCAAGACCAACGCATGCAACACATCCTCCATGGACGCCATTGTCACCACACACGGACCGGGCAGAGTGAATTTCGTGGGCTAGTGATTCTGTCAAGGTTGCACTCCGCAGGATCCGTATGCCAAAACAATCCTCCACCTCCGGACCTTCCGAAAACCCCGAATAATATATCACAGGGTGTTCAGATGATACAGTGAGGGAAAAAAACCCATTAAGGGGAAAAACCCAAAAGAATAAAGAGAAGAAGGAAGGGACAGCAGGGAATAAGAAGCTGCAAGAAAAACATACAATGGTTAATACATTTTCGTAATCCTACTCTCATACAATCTCGCTAGCAAATGACCGTTATGATTCACCTGTAGAAATCCTTGTGTATACATCTTCATACCGCTGTCTCTTCCGCCTTCCTTCCTTCCTGCACACACATATAAATCATATGAATATAGGTGATGGCCTACTCCTGCCTATATAGCTCATTCTATCTAGACACATACCCCCATAGCCTATGCAGGAAGCTCTAAAAATAATCCTTTAACTAGTTCCAAGTGGAAGTTCAATCCAAGTAAAGAAATTGCACTATGCATATGTCACAATCCACTGTTCAAATGAAGAAGAAACAAAGAGTCCCAGCTATGACCAACTGTATCCTCCAGTACTAGGAATATGCCAAGTGTATCTCCAAAGTACCAAAAAATAAATCAAATCAAACCTAACACGGCATGACGTAGTTCCATCACTACAGTCATCTGCTTAGGCATTTATAATCCACAGATTAAATGCTTTCCACATCCTGTATTCGTGACGGCAGTGCGGAGGTCCTACCCCCCTGCACTCCGCCACTTGAGTGAATGTAATTACCCAAATATCGAGATACACCCGCGGGGCTCCAACACTGAGCGCAACACCCTGTAAAATGCCAGTCTTTGTCCTCACAGCTGCAAGGCACTGAACGAGTACTCAGAACAGCGTTCTGAGCGCATAACGAGCAAGGGAAACAAGACGCGCTAGCCAGCGCGAAACAGAAATACCGGAATTGCTGCTTATCTCCTAGGACGGAGGCTGTTTCCAGAAAGCCTTCTGGAAATGAAACAGGAAACACCGGAACGAACTAGGGAACAGCCGTTCCCTCGGCAAGCAAGGAATCACTAGCACCGATCACACGGCTCCTCCCACTGATATCCTGTTGAACCGCCAGGCATCATGGGAAAGGTAGTTCTAGCCCTAGTTCTCATGGATACTGTAGTTCAGGCAGGCGCTCCAGGTCCTACATTCTGACACATTCCACATGGACAAAATGACTCGATTGTAGTCATTTATGTATTTGAACTCTTCATTTCTTTTCAAGTTGTACGTATTTTTCAGTGATTTTCTTGTCACAGTATGTCGCAGTGAAGACATAAAATTGTTCACTCTTCCTTTTGATATTACTGGTCGTGGAAATCCAAAACGACATTTTGTGTAGAACTTCTCCTTGGATTTGAACTTTCGACGACAGTATTTTCCACAGCGATGGGTTTGAAAGCGTAAGACTTGATGTCGTAAATTGTCTTCTTCTGTACTTTTCGGAACACCACATGTGGAATACTGTTCAATGAAACTCATCACTGTGTCATCCGAATCTGTTCCAAATTTGGGAGCATCTTTGATCCATAGCAGCATAAGTATGTGAGGAACACCTCTTGCTTGATACTCCTTTCTCCAAAAGAAATCCAAAACCTCTCCAAGTGGAGGATTTTTTTTGTTTGTGATGAAAGACATCATAGCTTCAAATCTATGATTAAAATACCTACAAACATGGGGCGTGGCTTGCGCGCCAGCTGGTGAAGACGGCTTCTCCGTGAGCTCCGCTACAGACTTCACCCGCGGATGCCGTGAGAGCTGTTTTTCCCGTCTTCGTGATGAATTGAGATGGCTGCAGTTACGGCGGAACACCCAGTGACCCTGATGATGTTGTTGCAGGCTGATTTTCTGCAACCGGGAGTTTCTAATCGCCGACGGTAACTTCTCTCTTCTCTGAGACGCGGGCGGCCGCCATTTTGGCCGTTGAGCTCACGTCTGTGTTCCTTCCCGCATTGACTTTGCTGCTTTGATAGAAGTACCTAAATTCGGCAATGAACCATCGCGCTGCCCTTCATTGTTGCTTTTCTCTAATTTTAATGTATTACCGACGCTAAATGCTGTCCATTACTCCGTTTTTCACCTCATATGTGAATGCCTGACAGGAATGTTTGCCGCCATTTTGGAAACACTTGAAATACTGGATTTGTAGTGCCAACTTGATTCTCCCCTCACGCAACAGTATCTCTGCTAATGCTGTTCTACCTATCTGGATAATACCTTGCATGTGCTGATTCCTAAGGATACATCTTATGGAGGCGGATAATTTATATTAATGCCTTATTCTGACTTTTCTTTGAGATATCTCCTCACAGTCCTTTTCCAGCTGGGCATGTGCTTTGCGATCTTTTCTTTTAGCCCCTGTTGTTTCCTCTGCTCAACTTAATTGCCATTATTGATCGCTTTTGAGTGAGGACCTGTCATCATTCTAGGCACGTGCTACCCTGGGCAGTGTCCAACCTAATTGTCCAGCCTTTGTGGTACTCTTTGGTTTCATTTCTCATTGCAAACATGGCTAATGACTCTCTTACTCCAAAACTATCTCAAACTGGTACCAAACCTAAAAGACCTAAAAATGACCCGCCTTCTCCCATAAAATCTTCATCAAACCCGGTGCTGGATTCCATCCTTGAGGAGGTTCGAGGTCTCCAACCGTTTATGACCGCTACTAATGAACGTCTTAAACAGATTGAGGATTGTTGGGTTCGTATGGAGAGCAAGGTCTTAAACTTGGAGCAAAGGGTTAGCGATATTCAAGATGCCTCAGTCAAAATTCCATTATTAGAGCAGGAGATACATAAACTCAAGCTACACACGGAGGATTTGGAAAATCGCAACCGTAGGAACAATCTACGCATTTATGGTATTCCAGAAAATGTGGAAGGTCCTGACATGGTATCTTTCTTACGTAAATTTTTACAGGAACTTTTGGATCTCCAACCTGCGTCACACCCTCTTAATATCCAGAGGGCTCATCGCCTGGGTCGCATAAACTCTAACTCTACCAAACCCCGTGGTATTATTATGCTTTTTCTAGAATTCACGGAGTTAATGTCTGTCCTGAAAGCCGCCAGGCTTAAACGACGTCTTCAATGGTCTGATCATAATATCTTTATCTCACAAGATCTTTCGACTGCGACGAATGCCCGACGCAAGGAATTCCTGAATCTCCGTCCTCTTATGCGACAGCTCAACATTCAATATGGCATCCTACCTCCTTGTTTCTGCAAGATCACACATAATGGTCGCACCAGCTCATTTGATGATCCTCAAAAGCTCCAGACTTACCTACAGAGTGTCTTGCCTTCGAATATGGACCATGCTAACTAACGTTACTCAATGCTAGATTTTCTACTGTTGCTCTTCTCCTCTTCACTGTAGTTCTTCTCATCTTCATTTTGCCCTCTTTTGACTCTTCCTTTTAGTCTTTGTTCTTATTCTTGAGGTTTCGCTCTTACATTCTTTTCTCTTTTTCTGTATATGTCCTTTGTTGGTTTCTCGTGGGGATATGTCCCCTATCTGGTGTATCCATGCCTCATATGTTTCGGTTGTTCTCTTTTTCTCCAATCAGGCTCCTGTGCCTTGATCTCCTTACTCTTCTCTCTCTTCTATTTGTTCTGTTTCTTTCCTCTCCCCTTATTTCTTTTTCTCTTCTTTTTTATCCTTTTCCTGGTTGTTTTTCTTTCTCATATACTCTATGTTCCTCTTTTCCTAAGCAGTTTTTTCCTCGATTGTTCTTCTTCATGGTGTGTTTCTTGACTCAGAGTCGATTGAGTTTTTGTGCCGAGAGTGTTCTGGGAGCTCCCAACTCATGTATTTTTTGTCTTTGTTGTTCCCCTTTCCGTAGTCATTCCCTTACCATATGTTCACTCCACGTGTCGCCCATCACCTCTTCCCTCCATGGTGTGTAATTTTGTTTCCTGGAACGTGCGAGGTCTTGGTCACCCTGTCAAGCGTCAAAAGGTATTGTCTCATTTATCTAAACTTAATTCGCAGGTTGTTTTTCTTCAAGAAATGCATTGTTCCGATGTAGAGTCTCTTAAGCTGAAAAGGCAGTGGGTGGGCCAAGTTGTATTTTCTCCTGCTGTTCTTAAAAAAGGGGAGTCGCTATTTTATTTCACAAAGCTTTAAATGTACAGATTATTTCTACTCAAAATGACGATGAAGGACGTTGGGCATTGGCTAAGGTGATTATCCATAATAAGACACTGGTTTTGCTAAATATTTATGGTCCGGTACGTCCTGACCATAGATTTTGGAATGATATTTAAACCCTGATTTCCTCCATTGACTGCCCTGATTTTGTTATTGCCGGTGATTTTAACCAATGGTTAGACCCTTTCTCAGATAGATTATCCTCCAGTAAATTTCAGCCCAATAAATCCCATAAGAGTTTTCAATCTGCCATTGCCTCGCGTCCTTTATATGATTCATGGAAATTGTGTAACCCTGATGTGCTGGAATATACTTTTTTCTCTAATGTTCATCACACCCGCTCCAGGATTGATTACATTATGGTTAGTAAATCGTTACTCCCTTCCATTCAAAATTCTGTAATAGGCTCCATATTTATTTCTGACCATGCTCCTGTTTATACTACTCTTGACCTCTCCCTTATTTCTTCCAAATTTAGTCGTTGGAAATTTAACTCCTTTCTTTTATCTGACTCAGTTTTTATGAAGGAAAGTGTGGAGTTTTTTAACGAATTCCTAACAACTGGGATACCTTTAAAGCTGCTTTCAGAGCGTTTACTATTTCCTATGTTGCTAAGAAAAAGAAACTTAATAGGAAAAAATATGAGGAACAACTTCAGAAAATCAAAAACCTTGAACATCTGTATTTCTCCTCTAAGTCATCCTCTACCCTTCAAGATTTGATTTTAGCCAAAACGGAGCTAAATAAGATTATTACTAATGAAGCATGTAACACTCTCCTTAAAATCAAGTCCAAATTTCATGGTGGCCAAAATAAAGCGGGGAAAATGTTAGCAAACTATTTGAAAGTAAAGTCAGAACGTAAAAATGTAGGTCCAATTTTTAACGATTCTCTAAATAAATTAGTTTCGGCGGATGAAGATATTGCTGAAGTATTTCATAATTATTACCAGTCTTTATATACTGATGACACGCATCCCTCTAATATTAACTTAATGTCCTTTTTTGAAGGCCTTCCCTCTCCCCCATCCATTCCGGATGAATTTGCTCTCTTGGAAAGGGAAATTACTCTCCAAGAAGTAACTCGGGCCATTAATTAGCTTAAAAAATCAAAGGCACCGGGTCCGGATGGTCTACCTGTGGAATTTTACTCCTCTTTCCATGCCTTTTTTGCTCCAAAACTCTTACAACTCTTTAATTCCTTTATTTTGGACGCGAAGGCTTCTGGGTCCTTTTTGGATGCGTTAATTGTTATCATTCCCAAACCGGACAAGGATCATTCCCAGTGTAAAAATTATCGCCCTATATCTTTAATTATGATTGCAAAATATTTGCTAAAATTCTGGCTTTACGTCTTGATTCCATTATCCCTTGTCTAATCAAAACGGATCAGGTGGGCTTTGTAAAAGGTAGACTTGCTGCTGATAATGCTCTTATGTTTTCCAATGTCATTTCACACAGTAAAAATCTTAAAGTCCCTCTGGCAGTGCTTTCCCTAGACACGGAAAAAGCGTTTGACCGTATTAACTGGCAATTCCTGTTTCGTACCTTACAATGGTTTGGCTTTGGTCCCTCTTTAATCTCAATGGTCAAACTTCTTTATTCCTCACCACGTGCCAGTATTTTTGTTAACAATCATTTTTCAATTTTTTTTTCTTATCTAGAGGTACTCGGCAAGGATGTCCCCTGTCTCCCCTAATATTTATTTTGTGTCTTGAACCTTTTTTAGAAAGAATTTGTTCTAATCCCAGGATTTCTGGTTTTAAATGATCTTCTACTGAAACTAAATTATCAGCTTATGCGGATGATGTGCTGGTATATTTGTCCGACCCTGAGTCCTCCCTTCCACATTTTATGTATTCCTCTATATCGGGTTATAAACTGAATCTATCCAAAACGGAAGTCCTCCCACTTAACTCGTTATGTTATCAATTCATGTTTAATAATACTGACTTTGCATGGTGCCCCGCCAAAATTAAATACCTTGGTATTTGGTTTGCACCTTCCTTGAAAGAAACCCTTAAACTTACTTTTGATTCTCTCACAACGAAAATCCAATCCCTTCTTCAAATTTGGTCTCTCTTATTTCTTTCATGGTGGGGTCGATTGGACACGATTAAAATGATGATTACTCTACATGTTTTATATGCTGTCTCTATGCTTCCTTTTAAAATTCCCATTTCATACTTTTCCCGCATAAATGCTCTTTGCTCTAAATTCCTATGGAATAATAAACACCCTCGTATAGCTCTGCATAAGCTGATGCGCCCTAAATCTGAAGGTGGCATTCGTTTCCCCAACTTTAAGACTTATCACTTAGCCTTCCTGATTAAACAAGCCTTTTCTTTGGCCTATGACTTTAATGATACTCCCGTACCTACCTGGGTTCTCCTTGAACCCTCTCTTCTGAAAGATTTTTCCTTTCAACATACTGTTCTTATGTCAAACTGTTCTTTCTTGACTAAATTCCCTATTTTAAAATACTCCCAAACAGTGTTATACAATGTATTTTCCTCTAACCTATCCCCTTTACAATGTTTTTTATCATCAGTCGTGTGGTATAACAAATTCCTTCGATATAAAGGTAAAACATTTTATTTCAAACACTGGAAAGAAAAGAATATTTTATTTGTTCATCAGTTTTTTGATGATGGCTCTGTCATTCCGTTTTCGGAATTGCAAAAGTTATTTAACTTGTCTCCATCATCTATAAATGAATACACCATTATTATGTCTGCCATTCAATCACACTTAGCTTCTCTCTCAATACCTGATGTTTTTCCATCTTTTGTTCCTACCACTCATCTATATCCTTTATTCTCCAGTCATCAACCTAAGGCTGCCCTTGTTTATACAATTTTGACTTCAAATATTAAAGATCGTCCTAAATCAACTGTTGAGACTGCATGGGAAAGTGACCTGGATCCTACCTTCTCTGTTTTGTTGTGGGATCGTATATGGTCCAAACTGTTTAAGGTATCTATTGCTGCTCGTATTACTCAATCTTTGTTTTTTATATATCATAGAGTCATTATTACACCTGTTAATGTTCATAAGTTTTCCCAAACTTCATCTTCACTATGTTGGTCATGTTCTAAAGATACTGGGACACTTAAACACCTATTATATGAATGTCCCCATGTCCTTTCATTTTGGAAGGAAGTTTGGAAGATTTGTATGCGAATATTTTCTTGTTCCGCTCCGTTATCTTCATAGAATGTTTTTCTAGGATCTTTGTATGTATGTATGTATGTATTGCGACTTATATAGCGCACGTATCACCCGAAGGTATCAAGGCGCTTGCTTAGGGAACCCGTCCTGGTATTCCCCTGTGAGATACCCCGGCAGGGTATCCACAAGGTGAAAGCCAGGCATCCCGCCGCGAGGGGCCATAGTGGAAATTAAGCAAGCTATTGCCCAGAGTTGCAGAGTGTGACCCCGTGAGTCGAGTAGGCACCGGAGCGAGAATTGTCGAGTCCGTGGAATTTTTGAGCCCGAGTCCCGCTGAGGCGGGGAATCGAACCCTGGTCCACGGCCGATCTCAGCTTCCGGGTCTGCCGCCTCTAACCACTGAGCCACGCTTCTCCACTGATGTTGATATTATATCTTCTTCTGCAAGATTGTTGGACCTGTTTATTTCTATTGCATTTAAAGTCATTTTATCGTGTTGGAAAGATAATTCTAAGATTTCTGTTCATACTTGGTGGAACTTTGTCTGCGATGAACATAGGATTGCTATCGCTTCATCCTCTTCTATTCCCCTAAAAATTCAATCTGATCTTTTTTGGCTTCCTTTCACCTCCTATCTTTCTTCCAACTCTCCTTCTTGAGTGCTTTCTATTATTCCCACATGACCTCTTCTCCTTTCTTCCTTCGCCCCTCCCCTTTCCCTTCCTTTCTCTTCTTTCTCTCTTTCTTGTCTTCTCTCTTTTTTTTTCCTATTTCTCCCTCCCTCCTTTCTTTATATCCTTCTTATCATTCTGGTTATTGCTTACTGCATATGTTATGTTCTCCTTATTTATTTTGCTTGTTTTCTAAAATATATATAACATATGTATTGTTACTTTATTTAAAATATTCAATAAAAATTTCTTAAACAAAAAAAAAATACCTACAAACATTAACTGGATCCAAAGAGCACAGTTCTCCTGGTGTCTTGAATTGTATATTCTCTATGTTTGCATTTGCCTCTCGAAGAAATTCAAGTAAGTCTTCCCAGGCATACTCAGCACAGCTAAGAGTGAGGAACCATGTAGGAGTTCCTAAGTTTCTTAGCATACATTTCAATTCCCCATGACGACGGTACCAATACTCATTAGTACCACGCTGACATGCCATGAGATTGATTAGATGAGATTCCAAAATACAGTCTTGCTCTTGAACTTTATCCATAAAGTCCCTTGCCGAAACATTTTGAAGATATACTCCAGATTTCAGTATATGGTTCACAGCATAAGATAATCCAGACAAGTCACTCTCAAACAGAAGATGAAACAAATATGGAATGCATTGGCGAAATCTTGGATCTTCTGCATATAATCTTAAAGTCCGGTATTCCGACGGAGGAATTTTAACAGGTCGCTCATCATATCTTCGCCCTTGACCTGTTGGAAACAATTGAGGAAAACAACAAGCTTCCAAGCTTTCTTCCCATACACCTATGGGACTTCCTTTGGCTTCTTTCATTTGGATCAACTCAATAGCATTCCCCATTACTTCTTTGGAATGCAGAGGATGAACACTATAATGCTCATATATTTGTTCACTTTTAGACACATCTACTTTTTCAATCTGTCCAACTGAGGAATCACTGTCCTCTTCTACAGTTGTTTCCTCTTCTCCTACATATACATTTTTGTAGTACTGATTGTTTTTTACTAAATACAATGTTGCCTTTTTGACTTTCCTAACATCCACTAATTCTTGCCAGATTTTCTTACTCTTTGTAGGAACACCATTAACTAGAATAACCAGAGGTTCCTCTTCCACTTTTTCTACACCAATGGTGTCAATATTTTTCTTTAAATCTAAAGGCAAATAAACAACTCTTCCCTTTAATCCTCTCTGTAAATCTGAAGGAGGCAATTTCCCTGTCTTAGGCTCCATGCGAACAATAGCCTGAAAAGGATGCACAATTTGAATCAGAATAGACTCATACGTATTTAAATCCATCAATTCAGACGGAATACTTACTAACTCAAGATTATTATGTACAGCTCTAGCAGGCATTCTGTTTTCATTTAATTTATTATAACAATATTTACAAATACGTAGATCAGAACCCAAATCAAAACAATTCTCAACCAACAAATAAGTTGCAAAATCCTTCCACTCATTATTATTTTCCTTTTCACTTTTTACATATAAATCAACTAACAAAGTGTTATTCTTATAATGAGTTCGTCGACAACACACACAAGAAAAATTTGGCCTTTCACTTGAAATGACCTTAAACATTGTAATTTCATGATCAAAATTTTCAGTACTTACAATCTGTACATTCTCTTCCACATTACTTTCTATTACTGTATCAGTTTCAGCAGTGTCCTCTTTTTCACCAAAGTAACAAAACTCTATTTCTTCACAAATCTTCTTCTCATCTAATTCAGAACCATGCACAAGAGCACTGTTTAACTGTTTTAGCTTAAGTGCTGGACTTTTTGCATAATACAAACTTCTCACTATTTTCCTCGCTTTAGTTTGATGCACTGCTAACATCCTAAAATGGTGAAAAGTACTCTGCCATACTTTTCTCGAAAGACAAGCCAGTGAATGACCATGCAAACCTGTTTTCCCTCACTCTGCAAGGATCTAAGTCTTGCAACATCTTCCTCTTTTGTTTAAGACTTTTCCTACTATATGTACGTAAGAAATTGCAAAACAAATTAATAGAATCCTGTCGCACACTACAAATACTACTACAATACCAAGTATACACCGGAGCCTTGGGACGTCTCCCTAAAACTTCATCAGCTAACACCTCATCTGCATTTCTAGGCACAATTTTTTCTTTTTCAACCGGACAACCGCCCTTCACCTCATATGCTCGACCACTAGTGTCAACTGCATGCACCAAAACATTATCTTGAAAGTAACTCTCTTCATTAACACCTTGAATGCTATGGGGATTTTTCTCCTGTGCTGGAACTCCATGAACCCCATTATTCATGACGAGCTGGGCTCGTCATCAGCGTAGCAGGAGGCTACTGCATGACGAGCCCAGCTCGTCATGAGCGTGGAAGGTGTTAAAAAATGGCTCACAACTTGAACTATGCTTCCATTCTCCCAAAAAAAATCAAAAAAATTAGTCCGATTAATTACTCTTTTCCACTTACATTTCGATTTCAAATCATTGATTGCCTTGTCTAGTGTATGAATTCTATTGATTACTAAAATATACAGCTTTCTCTTCACTTCAAAAGCCTGATCAACAAACTTTTCTATTCTTTTTCTTTTTCTTGTAAAAAGCTCTTTTCCTTTTATAGTTCTTAAGATTTTTTAATAAATGCAAAACTACTCTGTTACGAAACATTCGTCTACGAATGTCAATAAACTGATTTGTCCTACGATTACCATATACACTATCATCTCCTCGTATCGTTATACCATTTTTTGGGGAGCTCTGCATTTTCTTTTTTTTTGCATTTGTTTTTTTTTGTAGGAAAACTTTCTTGCCATTTTGTGCATTTTGTCAATTTCCTTAAAAAATCCAGGAGCATTTTTTTTTTCTCTGAAGATTGTCTTTTGGATGATTCTTCTAATTGAGTCCTCTTGGTCAATAAAGCTTGCTTATAAAGTTTTCTTTTCCAGTCCTTGGAAGGCATATTCTATTATGGCTCTGTAGATATTTACAATCTGTTGAAAAGAAAAATGTGACATATTATAGACCACTACTAAAATAGCACATAGCAATTACATTAACTAAACGATATAAACACTAGTTCACAACTTAAGTAAGTATATAGCGCAGCAAGTGTCTCTCACCAGAGGTGGAAATCATGCTCTGACTGCTGTTTCTCAGTTTATGTCAGTGCAGTACAGTTTCAACATTATTCTCACTTTCTACCTACGCCATCTCTCTCTTTGTGTGTCTCATATCACTCTCTGTCTGCACCATCTTTCTCTTTGCATGCCTCATCTCACTCTCTCCTTCCACCATCTCTCTCTTTGCATGTGTGTGTCAACTCACTCTCTGCCCACACCATCTCTCTGTTTGTGTGTGTGTGTCATCTCACTCTCTGCCTGCACCATCTCTCTATTTGTGTACGTGTGTCATCTCACTCTCTGCCTGCACCATCTTTCTGTTTGTGTGTGTGTGTGTCATCTCACTCTATGCCTGCACCATCTCCCTGTTTGTGTGTGTTTGTGTGGCATATAAAAATCGATTTCCATAATGCATCATTTTTTTTACCAGCATTTCAAAAAAACATGATTCACAATGAAACAATAATGAAGCCCTATATACTTCTTAATGGTCCCAAGAGTGTATACTACACTCTATCTATATTAAATAAATCATTACACACCTGAAAAAAAGCTTTGGAAGACTTAGAACAGTCTCAGTGACACATACCAGATTTTCTTCAGCAGAATCTCTGAAATACATCACAGCATATTAGAATGCATGCTTTTCATTTTTCAAAGAAGTAATTCTAATGGTTGAGAAAAGATCATTAAAAGGAACATTTCACAGGAAAAGCTGGTATACAGAGAAGTCAATCCCCCTTGCTGAGTTCTTTACAGGAAGAGAAACCTTTAACATAGATGCAGGCAGTGATTGCATGTAGAGGAATTAGGAATGGCACACAGAAAAGAATATACAATGGATTTCACTAATGGCATCAATTGAGCAGCAATATAAAAAAAGATACACATATTTACAAGCCCTTTGCGCAACTTTTAACATGGGCATTGATGGCTTGTACCCATTTTAAAGGTTGCACAAGGGGCTTGTAAATATACCCCTTTTTTATATTGTATCTCAATTGATGCCATTACTGAAATCCATTTCATATTCTTTTCTGTGTGCTATTCCTATCACTCTCCATGCATTGACTGCCTGTACCCATGTTAATGGTTGCGCAAGGGGCTGGTAAATATGCCCCTCTTTTTCTTATATTCTATCTCAATTGATGCCATTAGTGAAATCCTTTAGGCATCTCTCACACCATTTCATATTCTTGTCTGTGTGCCATTCCTATCCCTCTGCATGCATTTACTGCTTGCACCCATGTTAAAGATTGCGTAAGGGGCTTGTAAATATGCCTTTTTTTACATTGTTTCTCAATTGATGCCATTAGTGAAATCCTTTATGCATCTCCCACACCATTTGATATTGTTTTCTGTCTGCTTTTCCTATCCTTCTGCATGCATTCACTGCCTGCACCCATGTTAAAGGTTGTGCAAAGGGCTTGTAAATATGTCCCTCTTTTTTTATATTGTTTCTCAATTGATGCCATTAGTGAAATCATTTATGCATCTCCCACACCATTTCTTATTGTTTTCTGTGTCCCATTTGTATCTCTGTGCATGCATTCACTGCCTCTACCCATGTTAAAGGTTGCACAAGGGGCTTGTAAATATGTCAATTTTTTTATATTGTTTCTCAATTGATGTCATTAGTGAAATCCTCTTCTTATTTACAATCCCCTTGCGCTACCTTTAACAAAAAGAGGAGCATATTTACAAGCCCCTTGCGTCACCTTTTCACAAAAAGAGGAGCATATTTACAAGCCCCTTGCGTCACCTTTAACATAAAGAGGAGCATATTTACAAGCCCCTTGCGTCACCTTTAACAAAAATAGGAGCATATTTACAAGCCCCTTGCGTCACCTTTAACAGAGAGAGGAGTATATTTACAAGCCCCTTGCGTCACCGTTAACAAAAAGAGGAGCATATTTACAAGCCCCTTGTGTCACCGTTAACAAAAACAGGAGCATATTTACAAGCCCCTTGCGTCACCTTTAACAAAAAGAGGAGCATATTTACAAGACCCATGCGCCACCTTTAACAACAAGAGGAGCATATTTACGAGCCCCTTGCGTCACCTTTAACAAAAAGAGGAGCATATTTACCAGCCCCTTGCGTCACCTTTAACAAAAAGAGGAGCATATTTACAAGCCCCTTGCGTCACCTTTAACAAAAAGAGGAGCATATTTACAAGCCCCTTGCGTCACCTTTAACAAAAAGAGGAGCATATTTACAAGCCCCTTGTGTCACCTTTATATATACCTACTGGCTATCGCAAGTAGGTAATATATATATATATATATATTTACTTACGCCAAGCCACAGATGACGGATGGATTTCTGAAACGCGTATGGCAAAGAATGGCGGTAGTCACGTTGTGAAGACCTGTTTGTGCCTGCTGCTGCCTCCCAATAAAGAAAGGTGGAAACAGACGTCATGTGGGTCTCTTCACTTGCGAAGAAGTGGTAGGAACCACGAAACGCGTCGGCTGGTTGGACGTTTATTTTGGGGAGGCTTGGCTGCTGTTCCTCGTTGTAACCCCCATTAAATAATTATGGACTATGAAACATCCTGTTGTGTGGCTCCTCATTTCGAATGGCAACTTATGTTGGATTTATTAGCGGCATGCCTTGGCCGCTGAGTGAGCACCGGTGCTGTTGCAGCACTACAGCAACGACGCCATACAGTGTTGCGGCAAATGGGACAGGAGCCTTCTGATGGAGGATAAACGTATCATCGGGGACCAGAGTCTTGTCTCGCCGCCCACTGAGGTTTTTTTTAAATTAATTCGGGGAAGTAATCATGGCGCCTCACATGAGTAACACAGGGCACTACAAAGACCATGGGGCTGCAGGTGTAGCCACGTCCAGGAGGCGGAGTCGTACTATCAGAGTGTGGTGCTTTAAAAACTGCTGTGATACTGCCCCCATAGTCCTTATGCCTTTGAAGAAGTGGTAGGAACAACAAAACGCGTCGGCTGGTTGGACATTTATTTTGGGGAGGTTTGGCTGCTGTTCCTCGTTGTAACCCCCCATTAAAGAATTATGGACTATGAAACATCCTGTCGCGTGGCTCCTCATTTCGAAAGGCAACCTATGTTATATATATATATATATATATATATATATTACCTACTGGCGGTCGCCAGTAGGTATATATAGTTAGGATTTTTTCTCTATGGGATTTTTGAAAATTCTATGTCTAATAACTTTGGCGTTTGTGGACGGAATTGGCTGAAATTTTCAGGAAAATGGCACATTTTGTTTCTGAGCAGCCCCTGAAAATTTTGGGGGGGTTCGTCAAGGGGGGGCCGAGAAAAAAGGGGGGTCCCAAAACGCGTTTTTCCCATGTTAATTTCCATAGGGCGGTTGGCCTCACTTTTAGCCCGAACGGCTGAATGGATTTGCACGAAACTTGGCAAAATTGTAGGGACTGGTAGCCCGATGTGCCTTTTGTAGGTCTCAATATATGTGCTCCAGTGGATTTTGAGAAATTAACGTTTAAAAAAAGATATATATCTCTGGGCAGCGCTCCAGGACGCGTACTTTTCGCGCAACGGAGCTTTGTGAAGCGAAGCTGATTGGTTCTCTGGCGTCTGTCAACATTCCAAAAAGTCCGTAGCGGCCGCCATCTTGTCTCTCGGTAGGATCGAGAGACAAGAGGAGGCCAAAACAAAGGGGCAAATAACCATAAGGGGGCATAGTAGATCCTCCCTGACCCCCTAGGTTTAATGTGGAGGCTTTAAAACGGCCCCGCGGGGCAAAAAAAAAAAAAATTTTTTTTTTGTTTTTTTGCGTGGGTAGCGCCCGGTCCGGGAACCGGGAAGCTTTCTGGGCAGCGTACTGCAATGAAAAATGAATGATAGACTTTTCAAATACTGTTGTTAATTGATTGTTGGTTTTGTTGATTATTTTTTATTTTTTTTTATTTTTTAAGGATTGTTTATTGTGTTTAATAATTTATTAAACTTTCTAACGCGGCACGTCATATGACGCATTACGCGACAACGCAGGTCCAGAATATAGTCAAAATGTCTCCACCAACCAGCGGACGGCACACAACCCCTTTCAGCAGGCTAAATAGTTCTGTTAAATGACAACAGAAGGGACAGGCAACAAGAACCATCAGTCAAAGAGGGGAGGGCAAGTTCTTCTCTACCGGGTCACGTTGGAGCGCTACCGGAACTGATCGAATTGGTAGTCTACAGTGTTTCTGGATGTTTCAGACTGAAGCTGGCGTTAGCATGAGAGCACCACCATTTCGTAGCTCCGTCGTGGCCATTCCACGAGCAATCATGCTAGGCGCTCCCCACCAGAAGCCTGCGGGAGTCGGGGGCCCCCAAGACTTTTGTAGAATCTTCAAGGATGAGGGGACGCTTTCGAGAATGGAGCCCAAGCTCTAGCAGACAAGCGTCCGAGTTCCAAGGTGTCGCAGGCCCATTTTAGTGGACCACGCCCAAATCTGAAGAGATGGCCGCCATTTTGAGAGTCCTGTGGCAGCCGCCTATCGCTGCACCGCAAGAGCGGGAGCAACTCAAGTACATGGTGAGCGAGACGCTGTAGTCGAAAGAGCGGGCGGTAAACAGCTGAATAGCGGAAGAGGCACAGTGTAGCAAAAGCGGGCTGAATGGCAAATGAAACGGAAAAGGGGTGCCCCACTACAGCGTGTCTTTAGGTGAAACGGATTGTGGGACAAGGTGAAGAATGGAAGAGTCACCAAAAGGAAAAAAGTTCCGCTTGACCCCGGGAGCCGGCCACCTATGTCGGGGGCGATCTCAGGCCACACCAGGGCAACACGACTTGGGGAGGGGGCCGGAGCCAAGCGCCCCCTCCGAGTCCGCGACATGACACCGTCCCTCGGGGGCCTCCGTCAAGCGGTTCAGGGTGGCACCGCATCACAACAGCCCCCACTTACTTTAAGAATAGTGAAGATGAAGCAATTGCAAATAGGCTTCAGACAATGTTACAAGCACTCCTCAAAACTTTGAACTTTCAGAGTGCATGAGTTGGGACAGCGAGGGGTGATTTGGTTTCTCGGACTGTTTTTCTGGTCTCTCACCACTGGCATACTTTAACGTTTTCTTGTTTCTAGGACATTAATAGGTTTTATCATTACGTTATGTTATCGTTTCTTTGTTTGTTGTTTAATAAAAGTTCATGTTCATCAGTGGCCTACTGATTTTCGTTTTCCTATTTTTTTCTTTCCAGGTTGTTTCATGGTAAAGTTTCTGTTAACAGGATACAGTGATCACTTCGTTATTATTGCATATGTCCTTTTCACTAGGGGTGCTCTCTGGTCGGGCCAGATGACGTATCTCTAGTAAATGGTCCGGGTGAAAAAGGTGCATCAATCAGTGGGGAGTAGATAGGCATGACAGATTACAACGGGGGAGAAAGGTCCGCATTACGTACCCTTTCACTACTTGCAAAGATTTTCCTACGTTTATTTGCAAACAGGGAATACCTCCAAAAAGAACTAATTCCCAAACAGTCAATGTTCGGACAATCAATCAATCAATGAGGAATGAAATAGGTACGACGTGTTAAAGGCTTGCGTTACCTACCCTTCACTATCTGCAAAGGGAGAGAGAATATTCCTATTCTTCCTCGTTTGCAGGTAGAGAAGATCCTTAAGAGAATTAACTTCGAACAATTCAATGCTCGATTGAAACAATCAACAAGGGGTACTGTGAACACAAATGAACGCCGCTTATGTACATACGCATTGCTATTTTCAACAGGTTGTTCCTAATGTTTCTATTTTAGCGAGGTCAAAAAGAGATCCCATTAGTGGCCTACTGATTTTGCTCGATTCCTTTTGTTTTTTTACACGATTTTTCGCTATCTGCAAAGACTAAACAGAGTATTGCGACTCTGTGCTTGTTTGTAAATAGAGAATGAACCAAAGAGAACAATCAATCAAATGGAGAGAGAAGCAGGCACGACGTATTACAAAGGGGGCAAAGGGCTGCGTTAACTACCCTTCACTATCTGCAAAGAGAGAGTACTCCTAATAGAAATGAGGGGTGGGGGGCAGTATTCAAAGCAGATCAGTGTGCATAAACACGAAAATGTTTTTACTTACCACGTACTTGACATTCGACAGCTTATGATATTTGCTATTAAAAAACCATTGAAATTCACTGAAAAAACCATAGGTTATAGACCATATATAGTTAGGAATTAGCATTTACAAAACCTTGAAAATTCACTGAAAAAACCATAGGTTATAGACCATATATAGTTAGGAATTAGCATTTAAAAAACCTTATTTTACTCACACAAAACCATTGAAATTCCATATATAGTTAGTTGCACTAACTATATATCGCGCACCCGCAATCCACTGCTGATCATGTCACATATTACATCATTCATGACATGGTCAGTGACATCACTGATGACATCACTGATGACATCTCAAATGACATCAATGACCACATCACTGATGATATCATTCATGTGACAATACAATGCATCTCCTCACGTTTTAATATAACCTCTGTTTCACCCAGTGTTAAATACAGAGTATAATTTTTGAAACCATTGACACACCAATACTAGTTACTACATACGTACTCACTGATTCCTACGTCTACACACACATTCACTCATTCACCCATACAATCATTCATACATACAATCACTCATCTTTACAACACTATCATATGCACTCATACACCTATACAGACACTTACACTCTGCCACTCATCCATGGAGTTACTCACACACCTAGTCAGTCCTGTAAAGAATCAATCACACTTCCATTTTCTTGTCTATACAGTTAAACATAGAGCACCTTACATTTTCAAACATACACTAACACATACTTACTTTCTTATACAATCATTGATACAAGTACACATTGATCGGCACAGAGTCACACACCTCCCAGCCAGCCACACACACACTCAGTCTCCTATACAAATACTTGGACAATCAATCAATAACCCATATAGTTAATCATATAGCTACTGATCAACACATGCAGCAGTTTACAGAACAACAGACATAATGATGCACAAATTAAGACAGTTTAGTCACTAACCCATGCACTCAGTGAGACACATTTAATCACTCACTCATACATTCAGTCATGCACCTACTAAATCCTTCGTCCAGACACTTATACATCTACTCATTCTTCAATATGTAAAACATATTTAAACTTTACAGAAACACACAGTCACTGGATGATGTCATCAGTGATCTCATCAGTGATGTCATTTGAGATGTCATCAGTGATGTCATCAGTGATGTCATTTGAGATGTCATCAGTGATGTCATCAGTGATGTCACTGACCATGTCATGAATGATGTAATATGTGACATGATCAGCAGTGGATTGCGGGTGCGCGATATATAGTTAGTGCAACTAACTATATATGGAATTTCAATGGTTTTGTGTGAGTAAAATAAGGTTTTTTAAATGCTAATTCCTAACTATATATGGTCTATAACCTATGGTTTTTTCAGTGAATTTTCAAGGTTTTGTAAATGCTAATTCCTAACTATATATGGTCTATAACCTATGGTTTTTTCAGTGAATATATATATATATATATATTACTTCAACTTGCCTTCTGCTTAAGGACGCCACTCCACGAGAAATAAGTTCACAAAACCATTTATTCTTGTAACCGGCTCAACTTTCCAGTAATTAATTAACATCCCTGACGCGTTTCAAAGCATCTTGCTTCTTTTTCAAAGGGAAAAACACAAACTGTCAGCCACAGATCTGCGCAGCACATTTTCCAGCCTTAAATGTATTTTTTCCATCAATTAACCTCTCAGGAGACCTCGCACTTTCAGGTGAGTAAATTAATATGCATCCTGGGACTGGAAGTCTTTGTGCTGTGCCAATTCTCCCCCACCAGTGGGGTCCGCGTTTTGCTTGCAGTTACAATTTAAAACAGTGTTAATTTTTCGATTTCTGTTCAAGCCCTCCAGTGGGCCTCAGAAAGCCATGCCGGTTCGCCTTATTGCATTTCTCGTGCTGCAAAGAGGTTAAGCACAGTTCCAACCTTGCAGACCCATATTCCTTTTGATGGCGGTGCAATCCTTCACGGCGAGGCTGCCGTGTGAGAAAATTACTTCAACTTGCCTTCTGCTTAAGGACGCCACTCCACGAGAAATAAGTTCACAAAATCATTTATTCTTGAAACCGGCTCAGCTTTCCAATAATTAATTAAAATCCCTGACGCGTTTCAAAGCATCTTGCTTCTTTTTCAAAGGGAAAAACACAAACTGTCAGCCACAGATCTGCGCAGCACATTTTCCAGCCTTAAATGTATTTTTTTCATCAATTAACCTCTCAGGAGACCTCGCACTTTCAGGTGAGTAAATTCATATGCATCCTGGGACTGGAAGTCTTTGTGCTGTGCCAATTCTCCCCCACCAGTGGGGTCCGTGTTTTGCTTGCAGTTACAATTTAAACAGTGTTAATTTTTCGATTTCTGTTCAAGCCCTCCAGTGGGCCTCAGAAAGCCATGCCGGTTCGCCTTATTGCAAGAATAAATGGTTTTGTGAACTTATTTCTCGTGGAGTGGCATCCTTAAGCAGAAGGCAAGTTGAAGTAATATATATATATATATATATTCCTCACCAAACTTGTACAAACACGGAGGGCGTGTCTTTGCACAGCTGGTGCATTCGGCGGGGACGGACTTCCCCGAAAATGATTCACCATCAAAAGAATACGCTTGCACTTGCCCAGGTTTGTAGTTGACAGGTTTATTTCAAAAGGCCATTGCCAGTTGTCATGTATTCCTATCGGTTCTGAATCGATCCCCCTATTCCTGACCCTATTTTAGTTAAACAAACCAACAAGTTAACTAGCAGTCAGCCCATGAGGCAGAAAACCCCCATGATGCAGATACCGTTATCTGACGCAGTCACACTACGGCACAGGAACGTGTTATCTGATTAGGTCATAACGCTTGCGATCTAATTAGACAAGCGATATTCCTCCAGCCCCTGATAAGGCATACGGAGTTCTCATAACAAATCAAACCTATGACAACCTGGGCAAAACCCTGCGGCCATTGTTTTGATTTCACCGAGAACTTTAGTAAAAGAATGTGCTAACGAGCAAATCGTATGACATCTTTATTGACGTATCTATGTCCATCCTTACGTCAATCTCGGCACCTTAAAGGTATAAATATTACCGATCTTGCCATATGCAAACACACGCGTGGTGACGAGACGGAGCAGCCATACTTGCCGAAGCCAAGAGCAGAGCAGACCCCGCTGGCAGCAGCCCCGCCTTCCTGACGCGCTGAGACGCGCTGCTTTCTCCTGCCGAGAATCCAGCACCGGCGTTTCTGGGTAGCCCTCGCAGGCAGCCTGGAATATCGAGACCAGAGAGAGAGATACCATTCCTCATTCATCCTAAACTTCCAGGTACAGAACTGAATAACCCCTCACAGAGAATTCTTTAGTTATTCACTTGGCAAAAACAAACTTAACTTAAACTGTAACTTTCTATTCCCGCCCACGTATTAGGCTTAGGTCAGGTACACGGGGTAGGCGTATCTAGAAACACCAGTTGAGTACGTTTAGTCAAATGTATATGTGTATGTAAATATATTTTATTCATTTTTAAACATCATATGGCTTAGAAACCATATCAATGTTTTTACAGTATTACTTTATACTATTGCTTTTAATGTATGCACTTTACTTAGCTATAAGTATTGCAATAATATCGATCCATTTCTCTTGTATGAGAAAAGAGACTGATCAATAAATAACACCTTTTTATTGAACACGCCCGTCTCTTCCTTTTCTCTACATTCTGATGAGACTAAGAATGCACGTACTGACTGAGTAAAATAAATTGCCTTTTGTTCACACGACTCTCGAGATTGACTCTTGATTAGGGGAGAGCAAAGTTGTCATGTTCTATGGTTGTCAGAAACTAAATCCCTTCTTGTCTAATCAGGGAAGTTAATTCCTCCTTGAACATTCGAGAAAGTTTCTAGCGAACTCTGAGCTACGCTGGCAAACCCAAAACTTTAAGTCTAGTATCGACAGTAGTAGACCTAGTTAACGTCTGGCCTAGGCCTTTACTGCTGTAGGTATTATTCCAATGCGCAGAGCCTATTGGGAAGATAGGAACTACACTACATGGCGCCCAACGCGTTTGGAAAGGGCGATAAAACTAACGTAAGACATTTAGAGTAACTCAGTCGTGCTTTCTCACTCAGACCCCTTTTCCCACATACTCCAAAGACGTCTGGAGTGGGTGAAAGGTTATATCCGCCAGACCTCGCAGGAGGGAACTCCTATGTATGGTTCTTGGTATAGTCAACGTTGAAGGATAAACAGTTCCAAAATATTGTGCACCTAACCTTGGTTCCATAAGAAACCTGATCTGCAAACAAAATAACCTTCAGGACAGTAAAATGTCAGAAAATGAAGAAGAAAGAGAGGCAGTTAGATTAGCAGCTGACATAGCAGAAGCTGATACTGCACTACAAAATGCAGACCCGGAGATAATACTCATCCCGGTCATTAAAAGAAAATATATAACCTTAAAACTTATAGAAAATGGACTGACACCTAGAGGTGGTACAGTCATATTCGTAATTGAGGCACACGAATATCGGCAGACAGAGGTATATTATTCATGGATACATTTTCCAGCAGCTAATGCTGTAACAAAGTACTTCCACTATTACAAAATAGAGGAACCTCCTAATGAGTACACTCCTTTCGAGGAGGTGGAAGTACCACTCAAATTCCAAGAGCATTTGCTCTTATTTGATGGCGCCCTAAAACATAATAATCACATCACCAGGCTCGGTCCTTTAGGTAGACCAGGAGCAACGTGGCCGGTCCTAGCCGGATACACACCACATCCAGACATCAATGGGATGTCTGCAGCAGAGCTGTTAACACAGCTAAAACAATTAATAAAAATTCATAGACAATTAGTTCAGTATGTGATGCGGACATCAACAATTCAGCCAGCGATTAAACTTCCACAGCTGACCCCTCAACAAGGGAACACAAATGAAATTACACCACAGAACATCCAGTCCTGCCTAGGTAAAGTACCGGCTAAACGGGAACAAATACCATTCTGGTTGGCACAGAAAATTACCCAAATAGAGGCGGTGTTTCCTGACACCACCCCATTAGAAAAACACAGGATTCTGACTATCTGTCTTCCAATGGGAATCGCACCACACATTGAGGACTGTGACACTTGGGGTACAGTCTTTGCTTCCATCTACACAAAAACGCACGGTGTTCCATCCATTTCGGTAATACCAGATGTGCTAAAACAAATTCAAGACGAATACGGTCCAGAACCTGCTTTAACTCTTGGTATGAAATTACTGAAAGACTTCAAGCAGGTCTCGGCTATATTATTAGCCAACATAAAAGGTGAAGCAGCAAACGTGGCAATCCGCCAGAGGTTAAAAGAGACAGATATAGCAGACCAACCAGCTGAAATTGCCAGAATCATAGAAAAATCCTATGAGGAACTAGGTAGAGATAGTTTAGGTGGAATACCAGTAAAACCGCAACTGACTGAAAGTCCAGAAAAAATATTTTTTAATAATAATTCACCAAAAAAGAACTGGGATGGAAACAAACAATCCAATCCTAAAGAAAAAAAATTCCAGTCCAGAGGAAGGTCTCCTAGGCGAAGGGAGAAATCTCCGAACCAGAGACACAGGTCACCCCAGAGTGACCCCTCTGGGAAAAGATATAACCTTAGAAATAGGGATAATATAAAAAAGCCTGATAGATATCAAGACATTGATACACGTCCCTCTCAATCTTTTCAGACTTCCTCGCAGAAATCGGAAAGAAGAGGACGATCAGAACAAAGAGAAGAGCACGCCAAGTCCAAAGACAAGGAACCTGCTCAACTAAAAAAGAAATTACAATTTCCAAAAAAGAAGGTAGCCAGTATCAAGGTAGTTAACAATGCCGAGAATACTGAGGACACAACTGAAAAACGGAGAGTGGGCTCAGACAATGCTAGACAGTGCAGCAGAAGTGAGCATAGCTCGCAAAGTCCTTATGAATCATCTGGAGACAGTGGACACGAATGAATATCTTCAAGTGGAAACTGCAGACACCAGGGTTAGCAAACCCCACAAGATATACGAGATAACATTACGTATAGAGGGAGATAAGACTAGGAAAATAAGGGGACTATTTTGGGATAATCTCTCCAAGGGCTATGATATCCTTCTAGCTGAAAAAGACTGGCCACCAGAGTTTGTCAGGGAGTGCCCTCATGGCGAAGAAGTAATTATGCCTGCCTTCTCAAATCAAATTCCAATTCATAAAAAATACACACTTGCCAGAAAATGGGCAGTGGCTCTAGCTCCTGCTTTATATAAAAATCACGTAGGATGGGATGAGGACTCCCCTCCTCACAAAATCCAGTTAAAATCACAACCTACTGCACAAAGGCAGTACCCAATTAAGCAAGAAGCTAAAAAACAGGTAAATGAAATACTAGATCAGCTAGAATACCAGGGGGTGATTGGAACTTGCACCTCACAAATGAACAACCCTTTGTTTCCGGTCTCCAAACCAGACAATTCATATCGTCTAGTTTTGGATTACCGACACCTTAACACATGTTGCAAAACTTTTGCAGTGCAAAACTCACACAGTGCTGCACTAATGAATAACATAGTGCGCAAAAAATACAAAACAACCTTGGACATCTCCAATGGATTCTTTTGTCAAAACATAGCACCAGAGAGCAGATATTTAACTGCATTCTCAGTAAATGGCACTCAAAAGCAATTCTGTCGGTTAGCCCAGGGGTACAAGAACAGCCCGGGGGTATTCTCAGCGAGAGTAACAGAATTACTTCAATTATATGATGATGAAGCATTATCTTATGTCGATGACATTTACTTAACAGATGATGACTTGGAGACTCACTTGAAAAGAGTGAACACCATAATACTTGGGTTCGCTGCAGAGGGTTACAAATTCAACTTTAAAAAATCCAGAATTGCCCATCTGACAGTCCTGTTCTTAGGATATGAATTATCAAGTGAAGGCAAAAGCCTGGCTGACAATTTCCTAGAGAAATGTGCCGTACTCCAAGCACCTAGAACACTAAAAAACCTACAGTCGATTCTAGGCTTCCTAAATTTCGGAAGAACATACATTGCAAATTACGCAGAAAGGGTCAAACCCCTGTATGATCTAATTAAACCAGATTTTAAAAGATCCAATTGGACTCAAATACACACAGAAATTTTGAGATCCTTACAAACAGACATGCTAATTAAAACAAAATTAGAAACACATGATAACACACGCAATCTTGTGATTCGAGTCATCCCAGGGAGATGCGGATTCACATACCTGACCTCTAATGAGGGGGAAAAGGTACCAATTGCATTCAAATCACACTTGTACACTAAGGCTGAAATGAAATTTAGCCCAACGGAAAAAATTCTTACAGCAACACAGACAGCTATAGCAAAAGAACGAGCCCTGGCACAAGGTAAACGAATAATAATCGTGACACCAATACCAGCCCTAGAGGCGGTAACAAAGGCAAGCATTCCAAATGCTAAAGCACTCCATCCGAGATGGATACAATGGGCTAATTCTCTTGCTGCAACAGACGTGGTGTACGAATTTGATCCTTACTTAAAAACACAAGAATTTCTCCAATATGAATTTGAATGTCCTCCGCCAACCGAAATTCTGCCTCTAGACCACTACGGCTGTATAATATATACAGATGGATCAGCACAACCCGCAGTGGGGGGTAAGCAAGCTTACAGTGCTGCGTGCGCGATCGTTAAAGGTCGCTGGCACGAAGGAAAATTTAAACCAGCAATCACTAAAACACAATCTTTAGGAGATTGTACAGCTCAGCGAGCTGAACTACTGGCGTTCAAGATGGCGCTTGAAAATACCGATCGAGAATTCCCCACACTCATAGTGTGCGATTCGTATTATTGCGTTCAATCTTACAATGAATACTTGCAGATCTGGCTTCAGAATGGTTTCAAGGATGCGAAAGGTGGCACAATCAAGCATAAAATGCTCTGGGAACAAGTAGTTCTTTTACAAAAAGAACTACCAAAGACTCACGTGATACATACACTGAGTCATCAACGTGATGGCGTTCACGTTGCAGGGAATTCATTGGCTGATGAGGCCGCGAAGGCAGCTGTGCAAACGGCTTCCGTAGCTGCCGTCACCCGGTCAAAAACAAAAATAGACAGCGAAATATTACAAGCTGTCAGCGCTTCAGAAAAGGATTCGATAGAACCACTCCCTAAAGGCGACTGCTCAGCGTTACCGATCAACTATCCACTCAATTATACATACATAATCGATGCAAACTCCTTCCCTTTTGCTCGAATCCCTGGAGTGGGGGATAGGGTGATTCCAAACATGGACAGGAGAAACTTGTTAATCGCAGACGCACACATGGGCGAGGGTCTCAGACACCTTAAACTAAAAGATTCTTTGGAAGAATTACAATCACGGTACTGGTGGCCAGGCATGAGCCTGCGTCATACCATGTTTGTAAAAAACTGCCCAAACTGCAACAGAGATCGCAGTGGGGAAAGAAACAGTTTGATACCTCGTCGTATTACGGCAGATAATATTACCAGTAAAAAGAATGGCTTGCGATTAACATATACAGGCTAGTTTCCACTTATAATGTAAATCACCAGCACTCGGCTGACGTCCGGACTGTTATACAAAGATTTGCGAGTCTAAATGGCATATACGCTAAGCGCATGCTACGTTTGACTATTATTTTCACTCAAGCCCTCCAGCCTGGGGGGAAACATGGTCAAATGAGCACAGTCCAGCGGGAATCTTCTCACTTCCTTCCTGAGGGTACGGGACGGTGTAAAGAAAAAACCAAGGCATAAAGCAATCTATAACGGAAAGGATATTAGGTTCGGGAGCTGGGTGGGTCAAACATCTAATAAGTGTCCAACGTAGTCTCAATAACTTGCCAAGAAATTCTCTGAAGGGATTCAGTGCGTACGAATTATTATTTGGAACTAGGATGATGATCTCTGACATTGATAGTCAGACTTCAGTGGTGAAAGAAAAAACCTTTGATATCAAAGACCGTTTGGCTATTTTGCAGGACTTAAACAAAACAAGAAAAGACCTGAGCAACATTAAGTTGAAACAACAGCCAACAACCACTGAAGAACCACCACCTGTCCCAGCAAGACCTGTCTGGATTCCAAAAGTCGGGGATCTAGTCAGGGAAAAGATCGCGGTAAAGAAGGAATTTGGGCCTTCTTACAGAAAAGCAGTTCCTGTCTTGTCTGTCAACGGGACAAGATCAGTTGTACTACCGCCACTTGCTGGTAAAAAGGAGAACCGAGTTGTATCCATCGACCTGGTAAAACCACAACATGTGGCCGATAACAAACAGTAGGCCAAGTGGACTCCCAATAAGTAGCAGAACACCAAGGTTTGCTACCAGTACAGAGGTCCTAACGAAGAGGCTCATCACATTCGAAACGCCTACAGAAGAACAACAAGGACTATGCAACAATGCAATAGAACTCAGACCTCTGAAAACCCAAATAAAAACATTTAGCAGAGACACACCAATCTATAATGAAGTACCAAGTGACAATGCAAGAAACAAAAATCCTGAACCAATTGGAACAATTGACAGAACTGCATCCGGCTACTTCATTAACTTCGATGATTCCTCTGAGGGCTTCAGCGAATCAAAGACACAGCCATCATCAAAAACCTTTAAAGACAAAGCTAAGGAACTTTTGAAACAACTGAAAGAAACATATCTGATTTCTCCATGGATTGAATTTTGGGTGGGTTTTGGTGCATTTATCCTCATACTTTGGCTCATCATGGTACTTACTTTGGGACGCTTCATTGAGGGAAAATATGCTAAAATGGACACAGCAAGTCAGAAAATCAACTTGATCCTCAAACCACACACATCTTCACACGTCGAGAAAAGAGAACTTTCTTCAGCCAACTTCACAGCCAATCCAATACCTGGTGGGGTAGCCTGGGACAACACTGACTATGAAATTCATGGTCCGGTCGAGATCCTGAAATATCCACACCAAATTAAGATCTCATTGAGTGACTTTGCAAAACCAAACTCATTTGCTGATGATTGGGACTTCGAAAGCATTAATAACATGATGTCTGACTTAATAATGTCTGCTAAATTTACCAAACATGATTATTTGCAGGGTTCTACAAATTATGATAGTATGTATTGCTATAACCACTATGGTAACCACTTTCTACATAGATCTGCACAACCTAGAAATGTTTTAAATTATAATCAATGGGAACATTGTGCAACACCTCCAAAAGGGAGCTCAAGAACCGTTTATGACAAATATTCATACTTTTCAGGTTTTAACACAAGTAATGCTGAAGCATTTTATTTTAAATTGTCAAACAAGACAGGAACAAAAACCATGATAACCAACACAAAATTGTTATATTCAGACTCATTTTTCGAACAAATGAATACTTTTGGTTTTGATTATTGGGACAAAAATGTTGAATTGAAAAGTGTTTGGGGTACAAAAGAATGGCAAGTACAGGGTATAGAAGCTTTGTTTAGAGCCTGCATGATCCCAGAACAAATGATATTTTTAAATGACACTGTTCAACAAACCACCTGTCTTGGCTTAGCCAAAATCAAAGATTTAAATAAACCGTCTATTCCAAAGCCAATAATGTTTAGCAATAACTCTGATACAGATGAAGAGATAGACGTAAACCATATATTAAACCAAAACAGAACACATCCTGATTGGAAACAGTGGTTGATCTGGCCCACAGATACTAATAACTGTCAAGACAGATTCCTGAACAAAACACAAGGTTTCAAAATGACCAGGCCAGACCCTAGATATCCCCAAAGACATCACCCAGGGATAATTACCACCTACAGTGTGGGCAAATTATGCCTTCAATGGCTACAAACTTCCACACTGCCTGAAATTAAGCAACACCTAACTTTACTTACTGATGGTGCTGACTTGCGTGATTTCACTTTGGGACCACGCAAACAGCGTCAAAAGCGTTTCATAGCAGCCTCTGTATATGCAGCATACAATGAGGCCTGGAAGGTTACTCAAATTGAAACAGCAGAGAGAATACGGGAAATTGAACGTATCAATTTGGAAAAATCACTTTCTGTAGTGGACAATGGGTTAATGACTCTGTCCTCCAGAATTTTTTCATTGGACAGCATTGTGTCTTCAGCAATCGATATATTATCGCAAGACTTACTGTTATTACAACATGGTCAGTCACAATTGCGTTCTATTGTACAGCTTGGCTGGACGTTACAAAATCTGCGTTCAGGCTATGTGCCTTGGCGTCTAATCAACACAACGTCACTATTCCAAATCTTTAACCTTACTGATAGACAAATCGGTATGGCGCAAAAGGGTGCTGATTATACAATCTTGAGCATTGAAAAACTAGAAAGATTACCAATGACAATGTCAGAACGACCTGTCAGTGAATGGATAATACACGGAATCATAAATATTCCAATCTCAACCTTCAGGTTTCAATACTGCCAAAAATATATACAGGCTGGCATGTACGAGAAATTGGGAAAGGGGTACCTTAAAACAACATGGAACCTGCCCTATTCACATGCATGTGTCAGTAATAAAGGCCAGAAAGTGTTTCTTAGTGGCAACAATTGTGCGATGTCACTAAGCGGCACGCTTCTGTGTAACGGAATTAGTTTGCATGGAGCCTGTGAAGGGAATTCATACAACCTTTCATGTCACCAGCAAGGCGCACCTGCAACAGAAATAGAACCATTCTTTCAAAGACTCTATAATGGGAGTTACATTCTTATTGTAGACCGCAGATGTTGTAGTCTTTGCCCGGGACTCCTTATCTAGTAACTACTACTGCGAAGGTCAAGTGCTGTGGACGCACATTGTTCCCCAGCTCCTTCCCAGACAGGGAGGCAAGGGCATGGCCCGATTTGAAAATTACTTCTATTCGAATAGATACTTTAAGCAGAATGAAAACAGTCCTTCTTCAGACGCCTACCAGGCTCTCGTCATCAAAAGAAACGTATGATCTACAAGTCGCAAGGACGACTGCAGAGATACATACATTATTATCAACTAATTCCCCCGTACATTTCGCGGAAATCCTAAGTGAAATCTTAAATATTTCTGATACCAATGGGATCTCAGGGGTATTTAAGACAGTATTTTCGATGGCATTAACACCATTCAAAGCCATACTGGGTATTTTTCCAGATTTCGTCCATTCGATTTTTGGCGGACTTCCCCTGATCCTGGGACTAATTGCAGGAATCCTATTCTTAGTCCTAATTTTTCGTTATGGCAACCCATGTCACAGACAAAACTCTTGCGACAAGGGAAGAAACAATCCTAGCCATTGGATACCGGGAGCGGATATCAAAAATCCTGGGACTCTCCCGGCTTAGAGACCTGAACATGACTTGGTTTTTTATCATTTCGACCAATGTGGCAAAGATGTGTTTTACCTGTTTTGAGGTGTCTGCTATGCGGAGAAGAATGCGTGTTAGACACCTGTCTGACGCTACAATCGGATGCGCCGATGGATGCAGAAACATTGTTGAGCCCGATCAAGGTTCATGCTTTGTGCTGCCCTCAAAGGCTACCAATCCTGATGACGGCATTCGTGGAAGCTTCACCACTACGATTGATGGGTAGTGAAGTTCAAGATGAAAGCAGCATCGAACAGGTACGACCTTCTGTCAGTAATGCAAATCAGAATGTCAATGGAGACAATCATGCGCAAGAAGGCATGATCACACCTATTTCCGAGTTAGTGGAACTTTCCCAGGAAGCTGTTGACAGTTTTTTCGAAAGCCTAAATGATATGATGTTCTCACCCGAACAGAAATAGAGACTTTTGAGCAAGCTCGCACACGGCGTTCCCTGAATTCGGCCTTCAACTTTAAAAATAAAGTCACATGAACATTTTTCGCTCCAGTTCACGACAGCAGTTTTTCCAGCAGCCCCAAATATTTTTGCATATTTTTCGGGACACTATCTTCTGCTTAAAGTAAGAACTATTCTTAGAGAACTAAGGTTTCTAAATTTTAGATAACTTATAGACATTAGCTGCCCGCTGGCATGTTCATAAAGATATTTTATTCTGTGATGGAATGGTCTCGAAACTTTTTTCTGTCAGAAACCATTTCATGTGTAATTCTCATATACCAAATAAGCAATAATGTATACAAATGCAGTTACTTTGGCATTTTTCTACAGCTTGAGTGCATACCATATATATATGTCTGCAAAAATTTTTTCAGTATATTTGAAAATTTCGAAATACATTTATGTATTTTGGGGTGGTAAGGTATACACACTACTCTATAGTATGTTGTAATATGTTATACTATGCCTAGATTAGTAAATATGTCCATAGTTAGCGTGGAGTGGGTGTCATGTATTCCTATCGGTTCTGAATCGATCCCCCTATTCCTGACCCTATTTTAGTTAAACAAACCAACAAGTTAACTAGCAGTCAGCCCATGAGGCAGAAAACCCCCATGATGCAGATACCGTTATCTGACGCAGTCACACTACGGCACAGGAACGTGTTATCTGATTAGGTCATAACGCTTGCGATCTAATTAGACAAGCGATATTCCTCCAGCCCCTGATAAGGCATACGGAGTTCTCATAACAAATCAAACCTATGACAACCTGGGCAAAACCCTGCGGCCATTGTTTTGATTTCACCGAGAACTTTAGTAAAAGAATGTGCTAACGAGCAAATCGTATGACATCTTTATTGACGTATCTATGTCCATCCTTACGTCAATCTCGGCACCTTAAAGGTATAAATATTACCGATCTTGCCATATGCAAACACACGCGTGGTGACGAGACGGAGCAGCCATACTTGCCGAAGCCAAGAGCAGAGCAGACCCCGCTGGCAGCAGCCCCGCCTTCCTGACGCGCTGAGACGCGCTGCTTTCTCCTGCCGAGAATCCAGCACCGGCGTTTCTGGGTAGCCCTCGCAGGCAGCCTGGAATATCGAGACCAGAGAGAGAGATACCATTCCTCATTCATCCTAAACTTCCAGGTACAGAACTGAATAACCCCTCACAGAGAATTCTTTAGTTATTCACTTGGCAAAAACAAACTTAACTTAAACTGTAACTTTCTATTCCCGCCCACGTATTAGGCTTAGGTCAGGTACACGGGGTAGGCGTATCTAGAAACACCAGTTGAGTACGTTTAGTCAAATGTATATGTGTATGTAAATATATTTTATTCATTTTTAAACATCATATGGCTTAGAAACCATATCAATGTTTTTACAGTATTACTTTATACTATTGCTTTTAATGTATGCACTTTACTTAGCTATAAGTATTGCAATAATATCGATCCATTTCTCTTGTATGAGAAAAGAGACTGATCAATAAATAACACCTTTTTATTGAACACGCCCGTCTCTTCCTTTTCTCTACATTCTGATGAGACTAAGAATGCACGTACTGACTGAGTAAAATAAATTGCCTTTTGTTCACACGACTCTCGAGATTGACTCTTGATTAGGGGAGAGCAAAGTTGTCATGTTCTATGGTTGTCAGAAACTAAATCCCTTCTTGTCTAATCAGGGAAGTTAATTCCTCCTTGAACATTCGAGAAAGTTTCTAGCGAACTCTGAGCTACGCTGGCAAACCCAAAACTTTAAGTCTAGTATCGACAGTAGTAGACCTAGTTAACGTCTGGCCTAGGCCTTTACTGCTGTAGGTATTATTCCAATGCGCAGAGCCTATTGGGAAGATAGGAACTACACTACACAGTAACAGCTCTCTCCTCCACCAGGAGAGAGCTGTTACTGGCAATGGCCTTTTGAAATAAACCTGTCAACTACAAACCTGGACGAGTGCAAGCGTATTCTTTTGATGGTGAAAACATATATTACCTACTGACGTTCGCCAGTAGGTATATATAGTTAGGACCTAGTTGCCATAGGAAATCCCCAACATTCTATTGGGAATAACTTTGGCGCCGATTGAGGAATCTGTGTGTAATTTTATTTAAAATTGCCTCGCTCCGCTCCGCTCCTTCCCTGAAAGTTTCGGGGGGGATTTGTCAAGCGGGGGCCGAGAAAAGAGGGGGGTCCCAAAACGTGTTTTTCTCATGTTAATTTCCGTAGGAAAATTTAGACACGGCTACAGCCTGAACGTCTGAATGGAATTACACCAAACTTGGCAAAATGGTAGGTACTGGTATGGAGATGTGCCTTTGCTATGTTTGGTGAAAATCCCTCCAGTAGTTTTTGCAAAAATTGAATGTGAAATGTAGCCCAATGCAATTTTCCATAGGACCGTTAGACACGGCTATAGCCCGAACGGCTAAATGGAATTACACCAAACTTGGCAAAATTGTAGGGACTGGTATGCAGTAGTGCCTTTTTTATATTTGGTGAAAATCACTCCAGTAATTGTTGATAAAATTGAATTTTCCCAAATTATATATCTATGTGCGGGACACCGTCCGCGCACGGTTCATGCACGGTCCTTGCACTGTGCGCGGACCCTAGCGTGCGCGAGCGGAATTTTGATTGGCTTTTGGACGTCTTTCAACATTCCAGTCAGTTGAGATGAGGAAGTGCTGTCCGCCATCTTGTTTTTGTGGCAGAAGGTAGCTGTAAACAGAAGGCTAGTGCTTGAAAAGGGGGCAGGGTAGAGATTCCTGACCCCCCTAGGTTTTGTCATGGGGTCTCTAGAGGACCCCGAAGATCGAAAAAAAAAATTAAAAAAAAGAAATCGCGGGGTCCGCGCACCGTGTGCGGACGGTGGTCTAAAAAGACAAAAAAAATACATTTAAATAACAAGTTTGAGTGTTTAGATGTTGGTTAAGTGTAATATTGAGTGGTGACTTTTTCACCGTTGGGTTTAGATAGGTGTTTTGTGGAGAGTTAGTATGGTAATAGATAGAGAGCAGTGGGTGTAGGTTGAAGATTATGTGAGTTTGAAAGTGTTGAAATTTTGATCCAATTAAAATGTTACTTTGGTTTTGATTTTGTGTGTGATGAAATTTGATTGGCTGGGTAGCTGAATATGTATGAGAAATGAGAGGGAAACACAGCCATTTTGTAATTGTAGTGTCTGAGGTACACTTCTGGGGGATTTTTTTGAGTTGAATTTCAAGGTGAGTTGTTAATTTGTAAGGAGATCTATGTTGTTTAGTTTAAGTTAATAGGAAAAATGTTTTGCTACTATCTCTGTCTTTCCTTCTCTCTCTCTCACTGTGTCCCTTTCTGTCCACCACTGTTCTTTTTCCTTTTTATCTTTTTCTAAAAATTCTTTTGTTTCACTTACTCCTTTTTCTTTTCTCTTTATATTGTTGTTTTTCTCTCAGTCTTTGATGTTCCTGTTCATGAGAGTAATTTTGAAGGAGAACTTTATGATGGAGGAGATGGCATGGAGGATTTCTATGATGAATCCTTGGATTCAGATTTAATGGAAGCTTTGGAGTTCATTGAGTTTGAGGATTCTTTTTGGGAGATTTTCAATGTTGATATTGCTGATGATGCAATGTTAGACGATGATTTAAATTTCGAAAATTCCCAACAATAAATTTATATTTAGTAAATAAAATTTGTTTGAGAAATTAGGGGCTTGTAAATAATCTCCTCTTTTTGTTAAAGGTGGCGCAAGGGGCTTGTAAATATGGTCCTCTTTTTGTTAAAGGTGACGTAAGGGGTTTGTAAATATGCTTCTGTTTTTGTTAAAGGTGATGCAAGGGGTTTGTAAATATGCTCCTCTTTTTGTTAAAGGTGATGCAAGGGGCATGTAAATATGCTCCTCTTTTTGTTAAAGGTGACGCAAGGGGCTTGTAAATATGCTCCTCTTTTTGTTAACAGTGACGCAAGGGGCTTGTAAATACACTCCTCTTTTTGTTAAAGGTGACGCAAGGGGTTTGTAAATATGCTTCTGTTTTTGTTAAAGGTGATGCAAGGGGTTTGTAAATATGCTCCTCTTTTTGTTAAAGGTGACGCAAGGGGCTTGTAAATATGCTCCTCTTTTTGTTAACAGTGACGCAAGGGGCTTGTAAATATACTCCTCTTTTTGTTAAAGGTGACGCAAGGGGATTATAAATATGCTCCTGTTTTTGTTAAAGGTGACGCAAGGGACTTGTAAGTATGCTCCTCTTTTTGTTAAAGGTGACGCAAGGGGTTTGTAAATATGCTCCTCTTTTTGTTAAAGGTGACGCAAGGGGCTTGTAAATATGCTCCTATTTTTGTTAAAGGTGGCGCATGGGTCTTGTAAATATGCTCCTGTTTTTGTTAAAGGTGGCGCAAGGGGTTTGTAAATAAGCTCCTTCTTTTTGTTAAAGGTGGTGCAAGGGGCTTGTAAATATGCTCCTCTTGTTGTTAAAGGTGGCCCATGGGTCTTGTAAATATGCTCCTCTTGTTGTTAAAGGTGGCGCATGGGTCTTGTAAATATGCTCCTGTTTTTGTTAAAGGTGACGCAAGGGGTTTGTAAATATGCTCCTCTTTTTGTTAAAGGTGACGCAAGGTGTTTGTAAATATGCTCCTCTTTTTGTTAAAGGTGACGCAAGGGGCTTGTAAATATGCTCCTATTTTTGTTAAAGGTGGCGCATGGGTCTTGTAAATATGCTCCTGTTTTTGTTAAAGGTGGCGCAAGGGGTTTGTAAATATGCTCCTTCATTTTGTTAAAGGTGGTGCAAGGGGCTTGTAAATATGCTCCTCTTGTTGTTAAAGGTGGCGCATGGGTCTTGTAAATATGCTCCTCTTTTTGTTAAAGGTGGCGCATGGGGCTTGTAAATATGCTCCTGTTTTTGTTAAAGGTGACGCAAGGGGTTTGTAAATATGCTCCTCTTTTTGTTAATGGTGTCCCAAGGGGCTTGTAAATATGCTCCTCCTTTTGTTAAAGGTGACACAAGGGGCTTGTAAATATGTTCCTGTTTTTGTTAAAGGTGGTGCAAGGGGTTTGTAAATATGCTCCTTCTTTTTGTTAAAGGTAACACAAGGGGCTTGTAAATATGCTCCTCTTTTTGTTAAAGGTGACGCAAGGGGCTTGTAAATATGCGCCTATTTTTGTTAAAGGTAGGGCATGGGTCTTGTAAATATGCTCTTATTTTTGTTAAAGGTAGCGCATGGGGCTTGTAAATATGCTCCTGTTTTTGTTAAAGGTGATGCAAGGGGCTTGTAAATATGCTCCTGTTTTTGTTAAAGGTGACGCAAGGGGTTTGTAAATATGCTCCTCTTTTTGTTAAAGGTGGCGCAAGGGGCTTGTAAATATGCTCCTCTTGTTGTTAAAGGTGGCGCATGGGTCTTGTAAATATGCTCCTCTTTTTGTTAAAGGTGGCGCATGGGGCTTGTAAATATGCTCCTGTTTTTGTTAAAGGTGACGAAAGGGGTTTGTAAATATGCTCCTCTTTTTGTTAAAGGTGACACAAGGGGCTTGTAAATATGCTCCTATTTTTGTTAAATGTGGCGCATGGGTCTTGTAAATATGCTCTTATTTTTGTTAAAGGTGACGCATGGGGCTTGTAAATATGCTTCTTTTTTGTTAAAGGTGACGCAAGGGGCTTGTAAATATGCTCCTGTTTTTGTTAAAGGTGGCGCAAGGGGTTTGTAAATATGCTCCTCCTTTTTGTTAAAGGTAACACAAGGGGCTTGTAAATATGCTCCTCTTTTTGTTAAAGGTGACGCAAGGGGCTTGTAAATATGCTCCTATTTTTTGTTAAAGGTGGCGCATGGGTCTTGTAAATATGCTCTTATTATTGTTAAAGGTAGCGTATGGGGCTTGTAAATATGCTCCTCTTTTTGTTAACGGTGACGCTAGGGACTTGTAAATAAACTCCTATTTTTGTTAAAGGGGACGCAAGGGGATTGTAAATATGCTCCTCTTTTTGTTAAAGGTGACGCAAGGGGCTTGTAAATATGTTCCTATTTTTGTTAAACACCGGACTGAGAATACCCTCAACATTTGTCCCACCATCGAATACCATGACCCATCAAATCCTGGCCTATGAGCATGTGGTTCTTAGAGAAGTGCATAAAACGCTACAAACATTGAAACGCACTCGTCTCAATAGCTCCAATCAGGAACGCAAAGCACTCATCTCCCTACGTTCCAACAAACAAATTGTGATCAAACCCGCGGACAAGGGTGGTGCCATTGTTGTACAGGACACCAAAAAATATAAAATGGAGATCCTTAGACAGCTACAGGATGGTAACAGCTACAAGAGACTTCGTGGAGACCCCACCAAAGAACTTGCTGAGGAGATCCTGACAGTCACTCAAAAAGGCAGAGATCTCGGCTTTGTGAGTGACCTCGAATTTGGTTACCTGAATCAGACGGACCCCCGTTTACCCACCATATACTGTCTACCGAAGATTCACAAGCGTATGCAGGATCCCCCCGGACGCCCCATAGTATCCGGGTGCGGATCCCTCCTGGAACCACTCTGCAGGTACATCAATTTCTTTCTGAAACCCATTGCTGAGGAAACTGTGACCTACCTACGTGACACTACAACTATCAATCTTTTGGAAGGCCAACAATTTGACCCCCTGACCCAGCTTCTCGTTACTTGTGATATAGTTTCACTTTATACTAGTATTCCTCAAAGACAAGCACTGAATGTGATGCAAGCCGCTCTTGATCGACGGCCAGCACCGATGGCAGTACCAACGGAGTTCATCCTCTCCTTGCTTACCATCGCTATGACTAAGAACTATTTCATTTTCCAAGGCAATTTTTACCTCCAGACGAAGGGAGTCGCCATGGGGGCGGCCTTTGCGCCTGACCTGGCGATAATCTACATGGATGACTTCGAACATCGACATATTCTGAATACCTGCAATCCATACCGTGACCAAATACCCCTGTTACGTCGATATATCGATGACGTGCTGATGATATGGGCTGGTACCAAAACTGATCTAGATTCATTTCATCAATGGCTTAACCAGCAGAGCCCTGATATACAATTCACCTGGCAATCCGATAACAACAAAATTGATTTCCTGGACATAACCATCTTTCACGAGGATAACCGACTCCTGACCACACTATACCGGAAACCAGCAGAACGAAATTCCCTCCTACAATACCAGAGCCACCATCCCCGTGCCCTGAGGGACAACCTACCTGTTGGCCAATTCTTCAGGATACGGCGCAACTGCACTAAGAAGGAGGATTACTTCTTACAGTCCACAGACCTGAGTACAAGACTATTGGCGAGAGGCTATCCCCGTAGACTCATCAAAAAAGCACAGAAGCGTGCCTGGTACAATCCGCATGAGAGTCTACTAGCAACACAACCCAAGGATGATGAAAAACAGCAGAGGATGATCTGTGTAACCACGTTCTGCACTCAGAGCAATTCAATTCGTAAAATTGTGAATAAACATTGGACTCTTGTGTCTGACGAGATCGACCAACGAGACCCCCCCATGCATGCTTTCAAGAGAGGAAAGAGTATTCGAGACCATGTAGTATGCTCCTTTTTGGACCCCCCGGAACAGCCCACTCTGAGAACAATGTGGAATCTTCCACCAGTGTTGGGTCATTTTAAATGCGGGCAGTGCAAGGCCTGTGACACAACTACTCAAACACAACAATTCGTATACCGACAACATACCATCAATCTCAAGGCATTTACGAACTGTAACACTAGCTGTGTCATTTACTGCATCATCTGTCCCTGTGGACTAGCATATATAGGCCAGATGCAACAAAAAATTAAGGCACGCATTTTACAACACCACAGTAGGATCAGATGTGAGGTGTTTGGGGCCCCTTTGGTTGACCACTGTAAGACACACAAACATACACCGAATGATCTGAGGTGGCTGGTCCTTGAAAAAGTCACTCTAGGGCCGCGGGGAGGAAATGTATCAGGAATTTTGAACCTCAGGGAGAGTAAATGGATGTTGTTACTTGATACAATCCTGAGAGGCCTCAATGAGCAGGACTCAAGCTATGCACAATTAGCTTGTCTTGACTGAATTATGCTTGTAAACTGTTTAGACTGTGTATATAGTTTTTCATCTCACCCTCTTTCTACAGAACAAGCACAGACCAAGACACAGATGCCTTGTCATTACAGCAACCCTCGTTAATTTATTTGAATGCATCAACTAATTGTGTATAATTGAATAGCTTTCATGTATGTTTACTTAGTACCATCGCCTACCACACAACAATGGGGCATCTGTTTAAGAAGTGTGTTTTCTTGATATTACACCCTGTATGATGTCACTCTACCTATTGAAATACCATAATTTACTGTGATTATGTTTTGGTAAGAATAGGTCCCTTTTTTCAAATCATACGATCCCATGTACTAGTCTTTTTTCACTGGCCGCGCGGCACCAGCATCTAGCTGCTGCATGCGCGCGCGCCTCTCACAAAACACTTCACTACGGCAGGGAGCGGCTGTCCCCTGATCGAGTTGCTGTTCCGAAATGATCCGTTCCGCGGTAAGCACGCTAGCGAGTCGCTTTCGCCTCTCTATATTTATTAGATGGCCCGTACGATTGTTTCCTGACAATTTGCATTATCTACAGATTAATGCACGGAATACCACATCTGAAGTTCGTCTCTGAGATCAATTTGTCGACTTTGCCACCGGCAGGCGTTGCTTAGGTAAATATACCATCCAATTAGCGGTTCGTTTGTAAGAGGGCAGTATTTTCGTATTTTCGTGTAACAATGAGATTACTCCCTGCTTCTAACGTGATTATGTCTCTCCGCCCTATGGTGGATTACAAACCGCCGGTAATTCTAATTGTCCTGGGCAAAGTATTAGTTGTATGTATGACGCAACCTAGTTTCTAGCCTTGTTGTAACAATTCTACCAGCCATGTAATGAGTACGTTCTCTTCTGACTAGTCCCTCAGACTGATGAATGTTTTTAACCCGGATGGGTATACTTAACAAGAAGCGGTCCATATCGTGACCCGTTTGACTCACTTTGTATCTTGACCAGTTTACTAGTCGGATATATAGTAGTTCCTTGTTTCATTAATTCAGCTTAAAACAATGTTTTTTAGCAAATTGCCTGTATGTATGTTGTTTGAATTATCTCTCCCTATTTGGCTTATGATAGACATGGTGCATTGTTGTATCCAACCCTTTATGGGACCCTGGTTTATTAAAATGCCATTCTTCATTCATAGGTACTACCCTACGCTCACCTCCCTGAGGAGCCGGCTGGCCCTTTAACGAATATTTACCAAATTATCGGTAAATAATTTATGGCAGATTAAGTCTTTTGCAATCATTCAACCCACGTTTTGTTATTCTAAACCCCCCCTTTTCTTAACTCTAGGTGCCCCCCTATCACACCATGTCCTGAAGAAGACCCCACTTCAATTGTAACCCCTCTATAGAATCGCAGTCATCCGACCATTCTCCCACAACATTAACTCCATTCTCATCAGAAAAAGAGTAAAACTCGCTAGGCTCTTTATCCTTCTCCTCAAGTAGATGAATCTTTGAAGAGCTTTCCCCCGACATATGTTCGTTTAACTCTTGATTCCCAACCATCCGGCCAGAGTTGTCAGTGGGTTGAATGGGTGGGGGTGAGCTTGGGGGCCCAACAGATATAGGCTGGTATAGGTAAAATCGGCAGTCCCGTAGGTAACACCTGTAATGAATGCTTTACCCCAAGCAAAGTTGCTTCACCTTGTACCCCCAACACATTTTCCCCTGCCCCTAAAAATGACATACAGCGCCCTTCCAGTTCTTTAACCTCACCAACACCACCAACCGAGATCCCACCGGGTGTGATGGGTTGGGCGGATTGGGCAGACTCAGCTGCAACGGTGCTACTTACAGTTATGGTGACTGTTGGGGAGGGTTGCCCTAGGGCCGTAGTAGTAGAAGTAGAGGTAGCTCCATCCATAGAGTTAATAGTGGTATTCAGCTGAGGCTCAGGTTATTGCTGTGGGGGCCCCAGAGTTACAAATGTTTACTCCCGGACTATGCATTGTTTCCTCGTTAGCGGGGCTGTTCAAAATGTCTTGGGAAACCTCTTGGGTAGCCTCCTTTCCAAGGTCTTTCTGCGATCTGCTCTGCGCTCCCTTTTTTAGAAACAAGTCCAATACTGTGCCTCCGGTGGTACTCAATTTTCTCCTAGCGGCTTGGGCGTCTTGTCTCGGGGAGTGTTCTGAGGAGGCTTGCTGTTTTCTAGTCTTGGACTTCGCTGTATTAGAAAGGGAGTTGCCTCCTTCCTCATCGTCCAGTGATTCCTCCTTTTGCTGCCGCTCAGCCTCTTTGCGGAGGATTCTGGCAGCCTTCGCTACCCGCGCTCTAGACGCCGCAGCTGAGGCAGCCGTTTTCGGGGGCATAATTACTGCAGGATCCAGTAGCTCCGCAGCGAACACATGAGCGACAAAAATGAAAATATAACACTGCCCCCCCGTTGAACAATCGGAGGATACAGTGTAGCCGCTGTAGTATAGCCGCGGCCGTGGCTGCTGTAATCGTGGTTGTTGTGGCTGCGAATGTGGGCGGAATCCTATCAGCGGAACTGGAGCCGGAGCTTTTGCTGGAACTACGGCACGAGGAAGCCGATAGGTTGCGGCGCTGCGATGCAGGGTCAGCGGCTGTCCCGTGATACTGAGAGAGCCAGGGAGTTGTGGCTGATCTTGCGAAACCTCCAGAACCATACCGCCTACAAACCAAGGTAAGATCAGTTGATGCAGATAAGGTGACGGGCGGAAGTTTTCAACCCCGTGATTTAACGAAGGAGTAGCCGCTTAGTTTGGTTCAGAATTCATGGACGGGAACGAAGCGTAGTGGAGCGGAGCGGAGCCATGTCTCTCCTCCCTTCTCCCTTCTCCCTTCCCTGGAACGAGGAGCGGAGCTCAGGCGTGGTGCTGCTTCGCGGTCTACGGGCAGACCGCCATCTTGCCTCCCACATTTGGTGCTTCCAATGTACTTCAAGGAGCATGGGCATTCGATGACGTAAACCACAAATTGGCTTTTGCACGTAATCAACTCCCTTATCTGCCACATTTTATTGTTTGGTTGTAGTAGAGGTGTAAAAAGGGGCTTTGCCTGGACCACCTATCTGAAACGCAGGTCTGTAGCACTTACTGGAGGTACCTGGTGGGCTAGTTGACCCCAAGGGGCCCTCAGGATTGAAGGGGAATTAATTCCCCAACTTAAAATGTGCCACTGGACGTGTTTGCACACGTCACCTCAGGCACCGCCCCCTCCCTTTACCACTGTGCAAACGCGTCCCGTGGCGCGTTTTAAGTTGGGGAATAAAGTTCCCTTGAATCCTGTGGGTCCCTGGGGTCCAACTAGCCAACCAGGTACCCCAGTATGCGCCTGGGAGCTGCGTTGCAGAGAGGTGTACAGACACCACACCCCTTTTTACACCTCTCTGAAACTCAGCTCTGTGGCGCTTACTGGAGGTACCTGGTGGGCTAGTTAGACCCCAGGGACCATCAGGATTCAAGGGGACTTAATCCCCCAACTTTAAACGCGCCACAGGGTGTGTTTGCACATATGTCACCTCAGGCATCGCCCCCTCCCTTCACCACTGTGCAAACACATCCCGTGGTGCATTTTAAGCTGGGGAATTAATTCCCCTTCAATCCTGAGGGCCCCTGGGGGGCAACTAGCCCACCAGGTACCTCCAGTAAGTGCCACAGACCTGCGTTTCAGAGAGGTGGTCCAGGCAAAGCCCCTTTTTACACCTCTCTGCAACACAACTCTGTGGTGCTTATTGGAGGTACCTGGAGGGCTAGTTGGACCCCAGGGACCCTCAGCATTCATGGAGACTTAATCCCCCAATTTACAACGCGCCGGGGGCGTGTTTGCAGAGTGGTGGAGAAAGGGAGCATGGCCTTTGTCTACCTCTCACCAATCCCACTGTGTGGGACTTACTGGAGGTAAAAGGTAGGCTAGTTGGCCCCTAAAGCACCCCCAGCAGGGAAGGGGACTACAATCCCCATCCAAGAGCATGCCAGGGAGCGCGTATGTAGAGTGGTGGGCAAAGTGGGTGTGGCCTGGTACGAGTACTTACCAATGCTAATGTGTGGGACTAACTGGAGGTAATAGTTTGGGAAGTTGGCCCCCAAGGATGTCCTTGGGGGCCAACTACCCCTTTTGTTAACTCCAGTAAGTCCCACACAGTGGGTTTGCTAAGACGTCTTCTGCAAACATACCTTGTGGCAGACTACGGGATGGGGGATTAAGTTCAATTTAGTCCTGAGGGAGTTTGGGGGCCAAGAATCCCTCCTGGCACCTCCTGTAAGTCCTACGCAGCGGAATTCCTGAGCGTTGGTTGGACACCGAGCACCCTTTCTCCACCACTCTGCAAATGCGACTACTACTTAAAGTAGCATATTTCTGCTCCTCGGACGTAAAGGTTGTTTTAATCCCCCTGCCCTATTATGTACTAGGGGCTTACAGAGGAGTACATGCTAATCACAGGGTTACCCCCAACACATAGTGTTCCCTACTGTATGTAGGTGTTTCCACTGTATTCTAAGTGTCTTTTAGCATAGCACTGGCTCTAGGCCTGGTTAGTCATAGTCAGTTACCATCAGTACTCTTCAGAAAAAGTTGTAGGCACAGGATGATTTTACAGCAAGGCCTCTTTCTGCTCCTCTGTTGGTACTTTCTGCACATGTTTTGCTTCTTCCTACACTTTTCTTTGTCTTCGTGGACTTCTGTTGCTTCTTTCTGCATTTCATTTGCTTCTTTCTGTGCGATGTTATTCTTTCTTCACATGTCCTACCTCTGTAGGCATAGTTAGAAACTAGCATTTAATAAACCTTTGAAATTCACTTAAAAACATAGGTTTCAGGCACGTTATAGTTAGAAATTAGCTTTTAAAAAACCATTGAAATTCCCTTAAAAAACCATAGGTTTCAGGCATGTTGTAGTTAGAAATTAGCATTTAAAAAACCTTTGAAATTCACTGAAAAAACCATAGGTTTCAGGCACGTTATAGTTAGAAATTAGCATTTAAAAACCTTAGAAATTCACTGAAAAAACCATAGGTTTCAGGGGCGTTATAGTTAGTTGGATATTTCACTTGTACAAAACCATAGAAATTCCCCCGTTATAGTTAGTTCAGCTAACTATAACTCGCGCCCCTGCAATGCACTGCTGATGACGCAACATATTACATTACTCATGACATGGTCAGTGACATCACTCATGACATCACTTATGACATTTCAAATGACATCACTGATGATATCACTGAGGACATCACCCTAATACAGAGGTCTTCAAACTTTTGTCGGCTGAGCCCCGCCATCTAAACCTTTGTACACGTCGAGCCCCCCCCACCACCACCACCTGACAAAAAAGTTCTGGAAGCTGGTACTCTGCATCATTGATGGCCATTCCCTCCTGCAGAGCTCAACACAATTACATTGGTGCTTTGTTTTTCACAAAAAACACAACATTTAGGATAGATTAGTAAAAACACTCCCAAAACACAGGTAATGGGTGTGCCTGTTTTTCTCCACAGAGACAGTCAATGTGTAGATGGATTCTTGCTTCTGCCATCCTCAGGTTGTGCTCCACTTCCAGTCTTGAGCAGTGCCTGGAAACGGGAGTGCTCACAAAAGTTTGTAATATATTTTTTGCTGTTTTATATAGCGCGAACATGACCCAAAGGTATTGGAGCGCCTTACAGGAGCATCTTTTACATTACACAAGCACACATGAATTTCTTGTAAGCACAGGGATATTAAGTGATTTTGCCCAGGATCACATGAGGTTGAGCCGATGCCAAGACTCGAACCTGGGTCACCAGAACCAAAGTCAGCAACTATGGCATTATCTCCAAATCCGCTCCTCCTTGAAGCCTCCAACGTTCCCACTAGTAGTAGGACGAAGGGGAAAGGAGCGAAGCTTTAAAAAAATAAAACAAAAAGCTCTGCACTCTTACCTGCCAGAGAATAAAATCTTCAGGAAAGATACAACCGTTGTAAATTCCTTGCAGTAAAATGCTGTAGCTGCCAGGGTACAAACCAGGATAACCTTGAGGGGCAAGGATACAAGAGCGAGGCAAACGGCAGCAACCATGAGGCAAAAGGGAACAGTGAAGAAGTGCTGTTTCATTAGCAAAGTTGAAGTATTTTGCAACTTTATGTATACAAAATGTGCGGCACTCCCTGGCATCTCTCCTGCTGTCCCGTTCATTGGAGGAACGTCAGTGCTGAAGTCAAAGCAGTGCTCTGCTGCAGGAACTACATGCTGATTGGCGGTTCTGAATGACTACTCCAATCAGAGAGCCCTAACTTGAGAGGGGGGGGGGTTGAAAAACAGGCAACAAAAGTACTTCTGACGTGGGAAACAACCAGGGGTGCAACTAGACCCGAACTTTGGGGTTGGGGGTGGGGGGGCTAAGACTCCCAGCCAGGGCTGACCCTAACACTGGTCGCCCATGGTGAAACAGTCTTTTTGAGCGCCCCTTTTCCTATTTCCTCCTTCTCCATGAATTCCCTCACTACCACTTGCCAACAATGCACCTCATCTCTCTATAGCCCCTTTCTGACCAACACTTCACTTTTTTATAGGGATACAGTAGTTCACGAACACTCAGTTCTGTGATCTGCATGGTACACGTTCTTTGTAGCAGGCACATTAGCCCTCTGCGCTGTGTGGGTGACAGGAGTGCCCATGTGAGTGCAGGGTGAATGATGCGACAGTGTGAGAGTAGGGTGAGAGGAGTGACTGCAGGGTGAGTGAGGTGACCAAATGAATTTGGGTGCAGATGTAAGTGCAGAGTGGGACAAATTAATGTATGGTTAGTGATGGGCTTGTTTGAGTGAGATTGCATATTGAGCAATGAGGGGAACAGGTGAGTGAAGTATCACATGAGCAGGGTGAGTAGTGTGCTCATGTGACTGCAGGGTGAGGTACAGGGTGAACAGCGCAAGAGCATTGTGAGTGCAGAGTGATCGCTGTGAGTGCAGAGTGATCGCTGTGAGTGCAGAGTGATCGCTGTGAGTGCAAGGTGATCAGTGTGAGTGCAGGGTGATCAGTGTGAGTGCAGGGTGATCAGTGTGAGTGCAGAGTGAGCGGTGTGTTCATGTGACAGCAGGGTAAGTGGAGGGAGAACTGTGTGAGTTCATGGTCAGTGGCATAAGTGCAGTGTGGTCACTGAGTGCAGGGTGAGTGGATGGTGTGAGTGCATGGTGATCAGTGTGAGTACACTGTGATCCCTGTGAGTGCAGGGTGAGTGTGAAAGTGAAGGGCGAGAATGAGAAGTGAGTTGTCTGAATGCAGGTTGCATTCCCAGACACAGCTGAAGTTAATCAGCATGTTATTGAGGGCTGGTATAGGGTTTCAGATACAAGTTACACTGTTGCTTTTATGGCATTATTCAGTGTCCAGGGATCAAGGGTGAAGGAAATAAATATTGTGCTCATCCTGAAACAAACTTCCAATCTTGTGATTAGGGTTGCGAGCACATTATATTGATGTCCCAGTCGGTACAAAAATAAGCAGTCCCCTAAAGTCTATTTTCAGCACTTATCTGTGCATGCTTTGAACAGAAAGCATTTTAATTGTGTTCTAGGGCTGCCTGAATGATCTATGACTGATAATTAAAGAAAACAAAGATTGAAAAGTCACATTGCAAATGTATACATGCAATTTTATTTATAACCCTATTTAGTGTCAAGACAAGGCCTTTGCAGGCTCTTTAAGCAACACATGGCTGGCATTTTTCGTTTTGTAACCCTACTGTATATATTTCTTTTAAAGAAATACATTCTCACACTAAGGTAGTAAAAAGTTAAATCCAAATGGAAGAAATAGGCAGAGTGGGGGCCCATGGGGTACTCGAACCAGAAAACAAACAGCCTCTGTAACCAGTTTACAAAGGTATGTAAATATTGTAATTGCATTTATACAGCGCCTACTACCCCTGACGAGGCTCGAAGCGCTTTTTGGGCGATTAGCACGCTACTCCGGAAACCCATAACGGTTTAGTGGTGAATTAGTATCGGGAAATATGAAAGTAATTTGAGTGGTGAATATACGTAACCCACCTAAAAAAAAATATCAAATTTAGCAATGCTCAACTCGTGCCTGGCAGGTCAATTACACAAGGTGTATAGCTGGCTACACATAGGAACATGGGTGAAATATGGACACGAATGTTCAGAGTGCATTTAAAGAAGCACCAGGCCCACCTCAGCTCTGAAGCTGGGTCAAGTCCATTCACTGAGGTAGTGGAGCCTGGGAAAAGTGCTAAACAAGTAGTCCTGCCCCTTTACCTGCGACATCGAAACAGTAGTAAAGGTCAAACAAGAGCCCGAACAAAAAATACTACATAAAAAGATACTGTCTAGGGGCAGGTGTTTAATTTTAGATGATGCTAGTTCTTTTAGTGTGACCTTGACGTTTGTAGGATTTGAAATAGTTTTTGAAGCAAACGAAAATCGGAGTGGCAGAATTGGCTGCATTTGACAGACGGTGCAAGGATCCTACTCGGAGCGGGATGAAATTTGCATCGGGTGCCAAAGGGAATATCTTACTCTCCAGCAGCTGCAGAGACCGTGTATATCCACATTTCAGTAATGCGACTAGTAACAGTACATACAGCCCTTGAGAAAATAAAAAATATGAACTTATGGCGCAGGTAATTCTTGAATGAAAATAAACAATCCCGTTATAAACAACCTCTGCACTCTTCTCCAAATGAAATGGTATTATTGCAAAGTTACACTTGTCTTTTTATTAAACGCTGCTGTCTTTCGTTGAACATGTTAATGTGAGAGCTATAACCAGGGAGACTGGAATTATGCCCCAGGGGAGGCCCACATATACATTTGTTGCACATGGTCTTTAAAGACCTGTGAAAAACTCGGGCGTGCCGGAGATAAGACTCCAGACACTGCCCTGCCGAGCCCCCAAGCAGCTTGAGCTGCAGCAGCAGCCCGGGCTTCGACACACGAAGCCTAATTAATGGGCCCGGAAGGAACAATGGAAGGTAAAGTGGTGGGTGGAGTGCGCGCCCCCCCTGAGGGGATGCTGCGCCCCCCAGTGGGGCGCGCCCCACAGTTTGAAGACCCATGCCCTAATATAACCTTTGATACACACACTCTAAAATACAAACTACCATTTTCAAAACAATGGACACACCAATACCAGTTCCAACATACCCATTCACTAATTCCAAAATCTACACACACATCCACTCATTCACCAAAAGTCCTATACAGTCACTCATACATAAACTCACTCATCATATGTACTCATCCACCTTTACATACACTTACACACCACCACTCATTGATAGAGTTACTCACAAAAATAGTCACACATGCAAAGAAAGTATCAAACATCCATTTCCTTGTGTATACAGTTATACACACACCACTGCACTTACTTCTACAGAAACTAACACATACTTACTCTCTTAAACAATCACTTATAGAAACACATACTCATTTATACAGGTACTCTTCCAATCTCTCACTCTCACATATACTCACATACACCATTACTCACATATACTAGTTTAAAACATATTTAGATACTCATAAAGACACTATTGAGACAGTCATTCACCTCACCAACACACCCATACACACACTCATCCACCCATACAGTCCTGCACACATGTTGTCTTCAATACATACAAACAGTGTCTCACTCATTCATGCATCTATGCACAAAGTAATACCCCCAACGAACCACACAGATACTCAGACACTCATACTGATACTCAAAATATCTCTAGTTACCCTAGGAAAATGGCAACATTCTATTCCCAATAACTTTGGCGCCGATTGACGAATCTTCGCGAAATTTTCAAAACTAATTCTTTGTTGAGATCAGCTCCTATGCTGACAGTTTGGGGGTGATTCATTAAGGGGGGGCCAAGAAAAAAGGGGGTCCCAAAACGTGTTTTCTCCATGTCAATTTCCATAGGAAACTTTAGACAAGGCTACAGGTCGAAAAAGTGAACTGAATTACCCCAAATTTGGCAGGGAGAAGGATCTTGGTCTAGAAAGCATGATTTTGTTTATTTGGTGTAAATCCATTTAGTAGTTTTTGAGAAATATCACAATTTACAGATATCGATATTTGGGAATTCTGCCATCTGATTGGCTGAGGCGTTACGAGCACGAACTTGCTGCTGATTGGCTGCGAGCAGTTGCAAGTAAGAAGTGTTGGCTGCCATTTTATGATTCCGTTGTAGCGAGTAAGGGGAAAAAAGTTAGAAAGAGGAGGGTAGGAGTACTGTAACCTTTGTGGGGTGTTTAAGGTATATTATAGAGGGGGTGCAAAGCGAGGTAATCAACCCTACCGGTGTGAAAGTGTTTGGCTACGAAAATTAAGTGAGGTATTGCCTGGTGTGTGATGTTGCTAAGGTGAGCTGGTGCACGACTCTGGGATTAAAGCGTGAGCCCAAACAGTGTGTCTTATGCTGTGAATTCATGTGCCCTGGCCGCTGCAGTACAGTTGTGGAAATAGTGTTAGCATGTGTTTATACCTACTAGGATGAACTACTGACCCGTACTGGTGTGAAAATATTGTGGTACGGAAAATATTTGATATAGTGTCTAGAGTCTCATGGAACTAGGAAGTGTTGGCTGCCATTTTGTTATTTCATTGAAGCGAGTAAGGGGGAAAAAGGGTGAAAAACATAAGAAAGAGGAGGGTAGGAGCACTGTAACCTCTGTGGGGTGTTTAGGGTGTGGTATACAGGTGGTGCGAAGCAAACTATTCCTATCCACTGGTCTAAAAGTGCTGGGCTACGGAAATTAAGTGAGGTATTGCGTAGAGTGGGATGCTGCTAAGTTGAACTGGTGCGGGACTCGGGATTAAAGCGTGAGCGTAAATTGTGTGTCTTATGGTGTTAAGTCATGTGCCATGGCCACTACACTACACCTGTGGAGGTAGTGTCAGCATGTGTTTATACCTACTAGGATGAACTACTGACTCCTACTGGTCTAAAAGTCTTGGGGTACGGGAAATATGTGAGGTATTGTCTATAGTCTCCTGGTGGTAATCTGAGCTGCTGCCGGACTCGGGGATGAAAGCGTGAGCCTAAACTGTGTGTGCTATGCTGTGAAGTTATGTGCTCTGGGCACTGTGTCACACCTGTTCAAGTTGTATATGGTGCTTAGGTGGTGATGTATAGGGAGTGCGAAGGTAAATCAATATGGTATTTGTAAAGCGCAAACTACTCACCCCTATGGATGAGTAGAACTGGGGATCAAAGCAAGAGCTCTGTGCTGCAAAGTGAGATGGTCTGGCTGCTGCGCCACAGCTGTGTGGAGAAAACATTTTGGCGAGGGTCCGGGAGTTGCCGCTATGTGGCCCTAAAATAGCGGGCCTAAGTTGTAAGTTATACGGGGGCTCTAAAAAGAGACCTTGTGTTCATTACTTCTATAGATATCTGCCATATCAAATATTATGTTGTTGTTCTGATGGACCCCATTTTGTGGTCTCTGAGGTATGCCAACACAGCTCTGTTGACTTTCTTCTGAGATTTTTCAATCTGAGGACAAAATTGTTTGGACTATTTCCACTTTTGTCTTTGGGATTTAATGGAATATACAAAGACAGTTTGAGGCAAAGGTAACATCAATTGTCCAAAGGTGTCTTTCATAAGCATTTCCAAACCTACCCCAGTCAATGTGCCTAGGTCGTTTCCACCACAGTGCACAATCATGAGGTCAGGGTAATGGAGATGCAAACATGTTTTCACCAAAGGAAACAATTGGTGCCACTTCAATCCTCTCTGTGGAAACCATTTAATGTCCACATTTTGTAAACCTAGGTCTAAGTCAATATGTCTCTGTTCTGCATATCTCTTGCACCAGAAAATGTAGCTATGTCCTACGATCCACCCTAGCATTTTATGGTTTAAATCTTTTATTGAGTTTTCAAAACAGGAAACACAAACAGACCCCGCTTCCCCAGCAGATGAAATAATGCTGCAAACTTCCTGTATGACAAAAATGAAAGCGCACAATAGTGAGAGTAACGACAATGCAAGATTTGAAGCATCCTTGTGAAGGGAAAGTATTGTCCAACCCCTCCCCATCTCCCCCCTTGTCCACAAAGCAAAAGAAAGGGGAAGAAGGATCCAGCAAGCCAATGAACAGAGGTCGTAAATCGGTCCTCAGCTCTGCACCTTGCGCTTGCGCGTCGGAGCCTTCTGTTCCTCGATCGGGGTGTCTGCTAGGCGCAGCAGGCGCAGGTAGCGTGGACAGCTCAGTTCCCTGAACTCCCCCGTGAGCAAAGTTAAAAAGGGATCTGCAAACTCCTCACCCCTCCCCGCCCTCGCCAAGGACAACTTCTCCATACCCAGTATCATCACAGCCTATGGAGCCAACCTGTGTGCGGGGGGGGTTGCGTGGTCCTCCAATGTGCCAGGATGTTTTGCATGGCTGCCCCCAGAGCAATCGCTATGATCCTTTCCCTCCTAGATTTCAAGGGGTAAATTACAGCATTAGGGAGTCCTAACAGGATGTAAGCGGGAAATCTAGGAAGTTGGGTATCAAGATGGGAGTCTATGTCGTCCAGAATCGTACTCCAAAAGGACTGCAAACGATTACAGCTCCAGAGTAAGTGCTCCAGTGTGCCCAACCCCCCACACCCTCTCCAGCAGCGGTCAGTAATGCGGGGGTCCCAGTGGTGTAGGCGTTCCGGTGTATGGTACCAGTATGTGGCCACTTTAGTCAACACCCTAGCATTTTAAAGGTATGGCTGGAAGGTATGGAAAGATGTCTGTAGCTCATGCAGTTGCTTCGTAAGATAAGAGATATGGTTTTTTTTGTCCAATTTTTTTTATTAATTTAGGAGAGAGAATATAAATAATTAAGGTACTACAACATGTAATACATAAACATAAAACCATCTTGAACAATAAATAATTAATAAAAAGAATAAATATGAGCAATAATATATATAATGGATAAACCCTAATAAAAACAGATAGATAAGAACCTAATCATGTAATTTCATTTGTATTACATTTAAGTAAGAATAATTGATCATAGAAAGAATAAATAAAAAAGACCCACAAGAAAAAAGAAAAACAAAGAGAGAAGGAAGATGAGAAAAAGGAAAGTAAAGAATAAGAAGATAGAGAGAGAGAAAGAAGAAGAGAAAAAGAGAAAGGTACTCCAGCCTTACTAAAATAAAAGGGAAAATCAATCAGCAGTGATAAAAGGATATTGAGCCACCAGACCCTGAGAGGCTAAATGGATATATTTATCAAGCGATCTCCAGACACCTGACGAGATAAAAGGGGTATATTGTCCCTCCTCCACCGAAGTGTGAGCACCGCGGAGAAACGATACCCATGCCTACCATGTGTGATACGATAAGGAATTAAAGGATTTCCATTCTGACAATATAATCTGAACAGCTATTGATGACAATAGATCCAGAAGTTGGAAATTTAACTCGTCTAAAGGAAGTGGAGATAAAGCTGCCCAAGGACCCAACAAAACTAGAGGAAAGGAAAGCTCAAACTGGATATTAAAAATTAGTAATAAATGCTTGTGGATTAACTCCTAATACACTTGGAGAAGGGAGCACTCAAAAAACATATGCTGAGAGGTACCAGCAGCACTTTTACAGTTCCAGCAAAGATTTTCATCTTTAAGTTTGAGTGTATACAGACGATCTGGGGTCCAATGTAGAAGATTGATGGTGAAAAACTTTGATTGAATCAGAGAAGGAGCAATTTTATTACATAGGGAAAAATTCCCAATGGTTTTCCAAATGTCCAGTGTAATATGTTTGAATACATCAGAATCAAAATGGTGTATCCATTTGAGCTGTGTGACCATAGAAAGTAATGGCGGAGTGATAAACAAAAACGTATATATCTTAGAAGCAACATGTCCTGCCTTACCCCAAAGCTGTAGGAGAGAAACAGTATTTGAGTCCGGATGAAAAGTACTGTTGGACAAAGCTACCTTAATTTTAAGGAATGAATAGAAATCAATATTATTGAGACCATATATTGAGGCCAACGAAGAGTAAGGTAAAGGATCATTGTTAACATCATAGAAATGCTTGACCAATGTAATGCCTTTGTTGGCCCAGTGTAACCTTGTCTCCGCGTCCACCTGAATCTTAATCCTGGGATTGTGCCACAAAGAGGACCATCTAGAGTTTTGAATGTGTAATGACACTCTCCTATCAATCTTTTTCAATGCCAAAATGGTGTCCGATATGATACATCCAGAGAAGGGGAAAGTCAATATAGACGCAGTCATCAAAGCAGTAGTAGGTAAGGGAGAACACAAATGTTGTTCAATATACAGCCATGACGGAATATGCCTAGTATCAGAAGAAAACCATAGAGCCCCCTGAGAGGCTAAGAACGCCGACTGATATAAGCTCCAATCTGGGAAATTACAACCACCCATATCATAAGATTTCCTCAATGGTTTGTATGCGATCCTAGCACTTTTGTCATTCCAGAGAAATTTGGAGGTGATCACATCCATTTCAGGAAAAAAAGAAGAGGAGAGATTGATAGGGAGCATCAATGACAATACTTGAGATTCATTATGAGATACGGTATCCGACAAAGTCGCACAAAACCAAATCCCTAAGTATTTAGGCCGCTCAGACTGCCACTTGTATCCCGCATCTCCAATGTGAGAAGCAAAACCGATTAAGAGGAAACATTTCAGTTTTGTCTTTGTTTAAAGTATACCCTAAAACAAGAGAAAATTCTTTGATAATGCGAGAAATAGCAGGAATTGCTCTTTCTATATCTTCTGAGAAGGTAAGAACATCATCCACGGCCGTTTTGATGTGCTGTGAACCAACTTGAAAGCCCCGAATGTCCTGATTAAGATTAAGTAGTAGAAGAAGCGGGTCAATAGACAATAAAAAGAGAAGTGGTGATAACGGGCAACCCTGCCGGGTGCCCTGGCCAAATTCAAAGAAGGATGAGGTAGCTCCATTAATCCTAATATTAGCCTTCGGTTGAGTACATAATGACATACCCATTCCAATGAACACATCTCCTAAATTATGAGATTGAAGTACTGCTTGAAGGAAAGGCCAGGAGACCTTATCGAAAGCTTTCTCAGCGTCAAGTGCAATAGCTGCCGAAGGAGAACTAGACCCCTTTGCTTTCTCTAAAATATGACAGAAAGTGCGGATATTATCCCTAGCCAGTCTTCCCTTAACAAAACCCATCTGGGAGGGATGAAGGAGTATAGGAATATGGCGCTCCAATCGTTTTACCAGCATTTTTGCAAATATTTTTGCTTCCATGTTTAACAAAGAGATTGGACGGAAGTTCTTTGGGTCCGAATGATCTTTCCCTTCTTTGGGGATAACCACTATAGTAGCATCCGTTGCCGAACCCGATACCTTCCCTGAGGAGACAAAAGTGTCAAAAACCTTTTGGAGGTGTGGTATTAAAGATGAAAGGAATTTCTTAAAAAACTCTATAGAAAAAACATCGGTCCTGGAGCTTTCCCTGATCGAGCTGCCTTAATGGCTTGAATAATTTCTTCAGGCTCGATTGGCCAGGAATTGTTGGTACTGCGCCAAAGAAGATTGGTGATTAGGGCTATATAGATTGGAATAAAAATCACGAATACCTCCAGAATATCTTTAGTCTGGAAATTCCGAGTACCTGCAGTATCTGTAATACAGGTAATCTGAGTGGATCGAACGTTAGTGTCCTGATATTTTAAAGTCGCCGCTAGAACTTTACCCACTCGATTTTTTAGTAACAAACGTTTTGATTTTTGTAGTTGCACCCCAATGTGTGCCCTCGTGGTCAAGATAGAGCTATACTGCAGAAACTAACTCTTGGGTGGTACGATGGAGGGATTGCTCTATCCGACATCCGCAGGTACTACTGGGCTGCACACCTCTCGGCTATTAATCAAGGCACGTACTGTGACGGCAATGATCCTGGATACGGAATGGATAGGTGGCTCCTCCCAGGAGGGAACTTTGAAGCAGCACTTTACTCAAGGACCGCCAGATACGAACTTACAGGGCCGACTCGTCACTCGGTGCAATTGTGGCACATTGTTCAACGTAAGATGGGTTGGCTTAATACTCTCACTATGGCCACCCCACTCTGGGCCTCCGAGTGGCTGGGCCTCTTGGGTCGCACTAAGGGGTTCCGGAACTGGGACCTCATTGGTATCTCTCCGGTCAAATATCTCTGGGACTCTGGCGGGGTTAAATCCTTCACATCCCTACAGAACACATTTGACCTCGCAAACACTGAGTATTTCAGGTACCTGCAAGTCAGACACTCCCTTCAATAGAACATTCCACATGGTACGATGCCCCCTCAAGCCTCCCCCTGGAGTATAGGCTGCTAGATGGTCACATTCAGGAACACACTATCTCACTCACCTATAAAAAACTGATCAATAACCTCCCTGACGTACTCCTGGGCCTTAAAGAGAGGTGGGAGGCGGACGGTCTGGTAATAGATGAGGAGGAGTGGAGGTGTGCGCTGGCCGCCCCTAAAGAAGTGGCTAACTCATCCAGACTGCGGCTCATCCAACTGAAAATCTTACACAGAGTGTACATGTCAAGCACCAGGCTGAAAAGAATGGGTAGGAGTGAGGAGGACTGCTGTAAGAGGGGGTGCGGGATGGTTGGTTCCTTCTTTCACATGGTAGTGGAGTGTCCGATACTGCAGACTTATTGGAAAAAGGTTGTACGATGTATGCAGGAGGTTTGATGGGTAGAATTGTGCCCTGAGGCGAAACGCTGCATTTTGAGCATCTGGGAGCCAACAGACCAACCAGGGAGGGGAAGACTCTGGGTAACGCTTGGTCAAGTGGTAGCTAAGCGCAATATTGCACGACACTGGGGGGCAGTCCCGCCTCCAAGATTCACCGAATGGAAACGGGACATGGACTGGTGCATGCTCCAAGAAAAAACGGTATATGTAGCCCGGGGGTGCCCCAAAAAATGGGGGGAGGTTTGGGACAAATGGAATGATTATAGAGGAAACATCTGTGAACCCCCTCAGCCTCGACAATCGGTACTTGAGGTAGAGGTATAAGTGATTTACCGTATTGCTGTCTTTTTGCCATGACATTGATGTAAAGATGTTCACCGTGTATGATCTTTTGTGCGTCTCTGTGACCCTTGTGTGCGACTATGCAGGCCACTGTTTGGTCTTAATAAAAAGATTTTATTAAAAAAAAGAAAAAGATATTTAAAAAAAAGAAAAAAAAAAGATAGAGCTATACTTATATTTAAGATCTTTAATTTCCTGCAATAGCGTTTTCTTTTTAGAACCTCTATATAATGATTCTTTATGCCTAATATTATCTGTCAGCGAGAGGAGCTCTTCTTTAATAACACTGTTCCGTCGTGCCATTATGTGAATAATATTACCCCTAAGGGTACATTTGAAAGCGTCCCATAATACTACTGGGGATGTCTCGGATGATTCATTCTCTCTGAAAAAGGTATGTATAGCTGCATAAAGCAACTCAACTTCTTTGTCATCATGTAAGATTTCTGTATTAAGATGCCAAGTACGTGGTCCACAACTATCCGTCAAATTAAGAAGAGTGAAAGAAACTGCTGCATGATCAGAGACAACTATAGGATGAATTGTCACATTTGTAGTATTTTTTAACATATTAGCTTGAATCAAGAGGTCGTCAATGCGAGAGAAACTAGAATGGGGAGAAGAATAAAGGTAAAATCACTACCAGTAGGATTATGCATTCTCCACACATCACTAAGCTGTTGGGAAGAACACATGTTAAGCATTTGTTTGTGTGCTCTGGGTGGACGGAATTTGAATGCAGAGTATCTGTTCAAGATAGGATCCAGTGGCAGATTAAAATCTCCCCCAACAATCAATTTATCACTTAAAGATAGTTCCGAGAGCTTCTTGGTTATTGTTTGCCAGAAGGATGAGTCATCACTATTGGGAGCATATATATTCTTAATATAAAGATCAAATGACCCATTAGATAAACGCGTAAGAAGCCACCTACCCTCAAGATCGTGTTCCGCCGAGACAATGGACAGACCCGAATTTTTAGAAATTAACGTGACCACCCCATTTCTTTTCCCAGACGCCTCTGAACATGACACACCTGAAACCAATTGCCTACGCAACCATAAGGCTTCTTTATAAGCTATTTTAGTTTCTTGCAGTAACACTATATTGGTAGAAAGACTTTTGCAGTAATCTAGAATTTTTGATCTCTTTACTGGGTGATTGAGACCACGCATAGTAAGTGACATCACATTTAAAACAGCCATAAATAAGAGAAATTAGTAAAAGTAAGAGTAGTCAGTGAATGAAAAAGAATAAGGGATGTATGCTGCATAAAAGAAACAACAAGGGAAGGAAACTCATACAAATAGATGTTAGAGAGTAAGGCTTGAGTCCTTAATAAAAAAGGAAAGGAGAAAGAAAAAGAGAAACGTAGAAAGATGAAAGAAAGAAGAGGTGAGAAAAAAGAGGTGAGAAAAAACCCACAAACTGCACGAATGAGAAGAAAAACCCCACCAGGGGAAGTCTATAATAGACCGGATATATATACGGGGGGAAACATGAAAAGAGCAGCCAAAGAGGTCATTATTTATCACCGGCCATAGAAGAGATAAAATAGAAAATGCAAGTATTAAGGAAAGGAGAGCAACACATACATAGAGGAACAGCATATAGCAGAATCAGCTCATTAAAAGCTTCCACAGTGTTTGTATGAATAACCATTAGAAAAATATGAAAAACAGCTATCATGTACCATATTTCTCTACAATAACAAATTCATAAAAGAAAGGAATGAACAAGAGAAATGTACCGATGTTACAGATAAGAAGTAAAAGACAATCAGAAAAATTCGTAAATATATAACCGACATTACCATTTCATAAAAAAATTGAAACACGCAATGACAGACTTTTGAAGTCACTTCTGATCGCCGCAACTTCAACCTGAAGTAAGTCTGTGTCTGTGTTTGTTTTAGTGCTCTGCTCAATATCATAAACCGTATTTAAACGTAAAAGGATTGTGTCTAGTGTAGTAGTGGATTCCTTAGGTGTTAACTCTGGCGTGGGAGACGTTTGCTTTGATCTCTTAAGAGTACCTTTTGCATCTTTATCCTTTGCAGAGAGACCCATATTGTCTGCCATTGGAATAGAAATATGCAGGTGATAAGAAGATACCCCACCGTTTACTCACTCCACCAGACCACCAAAGCACTGTTTGGAAAGACCTCATAGCAAGCCCTGCAGGGGACAAGCACCAGTAATCAGACCCTCAAATGAGCCCCATGAAATGACACCATCCGGCCAGATTATAACCTCGACACAGTGTTGTTGGTCAGTGATCACATAAGAGCGCGTCTCTGAAAAACTGGTGTCAAATAAAAGGTGTTAATAAAGAAGCAGTTGCAAATAATCACAGTCTGTTGTCACTATAGCAACAAAAAAAACAGAACTAGTCAATTAGGAAGCAGGTGCAGAACCGTTACATGTCAGAGACTGGTAACAGGGTGGTTGTCACATTGACAAAAATGTACTATCATATATATTTGAACACAAAGGGACCTTTGACAACTCGTCTTCTAAGAAGTGTTTCACATGTTCAGATGGTGAAGGGTTAAACCATTCAGTCACAGTGCTCATTCAAGGTGCTTTCCTACTGGATGTACTGCTCCTCAGGAAAAACAAAATGCCTGCATGCAAGAAGAACAGCGTTCCATAAGTTGTTAGGCAAAATGTTTGCAGGTAAACATAACTTTTTATCACTTGAAAATCTCCTCAGGGTGGGCAGCGTTTTGCACAATCAGTCGGTGAAGGATTAAACCACTCAGACCCAGCGCTCATTCAAAAAAAATACCCTCAACTGGATGTATTACATATTCAATATAAAGCGCCATGTCCAGGAAGAACAGCGTTCCATACACTGCTAGGCGAAATGCCCTTTCCGCCCTCATCGCCGTCCCTCAAAGCAGGGAAGCCTCCAGCATTAGCGCACCCGTGTTCCTTGCGCCACTGCCATCTTAAGTGCCGCGTCTGAGGAGAACACGAGCACGGCCAAAAATGGTATTAAAGGCACTCCAAAAGCGCCGCAACTCCTCCTCCGTTTCCTTACTTCATTCCGCCTCTAATATCCGGAGCGATAAGAGATATGTTTAAAGATGGGGAACTAGTTTTTTTACATACAAAACGGTACTTGATTGGGAGATGAAAAGGATTGTTTTTTAAAAGTAGGGTGCACATTCGTTTTGTGGAAAAGCATCTTTGTGATTGGTTAAGTAAAAGCAGTTTGAACATGGAGTATATATTATAGGATAACATTTGGTCAACCCAACCACACCTGCTACTTCCATTTGGAATGCAGTGTTCGAACTTAAAACAATCGTGAACAGGTGCTGTTAAATGTTCGAGAAAATGTTGCAAAAAAATATCGTTAGGTTTAAAAAAATTGATGAACTTTTAACCTCCACGTGTTGTAGAATGTTCTAGAAAGTGTGTTGATAGAATACGTTGCATTTTGACTTCTGTGTGTACTTGAACATGAAAAAAACTGTTTATATGGAAAATTAGACAAACAGTAATAGAAAGAAGTTTTGCAACCTAAAAGAATCAAGGAACTATTCTAATTTGTTCTTTATATGTATTTATGTGTGGAGGAGCAAAATTATAGAAAGAAGAGCAGCAGGAAGAGGAAGAAGCAGGGAGTGGGGGGACGGTGAGATGGGTACAATGACATACATGTACAGTGAAGTACAGCACAATTATAGATAAACAATGGCCAAAATGAAACAAACCAACAAGGAGCATAAGTTACACAACCCAGCAACATCACAGCGCTGAACGAGCATACAAGTGAAAACCCCGCTGCATTCATATAGGATGTGTGCAAAGGCCGGTTGTGGGTGTTGTTGGATATGTGCGACTGTGGTCATCATGGATGAGATGTCCAGCACATGGCACATGGGCGGGTTCATTGTGTGTTACGTTGCGAAACAGCTGCTCCTCCTTCCCTCGAGCCTACAAATATTTGTACGGTTCGCTGTTGTATCCAGTGCACTCGTACGGCACAGCGTTGTAATGCGTATTTCGGCATGTTGTGCGGCATTCGAACTACACCATGAGAGTGCCGTTTGGTGGTGGTGGTTGCCACTTTACAACATTGTCTGCTGCGGCCCTTGTGGCAGGCTACGTCAGAACTCAGTGACACACTTACAGCACTTCCTGCACAAGAACATGTGGGAGACACCCCGTTTCCCTTGCCGGATAGGCACACCCCTGCGCTGACTCGTGTAGGCCGGACCAGCAAACCTGTGTTGTGCTTGCAGGAGGATGCATGCGTTGTAGTGTAGTTCCTATCTTCCCAATAGGCTCTGCGCATTGGAATAATACCTACAGCAGTAAAGGCCTAGGCCAGACGTTAACTAGGTCTACTACTGTCGATACTAGACTTAAAGTTTTGGGTTTGCCAGCGTAGCTCAGAGTTCGCTAGAAACTTTCTCGAATGTTCAAGGAGGAATTAACTTCCCTGATTAGACAAGAAGGGATTTAGTTTCTGACAACCATAGAACATGACAACTTTGCTCTCCCCTAATCAAGAGTCAATCTCGAGAGTCGTGTGAACAAAAGGCAATTTATTTTACTCAGTCAGTACGTGCATTCTTAGTCTCATCAGAATGTAGAGAAAAGGAAGAGACGGGCGTGTTCAATAAAAAGGTGTTATTTATTGATCAGTCTCTTTTCTCATACAAGAGAAATGGATCGATACTATTGCAATACTTATAGCTAAGTAAAGTGCATACATTAAAAGCAATAGTATAAAATAATACTGTAAAAACATTGATATGGTTTCTAAGCCATAAGATGTTTTAAAATGAATAAAATATATTTACATACACATATACATTTGACTAAACGTACTCAACTGGTGTTTCTAGATACGCCTACCCCGTGTACCTGACCTAAGCCTAATACGTGGGCGGGAATAGAAAGTTACAGTTTAAGTTAAGTTTGTTTTTGCCAAGTGAATACCTAAAGAATTCTCTGTGAGGGGTTATTCAGTTCTGTACCTGGAAGTTTAGGATGAATGAGGAATGGTATCTCTCTCTCTGGTCTCGATATTCCAGGCTGCCTGCGAGGGCTACCCAGAAACGCCGGTGCTGGATTCTCGGCAGGAGAAAGCAGCGCGTCTCAGCGCGTCAGGAAGGCGGGGCTGCTGCCAGCGGGGTCTGCTCTGCTCTTGGCTTCGGCAAGTATGGCTGCTCCGTCTCGTCACCACGCGTGTGTTTGCATATGGCAAGATCGGTAATATTTATACCTTTAAGGTGCCGAGATTGACGTAAGGATGGACATAGATACGTCAATAAAGATGTCATACGATTTGCTCGTTAGCACATTCTTTTACTAAAGTTCTCGGTGAAATCAAAACAATGGCCGCAGGGTTTTGCCCAGGTTGTCATAGGTTTGATTTGTTATGAGAACTCCGTATGCCTTATCAGGGGCTGGAGGAATATCGCTTGTCTAATTAGATCGCAAGCGTTATGACCTAATCAGATAACACGTTCCTGTGCCGTAGTGTGACTGCGTCAGATAACGGTATCTGCATCATGGGGGTTTTCTGCCTCATGGGCTGACTGCTAGTTAACTTGTTGGTTTGTTTAACTAGAATAGGGTCAGGAATAGGGGGATCGATTCAGAACCGATAGGAATACATGACACCCACTCCACGCTAACTATGGACATATTTACTAATCTAGGCATAGTATAACATAGTACAACATACTATAGAGTAGTGTGTATACCTTACCACCCCAAAATACATAAATGCATTTCGAAATTTTCAAATATACTGAAAAAAAATTTGCAGACATATATATATGGTATGCACTCAAGCTGTAGAAAAATGCCAAAGTAACTGCATTTGTATACATTATTGCTTATTTGGTATATGAGAATTACACATGAAATGGTTTCTGACAGAAAAAAGTTTCGAGACCATTCCATCACAGAATAAAATATCTTTATGAACATGCCAGCGGGCAGCTAATGTCTATAAGTTATCTAAAATTTAGAAACCTTAGTTCTCTAAGAATAGTTCTTACTTTAAGCAGAAGATAGTGTCCCGAAAAATATGCAAAAATATTTGGGGCTGCTGGAAAAACTGCTGTCCGTGAACTGGAGCGAAAAATGTTCATGTGACTTTATTTTTAAAGTTGAAGGCCGAATTCAGGGAACGCCGTGTGCGAGCTTGCTCAAAAATCTCTATTTCTGTTCGGGTGAGAACATCATATCATTTAGGCTTTCGAAAAAACTGTCAACAGCTTCCTGGGAAAGTTCCACTAACTCGGAAATAGGTGTGATCATGCATTCTTGCGCATGATTGTCTCCATTGACATTCTGATTTGCATTACTGACAGAAGGTCGTACCTGTTCGATGCTGCTTTCATCTTGAACTTCACTACCCATCAATCGTAGTGGTGAAGCTTCCACGAATGCCGTCATCAGGATTGGTAGCCTTTGAGGGCAGCACAAAGCATGAACCTTAATCGGGCTCAACAATGTTTCTGCATCCATCGGCGCATCCGATTGTAGCGTCAGACAGGTGTCTAACACGCATTCTTCTCCGCATAGCAGACACCTCAATACAGGTAAAACACATCTTTGCCACATTGGTCGAAATGATAGAAACCAAGTCATGTTCAGGTCTCTAAGCCGGGAGAGTCCCAGGATTTTTGATATCCGGTCCCGGTATCCAATGGCTAGGATTGTTTCTTCCCTTGTCGCAAGAGTTTTGTCTGTGACATGGGTTGCCATAACGAAAAATTAGGACTAAGAATAGGATTCCTGCAATTAGTCCCAGGATCAGGGGAAGTCCGCCAAAAATCGAATGGACGAAATCTGGAAAAATACCCAGTATGGCTTTGAATGGTGTTAATGCCATCGAAAATACTGTCTTAAATACCCCTGAGATCCCATTGGTATCAGAAATATTTAAGATTTCACTTAGGATTTCCGCGAAATGTACGGGGGAATTAGTTGATAATCATGTATGTATCTCTGCAGTCGTCCTTGCGACTTATAGATCATACATTTCTTTTGATGACGAGAGCCTGGTAGGCGTCTGAAGAAGGACTGTTTTCATTCTGCTTAAAGTATCTATTCGAATAGAAGTAATTTTCAAATCGGGCCATGCCCTTGCCTCCCTGTCTGGGAAGGAGCTGGGGAACAATGTGCGTCCACAGCACTTGACCTTCGCAGTAGTAGTTACTAGATAAGGAGTCCCGGGCATAAGACTACAACATCTGCGGTCTACAATAAGAATGTAACTCCCATTATAGAGTCTTTGAAAGAATGGTTCTATTTCTGTTGCAGGTGCGCCTTGCTGGTGACATGAAAGGTTGTATGAATTCCCTTCACAGGCTCCATGCAAACTAATTCCGTTACACAGAAGCGTGCCGCTTAGTGACATCGCACAATTGTTGCCACTAAGAAACACTTTCTGGCCTTTATTACTGACACATGCATGTGAATAGGGCAGGTTCCATGTTGTTTTAAGGTACCCCTTTCCCAATTTCTCGTACATGCCAGCCTGTATATATTTTTGGCAGTATTGAAACCTGAAGGTTGAGATTGGAATATTTATGATTCCGTGTATTATCCATTCACTGACAGGTCGTTCTGACATTGTCATTGGTAATCTTTCTAGTTTTTCAATGCTCAAGATTGTATAATCAGCACCCTTTTGCGCCATACCGATTTGTCTATCAGTAAGGTTAAAGATTTGGAATAGTGACGTTGTGTTGATTAGACGCCAAGGCACATAGCCTGAACGCAGATTTTGTAACGTCCAGCCAAGCTGTACAATAGAACGCAATTGTGACTGACCATGTTGTAATAACAGTAAGTCTTGCGATAATATATCGATTGCTGAAGACACAATGCTGTCCAATGAAAAAATTCTGGAGGACAGAGTCATTAACCCATTGTCCACTACAGAAAGTGATTTTTCCAAATTGATACGGTCAATTTCCCGTATTCTCTCTGCTGTTTCAATTTGAGTAACCTTCCAGGCCTCATTGTATGCTGCATATACAGAGGCTGCTATGAAACGCTTTTGACGCTGTTTGCGTGGTCCCAAAGTGAAATCACGCAAGTCAGCACCATCAGTAAGTAAAGTTAGGTGTTGCTTAATTTCAGGCAGTGTGGAAGTTTGTAGCCATTGAAGGCATAATTTGCCCACACTGTAGGTGGTAATTATCCCTGGGTGATGTCTTTGGGGATATCTAGGGTCTGGCCTGGTCATTTTGAAACCTTGTGTTTTGTTCAGGAATCTGTCTTGACAGTTATTAGTATCTGTGGGCCAGATCAACCACTGTTTCCAATCAGGATGTGTTCTGTTTTGGTTTAATATATGGTTTACGTCTATCTCTTCATCTGTATCAGAGTTATTGCTAAACATTATTGGCTTTGGAATAGACGGTTTATTTAAATCTTTGATTTTGGCTAAGCCAAGACAGGTGGTTTGTTGAACAGTGTCATTTAAAAATATCATTTGTTCTGGGATCATGCAGGCTCTAAACAAAGCTTCTATACCCTGTACTTGCCATTCTTTTGTACCCCAAACACTTTTCAATTCAACATTTTTGTCCCAATAATCAAAACCAAAAGTATTCATTTGTTCGAAAAATGAGTCTGAATATAACAATTTTGTGTTGGTTATCATGGTTTTTGTTCCTGTCTTGTTTGACAATTTAAAATAAAATGCTTCAGCATTACTTGTGTTAAAACCTGAAAAGTATGAATATTTGTCATAAACGGTTCTTGAGCTCCCTTTTGGAGGTGTTGCACAATGTTCCCATTGATTATAATTTAAAACATTTCTAGGTTGTGCAGATCTATGTAGAAAGTGGTTACCATAGTGGTTTATAGCAATACATACTGTCATAATTTGTAGAACCCTGCAAATAATCATGTTTGGTAAATTTAGCAGACATTATTAAGTCAGACATCATGTTATTAATGTTTTCGAAGTCCCAATCATCAGCAAATGAGTTTGGTTTTGCAAAGTCACTCAATGAGATCTTAATTTGGTGTGGATATTTCAGGATCTCGACCGGACCATAAATTTCATAGTCAGTGTTGTCCCAGGCTACCCCACCAGGTATTGGATTGGCTGTGAAGTTGGCTGAAGAAAGTTCTCTTTTCTTGACGTGTGAAGATGTGTGTGGTTTGAGGATCAAGTTGATTTTCTGACTTGCTGTGTCCATTTTAGCATATTTTCCCTCAATAAAGCGTCCCAAAGTAAGTACCATGATGAGCCAAAGTATGAGGATAAATGCACCAAAACCCACCCAAAATTCAATCCATGGAGAAATCAGATATGTTTCTTTCAGTTGTTTCAAAAGTTCCTTAGCTTTGTCTTTAAAGGTTTTTGATGATGGCTGTGTCTTTGATTCGCTGAAGCCCTCAGAGGAATCATCGAAGTTAATGAAGTAGCCGGATGCAGTTCTGTCAATTGTTCCAATTGGTTCAGGATTTTTGTTTCTTGCATTGTCACTTGGTACTTCATTATAGATTGGTGTGTCTCTGCTAAATGTTTTTATTTGGGTTTTCAGAGGTCTGAGTTCTATTGCATTGTTGCATAGTCCTTGTTGTTCTTCTGTAGGCGTTTCGAATGTGATGAGCCTCTTCGTTAGGACCTCTGTACTGGTAGCAAACCTTGGTGTTCTGCTACTTATTGGGAGTCCACTTGGCCTACTGTTTGTTATCGGCCACATGTTGTGGTTTTACCAGGTCGATGGATACAACTCGGTTCTCCTTTTTACCAGCAAGTGGCGGTAGTACAACTGATCTTGTCCCGTTGACAGACAAGACAGGAACTGCTTTTCTGTAAGAAGGCCCAAATTCCTTCTTTACCGCGATCTTTTCCCTGACTAGATCCCCGACTTTTGGAATCCAGACAGGTCTTGCTGGGACAGGTGGTGGTTCTTCAGTGGTTGTTGGCTGTTGTTTCAACTTAATGTTGCTCAGGTCTTTTCTTGTTTTGTTTAAGTCCTGCAAAATAGCCAAACGGTCTTTGATATCAAAGGTTTTTTCTTTCACCACTGAAGTCTGACTATCAATGTCAGAGATCATCATCCTAGTTCCAAATAATAATTCGTACGCACTGAATCCCTTCAGAGAATTTCTTGGCAAGTTATTGAGACTACGTTGGACACTTATTAGATGTTTGACCCACCCAGCTCCCGAACCTAATACCTTTGCCGTTATAGATTGCTTTATGTCACGGTTTTTTCTTTCAACAATTCCGTTCCCCTCAGGGTGAAATGGACAAGAGTACCGCAATTGCACGCCCATGCTGACCATGGCCTCCTTATAAGCCCGAGAGCTAAAAGCAGGACCATTGTCCGAATGCAGCATGCCAATTGCGTATGTGCCGATAAAGACTCGCAAATCTTTTATAACAGTTCTGGCGTCAGCCGTTCGCTGGGGCCACATCCATATGAATCTCGTGCATGAATCCACTGCGACCAAGATATATTTATAGTTACCATCCCTTTGTAAGGGACCGCAGTGGTCTAGATAAACACAGGCTAATGGTTTATCCGAGATTAGAAGGGGCGTCTGCGCTGGACGTCTCACCGTTGATACTTTCATTTTTTGACATATTTCACATTCTAGAACATAGTTCCTTGTTTGTCTTCTCATTTGTGGCCACCAGTATCTCTGCTTTAATAATGATACTGTGGCTGAGACGCCAGCATGAATAGAAGCAAGCCCTTCATGTGCCGCTATTATTAGTCCTAACCTATGTTCCATGTTTGGAATTGCCCTATCCCCCACTCCAGGGATTCGAGCAAAAGGAACATTGTTTGCATCAGTTATGTATGAGTATTTTACTGGAAAGCCTTTAGGGAGTGGTTCTATCGAATCCTTTTCTGAAGCGCTGACAGCTTGTAATATTTCGCTGTCTATTTTTGTTTTTGACCGGGTGACGGCAGCTACGGAAGCCGTTTGCACAGCTGCCTTCGCGGCCTCATCAGCCAATGAATTCCCTACAACGTGAACGCCATCACGCTGATGACTCAGTGAGTGAGTCACGTGAGTCTTTGGTAGTTCTTTTTGTAAAAGAGCTATTTGTTCCCAGAGCAGTTTCTGCTTTATTGGTGCGTCTGTGTCATCTTTGTAACCGTTTTGAATCCATGTCTGCAAATCCTTGTTGTATGATTTGACGCAGTAATATGAATCGGACACTATAAGTGTCTGGAATTCGCGATCCGCATTATCTAGCGCCATTTTTAATGCTATTATTTCAGTTTGTTGTTCTGAATTAGTTTCTACTGAGTGTGATTTTGTTAATAGAGGTTTTAGTTTACCTCCGCGCCACACTTCTTTTGTAATCTCACATTTGGGGTTGTATGCCTGTTCTCCCCAAACGGAGGGTTGAGCATGTCCGTCTGTATAGATTACACAGGCGTAATGTCGTAGAGGCAGAATGTCGATTGGCAGAGGATATGTTTTTTCATATTCTAGATTTTTTTAATTCCTTCTAGTTCTTAAAAAATTGTCAACCAGGCTATACTTGATAATTCATATTCGACGTACAAGACTGTTAATGGGCAATTCTGGATTTTTTAAAGTTGAATTTGTAACCCTCTGCAGCGAACCCAAGTATTATGGTGTTCACTCTTTTCAAGTGAGTCTCCAAGTCATCATCTGTTAAGTAAATGTCATCGACATAAGATAATGCTTCATCATCATATAGTTGAAGTAATTCTGTTACTCTAGCTGAGAATACCCCCGGGCTGTTCTTGTACCTCTGGGCTAACAGACAGAATTGCTTTTGAGTGCCATTTACTGAGAATGCAGTTAAATATCTGCTCTCTGGTGCTATGTTTTGACAAAAGAATCCATTGGAGATGTCCAAGGTTGTTTTGTATTTTTTGCGCACTATGTTATTCATTAGTGCAGCACTGTGTGAGTTTTGCACTGCAAAAGTTTTGCAACATGTGTTAAGGTGTGGGTAATCCAAAACTAGACGATATGAATTGTCTGGTTTGGAGACCGGAAACAAAGGGTTGTTCATTTGTGAGGTGCAAGTTTCAATCACCCCCTGGTATTCTAGCTGATCTAGTATTTCATTTACCTGTTTTTTAGCTTCTTGCTTAATTGGGTACTGCCTTTGTGCAGTAGGTTGTGATTTTAACTGGATTTTGTGAGGAGGGGAGTCCTCATCCCATCCTACGTGATTTTTATATAAAGCAGGAGCTAGAGCCACTGCCCATTTTCTGGCAAGTGTGTATTTTTTATGAATTGGAATTTGATTTGAGAAGGCAGGCATAATTACTTCTTCGCCATGAGGGCACTCCCTGACAAACTCTGGTGGCCAGTCTTTTTCAGCTAGAAGGATATCATAGCCCTTGGAGAGATTATCCCAAAATAGTCCCCTTATTTTCCTAGTCTTATCTCCCTCTATACGTAATGTTATCTCGTATATCTTGTGGGGTTTGCTAACCCTGGTGTCTGCAGTTTCCACTTGAAGATATTCATTTGTGTCCACTGTCTCCAGATGATTCATAAGGACTTTGCGAGCTATGCTCACTTCTGCTGCACTGTCTAGCATTGTCTGAGCCCACTCTCCGTTTTTCAGTTGTGTCCTCAGTATTCTCGGCATTGTTAACTACCTTGATACTGGCTACCTTCTTTTTTGGAAATTGCAATTTCTTTTTTAGTTGAGCAGGTTCCTTGTCTTTGGACTTGGCGTGCTCTTCTCTTTGTTCTGATCGTCCTCTTCTTTCCGATTTCTGCGAGGAAGTCTGAAAAGATTGAGAGGGACGTGTATCAATGTCTTGATATCTATCAGGCTTTTTTATATTATCCCTATTTCTAAGGTTATATCTTTTCCCAGAGGGGTCACTATGGGGTGACCTGTGTCTCTGGTTCGGAGATTTCTCCCTTCGCCTAGGAGACCTTCCTCTGGACTGGAATTTCTTTTCTTTAGGATTGGATTGTTTGTTTCCATCCCAGTTCTTTTTTGGTGAATTATTATTTAAAAATATTTTTTCTGGACTTTCAGTCAGTTGCGGTTTTACTGGTATTCCACCTAAACTATCTCTACCTAGTTCCTCATAGGATTTTTCTATGATTCTGGCAATTTCAGCTGGTTGGTCTGCTATATCTGTCTCTTTTAACCTCTGGCGGATCGCCACGTTTGCTGCTTCACCTTTTATGTTGGCTAATAATATAGCCGAGACCTGCTTGAAGTCTTTCAGTAATTTCATACCAAGAGTTAAAGCAGGTTCTGGACCGTATTCGTCTTGAATTTGTTTTAGCACATCTGGTATTACCGAAATGGATGGAACACCGTGCGTTTTTGTGTAGATGGAAGCAAAGACTGTACCCCAAGTGTCACAGTCCTCAATGTGTGGTGCGATTCCCATTGGAAGACAGATAGTCAGAATCCTGTGTTTTTCTAATGGGGTGGTGTCAGGAAACACCGCCTCTATTTGGGTAATTTTCTGTGCCAACCAGAATGGTATTTGTTCCCGTTTAGCCGGTACTTTACCTAGGCAGGACTGGATGTTCTGTGGTGTAATTTTATTTGTGTTCCCTTGTTGAGGGGTCAGCTGTGGAAGTTTAATCGCTGGCTGAATTGTTGATGTCCGCATCACATACTGAACTAATTGTCTATGAATTTTTATTAATTGTTTTAGCTGTGTTAACAGCTCTGCTGCAGACATCCCATTGATGTCTGGATGTGGTGTGTATCCGGCTAGGACCGGCCACGTTGCTCCTGGTCTACCTAAAGGACCGAGCCTGGTGATGTGATTATTATGTTTTAGGGCGCCATCAAATAAGAGCAAATGCTCTTGGAATTTGAGTGGTACTTCCACCTCCTCGAAAGGAGTGTACTCATTAGGAGGTTCCTCTATTTTGTAATAGTGGAAGTACTTTGTTACAGCATTAGCTGCTGGAAAATGTATCCATGAATAATATACCTCTGTCTGCCGATATTCGTGTGCCTCAATTACGAATATGACTGTGCCACCTCTAGGTGTCAGTCCATTTTCTATAAGTTTTAAGGTTATAGATTTTCTTTTAATGACCGGGATGAGTATTATCTCCGGGTCTGCATTTTGTAGTGCAGTATCAGATTCTGCTATGTCAGCTGCTAATCTAACTGCCTCTCTTTCTTCTTCATTTTCTGACATTTTACTGTCCTGAAGGTTATTTTGTTTGCAGATCAGGTTTCTTATGGAACAAAGGTTAGATGCACAATATTTTGGAACTGTTTATCCTTCAACGTTGACTATACCAAGAACCACTTAATCAAAGAGGAGGGAAGAGGAATAGTAGTCCATTCGGTTCCCCTAGTTCAATATTAAGGTAATCAAATTGGAACGGACACTGGTATCTACCATAACCATTGGTTATTGTTTGACAACCCTCATAAACGCTTAGAATGTAACGTTGCGGTGTATCTTTTTATCCGCCCCTTCTTTTGCGTTATGGCATAGTCATTGGGCTGTCAAAGGACGTGTTGTATGCCTGCCTCACCAGAGGCAACCTCTGGTAAGAGTAGAAGTGTCCAGGAATATTAGGACAGCAGCTAAGCAAAATGAAACGAGCGTAGTTACGAGGGGTATTTAAAACACAGTGTCGTACCAAACCATAACTTTATTCTAAAAAGGTAGACACTAGTGATTAAAACTGGTAAGTATATTTTATAATCAAGTTACTAGATTATAAATATGATCAAAATGTGGTCGACATGTCATCTTGTATATAGATTGGCATAAGCTCACGATATTGGCATAGCGAGTGTTTATGCCAATCTGTATACAAGAAAGCGTGCTCTTAATTCCGACTTAGTTAAGGGTCGGGGCCGCACATGATTTTATACCATTTGATACCATTTCTTTGCCATATATACTCTAGCAATATCGTGAGCTTATGCCAATCTATATACAAGATGACAAATAATTACCGAGGCATCGCTATACATTAAAATGCCGCCTGCAATTTCAGTTCGATGTTTACTTAAAGTTTAGACTTTAACTGCCTGTTCTCAGACTCCGTATGTGTATGTGTGCTCCTGTGTGCGATTAGCGACGCACCCCTTACAAGTACTCTCTGATTCTACTGATTACTTGCACAGATAGATAAACTAAGAATTCTGTCTTGATACGTGTTATATGCCATATGATGTTTACTGTTGACAAATGTATAGTATGTATCTCGATGCATATTTCTCTTTCCTAAATATAGGAAAATCCTTTGAGAGTTCTACAAAAAACTTCTCTGTAAACTACACAAGTCGTGTGAGTACTTTATATATCCCCCTGTTTTGTCCTGACGAAAGCTCCATAGACCCGGCTGGGCCCAGGTGAGCTGAAACATGTCGACCACATTTTGATCATATTTATAATCTAGTAACTTGATTATAAAATATACTTACCAGTTTTAATCACTAGTGTCTACCTTTTTAGAATAAAGTTATGGTTTGGTACGACACTGTGTTTTAAATACCCCTCGTAACTACGCTCGTTTCATTTTGCTTAGCTGCTGTCCTAATATTCCTGGACACTTCTACTCTTACCAGAGGTTGCCTCTGGTGAGGCAGGCATACAACACGTCCTTTGACAGCCCAATGACTATGCCATAACGCAAAAGAAGGGGCGGATAAAAAGATACACCGCAACGTTACATTCTAAGCATTTATGAGGGTTGTCAAACAATAACCAATGGTTATGGTAGATACCAGTGTCCGTTCCAATTTGATTACCTTATTATACCAAGAACCATACATAGGAGTTCCCTCCTGCGAGGTCTGGCGGATATAACCTTTCACCCACTCCAGACGTCTTTGGAGTATGTGGGAAAAGGGGTCTGAGTGAGAAAGCACGACTGAGTTACTCTAAATGTCTTACGTTAGTTTTATCGCCCTTTCCAAACGCGTTGGGCGCCATGTAGTGTAGTTCCTATCTTCCCAATAGGCTCTGCGCATTGGAATAATACCTACAGCAGTAAAGGCCTAGGCCAGACGTTAACTAGGTCTACTACTGTCGATACTAGACTTAAAGTTTTGGGTTTGCCAGCGTAGCTCAGAGTTCGCTAGAAACTTTCTCGAATGTTCAAGGAGGAATTAACTTCCCTGATTAGACAAGAAGGGATTTAGTTTCTGACAACCATAGAACATGACAACTTTGCTCTCCCCTAATCAAGAGTCAATCTCGAGAGTCGTGTGAACAAAAGGCAATTTATTTTACTCAGTCAGTACGTGCATTCTTAGTCTCATCAGAATGTAGAGAAAAGGAAGAGACGGGCGTGTTCAATAAAAAGGTGTTATTTATTGATCAGTCTCTTTTCTCATACAAGAGAAATGGATCGATATTATTGCAATACTTATAGCTAAGTAAAGTGCATACATTAAAAGCAATAGTATAAAATAATACTGTAAAAACATTGATATGGTTTCTAAGCCATAAGATGTTTTAAAATGAATAAAATATATTTACATACACATATACATTTGACTAAACGTACTCAACTGGTGTTTCTAGATACGCCTACCCCGTGTACCTGACCTAAGCCTAATACGTGGGCGGGAATAGAAAGTTACAGTTTAAGTTAAGTTTGTTTTTGCCAAGTGAATAACTAAAGAATTCTCTGTGAGGGGTTATTCAGTTCTGTACCTGGAAGTTTAGGATGAATGAGGAATGGTATCTCTCTCTCTGGTCTCGATATTCCAGGCTGCCTGCGAGGGCTACCCAGAAATGCCGGTGCTGGATTCTTGGCAGGAGAAAGCAGCGCGTCTCAGCGCGTCAGGAAGGCGGGGCTGCTGCCAGCGGGGTCTGCTCTGCTCTTGGCTTCGGCAAGTATGGCTGCTCCGTCTCGTCACCACGCGTGTGTTTGCATATGGCAAGATCGGTAATATTTATACCTTTAAGGTGCCGAGATTGACGTAAGGATGGACATAGATACGTCAATAAAGATGTCATACGATTTGCTCGTTAGCACATTCTTTTACTAAAGTTCTCGGTGAAATCAAAACAATGGCCGCAGGGTTTTGCCCAGGTTGTCATAGGTTTGATTTGTTATGAGAACTCCGTATGCCTTATCAGGGGCTGGAGGAATATCGCTTGTCTAATTAGATCGCAAGCGTTATGACCTAATCAGATAACACGTTCCTGTGCCGTAGTGTGACTGCGTCAGATAACGGTATCTGCATCATGGGGGTTTTCTGCCTCATGGGCTGACTGCTAGTTAACTTGTTGGTTTGTTTAACTAGAATAGGGTCAGGAATAGGGGGATCGATTCAGAACCGATAGGAATACATGACAGCGTAGCTACATGTCCAGGGTCACTTCTAACGCTGAGGTGACATGGTAACATCTGCTGAAGATGGCACATTGTGATGTTGCAGGGCATTTTCTTGCTTGCTAACACAATGACCACACACACACACTTGCTCAGATGTGGGTTTGGGGGGCGTTGGTGGTCCTGGGGTTGTTGCGGTGAGTCTTGTGGCCCTCATGGGTAGCCCTGTATCATGGCCACTGACTTTATGGCACCTGTGGGTGTTCTGTTGTGTCTCTTCTTTGTGTTTTCTTTCATGCTGCAGGTAGTCGTCCTGCTTAACACCAGCAGAAAGCACGTGTAAAATTCTTGGTAGTAACGTGGGTTATCGCTGGAATTAATTTTGTATTGTAGTTGTGAAAGTTGTGATGTCATTTGTTTGTGTATATAACAATATACGGACTGGGTAGTATATCCCGTCAAGATCTAGCATCTGACGCACTATTCCTAATCAATATTAATACAATGAGATTTCTTCATTAATTTTGTGTGTACACTGTATGTGCAGGGACTACCTCAGTGCAATTCAATACAGGATTTTAGTATTTATAATAAATCGTAAAGGTGCACCTCTTGTCTTTTTGCAAGGGGACCGGGGACTCTGTATTTAATTATTAGCACTTTATTGCAACTAAAGTTGAGATAAATCTAATACAGTATTTAGGAGTTGGTGCAAACTGGAGAGATTAATAGTATTCCCGCGATAAGTGCTCTAACATTTAACACCATGGTGGATACCGGCAAATAACAGTAATAAGAACAAGAGAGAGTCACACAGCAGTTAAGAAAAAATCGAAAAGGTTTATCTTTTTTTTTGTCAAATTTTATTTTTTTATGAAGTTACATAAACCATAAACTATTCTCAAATTTTATTTTTGTATATATATATATATATATATATATATATATATATATATATATATATATATATATATATATATATATATATATATATATATATTACCTACTGGCGGTCGCCAGTAGGTATATATAGTTAGGATTTTTTCTCTATGGGATTTTTGAAAATTCTATGTCTAATAACTTTGGCGTTTGTGGACGGAATTGGCTGAAATTTTCAGGAAAATGGCACATTCTGTTTCTGAGCAGCCCTTGAAAATTTGGGGGGGGTTCGTCAAGGGGGGGCCGAGAAAAAAGGGGGGTCCCAAAACGTGTTTTTAACATTGAGTTTTCCATAGGGCGGTTGGCCTCACTTTTAGCCCGAACGGCTGAATGGATTTGCACGAAACTTGGCAAAATTGTAGGGACTGGTAGCCCGATGTGCCTTTTGTAGGTCTCAATATATGTGCTCCAGTGGATTTTGAGAAATTAACGTTTAAAAAAAGATATATATCTGTAACAGCGGACTTGGCAGCGTCCCAGGACGCGTACTTTTCGCGCAACGGAGCTTTGTGAAGCGAAGCTGATTGGTTCTCCGGCGTCTGTCAACATTCCAAAAAGTCCGTAGCGGCCGCCATCTTGTCTCTCGGTAGGATCGAGAGACAAGAGGAGGTCAAAACAAAGGGGGAAATAACTATAAGGGGGCATAGTAGATCCTCGCTGACCCCCTAGGTTTGATGTGGAGGTTTTAAAAGGGCCCCGCGGGGCAAAAAAAAATAATAATAATAATAATCGAACGGCTGAATGGATTTGCACGAAACTTGGCAAAATATTAGGGACTGGTAGCCCGATGTGCCTTTGCTAGGTCTCAATATATGTGCTCCAGTGGATTTTGAGAAATTAACGTTCAAAAAAAGATATATATCTGTAACAGCGCTCCGCTTCGCGTAACGGAGGTTTGCGAAGCTGATTGGTCATTCTGTCACTGGGCTATAGTTGGGCTACATCTGGCTGATATTTGGGCTACATTTGTTTTTTTGTGTGTCTGGCGGCCATCTTTGGGCTACATTGGGCTACATTGGGCTTCATTGGGCTACATTGGGCTACATTTGGGCTCCAACATATATATAGGCCAATGTAGCCCAATATATATTTTTCAAAGTTAATTTTCGTAAAAACCACTGGAGCATATATCTTGAGACATAGCAAAGGCACATCGGGCTACCAGTCCCTACAATTTTGCCAAGTTTCGTGGAAATCCATTCAGCCGTTCGAGCTAAAAGTGAGTCCAACCGCCCTATGGAAATGAAGGAAATGAATGGGTAATTTGTAATTAGCAAATAGCTAATCGCAAACTAGGAATGGTAAAGAATCGCTATTTATTCCTTAAAGTTCGCTATTTAGGAAATGCAAAAAACTTTGATGATACATATGGCGGTTCATCTCTAACAAGATAAGAAGCATAGGGATACATTTATGATGACTGGCGCATCACCAGGGATGTGTTAGTCATTCTGTGCCGCTGTTCCGTCACCTATGGTGTGCTGCATTTACAATGCGGTGCATCATGGGGCAAAAACAGCACAGATGCGTGATGTATCTGTGCCGTAAAGGTGGCGCATTGCTGGAGTTGTATCGCAAGTGTGATGAAGCTCCAGCAAGGGTCGGGGGTGCCCCTGTCGCAGGGTTTCTGTTCTCACACAGAACTGTGGACAGAGGATTGGAACCTCGGCGAATTAGGGTGTCCCAAAACTCACGTTAGTAATCAAAAACTCCTTAGTAAGCTAGGTACAGTGTCACATTGGATATAACAAACTCTCAATGTTTAGACAATCCAGAATATGAACTTATAGTACCTCAGGATACGTGGAACTCATGAACAGTCGGTCGTTATATATTTCTTAGAAACCAGAACATGGAGTTAAGAAGAACACATGTGTATTTGAAATGTTTATTTACTAATGCCGTCTTCTCAGGCGTAGTATCTTAGATAATACAAGTACACATATTATCAGTAGCAAAATTACCAGCATAGTTACTAGTACATAAAAAGCGAATGGTGATAGTATGTTAACATGCTGTAAATGAATAAGAGTTAGCAACACTTATAAGCAGCCGCGGGCCGTGGAGGGAGTTACGGTGAGGCAGGGAGGCGGGGAGGGGGAGAAGCAGGGTGGAGAATACAAGTACACATATTATCAGTAGCAAAATTACCAGCATAGTTACTAGTACATAAAAAGCGAATGGTGACAGTATGTTAACATGCTGTAAATGAATAAGAGTTAGCAACACTTATAAGCAGCCGCGGGCCGTGGAGGGAGTTACGGTGGGGCAGGGAGGCGGGGAGGGGGAGGGGCAAGGTAGAGAGGGCTCCACCCTGCTTCTCCCCCTCCCCGCCTCCCTGCCTCACCGTAACTCCCTCCACGGCCCGCGGCTGCTTATATCTCACCCTCCCTAATACACATATTATATTATTTGCTAAGAAGGTCTCTTTGTGTTGGTTTAGGGCGTGCCCATACTTTAGTGTCTTAGATTTGAAGGAATCACATCAGCATACACCAGCTCTCTCTTCATGTGAACCGCATCAACTGTTGTGTATGTGTGTTCGGCAAAGCAATATAAAACCCGCCTCATGCCCAGAATTGGCAGAAGTTGCACTTATGTTATGAGTATGAAGTCGTGGAGATCAGACCTCATAACAATTCTGTATCGTGTTGTTCTTGAAACTTTAGCACTCGCTGTACAGATATAGTTTAACAAGCAAAGCAGATAGTAGAGCAATAACATATTATTCTCATGTAAACCACGATGAACTACTAGGTGGAAAGCTAAAGCAACAACTAAGTGTCGTGTGCAGAAGTTGCAAAAAAGGAAAAATGGCGTTTAAACCGGTAATGAGCCCATGCTAACTTAACACGGTGTAAAGATATCCAGGACCTAGATGACACCTCCCCATGATCCGGAAACGAACTGAATAAGATAATAGAAGTGCCATCTCATGAGAGCAGATTGCAAGTTTATATGTGGACGGTCCGCAAGGTAAAGCATTAAAAACTAGGAAAATTTAATGCTAAAGAAAAATAAAACAGCCAAGTACTTTATCGAGTCTTAAGCCAATAGGCAAGGTAAATAATAAAAACTTGACAAATAAGTCAATGAATTGTCAATGAAATGCTAGTACTCAGCATATCAAACATGAAAAAGGTCTATGACATAACTGTGTATGCAAAATAAGCTGCAACAGCCTCCAATAGGAAGTCACCGTCTTCATCCGAAAACAGTTCAGCCATCCAATTTAAAAGCGGAAAAGAACATACGTGCTCTCCCAGCACCGGATCCTCTATCACCATCAGAGGACAGCTCGGTGGGTTTTCAAGAAAGCTCTGTTCCAAGAAAGACTGTGCTGCCGCCAGTAAATTCCAGGGACCAAGTAGTCCATGCATCAATGCCACAGCCATAATCCTTTCGCCAGGACAAACCAACTCGTGAGTAATGATAGGAGTCATCAGCTGATTAAAGTCGACGTCAGGAGAAACCGGTCCGCAGAGACACAAATCAATGGCCCAATCGAAATCACAGGTCAGGCAGTGAAATACAGGCTGGACACAGGTGAAGTAGGAGAATCGAAAAGATAATCCATATGCCGTGCTTAATATCGCCAACGGCATTGTGCCATAATATTCTAGCATGCGATTGCGGAACAGTGTCAGCAGCTGCAGGGTGGGAGGTTGCATAGGAGGGACATCCATATTTAAAAATGTAAAAAAGCACAAGAGCGTCCGCTGGTAATGCAAGTAAAAATGCCAATCCACGAACCAGAGTGGAGAAAATAGAATGAAAGGAAGCAGGGATGACTCCAAAGATTTTCTCAAATGAAGTCACGAGACCACTGGTAACAACTTTAAAAAAGTGCGCCAGGGCCTTTGTGGAGGATGCGTTAAAGATAGTCGGAACCATCTTGCTGAAATTGAAAGGCAAATCTGAATTGAAAAGGGTCTGCACCTCTGTACGGGTGTTCGCTATGTGAAGCACGAAAGTTTCACGGGCCGAACTCAAGGCCACCTCTCTCTGAGACAAAAGAGCTCTTATTCTTGCCATGCCGTTGAAATCTGTCCCAAGGTTGGTATTTGTGGCCAGATTGAAAACTCCCTATGTTCATGTGTGGGAGGAAATAGAACATTTCTGCAGCAAATAACCCGTTCACTTACTGTTACGATAAAAGGAATACTTTTAATTAACTCAGAACAATCTTCATTATTGAGCATCAAATAACTACCATTTTCCAACAACTTGAACGTGGGGATGATAGCAGGAACTGGCGTGCCTTGCAACACGCAAGCCATATTTGGTCGGTGTTTGTTGCATGAACCGTGTAACTGTATGTGCCTACACATTAGTGAATGATCTGGCGTCTCAGTGCATTCCTCTCCATTCAGATAAACTTCTTGATCATCTTTGAAACATCTGTATGTGTATGGAAGCGACCAGACCTCATGAAGAAAAGAAATGAAATGAAATGAAAATAGGTTTTATAAAGCGCAGAATAGCTGCCCGGAGGCGTCCCAGCGCTGAAAACTAACAGGTGTTGCCCATAGGGCCAAGTACAGGAGAAGCAACTTATTTGTTAAACAGGAAAGTTTTTAAATTTTTCCTAAAAGAAGTAAGGTCTGAGTTGGACCTAAGATGATAAGGTAGGCTGTTCCACAACTTGGCCGCGTTCAAGGAGAAAGAGCGACCTCCTGCTCTGGATCTCTTAACCTTTGGCACTACTGCCAGTAAGGCATTAGTAGATCGAAGTTGTCTATTGGGAAGATAGGGGGTGATTAAGGTGCGACTAATTAGTGGCCCAGTTTCCCAAAAAGATTGATGGGCAACACAGAGAGATTTGAAGCTGACCCTGTCTTTCACGGGAAGCCAGTGTAATTTTTTCAATCCTGCCTTCACAGAGGTCCTACGGGGGAGCTGGAGCAAAGTTCGGGCGGCACAGTTCTGAATTACCTGCAACTTTTTCAATGTGGAGTCAGGGGTACCAAGGTAAAGCGCATTTCCAAAATCCAACCTGGCCAGTATTAGTCCCTGGACCACAATTTGTCTGGCCTCAAACGGGAGTAATGGAAGAATCTTCTTCAGCATTCTAATCAGGCCAAAACAGGTGGCAGATAGTACAACGGCCTGATGGTTAAACGTCAGGGACTTGTCCAACCAGACTCCCAGGCTCTTGATGGCATCCCTGGGGACTGGGGGGGTACCCAAGCAAGCCGGCCAGATGTGATTGATCGTGGATGGTGCTACATGTCCCAGCATCATGACCTCTGTCTTGTCTCCATTGAGTTTGAGACAAGACATGGTCATCCAAAAGCACTACCTAAAGGTTCATAACGACCTATTGGTATATATTTCATACAATTTGAAAACTTATATAAAGCAAAAGGCAGCGTTATTAAACCGTGGATAAGGCACGTTGCCAAAAAACCCGCAATCCTCTGCTGATGATGTCACTGAGCATGTCATGAATGATGTAATATGTGACATCATCAGCAGTGGATTACGGGTAATAGTATCTCTAGTTTACTCCCCTATAGCTGTCTTTCTTTTAACATAAGTGTCTGTTTCCTTCCCTTATACTTACTGTTTTTGGTTCGCTTCCGGTTCGCGTACCGGCGAGCGAACTGGGAAGCGAACTAAGAGAAATAGAGGTTGGCACAGTTCCAAATATTGTACCAATTTTTTAATAACGGGGAGGTAGTTCTGAAAAGAACTTTTTTTTTTATTGTTTTTGTTGTTTTATATTTTTTTTATTATTTTTCGGAACATTTTTTTACTTTTTTTGAATTTTTCTGAACAGTTTTATATTTTTTTGGGTTTTTCTTGGAGGGGGCAATGAAAACGATTCATTGTAAAGGGCTCAACAGGAGCAACAAAACAAAAAAAGAAGTATTTATTATTTTGGGCGTTTCGTACAAACTTGCATATGATAGTCAATAGCTCTGTTGATCAGAGTGATGCTTTTTTCTCCGTAGGAAATGAATCCATCGCAAAATACGCAGATGTGTTTTACTTCACCAAATTTCATTTGTATATTTGGCACCATCTCCGGTACAACAGATCTTCTGGCCATAATAGGGAGATTATCTAGGTCGTTCCGAAACTGTGCAGCACTGTAGTTGTTAGGATGCCACCTAGTCATATGGCGATGCATTGTGTAGTTTCCGAAACTGTATTTTTTCTCGGTTCCTCTGGACAGTCTATCTTGACATATAAGGCAAGTTACGTATCTTGCATTTACTTTTTTCTGACCTTTGGGAATTTAAAAAAATTGCCAAATGAAGTTTTCTTTCCGGTGAGACGTCCTGGGCTGCTCAGGCAACAACTGCCTCTCTTCGTGCTCGTCGTCCTGTTCCTCTTCTTCCTCTTCTTGTTGAATTATAACTTGAGCAGGTGGTCCACTCTTCCTTGGATGTGGTGGAGGTGGTGGGGAAGCACCAGCTGAAGCTACTAAAGAAGCCATTGCTCAGTGATCACAAAGGGTCTTTCTCTCACAATGATGAAAGTCAGAGTGAGGAAAGAAGGAGGGATTTTCATCATTTGGGAAAAACAAGAGTTCTTAACCAATCAAAAGTGTTCATTTTAGATTATATGACCTAGTCTTACATCATTAGGAAACCAAAAGTGAAATGAACCAATGAAAAGTGTTATTACCAAGTCACATGACTTGCTGTGTTTACGTTAAGCGCTTTGCAGGGCCTCCCGGTTTGCTTCCAGAAACCTGCGCTTTGCGACTCGCTTCGCGTACCAGTTCGCTAACGTAGCACGTCATATGACGTATCACGCGACAACGTGAAACGTCATGCGGACGGGAGGCGTCACGATGTTGTTTTCTAACGCGCCACTTGCGGTAAAGAAACGTTTACCGGCTCGCGGTCTATTTCGCGGCATCAAGGTCAGCTAACGGGAAGCTTCCCGATTCGCGAAGCGGGAACGAAGAAAAAAAAATATTTAAAAAAAAATTATTCATAAACATAAAATATATTTTTGGATTTAAAGAAGAATACATTTTACAGCTACAGATATTAGCTGTTAAAAAACCAATGAAATTCACAGAAAAAACCATAGGTTATAGACCATATATAGTTAGGAATTAGCATTTACAAAACCTTCACTCATTCACCCATACAATCACTCATACATACAGTCACTCATTATTACAACACTATCATATGCACTCATACACCTATGCAGACAGTCACACACTGCCACTCATCCATGGAGTTACTCACACACCAAGTCAGTCCTGTAAAGAATCAATCACACTTCCATTTCTTCATCTATACAGTTAAACACAGAACACCATACTTCAGTGACATCACTGATGACATCACTAATGACATCTGAAATGACATCACTGATGACATCTCAAATGACATCACTGATGACATCATGACATCATGACACACCAATACCAGTTACTACATACGCACTCACTGATTCGTACGTCTACACACACATTCACTCATTCACCCATACAATTACTCATACATACAGTCAGTTATTATTAGAACACTATCATATGCACTCATACACCTAGTCAGTCCTGTGAAGAATCAATCACACTTCGATTTCCTCATCTATAGTTAAACACAGAACACCATACTTTTCACACATATACTAACACATACTTACTCTCTTATACAATCACTGATACAAGTACACATTGATATGCACAGAGTCACACTCCTCCCAGCCAGCCACACACACACTCAGTCTTCCATACATCCACTCATTCTTCAATATGTAAAACGTATTTAAACTTTACAAAAACACACAGACACTAGATGATGTCATCAGTGATGTCATTTGAGATGTCATCAGTGATGTCATCAGTGATGTCACTGACCATGTCATGAATGATGTAATATGTGACATCATCAGCAGTGGATTGCGGGTGCGCGATATATAGTTAGTGCAACTAACTATATATGGAATTTCAATGGTTTTGTGTGAGTAAAATAAGGTTTTCTAAATGCTAATTCCTAACTATATATGGTCTATAACCTATGGTTTTTTCAGTGAATATATATATATATATATATATATATATAAAAATAAAGCAATAAATAAAATTCAACAAATATAGTAGAAAACAACAAGGTGAAAGATTCCTGTGGGGAACATGGATGTCGACGACAGAGCTTGGAAAATAAAGCACAAAATAAGGACGTGTGTAATGTTTATATGAAAGGACTGATAGAGAAAAAAAGAGAAGGAAAAACAAGCCAGAGAGAAAAATAGAGGGAAGGAAAGAAAGGGAGTGAGAAAGGTATAAGGGAGAGAGAGATAGAAGGAAAGGAATGAAGAGAGTGAGAGAGGGAGAGAGAGAGAGAGAGAGAGAAGAGAGGGAAGTGAGAGAGAGAGAGAGAGAGAGAGAGACTGTCGCCTCTGTGCATAGATTAGCAAATGATTACTTGATGCTATCGGAGTGTGCAGCAGTATGTGGACTGCACGTGCCTGTCAAAGCCCCGCCGATCTCAGATGTGTTGCAGAGTCCTGATTCCTGAATGGCGGACACCACATCCCATTGTGGGCGCATTTTACAGATGTCGTTGAATCTTGAATGGCGGAGACCACATCAGTTTCTTCGCGGATCTGATAGATGTCGCTGAGTAGTGTATGGTGGAGACCACTTGAACTTCTGCGTGGCCTGGCATATCTCACACATGTCGCTGAGTCGTGAGTTGTCAATGGTGGAGAGCATTTTAGGGTTTGGTGCCGCTAAGCTTGTGGAACTCAAGTTAGTGGCACTTGGTGGTAGGCTCCTGATGGCCACATGAGTTTGGGGTGGCAGTAACTCTAAGCATATGAAGTCCGCACCAAGGGGATGGTAGGCTGCTGACGGTCAAATAGTTGGTGTGACTAACCTTATGTGCAAGATTTTGTGGAGTCTTCATGGTTGAGACCCATGGACCGTTCGCCAGCTAGTCAGCACCGGCAATAAAGGATGTGAAGTTGTCGATCTATTATATTTGCGTGGTCACATAGTATGTGCCACATGTGTCGGATGAGTGTGGTGTCTGTGCAAACTTGCCCTCAGGGAGTGGCCGTGAGATGTTGCGAACTAGACCACTGACCTGCACACCAACAGTGAGTATGCCTGCGACAGGTAGCTATGTGGGGCCAACGTTGGAACATAATCGGAGTGGTGTGGCGTGGCGTACCATGGACCAGGGCAGGGATAGACACAATGACACGGACGACTCGTAGTACTGCATCTATGAGTCGAGTGGACGGGCCGCAGCTGTCGCTGTGCGAGCCTGGGTCCGAACTGTTCATAGTTCACACTACAAAAGTATTCAAAAACTATTTTGTGATTCAGTCCGTTAGCTGGTATCTGTCCGAGGCATATGTAAAAACATATTGGAGTTCTTTCTGTGAGTGATACCCCTTCGGACGCTCCCTCTCCCCACATTATGAGGTAACATACCCTTTTTACATATTACCAACATACCCCCAACAACCTTCTTGGGCCCAGAAGTATCCCTGGGGGGTTGAATAAAGAAGAATCGTAGTCATGCATAGATTTACATATAAAAAAATGTATTTAAAGAAAAGAACAACAAATAAGACTGAAGGGAGTCTGGTGCTGTGGTCGCTACCACAAAGTTTGGGTCACTGCTGTTCAGGACTCAGGACACAGTTAGATATGTGGGATTTGTTTGTTTTAAATAGGGTTAGTGGTACCAGAAGCATTGAGAGTGTAGGAGCTTGTGATGATGTTTCATGTGGACGGGTAGCACTGGGAGCAATGTGTCTTGCCTACTGGACTGCGTCACGTGGAATCGGGACTACATCTGAATTGTGAGGACTGCTGACCGTAGTGTAGGTCAGAGGTAGTGATGAGGAAGGGCCTACAGCTTTGTGCATACGTTGGTGGTCCCACGGGCCTGCATAGTGCAGGTTCAGTGGCACCACTTGTCGGCAGACTTCAATCTGTAAATACTCCTCACTAATCGTATGGAGTGAGGTGCTGTGGTTGCTGACACAAAGTTGAGGTCACCTCTGTTCTGGACTCAGGACACAGACATGTGGGATTTGTTTGTGTTAAATAGGGTTAGTGGTACCAGAAGCATTGAGAGTGTAGGAGCCAGTGATGATGTTTGATGTGGACGGGTCGCACTGGGAGCAATGTGTCTTGCGTATTGGACTGTGTCATGTGGAATCAGGTCTGTATCTGAATTGTGAGGACTGCTGACCGTAGTGTAGGTTAGAGGTAGCAATGAGGAAGGACATACAGCCTTGTGCATACGTTAGTGGGGTCACCGGCCTGCGTAGTGCAGGTTCAGTGGCACCACTTGTCGGCAGACTTCAATCTGTAAATACTACTTACTAGTCGAATGGAGTGAGGTGCTGGGGTCACTGCCATGCAGTTGGGATCGCTGCCATTTAGGACTCAGTTACACATGTGGGATCGGCTGCTGTTACTGAGGGTTAGTGGGACTACGTATCGCCGGCCTTGCATATGGAAATACGCCTCACTGATCGAAGGGAGTGTGGTGCTGTGGTCGCTGCCACAGACTTGGGGTCACTGCCATTCAGGACTGAGGACACAGTTACACATGTGGGATCGGCTTGTGTTGAACAGTTAGTGGCAGCACGTGTCACCAGCATTCCATATGGCAATATGCCTCACTGATTGAAGAGAGTCTGCTGTTGTAGTTATCTCATGGAGTTGGAGGTCACTGTTATTTAGGACTCAGGACACAGTTACACATGTATGATCGGCTTTTGTTGAAGACGGTTAGTGGCACCATGTGTTGACGGTCTTTCACAGTGTAGGTCAGAGGTAGCGATGAGCAAGGGCCCTTAGCCATGTGCATACGTTGGTGGCCCCACCGGCCTGAGTAGTACAGGTTCAGTGACAGCACGTGTTGCTGGCCTTCCATATGCAAATATCCTTCACTGATTAAAGAGAGTCTGGTGCTGTGGTCGCTGCCACGAAGTTAGGGTCGCTGCCATTCAGGACTCAGGAACCAGTTACACATGTGGGATCAGCTTGCGTTGAACAGGGTTAGTTGGCACCACATGTTAACGGTCTTCCACAGTGCAGGCCGGAGGCAGCGGTAAGCAAAGGTCCACAGGCAGGTGATACTGACTTGAGCTGCACAGATTGGGAGCATTTGGTCTTTTTAACCCATTATCATCTCTTACACAGTTTGCGTCGGTACTAATCTTCAATTGTGAATCATGTAACCCCAGTGTAGGGAGCAGGCAGTGGTCAGGATAGGCACACACCCACGTGGCGTTGACTTGAGCTGCAGAGTTCTTGGCACCTGGAGTCCTGGGCGTGTGCGCACACTGCGATGATACGTGGTCTCGGAGGTCCGGAGTGGGAGCAATGTCTTGACTTGATAAGGCCACATGGAGATGACTTATGGTGCAGTGAGTTAGTAGCACCTGAAGCACACAGCATGTGCACATCCTAGGATGAGTGGTGGTCTTGGTGGGCTGCAGTTGGAGAAACGTGTGTTGCAAACTGGACTGCGTCATCCGCAATCGCCACTACATCTGAATTGTGAGCCCTGCTGTCCGCAGTGTAGATCGAAGGCAGTAGTTATCATAGACATCGAGGAATGCTATTTGTCACTTCTTCTTGAGAAAATCTGAGGACATAGAGTACAGTTCTCTGTGTAATTAATACATCAAGGCTGAATTCAAGTTGTGAACCCTGCTGTCCGCAGTGCAGATTGAAGGCAGTAGTTAGCATAGACATCGAGGAATGTTTTTTGTTACTTCTTCTTGACAAAATCCGAGGACATACAGTACAGTTCTCTGTGCAATTAATAAATCAAGGCTGAGTTCAAGTTGTGAACCCTGCTGTCCGCTGTGCAGATCAAAGGCTGTAGTTAGCATAGCCATTGAGCAATGCTTTTTGTCACTTCTTCTTCACAAAATCCGAGGACATAGAGTACAATTCTCTCTGCAATTAATAAATCAAGGCTAAATTCAATGCTGTCCGCAGTGTAGATTTAAGGCAGTAGTTAGCATAGACATTGAGGAATGCTTTTTGTGACTTCTTCTTGACAAATCTGAGGACATAGAGTACAGTTCTCTGTGTAATTAGCAAATCAAGGCTGAATTCAAGTTGTGAACCCTGCTGTCCGCAGTGTAGATTGAACGCAGTAGTCGGTACAGACATAAGTCTGCGGTGTTGTGGCGCTGGGTTCGCAGGGAGCTTGTGTGGAGGAGGCCCTTGGTCATGGCGGCAACCACGTCCCAGGGTGAGGTCCGCTGCTCTGGCAGACTCGTTTGTCTTCGCACAAGTGAACTACACCTAGGGCGTGGCCTATTTATTTATACTCTTACGCTGGAGTTGAGCACGTTGGACCAGCCCACTCCGCTTCTGCTTCAAAGGGAGGGGGACAACACAGCTACATGTCCCAGATCTTACACACTTCTGAGGTAATATGGTTGCGTAATTGCTGTTAAAATGTAATCCTGTGTGAATTTACTATTTGTTTATATAGAACTCTAACCACTAGTATATGTAGTAGACTTTTTTCCATGTGATTTTAGAGTTTATCTGTTTCTATCACTTCCTTGAGTGACTTCTAACTTATACATGTGCAATTTTTTCCTGTTTTTATCTCTTCCTTGAGAGACTTTTCACCTTGTACATTTGCAATTCTTTTCTGTTTGTATCTCTTATCTAACTCATGTAATCCAAAGTCCTTATGTAACGCAACTGGTTCTTTTGTAAAGCGCTCTGACACCTTTGGGTAATGTCCGCGCTATATAAAATCGCATTAAATAAATAAAAATAAATAAAATACACGTATCAATACTATAGCTCCACATGGAGAGGTTTGTGCTTTACATAGTGAGGTCTGTGCAGCAGCCGCAGCCCGTGGAGGGAGTTGCGGTGGGGCAGGAAGGCGGGGCGGGGGAGGGGCAGGGTGGGGGTGATAAACACCGGAATATGGATGATTGCAGGTAAGTAAATAATTAAATTAATAAAAACAAATTTCGTTCCGTGCCCTGCATCGCAAAATGCGATGCAGGGCGCGCTACGAAATTTGTAGCATAGCAGATTTGGCTGGTTGTTGAAAATATGGGGAAGTTGTGTTTTTGGTTTTTTTTGCACGTGAACACCTAGTTTGTATATCATAAGCGTTAGTTGTGGCTCTGGTTTGTGGTGATTTTGTTGGCGGAAGGTATCGATGGATGAGTGTTGAGATTTACAGTTTTTACCAGGTTGAGAATGGGATGATAATTAAAACAGACAGAAAAAAAATATGCTTAATGAACATTATAACTAGAAATTGGCATTAAAAAACCTTTGAAATTTACTGAAAAAAACCATAGGTTTTACAGACGTTATAGTTAGGAATTAGCATTTAAAAAACCTTGGAAATTCACAAAAAAAAAATAGGTTTCAGGGATATTATAGTTAGTTGAACATTTGACTCATATAAAACCAGAGAAATGTGCCTCTTATAGTTAGTTGAGCTAACTATAACTTGCGTGCCCGCAATGCACTGGTGATGACTTCATATATTACATCACTCATGACATGGTCAGTGTCATCACTGATGACATCACAGATGACATCATCCACGTGAAAATCTGATGCACCTCCTCACACTCTAATATAACCTTTGATACACCCACTGTAAAATACAGACTACCATTTTCTAAATCACTGACACACCAATACCAGTTACTACATACGCACTCACTAATTCCTAGGTCTACACACACATCCACTCATTCATCCATACTATCACTCATACATGCAGTCACTCATTAATACAACACTATCATATGCACTCAGACATCTATACAGACACTCACACACCGCCACTCATCCATGCAGTTACTCACACACCTAGTCAGTAATGTTAAGAATCAATCACACTCCCGTTTACTCACCTATACAATTATACACACAACACCTCACTTATTCATACAGATACTAATGCATATTTACTCTCTTATATAATCAGTGATACAAGTATACACTCATCCATACAGCCAGTCTCACAATCACTAACTATCATGTAGAGTCATTTATGTACTTCAACTCTCGCATACACTGCCTTTTACATATGTAATTACTTGGACATGTACCACTGAGACATCCATTCACTCACCAACACACCCATACACACACTCACATACCCATACAGCTGTTTCCAAATGTACTCTTGAACCCATACAGCCAGTGAATCAACCACTCACAAATCTATGCAGTCACACACCTCCCACCCACCCACACACAATCAATCTCCCAAAAAATACTCAGACAACCAATCAATAACCTATATAAACACTCATGTAGCTACTGACCAACCCATGCAGCAGCTTGCACAACAACAGACAGACTGATACGGACATTAACACAGTTTAGTCACTAACCCATACATTCAGTAAGACACATTTAATCACTCACTTATATAGTCAGTCACACACCTACTAAATCCTCCATCCAGACACTTATACACCCACTCAGTCTTCAATGCACCTTGGAATATATATAAAACATATTTAAACTTTACAGAAACACAGTCACTGGATGATGTCATCAGTGATGTAATCAGTGATGTCATTTGATATGTCATCAGTGATGTCACTGACCATGTCATGAATGATGTAGTATGCGATGTCAGGTGCAGTGCAAAGCGGGTGCGTGAGTTATAGTTAGTTGAACTAACTATAACAGCTGAATTTCTATGGTTTTGTAAGAGTGAAATGTTCAGCTAACTATAACACCCCTGAAACCTATGGTTTTTTTAAGTGAATTTCTAAGGTTATTTAAATGCTAATTCCTAACTATAACGTACCTGAAACCTATGGTTATTTCAGTGAATATATATATATATATATATATATATATATATATATATATATATATATATATATATATATATATATATATATATATATATATATATATATATATATATATATATATATATATATATATATATATACATATATATACGATTGGAGTGCTTTCAGAGGAATGCGACACAGGTGTGTCCCATGCTACTTTAGGGGATGGGCCAAAGCAGTTTTAAATGGACTCCAAAAGCGCCAGAGGCATCTGAGGAAGGCATCGCCGAAACGCGCCATGCCAGGCTCTGAATAAATGGTCTCCCTGAAACCCCGCTGTGTCCCCTTGTTTCTTTTACAGAGGAAGACAACCTTGGCATATATATATATATATATATTCACTGAAAAAACCATAGGTTTCACACACGTTATAGTTAGCTGGACATTTCTCTCATACAAAACCATTGAAATTCCCCCGTTATAGTTAATCCAGCTAACTATAACTCGCGCGCCCGCAATGCACTGCTGATGACGTCACATATTACATCACTCATGACATGGTCAGTGACATCACTCACCATAAAGTATGGTTTTTACAATCTGATGTACTTGCAAGGTGCATCATATTGTAAAACAATGCACCAAAAGAAGGATTTCCTGCATACATGGGGAATGTTCAGATGCAGGAACGCCTCCTAAAAGTTGAATAAGTAAAATTTATAATATTTCATTCAGTCACTTTTAGACTTATACTACGTAAAAATCCTGCACCTGTTTGCAAACGAAAGCAAAGGGGAGTAAGCGAAAGTCAGTGCAAAAGGGAAGGGGTGTGAGAAACAGAGAGGAGGAAGTGGAGTGTGAATGAGTGAAGGCTTAGTGACAGTTAAGAAATGGATAAGAGGGTGAGGGAAGGGGAATAACGGTGAAGAAAAAAAATTAAGAGAGAGGGAAAGTGAGTGAGGGAGAGAGGAGGAATGGTAGAAAGAGAGAGGAAAGAAGATTAAGTGTAAGGAAGATACAGGGAGAGCAAGGGACTGAGAAAGAGTGAGGCAGTTATTCTGTCACAATAAGAGAGTGATGACAAACTTTTGTTTGTTTCTCATACTTACCTTATAAATAATGAAAACTTAGTTATGAGAGAGTAGTTTTTTATTTGTTATACTTACCTTCTAATAAATAAAAAAAGTAAATTAAATATTTATTATAAATATAATATCTGTGAAAGACAAGAAAAAAATAAATTATAATATATATATACAATATATATTTCACAATTTAAGAGAGAAGGAAGGAGATTAAGAGTCAGGAAAGGGGACTGAGGGATATAGTAGGAGTGAAGGAAACAGAAAGGGAAAGAGAGAAAGAATGAAGGATAGAGAGAGAGAGAGAGAGAGAGAGAGAGAGAAAGAGAGGGAGAGCGCCAAAGTTTGCCGCCATCTGTGTGCACCAGGAGGAGCTTACATTTACATCAGGGTTCCCGCAGCGTGGGACACACGCAGGCAAAACCTGGGCCAAGGGCAGGCCCATCTGTGTCTCTCTTAGCTAGAAAGAGGCTGGGCTGGGCCCCCCTCTTAGTTCTGGTGGACGTACCCAGACATTCGTTGCAGCTTTTTAAAAAGGTACTGTTGTCAACAATATTTGTGTCAGCTAAGGACTCTGAGACAACCATTGTACTATGGTTATTTGTTTACTATTTCTACCTTTGTGATTTCCCGAGTACTGGGTAAAGAGTGAATTCTGGGTTTTCTCGTTGAAGCACATATAACTTAGCACTTGTTGCACCAATATTGATCCAAGGTTATGCAAAAGAGAAAGGTTCAAGATGAGAGTGGGGAAACAACTAAGGGAGGGCCAAAGCAAAACATCAAGAAAAAAGCTAAAAAGGCACATAAGGCTATCACTAACAATTGTGTCATTGACCAAAGGTAGATTTGTGAAGATAGAGACACACAAGGAGAGAGAGAAAGAGAGGGAACATGAGGGACTGTGAGGGAGTGAGGCAGTTATAGTGACTGAGACACAGGAAGAGACTTACACACAGAAGAAAAAAAGGGGAGTAAGGGAGGGTATAAAGGAAGGGGAGTGAGCAAAAGGGAGTAAGGGACTGAGAGAAAGGGAGTGAGTGAAGGTGAATGAGGGATGATGTTATTAAAAGAGAGTAAGAGGTGAATGAGAAGACACTAAGCAATACACTAACACAAGGGTAGTGATAGAGTAAAATAGGAAAGAGCAATGAGAGACAAACAGGAGAAAGAGGGAGTTGGAAAAGATGATTGAGGATGAACAGAGTACTGATAGTGACAGAAAGACTGTAAAAGTGAATGAAGGGCAGTAAGTGTAGTGGTTGAAGTGGAGGAATAGGACTCAGATTGAGTGAAGGGGAGTGACAGTGAGGGAAGGGATATAAAGGTAAGGGAAGGAGAGTGTTGGAAAACAAAGCATATTGAGAAAGGAAAAAGAAATAAGTGACAGACAGAAGGATTTATGGAAAGAGAGAGAAAGGAAAAGGAAGAGTGGTGGACAGAGAGGGAGACAGTAAAAGAGACAAGCAGAGGAAGAGTGACAGACTGTGAAAAACGAAATCAATTATAGTGACTGACACAGAGGAACAGACTTACAGATGGATGGAAGAAAGGGGACTGAACGAAAGGGAGTGATTAAGTGAAAGAAGTGAAGTGAGTGAAGGTCACTCAGGGATGATGTGAAGGAAATACAGTAAGAGGGCAGTGAAAACAGACTGATCAATACAGCAAGACAAGAGTAGTGATGGAGGAAGATAAAAAAAACAAGTGAAGGACTGACAGGGGAATGAGACAGTTGCACAAGATAAGTGAGGGTGAAGGAAGAGTACTGAATGGTGAAAGAAAGAGTGTAAAGGTGAATGTACGTGAGTAATTAAAATGAGGGAAGAAGAGTAAGATGAGTAAAGGTGAAGGAGTAAGAGAGAAACTGAAGAAAGGATAAAAAGAAAGACAAGTAACAAAGTGATCAAAAGTATTTTTTGTTTGTCGTACTTACCTTATAAATGTAATATCTGTGGAAGATAATAAACAATAGAGTTATAATATATATTTCACAATACAAAATACAAAATAACTTGTACAATATGTTATATGTTTTATTTTGCTGTCCTCAGAATTTATTGAATTTCACTAAAAACAGTGACTTCAATACTACTCATCATATGACAGCGGGCAAAAAAAACACAATCAAAATGATTGTGTTTAAAAACCCCATACAACATTTCAATACTTGGGGGCCGATTAGGATGGCGGACGGACTTGTGTCCGTCCGCCACCCCTGAGTTGGAGGGACCGTCCGCATGGGCAGCGGCGGTCCCTCCATAGCAATTAGGATGTGACCGCCACCCTGGCGGTCACATCCTGTATGTTTTACATTGCGGCGGATGCTGCTTGAAGCAGCATCCGCCGCAATGCAAAAAACGAAAGGTGTGCATTTGCATGCACAAAGCGGCAGGCACCGCGCGGTGCCTGCCGCTTCGTGCACGCAAGGGCAGGGGGGTACCATAGGTACCCCCCATGTGCACCCCCCACGCAACCTTCACCCAGGGGGCCCGCAACGGGCCCCCAAAGTGACTGTCCGTATGCTTTTCCACGGCGGAAAAGCCGCCGCGGAAAAGCATGACTCACCCTGCATCCTAATATGGCTGGCGGTGTCTGATAGACACCGCCAGCCATGTTATTGCTTTTCCGCCGTGGTCGCCTTCCAACCGCGGCGGAAAAGCGGCGGACGGATTGGGAGACCCACCAGCCATCCTGATTTGGCGGTGGGTCTTTCAGGCCTCCTCGGCGGATTTCCCGCATACTCCGGGCCGGCGGTGGCTTCCGCCGGCCCGGAGTATGCGGGAAATCCGCCATCCTAATGACCCCCATAATGTCAAAATTAGGAAAAAACATATCTTAAATGTTTTCTTCCAAACAACAATTTCTAACGTAAATAAAAACAATTACAAACTAATTAAACATTCTTACTTCTTTTTTATACTTTCAAAGTAAAGTTATGTATAAACATATATTACCAACATTTACCCGAAATACAAATTTTTAATCCACATACTTCTCCACATGGCCAAATAGTATATAAAAATTCCTTTTTTTGAAAAGTACTTAATAGAATTCTTAACCTTCCATTTCGCGATCTTCTGAATGATCACCTTCACTCATAAAGTAATTTTTAACAGCAGACAAACTTTTATTTACTGCACTAATCTTCCTAGGCCAATTATTTTCCCTCAAATTTGGGTTCTAAAAACACAAGGTAAGAATTTCGTAAGTCAAAAGGCAAACGTTGTCTGAAAGTCAATTCAGTATCATTACAATAAGTCCAGCCTTTTTTACATTTTAAATAAGCTGTATAATGTCCTGATGTTGTAGAAGGACCATCATGAAAAATAATTACAACAGTTACAAAAGTTCTTCCTGAAATTGATAATTGAGAAGCCACAACATTTTTAATTAAAGTTATCAAGTTAGTTCCATCAGGTCTACATCGTTAGAACATTAAAATTACATACTGTCCATATCTTTGTATAAATAATGTTGATAACATTTCTGAGTTACATTGGGTACAGACCATGTTTTGATCTGCTTCCCTAACTAGATTATTAAAAGACACTGATTTGCAGTCAAATATATAAATCTTTCAGTGTCTATTATTGTACTACTTGAAAAGGAACAATTGTTACAGTCATGTTGCCATTTATAAGAAAGGCCAAAAAGATTTTCAATATCTATACCTTCATCTTGCAATACAACAAGCATATACATTAGAAATTCCTGACAATCTTGCTGAATATTCTGTGAAAATTGATTTACACCAGAACATATGTCTAAAACATTTCGGATATCAGAAACACTTTCTATTTTTGTTTTATCACTGCTACATTTCTCAAAGACAGAATTCAACAAAGAACAAAATCTTTGATCCCGATTTTCAATAATCTGTTCTTGTAAAGTTTGGAGAAAAAAAACATTAACCACTACATTAGCATAGCAGTTGACACCAGAACTGTTTTCAAACTGAAATCCAACAACATCTTCAACAGAATCCTTTTCCTTACTGCTTGCAATTATTGGTTCATCTACTTTTTTTCTTTTTGCTACAACCTCGCTACAATTTTTCTCATTTCTTCTTTTTTGACCTACCACATGCTTTTCAAATAAAGGATATTGATGTAAATTTGGAGCATATTCTCTTCTTAACCTAATATATGCTTTTACACAATTTAGATCTGCACTAATCTTTCTGTCATCAAAATCAATCAAGTATAATCCAGATAAAGTTCTGACTCGAGATAAAGCAACATATGCCATACCCTCCTTGAACCCAGAACTTCCAATATTCACCAAAGCACTATCTACACTTAAACCTTGAGATTTATGAATAGTCACCGCATATGCCAAACAAACAGGAAACTGTTTTCGGCGGACATATAAATCTTTGACAAGCCAAAACCGAGCAGAACAATGACTCAATTGTTGTACTTCTTCAATTTCATCAAATTTGATTTTCAAAAATTCAATTTCATCTCTATTTCGGTAATTCACAAAATCAACAACATGACCCATTGCTCCATTGACCAAACCTCTTTCAACATGTAAATTCCGTCTTAAAATTATACGACAATTTAAACATGCATACAGACTCTTTTCAAAACCAGCAGTTTTAGATATTGTCTTCTCTAAAGAATCCAATTTTTTTTTTTTAATAAGTATTTTTTTATTGTTGCATCTGCAAGAAGAAACAGTAAGATATTTCGGCAGCCGGCAGGGCGTCAACATTCCCCCACTGTCCGCTGCATGCGCAACTTTTGATATCATTCGTCACGTTATTCCATATGTAACTACAATTTTAACATTATAACAGTAATCCAAAAGCAGCTTATCTCCTTCCCCTCCCGCCTCCCCCACACCCAACTCCCCTCCCCCCTTTCAGGGCAGACTGGTCTCCTCACACCAGAGTATATGCCGTCGGGCTGCTCCTAGTCCACATTGTGCCTTGTGTTACAGCTGCCGAATCCCGGGCCCTCCCGCCATTCAGTTCCCCCCGCCTGGGCCTCCCTCTAATCCATGGTGCTGTCTCCATTTTGTCCACACTCTCCTAAACTTTTTGGGGCAGCCCCTCGATTTCGAGTCACTCTTTCAGCTGCCATGTACAGGTCCATACCTCTCCTCCACTCCTCAATGTCCGGTCGTTCCGCCGCTCCCCAGTACTTCGCAATGTCGCGCTTAGCCACCACTAAGGCCAGTACCAAGAAGATAAGCAGGGGGCGCGGTAAGTCAACCTCAGTTGTCATGCCTAGTAAAGCCAATTTTGGGTCGCGCGTCAAATCCAACCCTAGGATCTCCTCTAACTCAGTGAATATTTGTCCCCAGTATGTCTGTATGATGTCACAGGCCCAGATCGTGTGGTAGAAATCTCCCCTGTCGTGGTGGCACCTAAGGCACGCTGGGTCAGTTATTTTCCCCATTTTGAGGAGGCGTACCCTGTCGAAATAGGTTTTGTGGAGAACGTTGAGTTGGAGGAGGCGTAGCCTCGATTTAATTGCCACCTCACGGGGATGCATCAAGACAATTTCCCAGTCTAAATCCTCCATTTCTCCTACATCTGCCTCCCACACACTCCGCAGCCTTGCCAAGTCGCCTAACATGTGGTTTGTCAGGGTTTTATATGTGAGTGACACCAGTTTACCTATGACCTGCTCTTGGAGTAGCCTACCCTCTAGCGGTGCATATTCTGGGATGTCTACGAGTGAGATGTTTTGTGCCCTCCATGCATGTCGCAATTGAGCGTATTTATAGAACTGTGTGTTGTGCAACCCATATTCGTCCCTGAGCATCTGAAATGACTTCAGCTCCCCCCTTGCAACGACATCCCCAATGGTGGATATTCCTATATCGTCCCATCTCTGGAAACCGCGTAGCTTGCTGAGTTCACTCAACCATTGGCTGTGCCACAGTGGCGTCTGTCGGGTAGGCTTCTTGTCCCACCCCATACGTCTATTAGCCCTTTTCCAGGCGTGTAGGGTGATCACCGTGGCCGGTAAAAGCGAAGCCTGTACTGCCCCCCCATATAGATAGTAGAAGAAATTTCTGCGTGCCATAGTGGAGCGTTCCAGGGCATATGTGGGGTGGTCAGCAGGCGCGTGTAGCCATTCATTGATCGGGGCGAGGTGTTCCGCCCAGTAGTACGCCTCTAGGTTCGGGAGTGAAATTCCCCCACTGTATTGATGGCGTTGCAGAGTCGACAAGGCCACCCGGGGTTGTTTCCCTAGCCACAGGAACGCCCGGAGTTCTGCGTGGATTTTGGTTAGGGTATTGGCCGGTAACTGGTAGTATTCGTTTTGGAGCGCATACAAAAACTTCGGAAGTACAATCCTTTTGTACATCGCCGCTCGGCCCAAAATGGTGAGCGGCAGATGTCTCCATCTTGTCATCTCCGTCGTCGTACTATCCATGATCCGTTTTATGTTCTTGTGAAAGGAGAGTTCCTTGTCCAGGGTGACGTATACACCCAGGTACTGGAATCCCGTCGGAGTATGTATTAGTTGCTCAGGGAGGCACTCCCCTCTCTCCCGACCCTGAGGGTCATAGAGGACAGATTTGTGCCAATTTATGGTGTGACCCGCTCTGGCACCAAAGCCGCCCAACTCCCTGAAGAGTTCCGGGATTGTAGTCTCCGGTTCAGTTACATACAACAGCACGTCGTCTGCGTACATGGATAGTTTTTCCTGAGTCGCGCCGGGGTGCCCCCCTGAAAAGCCCTGTATCATCGGATTCTGTCTAATCCTTACTGCTAGGATTTCTATGGTGAGTGTAAACAGGAGTGGGGATAGCGGGCATCCCTGACGTGTTCCCCTGCCGATGTGGAATTCGCGAGACAGCCTCCCGTTGACCCGAACCCGCGCTCTTGGGGCTGTGTATAAAAGTTGGACCCATTGTTGGAACTTGGGGCCGAATCCAAATCGATGCAGCACCGCCATTAAGAACGGCCAGTGCACCGCATCGAAGGCCTTCTCTGCGTCGAGGGAGAGGAACCAATGGGGTTCCTTCCTCCCCCTGACCTCTTGCAACCAGTTATGCGTACGACGGAGGTTCAACTTAGTTGCCCTATCCGGCAGGAACCCCGACTGATCCATATGGATAAGGTCCGTCATGACAGTCCTCAGCCGCTTGGCTAGAATGGTGGCTAAAATCTTCACCTCCATGTTAAGGAGCGATATGGGGCGGTACGATGCACATTCTCCCTTAGGCTTGCCCTCCTTATAGATTGGCACAATTGTAGCCAGTGCGAGGTCTGGTGGTAAGCGTCCCTCCCGGCTTGCCTCCGAGAACAGGGATTTTAAGTGGCGTGTTAATAGATCGGCTGTCTTTTTAAAAAATTCCGCCGGGAAGCCTAAAGAATCCAATTTTGACTTCAACTTTTCTGACAAAATAATAGTTGCTCCTTCATGCTCTATTCTATCAATAGCTTCCGGTTTTATAATTTCTTGATTTTCTAACTTTAACATTTTGTTGTTGAAGACTGAACATTCTTGCAGAGTTGGCATCAAGCATATCACTGATTTATTTTCAGCAATTTTTCTATAAATATTCTCTGGCAGAATATTTTCGTTTGGAAACAAATTTGAAAGTAATCGTGCCTGTAAAGCTTTCTTGCCATGTTCACTTAATTTTATAATTCTTATATCTTGAAGAATTCTTTTATAATCATCATCCTTTGCCTGTTGCATATTTTGAAGGAGTTCTGTATTTTTGAAATATAACCATATATTAACATTTCCAATGCTTCCTAGGCACTGTCATGCCTCACGCATTCTCCTCCTCCTACACTGTCCCTTTAATTGTTCAATATTTAAGACTCTCCGATCCATGGAGCGACGCTTCACGTTCTTGCGTCTAGCTCCGTTGGATTTGCTTCCGTCCTACTTTCTTGTTGCCTGACTTCCGGTATTTTGGTCCTTCCGTACTTCCCCCTTAGGGAGCTCCCGGCCCCCTTGTCCTACACGGGCTCCGGCCTTCGCTCCCTCCCTTCGTGGTTTCCAGCATTTGTCGAGCGTTGTTTCCAGCTAACGCTCGTCTGTTGGAGCTTCCGTGAGTCTTCTACCATTGCGGAGCCCTGCACGGCGGTCGGATTTTTCTCCCCGCCTTCCGGCTGGGCTCAGCCTCCGTGCTTCTTTTTTCCCTCTGCTCCGCCTTTCAGCCGGGTTTGTGCTCCGCTGACAGGCCGGGCTACCACTCCCCTTTCCCTCACTGGAGTTGCTTCGCCCGGCATGCCGGTCTTGTTATCCGCTGCCCGGCTGGGTTTACTTTAGTGCTCCTGATTAGTTAGTTAGTTAGGTTTTGGATCCTCAGTGTGTCACTTCCTTCTCCTTCCCACTATTTATTCCCCCTCTCCCAGTCCATTCTTTGACTGTGGTATACTGTTATCCTGGGATACCACTTATTTGGCAGTTGATTCTTGCGTGGACCAGAGGGGATTTCCTATTTCTACTCGTCTAGAATCACGGTAACAGCGCGGTAGCGCTGCATTTTCATTTGGTTACATGTTATGACTTATTGCAGTATTTGAATATATGTTTGTTTCCACAGATGTTAGTACAGCTATCCAGTGTTTTGGTACAAGAGTTGGAACGTTCCATCTGTATTGTAGAAGTGTATCTCGAGCACTACACAAACACCAGAGTGAGCAGTGTATTGGTCATCCTATATTACACTGCGTGTATTTCAGGCACACCGTACTTACTGATATTACCATCTTTTACTACAGCTCCAGAAGAATTCCTTACAAGAGGTTCATCCACAACCATTCTGCGATATTTAAGCTAATCCAAGCAAACACAGGGTAGGAGAGGTTTATATGTGTCATGGTTGTAGTGATTGTAGAATATTGCTGTATTCAGATACATGTTATTACTTCTTTGTATTACAGCCAACTCCTTACCAAGCACTCAAGTGAAGTTGATAAACATCCTGTCTGAAGACTACCATCACACATTTTTCACCCCAACCTTTCCTTGTTTTGTTTCCCTGTTTTCCCCTGGCGCGCCTCTCGAGCTCTAGTGTTCGATAGAGTCGGAAGGCCGCAGGGGAAGGCTGTGGATTAATCTTCGGACTCCTGACGCTCCTGTGGAACCCTCTTGTATCCTTTACAGGCACTTCCTGGTATCTTCATATGTAAGCATTTTAAACACTGGTTGTCCTTTCACAGGAGTCAGCTGTAGTAGATCTCCAAAAACAATGATGTGTTTGCCTCCAAATAACACATCATACTGTTTTAAGAATTTGTTGCATTCTTAAATGCACAAAAGCATGCATTAAATTTGATACAATGCTTACCTCATCAATAATGAGAAGTTTCATTTTTTTGAGGGCTCTGGAAACTTCACAACAAGCTTCCCCAGATAGCTTGTGGTATTCTAATTTATTTTCATGCTCTACTGGCAGCATCAACAAAGGATGTAAAGTAATCCCTTTAATGTTATGTGCTGCCAACCCAGTTGGTAAATAAAACAGGAGTAGAGTACCCGTCAACCGTGTTGGGATTGGGGCGTAATAGTATGAAAACAACAATGTCCCAACTGGTATTAGTTAAAGACAATTAATAAAGATATGTAAAATACATTATCTGAAAGGAAAACAAGGAGTCTCTATGTAATTCTAACAGGTGCTAAAAGCATCCTTTTATGTATAAAAGGTTTTTAGAAAAAGGAACAAAATTATAATTAACAGTTATAGCAGCACTGCAATATATAAATCACAACAATTGAAGAAACAACCCAAATTGTACGAGGTGCTCTAGGTGTGACAATGAAAACCAAGATAGCGACGCAGGTGACAATGTGCAACAGCGTGAGTGGCGCAAGGTGACTGGTGAATATATATACAGTGTATTCTTTAGCATACGGCGGTTCCAGATGGATTAGAAATTCATTTTACAGAAATTCAAATATTCAACCGCTTTGTATTTCGCGCCAATATTTGCGCTGAAGAGTCGATGGCGTTTCGATCCAGATAACTATAGGATCTTCATCAGGACTGGGTCGTGAGCAGTGCTGCAAGGGGACAAAGAGAGAGGTGTTGGATAGGGGGAGGGGAACGCAGGAGAGGTAGGGGTGGGGGGTGGACTGCCACAAAGGAGGAGGGCAAGCACAAAGGGACAGAGCACGAGCGCCAATTATAAAGATGAGTGCCAATTGCAAAAAAGCCTGAAGAACAAGCGCAGGTTGGGGGTGAGCAAGGATCACAGGTAGGGGCAAGATTCTGGATGCTATGCCTGTGACCCTGAGCAGTTGCGTCAGCATCAAGAAAGGCACATGACTAGTGCAGATGCATAGGGGAAGGCGAGGGAACGCAATTGAACTCAGGTAGGTATAATGACAGGCCAGATGCACAGAGGAAAGCAAGGGAACGCGTTTGGCCTCAAGCAGAAATGGTGATAAAGTAGTCTGGCAACAGTTGGTGAAAGGGCGATGACGTTTACCTGGTGGTCAATTTATTGGTAATCAGTCGCCGGATTGCGTGGACAGCAAGTGCTTGGATCAGAGCTGTGCTTGAATTGCTTGGCCTAAAGGACAAAGAACCAAGGTGTGAAAGGAGGGAGAGGGATGGAGTAGGGGTGGGAAGGGGGGAGGGAGCGGTAACAACACAAGAGAGCCATGGCTCAGTTCTTTTTTGTAGATAAGTTGCAATTCCTTTAATTAGGAAACTTTTTCCAGTTCCGGCTTCTCCACTCACGTACAGTCGGACAGGTTTAAATGACGTACATGAGCACTCTTTTTTCTCATGACAAAAACCATGCTCAATCTGCTCTGTCACTTCGTCATATATTTGTTTTTGTTCAACATTTAGTTGTTTCTCCAATTCTTCTAAGTTTACTACATCCTCCTGAGCTTGATCCATGGCTCTTTCCACCTCATCCATGGCAGTGGCAGCTTCATTTTGGATAATTGGTCCTCCTAGTGGATCCTGACTCAATGAAGCAGAACTCTGACTGTCTTGAGAACTGTCTCTAGCAATCTCTGCTGCAATTGTAGCTTCTTGCTGTATTTCGTCATTCAACATTTGCAGATAATTTGTAAAAACAGGACATTCTATGGTATTTTTGGTTGCATTGAATGAATCTTCATAACTGAGAAAATCTCCAAGTAGTTCCTCTTCTGTACGCCATGGCTTAAAGAGTTGCAAAGGAGCTAAATAGTAAAATTCCCTTTTGTAAGAAGTTTCGCAACTCAATTTTCGATGATTAATCAAATGTCCTTTTCTTTGTTTCACCAGACATCCTTCACATCCAATCACACCATATACTCCTTTATTGATATCTTCTGTAATATTCCTCTTAAAAGTATAGCTTTGCAGTACTTCATAGAGACAAACGTTCTCCAGATGATTACTTCTATTTGGATAGTATGTATCCAACATGTTTGTCTTCAAAATATCTGTACTGTTTGGTTCTTTCTCTGCTAAATACTCAATTTCATGTACAGATTTCAAAACTCGGTTTCGTGTTGCAGCAAGACCTAGACTCACCCAAATGATTGTTCTAGATTTTGCATATAGACTTGCAGATGATAACCGATCTGAACATTCATATGCTCCAATTTCTCGATGAGACAACATCTTCAAACTGTAGCTGTATAATTTCTTACTTAGGCTCTTTTCCTGAGAAATTTCCTCCCACATTTCCTTTAGTTCTGTCTTCTCAGATTTTGTGATGTAAGACGTTACATATCGAGCCACAGCAATGGAGTTGCCTGCAACATATTGAATATCCATGTTAGCATTCCACATGAACAAAATGACTGGGTTATAGTCATTTATGTATTTTGACTCTTCATTTCTTTTTAAGTTGTAGGTATTTTTCGGTGATTTTCTTGTCACAGTATGTCGCAAAGAAGACAAGAAATTGTTAACTCTTCCTTTTGATAATACTGGTCGTGGAAATCCAAAACGACATTTTGTGTAGAACTTGTCCTTGGATTTGAACTTTCGACTACAGTATTTTCCACAACAATGGTTTTGAAACCGTAAGACTTGATGTCTTAAATTGTTTTCTTCTGTACTTTTCGGAACAGCACATGTAGAATACTGTTCAATAAAACTCATCACTGTGTCATCCGAATCTGTTCCAAATTTGGGAGCATCTTTGATCCATAGCAGCATATGTATGTGAGGAGCTCATCTTGCTTGATACTCCTTTCTCCAAAAGAAATACAAAACCTCTCCAAAAGGAGGATTTTTTTTTGTTTGTGATAACAGACATCATAGCTTCAAATCTATGATTGAAATACCTGCATACATTAACTGGATCCAAAGAGCACAGTTCTCCAGGTGTCTTGAATTCTATATTTTCTATGTTTGCATTTGCCTCTCGAAGAAATTCAAGTAAGTCTTCCCAAGCATACTCAGCACAGCTAATAGTAAGGAACCATGTAGGAGTTCCTAAGTTTCTTAGCATACATTTCAATTCCCCATGATGACGGAACCAATACTCGTTAGTACCACGCTGACAAGCCATGAGATTAATTAGCTGAGAATCCAAAACAGTGTCTTTCTGTTGGACTTTTTCCATAAAGTCCCTTGCCTAAACATTTTGCAGATGTACTCCACTTTTTAGTATATGGTTCACTGCATAGGAAAGTCCAGGCAAGTCACTCTCAAACAGAAGATGAAACAAATATGGAATGCATTGGCAAAACCATGGATCTTCTGCATATAATCTTGATGTCCGGTATTCAGATGCAGGAATTTGCACAGGTCGGTCATCATATCCTCCACCTACACCTGTTGGAAATAACTGAGGAAAACAACGAGCTTCCAAGCTTTCTTCCCATACACTTATAGGACTTCCTTTTGCTTCTTTCATTTGGAATAACTCAATAGCATTCCCCATTACTTCTTTGGAATGCAGAGGATGAACACTATAATGTTAATACATTTGTTTACTTCTTGACACATCCACTTTTTCAATTTGCCCAGCTGGCAAATCACTGTCCTCTTCTTCTGTTGTTTCCTCTTCTCCTACATACACATTTTTATAGTACTGATTGTTTTTTTTACCAAATACAATGTTGCCTTTTTGACTTTCCTAACATCCACTAATTCTTGCCAGATTTTCTTACTCTTTGTAGGAACGCCATTAACTAGAATAACTAGAGGTTCCTCTTCCACTTTATCTACACCAATTGTGTCAATATTTTTCTTAAAACCTAGAGGCAAATAAACAACTCTTCCCTTTAATCCTTTCTGTAAATCTGAAGGAGGCAATTTCCCTGTCTTAAGCTCCATGCGAACAATAGCCTGAAATGGATGCAGACATTGAATCAAAATAGACTCATAGGTATTTAAATCCATCAATTCAGCAGGAATCTTTACCAACTCAAGATTATTATGTACTGCTCTAGCAGGCATTTTGTTATCATTTAATTTATTATAACAATATTTACAAATACGTTGATCAGAACCCAAATCAAAACGATTCTCTACCAACAAATAAGTTGCAAAATCCTTCCACTCATTATTATTTTCCTTTTCACTTTTAACATATAAATCAACTAACCTAGTCTGATTCTTATAATGAGTTCGTCGACAACACACACAAGAAAAATCTGGCCTTTCACTTGAAATGACCTTAAACTTTGTAATTTCTTGGTCAAAATGTTCTGTACTTAAATTCTGTATATTTTCATCCACATTGCCTTCTATTACTGCATCAGTTTCTGCACTGTCCTCTTTTTCATCAAAATAACAAAACTCAATTTCTTCACAAATGTTCTTCACATCTAATACAGATCCATACAAAAGAGCACTGTTTAACTGTTTTAGCTTAAGTGCTGGACTTTTTGCATAATACAACCTTCTCACACATTTCCTCACTGCAGTATGATGCACTGCTAACATCCTAAAATGATGAAAAACACTCTGACATACTTTTCTAGAAAGACAAGCCAGTTAATGCCCATGCAATCCTGTTTTTTCTCTCAATCTGCAAGGATCTAATTCTTGCAATATCTTAATCTTTTGTTTTAGACTTTTCTTAGTATATTTATGTAAGAAATCGTGAAACAAATCAATTGAATCCTGTCGCACACTACAAATACTACTACAATTCCAAGTGTACTCCGGAGCCTTAGGACGTCTCCCTAAAACTTCATCAGCTAACACCTCTTCTGCATTTCTAGGCACAATTTTTTCTTTTTCAATTGGACAACCGTCCTTCACCTCATATGCTCGACCACTGATGTCAACTGCATGCAACAAATCATTAGTCTGAAAGTAGGTCTCTTCATAAAAAAAATGGCTCACAACTTGAACTATGCTTCCATTCTCCAGAAAGAACATCACAAAAATGAGTTCTATTAATTACTCTTTTCCACTTACTTTTTGCTTTCAAAACATTGATTGCCTTGTCTAGTGTACGAATTCTATTGATTACTAAAATATATCAAAAAAATTCACTGCAAAAGCCTGATCAACTATCATCTCTATAGTTTTCTTTTTCTTGTAAAAAATAGTTTTCCTTTTACAATTCTTTACACTTTTCAATAAATTTAAAACAACTCTGTTATAAAACATTCGCCTACGAATGTCAATGAACTGATTTTTGCGTCTATTACTATAGACCAAATCATCTCCATGTACATTTCCAACATTTTTTTGGGGGCTCTGCTTTTTCTTTGTAGTTACAGATGAATTTTTCTTCTTTTGCACATTATCCACAATTTTTTTACATTGGGTTAATTTCCTCATAAAATCTTTAGTTGGCTTACCAGGAGCATTCTTCTTTTTCTCTGAACATTGTTTTTTGGATAAATCTTCTAATTGTGTTTTCTTGGAGAATAAAGCCTGTTTATATTTTTTTCTTTTTGCCTTCTTTCTGTAGATAATTATAATCTGTTGTGAAGAAAAAATAACATGTTATAGACCACTACTAACATACTACATAGCAATTAGAATCACTAAATGATATAAACACTGGTTTACTTCATAAGTAAGTTTAAAGCACAGCAACTATGTCTGACCAGTGTAGGAAATCAGGCAGTGAGTGCTGTTTATGAGTTTATAGCAGTGCAGTAGTGTTTTAACATTATAGAGTAATTTGCTGAGAATGGTATTTCAGGGTTCAGCATACCCAGTATCTAATTTGCACAACATAATTACAATTTGGAAATTAAAAGGCCTAAGACACATACTGCATAGAACTTTGTACAAGTACATCTAGTAATTCATGACGAACTTCATGATTTAGGTGACTTACCACACAAAAGGAAAGAAAGTACAAACAGAGATAAAATGATACAAGCAGAGGGTGCAATACTACAGGCACAAAGACAGGAAAGATTTATTATGATAGCACTGTCTAATACACACCAGCAGCCATATCATAATAGGCCTCTGCAGATGTACATAAGAGGGTGCAGGCAGAGGGTGCATGCAGAGGGAGAGGGACGGTATAGACAGAAAATAACATAATGCAGTCAGAGACTAAACTGGAACAGGCAGAGGAGAGATGATACAAAGCTGCAGGCAGAGGGAGAGATGGTGTAGTCCGAAAAAAAGATGGTGCAGAGAGAGGGTGAGATATTTCAAGCAGACACACAGATAGTGCAAGCAGTCACAGACATGTTAAACACTGAGAATAAAATGATACAACAGAGAAGAAATGCTTGAAACAGTGAGACAAATGCTACGTGCAGAGGCAAATTGGAGCACACAGAGGGGGAGATAGTGAAGACAGAGATAAAATGGTACTAGCACAGGATGCGAAACTACAGGCAGAGAAACAAAAAGATTTAACATGATAGCAGTGTCTAATACCCACCAGTAGTCATATTGTAATAGACCTCTGTAGATGTACATGAGAGGGTGCAGGCAGAGGATGTAGGCAGAGAGAGAGGGATGGCATAGACAGAAAATAAGATAATGCATGCATAGACTAAACAGGTATAGGCAGAGGATAAATGGTACAGGGCTGCAGGCAGAGCGACAAATGGTGTAGTAAAAAAAAGATGGTGCAGAGAGAGGGTGAGATATTTCAAGTAGACACACAGATAGTGCAAGCAGTCACAGACATGGTACACACTAAGAATAAAATGGTACAACACAGAAGAAATGCTTGAAACAGTGAGACAAATGCTACATGCAGAGGCAAATTAGAGCACACAGAGGAGGAGATAGTGCAGACAGAGCTAAAATAGTACAAACAGAGGGTGCAAAACTACAGACAGAGGAACAAAAAGATTTAACATGATAGCAGTGTCTAATACACACTAGAAGCCATATTGTAATAGGCCTCTGTAGCTGTACATGAGAGGGTGCAGGCAGAGGATGCAGGCAGAGAGAGAGGGATAGACAGAAAATAAGATATTGCATGCATAGACTAAACTACTAAAGGCAGAGGATACATGGTACAGGGTTGCAGACACAGGGACATATGGAGTTCTCACAAAAAAGAGGTGCAGAGAGAGGGTGAGATGCTTCAAGCACACAAACACATAGTGCAAGCAGACACAGACAAGGTACACAGAGGATAAAATGGTACAACAAAGAAAAAATCCTGGAAACAGTGAAACACATGCTACATGCAGAGGCAAATTAGAGCACACACAGGGGGAGATAGTGAAGACAAAGATAAAATGGTAAAAGCAGAGGGTGCAAAACTACACACAGAGAAACAAAAAATTTAACAAGGTCGTGCTTTCTAATACACACCAGTAGCCATATCATAATAGCCCTCTCCAGATGTACATGAGAAGATACAGGCAGTGGGTGCAGACAAAAGAAGAAGGATGGTATAGACATAAAATAAAATAATGCAGGCAGAGACTAAACTGATGAGATGGCGCAAGCAGAAGGTAAGATGGCACAGGCAGAGAGAGACATGGCACAGACGGAGAATGGGATGGCACAGGCAAGGGAGAGATGGCACAAGTGGAAGAAGAGATGGTGCTGGAAGAGGGGAGATGGTAGAGGCAGAGGGAGAGATGGTGCAGGCGGAGGTAAGATGGCACAAGCAGAAGGAGAGATAGTGCCGACAGAGAATGACATGGCACAGGCGGAGGGAGAGATGGCGGAGGCAGAGGGTGAGATGACACAGGCAGAGGGAGAGATGGCGCAGGCACAGGGAGAGATGGCACAGACAGAGGGAGAGATGGCACAGGCAGAGGCTGAGATGAAGCATATAGACGGTGACATGGCACAGGCAGAGGGTGAAATGGCGCAGGCAGAAAGAGAGATGGCGCACACGGAGGGAGAGTTGGTGCAGACGGAGGGAGAGATGATGCAGACAGAGGGAGAGATGGTGCAGGCAGCTCGTAGAAGGCGCACGCAGAGGGAGAGATGGTGCAGGCAGAGATAGAGATGGCACAGGCGGCGGGAGAGATGGTGCAGGCAGAGGGAAGATGGCACAAGCAGAAGGAGAGATAGTGCCGACAGAGAATGACATGGCACAGGCAGAGGGAGAGATGGCAGAGGCAGAGGGTGAGATGACACAGGCAGAGGGAGAGATGGCGCAGGCACAGGAAGAGATGGCACAGACAGAGGGAGAGATGGCAATGGCAGAGGATGAGATGAAGCAGATAGACGGTGACATGGCGCAGGCAGAGGGTGAAATATTTAGAACAAGGGGTGGTGATGGACAGAGTCTCTGAATTAAGCAGAGTACTCTCACCCAGTCAAGAGATCAGGGCTAGATCCAACACCGTTTTTTAGCTCATTGCACCATCCCAGTTTCAGAACCTGGCTGTATGCAAATTAGTCTGTCCCTGGCCCAGTGCATCATGGGAACAGGGCAGACCAGACTACAAAAGCCAATTCTTACACAGTGATGGATCAAGCCCTGATCTTTGGACTGGGTAAGAGTGGTCTGCTTAATTCAGACACTCTGTTCATCACCACCCCCTTTTCTGAATCGTTTTTGGCCACTATAGGTGTGGCAGGGTATACTCAGACATGAGTCCCTTTCTCACTGCTCCATCAGGATTCAAGCAAGCCGGGCCGAAGAGGCTGAAATGCCAGAAACCGGTCCCCGGTAGCTTGTCTCCTTTCTGGTGAAGAATTGGCTTGGTAGTTTGGTCTGCCCTGTTCCCATGATGCACTGGGCCAGGGACAGACTAATTTGCATATAGCCAGGTTCTGAGCTGGGATGGGGCAGTGAGATAAATAACGGTGATGGATCAAGCCCTGATCTTTGGACTGGGTAAGAGTGGTCTGCTTAATTCAGACACTCTGTTCATCACCACCCCCTTTTCTGAATCGTTTTTGGCCACTATAGGTGTGGCAGGGTATACTCAGACATGAGTCCCTTTCTCACTGCTCCATCAGGATTCAAGCAAGCCGGGCCGAAGAGGCTGAAATGCCAGAAACCGGTCCCCGGTAGCTTGTCTCCTTTCTGGTGAAGAATTGGCTTGGTAGTTTGGTCTGCCCTGTTCCCATGATGCACTGGGCCAGGGACAGACTAATTTGCATATAGCCAGGTTCTGAGCTGGGATGGGGCAGTGAGATAAATAACGGTGATGGATCAAGCCCTGATCTTTGGACTGGGTAGAAGTGGTCTGCTTAATTCAGACACTCTGTTCATCACCACCCCCTTTTCTGAATCGGCAGAGGGTGAAATGGCACAGGCAGAAAGAGAAATGGTGCACATGGAGGGAGAGATGGTGCAGGTGGAGGGAGAGATGATGAAGACAGAGGGAGAGATGTTGCAGGCAGCTCGTAGAAGGTGCACGCAGAGGGAGAGATGGCGCAGGCAGAGATAGAGATGGCACAGGCAGAGGGAGAGATGGTACAGGCAGAGGGAGAGGTGACGCAGGCAGAGGGAGAGATGGAGCAGGCAGAGGGAGAGATGGTACAGGCAAAGGGAGAGATGACGCAGGCAGAGAGTGAGATGGCGCAGCCAGAGAGTGAGATGGTGCAAGCAGAGAGTGAGATGGCGCAGGCAAAGACATACATGGCACAGGCAGAGGGAGAGATGGCACAGGCAGAGAGAAACATGGCACAAGCAGAGGGTAAGATGGCGCAGGCAGAGAGAGACATGGCACAGGCAGAGGATGAGATGGCACAGGCAAAGGGAGAGATGGCGGAGGCAGAGGGTGACATGGCGCCATATAAATGACCACTACATTACAATGCAGAAACCTGACTCATTTCCAAAATACATTTCTAATATGCACCATTCGTTTTTTGCCAGCATTACATACAAACATGAGACACAATACACTGTGAAAAGGGGAGTTTTGGTAGTTTAAACAACCAGTAAGCTATCAGAATTTCAACATCATGTGGTATGCTGATGACACTCTGCTCATCCTTTATCTTAGAAAGGAGCTGTATACCATTAAAAATACATGATAATAATTGAGATGGTGCAGGCTGAGGAACAGATGGAGCAGGCAGAGGGTGAGATGGCACAGGCAGAGGGGAGATGGCGAAGACAGAGGGAGAGATGGTGCAGGCAAAGGGGAGATGGCGCAGGCAGAGGAAGAGATGGCGCATGCAGAGGGAGAGATGGCACAGACAGAGGGAGAGATGGCACAGGCACAGGATGAAATGGCACAGGTAGAGGGTAACATAGCGCAGGCAGAGGGTGAAATGGTGCAGGCAGAGTGGACAGATGATGTAGGCGGAGGGGCGATGGTGCACGCAGAGCGTGAGATGGCACAGGCAGAGGGAGAGATGGTGCAGGCAGAGGGTGAGATGGCGCAGGCAGAGAGAGAGATGACGCAGGCCGAGGGAGAGATGCTGCAGGTGGAGGGAGAGATGGCACAGGCAAAGGGAGAGAAGGTGCAGGCAGAGGGAGAGATAGCACAGGCATAGGGACAGATGGCGCAGCCAGAAAGTGAGATGGCGCAGGCAGAGAGTGAGATGGCGCAAGCAGAGGTAAAGATGGCCAAGGCAGAGAGAGACATGGCACAGGCAAAGGGTGAGATAGCACAGGTAAAGGGAAAGATGGCGGAGCAGAGGGTGAGATGGTGCAGGCAGAGGGAGAGATGGCACAGGCAGAGGGAGAGATGGCGCAGGCAGAGGGAAAAATGGCTCAGGAAGAGGCAGAGATGCTGCAGGCAGAGGGAAGATGGTGCAGACAGAGGGTAGAGATGGTGCAGGCAGAGGGGATATGGCGCAAACAGAGGGAGAGATGGTGCCGACAGAGGGTGAGATGGCGCAGGCAGACGGAGAGATGGTGCAGCCAGAGTGAGATGGTACAAGCACAGAGTGAGATGGCGCAAGCAGAGGGTAAGATGGCGCAGGCAGAGAGAGACATGGCACAGGCAGAGGGTGAGATGGCACAGGCAAAGGGAGAGATGGCAGAAGCAGAGGGTGAGATGGCGCAGGCAGGGGGAGAGATGGCACAGGCAGAGGGAGAGATGGCGCAGGCGGAGAGTGACATGGCGCAAGCAGAGGGTGAGATGGCGCAGACAGAGAGTGAGATGGCGCAAGCAGAGGGTGAAATGGTGCAGGCAAAGACAGACATGGCACAGGCAGAGGGAGAGATGGCGCAGGCAGAGAGAAACATGGTGCAGGCAGAGAGTGAGATGGCGCAAGCAGAGGGTGAGATGGCGCAGGCAGAGAGTGAGATGGCGCAAGCAGAGAGTGAGATGGCGCAGGCAAAGACAGACATGGCACAGGCAGAGGGAGAGATGGCGCAGGCAGAGGGTGAGATGGCGCAGGCAGAGAGTGAGATGGCGCAAGCAGAGGGTGAGATGGTGCAGGCAAAGACAGACATGGCACAGGCAGAGGGAGAGATGGCGCAGGCAGAGAGAAACATGACGCAAGCAGAGGGTAAGATGGAGCAGGCAGAGAGAGACATGGCACAGGCAGAGGGTGAGATGGCACAGGCAAAGGGAGAGATGGCACAGGTAGAGGGTAACATAGCGCAGGCAGAGGGTGAAATGGTGCAAGCAGAGGGGAGAGATGATGCAGGCGGTAAGGAGATGGTGCAGGCAGAGGGTGAGATGGCGCAGACAGAGGGAGAGATGGCGCAGGCAGAGAATGAGATGGCGCAGGCAGAGAGAGAGATGACGCAGGCCGAGGGAGAGATGCTGCAGGCGGAGAGAGAGATGGCGCAGGCAAAGGGAGAGAAGGAGCAGGCAGAGGGAGAGATAGCACAGGCATAGGGACAGATGGCGCAGCCAGAGAGTGAGATGGCGCAGGCAAAGAGTGAGATGGCGCAAGCAGAGGGTAAGATGGCCAAGGCAGAGAGATACATGGCACAGGCAAAGGGTGAGATAGCAGAGGCAAAGGGAAAGATGGCGGAGGCAGAGAGTGAGATGGCGCAAGCAGAGGGTGAAATGGTGCAGGCAAAGACAGACATGGCACAGGCAGAGGGAGAGATGGCGCAGGCAGAGAGAAACATGGTGCAGGCAGAGAGTGAGATGGCGCAAGCAGAGGGTGAGATGGCGCAGGCAGAGAGTGAGATGGCGCAAGCAGAGAGTGAGATGGCGCAGGCAAAGACAGACATGGCACAGGCAGAGGGAGAGATGGCGCAGGCAGAGGGTGAGATGGCGCAGGCAGAGAGTGAGATGGCGCAAGCAGAGGGTGAGATGGTGCAGGCAAAGACAGACATGGCACAGGCAGAGGGAGAGATGGCGCAGGCAGAGAGAAACATGACGCAAGCAGAGGGTAAGATGGAGCAGGCAGAGAGAGACATGGCGCAGGCAGAGGGTGAGATGGCACAGGCAAAGGGAGAGATGGCACAGGTAGAGGGTAACATAGCGCAGGCAGAGGGTGAAATGGTGCAAGCAGAGGGGAGAGATGATGCAGGCGGTAAGGAGATGGTGCAGGCAGAGGGTGAGATGGCGCAGACAGAGGGAGAGATGGCGCAGGCAGAGAATGAGATGGCGCAGGCAGAGAGAGAGATGACGCAGGCTGAGGGAGAGATGCTGCAGGCGGAGAGAGAGATGGCGCAGGCAAAGGGAGAGAAGGAGCAGGCAGAGGGAGAGATAGCACAGGCATAGGGACAGATGGCGCAGCCAGAGAGTGAGATGGTGCAGGCAAAGAGTGAGATGGCGCAAGCAGAGGGTAAGATGGCCAAGGCAGAGAGATACATGGCACAGGCAAAGGGTGAGATAGCAGAGGCAAAGGGAAAGATGGCGGAGGCAGAGGGTGAGATGGCGCAGGCAGAGGGAGAGATGGCGCAGGTAGAGGGAGAGATGGCGCAGGCAGAGGCAGAGATGCTGCAGGCAGAGGGGAGATGGTGCAGACAGAGGGGAGAGATGGTACAGGCAGAGGGGATATGGCGCAAACAGAGGGAGAGATGGTGCCGACAGAGGGTGAGATGGCGCAGGCAGACAGAGAGATGGCGCAGCCAGAGAGTGAGATGGCACAAGCACAGAGTGAGATGGCGCAAGCAGAGGGTAAGATGGCGCAGGTAGAGAGAGACATGGCACAGGCAGAGGGTGAGATGGCAAAGGGAGAGATGGCGGAAGCAGAGGGTGAGATGGCGCAGGCAGGGGGAGAGATGGCACAGGCAGAGGGTGAGATTGCAGGCAGAGATTGAGATGGCGCAAGCAGAGGGTGAGATGGCGCAGGCAGAGAGTGAGATGGCGCAAGCAGAGGGTGCGATGGCGCAGGCAAAGACAGACATGGCACAGGCAGAGGGAGAGATGGCACAGGCAGAGAGAAACATGGCGCAGGCAGAGAGTGAGATGGTGCAAGCAGAGGGTGAGATGGCGCAGGCAGAGAGTAAGATGGCGCAAGCAGAGGGTGAGATGGCGCAGGCAAAGACAGACATGGCACAGGCAGAGGGAGAGATGGCGCAGGCAGAGGGTGAGATGGCGCAGGCAGAGAGTAAGGTGGCGCAAGCAGAGGGTGAGATGGCTCAGGCAAAGACAGACATGGCACAGGCAGAGGGAGAGATGGCGCAGGCAGAGATAGAGATGGCACAGGCGGAGGGGGAGATGGTACAGGCAGAGGGAGAGATGACGCAGGCAGAGGGAGAGATGGCGCAGGCAGAGGGAGAGATGATACAGGCAGAGGGAGAGATGACGCAGGCAGAGAGTGAGATGGTGCAGCCAGAGAGTAAGATGGTGCAAGCAGAGAGTGAGATGGCGCAGGCAAAGACGGACATGGCACAGGCAGAGGGAGAGATGGCGCAGGCAGAGAGAAACATGGTGCAGGCAGAGAGTGAGATGGCGCAAGCAGAGGGTGAGATGGCGCAGGCAGAGAGTGAGATGGCGCAAGCAGAGAGTGAGATGGCGCAGGCAAAGACAGACATGGCACAGGCAGAGGGAGAGATGGCGCAGGCAGAGGGTGAGATGGCGCAGGCAGAGAGTGAGATGGCGCAAGCAGAGGATGAGATGGTGCAGGCAAAGACAGACATGGCACAGGCAGAGGGAGAGATGGCGCAGGCAGAGAGAAACATGACGCAAGCAGAGGGTAAGATGGAGCAGGCAGAGAGAGACATGGCACAGGCAGAGGGTGAGATGGCACAGGCAAAGGGAGAGATGGCACAGGTAGAGGGTAACATAGCGCAGGCAGAGGGTGAAATGGTGCAAGCAGAGGGGAGAGATGATGCAGGCGGTAAGGAGATGGTGCAGGCAGAGGGTGAGATGGCGCAGACAGAGGGAGAGATGGTGCAGGCAGAGAATGAGATGGCGCAGGCAGAGAGAGAGATGACGCAGGCCGAGGGAGAGATGCTGCAGGCGGAGAGAGAGATGGCGCAGGCAAAGGGAGAGAAGGAGCAGGCAGAGGGAGAGATAGCACAGGCATAGGGACAGATGGCGCAGCCAGAGAGTGAGATGGTGCAGGCAAAGAGTGAGATGGTGCAGGCAAAGAGTGAGATGGCGCAAGCAGAGGGTAAGATGGCCAAGGCAGAGAGATACATGGCACAGGCAAAGGGTGAGATAGCAGAGGCAAAGGGAAAGATGGCGGAGGCAGAGGGTGAGATGGCGCAGGCAGAGGGAGAGATGGCGCAGGCAGAGGCAGAGATGCTGCAGGCAGAGGGGAGATGGTGCAGACAGAGGGGAGAGATGGTACAGGCAGAGGGGATATGGCGCAAACAGAGGGAGAGATGGTGCCGACAGAGGGTGAGATGGCGCAGGCAGACAGAGAGATGGCGCAGCCAGAGAGTGAGATGGCACAAGCACAGAGTGAGATGGCGCAAGCAGAGGGTAAGATGGCGCAGGTAGAGAGAGACATGGCACAGGCAGAGGGTGAGATGGCAAAGGGAGAAATGGCGGAAGCAGAGGGTGAGAATGCGCAGGCAGGGGGAGAGATGGCACAGGCAGAGGGTGAGATTGCAGGCAGAGATTGAGATGGCGCAAGCAGAGGGTGAGATGGCGCAGGCAGAGAGTGAGATGGCGCAAGCAGAGGGTGCGATGGCGCAGGCAAAGACAGACATGGCACAGGCAGAGGGAGAGATGGCGCAGGCAGAGAGAAACATGGCGCAGGCAGAGAGTGAGATGGTGCAAGCAGAGGGTGAGATGGCGCAGGCAGAGAGTAAGATGGCGCAAGCAGAGGGTGAGATGGCGCAGGCAAAGACAGACATGGCACAGGCAGAGGGAGAGATGGCGCAGGCAGAGGGTGAGATGGCGCAGGCAGAGAGTAAGGTGGCGCAAGCAGAGGGTGAGATGGCTCAGGCAAATACAGACATGGCACAGGCAGAGGGAGAGATGGCGCAGGCAGAGATAGAGATGGCACAGGCGGAGGGGGAGATGGTACAGGCAGAGGGAGAGATGACACAGGCAGAGGGAGAGATGGCGCAGGCAGAGGGAGAGATGATACAGGCAGAGGGAGAGATGACGCAGGCAGAGAGTGAGATGGTGCAGCCAGAGAGTAAGATGGTGCAAGCAGAGAGTGAGATGGCGCAGGCAAAGACGGACATGGCACAGGCAGAGGGAGAGATGGCGCAGGCAGAGAGAAACATGGTGCAGGCAGAGAGTGAGATGGCGCAAGCAGAGGGTGAGATGGTGCAGGCAAAGACAGACATGGCACAGGCAGAGGGAGAGATGGCGCAGGCAGAGAGAAACATGACGCAAGCAGAGGGTAAGATGGAGCAGGCAGAGAGAGACATGGCACAGGCAGAGGGTGAGATGGCACAGGCAAAGGGAGAGATGGCACAGGTAGAGGGTAACATAGCGCAGGCAGAGGGTGAAATGGTGCAAGCAGAGGGGAGAGATGATGCAGGCGGTAAGGAGATGGTGCAGGCAGAGGGTGAGATGGCACAGACAGAGGGAGAGATGGCGCAGGCAGAGAATGAGATGGCGCAGGCAGAGAGAGAGATGACGCAGGCCGAGGGAGAGATGCTGCAGGCGGAGAGAGAGATGGCGCAGGCAAAGGGAGAGAAGGAGCAGGCAGAGGGAGAGATAGCACAGGCATAGGGACAGATGGTGCAGCCAGAGAGTGAGATGGCGCAGGCAAAGAGTGAGATGGCGCAAGCAGAGGGTAAGATGGCCAAGGCAGAGAGATACATGGCACAGGCAAAGGGTGAGATAGCAGAGGCAAAGGGAAAGATGGCGGAGGCAGAGGGTGAGATGGCGCAGGCAGAGGGAGAGATGTCGCAGGTAGAGGGAGAGATGGCGCAGGCAGAGGCAGAGATGCTGCAGGCAGAGGGGAGATGGTGCAGACAGAGGGGAGAGATGGTACAGGCAGAGGGGATATGGCGCAAACAGAGGGAGAGATGGTGCCGACAGAGGGTGAGATGGCGCAGGCAGACAGAGAGATGGCGCAGCCAGAGAGTGAGATGGCACAAGCACAGAGTGAGATGGCGCAAGCAGAGGGTAAGATGGCGCAGGTAGAGAGAGACATGGCACAGGCAGAGGGTGAGATGGCAAAGGGAGAGATGGCGGAAGCAGAGGGTGAGATGGCGCAGGCAGGGGGAGAGATGGCACAGGCAGAGGGTGAGATTGCAGGCAGAGATTGAGATGGCGCAAGCAGAGGGTGAGATGGCGCAGGCAGAGAGTGAGATGGCGCAAGCAGAGGGTGCGATGGCGCAGTCAAAGACAGACATGGCACAGGCAGAGGGAGAGATGGCGCAGGCAGAGAGAAACATGGCGCAGGCAGAGAGTGAGATGGTGCAAGCAGAGGGTGAGATGGCGCAGGCAGAGAGTAAGATGGCGCAAGCAGAGGGTGAGATGGCGCAGGCAAAGACAGACATGGCACAGGCAGAGGGAGAGATGGCGCAGGCAGAGGGTGAGATGGCGCAGGCAGAGAGTAAGGTGGCGCAAGCAGAGGGTGAGATGGCTCAGGCAAAGACAGACATGGCACAGGCAGAGGGAGAGATTGTGGAAAAGTAAATTTTGCCATGTTCTGTGTCCCTACGCTTCATCCATCATATGTTATGTGTGCATGACCAATATGCATATGTTATTCCCCATGTCTGATTAATGACGCAATTACAGTTGTGTCCACCTCTGGTATGCTATTTTCCAGTCCTCGTGAATACTACGAATATCAGGCCTATGTAAAGTTACGTTGTCACGTTTCTCAGTGTGCACGTTATTCCATTATAAAGTCCCCGTTTCCAGGCCTCAAAAGGGCCCGGACATCAGATTCAGCTCCTGTCTCCTGAAAGCCTCGCTGAGGAGCGATACAGCCCCCACCTGTATCCTCGACCCTTCACTTACTTCCTGCTTCGCAGTGCCTGGTGCAGCTTGGCTCTGCCTCTGAGTCTGCCAAAAGTATGTTATAGTTCCAGTTATCAGTTCAGTCCTCCTTCTTTGCATTCCTAAGCCACTGAACTGCATCAATAGTTTCCGTCATTGTCTAGCCTACTCGGCTCCACGTTAGAGAAATACTGTATTAATGGTCATTTAATATTCTTCATCGCGCATTACATGTAGAATAATGCATGGTCCAGTCTTAGAGTCAAGTTAGCTTTTCCCCTCATGACTTCTAGTTTATATCTACATGTTCCCTAAACACCAGATACCAGATAGGGTTTAGGTACATGTCGCTCCGACCCTCCAGACTCTAGTCTCTGCTCCTAGCACAGAGTTCGTAGCCCCCAGCTTCTCCTAGTAACACGTCATTGCCAGTTTTCGCGCACCATTAGGTTAGAGGTCCCGGCTCCTTAGGTAGCCCCCTCCTATGTTTCCGCCCCATTCATGACATATTCTGTTACGTTTGCATCACATGTCTATGTATACTCCCAGTTACACCTCTTTTTACTGTTATCTTTCGCGACTGCTACGCGTCACGCCTTCTGCTCCACCCACTGCTACGCCTACTGCAATGTAATGCTATGTGTTTGCGCTATGTATATAAGTTGATGTATTGTTATTAAAAGCTAGCGCGCTCATCCCAGACCAAGCCCCAGCAGCTGCTGGGTCATCCTATGCAGGTTGTCCTGATCCTGTCCTTATGCTGTAATAAACCTGCAGAAACTCCTACTACCTCGAATCTTGACTCTTATTTTATTGAGCTATCTGTTATTCATTCATTTCATTCAAAAATAGATCCGGTATTATTTATTTATATACCACATAATGGCGCCCGAATAGGGACTTGCCCTTTCCCCACGCGTCGGTGAAGCCACGCCGACCCCCTGACCCTCTGCAGTCGTGACGGAACCATACCGTGCACTGGCAGATATTTCTGCTCCAAGTATCCCTCAGGCCCACGGAGGAGACGGAGGAGGCGGTCCAGCATCCAAACGAGACGGTGGAGGAACGCGGCGAGTCCCGACCAGAGCCCAAGCCGAGAGTCCAAGGTCCGAGGTATCCGGAGGCCCACCCGTAACTGAAGTCCGAAGTTCGTCGTCCGTCGTCCAGTCCAGTCCGAGGCCTTCCGTTCCGTGCTGCCCGGTGAGTACCATTGCTGGGGTAGTATCTAGACAGGACCAATCTAAATTGACTCCTGGTCCGTGGGTTGGTGGTGCCCAGACTCACAAACGAAGTGTTCACCTAGGTGGATACGGGTCTTGATGCGTCCCTTTCATGGGACCGGTATGTTCCGTACTGTTACAGCAGTGCATCCAGTAATTCTAGTCTGTTCCGTTCTCGAGAAAATTCTTGTATTTCTGTTTTCAGTATTCCAGGTAATATTCTGTTCGAACTGTTATTTATAATGTTCTTTATGTATTTTAATGTTGTGGTATGAGTGTGACGTGATTTCGTGTTTTTATTGTGTATTGTATTGTGCCCCGATTACAGTTCAGTCATGCCTATATTTTCCAAGTTACGTCAGTTAAAAACTAGAAAGGGTCTGCTGGAAGCAGCAGTTCCTGTTCCGCCGAGGGACAGTCCAGGTCATTTTATGTATCAGAAACATGGCATAAGCGCCATATTGTATCTAGATTTATGGGTAGAGTATACCAAACAGTTAGAAGAAAAGTATAGATGGCCCGTATCGGGTACATGGGATGCCGAATGTATCATGCGAGTAGAAGAAGCATTATGGAAAAAGAAAGCCAGACAGTCACAGAAAGATGCCATCGAGTTATGGCGTAAAGAAGCGCATAGAAGAACTGAAAAGGAAGTCAGAAAGTCAGAGTTAAGTAGAGAATCCCAAGAACGAGTCCAAGAAAGAGAATTAATCGAGATAGGTGAACGAGTCAAAGCCGAACAGTCAGACAGACAGAGGCATGCCCTTATTAAGGGTATGTATCCTCTCCTTGCCGAAGGTTTGCCAAAAGCGACCCCAGAGGCATCCAGTAATTTCCCGCCACCATTAGTTCCGACCAAGCTACGTCACAAACCGACCGCAGCTGATATTTTTATTTCGTCCTACTTGGACGACACAGTCCCAGAATATGCAAATCCTGTTCGCGCTCCGCCAGTCCCTGTAAATCAGGCACTTCCTGCGCCTCCAGACACCGGGGTGCCCTTAACAGCTCCCCCGGTCCAGTCCGCCATACAAGTCCAGCCCACGTTACAACTACCGACCCTGTCAGCACGAAGAATGTCAATCGACGATTCTAGTCTAGGGGCCGCAGGAGGAGGTCTTCCTCAAACCCCGCCGCCACACAAGCGTTTAACATTACTCGAATTACATGCTCAAGCGTTACAGCGCACGCCCAAACATCAGTCTGTTACAGAAATCAGACAAACCCTTAACGAATGTGTCTATGATCCAGTTCCAGGCGAATATAATATGGTTTTATATTCCTTAAGTGTAAGGAGAGTGACCGAGTATCTAGTCACCTTGCCGAATATGAAAGAAGATCTAGACAGAATATATCGTTTCATCCGTACAGGGGATGATCCAGAAAGTATTGGCGAGATTATGTCTCAAAGGAAAGCCGAGATTCAGCTCATGATATTAAAGTTCCTGATCAATTGTCTAATAAGAGAACAAGATTACCCGTCTAAAGATCCCGCCGAAATGAGAATCCTGACAAGGTGGAGTGATAATATAGCCGAGGGTAAGCACAAGACCGTCGGTGCTATGGAGAGTATGTACAAGAAAATCCGTAAAGAGATAGTAAAGATACACGAACAGCGTAAAGCAGCACAAGTAAGCGAGAAAGAAAGTATCTCTGATCCTGAAGAGGAAGACGAGAATTCCGCCAGAATAGCGTATGTAGGAAAATCTAGATTTCCAGATCGTCATTTACGTCTAGAACACAAGTCTGTTTTTCATCATCCAGCACCAGAACTAGGTTCTCTAGAACAAGTATTTCAAGCTACCGATCACATTCTGAAATCACGAGTCGGTTACAGTGAATTAAGTACCATGCATGAACAAGAACTAGCCCGATCAGCAGTCCGATGGATTACTGATTCTACCACTTTTCCAGACGAAATAGTGGCACAAATGTTTCTGAAATTGCCCCCAGCCGAGCAACGACTGGTGGGTATGTATATGATCCAGCACCTCATTACTCTGTATGAGGGTCAACACTCTGATCCAGGTCCGTTGCATGATATTCTGAACGAGTTACTTCAGTATAGATGGAGAGGTCTAGGTACCGATTTAATTAGTGTCATTCTAGAACAGCGCCACAAATATAGAACGTTCCTGAACCCGCATTTTGTTCATGTCTCACCCCCAGAAAGTAAATCATTCTACATAGACAGACAGAATCCGTTACGAGAAGTCCACCCAGTCCAAGGGGCGGGTGGCGAAATGCAACGAGTGTTTGTATACACTCCGATTTCAAAGATGGAACTTCTTGAAATGAAGAAATTAATTCCCTGTCATGACAAAGATCCAGCAGGGTTCCATAGAGAATTAAAAGACATGCTCCGTATGGGAGAATACACTTACCCAGATATCATTAAAATGTTAAAGGTCCTGTTACCCGCAGGGGTGTATGAAAAGCTAAAGGAAAAAGAATGGGAGGTGGGAGAGAAAAAGATCGATTGGGCAGCTCTAGAAGCTGAAGACAAGGCACGAGTACCAGGTACCGGTCTTGGAGATAAATGTAAAGAATTACCAGAATTATTGATTCAAGTTTTACCCCGATTATTGACAACGAGAAAAGAAGACTGGGATGCAATCTCAGCCTGTAAACAGAAACAAGATGAAGATATTAGTGATTTTTATTCTAGATTTGAGAAATGTTTCAGTATCAATAGTGGTCTCAAGACAAGTAGTGAGTCATACCCTCATCTTTTTGTTACCAAATTAGTCGAGAATTCAAGCCCACAAATTAAAAATCGAGTTTTGAAAGTCGAAAGCACCTGGCAAGCAAATACTCCGTCCCAGATGCTCCAGATGCTCCAGTATCACCAGAATAGAATCAGGGAAGAGCAAGAACACGAGAGAAAACGTATGAAAGACACGAAAATGAAAGTGCTAGTTGCACAAACTGTTCCTCAAGACAGTCAGAAGAGGGGTCCGAATCAAGCCAGTCATCCTGCAGCTCCCGTTAAAGGGAACTGCAATTATTGTAAACAGCCAGGTCATTTTATAAACGAGTGTGCAGTTCTGAAACATAATATAGCTACTGGTAAGACTAAAGAAAGACCACGTCCGCCTAGACAAGAACAAGTTTCACAGATTCCTCAGTCACAGAATGCACAACAGACAGTTTCCGCACCGCAGCCTATTGCTGCAACACAGCACGTTACATCGCAGATGTACCAGTATGCACAGTCTGAGTATCCAGAGTATCAGCCATATTCATGAAACAGCCTAGAGAGGGAGGTAGGCTTGCCTCTCATCGAGATACCTGTAGATCAAGAAGGTCCCTATGTTCACAGTCAAGTATTAGGGAAAGACAGAAAGTTTTTGATCGATACAGGGGCAAGTAGGACCACAATTAGTCATGCCGAAGTTCCAGGGGCTCCGCTCTCAGGCTCAAGAAATGTTTCCCTTGGATTTTCAGGAAAGCCAATAGTTAATGAGATATCTAAGCCAGTTACTCTAGAAGTAGGTCCATTGTCCCGCACTACTGATCTGTTACTTACTAAGTCATGTCCAGAAAATCTGTTAGGCATTAAGACACTGAAAGAGTTAGGTGCAGTCATTTGCTGTTCCCCAGAGGGAATACGTCTGTTCCTACGTGACTTCAAGGGTCACTATGTATTACGAGATTTTGATTCCAGACTGTCTCAAGTTCCGCAGCATTTATGGGCGCAAGGTCCAACTGATGTAGGTTACATGCAAATCACACCCCATCGTGTGACTCTCAAACCAGGTGTAGTGTTACCCCGAATCAGACAGTACAGATTGCCACCTGAGGCTGTAGCAGCCTTATCCAAAATTATTGACGAGCTCATGGCTCAAGGAGTAGTTGTAGAAACTGACTCCAATGTATGCAATTCTCCGATCATTCCAGTCATGAAACGTTCTGATCCAAATGCACCCCCAGTATATCGATTAGTGATTGATTTACGAGAGCTTAACAAATGTATTATTCCTCAGTACCCAGTTGTCCCAGATATCTCTTCCCTGTTAACAGCCATTGATTCCGAAGCCATGTTTTTCACTGTCATAGACCTCAAGAATGCATTTTTTAGTGTTCCAATTCATCCAGACAGCCAGTTTCTTTTCGGATTTTGTTTAAATGGAAGGAGCTATATGTTTACACGCGCTCCTCAAGGTTTCACAGAAAGCCCTAGTATTTACAGTCAAGCACTCAAGAGACAACTAGACAACATTCACATGCCAACTGACACTGCCCTACTCCAGTATGTCGATGATCTACTGATCACAGCCCGTTCTGAACGTAACTGCGAGCGAGCATCACTTACAGTCTTGTATTTCCTTGCCGAGATGGGGCACAAGGTGTCACCTTCGAAGCTTCAATTCTGTGTCCAGCAAGTGGTATACTTAGGACACTTGCTGTCCAAGAGGGGTAGGCAGTTGACACCCGACCGTATCCAGTTAATAGCGAGTCTTCCCCAGCCCAGAACCCAGAAGGAGGTACGTGCCTTTATCGGCCTTACTTCTTATTGTAGACAATGGATTCCCCAGTATGCATTTCTAGCCAAGCCACTGATACAGTTAACGACACAGGAGGCAGCCGTATCGACTGTCCTCCCTTGGACATCTGAACACACACTTAGTTTCAACGAGTTAAAGAAAGCTTTATGTCAAGCTCCAGTTCTAGCCACACCGAACTACAGTAAGCCTTTTACACTTTTCGTTACTGAACGCGAAGGTACAGCATTATCTGTTCTCACACAAGATCAAGCAGGACAATACAAGCCCTGTGCTTATTTTTCGAGCACACTAGATCCAGTCGCCCAGGCTTTGCCTGCGTGCCTCAAGTCAGTTGCAGCCACAGCACTAGCTATCAGACAAAGTGATTCCATAGTTTTAGGACATACTCTGACAGTACAAGTCCCACATTCAGTAGAAGTTCTTTTAAACCGAACACAAACTCAGCACTTGACAATTGCACGTTTAACAGGTTATGAATTGACACTGTTCCAGCCACACATAGAAATTAGACGCTGCAACGTCCTGAATCCTGCTACACTGTTACCATCAGTTAATTTAAATCCAGACCCACATGATTGTGTGGAAGTAGTTAACATTACGACTAAGCCAAGACAAGATCTGACAGATATTCCGTTACCAGATCCCGACCTGACACTTTATGTGGATGGTTCATGTATGAGAACTAGTACAGGAGAACTAGTCGCCGCGTATGCAGTGACTACTGACACCGAAGTTATTGAAACACACCGTATTGATACCCTGTCCGCTCAAGCAGCAGAGCTAGTTGCTCTGACACAAGCCTGTATACACGCCAAGAACCAGAAAGTTAATGTTTACACAGATTCACGTTACGCATTCGGAGTTGTACACGACTTCGGAGTGCTCTGGCAGGAGAGAGGTTTCATGACTTCTCATGGAACCAAGATTCAGCATGGTCTCCTTATTCAAGCCCTGTTAGATGCCATACATTTACCGACATCCATTGCTATCATGAAGTGCAAAGCACATACGAAAGTTACTGACATTATTTCCCAAGGTAACGATCTAGCAGACCACACAGCTAAGCTTACAGCACAGACTCTAGACATTCCAGTTAATCAGACACATACTCCAGATCCGATTACATGCATGACAGTTAAGGACCCTACACAAGACGTCATAGATATACAGTTACATGCTACTCCTGAAGAAATCAAGAAATGGTCTGAACAAGGAGGGGTCCAGACAGATCAAGGATGGTTAACGAAGGGTAGAGCCACATGGTTTCTCCCCGACTCTATGGTTCAAGTCATTATTAATACCGCACATAGTCCAGCACATTTAGGAGAAAAAGCTATGTTAGACAGTATCCAGAACATTTGGTTCAATAAGCATTTACGAGCTGCAGCCAAGCAGAAAGTCCGTACCTGTATGATATGTTGTCAGTTTAATCCAGGTAAAAGTGTCCCGGTGGAACAAGGTGGTTTCCAGCCCCCTGACCACCCTTTTGAGGTCCTCCAGATGGATTATATTCAGATGGAGCGATGTCGAGGTTTCAAGTATGTCCTTGTAGTAGTATGCGCTTTGTCCAGGTGGACAGAAGCATATCCAGTCCCAGATTACACAGCCGCGACCACTGCCAAGCAGTTGGTTCGTGAATTTTTCCCTAGGTATGGACTCCCTAGAGTCGTATATTCTGATAACGGTCAGCCATTCTCCTCAGAGTTAATGAAGCACGTTTCCCTTTTGTTAGGGTACCAGTGGAAGTTCCATTGTGTACGCCATCCTGAAGCAGCCGGTCTGGTCGAGAGACATAATCAGACCCTGAAAATCCGTATTGCCAAAGTTTGTAAAGAAAAAGGTGTGGACTGGCTAGTAGCTCTGCCAGTCGCCCTGTTTTATATGCGCATGGTCGCACATTCCAGATCAGGTCTGTCCCCGTACGAGGTCGTATTCGGCCGCCCCCCTAACATGTGGGGTACTCCTAGACCCCGAAGTATTACCGATGTTTCATGTAATATGTTGACAGATTACCTAGCTTCCTTGATGTCTGCCCTCAACTCATGTCGTTCACAGGTTGCCGCCGCATTTCCAGACAATACCGAGGTGGCACCGCACGAGATCGTTCCAGGCTCCTTGGTGATGATCAGAAATTTTGACAGATCAAGTCCGCTGGAACCACGTTGGAAGGAGCCACGTCAGGTCCTCTTGACCACCCGTACTGCCGTCAAGTTGGAAGGCAGAAAAGGATGGATCCACCTTTCTCATATTAAACTTTTTAAAGGATTGAAATCCGTTTCTAAGAACATTTCCGAGGATTCGAAAGATTGCCAGAACATTGTTTTAAAGGACTGTCCCGCAAAAGACATTATTACAACCCCTCCCTTGTTAGAGAAAACTCCGCAACAGGAGTATAAGTTAAAGCTCAGGTCTAGTAAAATAAGTCAGTCAGTTTGATTGTATAAGTCCTCCCCTAGGTGAAACGGTTAGATTGTTTCTGACATGTATAAAATAGACCCCCATAGTGAGAGAGTCAGTCAAAGTTCAATCAGATGTATCGTTTTTCTGAGTCTCGTATTATTCATCAGCATTATGATTTCCTGCACCAGCTATGCGTTCTATCTGTATTTTCCAGTTCCTCATGCAAATATGTCTGCTAATGCTACAGTAGAACACACGTTTAGTGATCTGCCTCCTCACGAATATTCATACCGCCTCGCTATGCGTAACAACTCATTTATCCGTATGTTACATTACTCACACCAGACCAGCAATGCCACTAATTGTTGGGTGTGTGGTCGACTCCCCCCTTTCCAGACCCCGAAGGGAGTTCTGCCACTCTTTCCTTATCCATTCTCACACAATGGTTCGTGTGGAGCATGGTCCACGTTAACGTCATCCGCAACAGATATGTCTTTTCTTAACAGTACATGTTTCCCAGACAAGCAAGGTCTCCCCCACAGAACAGGTTTAGATCTAGAAAATGAAGTATATAATTTAGGTAATTATTCGTCGAATTTTATGGTCCTGAATGTTCAGTCTGATACTACTCCAGACTTACCTGCTATTTCAGTACTACCAGTCAAAGGCGAATTATGTGTCCGTAGTTATGGTTCCGTACACGTAGGATATAGTGAATGTACTACTGTTATCCAGTATAGTGACAGTGGGAAATCTGTTTTCAAAGCTTCACGTCATTCTTATTTTATTTGTGGTCAAACTGCATATGTCCGTCTGCCCCTCGATTGGGAGGGAACCTGTTACATTGCCTTCCTACTGCCACCTGTTTTCCTAGCCCCATCTGATTATCACAGAAACACACATCTAGTACACATTAGACATAGAAGGGAGTCCCCAATTGTCGATTATACTGAAACTGCTCTAGAACAGTATACAGATTTCAATAAAGGTTTCTTCTTCTTTGTAGGACCTGTCCAGAATAGTAAACTGATCCGTAGGTTAACAAGAACCCTTGAAGCTGTAGTAAATGAGACTGCCTCTGCTCTAGGTAACCTAACCGAAGAACAATCTGCTATGAGATTTGTCGTTTTGCAAAATCGTCTCGTCCTTGACGTCATACTGGCCGATAGGGGCGGGGCCTGTAGAGTCATCGGATCTAGTTGCTGCATTTTTATTCCAAATAACGCGCCGTCTGTTTATTCAGCTATAACCAGACTCCATAAAATTGCCCATCTGTTACACCAAGATCCAGGCACTGGAATATAAGGTTCTGGAATATAATTTCCGCATGGGGATGGAAAGTCCTGTCCTTTCTAGGTATTGCAGTAGCGATCATATTCAGCTGCTGCCTCTGTATACAATGTGGCCCTGCGATTTGCGGCATTTGTGCTACCTCTTGTATTCCTAGTCCCAAGCCCCGTTCTAAATCCCGTTCCAAGACAATTCGAGACGAACAAATGATATTGTATGAAATGATAGACGGTATCATGAAAATTGATGTTTCCTGATGGAAACGTAGTGACAAGGAGGGAATGTGGAAAAGTAAATTTTGCCATGTTCTGTGTCCCTACGCTTCATCCATCATATGTTATGTGTGCATGACCAATATGCATATGTTATTCCCCATGTCTGATTAATGACGCAATTACAGTTGTGTCCACCTCTGGTATGCTATTTTCCAGTCCTCGTGAATACTACGAATATCAGGCCTATGTAAAGTTACGTTGTCACGTTTCTCAGTGTGCACGTTATTCCATTATAAAGTCCCCGTTTCCAGGCCTCAAAAGGGCCCGGACATCAGATTCAGCTCCTGTCTCCTGAAAGCCTCGCTGAGGAGCGATACAGCCCCCACCTGTATCCTCGACCCTTCACTTACTTCCTGCTTCGCAGTGCCTGGTGCAGCTTGGCTCTGCCTCTGAGTCTGCCAAAAGTATGTTATAGTTCCAGTTATCAGTTCAGTCCTCCTTCTTTGCATTCCTAAGCCACTGAACTGCATCAATAGTTTCCGTCATTGTCTAGCCTACTCGGCTCCACGTTAGAGAAATACTGTATTAATGGTCATTTAATATTCTTCATCGCGCATTACATGTAGAATAATGCATGGTCCAGTCTTAGAGTCAAGTTAGCTTTTCCCCTCATGACTTCTAGTTTATATCTACATGTTCCCTAAACACCAGATACCAGATAGGGTTTAGGTACATGTCGCTCCGACCCTCCAGACTCTAGTCTCTGCTCCTAGCACAGAGTTCGTAGCCCCCAGCTTCTCCTAGTAACACGTCATTGCCAGTTTTCGCGCACCATTAGGTTAGAGGTCCCGGCTCCTTAGGTAGCCCCCTCCTATGTTTCCGCCCCATTCATGACATATTCTGTTACGTTTGCATCACATGTCTATGTATACTCCCAGTTACACCTCTTTTTACTGTTATCTTTCGCGACTGCTACGCGTCACGCCTTCTGCTCCACCCACTGCTACGCCTACTGCAATGTAATGCTATGTGTTTGCGCTATGTATATAAGTTGATGTATTGTTATTAAAAGCTAGCGCGCTCATCCCAGACCAAGCCCCAGCAGCTGCTGGGTCATCCTATGCAGGTTGTCCTGATCCTGTCCTTATGCTGTAATAAACCTGCAGAAACTCCTACTACCTCGAATCTTGACTCTTATTTTATTGAGCTATCTGTTATTCATTCATTTCATTCAAAAATAGATCCGGTATTATTTATTTATATACCACAAGATGGCGCAGGCAGAGATAGAGATGGCACAGGCGGAGGGGGAGATGGTACAGGCAGAGGGAGAGATGACGCAGGCAGAGGGAGAGATGGCGCAGGCAGAGGGAGAGATGATACAGGCAGAGGGAGAGATGACACAGGCAGAGAGTGAGATGGTGCAGCCAGAGAGTGAGATGGTGCAAGCAGAGAGTGAGATGGCGCAGGCAAAGACGGACATGGCACAGGCAGAGGGAGAGATGGCGCAGGCAGAGAGAAACATGGCACAAGCAGAGGGTAAGATGGCGCAGGCAGAGAGAGACATGGCACAGGCAGAGGGTGAGATGGCACAGGCAAAGGGAGAGATGGCGGAGGCAGAGGGTGACATGGCGCCATATAAATGACCACTACATTACAATGCAGAAACCTGACTCATTTCCAAAATACATTTCCAATATGCACCATTCGTTTTTTGCCAGCATTATATAGAAACATGAGACACAATACACAGTGAAAAGGGGAGTCTTGGTAGTTTAAACAACCAGTAAGCTATCAGAATTTCAACATCATGTGGTATGCTGATGACACTCTGCTCATCCTTTATCTTAGAAAGAAGCTGCATACCATTAAAAATACATGATAATAATTGAGATGGCGCAGGCTGAGGAACAGATGGCGCAGGTAGTGGGTAACATAGCGCAGGCAGAAAATGAGATGGCGCAGACAGAGAGAGAGATGACGCAGACCGAGGGAGAGATGCTGCAGGCGGAGGGAGAGATGGCGCAGGCAAAGGGAGAGAAGGTGCAGGCAGAGGGAGAGATAGCACAGACATAGGGACAGATGGCGCAGCCAGAGAGTGAGATGGCGCAGGCAGAGAGTTAGATGGTGCAAGCAGAGGGTAAGATGGCCAAGGCAGAGAGAGACATGGCGCAGGCAGAGGGAGAGATGGCACAGGCAGAGGGAGAGATGGCGCAGGCAGAGGGAGAGATGGCGCAGGCAGAGGGAAAAATGGCACAGGCAGAGGCAGAGATGCTGCAGGCAGAGGGAAAGATGGTTCAGACAGAGGGTAGAGATGGTGCAGGCAGAGGGGATATGGCGCAAACAGAGGGAGAGATGGTGCCGACAGAGGGTGAGATGGCGCAAGCAGGGGGTAAGATGGCGCAGGCAGAGAGAGACATGGCACAGGCAGAGGGTGAGATGGCACAGGCAAAGGGAGAGAAGGCGGAAGAAGAGGGTGAGATGGCGCAGGCAGGGGTAGAGATGGCACAGGCAGAGGATGAGATGGCGCAGGCAGAGAGTGAGATGGTGCAAGCAGAGGGTGAGATGGCGCAGACAGGGAGTGAGATGGCGCAAGCAGAGGGTTAGATGGCGCAGGCAAAGACAGACATGGCACAGGCAGAGGGAGAGATGGCGCAGGCAGAGAGAAACATGGCGCAAGCAGAGGGTGAGATGGCGCAGGCAAAGACAGACATGGCACAGGCAGAGGGAGAGATGGCGCAGGAAGAGGGTGAGATGGCGCAGGCAGAGAGTGAGATGGCGCAAGCAGAGGGTGAGATGGCGCAGGCAAAGACAGACATGGCACAGGCAGAGGGAGAGATGGCGCAGGCGGAGAGAAACATGACGCAAGCAGAGGGTAAGATGGCGCAGGCAGAGAGAGACATGGCACAGGCAGAGGGTGAGATGGCACAGGCAAAGGGAGAGATGGCGGAGGCAGAGGGTGACATGGCGCCATATAAATGACCACTACATTACATTGCAGAAACCTGACTCATTTCCAAAATACATTTCCAATACGCACCATTCATTTTTTGCCAGCATTACATACAAACATGAGACACAATACACAGTGAAAAGGGGAGTCTTGGTAGTTTAAACAACCAGTAAGCTATCAGAATTTCAACATCATGTGGTATGCTGATGACACTCTGCTCATCCTTTATCTTAGAAAGGAGCTGTATACCATTAAAAATACATGATAATAATTGAGATGGTGCAGGCTGAGGAACAGATGGCGCAGGCAGAGAGTGAGATGGCACAGGCAGAGAGAGACATGGCACAGGCAGAGGGAGAGATAGCACAGGCAGAGAGAAACATGGCGCAAGCAGAGGGTAAGATGGCGCAGGCAGAGAGAGACATGGCACAGGCAGAGGGTGAGATGGCACAGGCAAAGGGAGAGATGGCGGAAGCAGAGGGTGAGATGGCACAGGCAGGGGGATAGATTGCACAGGCAGAGGGTGAGATGGCTCAGGCAGAGAGTGAGATGGTGCAAGCAGAGGGTGAGATGGCGTAGACAGAGAGTGATAGGGCGCAAGCAGAGGGTGAGATGACGCAGGCAAAGACAGACATGGCACAGGCAGAGGGAGAGATGGCGCAGGCAGAGGGAGAGATGGCGCAGGCAGAGGGAAAAATGGCACAGGCAGAGGCAGAGATGCTGCAGGCAGAGGGAAAGATGGTTCAGACAGAGGGTAGAGATGGTGCAGGCAGAGGGGATATGGCGCAAACAGAGGGAGAGATGGTGCCGACAGAGGGTGAGATGGCGCAAGCAGGGGGTAAGATGGCGCAGGCAGAGAGAGACATGGCACAGGCAGAGGGTGAGATGGCACAGGCAAAGGGAGAGATGGCGGAGGCAGAGGGTGACATGGCGCCATATAAATGACCACTACATTACAATGCAGAAACCTGACTCATTTCCCAAAAACATTTCCAATACGCACCATTCGTTTTTTGCCAGCATTACATACAAACATGAGACACAATACACAGTGAAAAGGGGAGTCTTGGTAGTTTACACAACAAGTAAGCTATCATAATTTCAACATCATGCGGTATGCTGATGACACTCTGCTCATCCTTTATCTTAGAAAGGAGCTGCATACCATTAAAAATACATCATAATAATTGAGATGGCGCAGGCTGAGGAACAGATGGCGCAGGCATAGAGTGAGATGGCGCAGGCAGAGGGAGAGATGGCCAAGACAGAGGGAGAGATGGTGTAGGCAAAGGGGAGATGACGCAGGCAGAGGAAGAGATGGCGCAGGCAGAGGGAGAGATGGCACAGACAGAGGGAGAGATGGCACAGGCACAGGATGAGATGGCACAGGTAGAGGGTAACATAGCGCAGGCAGAGGGTGAAATGGTGCAGGCAGAGGGGAGAGATGATGCAGGCGGAGGGGAGATGGTGCAGGCAGAGGGTGAGATGGCGCAGGCAGAGGGAGAGATGGCGCAGGCAGAGAATGAGATGGCGCAGGCAGTGAGAGAGATGACGCAGGCTGAGGGAGAGATGCTGCAGGCGGAGGGAGAGATGGCGCAGGCAAAGGGAGAGAAGGCGCAGGCAGAGGAAGAGATAGCACAGGCATAGGGACAGATGGCGCAGCCTGAGAGTGAGATGGCGCAGGCAGAGAGTGAGATGGCGCAAGCAGAGGGTAAGATGGCCAAGGCAGAGCGAGACATGGCACAGGCAAAGGGTGAGATACCACTGGCAAAGGGAAAGATGGCGGAGGCAGAAGGTGAGATGGCGCAGGCAGAGGAAGAGATGGCGCAGGCAGAGGGAGGGATTGCGCAGACAGAGGGAGTGATTACGCAGGCAGAGGGAAAAATGGCGCAGGCAGAGATGCTGCAGGCAGAGAGAGAGATGGTGCCGACAGAGGGTGAGATGGCGTAGCCAGAGAGTGAGATGGCGCAAGCAGAGAGGGAGATGGCGCAAGCAGAGGGTAAGATGGCAGACGGAGAGATGGCGTAGCCAGAGAGTGAGATGGCGCAAGCAGAGAGGGAGATGGCGCAAGCAGAGGGTAAGATGGCGCAGGCAGAGAGAGACCTGGCAAAGGCAGAGAGCGAGATGGCACAGGCAAAGGGAGAGATGGCAGAGGCAGAGGGTGAGATGGCTCAGGCAGGGGGAGAGATGGCGCAGGCAGAGGGTAAGATGGCGCAGGCAGAGAGTGAGATGGCGCAAGCAGAGGGTGAGATGCCGCAGGCAGAGAGAGACATGGCGCAGGCAGAGGGAGAGATGGCACAGGCAGAGAGAAACATGGCGCAAGCGGAGGGTAAGATGGCGCAGGCAGAGAGAGACATGGCACAGGCAGAGGGTGAGATGGCACAGGCAAAGGGAGAGATGGCGGAGGCAGAGGGTGAGATGGCGCCATATAAATGACCACTACATTACAATGCAGAAACCTGACTCATTTCCAAAATACATTTCCAATTTGCAGCATTACTTTTTGCCAGCATTAAATCCAAACATAAGACACAATATTTTCATGAAAGAAAACAGTATAACCAGAGGGAGATAGACTGTAAAAAGAGACAGGAGAGATTATAGTAAAAGGTCCAAATATAATTCTTTAATTTACACAGACACTCAATGTGATCCTGGTCAAAAATTTTAAAACCAAACTTTTTACCAAAACTCATTTACCACACTAAAACAATTAAGAGACAGAACTCATCCTATCTATTTCAGCGCTACAAAACAGTGCAGAAACTTGAGTCATTTTCAAAATACATTTCCAATTTACATCATTATTTTTTTGCCAGCATTACTTCCAAACAAAAGACAAAATATTTTCATAAATAAAACAGTATAACCAGAGAGAGACAGACTGTGAGAAGAGACAGGGGAGATTATAGTAAAAGGTGCAAATATAATTCTTTAATTTACACAGACACTCTGTGTGATCCTGGACAAAAATTTTAAAACCAAACTTTTACCAAAACTCATTTACCACACTAAAACAATTAAGAGACAGAACACATCCTATCTATTTCAGCGCTACAATACAGTGCAGAAACCTGTGTCATTTTCAAAATACATTTCCAATTTGCAGCATTACTTTTTGCCAGCAGGATTGATAGAGAAACTGAAGAAGGAAAAAGAACACTGTTGGACAGAAAGGAAGACAGTGAGAGACAGTGAAAGAGCGGGAGAGTGAGTAACTTCCACATTGCAACTCATTTTTATTATTAACTTAAAATACACAACATATATTCCCTCACAAATTAATAACTCACCTTTAAAAATGCTTTTGAAGATTGAGAACAGTGCCAAAAACACACCAGATTTTCTTCAGCAGAATCTCTGAAATGTACCTCAGACACTGCAACCACAAATGGCCCTGATTCCCTCTCATTTTTCACACATATCTAAGAACATAACCAATGAAATTTCTTCCCACACAAATTCAAAACCAAACTAACATTTTAATTGGTTCAACATTCAAATACTTTCAATCTCACCTTTTCTTCATCCATCACCCCACTGCTCTCTCTGCCTGTTACCATGGCAACTCTCCATAGAACACCTATCTGAACTCAAAAGGTTAAAAGTTCATCTCTCAATGTTGCAAACCAAACCAGCAAGTGTGTTTGACTTCTCAATATTCCAGCTTATCCTTTGCGATGTTCTTTTCAATGACTTTTTCTAAACCAATAGTAATATTACGTTAAAAAAAACAGTAGGATGCACCCTAGTTTTCAATCTCAAATTATCAGAAACCACCAATCATTTCTTCTTTTTCAAGTGCACTGAATCTCAACCACTTTTTTTCTAAACTCCTACTTTCAAACTGCCATTTCATTTCCACAACTCATCTGAGTACAACCACATCTGCCTTCAAGATGCTGAAAGTCTGGATAGTAGGACATAGCTATGTTTCCTGGAGTGAAAGGTATGTAGCAAATAGATGCTTTCACAACCTTGATTTACCAAATGTGGATATTATGTGGATTGGCCAGAGAGGATTGAGACGTCACTAATTGATGCCATTGGTAAAATCCTTTATGCATCTTCCACACCCTGACCTCATAATTGTGCACTGTGGTGGCAATGACCTGGGCACTTTGACTGGGGTAGGTCTGGAAATGCTTTTAAAGTACACCTTTGGACAATTGATGTCACTTTTTCCAAAAACTACCTTAGTATTTTCTAATATATGCCAAAGGCAAAAATGGAAATGGTCCAACCAATTTTGTCCACAGATTGAGAAAGCAAGGAAACATGTGAATAAGTCTGTTTCTGCTTTCCTCAGAGACTATGGCATGGGTTCTATATACCACAACAACTTGCGTTACAACATGCAAGGCATTTATAGAGGAGATGGTGTACATTTCACAGATGAGGGGAACAGAATCTTCCTCTGTAACTTAAGACTCTGCATTGGTACTTACTTGTAGGTACAAAAAAACACACAATGAACACAACAGCTCTTTTTAGAGCCAACTAACATCTAAACACTCAAATTTGATTTTTAACATTATTTTTTAAAATGAATTTTTAGAGAGGTCCGCGCACCGAGCACTCACCGCGCACTCTTCGAGCACTCACCGTGCGCGCACCTTCCGATTTTTATAAACTTTTTTTTCACCTTTGGAGTGTTTCAGGGACCCCCTGAGAAGGCCTAGGGGGTCAGGGACACTCTACCCTGCCCCCTTTTCACGTTTTCAACTTTTATTTTTCACTCTCTTCTGAAACCACAAAATGGCGGTGATCGGGTTCGCTCTCCGAGCACTCACCGTGCACTCTATGAGCACTCACCGTGCGCGGACCTAGCAATTGTTTTTTTTTTTTAAATAAACATTTTTTTTAACCTTTGAAGTCCTTCAGAGAAGAGCAGTGAGGGGATGGAGAGAGTTACAAAACTGGATTGAAAAAAAGGAACTCAGGATTTCAATGAGAAAAGGACAGTAAGTGAGGTAGAGTGATGGAAAAAATACGTAAAAATGAAAAGATGTCAGATACACACAGGAGAAAGTATAGTGTGAGAAGGGGAGTAACTATGAGTAAACTTACTATGTAACACAAAAATGTTGCACTCTATACTATAAGTCTCACTTTATACCACAATCACTTGGCCACTACCTCATAAATTACATTTAAAAAAGTATAATTTCTCAAACAAGTTTTAATTACAAAATATAAATTTATTCTTCTGAATTTTCGAAATTTAAAGGAACTTCTAACATTAAATCATCAGGAATTTCCTCATCGAAAGTCTCCCAAAAAGAATCCTGGAACTCAATAAACTCCAAACATTCAATTAATTCAGAATCCAAAGATTGATCATAAGAATCCCCCATGCCATCTCCTCCATCAAAAAGGTCTTCATCATGAGTACTGTCATCAACAGGAACATTCAAGTCCTCAATAAAAGTCGCAGAAATTTCAAAAATGATGTCAACTGACTCCTCATTCAGATCCACCATTGCTGTTAGGGTAGAATAAAAAGAGAGAGACAGAAAGACAGTGAGAGTAAGAAACTTCCACATTAAAAAACATTATTCTTATTAACTTAAAGTGTACAACATAGTTCCCCTTACAAATTAACAACTCACCTTTTAGAATGCTGTAGAAAATGTAGTACTGTGTGAATCTCACACCAGAAATTGAAAACCAAAAATTCCTCACAAATGTACCTCAGACACTACAAACACAAAATGGCCGTGTTTCCATCTCATTTTTCACACATATCCCCGTACATAACCAATCAAATTACTTCACACACATATTCAAAACCAAAGTAACATTTTAATTAGTTCAAAATGTCAACACTTTCAGACTCACATAATATCCAACCTACCCCCACTACTCTCTGCCTGTTACCATAGTAACTCTCCACAAAACACCTATCTGAACCTGTCTTTTTTTCTCAAAACCAAAGTAACATTTTAATTGGTTCTTAATTTTTAAGAATTTCAAACTCACATAATATCCAATCTACCCCCACTGCTCTCTGCCTGTTACCATAGTAACTATCCACAAAACACCTATCTGAACCTGTCTTTTTTTGCCTGCGTCCGTACACCGTGCGCGGACCCCGCGATTAAAAAAAATTAAAATGTTTTTTCGATCTTCGGGGTCCTTTAGGGACCCCCTGACAAAGCCTAGGGGGTCAAGGAGTCTCTACCCTGCCCCCTTTCCAGGTTCTAGACTTTTGTTTTCAGCTAGCTTCTGTCTCGGAGACAAGATGACGGCCAGCACTTCATGTTTTCCACTGACTGGAATGTTGACAGACGTCCAACAGCCAATCAAAATTCTGCTCGCGCACGCTTGGGTCCGCGCACGGGTACGTGCACGGTGCGCGCACGGTGTCCCGTCCATAGATATATATATTTTTCAAATTAAATTTTCTCAAAAACTACTGGAGGGATTTACACCATTTAAACGAAAGGGCGATCTGCAAATCAGACTCTACCATTTTGCCAAATTTCTTGTAATTCCGTTCAGCCGTTCGGACTGTAGCCGTGTCTAATCGTCCTATGGAAAATTGCATGGGGAAAACACGTTTTGGGACCCCCCTTTTTTCTCGGCCCCCGCTTGACAAACCCCCCCGAGACTTTCAGGGAAGGAGCGGAGCGTAACGGGCCAACATTTTGGAAAATTACAGGCAAATTCCCCAATTGACGCCAAAGTTATTCCAAATAGAATGTTGTGGATTTCCTATGGAAACTAGGTCCTAACTATAACTACCTACTGGCGACCGCCAGTAGGTAATATATATATATATATATATTCACTGAAAAAACCATAGGTTATAGACCATATATAGTTAGGAATTTGCATTTACAAAACCTTGAAAATTCACTGTAAAAACCATAGGTTAGAGACCATATATAGTTAGCTGGACATTTTATTGACATAAAACCAATGAAATTCCATATATAGTTAGTTGCACTAACTATATATCGCGCACCCGCAATCCACTGCTGATGATGTCACATATTACATCATTCATGACATGGTCAGTGACATCACTGATGACATCACTGATGACATCTCAAATGACATCACTGATGACATCATCTAGTGTCTGTGTGTTTTTGTAAAGTTTAAATATGTTTTACATATTGAAGAATGAGTGGATGTATGGAAGACTGAGTGTGTGTGTGGCTGGCTGGGAGGTGTGTGACTCTGTGCATATCAATGTGTACTTGTATCAGTGATTGTATAAGAGAGTAAGTATGTGTTAGTATATGTGTGAAAAGTATGGTGTTCTGTGTTTAACTGTATAGATGAGGAAATCGAAGTGTGATTGATTCTTCACAGGACTGACTAGGTGTATGAGTGCATATGATAGTGTTGTAATAATGAGTGACTGTATGTATGAGTGATTGTATGGGTGAATGAGTGAAGGTGTGTGTAGACGTAGGAATCAGTGAGTGCGTATGTAGTAACTGGTATTGGTGTGTCATGATGTCATCAGTGATGTCATTTGAGATGTCATCAGTGATGTCATTTGAGATGTCATCAGTGATGTCATCAGTGATGTCACTGAAGTATGGTGTTCTGTGTTTAACTGTATAGATGAGGAAATGGAAGTGTGATTGATTCTTTACAGGACTGACTAGGTGTGTGAGTAACTCCATGGATGAGTGGCAGTGTGTGAGTGTCTGCATAGGTGTATGAGTGCATATGATAGTGTTGTAATAATGAGTGACTGTATGTATGAGTGATTGTATGGGTGAATGAGTGAATGTGTGTGTAGACGTAGGAATCAGTGAGTGCGTATGTAGTAACTGGTATTGGTGTGTCATGATGTCATCAGTGATGTCATTTGAGATGTCATCAGTGATGTCATCAGTGATGTCATTTGAGATGTCATCAGTGATGTCATCAGTGATGTCACTGACCATGTCATGAATGATGTAATATGTGACATCATCAGCAGTGGATTGCGGGTGCGCGATATATAGTTAGTGCAACTAACTATATATGGAATTTCATTGGTTTTATGTCAATAAAATGTCCAGCTAACTATATATGGTCTCTAACCTATGGTTTTTTCAGTGAATTTTCAAGGTTTTGTAAATGCAAATTCCTAACTATATATGGTCTATAACCTATGGTTTTTTCAGTGAATTTCACTGGTTTTTTAAAAGCTAATATCTATAGCTGTAAAATATATTCTTTATTACGTGACGTATCATGTAGCCACGTGAGACGCCTCATGACGCGTCGCATAACCGTGACGTATCGGCTCTGCAGCGCAAACAAAACCCTTAACGTAAGCGTGCCGGAGCACGCTTACAGATATATATATTTTTTTTAACCTTAATTAGACAAAATCCACACGTGCACATATCTTGAGGCCTTGCAAAGGCACATCAAACAAACAGTCCCTACAATTTTGCCAAGTTTGCTGGAAATCTATTCCCTTAATTTTTTTTTTACTGTTTCTCTTGGTTTTCCCCTTGTTACGCTTACCGGGACGCTACCCGGTACGCGAACCGGACAATCCAAAAACACAAGATGGCGGACTCCCGTTACGCTGCCGGTTAGCTGCCCGGTTCGCGTACCGGGAAGCGCCTCTACCGCGAAAAATCGCGGGGGACTTTAATATCCCCCTCATCAATCCTAGGGGGTCAGGAGTGGTCTACCTTGCCCCCTTTCCTTCATTTCCCCCTTCGTTTTTCACCACATCTTGTCTCTCGATCGTACCGAGAGACAAGATGGCGGCCGCTCCGGACTGTTTAGAATGTTGACAGACACCGGAGAGCCAATCAGCTTCGCTTCGCGAAGTTCAGGTACGCGAACCGGGGCGCTAACCGGAGCGCTGTCACAGATATATATATTTTTTTAAACTTTAATTTCTCAAAATCCACTGGAGCACATATATTGAGACATAGCAAAGGCACGTCGGGCAAACCATATCTACAATTTTGCCAAGTTTCATGTAAATCTATTCAGCCGTTCAAGCTAAAAGTGAGTCCAACCGCCCTATGGAAAAATGAATGGGAAAAACGCGTTTTGGGACCCCCATTTGTCTCGGCCCCCCCTTGACGAAACCCCCCCAAATTTTCAGGGGCTGCTCAGAAACAAAATGTGCCATTTTCCTGAATATTTCAGCCAATTCCGTCTACAAACGCCAAAGTTATTAGACATAGAATTTTCAGAAATCCCATAGAGAAAAAATCCTAACTATATATACCCACTGGCTATCGCCAGTAGGTAATATACATATATAAACATATATAATCTGCATATCTATATAAATATAAATGCATGCATACATATACATATATGCATACATATGCATGTTATTTACATGAAAGTTTTAAAAACACTAATAAAAGCAAAGCTAAAAAGCCACCTCATTACAAACAGAATGGCTTTAACTTAAACGAGGGCGAGATCTATTGCATTTTCAATGCTTGTTTACTTTGGTTCTATCAAGAAGGCATTCAGATGTGTCACACATTTGCCATAAATTCTGAATGTTAGCACTCTAGTTGCTCATTAGATCACTGTAGTAAAGCTAGTGCTCACCAGGGAAGTCTGCTGCTAATCATGGTTTGCAGCCATTTTCCCGCATTTTTTATCCCGCAGACTTTCAGTCCGCATACCATTATCCCGCAAGGTCATTGACCTCGCATACCATTATCCCGCATTTTTTCAAAACGCATGTGCATTTATCGCGCATGCCTTTACAAAGAATTACGTTTTAAATGCATGTATGGTAAATGCATTTGCGTTGTGAAAACCACGATGACGAGAGAGGTAAGTGGGTTTGTGTTAATTTTTTCGTGGGTTAGTGATTGTGTAGTGTAGTGTAGTGTTGTGTAGTGTAGTGTTGTGTTAGGGTAGTGTAGAGTTGTGGTGGTTGTTTAGTGTAGGGTCATGCTGGGGGTAGTGTTTTAGGGTTGTGTTGTAGTGTTTGCGTAGTGTAGGGTCATGCTGGGGGTAGTGTTTTAGGGTTTAGGGTAGTGTTGTAGTGTTTGCGTAGTGTAGGGTCATGCTGGGGGTAGTGTTTTAGGGTTTAGGGTTGTGTTGTAGTGTTTGCGTAGTGTAGGGTCATGCTGGGGCTAGTGTTTTAGGGTTTAGGGTAGTGTTGTAGTGTTTGCGTAGTGTAGGGTCATGCTGGGCGTAGTGTTTTAGGGTTTAGGATAGTGTTGGAGTGTTTGCGTAGTGTAGGGTCATGCTGGGGGTAGTGTTTTAGGGTTTTGGGTAGTGTTGTAGTGTTTGCGTAGTGTAGGGTCATGCTGGGGTGTAGTATTTTAGGGTTTAGGGTAGTGTTGTAGTGTTTGCGTAGTGTAGGGTCATGCTGGGGGTAGTGTTTTAGGGTTTTGGGTAGTGTTGTAGTGTTTGCGTAGTGTAGGGTCATGCTGGGGTGTAGTGTTTTAGGGTTTTGGGTAGTGTTGTAGTGTTTGCGTAGTGTAGGGTCATGCTGGGGTGTAGTGTTTTAGGGTTTTGGGTAGTGTTGTAGTGTTTGCGTAGTGTAGGGTCATGCTGGGGGTAGTGTTTTAGGGTTTTGGGTAGTGTTGTAGTGTTTGCGTAGTGTAGGGTCATGCTGGGGGTAGTGTTTTAGGGTTTTGGGTAGTGTTGTAGTGTTTGCGTAGTGTAGGGTCATGCTGGGGGGTAGTGTTTTAGGGTTTTGGGTAGTGTTGTAGTGTTTGCGTAGTGTAGGGTCATGCTGGGGGGTAGTGTTTTAGGGTTTTGGGTAGTGTTGTAGTGTTTGCGTAGTGTAGGGTCATGCTGGGGGTAGTGTTTTAGGGTTTTGGGTAGTGTTGTAGTGTTTGCGTAGTGTAGGGTCATGCTGGGGGTAGTGTTTTAGGGTTTAGGGTAGTGTTGTAGTGTTTGCGTAGTGTAGGGTCATGCTGGGGGTAGTGTTTTAGGGTTTAGGGTAGTGTTGTAGTGTTTGCGTAGTGTAGGGTCATGCTGGGGGTAGTGTTTTAGGGTTTAGGGTAGTGTTGTAGTGTTTGCGTAGTGTAGGGTCATGCTGGGGTGTAGTGTTTTAGGGTTTTGGGTAGTGTTGTAGTTGTAGTGTTTGCTTAGTGTAGGGTCATGCTGGGGGTAGTGTTTTAGGGTTTAGGGTAGTTTTGTAGTGTTTGTGTAGTGTAGGGTCATGCTGGGGGTAGTGTTTTAGGGTTTAGGGTAGTGTTGTACTGTTTGTGTAGTGTAGGGTCATGCTGGGGGTAGTGTTTTAGGGTTTAGGGTAGTTTAGTTGTTTAGTGTATGCTAAAGGCATATTCGTTCTAAAAGTTTTCGTTATTTTAATTTGCGGCCTAATAGTACATGCGGGATTTTTTTTGCGGACTGATGGTATGCGGGATTTCGTCATATATTCGCTAATCATACTTTCTATGGCAAAATGAACCCCCTCATTTTGTTCCTTTTTAAATTAAATGTTTTAAGAGTTACCACTTTATTCCAATCAAGATGGCTTCAGGTGTGCCATACCTTTGTAATAAGTAGGACTGTTAGCACTCTAGTTGTTCTTTAGAACACTCTGGGACATTCTGTCATTGGGCTATAGTTGGGCTACATCTGGCTGATATTTGGGCTACATTTGTTTTTTTTTGTCTCTGGTGGCCATCTTTGGGCTACATTGGGCTACATTGGGCTACATTGGGCTACATTTGGGCTCCAACATATATATAGCCCAATGTAGCCCAATATATATTTTTCAAAGTTAATTTTCGTAAAAACCACTGGAGCCTATATCTTGAGACATAGCAAAGGCACATCGGGCTACCAGTCCCTACAATTTTGCCAAGTTTGGTGTAAATCCATTCAGCCGTTCAGGCTAAAAGTGAGGCCAACCGCCCTATGGAAAATTGCATGGGAAAAACATGTTTTGGGACCCCCCTTTTTTCTCGGCCCCCCCTTGACGAAACCCCCCCAAATTTTCGGGGCTGCTTAGAAACAAAATGTTCCATTTTCCTGAAAATTTCAGCCAATTCTGTCCTCAAACGCCAAAGTTATTCGACATAGAATTTTCAAAAATCCCATAGGAAAAAAATCCTAACTATATATACCTACTGGCTATCGCCAGTAGGTAATATATATATATATATATATATATATATATATATATATATATATATATATATATATATATATATATATATATATATATTCACTGAAAAAACCATAGGTTATAGACCATATATAGTTAGGAATTAGCATTTAAAAAACCTTATTTTACTCACACAAAACCATTGAAATTCCATATATAGTTAGTTGCACTATACGTCACGTAATAAAGAATATATTTTACAGCTATAGATATTAGCTTTTAAAAAACCAGTGAAATTCACTGAAAAAACCATAGGTTATAGACCATATATAGTTAGGAATTTGCATTTACAAAACCTTGAAAATTCACTGAAAAAACCATAGGTTAGAGACCATATATAGTTAGCTGGACATTTTATTGACATAAAACCAATGAAATTCCATATATAGTTAGTTGCACTAACTATATATCGCGCACCCGCAATCCACTGCTGATCATGTCACATATTACATCATTCATGACATGGTCAGTGACATCACTGATGACATCACTGATGACATCTCAAATGACATCACTGATGAGATCACTGATGACGTCATCCAGTGACTGTGTGTTTCTGTAAAGTTTAAATATGTTTTACATATTGAAGAATGAGTAGATGTATAAGTGTCTGGACGAAGGATTTAGTAGGTGCATGACTGAATGTATGAGTGAGTGATTAAATGTGTCTCACTGAGTGCATGGGTTAGTGACTAAACTGTCTTAATTTGTGCATCATTATGTCTGTTGTTCTGTAAACTGCTGCATGTGTTGATCATTAGCTATACGAGAGGCTATATGTGTTATTAATTGGTTGCCCAAGTATTTCTATGGCAGATTGAGTTTGTGTGGGGGTGGCTGGAAGGTGTGTGACTCTATGCATAGATGTGTGAGCAGTTTATTCACTAGGTGTATGAGTTCAAGAGTGCATGTGGAAACAGCTACATGGGCAGTTGACTGTGTGCATGAGTGTATTGATGAGTGAATGGATATCTCAATGCTACATGTCATAGTAAGTACATATGTAAAACACAGTACATGTGAGAGTTGGCATATATAAATAACTGTGCATGAGAGCCACTGAATGAGTGAGTGGTTGTATCGATCATTGTGAACTTGTATCAGGGATTGTATAAGAGAGTAAATATGTGTTAGTGTATGTTTCAATAAGTAAGGTGTGTTTAACTGTATAGTTGAAGAAATGGAGGTGAGATTGTTTCTTTGCATGACTGACTGGGTGTGTGAGTAACTCCATGGATGAGTGGCAGTGTGTGAGTGTCTGTATACACTGAGTGTATCTAAGGTTATATTAGAGTCTGAAGAGGTTTATCGTATTAGCACAAGAATGATGTCAAATGAGATGTCATCAGTGATGTCATCAGTGATGTCATTTGAGATGTCATCAGTGATGTCATCAGTGATGTCACTGACCATGTCATGAATGATGTAATATGTGACATGATCAGCAGTGGATTGCGGGTGCGCGATATATAGTTAGTGCAACTAACTATATATGGAATTTCAATGGTTTTGTGTGAGTAAAATAAGGTTTTTTAAATGCTAATTCCTAACTATATATGGTCTATAACCTATGGTTTTTTCAGTGAATTTTCAAGGTTTTGTAAATGCTAATTCCTAACTATATATGGTCTATAACCTATGGTTTTTTCAGTGAATTTCAATGGTTTTTTAATAGCAAATATCATAAGCTGTCGAATGTCAAGTACGTGGTAAGTGAAAACATTTTCGTGTTTATGGACACTGATCTGCTTTGAATGGTGCCCCCCCCCCTCATTTCTATTAGGAGTACTCTCTCTTTGCAGATAGTGAAAGGTAGTTAACGCAGGCCTTTGCCCCCGTTGTAATCCGTCGTGCCTGCTTCTCTCTCCATTTGATTGATTGTTATCCAAGTATTTACTGTTTTAGAATTAGTTCTCTTTGGTTCATTCTCTATTTACAAACAAACACAGAGTCGCAATACTCTGTTTAGTCTTTGCAGATAACGAAAAATCGTGTAAAAAAAAAAGAAAAGGAATCGAGCAAAATCAGTAGGCCACTAATGGGATCTCTTTTTGACCTCGCTAAAATAGAAACAACCCCTCATGACAAATACAAAACTAGTGAGATGAACTGAACTCCACACAATGATGGCTGCAAAACAGCTCGGCTCCGCCACCCACCCCGCCCAAAATAACGATAAAGAGCGGCTGCCATGATTGGTTGCGGAATGGCCACAATGGAGCTACGAAATGGTGGTGCTCTCATGCTAACCCCAGCTTCAGTCTGAAACATCCAGAAACACTGTAGACTACCAATTCGATCAGTTCCGGTAGCGCCCCAATGTAACCCGGTAGAGAAGAACTAGCCCTCCCCTCTTTGACTGATGGTTCTTGTTGCCTGTCCCTTCTGTTGTCATTTAACAGAACTATTTAGCCTGCTGAAAGGGGTTGTGTTTCGACCGCTGGTTGGTGGAGACATTTTGACTATATTCTGGACCTGCGTTGTCGCGTAATGCGTCATATGACGCGCCGCGTTAGCGCATCCGGAAGTCATCCGGGGCGAGCAGCGCGTAACGTAAGCATAACAAGTCATGTGACTTGTTAATAAAACTTTTCATTGGTTCATTTTACTTTTCTTATTCTAATGATGAAAGCCTTGGTCATATCACCTAAAAATTACGCTTTTAATTACTTCCGAACATTATTTTTTCTTAAATATATGTTATAATGTTCCAGGCTAATGTACTTTCCCGGAAATTTTACAACTGTCCTGCAAGTAAAATATATTCTTTTTTCGAGAAAAAGAGCGTTTCTTCGTCCCATGACGGAGCCGTTGAGCAAAAGAGGGTCGACCTGCTGTCTTAGTCGCCGATACGCCTGAATATGAGATTCTTATCGATCACTTTATGTTGCAGGAATAGAAAACACAACAGCCCTTGACCATTTATCTTTACTGCGTTCCTTCGTATTATACCTTTTACCCTTCATGTAATTGGTCTGCTTTATTTCACTTGCCTTTTAATGATTCTAAAACAGTGACTATTATTAAAAACTTTACCAATGTATATACTACTACCATGTTTTCTTTTAAAAACCTTTATTGTGAAAATTTCATTATACAAATACGAGCCTATAACCACATGGGCCTGCCACGGAGCAAACTGTAATCGTATATGATGAATAGACATTTACACTGTAGAGGAACGTAACGGGCGGGCCATTAGGTTGCAAGAACTAAGGTGTCTAACAGTTACGGAATCGGTGGACGTACATTTTATAATTAAAATACGACAGGGCCAGTTACAATAAAATTATCTAGATATACATTTGCGGGCAAGTACCATGGGTGACGTTAATTTGAACTTTCAACAGTACAGTAATCAATAACACATCAGAACTTAATATCAATAGGGATGCCGAAATATTCAATCAATTCTCGTCCCCGCCCGCCATGTGCTTCAAAACTGCATACGTATCTCGTGATTTCAAGGTTCTGCAACCAGTACACAACAAGGAGTTACGAGTCCCATTTATTCCGGCGCCATTTTGGGCGAGGACGGGCAGGTCCAGGATATAGTCAAAATGTCTCTACCAACCATCGACTATGATGATGTTCATATGCTGTATTTATTAGAGTAACACTCATCTGTCCACATGAAATTAATTTACCACAATCTAAACATGTCATTTTAATCTTTCCAAAGTTCTTCTAAATATTTGGGACCGTTTCCCTCGCCTCTGAAGCTCTCAGTGCCACTTCTTTGATGAATGTACTAGCAGGTCAGGGGTTCTCCTCCAAATCTCTCTTTTATGCAGCACTATAATTAATTGGTGCCACCTCTCCATATGACGATGCATGGTATAGTTACCACAACTATATTTTTTTTCGGTTCCTCTGGAGAGTTCATCGTGGCAGATGAAGCGTGTAACGTACCGGGCATTTACCTTTTTTTGCATGTACAGGAAAGGAAAAAAAAATCGAGCGTCCAAGTTCTAAGGTGTCCCAGGGCCATTTTAGTGGACCAGGCCCAAATCCAAAGAACAGGCCGCCATTTTGAGAGTCCTCTTGCAGCCGCCTGTCGCTGTAGCATCAAGAGCAGCCGAAACTCAGCTGAATGGCAACTGAAACGGTAAATGGGCGCCCCACTACATTTCAGCATTGTAGGATGACCACACCAGTACAGCAACTTGCTAGACATCACCTCGGTGCCATCCGGATCTCGGCGCCCCACTGCAGATGAAGTGCCTCTCAACTATGAAACCACCACGGTGACATCCGGATCTTGGCGCGTTGTGCTGCCTTCGGCCTATTCGCACATCGGTCCGCTACTGACGCCATCTCACAGGCTAATGGGGTGACCCACGCCGAGTTTCAGCATTGTAGGATGACCACACCAACTTGCTAGACATCACCTCGGTGCCATCCGAATCTTGGCATCTCAACGCCTAGTGGTATCTTCCATACAGAAAATATTGTTACGCTGCCTTTGGCCCCATTCGCACATCAGTCCGCAACTTAGACATCACCTCGGTGCCATCCGGATCTTGGCATCTCAGCGCCTTGTGGTGTCAGTCAGAAAATATTGTTGCGCTGCCTTTGGCCCCATTCGCACATCAGTCCGCTACTGACACCATCTCACAGGCCAATAGGGCGCCCCACGCCGACTTTTACCATTGTACGATGGCCACACCAGTGGCACAACTTGCTAGACATCACCTCAGTGCCATCCGAATCTTGGCATCTCAACGCCTAGTGGTATCTTCCATACAGAAAATCTTGTTACGCTACCTTTGGCCCCATTCGCACATCGGTCCGCAACTTAGACATCACCTCGGTGCCATCCGGATCTTGGCATCTCAGCGCCTTGTGGTGTATTCTCTTCAGAAAATATTGTTGAGCTGCCTTTGGCCCCATTCGCACATCGGTCCGCAACTTAGACATCACCTCGGTGCCATCCGGATCTTGGCATCTCAGCGCCTTGTGGTGTCTTCTACTCCGAAAATATTGTAGAAAATATTGCTGCGCTGCCTTTGGCCCCATTCACACATCAGTCCGCTACTGACACCATCTCACAGGCCAACAGGGCGCCCCACGCCGACTTTTACCATTGTACGATGGCCACACCAGTGCCACAACTTGCTAGACACCACCTCGGTGCCATCCGGATCTTGGCATCTCAGCGCCTTGTGGTGTCTTCAAATCAGAAAATATTGTTGCGCTGCCTTTGGCCCCATTCGCACATCGGTCCGCTACTGACGCCATCTCACAGGCCAACGGTGCGCCCCACGCCGACTTTCAACATTGTAGGATGGCCACAGAAGTGCGACAACTTACTAGACACCACCTCGGTGCCATCCGGATCTTGGCGCGTTGTGCTGCCTTCGGCCTATTCGCACATCGGTCCGCTACTGACGCAAACTCACAGGCCAACGGGGCGCCCCACGCCGACTTTCAGCATTGTAGGATGGCCACACCAGTGCGGCAACTTGCTACACACCACCTCGGTGCCATCCGGATCTTGGAATCTCAGCGCCTAGTGGTGTCTTCTATTCCGAAAATATTGTTGCGCTGCCTTCGGCCCCATTCACACATCGGTCCGCTACTGACGCCATCTCACAGTCCAACGGGGCGCCCCACGCCGACTTTCAGCATTGTAGGATGGCCACACCAGTGCGGCAACTTACTAGACACCACCTCGGTGCCATCCGGATCTTGGCGCGTTGTGCTGCCTTCGGCCTATTCGCACATCGGTCCGCTACTAACGCAAACTCACAGGCCAACGGGGCGCCCCACGCCGACTTTCAGCATTGTTGGATGGCCACACCAGTGCGGCAACTTACTAGACACCACCTCGGTGCCATCCGGATCTTGGCGCGTTGTGCTGCTTTCGGCCTATTCGCACATCGGTCCGCTACTGACGCAAACTCACAGGCCAACGGGGCGCCCCACGCCGACTTTCAGCATTGTAGGATGGCCACACCAGTGCTGCAACTTGCTGGACACCACCTCGGTGCCATCCGGATCTTGGCGCGTTGTGTTGCCTTCGGCCTATTCGCACATCGGTCCGCTACTGACGCCGCCTCACGTGCCAACGTATTTTCTCCGCATTTTACACCCTATGCCGCATAACAGGTCATGTGACTTGTTTATAAAACTTTTCATTGGTTCATTTTACTTTTGGTTTCCTAATGATGGAAGGCTTGATCATGTGACCTAAAAACAACACTTTTCATTGGATGAAAACTTTTTTTTTTTCCCAAACGATGAAAGCCCCACCTTGTTTCTGGATGTTTCAGACTGAAGCTGGCGTCAGCATGAGAGCACCACCATCTCGTAGCTCAGTCGTGGTCATTCCGCGAGCAATCATGGCAGCCGCTCCCCACCAGAAGCCTGCAGGAGTCGGAGCCCCCAAAACTTTTGATGAATTCTCAAGGCGGAGGGGACGCTTTCGAGAATGGGGTCCAAGACCTAGCAGACAAGCGTCCGATTTCCAAGGTGTCCCAGGGCCATTTCAGTGGACCAGGCCCAAAAAGGAAACAGCCTGCCGCCATTTTGAGAGTCCTGTGACAGCCGCCTATCGCTGCACCGCAAGAGTGGGCGCAACTCAGCTGAATTGCGGCTTTTGACACAGTGGACCAAAAACGGACGGAATGGCAACTGAAACGGTAAAGGGGCGCCCCACTACAACAGATGACACTCCACCTGGAGAGGCCCGTTCACGCCGCCTCCCCCGGGGCGCCCCACGCCGTTATTCGGAGCAGCATTGTAGGATACCAAAACCAGTGCGGCAACTTACTGGACATCACCTTGGTGCCATCGTTCTGCTGCCTTGGAACTATTCGCGCAACAGTTTGCTACTGATGACCCACCCCCCGCGACGCCCCATGCCGTTATTTGCTGGGTGGCAACTTACTAGACATCACTTTCGTGTCATCTAGATTTCAGCGCGTTCTGCTGCCTTGGAACTATTCGCACAACAGTTTGCTACTGATGACCCACCCCCCGCGACGCCCCACGCCGGAAATCTGGACGTTGTGCTGCGTTGGGACTATTCGCACAGCCGACCGCTACTTCGTTGTTTTTCCCTAAAAATGTTTATATGTTATTACTATTTTTGTTTTCTTGTATATATTTATAAATTATTAAAGTTTTATAATCTTACTACTTTGTCGGAGTGCTATATATTTTTAATGTGACACATAATTGTAAAAACTTTGATGTACAAAGAGTCATCCCTGGAATCTTCCGCTTCAGGCTCGGTCCCCTCCCCAATCACAATACAGGATGGTTTTCAGATAATAGCAACGCTTCTGCTGTGACGGATCTCATCGAGTGTGGGCCTTGATCTACTATAACTCCTTTGAAGAGGGGTGATTCTTTACAGCTGTGGCCATAAACTACATCTGCAGGGCTAGCTGATACCCTAGGACCAGCCTGGACAATCGGACACAGAGGAAAAGGAGTGTCAGAGGGTGCGGTAGTGAATAGGGCGAAAGGGAGGTGTCGGGCGGGCACAGGGTGTGATTCTCAGGGAAGAGCAGCGCAGATGGGGGGAGGTTTATTACCCATGCATAAGACAGAGAGCGGGGGTGACCACTGCCTGGGGGAGATGCTTGCGAGGGTGGGGAGCCATGCTAAGGATCGACAGCGTGCACAGAGTGGGTCTGGTCAAGGCATCTAAAATGGCTGCCGTGCACGACAAAAGTGTGGCATTTGAAAAAAGACAAGATGGCGCAGACAATGTTTTTCAACACTTCCTGATTTCCTTCGAATCGAACGTTAACAGACGTTGGGGCATATTACCAAAGTTAAGCGATATTTATCCCTAACGATGCTTAGCAACGATTTTTTTACCGTCAGAAATTATCGCAGATAAACCTTGCTATTATCAAGGTTTATCGGAAATACGACAAAAAACGACCGCAATGCATTAATATCGCTGAAAACTCAGCGATATTCATGCATTACCGAGCTAATGCTCTTAGCCATGTTATCCACCTCCCATTGGATAACATGGCTAAGAACTGCTCAGGGCAGGTGGTAGCTTTTGGAGATATTCGCGCTTATCTCGAATATTCCAAAAGTTGATAATAGGAGATAGCGATGTTAGCGACTGTTTCCAGTCGCTAACATCTTGGCATGCCCACTTTGCATGTCATTAGTGATAAATATCACTCACATGCAAAGTGGGGCCCAAGATGGTCGCTATATTCTACTAGCCGTCGCTAACTGGTGTTAGCAACAGCTAGGTAATACACATATAATTTTATCTCCGCGAAGCGGAGCGCTGTTACAGATATATATCTTGTTTCTGAACGTTAATTTCTCAAAATGCACTGAAGCACATATATTGAGACCTAGCAAAGGCACATCGGGCTACCAGTCCCTACAATTTTGCCAAGTTTCGTGCAAATCCATTCAGCTGTTCGATCCTACCGAGAGACAAGATGGCGGCCGCTACGGACTGTTTGGAATGTTTACAGACACCGGAGAGCCAATCAGCTTCGCTTCGCAAAGCTCCGTAACGCGAAAAGTACGCGAAGCGGTGCGCTGTTACAGATATATATCTTTTTTTGAACGTTAATTTCTCAAAATCCACTGGAGCACATATATTGAGATCTAGCAAAGGCACATCGGGCTACCAGTCCCTACAATTTTGCCAAGTTTCGTGCAAATCCATTCAGCTGTTCGATTATTATTATTTTTATTTTTTTTGTGCCCCGCGGGGCCCTTTTAAAACCTCCACATCAAACCTAGGGGGTGAGCGACAATGTACTATGCCCCCTTATGGTCATTTGCCCCTTCGCTTTGGCCTCCCCTTGTCTCTCGATCCTACCGAGAGACAAGATGGCGGCCGCTACGGACTGTTTGGAATGTTGACAGACGCCGGAGAACCAATCAGCTTCGCTTCACAAAGCTCCGTTGCGCGTAAAGTACGCGTCCTGGGACGCTGCCAGGTCCGCTGTTACAGATATATATCTTTTTTTAAACGTTAATTTCTCAAAATCCACTGGAGCACATATATTGAGACCTACAAAAGGCACATCGGGCTACCAGTCCCTACAATTTTGCCAAGTTTCGTGCAAATCCATTCAGCCGTTCGGGCTAAAAGTGAGGCCAACCGCCCTATGGAAAACTCAATGTTAAAAACACGTTTTGGGACCCCCCTTTTTTCTCGGCCCCCCCTTGACGAACCCCCCCCCAAATTTTCAAGGGCTGCTCAGAAACAAAATGTGCCATTTTCCTGAAAATTTCAGCCAATTCCGTCCACAAACGTCAAAGTTATTAGACATAGAATTTTCAAAAATCCCATAGAGAAAAAATCCTAACTATATATACCTACTGGCGACCGCCAGTAGGTAATATATATATATATATATATATATTGACTATCACTACATTCTGCCATGCCCCTCGTTCTATTAAAGGAGAGAAGGAGATACAATTAACCAATTACTACATGGAGGCCTTTGGATATCGATGACTGTTCTGATTCGGTCCCAGCTTAGCTTTGAAGAAGGAAAATTGAGGCCAATGTTTGAAACTAACGCTGTGGCGAGGATCCAGAGTCAAAATAACTATGGTTACTACTGTGAGAGGTGACAGGTGCATTACTCAGAACATTTTGCATTTGAAACGGATTTCAGAGCATGCTGCCTCGGATTGTATCTTATACTCTTGATTAGTGGCACATTGAGTGGAATGCCGGTGGCTACTAATGAATCCTGGAACTGATCATCAGCAGAACAGTCTGAGCATTCCTCAAGCATGAGGTTCCTGCAGTCGCACCATCCGCTCATCGCTGAAAGCTGACAGGTCACCATCTACACTAGCTGCATCCAAGCCACGTGAAGATTATCAGCACTACTCACTGGGACCACTTCCTCAAGCATCCCAACATTAGAAAGATTATGTGCCAGCAATGAAGGACAAAAGACACACTGAGCCATTGGGCAAGAGCCTGAAAGACTGCATACTGCTAGTTGGATATGTACTTAATTGAGTTTTACTGTCTCGTTTCCATCTTACGCTGGATATACTTCAACAATGGGATCAAATGATCCAACTGGAACTCAAAATGCTTATACTCAATCCCACTTTTTCACCTCATCTGAGATTTCTTCACTTTTGTTGGAGGAAACAGGTGTACACATTTCAGACACTCTCTTTCAGCCATGGTGCAAAATGGTAATGTATTCCGTGGTGAAACACCCGAGGACACAAGGAATTGGAATGGCCATTTAATTGGATGACAAGCTCTTGATGTTGCAGTGTTCTGAGACTTTGTCCAGTCGACTTTCTCTGACTATAATTATGCTTAAGACTTTTATTTTCTCTTAAATATCCAGAAATTAGATTTAGGGACTTATTTATATGTTGGCAGAGAGGGCGCTCCGTTGCTCTGTTGCAGCTTGGCAGTCATTTATAAATATGGAGGTTGGCACCTAAGTCAGGGAGACAGAATAATTTACTCCATCACACTGGTGGGACAATATGACATCCGCTGGGATATAACTGAGGCCCTATGTTTCCAAGTAACAGTTGGAGTTTTGCTTCTCAGAATCTGAGCATCTGGTAGACTCCTGTGCAGCCAACGTTTTGGACCAGTGACTACATTAACCGCTGTGTAATTTAAAAAAAATGGACAGCATGTCAGCAGTTCATTATGCAAACAGATTGGGGAGGTGAGGAGAGCACCAAATCAAATCCAAAATGTTAGCAGAACTGGCAAAAGACTTGGTATTATTGACTGTGCCAGAAGATATCCATAATGGCAAAATACCTTCCAGGCAAGAACAACTCCATAGCAGACTGGGACTTGAGATTTCTTTTGATTTCTTTCCACTTGAGATAGGACCTGCTATAATGAGAGGTTAATTCTATGGTGGGGTCTCTGTCAAATAGATGCCTTTAAGCCCCGGTTGTGTCAGTTTCTCAATCGGCAACTGTATCTTAGGCACTTGCAACCGATATATTTCTTCAACAGTCAGGAATTCGTCTGAACTATGATTTTCCTCCTTTTGTGATGATTCCACAGGTCACTAGCCAGTTCAATAGTCAACAGGCAAACCTGATATTATTACTCCTTTATGGAGATCCCAGCCATGGTTCCCACTTCTTCTGGAACTGTTGGTAGCAGCTCTTATTTTGCTTCCATAGTTTGCTCAGACTTTGAGGAATCTTTAGGGCGACCTTAGGGGTCTAGCTGAATCAGGTCAATTGAGACTAATGACGTGGAAAATATCTGAAGCAGATGGTATACTATAGCCTAATCAAGATCAATGTCCTTCGCCCAATAAGCTTAGTCTATTAGAACCAGGACAACTTATTTTTCAGCATGGAAATGATGGTGTAGTCGGTGTATGGAACAACATCTGCATCCTTTGGGAGTAGTTTTCTTGGAAGTAATATTTTTCCTAGCTAGGCTGGCTTAACAAGGATTAGCTTAAATAGTAAGGTAAATTCATATAAAACAGACATATCGGCAGGCCATACTCTGATTGCCAAAGCACCATTTGGGGAACACTTGTTGGAGCAAAGCTTTTGAAAGAGATATGGTTGACTTTTCCGGCAGAGTCACAATGTACTTGCTTTTGGAATGTGAATGGGGTACTGTAACTTCTGTGATACTGGAAAGCTAGTTCAAACCTTACCATGAAGCAACTGATAGCCAAATCGGGAAGGCTTTTATCATGTTATAGGGTATCTGATATCAAAGCTCTGGATTTGGATAGAGATTGTTTACTCTATAAGAACTGAACATCAGCCAGGTCCTAATAATATCTTTCGTTTATTGCTCATTGTTGTTTATGTTTTGTAGCCTTTTTGGAAGAATATGAGGATAGGACTAGGGTATTCATGTCTGGTGGAGGTAGACAACTGTTGACTTCTTCTTGTGGAACCCTTTGTCCACTGAGAATTTGGCTAGATAATTTAATGGGTCACTTCTCAGGCAGGTAATGAGGTGAGCAAGTTCGGGTCCATTCAATTGGAGAGGCTAGGGCCTCCAAGACTATAAACAATTAATGAGTGCCACCAATGGTCTAAAGATCCTTCATTTAAAAAATGATATTCAAAACCTATTGCTGGTACAGCATAAAACATGGTGGATAAGCTTTAAGGGATTTCCACCTCAGGCGAAAGGATCAGATATCAACCTCTATCTACAGGAACTTTTCAGATACATGGAGGCCCCACCAGAAACTGAGCTAAAAATAGACCGCACAGAGACGCCTGTCTGCCCCACCCCCAGACATTCTAGCATATCTCATGGACTTTCAATTGAATGAGCAGATTCTGTGCAAAGCTCAAGAAAAACAACCTCTAACATTTCAGCGTCACACTCCCTCCCTCTCCCAAGACCTAGCTATGATCACTTTGCAGAAAAGGAGAGAATTCCAACCAGCAACAACACATTTAGGCAATTTAGGGATTGCTTACTCCTGGGGCCACTCTTTTAGACTGAATGTTAGATTGGAAGGTAAACTACATCAGCTCCGATTGTTCCAAGAGACCTGCAGCATTCTCAGAATTGTACATCTTCAGAGCGAAGAGCCGGAGAGAAGCAACACTAGTTCTCCCCGCGAGAGGTGGCAACACACGCTGAGGAGGCGCCCTACGAAGAACAAGGTGAAACCAGATCCGGCTACAATAGTGGGGTAGCAACAGGTGATCCTGGAGTCATTGTGCAATGAACTGCAAACTAAGGGTGACATGTGAGATCCCAAGGTGGCAGCGTGAGTGCATAGCTGGGCCAGGGGGGCGACGGGTGGACTCTCTGGGGGCAGGGAGCCGACTTATAGGCCACAGTATACACCCAACAACTTTAATCACCAAGGACTCGTGGACTTGATCTGGACTCAAATGGGTTTTGTTGAGTTTTCAGTTCAATATGGAGCTAGTTTTAATGGAGATTGGTACTCACAGTAACAAGCTGATGGAGGTAGAGAGGACACAGGGAGGTATGAGATTGAGCGTTAAGGGGGAGGGGAGCGAGAGGGAGGCAGACAATGGAGATCCTATATAGCTATGCATGAACTTACCTGGCATGACAGCACATACAATTAAGATCCTTACACTTTATGTGAAGGGCCTCAATAACCTTATAAAGAGACAAGCTATACTTTCACATGTGGAAAACTTGGAGGCAGACATTTGCCTCCTCCAAGAGATACACCTCTTGAGCAAAGACTGGCATCCCCTCCGGTCTCGAGTCTTCCCACACCAGTTCTTTTCCTCCACCTCTGAGAAAGCGGTAGAAGCAACTCTGGTAGCTAAGCAATTTATGGGGGAGGTGGGCCGTAAAGTAGCAGAAGTAGGGAGTAGACTGTTAGCTCATACCTTCTACATATGTGGGCAACTTGTAGTGATTGAAACATTATAAGCGCTCAATGCAGTGCAGGAACGATTCTTGCAGGCAGCAGTCTCGGATGTGATGGCCACACAATCTCGAATGATGTTAATGGGGGTAGATTTGAATATAGTCCTCGACACAGATAAAGATAGATCTAGCAATCGTTTTGTTCAAACTGAAGTCTTGTCATCGGGAGGGAGTAAGTGGCTACAAGAGATTGGGCTGGTGGATCTCTGGAGGGAGGCACACCCTCAATCGACTCAATACACTTTCTTCTCCCACGCCCATAAAACCTATGCATACCTAGATTACCTGCTAGAGACTAGAGAGATATGTAATATCATGGGAGATGTCGAGATAAAACCAGCTGCACTCTCAGACAATCACGCAGTGACCCTCACCCTACACTTTCCTCCCTAGAACTAACACTTTGGGAGCTGGTGATTACGAAAGGATATGCTTCTCTGGCATCTGGTGATACAAACGTTCACGAAGACCATACGCGACTACCTTGACATACATGACACCCGACTCATCAATCTCCATGTTATGGGAGGCATTGAAGACAGTGACAAGAAGGAAATGAATTGTAAACTCTGCAGCAGACAATAAAGCACGCAAAGAAAAGAGGGAACATTAAACGGCCCAGGTCAAGGAGCTTGAGCGCGTACTGAGCCGCACAGGGGCACATAGAGTCTGGAGGCAACTGCAGGCGGCACAGACCCAACTAGTGGGTCTCGATCTAGATTGAGCAGAAAATGCTGCTTTCCGACTGAAACACTCCTACTACATAGGAGGAGACAAATTGGGGCGACTACTAACCAGCAAACTAAGGGCCCAGAGACAGCAAACAAAGGTTCAATCTTTTAAAGCCCGAGGGGGAGAGGTGCTGACAGATGATGATTGCATTGCAAAAGAATTAAGGGATTTTAATGCAGAGCTATATGTGGGAGAGAATTTGGATGCCCAGAACACAGCCTCTTACTTAGAGGGGGTGCACACTGCCCACTTCCTATAGACCAGGCTGCTTCCCTCGAGGCCCCCATAAGGATTGAAGAGGTTATTGCGGCGATTCCTCATCTTAAACCTCTCAAATCCCCAGTCCCTGAAGCTTCAACAAAACATTTTGCCAGATATTGACTCCCATACTAACAAGATTATTTAACTCCTTCGCAGGTTTGTGGTTGATTACCTCCAATATGTTAGTGGTGTCTATCGCTGTCATACCCAAGCCAGGGAAAGACAGGCAAATGTGTGGATCTTAGCGCCCCATATTATTACTAAATGTGGGCATCAAGCCATTTACTAGCATCCTTGCGAAGTGACTAGGACCCTTGATGCCGGGTATTATAGACCCTGATCAAGCAGGATTTATTCAGAACAGGCAGAGTAGCGACAATACAAAACCAATATTACACTTAAGGCACACCATAAAAACATGGAAGCTCTCCTCCCAACGATAGATGCCGAAAGGACATTTTATCGAGTGCATTGGCGATATTTGGAACAGACCCCATCCCATTTTGGTATGGGAGACTGATTTGGTGGTGAGCTGCTACAGCACTCCTAGGGCCACAGTTAGAGTGAATGACATTTCGCCACATCCATTTCGCATACACCGAAGTACTAGACGGGGATGTCCACCGTCACCTCTTTTCTTTGCTCTATATGTGGGGTGATTGGCTCAGCAAATTAGGGACAATCCTGGAATCAGGGGTCTCCAATTTGGTGCGGAGACACATTCGAATAGCCTTTAAGAAGACAACATCTTGGCCTCACTGGATAATCCTGAGGTATCTCTTCCAGGCTTTCTTGAAGAATTATCCACTTTCGGCCTGGCTTCGGGGTTTCAAATAAATGTCGGCAAATCACAGGCCCTTGTTCTGTCAAAGACACAGACTGCTTATCAGAGCCAGGGAAAAGATTGCCAGTGAAATGGACCACAGAATCACTCCCATATTTAGGGATTAGGCTGGCCCCTACGATTGCACGAACTATAATGATAATTTATGCTAATCTATCTCACCAAATTAGAGAGGACTTAAATAGCTGGAAACACCACCATTTATCACTATTGGGGCGCATTGCCGCCGTTAAAAATGTCGATGTTATGTTATGTTATGTTAGTAACTTTTATTCAGCGCACAGCTGCCCCAGCGAAGGGGCGTCCTGGCGCCTGATCCAGTACCACAACACAACAAATCACCGCTGAAAAGAAACACGATCAATCAACAGAGGTGAACAAATAGGTTTTAATCGCGCGTCTGAAAAGAGTCAGGCTATTAAGGGCACGGATGTGGACAGGAAGGGAGTTCCATAATCCAGCCGCCATAACTCGAAATGAACGGCCGCCCATCCTACTCAGTCTGAATCTAGGCGCACTCACTAGATGAAGAGATTCCGACCTGAGAGACCGCCTGGGAACATACGGGGAGACAAGACCCACCAAGGCAGGAGGTGATGAAAATTTCAAGATCTTGAATGTCAGACAGAGTGCCTTGAATTTAATTCTCTGTCTGACCGGCAGCCAATGAAGGGAGGTTAAAACTGCAGATACAGAGCACCGTCTCGGGAGGCCCACAATGGCCCGCGCAGCGGCATTCTGCACCCTCTGCAGTCTGGTGGCCTCGGCCTGGTTGACACCAAGCAACAGAGCACTCCCATAGTCCAGCCGAGAGAGAATCGCGGCTTGGACCACCAGTTGCCGAGTTGGGGGGTTGAAGAATTTGAGGACTGGTCTCAGTCCTCGCAGAATACCATAGCAGGTAGCTGCAATCTTCTTAGTATGGCTGGTAAAAGAGAGATTGGAATCCAGCCAGACCCCCAAGTTCTTTACTTCGGCCGCTGGGATGGGAGTCACCCCCAATTCAATAGGCCACCATTGATCACCCCACAGTTCCGCTTGCTTTCCTAAGATCAGGACTTCGGTTTTCTTAGCGTTTAACTGCAAGCAGTTAGTACGCATCCAATTCGCCACGGCTAAAAGCCCTGCGCGAAACCTGGGGGCAGTCACCTCAGGGTCCCCACTGAGTGTCACCGCCAGCTGCGTGTCGTCGGCATACGATGTCATAGTTAAGCCAGTTTGTCTGACGACAGCAGCCAGCGGTTTCACATACAGGTTAAACAAAGTGGGGCTAAGCGCAGAGCCCTGAGGTACTCCTAGTCCCAAAGAGTGGAAAGAGGACTGACCAGGTGGAATGGCCACTTTAAAAAACCGGTCCGAAAGGAAGGAGCGGAACCATTGAAGAGCTTTCCCCTCAAGACCCACTTCCTCCAGCCTCCGCAGCAGAATGTCATGAGACACCGTGTCGAATGCGGCGCTCAGGTCTAACAAAAGGAGCGCCGCTGTCTGCCCCGCATCCAGCACCGAACGCAGATGTTCGCTCATAAAGAGCAGCGCAGTTTCGGTGCTGTGTTGTGCGCGAAAACCATTCTGACTCTCGTCAAGAATATTATTGCGAGAGAGATGGGCAGACAAGATGGAATTTACGTGTGCCTCAGTGACCTTGGCGGTCCAGGGCAGGAGGGAGATGGGGCGGTAGTTCTCAGGTAACAGAGGGTCAAGACTAGGCTTCTTCAAAATGGGGCTGACCACTGCTTGCTTCCAGGAGGCAGGAACCACGCCCTCAACTAGTGAGAGGTTGATCAACTCCAAAATCGGCTCACGGCATAGAGGCGGGAGAAGGGTAATAAACTCTGGCTTCAAAGGGTCTAGAGGAGAGCCAGATTTGATTTTGAGGCTCAGAGTATCAAACGCCTCAACCGATAAAGCAGGTAAGGAGGACAGAGGTTCGCAATCCGAAACTCTTACAGCCTTGGGCTCGTCATCTTGCACAGATGGCAAAAACCCTCGGTAGATTACCCGCACCTTCTCCACGAAAAAGGATGCCAAGCTTTCACAGTGGGAGTCCGTGCAGATTGCTAGCGAGGTGGCCCGTTTACCCATCAGATCTTTAAGCACCTTGAATATTAATTTAGATGGGTTGGGGCTGTTTGAAAACTCAGAGGCATAATATACCGCCCGGGCGTGACAGATAGCTCTGTGATAGATCTTAAGCTGGGTGAAATACAGTGATTTTAATGTGGGCTCGAAGGATTTCCTCCACGCCCTCTCAGCTTGCCGGCAAGTTCTCTTGAGCTCGGCAAGGGTCTCATTATACCATGGGCTGCGAGTTTTAGCATGACATTTCGACCAGCGCATTGGTATAAGAGAATCAAGAGCAGTATGGACCCAGTTACAGAACTGTTCGTATCCCTGTTCCACATTCGACAGGATGCCCAAGGGCTGAGCCTCCAAGATTTTAACGAATTCCTCCATTTTAAGCTTACGCCAGTTTCTTTTCAGGGTCAGCCTGTCTACAGGTTTAAATTGTTGGTCATCCAGGGGACATGACACTTTAACCAACAGATGATCAGTCCAGCCCACCACCATCGGGTCAGATACCCTAGCCCGAACCAAGGTGGTAAAGAACGGGTCAAGGATATGACCTCCTATATGCGTGGGGGCGGTGACTAGTTGGTTCAGTTGCATGGCTTCAAGGTCCGCTATCAAGGAGCTAATAGGTAAAGAAGACGTCTGATCAAGATGTATATTCAGATCGCCAACGATGTTAAAGTTAGCATATTTAAAAGCTGACGAGTTGACCAAGTCAACGAGAGCGGCCTTGAAGACCGTGTCATTCCCTGGCGGGCGATAAATAAGCAGGCCACTAAAAGTGAACTGATGACTGACAGTGACCTTAAAAGAGGCGCTCTCGCACATCGGCAGATCAAGAGCTTTCCAATCCGCCGGGAAGCATGATTTTATCGCCATGGCTATACCTCCTCCTCTAGAAGTACGGTTCAAAGTAAACACCGTATAGGTGGAAGGAAAAGCCAGATTTATTATGGCAGAGTCGGTGTCCTGTAACCAGGTCTCAGTGAGAAAAATGAGGTCAGGTGAGTCCTTATCAATCATATCACGAAGGGACTGATGGTGCTTGACCAATGATCTCACATTAAGGCTCCATATACTAATTGCTCGCTCAGAGTAATCAATACGAGTGTGTGAAGTAGATCTTACAGTGGAGCACACCCCGATGGGGGAATCCAAAGAGAAACTGCCACAGGGACAGACATGAGGGCCCGAAAGAGGGAGCACCCGATCATGTGTACAAGCCAATAAACCGTCCCTAATGAAGAGGAGATCGGCGCGGTTGTACCTGAACGGCGCGATGGAATCCATGATGAGATGAGAGCAGAGAGCCAGAGTCCTGCGCCCGCACCCGCTACCTCGACGCGGACGAGCGCAGACGGGCAGGACTCTGGCACGACTCCGGCACAGCGCAGGCGTCACCACTGCGCGTCCCGCTGCGCGGGAGAGGACGACTTTAAATGGGCGTGTCAAAAACTCGAGCGTGGGGACGCTCCAAGATGACGCCCGCAGGAAGTAGTACTCACCCAACCTAAAATGGCGCCCACTGAAATCCACCCCGGGACCCGGACCCGCCAAATAGCGGTGAACGTTCCACAAAATTATGTTGCAAGTGAGAGGACTTGAGCCCAGACAAAAGCGGTGAGTTAAAAGCAGGGGATACTACAAATTAAAAGTAAAAACGAAATACAATAAAGGTACAGTTTTAAAAGTGCAGCGCACTGGCAGCGCGACCTGCGCAAATGCAGCAAAGGATCTAAGCAGGAAGCGCACGAGTCCGCCTTAAATAGGCGTGTCAAAAGTCAGCTCGAGCGTGGGGACGCTCCAAGATGGCGCCCGCAGGAAGTAGTACTCACCCAACCTAAAATGGCGCCCACTGAAATCCACCCCGGGACCCGGACCCGCCAAATAGCGGTGAACGTTCCACAAAATTATGTTGCAAGTGAGAGGACTTGAGCCCAGACAAAAGCGGTGAGTTAAAAGCAGGGGATACTACAAATTAAAAGTAAAAACGAAATACAATAAAGGTACAGTTTTAAAAGTGCAGCGCACTGGCAGCGCGACCTGCGCAAATGCAGCAAAGGATCTAAGCAGGAAGCGCACGAGTCCGCCTTAAATAGGCGTGTCAAAAGTCAGCTCGAGCGTGGGGACGCTCCAAGATGGCGCCCGCAGGAAGTAGTACTCACCCAACCTAAAATGGCGCCCACTGAAATCCACCCCGGGACCCGGACCCGCCAAATAGCGGTGAACGTTCCACAAAATTATGTTGCAAGTGAGAGGACTTGAGCCCAGACAAAAGCGGTGAGTTAAAAGCAGGGGATACTACAAATTAAAAGTAAAAACGAAATACAATAAAGGTACAGTTTTAAAAGTGCAGCGCACTGGCAGCGCGACCTGCGCAAATGCAGCAAAGGATCTAAGCAGGAAGCGCACGAGTCCGCCTTAAATAGGCGTGTCAAAAGTCAGCTCGAGCGTGGGGACGCTCCAAGATGGCGCCCGCAGGAAGTAGTACTCACCCAACCTAAAATGGCGCCCACTGAAATCCACCCCGGGACCCGGACCCGCCAAATAGCGGTGAACGTTCCACAAAATTATGTTGCAAGTGAGAGGACTTGAGCCCAGACAAAAGCGGTGAGTTAAAAGCAGGGGATACTACAAATTAAAAGTAAAAACGAAATACAATAAAGGTACAGTTTTAAAAGTGCAGCGCACTGGCAGCGCGACCTGCGCAAATGCAGCAAAGGATCTAAGCAGGAAGCGCACGAATCCGCCTTAAATAGGCGTGTCAAAAGTCAGCTCGAGCGTGGGGACGCTCCAAGATGGCGCCCGCAGGAAGTAGTACTCACCCAACCTAAAATGGCGCCCACTGAAATCCACCCCGGGACCCGGACCCGCCAAATAGCGGTGAACGTTCCACAAAATTATGTTGCAAGTGAGAGGACTTGAGCCCAGACAAAAGCGGTGAGTTAAAAGCAGGGGATACTACAAATTAAAAGTAAAAACGAAATACAATAAAGGTACAGTTTTAAAAGTGCAGCGCACTGGCAGCGCGACCTGCGCAAATGCAGCAAAGGATCTAAGCAGGAAGCGCACGAGTCCGCCTTAAATAGGCGTGTCAAAAGTCAGCTCGAGCGTGGGGACGCTCCAAGATGGCGCCCGCAGGAAGTAGTACTCACCCAACCTAAAATGGCGCCCACTGAAATCCACCCCGGGACCCGGACCCGCCAAATAGCGGTGAACGTTCCACAAAATTATGTTGCAAGTGAGAGGACTTGAGCCCAGACAAAAGCGGTGAGTTAAAAGCAGGGGATACTACAAATTAAAAGTAAAAACGAAATACAATAAAGGTACAGTTTTAAAAGTGCAGCGCACTGGCAGCGCGACCAAAGGCTCTATATCTATTTCAGACACTACCGGTCTTCCCTCATAGAGGGTTGCTTGTCTCGCTACAGAAGTAGCTACATCGATTTGTGTGGGCAGGTACTTGAACACATATGAGGTGGGAACTAAGCTACCTAAAGCAAGGTTAGGGGGGCTGGGGATCCCAAATTTGCAATGCTATTTCCAGGCTGCACAGATGAGATACTTAGTTGAATGGAATAGATAGGAGTCGGAAAAACACTGGTTATTCTAGGACAGGTAGATAGCAAAGCTCCCCCTCTGGAAAGTATCAGCTGGGTCTGGTGGCTTAGTGGACTAATACATCCACTGCAGGAGCCTGTGTTTGACCTCATGGTCAGTGGTTCAAATACCGGTGGGTCCACTCAGCCTTTCATCCATCTGAGGTTGGTAAAATGAGCACCATTGAGTTAGGTAACAATAAACATCTGTTATTCAGCTCCTTGAGACCCATGGGTCATAAGTGTGCTTTACAAATACAAGTGTTATGTTATGTTAGGGAAAGTATCATTCTTAAAGAAACCCAATAGACCACGAATTCTGCAGAAGTCCCCTATCACGAAGACAGTAATGAAGGTGTGGGACAGCATAGCCTCTCAAATGGAGCTCACCACATTCCCCTTCCCATGACACCTTTGTTCCAGAATAGAGATTTCACACCTAGAAAAGAAAGCATTAGAAGCGTGGCACCAGAAGCTGTGTCATGCAGCTGGTCACATGTCTGACGTGGAAGAAATTATTCCCTTTGCACAACTACGACAACAATACAACTTGCCAGAGACTCAAAGATTGAGGTACTTGCAAGTGCAACATTGGTTGCACCATCCCACTAATCTTCCCTCAGTTAGCAGACGACTAACAAAGTATGAAAAGTGGCTGGTTACAACAAGCATTAGCATTGCCAATAGGTCTCGCCTTTAGGACCTTATAAGTGTTTAGCTATGTAGCACAAAAATAATTACCAATGTACATTTCAATAAAATGGGGAGGCAGTATAAATGACTTTATGCATCGACGTCCCTCACTAAGCTTTGTTAATGTAACGTGCAATAAAGTTGCAGACACATGCCGATATACAAAATATAAATCCTTATTGGTTTAAAAAAAGGGTTGGTAGAGGTAGGATTAAATCGGGTATTTGTTTTACATGTTAATATTTTGAAAGTAGCTGTGTATTATCACAGCAGCTAAACATGCAGTACAACATCTGTAGCTAGCAACACGAACCCTGTTCACCACTTTCCAAGTTTCAGCATGCTCTCCCCGTTTCACCCCCAAATTAAACTAGAAATTAGGCGCACTACGAAAAGAGCCAATGGACTACAATGTATTCAATGCATTAGGAAAATTAAAAAAATAGTACATATTTAATTTTTGATTGGTTTCAAGAAGCTTTGTTTTGTAAAACACATAAATACATTTTTATACCCTTGTCAGTGCATAATATTCCAACAATGTTGCATCACATTATTATTGGCTTTGAATACATTCCTAAAATTATTAACAGAATGGCAAATCATGACTTGTGTGTAATTAGCAATGCATTTCGGGTTATTCCACCCTTCTTGTGGGGCAGCTGTAAACCCAATTATATGCCAATTACAACATTGTAAGAAATGTGACTCGTTTCTAAAATAATCTATTTCTATCAAAGGCATGAAAGAGAGAAATGCCCTGAACAGTGTAGTAAACCAACTCTGCAAAACAGTCATCATGCACTGTAAATATTCAGCACACCACCAGTATGTGCTTAGCACCATGTGCTCAGACACGAACGTTATAGTGCCGCTCCTTGTTTGAGTACCCCAAAAACACAGTAATTACTGAAAAAAGGAAGAAAAAGAAAACAAAACCCTTGCTACCAGTGCTAATAATTTTATGAAAATGAAATGTTTATCTGATACGGGTTGCAGCATACCACAAGATGAAGCATGCTTCAGAAATCTTACTTGTGCACTGAAACGTGCTGCCTGAATCTCAGCACAAAAACTCTGGTGTCCTTGTGCACTACAAGCTCACATTGATAGCCTCTGGAAAAAAGAACTGCACCGTTATGTGTATCTCACTCCCCAATAATAAATACTTAATGTGGAAGCACTGAAACCGTAAGCGAACCCAAAAGCGATTGACTGTCCCCTCCCCATCTAATGACTGGCTCGAGTTTTGTCAAAGAAGAAAATATTCAGATGCCGTCCTATCTACCGCGCACCATGCCTGCAAAAGTTACCAATAATGCAGTTACCTCGGTTTGAATGTCAATTCTATGTTATGTGAAGCGTAATGCAAGCCCTGTCCCACTTGTCCTTAGAGAAACAGAAGTGCCTGATCGCCTAATGTGCTACCCTATAAACATTAAAAACAGACTATCTGGAACAATGAACCCTGTCCGACGCTGCGAACTTCAAAGCTAACTAAAACAAGCACGGCCGTGAAAGTGAAAGCGACTGCACTGTTTATTTAGTGACCTGATCCACTACCCGACGGGGAATGCAGTTGCACCCTATACGTAGCTGCTCACTCCCGAGACCCAAATGCAGTGGGAGTGAACATTTGAAGATGAGGTGGGACATGCACCCGCCTTTGGCCATTTGCGTGCTTTCATTATTGAAAGCCACACGCAAAGGCCAATCAAATGTGTGGGTGGAGTCACACAGGCCAATCAAATGTGTGGGTGGAGTCACACCCGCACAGAGAAGTTTCTGGGAAGATTGGAGTGCTCACAAGAAGCCTCCCATAGAGCAGCACATGCGCGCTATGCTAGGCTTGACCTAAAAACCACAGACAGGTGACTTATCTCTGAACTCTACAAATTGCAGCGTCAGCCAGCCCCTCACAGCCTATACCCAGTCAAAGGTGTAGGGCAACAGAGCTGTGAAGAGAACTATTGGACATGACTGGTTGGAAATCTATTACAGGGCTAGACACATAGCCCGCAATACATCCAGTATTGAGACGGCCACCAAGGTAGGTACATATTGTACAAAACTCCGGTACCTGTCAACAGAGGTAATCCGGAGTGCAGCCCATCTTGCCGGCGTGGCTTCGGAGCAGATGGCAGACTTCTACACTTGCTCTGGGACTGTCCAAGCTAGACATCCTATTGGGCCGGGATATTGGATGAGGTAGATACGCAATTTGACACACAGATTCCACTGTTCTCAGCAGGTTTTGGGACTGCCTAACCCATTAACTTATCCACTCAAATCCCGCAAAGGGAGGCAAATGGGACTAGCACTTGGCGCCGTGCTCCAAAATATTCTCGCCCATTGGGGGACCCACACCACACCCACATACCTAGGTTGGCTTCACAGATTATTGTTTATTCTAGGGATGAAACAGTTGACTGCCACCCTCATAACCACTAAGTCCACTTACGGAGAGATTTGAAGACCATACCTCTTGTCCACGGAATTTAGGGAAATCACTTGTCCTAAGTAGCTCTGCATCATTTGATTTACCAAAGTGTAGTAGATTTCACTGCAGATAGAAGGCACGTAGAGCAGACTCACCTCTATATAGCCAACATACACGAGGCCCAAAGCAGAAAATTTATTGTCACCCCCGGTTTGACAAAATGGCAAAAATATGTTTAAAACACATATTTTTGCCATTTTGTCAAGCCAGGGGTGACAAGTGAATGGGTTCACAAAATGGCAAAAATATGTGTTTAAAACACATATTTTTAACATTTTGTCACCCCCTCAGTGATGACACTCGTGCACACTGCACCCCCCTTCCTACGCCCCTGACACGAGGTCTTTTTCAGGAGTACAGGGGGGAGGGTAATTTGGGAGTGTTCTTAAGTGTCTCATTTTATTTTGCATATTAAAATCACGCTCAGAGTGTTGCTACGCTCACTGATGAGATCTACGCCATAAAAGAAGCGGTGAGTAAACCGCATACAACATATACTTCTGCTCTTGAGACAGGTGAATAATAAAAAGATAAACCATAAAATACCAATATCGATTATTGCAGAATTCTTGACCCTGACGGCATCACAGAAAGGTATGTGGGAATCAGTGAAGAGCTTTTTCAATCTTGCATGTCAGCGTGGGCTTTATAGAGGGCCAGGGCGCTATTAGTCGGGGCACTATGGTTAGAGTTACCCGATTTTGCACAAATGCAAATGGCTCAACTCCGCCACATTTCCTTTGGTGGCATTCATTTCTTCCTCTTCAAAAGCTTTAGTCCTCATTTCACAGCTCCTTGTTTTTTTGTCACAATGAGTCAAAGTGCTCAGCATATTTATTGTTAGTAATACTAAATCAAGAGTCCAATAGCATTCAGCATGGAGGATATTAAAGTTTCTGATAAATGTTCTTCTCAATATTTTCGTAGTCAAATTAAATTCTATATCAATTGACATATGCCAAAAATACCAATTGGTTACAAAAAGAAAACAATTCCAATTTCTAGTTCGAATACAATGCATTGAAAGTAAAACCTCAGCAACATGTTAGCTGTGCCATGCATTTGAAACCATTCTGGAGTGTGTAGCTCAATGGTCTTGCATGGACCTTAGAAGAGGTTAAATCTGTAACTTCCTCAAAAGCAGCGGGGTGACTTAAATAGATCTGTAGGCTGTGGTTGTGATGAGGAAGCCGCCTCCTACTTCCTAAATCAGTGGGGCTGGCAAGTATGGTTTACTTACTATCACTTTCTCATTTCACAAGTTTTAAAGCATTGTGAACGCAGAGGGGAATACCCATTGCCAGGAACCCAGGGGTTTGTAGCCAGAAGACAGGAGTAAAGGAGTAGTATATGATACACCTGGTGACCCCAATTGAAGTCCATGTGCTAATCCACTTCCTACTGAATTGACAAAAAGGTTTGGAGTGGCTCAAATGAAGATGGGCGAGAGTATGTGGCCTTAAGGCCAGAGCTGCCAATTTTGGAGCTGGGGAACCAGGTTCGAGCGTCAGCGTCGGCTCAGCATCCTGTGACTCTGGGAAAATCACTTAATCTCCCCAGGCCTACCAACAATGAATATTTCCTTTTGTAAGGTAACTGGTGCTCATGTAAAGCGCTCCAATACCTTAAAAAAAATGAAGGTTCCTATTCACATATATTCGAAGGTAACCCTGGTGTGATGGTGTCTGTCTCTCCATAGCTATGCCACAAGGTGCAGAGTATTTGCAAAAATTAACTGTGACTCGCCCTTCTATAAATGTTAGGTAAGGCCCTGCTCCTGCCTGAATGTGCTCTCGCTCCTTTTTCCCCTGCAGTACACAGCCAGCCCTAAGCAGAGGTAGGGGTTGCACCACAATCAGGCCACTCTGAAGGCTTCATACTCCTTTAAGAGCAGGCCCCAGCAAGCTTGTACATCATCCTGCCTGCTTTCTCTCGTCCAGAAGTCCTCAGTAAGAAGTCACTTTAGAGAATGGGATAAAGCGAGGGAGCCCCTCACCTGCCTGCATTCACTCACTCTAACCAGGTGGTCTGTAAAGCAGGGGCCACAGTGAGAGAGCCCAACTCCAGCCCCACCCACTGTGCCCCAGAAAGGCTCCACTATTGCCACTTTAGGACACAAGCCCCCAGTCCCCGCACTGCTCAACGCATTGTCCTCCTCTGAAAAGTCCCTGATGAGCGTGGATGAGAATTTTCCACACAACCTCAACAGACAATTCAGAAACCATGAAGTAGTGAAGAGAGGCAAAATCTGTCCAAGGGTGACCGAAAGACAAGGCACACTACTGCATCAATGGCCTACCGGTCTGCATGTGAAGATGGTGGGTTCTATCCCACCCCACAAAAGAAAGGACAGTGAAGTGTCAGTATACATGGGCAAATATGAGGTTCTCTTCTACATCAGAAAAGAGTACATGACTCACCAATCAGTGGGAGCTACCTCCAGACCACAGCTCTACCCATACTCTGACTCATGATGTCCCAAAAAAAGAGACATACAAGGCCAGGGATCATGGTTGACCGCTCTTCAAGACCCTATTACAGTGAAAGATTCTTACAAAGCTGGCCATCACCAAAAAGTAAATCTTGGGCAAGTAAATGTACAAACAAATTGTGGACACAAAACGCAACACAACTGATTATTCAAGCACATTACGGGTACAGAACACAGCACAACTGATTATTCTTATTGTAACAAAACTGAAAAAAGTTTATGTAATCAATAAACAATGATATAGAATTGTAATCAGACGTAAGGAATAGTAGAACCATTCCTCACACTTGCTCGCACTCATCAAAACAAGCTTCCATTTCTCATCATTCTCAATGTCAATATAATATGAAAATATTTTTTAAAAAAAGATTTAGGGATATAAAATAAAACACAATATTAACAGCAATTAATTATTCCAATTGATATATACATATTATACCTATGAGACATAATTGTATATCTCATGGTTATAATATGTACAGCAATTGGCATAACTGACTGTTAATATTGTGTTTTATTTTATATCCTCAAATATTTAAAATGTTTTTGTATTTTTATATTATATTGACATTGAGAATGATGAGGAATGGAAGCTTGAATGGACGGGTGCAAGTAAGTGCTGAGGCAATGCGAGGTCTTATTGTGGCGATGCGTCGCACCGAATCAGCTCCTGGAAGCTGCGAGACAGCGATTTGAGAACCTGCATCGTCATAGAGGGTGCCATCAATGAGGGGTTTCCAATGCAAAGACCTGCATTGTGGATGCATTGCGCAGTGGCAATTCCCGCTGCGATGCGAGGGCCTGCTTTTGGGATGCATGATGCCGTGGTTCCTATGCGGATTTGGTGAGGTGATGCATAGCGCTGCAATTCTGATGCAGAATTCTCAGAGGCAATGCATTGAGCAGTGTTAGTTCTGCTGTGACCACAGTAGGGCTGGCAGAGCTCCATAAGGTCTACTTCCAATGGTCCAGGTCTGGGGTGACACCACTTGGGAGGGTGGGACTCACAGCAGACAGAGTCCAGGTGCATGGTATTAGGTGGTTGGAGCCTTCAGTCCTTGGGGCTCTGGTATGAGGCCAGGCAACTAGCGCTTGGAGTCACTCTGATGGTCCTGGGTTCAAGATGTAGGTCCAGTGCTTTCATTTGGACACCAGGGCATCAAAGTATCGACCCTTTTTGCAGAGCAAGAAAGCTGTTCTCAGTCTTCCACAGTTCCAGAGGTGTGCTGAAGTGTTGGGTCTGAGGGGCCATTAATTATACCTGATTCCCACTTTGAAGTTGAAGGCTCTGGAGGTTTCTACCCCATGAGGTGTCAGGGAACCCCTTCGACCCTACCGCAGCCCCAGCTTGTCTGGGGACACGAAAGAAAAGTGACAAACCCTTTGCAGAGCCTTTGTGATGTGCAAGTGTGGTAAATGACAGCTCCTCCCCTTTGTTAAGTCAGAGTGGCTCATCCTACCAACACAAACCTTCCCTTTGTCTAACTATCTGGATTCAAAACACAAGGGCAAATGGGCAGCTGCACCCAACCATGTGGCCCTGGGGCAGGCTGCATGCTCCAAATGGCTAGGACAAGAAAATGCAAACTTTCTAAAAGTGCCATTTTCAGAATTGTGACTGAACATTCTGACAATTACCCTTAAATAGGGCTTTTAATTAAAATCCTTTAGACACCAAACTCAACCTGTCTTCCTGCTCGTAATTGAAATGTATCACTTATTAAATGTAATAAGGAAACCCAGTGTTATCCCTTGGGAGAGGTAGGGCTTGCAGTAGTGAACAAAACAAATATACGAGTATTGCACACTGCCCTGTGGGCTGTTCAGGGCCTTCCCTAGGGGTGACTTATATGTATTGTAAAAGAGGGTTTGGGCCCGCACAAGGTTTAGTTTGACAAATGGAAATGGCAGTTAAAAATTACAAAGACAAGTGGCAATGGCAGGCTTGAGACATGTTTTACAGGGCTACCTAGAAGGGTGGCATTGTCAGTGCTGCAGTCCCACTAGTAGCATTTAAATGACAGGCCTTGGTTACAGGGAGTACCATAGTACCAGAGATTTACAAGTAAATTAAATGCGCTATTTGGGTGTAAGCCTATGTTACACATTTAAAGGAGAGAGTACAACCACTTTATCACTGGTTAGCAGTGGTAAAGTGTGCAGAGTCCTAAGGCCAGGAAATGCAAAGTCAGCAAAAACAGGAGGATGGAAGGCAAAAGTTGGGGAAAAACTACCACGGATGTTAGGTCCAACATGTGTCCCCCCCAGCTGAAAGCGGAGAGAACCACCGACCCCCCTGGGAGTTCTCGTTGCTAAGGCAGACAAACATGATGAGACTATCAGCAGGGCAATGCTCTGCCCTAAAGACCATTTGCTGTAGGGAGATGAACTACCTCAATAGTTTGACATACTAGTCCCTCATCTGCATTAGCAATTTGAGGGGTCTGTGGTCTGTGTGAACGTGCAAGTGATCCCCAAACAAGTATGGTCTCAACTTCTTCACTGCTCAGACCACTAAAAAGGCTTCCCTTTCTATTGCACTCCACTTCTGTTCCATGGGAAGAAATTGTCTGCTAATGAAGGCTATTGGTTCATCCAGTCCCTCTTCATTTAGCTGTGAGAGCACGGCCCCTATGCCGTGCTCTGAGGCATCGTTCTGCATGATGTACACCTGGGAGAAGCCTGTGGCCTTGAGCATGGATGTTGTGCACATGCCCTTATTCAGGGGTTCAAAAGAAGCCTGGCATGCCTCTGTCCAGATCATCTATCTGGGCTGCTTCTTTCAAGTCAGCTCTGTCAAGAGAGCAAAAATGGTGCCATACCCCTTGACAAATCTCCTGAAGTACCAGTGAGGTCAAGGAAGGCCCTCTGCTCTGTCTGGATTCCCAAGCCAGACTGGCCTGGGTTTTGGCCTGGAGGGGCTGCACCTTGCCTCTTCCAACTTGCTGACCCAAGTAGACCACTGAACCCTGCCTTATCTGGCGCTCACTGGCTTTGATAGTCAGGCTGCTCTCTGTAGAGCCTGTAGCACTTCCCTTAGGTGGCTCCGGTAGGCCTCCCAGCTAGAACTAAAGACCACAATTTTGTCTAGGTAGGCTGCACTGAAGTTCTCCAACCCACCCAGGACCTGGTTGACCAACCTCTTGAAGATGGCATGAAATGAAATGAAATGAAGATTATATTTATATAGCGCATAGTCTACCCTGAGGCCTCGTAAGGCTTTAGCTGAAATCAGAAAGGCGGCGGGATAGGGTGCTAACAGGCTCTTCCGAACAAATGAGTTTTTTAAAGCTTTCTAAATGCCAGCAAATTGTTATTCTCTCTAAGGGCAAGAGGAAGGGAATTCCATATTCTCGCAGCATTGTGTGAGAATGAGCGGCCACCCCAGCGAGCTTTGTTTATCTTAGTAGTGGTGGCCAGATGTAACGAGCTGGAGCTGAGAGCTCTGAAGGGGAGGTAGGGAGTGGCTAGAGGGTACATTATGGCTGGACCTGTTCTGCGTATGGCTTTCTGGACCAGGCACATGACTTTAAATTGTACCCTGGCTGCCACAGGAAGCCAATGTAGCTTCCTCAGGGCGGGTTTGGTCGACTGCCAGCGTGGAATTTGGAAGAGCAGTCAGGCCGCACAGTTTTGGGTGACCTGAAGTTTGTTGATCGCGGCCACCGGAGCTCCCAGGTAAAGAGCATTACCGTAATCCAGGTGAGAGAGTATCAGGGCCTGAACCATGATTCTCCTCGCCTGGAACGGAAGCAAAGGGAGAACTTTCCGGAGCATTCTCATCAGCCCAAAACAGGTAGATGAGGTTTTGGTGGCCTGGAAAGTGAAGTCAAGTGATTTATCTAGCCAAACTCCCAGGCTTTTTATCTGTGGTTTGGGAGGAGGGGGGGCCTAGACACGTAGGCCAGATGGGGGCCAGAATAGTAGGTGAGGGGTTGCCCAGTAGCATAATTTCCGTCTTTCCCCAATTTAATCTGAGGCAGGAGGATTCCATCCATCTGGCCACTGCCTCTAAGCAAGGGCTCAGAGTGCTAGACGATCCCTCAACGTGGTTCAATGAGACCACAAGCTGAGTGTCGTCTGCATAGGTGACAATTCGAACACCAAATGGATGGACTATCTCCGCTAAGGGCCTCATGTAGACATTAAAAAGTGTGGGGCTCAGGGCAGAGCCCTGGGGGACCCCACAACTGAGTGGCTGCTTGGTGGATACAGCCTCTTCTTCAAAGACCTGAAAGAAGCGCTCGTCCAGGAAGGAGGTGAGCCATGTCAGGGCCGCGCCCGACACTCCCATGCCATTGAGTCGATGTAATAAAGTGGCATGGTTAACCGCGTCGAACGCGGCGCTGAGATCTAATAGTATGATGGCTGCTTTTCCTCCCCGGTCCAGCACAGTTCTTGTTTCTTCGGTCACTGCCAGCAAGGCTGTCTCAGTCCCATGTTGGGGACGAAATCCCGTCTGGAAGGCACATAGCAGATCGTTGGATTCTAAGTAATCCACTAAGATGTTATAGGCGTAGGTGTTCTTCAACCCGAAGTGCATCACCCTGAATTGGAAGTGGTAGAGAACGGTGACCTCTACTTGGCCCCCTCAGTTGAGACAATCTGCCAGTTCCCAGATGTCAGATCAAATGGGCTAAGCAACTTGGCAGCCCCTAATCATTCAATGAGTTCATCAGCTCGGGGATGGGGTGAGTGTCAGTCTCTCTGACTGCATTGCGCCCCCAGTTATCCACACAGAACCCGAGCTCTGGGCTGGTGCCAGGTGGGGCTGCCTTAGGGAACAGCACCACTAGGCTTGACTAGGGTTGCTTGAGGGCTTTACCCCATTTTCATAATTTTGGAGACTACTTCTTTTATGCTGGCACTTATCCTATCAGATAGCCTTAAATATATTCTTCACAAGCACATGGTGAGAAAATGTGGTTCTGTTGCAGTACCCCCCCCCCACACTTTTGCCTGGCTTTTGATGCAACTTTGACTGTAGAGTACTGAGTCCCTGCTGTCCAGGTTCCCAGTACCAGCCTTTAAGGCTCTTGTAAGTCCCTAGTAAATGGTAGATAAGTCACCCCTCTAGCAGGCCTTAACAACCTTAAGGCAAAGTGAACTGGTGCACCGGTATTGGCATATCTGTGTGAGCAGATATGCTCTTACAGTATTAGGGTCTATTCCTTAATATTGTCTGTGCCAGGGAAGCCGTAGAGAGTACATGGTCTGGGAACTTGACCGCACAAGTTCCATACCTCCATGATGGCTTCACTGAACCCAGGAGTGTTTGGTACCATACAACTCTGTGTAATAAAGCCACACAGGTGCCAGTGTCAGATGTATTAAAACTTATATTCAGAGGGTACCTCCGAAGTGCCCCTAAAAACCTAATGACCCTGGTGTGGGAACTAACTGTCTTTAGGCAGTCTGCCACACAGAGACATGTTTCTGGACCCCTGGGTGGAGAGCCTATGCTCTCTGGGACCAGAAACTGTGCCCATCCTGGGCAGAGGCGTCACCCCAGGATGGGCCAGTGCCCAAAGGGAAAGCTTCAAAGGCCTGCTGCCTTTGCAATGCAACTCCCAGCCTCTGCTGCTAGGCAGTAAAAGCAGCAGGAAAACTCAGCAAGACAAGGAGGTGTGCCCACCAATGCCAACTCCACCGCTTAGGTGGAAGAGGGGAAGTTAAACACACTTATCAGTCCCCTCCATCTTGAAGATGAGGGGATTCCTCCAATCAGAGCTATGTCTATTCCCCCTCCCACAGGAATGTGGCGTAATAGTGGGTGTAGTCACCCCAGATAAGGTGCCCATTGGTCCTACCTACTTCTCGCCTAAACCCCCTCCTAAATTGGCTCCCCAAGACCTGGAAACCAGATCTGCAATGACCTAAGAAGAAAGAAGACATCCCTCCAGAGAAAGACTGAAGATGGTGACAGCCTTGGTCCCAGCCCTACCTGCCTGTCTCCAGCTTCTGCAAACCTGCAACCTGTCTTGCAGCCAGCGGCCTCTGAAAATCCTGGGAGAACTGCTGCCTTTGAAAAAGATTCAATCTCCTGTGGACAGCGGATCTGTCCAGAAGAAATCTACTCCAAGGACCCCAGATCCGGGTCTTCTGCCCACTCTGCACCTGACCCCCATGGCAGAGTCTGAGTGGCTCTCCTGTGCAGTTGTTAAGTTTCATATAGGTGCCCCAATATAGGCTCAGGTAGTCACCTAACCTTTCACCTGTATTCTCCCCTACCATTACACTACCTAACAATTCTTGGGACTGACCTTTTCCCTAGTTACGGTACTGCTTACAGGACTTGGGGTTTTCCCTGAAAACTAGGCTCATCCATTATGCATTAGGATTCTTGGAAACTCAGCAGGACTACCATCTCCTGCATAATAACTATGTAAAAGGGCCATTCCTACTGTCAACCTAAGTCCGACATGACACAGCAAGTTAGAACCCCTGAATGTACCACTTTGGGTATATAAACACCATATCTTGCTGAGGTAGGTGAAGGAGAAAAGGACTTCCATGCCGACACACTGACGCGAGAAACTGAGGTTTCTGCACACATACACTCTAGCTTGCAGTGGTCTGACATCCCTTGCGGCATATCCATCTCAAGACCAATACAGGGTTCAACATTCTCTCACTTCAGGTAATGTGGTTGACTTTATCCTAGAGGGATTCTTGGCTCTACACCTACATGCATGCTAGGTACACTTAGATACATCTAGTTAGGGTCGCATAATAGGAGTACACATTTTTACTGTCATGTATTTTAATACTTGCCTGTATTAATTGTTTTAACACTATGGTAGAAATCTACCATCCTTTTACTCTGTTGGTGCTTATAATCATTTATGTCTGTTTCTGTCTGATGGTTGTTTCAGCACACCTATTTTACACTAAAATGACCCTGGTTCAATAAATGCTTATTGAAAAACACCCCCACCGTTTATTCTGTGTATCTCTCTGAGACAAAGTGAGCATGAGTGACTGAGCGAAACGTACTGTACTGTTTCCACGATCCCTGATGGGGCAGAGTTGTCATGTTCGATAGTTGCCAAGAACTATTCTCTCCTTGGTAAGAGGGGTTTCTAGTGGCACTGAGAGCCAGCTGGTATACAGGCAAACAGATGTATGTCAATACATCGCATACCGATACCAATCGCGCCATTACAACGCGGGTATTACTACGCAACGTCAATGACAACGACATGCCATTACATCGCAAAATTTTACCACAACTATGCTTTTACCACGCACGCCATTACAATGCAAAGACATGCGTGGTAAAGCTATACTTGTCGTTAAAGTTTGCAAGGTAAGTGACTCTACACTACCCCTGCACAACCCTCACCGACCCCCCAGTCCTCTTGGTACAATAACACTACACTACCCTGCACGACCCCCGACATTACCCTAAAACACTAACCTACACAAACACTACAACACTACCCTAAAATACTACACTACACAAACACTACAACAGTACCCTAAACCCTAAAACACTACACTACACAAACACTACCCTATACCCTAAATCACTACACTACACAAACACTACAACACTACCCTAAACCCTAAAATACTACACTACACAAACATTACAACACTACCCTAAACCCTAAAACACTATACAAACACTACAACACTACCCTAAACCCTAACACACTACACTACACAAACACTACAACACTACCCTAAACCCTAAAACACTACACAAACACTACAACACTACCCTAAACCCTAAAACACTACACTACACAAACACTACAACACTACCCTAAATCCTAAAACACTACAGTACACAAACACTACAACACTACCCTAAACCCTTAAACACTACACTACACAAACACTACAACACTACTCTAAACCCTAAATCACTACACTACACAAACACAACACTACCCTTAACTCTACAATACTACACTACACAAACACTACAACACTACTCTAAACCCTAAATCACTACACTACACAAACACTACAACACTACCCTAAACCCTAAAACACTACACAACCACTACAACACTACCATAAACTCTAAACCACTACACTACGCAAACACTACAACACTACTCTAAACCCTAAAACACTACACAAACACTACAACACTACCCTAAACCCTAAAACACTACACTACACAAACACTACAACACTACCCTAAATCCTAAAACACTACAGTACACAAACACTACAACACTACCCTAAACCCTAAAACACTACACTACACAAACACTACAACACTACTCTAAACCCTAAATCACTACACTACACAACACTACCCATAACCCTAAAACACTACACTACACAAACACTACAACACTACTCGAAACCCTAATTCACTACACTACACAGACACTACAACACTATCCTAAACCCTAAAACACAACACTACACAAACACTACTACACTACCCTGAACCCTAAAACACGACACAAACACTACAACACTAACCTAAACCCTAAAACACTACACCACACAAACACTACAACATTACTCTAAACCCTAAATCACTACATTACATAAACAATACACTACCCTAAACCCTAAAACACTACACTACACAAACACTACAATACTACCCTAAACCATAAAACACTATACAAACACTACAACACTACCCTAAACCCTAAAACACTACACAAACAATACAAAACTACACTAAACCCTAAAACACTACACTATACAAACATTACAACACTACCCTAAACCCTAAAACACTACACTACACAAACACTACAACACTGCCCTAAACCTTAAAACACTACACTACACAAACACTACAACACTACCCTAAACCCTAAAACACTACACTACAAAAAAACACTACAACACTACCCTAAAACACTACACAAACACGACAACACTACCTTAAACCATAAAACACTACACAAACAATACAACACTACACTAAACCCCAAACCACTACACTACACAAACACTACAACACTACCCTAAACCACTACCCACACTACTCTCACCCCTACACTACCCTAAACCCTAAAACACTACGACACTACAACACTACCCTAAACCACTACCCACACTACTCCCACCCCTACACTACCCTAAACCCTAAAACACTACAACACTACACTAAACCACTACCCACACTACTCCCACACCTACACTACCCCTAACCATAAAACACTACCCATTAGCACAAACCTCTACACTACCCAAACACCACTACACTACCCTAAACCCTAAAACACTACGACACTACAACACTACCCTAAACCACTACCCATACTACTTCCACCCCAAGCACAATCACCCTTACCTCTCTTTCCTCGTGGTTCCTCTTCAGCGTCGCCGTCTCTGCTCCCGGTTCCTGCTTCCTGCTTCACATCGAGGGGCGGTGCATGTCGTTGTGAGGAAACAGAAGATCCTCTGTTTTCTCACAATGAGGTGGATCGGCATTACATCGCATGCCTTGTAACAGCGCATGCGATGTAAAAACACGCGTAGTAATGGCTATGTGTTGTTACATCGCTTGCGTTGTAATGGCATTGCAGGGAAACAGTTGCGTTGTAATGGCTGTTTCCCCAGGCAAACATACCTGTTGGAGGTGTCTAGAATCAGTCTGGACACCAATTCCACAGTCTATGTTGTTTAAACGTGCAGATCCTATATAGGTTTATCGGAACTACACGACACAGTGAAGTTTCCCCAGCGATACTGACCTCGTGCCCTGCATTGACTGACCTCTCCCGATCTTCATGGCAGCACCTGCAGTGTGAATCCAGGGGCTCCCCCTGACTGTGACTGGCTCCGGTAAGAAGGCATCCCTGCACCCGAAGCACCTAGACCTTGGTGAGCTGAACCAATGGTGCTCCTACAACCCCCTACATCTCTACGTACCTCTCCTGTCATTGTTCTCCCTTCTGCAATGCCTGCAGCCTGTTTGCAAAGAGAAGAATCGCCATTGAAAAGCATTGGACTCCCCACGCTGAAATTGCACCCGGCTGCCCTTGTGCCACTGGTGGTGTATGTTTGATGCTGCTTTGTGGCCCTCCTGTGCAGGTTACAAAGCTTAGCCCCTGCAACTGATGCATTTATCTACAAGCAGTGTGGCTTCAGGCACGCCCAGTCTCCATTAAAAAGCATTGGGCCAACCTCTGACTTTGTCCTGTGCACCCGGCAGCCCCTGTGCCGCTGGTGGTGCAGTTTTGGCACCCACCTGACCCTTGCCCCTTGACAACCTGTAGTCCCAAAAAATGGAATTGTAAGTGTATTACTTACCTGTTTAACCGCAATATTGTTTTCCCGTAGGATAACATTGAATAGTTCTGAAAAGTTTCTGTCGATTTTTGAAAGTGAAACATATTTTTATTTAAAAATTTACTTGCCTTGTTGCAAATATCTTGGTATTAAAATAAAATACAAACAAAGTATATTTTTCTAAAATTGGTCTGAATCTCCTTGAGTCGTGCATCGATTATTGTTCAGTAAATGTTGTTCAGTAAATGTCTTACACTCTTCTGTGTTAGGCCTAAGTCTGCTCTCCCACTTTACCACAAGTTGAGCAGTTTTTACATTGAGCCCTGTACACTTTTGGGGAACCCCTGGACTCTGTGCATGGTATAACCAACTAGTGGCAATACCATATGCAGAGCCAGTGTTGTACACACACGGTCCACAGTGTCAATATAATGCACAAGCAATGTAGTGAGCCTTGGGGTTAGGAAGAATGGGGAGGCAAACTGCTCCAACACTTGCCAACATTTCCTCTGTTGTTATAGGATAAGGGTAGGGGAGAGGTTGACAGCCTCTACTGACCCATCCTACTCCATCACCGTTCTTTAGCCCACTCGGCCACCCCAGTTCAGACATGGCTATATGCAAATCAGTCTGACCCTGTACCTCATGGGAACAGTCCAGCCCGAACTGCCAAGCCATGTCTTCCCTGGACGTTTCGGTAACAGGACCTTCATCTACATAGATGAAGGTCCTGTTACCGAAACGCGTCTGTTGCTGAAGTGTCCGTTTTTGGTGATTAATAAACAACCTAAAACGACCCCCGCGAGTGTTTCCTTTTTCCCGGAGGATGGAAGTCCGATGTGACGGGATATGGAGCGAATATATATATATATATATATATATTCAATTAAAAAAACATAGGTTTTACAGACGTTATAGTGAGTGATGTCATTTGAGATGTAATCAGTGATTTCATCAGTGATGTCACTGACCATGTCATGACTGATGTAATATGTGACATCATCAGCAGTGCATTGCGGGCACATGAGTTATAGTTAGCTCAACTAACTATAACAGCCGAATTTCTCTGGTTTTAGATGAATCAAATGTCCAACTAACTATAACGTCCCTGAAACCTGTTTTGTTAGTGAATTTTAAAGTTTTTTTAAATGCTAATTACTAACTATAAAGTCTGTAAAACCTATAGCATTTCAGTGGATTTTGAAGGTTTTTTAAATGTTAATTTCATATTTTAATATTTATAAAACCTATGGGCCAGATGTAGGTAATCCAGAAATACAGAGTCCTTAATAGCGAATATTACCGATTCGGTATTAGGGACTCGGTATTTCCGATGTACGTAATGAATCATTGCTAAAAAATAGTGATTCGGAATGGATCAGTAAAAAATAAATACCGAATCCCCACTACCGAATCGTTAATACCGAATCCCCACTACCGATTCGGTAAATACCGAATCGGTAATTTAAAAAAATCGGTAATTGTGGAATCAGCCAATCCTGTGCATCCCAATTACCTCCGAAACAGGAAGTGGCCACTTCCAAGCAGCTGCACTGAACCTGGAGCTGACTGTGAGGCAGATAGCAGAGCAGAGAAGCCAGGAGCAACACAGCTGTATTTTGCAACCAAAAACAAGCAAAATGGCAAACGAGGAGAGGGAGAAGGAGGGAGGTGAAAGGAAAAGGAAACTGAAATTCAGCAAGAGGGAGCTGGAGGTCCTCATTGAAGATGTTACCAAGGACCTTGATAGGTTGTTTGGGAAGCAGTCCCTGCACGTGCCAGAGTCTCAAAATAGACATATCTGGCTTGCAATACAGGAGAAAATCAATGCCATCGGAGTCACCCAGTGCTCCTTTGAGGGCCTGAAGAAAAGATGGTACGATTTGAGGAAGACTGCTAAGGCGTGGATGGCAGAGAGGCAGAAGCAGGCCAACAAAACTGGTGGAGGGAGGAACACCGCACCTGCACCAACTGCTCTGGATCTCCTGGTAGAGTCCACCCTCCAGCCGGAGAGTGTGAGTGGGGTTGGCGATGCAGATATCTCAGCCAGAGCTGCCAACAAACAAGGTACGATGCATTCACAGCTTTCTGTGCACCCCCCTCCCTACCCCCAATTGCCAGAGAGGCATAGGGACTCCCACTCCAGTCCATGTTTTACTCATAACCTGCAATGCATTATGGGAGATGTAGTCAGAAGTAACACATGTCAGAGCAGTTAGTCCACCAAACCCAAAGGCATTTGACACCAATTAGCAATTAGCAAGCAGAGGACAGTCAGTGCGATTGGCAGGCATTACATTTATTACAATGCAAATGCTGCCAGATAAGTGAGCATATGTGCATTCTGTCTTCACAGGTGAGCCATCTCGCAGGGCAGCAGAGGGGAGCAGTGGAAAGGCACCCAGGCCAGAGAGGAGGGAGGTAGAGGAAGACCAGTCGCCTGCAGGGCATACCACCCCACCACCACCACCGCCACCATTACCACCACCATCACCATCACCACCACCACCACCACCATCATCATCACCACCGTCACCATCAATGCCACCACCACCGACAGGCAGGAGGCATGCAGTGGCCACCCTCCAGCAGATGGAGGTGTCCGAGGAGGACAGCACAGGGGGACAACAGTCGAAAGCTGCTGAGGGTGTCAACAGGGCAGGATTACAGTCCCCCACAGAGTGCGCCCACAATACTTCGAGACGCCGCAGGGCAAGGGCAGCCAGTCCTCACTTCCAGGGCGAAGATGACAGTGTGTTTGCTGGGCTTGAAGGTAACATGCTGAAGGTCCAGCGCCTGCAAGGGAGAGCAATACTGTCAGTGCTTTGGGAGATGGCACACATGAATGCCCACATGCACCGCATAGAGAAGGGTATCAGTGCCATGAACACCACCATGGCTGAGGGCATGAGTGACGTTGTGAGGCTGCTGTGCAGCAAGTTAGACGAGGACCTTCTGTCAAGGTGCAGGGAGAGGCAGAAACTTGATAATTACACCAAGGCGGTGAACCACCTGTTCACTGCAACCTCTCTCATGTGCAGATGCTCGGTGGCCATGCAGGAGGAGATGGCACACTGCAGTCGTGATGTGGCTAGGGGGCTAGTCACAGTGACCACTGCACTTGAAGTGCTCCAAACAGACAAGGTGGCCACTACAGCTAATGGGGGAAAGTGAAGAGGCTACTAGCTGTAGTAGCAGCACGCCCCCTCCCACAGAGTCCAGGAGGCGCAGCGAATGCCACAGCACTGGCTCTGGACAGACTGGCAGTGCGGACAGTAGGGCAAAGGAACATGGCAGTGCAGCGCGTGGGCGCAAGAAGTTGAGCCAGCCATGATATGGTTGTACTACAATAGGTGACGTAACCCATGTTTGTATGGACACTGCTTTTGATCTTGGTGGTGTGCAATGATAATTTCATTACAAGAACGGAGGCTACATTATGCAATGACTTTTAATTGCAGATCCAAGCCAGTCGCATCACAATACATAGGTTCTATTAAGAACACTGAGAGAAAGTAATAGACAAAACATAGCAACCATCAGCCTCTTTTAAATGCGGCTCCAAGCAGATAAGTAGCTCACTTCTTTCTCTCTTATTTAAGGTTTTTTATCTTTTTAACTTTGTTATAGATATTTTTTTCTGGGGAGGTTTAACTTAAGGCAAGTTATTTCTCAACATCATATTGCCTTTGAATTATTTCTAGTTGTCTCTCTGTGGCTTTAACCCCACTTTCAACCCTCCCTCCTCCCCGGATCTGCAATTTATGGAGATCCCCCCTCCTCTCCTTTATACCCTCTCGAAGCTTTAGCTATGTCAATTTCATTTTTTCACTCCCTTTAACAAACCTTGCGATCGCGTCGCTCGATATTGTACCAAAAGATTTACCTTATTTAGATTAGGCGGTTATTACACACAAGAGCTATCACAAACGATATTAACCGTTGTTCACGCTTCTCCGTTAATGTTTGTTGAATTTTAGACCCGCATGGGCATGGGCCTCGCGCCTACGACACACCACAGAGAGCCCGTTATACAGAGTGATTTAATCCAAAAGCGCTTCCCTTCAACGAAACGCTGACATGCCCGACCTTAGTGCTTACCGCTTGACTATTAACGCGGAGCACTCCCGTTCATTAACTCTCCCCCGGCGGAGCCTTCTCTTCCCCACCGAAGGCAACCTTGAAGACGCGCTTTAGAGGAAAGTTACTTGGCGAGTCTCACGCTTCGTGAGTGTCTAGCCTAGGGACTTTCCTCAACCGACCGACAGTTGATTATCAGCTGTTTGGAGGTATCGACGCGACTTTAGCTTCTCATTAAAAGAGATTAAAAGGACAAAATCTTAGATTAAAAGGGCAAAATCTTATGAACCAGGGCAAAATCTTATGAACCAGAGGACACTACTATCATATTCAGCCCCTGCATAACATTTTATTATAAAAAAAAATAAAAATAAAAAAAAAAAAGGAGGGGGAAATAATAATATGAAGTTAAGATGGAAAATATATCTGACTCAGACCCAGAAGAAAATAATGCTACAATACCTACCCTTAGTAAGGAGGATTTTCGGTCTATCATCCAAAAGGAGATAAAATCCTGTTTTAGGGAGACCTTTACCCAACTTCCCCCTTATAAAAGGCCACTTCATTCCCAACAAGAAGTGTCTGATGTGTTTGTCAGTGACAAAGCTGGAGCAAAGCGTACAAAAAAAAATAACAACAATTCTACCGAAATCCTTGTGAGCACAGGAGGTCCTAGCACCTCTGGTATTGTTGGTGGTCCTAGCACCACAAAATTCTTCGGAGGTCCTTACACCTCAAATAATAGAGATGTCTTCTATGACTCACTTCAATCGGGTGCCCCTTGCGGCCCAAAAACCTTGGATGCCCTTAGCGGCTCATTTCCTGAAAGTGCTCAAGACTACCAGGAGGGCTCAGATGATGACGATGATATAGATCCAGACGAATACGTTCTAGACTTGGATGATGGGGATGTTGGAATTTTTGATGAGGAGGACGAACACCCCTCTACATCTAAAGATACTATCCTAAATCCCTTGGGAGAAGAGATGTTCTCCCCTTTAAATCTAAAGCATCCCCGTTCCACACTATGGTCTCCCCAAGAACATGTATCTAAATTTATTAAAAAATGGATTCATTTCCCTCTCAAAAGAGGGACAAGGAATATTCTAAGGGCTGAGTGTTCAAGACCCTCAATCGATGAAAAGGCATGTTATGCCCCTAATATGGATCCAGAATTAATTAAATACCTCTTTAGACTTGGGCGTGACCCTAGAAAAGGTCTTGAAAAAGCCTTTAAAGGATGCCAAGATCGCTTACTGGATGTGCTTGGTCCACTAAGCAGGATTCTTGACTCCGCTGAGGAGTGTTACCTTAAAGGTACCCAACTTGATACAGATCTCATAAGAGGTTGGAGACAAAGAGCCCTCATTCTCCTAGGTAATGCCAATTCCAGCATTAACGCTGAAAGACGTAGACTCATCCTTTTTAAACTAGTCCCTAAACTTACAGATATGGCCGAGAAGGAGCCATCTTCGAACCCGAAAGGCCTGCTCTTTGGTGAAGAGCTTATAAGATCCTTGGGAAAGTACGTCTCGACCTTTACTGCACTTGATAAGGCACAAAAGAATATAAGGAGAGTATTCTGTAATAATGTTTTTGGAAGGGCCGGAAGAAGGGGCCTTTCTTCCGGCCGGTTTAACCAGAGGCCCTATCAGAGATCTCGTCCTTACGGAAGAGGCGGACAGCAAAATAATTATAACAACGGCTTTTACCGTGGAAGAGGAAACAGAACCAGAGGCGCAAGATCACGAGGTTCATTCTCGTCAAACCCTACAAGTAAGTTCCAAGCTTTCACTTTCCCCTTCTATCCCTCCGAAGGTGGGAGGGAGACTCAGTCTTTTTTTTTTAAAATGGGAGGAAATAACTCAAGAGCCTTGGGTCCTGTCCACAGTGACAGGCTTTATGATAGATTTCACTCAAATTCCAATTCAATCTTCTTTACCGAGGGATATTCCTATTTCAATAGAAAAAGAGAAGATAGTAGAGGAAGAGATCTACTCTATGCTCGAGAAAGGAGCGATAATAGAAGTCCCTTTAGATTCTCTAACCTTCGTAAGCTCTTTGTTCCTTGTGGAGAAAAAAGGAAAAGGTTGGAGACCAGTTATAAATTTGAAGGCCCTCAACAAATTTCTGGTTTACAGGCACTTCAAAATGGAAGGAATACATCTTCTAAGAGACCTTCTTCAAAAAGAAGACTGGTTAGTAAAACTAGATTTGAAGGATGCCTACTTCACTATCCCGATGGCGGAAATACATCAACCTTACCTACAATTTCTCTGGAAAAATCATCTTTATTAGTTCAAGGCGCTCCCCTTCGGGCTTTCCTCCGCCCCTTGGTGCTTTACCAAGGTAATGAGAGCAGTAGCTTCTTTCCTAAGAGAACGAGGAATTCGGCTTATCATTTACCTCGACGACATTTTGATAATGTCTCAAGACCTAACTCAGATTCTTATAGACCTGGAAATAGTTATGAATCTGTTAGAAAGTCTAGGCTTCATTGTCAACAAAGAGAAGTCTATTCTAATCCCCTCCAAATCTCTGGAGTTTTTGGGTTTTACTCTAAACACCTCCAAGTGCCTTCTTCTTTTACCTCCTTCAAAAATCTCGAAGATCAAGAAAGAGATTCGTCATGTTTTAAGACAGGAGGACATCCCTTTAAGGGAATTGGCAAGACTTCTAGGTCTCTTATCTTCTTCCATTCAGGCCATCTTCCCAGGCCCTCTGAATTACCGAGCTTTGCAAAGGATAAAAGGAAGGGCGTTGGGATCCGGCCTTTGGTACAAAGACCGAATCACCCTAGATTTAGAGGCCAAAACAGAACTGAATTGGTGGTTAGAAAACCTGGAAGCTTGGAATGGGAAAGCAATTTTCGGTTCAGAACCGGATTTTGTCCTAGAATCAGACGCTTCCCTACATGGTTGGGGTGCTTGTTTCCTAGACCAGAATACAGGTGGTATTTGGTCTCAGGAGGAGTCATCTCACCACATCAATTTCCTAGAAGTTACTGCGGGCCTATACGCCCTTATGAGTTTCAAGCACTCAATTCAAGGGAGATCGGTTGTTCTGAAAATGGACAATGTCTCAGCAGTGGCCTACATCAATCGGTTGGGAGGTACCAAGTCTGCCGACATTTCGAACCTAGCAAAGAAACTTTGGATGTTCTGTTTAGAACACAAAATTACTCTCAGAGCGGAATACTACCCAGGGAAGTCGAACGTTTCTGCCGATTGGAATTCCAGATTCCTTTCGGACTACAGCGATTGGAAACTGAACGTCGCTGTCTTCGACTCACTAAATTCTTATTGGGGTCCATTTGAGATAGATCTATTTGCAAGCCGTCTCACCTTTCAAATAGAGCATTACTTCAGCTGGATCCCGGCGCACAGGCAGTGAACGCATTTCTCCAACCCTGGTCAGGGATCAATGCTTATGCCTTTCCCCCATTCGCAATGATCCAGAGAGTTTTGCAGAAAGTGAGGCAGGACCGATGCTCTCTAGCCCTAATAACTCCCTTCTGGCCATCACAGGCGTGGTTCCCCACTGTTCTGGAACTGACCGTCGAAATTCCATTTCTCATTCGTTCCCTGAAAGATCTTCTTACAGACGTAAACGGAGATCCTCACCTAATGACCCTATCCGGGAGTTTGAGCCTTCTTGCCTGGAGAGTGTCAGGCGATCTAACGAAGTCTCAGGACTTTCGTCATCAGCTTCTACTCTCCTCAGAGAGTCATGGGCACCGGGAACTCACTACAGACACAACAATATCTGGAAATGCTGGTTTCGTTGGTGCTTGGAGAGGAATTTGGATCCCACTCAAGCACCTATTGTTGATATAGTGAATTTTCTCGCTGAACTCTTTGACAAAGGATTGAGTTATAGATCAATCAACTGTTATAGATCGGCGATCTCTGCTGGTCATGTCCTTATTAACGGCAAGTCAATTGGTAAAAATGTTATTTTTTGTAGGGTGATGAAGAGCATTCGTTTAAAAAGACCCCGAGACCAAAATATGATTCTCTCTGGGATGTGAATTTAATTCTAGATCTTTTCACTTCTTGGCCGGATAATTCTTTTTTGAGCAGAAAGTTTCCTTCTATTAAACTCGCAACTCTTCTTTGCCTTATCTCCTGTCGTAGAGTTTCTGATGTTAAAGCTCTGGAGATCTCTAATAGGTCTTATAATTTATTTGGAGTTAAATTTGAGGTCTATAGAAGAACAAAGACCATGTCTGATTCAATTTTCTATCCTCGTTTCGATCCTTCTCCAAAAACTTTGTGTAGTTGAATGTATGAAAGCGTATGATATTACAATGTCTAACCTTCGTCCGCTTAATGAGAATCAACTTCTCATTTCCTTTGTAAAACATCATAAGGCTATTTCCTCCACCTCGATTGCCAGATGGGTTAAATCTGCTATGTCTCTAGCTGGTATTGATATATCCAAATTTCAAGCTCATTCCGTTAGAGGTGCAATGGCAAGTAAGTCTCTTTGGTCCGGAGGTAAGCTGGATGATATCCTTAAAGCTGCTGACTGGTCTAACGCTAATACCTTTGCAAGACATTATTGTAAACCTATTGAACACATGTCTAATGTAGTTTTACAGGGCTACCAACATGCATAATGTAGCCTCCGTTCTTGTAATGAAATTGCGATTCTCCTATTAACATGCCTAGAGAATCTAGATTTCATTAAAGACACGGAGGCTCACATTATCCCACCCATCCCGTACCCTGTTTGGTTGTGGATATAATATTTATATTCTGATTGTCACTTGAATATAATGTATTTTATATTTGTATTGAAATGTTATTTATGATTGTTCAATTCTCTCTTTTGTTTCAGGATTTGTTTGTTTATGATTACCTTTTTATCTAGGATACAATTTTCATTGTCTCCTTTCTTTCAGGTAATCCTTCTACTTAAGATACTTTGGTTGTTTCATCATCAAGGAATCGTCTGGTTGACTTCTTCATTCTCATTTGTCTTCGAATCTTCTGGAAACTACTACATCTTCTTTCTTCGCCTGATTTAAAAGAGGCTGATGGTTGCTATGTTTTGTCTATTACTTTATCTCAGTGTTCTTATTAGAACCTTTGTATTGTGATGCGACTGGCTTGGATCTGCAATTAAAAGTCATTGCATAATGTGAGCCTCCGTGTCTTTAATGAAATCTAGATTTTCTAGGCATGTTAATCTGAGAATCACAATTAAACACCATCACCCAAATACAGTAACAGGCTATGTCTCCTTACTTACTCAGAAATAGTTGCATGTTTTCTCAGCCAGTCTGTGTCTCCCATCTGGTGCTGCTGCCACACCTGCTACACTGTGCTCTGGCTGTGGACAGTCCTCACCCTTGTCCTCAGAGTCAGTTTGTTCCACTGCTGTTCCTTTCTATGTGGCAAGATTATGCAGCATTGCACATGTTGCTATTATTTTGCAGCAGATGATGGGGCGGTACTGACGTGCACCTCCACTTTTGTGGAGGCAACGGAACCTGCTTTTTAGTAGTCCAAAGCTGCGCTCCACACCGTTGCGCGTGCTTTTATGTGCCACATTGTATTTCCTCTCACTTGGGGTGGATGGGTTGAGGTATGGAGTTAGGATAAATGACCGCACGTCATATGCGCTGTCACCTGAATGGGAAAGAAAATGCCATTAATTTGAGTCACCAATACATTCATCCAAGGTATACATCAGGGTGGGTCACATTGATCCTTCTCCAAATTCACCAGCAGCCAGACATTCCGGAATATGTAGGAGTCATGGGTACTCCCTGGAAATCTGGCCACAATGTCAGTAATGATGTAGTCTGCATCACATATCACCTGCATGTTGATGGAATACGTGGATTTGCGGTTGATGTGTTCTGTAGCTGCAGGTGGGCAAATTGGTATGTGGGTCCCATCGATGCACCCTATTACATGTGGGAACTGTGCCTTTTGGTAGAAATCCAGCTTTGTCTTCTGCAGTTCCGCCTGTGTGCTGGGGAAGCGTATGTAGTGATGCATTCTCTGCATCATGGCATTCAAAAGGAGTTGAAGAAACAGGACAAGCAACTCTGTCACACACCACCTGCCACAGCTATCACACCCTGGTAAGTTCCTGATGCGAGTAGGTGTAGGCTACAGAGCACCTTCACATGTGTTGGTATGGCATGCGCCCTTGGTGTCTGATGCTCCAGGTATGGGTGCAGGTCCCGTATCAGGTCTAGGATGGTTTGTGGGTGTAGCCTGTATCTCTCTTGTATTTCTGCCTCAGTCAACTGGAACAGTGTGACACGCAGTCTCTACACACGCTCTTCCCGTCTCCAAACCCTCAGCCCTGCTGCTCGCAAACGTAGCCACCTTGCTATGACGTAGAGGGCCGCAATTGTGTTCACACTGTTGTATTTTGGGGCTGTTTTTATGCAGAGCACCTGATTACCACCTGCTCTGGGTCAGTGGTAATTACCGATTCTTAAATACCGATTTTTGACAAATTCGGTATTACCTTATTTTATGTACATTGCATTAGCGATTTGTTACCAATTTCTTATTTACTGAATCAGTATTTTGGTGTTTTGGTGTCTGCTGATCGGTATATAAGGAATCGGTAACTGGTTTCCCTTATTTTTACCGATTCGTTATTACCGATGACATTCGGTAATACCTACATCGCACATGGCTAAATACCGGTCGGTAACGCTGAAACTTACCAAAATTCGGCTTTACCGACTGGTATTAAGCCACCTACATCTGGCCCTATTTTTTTCTTTTTTTGTTGTAATATTTTGGAACTCTATTATCCTTCTTTTTTTAACTTTAAAAATGATGTAATGTTTTGTATATTTCCCCCAAAATATGTATATCTTATTATTTTCTTTTGAGAAAACTGCAGTCCCATACCGGTAGTGTACCAAGCTCCATCACCACGCGAATCCTATCCACCATATTGCTAAACTCGTAAATGATGTGCATTTCGTATCCGACGGGTTCGTGGCACCGCGTCCCGTGTAACATCATATACGTATGAGGCCCCTTCAGCTACTACTTTGGTATTCAACAGTGAAGTAGTACCAAGCCAAGCGTTACGTCATGTACGTATGGGGTCGCGCCCGCTGCACGTTGCGTATGCGACGACTGCCCGCTGCCAGGTCCTGTGTTACGTCATAGACGTATGGTATCGTTTAGCGACTTTGCGAAGTGAATTCCCCCAAAAACGAAAAAAAGCAATTATTTTAACAAGAAAATGAACAAAATGTTGGGCTCTTGTTTGGCGCTGACAAGAGCCTTGGTGATTAGAGTGTGTATACAGAGAAGACTGTTGCAGAGTTTCAGGTTGCTTAGAAAGACCCTGTTCCCTTCATTTGTAAAGCAAAGTCTATCACTTCTTTAGATTTCATGCATGTTAAAACGTAGATTGTTGTTGTCTGTCTTTGGCATCTATTATAGTACACCAAGACAGTATGAAGGAAATGCAACATTAGTTCTGCACCTATGAACTGCCAGATCAACGTGGTCTCATCATCCTGCTTCCACACACTATGCCTGCTTTGAAAGATCTTCAAAAGGATCCCCACAAAATCTAGAGACATTCACCCATGCACTCGTCAGCAGCAGAATTACCTACTGCAACACACTCTACACCAGCATCACCCAGAAACTCATCAAGAAACTGCAGAAAATACAGAACGCCTCTACCACACTCATCCTCAACATCCCCCGCCACAGCCACATCACCAGCAACCTCAGAGACCTCCACTGGCTCCCAGTCAACAAAATTATCACCTTCAAGATCCTCACACATGCCTACATAGCCCTACATGAAGCGTGACCTGCGTACCTCAACCCCCACTGGCATTCCACGTACCCACCAGAAACTTGTGCTCCGCTCAACTGACCCTTGCTACATTTCCCATGTATCTGCAAGACTACAGCTGAAGGAAGATCCTTCTGCTACCTCACAGCGAAGACCTGAAAAACCCTGCCTCTCCACCTCAGGCACCATTACTGCCTTAATTCAGGAAGGACCTCAAGACCTGGCTCTTCGAGTGAACCAAAGTGCTTTAACGGACCAGAAGCTCTCCTTCCCATCAGTGCCTTGAGACCCTTACGGGTGATTGTACCACTTTACAAGCCATTGATTGATTGATTGAAGCAGCTCCTCTCCCAGAAGAAATGCTTGCGGTGGATGAGTGGCCATGGGAGTGGGTCAGTCAATCTGTAAGCTGACACTATCAAGTTGAAACAGCATTGGAACAAGTTGAAAGAGGATCAGAAGAGCAAGGAGATGAAGCTGGCTCAGACAAAGCTGATGTGGAAGGGGTGAATGAGACAGATTCTGCTGTTGACCAAGAAACTAGAACTATGGGCCCACGAATGGAGGTGAAAGAAAGCAGGCCAAAAGCGTGGCCTAGGAGAAGTTTGACTTTGCCAAAAGATGGAGAATTTGCACCCATAAGTGAAAAATCTGAGTCAGAACAAAGTGTAAGTGAAAGTAGAGGATTCAGTTTAAGGAGATCCAAAAGACTAAGGGGTCGATTAGGATGGCGGTCGGAAAACCATTTTGTTGTAAGGAAGAATGATGCGTAGGTCGAGTTATATAGAACAGGATAGTATATTTATTCATCAAGTTACTTTCTTGTTGGTTGGTTACAGGAAACAAGATAGATACATATTAGGCCCCACCAGGAGCAGCCTCCTTGCTGCTTAGCCCATCCATTCCAACTGAATCTCACACTAACTCAAACACTCCAAACATTCTGATGACATCACCATTGGCTGAGCAGCAAGGCAGAGGACATCAATAGAGAGGATGCAGTAAACAAGTAATACATTACCACACATCTCCTCCCTTATAATGATTACACAACGTTGTATGCAAGATGAAATATATAGAAAAGAGATGTCCACCAATTTCATGAAAATCACATGCCCAACCCCACCTAGGAAAGATAGGGAAAAGACAAGAAAAGGGTTCCATTTTTAAATCGGTGAGTACACATTCACATTAACTCACACTAGGGGAATATAAAACCACAACCACAAACATAGTAGACCCACAATGCACAGACCAAGCAACTCACATGAGGTGACACCCAAACAGAGGGTATCACCAAAACAGGTAAGTCAGAGAAGCTTCATAAGAAGGAGTCTTCTCATGTGCGCACCCGTGACGCACAGTCTAAAGTAACAACCAATCAGAGGGTATTACCAAAACAGGTAAGTCAGAGAAGCTTCATAAGAAGGAGTCTTCTCATGTGTGCACCCGTAACACACAGTCCATGCACCTCACACAAGGCAAAACGTACTCAAAAGTGTACACTAACATATCCAGGGACACTACATTCTCTCTCCCTCTATTCATACAGATGCAAAACAAGGACACTACACTCTCTCATCCCATCCTCGTCGCCAGTATTGTAAAGAAGAATGATACGTAGGCTGAGTTATGTAGAACAGGATAGTAGATGTATTCATCAAGTTACTACCTTATTGGTTGGTTACAGGAAAGAAGATAGATACATATTAGGCCCCACCAGGAGCAGCCTCCTTGCTGCTCAGCCCATCCATTCCAACTGAATCTCACTCTAACTCAAACACTCCAAACATTCTGATGACATCACCATTAGCTGAGCAGCAAGGCAGAGGACATCAATAGGGAGGATGCAGTAAACAAGGAACACATTACAGCACAGTCCGACCGCCGTAGTAGCTGATATTAACCGTCCGCTGGTACCGCAGGAAAACTGGCGGTCAGATTAGGATCAACCACCAGAAAAATCCGACCATGGCTGACCGATGCCACGAAAGACCGTCGGTAGTGTGCGGAGCAGGTGAAAATCCATCCGTGGCTGTCTGATTTTCTGCGGAAAGACCCAAAACCGGCGCATGGCCAGCGGATTGACAGCACATCAAATTAGTATGCAATTGCAGTGACAGCGGAACGGTCCGCTGTTTCCGACCGCCGCGATCGCAACTAGAAATGAATGGGAGAGCCGGCGAAAGGCCTGACGTATTCCCACCACCGCGCTCGCTCCGGAACAGTAATGGCAGTCGAGAAAAAAACACACCACAAGGCCACCAAGTGTGACCATGAACCTGGCTCTGCCTCAAAAACACCTAACACAGCCCAATTACAAATCCCCATGGCAAATAAAAAATACAAATCCCAGGTCAACCCACACAACACACCTGACAGGAAGACTCCATTTTGGTCCACCCACATACTCAAGTATAAAACCCGCCTCTTCCCTGACCCAAATCCTTTGCAATACTCCACTACGGAAGGGCCCAACCGCACAGCACAAAGGAGAGGCAAATCACCACACATCTCACCAGCACAACAACACACACACAGCACACACATCACCACCACCACCTTCACAATTTCACTTTCCACACATCTGCACACCATGTCACAGAAGAAAATGCCTAAATTCACTGACAATGAGTTGTCAGTGATGGGAGATGAGGTAATCGGAGAAGAACCACATTTGTTTGGAAGCATGGTCCAACATACACCACAAGCCAGAAAAAATCAAATGTGGGAAAGGTTAGTCAACAAAGTCTGTAGTGTAGTTCCTATCATCCCAATAGGCTCTGCGCATTGGAATAATACCTACAGCAATAAAGGCCTAGGCCAGACGTTAACTAGGTCTACTACTGTCGATACTAGACTTAAAGTTTTGGGTTTTGCCAGCTAGCTCAGAGTTCACTAGAAACTTTCTCGAATGTTCAGGAAGGACTTAACTTCACTGATTAGACAAGAAGGGATTTAGTTTCTGACAACCATAGAACATGACAACTTTGCTCTCCCCTAATCAAGAGTATATCTCGAGAGTCGTGTGAACAAAAGGCAATTTATTTTACTCAGTCAGTACGTGCATTCTTAGTCTCATCAGATTGTAGAGAAAAGGAAGAGACGGGCGTGTTCAATAAAAAGGTGTTATTTATTGATCAGTCTCTTTTCTCATACAAGATAAATGGATCGATATTATTGCAATACTTATGGCTAAGTAAAGTGCATACATTAAAAGCAATAGTATAAAATAATACTGTAAAAACATTGATATGGTTTGGGGGCTACCCGGACGCGCCGGTGCTGGATCTCTCGGCAGGAGAAATCAGCGCGTCTCGTTCTCAGCGCGTCAGGAAGGCGGGGCTGTGCCAGCGGGGTCTGCTCTGCTCTGGGCTTCGGCAAGTATGGCTGCTCCGTCTCGTCGCCACCGCGTGTGTTTGCATAGGGCAATATCGGTAATATTTATACCTTTAAGGTGCCGAGATTGACGTAAGGATGGACATAGATACGTCAATAAGGATGTCATACGACTTGCTCGTTAGCACATTCTTTTGCTGAAGTTCTCGGTGAAATCAAAACAATGGCCGCAGGGTTTTGCCCAGGTTGTCATAGGTTTGATTTGTTATGAGAACTCCGTATGCCTTATCAGGGGCTGGAGGAATATCGCTTGTCTAATTAGATCGCAAGCGTTATGACCTAATCAGATAACACTTTCCTGTGCCGTAGTGTGACTGCGTCAGATAACGGTATCTGCATCATGGGGGTTTTCTGCCTCATGGTCTGACTGTTAGTTAACTTGTTGGTTTGTTTAACCAGAATAGGGTCAGGAATAGGGGGATCGATTCAGAACCTATAGGAATACATCACACCCACTCCACGCTAACTATGGTCATATTTACTAATCTATGCATAGTAAAACATAGTACAACATACTATAGAGTATTGTGTATACCTTACCACCCCAAAATACATAAATGCATTTTGAAATTTTCAAATATACGGAAAAGTTGCAATCATATGTATTGTATGCACTCAAGCTGTATAATAATGCTAAGGTAATCACGCATTTGTATACATTATTGCTGATTTGGTATATGAGAATTTACACATGAAACGGCTCTTAATACAGAAAAAAAGTTCGAGACCATTCCATCACAGAATAAAATATTTAAAATATTTATGAACATACCAGCGGGCAGCTAATGTCTATAAGCTATGTCTATAAGCTATCTAAAATTTAGAAACCTTAGTTCTTTAAGAATAGTTCTTACTTTAAGCAGAAGATAGTGTCCCGAAAAATATGAAAAATTATTTTGGGGCTGCTGAAAAATCGCTGTCCGTGAACTGGAGGGAAATTGTTCATGTGACTTTATTTTTAAAGTTGAAGGCCGAATTCAGGGAACGCCGTGTGCGAGCTTGTTCAAAAGTCTCTATTTCTGCTCTGGTGAGAACATCATATCATTTAGGCTTTCGAAAAAACTGTCAACAGCTTCCTGGGAAAGTTCCACTAACTCGGAAATAGGTGTAATCATGCATTCGTGCGCATGATTGTTTCCATTGACATTCTGATTTGCATTGCTGACAGAAGGTCGTACCTGATCGATGCTGCTTTCATCTTGAACTTCACTACCCATCAATCGTAGTGGTGAAGCTTCCACGAATGCTGTCATCAGGATTGGTAGCCTTTGAGGGCAGCACAAAGCATGAACCTTGATCGGGCTCAACAATGTTTCTGCATCCATTGGCGCATCCGATTGTAGCGTCAGACAGGTGTCTAACACGCATTCTTCTCCGCATAGCAGACATCTTAATACAGGTAAAACACATCTTTGCCACATTGGTCGAAATGATAGAAACCAAGTCATGTTCAGGTCTCTAAGCCGGGAGAGTCCCAGGATTTTTGATATCCGGTCCCGGTATCCAATGGCTAGGATTGTTTCTTCCCTTGTCGCAAGAGTTTTGTCTGTGACATGGGTTGCCATACCGAAAAATAAGGACCAAGAATAGGATTCCTGTAATCAGTCCCAAGATCAGGGGAAGTCCGCCAAAAATCGAATGGACGAAATCTGGAAAAATACCCAGTATGGCTTTGAATGGTGTTAATGCCATCGAAAATACTGTCTTAAATACCTTTGAGACCCATTGGTATCAGAAATATTTAAGATTTCGTTTAGTATTTCTGCGAAATGTATGGGGGAATTAGTTGATAACAATGAATGTATCTCTGCAGTCGTCCTTGCGACTTGTAGATCATACGTTTCTTTTGATGACGTGAGCCTTGTAGGCGTCTGAAAAAGCACTGTTTTCATTCTGCTTAAAGTATCTATTCGAATAGAAGTAATTTTCAAATTGGGCCATGCCCCTGCCTCCCTGTCTGGAAAGGAGCTGGGGAACAATGAGCGTCCACAGCACTTGACCTTCGCAGTCGTAGTTACTAGATAAGGAGTCCCGGGCATAAGACTACAACATCTGCGGTCTACAATTAGAATGTAACTCCCATTATAGAGTCTTTGAAAGAATGGTTCTATTTCTGTTGCAGGTGCGCCTTGCTGGTGACATGAAAGGTTGTATGAATTCCCTTCACAGGCTCCATGCAAACTAATTCCGTTACACAGAAGCGTGCCGCTTAGTGACATCGCACAATTATTGCCACTAAGAAACACTTTCTGTCCTTTATTACTGACACATGCATGTGAATAGGGCAGGTTCCATGATGTTTTAATGTACCCCTTTCCCAATTTCTCGTACATGCCAGCCTGTATATATTTTTGGCAGTATTGAAACCTGAAGGTTGAGATTGGAATATGTATTATCCCATGTATTATCCATTCACTGACAGGTCGTTCTGACATCGTCACTGGTAATCTTTCGAGTTTTTCAATGCTCAAGATTGTATAATCAGCACCCTTTTGTGCCATACTGATTTGTCTATCAGTAAGGTTAAAGATTTGGAATAGTGACGTTGTGTTGATTAAACGCCAAGGCACATAGCCTGAACGTAGATTTTGTAACGTCCAGCCAAGCTGTACAATGGAGCGCAATTGTGACTGACCGTGTTGTAATAACAGTAAGTCTTGCGACAATATGTCGATTGCTGAAGACACAATGCTGTCCAAAGAAAAAATTCTGGAGGACAGAGTCATTAACCCATTGTCCACTACAGAAAGTGATTTTTCCAAATTAATACGGTCAATTTCCCGTATTCTCTCTGTTGTTTCAATTTGAGTAACCTTCCAGGCCTCATTGTATGCTGCATATACAGAGGCTGCTATGAAACGTTTTTGACGCTGTTTGCGCGGTCCCATAATGAAATCACGCAAGTCAGCACCATCAGTAAGTAAAGTTAGGTGTTGTTTAATTTCTGCCAGTGTGGAAGTTTGTAGCCATTGAAGGCATAATTTGCCCACACTGTAGGTGGTTATTATCCCTGGGTGATGTCTTTGGGGATATCTAGGGTCTGGCCTGGTCATTTTGAACCCCTGTGTTTTGTTCAGGAATCTATCTTGACAGTTATTTGTATCTGTGGGCCAGATCAACCACTGTTTCCAATCAGGATGTGTTCTATTTTGGTTTAATACATAATTTACGTCTATCTCTTCATCTGTAGAGCTATTGCTGAACATTGTTGGCTTTGGAATAGACGGTTTATTTAAGTCTTTGATTTTGGCTAGGCCAAGACAGGTGGATTGTTGAACAATGTCATTTAAAAATATCATTTGTTCTGGGATCATGCAGGCTCTAAACATAGATTATATACCCTGTACTTGCCATTCTTTTGTACCCCAAACACTTTTCAATTCAACATTCTTGTCCCAATAATCAAAACCAAAAGTATTCATTTTTTCAAAGAATGAGTCTGAATATATCAATTTTGTGTTGGTTATCATGGTCTTTGTCCCTGTCTTGTTTGATAATTTAAAATAGAATGCTTCAGCATTACTTGTGTTAAAACCTGAAAAGTATGAATATTTGTCATAGAAGGTCCTTGAGCTTCCTTTTGGAGGGGTTGCACAATGTTCCCATTGATTATAATTTAAAACATTTCTAGGTTGTGCAGATCTATGTAAAAAATGGTTACCATAGTGGTTATAACAGTACATACTATCATAATTTGTAGAACCCTGCAAATAATCATGTTTGGTAAATTTAGCAGACATTACTAAGTCAGACATCATATTATTAATGCTTTCGAAGTCCCAATCATCAGCAAATGAGCTTGGTTTTGCAAAGTCACTCAATGAGATCTTAATTTGGTGTGGATATTTCAGGATTTCGACCGGACCATAAATTTCATAGTCAGTGTTGTCCCAGGCTACCCCACCAGGTATCGGATTGGCTGTGAAGTTGACTGAAGAAAGTTCTCTTTTTTCGATGTGTGAAGATGTGTGTGGTTTGAGGATCAAGTTGATTTTCTGACTTGCTGTGTCCATTTTTTGCATATTTTCCCTCAATGAAGCGTCCCAAAGTTAGTATCATGATGAGCCAAAGTATGAGGATAAATGCACCAAAACCCACCCAAAATTCAATCCATGGAGAAATCAGATATGTTTCTTTCAGTTGTTTCAAAAGTTCTTTAGCTTTATCTTTAAAGGTTTTTGATGATGGCTGTGTCTTTGATTCACTGAAGCCTTCAGAGGAATCATCGAAGTTTATGAAGTAGCCGGATGCAGTTCTGTCAATTGTTCCAATTGGTTCAGGATTTCTGTTTCTTGCATTTTCACTTGGTACTTCATTATAGATTGGTGTGTCTCTGCTAAATGTTTTTATTTGGGTTTTCAGAGGTCTGAGTTCTATTGCATTGTTGCATAGTCCTTGTTGTTTTTCTGTAGGCGTTTCGAATGTGATGAGCCTCTTCGTTAGGACCTCTGTACTGATAGCAAACCTTGGTGTTCTGCTACTTATTGGGAGTCCACTTGGCCTACTGTTTGTTATCGGCCACATGTTGTGGTTTTACCAGGTCGATGGATACAACTTGGTTCTCCTTTTTTCCAGCAAGTGGCGGTAGTACAACTGATCTTGTCCCGTTGACAGACAAGACAGGAACTGCTTTTCTGTAAGAAGGCCCAAATTCCTTCTTTACCGCGATCTTTTCCCTGACTAGATCCCCGACTTTTGGAATCCAGACAGGTCTTGCTGGGACAGGTGGTGTTTCTTCAGTGGTTGTTGGCTGTTGTTTCAATTTTATGTTGCTCAGGTCTTTTCTTGTTTTGTTTAAGTCCTGCAAAATAGCCAAACGGTCTTTGATATCAAAGCTTTTTTCTTTCACCACTGAAGTCTGACTATCAATGTCAGAGATCAACATCCTAGTTCCAAATAATAATTCGTACGCACTGAATCCCTTCAGAGAATTTCTTGGCAAGTTATTTAGACTACGTTGGACACTTATTAGATGTTTGACCCACCCAGCTCCCGAACCTAATATCCTTTCCGTTATAGATTGCTTTATGCCTTGGTTTTTTCTTTACACCATCCCGTATCCCTCAGGAAGGAAGTGAGAAGATTCCCGCTGTGCTATGCTCATTTGGCCATGTTTCCCATCAGGCTGGAGGGCTAGAGTGAAAACAATGGTGAAACGTAGCATGCTCTTAGCGTATATGCCATTTAGACTCGCAAATCTTTGTATAACAGTCCAGACGTCAGCCGAGTGCTGGTGATCTACATTATAAGTGTAAACTAGCCTGTATATGTTAATCGCACGCCTTCTTTTTTACTCTTGATCTTTTCTGGAGTAAACCGACGAGGTATTAAACTGTTTCTCTCCCCACTGCGATCTCTGTTGCAGTTTGGGCAGTTTTTTACAAACATGGTGTGACGCAGGCTCATGCCTGGCCACCAGTACCGTGATTGTAATTCTTCCAGAGAATCTTTTAGTTTTAGGTGTCTGAGACCCTCGCCCATATGTGCGTCTGCGATTAACAAGTTTCTCCTGTCCATGTTTGGAATCACCCTATCCCCCACTCCAGGGATTCGAGCAAAAGGGACGGAGTTTGCATCGATTATGTATGTATAATTGAGTGGATAGTTGATCGGTAACGCTGAGCAGTCGCCTTTTGATGACGTTTTCACTGCCAGTACTGTTTCACCGTCAATGTATTTTAATGTACGCTTTTTTCGAACTACGGGAGCCGATTTAGTGGCTGCCGCTGTGGCTGTCTCAGCCAATGAATTCCCTGCAACGTGAACGCCATCACGCTGATGACTCAGTGAGTGTGTCACGTGAGTCTTTGGTAGCTCTTTTTGTAAAAGAGCTATTTGTTCCCAAAGCATTTTCTGCTTTATTGTTGCATCTGTGTCATCTTTGTAACCGTTTTGAATCCATGTCTGCAAATCCTTGTTATATGATTTGACGCAGTAATAGGAATCTGACACTATAAGTGTCGGGAATTCGCGATCCGCATTATCTAGCGCCATTTTCAATGCTAGTATTTCAGTTTGTTGTTCTGAATTAGTTTCTACTGAGTGTGTTTTTGTTAATAGAGGTTTTAGTTTACCTCCGCGCCACACTTCTTTTGTAATCCCACATGTGGGGTTGTATGCCTGTTCTCCCCAAACGGGGGGTTGAGCATGTCCGTCTGTATAAATTACACAGGCGTAATGTCGTAAAGGCAGAATGTCGATTGGCAGAGGGAATGTTCTTTCATATTCTAGATTTTTTAATTCTTCTAGTTCTGGATCAAAGTAATAGTATACTTTGTCCGTTGTGATTGAATTCACCCATTGTATCCATTCCGGATTCAATGTTGTTGTTGGTAAATTACACGGTGTTGTTAGTGCCTCAAAGGCTGATTCAGCTGTTCTGACTGTGATATGTCTACCGTCACCTTGATCTTTTTCTCTAGCTATTGCGGTTTGAACTGCATGAACGATTTTTTCTTTGTTGCTGAAATTTTGTTCAGCTTCTGTGTACAAGTGTGATTTGAATGCAATTGGTACCTTTTCTCCCTCATTAGAGGTCAGGTATGTGAATCCGCATCTCCCTGGGATGACTCGAATCACAAGATTGCGTGTGTTATCACGTGTTTCTAATTTTGTTTTAATTAGCATGTCTGTTTGTAGGGATCTCAAAATTTCTGTGTGTATTTGAGTCCAATTGGATCTTTTAAAATCGGGTTTTATCAGATCATAAAGGGGTTTGACCCTTTCTGCGTAATTTGCAATGTATGTTCTTCCGAAATTTAGGAAGCCTAGAATTGACTGTAAGTTTTTTAGTGTTCTAGGTGCTTGGAGTACGGCACATTTCTCTAGGAAATTGTCAGCCAGGCTTTTGCCTTCGCTTGATAATTCATATCCTAAGAACAGGACTGTCAGATGGGCAATTCTGGATTTTTTAAAGTTGAATTTGTAACCCTCTGCTGCGAACCAAGTATTATGGTGTTCACTCTTTTCAAGTGAGTCTCCAAGTCATCATCTGTTAAGTATATGTCATCGACATAAGATAATGCTTCATCATCATATAGTTGTAGTAATTCTGTTACTCTCGCTGAGAATACCCCTGGGCTGTTCTTGTACCCCTGGGCTAACCGACAGAATTGTTTTTGAGTGCCATTTATTGAGAATGCAGTTAAATATCTGCTCTCTGGTGCTATGTTTTGACAAAAGAATCCATTAGAGATGTCTAATGTTGTTTTGTATTTTTTGCGCACTATGTTATTCATTAGTGCAGCACTATGTGAGTTTTGCACTGCAAAAGTTTTGCAACATGTGTTAAGGTGTCGGTAATCCAAAACTAGACGGTATGAATTGTCTGGTTTGGAGACCGGAAACAAAGGGTTGTTCATTTGTGAGGTGCAAGTTTCAATCACCCCCTGGTATTCTAGCTGATCTAGTATTTCATTTACCTGTTTTTTAGCTTCTTGCTTAATTGGGTACTGCCTTTGTGCAGTTGGTTGTGATTTTAACTGGATTTTGTGAGGAGGAGAGTCCTCATCCCATCCCACGTGATTTTTATATAAAGCAGGAGCTAGAGCCACTGCCCACTTTCTAGCAAGTGTGTATTTTTTATGAATAGGAATTTGATTTGAGAAGGCAGGCATAATTATTTCTTCGCCATGAGGGCACTCCCTGACAAACTCTGGTGGCCAGTCTTTTTCAGCTAGAAGGATATCATAGCCCTTGGAGAGATTATCCCAAAATAGTCCCCTTATTCTTCTAGTCTTATCCCCCTCTATACGCAATGTTATTTCGTATATTTTGTGAGGTTTGCTAACTCTGGTGTCTGCAGTTTCCACTTGAAGATATTCATTCGTGTCCACTGTCTCCAGATGATTCATAAGGACTTTGCGAGCTATGCTCACTTCTGCTGCGCTGTCTAGCATTGTCTGAGCCCATTCTCCGTTTTTCAGTTGTGTCCTCAGTATTCTCGGCATTGTTAACTATTTTAATACTGGCTACCTTCTTTTTTGGAAATTGTAATTTCTTTTTTAGCTGAGCAGGTTCTTTGTCTTTGGACTTGGCGTGCTCTTCTCTTTGTTCTGATCGTCCTCTTCTTTCCGATTTCTGCGAGGAAGTCTGAAAAGATTGAGAGGGACGTGTATCAATGTCTTGATATCTATCAGGCTTTTTAATATTATCCCTATTTCTAAGGTTATATCTTTTCCCAGAGGGGTCACTCTGAGGTGACCTGTGTCTTTGGTTCGGAGATTTTTCTCTTCGCCTAGGAGACCTTCCTCGGGACTGGAATTTCTTTTCTTTAGGATTGGATTGTTTGTTTCCATCCCAGTTCTTTTTTGGTGATGTAGAATTATTATTAAAAAATATTTTTTCAGGACTTTCAATTAGTTGCGGTTTTACTGGTATTCCACCTAAACTATCTCTACCTAGTTCCTCATAGGATTTTTCTATGATTCTGGCAATTTCAGCTGGTTGGTCTGCTATATCTGTCTCTTTTAACCTCTGGCGGATCGCCACGTTTGCTGCTTCACCTTTTATGTTGGCTAATAATATAGCCGAGACCTGCTTGAAGTCTTTCAGTAATTTCATACCAAGAGTTAAAGCGGGTTCTGGACCATATTCATCTTGAATTTTTTTTAGCACATCTGGTATTACCGAAATGGATGGAACACCGTGCGTTTTTGTGTAGATGGAAGCAAAGACTGTACCCCAAGTGTCACAGTCCTCAATGTGTGGTGCGATTCCCATTGGAAGACAGATAGTCAGAATCCTGTGCTTTTCTAGCGGGGTAGTGTCTGGAAACACCGCCTCTATTTGGGTTATTTTCTGCGCTAGCCAGAATGGTATTTGTTCCCCTTTAGCCGGTACTTTACCTAGGCAGGACTGGATGTTCTGTGGTGTAATTTTATTTGTGTTCCCCTGGTGAGGGGTCAGCTGTGGGAGTTTAATCGCTGGCTGAATTGTTGAAGTCCGCATCACATACTGGACTAATTGTCTATGTATTTTTATTAATTGTTTTAGCTGTGTTAACAGGTTAGCTGCAGACATCCCGTCGATGTCTGGATGTGGTGTGTATCCGGCTAGGACCGGCCACGTTGCTCCTGGTCTACCTAAAAGACCGAGCCTGGTGATGTGATTATTATGTTTTAGGGCGCCATCAAATAAGAGCAAATGCTCTTGAAATTTGAGTGGTACTTCCACCTCCTCGAAAGGAGTGTAATTTTCAGGAGGTTCCTCTATTTTGTAATAGTGGAAGTACTTTGTTACAGCATTTGCTGCTGGAAAATTTATCCATGAATAGTATACCTCTGTCTGCCGATATTCGTGTGCCTCAATTACGAATATGACTGTGCCACCTCTAGGTGTCAGTCCGTTTTCTATAAGTTTTAAGGTTATAGATAGACCGGGATGAGTATTATATCCGGGTCTGCGTCTTGCATGGTAGCATCCGCTGCCGCGAGTTCAGTTGCTAATCTAACTGCCTCTCTTTCTTCATCACTGTCTACCATTTTACTGACAGGATGGTTATTTTTTTGTTTGTTTGCAGATCAGGTTTCTTATGGAAACAAAGATTAGATGCACAATATTTTGGAACAGTGTATCCTTCAACGTTGACTTATACCAAGAACCATACATAGGAGTTCCCTCCTGCGAGGTCTGGCGGATATAACCTTTCACCCTCTCCAGACGTCTTTGGAGTATTATGGGAAAAGGGGTCTGAGTGAGAAAGCACGACTGAGTTACTCTAAATGTCTTACGTTAGTTTTATCGCCCTTTCCAAACGCGTTGGGCGCCATGTAGTGTAGTTCCTATCATCCCAATAGGCTCTGCGCATTGGAATAATACCTACAGCAATAAAGGCCTAGGCCAGACGTTAACTAGGTCTACTACTGTCGATACTAGACTTAAAGTTTTGGGTTTTGCCAGCTAGCTCAGAGTTCACTAGAAACTTTCTCGAATGTTCAGGAAGGACTTAACTTCCCTGATTAGACAAGAAGGGATTTAGTTTCTGACAACCATAGAACATGACAACTTTGCTCTCCCCTAATCAAGAGTATATCTCGAGAGTCGTGTGAACAAAAGGCAATTTATTTTACTCAGTCAGTACGTGCATTCTTAGTCTCATCAGATTGTAGAGAAAAGGAAGAGACGGGCGTGTTCAATAAAAAGGTGTTATTTATTGATCAGTCTCTTTTCTCATACAAGAGAAATGGATCGATATTATTGCAATACTTATGGCTAAGTAAAGTGCATACATTAAAAGCAATAGTATAAAATAATACTGTAAAAACATTGATATGGTTTCTAAGCCATATGAAGGTTTAAAATGAATAAAATATATTACATACACGTATACATTTGACTAAACGTACTCAACTGGTGTTTCTAAATACGCCTACCCCGTGTACCTGACCTAAGCCTAATACGTGGGCGGGAATAGAAAGTTACAGTTTAAGTTAAGTTTGTTTTTGCCAAGTGAATAACTAAAGAATTCTCTGTGAGGGGTTATTCAGTTCTGTACCTGGAATCTAGGTTGAATGAGGGATGGTATCTCTCTCTCTGGTCTCGATATTCCAGGCTGCCTGCGAGGGCTACCCGGAAGCGCCGGTGCTGGATCTCTCGGCAGGAGAAATCAGCGCGTCTCGTTCTCAGCGCGTCAGGAAGGCGGGGCTGTGCCAGCGGGGTCTGCTCTGCTCTGGGCTTCGGCAAGTATGGCTGCTCCGTCTCGTCACCACCGCGTGTGTTTGCATAGGGCAATATCGGTAATATTTATACCTTTAAGGTGCCGAGATTGACGTAAGGATGGACATAGATACGTCAATAAGGATGTCATACGACTTGCTCGTTAGCACATTCTTTTGCTGAAGATCTCGGTGAAATCAAAACAATGGCCGCAGGGTTTTGCCCAGGTTGTCATAGGTTTGATTTGTTATGAGAACTCCGTATGCCTTATCAGGGGCTGGAGGAATATCGCTTGTCTAATTAGATCGCAAGCGTTATGACCTAATCAGATAACACGTTCCTGTGCCGTAGTGTGACTGCGTCAGATAACGGTATCTGCATCATGGGGGTTTTCTGCCTCATGGGCTGACTGTTAGTTAACTTGTTGGTTTGTTTAACCAGAATAGGGTCAGGAATAGGGGGATCGATTCAGAACCTATAGGAATACATCACAAGTCAATGCAGTAGGGACCATCCCCCGCTTCAAGAAGGAGATCAGGAAGCAGTGGGGTGACCTCAAGAGCAAAGTGAAAGAGTGGAACAACAAGAACATTAAGCTGGCTCGGATGACTGGATGTGGCCCTCCCATTCCACCACGAACATTCACCAAATGGGTGAAGAAGGTGCTTGCCACACTGCATCCAGAGAGTCTCACAGGAATACCTGGGGGAGTGGAGGCTGGTAAGTACCAAAACATGTATACCATTACACTGCTATGTACTGTCTTGCACAACTACAAAGCTACACTTCCTAGGCCCAAATGCATGCATGTGCACCACACTCTCCCCAAAACATGTCTCACAGATCCAGCACCCCCTCCCTTTGATACACCCCAAAGATAGTTGGCAATATTACCATGGGGGCATGTGCACAGGCAGCTAGCACTACAACTTCCACCAGGTACCCCGTTCCCAAAGCTGAGCAAGATGTAACACACCACCGCACACCCACAACTGTGTGTCTGACATTGCACTGCTTACTTTCACCTAACAGGTAGGTAGCTATCTTAACAGGGAGGGGTGTTTGTGGGTGGGAAGCCAGCACTACAACTCCCACCAGGCCCCCTTGTCCACAGCTTAGCTGGATGGAGTACTCCCCCCACCCAAAACCATGTGTCAGTTTTTGCATTGCCCCATCTAACTAACAGGTAGGGATCCATCTTAACAGGGAGGGGGTTGCTCACATCAAACTGACAGGTAGGTAGCCATCTTAACATGGAGGAGGGTTCACTCACATCAAACTGACAGGTAGGTAGCCATCTGAACATGGAGGGGGTTTGCTCACATCAAACTGACAGGTAGTTATCTGTCTTAACATGGAGGGGTGTTCATCTTGACTCATTTCCTCTCCTTACAGAAGAAAGCTTTCTTTTCTACCGATGATCAAGTCCGCTCCCCTCTAGATCCCTGCCCTGCACCCATTCTGAAACAGATTTACTCGGCCTGCACCTCACCCCCTCTCTCTCTTCTCAACAGCTCGCTATCTCAGGGCATTGTAATTCCTTCTCTCAAAACAGCTGTCATCTTACCCATTCTAAAGAAACCTGGAGCGGACCCCTCTACTTTGGTTAACTATCGTCCCATCTCTCTCCTACCCTTTCTGGCGAAAGTCCTAGAGCGCCACGTAACTAGGACGCTCAGCACTTTTGTGGAGGAGAATATGATATTAGCCCCTCGGCAGGCAGGGTTCCGCCCTTCTCACTCAACTGAGTCAGTTGTTCTCTCAGTTCTTGACAACCTCAGAGAGGGTATGGACACCAATCATCCCCAGGCCCTGGTTCTCCTCGATCTCTCAGCCGCCATTGACACGGTTGATCATTCCATCTTATTATCCCGTGTCAAGGCGGCGGGAATCGGAGGCGTTGCCCTGGTCTGGCTGTCCTTCTTTCTAAGGGGCCGTACCCAAGCTGTGCACTTGGGAGATTTTGCAGCGGACTTCCAACCTGTCAAATGTGGGGTCCCCCAAGGTTCCTCCTTATCCCCGCTATTGTTCAATCTGTACATTGCTCCCCTTAGCTTTGCCCTTCAACAGCAGGAGGTCTCTGTCTTTAATTATGCGGATGACCTCCAGCTGATTTTTTCCCTATCTTCTTCCCCTCAGTCTATTGTCAAATTTCAATCTATCATGATCTTTATCCGGGACTGGATGAACCACAGCCACCTGAAACTCAACCCCGACAAAACGGAGCTGGTGATGACAGGTGGCTGTTCCAGTCCCTGGTCCCCCTCCTTCTGGCCCCCCTCATTGGGTTCCCCCCATCCCTTCTTCTTCTGTTAAAACCCTTGGCTTCAAACTGGATCACCAACTCTCACTTCACCCCCAAGTCAGCTCTGTGGTGCCCTCATCTTTTCACGCCCTTCGTACCATCCGCAAAGTCTCCCGATTCTTCTCTTATCCGGCTCTTAAACTTATAGTTCTTGCTATGGTGATCTCCCGCCTGGACTACGGCAATGCCCTTTACTGTGGCATGCCCGCGTACAGTTTGCGACGCCTCCAACTAGTACAAAACCAGGCGGCCCGACTGGTCTTCAACCTATCCAAATCTCACCATGTCACTCCCCTCCTTAAAACTCTACACTGGCTCCCCATCCGTGAACGAGCCCAGTTTAAACTAGGATGTATAATCTTTAACGCTCGTGCCGGTTCTGCCCCTGCCTTCATCACTTCTGAAATTCATTCCTATGCCCCCTTTAGGGAGCTGCATTCCTCTACCCAACAACTGCTCCTAGTCCCCCGCTTCAAACGCAAAAAGTGGGGCGGTTCCAAATTTTCCACACTCGCCCCTATTTTTTGGAACTCCCTCCCGCTCACCTGAGGTCTTGCTCTCAATACCCACTTTTTCGCAAGGCATTGAAGACTTTTCTTTTCACTCAGGCTTTTCCCTCCTAAACCCCCGCTCCCATCCCTCCCATCCTTGAAGCTTCAGGAGTTCGGTTTAATCAGCTCCATGAAACCGCTTGGTGTACGTGCGCTTAAGAAATATTTTAAACTCAAACTCAAACTCAATACTGCACTGCAACTCCCACCAGGCCCCCTTGTCCCGCAGCTGAGCAGGATGGAGTATTCCACCCCATACCCACAACCATGTGGCAGTCCTTGCATTGCCCTCATCAAACTAATAGGTAGGTAGCCATCTTAACAGGGAGGGGTATATGTGAGTGAGAAGACTGCACTACAATGCCCACCAGGTTCCCTTGTCCCACAGCGGAGCAGGATGGAGTACTCCACCCCACACCCACAACCATGTGGCAGCCCTTGCATTGCCCTTATCAAACTTACAGGTAGGTAGCCATCTTAACAGGGAGGTGTGTCTGCTCAAATCACACTCACAGGTAGGTAGCCATCTTAACAGTGTTTGTTCACCTCCACCTAACAGGTAGGTATCCATCATAGCTAGGACGGTTGTTTGTGGGTAGGAAGCCTGTACTACAACGCCAACCAGGCCCCCTGTCCCAAAGCCCAGCAGGATAGAGCACTCCCCACACCCCTAACCATGTGTGAGCCATTGCATTTCTCACCTCCACCTAACAGGTATGTTGAGGTTCTGTAGCGATCCGAACCCGTGTTTTTGGTATCGTAGTACTGACACGATTTTGGTACCAGTGAACCGTAAATGATCCATTGTGTATGTGGCAGTGTTTTCGCTGTGCTACTAGCACGGATACACTGACAAATAGGGCATTCTGTTGAAAACACACGGCATCCATTTTAGATACGGCGTCCATTTTGTCTCTTGCCCTCACATAGTCAATGGACGAACGTTGACCCCAGCTGAATCACCTTGTTAGGGACACGTAGGCTTTAGTTCAGGAAGGCTGATGCTGCGTGACTTGGCAGAAGCTGCCTCCCTTGCCTGAAGCCAGTTCTGTTATACTGGTTCTCGTGTTCGTTGGCCTGATCACGATTAGGAGGCCGAAGACAGTAGCCGTGCCCGTTTTATGACCCACAAGCATCTCTTATCCTGTTTTTCTATCTTCTACACCTGGCTCAGCTCCTTTCCTTCTGTGCTTTTACTATGGGGAGGAAACATTTTTTACGATGAGGCGGATCGATCTATGAATAGAAAACTGACATGAAGACTTGATCGAATACTGGAAACTTGCAAATAATTATCGTTGGTTTATGTTTATTGTTTTGTTTGGGATACCGGGCTAGGCATGGAAGATATTTTAACAATGTTGCCTAAAGTCATTTTCCATGTATATAAGGAGCGACTCACTTTGTACAATTCGAACAGTCTCCTAGAATCTGCCTTTGTGTGGTTCCTGTGACTTCTGTATCCCTGCAGTAAATAAACCTTGGTCTCTGACGCCACCATCGAGAAGCCCGTGTCTCTGTTTATTTGTGCACCGAGACAGGAAGCAACTCAGGGGTCTTTTGGGTGTTGTTTCCCTGACACCCCTGGACTCTAGAAAGTCCAGAACCTCATTTGGCGCCCAACTCGGGGCGACGTCAACTGGTACCGGTCCAAAGCCTGAAGATTTCGAGGAGCTTCGTGTGAAGATTCCGGATGGAGGTACCCCGCTTCATCGATCCCTGCATGTCGTAAAAGTGGCCCGACGATCTCTTCCACGAGGGTTCCCGTTCCCAGACGGCTACAGAGGACCGCTGCCCTGACTGTCGCCCTGTCTTGGACCTCAGGTGCAGACCTTAGTACGGCGAGACGTAGACGGGTTCTCCTTGGTGACGTCTTCGACATTTCAGTTAAGTATTAAGTGGGTCGCACCCAGTTTGGTTGCTCTTGGTTGCTCTTGGTTGCTCTTGTAAGGATTTATCATTGGTTGCTGTTGTACGGATAATCCTTTTGTTTTCTGGATACGCTTGTTTTGGATACTCTTGGTTGCTTTTGTAGATTATCACTGGTTGCTCTTGTCAAAGATAATCTTTGGTTTTTGGTATTGGTTCATTTGGATGCTCTTGGTAGGCCTACATTCTTTGCACATTTGGTTAGAATGTTGTCCTTAGTTTGTAATGGCTAGTCATAGTAATTGTTTCCTGTCCTGGTTAAGTTGCAACAGGGATTCCCGGTTGGAGGACTCGTGTCCGGTTCCTCCGATTGGAACTCCAACGTATGAGCTCTACTGTAAACATGGTGTGGGTCCTATCACTTACAATGAAGTGTGGGTCCGATACACCAGGAAACATGGTGTCCTTAGTTGGCCACCACATGGTAGCTTCGAAACTAAAATTCTAGATAACCTGGAAGTGAAATTGTTTAAGAAGAAAGCCCGGCCGGCAATGTTTGATTCTTTTCGTTTTTGGCGTAAGGAAGCCAGACAGAGAGAAATAAGAAAAATGAAAAAGGAACAGAAAGAGAAAGGTTTGACTTTAATACAGGTCTTTAATTAAGACCCCCGTTTCTGACTCTACACAGAGACGTAGTCAGCTTCCTGGTCCCCAGGAACGAGAAATGTTAGATTCGACAGCTCTTAGGTGGGTTTCGAAAACTGTGAAATACGATGCACAAAGGGTGTTGGATACGTTTATGCAATGGAATGAACCAACTCAGCGATACGTATTTGATGTGATGTGCTCCCTTTTGCGTGAGGAATGGGATGATGATTACTTGGATTCAGTTCCCGCTGATTTGATATATACTCAGCAAAGATTCGCTGCAGGAATGATAGTGGGTCCGGACGTAAAGGAAGCGATAGAACTGATTTTAGCATACAGGTCTGATTCTCCTCTTCGATCACCAAGGGACTCAGATGGTTCTCCGATTACTAGGTAGAAGCGAGGTCAGTATCCGATGAGGGAAGTTCCGCCGATATGGCGCGAAGCAGTTCAAGCTAATGCGAATCTTGGTATTCAAGCAGCTCCAGCACAGTTTCAGAGAGTGTGGATACACATTCCGTGGAAACGGGCTGAAGTTTTAGCAGTAAAACAGACATTGCCAGACCCGCGTAAGAATCCTGCTGGTTATTATAAAGAGTTGACCCAGACAGTTCAAGCTTGTGTCATGAATTTGGCAGGCATTGAGATGCTTTTCGGCAATGTAGTGCCACAGCCTATTTGGGCCAAAATTCGCCATGAGGATCATATCATCAAGTTGCCTTAGGAGGTGATTGGCCAGCTATTGTAGCGGCAGATGCACAACAAATTGGTGGTGCTAAACCTGAGCCCCTGATCGCTGCTTTGCCCGGCAGAATAATCAATCTGATGAAAACTCTGATGCCGGCGTTACGTGTCAACTGGGATAAATTATCAGCATGCAAGCAAAAGAAGGATGAAAGTGTCTCTGATTTCTTCACCAGATTTGAAGAGACTTTCGTAGACCACAGTGGTCAAGATATGAGTACTGAGGGAGGCCAGAGATTGTTTGTCGACAAGTTTGTGTTTAATTTATTGCCTGAATTAAGTAATAAGTTGAAGGATTCTGAGAGTGCATGGGCGGTATCGACGACAGCACAGATACTTGCAACTGCTCAGTATTACAAAAATAGAGAAAAAGAAGAGAAGGAAAAGTCAGAGAAGAAGACGAAAGACTTGAAAACTAAAGTTCTTTTGCAACAGGCGTATCCGCCTCGCTCGAATCAGTCAGATTCACAGCAGCGACCCCAGTTTCAGCAACAGCCACAGTTCCAGCAAGGAATGTCCCAAAGGTTTGATTATGGTATTACACGACAACAGTTAGCATGGAATCAGTGTGCCTATTGTAAAAAGGAGGGTCATTATAAGAATGAGTGTCCAGTTCTGCATCCACAAACTAGTGGTGTCCCCGCCCCGAGAGGCTGTGGTGGTTTCATGCAAGCTCCTTGAGGCAGAGGACGCTGTGCTGTGCCTCCACAAACTGATCGTTCCTCTAATTATTTTGATCAGCAGAATGTGCCATCGGGTAGATCTCAACAATACCATGTTGAAGATTATTATGAGGGTAATGGAGAAGTACAGCAAAGTGAGTACTAGGACAGCCATAGGCAAAGAGAGGGAGTAGTATCAGTTCCAGTCGATCAGAGTGGACCTTATGTCGCAGTAGCTACATCAGGTGTGATTGAACCGTTTCTGTTGGATACTGGTGCGGCAAAAAGTTCAATTATGCATGCAAAACTCCCTGGCGCACCTTTGTCTGGCTTAACCAACATTTCGGTAGGATTCTCAGGCGCCCCTGTTCACAACCCTGTTTCTGGTCCTTTGTCCATTTCTGTTGGACCATGTCATCTAGAAGCACCCCTTATTCTAACGACTGGTTGTAATGAGAATCTGCTTGGTCTAGATCTGTTAAAACGCCTGCATGTGACATTGTACTGCTCTCCTTCAGGAGTACAGCTCACGTTGGGTAAGAGAGTGATCTCTCCAATGTATTTGTCAATGGATATGCTCCCACCGGAACTGCGTTCTCTCCCTGATACTCTTTGGGCAACTGGCCCTAACGATGTAGGTCTTTTGGAAATTCCTCCTTATGTGGTGAGTTTGAAGGCGAATGTTAGATTTCCACGAATCCCACAGTATCGGATTTCAAATGAAGGTGAATGTGCGCTTTTACTGATCGTGCAGGACTTGATACAGAAAGATGTGATAGAAGAAACTAGAGGAAATGTATGCAACAGTCCTGTTTTGCCGATTTTGAAACGCACTGATCCTTCCAAACATCCAGTCTACAGATTAGTGATTGACCTTAGAGAGGTTAATAAAATTGTGGTTCCGCAATTTCCTGTGGTCCCGGATATCACTGCATTACTGACATTAATTCCTGCTTCAACTACGTGGTTTTCAGTGATTGACTTGAAGAATGCCTTCTTCAGCATTCTGATAGCCGAAGACAGTAGGGGTATTTTTGGTTTCTCCTTAGGTGGTCGTAGCTTCAGATTCAAACGCGCTCCACAAGGCTATTGTGAGAGCCCTTCGATTTACAGCCAAGCATTAAAAAGTCATTTAGATACTTTTGTACTTCCTCCTGGTGCTGCTCTTATCCAATATGTAGACGATCTCTTAGTGGCTGCTGATGACGAGGAAACGTGCAAAACAGCTACAATTTCTTTGCTGCATCATTTATCAGACTTACATCACAAGGTGTCACCTTCTAAACTGCAATATTGTTGCCAAGAAGTGACCTATTTAGGTCATCTTTTGTCAAAAGAGGGAAGAAGGTTGACCCCAGAGAGAATTAAAGCAATTTCGCAGATGACTGTACCAAGCACACAGAGAGAAGTGCGTGCGTTTTTGGGTATTACGTCATATTGCAGACAATGGATCCCAAATTTTTCTCTTATGGCAAAACCATTGGTGGCTCTGACTGGAAAAGGTGTTCCGAGTCCTTTGCCATGGTCTGATGAATGTCAGCAGAGCTTCTCTGATTTCCTGTGTTGGGTACTCCTGACTACAGTAAGCCGTTTACACTATATGTCCACGAAAGAGAGGATTGCGCGTTGAGTGTTTTGACGCAACAATTCGGTGACAAGCAACGACCTTGTGCGTATTTCTCATCGACATTAGATCCGGTAGCCAGAGCATTGCCAAGTTGTTTGAGAGCTACAGCAGCAGCTGCAGTGTCCATTCGACAGTCTGCTGGATTGGTCATGAACAATATGTTAGTAGTCATGGTTCCACATGCCATGGATACACTCATGAATCGAACAAAAACTCAGCACCTCACCAGTGCTAGACTATCAGGCTATGAGCTGACGCTTTTGGCAAGTCACATTCAGATTAAGCGATGCAGCATATTGAATCCAGCAACACTGTTGCCGACTACTCAGGAGTTGAGTGATTTGGAACCCCATGATTGTTGCTTCAGAACTGAGGAAGAGACAAAAGGACGGATTGATTTAAAAGATACTCCATTACTAGATCCAGATGGTATTTTGTATGTGGACGGATCTTGTTTTAAACTCCAGAATGGTGATGTGACTAGTGCGTACGCAGTTACGACTTTGAGCACGATTGTTGAGACTGCAAGAGTGAGTCAGAATTCTGCCCAAGCTGCAGAATTAATTGCATTGACGAGAGCGTGTGTTTTAGCTGAGGGAAAGAGAGTGAATGTGTTTACTGATAGTCAGTATGCTTTCGGCGTAGCACACAGTTTCAGTCGTTTGTGGAAGGAAAGAGGTTTCTTTACGTCCCATGGGACTAAGATCCAACATGGACAATTAGTCAATGACCTGTTGGAATCTCTGACCTTACCAAAGGAAGATGCGATTGTGAAATGCAGTGCCCATCGAAAGGTAACGGATGACGTTGGTCGTGGGAATGCGTTCTCAGATGAGGTCGCTAAGGAGACGGCCAAGAATATGATGAGTCGAATGTATGTTGCAATGTCTGCAAGGTGGATTGCTGAATCAGGGATGTGCGAGAATACGATTGAAAGTGTAAAGGCAATCCAGAATGAAGCTACTGAAAGTGAGAGGAATGCATGGAAGGAGAAAATGGGTAAATTGGATTCGAATGGATGTTGGATTGATTTGTCAGAGCATCAGCGATGGATGTTTCCTGATGCGTATGTACTTGCGGTGGTTACGATGGCTCATGGAACAGCGCACATCAGTACGAAAGGTATCAGTAAGATGTTAGCTCCCGTATGGAAGAATGATGGGATTGCTAAGTGTGCGGAGAGAGTGGTGAAAAATTGCATGGTATGCCTGATGCATAATCCTGGCAAGGGAACCCCAACCCAAGCTGGTCATTTTGCTCCCCCTTCTTGTCCCTTTGAAGGGATCCAGTTAGATTTTATCCACATGGACAGGTGTAACAACCTCAAATATGTCCTAGTGGTAGTCTGTGCATTTTCGAGATGGATTGAAGCTTATCCGTTAAAGGATAACACTGCCCTGTCCACTGCCAAAATCCTCCTCAAAGAATATTTCCCTAGGTACGGCATGCCACGGATTGTATGGTTGGACAATGGAAGTGAGTTCGTAGGGAAAGTTATGCAAAGTGTGTGTGCAGGTTTGGGAATTAAGCAAAAATTCCACAGTGCGAATCATTCACAGTCAGCAGGTTTGGTTGAGGGGTACAATGGTACCTTGAAGCTGAAACTTGCTAAAATCCAAGCTTCCACTGGGTGATCTTGGCCAGATGCACTGCCTTTGGGCTTACTGTCTACCAGAGCGACTGTACACTCTCGAGTAGGGTTTAGCCCATATGAGATTGTGTTTGGTCACCCTGCTAATGTTTGGGGAGTTCCGAGGCCCAAGGAATTCAATCGGATCGAATATCCAATGTTGATTGATTACCTTTTTGACCTGACTGCTAAATTGAGTCTTATTCATAAACAGGTATTTGAAACCCTGCCTAAGCCGCCAGAGGGTCCAGGACACGCACTGAAACCCGGGGATTTTGTTCTCGTAAGGAATTTTGGACGAACCCGAAACCTTCAGTCAAGATTTGTTGGTCCTTTTCAAGTGCTCCTGGCCACAAAAACTGCTGTACGCCTAGCTGGCAGGAAAAATTGGGTGCACGCTACCCATACGAAGGGTGTGCCTCTCCCACTCCCCTATGACAGTTGGGTTAGACAGGGAATTGGTGTTTCCGAGACCGAACCTGTTCCTAGGCTTGTCCCTTTCAGCGATGCAGAGTATACAACGGACAGACAAACTGAAACACAGAACTCTGACACCGCACCAGGAACTGTTTCTTTGAACCCTGAACAGAGCACTGCACAAAGTGAACATTTGCCACCTGTGGATTTGAACATTGCTGCATCTTCAAATCCGTTGTTTTGAGATCAGACACAATCTGAAAAATTCCGTTACAACTTGCGTTCTCATTCTATGAACCAACAACATTGCATAAGTACTTGTCTATTTGAAAACTGATTGATCTTACCATATTCTTTTCAGTCAGGAAGTTTTGCTCATGAATTTTTTGTTTTCTTAACCTTGCCATCTGGGTTGCCGTAGGGTCGTAACGTGTGCCTAGTTTAACTTGCAGGGGACCAGACACAAGGTCGGTTTCTTCTGTTTATTTTGGGAACTCCCAGGGTAGACAGAGGCATTTTTTAACAGGTACAAATCATCCGATTGCGAACGGCTGTAGAAGATGGAGCTTCCTGAACTGCGACGAGTTAACGTTATCAATACTCGCAAGACAAAATTGTATAAAATTCTGCATAGCAAATGTTTCATAATGCAGTGTGCTCTGACATTTTTGACTGTTTTAATAACTTTGGTGGGCGGAATTGTTTTCGGTATCCAGTTAATTTTTGCACCGGTTACATCTACAGTACCTCCCAATGTTTCTGTTTCTCCGACTATTGTTTCTCTTCATTCTTTTTACCCTTTTCCTGCACATGAGCAAGCTCGACGCTCTGAGTTCATAAATAACACTTTCATTCAGCTCTTGCACCAACACCAACTGGTAGTAAATACAACGAACTGCTGGGTGTGCGGTCTGATACCACATACCATGGACAAGGGTATCCCCTATCTGGTTTTGCCCTTTAGTTATAATGGATCATTTTGGGCATTTCAGACCATGTTCGTTTATGCTCTTGAGACCTATCCCCCGCGACCTCCGCGTTCCACTAGGTATAACTCTGCTAATAGAGCCTTGGAAAAGGGAATTACTGACATGGTTAGTGATGTCAATGACACTCCGTTTATTCCCAAGGATGAGTTGCGAGTTTATATGGGTTGGAATGCTACAGAGTATGGCATTCGTTTGGGTGAGAACAAGCGTAAGAGCTCGACTCCGATTTGGGTCGTACCCCACCAAGGTCAAGTCTGTTTGCAAGGGAATGGGAGGAACCCGAGAGCTCGGCTAGGGAAGAGCGACTGTACTGAAACGTACGTTTTTCCAGCACAGTTTTCCCCTGCATTCTTAGCTGCTAAGGGTACCTATTTTGTCTGCCAAGACAGAGCATATACATGGCTGCCGGCTGACTTTTTAGGCTCCTGTTATATTGCCCGACTGTTACCTCCGACATACACTGCTGCACCGGATTATCACAAGACTAGAGTTGTGAGAGGTGTCTTCGACAAAGAAGATACTGCTGGCCAAGAAGCAGGAGATTTTTTTAAGGGTTTCCTTCCGTTCTGGGGGCCCATGGCCAATAGTAGGAACTTGCGTCAACTAACACGGGTAGTTGAATCCACTATTACTGAAACTGCCGGTGCCCTTAGTAACCTGACAGCTGAGCTCCAGGCGGATCGCCTCATGACGTTGCAGAACCGTATGGTTCTTGACGTAATACTTGCAGATCGAGGTGGAGTATGTAAGATGATCCAATCGAGTTGCTGTGTTTTTATTCCTAATAATGCTCCAACAGTGTACAAGGCCATTTCTAAGTTACACAAGATCGCTGACTCTATTCACGTAGATAAAGGTGATTGGTCGCTGATGGGATGGCTTTGGAATCTGTTATCTGCATGGGGATGGAAGGTTCTGATGGTCATTGGTGTTGTGTTGGTGTTCCTATTCTCATGCTGTCTCGTTGTTCAGTGTGGTCCTGCCTTATGTGGCCACTGTGCCGCAAGATGCGTAAGAAGGCCGCCTGTTTCGGGAGAGACGTTACGAGATAGAATGATGCTCCAGCACCATATCAGTGACTTAATGAATATAGAGATAGACTCTGACATAGAGTGAGTGATTACCTATGTAAGGGCAAAAGGACGGTCTGAGGTTCTGTAGCGATCCGAACCCGTGTTTTCGGTATCGTAGTACTGACACGATTTTGGTACCAGTGAACCGTAAATGATCCATTGTGTATGTGGCAGTGTTTTCGCTGTGCTACTAGCACGGATACACTGACAAATAGGGCATTCTGTTGAAAACACACGGCATCCATTTTAGATACGGCGTCCATTTTGTCTCTTGCCCTCACATAGTCAATGGACGAACGTTGACCCCAGCTGAATCACCTTGTTAGGGACACGTAGGCTTTAGTTCAGGAAGGCTGATGCTGCGTGACTTGGCAGAAGCTGCCTCCCTTGCCTGAAGCCAGTCCTGTTATACTGGTTCTCGTGTTCGTTGGCCTGATCACGATTAGGAGGCCGAAGACAGTAGCCGTGCCCGTTTTATGACCCACAAGCATCTCTTATCCTGTTTTTCTATCTTCTACACCTGGCTCAGCTCCTTTCCTTCTGGGCTTTTACTAAGGGGAGGAAACATTTTTGACAATGAGGCGGATCGATCTATGAATAGAAAACTGACATGAAGACTTGATCGAATACTGGAAACTTGCAAATAATTATCGTTGGTATATGTTTATTGTTTTGTTTGGGATACCGGGCTAGGCATGGAAGATATTTTAACAATGTTGCCTAAAGTCATTTTCCATGTATATAAGGAGCGACCCACTTTGTACAATTCGAACAGTCTCCTAGAATCTGCCTTTGTGTGGTTCCTGTGACTTCTGTATCCCTGCAGTAAATAAACCTTGGTCTCTGACGCCACCATCGAGAAGCCCGTGTCTCTGTTTATTTGTGCACCGAGACAGGAAGGAACTCAGGGGTCTTTTGGGTGTTGTTTCCCTGACACCTCTGGACTCTAGAAAGTCCAGAACCTCAATGTAGCCATCTTATGCTCTCTTGTTCCACCCCTGATCAGGATGAAACACTCCCCCATCCAAGAGCAAAGTGGAGCCTATTCCCTTTCTCTGCTCCACTTCATAGTGAGGCAGCCATCTTAACTAAAAAGGGTGTATGTGGGTGGGAAGACTGCACTACAACTCCCACCAGGTCCCCTGTCCCAAAGCCCAGCATGATGGAGCACTCTCCCTACCCACAACCATCTGGCAGTCATTGCATTGCCCTCATCAAACTAACAGGTAGGTAGCCATCTTAACGGGGAGGTGTCTTTGCTCACATCAAACATTTAGGTAGGTAGCCATCTTAACATGGAGGGGGGTTCACTCACATAAAACTGACAGGTAGGTAGCCATCTTACCAAGGAGGGGGGTCGCTCACATCAAACTGACAGGTATTTAGCCGTCTTAACATGGAGGGGTGTTTGTGGGTAGGAAGACTACACTACAACTCCCACCAGGCCCCCCTTGTCCGACAGCTGAGCAGGATGGAGTACTCTACCCCACACCCACAACCATGTGTCAGTCCTTGCATTGCCCTAATCAAACTATTAGGTAGGTAGCCATCTTAACAGGGAGGGGTATATATGGGTGGGAAGACTGCACTACAACGACCACCAGGTTCACTTGTCCCACAGCTGAGCAGAATGGAGTACTCCACCCAGCACCCACAACCATGTGTCAGCCATTGCATTGCTCACCTCCACCTAACAGGTATGTAGCCATCTTATGCTCTCTTGTTCCACCCCTGAGCAGGATGGAACACTCCCCCATCCAAGAGCAATGTGGAGCCTATTCCATTCCTCTGCTCGACTTCCAGGGAGGCAGCCTTCTTAACAGGGAGGGGTGTTTGCTCACATCACACTTACAGATAGGTAGCCATCTTAAGAGGGAGGGAGTGTGTTCACCTCCACCTAACAGGCAGGTATCCATCTTCACTGGGAGGGGTGTATGTGGGTGGGAAGACTACACTACAACTCTGTAACCTTTGGATACAAGGAGGGACAGAGCCAAGACTAAGGTTAGGTCAATGTTGTTTATTCACAACAGATCAGGCAGTTCATTAAACTAAAAGTAACACGGTGGATGTCCTAGGGGCTTCTGTCTTCACAGTGCACCTCCTCCTCGACCTCCTGGGGTACTTCCTCCAACTCGCCCACCCTAAAACAAAAGAAGCAAACGTGGCTGTTAGTACACAGCACTTAGAGGCAATTGCTATGGGAGGGGTTGTGAGGCAGTACGTTTGTGGGTTGCACAGCTACCACCATCAATGCGCCATTCAGCCCGAAAGTGCAGTGCAAACAAAGGCTACAACCTACTCTTCGCCTCCCTCCTACCCGGTCCCTCCCCGCTTGAACCAGAGCAAGGCACGCAAACGTTCACGCTCCTGGCTTAGCCACGCGTCCTCCTGCGCGTGGCTGGGCGATGAGCGATACCGGTGGCCTCCTGGCTTTCCCTGGTCGTCCTCTCGCTCCGGCTTTCCTCGCTCTGGGGTGACTTCCGGCTTCTCCGTGTCGTCGTGGCTCCTCCCGACCTCCGGACCTTCTCTCGGCGGGACCGCTTCAGCTCCTGGATACGTGCTGTAGATACCGCTCGCTGGTGTCTCGTCCTCCGGGTCCTTTTCCGCTGCACTCCTTCCTTCGTTCATCGCCGCGCTGTTCCTGGACGCGAGCGCCCTGGTGCCTTCCGTGTCCGCCTTTATTTCGACGAAACCGCTTCCGATAGGTGCACGTGACTCTGTGTCACCGGGGCGGAGCTGGCCTCATTGTATGTAAAGCAATTGTTAAAGGGGCCAGCCCAGTCCTGTAGAGGAGAGGAAAAGTCCGTTACAGGACTACAGCCCTCGACCTGCTGACAAACCTCCCCCCAGGGCTTTTCCCGTTCGGGGGAAAGAGGGTAGCGTGAGAAGTAATCTGCATTCGTGTGCTTTGATCCCTTTCTATGGCATACATCGAAATCATATGGTTGCAGGGAAAGGAACCATCGCAGGATGCGATCGTTTCGGCCTTTGTTCTGATAGAGCCAAGTCAAGGGGGCATGGTCAGTGATCAACGTGAAGTGTCGGCCCTCCAAGTAATAACGGAGTTTCTCGATGCTCCACTTCACAGCCAGGCATTCCTTCTCTATTGTTGGATAAGCAGCCTCTCGGGGGAACAATTTCCGGCTTAAATATAAGATGGGTCTCTCCCTACTCTCTCTGTCAGGCTGGGACAGTACTGCGCCTAAACCAACCCCTGAGGCATATGTCTGTAAACAAAATGGTTTGGTAAAGTCTGGGGTTGCCAACACGGGAGCTGAAGAGAGAACATCTTTTAGTTCTTGAAAGGCGGTTTTGGCTTGATGAGAGGGGTTTTTGAACTGTACGGAAGTAGCCGTTTTCTTTAACATATCCGTTAGAGGGGCTGCCATTGAGGCAAAGTGAGGAATGAAGCGGCGATAATAACCGACCAGCCCAAGAAATGCCCTTAGGTCTCTTCGGTTTACTGGGAATGTTTGTGCCTGGATTGCTCTCACTTTTTCTTCCTGTGGGTACAGCTGACCACTTCTCAGGTCATACCCGAGATATTTGACTCGGGTGAATGCTATTCTTGATTTTTTTGAGTTTATATGTAGTCCTGCATTCTCCAATGCGCCTAGTATCAGTTCGAGATGTCGTAAATGGGTCTCCCAGTCGGGCTGTGTATGACTATGTCGTCCAAATACGCAGCAGCAAACTGGGTATATGGAGCAAGAACTGTGTCCATGAGGCGTTGAAACGTCGCTGGAGCTCCGTGTAACCCAAAGGGTAACACGGTGAAGTGGAACAACCCGTCTGGTGTCGTGAAAGCAGTTTTTTCCTGGTCTTGAGGGGACAGAGGCACTTGCCAATAACCCTTGGTGAGGTCAATGGTTGTTATATACTGGGCCTCACCAAGGCGTTCAATCAACTCGTCGACCCTTGGCAGTGGAGACCCGTCTTGTTTCGACACTCTGTTGACCCTGCGGAAGTCGGTGCAAAAGCGAGTGCTTCCGTCTGGTTTTGGCACCAGCACCACTGGGGATGACCAATTGCTTTTAGAAGGCACTATTATACCTGCCTTGAGCATATTATTCACTTCAGTTTGTAGTAACAGCCGTCGGACCTCTGGTACCCGATAGGGTCTTTGCTTGACAGTGACCCCAGCCGGGGTATGCATGTGATGTTCTGCCAGCGTTGTTCTGCCGGGTTGATCTGAGAATATGGACAAATGTTTGAGCATCTCCTCCATGACCTCCTTCCTTTGGGCCTCCGACAGATCAGGGTTTATCACTGCTTGGTCTATGGTGTGAGGAGTGGGCATGGCTAGGGACACTGCTACAGGGGTTCTGGGAGGGGGACCTAACCATTTCTTCAGGATGTTGATGTGATAAATTTGAGTCCGGGACGGTGTTATCTTTAGTGCATAAGTGGTTCATCCGATCTTTCTTACTATCGGGTAGGGTCCTTGCCACTCTTTGCGTAGTTTGTGGGTGGAAGTGGGAAGGAGAACAAGAGCCCAATCACCGATGTCCAATTCTCTCCATTTCTTTCCTCTATCGTAAAATAATTTTTGTTTTGCCTGGGCTTTTTCTAGGCTATCATAGGACATGTACTTAGTTTATGTAGCCTGTTTTTCAACTGTTGGGCATAGTCCATTAGCTCTTGCGGATCCTGTGCTCCTTCCTTTTCCCAGCTGTCTTTTGTTATCTCCAACAAGGTGCGGGGTTTCCTCCCAAACAACAGTTCAAAAGGGGAGGCTCCCAAACTACTCTGGTGTTGACTCCGTAACACAAAGAGGGCCAGTGGGAGTAATTGATCCCACTGTTTCCCGTCCCCTGACAGGAGTTTTTTTAATGTGGTCTTAATCAGGCCGTTATAACGTTCAACCAACCCGTCGGTCTGCGGGTGGTAAACCGACGTGCGCAGGTGTTTCAACTGTAAAATAGCGCAGACGTGTTTCATGAGTCGGGAGACGAATGGCGTACCCTGATCAGTGATAAGGTCTTTAGGGAATCCCATTCTAGAAAATACTTCTACCAATTTCTGCGAAATGGCGTTAGTGGTGGCAGCGCGTAAGGGAAACGCCTCGGGATAGCTGGTGGCATAGTCCACCACTACCATCACGTACTGATATCCCATATGAGACGTAGGCAGGGACCCTATGATATCAACTCCTATTCTTTCAAAGGGTTTCCCAATGATAGGAAGTGGAACAAGCGGAACCTTGGGCGGAAGGTAAGGATTGCGTTTCTGACATATGTGACACTCCTGGCAGTATTTCTTTATTTGGGCGTACACTCCAGGCCAATAGAAGTGTTGCACGATAGACTCAGTTGTCTTTTCAGCCCCGGAGTGACCAGCTAATAGGTGGGCATGGGCGTAGAACATGACTTGCTCACGAAATTCCGCTGGTACAAGCAATTGAGGAGTAGCTTTGTCACTACCCACCCTGTACAAGAGCCCATTTTGTTTAAGAAAACACAGGTATGTACGTGGTCCCTGCCCCTAAGCGTCCTGGGCATTTTGTCAGGCCGGAGCCAAAGAGGCCTCATTCCACTGGGCAGCCCTGAAGTTGGAGTCGTTAGCCCATGGTTCTGTGGTTAGCAACCCGGGGACAGCCTCGGTTGGTTTACACTTAGATAAGGCTTCTGCCATCAGGGTAGGGAAGCATTTATTGTCAGTCCCTATTATAAGGGCTTCGGGTAATTCCGGGAGAACTCCTACCTCACACTGAACCTGAGTTCCTTTTTCTGTGATGATGTTTACCCTAGCTAGGGGATATGTGCGTATGTCACCATGCACACACTTTATTCTAATGTTACGATTCAGGAAGACAGAGGAATCAGCCAGGGAACTGTTTTTCACTACAGAGTGGCGACAACCCGAATCTAACAGTGCCCGAATAGGGCGGTCATCAAGGAGGACACTTACGTAATAGGCCGGTCCGGTTTCCTGGGCATAGAGGATGGCACGTGGAACATATCCCACCTCCATCGGTTCTTCCTCTTTCTCTTTTCTTTTTCGGCAAAGTCTTGCGATATGACCCCATTCCCCGCATTCGTAGCACTGAGGTCCAGTTAAAACTAGGGGTTCAGGTCTTAATGGTCTGGGTTTTAAGGGCGGAGGGTCAGTAGAGCCCTTGGCGGGTTTCTTGTCGACTCTTGCAAGGGCTTTATTGGTATTAGGTTTTTCAACTTCCCTGAACGTTGGACGGGTTTGAGCTCTGGCATATGAATTGGCCATCTCGATGGCATGTTCAAGTGTCAAACCTGCGTGTTGCCTGAGCCATCTCTGTGTCCCATAGGGCAATGCGTCAAGGAACTGCTCTAAATAAATCTTGTTCATTACTTCATCTAAGTTGCCCTCTTGAGGTTTCAACCAACGGTCAGCGGCTTCTTTTAGTTTATAAAAGAGCGTCTTAGGTGTATCGTTTGCTTGTCCTCTCTCTTGTCTAAACCTTATTCGGTGACTTTCGTCGTCGACCCCTAGTCTGTCTAAGACTATTTGTTTCACGTGTCCATAAGCAGCGGTGCCATCCTTATTTGCAAGTTGATAAGCTGCCTGGGCTTCACCAGTTAAAAGGGGCGCCAAATAAAATGGCCACCTTTCCCCTGGCCAGGCACTAGCACGGGCTGCTCTTTCGAAGTTCAGAAAAAACGAGACAGGGTCGTCTCCTGCTACGTATTTTTGTAGGAGTACCACTGCTCCTGGGGGTGCGGCCGCTCTTTGCTGCCCTAAAACAGTGAGAAGCTGGGTTTGTCCTTCTTTGAGCTTAGTGATGTGGTCCGCTTGCTGTTGTATGGCAGCGGTGAACGCGGCCCTATCGTTGTCTGCCTGCTCGGTGGACTGTCCAATGGCCCATTCAAGCTTGGCCTGTCCTGCTGACATCTGGGTTAGTATGGCCTCCATCTGTTCAGACGGATAACTCCTATCTGGCTCGCCACTTGTAACCTTTGGATACAAGGAGGGACAGAGCCAAGACTAAGGTTAGGGTCAATGTTGTTTATTCACAACAGATCAGGCAGTTCATTAAACTAAAAGTAACACGGTGGATGTCCTAGGGGCTTCGGTCTTCACAGTGCACCTCTTCCTCAACCTCCTGGGGTACTTCCTCCAGCTCGCCCACCGTAAAACAAAAGAAACAAACATGGCTGTTAGTACACAGCACTTAGAGGCAATTGCTATGGGAGGGGTTGTGAGGGAGTACATTTGTGGGTTGCACAGCTACCACCACCAATGCGCCGTTCAGCCCGAAAGTGCAGTGCAAACAAAGGCTACAACCTACTCTTCGCCTCCCTCCTACCCGCTCCCTCCCCGCTTGAACCAGAGCAAGGCACGCAAACGTTCACACACCTGGCTTAGCCACGCATCCTCCTGCGCGTGGCTGGGCAATGAGCGATACCGGTGGCCTCCTGGCTTTCCCTGGTCGTCCTCTCGCTCCGGCTTTCCTCGCTCTGGGGTGACTTCCGGCTTCTCCGTGTCGTCGTGGCTCCTCCCGACCTCCGGACCTTCTCTCGGCGGGACCGCTTCAGCTCCTGGATACTTGCTGTAGATACCGTTCGCTGGTGTCTCGTCCTCCGGGTCCTTTTCCCCTGCACTCCTTCCTTCGTTCGTCGCCGTGCTGTTCCTGGACGCGAGAGCCCTGGCGTCTTCCGTGTCCGCCTTTCTTTACAACGAAACCGCTTCCGATTTGTGCACGTGACTGTGTCACCGGGGCGGAGCTGGCCTCATCGTATGTAAAGCAATTGTTAAAGGGGCCAGCCCAGTCCTGTAGAGGAGAGGAAAAGTCTGTTACAGGACTACAGCCCTCGACCTGCTGACAAACTCCCACCAGGCCCACTTGTCCCACAGCTGAGCAGGATGAAGTACTCCACCCCACTCCCACAACCATGTGGCAGCCCTTGCATTGCTCTCATCAAACGTACAGGTAGGTAGCCATCTTAACAGGGAGGGGTGTCTGCTCACATCACACTCACAGGCAGGTAGCCATCTTAAGAGGGAGCGGTGTTTGTTCACCTCCACCTAACAGGTAGGTATCCATCTTAACTGGGAGGGTTGTTTGTGGGTAGAAAGCCTGTACTACAACTCTAACCAGGCCCCCTGTCCCAAAGCCCAGCAGGATAGAGCACTCCCCACACCCACAGCCATGTGTCAGCCATTGCATTGCTCACCTCCACCTAACAGGTATGTAGCCATCTTATGTTCTCTTGTTCCACCCCTGAGCAGGATGGAAAACTCCCCCATCCAAGAGCAATGTGGAGCCTATTCCCTTCCTCTGCTCCACTTCACAGGGAGGCAGCCATCTTAACAGGTAGGAGTGTTTGCTCACATCACATTTACAGGTAGGGAGCCATCTTAACAGGGAGGGGGTTTGTTCACCTCCACCTAACAGGTAGGTATCCATCTTAATTGGGAGGGTTGGTTGTGGGTAAGAAGCCTGTACTACAACTCCAATCAGGCCTCCGTCCCAAAGCCCAGCAGGATAGAGCACTTCCCACACCCACAACCATGTGTCAGCCATTGCATTGCTCACCTCCACCTAACAGGTATGTAGCCACCTTATGCTCTCTTGTTCCACCCCTGAGCAGGATGGAACACTCCCCCATCCAAGAGCAATGTGGAGCCCATTCCCTTCCTCTGCTCCACTTCACAAGGAGGCAGCCTTCTTAAGAGGGAGGGGTGTTTGCTCACATCACGCTTACAGGTAGGTAGCCATTTTAACAGTGAGGGGGTTTGTTCACCTCCACCTAACAGGCAGGTATCCATCTTAACAGGGAGGGGTGTATGTGTGTGGGAAGACTAGACTGCACTACCACTCCCACCAGGCCCCCTTGTCCCACAGCTGAGCAGGATGAAGTACTCCACCCCACACCCACAACCATGTGGCAGCCCTTGCATTGCCCTCATCAGACTTACAGGTAGGTAGCCATCGTAATAGGGAGGGGTGTCTGTTCACATCACACTCACAGGCAGGTAGCCATCTTAACAGGAAGGGGTGTTTGTTCACCTCCACCTAACAGGTAGGTATCCATCTTAATTGGGAGGGTTGTTTGTGGGTAAGAAGCCTGTACTACAACTCCAATCAGGCCCCCGTCCCAAAGCCCAGCAGGATAGAGCACTTCCCACACCCACAACCATGTGTCAGCCATTGCATTGCTCACCTCCACCTAACAGGTATGTAGCCACCTTATGCTCTCTTGTTCCACCCCTGAGCAGGAACGGAACACTCGCCCATCCAAGAGCAATGTGGAGCCTATTCCCTTCCTCTGCTCCACTTCACAGGGAGGCAGCCATCTTAACAGGTAGGAGTGTCTGCTCACATCACATTTACAGGTAGGGAGCCATCTTAACAGGGAGGGGATTTGTTCACCTCCACCTAACAGGTAGGTATCCATCTTAATTGGGAGGGTTGGTTGTGGGTAAGAAGCCTGTACTACAACTCCAATCAGGCCTCCGTCCCAAAGCCCAGCAGGATAGAGCACTTCCCACACCCACAACCATGTGTCAGCCATTGCATTGCTCACCTCCACCTAACAGGTATGTAGCCACCTTATGCTCTCTTGTTCCACCCCTGAGCAGGATGGAACACTCCCCCATCCAAGAGCAATGTGGAGCCCATTCCCTTCCTCTGCTCCACTTCACAAGGAGGCAGCCTTCTTAAGAGGGAGGGGTGTTTGCTCACATCACGCTTACAGGTAGGTAGCCATTTTAACAGTGAGGGGGTTTGTTCACCTCCACCTAACAGGCAGGTATCCATCTTAACAGGGAGGGGTGTATGTGTGTGGGAAGACTAGACTGCACTACCACTCCCACCAGGCCCCCTTGTCCCACAGCTGAGCAGGATGAAGTACTCCACCCCACATCCACAACCATGTGGCAGCCCTTGCATTGCCCTCATCAGACTTACAGGTAGGTAGCCATCGTAATAGGGAGGGGTGTCTGTTCACATCACACTCACAGGCAGGTAGCCATCTTAACAGGAAGGGGTGTTTGTTCACCTCCACCTAACAGGTAGGTATCCATCTTAATTGGGAGGGTTGTTTGTGGGTAAGAAGCCTGTACTACAACTCCAATCAGGCCCCCGTCCCAAAGCCCAGCAGGATAGAGCACTTCCCACACCCACAACCATGTGTCAGCCATTGCATTGCTCACCTCCACCTAACAGGTATGTAGCCACCTTATGCTCTCTTGTTCCACCCCTGAGCAGGAACGGAACACTCGCCCATCCAAGAGCAATGTGGAGCCCATTCCCTTCCTCTGCTCCACTTCACAAGGAGGCAGCCTTCTTAAGAGGGAGGGGTGTTTGCTCACATCACACTTACAGGTAGGTAGCCATCTTAACAGTGAGGGGGTTTGTTCACCTCCACCTAACAGGCAGGTATCCATCTTAACAGGGAGGGGTGTATGTGTGTGAGAAGACTGCACTACCACTCCCACCAGGCCCCCTTGTCCCACAGCTGAGCAGGATGGAGTACTCCACCCCACACCCACAACCATGTGGCAGTCCTTGCATTGCCCTCATCAAACTGCGATTGCGCGCAGCCGAACACCCGCCGAAGAGCTGCCCGTCTGCGCCCGTCCGCGCCAGGACGGTGCCAGGAGCCAGAGGATATGCTCTGCGCTAATACAGAACAGAGAACATTCAGGTATTCTGCTCAAGATCTGCTGTCCCTAAAACCCGCCATCATTCCCAACTGTATTAATGACAATTGGCCGAATCCTGAGGGCCCATTCTCTTGCAACATCTGCCATTTTCAAACGACTCACACAAACTCCATAGAATCTTTGGCCACTAGTGTAGGAAAACCAAAAGAAGGACTAAAATGCATACTATTAAATGTACGCTCCATGCCCAAGCACCAATTGCAAATATGGGACTTAATCCACACATTACAGCCTGATCTATGTCTCCTGACTGAGACGTGGCTTAAGCCCCACACAACCCCGGCCATCGCATTAGGAGTTCCCACAGGATATAAGTTCTTAAACATGGATCGACCCACTAAAACAGGAGGCGGTCTGGCCATAGTTTATAAAGATCACCTGAAAATTACCATCTTGGAGAAAAAATGCTGCCCCACACTAGAAATTCTATTTTTTAGAATTAACCTGTCCACCAGAATATCCAAGAAAGGTGCTCTCATTTATCGCCCGCCAGGACCATGCTCAGGGTTTTCTCTCGCCCTCATGGAACTGTTAGCCCCCTATATCAGAGCCAAAGAAGACTTTGTTCTCTTGGGCGACTTCAACATACATGCAGATACTCCAGAACTAGCCGAAACAAAATCTCTGCTTGCAGATCTGTCCACCTTAGGTCTTACATTACAGAATAATGGACCCACACATGAAGGCGGACATTTTTTAGACCTACTTTTCTCGAACTGTGTTGTAAATACCTCCAACGCTGCTACTCAGCTAGACTGGACAGACCATTATCTGGTAGAATTCCATTTACCCGTCATCAATAAACACCCTCATAAAAAAACCTTCCCTCCTATATGGCGCCGTCAGTGGCATAGAATTACAGTTGAAGAACTGCAGAGGGTCTGGGAAAACCCCAAATTTCTGGAAACAGATGGTGTGGAAGACACATTAAGTAAATTTAAGATCTCTCTCACTGAGGCAATAGACAAATTGGCTCCTCTCAAATTGCATAAACAATTTCCCCCAAATAAACAGGAGAAATGGTATACAGAGGCACTGAGATCCGAGAAGCAAGGATGCAGAAGATTAGAAAAAAGATGGAGGAAGACTCATCTAGAAGAGGAAAAAAAAGCATACCTTGAAGCACAATCGAAATATTACAAAAATATTAGACTGGCCCGTAAGAGTAGTCTGACCCAACAATTGGTAGAGGCTGGAAACTCCTCGAAGGAGTTATACAAAATCCTCGAAACATTTGTTAAACCCGTAGCTTGTGTTAGCTCAGATGACTTTTCTTTGCCTTTATGTAATGAAATATCACTATTTTTCGAAAACAAAATAAACACAATTAATGAGAAAATCCTGAAAGCCACTAACCCCAATTGTGGTACTTCTATTCCCCCTATATCTAAACAAAAGAAGTCGTCCCTATTAAACTTCTCACCAGTCACGGACACAGACCTTCCCCCCCTCATTAGCCACATTAAATCAGGCTCTCCTAATGATCTTGTACCAGCCAAAATGATGACCTCCCTATGCCCCCTCTTAGGTCCCCACATTCAAACAATAATAAATCATTCTCTTAGAGAAGGACGAGTACCAGCAGAATGGAAACAAGCTGTGGTCACTCCCATTCGCAAAAACGCCACTCTCCCCTGGACAGACCTTTCCAACCTAAGACCCATCTCCCTCCTACCCTATCTCAGTAAACTCACCGAGAAGCATGTGAACACCCAACTGTCAAAATACATCGAAGCAGTGGAAGGCCTGGACCCTTCTCAATCTGGGTTCAGGCCCGATCACAGCACAGAATCAGCCCTCCTCTCAGTGACCGATAACATCAGAATGTCACTGGATGGAGGGAGCTCAGTGATTCTGGTGCTGTTAGATCTCTCCGCTGCTTTCGACACGGTGTCCCATAAACTTCTTCTCGACAGACTGAGGGATATAGGTGTGGAGGGAACGGCCTGGTCCTGGTTGGAGAGCTTTCTCTCGGGACGTACACAAGGTGTTAAATTGGGCTCCCATTCCTCGACCTCAAGGGAGCTCACTAAGGGAGTGCCACAGGGCTCATGCCTAAACCCCACGCTTTTCAACGTGTACGTGGCCCCCTTAGCCAACATCATAAGATCTTATGGATTCACCCCGGTGTCATACGCTGATGACACCCAACTTTTGTTTCCTTTCCAAACCCTCACACCCACAGTACAAACAACTTTTGCGGACGGGATGAGAGCAGTGGCACGATGGATGGCACAGAACTATCTCCAATGTAATGTGACCAAAACCGAAGTAATGCTGTTTGGGGGGGCAACTCTTTTATGGTCACCAGACTGGTGGCCCCTGGAGTTGGGTCCGGCCCCAACCCCTAAACTAACAGTAAAAAACCTTGGTATTAAACTAGACCAGGCACTCCTACTCAAGGAACACACTACCCAAGTGACAGGTGCATGTTTCCATGTGGTGGGGTTGCTTCGGCGTGTTTTCCCTTTTCTGCCAGACAACCACAGGAAAACACTCATTCAAACTCTTATAATAGGTAGAATGGACTACTGTAATGGCCTATACATATCGGCAAATGAAGAACAACTGGAGAAATTACAAGTAGTCCAAAACACGGGAGCAAGATTAGCTCTAAATGCTCCCCCTAGAACCCCCTCTCGTCCCCTTTTGCACCAACTCCATTGGCTGCCGGTGAAGCACCGTGTCAAGTTCAAAATATGCTGCATGATACATAGATGTTTGTTCGGTGCAGGTCCCAAATATCTTAAGAAAATATTTGTACCATACATCCCCGGACGCACACTGCGCTCCAGCAACCATCTATTGCTACAGGTTCCAAAAGTGAGAAGAGCCAGACAAGGTGGAAGAGCTCTATCGTACAAAGGACCAATACTCTGGAATTCCCTACCAATTACACTGAAACTGATCCCTAGCCTTGAATCTTTCAGGAAAAAACTTAAAACATACCTTTTCACACTGCCCTAATACAATCCCTTTTTTCTATTCTATTCACAACTGAAAGCTAACAGCGACCAAACAGCAGAAGCAAAAAAAGCGCAGAGATATCCCTTCGGGAATTGAATCAGGCGCTCAATAAGCAAATAAATAAATAAATAAATAAACTAATAGGTAGGTAGCCATCTTAACAGGGAGGGGTATATGTGGGTGAGAAGACTGTACTACAACGCCCACCAGGTTCCCTTGTCCGACAGCTGAGCAGAATGGAGTACTCCACCCCACACCCACAACCATGTGGCAGCCCTTGCATTGCCCTCATCAAACATACAGGTAGGTAGCCATCTTAACAAGGAGGGGTGTCTGCTCACATCACACTCACAGGTAGGTAGCCATCTTAACAGGGAGGGGTGTTTGTTCACCTCCACCTAACAGGTAGGTATCCATCTTAACTGGGAGGGTTGTTTGTGGGTAGGAAGCCTGTACTACAACTCCAACCAGGCCCCTTGTCCCAAAGCCCAGCAGGATAGAGCACTCCCCACACCCACATTCATATCTCAGCCATTGCATTGCTCACCTCCACCTACCAGGTATGTAGCCATCTTATGCTCGCTTGTTCCACCCCTGAGCAGGATGGAACACTCCCCCATCCAAGAGCAATGTGGAGCCTATTCCCTTCCTCTGCTCCACTTCACAGGGAGGCAGCCATCTTAACAGGTAGGAGTGTTTGCTCACATCACACTTACAGGTAGGTAGCCATCGTAACAGGGAGGGGGTTTTTTCACCTCCACCTAACAGGCAGGTATCCATCTTAACTGGGAGGGGTGTATGTAAGTGGGAAGACTGTACTACAACTCCCTTCCAGGCCCCTGTCCCAAAGCCCACTAGGATGGATCACTCCCCAAACCCACAACCACGCATCAGCCATTGCATTGCTCACCTCCACCTAACAGGTATGTAGCCATCTTATGCTCTCTTGTCCCATCCCTGAGCAGGATGGAACACTCCCCATCCAATAGCCATGTGGAGCCTATTACCTTCCTCGGCTCCACTTCACAGTGAGGCAGCCATCTCAACAGGTAGGAGTGTTTGCTCACATCACACTTACAGGTAAGTAGCCATCTTAAAAGGGAGGGGTGTATGTGGGTGGGAAGACTGCACTACTACTCCCCCCAGGTCCCCTTGTCCCACAACTGAGCAGGATGAAGTACTGCACCCTACACCCACAACCATATGGCAGCCCTTGCATTGCCCTCATCAGACTTACAGGTAGGTAGCCATCTTAACAGGGAGGGCTGTATGCTCACATCACACCCACAGGTAGGTAGCCATCTTAACAAGGAGGGGTGTTTGTTCACCTCCACCTAACAGGTAGGTGTCCATCTTAACTGGGGGGTTGTTTGTGGGTAGGAAACCTGTACTACAACTACAACCAGGCCCCTTGTCCCACTTCCCACACCCACAACCATATGTCAGATATTGCATTGCTCTCCTCCACCTAACAGGTATGTAGCCACCTTATGCTCTCTTGTTCCACCCCTGAGCAGGATGGAACACTCCCCCATCCAAGAGAAATGTGGAGCCCATTCCCTTCCTCTGCTCCACTTCACAAGGAGGCAGCCTTCTTAAGAGGGAGGGGTGTTTGCTCACATCACGCTTACAGGTAGGTAGCCATTTTAACAGAGAGGGGGTTTGTTCACCTCCACCTAACAGGCAGGTATCCATCTTAACAGGGAGGGGTGTATGTGTGTGGGAAGACTAGACTGCACTACCACTCCCACCAGGCCCCCTTGTCCCACAGCTGAGCAGGATGAAGTACTCCACCCCACACCCACAACCATGTGGCAGCCCTTGCATTGCCCTCATCAGACTTACAGGTAGGTAGCCATCGTAATAGGGAGGGGTGTCTGTTCACATCACACTCACAGGCAGGTAGCCATCTTAACAGGAAGGGGTGTTTGTTCACCTCCACCTAACAGGTAGGTATCCATCTTAATTGGGAGGGTTGTTTGTGGGTAGGAAGCCTGTACTACAACTCCAATCAGGCCCCCGTCCCAAAGCCCAGCAGGATAGAGCACTTCCCACACCCACAACCATGTGTCAGCCATTGCATTGCTCACCTCCACCTAACAGGTATGTAGCCACCTTATGCTCTCTTGTTCCACCCCTGAGCAGGATGGAACACTCCCCCATCCAAGAGCAATGTGGAGCCCATTCCCTTCCTCTGCTCTACTTCACAAGGAGGCAGCCTTCTTAACAGGGAGGGGTGTTTGCTCACGTCACACTTACAGGTAGGTTGCCATCTTAACAGGGAGGGGGTTTGTTCACCTCCACCTAACAGGCAGGTATCCATCTTAACTGAGAGGGTTATTTGTGGGTGGGAAGCCTGCACTACTTCTCCCACCAGGCCCCCTGTCCCAAAGCCCAGCAGGATGGAGCACTTCCCACACTCACAACCATGTGGCAGCAATTCACTTAAACTGTGTCCCCGAACAGACAGGTAGACAGTGTATGAACCCTGCCATTCCTCTAAAAATACATGGATCCATATGACCCCACCATCCCTCACACGTCATCCAACTTGGCATAGATGCAATAGCCACTTCCAGTGTGCAGACAGTTAAGCGTATGTAACTATCACAGAAATTAAAGTTTGAACCACAAAGTCACATGTTGAAGAAATTCAGGGCACAATCATGCACAGCACTGAATGCCATGTGTAAATGCCATGAGGGCAGAGCATCAAGGCCCATATGAACACAAAAATGAATGGTCAGTAGGTAAAAGAAAGTAAAGTATATGATATGACAAAGGTATGCATAAGAGTACAATGGCAAGTCCTTGATCAGATGTAACGTCTTTCATGCAGAGTAAACAAAAAAGACGCCTCACACATGGAGCATGGTATCTATCAACATGTCACACCAGGGACAAGTAATTTATGTAACTCCACATAATGTCATGATGCTTAGTACCATGCAACCAAACAAAGTGACATCAATGTAAACTGTGTGATGTATCAAATGTAACATCCAAACATCTAACACCAAGCCTGTGGGGTGCACTTCAATGACCACTTCACCTCTGTCCAACAGGAGATCAACAATTGCCTGCAGATGAAGAGAACACCGACCTGCAGAACTTTCTGGAGAAGTGTGGCTCAATGGTTAGAGCGGTAGACCCTGATGCAGAGATCTGGCCCGGGACCAGGGTTCAATTCCCGTCGCGGCAGGGTCTTGGGCTCAATTTTCTCGGACCTGATAATTCTCGCCTCGGTGCCTATTCTAATCATGGGTCCCACTCTGCAACTCTGGGCAATAGCTTGCTTAATCTCCACACTGGCCCTAATCGTTAAGGATGCCTGGCTTCACCTTGGGGTGCCCAGGAGTGGGCGCCTCACAGGAACAGGCCAGGACGGGTTCCTCAGCGATACAGCGCGGGGACACACTGTTAAGTGTAACCAGGCGCTTTATAAGCTCAGTTACATACATACAGAACCAATATCCCCCCGGAACATGGACCCTCAGATGCAGACTCCCACAGTTTCTCGGATGCGGAGAACGAACCTGGCCTATCTGGACTGCCAGGGAGCACCATGTCCCAGTCTCCCACTGTTCCCACTACCACCACCTCAGCAACAACAACCGAGCTGGCCCCTGTTGCAACAACCTGTGCAGCCTCAACCACCACCACCAGTGCTGCCTGCAACACTCTTCCTGCCTCAGAGGTTACCAACACCATCCAACAATCAGAGGAGGGCTGGGAGAGTCTGTGCGTGCGTCGAGTGGTACGACACAGGTCTGGGACAGCAGGGCAGGTGGGAGTGCAACTGGGGGACAAAATCAACAGGACACTGGTGCCGAAGCCCTTGCCAACATAGCCTAAGTCCTTGGGGCATATGAACAAACCCAGGGACATGTAGGCCAGGTTCTGGAAGAAGTGCGTGAGCTCCGCCTGCTGCTGAGGTCCATGAACACGCTTATGGGCCAAATCGTGGACCTAATGGGCAAGCTTGTGGATGTTCTGAGGGGCAGTCATGCGTCCCAAAGGACAGCTCAACCTCCCTCCAGTGGCCCCCAGGACGTTACTCCCACTACCTCAGCTGCAGCCACAGAGAGGGGTGAGCTGGAACAGGATGACTCCTCAGACACCACTGAGCCCGCAGCAGAGTCCCCCCCTGGAAAATGCAAAAGGGGGCGACCGAGAAACCATACGGGAGAATCACGTTGCAAAGCACCAGCCAAATGCAAGTCAAAGAGCCAGCCATGATGGCACCTCTCTTCACCTTGACATTGACTTTTTTGACTACCTTTACCCACACTTCCATGTAGAAGGTAGGTGTCTTTTAGACTGTGTCCCCACATCATTGTGGTCAGTACTCTATTGTCTCGTCTACCATCACCGACAACTCTTTGATTCAGTTTGCACCATTTGCTTAAACTCCACTTGTCTGTCACAAACAATCTTTGTAAATAAACACTCTTTACACACCTATGTCTTTGTTTCAGCTCCATGTTTATCACAAGAATTACAATGTTGACTCTGATTCTAATGTACCTGAAGCTAGGACTGTGATGAGGCATTGAGAGGCTGAAGGGACCTAGAAAGGTGCGAGACAACAACATTTACTTGTCAGGTGATGGCATCACAGCCAGTACACAACACTAGTCATCAAGGCACACAACCCAGCACACATTATAATGAGAAACAATTTCAACATAGACATCATGTGGCTGGTCAAGACTACACTGTGCACAAACATCAGCCATCAGCGCAGCGCCAACAACAGGCAGCAGTCAGAAAGCTCCCCTAGGCCTTTGCACAAACATCAAAGCTAGCAGACAATGTCACTGTTGTACAATGTCACTCACACTCAAGGGAAGTAGCGTTCGATGAGCTGTTGACGGAGGTCGACACCTTCCTCCTCTCCACTATCCTTGTCACTGGACATGTGTGGGTTTGCAGGCGGGGGCATCTGCTGCTCATCATCGTTCAGGAGCAGAGGGATCTCTTTGCACAAGGGCAGGTTGTGGAGCATGCAGCATGCAACTACGATCTGACACACCTTCTGGGGAGTGTAGAGTAGTGCACCTACGTTCTTGTCCAGACACCGGAATCTAGACTTCAGAAGACCAGAGGTACGCTCCACCACACAACATGTTCTCCAATGGGCCTCATTGTGGCGGAATTCACCCGGGCTGCTGGGATTTCTCAGTGGGCTCAGCAACCAAGGCCGGTTGGGATATGCAGAGTCACCTAGGTGTGAGATACACAGAGAAATTTTGTAATATAACTGGCAGAGGGCAGCATGTCACACATACAGCACGCTACTTGACTCTGCGTACTCACCCACAATCCATGCTGGCTCTGGATGCAGATTTGCCATCAGCTGTGGCACAAGGCTGTTATGCAGTATATAGAAGTCATGTGCGGATCCTGGAAACTTGGCACAGATCTGGGAGATTATCACATCTGCTTGGCATACCACTTGCACATTGATGGAATGGAAATGCTTCCTGTTCCTGTAGATGCGATCACATGCCTGTGGTGGAACCAGGCCAACTTGTGTGCAGTCAATGGCACCAACAACATTGGGGATGTGGGCAAGGTCATACAATTCACCATTCACAGCTGCCAATTCATGACTCCCGGGAAAATGGATGTAGCTGTCCTTGTAGGTCATCATAGCGGACAGGACATCACGTAGCACCATGCGGAATATTGGTTGAGACATCCCACCTGCACTGGACGCTGTGTACTGGAACGAACCAATTGCAAAGAAATGCAGGGCTGCCATCACCTTACACGATGGTGCCAAAACAGTTGGATATGTTCTGCGGGGCCTCAGATGGGGCTCCAACTGAGCACATCGGTCTTGGAGGGTAGGTCAGTCCAAACGGAACCATGTCCGCAAGCAATGTGAATGGACGATGCACATTTGGTCAACTCCTAGGTAAGATGAAAGGGGACACATGTCAATTCAATCCCCCTATGAGGTGTTTTAACCAGCTTACGTTTTGACTGACACAGCTCCAACAATGACTGGCCAGAAACAACTGCTTACAGCACAATTCACATGGAGAGACACCTTGATTCAAAGTAGTTGTACAGGTGTCCAGTATGTACATAAATTATTGAGTACCCCAAAACAGTTTCAGACTATGTGAATGCCAAATGGTACATTCCAACATCCTGTGTCTCCAGTCCTGAGAGTAGTCAACACAGCACGTGTGAAACAGCAACACTGCTGGCTTCTACATAGCTGCTGTACAATCACAGTAGAGAAATACACATTTAAAAATTGCGGTAGGCGTGCTCTGCTACCCTTTGCCGGTCATTGGTCACATTTGAAAAAAGCTGACCTTGAACACCAATTGCAGCAGCTGAGTACCACTGAAACAACCCCAGGGGGCTATACATGTCTGTGAGAGAGTCACACATTTCCACTGCATCCAGGCACTGCGGACTGACACTCTTCACCACCAACTGCTGCTGTTCCTGTTTCCTGGACCCAGTGATGGTGAGAACTGAGAACATCAGGGCCCGTCCCTTCACCACAGAGGAGCTGATGGTCCTGGTGGACGAGGTACTCTCACAGTATGGGAGGCTATATGGTGCTCCTGATGTCATGGTAAGTGTTTCAGATTGAAAGTAGGAGAGTGCAAAAAATGCACACATGAAGTTGATCTGCTGCAGTATGTGCCTGAGAGTGTGGGTTTGTGTGAAACACTGCCAAGCATGCTGACTTCAGGTAAAATGGGTTTGTAGCATAAGTTACACAGATCCCTGGCTGCATTTCAGGATGGCAGGGGCATGCAGTGTTTTTGCAGCTATACAGTGACACTGCTTGTTTGGAAAGTGGAAGTCAGAACAGACATTGCCTGTGCTAATGGATGTTTCAGACCATGAGGTTTTCACATGCTCATTTGTGACATTACAAAGGTTTTTCGTCCAGAGGGTACTGAAGGTAGTGTATTTGACTTGTATATTGCCACCATGGATATGTAAGCATTATGCACAAGAGTGAAATGCCTGATGGTGACACTCTTGGTGGAAATTCCCAAATGACACAGCAGATGTTTGTATTTCTGAAACATCCTCCTTCCATTCTTTTCATTATGTGTACTGACTCGCATGTGTAGGCACTGTTTGCCCTCTCATATTGTACATGTATGTGACTGTTCAGATGGCCCACGTTTAACCTCAGTGTGAGCCCCCCTAGCCTGCCTACTTACTGACCAATTTGACAGGGACCCATCACTGAATGGACAGAGTGAGACATATGTGTTGTCTGCCACCATATTAATCAATGAGCTATCTTAGGCCTGTGGATAGCACAAGACAGACCTTGTGAGAAGGGTGTGAGAATGTAAGATCTTGTTCCTAAATGTGACCTCCATGACACAATGAGCCATTCACAGGCCAAGTACATTGAGGGGTGTGTACTGTTGGTCAAAGTGAGTCTGCCCAACACATCATTTTCAATGTTATGTATGTCTTGCGCCCTCACATACTGCATCGCAGATGAGGACCTTCTTGACATTGCTTTCTGTGCTGGCATTCTGCATGTGTATGAGATGGGCAGGGACTGTGTCCATCCTCATACCTGCATGCATTTATATATGATTATCTGATGCTAATGTACAACGTGGCATGCTGAATGGGCTCTGCTAAACATATCTGAATAGCTGTGCTAAGTTAGTGCATGCTCCTGTACTGAGACACAGCGGTACATAATCCAGTGTCACTGAAGCTTCCTCTTCTTGTCTCCCATGCCTGCAGCTTAAAGTCCACCAGCTTAAGGCCTTATGGAGGGCCATTGCACGCAAGGTGCGGGCTCTGGGTGTCTCTAACCGACGGCACACACACTGTCACAAGAGGTAGGATGACATCTGCTGGCTGAGCCAAAACATGGCAGAGATGACGCTGGGGCTGCTCCCTTGGACTGAAAGGTTGGTGCACAGGAGCATGACACTACTAATGGCCCACATCTTGGCAGTGACACAGCCAGAGCTGGAAGGATGTTTGAGGGCCCATCAGCTGCAAGTTGGGGGGGAGTATTCGGAGAAGGGTGACTTTGGGTGTGAGTGACTGCATGTATCCCAACCCTGAGCCAGTGCGGAGCTCTGTGATGTTTCTAGTGTTATGCAATGGCTTGTAAGTGCCCTCTGAGTTGAGTGCAGCTGTCTTGCATTTGCACTACATTTACTTTCTCATGTGTTTAATGTAATGGCCCTTGACATTGCATGCAGAGATGTAACCTTTTGGCATCGGCTGCATTAGGGGAGTCACCGGGCAGTGAACAACAGTGTGCCTCATCTTAATGTGCTTTTGTCGATGTGTGCAGTGCCTGACCTCAAAATTGTGAGAACTACACATCTGACACCAATGTGCAGCGGTCCTTGTGCTTCAAAATACAACATGGTGGACATCAGTAGCTCATGGCCATAGTACAAGGACATTCTGGAGTCAGTATCTGTGTTGTCCCCTTAAAGTGACTCTGTATGTGATTGTGACAACATGTTGAGATGTACATCTATCTCACCTACATGCACGTAGGTATGCTTACAGAAATCTGTATGTCAGGTTACATGGAGGCACGGGCAAACTGTTTGGCTGTGTGAACATCACATGGGTCATTAATGCCAAGTATGCATGTTACCATGCTTCTTCTGAGTTTTGCATTAAGGTGGCACATGCAGACTGCCAAGGGTGGTTTGCAACATGGGGGTATCATAATCCATTTTTGTGCTTTGCTTGCATATGATGTTTGTGAGTATGGCACTACACTGAACCTATGTATCTGTCTATTGCAGCGTCTACTGAGGGCACAGAAGGACAGGGGATGGACACCGGTGGTGAGGCATCTTGCACGACTGCTACACATGATCTCACTGACACTGATTTGACCAACGCCTCGGAGGGGGACAGGAGTGCCCTTGAAGAATCACACCCAGAAACACCAACCTCAATGTCATTTGACGGCAGCTGTGATTCCTCGATGTTGGCGGGCACAGGGAGTGGGAAATCTGCCTCTTCTTCCACCACACATCGTCCAGTGCCCACCCTCCCGGCTACTAGCAATAGTGCTGCCCATGCCCACAGCAGTAAGAAGGGTAGAGTGGCCTTCCCCCAGGCACCTCTGCCCCTGCCCCTGTCTCCCCTGCTGCCCTCAGTGTTGAGGCGGTGGACCTTTTGTGTCAACTGTGTGTGGGTCAGACTACTCTCCTGAATGCCTTCCAGGATCATGACAAGAAGTTGGCACAGGTAGTTGCCTTCATGGAGGGGATTCCTTCTGACGTGGGTGGGCTACACAGAACTGTCCAGTCTGTTGAGCACAGTGACAGCAGCCATTCAGCTGTCACAGGCTCAGAGTCCAGCTCCAGTACCTTCAGCAACCACCCTGCCAGTGGCAACATCTGACGAGAGTGACCACTAACCACAGTCCTCAGGCTCAAAGTACTCAACACACAGCACACAACAGCAACACTCCAAGCATGCCAGAGAGCATACTCCATCCCCGAAACAAAAAACAGGCACACAGGAGCGCAAAGGCAAAAGCCCTTCAGGTGACACTCAGAGGCATCAGGCCAAGAAGCAGGCGTCAGGCTCACATGCATCCAAATCAGCCCCATCCAAGGACACTCCCATCCCCAAACCTGCTCCCAAAGACAAACAAACAGTTTCCCTTCCTGATGTGAATCTGGTGCCTGCAAAGAGTCCGCAGAAACAGCTCACTAAGGCAGATTCACCTACAACCTCAGCTCCCACCCACACCCCTGTAAAGCTGGGACAGGAGGGCAATGTGGGGGGCTCACCTGGTCAACAGGAGATGGAGGGCAAAAGGCAAGGCCAGGCCAAGCGTACCACCAGATCCAGCAAATCCCCACAGGAAGGGCCACCACCTGCACCTGATGCACCTTTGGTGGAGACTGAGGCTGTTGTGCCCACCCCACTTCCCACTCCTACCAAGACAATTCTTGGCTATCAAATCCCCAAGAAGTGGAGAGGTAGCCCTCCACAATCACCCTCACACACTGTGTCTCAGGGCAGCATGTCTCCACCTCCCCGTGCCACCATGCCACCCGGTCCAAGCAGCCCTCCGGCTCCCAAAACCACTGATGCCTCTACCTCAGCTGGTCCTCCCTCTCCCAGGTCCAGTCCTCCAACAGTCCCCGACAATGAGCCACCTTCGAGTTCACCTGACAGCCAAGCCTGAGGAAAAGTCCCCCTGTCTAATCCATTTCTCCCACAGCGGTGCCTGGACTGCCCATCTGTATCCCCAGAGCTGTGGTGATTCCCATGGCAGTGTACGGTGTTACCCATTCCCTGTGCAGGTATTCATTTACACATGTACATACTTTGAACTATGGACTAGCCAATGACCTTGCTGTTTGTCACTTTGGATGCCCATTCCCGGTGCAGGTTCTCATGCACACATGTACATACTTTGAACTATTGACCGGCCAATGGCCTTGCTGTTCGTCACTTTGGATGCCCATTCCCTGTGCAGGTTCTCATGCACACATATACTCAATTTTAATGCCTGTCTTGGTGATATGTAATAAAGACAGTTACTCCTGTTGTCTGCTTTGTCTATGTCCTTGCTAAATAAAAGGTTTTATGTATGGGTATGGTTTCATGTGACACATGCTCTGAATGCCACTTCAACATTACTAATTGCTTGTTTTACTTTTTCAGTTTGCCAGAGGTGACAGGCACTTTAGTTCTTCTTGACTTTGAGGCTTGAGGGTGCAATGATGGTTGTGTGTGATGATCTACCCTTCTCCTAATAATTCTATGGTCAGGTTTGCTAAATTGTACACATGTCATGTTAGGATGCAATACCAGAAAAGGAGGCGTATTCAATGCAGAGGATTACTTGCAGGGTGGCCAGGGTCCATCATATCTGTGTGCTCTTTCTTGATGTCTGAAAAGCAGTGTTGATGGGTGGTCATCAAGTGTAGGCCTGTCTTCCTAGTCACATGGGTACATTTGAATATGTGAAATTGAGTGGTCATACAATGTGAATGGGCTGTCATTGTCAGTAGTGTTGATGGGTGTGTGTCCCTGCAATGCCAACTGCACACATGTCTGTTCCAGGTAATGAGAGCCTGTTTGTTTAAATTGTCTGCCACGTGCTTCAGATTATGAGCACATGTAGGAGTTGGAGGTTGGGCACTGTGCAGTGTGTTGGTGTGTCTTTTTACTCCAGGGGTACACCTACTTGTTGTTGCTGCCAGTTGTGAGTATGCAGCCTGTGTGACTGCCAAGTCTGTCTTGTGTTTCGTTGATCAGCCATGTGTCTTGTTACTGTGTGTGCTCACTGTGCAGACCTGCTCAGCCACACTGACATTATTTGTGAGTTTGCTCATGCATTGCTGTCACTTGACCCATTTTTGGCTCCAGTTTGGTATGGGGTATGTGGAGTTCTGCCATCCCCTATAGGTGCCTCTGATGCCTAAATTGTGAGTGACTCCTCTATGTGTTTATGTACTGTACACTCCTCACCTGCCCACTACTGAAGTACACACCACTTCAATTTTGTGTCTTCAACCCCATGGCTTGCCAGTGTTTGAGCCTCCCCACCACTTCATCGTGTGACACTATGCTGTGTGAGGCTGAACTGTGTACAGGACCAATGTGACACTCAGGACAGTTTCCCAATCAGTTATGTGTTATTTTCTTCTACCGGTTTGCTGTCATGGTTGATCATGTGCAGTGCATCTGTTTGAGCAGCACAGTCTTCTAGTCATGTTGTTTGCACCTGGGTGTCCCTGAGTTTTGCATCAGTGGGTGATGGGTAAGCTGTATGTGTGTTTGCTGCTGTACTGCTACTATTACTGAGTGTGATCTTCTCTGTGTGCTGTGATGATTTGTTTTGTGGAAGTTCATGGTGTGGCACTCAGATGTGTGTGTGCTACTGGTTTGGTTGGTGTGCATACACTGCTTGGTGTGCATGCAGTGTTGTCAGTGTATGTTGCTTGGTGTGCATCCCCCTGATGTCCAGCTGAGTGTTCAATGTGATGGATTGGTATGTGCATCTGTTGTGTTTTTGTTGTGGATGTATGCAGTGTTTGGCGTATGTTGACTCTTTCAACTGACAGATGCTATTTGCATGACGTCTGTGTGAGTAGTTGTTGCTGTGTGATACATTCAGATGTGTGTTGCAGATGTAGTGTGCATTACTTGTGTGTCTGTCACATGAAGCAAGATGTATTCTTGTTACTGGGCTTTTTTTGAGTGCACATTGGTGGTTTGTCCTCCTATTTTTGACCTGTCACTTGTCAGGATTGTGCATGTGCATGCTTGTAGTACATTATGGCACCTTGTTCACTTTATGAGTGGTGTGGTGTCTCTGTCTGTGTTAGCTTATTGTGCCATTGATCCCAGTTAGTGTTCATGATTGATTTTTGGGATGCACTTCTGGTTTGTATTGAGGTATGGTGTCTGCGCATTGGCCCTTCTTGACAATGTTGTGTACTCCTTTTCTGTCTAGGGTCATATTGCCTTTACACTCTTTGGCTGCCCATGTAAATGTAAATGTAAATGTATTTCGATTTATATAGCGCACTAATCACCCAGGGGTCTCAAGGCGCTTGCTTAGGGAACCCGTCCTGGTATTCCCCTGTGAGATACCCCGGCAGGGTATTCACAAGGTGAAAGCCAGGCATCCCGCCGCGAGGGGCCGTAGTGGAGATTAAGCAAGCTATTGCCCAGAGTCGCAGAGTGTGATCCCGTGAGTCGAGTAGGCACCGGAGCAAGAATTGTCGAGACCGTGGAATTTTTGAGCCCGAGACCCGCCGAGGCGGGGAATCGAACCCAGGTCCACGGCTGATCTCAGCTTCCGGGTCTGCCGCCTCTAACCACTGAGCCACGCTTCTCCATGTGTGGGCTTGTTGTACTTCTGTGGATGTTGGTTGTGAGCTTTGTGTTTGGCTATTGTTTCTGTGTCTGCATTGGTTCAGGCATCCCTGAGTGTGAGTGTGATGTTTGTGGATGCACCACAGGGAGTGTGATTGGTTGTCATTAAACTCACAGGACACCATTTTTACCATTATGTTTGTTTCTCACAGGTGTGGAGTGTTACAGGTGTGAGGTGGGTAGAGGATGGGTATGTGTCAAGGTCCTACTTGTGTTTGACAGTCAAGGAGTGTGACAATGGCCATGTGTGTTGTACTGATGAATAAGTGGAGACTGATGTGTGGTGGTCACTGTATGACTTCCGATAATTCCTAACATTCCTGAGCCTACGCATGGCTTGCCTTGATGTATCCCTGAGTTGATGCACAGACGATACTGTAGTTTACTTTCACTCACTGTGCCACCCATGTCTGATTTGATGGCCTAAGGGTGGTGTGGTGTGATATGTTCCTTCTCTTGCATGTGATGTACAGATTCTATTTGGCTTGCTCCATGGTTTTCCAGCACTGTCCACCTCCCTTTTGGCTAGCCCATTTCTTGTCCTCCATTGCTGCTGCCCTATGGTATGAGTAGGTAGCTGGGTGTCAGTGTTGGGTGTTTGTGTGTGACTTGACAGGCAGTGTGAACAGGTCAGTGGATGTTCATAGGCAGTGTGAGTCTCCATTTTGGAATTATACTCAGTTTGCTTCACATGAGAGGTAGGTAGGTGTGAGGGGGAAGGTTGTCCAGCCCCTGAGCTTCTGTGCAAGATGTTCCTCTTCACCCCCACCTTCCAAGTCAGGCTCCCTTGTCCTTTGGTGTGTGAGGTGCAAGGTCCGGCTAAACCTGGCAGATTAATTGTGCAGGGGGGGGGGCACAGGAGGAGCACACATCATTTTCCCCTTTAGGAGACTGATTTGAATGTTCTTCTTTCATTTGCTGTTCCCTTTCTGCCGAGGCTGAGTGGCTTGCGATACTTAATGCTGAATGATACTGTCTTTCCTCATTTAAATCCAGAACAATCACCTGAAGAGGTTGCTGACCTCAGAGCCGATTTGTTACAGTTACTCATACATGAATTGGGATCGGAACTTATAAGAGATGTTAAATTACATTTTATGAACTTTGATAAAAGCGCTTAAAGAACACTTAGGCCTGAGTGGAAGAAGAAAATATTTTGGGTACGACAATCTAGAAGAACACGCAGTAGGGCTAGGGAAGTCTCACTAAGATTGTATATTGATGTAAATAAATTGAACTCTGAACAAGAGACTGTTTTGCTCTTTACACAGGTGGAGAACAACAGAGAAGATTCTGTAGCTGCTATTTCTCTGCTAAACTTGATCTGAGTCTAAAGTAAAATGGAAACTAACTGCTCTAATAGTAGGCGTACATGCCTAATATGTGCTTCTATAACATCATAGTAATAGGACTGATAGTGTTAGTTGTTGTGCTGTGTTTGCTACCTGCGGGTGGGATAAAAGAGACACCTATACCTGCACAGACTCCTTCACCTGAACCAAAAGGGAAGTTAGCAGTAGTAGAAGGGCAAAACGTACATACTGATTTGTCTAAAGGGGATTTCACCCCAAATGCTTATGCTAAGCTGCTCTATGAGTAGTTAGACACTATGAAAGTGAGGGATTGTTATGTTTGTATGCAGTTACCTGCCTCAGCTGTTGAGAGAATCTCTTATCATCACCTTCCCTTGACATATGGTAGTAGTTGGAGTTTGCTTCTTGGTATATTTTATAACAAGGGTCATTTTGAGTACTAGTTTTAAAGTTACAAGCTGGTCCCTTCCGAGGCGCCACTGTTTAAATACCTAAACAAGTCTACGGATGCTAAAAGAGTTGAATTTGCTGTTAGATATTTTGTTTCACCGCGGACAATAGATACTGCTTATGCACACCAACATAATAACTTGTGCACTCACAGGGATTGAATATACATGTATTGATCAAGTATGAGATGGATTTAGAGCAGTGGTGGCATATGCTGGGATTGGATTTCATGTTCAGGAGTGAACACAAGAAGAAAGAGACCATAAGTCCGCTGGAATCCTGGAAATGCTGTCATTAGATTGGCGTATGCAAAAGAAACCTGTCCCACGATGCTTATTTCCGGTCCAGGGAGGACCTGGCTTGGCAGTTCGGGCTGGACTGTTCTCACAAGGAACAGGGTCAAGATTCATTTGCATATGGCTGGGTCCAAACTGGAGTGGTATGATGAGCAAAAGAATGATGGATTAAACCCAGATCCTTGTGACTGGGGGTGAATGTTTGCATTGTCCAGCATTCCGTCCATCAATTGTTTCTTTTGTCATTAGATTGGCAGCATAAATGAAGACTGTGTGTATCATGGCCGAAGTGACTACGGTTCTATATTTGTAGAGAAGAGTGAAAGTGACCACACCTTAGAAGTTCATGGAACTTGGAAGCTATATGTGGATGGGAGAGACCCAGTGATTCCTGGACTTTATTACATTTGTGTGAGGAAAGCTTATTTCATACTACCTAGTTGGTGGCACAGAACTTGTTACTTGGGTGTGTTATTTCCAACAATTTCTCATGTGGACAATTTTGACCATCAAGTTTGGGAAGGGAAAGTAAGACATAGAGGTGGTTTGAGTGTAGGAATAGTTGTGGGAGATATTTTCAGGGACATTATACCTAGTGTGGTTGTAATACTGAATGACGTCAAGATTAGGAACCTAGCTACAGTGGATGATAAGTTGTCTGGATCTGAGATGATTGCTATTAGATCAATGGTTTTGCAGGACCGTCTTGCTTTAGCCGTCCTGCTTGCAAAAGAAGGTGGAGTCTGGCAGATGCTAAACGTTCAGCAGTGTTGCACTTATATCCCTGATAAGAGCAGAGATTTACAAAAATATGTAAAGAATGTTACTGACCTTCATTTTAAGTGGGTTGGTAACTTAAGGAGTTTAGGATTCAATTGGAAATTGATTTAGTGCTGTTGATAGATGGTTTGCAAACCTGGGAAGTGGTATAGTTGGCTCAATCCTGAAACATTTGCTTATCATTGGCATTTGGGTGCTTACTTGTACCCTTTAACAGCTGTTAAAGGATACAAGAAATATCGAGAAATATAGGAACAGAGTTGGACATTAGGGGAGATTGGATTAGAAAGGGCACAAGATGAGTACTATCATGATCTAAAACAAATGGAAGAGTTCAAAAGAAAGAGAATTGCAACCTCCACGGTTTAGATCGGTCCATCTGATAGGATGATAAAGATTTAGTGATGGCCTGATGCACCATCAGAGAGGGATTGGAGGAGAGTAGTTTGGTCCCCTATGAAATGATATTAGGAGTGTGTTATAATCATGGTTAGTTTGCTCTCCCATTTATTCTATGTGAGTAATATATGAGGAGAAGAAAGGAAAGCTAGATGATTGCGTATCCTCACGATTAACTAGATTTTCGTGTGTACCTTAGAAATGTAACTTGCAAGGGGGTGTCTTAGCATTATGTTAAAGTTAAACTACATGTGTTTACTGATTTTATATATCTTACTTATAACCCTTAGTATATTAAGACTCGTCACTTATTAATTGTTTAAATGTGCTGAAAGTTGTTTATGGAAGGTGCACACACTTTTTTGGCAAATGTGTTTATTTGCATTTCGTTAGCATACTATTTGTTTCAAAGTAAGTATTTTCCATTATTATCACTTCGGTTTGACACTTGAAATAGCACTTATGAGTACATTAACTGACAGTGTTCGTACATATCATCTTCTATCAATGGGTATATACAAAGATTCCATTAGATGCGTAGCAACTTTTCCCCTCTGAGTTCGGTGGCATTCGTAGTTATGTCAGGACATAGGCCCTCAGTGATGTGCATCCATATGAAGTGATGTGTCTTCCTCTTCTGGGGTCGTTGCGACCGGGTAGGAAGTGTTACACTGCCATTTAATGATCATGTATACAATTGTGATGTACTGAGAACCGACAGTATGTAAACCAGGAAAACTAGATTAGCGCAGGTTGGGGTATCCAATGGGGGATCGGGGAGTTGGTGGGTGATGGACAGTGTATTGTATTGTATTGTAGCCAGACAGGCCCAACTAATGGGCCCTCTATGTATGATCGTGTGGTTCCATTGTAGAAAGGTAGGGCCGAATTCGGCCAAGAACCCTTCAGTATTTGCCCGGCGTTAGCCGCCTCCCATACCATTCGAGATTACCAAACAAAGAGGCAGGCGCTGAGGACAGAAGGCAGGAAACAGGAGTTTATTCCGACGGAGCAGAACACGTCAAATCAGACAGCAGGGTATCTTCTCGAGGTGCTCTAACCGCATCTCTGAGGCCTGGCCTCTTATACACAGGTTTATGGCTTTATTACATACACTGCATCCGTAATGTTTCTTTGAAGGACAGAAAATACATCCTCGGAATCCCCGGTCCAGGCCCGTTCCCACACATATCTACAGTAGAGTTCCCACCCCGATCTCAGCATGTGGTGGTCATCGCGCAGCTGGACATTCCGCTGGGAACGGGGGTGTGTGTGATCAGTCGGATCTTCGGCATGCGAAAGCATTGATTAATCCCCGCTCCTTTGATGTGAGGCGAGGTCCTACTGTAGGGGTAATAAACTGCATCTGTTGGGCTAGGTGATGGCCTGGGATCAGGCCGGACAATCGGGCAGGGAGGAAGGGGTTATCAAATGGGCCTGTTCTCTGAATGAGATGAAAGAGCGAGGGGGTTCAGCACGGGATGTGGCTCGGAGACAGGGTCGCGTTAGAGGTGCGTTTATGGCCCAAGCAGCAGAGACCGGGGGCTGTCGGGGCGCGGGGGAATGCTTGCGAGGCTGGGGAGTGAGGGGGAGAGACGCGCAGGCTATTGGCAATGGGCAGAGAGGCCATGACACACAAAATGGCTGCCACTTACGTGCATGATGGGGCCTAAAAAGGGACAAGATGGCGTGGCCACTGTTTCACGATTTTCACTTTACTTTCAACAGTGGCTGGGGTGAACATAAATGAACGCCGCTTATATATACCTAATTTTAGTCGTTTTCCACACCATAAGGTGTCTCTTGGGGAGGGAAGGGGAAGTTGAGAGGGGGAGTAGAATGGGGGCATGCGAGGTGGGTCGTCGACGTATCCCAGCCCTTTCAAAATGTATCCCAGTCTATCTCCATTGGCTACAACGAGTCAGTTCGTGGAGATTTCTCTATCCTCGTTGGTGCTATTAGGGAGGCTCGGATGCTCCCAGATAAATGAGGCATCCTTCCAGAGATCTCCAATCGGGTGTTGGTGCAGGCCTTTAGTTGTTTTCTATGCAGTGCTCGACCCTCAGGCCCAGCCCATTTAGTCACTTCTTGTGTCCAGGTGGCAATCTGTGGCCCCGAAGTCTGTTTCCATGTGACTGCTATTCGTCTCCTGGCTAGCGCGAAGGCCAGGTCCATAAACCGATTTCCCACTTTGCGTTTGGGTGGGCGAGGACACAATCCAATCAGGCATACCTCTGCTGTTAATTCCAGAGCACACCCCAGTGCAGAATTGATCTTGGACAGCACTGCCTGCCAGAAGACGTGCAGTTTTACACAACTCCAGGTCTTGTGCTGGAAGTCTGCATCCAATTGCCCACATCTTGGGCAGCAAAGGCAGCAAAGAGACGGTGAGGCGTCCTATAAGACATGTGTAGGAAGTTGAATTGGGTATATTTTGGTCGGGTATTACGTGAGATTTTCTTGGGAGACTCTAACACTGTACTCCACTCTGTGTCAGTGAAGTCTCTATCTAGGTGCCTCTCCTCTCCGCCCCTCAGCTGTGACAATGGGGTCAAGGAAGCTTCGAGTAGAGATTTGTAAAACCCTTCAATTTGATGGCCCTGTGCCCAGGGTGACCAGAGAATGGAACACCGCATCTGTTGCGGGTTCTTCCCTGGCCACTCCCCACAACCACCCTAATGTTCGCACCAGCACCTCATATGTAAGGAACTGTCCCGGTGGGAGTCCACATCCATCAACCAGTTCTGCAAACGGAAGAAAGGATTTGTCCTTGTAAGAGTCCCCTACAGTTTCAAACCCGGCCTCCGTTCTAGCTGTCAGCTGCTTGGCCGTAAGCATCGACGGTGGCTTCCCATATGGCAGCCCTACTAGTGGTAATTCCGAGGAGTATTGCGGGGCATCTGGCAGTCTAGACATGCGTTGTTTCCAACACTGCAAAGCTGTGTCATGCAGAGTCTTTTATAGGGGACCTTAGTTGTCTGATTCAAGTGTTTTACCAGCAGAAGGCCTGGACGCTAGTTCAGTTCCATGAGGAAGGTCCCATCGTGGTTCACACCCTCTAACCATTGAGCTACCCATTGCAGCATTGCAGCTAGCTGATAAAACTTGAAGTTCGGCACCCTCAGATCCCCCTCACTCAAAGGGCAACGCAGTATTCGTGGCAACACTTTCCTTCTACCGTCTCCCCATATGAGGTTGCGCACAAAGGCATTTAGTGGGCGAAACCAAGCCACGGGCATGAATACTAGTAGGTTAACAAAGAAATATAAACAGCGGGACAGCAAGACCATCTTGGTCAAGGAGACCCTGGCCATTATGGGAAGTTGCAAGTTGCCCCAAAAGGCCATGCTGGACCGGAGCGATCGAATTGCCCTATCTAGGTTACCCTCCTTCAAATCATCTAGTGAGTAGAAGACTCTAATACCCAGGTATTTAAATGTGTTGGAGGCTCAGTTAAGGTTGATAGAGAGCTCTTGTGGCCTAGACAGGGGCCCGGCTATGGGAAACAGGTAAGTCTTGGGTTTATTGACCTGCAGGTCTGACAGAATCCCAAAAGCGTCATGGAGCCTGAAGGCTGTCTCTGCTCCACCCTCAGCATCGCTCAAGTAAATCAATAGGTCGTCTGCATATAACAAGATGATAGGATGATATGGGTTCTGCCACATACTGCCAGCTCCAGTTTGTCCCCCCCGGTGGAAGAGCGCTGTTAGGGACTCAATCGCCAGCGCGAATAGAAGCGTGGATGGGGGCATCCTTGGTGGGTGTCATGTGTTATCACGTATTGTGGGGAAATATTCTTGCCCTTCCTAACCCGTGCTGTGGGGCGGGGATACAGCCACACCCACTTCAACAATCCTGCTCCCAGCCCCAGTCTTTTCATAACCTCAAATAGGTAGGCCCAACTCTCGTCGAATGCCTTTTCCAGGTCAACAGATAGGAAAGCAGCCTGTGTGAGGGACCTCGACTATGGATGATAAAGAACAGAGTACAATTTCCCCAAGTTATACCAGGTGTTACGTGAGGGGATGGACCCGTTTTAGTCAAGGTGTATTAGATGTTTCATGTGTGGGAGCAGTCAGGATGCTAGAATTTTGCTCAATAATTTAAAATAAGTATAGAGCATGGACAAGGGTCTGATGTCCCTCACTCCAGCGTCTGGACCAGAAGTCTTGGGGAGGGGACCTCGATTGAGTTGTGTGGATTATGGAAGGTGTCCCCCTCTAGAGCCTTAGCATACATGGATACCAGATGGGGGCCAGATCTGTTACATATTTTGCGTAAAACTCCGCCGGATGGCCCTCAGGGCCCGGTGTCTTATCATTAGGCAGTGATGCAATGGCACCTCGGACCGCCTGTATAGTTCTAGGGCCACCCAGCTCATCCTCAACCTGTCCATCCACAGCGTGGAGGTGCAATGTGCCAGGTGTGCGCTAAGGTCTGCTTGGGGGCCTCTTGGGGGTCAGTATATAGGGTTACGTAGTAACTCTGGACTAGTTTGTTAATCTTATCTGGGTCAGATTCGGTTGGGTCTGTGTCTGTCTGAATGTGAGTAATTGGGTATCTGATTCAATTAACCACTCCAGCAGGTGACGAGCTTTACCCTCTTCTTTCTGCATTCTGTCCATATATGCCCTGTAGTCATTTGAACGATGTCTCTCTAGGGCCTCATCGTACTGTTTGCATGTGGGAAGCAGGCGTGAATGAACTTGTGCCCCTGTTCCCTGCATATTGTCCAGTGTGCGCAGCACTCCCTCAATGGTCAGGAGCTCCCAGTGTAGTTCCCTCTGTATGCCAGTTGTTTGCCCCATACAGTGTCCCCTCACCACCACCTTGAATGCCTCCAATTCCATTAGTACTGACGAGGCTGTATGTGCATTTTCCACAAAGAACGTACCCAATAGGGCTTGCAGGGATTCACTAAACTGTACGCCTTCCAATGACGGGGGTTAAGCCTCCCCGTGGGAATCGGAGGCCTATGCATATAGGGTTGGTATGACAGTAACAGGGGGCTATGGTCTAAGAATGTCCGACCTAAGTATTCTGTGTACTTGATGGAGCCGCAAATCCCCAGGGAACACCAGAAGGCATCCAGTTTCATACGGAGTTGGTGTATGGGGGAGTAAAAGGAGTATTCACTGTTCCCTAAATGTTGGAGCCTCCAGATGTCCTACATTTCTAAATGAACCATCCATTTGCGCAGCCCTGCTGGTGTTCGATGGCCCTGTGCCCCTGATGGGTCTGGGGGTGGTAGCGGTCAAACACCACATCACCCACACAGTTTAAGTCTACACCAAGGATCACCTGCCCCGTCTATAAATCAGCCAAATTGGCAGATAGACCGACCATTAAGGCCGGCTCGTCATGGTTCGGTGCGTGAAGGCAGCCCAGTGTAATTTCTCGACCCAAGAGTCGTCCATCTAGAAATAATAATAATAATTTTTATTGCATGATTAATTAAAATCTTACAATTAAAACAATCTTCAATACATACCCATTAAGACATAGCAATACATCTCAAATTCATAATAATCTTAATCAGACAATTCACACAAAGAACATTATATACATTAGTTCAGTCAATATAGAAGGGTGGCAGTTATAATTTCATAATGTATGTGCAAATTTGCAAAAGTCATACAACGTTCATCCCTAGCTGTTAACAACAGCCGCATTTACTAAGCTGGAATCACAAGCATCCAGTTTCTTTTATGCTTCTAGAAAAAATTTGGTAAAATTAGCATTCATCATAATGGCCATTGGTTTAAAACAAACTACCATAGCTTGTCTACATCTTCGAACACTTGCATCAATGAAACAGTTCTTCAAATATCTCTTTCTTTCAGCCTTTATTGATGCACATCTGCAAACCAGATTAATAATATTCTCTTCCCACTGATTGCATAGTCTACAGGGAAGAGGCATAGTTGGTCTCAAACAAGGCAATGCATGCCTTAAACCTGGCAGGTTGCCGAATCTTGCTTTCGTAAATACGTTTTTGGTTTGTACTGTCCAAGGTATTTCTAAGTAAGCTTGAACTTTAAGAGTTGTATATTAGTTCACTATCATCCAGGCGTGCATTCGCTTAGTAAACAATTCTTTGTCTTTCAGAAGGGATAATTGTTTTATTGATTTGTTAATTATTTTCTTAAAAGTCTGTGGCGTTAGAGACATTTCCCAGATATCGTAAACTGACAATTCTTTCAATGCCATGTGCAGATAGTTAAAAAAAGACAGAAGTTTGATTCCGTTGCATCTCTTGCCAAAGAAGACAGCACATTGGATTGTTTATATTGGTTTTAATTTGTTTTCATGTCTTTACATATTTACCCACCCTTGCAATTTGCTGGTTACAAAAGCCAAATTCCCGCCGAAACTGAGCTGGCGATGCATTAGGCGGAAGACGAAACAAATGTTTGAGAATTTTTGTTATAGACTTATTCAATAGTATAGAATCCGAGCCGCAAAGTACTTCACTTCCTTAGGTAAGGTTAGGGAGCAATTCGCTTTTATTACTTTTAGAAGTGGTAAATAGGTTGGACCAGCCAAGGAGCGATGTAGTGAACGAAAAACCCCTTTTAGACAGTTGTCTCTTTTTTCCATTGCTATTTTATGATGCACATCCATTCTCGTCAAACAGTATACCAAGGTATTTATAGCTTTCACTTTTTCTAACTGCCGATTTTGAAGATACCATTTATGTTTACAGTGCGTCAATAACCTTTTGCTGATTTCCATTATTTTAGTTTTTGTTTCATTTATTATCATCTTACTCTTAATTGAATGCATTGATATTTTGTTTATAAGTCGCTGCAGCGCTATCTTTGTTTGACTAATCAAAACAACATTGTCGGCATATAATATATTCAAAATTTGTTTATCAGACAGTTTTGGTGAATGAGCCAACTCATTGTCCAATGCTTCTGTAAGGTCGGATAAAAATAAATTAAATAAATATGGGGCTAAAACTCAACCTTGTTTTAATCCTTGGGATGTATTAATCTTTCCAGAGAGCCTTGAGCCATTACCTAGTCGAACCCTAGTCCAACTCTCAGAATATAATAATTGAATTACTTTTAAAAGACCTGGACTAATAACATAGTGATCCAATTTCCTAAAAGTTGCCTATCCACACAGTTAAAAGCTGATTTAAAATCCACATAGCATAATTAAAGTGGCGTTTCTTTCACTTTATATTTTTCTATGAATATTCCCAATATTAACATATTTGTTGCCGTCCCTTGGCCTTGTATAAATCCAGATTGAATCAGCAGGATTCAGTGCTTTTCTGTTGCCCAGTCCGTTAATTCTTTGACTAGAACTGATGCAAAAAGTTTAGCTTCAATATGCTGCGGCATAATTAATCTATAGTTCGCTGGTATTGACCACTCCCTGCTTTTGTAGATAGGTGAAATTATAGAACCCTTCCAAGAATCTGGGATGGTCAATGTCTGCAATGCTTGATTGAATACTGGTGTTAGGTAACTAGACCAAAATAACGCATTCACCTTATAGAAGACAGCTGGAATCCCATTCGGGCCAGGGGCGCCTTTGGATCACTGTTTCTTAATAAGATTGCATACTTGACTTTCCGTTATAATTATATCAGTATTCATGTTGTCCACTGTTCTACTTATGTTCTAAGGCAATGGGATTCATGTCCATATCTGGATTATGATTCAAATGCAAGTGTAAAAATGTAACACATTCAGATTCAGTGACTGTAGAAGAAGTAGATTTCCTGCTTGATCTGTTCATGTTAATAATTAATGCCCAGAATTCTCTTGCGTTACTCTTTTTATAGGTATATAAAGCTTATGCCCATAGGGCTTGTTTTGCTTGCATTTTATCATTCCAGGTCAGTTTCCTTAACTCTGCATTTATCTTCTTTAGTTTTTATCTGTAAATTCGATTACCTGGGTGCTTCTTTACCAATCTTAGAGTTCTATTGCGCTCTTTTTTTAATAGATGACATTCAGAAGATAATTTAACTAATACCAATAATTTTCTTTTCTGTTGCCCTTTATTTCCATCTTTTTGAAACTGACCTGATATACATTTTTTTGTAAAAAGGGACCTTTTTTAATAGCGTTAGAGAAGTCTCCATTATAATAAATCTTAACCATTACATGCGCCTTAGCGATAATTGATTCTTTAGAAGTTTCTGACCAATAAAGTTTCTTATATTTTGCTGTTGTTAGATCTCCCGGAAGTGTCATATATTTTTCGTGCCCTATGCCATTTAAATTTAACTCTATTATTTGTTGGTTATGATCACTCCCATTTGGACCACCAATCCGGTAGCACACAATTCTATCAAATAGGTCCAACTAAGCTATTGTATAATCTATTCGGGACTTATTACACAAGGCTTGATACGTCCAAGCTGGTGGTGAATCTTGCTCAAATCGCCTCTTTAGCACTCTTAAACCTTTGGTTTCTAAATCTTTCAAAAAACTCTTACCAGTTTGCCCTTTATTTCCTCCCAAAATATCCGATATCAGTGGGAGGGATGCGATTGACCATAAATAATTCTGCTGTTGGACTTTGGTATCTCTAACGTAAGGTCACAACATGTTCATATTAAAATCACCGGTAACAATGATCTCAATTTGGGTGCCATTTTCCAATTGCTGCAATATCATAGTTGTCAAGTTGTTAATTTGAATTTGAATTTGAATTTAAAAACATTTCTATAGCGCACTTTTACCATGCGGTTTCTTGGCGCTGTTGAATTGTGAGAAAGCAGGCAGGAGCGGAGGGAGGATTTAAGCATTGTAGGCTCGGGAAGAGAGAAAAGTTTTGAGACCCTTCCTGAACTCAATATAAGAAGATGACATGCGGAGTTCCGAGGGAAGGGAGTTCCAAAACGCAGGAGCAAGCACTGCGAATTTCGTACCGCCAGTCTTTTTCTTGCTGAAGCGGGGGATGGTTAACAGAGCCTGATGAGTGGACCTAAGCTCTCGTCCGGGTGTGTAGGGGGTGATGGCAGAACAAATAAATTCCGGGGCGGTGCCCATTTTAGCCTGAAAAGTGGTGCAACCAAGCTTGAACAGGGCACGCTCTTTCACCGGCAGCCAGTGCAAGGCCTGCAATAGGGGGGTGGCTCGATGGAATTTGGGCAGGCCGTGAATCAGGCGGGCAGCCTGGTTCTGCACTAGCTGTAAGCGGCGAATGGTGTAAGCTGGAGCGCCATTATAAATGATGTTTCCATAATCGAGGCGCGAAAGCACCATGGCCATCACTATAATTTTTAGGGCGGGTAAAGAAAAAAAACGAGAGATCTTCCTAATGATTCGGAGGGAAAAGAAACAGGAGGAAGCAACCGAATTAACCTCTATATACAGTACCCACAATTCTGGTCCAAAATTCTATCTAACGTTTTTAATGCTATCCCGACAGCTGGCTTCCCATCCTCCTGGTCTACCTCCATAATTGTGCCTATATTTAAGAAAGGAAATAGGGCGGACCCGGCCTGCTACAGACCAATCTCCTTGCTGGACTCTGCCGTTAAAATCCTAGGCAGAGTCATTTTGCACAGAATGGAGGATTGGCTGGAGGAGAGCGGGATCCTTTCAGACCTGCAGTACGGGTTCAGGGCACATAGAGGGACAATTGACCAATGCCTGAACCTTCATTTAATTATTAGTAAATACACTGTGGTGAAGGGGGGGCTTCTTTATTTGGGATTTATGGACCTATCTTCAGCGTTTGACTTGGTTAATCGTCAAAAATTATGGACCATCTTATACAACTCTGGATTGGACACTACTTTGGTTAGTTTTTTACATGACCTCCACTCTAATTTGTTTGCAACGGTTAGGGCATCAAGGGACGGTAGGTGTACAGCAAAGTTTAGATCAGGGAGAGGGGTCAGACAAGGGTGCATCTTGGCCCCTCTACTCTTTACACTGTGCATCAACGCCTTGGGGAAATTTTTGCACACAGCCACCCTGGATATTCCGCGCATGGGGGGCCTACCTATCCCGGTCCTCCTATACGCGGACGACGCTGTTCTCATAGCGCGGACTGGCATAGGGCTCCAAAAACTTTTGGACCTTTTTGGCCAGTTCATGGAAGCCCTTGACTTAAAAATTAATACCGTCAAGTCCCATGTTATGGTTGTTGGCTCGCGAAAGAAAAACATGAAGATCAGATCTTTCAGCTCCAATAATTCATCAATTTCAAGGGTGCCCTCCTTTTGCTATCTGGGCGTCACCTTTGACGAGAGAGGAACCTGGAAGCCACAAATGAAACTCAAGGAAAATGGAGTAATTAGGTCAACAACAGCACTTCTGAGCTTTTCGAAAAAATTGGGCTCGAAACCTATGGAAGCAATGACCAGGATTTATAGAGCCAAATGCGTGGCAATTGCTTCCTACGGGGCAGATATTTGGGGCTATGTTCCCGTTACAGGCATACAAATTGCCGAAAACAATTTTTTACGGGCCTTGTTGACTCTCCCGAAATCTTCCCCCACACATTCAACGCATAATGAACTAGGTATGGGGTACGTTACTGATCTTCTAAAAATGTCCCCAGTACTTTGCTGGATTAAAACCTGGACCAATGAAGAAATCAGTTTGAATCACTCCATCCTTAAGGATTGTATATCTCTAGATAAAGCTCTTACTATCCCATGGCTAGCATATGTTAGAGCGGCATGTGCGAGCCTAGGGCGTCCGGAAATGTACTCTCTTCCGCAACATCTCAAAAAAGAGGATGCAAAGTGGGTGAAGCAACATTTTCGATCTCTGTTGGAAGGCGAAAGAGAATTGGCTGAAATCAGGAAACCTACAGTCAGACTACTTTTTCAACTTTCCACTACTACAGAGATGGAACCCTATTTAAAATATGTCACAAAGCCCTACCATCGATTTCTGCTCATAAGGTTCAGATTTAATTTGATCCATCACATCCTTGGTACGTATACAGATTGGGGTACTCCAGAAAATTCTCCTCCTTGTACATGTGACTGTTTCTCAACACAGGACACTTTGCATCTGGTTATGCTGTGTGAGCACTATTTGGTCCTGCGAAAAAAAATTCTTGTGCCCATTTTAAAACCTTTAAATTTCGTTCAGGTACGGCCAGCATTACTATATTTACAGATGTTGAACTCAGTGCCAGTCGCTTATGGCGTAGCCTGTTTTTTAGTAGCTGCCACCAGACAGAAAAGAGTAAGAACTGCTGCACCATTAATTCATGAAAACTGATTGTTAGTACATACTCTGGTGAAATTTATATACTGTTAGCCTTAGGTGTTCCCTGTACCTACCAAATCCCTTTTTATTAACGTTCCCTTTCCTCTGTTTTTAAGTAGGAATGCAATCAACTCTCTTTACTGATTTAATTGTTTTTTATAAAAAATTATCTTTGTATCATGTACTGCTTTTATGGTTTTAATTAACCGAATAAAGTATTTTTGACTGACAAAAAAAAACAAAAAAAAAAAAAACCTGAGAGTGAACAGAAAGTGAAGGATCCAGGAAGATGCCAAGGGTCTTGACCTTGGGAACTGGGAGCGGGGGAACACCAAGTGAGGAGGGCCAGTGAGAAGGGGACCAGGGACTGCAACCACCTCTGGTCAAGACTAACTCCGTCTTGTCCGGGTTGAGTTTGAGGTGGTTGCAGTTCATCCAGTCCTGGATGAGCAGCATGACGGATTGGACATTTGAAGCGGAGGAGGAAGAGTGGGAAAGGTTGAAAATTAGCTGGAGGTCATCGGCGTAATTGAACACCGTGACCTCGAGCTGCTGTAACATAAAAATAAGGGGGTAAATGTATAAATTAAACAAAAGAGGGGAGAGGGAGGAACCTTGGGGGACTCCACATACAACCTTACGAGGGGCAGCGGTGAAACCAGCAAGGTGGACTGCCTGAGCCCTATCACTCAGGAAGGACTTAAGCCATGCGAGGGCCAGGCCCTCTATGCCCGCCGCCTTGACACGGGTGAGGAGGATGGAGTGGTCCACCGTGTCAAAAGCGGCGGATAGATCTAAAAGAATGAGGGCCTGGGGGAGGTTGGTATCAATGCCCTCGCGTAGGCTGTCCATCACTGAGATCACTACCTTCTCTGTAGAGTGGAGGGGGCGAAAGCCCGCCTGCCGGGGGGAGAGGCAGTGGTTGGTTTCCACATAGGTACTCAGGGTGCTGGTTACATGGGTCTTGAGAACCTTGGCCAAGTAAGGTAGAAGGGAGATGGGACGGTAATTGGAAGGGATTGAAGGGTCGGCACCGGGTTTTTTGAGGATGGGGATGACTGCCGCAAATTTATGGGCAGTGGGGACCACTCCAGATTTGAGTGAGTCATTTAAAAGTGTGAGGGAGGGGGTAGGACAGTGTAGGAAGACTTCTCGCAAAATGCGGGCAGGGGCAAAGTCTAGGGGGGAACCTGACTTTACCTTTTGAAGCAGGGGAGAAAGTGTAGCTATGGTCAAAGGGGGAAAGGAAGTAAATTTGGAAGTGATGGCGGGAGGGGAGGGATTGATAAAGGTAGGGGAAGAGGGAGAGATATTTGCCTTGATTTTTGCGACCTTATCAACGAAGAAATCGTTGAGGGAGTCGCAGAGCGGTTGAGAAGGGGGGATCAAGGCCGTGGCTCTGTTGGATGAGGCAAGCTCATGTACTGTGGCAAAAATCTCTTTAGATTGAGATTCAGCTGCTAGTATCCTGTTTGAATAAAACAGGGTCTTGGCATCAAGTATGCTTTGTTTATATACTTTGAGCACAGAAAGGTAGGTAGTTTTTTTGGCGGGGCAATATTCTCTTCTCCATGCACGCTCTGCTCTGCGTGCGGCTAATTTCTTCTCCTTAAGGTCGGGAGTAAACCAGCGATTGGCCGCATGGGCACGCTTCACCGTGATCCGTCTCAGGGGAGCAAAGTCGTCGCCTGCCCGGGTCAACCAGCCATCGATGGTAGTCAGCTGGTCCGGGGCGGCGAGGCCTGAGAGGTCAGGGCAGGAGTAGGCTAGGGATGAGCAGAAAGATGACATGTCGGCCTTACCCCATTTTCTAGCCCAGGTGTTCTTGGAAAGAGGAGGTTTAGGCGCTGGGGCCAACGCGAGAGAGAAGGAGATAAAAAAATGGTCCGACCAAGAGCAAGGGAAGATGACAGGGGGAGTGGTAGGGATATTTAGGGTCCAAACCTGGTCAAGCGAGTGGCCATGAACATGGGTGGGGCTGTGGACGAGGGGAAAAAAGTTAAGACTGGTCATGAGGCAGGTAAATTCTTTAGAGAGGGGGCTTTCGGCGGGATCGTTAGGCCAAAAATTAAAGTCACCCAACACCAACACTGAAGAGTTGTTAATAACCAGTGTGGCGAGGATGTCCTGAAGGCAAGAGACAAAGTTGGAAGTTGCGTGAGGGGGTCGATAAATGAGAACAGCAGTAAGGGGAGTCGAGTGAGAGCTAGCACGAATTATTAGGCAGTCTACCTCAGGGATAGGAGGAGAGGGGAGTATTTGGAAGTGGGAGTCGGTATGTGTTATCAAAGTTGTTAACCATTGATCTTCGTGAACAGGTGTCAGGGTGAATGTACACGTTAATTATTAGGAGGGATTTAATTATCTTTTGTTCTTTGTAACATATTTTAACCATCAAACATTCCTTTATACTTTGAGCTTCCTTCTCATTCTCCATATTTAGTTCTGTCAAAATAAAATTAGCCAAACCCCCACAGGTTCTGCCATATTTACTTGTTTTCTCGGCCAAAGAGTAGTAGCCCTTATAACCTTCTAGTCTTAAAGGTACAGTTGCCAGGTCTCTTGTAGGCAGATGATTTGAAAATGGTCCAACATAGAAGGTAGTTGCTTGTTTTGGATCTTTGATTGTGCGCCATTTATATTGGAGGTTTAATCAAGTAACAATGACTCGGTCTCGGTTTTATTTTATGCCACTCTATTTATTTTTGAAAGCCCTGAAGCATCTAAATGAACCTATTCTTAGATGCCTGCATTTATCTTCAATAATTTCATCATTTAACTTAGATACATTTATACAATTTCAAATGTCCAAGTTTTGACAAATTGTGATACATATAACGATCATATATGACTGTGAAAAGTCGAATCTAAACAATAGTGCAGAAACAAATTAATTTCAAAATACTTCATACGATTCAAGATTCACATTTACAACAGTACACCAGTACTTTTTTTAAAACATGTCAGTCCTATATATTAAATCTTTCTATTCTAGGACTGGAGTCGCAGGGAAAAACATTTCACATAATACAATTTCCTTATGGAGCCCTCTGCGAACAATAATGAACTCTATGAGAAACAGCCGACGTGTTGCCAAACCCGATGATAGATTGTCGGGTTTTTCATCAGGGCTTGACTGGGTACCTATTCAAAAATAAAGGGGGAACAATTAAATGTTTTGGCCATCCCCTATTGTGTTGTTACACGCTGTCTGTGTGGGGATAAAGAAAGTTACCTCTGTCTTATAAAGGCTACTTTGTTGCTGTGTCCGTATACTTGTGGCGTTTCTTTTAGAACACCTTTCGGTTCTGCAATTAAAATATGAATGAATCCATGTATCTACAGTTATGGTGAGCTACACTTCCTCATCATCTATTCTGGTGGCGCATTTATACAAGACTCACTGTTTATCTTGCCGTCTCCATGAATATAGTGTTCATCTTGATTTTGAGCAGTTGTCTGCTTCTGATCTCTTGGAGCCAGTTGGGGCTAGGGTAACGTTTATCTGTTGAAGATTGCAATGAGGCCATTACAATCTGTGGTTTTTATAGGCTACATTATTTAAAATTCTCCCATAGCGCAAGACTTACTTGATTTCTGCACTCGTGTCTGCACTCGTGACTGACAGATGCATTTCCCCTCCTGAGGCGGAAGCCGGGAGGTCTCTATTGCCGATCTCTGGCATTCTTTTTAATTGTACCTGCACGTTTTTAAAATTAGAGCTCTCGGCTTGATTGGAGAAGCCTGGAGATTTCCTGCTGCACCCTTTGTGTCCCCTATTTCTTTCCCCACTCCCTCCGCCTGCGGACCGCTCTCGGCTGAGCATTGACGCCGAGAGTCGGTCTCCCGGGTTCTGGCGGCCATATTGAGTGTGGGCCGGGCGGGTGACGCGCTCTAGTAGCGCTCATAAGGAAAGGACCATGACTCCGCGCAGCGGACGCGTACAGCGGACGCGCCGGACCTGCGCCGGAGTCGTGCCAGAGTCCTGCCTGTCTGCGCCTGTCCGCGCACGACCGGGCCCAGGGACCAGGACTCCTGGTAGGCGTTTGCGTTACTCTGCGAGTAAGTTACTTCTACTAGACCTAGGTGGGCAGTCTCTAAATCCTACGACTGTCAGGAACTGACTTGCGCCTGCCGAACTACAACCCCCATGATGCTATGGCAAAAGACTACAAGTCCCTTGATCCTTTGCGGCGCTGTGTTATAGCGCGGCCAGACCAGGGAACGGGCGTACTTGATTCTTCTTTGTTGTTCCCGCGGAAGCGCTGGCGGATCGAGTCCCTGTGACCTGTTCGGGTTCGAGGAAGAACTTAGATGTGGATTCCCGGTTGGAATCGGCGTTGGTGGTAAAGTACCGCGCTTTGTTTGGCAAGCGCTCCGGTGCCTTTGTTTGTGAGCTTAGCTCTCAGCACGTAGACTTGGTCAGCGGCATCTTGCGCCCTGGACATTGGGACTGGTGGGGATGTGGTTGTTCTCGCTTACCTGATGTTTGGCTAGACAGGTAATTGGACTCGTCTAGTGGCGGAGTGTAGAGGGGGCGTCCTTCCCTTCACATTACCGTCACGAATTAAAGCTTTAGTATTGCACTGGTAACGTGTTTTGGAGTACAGGTACCAAAGCGGAGGGCAGTAGTGCTGTTTACTACGCTCTGCCGTGTTTGGGGTGACAATTTTCTCGTGCTTGGATTACAAGTACCAAAGCGGAGGGCAGTAGTGCTGTTAACTACGCTCTGCCGTGTTTGGGGTATGTTTTGACTCTGCTATTTCTATTATGAATGTATCTGCATTAGTGGATGAAGGAATTCATTTTTGCTGCTCTACAAGTATCTAGGATTTGGATTACAGCGGGTGGTTATTCCCCCCGGGGTAGGCTTGTTTCCTTTACAGATGTATTCCCCTTAGTTCCATTGTGTGCACATATAATAATGCTGGTTTTCATGTTATTCAGGGAAGGAGTGAAGGAGGAACGCTTGTTGGATGGACGCAACCAAAAGGATAGCAAGAGGCAGGTGGTTTTTAGTTTGTTTTTTCAGTGAGAGATGAAAGAGAGTAGGGTTTTGAGCAATATATTAACTTGTGTGTCTTTCTTTTCACAGCTTCCTTTTCCCAGCTGCTCCCTCCCTTTCCTTCCCGGGTTTTTTCCCCTTTTTGGGGTTTTTCCCTCGCCGTATCGCTTGAACACCCTGTGATCTTGTATTCAGGGTGTTTGAGAGGTCCGGAGGTGGAGCTTTATCACGCCGCATCGATCCTGCAGAGTGCAGCCCTTGACAACGACGTTGACCACATTAAAGGAAATTAACATCCTACGATCCCCTAGCTGCAGGGCTCCTATCCGCCCGCCCTCTCTGAAGCTCGCTAGCCTGACTACAAGGTCACTTCAGAAACACCACCTTGAAATTTTTACTCTTCTTCAAGATGAGACCATAGATGAGAATACCTTTCAATGTTACTTTCTTGAGAAAGTGGCAACCATTTTGTCAGATATTAAAAAAGGCTACTCCTAATATCTCCTCCGCACTACAGGTCCCCCAAGTCCTTCCGAGATTCACCATTACTAGGTTTCCAGATATGGATTCTACAAGCCTTGGGCAGCTTATGAATACAACCAAGTCAGGCTCCCCTGCAGATCCTTGCCCGCCCGGAATTTTTTGTCTGGCGCTCCCTGTTCTAGAGGATCATATCATCTCCCTCATAAAGAACTCGCTAGACACCGGCTTTTTACCAGCTAGCTTTAAAGAAGCACGCGTCAAGCTCCTGATAAAAAAGCCGGGGGCGGACCCGGCTATTTTGAAAAACTATAGGCCAATATCCCAGCTGCCTTTTCTGTCCAAGATCTTGGAACAACATGTGCTAAAATCCCTGTCTTCGTTCCTGGAGTCACATCATCTACTCCAGGAGCATCAAGCGGGTTTTCGTGCACATCACAGCACCGAGTTAGTAATGCTCTCGGTGCTGGATGAGCTCAGATGCATGGCTGACAGTAAAAAACCAAGTGCCCTGATACTTTTAGATCTTTCAGCGGCGTTTGATACTGTCAGCCATGCCCTGCTCCTGGACAGACTGGCCGCGTTCGGGATAAAGGATCTAGCACTTCAATGGTTAAAATCCTTTCTGTTAGGGAGGACCCAGAGGATTCAATTAGCGGATTGTATATCCGAGGTGGGTGTTCTTGAGTGTGGAGTCCCGCAGGGCTCTGCACTGTCACCACTCTTATTTAACCTCTATTTACAACCACTGATAGACTCCCTGGTTAGCATGGGCTGTAGAATTTTTAACTATGCAGATGACACTCAGATGTTATTGACAACACGACATCGGCTCAGTCCCAGGCCCAGAATATACTCAGGTTTACGGTGAGCTGGATGACGGCAAATTTGCTGAAAATAAATCCTGAAAAAACGGAGGTCCTGGTGGTTTCAACTGCTGCCTCACCCTGGGGCGATTTGTTCTGGCCTCAAGAGCTTGGCCCTACCCCGAAACCATGCTCTATCGTAAAAAGCCTTGGTATTAAGATCGACCATGAGCTGACAATGGCTAGCCAAGTATCTTCTGTTGTCGGAACCTGTACCAATTTAATCACGTAGCTGCGCAAGCTAGTTCCCCTACTCTCCTTAAATATGCTCCGAACTATTGTCTCGGCAACAATAATCTCAAGGATTGATTATGGGAACGCACTCTATCTAGGCTTGCCAAAAAATTTGATCAACCGCCTGCAGGTTACTTTGAACGATGCAGCGCGATTAATTTTTAGTTCACCCAGACAGACCCATGCCTCCCCATTACTGCACAGGCTACATTGGCTCCCCATAAAGCAAAGGGTGGAATTTAAAAGCGTATGCATCGCCCATAAGGCAATCTACGGACATGCGCCTGCCTATATAAAAAAACGGCTTGAGGTCTATAACCCCAATCGAGCGTTGAGGTCTTCCAACTCCCAACTGTTGTCCTGTCAGCGTTTCAAAATGGCAACTAGGGGAGGGAGATCCTTTTCTGTCCAAGTCCCACAGATGTGGAACAAACTACCAGAGTCCCTCCGCAAAGAAACTAATCTTCTCCATTTCAGGAAGTCATTGAAAACGCTCTTGTTTAAGGAAGCTTTCTGTTCCATTTGAGCAAGGTTGTTACATCTGTACCTTTTGCTCATTCACCTAATTGTTGTTACTGCATCTGTCAGAAGCGCCTAGAGACCTGTCGGTGAGTTGGCGCTATACAAACTCCAGATAACAATAACAATTATATTAATGTGCTGGCATTCTTCTAGGTTGTGGCGGCAGCACTTTATGAGACCCTTCGTTCGTCTCAGTTATCTAAAAGCAATGGCGTGAATTTATCTGCATAATCTGTGATGGGATATGAACATAATAAATGCATGATATTGGCCTAGTATATACAATATAACCTTATAACCGCACGTTAGCATTACATTATATTATTGTATTATTGAATAATGTGCTCTTGTACCGCTCAAAACTATTTACGTGACTAGGAGCCATGTTGTTTCGTTTCTCTGTTTCGAGTACTGTTTCCCTGAAATCACGTGACTAAGCTTTCTGTATGAAACCATGATGGCAGACTTAGCTGTCAGCCTCACTCGTTAGTTTGTAGCTCAGGGAAACCCAAGGTCACACCTGCCCTCCTTGTGGGATGCGCACATTCTAGCAGAGCCTGTTCTTGCACTCCCCGAGCCACAGATAGAAAGGGAGACACCTCACTGACCTGCCCCCAGAATAGCTTAAGCCTAGCTACTAGCAATCAATTTTGCCTTATATGGGTCTTCCTGCTGGCTCACTGACAAGTTGTATCTTTCCTAGTAAGGTGACATTGTGGGGTGTGCAAAACGTATATATGCTTGGTATCAATTGTGTGTAGTCAGTCTCCTCTGCGCACCTCCGAGGGTTGTGTAGACTGAGGCTCCCCTGTCAGGGTTCATATTTGCTGAATAAACGATTGAACCTTCTCCATTGCCGACTGACTTATTATTCATAAATAAGGTATATGGGCTATTGGTGAGTATAGTCCATTAGTGTAATATTTTGATTCCTTCAGTTGGCGACTCCGCCGGGACTCCGCGATAGGGTCGTCCCCTCCTGTAAACAGGAGTAGAGGGACAAGGAGGAGTTCTGGCCGAGTGGGTGGACAGAAAAAGGATCCTGATTTGAGACACCCGTTTGTGGTACGTAAACAAGTAATTCCACTCTCGAGCCCAGTATCCCTCCCAGCTGCTGAAGACCCTACGCCGGAGTCCTACGGGCTTAACCCGAGAGACAAACAGACTGTGCCGGTCTGTTCAGGAGTCGGCAGTGGAGAATTTGCAATCGACCTGCGTGCACCAGGTGAGTGAATTTTGATTGTATTAGAGCAGGGGTCTCCAACCTTTTCTGCAGTGAGAGCTACTTCTGATCCGTGAAAATGATTGTGAGCTACTAAAGGACAAGCAACTTGTGAATCCTTCCCAAAGTCCCTCCACGCGCAGCTTCATTGACGAGGGATAAACAGATACCCACTGCGGGACTCCACACGCAATGCACAATATGAAACCAGAGAGCTTGGTATAAGTCCTGGCTCTCCTCTTCAACAAACTGCATACTCCTGCCCTCTGCCATAACCAGCTAAGAAGACTACAACCATAAGAAATCATATGGATGTGCAGTGCTGTTCAAAGATGCAATCATACTAAAAACCATATCCTGCACATCTGTCTCTCACACCTTTTCATCCACCAAACTACTATGTTCCTTAACTCGGTAATCGAACCTCTGTGGTCATCATGCACAACATGGAACACTTCCCACATCGGCTCACAAATTAAAACAGCACCTTTCCCACCACAAACCCTACATGGATTGGCTTGCAGGGTAGTAAGAAGTATAAACAAATACTGCAATACAATTATTTTATTACATCATACCTCCTTTTTCTACATTATCATATGACTAGACCTTGAAATGCCTGAGTTCAGGATTTGCACTGTACAAATTATCTCCTAACAGACCATAAATGTATTCCATGTAATAATAAACTATTCCACGTGTATGGTTCACATGACTTGCCACTTAGTTTATTATCAAAGAATTGTCATCAAAGATGGTGGGAGTCCATGATCATTTCATGATTAAGAGCTATTACTTCTAAAAATGCCTCTTAATCTAGTACTATAATATGCTGTTCACAAGAAATGCTTAGGCATGTAGGAAAAAAATGTTATTATTTTCTAACATTCCATCATATTTTTGAATGACTTTTGTGCCACTGTTTGCATTATTTTCAACTCTTTGCTTGCACAAAGAAGGGGCCACATACCTTAGCTTGGCCCATGCACAGCTCCCCTTGTTTATTTATTAGCCTCGTTGACAACAGAAACATATGGCCACAGCAAGGGTGAGGAACTTTTTTAAACGGGATACATTTGAAGTGAAGTGTGAAGCCTTATTTTCATCGTGCTTAAAATAAACACTTCTCACATGATATAATATAAAATTAAAAGCATAATTTAACACGTATTTCTTTTTTTAACCACCTCTTAGGAGTTCTCCCTGTCCACAAACCAGAGCCAGTAACTTAATTTTACATTACATTTCTCCCATTATTTCATTAAAATGTAATGAAAAGACGTCCTATAACGTGCATCTGTAAAACACAACTTTACCCATGGATATCTTGGTAATGAACAGATTGTTTTCATTAGAAATCCATGGTACTTATTTTATAGACATGGAGGGGTGGGGTGGGGTTATAGCTGAGTGAACAAGACCGGTTTCAAGACTGTGACTATGGGGTCAAACGCAGATCACGGAGGGTGCATTACCCCACAGTGAGTGACCTCGGCCCTGCAATGAATTATGATGTGTTGAAATGCACTGAAAACTACACAATGTTAAAAGGAAACAATGACAACGCCGCAATACGAGCACAATAATGCAAGGCATAAATGACGAGGTGGCAGCCTACCTTTCTCGCACTCAAAATAAAACAGCACAATCCGTTTTCAAGTAACAAACACCAAACGCAACAATGCGCAAATAGTAACGTTTATTTATCACCCGAACAATAAGGCGGCATAACAGAGCTAAAAATGAACAATTTTTTTAGTTCAACAAGAGCTACATCATTTCAACATCCTAAGACTAAGTAATTTGTAAGGAATTCTGTCCACCTTGTTCGAAGTACTGCTCATGTTTGATTTAGAAGCCTCAAATAACGGCATGCACAGGCATCTATTTAAAAGAAATAAAGCTGCTCTTACCTACAGTCTGTCTGGTTCTTCTTAAGTTGGCTGACACTACATCTCCTGCATTTCAGCATGGAGATCCATTTATGCCTTCAAGGCTACCGCTCCGTCCGCAAAAATGCACAGGATCATAGAACGGAGACATGCAGCAAAAGGCGCACATAGTGGTTCTCAGAGGGCAGCAAACACTGCCCATGCGCTGGCCGATGTCAACCACTTCACCCCGCCCCAGATAGGCTCAAATAGCAGCTGCTTCCTACGGCGGGAGACCAGCAACTACAAAAGGCCTGAAAAACAAACAAAACGACAATGATAGGCTACTAAAGTGAAAGTCAGGCCGCGAGCTACTGAAAGGGCACCTGCGAGCTACCGGTAGCTCGCGATCGACCGGTTGGAGACCCATGTATTAGAGCACAGACACTTGGAAGAAGTGTTTGTTTGGTAGCGGTTAACTGCTTTTGGTTGGTGGCCGGGGAAGCCGGACCACATTGGGAATCTGGGGGTCTGACGTTGCGGCGAAGTGGCTGTGCGGGCAGATATCTCACGGACTTGTTTGGTGATAATTTGAGGCCACACCTGGTGCCTTAGCGGAGTACGGAGTTACTTGCTCGGCCGAGTTCTCTTCGGGAAAGCTCTGGGAGCAACTGGGTAAGCTAGGGTTCTGGGCTACGTGCCCAGACGCTCGGCCCAACCAGAGCAGGACCATGGGATGGCCTGTAAGAGGGTTCGTGGTTCGCCTATCAGGTGATCTCGGAACAGTCTGATGACTGTCTCTTTTGTGGTTGAATTTTGTTGGTCCGGAATTCTATTGAATCGGTTCCCCGAACAGGAGTCGATGGGCTCTGTTCGTTTTTGAAGACGTCATTTGCATAGAAGAAAAACATTGCCTTGCGACACTTTACAGCACTTTATTGTGAGAAGAGTACAAGAGTGTGAGTGGTGAGAGAGACGCGTCCGACTGTGAATGGTTTTTGGAATATGTGAGTAGAATTGTGTGAATATTGTTATAATGCCTTGTTTTAGTAAAATATGTTTTGGGTGCTGCTGCCGGCGAGGTACGCGGCTGGAAGAAAGACAGCTTGCCCCTCCCGAAGGCAGTCCCAGTTTTGATATGTATGTGACACTTTGGCACAAGTATACTAAAGACAATTCTGATTTGCAATGGCCTCTAACGGGGTCATTTGATGAGAAAAAGATTAACTACATCCAGAATAAACTATTTATGAAGAAAAGCCGCCAGTCGATGTTTGATTCATTGAACCTATGGTTAAAGGAGGCAAAACGACGACGGATAAGAGAAGAGAAATTGGGAAAGCTTAAATCAGGACAGACAGTCACCCAGAAAGCTATAGCTTATGATAAAGGGAAGGTGGAAGAGAATATTGTACAAATGGATAGGCAGTTCCGTTTAGAGACGGACAAAAGTTATGTGGCTCGACCTGATACTGGAGACGAATTAGAGGACTTATTAGAAGCCCAACCACCTCCTCCTTATGCCCGCAGGGCTTATACCCCGCCGTGCCTTTGGTACGAGCGGACCAACTTGGAGCAGCACCGGCCGTTGGAGCACCGGTGGGAACGGTTGCCACGGCCCCTGCTGACAGATCAGTACGGAGTGCGTTACTCCCCCCTCCCACTCTTCGACAAACTACCTCACCCTTGATATCTTTACAGCCGGACGCGGCTGTCCCCTCCTCGTCGCACCCCGTATTTCTCTCCCGTCCGGTTCAGCCTGCTTTCCAGATCCCCGATATACGACTTGCCTAGACACCACGCCCAAACGCCTTAGACCTGACTTGAGTGATCAGCGAGTCTATACTAGGTCGTTGTTGGGTACGGAAGAAAGGAGGGCCATAGTAATTCAGGCATCCCAGTGGATGCGAAACGCCATTTATACCCTGGAAGACATTTGGAGCACCATGAAAGATTTTGAGCCCGTTGCACAACAACTGGCTTTGGAGAACATGGCGATCCGATTATTTTCACTATGGGAACAGTGTTTCGAGGAGGGACTTTCTTCTCAAATACTGCGTGATATAAGAGATCGAGCTCATAAATTCCAATTACAAGCTGATGAGGTATATCAGAATGTAGAAACACTTGTACATTATCGTGAACGCATGCACCGAAAGTGTGCTGATTGGGGAGCACAGCCCCCTATGAGAGAGGTGCACCCCCTTTTTTTCCCCAAAGTACCTGAAGTAAGGGATGCTAATAACGTAGTAACTCGGGCTCGTGTGGATGCCAGGCTTCAGGAACAATGGGTTTATACCCCTTGGAAACGAAGCGAGGTCCTCACTTTAAAAGCACAGCTCCCCGACCCCCGTAAAAATCCCACTACTTATTATAAGGAATTAACTGAGGCCGCTAATTCTGCTATTATGACGATACCCGACATCGAGCTATTCTTTGGTCTTTTGATCCCGGTAGACATTTGGAGACAGATACATGACACGGACCATGGCCCCGAATTAGGAGGTACGTGGGAACAGTTAAAAGCCTGGGACAAGGAGCGAAAGCCTGGAGAGAAACCTAGAGACGAAGTTCTGGCAGTACCGGATAAAATTATTACATACATGCAGACTCTCCTCCCTCCTAGAAAAGTTGATTGGGACAAATTGACAGCCTGTAAACAAAAGAAAGATGAAAGTGTGTCGGATTTTTTTACCAGATTTGAGAAGGTCTTTATAGATTTTAGTGGGCAGGATCTATCCACGGAAGGTGGGATACGGTTGTTTGTAAATAGGTTCGTTACAAATTTGCTCCCCAAAGTTATGTCCCGTCTCCAGGCAGCCAAGAGTACCTGGACTACGGCTGCCCCGTCAGTAATTCTCAGTATGGCCCAATATTATGAGCATCGAGAAAATGAAAGCAAAATAAAGTCAGAAAAGAAGACTAAGGACTTAAAGACTAGAGTTCTGATGCAGCAAGTTAGTAGAGGACAGAATACAGGACGGGGAGTACGTGGTTCCTTTCAGAGGGGTGCAATGATGGGAAGACCTGCAACTCAAGACCTGGCTGTTCGAACAGTAGAGGACCCCCCCCCCAAGTGCCTTGAGACCCTCCAGGTGAGTAGCGCGCTATACAAATGTCTGATTGATTGATTGATTGATTGAAGAGGTAGAGGAGGTCCCCCGAACATAGGGATAAATCAATGTTCATATTGCAAACAGGAAGGGCACTGGAGGGCGGATTGCCCTCTGTTGCTAGCAAGGAACGGTCCTAGCAGAGGACGAGGAAGGGGTCGAGGGAATATTGACCGAAATAGTATGCGACGAGAGGAAATACAACATGAGGGTTCTCGGAAAAATGACTTCGATGACCCCCAAAACAGACAGTATTACAATGAGACCTATAAGGATGATGGGTATGACGGACCGGATTACGCATGAGACAGCAAAGGAGAGAGCGGGGGCCGTTTTACAGTACCAATTGACCAGGAGGGGCCTCATGTACAAGGGGAACTGTTGGGAACATCGGGAAAATTCCTAGTGGATACTGGGGCAATGAATAGTTCTGTTGCCCATATGCTGGTCCCAGGGGCTGCTCTGTCTGGCCAAAATATTGTATCAGTGGGATTCTCTGGAATACTGGTGGTGAACCCCGTTTCTAAGCCTTTGCCTTTTACTATAGGCCTCATTTCTATGCATTCGCCTTTTCTTTTAACTTCAAATTGTGGAGAGAACCTTTTGGGCTTGGATATTTTGAAAAAGTTAAATGCACGGATTTATTGTTCCCCTGATGGTGTCTACTTGACAATGCAAAAGCCACCCTTGAAAGCGGCTCAATATTTCGTGAAAAATGAGAGCCTTCCCCCTGAGTTTTCTACAATTCCTCGGACACTGTGGGCTACCGATGTTGGTCTGTTAAGAATAGCCCCCGTGTCGATAACCTTGAAACCCAATGCCCAGCTGCCCCGCATTCCTCAGTATAAAATTTCACCAGAAGGTGAACAGGCCTTGTTGCTCATCATCCGTGACCTCATTCAGAGAGGAGTAGTAGAAGAGACAGCTGCTAATGTATGTAACAGGCCGATTTTACCGATTTTGAAGAAAACACCAATTGATGGTGCCCCAGATTATAAAAATACATATCGTTTTGTGATTGATCTCCGAGAGGTTAACAAGATTGTGGTCCCACAATACCCAGTGGTGCCCAACATTACTGCAATTCTGACAATGATTCCCCCTACGGCTCAATATTTTTCAGTTATCGACTTAAAAAACGCTTTCTTTAGCATCCCAATTCACCCTGATAGCAGACATATCTTTGGATTCTCATTAGCTGGCCGAAGCTTTAGATTTATGCGTGCACCTCAAGGCTATACAGAGAGCCCTAGCATTTACTGTCAAGCCTTGAAAGCTGTTCTTGATGAATTAATTCTACCAGCAGGAAGTACGATCATCCAGTATGTGGACGACATCCTAATGGCCTCCGATACGGTGGAGGGTTGTAAGGAAGCCACGGTTAAATTATTCAAACATTTGGCTGAAAAGGGCAATAAAGTATCCCTTTCTAAATTTCAATATTGTCGACAGGAAGTGACTATCTTGGCCACTTACTGTCGAAAGCGGGGAGACGATTGACTCCAGAACGGATATCTGTGATAACTAACATGTCTGTACCTCGTACTCAACGTGATGTTCGTGCTTTTTTTGGCATAACCTCTTACTGTCGCCAGTGGATTCCTAACTATTCACTCCTCTCTAAACCCTTGTTGTATTTGACAACCAAAGATATGCATGAACCCCTACCCTGGACGGATGAATGTCAAGAAGCCTTTGATTCTTTAAAGTCTGCTCTTTGTTCTGCACCTGTCTTGGGTACTCCGGATCGCCGAAAGCCTTTTTCACTTTATGTGCACGAGGTGGACGGTTGTTCGCTTTCAGTGTTAACGCAGGGTTTTGGCGGGAAGCAAAGACCCTGCGCATTCTTTTCCTCAGTCCTGGATATTGTTGCACGAGCCCTCCCGAGTTGCCTGAGGGCCACTGCGGCTGTAGCGGTGGCCATTTGACAATCAGAGGGAATAGTCCTGAATACGGACCTCACAGTCATGGTACCGCATGCTGTGGATATCCTTTTGAATGGAACCAAGACCCAGCACCTTACGAGTGCTCGATTGACAGGGTATGAGTTAACATTGTTTGCACCCCATATTACAATTAAACGATGTGCTACGTTGAACCCAGACACATTATTGCCTCTCCCTTCAAATGATGGAAAGGACGATGTCCATGATTGTATATTTAGAACTGAAGAAGAAACAAAGGGGCGTGTAGACCTCACTGACACCCCTTTACCAGAACCCCAGGGGGAGTTGTATGTAGATGGCTCCTGTGTTAAGTTACCAGATGGCACTGAGACAGCTGCGTATGCTATTACGACATTTAAGACTGTGGTAGAAACCGCAAGGATTTCCCATCACTCAGCCCAGGCAGCTGAACTAATAGCTTTGTTAAGAGCATGCGAATTGAGTGAAGGGCTGAGGGTAAACATTTTTACGGACAGCCAGTACGCCTTTGACGTGGCCCATAGCTTTGGGAGGCTGTGAAGGGAAAGGGGTTTCTTTACCACACATGGTCAGAAAATTCAGCATGGCCCCTTAATTGACCGATTGTTATTTGCTTTAACATTACCTGAGAAAGTGGCCATCATCAAGTGCAGCGCCCATAAGAGAGTCGTTGATTCCACTGGAAAGGGAAACGCTTTTGTTGATTCAGTTGCGAAAGAAACAGCCTTGACTAGAATGAATCCCATGTTCCCTAGCACATCGGCCCGGTGGGTGGCAGAGACATCCCTTTTTGACAATACCATTGAAAGTGTGAGAGAGTTATAAAAAGAAGCAACAGTAGATGAAGTACAGAGATGGGAACAGGAAGTAGGGAAATTAGATAAGAATGAATGTTGGATAGATCGGTCTGAGAAACAGCGGTGGTTGCTACCTAATGCTTTAGTATATGCTGTAGTGACCATGGCCCATGGGCCGGCCCACATTGGTGCGAAAGGTATTTGTGCGGTGTTAGACCCAGTATGGAACAACCCAAACATTCCCAAAAACCGCAGCACATATAGTAAAGTACTGCCCTGTGTGTTTACGACATAATCCTGGGGGTAGAGAATCTGTCTCGAGTGGAAATTTTGTCCCACCGTCCTTGCCCTTTGAGGTAATACAAATTGATTACATCCAGATGGAAAGAGTGAATAATTTGAAGTATGTATTGGTGGTTGTATGTGCTTTCAGTAAATGGGTCGAAGCCTACCCCACCAAAGAAGCTACTGCTGTTGCAACTGCTAAAGCCCTGATTAAAGAGTACTTCCCTCGATATTGTTTACCTCGGATCATCTGGTCAGACAACGGGCCTCATTTTAATGCCCTGCTAGTACAAAGTGTTTGTGATGGACTACAGATAAAACAAAAGTTCCATGCCGCCAGACATCCCCAGTCGGCGGGTCTGGTTGAAAAATATATTGGCACTCTGAAATTGAAAATGGCCAAAATTTGTGCAAGTACCGGGCTAAATTGGCCCGACGCTCTCCCATTGGCATTACTGTCCCTAAGGACAACCCCTCACACTAGAACTGGATTGTCTCCATACGAGGTGATCTTTGGTCGCCCTGTCAACGTGTGGGGAGTCCCCAGACCCCGATCCTTTAGGGATATTGATTATCCTTTGATGACAGACTACCTGTATGCTTTGACTAAAGATTTGCGTTCTATTCATCAACAGGTATTGGACACATTGCAGCCACTACAAGGTCCTGGACATCGACTGGAGCCTGGCCAGTGGGCCTTGGTGAAGAATTATCAAAGGAAATCGAGTTTGGAACTGAGGTGGTCGGACCCCTATCAAGTCCTCTTGGCTACGAGGACGGCGGTGAAAGTGCATGGAAGAAAGCATTGGATCCATGTCAGCCATCTAAAACGCCTGCCGCTGCCTCTGCCATTTGACCTGAGGAATCGAGAAGGAATTCCGAGTCGGGAAGGAGAGCTGAATCAAAGCTTTGTGCCTTTTTCAGACGCCCAGGAGATAGGGCAACCGAGTGAGGTGTTGCCCATCGTGGAAAGTGCGACAGCTCAACCAGGAGAAGCTGTTGTTCCCAGGGCACCACAGGTTTCGAATGCATCAGATGCCCTTGCAGCAGAATTGTTTTCTGACCAGGAGCAACCTGGCCGTTGTAAATACAACCTGCGGCCCCGAAAACAGTGCGGTACCCCAGCTTCCTATGGTAGGAGCTAGACAGAGACTTGAGTTGAGGAACATTGGATAAGAATTGCTGGGGTACTGAGCGAGACCCTGGACTGAACTCGTTGAGAGCTTGGAACATTGGGTTAAATAAGCTCTTTTCAGAAAGAAAGACTGAGTTAAGGGCCGCGGTTGTACTACTGGGATATAAAAAAATGGTTCTCTTGATGAACGATAGGAGTCTACCTGTGAGGCTATAACGGACACAGGGAGAAGCGCCCACATGCATCAATGTTCTTTTTTGCGAATCGGTATTTGCGATAAATAAGGAATCGCAAATAACGATTCGCAAAAAGCTATGGATCAAGTTTTTCGCATTTTTCTTGCGAATCGGTATAAATCTCATTTTTTACCGATTCGCTGGAAAAATGCAAATTCTTAATTGCGAATTCGCAGATTGCGAATTCGCAAATTGCGATTTAACGCACATGATGCATCTCATCTTGAGATGAGCCTGCAAGCTCTGCAACTAATTAGACCCACCTGAGGCCCAGTTTGAACTGCTGGAGTGGCTTTTGTCAGTTTGAACTCAGTCTGCCGGAGTAGTAAGAGGCTCTCTGTGTGTTGTGCATTTTGAAATGGCAGAAAATCTTTTGGAGGAGCCACATGGCAGGAAAAGGAAAGTTAAATTTAGTGAGCAGGAGCTAGAGAATCTGATTGAAGGGGTGACTGCGCACAATGATCAGCTTTTTGGAAAGCAGTCCCTGAAGGTTCCTGAAGGGGTAAAAAGGAAAATTTGGCTTGGCATACAATCCAAAGATAATGCAGTTGGTGTTGCGCACAGAGACATCAACAACCTTCAAAAGCGATGGTATGACCTGCGTAGTCGTACCAAAGAAAAAATTGCGATATGCACCAAGTCTGCAAAGAAAACTGGCGGTGGGACTCCCAGGGACAGACCAAACACGCCTCTGGAGGACCTGGTAGAAGGAACCCTTTCCACTGAAGCGGTCATTGGAGTTATAGACATTGATACTTCAGATGAACCTGGACCATCTCAAGGTAAGAAAATGCCAATTTGTAAAGTGTATTTGATGTTAGTATGACACACATGTTCTGTAAAGTATTTATTATTTTATGCTGTGCTGCAGTTGTGCTTTTTACAGGATGGCTGTTTATTTAATGTTTTCTTCAGTGGTAAAAGCAGTGCATCATGGGAGTTGTAGTTTTCTTAACAATATCCTGACAGAAATGCTTTTTTCTAAAATTTACAAAAAAATTAACCATACATGATTTATTTCTAGAAAATCATTAGGCTTGACACAAGAGTATGTAAGTGAAAGGTTTTTATTTCAAATGACAACACATGTGCTACCCTTTAGTAATTAAAAACAACTCTTTTCAATCTTAGATGCAGAAGTGGACACTGATTTCATTGAGTACGCTGAGTCATTTACTCAGAATCTACTGAACTCTGCTGGAATGAATTCAGGATCAGCTTCACCCACAGTGCAGCCTACAACTTCACAGCGTAGAGTGCGTCATATTCAAGAGTCAGATAGTGATGAGGATACTAATGTCACAGTTGATGTTCAAAACTTGTCAGAAACCCCAGCTCCTGTTCAAAGTCAACTAGGCAGGCGACATAGGATCCAGCCATTTGTGAGGCGGAGGGCACGTCCTTCACTGCGCAGAACAGCCACAGATGGAGACACAAGTGCCAGTACAGTTGAGCTGAAGCTGCTCAAAGTTCAATGTCTTCAGGGAAAAGACCTAAGGGTGATAAAGGGTAAATTTAATCAGCTCACTCAGGACATCAGTGCCATTAGCAGTAGTCTCTCTCATATGACCAAGGTATTTGAAAAAGCACATTCTGTGTCATCAGACAAACTGGACCGCATGGCAGTTGCCATGGAAGCAATGTGCACCACAATGCAGTCTCAGCAAATTGCAAATGCCAAAAGATGTATTAGGTCACTGTTAAGTAATCAGGCATGCTGTAGATCAATGAATATGATGTGCCGCACCAATGCTCAGCTCATTAAACCAATCCTGGACATGCAGCAGGATGTCTCACAGGGCTGTGGGGACATATCCAGAGGAATGAATGCACTTGTAACCATTGCAAATGACATGCAAATTTGTACTTCAAAAAGATTGTGCAAGGAAGGGTCTCTTATTGACGTCAATGCAAGCAATATTGCTGAAGGAAGTACCAGTAAAGTTGGGGAACGCCGTAGCAATAGAAAATGTGACCCAGCAATTGGTAAAGACATTGGCACAGCTACTGCAACAGCTAAGGCTTTAGGGGTGCGTGGTAAAAAAAATGAAATGTTTGACCTCTCCGGTTAATTCAATTACTTATTGAGAAGTAAAGATTTCCTGACAATTTAAAAAGTAATGCTTTATAATTTTGTTTGTGGAGAAACAATTCAAATGTCATAATTTTTCAAAATTTACTTGTGTTTATGAACTTAATAAACAAAACATGTAAGCACACTCTAAACATTTCAAGCGTCATACCTCTGCTAAAAGTAATGTTGAGTGATCTCCGCCCTCCTCCTCCTACCCTCTGCTGCGTCTGGTCCATGTGCTCTTGCTAGAGGTTGCTGTGGTTGATTGTCAATGTTGGAAAAATCTTTCTCTATATCAAGTTCCAGGCCTCTCTTGGTAGCTACATGTTGCAACAATCTTACAGCATACATCTGGTCTATATTGCAATGCTCCTCCTGTTTTATGCAGAATTCGAAATCTGGATTTCATGACACCAAAAGCCCTCTCTATGACATTGCGAGTGGCAATATGGGTATGGTTATACTGCTGCTCTTTGCGGGTAGATGGATTTAGAAAGGGTGTAAGTATGAATGATCACACTCCATATGCACTGTCACCTTTGGGTTTAAGCAATAGGAAACAAAATGCATGATTATGACCCTATAGTAACATGCTATGTTCTTAATTCACAAATATTTGAATTACTTACCAAGCAAATAACCATCATGAAACTCTCCAGCAAGCAGTCGCCTATGGATGGCACTATGTCTGAAAATATAAGAGTCATGGGCACTACCAGGGTAGGTAGTCACTATATCTGTGAATATTGTTTTGGCATTGCACACTGCTTGTATGTTCATGGAATGGTAGCATTTCCTGATGCGAAATATATACTCATTTTCAGAGGGTGGGCATATGGGAATATGTGTGCCATCTATACAGCCAATTACATGAGGAAAGTTAGCAATATTGTAGAAGTCTAACTTAGTTTGCAGTAATTCATGTTGTGTATTTGGAAAAGAGATGTAATGCCTGATCCTATGTAGCATGGCATTTAAAAAGTTACTGAAAAATCTAGATAGGGCACTCTGCGACACTCCACCAGCAATAGCAATGACACCCTGAGGCAAGAAGGTGAAGGGAACACAGTACTTGGACATGAGTGGGAATGGATTGGGTTCTAAGGGTTTGTCTTTGCAGTAATGGATCCAAATCTGCTATTAGCTCTAAAATAGAATCCCCATTAAGCCTGAATTTGTCATATATTTCTGCCTCAGTCTGCCCAAACAAAGTAATGCGCACTCTAAAAATCCTGTCATTGATCATCCTTCTCCCCCTTGCAGCAGCTCTCAACCTCCTCTGATGTGCAAATGCAATGACAGCAGCCATTGTGGAAAAGTGTAAACTGCATTATCACACACCTTTTATACACTAGAAATGAGTTTCACCTAATTTCCAGCATGTTAAAAAAAATACCACCTGTCAGAGGGCTTCTAAATATAAGAAATGCAATTTGCGATTTCTTAAGGAATCGCAAATTGCGATTTTTGATGCATACAGTTTTGCACCTTGAAAATAAGATTCCTTAAAATCTGAGAATATTTTAGGAATTCGCAAAACATATCTGCGATTCCTAAAATTGCGAATTGACTAAAAAATTGATGCATCCCAAAACATGATATTGCATCCGCAAGCGGCCGATTTTAGCGAATCGCACCGTTTGCGAATGCAAATATCGTTGATGCATGTGGCTGAAGATCCCTTAGTGGGAAGAAGAACCCTCTGGTGGTGTGCGTGGTTTGTGGATACACAGATTAGATTGGGACATTTAGAGAGGAACCGAGTTAAATTTTGGACTTATAGAGAGCATGTTTCCTTTTTAGCCCGATTTGAAATGGAGGATGAACGACCACTTGCCCCTCGACGGTATATTGATGATATGCAATCATTTTCCGGATGGCCCACCAGAGTGAAGGTGCCATTTGTTGCTTTTATTATTATAATCACAGTAATTTTGATGTGTGTATTTGTGTATTTAGAATTTCAGCACCCTGTACATACTTTGTTAGGAACTACCCCTCCTCCAGAGGACCACCTCTTTTATTCCTTACCTCCGCATAAGGCTAGACACAGAGAAACATATTCAAAGAATGTTTTTATTGAAATGCTACATCAGACCATAGTACAACGAACAAGACAAATTGTTGGGTCTGTGGGCTACTCCTGTCAGTAATGCATCAGCATGAATTGTTTATTTCCTTACCCTTGTCCCACTTAGCTAGTTGTGAGGCCTGGTTTCAATTATTGTCATTGATGTATTCTCACTATGTGGCCAAACCTAAGATATATACAGAAAAAGACTATGAGGCCATTTTGAAGTATATAGAACTGCACCACAGATTTGATGCTGAAGGGAATGGAGGAGAGGGATCCTTAGACCCAAATGCGTGTATGAATGTATACACTGAATATAAAAATGCTACTTGGTTACAAGAAGAAATGCAGGATTTCGAACTTTTCAACTCCACTATGTATTTTCAGCACTTTAAAGAACGGAATGTCACTAATGACAAAGCTATGCCAATTCCCATTATAAATGGTACCTCCCCCTTTTGCATACAGGGACGAGGTCACATTAAGGTAGGGAGCAGTAGATGTAATTACACTTACACCTTGCAGACATATAGTACTCCTCCAGTGATTACTCCTCCCAACGTATATTTCGTGTGCGGTGAAAATGCATATACATGGCTTCCCCGGGGATGGGCAGGGCGATGTTACCTCTCATTCCTATACCCCCCAGTTTATATTGCCCCATATGATTATCATAAAACGCATCAATTAGTTAAAAGAGAGATAGAATCTAACCGGAGTATCAGGAGTTTTGATACTGATAGTACTGATCAAACTGACACCTCCTTGCAACAGTTTGAAGACTTTGCTAAAGGTCTCACCCCCTTTTGGGGACCGATTTTCAATAGCCGTAGTATAAGACGCCTGTCAAGAATAGTGGAAAATGTGGTTCAAACCACCACTGGGATTCTGACCAATATTACTGTTGAGCTTCAGGCAACGAGGCTTGTTTCGCTTCAGAACCAGATGGTTCTTGACGTCATCCTCGCAGATAGGGGTGGAGCCTGCCACGTGATCGGCAGCTCTTGTTGTGTTTTCATCCCTGATTCAGCCCCAACCATGCATTTTGCAATCCAGAAGTTACACCGATTAGCCAGTGAAGCACATGTTGAAAATGGTACTTGGTCCCTTAGTGGATGGTTCTGGGGACTTCTAGCTACCTGGGGTTGGAAAATATTCATGATTCTTGCTGGAGCCTTTGGAGTCATATTTACTTGCTGTCTGTGTCTCCATTGTGGCCCGGCTTGCTGTTCTTTCTGTGCAGCTAGAATAACATCTGCCTTGACTATCTCTTGTCAGGCCAAAGTCAAAAAACAAATGATTCAGAAGGAAGTTTCAGATCTTATGCAGATCGATGAGGGAGTGTTCGTAGAATTAATTCAGTTATATTGGCTAAAATAGGCCAAAAGGGCCGTCTGATGGGATATGAACATAATAAATGCATGATATTGGCCTAGTATATACAATATAACCTTATACCCGCATGTTAGCATTACATTATATTATTGTATTATTGTAGTAGTGAATAATGCACTCTTGTACCGCTCAAAACTATTTACGTGACTAGGAGCCATGTTGTTTCGTTTCTCTGTTTCGAGTACTGTTTCCCTGAAATCACGTGAATAAGCTTTCTGTATGAAACTACCATAATGGCAGACTTAGCTGTCTGCCTCACTCGTTAGTTTGTAGCTCAGGGAAACCCAAGGTCACACCTGCCCTCCTTGTGGGATGCGCACATTCTAGCAGAGCCCGTTCTTGCACTCCCCGAACCACAGATAGAAAGGGAGACACCTCACTGACCTGCCCCCGGAATAGCTTAAGCCTAGCTACTAGCAATCAATTGTGCCTTATATGGGTCTTCCTGCTGGCTCACTGACAAGTTGTATCTTTCCTAGTAAGGTGACATTGTGGGGTGTGCAAAACGTATATATGCTTGGTATCAATTGTGTGTAGTCAGTCTCCTCTGCGCACCTCCGAGGGTTGTATAGACTGAGGCTCCCCTGTCAGGGTTCGTATTTGCTGAATAAACGATTGAACCTTCTCCATTGCCGACTGACTTATTATTCATAAATAAGGTATATGGGCTATTGGTGAGTATAGTCCATTAGTGTAATATTTTGATTCCTTCAGTTGAACTGTTGGATTGGAGGAGCATTTTCTAATACTTCCAGTTGGGCTTATTGTCCCCCTCATAGGATATACAATTGGTATTCATTAATCCTCCTTTAACTCATGTAGGGTTGCAGCTAACCAGCCACACTCCACCCAGGTTCACCTGCTGCACCTTTAAATCAGCCAAGTGGTGCAGATAGACCGGCCATGTAGGCCAGCTGATCATGGTTCGGCGCGTAAAGGCAGCCCAGTGAAATTTCTCGACCCAAGATTCGTCCCGCTAGTAGGACATACCTGCCCTCTTTGTCTATTATGGAAAGTGTTGCTTCAAAAGTGACCCCTGGTCTGACCCTTATCAACGACCAACGGGCATACGCCGAGAACATGGTGGCAAATATCTGCCTTCTCCATTGCCTGCGCAGTCTATCTACTTCCCCTTGGAGGAGGTGTGTCTCTTACAAGATCTTTTCAGATAGTTGTGAATGTTATGACGCTTGAACATTGACCCCAGCCCCCTAATGTTCCAGGTAGGGAAATTCAGCTTGTGGTGTGGTGTGTACATTCTAAGTGATTCAGGTCCTCCCCATGGCCCCCACCCTGCCCGAGACCCGGAGAAGTGAAAGAGCATGCCCCGCCTGCCCTACAAACAGAAACAAATTAAACCCAAGAAAACCAGTCAACAACTCCCCCGTCTCAGAGCAATCTGGCAACCGCCATCTGCCCAAACCTTGAATCTATCTTTCGAATTCAATAAAAGGTCCAAGCCAGCCACAGCAAGAGCATACGGGGGATCGTGGCTGCACAAATTGATGCACTGAGGTGTGCGAGATAGTGTTGCGTGGTGTGGCGTTTCGTGCTGTGGTGCCATGTGCACTGGCCTCAATGGTCCTCCAGCCCTGTTAATGTCACCATATTTCAAAGCAGTATTGGCCCCTGCAGAGTGTTCAGAGGTATGATTGCTCTAGGTGTAGGGCCTAGATAGATTATCTCATCGGTGGTTTTTGGTGTCACCACAGGCAAGTCAAGGCTGACCTTATTGGAGGAGTCCGAATCCGAGCCTTCGGTTCCCTTGAGAGATGGTGACCCTGCTTCCAATGGGGAGCCATCTTCACGGACAAACTCGGCAACTGCCTGCAGTTCCTTTGCTCGCTCATGCTCAGTCTGTGAGGGGCTTGTTTTTTTTGAGAGAGTGCGCTCAGGTTTGCTGCCTTTAGTTGTGGGGGTTCGTCCCTGTGTACTCCGGGGAGTTTCAGTTCAATATGCCTCAATCCACTCGCAGGCTTCTTTGGGGTCTTCGCAGAAGTGGGTCTTGCTGTCCGGAAAAATAACAAGATGTGCAGGGAGTATTGGAGGCCTTCTTCACTCAGAGCTTTCTTAAACTCTAGAAACGAGGTACATCTCCATTGGACATTGAGGGTATAGTCTGGGAACAACAAACTTTGCTATTATTGACTAGAAAGGGACCATCTGTAACAATGTGTCTCTATCCCTATAGTGCAGGAGTTGCCCGGCGCTGGTGGACAGGCCAGCACCTGATGCGCTCTCTCAAGGGTGTAAAACTGCGTTAGGGCCCCCTGGGCCACCACCGTGCCGAGCCATGGCTCCAGCTATGCCACCATGTTTCCATTTTCGACCCCCTCCGGCAGCCTCAGGATCCGGATCTTGTCCGCGGGCGACGGCCCTCCCCATCTTCCGCTCTGCGCTCCAAGGTCAGGACCTTCTCCGTAAGTTCTGCCACCTGCTGAGTCAAGGCCTTCAGCGCTGGGGTCAACCTTTCAAGACCTGATTCCAACACCTTCACCCTCTCATTCAACTTCTGGTGTTCTGAGCGAAGGAGCCCCAGACCCGCTGACACTCTGCTAATGTCTTGGTGCTACATTGCCTTGGTCTCCGAAATGGTCTCTAGTATCTTGGATAAATACTGTTGGATGGGTTCAACCTTTGATTGTTCCTCCAGGCTGCCCTGTGCTTAGTCTCGTTGATCTCCATCCGGTTCTGGGGTAGCCTCCAGTTATTTCACCCTAGTTTTGCCCATCTCCTTGGACTAAGTAAAACCCAACCCATGGAAATCCGTGAGGGCCCTGGGGTAACGCAGACCAGGTGTATGCCGTTAGGTCTAGGTGTAGACTCTGCTGAAGCTTGGCTTCAGTGTGAGCTTCCAGGGGGGCAGGCACCCACCGGTAGCCAATGAGGAAGGACCAGGCCCTTGCAATGTTCTCAGGCCCAAGAGTCTGCAGCACCAGCTTGTGAGTCATGAACTGTCTCCACATACAACAAGGATTCTCAGGTCCAGTTGATTGTCTCAACACCTACACCACTTCTTCTCTCCAGATATTGCCTCTTCTGCCCTAGGAGTGGAGGCCTCTCAAGGTGCAACTGGGTTACCATTCACACTCACTACTGCCTACTCAGGATGATTGTTAGCGCTTCACAAGCACCATTAACATTAACATTAACATTAGATGCAGCCGCCAGTCAGGCGGCCCTGGTGGTCGCCCCCGTTGTAGGCCCTCGTTTGGCCCTGGGTCAGCCAGCACCCCACAAGTGTCCCACTCCCACAGCGTCCACTACCTCTTTCACAGCGTGGCCTCATAAGGGGGATGATGTATGGGGGCACAGACACGTCTCACCGTTCCTCAGGGCTGTCACTGGAACCTGACTTAGGCCCCGAGAACTTGTGGTGGGAGCCGCCCCACTCCCCATTTGGTCGGAGTTCTTCACTAACCAGAGTCCAGTCAGGGTCCATGCCACAGGCCCAGCTATCTCACGAGCCTCAACCATGTCCTGCTGTACTCTGGCTGGCCCCGCCGCCCCCACGCCCGTCCAGACCCGCTGCCGGGATGTCGTAGTTGAACAAATGGGGTTCCGCCTCTGTGGCGGCGCACCCCTTAGGCCCGCCACTCAGGGGCACCCCCTGGGGCTCAGCCACCACACAAGGACCCCAAAGTGTTTGCCCGGGATTAGTCAAGCACCTTCAGTTGTAGAAGTGGCTCCGATGTCCTTCCCAATCCCCAGGCCGCAGGAATCTCCAGCGGTCGGGGGACAAACACGCTTACCAATCCTGCCGTAGCGTCGCTGTGCCCCACTCTAGGCCCAAAAGTGCACCGTGCTGTGGTGGCGCCACCGTCCCTGCGGGGTTCCACTTCTGACGGTGTTCCCCCATGCCTGTCTGGACTCGCAGCTAAAATGGCATCTTTGGTCCGATGAGGTTCTACTTCAGCTGTGCCACATTCCCATGGCCCCGCCACTCAGGGTTGCCCCCCCGGGGGTTCGGCTACCACACCAGGCCCCCAGAGCATTGGCCCGCGATCAGTCAGGCTCCCCCAGCTGTGGAGGTGGCTCCACTGCTCTTCTCAGTCCCCAGACTACAGGATATGCCAGAGGTAGGGGGCTAGTTGCATCCTTTTACCTCACCGTAGGGTCGCCAGGCCCAAAGAAGGCCCAAGAGTGTGCCGCACAGGGACAGTACTGCCAATCTGGTGGAGTTCCGCTTCTGCTGCACCATGCTCCAAGGACTCCACCATTCAGGGCTGGGCCACCATACCCGACCTCCAAAGAGATGTCCAGGGATTGGTCAAACTCCCCTGCTGTGCATCCCGGTCCCTAGGCTGCTGGAACTACCAGGGACAGGGGGCCAGTTGCATTCTGCCGCCCTGCTGAACGCTTGCCGGGCCTTGATCTTGGCCCGAGAACTCGCTGCACCCACTCACCAGCTCGTCCCACAAAGCCAGGGCCGCAAGGACCACCAGGACCAGAGGGCCGGTCACATCCCCTCACCCCGTAGGAGGGTCACCGGGACCCGATACGACCCCCGAAAGTGCACCTATTACCTTCACCTGTTTGTGGCCACCTCAAGGCGCCCTCCTCTGTGGTGGCTGTTCAGGTCTCCATGCCCTTGGCCCAGCCATGTTACAGGCCTCTCTCAGACCTCGCGGCAGCCAAGGCGGTGCTCGACGGTGCTAAGTTGCCGCCGAAGGTCGCACAAGCTTCTCCCGATCTTGCTCAGTCACGGTTCTGGGCGAGTCGCTCGGGTTTGTTGCTGTGCTTCTGGGTGTAGGTTGGGTGGGGCGGCACAGCGGCGGCCTTAGGCATGTGCAAGCTGTGCACCTGTACAGGGCCACCAAACCCCAGGGGCCACCACGCCAATGTTTATCCTTAATATAATAATCCTCTGAGGATGGATACATATTTGTGTGGCGGCCCCTGTCAGGAATTTTGCGGCCTCCGGATCTGTTCCACTTCCAAACACCCTGACCCCCCCCCCCCCTTCACTGCCCTCCGCGCTCCACCCCACACCAGACCCCCTCTTCCAGGGCCCCCTACCTACGCTCCCTGCCCAGGGCCGCCATGAGCCTAGAGCCGCCCCTGGGCGGCACTCCAGGGCTCTTCTCTGTCAGGTGTCTCCCACGCCAGGTCTGCAGGGTATGGCTCCCAAGCCGATCGGCTCTGCTAGTTGCACCCTCTGTGTTGCTATGTGTGCGACTCTGCGAGCTGTGGGATTCATGTCGGCGGTGTTGCTCTGGGATCGGCAAAACCACCTCAGGACAGAAGGGCTGGAGATCACACCAGTATCGGGCAGATTAATGACAGGCCAGTGCGGAGCTCTTCGCTCACTCGTCCGCCATCTTCAGCCGGCAAGCCACGCCCCCTAGAAGGTGCACACATAATGTAACCTCTCCTTTGTTAAATTAGCCTAACTGTAGGCCTGAAATGTATTCCTAATGTTTTTTCCCGCTAATGTTTGAATTCATCTTCTGCTTCTATTGGGGAATGTTGCAAGTGTCTTGTGTTCTCACTGCAGGGGACTAGGCTTCATTAGTTGAAAGAAAGAATTATTGTTCCTAGTAGATAGAGAGGCCTGGGAAGGATAAATGCGATAACCGATGAAGGACAAGTTCTCATGGGAGAAGGAAATGGCACCAAGGACGTATGAAATATCTCAGTGAGTGAACATGGAGGCGGAGAATGGATGCTGGAGGGTGCTGGAAATGGAAATTTGCTAGTGGCATAATAGGAGGTGCCTTAATTCAGCAATTTTCTTGTGTTATGATGTAGTTAAGGACAGCTGATTCCCACTTTAAGGTAGAGTAGGGCTATTTAGGGATTTGTAGGACTTTGTTGGAAACTCCATGCAAACCAAAGTGCATTTTTGTCCTTTGATAACCTATGTTGCAGGGATCAAGTTAGTAGTTTTCTTTTTGCTGTACCACCTTAATCGGTTTTGGATATTCATATTTATTCTGTTTACCTTGTATTTGTACACCATAATACTTCGGTTGGTGTATATTAATCTGTTTCAGAATTTGAATGAAACAAACAAACTTGACTTTGGTTGTTGACCTGGAGTTTTACCTAGAATCATGGAAATTCTAATTCAAAGAGTTTTCTCTTTACCTCGCATGCTGCTTAAAAAGAACCATCAGTACAGATAATTTAGGAGTATGGACTCCAGCTCTCTCATCTCCACACCATCATCAGCCAAACGGACAAAAAGTGGGGCAATCGGGTCCAATATGCAACGCTGAACCCGGGTACCATTAACAAAAAAAGCCACTTAACTGGCTTCTTGCCGCCCTTGTTCACCTCACACGGATGACTGCATCCTCAGTTACTCACTTCACTACAGCGTGCTAGAAAACCTGTCATTCTCCTGCCAGAACTCTCAAATGATCAGGATCCTGACACCTCTCTCCACCAAGGAATCATCTTGGCGGGTGGCTCCAGTGGTCACCCCATCAGGCCTTCTCCAGTTGGTGACGCTTTGTGACTACCTATCCGGATTGCTCAACATATATTAATTTTATTTACATATACATGTACTCAAAGTGTGATTCTCACTTTATAGTTCACTATAGTTGTGTGTTCACGCTAATTTAGTTGTAGTTAATGTAGACCTCAGTTTAACAACTTACGCTTTGAAAAATGTTGGCTGCTGTGATTCTGTCTTCCACTCTCTTTTACAGGAACCAAGATACAGTAGATAGGTTTTATTAAAAGTGTTGCAAATGTTTCGGTTTTTGTGAGAAATGTAATTAGTATTTGTTCTGTAGGGAGTGAATAGTGAATTTCCACAACTGTGCCTGGGACAAACTGACTGCGATAATGCTATCACAAGATATATTTTGAAGGCCACAAAGCTGAAATATTACATTTTGCGATACCTAGGAAGAAGACTACAAATATGTTATCATGTAATGTTAGTTTCTGATTGGTTCTCTTAATGAGAACCATATAGAGTTGTCCTTCACTATAGAGCAGTGTATATTTTGGAGTGTGCATTGCTGAGCTAGTTAGATTCAGTTATGCCTTCCTACTTGCTTGAGATCGGATGCCCCTTTTCACACTCTTGACACTTGCTTTTTGCCTTTGCTCCTGCTCACAGAGTAAGACTCTTGTGCAAATCCATTCTCATTCACCTGACTGAATCCTCATTTGATTCTGCCTTTTAGGGGCTTTATTTGCTGACGCTTTCTACTTGATTTCCCCAATTCACTTGACTGCTGAGCTTAGCATTAGGGAATTTTGCTTTGTGGGAAACTGAAACGGACTTGATTTGCTAATGACGACTTTAACAGTCTGTTCTTATTTTTTCTATATTTTGCATCACTTTGATTTAAGCTGCCCATCACTTTACCTCATGATTTTTGATTTATAACTAATTTGAATGATTTGAGTTTGCAGCTTTGCTAATCTGCTAATACACCATAATGGATTGCAGATCTACTGCTTCCTGTCATCCTTGTGGGGTCAAATGTGCTTCACTGTTATTGTTGTGTTGTTGATGTTAAACCTCAGCCCCGGACTAAAGGTCCATCCGCTTGAGTTTTTCTTGTTCTTGAGTTTGCACCAAGGATCTGCATGGTGCAAACCTCATTCCGCTGCAACATAGTCTTCAACTCACTTTTCTTCAGCCACTAGCATCTTCCTGCGTTTTTTGGGTGTCATCGTGACTGCAGTCAGCGGGCAGAGTTCCTGAAAAACAGGGGTGTCATCTACTTTGGGTGCTGAATGGCATATCTCAACCTCAAAGGTGCAACAGACTAATGAATGTGGGTACTGTATTACCACAGTTTACCATATCTAGGGGAAAACGGCAAGGGTAGCTGGCTTGTTGCTCTGATTTTGACAGATTTTAGGATTCGCACTTAGCAGCTACTGGAATCAAGTCTGAAGAGCCATGTAGACAGCAAAGTTTTTTTCTGCATTGTGAGAAATTCTTCACTGCAAATGAAATAATTTTAACTCTTATTGAGCCCAGCCAAGCTAGAAAATATATGCAGAATATTTTTCGCAATATATTTCTCTGCAGAAAGACAAATATTTGCAGATTTGTTTTCTCTGACAGTTTACTTTTTGCAGGTATTTCTATTCAGATATGGTATCATAAAAAAGGTGCAACCCTCGCAAAGTTACAAGGTTTTCATGAGAACTTTGCTGTGGTTGTCAAAACAAATCTTAGGGACTTCACCTCCCTCTGCCCAGAACCTCCGCAAAAGTGTAAGTGTCCACATTACTCCCTGCGCCTCTCAAATAGTCCAATGCTTTGTCACATCACCAAAGATCCATCATAGATCAGGGGTGTGCCCATCTGCAAGCTTCGGTGATGATGTCACTGCCGCTGCTGTTACTCTGCGATATCTGATTAGAGGTACTGTTCAACGTAATAATGGCTGCAGTTATTTTCAATTGAACAAATTCTTCTTTCCCTTAAACTAGATTATTATGTGAACTATGCCACCAATTTATTAATGTCCATTTTCTGCTAGTTCATCATTTGCATTGGCTGTGTCCAACTTTATCTATAATTTATTAATATATTGTAATGTTATCAACCTCTTAATGCGATTTTAATATCTACATTGAACGTTCTGATCTTCAGATTTCCCAGCAATCTTTTAATAGCCTGGAAGCACCACAATTCAATCAAAGAGGTAAACGTAACAGCTACCTCAATAGACCACAAGCACTGACAAAGCCAATGAGTCTGGCACTGGCTGCCTGTCTTTGGCTTTGTCAGTGGTTGATTTGTTTTGTAAATGTTTCTGAAAAACTTTTTTTGTTGGGAAAGCTGCGCATTTTTGTCAGTCTGAAAAAAATTGGCTATGAGCAAAACAATGTCTTTGGTCGTTAAAAGCACACATTGCATAGTAGGCTCTAGAAGTGAAGTGGGAGTGCTCACTGTGAAAGGGAAAAACTCCATCACTCACAGTGACATTATTCGTTTGCTGAAGTGGGTTGATTCATTGCCGCATGCTGCATGCTACAATGAATTGAAGACATATGGGAATGGCACAATAACAGACCAATGGATGGTTTGGGGTGGCCGTAAGCTCCTATACGTAAGTATATAACACATAAAATGTAGTGACATCAGAATGTCCTGGCTGACACCAGTCCTAAGAAGTATTCTAAGGCACGTTTATCAACCTTATTTTCAGTTGAATATAATGAGAATGTTATTTCAGGACTCTTAGGTGGTGATGGTGATTGGTTCATTCAGGATCTGTTACAGCTCCTGGAGGTTGTTGTATGTATGAAGCTGCTCAAGTCAAGTCAAGTCGAGTTAAAATTTGTATAGCGCACTACTCACCCAGAGGGTCTCAAGGCGCTTGAGGGGGGGGTGCTCGCTACTTGTCAAACAGCCAGGTTTTGAGTTGTTTTCTGAAAGAGAGGTGGTTCTGTGTAAGGCGGAGGTGGGTGGGGAGAGAATTCCAGGTTTTGGCCGCTAGGAAGGAGAAAGATCTTCCACCCATGGTAGCTCTTCGTATGCGTGGAATCGCTGCGAGGGCTTGATTGGACGATCGTAGTTGGCGGGTGGGGGTGTAAAAGGTCAGGCGCGTGTTGAGGTATCTAGGTCCTAGGTCGTAGAGAGCTTTGTGTGCGTGGGTGAGGAGACGGAACGTTATTCTCTTGTTTACGGGGAGCCAGTGGAGGTCTCTCAGGTGACCGGATATGTGATTGTGGCGGGGTATGTTTAGGATGAGTCGGGCGGAGGCGTTCTGAATGCGTTGGAGTTTTTTCTGTAATTCGACTGGTTCCGGCGTAGAGGGTGTTTCCTTAGTCCAGTCGGCTTGTGACAAGTGCTTGGGTGACTGTCTTTCTTGTTTCGGTGGGGATCCAACGGAAGATATTTTTGAGCATACGTAGTATGTTAAAGCATGATGATGAGACGGCGTTGACTTGTCTGGTCATCGAGAGGGAGGAGTCTAGGATGTATCCCAAGTTGCGAGCGTGATCCGTTGGTTTGGGTGCGCTGCCCAGTGCCGGTGGCCTCCATGAGTCGTCCCATGCGGAGGGGGATGATCCTAGGATGAGTACTTCCGTCTTGTCAGAATTCAGTTTTAATCGGCTGTTCTTCATCCATTCGGCTACGTCTTTCATTCCTTCATGTAGGTTGGTTTTGGCGGTGTTTGGGTCTTTGGTGAGGGAGAGGATCAGCTGTGTGTCATCAGCGTAGGAGATGATGTTGAGGTTGTGTTGGCGTGCGATGGATGCGAGGGGGCTCATGTAGACGTTGAAGAGGGTGGGGCTGAGCGATGATCCTTGTGGTACGCCGCAGATGACTTCGGTGGCCTCTGACCTGAAAGGGGGGAGGCGGACTCTCTGGGTTCTTCCGGCGAGGAACGAGATGATCCAATCCAATGCTTTTCCTTGTATCCCGGCGTTGCTGAGGCGTTGTACTAGGGTGCTATGACAGACCGTATCAAACGCTGCGGAGAGGTCCAGGAGGATGAGGGCAGCTGTTTCCCTGTTGTCGAGTAGTGTTCTGATGTCGTCTGTGGCTGCGATGAGGGCGGTCTTGGTGCTGTGTTTGGTTCGGAAGCCGGACTGTGAGGGGTCGAGGGAGCCGTTGGACTCGAGGAAGGCGGCGAGCTGACTGTTGACGGTCTTCTCTATGACTTTGGCAGGGAAAGGGAGGAGCGAGATGGGGCGGTAGTTTTTAAGTTCAGTGGGGTCTGCTGTAGGTTTCTTTAGTAGGGCGCTGAGTTCGGCATGTTTCCAGCTTTCCGGGAAGGTGGTGGTGTTGAGGGAGCAGTTGATGATATCCCGGAGATGGGGTGCTATGATGGAGTCAGCCTTGTTGAAAATGTGGTGGGGGCATGGGTCGGTTGGTGATCCGGAGTGAATGGAGTTCATCAGGCGGATGGTGTCTTCGGTGCTGATCGGGTTCCAGGCGCAAAGGGTGGTGGCGGGGGGCTTCAGTTCGGTGGTAAGGGGGGTGGACTGGTCGCCGAAGCTGTCATGTATGTCAGCGATTTTGCTGTGGAAGAATGAGGCCAGTGAGTCGCAAAGGTCTTGAGAGGGAGTGATGTCGTTGGAGACGGAGCTGGGATTGGTAAACTCCTTGACAATGCTGAAGAGTTCCTTGCTGTTGTGGGTGTTGCTGTCGATTCGATCCTTAAATGCTGATTTCTTGGAGGATCGGATCAGCTGGTGGTGTTTGCGGATGGCGTCCTTGAGGGCGGTCATGTTGTCTGTGGTTGGGTTTTTTCGCCAGGTTTTCTCGAGGGTGCGGCAGTTCTTTTTGGAGTTCTTGAGGTCGTCATTGAACCAGGAGGCTTTTTTGTTACCTTTGTTGTTGTGATGGTTTTTCAGGGGTGCTAATTCGTCAGCGCAGTGGGTGATCCATTGTGCGAGATTGATGGCTGCTTTATTTGGGTCCGATGATATGGCGGGGGGGTTTTGGTTTAGCGATGTGGTGAGCTGGTCGGTGGTGATTTTGTTCCAGTTTCTGCGGGGGACTTGTTGTGGGTGGTGGTGAGTCGTGGTCTTTCTAAAATTGAAGTGGACGCAGCTGTGGTCTGTCCAGTGGAGTCTTGTGGCGTGGTTGAAGGAAACGTGCTTGCTGGAGGAGAAGATTGGGTCGAGCGTGTGTCCGGCGTGGTGGGTGGGGGTGTTTACCAGTTGTTTGAGTCCGAGATTAGCGAGGTTGTCCAGGAGGGTGGTGGTGTTGTTGTCGTTGGTCTTCTCCAGGTGGAAGTTGAGGTCCCCTAGGAGAATGTAGTCCTCAGAGGGGAGGGCGTGTGGGCTCACAGAATACCATGACAGCTTCAGGTGCTTTGGCTTTCGTAGAGGAGGGTAGATGGTGTTTGGCAGATATAGCAGCTACTCGGATGATGGCAATCTACTAGTTTCAGGCACTAGGGGGATATTTACGTAGAAAAGTTGGATTGTGGAGCTACGCCAAATTTGGCAGCTCCGTGCTCTGACATTTCTAAAACACAGGGATGTGCCGTATTTATACCAATACAGTGCACCCCTATGTTTTCCCTAGCACTGCTGCTAAAATTAGCTGCCTAGCACTAATGCAGGCACCCTTGCACGAAAGGTGCCTGCTTTGCAGGGAATGATTGTTTATGTGGAGGAAGGTATCCCTTCCGACATATAAACGACCCATAATGGCTATTTGTTACTTATATGTGTGCTGCATTCCACAGCACATATAGAAGCAGCAAATCATTATTTAATGATTGTTTATGTGCAGGAAGAGAGACCTTCCTGCACATAAACAATCATTAATTGCAATTTGCTCTTTCTATGTGTGCTGCAGGGCAGCGTCAAAAAGCATTGGGTGTTGTGGTGGAACACCCACAGCAACACCCATTACACGCCCCTTTCACACGTATACATGTGTGAAAGGGTGTCATATATACAAAGCGGCGTTAAGCCACAAAAGGTGGCTTAACACCACTTAGTAAATATTGTGCAGGGCATATCACCACTGGAGCGTCAAAAAAAGTGAGGGCTTGTACATATGCCTCATTTATTCTCAGACCAAGACTGACATAGCCTTAACCAAGAGGGTGCCAACAAAGGTATAAGATTTTCCATCAAACACCTACTACTGGATTAGAGACTAAGGTGGGTCAACGTACCCTTACCAGACCCATGAGAGATTAAAGCTACTCGTAAAGAGGCACTAGGCAGAATAAACATTAAGCAGCTATTCAAAACCTAGTGCTCCCTGCAATTTTGACTCCATTTTTACCCGCCAAACCTACTTGTCATTTTTGTCGGGTTTAGACCTCCCAGACTGTATGAAACTGGTGGATAGATCAACTCCATAAGGAGAAAGTACAATAGTCAAAAAGCAGACTACCCATTTATTGCATCTTACAGAGCAGAGCTGATCTTAAAGCAAACCAATCCGCCACATATGCGATATTATGATCCCCATGAAAGCATGACTTTTTTTGCAGAAAGGATAATTAATAAATAACTTTATCTCACCACATGCGTCCAAGTTGCAGTTGCCTATTCAGGCAGATATGTGAAGGCTCAGCACAAAAACACCCCAATGCAAATAACATTTCCAACGGGTGCTCACAACGTTTTGGCGTCTGATTCACGGTGTGGGAGAATTATGGCGACTTATATATCCAAGAAGCATCTGTAACCACTTTCCACAAACATGGGCAAACTGTGAGTGAATGCAATTTGCCTGCAACACATACTAGGCCCCTGTGTCTAAACAGGTGCTAATGCAATTTGCGCCCGTGTTAGGACTACCGCTTGGGTCTAAATAGTCATGCGAACACACATTCTGCACTTTGTTCTGCTCATTCGTCCTCCGTGTTTTTTGGCACAAAGAGCATAAATGGCACTGGAGGAAAGACAACTTCACTAACAAAAGGCAAACTTTGCTACAGACCAAAGTTGAAACCATGCATACTTCCCCTCTATGTGTTGCCTGTTCTGTATCATTTCCTTTGTCTACTCTCATAATAAACACATAAAACAGAAGTGAAAGAAGAACAGGAACTGATTCTAGGTCTCCTGAGATTGCTGGCCATGTTTTCATTGACTACCTTTAACCTAATGTTAATGGAGACCTTTCAACCGAAGAAAAATATGCCCCTACGCTTGTGCCTGCTGTAGTGGATGTACAATTATTTGATGGTGTTAAAGTGTTTGGGTACCACTATTGTCCAACCATCTTCTTCCTGCAAGACCACTCTAATAAGCGTTTTCACCGAGTCAATTATTGAACAGAATGCGGATTGATATTAATAAAAAAATAAAGCACGCCATTTAAAAAAGCTTGGTGTATTAGTTATCAGTTTCAGGAGCGTTTCTTTTTCAATCTCCTCTATAAGGATATGACTTCGTATTAGTTTCAGAAGGCTGTAGGTCTACTTATTTACAGCAATGTAATCTTGAGGTTTTTGGGGGCCTGTTTCAAGGCATATCTTATCACCTCCTGTTGGAACAATTTGAAAAGTGTTATCCATATTAAGTTCATTCAAGACCATGTGATGCCAAACAATCTTCAATCACTTGTTAAATATTGAGAAAGCGAGAGGCCAACCAGCCTAATGCCCACCAGCCAACAGCTACCTCCTACAGTGGAAAGTACACAATAAGGGTGACTAGGTCGATATTTAGTGGATTAGTGTCTGATGATAATGCAAGATATATGCACATATCGCTTGACGTTGTAGGTTTCATTTCTAAATGCTCTTATTCACAAATAAATCCCCTTCACAACTGGCATATATTTATGCTTGCAGACAAAAACAATTAAGACATGTCTTGACAACTCTTACACAATGTATTCAAAAGACATTATTCTTTTAAGAGCATATTTCATTATACAAATAATAAATAAGCCCATAAATATTATTAATTAGCTTACCCCCCCCGATAATCTCGACCTCTGAGGAAAGTGCAGGTGCATTAGATAATCTAAGCAATGAATAAACAGATAAGTAATCCAGAGATATCCGTAACCGTTTAAATTGCGCCATCATAGGGAGACAGAAAGGCGAATAAAGAATAAAATAGATAGTGTGCACATACCTCTCCTCCTTATTCTATCGCCCTAAGGAGGACAAACTGAAAAGCAGATGGTGCATTCTCAGTTTTTTCCATCACTACCACTTGCCTCATTCACCCACCTTGCGACTGTGCCCAGATTCTTTATCCTAGCTCCTTTTTTCTTTGTCCTTTTATTTTTATATAGAAGTTTCTATGTTGTACATGGCTAACATCTTAGTCCTCCAATACCTAAAGATAGGAGGGTCTGCACTTAACCACTGAGAGGTAACACACAAGCGAGCAATAGTTATTGTTAAAAACAAAAAGCCTGTCTCTGCCCTTGCCATTTCATTTACCTGCTCACCGTCTAATATCCCCAAAATCATTATAGCGGGTGTGATTGAGACCGATACACCTAAAGCCCTAACTAAAAACACCTCAAGATCCAGCAAGAAAGAAATCAGCTTAGTGCAAGAGTAGAACATATGGAGAGTATCGGCTGACTAAAGTCCACATCTGTTACATTTCCCCTCTCTTACCACCCCATTTAGCTACCTGGTGTATAGTAAATATCAAAAATAGACATAAAATGTTGACTCCTTAGGCTCCCTTTTATCAACACCCGGTTTGCCAATTCCAGCGAGTCTTCACTATATATTCCTTTCATTCCCAGCTTAGTCTACCACCTTGAATTCTGTACCTCTATATCATCAGGGGATGCTTGGATCTGTATTTCGTAGATTTTGCCAATCCAAGCCTTTGTCTTCGCTGTCTTTACAACTGCTATTTTTTTTAAATTTCAAATCTTTTTTATTAAGGTACAAGAACACAAGATTACACAAAAAAAGAAGGCAATCATACAAAAAATCAGCTCGCATGAGATATACGATTAATAATGCATGGACAAAAACAGTTAGCGCATTCAGTAGTAAATAATAAGATGCTTACGACATAGTATATTCGTAGTAAATACACAATCGGTCCATATAGCAGTAGAGCATGGAGAGCAGTGTATCAGATATCCATGCATACAATCTCTGTGCCATGGAGCTAAAATAACTAAGAAGACAAAGAAGACAAGAGGGGAAAAGAGAGGAGGAGGGTAGACGGAGAGAGGGGGAGAGATAGAGAGAGAGAGTAGTAGCAACAAGGTTTTAAGAGACTGTCTGAGTCCAGGCATACATCATACGTCATATATATCAGAAGTGATGCCCGATGTACCAACAGCTAACCCGCAGGGGCACAGTGAGACCCTGGCAGTGTGCCTAGGGTGGGTCATAACAGAGTTCCAATGAGTCAAGCAGACTCCAAAGTCTGAAGTGAGGTTTTTGCCAGGGGGATGAGCGTAATACGTCATTATTCGCACCCCTTAGGGAAGACAGCCACTCCTGCCAGTGTGTGAAGGAGACGTCAGAAGCGCTCTTCCACTTGCTCAGGATAATTTTGCAAGCCAGTGTAAGCATAAGGTCCAGGAGGTGTCTGTCCTGCTCTCTAGGGATATTCTGGTCAATCGCACCTAGCAGAATATATGTGAAGTCCCTGGGTGGTTGGTAGCTGAAGGTTTGATGGATATAGTCAAAGATCTTATCCCAGAATGTTTGGATCAGCGACAGTGTTAAAACATATGTGCCATGTTACCCACATGTGTTTTGCAGTTCCAGCAAAGAGGGCTGTCCAGGAGTTTGAGCTTGAAAAGTTTCTCAGGTGTCCAGTAGGCTCTGTTTATCAGCATAAGTTTGGTCTGCGAAAGTATCAGAGATATTTTATTGTAGAAAGGAGTGAGATAAATCTTTTCCCAATCAAAAGTCAGATTAGATAAGCTTGTCTCATTTTCCAAGTCCCTCTCACATTTTCTATGTGTTTTCTGTGGTAACGGTAATATGAGCTTATAGATTTTGGATACTGTGTGGCCTTGTGACATAATGTTAGCTAGCTTAGTACATAGAGTGGGTTGTTGCGGGACAATGGCTCTGGCAGAGATAAGTGCCTTAAGGCGTAGTAATTTGTAGAAGTCAAGCGGTCGGAGATCAAATCGCTAATGTATGGTGGCAAACGGGAGCGGGGAAGTACCCTCGTAAATGTCCTGTACTAAATTCAAGCCATTTTAGCCCAGTCTTCCCAAAAGAGAAGTCCGCTTTCATCCTTTAGGGCCGAGTTAAACCAAAACGAAGCCAGGTTTGATTTGGAGAATTTTATTTTAGCTTTGCAATGCCTCTCAAGGTTGAGTAAAGCCCGTTTATTGTTGAGAAATATATATTTTGATTGAGTAAAGGCTGAAGAATCCATAGTCATAATAGCGGAAAGTGGCAGGTTGTTGATTATGGCTTTTTCCACATGGACCCACACGGGAGTGTATTCTTGTTGCTTAAGGAACCAATTTGCTCCTTGCTTGCAGAAGAATGCTGTCTGATAGCATCTAAAGTTAGGTAGACCTACCCCCCCTTTATCTTTTGGCAATTGGAGTTTTTTCAGGGAAATTCTCGGTTTCTTACCCTGCCAAATAAAATTATTGAAGAGTTTATGTACCCTGGAGAGGAAGTCATTCGAAAGCAGCATGAGTAACATGCTGATCAAATAATTTACAAGCGGCGTAATCATCATTTTGAGGGTCTCCACCCTCCCCCACCACGATAAAAGCTTCGGGGACCATCCTTCTAGAAGTGTGGAGATTTTCTTGAGTAACGATTTCTCATTAATTTTAAGAGTACTTATTAAATCCTTTTCAAAATCAATCCCTAGGTATTTAAAGCTCCCCTGTTGCCAGCAGAGGCCTGTGCCACCCAGGACACTCCTATCGCCAACATTACTAAGCAGCTTTACTTCAGTCTTGTCCTTGTTGAGTTTATATCCGGACACTGCCGAGAATTCTGCAATTGTTGATAACAAAGCCGGTATGGCTTCGTCCGCCTTCTCGGACACTACCAGGACATCATCCGCGTAAGCCGAGATTTTGACTACGGTCTCATTGAAGGTTATACCTTTAATTAGGTCGTTGTTCCGTAGAGAGAAGAGGAAGGGTTCAATTGCCAAAAGAAAGAGTGACGGGGAAAAGGGACAGCCCTGCCTCGTATCCTGTTGCAAGTAAAAGGAGTCTGACAGGCATCCACCGGCTCTAACACGCGCAGAGGGGTTGGAATATAAGGCCATCGCCATGCGTATGAAATTCGAGCCCAGATTAAATTTATGTAGAGTGGCTTCCAAGTAGGCCCAGTCAACCTTATCAATGGCCTTCTCGGCGTCTAGGGTCACGGCCACGGTGGGGGTACTACTGCTTTTTTTGATGCAAAACGGCCCTATTCATGCTTCTCCCAAGAAAACAGCGTAATTTCAAATATTTAAAAAAGTCTTGTTTATCTAGCCTGTACAGATCTATCGCAGATTCAGGAAGGATAGTAATTGTCCCTCACTATACAAATCACCCAGAGATTTGATCTCTCTCCTCTCCTTTTGAATGTGACTTGATCCTGGAAAATTGACGGAAGGATACCCACAGCCGAAAATGGTGGATAAATATTCAATTTTAGGATATTTAATTTGCCCCTTCCCTGTCTCCAAACTTAATAGGCAGCTTTTAAAATTTTGAACTTAGTCTTTTTATAATAGCTGGGTTCTAATACATTAACCAGACATCCCTTAACACCATTCCTCAAGCCTAATTCGCAGATAGTTGGTCTCTCCGCCACAGGGACCTCTGCTTCATCCCCATGATCAAAATGCCCAATTGTTGCAGCAGGCATGCTCAGTGATAAAGAAGGAAGCTGGGGATTGCCCAGCCCCCTCCATTTGGATGTTCTCCTCGGCTTACGTTACCCCCATAAAAACCTATGGCATGCCTTTTCCAAACTCACCAGCTGTGATGAGGTAAAGTCTAGAGGGATAGTCCTAAAAGCGTATAACACCTTTGGCAAGATCAACATCTTAAGCATGTTACTCTTACCAAACAGCAAAAGATGTAGATGATCCAGTCTTTCCAATTTTCAGCTAACATTGTCTAAAATCGGGGCTATATTCAATTCAACAATCGCCTCAGAAACTACTAATGGATCTGTGCTTGGCAGGTTTTCTGAGCATAGGATCTGCTAAGGACTTTATCTCCAGGAGTGCAGTAGCTACAGCTGCAGTAAGCACCACTATGTCACCTGCGTATGCCAGTGCTCTGTACTCTGGGCCATTTAGCTTCCCTGCTTTATTATTGGTGTTTAGCTCTAATTTTTTTTAAACAGTGTCGATATATAGAGTGAATATTAGAGCAGAGCTCGGGCAATCTTGCCTAGTAACCCTCCTAACATCAAACAGAGCTGAATCCTGCCCTTTAATGCGGATGGCGGCCATCGGTAGATGGTATAATACCCTGATTGCATGGACAAACTTTTCGCAGATCCCCTCCCACTGAAGGACAGCCCACAGAAACCGCCAAGAGACCCAATTGAATGCTTTCTCAGCGTCTAGCAGGAATACTCCCAGTGGTGAATCTGTGGCCGGTGCCCAGACAAAGAGGGCTATAACTCAGCAGATGTGTTCTGCTGTGTCTTGACCCAGGATGTACCCATGCTGCCCCTTTGAGACCAAAGGAATAATAATCTTACCCAACCAATTTTTGAGTAATTTAGAGTAGATTTCAGTATCCAAATTGATAAGGGATATGGGTCTATACGAGCCTGGGCTCAGTTCTGTTTTCCCCTTTTTTTTAAACACAACTATGGTAGTCCTATGCCACTAGGGAGGGAAATACCCTCTTTAAGCCTGCAAAAAAATGTTTGCAACACTTCCTTTTTACAGACTGAAAAAATGTTCTATAAAATTCCAAAGGACTGCTATCAGCCCATTGGCCTTGCTCAACGCTAAGGAGTTTAGAGCCTCCTCGATTTGTTCGCTGGCTATTGGGGCCGCTAAGTTAGCATTTTGTTCATATATAGCCATTATCGTCTCCAGACCTTTAAGAAAGTGTCCCAAAGCCTCATCCCCCAACAGGGCAGCTTCTTCAGTATACTGCTGTTCGTAGTAATTCCTAAAAACATTCAGCACTTCTGACGGTGATTTATAAATTAGGCCTGAATGATCTCTTCTCTCAGCACTTCTGACGGTGATTTATAAATTAGGCCTGAATGATCTCTTCTCTTAGAGATTCGATTGGTTACTCCTTGCTGCCGAAGATGTTTTGCTAGTAATCACTTAGTGCTTTCCCCAGCTCATAAGATTCAGCCCTATATTGCATACATTTGATGACAACCTCAGTTTCAAAGTGTTGATGGATTTTAGACTTTATGATGGATATTGTCTGCTGACATCCCTGGATTTCTTGTCCCTTAATAACTTTATCCATTAGTTCAAATTCGTCCACCTACTCTTAGCTGCTCATACCACTCCCGGATTTCAGCCTGCAAAACCTTTTGATGATGGAGAGAGAAATTTAAGGTTTCCCTCGAACCCCTGCCATAAAGGCATCCCAAACTAAATACCTGGTGCTGTGTCCCTATTGGTATTGAAGAATTTTGCTATTCACTTAGCCATATGGTCACGATATGCTGGGTCAAACAGAAGCTTTCTTTCGAAGGTCTAATGCCTTCGAGCTCTGATGGCACCCATCAATGGAAATTTTATTGCGAAGGGGTTATGGTCTGAGACAGCCCTCGGGAAATTCTTAATCTTGACTTGTTTAGCTAGGGCATTTGAGACAAAAAAGAATCTGGCCTAACTAATTTATTATGGGGAGCTGAATAAAAAGTAAAGCCTTGATCAGATAGTTTATGCTTATACCAAATATCTACCAGGCCATGATTTCTCACCAGACCTTGCAGAGCTTTAAAGACCTTCACTTTCCTCCCCTGATATAATTGGTCCCCATATAGTTTAAATTGACTATCTAAATGAATATTAAAGTCACCACAACAATGTCCCCCCTCACTCTAATAACCCAGACTCTACGCAACATAGAACGCTATCTCTCCACATTGACAAGAGATATCACTCGACTTAGAGAAGATTTTAATTCCCACAGCCCCAGAACCCTTCTCAACCGGGCAAATTCCCCCTACGCCGGCCAAAAAAAACCTACTCACTACAATCTTTGGAATACTACTCCTCTCCGCTCCCATATGCATAGACCTCTCCCCACCTCTTGCCATCTCTCCCCATCTGACCTTACTGACCTATGCAACTCTTACCATCCTAGTTCATCAATCAATAATCCTCCACTCCCTTACTCTAACATCCTCGTTATTCTGGGGACTAACAAAATCCCCTCCTCTCCAGTCTCCCCCAGACCCCCTCCGCAACTCACCACCATCCACTCCTGCCCACCCCATAAAAGCAGCCCCAAACCATTTGCCTGCATGCTAGTGATCTGTCAATCTGCTGTCCGACATGCCACTGAAATTTCCAAAACTATCCTTAGCGAATCCATTGACATCGCGTTCCTCACGGAAACCTGGCTCAATGACCACTCTACAAGCATACTTGATCTACTCCCCCCCCCCCCGGATATTCTATCCTTGGAAAAGACAGACTCAACAGAATAGGGTGTGGTTTAGCCATAATCTTCAAAAACAAACTTCAGCTCTCCCTCTCCCACCTTACCTTTGAATACCTTGAAACTGAACTAAAAGTATAAGGTCCCCACCCAATTTGTCTACATAATATCTTCTACCCTCCTGGAGATCCTCATCCCTTCGTTGATGAATTATCCAACCTCTGACACAATCCTCAATATCCAACTCTAAACATCTCTTACTTGGAAATCTAAATCTCCATTGGAACAATACTGATGACCCCACAATCACCCTCCTCACCAATCTTCATGAGATTAATGACCTCAAACAACTATGTCAGTCCCCAATGCACACCAAAGGAGCTATCCTGGATGCAATTATTACCAATAAGGATCTGGCCTTCCAGTCCAATATCATCCCCATCAACTGGTCCGACCACCACCTCATACTGTTCACCATTGCTACCATAGTACCACCCCCCCACTAAAATCTTTAAACCTAGCAAATGGACCAGAAATCTAAATCTTATCCCCCATTGCTGAAATCGAGTCTAAACTTCATTTCATACTCAACTTCTCCACATCCCTCCCTCACAAAATGCAAATGAGCTTACTGAACACTTTAATAAAGTTGTTACCGATAGCTTAGACCAAATGGCCCGCCTAAACTAAAAAATCGTAGAAGTATCCATTTCAAATCATGGTTTAACAAAGAATCATCCAAATAATGGCTCAACAAAGAAAGATGCACACTCAGACTGATTGAAAAAACATGGAGACAGCATCCCTCTCCCTCACATCTGGCACTCCTCAGATTAACTAGATCGACATACAAGAAACACATTTTTAACAAAAATGCATCCTCCTTCCATACACAACTCGATCAGGCCAAAAATAGACCCAGGGAACTATTCAACATTGTTCGTAACCAAACATTCTCTGCACCTCCAATTCCGTTGGCCTCGACTGCTATATGGAAAGAAATTGCTCACTTCTTCTTGGAAAAAATCGCAAAAATAGAGCAATCCTTCCTTTCAACTCTGATCCCAACCACCTCCCAACACTCTCCTGACATCACCTCAAAAACACATACCATATTCCCCACACCCCCTGACCACACCTCAAACTTGCCTACTACTTCACCTCACCCTAACTACTCCTCACACACACACCCACTTTGATACCTCCCCTAAACCACTCCCTACACTTACCCACAACCACACCTCTTGAAACCAATTTCCCTAACTCACAAGTAAAAAACAATGCCTCCTGGCATAATTTCCACCCTGTAACTGAGCGCAAAGTTTTTAACATCATTGCTAAACTAAACTGTCCTCCCATACTAAAGACACCCTCCCTTCTAACCTTGTCCAAGACTTAAAGCACATCATTGCCCATCTTGGACCTCTATCATCAACACCTCCCTTGCCACGAGCTGTGTCCCTATATCCCTTTAACTTGGACAAATCACTCCCATTCTAAAAAACCCTATGGCCAACCCCAAGGACCTGATCAATCTCTGTACCATCTCTAACATCCCCCTTCTTTCCAAAGCCCTAGAAAAATGTGTCCTGCTCCAATTAGATAAACACATTGAAAATGTCAACTTACTGGACCCCCTACAGTCAGGCTTCAGGAAAGGTTGCAGCACCGAAACTGCCATGCTTAACATTGTCGATTACATCCACCACTCCCACGACAATGGTGAGACCTGCCTACTTATCATCCTCGATCTCTCCACAGCGTTCGATACAGTTAACCACTCAGCCCTACTTAATGTTCTCAGAGATCGTTTCAGCCTCAATGGTACTGCCCATAAATGGTTTGTCTCCTATCACCAAAACCAAATGCAGCAAAACAAAATTCATGACAGCTTATCTAACCCCACTCCGGTCTCCTTAGGAGTCCCCCAGGCATCTACCCTCTCTCCCTCTGTCTTTAACCTCTTAATGGAGCCCCTCTTCCTCATTCTTAAACAAGGTGGAATCACCTACCACCTCTATGCCGATGATACCCAACTCTACTAAAAGATCAAAACCCACGCGGACATCCTACACCATAAAAACACCCTCACTAAGATTCAATCCTGGTTCCAATTAAATCATCTCAAACTCAACCCCAAAAAACCGAAATCATTCTCTTCTCCCATAAAAACAACCCTCTCCCTGAGTGATGAAATCCTGTTCCCCTATGTTAATGGTATTACACACATATATATATATTGTATTAGCATGATGTATCTATATGCTTTTCTATGTGAGTACATTCGTACCAAGAAACAACGTTCACAAGGAACTCATTTTAAATATAGACAACAATTTTAGACAAATAAAATAATTGCAGTACTTAATAAACAATTCTATACTGGTTATCTCTTATATATATCAATGAGTTAATCATATAACACTTTAGGACAAGCTCATAGAACATTCAATTAGTTGTACCAAACTTCAGCCGAAGTAGGCACTTTTATTTATACACAAGTAAATAATTTAATAAATTTTCACATAAAAACAATTTTCATAACCCCAAGTGTAGTGACCATAAGCATATTTACAGTGAACATTGTGCGACATATGAAAACAAAAACGGTTATCAGTAATTAAACAAAAAGGACAACATATACTGGTAAAATTTTTGTCTATTAGGATTGTCTCTTTTCTTAATTTCGTCGACGGCGTTTGGACCCTCTCTAGATACCGAGTCTCATCAGGACACTTTATCTGGGGACTAAACAAGGACAAAGTGTAACTAAATTGTATCTAGAATAGAATGAACGGAGCTTGTCAGAGAAATGAAAAACGGAGCTTACCAGTACTTGAATGTAGTACAGTGGCGCATCCAGCCTGTAATTATGAAATTAATCATTTAATCTGAGGAATATACAGGGTTAATCTAATTAATAGTGCTCACCCTGTGTGTAATACTATAACCGGAGGTTTATTTTATATATAACTCACGATAGAAGACTCTCAATCTGAGGCCAAGGGTAGAATGTATTCTTGTCTTGGTGTCCACTTAATTAGCTACACCGCCTAAAAACGAGTTGAAGGGTTAACCAACCATTTTAACCAAGTACACTCCTACCATAATTATGGTCTATTCAAAGTACTTACTCAGTGGCAGTGGAGCTTGCAGCATGCGATTAACTTCTTCAGCTCCGATTTGGGGATAATCCCACGGAGGACAACGTTAAGCTATCTCGACCACCTGTAACGAGCGGCCCATTAGATATCTTCCACTAAGGCACTCGCATATGTATTATCATTATGCGACGTTTACACTAGAATTGCTCACTTGATAGTGGAACGGGTCGGGAGTTATTACTTCTCCTCGATACGGCTGCAGCAACCCTGGATTGCGGAACAACCGGAACAGGAAATTCGAACTTCTTTTGTTATCGGACGGCGGAATTACTGTGTAGGGTGGGCGCCATCTTAGAGTGTCCTTTTCGTAAACAGTGCCGAATTGAGTTATGTGGAATGCCACAATTTTAGAATATTACTCGGCTCAAACCATATTTTATCTAGTTTTATAACGGATTATCTTGACTAACTTGTCGTCATTATTGTGCATAATCCACTGCTGCATGTCTTTTTCATAAATGAAATCAAAGTTATACCTCAAATCGTAATACATATAATTAAAATGTCTGATATTCATATTGGCTCTTTCGCATAAAGTAATGCATTGTTTTATCACATTCAGACTACTACAAATTACATCTATTTACAAAAATGTTTACATTTTTTTTTAAAACAGTAACAAGGCAGTATAATCACTGACAGTTCAAATTAATGACAGATATGTCTTTTCATGGATACATTATCTCGGACATCACCTATCATATACATGTACATATATCTTAGTGCAGTGGTATAGATATAAAAACCACAATGTAGATAAAATGGCAGATAGACAAGGAACTGTCTATTTTACTGTAACAGGAAAAGTTCAATGCAGACTAATGAATTTGTGCCATTCCTCTAAGCTGTTCAGCCCTTTCCGGATAGAACCACACCTGTCTATCCACTTGCATTCTAGGGATTGAAGAATTACTGACATATCTCCCCCTCTTGGAGGTAGTCTGGCTTTCTCAATTACTTGCCTTTTGATGTCATTAGCAGAGTGACCTTTTGCTTTGTAATGTTCTACCAATGGTGCATTATCAACCTCACATCTAATGCGACTTCTGTGCTGACTGATGCGAGATTTTACAGATTGACTCATCTGGCCAATGTAAATTAAGTTGCATGGGCACCATATGCAATAGATAACGTTCGATGTGGCACAGTTAGTGAAATCTCGAAGTTTAGTTTTTACATTTCCATGTATGAATTCTTTAGTTTCTACAGTTAAGTCACACGCTACACAGTTCGAGCACTTATAGTGACCAGTAATGGGAGGCCAAGACCATAAATCCTGGATAGTTGTATTCACCGTATATTTACTCGTGTCAGAATGCACCAAGTGGTCTCTAATATTTTTGCCCTTTTTGAACGCAAACATCGGTGTTTCAGGACATATCTTGAGTGTGTTAAGAGTAGACCAATGTCTTTTTATGATTTTCTGTACTTGAGTGCTTGATGGACAAAACGTGGTGACACATACACTTTTTTTGGTATTCTCTTTTTTGGATGGACTTAGGAGACATTCCCTTGGACTGAACCAGGCTCTTTTAATAGATGTTTTTACCAGCCTTCTTGGATATCCACGATCTCTAAGTCTGGAGCTAAGGATGTTCGCTTCTCTAAAAAAGTCTTCTTTTTCAGAACAATTACGCCTCAGTCTCAGAAATTGGCCATACGGCAATCCATCTTTTAGTGCTCTAGGGTGCAAGCTATTATATTGCAGGAAGGTATTTCTATCCGTTGGTTTACGGTACAAGGTGACATTCAGATGACTGTATCGACATCTAATTTTTAAATCCAGGAATGGGATCATTTTCTTATCTTTTTGATATGTGAATGTCAACACTGTTTGACAAGTGTGTAGATAAGTAATGAAATCATCCAGACCATATTCTGGACCGCTCCAGATGAAGAACATATCATCTATGTAACGCTTCCAGCTCCTTATATTTGCATAAAAGGGGTTATTGTCATTAATAATGTATTTCTCCTCTAGGTCTGTTACATAGAGATTAGCCAGATTTGGGGCAAAAATAGCCCCCATCGATGTCCCTGAGCATTGTTGGTAATATACCGAATTGAATCTGAAATAATTTCTTGTAAGCGCAATTTCCAGAAGTTCTGTTATAAATTCTGTAGGGACCCTAACCGGCAATGTTCTCTCATCCAGAATTTTTTTAATGACGTCAATGCTGTCATGCTGTGGAATATTCGTGTACAACAAATTGATATCCATTGTTACTAGGAATTCTTCCATTGGATTGTACTCCATCCCTTCTATCAGATTAATCATATGTGTACTATCTCTCACATACGTAGGTAATACAGGAACATATTCTTTAATAAAATTGCTGATGTAATGCCCTAGAGGTTCCATAACTGAACCACATCCTGACAGGATAGGTCTTCCAGGTGGATTTTCACTGTCTTTGTGGATTTTTGGCAAGGTATAAAGGACTGGTGTCCTCGGGCATCCTTTATTAAAAAATTCAAATTCTTGTTTGCTAAGGAACCCATCTTTCATTCCATTAGTTGTAACCAATTGTATTAATGCTTGAATCTCACAGAGTGGGTCTTTTGACAGTTTCCTATAATGGACATTGTTGTTTATTTGTCTCATTATTTCTGCCTCAGGTGAGCAATATTAATTAGATTAACCCTGTATATTCACCAGATTAAATGATTAATTTCATAATTACAGGCTGGATGCGCCACTGTACTACATTCAAGTACTGGTAAGCTCCGTTTTTTATTTCTCTGACATGCTCCGTTCATTCTATTCTAGATACACTTTAGTTACACTTTGTCCTTGTTTAGTCCCTAGATAAACTGTCCTGATGAGACCCGGTATCTAGAGAGGGTCGAAACGCCGTCGACGAAATTAAGAAAAGAGACAATCCTATTAGACAAAAATTTTACCTGTACATGTTGTCCTTTTTGTTTAATTACTGATAGCCGTTTTTGTTTTCATATGTCACACAATGTTCACTGTAAATATGGTTATGGTCACTACACTTGGGTTATGAAAATTGTTTTTATGTGAAAATTTATTAAATTATTTACTTGTGTATAAATAAAAGTGCCTACTTCGGCTGAAGTTTGGTACAACTAATTGAATGTTTTATGAGCTTGTCCTAAAGTGTTATATGAATAACTCATTGATATATATAAGAGATAACCAGTATAGAATTGTTTATTAAGTACTGCAATTATTTTATTTGCCTAAAATTGTTATCTATATTTAAAATGAGTTCCTTGTGAACGTTGTTTCTTGGTACGAATGTACTTACCCTGTTTGCAAGGACATATGGGTTGCTCTTGTTAGTAATAATATTTCTATGTGAGTATGCATTAAGTCAAACCTATATCTGAGTTAGTTAGTAGGTAAGGGTATACACAGTTCGTGTGTACTGTTTACTTCGAGTAGGCCAAGAACCATATAGACGCCATCTTCCTTTGTAATGTTAGATACAAGCAGTAATCACGTGTTACCTTACATTAATTGTCAGGCCCCAGCCCAGTTGAATTACTGGAGGCAGCTGAATGCACGCTATTCTTTCTCTGCCGTGGGATCCAAGGTCGCATCTGGCTTCGGGGGCGATAAGCGCATTCCTGAAGACGCCGTGCCTGCACTCCTGGGCACCGGGACGAAAAGGAGTCACCCCTTCTGACCTCCCCAATAATAACCAAGTAGAGCTTCGAACTAATCATGTGTGCCATATATGGTCCTTCCTCGAGGGCCCAGAGTCTAGTAGTGTTTTTCCATTTACGGTGACTTCACGTACCTACTGAAAGTATATATGTGCTTTTTTGAATGTAAGCCAGCAGTCTTCTCCACGCACCTTGAGGGGTGAGGATGGGAGAGGCTCCTCTATAGAGTATTTTGCATAATAAATGATTGAACTTTCTTCACTGCCGACTGACTGCTTCTTTGGTAATTGGTATTGGGGCTATTTGTAAGTATAGCTCCTTATGTTATTTTTTATGGTATGTCAGTTGGCGACTCTGGTGGGACTCCGTGATAGGGTCGTCCTCCCGTAACCGGGTAGAAAGGACCAGGAAAGGGGAGCTCTGGTCGAGGGGGTGGGCTGACCAGAAATTTTGACTTCATCCACTCTTGTGATCAGGGAGCCCTAGCTGCTGGTGACCCTTTGCCAGAGTCCTACGGACGTAACCCAGGAGCTGACCGTGTTGGTCTTCAGGAGTTGGCAGAGGAGAATGCGCAATTGTACCTGCGTGCACCAGGTGAGTGAAATTGTGATTGATGTCTTTGAAACACGCTGTTGAGCAGCGCTTGGAAGCAGTTAACTGTATTTGGATTTGGTGGTCAGGTGCACCACAGAGAACTTTGGGGGTCTGACGGGGCAGCATTGTGGCTGCTCGGGTAGATGCTCCATGGACTTGTTTGGTGAATAATAGAGACACTGATCGGATGCCTTGGTGTGGCACGTGTGGTGCACGCCCGGCCGGACTGCTCTGGGAAAAGCCTGTTGCTGTACCTGGGTAGCCGTTGGGACATATTTGGAGCGATGCTTAGGCAGCAGGCTTAGTCAGAATAGTCCCGAAGGTGAACCAGGAAGACTGCGGGATGGTTTGTAGGTCGGTCTGTGGTTACCCCTGCCTGGCGGTCTCTTGGTAGGCTCCGGACTGCCTGATTTTGGGTATCTGTTGGTCTGAAAATCTGGGTTGATTGGTTCTCCATGAACAGGAGTTGACGGGCTCCGTTGTTCTGTTTCGGAAAAGACATGTCGTTTTGAATTTCCCTTTTTTTATCATCATGTATGTATTGTTTTGTCTGTATATTGATCTTTGAATGACGAACGGAACGTTGGGAATGTATGAACATGGCCATGTTTGAAAGATCGTCCTTTTGAATGAAATTGAACTGTCAGTGAATAAGGATGTCGTGTTTTAGTAAAATGTGTTTTGGATGTTGTTGTCGCCGAAAAAGCACGTGATTGGATGAAAGTCAGCCTGCCCCGCCAGAGGGTAGCCCAAGTCATGATATATATGTTAAACATGGAATTTCACCTATTTTGTTCAATGCACTGTGGCATAAATATACCAAAGATAATGTTGAATTGCAATGGCCTTTAACCGGGTCTTTCGATGAGAAGAAAATACATTACTTGCAGGATCGATTATTTTCCAAGCGAAGTCGACAGGCAATGTTTGATTCTTTGAATATGTGGCAGAAGGAAGGAAAGCGTAGATGCATTAGAGCAGAGAAGTTATGTAAAGTGAAAGAAGGCCAGACGATTACACACAAAGCTATAGCTTATGATAGGGAACAGACTGAGAAAAATATTGATTGCACGAATAGACAATTCAGGTTGCAGTTAGATAAAACCTATGTAACTAGGACGGAGCCAGAGGATGAAATAGAGTATCTATTAGATGTGCGTCCACCTCCCCCTTATGCCCCTCAGCACATATATCCTGCGGTCCGTTTGACTGCAGCCTCGGCTCCTATGGCATCGGCCCCCGTAGTGTTCTCTCCCCCTGCCTCTACGGGAACTTCTTCTGTTTTGTCACCTTTGGCATTTGGACCGGCTACTTTAGTGCCCGATGCATTATCTTCTCCCACTGCTTCCACAGTTGTTTTGGCCTCCCCTTCTCCAGCTTGGGTTTCTCAGTCTTCAAGCACGACCCCCGCCCTAGCTGACAAAACTCCCTCTCATGTTCTGGGGGATCTTGGCGCGCGATGGTTGTTTACTCGATCAACAGTGGGGTTAGACAAGAAACGGATGGTTGCGAATCAGGCATCCCAATGGATGTGGAATGCCGTGTATACTATAACTGATATATGTTATGTTATGTGATTTTTATTTGGCGCACAGATGCTCCAGCTAAGGAGCGTCCTGGCGCCCGACAAGGCAGCTACACAACACAACTAAACTAAACTAAACCATAAAAGCACAAGCATACAACTAAGGAAATAAAAAGGTTTTCACAGCGCGACGAAAGGAAAGCAAATCGCTCATAGCGCGAATTGCCGGGGGTAAGGAGTTCCACAGAGCAGCTGCACGCACTCGAAATGAGCGTCCACCAGCCCTACTTCGCTTGAAGCGCGGCACAACGGCCAATTCGAGGTCTGCCGACCTTAAGGGTCGGGCTGGGATGTAATTGGCCAGGAGGGTCGTAAGGATCATTGCCGGGGACCCCTTCAAGATTTTATAGGCGACGCAGAGGACCTTAAACTGGATCCGCTGGGCCACCGGGAGCCAATGCAGCGCCCGTATGGTACTGGAGGTAGGACAGAATCTTGGAAGACCTACTACCGCTCTCGCTGCGGCGTTCTGGATCCTCTGTAGGCGCCCGATTTCTGCCACATTCAGACCGGCCAGCAAGGAACTCGCATAATCCAGCCTAGAGATGACAGTAGCTTGGATCATGAGTTGCCTGGTGGGGGCATCGAAGAACTTTAGCACAGGACGAAGCCCACGCAGGATGCCGAAGCAGCATGCAGCCGTGCGTTTAGTGTGGCAAGCAAACGTAAGGGAAGGGTCCAGCCAGACCCCGAGGTTCTTAAGCTCGGCGACTGGGATGGGAGCAGGACCCAGCTCCCCCGGCCACCATCTCTCTCCCCACAGTTCCGGCTGTCTGCCAAATACCATGACCTCGGTCTTACTAGCGTTTAGCTGAAGACGATTGGACGTCATCCAGCTAGCGACCGCCCTCAGTCCTTGTTGAAACCTGGAGGCGTCGACTTCGGCGTCCCCGCTGATCGTGACCGCTAGCTGGGTGTCATCGGCATATGACACCATGGTCATACCCCATTGTTTGACAACCTCAGCTAGCGGCCTAACGTAAAGATTAAACAGCGTAGGGCTCAGCGAGGAGCCTTGGGGGACGCCCAGGTTCAACAGATGGAATTTGGACTGGTAAGGCGGGACGGTCACGCTAAAGGCCCGGTTGGTTAAGAACGACCGGAACCACTCAAGAGCAGTGCCGGTAACACCAGCCTCCTCAAGACGCAGCAGAAGGATAGGGTGCGAGACGGTGTCAAAGGCAGCGCTTAGATCTAATAGCACAAGCGCTGCCGTTTGTCCCGCGTCAAGCACGGAGCGAAGGTGCTCCACCATATAAAGCAGAGCCGTCTCCGTGCTGTGACCTGCCCTAAACCCATTCTGCGTAGCGTCGAGAATATCTGCTCGACAGAGATGATCCGAGAGAACAGCATTTACGTGTGCCTCCATCACCTTAGCCGGCCACGGCAAGAGTGAAATAGGCCGATAGCTCTCCGGCTTGCTCCCGTCCAGGCTAGGTTTTTTAAGAATAGGTCGAACCATGGCTCGCTTCCACTTCAGTGGAACTACACCAGATGTTAGCGACAAATTGACCAAGGAACAAAGCGGTGAGATGTCAAGTACCGCTAGGTCCTTGAACACTGCAGGGCAAAGTGGATCCTCTGGGGACCCAGACTTCACTCTGCGAGCCAAAGTGCCTAGGCTATCCAAAGTTAGCAAAGGTAGAGAATGTAATCCCTCAGATGGCGGTGGCTTAAGAGGTGGATTCGCCGAGGGGACGACCGACGGAAAGGCTCGATAGATGGCATTCACCTTTTCCAAGAAAAACTCTGCCAACTTTTCACAATGCTCCACAGAGCTCTGATGTGATGTTGTGACTTTTTTGGCAGTAAGGTCTTTCAATACCTTGAAGATAGCCTTTGCCGGGTTCGAGCTATTCCTGAATTGTGTCGCGTAAAAAGCGGCACGCGTTCTACATACCGCCCGATGGTACACCTTCACCGCTGACAGATATAGAGCTTTCTTTGAGCTGGCGTAGGCTTTACGCCACGCCCGCTCGGCGCGCCTACAAGAGACCTTCAGAGCCCGCAGCGAGTCGTCGTACCAGGGGCTGGCCTTGCCGGTTCTAGTTTTGCAGGTTACCAAGGGAATAAGGGTGTCCAGGGCCCTAGAGACCCAATCGCTGAACCTATCGTATACCTGATCAGGCAGGCCAGAGACGTCAAATGGATCAGCCGATAAAAGATGGAAGAACTCATCCAACTTGAGTTTGTTCCAGCGTCGTCTTGGAACAATACACACCACTGGCTTAGGTAGACTGGCCACAATAGGGCAGTGGATCTGTATCAAATAATGATCAGTCCATGCCAGGGGTGTGTAACTGGTGACGCAGGCTTCCGTAAGATTGGTAAAAAACGGATCAAGGGTGTGACCCCCTGAGTGTGTGGGCTGCGTCACCAACTGATTCAGCTGTAGCGCCTCAAGGTCTGCCAAGAAACTGGATACTGAGGGACTGCTGGAGTTATCGAAGTGCAGATTTAAGTCTCCAATGATGGTGAAATTGGAGCACCCCGTAGCCAGATTGCTAATAACGTCAGGTAACGCTGCTCTAAAGGCCACTTCACTCCCTGGGGGCCGATAGATCACTAGTCCCGACAAGGTGAAGTTAGATGTAATGGCGACCTTAAACAGGGCGCTTTCGCACCCCGGGATTTTTTGCCCATGCCATGTACAGGAATAACAGGATTTGACAGCAAGAGCTATCCCACCGCCTCTTGAGGTCCGATTCAAGGTGAATACCGAGTATTCCGGCGGGAAGGCCAGATTGACAATGGCCGTGTCGGCATCCTGCAGCCAGGTCTCTGTTACACAGAATAGGTCAGGCAACTCCCCGCCAAGCAGATCGTTAATGTCGAGATGATGCTTGACAAGCGACCTAGCATTAAGATTCCATATACAAATAATAGGCGACGGGCTTAGGGGCGCACACGGGGCGTCCCTGCAGCTCCTGCTTACGGGGGCGGACAATGTAAAGCATCCGCATCCACACGAAAACGGGCCGCATAGGGGGTCCACCCTAGGTGTTGTGCAGGTCGTCCAAGACCTCTCAATGGCAACCAAACTTTCTCTGGTATAGCACTGCATGATGATAATTAATACGACCAGGAGGAAGGCCAGAGTCCAGCCACGTCCAGCGCGCCCTGTCGCGGACGGGCGCAGACGGGCAGGACTCTGGCACGACTCCGGCCACGCGAGGACGCGCCCGCTCCGCGATCCCGCTACGGAAGGGAGGAGCATTTAGTAGGCGTCCACTCACCCACACATGCGCAGTAAGCGCTGGCAAAATGAAGCTACCCAGCCCCACACAAATATGGCGCCCACCCCGGGAACCAAGCCCGCCAAGCGGCGGTGGGGGGCACAATTTACGGTGCGTTTAAGAGGGCAAGTTTTAAGCTACCCCACAGACTGCGCACACACCAACCAGTTCACAGCTAGACAAATGTTTTAAAAACGCGGTAAAAACACGCAGCGCACCTCTGCAGCACAGCGCTCGCTACCTTGTCAGCTGGGAACGCCGAGGGACTCGCCTTTAGTAGGCGTCCACTCACCCACACATGCGCAGTAAGCGCTGGCAAAATGAAGCTACCCAGCCCCACACAAATATGGCGCCCACCCCGGGAACCAAGCCCGCCAAGCGGCGGTGGGGGGCACAATTTACGGTGCGTTTAAGAGGGCAAGTTTTAAGCTACCCCACAGACTGCGCACACACCAACCAGTTCACAGCTAGACAAATGTTTTAAAAACGCGGTAAAAACACGCAGCGCACCTCTGCAGCACAGCGCTCGCTACCTTGTCAGCTGGGAACGCCGAGGGACTCGCCTTTAGTAGGCGTCCACTCACCCACACATGCGCAGTAAGCGCTGGCAAAATGAAGCTACCCAGCCCCACACAAATATGGCGCCCACCCCGGGAACCAAGCCCGCCAAGCGGCGGTGGGGGGCACAATTTACGGTGCGTTTATGGAGTACTGTTAGCGATTACGAACCTGTCATGCAGCAGCACGCCCTGGATCATATTGCTACCTGTCTGATTTCCTTATGGGAACAGTTTTTACCGGATGGAAGAGCCCCTCAAGTAATCTATGATATTCTGGACCGGGTTCATAAATTGGAATTAGGTTTGGAAGATGTGTTAAGGTATGTCGAACCTTAAGTGAAATATTGAGGGCGACTGTACTTGAAATGTCCAAATTGGGATTCCCAGCATCCTATGCGGGAAGTTCATCCTATTTACCATCATGAATTACCGGAATGAAGAAATTATCAGAATTAAGTGACTAGAGCTCGAGTGGAGGCACGATTTCAGGAGCAATGGGTCTATACCCCTTGGAAAAGGAGTGAGGTCCTTACCCTTAAGTCGCAACTCCCCGACCCACGTACAAATCCTACCGCTTACTACAAAGAGCTCACCGAGGCTGCCTATTCAGCTGTTATGACCCTAGCTGACATTAAGTTATTTTTCGGTTTACTGGTCCCTGTTGACGTATGGCGTCAGGTGCATGATCAGGATCATGCTGCCAATTTGGGAGGGACTTGGGAACAGATTAAGGATTGGGACAAGGATCGAAGCCTGGCGACAAACCCAAACCTGAAATTTTGGCTTTGCCAGGTCGGCTCATTACCTATATGCATTCTTTGATTCCGCCTCGTAAGGTTGATTGGGACAAATTGACAGCATGTAAGCAGAAGAAGGACGAGAGTGTGTCCGATTTCTTCACTAGATTTGAAGGTGTATTTATTGACTTTAGTGGACAGTATTTGTTTGTGGAGGGTGGTATACGATTATTTGTTAATCGTTTTGTGACCAACCTGTTGCCGGAAATTTCTGCGCGGCTACAAGCCGCTGAGAGCACTTGGACCACTTCCACACCTTTGGTTATATTGAGCATGGCTCAGTATTACGTGCATAGGGAAAATGAGAGTTAGGATAAGTCCAAAAAGAAAGCAAAATATATTAAGACACAAGTATTGCTCCAACAAGTTATTCGGGGACGAGGCAGAGATCAAGGCGGGAGAGGGCCTATTCCAAGGGGGGCAGGAACTGGGCGAGGAGTTCCAGCTGTTCCTTAAGGAATAAACCAATGCTCTTACTGTAAACAGGAGGGGCATTGGCGAGCTCAGTGTCCATTGTTGCTGGCTCAGAATGGGGCCGTAAGAGGGAGAGGAAGAGGTCAAGGTGGTGTGGATCGAAGTGATATGCGAAGGGAAGAGACATTGCACGGTGAGTCAGGAAATAATTATTTTGATAATCCCAGGGGTAGGCAGTATTACAATGAAGATTGTATGTTTGAGGGAATCGATGGGTATGGTTATACACAGGACAGCCATGGACAGAGTAGGGGCCAGGTGTCAGTACCCGTTGATCAGCAAGGACCGTATGTGAGAGGACGATTGATGGGGACTTCTGAAAACTTTCTGGTTGACACGGGTGCGATGAATAGTTCTATTGCTCGTTCACTGGTCCCAGGGGCTGCTCTGTCTGGGCGAAATAATGTTTCGGTGGGATTTTCTGGAATCGCGGTGGTGAGCCCCATCTCTAAACCTATCCCGTTTATGATTGGTCCGGTCACGGTGGACTCTCCGTTTTTATTAACTTCGCATTGCGGAGAAAATTTGTTAGGGTTGGATCTGTTAAAGAAACTGCATGCCAAGATTCATTGTTCCCCTGATGGCGTTTGTTTGGCCATACAATCTCCTGGTGAACATACCCGACAATGTTTTGCTAAGAATGAACCCCTCCCTTCGGAGTTCGCTGCTATCCCATGGACTCTGTGGGCGACCGGGGATACGGATGTCGGTTTATTAAAAGTTCCGCCTGTCTCTATCGCATTAAAACCAAACACTCGTTTACCACGCATTCCTCAGTACAAAATTTCACGGGCTGGTGAAAAGGCTCTGCTCGCCGTCATTCAGGACCTGATTGATAAGGGTGTAGTGGAAGAAACGGCTTTAAATATATGCAATAGCCCTATATTACCGATCTTGAAAAAGGCCCTGGTTGATAATGATCTCGATCATGTTGATACTTATCGTTTTGTAATTGATCTCTGAGAAATTAACAAGATAGTGGTGCCACAGTATCCTGTGGTTTGTGACATCACAACTATTCTCACTATGATTCCTCCCACTGCAAAATATTTTTTGGTTATCGATCTGAAGAATGCTTTCTTTAGCATTCCGATCCATCCTGATAGCCGTTATATTTTCAGCTTCTCCTTATCTGGGCGCAGCTTTCGATTTTGCCGTGCCCCCAAGGGGTACACTGAGAGTCCTAGCATTGCATTTATAGTCAAGCTTTGAAAGCAGTATTGGATGAATTGCCCCTGCCCCCTGGCAATGTGCTCCTTCAGTATGTTGATGATCTGTTGGTGGCTTCCGATAATGAGGAAGGCTGCAAGGAAGCCACTGTTAAATTGTTGTCTCATTTGGTGGCCAATGGTAATAAGGTATCCCGTTCCAAATTACAATAGTGTCGAAAGGAGGTGACTTATCTTGGTCATCTACTGTCGAAAGAGGGGAGGAGACTAACCCCTGAACGTGTAACTACCATCTCTAATATGTCTGTACCCCGTACTCAACGTGATGTTCGTGCATTTCTTGGCATAACCTCTTATTGTCGTCAATGGATTCCCAATTTTTCTCTTCTCATTAAACCTCTCTTGTATTTAACCACTAAATATGTGCATGAACCTCTACCTTGGACTGATGAATGTCAGGAAGCTTTTGACTCTTTGAAATCTGCGCTTTGCTCTGCACCCTTCTTGGGTACTCCTGACTACCGAAAACTTTTGTGCTTTATGTACTGAGGTGGACGGTTGTTCGCTTTCTGTGTTAACACAAGTATTTGGTGGTAAGCAAAGACCTTGTGCTTATTTCTCGGTGGTGTTGGATAATGTCGCTAGAGCACTTCCCAGCTGCCTAAGGGCCACTGCGGCAGTCGCGGTGGCCATTCGACAGTCGGAGGGGCTTGTTCTGAACACTGACCTCACAGTAATGGTACCGCACGCTTTGGATACATTATTGAACAAAACGAAGACCCAGCACCTTACGAGTGCGCGTCTCCCTGGATACAAATTGACTTTGTTTGCTCCCCATATTATGATTAAGCGATGTGCCACTCTGAATCCTGCCACGTTACTGCCCCTCCCTTCGGATGAGAAAAACTGTGACGTACATGATTGTATATTTTGGACCGAGGAAGAGACGAAGGGACGGGTAGACCTCGCAGACATTCCTCTATCTGACCCCCAAGGGGAATCATATGTGGATGGCTCATGTTTCAAGTTACCAGATGGCACGAAAACAGCTGCATATGTGATTACGACTCTTCACACTGTAGTTGAGGCTTCTCGAGTACCCTATCAGTCAGCGCAAGCAGCAGAGTTAGTGGCATTGCTGCGGGCCTGTGAGTTGAGTGAAGGATTGAAGGTAAACATTTACAAAAATAGCCAATACGCCTTTGGGCTATGGGCGGTGAGGGGTTTTCTCACTTTCCAGGATCATAGAATACAACATGGCCCATTGATTTTACGACTACTAACAGCATTGACATTTGCAGAGAAAAGGACTGTAGTTTAATGCAGTGCACATAAAGCAGTAGTAGATGCAGTAGGTGAAGGAAATGCTTTTGCTGATCAGGTAGCGAAGGAAACTGCAAAATCTAGAATGTCTTCGATTTTTGTAGCCACCTCTGCGAGGTGGGTTGCAGAAACCGAGATGTTTGATAATACCATGGAGAGTGTCCGAGAGATACAGAAAGAAGCTACACCCCCTGAATTGGCTCATTGGGCGGAGAAGGTGTGGAGATTAGATGAAAATGATTGTTGGGTTGACTTGACAGAGAAATAGAGGTGGTTGTTGCCCAATGCATTGGTTAACGCTGTAGTGACCATGGCACATGGCCCAGCTCACATCGGGGCAAAGGGCATTTGCGCTCTTTTGGATCCGATGTGGAATAATCCTAACATCCCTAAGACTGCTGCCTATTTGGTTCAATATTGCATGGTCTGTCTGCGACATAATCCTGGTGGCAGGGAACCTGTTCTCAGTGGAGATTTTGCACCACCATCGTTGCCCTTCGAAGTGCTCCAAATGAATTATATCCAGCTGGAGCATGTGAATAACCTAAACTATGTCCTGGTCGTGGTATGCGCTTTTAGTAAATGGGTTGAGGCCTACCCGACCAAGGAAAACACTGCTTTGGCAACAGCAAAGGCTTTGATAAAGGAGTTTTCCTGAGTTATCGACTACCAAAAGGAGCGCATAGGCGCTTCTTTTGCGCCACTGCCTTCTGAGCCCCCTCACCCCCCTTTCCCGCAGCTGCTCTCCTGTGGCCCTGCCCCCTTTTGCCTTTTTGTCTCCCTGCCCTCGCCCATTGGCCGCCCCGCTCCCGCCTCCCAGCTGCTCCTCCCTCCCACTTGGCCTCTTATGGAGGGCGCTGCACGGCAGTGAGTGTGACCTGACCTTGGGTCACTCCCCACGCCGCACAGCTCCTCCTGGGTGCCCGTGTCTCGTGTCCCTCTCCCGCTGCTGCCGAGGGTTTGCTGCCCCTGGTGACTGCTTGGCTGTACTGCTATTCTTGTTTGTATTCTCTCCCAACTTGTCTTTTTAACCTGCCTTTTGTTTTTCGTTTTTTGTATATTGCCTTTTGTTTTTTGCTGCTTTTAGTCTCTCTGCATAGGCGCTCCTTTTGCGCCACTGCCCTCTGAGCCCCTCCTGGCCCCCCGCTTCCCGCTGCTGCTCCACTGTGGCCCGCCCCTTTTTGCCTTTTTGTCTCCCTGCCCTCGCCCATTGGCCGGCCCGCTCCCGCCTCCCAGCTGCTCCTCCTTCCCACTTCGCCTCTTATGGAGGGCACCGCGCGGAAGCGCAGCGGACGCGTTGCTGGCGTGCCAAAGGCAAGCCCGTCTGCGCCCGTTCGCGCCTGGATCGTGCCCAGCGCCAGAACCCCGCAACACCAGATTGCACTATGACTCCAGGACCCTCCACGCACTTAACACCGGACGAGACCACCCCTGCTACCGGGCCACCCCGAAGCGCACCCAAGGGCCCTTCACCTGCCGGAACTGCAGATTCACCAGCATCCAGCCCACCAAACCACCAGCCAGAGACCCCAACCACCTCCGCTGCATCCTCCTCAACACCCACTCCGCTCGCAAGCACGCCATCGAACTCTGGGACCTCCTAGACTCCACCGCTCCCGACGTCGCCTTCCTGACGGAGACCTGGCTGAACGCCACCTCAGCACCAGACATCGCCATAGCCATCCCACAGGGCTACAAGATCTCCCGCAGAGACCGCACCAACGGAGTGGGAGGGGGAATTACCATCATCCACAAGGACACCCTCAGAGTCACGACCAACACCGACGACACCCTCACCACCGCCGAGCACATGCACCTCCAGATCCACACCGACCCCAGCACCACCCTCAGAGGAACATTCATCTACAGACCACCCGGACCACGACCACAGTTCAGCGACGCCATCGCCGACCTCGTCAGCACCCACGCCCTCACCTCCACAGACTACATCCCCCTGGGGGACTTGAACTTCCAGCTCGAGAACAACAACGATGCCAACTCCACCGCCCTGATCGACAACCTCGCCAATTTCAGACTCAAACAGCTCGTGACGACACCCACCCACGCCGTCGCCACACACACTGGACCCCATCTTCTCCGCAAGCCCCCATGTCTCTTTCAACCACACCACCGAACCCCACTGGACCGACCACAGATGCCTCCACTTCACCTTCAGTAAAACCCACCACCGCACCCAACAGCTACCACGCCGCTGCTGGGGCAAGGTCACCAGGGACCAACTCACTACCACCCTCGCCCTGAGACCATCCGTCGACCCTACCAACCCAAACACTGCCGCAACCAACCTCAAACGGTGGATCAACGACTGCGCCAACACCCTCGCCCCCCTCAAGACATCCACAACCAACCACTCCAACAAAAAAGCCGCCTGGTTCACTGAAGACCTCTGGATCTCCAAGCGCACCTGCCGGAAACTGGAGAAGAAATGACTCCACGACCGGACACCAGACAGCCACACAGCCCACAAGAGCGCCACCCGCAGACACCACCAACTCATCAAGACCGCCAAGAGGACCGCCTTCAAAGACCGCCTAGACAACAACGCACACAACACCAAAGAGCTCTTCAGCATCGTAAAAGAACTCTCCAACTCCAGCTCCAACACCAAGGACATCCCACCATCACAAGACCTGTGCGACTCCCTGGCCACCTTCTTTCACCGCAAGATCACCGACATCCACGACAGCTTCAGCTCCGACACCCCCGCACCCACCACCGAGTCCACCACCCCTGTGACCACCACCCGCACCAGCCGCCTGACCGCCTGGTCCAACGTCAACGACGAAGACACCATCAAAACCATGAATTCCATCCACTCCGGATCCCCATCTGACTCCTGCCCTCGCCACGTCTTCAACAAAGCCAGCACAACCATCGCGCCCCACCTCCGGAAAACAATCAATAGTTCCTTCGAGACAGCAACCTTCCCGGAAAGCTGGAAGCACGCCGAGATCAACGCCCTTCTGAAGAAGCCCAAGGCGGATCCCAAAGACCTCAAGAACTTCCGGCCCATCTCCCTGCTCCCGTTCCCAGCAAAAGTGACAGAGAGGATTGTCAACAAACAGCTAACCCGCTACCTCTAGGACAACAACATCATGGAGCCTTCCCAATCCGGTTATCGCAGCAACCACAGCACCAAGACCGCCCTCATCGCCGCCACTGACAACATCAGGATCCTGATGGACAAAGGAGAGACAGCCGCCCTCATCCTCCTGGACATATCAGCAGACTTTGACACAGTCTGCCACCGCACCCTATCAGCATGTCTCCATGATGCCGGAATTCAAGAGAAAGCCCTGGCCTGGACCACATCCTTCCTCTCCGGCAGAACCCAGAGCGTTCGTCTCCCACCCTTCCGCTCAAAAACCACCGAGATCATCTGCGGCGTCCCACAGGGATCCTCCCTCAGCCCGATGCTGTTCAATATCTACATGGCACCGCTCGCCCACGTCGCATGACAACATAACCTCAACATCATCTCCTATGCCGACGACACCCAGCTGATCATATCCCTCACCGAAGACCCCCACACTGCCAAAGCCAACCTCCACAGAGGAATGAAGGCCGTAGCCGACTGGATGAAGGACAGCAGACTGAAGCTGAACTCAGACAAGACGGAGGTCCTCATTCTCGGACCCACCCCATCAGCCTGGGACAATTCTTGGTGGCCCATATCGCTAGGCACAACCCCGGAACCCACAGACCACGCACGCAACCTGGGGGTCATCCTCGACTCCACCCTCTCCATGACCAGGCAAGTCAACGCCATTTCCACGTCCTGCTTCAACACCCTCAGAATGCTCCGCAGGATCTTAAAATGGATCCCCAGACACGAGAAAAAAGTCACCCAGGCCCTCCTCACCAGCAGACTCGACTACGGGAACGCCCTCTACTCAGGAACAACAACCAAGCTCCTGAGACGATTGCAACGAATCCAGAACGCCTCAGAACGACTGATCCTCGACGTCCCCCGACGCAGCCACATCACACCCCACCTGAGAGGCCTGCACTGGCTCCCCGTCAACAGGCGGATCACCTTCAAACTCCTCATCCACGCACTCAAAGCACTTCACAACACCAGACCCTTATACCTCAACAACCGACTCAGCTTCCACACCCCCACCCGAAGCCTCCGCTCAGCCAACCTCGCCCTCGCCTCAGTTCCTCGTATCGGAAAGCCACCGCCGGTTGCAGATCCTTCTCCTACCTCGCCGCCAAGACCTGGAACACTCTCACTCACAGCCTACGACAGACCCAGGACCTGCTGGCCTTCAGAAGACTTCTCAAAACCTGGCTCTTCGATCAGTAGCAGCCCCCCAGCGCCTTGAGACCCTCACGGGTATGTAGCGCGCTTTAGAAATGGATTGATTGGATCCTTTGTTCCTCTCGCCGAAATCCTGACGTTATCCTGCTGCGAAACGCTGACGAGGGGACGGAGACGGTGTGCGGAATTGACGGGTGCTCTCCCGCGGTTCCTGCCTGCCTGGAACCCACTGCACGGCCGAGATAACTGCGGAGCCCATCTCTACCCTGAGACCGAGACCCAGACGGACGCGCTGACATGGCGACTACCGGAGCTGCCGAGGCTATGGTGGCGGAGTGCCTATAGCGCCCTGACTGGCGCCTCTACCTACGATTATCTGCGCCTGCCCTTCACTTATGCACGGAGTGCCTGCCGACCGGGAACATCCTCGGGCGCCTCCACTGCCGAGCTCTGCAAGTGAGGTACGCAGCGTCACCCCCATGATGGCGGACACTTGATCACCGCAGCTCTCCCTCAAGCCTGATCCCGACCACCGTGAGCCTTTCATCGCGGGTCGCCCACTGATTGTATGTCTGCGTTCGGACAGCGACCTACATCCCTGTGTTCTCTGTGGCATTTGCGCCCCTGCGCCCCTTTGCTCCCCCGGCGGGGCTCTTGCACTGGCTAACCTGGCTGCATCTCCTGCTAACGCTGCCTCGGATAAGCCCTGGACTCTGTTAAGGTCCCTTGGACGCTGTCTTGTCTGGGATCCGGCGCCTGTGATCGAGACGCATATGGAACTCCCGGCGGCCCCAACTTATGGCTCCATTCTTGCTGCTATCCGTGACTTGTGGTCAGAGATGCGTGTAGGCTTTTTATCACTGTATGGGAGGCTTGGGGCTGCTGCGCCCGTGGTGACCTGCACATCACCGGTCTGCCTCTCTCACTGGGAAGCTGTGTCTGTCGTTACTCCTGTCCAGGCTACTTTGTTGCCGAACAATTGCTCTCTCCTTCAGCTTCCCGGCGGTGTTGGCGGACGCACACTGATGCCTATTTATTTCACCGGCGCTACAATGTTGCTACCTCCACCAGTGCTCACAATTTCCTTCGAGACTTTGCTACCTTTGGTGATGCTGTCGCGGGCGCGGCAGCTAGCAGATCTGCTTGCCCATGTTCATCTGGCCCTGTTGCTGCTATTTATTCTCTCGCTGACCAGTGAGCAACCATTGGCGCTGTCTAGTGGGATACATGGAACTGATCGTGGCCGGACCCGTCCATTTTGTTGTGGAACACCATCTTCCTGCCGAGAGCGGCCATCTTGTCCCTTTGTTCAGCCCGTCTGGACTGCCATGCGAGGGTTTTGGCTGTGGGGGCGAATACGTACTGGTCAGGGTTAGCGGACTTTCTTGGTGGACTTTGTCTTCCTGGCTGACTACATCTCGGTTTGCAATGATTCATGCATTATGCGACTGTAACTCTCCTTGCGTTGTTCTTGTTGGTACACATGGGAGATGGGACGACTGGACTTGTTAGGCGGGTGGGGCCTCGGGATGAGCCGCCCTTTATATGCGTACTATTATGTTGCGTGTGATCTCTCCCTATTTTGTTTCATACTGCACAAATTGTACTCCTTAGGTGCTATATAGGATGGGAGTTGCTACATGGATGGGGTGTCCGAGAGACTCGGTGTTTAATGGGCTCCTCCCCACACCTTTTTCTTTCTTGGGAGTTATAGATTAGGATTTTCTATTCTTTCTCCCTAATTTCAACCGTGACCTTTTTCTTTTTTCTTTCTTAGGGTTTTCCCTCTCATTTTTCTTTGTCTATATTTCGGGTTCTTTAGCGGGCGATAGACACACTGCGGGGGGGGGTAGGCCGTAGCCTCTGCGATGGTGTAGGGTGGGGGGTAGGTTTTAGTTCTCATGTTGGTTTCTATGGGCCTTATTTTTATTATTTCTCTGCGCTTTTCTTATCTAATTTCTGCTCTGGTCCAGGATAGGGACGTGTAGGGAGTGGGCTGCTCTGTACATGGCGTGGATTTGCTATACTGGCGACTTTGTTGTTTTATTCGTACCCGCCATATTGCCTGGAATTGCTTTAACGTTGGGTTTCCTGCTACGCTCTTGCCTGCTCACGCTGTGATGTAATTCTATGTGCTCAGCTTTCCTGGATCTCTACTCTCTCTTCCTTTTCTTCTTCCTCTCTCTTCTCATTATTATTCTTTTTCTTTTTCTATATTTCGGGTAAATCTGGGCGACAGGCACGCTGTTCCATGGGGTAGACCGTAGCCGTTACAGTGATGTAGGGTGGGGGGGTGTTTGTTGTTTTAGTTTGTTTTGTTCTATGGTCCCTTTTTTGCCTTCTTTAGGGGGTGGGCTGTATCCCTTGTTGTTCGCTCCTTTATTCGTCAGCGTCTGCACCTTCTCCTTTTCGGGGCGGGTGGGCTGTACGTATGGCGTCCACTTTATTTGTTTGTTGGTGTCCTTTGTCTATTTTGCTCCTGATGTGGGCGTGTGTGGTCTTTGGGCTCTGCCCTACTGTGTCATTTGCTTGCGTGGGGGGCTGCTTCCTCCCGCCCCCCCCGTTTTTCTTTTCGATTTATGTTGCATGACGCGCTAGTAGATATGGTTGCTACCTCCTTTAAGTAATGTAAAATGAAACCTCTATATCCTGGCGCTGGCGATGTCGTGATTTTTGTATACATCCTGTATTCATCCTGTCGTATACATTGCTATGTTTCTTCTTTGACTCTCCTGACTTTGCGGCCGGCCCCTGTGGTTGTAGGCCAGCGCTTGTACTTCTACCCTTCTTTTTCAATAAAGGTTTTTGGAAAAAAAAAAAAAAAAAAAAAAAAGAAATGGATTGATTGATTGATTGATTGACCTCAGGTGATCTGGACAGATAACGGGGGGCACTTTAATGCAGAGCTTATCAGTCATGTTTGTAAGGGGTTGCAAATTAAGCAAAAATTCCATGCAGCCCGACACCCACAGTCTGCGGGATTGGTTGAGAAGTATAATGGAATACTGAAATAAAAAATGGCCAAAAAGAGGGTACCGGGCTGAAATGGCCCGATGCCCTACCATTAGCCTTGATGTCTTTATGAGAAACCCCACATTCCCGATCTGGTTTGTCACCTTATGATGTCATCTTCGGACGACCAGCCAATGTTTGGGGTGTCCTATGACCCAGAACTTTTCGTGACATTGAATACCCTATGATGACAGATTATCTGTATGCTTTGACTAAAGATCTCCGTTCCATTCATCAACAGGTGTAAGCAGTGTTGCAGCCCCTGCCGGAGGGTCCCGGATATCGTTTGGAACCAGGACAGTGGGTCCTAGTTCGGAACTATCAGCGGAAATCTAGCTTGGACCCTCACTGGTCCAAGCCCGATCAAATTTTCCTGGCCACGCGGAAGGCGGTGAAGGTGGACGGCAACCGGCATTGGACACACGTTTCCCATCTGAAGAGATTGCTCCTCCCGCTTCCTTATGATCAACGAAACAAGGAGGGAGTTTTGACCCAGGAGAGTGAGCAAGCCCCTTGCTTTGTTCCTTTTTCTGATGCCCTGGAGATTGGAGAAGGGCAAAGAGAAGGAGTAGCGTGCTCGGAAGGGTTTTTGTCATTTGCACCATCAATTGCCCCGGATTCTGTTGCTCCTGCCGACGGGTTCATAATATCCCTGTTGCAACGGATGAACCCTCCTCTGTTTACCTTGAAGGTGCCGAGTTTGACGTAAGGTTGGACATAATAGCGTCATCAAAGACTCAGTTCTTTGAAAACTCCTTGAGTTCTTGGATAAATCAATATTCAAGCAAGGGGAAGTCCCTGACTGCTGAAGGTTTTTTTTTCCAAGAAATCGTTGTGGATTCTGGGAACTATTGGAAGTAGCTATGCCGTATTTGGACTGCATAGGTTAAGTCTAAATATGGTTATGATTTCTATGCCTATATAAGGAGAAGGTGATTTATACCTTTATATAGGTATGAATCGGGAAAATTACACTAGGGTCCTAGATTCATATACAACACAGTGCACTTACCCATTTTCTATATAAAAGAAACGTCTGCCATTTGGAGCATACACAAATGCTGATAAAAATGACTCATTTGATCTTGACACAGAATGCATTCATGCATGGTGACAAATGTTTTTTACAACTACAGGGGATTGCTATGGGCTCCAGGTTTGCTCCTGTTGATATGGAAGGGGATTGATGAGGCCTTGACTCAATATTTCAGGTATCTCAATCATAACATCTTTAATGTGAAAATGACAATTAGCATCTTCAAAGAGGAAATTATGTACTTGGATCTCAGACAGCACACTCAGGAAAACTGTATACAATGTGATGTGTTAAAAAAATCCACGGCATGCAACAGTGTGTTGCATGCTGATAGCGGTCATTCTTGCTCAACCATCATTGCTAAACCATCATGGCCATACCTTATGGTGAGATGGTTCGGGCTCGTCGCAATTGTAGCCAAGAGGTGAACTTTGATAGATCCATTAAAGAAATTCAGGCAACTTCAAGAGAAGGGGCTACTCAAACAATTGCCCACAAAAAGCAGAGAAAAAGGCTTAAAAATTGAGTAGAAAAGACACTCTTGTGTCAAAAACCAAAATGAGTGATGACAAATATACAGATCAGGTGTCCTTTATTACTGAATATTGGACACATTTATAACTGGGATCTGTTACAATCAAACGCTTTACAACCTAAAATTATACCTAGTAAACCCTGTATCATCTATCGAAAAGGCAGAACACTACATAACATGCTATGTCCAAGCTATGTTAGTGAACCAAAAATCAGCCCACAAACTTGGCTACCTGAGAAGCCACAAGGCTTCCAAGTAAGTGGTAATTGCTGTGTCTGCTGATTTGGTGTGAACAGGTACACCAGCTTTCAATATAGCAAGTCAAGAGAATATCGAATATTTTCCTTTATTAATTTCAATAAGACATATATAATATATGTACTGCGATGTGCATGTGAAAAAATGTATGTCGGAGCAGCATTAGATGTCTGAAAACACAAATACAGGAACACATGACTGACATCAAAAAGAAGCACGAACGTTCCACGGTTGTACAGCATATAGCAACAACCCACCTAGATCAGTCGGGAATAATGTTCCATGCATTGAATCATGTTAAATGTGGGGCTAAAGAGGGGGACAGGACCGTTCTATTAGGACAGACTGAGGCAAAATGGATTTGTCGCCTTAGAGCCATAACATTAGGACTCAACTGCAATAATGAGTTCCATCATTTCCTATAATCAATAATATTCTGGTCACAATGTTGAACACTGCAGTTCTATGGTGTAATAAATTCATAGGTCTGAAATATCAGTATTCAAGGGCAATGCTACTACAATTATGAACTATGGAAACGATCAAAATGTAAATACATTGTTATCATATAGTTTCAATGGATAATAACTAGTGCAGTAATGAATAACAGACCATACATTTGATAACATCAATGTCTTATGAGATCCACACATGTTTATGTAGAATTTAATCTTTCTTTATAGAGCCACGTTATCTTTAGTTCGACTGTTGATAAATATAGCCCATTACAGCTTAAGATATATATGTTGCTGTCGATAATATGATTATTATCCTTTTCCGGGCTCATGACGAGCTCAGCTCGTCATGAGGCATGGTGCTCTGGTGCTCATGACGAGCTGAGTACGTCATGAGCCGTGGAATGCTCATATGTGAGGATAATTCCCCTGCTGTGCTGAATGTTCCACGGGAACGGGTGTGGTCATGACGAGCTGAGCTCGTCATGAGCACACGAGCACTGTGCCCCATGACGAGCTGAGCTCATCATGAGCACAGGGGCGCTATGCGCGCCCACCCGCCCCCAGCACAGCGGGGGAATTACCCCCGCTGCGAAGGGGATACATCATAAACAGCAAATAGAATTTAGAATGACATAATGCCAGTTGTGTGAAGGGGTCCCATTATCAGAAATCGGTATATTCATATTTTTTGAAACAGTTTGTTTAGGTGCGGTCATTAACACCCTATTTAAAGATGGTGCCCGCTTTTACGTATGGTATCTGTGAGAAGTTGGCCTAATATATGATGCTCACTAGTTCTAGTGATCACCTTGTATCAGTCCAAACAACCCTTATGGTGATTGGTTGTAAGTCAACCTTATAGACCAGCTATCCTAATGGTAGCATGGACAAAGCAGTCTTAGGCTAAACTCTTTTGGCATGTGAAGCCAGCTGTTTTACCACAATATAACCCCTTGAATACCAGATGAAAGGACACCACACAGGTTGTTATGAAAATAAACAGTATATTTATTAATAAAAATCACCTCTGAACTCTTTATGAGGTCAGAGGGCTAAGCACATGACAATCTCTTACGAAAAATACGACAAGTTGCACAAAATTACAATGGTGCCCTAGGGGCACGACAAACCATATACTAAGTAAGTGGAATGTGAAAGTCGATAAAAAGAATGGAGCTGTCCATAGGCTGGAGGTTCGCTATACTACGCTATCTTCACCTTAGGTAAGTAATAGGAGGCCCACGGGACGCGTGTGCAGAGTGTGAACTCACACGCGAGATGCGTAACAACGTCTATGGACAGTACAGTTCAAGTTAAAGGTGAGTACGGACAATCCTGACTAGTTAGGACTAAAACGACTGTGGAACTGGACACTAGGATAGTTAAACTACCCTTGAGCACCGAAATGCTCTCGTTACCTCACCCACGGGCTGCGGGTGTATAGGTGTCAAAGTGTGTCGGGTTCTCGCGTTGAAGTCTACGGAGCCTGGAAGAAAAGATGCTGCAGGTGACCAGGAGGAAGATGTCTGGTGCGATCCAAGGGTGGATTGGTGAAGAAGAGGACCTGAAAGCAGAGGGGACAGTGTTCAAAGCCACTAGCCAGTGACCGGTGTGGAACCAGGAAGGAACCAGATGCTGTCGTCGCGATCAGGTGAAGAGTGGACGCTTGACTCTGCAGCCACGTGGACCAGGAGGTGTCTTCGACAACCAGGATGGAGGCACGAGCTGTCCCACGCAGGCTCTCGCTGTCGGCGGTGTCGTATCCGGAATTGGAGTCAACAGGCCTTGGCAAAGGCAACCCACGCGGTGAGTGGAAAAGACGTCTGGTGTGGACTAGGAGAGTCCGGGGTGCCCCTCTTTTGGAAGGGAGCAAGGGCCAGTCTGGAGCAACCAGACCAGCAGTGAAGATTCAAAGGTTCGTCGTCTAGGAGGCCACTAGCCAGCCGGCAAGTGACCAGACAACGAGTCGAGCAGCAAACAAGCAGAAGGGCCCCACGCAGATCTCGTGGAAGCTGGAGGGCTGATCTTCGGTGCAGGGGCTGCTCGGGGCTGGGGATTCTCAATCCCCAAAGCACTTGGTCGAGTTTACCTCGGGAGTCGTGCTGGAAGTGAAGTGCAGGTTCGTTCAAGATGGCCGGTTCCACGTGTCTCGTCGCACCCACGAGTCTCAGCTTTGCTGTAGATGTGAGTTGAGGTCGGAGAGGTCTGGGAATCCAGGTCTCGTCGGGCTCTGAAGTCTGGATCCTCGAGGGAAGACGATAAAGTGAAGCTGCTGGACACTTGATGGTGCCTGCAGTTGCAGGGTGGACACTCCTTGTCCACAAGGGAGATTCTTCAGTCTTCTGTGGAGCAGAACGTCGAAGTCCAGAGTTTCTTCTTGTAGAATTGTTCAGGATTAATCTAATTTGGAATGGGACCAGCTCCTACCTTTATCCTGCTAAAGGGGGCTGCACTACTGACTAGGTCCCTCCCCTGGGTGGGACCAGGAAGGGGGGTGTTACACCCCCTATCCTTTGTCCGGTTTCCCGCCAGAGCTGGGGCTGGAGTGCCCCAGCAACTGGTTTGAACCGGTGTATGCACAGCACACCTTGTGTGCCCCAGGCATGTCTCATTCCTTTCAGGCCTATCCTACCCAATACACAAAATCCTGTCTGGGGTGGTGCTAGCACCTCCCAAGGCAGGAAACCCTTTGTCCAAGCCTCCCTCGCTGGAAGGACTCCCAGCAGCAGGAGGTCAGACTTGTGTCTATGGTGGCAGCATCCATTTTGTGATGCCAAGGCTCGAGTTAACTTTAACCGGGGTTCACAGTTACATACATGTTGTGCCCCTCTAGAAGGGTGGAATGCTACCCCCGTCGCCAGAATTGGCGAGGGGGTAGTATTCCAATTCGTATGACACCTTACTCGACATGTTTTGATAATGTTATACCAGAGTTAGCATTTAACCGCGAGGTAGATAATGCACTTAAGAGTATATGGTATAGCGTTATCATGGAAACAGCTAAAGGACTTGGTTCCGAAAGCTGTAGACCGGCTCAGCTCATGCCAGAGCACCATCTCACATAATTCCAAGCACTCTGCCTTCAGGATTGATAAGGCCTGCCGTAGGAGTGACTGATAGGAGTATATGTGTCCATTTTAGGGTTAGATATAGGTATACTATATCTACAGCAAAGGGTGATTACACCACCTTGCCCCAGCTGTCTTTCAGCCAGTTGTGTCAGTTTTAGATGGCCAGCCAGGGGTGGCATAATACATGCTTCAGCCCCTGGTAGGCCCTGGGTACACCTATGCCCTGGATACCTAAGGTACACTGTACAGGGACTGATAAGGTGGCCCAGTACCAATCGGTAAATGCACCTAAAGTACATGGTTGTCAATTTAGAGAGAGAACAACTAGGCTGTGGGTCTGATTAGCAGGCCCACAGCCAGGGAAAGTCGTAAACCAGTGAAGCAAGAAGCAAAAATCTGGGGTGACCATAGGATTGCAGACCCCACTCTCCTACAGTATTGTGAGGACCTATTATTTTGGGTTGATGAATGCGGCGCATGCACAGCGATCGAGAGTTAATGTGACAAAACATACTATATATTGTGCTTTTTATTGAGGCAAAAGGCATAACAAACTCGGCATACCTTTTTTGAATGGATTACCATTCAGTAACTTAAGTGAAAGCCTTCTTAACAATATCGTAACACCACAATAAGATGGCGAGCAACGCGATATGTTGCATACGTCATCAAAGTGAGCCGCGAGAACTTTACAGGTGTTGAAGGTAGAATATGGGGTATATAAACTTGGCAAAAATGGAACCACTCGTGCTGGTGTGATTGGAGATTTGTTGTGGTTTCGGGTGACAATATACGCCGGGGTGAATACTAAGTCGGAGCATAGGACTGTTAAATTATTTGATTAGAGGGTTAGGCTTCGCCGTACTGTTTAAACGTGACCTCTTATTGCCGCTATAGATGTTCAGTTAACCCTTTACACTCGTTTACATGTATTGTTTTGGGAATAAGATGGCTATATGATGTTAGACAGGGACTATATATGACACTTTTCAATACAAGTTAACTCCCCGCGAAGTAAAGTGAATGAGTAGTGGTGGTGGGGCTTTGATTTAGAGACCACGCTTTTGTTAACAACGTGGGTGTTCTTTTAAATATCTAGCCGCACGCCATGCGTCATTCCGCCGTAATTGTTCTTAATGCCGGTATAGATGTTGAGCGAACCCGTTACAATTTCATATGTACTGCTTTGGTTAAAAGATGGCAAAATGACATGGTGACGGGGATAAAATAAGACACTTTGCAAAAAATCCCATTGCTCCGCGTTATAAAGAGAAGGGATAGCGATGGCGTGGGTCTGATTTTGAGACCACGCTTTCATTGACAACGTGGATGTTCTCTTAACATCAAGCCGCACAATATGCCTTACTCTGCCGTAAACGTTCCATAATAAAGCCACAGTGTGTAGTTCAGCCCTGGAAAGGAAAATCTATATTTAAAAAAAAATATATATAGACACTACTTCGTAGTAGTATTTGTAACTCCACAAACATTCTAATACGGAAATCTTGTACTGATTGCCTCGCGATTGTATCTCACAGGACATAATGTTAGAGTAAGGAACTACCTACAGCAAGTGGCGATACACGTTAACTTTTACGATGCTCAAGTCTTTTCAATAAAAACAGTACATGTGCTTATGATAATTGCACATCGGGAATATTGGATATGCGTACTGAAACTCATTATCGATAAAAGTGCCGACGTTCGTTAGTTTTACAGATGTATCTATGGGACATATTGGTTTTGATACTCAGCGACATTATTGAATATCACCTTTGTTTGATAATTACTTAGGAGGGAGTCTGGTGAAGACTATGTTTTATTGTGTTTTTCTCTCTTTGAATGTTATTTTAATTGTTTATACATTGTTGTGTATGTCCTTTGGTTTAGAACTTTACTATTGGACCGTACCTGGGTCAGAAGCTAAGCATAATATAATTGGATCGGGAGGGACATTCCCTGAGTTAAACAGATTGAAGCCTTCACTAAAGAGTCGGGATATTTTACGAAGAGTAAGTGTTGGCAATATGTTATGTGAAGTTGTATCACAAGTAAGTGTACTGTTGAGTGAAGGGTTGAATAGTGCAGGAATGTGGCTTTAGATGAATGGTCATCTTGGTACCGCCAATAATGCAATATGATTGTATCTGTACATACTTCCTTCCAACAAGCATTTGATAGGGTCTTGTATTGAGAAACTAGGTAACAACAAAAGGAGCATTATCAGAGCATGAATGTATTGTATTTCCTGACATATTTCATCAGAATTTGAGTCCGGGAAATCCTCATGAATATAAAGAACATGAGAGAGTATCGGGCAATATATTGAGTGACCTAATGTAACAATGTAGATCATCTCTAGACCACCTTTTTAGAGAAATATAGTCTTGTTTTATGGGGACTATTGTGTTTATATTAGAAGTGACATATTATTGCTGATGATATTTTATGAACTGGAATATAATATATGTTCTTCCTGTAATGCACTAATGACATGTTGCAAGTAGACTTTATAAGATCGGAAGATATCGACACATAAACCTTTCCACTCCGTAATAAAATAGTGAATATGGGATTAGGCTTTGTGACCTTGTGATTAGGAAATTGTTAAATTTGTAACAAAAATAATGTGTTCTGAGTGACTATTTTGTTAATACTGTTTTAATGACTGTGTAAATGTCTGTTTATAGATATATGATCCCATCAGTGCAGTTACTTTAAGGAAGGTTGATGTGACCATTTGTCAGAGTATAACAATGAAGGTATGACATATCATTGGCCTAATTCTGATTCAACTAAGATCATGTAAAAAATTAAGTAACCAGTTTGCTCTCTCAAATTGCACTTAAATTACGATATGTTGATATGATTTTAATTGATATCTGCGTGTATTGGAAATGTTGTTCTTAATTTTTAAGTGAATTGAGTTCCTACTATATGTGTTATAATGGACCAAGAGAATTATTATATGAAGGATGCCAAACAGAATATTTATAAATATGTTTCTTCCCACATGTGTTCATATACAGGGTACCATATTTTTGCTCTTTCCTTGTAACAAATATAATATTGCATGTGACTTCCCAAGTGTGTATTTTGAAATTTGGAATAATGACAACACATGATAAACAAAATTGACAGTTGTTTCCTATATTAAATAGACAATGTAATTATTGTGTTCTTTATAGTGTTTTTAAAGTAATTACATTTGTATATATTTGTAATATATTGTGCTTTTTATAAATTGCTTCAAGCCCTGAAGAAGTCCCATGAGGGATGAAACGCGTTGGTGGCAGGCAATTTTGTAACTGTTTTAATGAATTTTTGAATAATAAAGAACGAAATAAACCTTCAATCAAGTTCTTGGAATTGCTTATCTTTGGGAAGTCCTTGAAAGTTACATTGTGTTGTTTTTTGAAAATCTTACATATTTCAATATTGATACGTATCATATACTTGTCTACTCTGGTGCGGAGTCATTTTCTGTCTAGAGGATTGGATTGTGCCTGAGTGAACCCCCGTGAGCTGAGCACACTGTGTGCGAGGTAGAGGGCCTTGGTGATGCACAGCTGCTGGTACGTACTCGCCCGTCCCCATAAGTGGGAGCTGCGGCCTGCACTGACTTGCCTGCTCGCTGTGGCCACAAGGTAAGTGGTATTGGATCATGCCACTAGGTATCCAGGGGCAATTCCCCTTAGGACTACTAAAAGCTCATGCAGTAGCCAAGGCCCTCATTGGTGTCTTCACCAGGATAGTGTTTCCTAAGCAGGTGGTTTCAGACAGAGGTTCCAACTTCATGTCTGCTCACCTCAAACATATGTAGAAAGAGTGTGGAGCGCAGTACAAGTTTACTACACCCTATCACCCACAAACCAATGGCCATGTTGAAAGATTCAACAAGACATTGGAAGGCATGATTATGGGGCTCCCTGAAAAAAACAAAAGGAGATGGGATGTCCTCTTACAATGCTTGCTTTTCACTGACAGAGAGGTGCCACAGAAGGGAGTAGGGTTTTCCCCCCTTTGTACTTCTGTTTGGCCATCTTGTGAGGGGACCACTTTGTCTTGTAAAAGAGGGTTCGGAGAAACCTCTCCAAGAACCCAAACAAGATATTTTGGACTAGGTGCTTGGACTAAGGTCCAGAATGGCTGAGTACATGGAAAAAACATCCAAGAATCTTGAGGCCAGCCAGGAGCTTCAGAAGCACTGGTATGACCATAAAGCTACACTGGTTGAATTTTAACAGGGGCAAAAGGTATGGGTTTTAGAGCCAGTGGCACCAATGGCTCACAAGGGCAGATGTAGTGGCCCTTACCCTATCCTAGAAAAGAAAAGTGAGGTCACCCAATGGTTGACCTGGGCACAAGCAGGACAACCAAAAGGGTGATCCATGTAAACTTTCCCATGATGGGGCTGACATCACCATGCTGATGGTGACAGATGAGGATCAGGAGACAGAGAGTGAACCTCTCCCTGACCTCCTCTCATACAGCCCAAAAGATGGGTCAGTGGATGGAGTTGTCTTTTCAAGCACCCTCTCTGCCCATCAGCAGACTGATTGCAAGCAAGTCCTGCAGCAGTATGCAAAGCTCTTTTCCTTGACCCCAGGTCAGACAAACTGGTGTACCCATGATGTGGACACTAGTGACAGTTCACCTGTCAAAAACAAAATCAACCACCAGTCTAATCAAGTCAAGGAAAGCATCAGAGCTGAAGTCAGCAAGATGCTGGAGTTAGGGGTTATTGAGCCCTTTGATAGCCACTGGGCCAGCCCAGTGGGTCTAGTCATCAAACCTCATCCACAGGGTGAAAAGAGCAAAATGAGCTTCTGTGTGGACTATAGGGGGCTCATCTCTGTCACCAAGACAGATGTTCACCCTATTCCAAGAGCAGATGAACTGATAGACAAACTAAGTGCAGCCACATTTCTAAGTACCTTTGACTTATCTGCAGGGTACAAAACCCACTATGTCCACACCTACTCTTTGAAAGGGAACCTCAAGGGGGCCTTTGGCTGTCCACCTGTTTTGCCATTTGCTTGACAGGTGATACAGGAGCTGACAAACTCCTTTACTTTCTGGGACATCTGGCGTCAGTAAAAGTGGCTAACTAGCCTTTCCCAGGTTTTGGTGTGGCCCAGATGTGCAGCTAGGGTGATGTCATGAGCTCAAGTTAGGAAGAACTCCCTGTACTTGCACTACCACTCTTCTAGTGGCTCCAGGGTTGGGGTCTCTGGCCTCAGTGTACAGTAGTCCATCTTCCCAATAACCTCTGTGGGTATGACTGACATCTCTTTTCCTGTGCAGCACCTTGCTTCCTCAGGCTTTCAAGAGTTGGACAGTCCTACTGTCCAAGGCATAGCTCTTCCCTAGAGGGTCCCCCCAGACCCAAGTGTTCAATCTGGTAAGGGTCAAGCTCCATGGGCTCTGTTCCCTCTGGGGTGTTCAAGTCCTCTCCCAGAGGAGAGGGGTCCTGATCCTTTTGCTGTACAGAAGCTGGTTTCCCAGTCTTCTTACTGTTCCTCTTGGAAGGTTGGGCCATACTTTCAGGCTCCAGCACTTCTTTTTCACCTTGGTTTCTGCTCTGTGCTCTTGTTTTTACACACACCATCTCAGGCATATCCAGCATGGCTGCATGGGTTTTCAGTTCAACCTCAGCCCATGCTGAGGTTTCCAGGTCCTTGCCAAGCAGACATGCAGCTGGTAGCTTTGGAGAAACCACTACCCATTTCAGGCCAGTAACACCCCCTCCCCAGTCTAATGTTAGCATAGCCGTTGCATGGTTAGTGGTAACACTGTTAACATTGGTGACTGGTTAAGTTCTCCAAATCAAGCATTACTCGGGGGAAACTAGTGTATCTCTCACCATAGTGACACTGGCACCTGTATCCCTCAGAGTTTTCATCCTAGTTCCATTTATCCAAGGGTATTGCAAATACTTCTTTAAGTTGGGTGGCCACACAGCTACAGTGGCAAACTCAACTTACCCTTCTGAAACTAGAACTGCTTCAGTGTGCAACCCAATTTGCTCTTGGCACACTGTTGATCCCATCTGGAGACTTGCTACAACCGTAGTAGCTGTAGTAGGACTAGGGGTCCTCTTATTAGGAATAGTAGCATCCCCAGTTAAGTGTCACAACGTTCTACTGTTACACCAGGCCTTTAAAGGATCAAAGTTATTTCCCCTTTAGCTATTATTGGACTGGGACAAACCTCCCTGTGCAGGTTTTTGGGGCCCTTTTGAAGACTCAGGCTTTTTATCTTGGGGATTCGGTACACCTTTCCCTTGGGGAGGTTTTCTAACCCCTTTCTTTTGGTCACCCCCAGTGGTTGTTTTTGTCACCCTTGTCTTGACCCAGTGCTCTGCCTTTTTTCCCACTTCTTGGGGGTTAATTAGACCTATGTCTACCAAATGCTGATGAAACTTTTCATTAGTGCAATTACTTAAAATATGTTTTTTCATAAACAAACTGTAAAGTCCATTGAAATCATGCACATTGTATCCAGTAAATCAACCATCTAGTGTTTTAACTGAGTAGTCTACGAAGTCAATCCAGGATTGGTTTTGGGTTTTGTGAGCCCCCCTGAATCTAATTCTATATTCCTCAGTTGTGAGTCCAAATCCCTCAATCAGAGTTCTCTTCATGAGGTCATAAAACCCAGCACCTGCCCAAGAAAGGGTCAAGAGTCTGTCTCTGCAGTTACCAGAGAACAGTTCCCAAAGGACTGCCCCCGAGTGTGACTTTTATTATTTACTTTTATTATTTCACAAGCCCGCACAAAGGCTGTGAACCATTTTGTGATATTATCACTCTCTTCATATTTAGGGACAATCCCTTTGGGGATTTTAAGATCATAAGATTGCTCTTAATCCTTATTGAGGAAATTGCTGCCACCATTGATGGCTGCTAGGCCCATCTCTGCTCTCTCTCTCTCTCCAGAGCCAGCAACATGGTCTCTAGATCCAGTCTTTTGGTCACCCTTGCTAAAAGGCTGGCCTCCTCATTGATGCTGTCCTTAATATCCTCAGTGGTACCTGATCCACCTGTGTGTAATCCAGGTACTGAGAGGTTGATTCTTGGAGTCAGGGGCACTTGGGCCCTTTTCTCCCTATGAAGTGGAAGGGGTTGTTCTACCTGGTCACCCCCTTCCTCTTGATCCTCATCCGATTGGTCTTCACCATTTTTAGATGGGTGGTCCGTAGCATACGCAGCCAACAGATCCTGGTGCTTTTGTTGGTGGGATGAGAACCCCTGGCTATGTTTTTAATTTTACAAAGGAACTTTACCTCCTTGAAAGACAAGCGAAAGTAAAGGGTGAGGTCAAGCTCCTCAACCAGGTCCTCTATGGCGTTGTGGTTATTTTCACTGAGAGATGGGTTCTTGTTTTTAGACATTGTTCAAAAAGATTTCTAACCCCTCTAACCCTAGCAAAAGTGACTTTTAATTTTTCTAAAATTCTAAATGGACTTAACCAAGGCCCTAACGACTTTTAGTAATTTCGCAAAAATGCCAATTTGAAAAAAATCAGAATTCTAAAAACAATTTAAGAGTTCTGTCGTGTGATCAGGCGGTAACCAAGTAGTCCAGCAAATGCAAAGTTATATATTCCTCTGCTGATCCACCAATGTAGGAAGCTGGCTCTGTATATACTATACCAAAGTGAGGTATAATGTGCACAGTCTAGTGGAACCCAAAAGGTAGGCGGAGGTAAAGTAGATAGCACCTCACTCTCTATTCGTGGTAGTGTGGTCAAGCAGTAAGGCTTTGTCAGAGGACAGTGTTAAGCATTTGTTATACGCCCTAAGCCAGCAAATAAATTCACACACTCAAAGATTGAACTTCAAACCAATTGTTTTTGTATAAAAATATTCTTTTAGTTATTTTATTTTCTAGAACCAAGCAAGCCTGGCACAGGTAAGTAATAAATGCTTCACAGTAGTAATGCAGTCTGTAAATAGTTTGAATTGCAATTGAAATGTACTAATATTTGATTACAGTAGTGTTACTGATAATGCAATGCTTTTCAGAACGCAGTACATTTGCTTTGTTTAGGATTTTTAGTAAAGTTACAGGTAAGTTACTTTTGAGCTTACTTTTCTTACACAGTGCAGTATGCCTGGGATGACTCATTCACACCTGTGGTTTTGCCGAACAAGTGAGCGAGCAGAAGCTGAAGCGAGAAGGGGACGCCGAAATCGTGGCTCCTCTGAGCTGCCCCTGAATTGCGACACTGTGACACTGTGACTCCACCACTGATCCCGCAGGTATCGGCTCCCTTTTAATTCTGACTGTGGCGGGCGGCCAAGAGCAGTCGGTCAAGAGGAGCTGAGAAAAAGCGGGAGTTAGCGGGTTCAAGCGGGAAGCTCCTCTTCTCCTCTTCTTTCTGCCACGGCACTCACGCTGAGCGAGCGAGTGGGTAAAGCAGAGCAAAGCAAGTTGGGCCACTGTTGGTCCTGCTGATAACGGGGACGCGTTCAAAACTCTGCCGCTTTTTGCCCACATTTACCCGGAGGAGCTGACAACAGGGTGGGGGACTCCAAACCCCAGAGGGACTCAAGCCAGGAGGCGCTCTGCAGATGCGTTATTCCCCCCAGTGCGGCCGCATCAAGACTCGAGTGCCCCGAGAAACGGAGGGGCCCTGCACCGGTGTCTGCCTCACACCCCAACTCCAGGTAAGACTTAGCGGTGGATGCTAAGCCCCCGCGGGTCTTCAACCACCGGGCGGGTTGAGGGCTTACCGGACCGTGTGGGTCATGACACTGAAGAGCGGGCCTGCCAGGAACTACTCCGGTGTACTTGTGGACCAGAGACCATTGTGGAGGCATTCACTTACCAGCGGGACTTCTGTCCTTTCCCCTCACCATCACGGCCCAAACTCACATAAAGGGGCATTGCGATATCAGGGTCTGAAAGTATTTACACTTATACTCATCCTGTCTGAGAGTATTTAAAGCACACTAGTTCTGATGGCACAAAACCGACCAGGCCTTATAAGCGTTATGGGCCACATTCCTTTCTCAATTTGCTGCTCATCGGAGCTTATCACTAACCGTGGAGGAATCTCGCGCTAGAAGCCCTTATCTGGAGGCGGGGAGGAATACAGTCTCTACACACATTTCTCTCACCATATTATATGCCCTGACTCTGAACTGGTAATTGCACAGCTCGCCTAAAAGACTACCAGGACCTGCAAGACTGCTTCCTTTACACAGGACACTGTCAAGCATTGCTAATAAGGGCTATTGCCATCTGGGGACCCGTGCAACACCGGCAACGTTTGTTTCAGGAGGAGACTACATCTCCCAGACTGCTCCTTGGGCTGCCGCAGCTGTGCTAATACGCGCCAGGAGGCGCATAAAGATCCTTCGCGGCTCCTTCGCGGCTCCTTCACGAAGCCCGGGCCAAGGGCGGGCCCGACCGCAACAGACCGAGGCAGGATTGGGCCACCCCCTTTACACCCAAGGAACAGGAGAACCAGTGGATAGCAGAGTGGACGCCAGGGTGGCCATAAAGGTACTGTTTCTGTATCCCCTACTGAAGTGAACCCAGTTTGAAGAACAAGCAGGCGTAAGGCAATGGGCTACTTGTTAGGGGGTGGGGTCAAGGGGACCCTTGACGCCTTTCTAAACAGAGCGGAATCATTATTAGCTCACAAATACGGCTAACGGAGAAAAGACTTTCCCTGGGCTCTATAGTGGCACAAAACGATCTTCAATGGGCAGTATAGCCATTACTAAATTCCCCAATGATGGAGCCCACCCATGCCAAGCAAAACTGGGAGGTGGTAATTATTTAGAAGGCTCATTTTCCGCTGTCATCCCCACACAGGCCACTTGTCTATTACCCCAACCCATTGAGTTACAATCTGAGAGTGGCCCTTCAGAGAATTTTGTAAAAGATACGGGGGCACCGACTAAGATTTTTTGTCAGGGCAGGGGGCTGGGGCGATTGTATTGGTTGCCCCAACTACAAGTGTGGAAATTACCCCAAACGTAGGAGGGGAGGTTATCACCCGCTCAAAAAGGGCCTCTAAACCAAATGGCGCTATCAAGTTATCAGACAGCCACATGGTCCCAGTAAAGCGAACCAGGGGTTGGGAATCTTCTAACTCCAAACAAAAAAAACAAACAAAAGGCCAGATCAGTGCCTAAAGCCATTAGGCCCACGGATATAGATGGCACTGAAGATAACCCCCTGTGTTCTAAATGTGGGGAGGTTAAAGTGGAGCAGGGAGTGAATACTGAAGTATGGGTAAGGTTGGAAATTATGTTAACCACTCTCCTAGGGCCTGTACTTGAGAAAATTAGATCAGTAGAAGAAACATTGTTGCAGTTTTTGATACAGAGTAGCGCCTCTATCATTGTGGCCAATGGGCGCATAACTAATAGCCCGGATCTACTGGAGGGCCCCAACCCGCCAGATGTACCATCTACAATAGAGGGGAAGATTAATAACAATGAACGACCTGGGGCACAAAGGATGGGGCGAGTAGAGGGTTAATTCCTTGGCTCACAGAAGGAAAGGCACCTGGCACACACATCAACCCTGGAGGTAAAAGGCAGGAGAGGGAAGGAATTTTAGGTCAAACACCAACCAAAAATTAGCTCCCACTAACAAAGTCGGAAGATCAACTAGAATAAAAGAATCAGAGGAGGTGTCAGCACGCTGGCTTTGGGGCATCCCAGATTTGCCATCCCTAGATTTACTGCCCGCATCATGCCCATACACAGTGGTTTTGACAGGGCTACCGGCCTGCATAAGAGATGTAGAAGAAACCGCTCTTATGCTGATAAATAAAGCAGCTCACTGGATGAGTAGAAACGCAGGATTTAAAATCGCTAACCACAGGCATATTTTAATGGCTAGAAGGGTGTCCTGGATTGGCAACACCTGGAAATGCTGTTCAGGGGATAGCGTGATCGTGAATCTAAGGCACCCTGTGCTGGTACGCAATTTACTCATGCAGAACAAGGGGCGCTATCATGATGAGGGTAACTCCAGTATTAGAATGCTCCCCTTAGGCTTCTTTTACAGGCATATCATGACCCCACACAACTGTGATGGATATAGGGGACATCTGGTGGAAACAAATGGGGGGGTCCAATAGTCCCAGTAACTAATCGGTACGCCCCCTTAAACAACGCTAAGGATCTTAATGACATTGACTGACTGGACCTGTTGCCGGTAACCAAGGGTGCTCAAGGGTTGTAGATTCAGCCTCTTAATACAGACATAGGTGGGACAGTTATGTTAAACCTAAATGAGGATACTACAAACCTATTACACTAGGAGCTTCTGGGTTCCGGAACGCATGAACATAGTCACTCACTTATAGTACCCCATGGTTCACAATCTGGCCTTACACAAGACAATCTTGAACTCTTGATGGACATAGCCAGAGAGATTTTAATATAATCTCCTGGAATATAGCAGGCCTAGCTGAAAAATTTAAAAATGATGATTGGCTAGTCTAAATCAAGAAATTTCAAGTCCTCTGTCTCCAGGAAACGTGGAAGGTGGAAAGTAGCACGCTCCATTTGGAAGGCTACAAAACGTATTTTGTGCCAGCACGTAAGGCTGCATCAGGGAGAGCAAAGGGAGGACTGATTATATATGTTGACCTCAACTTACAGGGCAGATGGACTGATCTGGGTTGGAACTCAGATTTTATGCAGGGGATTAGATTTTATAACAAGGGCCACAAGCTAAATTTTATTAATTTGTATAATGCTATCCTACCGGGTCAGAGTACCATAAGAATGGACATGCTGGAGAGTAGGCTGGCGTGTATTCAGGAACCAGGGGCGTTGATGCCCCAGCTGGTTTTAGCTGGTGATTTCAGTTGCCACCTGTGCCCAGACTTGAAAATAAATGGAGGGGACTGGTCATCGTGCACCCTGGAAGAGGGCCCGCAAGTGCAGCATACAAAGGAGGAGTGGGTGTTAGGCAAATTATTAAATGCACACGCTCTCACAACCACACGATGGATCTGACTGAAGTGGGGAAGGACAAAATGGTATATCCGAAATTCAAAGGGAGAGGAAGTGACTCTTTCATTGACTTTATCTTTGCTTCTATCATACTTAAAAAATGGATCACAGGTTTTAAAATTTGCTTAAGCATTTTCAGTGACCAGTGGAGAAGTGTGGCTCATTGGTTAGAGGCGGCAGACCCGGAAGCTGAGATCGGCTGTGGACCAGGGTTCGATTCCCAGCCTCGGCGGGTCTCGGGCTCTAAAAAATTCCACAGACTCGATAATTCTCGCTCTGGTGCCTACTCGACTCACGGGGTCACACTCTGCGACTCTGGGCAATAGCTTGCTTAATCTCCACTACGGCCCCTCGCGGCGGGATGCCTGGCTTTCACCTTGTGGATACCCTGCCGGGGTATCTCACAGGGGAATACCAGGACGGGTTCCCTAAGCAAGCGCTTAGATACCGTGTCGGTGATTTGCGCTATATAAATACATGTACATTTACATTTACATTTACATAATCCTTTGGTCATGTCCATCGCAGAGCTAAACCTCTGTAAGAACCCTCCTAGAGTGGGGGCAGGCAGTGTGATATGCGCCACGGATCAAGGGAGGAGGCTTAGATGGTCACAGATTGATGGCGAAGCTTTCTATATAGCACTAATGAAAGATGGAGAACAGCTCATTGTAGATTGCCTAAATTATAACGTGGAGGAGCTGAATTGGTCACAGCTTTTGAGGGTGTGGCCCATCGGATTGATGGTCTGCTCAGGACTAAAACTCATAAAGCAAGTACGGATGACCCAAGGTGGTTTGACCAACAGTGCTCCCATGCCCTGAGAGAGCTGAAATTAGCATTAAAATCCTCCTCAAGAGATAAGAGCACGGGGACCTCATGCAGGGCAAACTAAGAATTAGCAGTAAAACGACGTAAAAATAGTTTGCAACGGCAGGCTTGGGAGGATCTGAGGGAAGCAATTGAGCTAAAGAATACAACCGCTATTTGGAAAGTTATAAATGACCCCTGTTTTCAAGAGGCAAACAAAACAAGGATAGCCAATCACATTTTGCCAGAACTATTGTGTGAGCACATCCATGGCCTTTAAAATCACTGCCCGACTGATGGCCAGTCGGAAGCAACGGGTGGGGGAGGTATCCTGCAATAAGACAATATTCACCTTGGGCGAGATTAAGGCAGGAATCGAGGGCCTGACTCGCAATAAGGCCCCGGGTCCAGATGGGATCCCACCCGACCTCTTCTTGAGCCAGGTAGATCTTTGGGTACTATTCCTGACTAGATTTATTAATGCAGCAGTAGACAGGTTTACCACCATCTTGGTCCACAGCCACAATTGTTCCCATTTTTAAAAAGGTTAATAAATGTAAATGTAAATGTAAATGTGTTGGATTTGTAAAGCGCACGGCTGCCCGTAAGCGTCCCGGCGCTGGAGACTGCGTCCTGGCTTTCCTTGTGAGATGGTCCCTTCTGGGTATCTCCAAGGTGAAACCAGGCATCCCCGGCATCTGTGGGGGGCCGTTGTAGAGATGAGGCAAGCTTAATGCCCAGAGTTGCCGAGTGTGATCCCTGGTTAGAGTAGGCACCGAGGCGAGAATTGTCGAGCCCGCTGACCCTGGTCCACGACCCTGCCGCGTCGGGAATTGAACCCTGGTCCTGGGCCGTTCTCTGTTTCTGGGTCTGCCGCCTCTAACCAGTGAGCCACACCAGCTCACTTTGTTATCGGCCTATTTCCTTAATCGATGTGTCAGCGAAAGTGCTGGAAGGGCTATCCTCAGCCGGTTAATGGACTGGGCTGATGATCAACACATTATCACTGACACTCAATATGGATTTCGGCCAGGAAAGTCAACAACCGATCAATGTCTCAATCTGTACCTATTGGTAGCCAAGTACACTATTGCTAGTCACAAAACTGTGGACTTGGCTTTCATGGACTTGACGGCGACTTTCGATCGAGTTAATCACAGGAAATGATGGGCGATCATGGGCGACCTTGGCGTGGACCCTGGACTCATTAATATTCTAAGAGTCCTTCATCAGAATACTACTGTCTCAGTTGGATGTATGACGTTACAATGCATACTTTTAGCACGCATACTTTTACAACGCATTTTTTACAACGCAAATACTATTACAACGCAGTATTTTACAACGAATACTATTACAACGCAATATACTGTATTTAATGAAAAAGTACCATTACCACGAAATCTTTTATAACGCGTACTATTACAAGGCAATATATATATATATAAAAAAAAAATTGTCAAATAAAACCTGGCACGGGATGCAGGGGAAATAGGGGTTTTGGGTGGGGAAGTGTTTTAAAATATAGTGAATAACTAAACGTAATATTACGAATTATTACCGTTTTTTTTAAAATTAATACTTGAATATTAAAATTAGTACTCAAATATTAAAATTAGTACTCGAGTATTAAAATAAATATCGAAATCATTAAAAAAGTTACATATTTCATGGAGTTGACGAATCAGTTAAATAATTGTTATATATAAAACAATATTTTCTCAATATTTTCTTGATAAAATAAACATGATACCAACACACAGCTGCCATTTTAAACCATTTCAATCTTTTCTGATTTTTTTTGTCCTTCAACTGTTTCCATGAAATCAAACCACAACAATACTCTCAAAATGGATGCCAAAACAGAACGATATTCACTCCACATTATTAAACTACACTTTTTCACACGAAAATAAAATTATTCGTTTCCACATTAGTAAAATGGTATTTAAAATAGATTACTAACAATGTATTTCTTACTAAAAAACGATGTATCTGAGAAAAACTTATAAATACAAGCCAGACACCATTTTAAAATCAGTTGCTTGACAACTCCCAGAGTATTCAGACGTGAAAACCTGACCCTCTGACCTCTCAACTTGATAATAGCAGCAGACTACTTTGGAGCTTTTTTCACATATTTACAAGTAAGTTTGTGACACGAGTAACGCAAATAATAACTGAATTTATTTGTGAAGGTTTGCAAAAAAATAAATGACATTTGTAACGAGAAACGAACATATATCAGTAATAATGCCACCACATTTCTACTCGACAAATATTTAATTAATTATTTATAACAGTTAAAATAAAATCTGAACAATTTTTTTATTTTAATGTTCGTTAAAATACAGTAATTTATTTATTTTTTTAAAGATTAACTCCTACAAAATCTGAGGAAAGTACAACGTTTCCACATAAAAGATTTTGTTACAAGAACCACAGTCTTTTTCAACATTTATCTACAGGTATTTTTTTTAATTTTGTTAAATAATATTATGATAATATTTAAAACATCAAGATGAATAATGCATACATTTTAATTTGTATTTATCAACAGAATTAAAGGGAGATTGAAGAAAAAATTATCAATATTTAAAAACAAACGTCTTATTAAAAACGGTAAACATTTTTTTTTTACATATTTATACTAGTAAGAAGTCAATCCAATTTTTAAAAAATATTAATCACCTACTATTATAACCCTATCATATTTCTGCAGTAGGTAAAGTGTGAAACGATAATGAAATATCAAATATAATTGTAACAGCAAGAAAATGCAGATCAAGCAAAATGTATAATCTTATATATTTTTTTAATATTAGCCTTACTTCAGAAAGGTGGTGCTAAAGAAAAAATTATGAATATTATATATATGTTTTTTTTTAAAAATGCAGTACTCGGTAATCGAAATATGTGCAAAGACGTAAATTAAATGTTATTAAAATATCAAATTATTATGGCATGTTTTTCCTTCACAAATATTTTTTTAAATAATGACATTATACATTTTTTTAAAAAAAATTCTGCCCTTTGTCAAAAAGATAAATTGCAAGTGAGCTAACAACAAAAAAAGCCATCTACAAACCAGAAAATCGTCCTGAATCAAAACTAAAAAGAATACTTCAACATTAAAAGGTAAATAAAAATAGGGAAAATCCTAAAAAGCATACCTTAGTAATCTGTTGCAAATGTGCACTTGATTTTTAATTTTTTGCGAATATAAAGTTCTCTATTAGTTTTCCAAAACCAGAGAAAGCATCATTTTGGTTAAGTATTGGATAGTATGTAACTGTCAATGACTATTCTAAGTAATCTCATTAACAAAACAGTAATCATATTTATTTCTGTCCTTATCTATATTTGCAATATCTTGTACTAAACACACACGAAGAAGAAGACCAAGCAGAAATTCAAAAGAATCAAATTACAGCTAATTCAAAAGGTATTTTAAACATAAACACATTTTTTAAATCATTTAGAAATACAATTTATTTTAAAAAAAAGCAAACTCCATGTGTGATATAATTTTGGAATACTTGATAGATATCCCTAACTACTCTTAGTTTTAAAAAAATTGGAGAAATAATTAAAAAGAATCATTTACTATTGTATCTCCTGGTAAGTGCTGTAGAAGGCAAAGTTCATGACAGTGTATTGGTATCAATTACTATTTTAATTCCAGGTAAGTGCTGCAGTAGAGAAATTGCTGTTTAGTGTAGTGGTATTAATCACTATTCTAATATCAGTTCTGCAGTAGTGAAAGTGAAGGATAGTGTATGGTTATAAATTACTATTCTAACTCCATTTAAGTGCTACATTATGGAAAGTGCTGGACAGTGTAGGGGTATCAATTATTATTTTTACTCCAGGAAAGTGCTGCAGTAGGATAAGTGCTGGATAGTGTAGGGGTATCAGTTACTATTCTAACTCCTGGAAAGTGCTGGAGTAGGATAAGTGCTGGATAGTGTAGGGGTATCAGTTACTATTCTAACTCCTGGAAAGTGCTGTAGTAGTGAAAATGTGGGTTGTTGTAAAGGCACCATTTTTGAAACATTAAACTTTTCAACTGAAATGTAGACATTTTCCACTTTTCATAAAACATTTACAACCAAAAACATATAAAATCATATTTTTTTCTGTTTATAGATTATCAAACAACTTTTCAAATACCAAAAGAAAATCAAATCCAAGCCAATCTAACAACCAAACAAGGAAAACTCACAAAACTAAGAAGGTAAATCAAATAAAAAGTACAATGACAGTGATCAATTTTTTTATTTTTACTCTTAGAAAGTGCTGCAGTAGAGAAAGTGCTGGATAGTGTCTGGGTATTAATTACTATTCTAACTCCAGTTAAGTGCTGCATTAGGGAAAGTGCTGGATAGTGTAGGGGTAACAATTACTAATCTAACTCCAGGTAAGTGCTGCATTAGGGAAAGTGCTGGATAGTGTAGGGGTTTCAATTACTATTTTAACTCCAGATAAGTGCTGCATTAGGGAAAGTGCTGGATAGTGGAGGGGTTTCAATTACTAATCTAACTCCAGGTAAGTGCTGCATTAGGGAAAGTGCTGGATAGTGTAGGGGTTTCAATTACTAATCTAACTCCAGGTAAGTGCTGCATTAGGGAAAGTGTGGGTTGGTGTAAAGGCACAATTTTTGAAACATGAAACTTTTCAACTTAAATGTAGACATTTTCCATTTTTCATAAAACATTTAAAACCAAAAACATACAAAATCATATTTTTTTCTGTTCATAGGTTACCAAGCAACTCTTCAAATTTCAAAAGAACATCAAATCCAAGCCAATTTAACAACCAAACAAGGAAACCACACCAAACTAAGAAGGTAAATCTATTAAAAAGTACAATGACAGTGATCACATTTTTTATTTTTACTCCTGGAAAGTGCTGCGGTAGAGAAAGTGCTAAATAGTGTAGAGGTTTCAATTACTCATCTTACTCCAGGTAAGTGCTGCATTAGGTAAAGTGCTGGATAGTGTAGGGGTATCAATTACTATTCTAACTCCAATAAAGTGCCGCATTAGGGAAAGTGCTGAATAGTGTAGAGGTATCAATTACTAATCTAGCTCCAGATAAGTGCTGCATTAGAGAAAGTGCTGGATAGTGTAGAGGGTTTAGTTACTATTCTAACTCCAGTTAAGTGCTGCAGTATTGAAAGTGCTGGATAGTGGAGGGGTTTCAATTACTATTTTAACTCCAGTTAAGTGCTGCATTAGAGAAAGTGCTGGATAGTGTAGAGGTATCAATTATTAATCTAACTCCAGGTAAGTGCTGCATTAGGGAAAGTGCTGGATAGTGTAGGGGTATCAATTACTAATGTAACTCCAGGTAAATGCCGCATTAGGGAAAGTGCTGAATAGTTTAAGGGTTTCAATTACTAATCTAGCTCCAGATAAGTGCTGCATTAGGGAAATTGCTGGATAGTGTAGAGGTTTCAATTACTATTCTAACTCCAGTTAAGTGCTGCATTATTGAAAGTGCTGGATAGTGGAGGGGTTTCAATTACTATTTTAACTCCAGTTAAGTGCTGCATTAGGGAAAGTGCTGGATAGTGTAGGGGTATCAATGACTATTCTTACTCCAGGTAAGTGCTGCATTAGGGAAAGTGCTGGATATTGTAGGGGTATCAGTTACTAATCTAACTCTTGGAAAGTGCTGTAGTAGTGAAAATGTGGGTTGGTCTAAAGGCACACTTTTTGAAACATTAAACATTTCAATTAAAATTTAGACATTTTCTATTTTTCATAAAACATTTAAAATCAAAAACATACAAAATCATATTTTTTTCTGTTCATAGATTACAAAGTAACTCTTCAAATACCAAAAGAAAATCAAATCCAAGCCAATCTAACAACCAAACAAGGAAAACTCACCAAACTAAGAACGTAAATCAAATAAAAAGTACAATGACAGTGATCAATTTTTTAATTTTTACTCTTAGAAAGTGCTGCAGTAGAGAAAGTGCTGGATAGTGTATGGGTATTAATTACTATTCTAACTCCAGGTAAGTGCTGTATTAGTGAAAGTGCTGGATAGTGTAGGGGTAACAATTACTAATCTAACTCCAGGTAAGTGCTGCATTAGGGAAAGTGCTGGATAGTGTATGGGTATTAGTTACTATTCTAACTCCAGGTAAGTGCTGCATTAGGGAAAATGCTGGATAGTGTAGGGCTATCAATTAGTAATGTAACTCCAGGTAAGTGCCGCATTAGGGAAAGTGCTGAATAGTGTAGGGGTATCAATTACTAATCTAGCTTCAGATAAGTGCTGCATTAGAGAAAGTGCTGGATAGTGTAGAGGTTTCAGTTACTATTCTAACTCCAGTTAATTGCTGCAGTATTGAAAGTGCTGGATAGTGGAGGGTTTTCAATTACTATTTTATCTCCAGGTAAGTGCTGCATTAGGGAAAGTGCTGGACAGTGTAGGGGTTTCAATTACTAATCTAACTCTAGTTAACTGCTGCATTAGGTAAAGTGCTGGATAGTGTAGGGGTATCAATTACTAATCTAACTCCAGGTAAGTGCTGCATTAGGGAAAGTGCTGAATAGTGTATGGGTTTCAATTACTAATCTAACTCCAGGTAAGTGCTGCATTAGGGAAAGTGCTGGATAGTGTAGGGGTTTCAATTACTAATCTAACTCCAGTTAAGTGCTGCATTAGGGAAAGTGCTGGATAGTGTAGGGGTTTCAATTACTAATCTTACTCCAGTTATGTGCTGCATTAGTGAAAATGCTGGATAGTGGAGGGGTTTCAATTACAATTGTAACTCCATTTAAGTGCTGCATTAGGGAAAGTGCTGGATAGTGTAGGGGTATCAATAACTATTCTTATTCCAGGTAAGTGCTGCATTAATGAAAGTGCTGGATATTGTAGGGGTATCAGTTACTATTCTAACTCTTGTAAAGTGCTGTAGTAGTGAAAGTGTGGGTTGGTGTAAATGCACAATGTTTGAAACATTAAACTTTTCTACTGAAATGTAGACATTTTCCACTTTTCATAAAACATTTAAAATCAAAAACATACAAAATCATATTTTGTTTGTTCATAGGTTACCAAACAACTCTTCAAATATCAAAAGAAAAACAAATCCAAGCTAATCTAACAACCAAACAAGGAAAATACCAAAATAAGAAGGTAAATCAAATAAAAAGTACAATGACAGTGATCAAATTTTTTATTTTTACTCCTGGAAAGTGTTGCAGTAGAGAAAGTGCTGGATAGTGTATGGATATTAATTACTATTCTAACTCCAGGTAAGTGCTGCATTAGGGAAAGTGCTGGATAGTGTAGGGGTAACAATTCCTAAACTAACTCCAAGTAAGTGCAGCATTAGTGAAAGTGCTGGATAGTGTAGGGGTTTCAATTACTATTTTAACGCCAGATAAGTGCTGCATTAGGGAAAGTGCTGGATATTGTAGAGGTTTCAATTACTAATCTTACTCCAGGTAAGTGCTGCATTAGATAAAGTGTTGGATAGTTTAGGGGTATCAATTACTAATCTAACTCCAGTTAAGTGCTGCAGTAGGGAAAGTGCAGAATAGTGTAGGGCTATCAATTACTATTACAACTCTACTTAAGTACTGCAATAGGGAAAGTGCAGGATAGTATATAGTTATCTATTTCTATTCTAACTCCAGTTAAGTGCTGCAGAATTGAAAATGCAGGATAGTGTAGGGTTATCAATTACTATTCCAACTCCAGTTAAGTGCTGCAATAGGAAAAAATTGGATATTGTAGGGGTATTATGTAAAACTTAAAGAATAAAATAACACAAAATTAATTTTTTTCTTTTTCTTTTTCAGATAATGTCTACTCAACCAACAGCAAAGTACATCAAATCCAGAAAAGGAAACAATCTTTTAAATCATATGGGTTACATATATTGTAAGGAAAGGATAAGTTTCCCAAGAAATCATTGGAGATGCGTGCAATACTTCACAACCCGTTGCAGCGGCAGAGCGGTTACGGTGGATGATATTATTGTAAAAACAACTGACCATAAACACTCTGCCTCTGCAATGGATGTTGATGTCAGAGAAACTGTGAATGAAATGAAGGAACTTGCAATCATCTCCAATGATTCCACAGGAAGTATTTTACGAGAGGTTGCTCAGCATGTCCCAGATCATATAGCTAGTAATATGCCTACCATACATAATTTGAGAAGAATTATTCAACGTCAAAAGCAGGCATGTAATACACAAATAAATACACCCCATACCTTTTCTGATATAGTTATTCCTCACGAACTCACTGTTTCTTTTTCTGATGAACCTTTTCTTCTGCATGATAATGAAAACCCTCAGAAACGTATATTAATTTTTAGTACACCTAGAAATCTTGTTAAACTTGAAAATAGTGAAATTTGGATGATGGATGGGACGTTTAAAAGTACACCCCATCCATTCACCCAAATTTATACTATACACGCAAAAATTAATAATAATGTTATTCCCCTAGTTTATAGTTTGCTGCCTGATAAGACTTCTGCAACCTACACTGAACTATTATCAGTTATAAAATCAACCACAAACAAAAGCCCTAAGAAAATTATCATTGATTTTGAATTGAGCATGATTAATGTAATCACAAAAACGTACACGGATACCCAAATTCAGGGGTGTTTTTTCCATTTTTCCCAGGCATTCTGGCGTAAGTTACAAAAAAACACCCCTAGTTACAGAATACTCCTCAGACAGCAAATTACAGGTAGAATAAAAAAAACTAACAGCTCTTTGCTTTGTCCCTCTCGAAAGTGTAGACGAGTACTACACTGCCATTAAAGAGTCTGATTATTACATAGCAAATGAAGAAAAATTGGCACCCATTCTAAATTATATGGAAGACACATGGATTGGACACCTAAGCAGATCGGGTCGCAGGAGGAAGCCACGTTTCCATGTGGAGTGGTGGAACTGTTATTCGACTTGCTTACAGGGAGAGGCTAAAACAAATAATGCCATTGAGGGATAGCATAACTCCTTCAACCATACAATTGGAAAACCCCACCCTAATTTCTACTCTTTTCTTGAAACTTTGAAGAAGGAGCAAATTTTTCAGGAAATGAGAATTTCTCAAACTCTTACAGGTAGTCTAAACCCACGAATAACCCATAAAACAAAGGAAATGTCCGAGAGACTATTGGCACTTTTACAACAGTTTTCGTTGTGTGTGGCTTTAGATTACCTGGAAAATCTAGCTAACATTTTAACTTTTTAAACATCATCTTCACATTACTTTCCTGCTTTGCTCTAAATTTTTTCCCTTTTTTTAATTTAATTGGCTAAAACATTTTTCTAAATTTAAACATAAAATTAAATAAAGTCGGGTGTATTTTGAAATGTTTTTTTATTTTTTATAGAGAAATTGTGATTGTTTATAATGTCCTTATTTTCTAAACAATCCAAAATTTAAATTTTTTCTAACTAGATAAACTTAACATTTTTTTGAAACGTTTTTTATACTTTTCCATTTTCAAGGATTAGTTATAAAAATAATAAAATAATGCATTTTTGAAAAATTTCTTAAAAAATCTTTACTGCTCTTTTCTAAAAATTGTGAACATTCATGAAAACATTCACGAAATTTATCAACATTTTTATTCTAAATGAATATTTATTTTTTCTTAAAAAAATGACCCATTATTTTTGTATTTGATAATTTTTTAAATGCAATCATCCCTCTCTGTATATTCTAAAAGCTCCAAAGTTAAATTTTTTTTTTTAATTTGAAAAGACATTCCATTACTATCTTCTGGTATTATTTTTTCTAAAAAATAAATTTTTCCAGAATCAGATATAAAAAACATTTTCATTTTCATTAGCGATATTAATTCATACACACAATCCCATATGTATCTTCTTTAAATTATCAACGTTTTTGTATTGTCAAAACTTTATTGTTTAAAAACAAAGAAACAATTTAGTTTACATTTTTCCTCAACCATGTCTCGTAAGGGGGAGGAGCCAAGATGGCGATCGGGAAGGACATGTAGTCTCCCGGCTCCGCGAACCTCCGAGTCCCGCACGACTATCCTGTTCATCATCCTGCAATTGCGTCTCAACTTGGTGTTTGGGAATGAGCGCTGACACGGATAGCGCATTCCCGTGCTCCCTGCCGGCCCCCTAGTCGGAGAAATTCGTGTTGAATGTCGGCGGCTTGAAAGGCTCTGTGACCAGGACATCCGCTGCGCAACATGGCCGGACGCTGGGACAGCAGCGGCCATCTCTACTGACATGGCGTCGTTCTGGTGGAGCCCAATGCCTATCTGTCCGATCCTTACCGCGGATGCCCTAATCGCCAAGTAACGCGGCTTTGGAACACCCCCCCGGCGGTGACCTGGTGGTACCTTTGTTTGTATGTGGAATTCGGATTGTGGATGCCCCGTTGCGGTTCAAAATTCGGCCCGGTTTTCCCGGGCTTCTCCCGAATTTTCGGCTGGCGTTGATTCAGAGCGACGATGTACAAAGCGTGAGACCGCTCCTTTGATGATTTGCCTTCACTGTCCCCACGATTCGGATAGTGGTCCCACCGAACTGGACTCGCCTATGCCTGATCTCCAGTCCCCATTTGCGATGGAAACTCAGAAGGGCCACCGAGAAGTGATGGAGGCTGCCTTTCTGACTATCGAGGTACAGCAAGATGGGGAATGCAAACAGCCAAATGGCGCTGCAGTACGGGGGAGAGGGCCTGCGTTATCTTGTGGCGACATCCTTGTTGCGCTTGGTGCCCTTCGATCTGCCTGGGACTATGGCGCCCGTGAGCTGGGGACGAAGCTGGATGGTATTGCGTTCATACTGGGGCACTCCCGATCAGGCGCCCGCCTGGTGCATGATGATCCACCCCGGCCTGTTTCCGATGGGGGTGCTGTTGTCGCCCTGGTGTGCAGGGGGGCAGGGATGACATTGGACGATGTTGTGCATTGTCGACGACTATCCGGGGGTTTGGACTATTCTGATGGTTCCCTTTCACGGCAGATGATGGCGGCTCCGTACTCCATACCGCTACTGCTGTCTTCTGCTTTGCCACGGCAGCGGCTGGATTCTGTACCTGCTTCTTCCACCCTAGTCTTTACATCCCTGGTGTGGAGTACGTGTTCTGAGACTACTTCGGGGAAGATGGCCGTCTTTGTGAATTACTCTGTTGGTGGCCAGCGGCGTCCATTTTGTGCGCTCATGTTGCTCTCTGGCCTTGCCTGGATTCTTTGTTTCCATATGTCGGCGGATGATGGCATTATTCGACTAACTTGCCTCCGGGGACTATCACGAACTGGCCAAGGATAAGTTGTATTCTTAAATGTTGACATTTAGGTGGCTGGCGGGGGTGGGGGGCGTACGCTCTTCTGATACATTTATTTGTGCAGTATGTTGCTAATTCTCCCCAATACTTGTTGATCTGCTTGATTAATGTGGTGCATTGTGTATCTTGGGGAGGAGTGTATGTGGCGGGACGGGGTGACCGGGAGCCCGTATGGATGGCCCTCCTCCAGTTTTCTCTATAAAACCTTTCTCCTTCTCTTTTCTTCGACTAAATTTCGGGTACTCTCATGGGCGACAGGCACACTGCTTGGGGGGGGGTAGGCCGTGGCCTCCGCAGGGGTGCAGGGTGGGGGGTTAGGGGAGGGATTTTTTCCCTGTTTTTTTTTTTTTTTTTTTTTTTTTTCAGTTCCCATGGGCCTCTATTTGTTTCTTCCTTTCTTCTTTTCTTTCTCTTTCTTTCTCTTTTCCCCCCCCTTTTTTTTGGGTCAGTATGACGGTTAGACATTATACATTTCGCGCTTTGACGGCTGTTTTTTTTCTTTTTTTCTCCTCCCTTTGTAATTATTACTAAGGTGGCCTCACGTCCATGGGGTGGGCGATGACTAGCTCGAAAACGACTACGTGCTATTTCATCCTGCTGAGTATACTGCAGCTCTGCTAACTTGTTTACGATTACCCGTTCTGTTGATTAATGGTTCCGTGCATTGCCCACCCTATGTCCTTGGTTGATTGTACCGCATCTGATCCTTTTATTTTCATAATATAAAAATAACCTTATTGTTAGACCTGTCTGGATTTTTTGCATAGTCCCTCCCAATTATTATTTATTTTGTCCCCTTTTTGCCCCTCATACCCTTAATAATTTTTGTGTCTACTACTTTTTATAGGTGTTGGTCAAGGGGATAGGTGTTCTTTTTCCCCTCATAATCTTTTACCTCAGGCCCAGAGGCCTGTTCTGACAGGGAAAGTTGGAACCACAAAATGGTGGCTACCAACTGCCCTAACTGCCAAGCCCAGGACTTACCCATAGACCAGTATAGGGCATTCCAGAACCTTCTGGTCCATTCTGGACCACTGAGGGGCAGCCTATATAAGGCGGAATGCGGGGCAGCCATTTTGTCTACCTGTGGAAGTCAGCTAGAGGACAGGCTGTAGCTAAGGGTGGGAAAAGGTTAGACATAGGGTTGACCTCCTGGACTGGGAAGCTGCCTTATTGATCCACCCCACTACTCCCCTTTTGGTTACTTGTCCTGGCCCCGCTGTTGAGAGTTACTGGAGACCCTGGGCGCCTAGCTTGCCCCTTGTCTTAATAATATAGGGGAAGTCTTCAGGAGAAGGAGACTGCAGTGCTGCGGTGCGCAGTCCTCTGCCCAGCAGAAAGAGGCTCTTCTTGAGCAGTGTTCAGTAGAGGTAGGGGTAAATCCTTGTGGCCCCCTCGAGCAGTGGACATCTGTATCCTGCCACTGGCTGCCGTGACTTTCTTTAGTGGCAGAACCTTTTCCCCCCCCAGAGTTCATCACTTACTGGCTGGGGCGAAATCTAGTGGTGGAGAGGAGCCATCCTTAAGAGAGGCGGAAGCAGGGTAAGGCTGAGTAAAGTGACCCCCAAGCCTGCGTTGGTGAAATAGCGCTGGATTAGTGCTGAGGTCGCTGGAACTGTGAGGAGAGGTAGCGAGGCCGTCGCTGGACGCAGGCGCCGACCTGTGGGGAATTCCCCGGTCCCAGTGTGTGAGAAGAGTGAGGGCGTAGTGTACATGCCCGGCGCCAGCGCGCTAATTCCCCTCTGACTGGAGGACTGCCTTGCAGGAGGGGCCTAGGACCGAGCAGGCCCAGTGCGGAGACACTGTATCTTCGCGCATGCGCGGAAGAAGCCTCGCGTGTGGGAAACGACGACTTCACCGCTGAGAGGAGCTGAGGAGAGGCGTCTCTATCAAGGGACTGAGGACCGATCTGCGCGCCGTGGGACAGATCCTTGCTGGTGTGGAGCCGCCGCTCGAGTGGCTGAGTCATCGGAGCACCGACCCGGGTTGCACCTGGGAGGGCCTCCGCTCCGTTGTGAAGGGGGGCGGGGAGGCCGACCACCGAAGAAGAAGCGTCTTCAGTGTCTAGTAAGAGAGCGGAAGAGTTGCCTGCTGTCTGCTCACACAAGTAAGCCGGGAGGAGTGAGGGGTGGCGAGGGAGAGCTGGTTAGGCCTCCCGTTCGTCTGTCTTCTTCCCCTCACAGGGCAGCACTGACACAGAAGAAGGGGGTGGAGGGCCTGAGAAAAACGAGTGGCCTAGCCTAATAAAAACTCACCGATTCAAGAAGCCTGATTTAACCTGAGGGGTGAAGGAAGTATAAAGGCCTCATAGAACCCCAGGCTCTGAACAGTGCATGACAGTTTGCCCCCCCCCGGGTGGAATAGAAGTGCTAAGGAGCAAAAGCAAAGTACAATACATATTTAACTGGCCTAAGAAAGGATAAGGGTTACCTGCCAGTTATGGTTATGGTGCATGTTTACATGTAATGAACTATTAGAATTAATTGATAACTTGCATAGCAATTTAAAAGTATTACTGCTATTTCTGAGACCAGTTGTAGAGTATAGGTCATATTCAAACTAGCCTATGGAAGTGTAAGAGATACCTGCCAGACAAGGGCATGGAACGTGACTAAATGTATGGTACTGTAATTGCTGGTTACTAAAATGTGATAGTAGTTTAAGAGTATAGTAATGCTTCCATGACAAACTGAAGTGTTTAACCTGTATACTTTGCAAACAAAAGAGGAAAGAAATTATTTTTATAAAGCAGTACTTATTTTCCTATACTTTGGTGTAGTGTTGTTTTTGTGTGCTATTGCGTGGATTTACTGTTGGGAAGTTTGCAACCTCACACTTGTGCCTCCAGAATTGCATGTCTTACCCCTAGGCCAGGCTACCCTAGTTGACCTGGCATCCCAGGTTCTAACATTTGGTGCCTAGCGGTGGGATTCTGACTTGGTTGCAGCTACTCATTAGTAATTCAACGCAATACACTGACCTACACCAGGAGTTTTCTCCTTGCGGCCCTCCTAATTTGAATTTTGTTTTTTCTAAATTTATTTCTGGTGGTGGGTGGAGGTTAACCTCAGGTCACTTCTTGGTTTTCTCCTGTGTGTTGATTTTATTCCATAGTGAAAGATGGAATTGAATTTTAAAGAGCTAGAAGCCAATACTGTGGCCCAACTCAGAGAATGGTGTCAGCAACAAGGGGTATTCTTTAATAAAGCTGCCAAGAAAGGCGAGTTGTTGACAAGCATAAGGGCATGGGTGGAAGCTCGTTTAAGGGAGGAACCAGAAACTGAAGAGGGTGACGGGGACACTGTCCTTGAGACTGCAATGTTGAACCAAGCTGGAAGGGGGAATCTGCTGACAGGTCCCAGGATACCTTCGAGGGCGAGCAGCAGCGTCTCAGACAGGGGTTTAACTGACGCCGAGCTAGAAGATAGGAGGGAGGAGAGGAGGATGAAGTTGGAATTAGCTAGGATGGAGATGGAAAGGGAGGAAAGGAGGTTAGCCCATGAGCGAACCATCAAAGAGATGGACCTACAGGCCTTAATACAAAGGCCTCCCAATCCAGATAATGGTGGCAGCGAAAATAAACACCAGGGAACCCAGACCCTATTTACCCAAAGATGTCATCGCTAGTTACACCCCAGGAGATGACATTGCCAAATGGCTGGCCGCCTACGAAGTTTCTTTAAGGGCTCACGGGATCTTAGAAACTCACTGGGGAGGTGGGCTGTATAAATACATGCCCCCTGCTGGCAGAGACACCTTGTTGGCTCTGGAGCAGGATGAGCAAACCCACTACCCTACCATGAAGGTGGCACTGGTGAAGAAGTTTGGACTTACCCCTGAAAGGTACAGACAGAAATTTAGGGGAAGTCACAAACTGAGTACCCAGAATTGGGTAGACTTTTTAGACTACGCCAAGAAAGTTTTGGAGGGTTGGGTCAAGGGCAGCGAGGTGAAAGATTATGAGGGGCTGTACAATCTATTTTTGAAAGAACACCTCCTCGAGAAATGTTTTCCCGAGTTGCGCCAACACCTGGTGGACAGCAAGCTGACCGATCCCCGGAAGCTTGCAGAGGAGGCGGACACTTGGGCAAGTACCCGGGTGTCCTCAAAGGGGACTGGAGGGGATTCTCAAAAAGCCGGACAGGGCGCCCCCCAGAAGAAGGAGGTGGGAGATAAAAAGAAGGAGTTCTCCAAAGGTCCCCAAAATAATTTCCAAGGTAAGGGAGCAGGTTTCACCCCTAGGGCAAACCCGCCCAGAAACCCTAATCCTGGCCAAAGCCAGCAGCCAAGGGTTCTCCACTGTTTTGAATGTGGTGGTGTTGGACATTATAAGGGAGATGTCAGATGCCCAAAGAGACCACCCCCTCCCACCGGAGGAAAGTCACCGGGAGTAACTAGTGTAGCGCTCGGGGAGGAGTTGCCCTTAGATAAGGGGGGTGAGTGGGCGGGTGTCACCTTAGTGTCCCTGGGAGAGCGGGAGATGGTTTCAAAGATCCAGGTGCCCCCAAATACTACAAAGTATGGGCAATGGGTTACCATCAATGGCCAAAGAGGGGAGGCTCTGAGAGATACAGGAGCCAGTATGACTATGGTGAGAAGTCAACTGGTGTCTCCAGAGCAGGTTGTTCCTAATGTACTCCACCCCGCCGCGATGGCTGACGGCAGAATGGGCCACTATCCAGTGGCTGAGGTTCCCTTTGAGTGGGAAGGGGTTGCAGGTTCACTTCGAGTTGCCGTAAGCCCTGCCGTGCCAGTTGATTGTCTGTTGGGGAATGACATGGAGCACAACACTTGGAGAGAGGTGGAATACCGGACGCATTCTGCGATGCTGGGTACACCTGACTGGGCCTGTGTAAGCACACGGTCTGCGACTGCCCGGAGAGGGAGTTCGCCTGGGTTGGAGCCTGGAACAATGGCCCAACCCGCTGCCAAAAAGGGACAGACTCGGAGACAGGGAAAGCCTGCTTCGGCTTCCACGCCCCATGTGACAGATCGGCCACCTGCGGTGGTAGGCCAGGAGTCCATGGAGGGGGAAGTAGACTCTCTGGAGGATTTACCCATCCCTGCTGAGTGACATGTGGAGGGAGGACCTACCAGAGAGGAATTCTGTAAGGGGCAGAGGGAGTGCCCTACCCTTGAGGGACTGAGGCGTCAGGCTGAAGCCCAGGCAGCAGGTGATGCTACGGGACACCACCATATTTACTGGGAGGATGGCCTCCTCTACAGTGAACCCAAGGTACCCCTACCTGGCTCATCAAGGGCCTTGGTGGTCCCGCAGCAATACCGAGCCTTTCTGCTGGAATTGGCTCATGCGATACCACTGGCAGGACACTTAGGCCAGGATAAGACCTTTGCACGGCTTGTCCTCCACTTTTACTGGCCTCAGATGAAAGTGGCGTCCAACACATACTGTCGGACATGTGTATCCTGCCAGGCCAGTGGGAAAACAGGGGTGAAGCTCAAGGCTCCCCTGGAACCACTTCCAGTCGTTAGCACCCCCTTTGAAAGGGTGGGCATCGACATTGTAGGGCCATTGGATCCACCAACAACAGCTGGTCACAGGTTTATCCTGGTTCTGGTGGATCATGCCACACGGTACCCAGAGGCCATCCCTTTGAGGACCGTTACTGCACCTGTGGTGGCTAGGGCCCTGATGGGAATCTTTACCCGTGTAGGATTCCCCAAGGAGGTTGTGTCCGACAGGGGGACCAACTTCCTGTCAGCTTACATGCGGACAATGTGGAAGGAGTGTGGAGTGACCTACCGGTTCACCACTCCTTATCACCCCCAGTCAAATGGACTGCTTGAGAGGTTTAATAAGACCCTGAAGGGCATGATAAGAAGTCTGCCGGAGAGCTTACGGAGGAAGTGGGACGTCCTCCTGCCTTGCTTGCTGTTCTCTTACAGAGAGGTGCCGCAGAAGGGAGTGGGCTTCAGCCCTTTTGAATTGTTGTATGGGCACCCTGTGCGTGGGCCTCTCAGCCTGGTGAAGGATGGATGGGAGAAGTCTCCCAGAAAACCTCCTCAGGATGTGGTGAGCTACATGTTGGCCTTCAGAAGCCAGATGGCCAAGTTGTGGAAGCAGGCTTCTGACAACTTGGAGGCCAGTCAGGCAGTAATGAAGGAATGGTACGACCAAAATGCTCACCCGGTGGAGTTGGAGCCTGGCCAGAAAGTATGGGTGATGGAACCTGGAGAGCTAAGTGCCCTTCAAGATCGTTGGACAGGCCCATTTGAGGTGTTGGAGAAGAAGGGTAAGGCCACTTACTTGGTGGATCTTAAGACCCCGCGACAGCCCCTACGGGTGCTGCATGCCAATCGCCTCAAACCCCATCATGAGAGGCCAGAGGTCATCCTGATGTTGGTGACTGATGGTGCTGAGGAAGCAGAAAGCGAGCCTCTCTCAGATCTCTTTTCATGCCAAGAGAAGGATGGGTCGGTGGAGGGAGTGATTCTCTCCCCATCCCTAACTCCTGAGCAGCGAGAGGATTGCCGCCAGGTATTGGAGCAGTATTCTTCGCTGTTCTCCCTTGTCCCGGGAAGAACCCACCTGTGTACCCATGATGTGGACACAGGAGACAGCCCCCCAGTGAAGTCAAAGACCTACAGGCTGTCGGACAAGGTGAAGGCTAGCATCCATGGCGAGGTTGCCAAGATGCTGGAGCTAGGAGTGATAGAACCTTCCAACAGCCCTTGGTCCAGTCCGGTGGTGCTAGTACCAAAAGCCGCCCCACCGGGCACCACACCAGAACTGAGGTTCTGTGTGGATTACCGAGGACTGAACTCAGTTACAAAGACTGATGCTCATCCAATCCCTAGGGCGGATGAGTTAATTGACCGGCTAGGAGCTGCCCAATACCTAAGTACCTTTGACCTCACTTCAGGGTACTGGCAGATCTCTTTGACAGATGGAGCAAAGGAAAGGTCAGCCTTCTCCACGCCTGAGGGACACTTCCAGTTCTGTGTAATGCCCTTTGGGCTCAAGAACGCCCCTGCCACATTTCAGCGGCTGGTGAACCAGGTCCTCTCTGGAATGGAGAGTTTCTCTGCTGCCTACCTGGATGACATTGCTGTCTTCAGTAGCAGTTGGGAGGACCATTTGCAACATTTGCAAGCAGTTCTCCAGGCACTGAAAAAGGCTGGATTGACAATCAAGGCCAGCAAATGCCAGATTGGGCAGGGGTCGGTTGTGTACCTTGGACACTTGGTGGGTAGGGGGTCAGTGCAGCCCCTGCAGGCAAAGATTGAGGCAATCATGGCCTGGGAACCCCCCAAGACAGACTGAGGTCCGAGCTTTCCTGGGCCTCACAGGTTACTTCCGTCGCTTTGTGAAGGGGTATGGCACTATTGTAGCGCCCCTCACAGAGCTCACCTCCAGGAAACAACCTCGACGGGTAGTTTGGACAAAGGCTTGTCAGCAAGCCTTTGAAAAGTTGAAGCAGGCCATGTGTGTAGCACCGGTCCTGAAGGCTCCCGATTTCTCCAAGGAGTTCATTGTCCAAACAGATGCATCAGAACATGGCATTGGGGCAGTGTTATCGCAACTAAATGAAGAGGGCCTGGATCAGCCTGTAGTCTTCTTATCCAGGAGACTGCTTCCCCGGGAACAGAAGTGGAGTGCGATTGAGAGGGAAGCTTTTGCGGTGGTGTGGGCTCTGAAGAAGCTGCGGCCATACCTCTTTGGCTCGCACTTCCTGGTTCAGACTGACCACCGCCCCCTTCGTTGGCTGATGCAAATGAAGGGGGAAAATCCCAAGCTGTTGAGGTGGTCCATCTCCCTACAGGGAATGGACTTCCGGGTGGAACATCGGCCTGGAGTGGACCACGCCAATGCAGACGGTCTCTCCCGGTATTTCCGCCTTAGTGATGAGGACTCCCAAGGGGTTGGGTAGTTCTCCCCACTTTCAGCTGGGGGGGACGCGTGTTAGACCTGTCTGGATTTTTTGCGTAGTCCCTCCCAATTATTATTTATTTAGTCCCCTTTTTGCCCCTCATACCCTTAATAATTTTTGTGTCTACTACTTTTTATAGGTGTTGGTCAAGGGGATAGGTGTTCTTTTTCCCCTCATAATCTTTTACCTCAGGCCCAGAGGCCTGTTCTGACAGGGAAAGTTGGAACCACAAAATGGTGGCTACCAACTGCCCTAACTGCCAAGCCCAGGACTTACCCATAGACCAGTATAGGGCATTCCAGAACCTTCTGGTCCATTCTGGACCACTGAGGGGCAGCCTATATAAGGCGGAATGCGGGGCAGCCATTTTGTCTACCTGTGGAAGTCAGCTGGAGGACAGGCTGTAGCTAAGGGTGGGAAAAGGTTAGACATAGGGTTGACCTCCTGGACTGGGAAGCTGCCTTATTGATCCACCCCACTACTCCCCTTTTGGTTACTTGTCCTGGCCCCGCTGTTGAGAGTTACTGGAGACCCTGGGCGCCTAGCTTGCCCCTTGTCTAAATAATATAGGGGAAGTCTTCAGGAGAAGGAGACTGCAGTGCTGCGGTGCGCAGTCCTCTGCCCAGCAGAAAGAGGCTCTTCTTGAGCAGTGTTCAGTAGAGGTAGGGGTAAATCCTTGTGGCCCCCTCGAGCAGTGGACATCTGTATCCTGCCACTGGCTGCCGTGACTTTCTTTAGTGGCAGAACCTTTTCCCCCCCCAGAGTTCATCACTTACTGGCTGGGGCGAAATCTAGTGGTGGAGAGGAGCCATCCTTAAGAGAGGCGGAAGCAGGGTAAGGCTGAGTAAAGTGACCCCCAAGCCTGCGTTGGTGAAATAGCGCTGGATTAGTGCTGAGGTCGCTGGAACTGTGAGGAGAGGTAGCGAGGCCGTCGCTGGACGCAGGCGCCGACCTGTGGGGAATTCCCCGGTCCCAGTGTGTGAGAAGAGTGAGGGCGTAGTGTACATGCCCGGCGCCAGCGCGCTAATTCCCCTCTGACTGGAGGACTGCCTTGCAGGAGGGGCCTAGGACCGAGCAGGCCCAGTGCGGAGACACTGTATCTTCGCGCATGCGCGGAAGAAGCCTCACGTGTGGGAAACGACGACTTCACCGCTGAGAGGAGCTGAGGAGAGGCGTCTCTATCAAGGGACTGAGGACCGATCTGCGCGCCGAGGGACAGATCCTTTCTGGTGTGGAGCCGCCGCTCGAGTGGCTGAGTCATCGGAGCTGCGACCCGGGTTGCACCTGGGAGGGCCTCCGCTCCGTTGTGAAGGGGGGCGGGGAGGCCGACCACCGAAGAAGAAGCGTCTTCAGTGTCTAGTAAGAGAGCGGAAGAGTTGCCTGCTGTCTGCTCACACAAGTAAGCCGGGAGGAGTGAGGGGTGGCGAGGGAGAGCTGGTTAGGCCTCCCGTCCGTCTGTCTTCTTCCCCTCACAGGGCAGCACTGACACAGAAGAAGGGGGTGGAGGGCCTGAGAAAAACGAGTGGCCTAGCCTAATAAAAACTCACCGATTCAAGAAGCCTGATTTAACCTGAGGGGTGAAGGAAGTATAAAGGCCTCATAGAACCCCAGGCTCTGAACAGTGCATGACAGTTTGCCCCCCCCCGGGTGGAATAGAAGTGCTAAGGAGCAAAAGCAAAGTACAATACATATTTAACTGGCCTAAGAAAGGATAAGGGTTACCTGCCAGTTATGGTTATGGTGCATGTTTACATGTAATGAACTATTAGAATTAATTGATAACTTGCATAGCAATTTAAAAGTATTACTGCTATTTCTGAGACCAGTTGTAGAGTATAGGTCATATTCAAACTAGCCTATGGAAGTGTAAGAGATACCTGCCAGACAAGGGCATGGAACGTGACTAAATGTATGGTACTGTAATTGCTGGTTACTAAAATGTGATAGTAGTTTAAGAGTATAGTAATGCTTCCATGACAAACTGAAGTGTTTAACCTGTATACTTTGAAAACAAAAGAGGAAAGAAATTATTTTTATAAAGCAGTACTTATTTTCCTATACTTTGGTGTAGTGTTGTTTTTGTGTGCTATTGCGTGGATTTACTGTTGGGAAGTTTGCAACCTCACACTTGTGCCTCCAGAATTGCATGTCTTACCCCTAGGCCAGGCTACCCTAGGTGACCTGGCATCCCAGGTTCTAACACTTATCTAATCCTGTAACTCATTGGTCACGTCGAATTGAAGTCCCATTTTGGAATAATGTCATAACTCGTGCTGGAGGGACTGCTGGGTTACTTTATTGCTAACGATTGTGCTTTAAAAATCGCTTTCGAGGCCGGCCAGGTGGTTGTAGGCCAGTATATGTATGCTATTGATGCACAATAAAGGTTTAAAAAAAAAAAAAAAAAAAAAAACATGTCTCGTAACTCATCTAAATATATTCCGCCAAATAACCACTTTTTAGTTCAATTACCATAATCTGAAGAAACAAACCAATCATTTTTAAACCACGTATCGATTCATATTAATAAACACCAAAACATCACTTCCAAAAAATAACTTCCCTATGTTACAAACTTAGAAATACATCTATTTGTTTTCGACGAAGCTTTTTTCAACAATAAAATAACCTCTTTTACCTCTGTCCTAAGTTTTCCAAAAAACAAGCAAAACTTTCAAAAATGCATTTATTTTTCATTTATACATTACATATGTAATAATTTCAAAACATACACATCTTATCTGTATTACAATTTTGAATACATTTTATAAAATACAATATAAATTACTCTATTTTTATCCTCCGACACCCGACTTAGGCATATTCTAGCTATAAGATCGGCGAAATTTTTTTTAACGAAAGATAACATCATTTACGTATTAAGCAACCTCTCCTTATCCTTTCCTTACAATATATCTTTACTTTTTTGTAAATATATACATATAATAAAGTTTTAATTGTTTCCTACCTGGACGCAGATCAGCTCCCAGCTGCTTCCTCCTTGGATCCTGTTCAAAATGGCCGCTTACGCTGTACGTTAACGTCAATACGTAATAGAAAGCTGCAACAATAAAAAAAGGACTATTTAATTTGTTATTTATTAATAAAATGAATATAATTATTTAAAAATGTTTCCCTAGCGATACAAAATTTCAAAAAGATGTTTAAAAAATATGTGAAATAAAGCTATTTTCTAATGTATTTGTTTTGAGAAATAAAATAATTTTTAAAAACTAATCGTAACTTTCTTTATTTCAAATGTACTTGCAATACTTCTAAAGTATATTTCAGTGACCACTGTGCCTCTCGAGGCCGGGTCACCCCTTTACCCCCTCACCTGCTCGCCTGCTGATCCTGCCTGCCAACTCCCCTGCTGATCCTGCCTGCCGCCTCGCCTGCTGCTCCTGCCTGCCGATTCCATCGCCCCCCAGCACCCCCGAGCGGCCCAGCCACAGCTGAGCCGGCCGCTCGCCACTTTTTCCCGCCGCTGGCCCCCTGCGGCCCCGCCCACCACCGGCCCATTGGCCCAGACGCTCGGTCAGCCCAGCAGACCCGCCCTCCCGTCCCCCTTCTTATGACGCCCCCTGAGCGACCGTGCAGCGGACGCGCGCAGCGGGAGCACCGATTGAGCGCCGAAGGTGCGCCAAAGGTAAGCCCGTCTACGCCCGTCCGCGCCTGGACCGCGCCCAGTGCCAGGACCCCTGGCCCCCACCGACGGAAGCCGACCCGCCGGACCTACAACGCCACCGAACTCAACGCACTCAACTCCGGCCGAACCCCGGGCTGCTACCGAGCCACACCGAGACGCACCCACGGATCCTTCAGCTGCCACTCCTGTAAGTTCACCTGCAACCGGACCCACGCCACACCAGCACCCACCAAGCCGAACACCAGCACCACCCACCTGAAGTGCATCCTGATCAACACCCGCTACGTCCACAGACACGCCGTTGAGCTCTGGAACCTGCTCGACACCACAGCCCCTGACGTCGCCTTCCTCACGGAAACCTGGATGAACGACTCCTCAGCGCCCGACATCACCATCGCCATCCCAGAGAGTTACAAGATCACCCGAAGAGACCGTGACAACCAGACTGGAGGAGGCCTCGCCATCATCTACAGGGACACCATCCGCATCAAGACCAACACCGACGACACCCTGACAACCGCCGAACACCTGCACTTCCAGATCCACACGGACCCCAAAACCACCCTCAGAGGCACCCTGATCTACCGACCCCCGGGACCACGCACACAATTCAGCGAGGACATCGCCGACTTCATCAGCCCGCACGCCCTCCCCTCCGCCGACTACATCCTCCTGGGGGACATCAACTTCCACCTGGAGAACAACAACGACCGCAACACCATCACCCTGCTCGACAACCTCGCCAACCTCGGTCTCAAGCAGCTGGTGTCCACCCCCACCCACCTCGCCGGACACACACTCTACGCCGTCTTCTCATCCAGCAAAGACATCACCTTCAGCCATACCACCGGACTAAACTGGACGGACCACAGCTGCGTCCACTTCACCTTCAGAAGAACGACGATCCACCACCACCAGCAACAGGTTGCTCGAAGAAGCTGGAACAAGATCACAGCCGACCAGCTCGCCGCTTCCCTGAGCCAGCACCCTCCCGCCAGCTCAGCGAACCCAAGCCAGGCCGCCGACAACCTCACGAAGTGGATCAGCAACTGCGCGGACGAACTCGCCCCACTGAGGACCCCGCCCAACCGACCCGGCAGCAAGAAGGCCCCATGGTTCACCGACGAACTCATGAGTTCCAAGAAGAACTGCCGAGCCCTCGAGAAAGACTGGAGAAGGGAACCAACTCCGGACAACATGACCACCCTCAAGCTTGCCACCCGAAAGCACCACCAACTGATCCGCGCCACCAAGAAAACTGCATTCAAGGACCGGCTGGACAACAACGCACACAACTGCAAGGAACTCTTCAACATCGTGAAAGAGCTCTCCAACCCCAACACCGGAAACAACGACATCACCCCTTCGCAAGACCTCTGCAATTCCCTCGCCTCCTACTTCCACAACAAGATCGCGGACATACACAACAGCTTCAGCACTCAACCGACGCACGCCACGACCGAACCACCGCCCCCCACCACCACCCTCCGCGCCTGGACTCCGATCAGCACCGAAGACACCGTCCGCATGATGAACTCCATCCACTCCGGATCTCCAACCGACCCCTGCCCTCACCACGTCTTCAACAAGGCCGACGCTGTCATCGCACCCCACCTGCGGGACATCATCAACACCTCCTTCGACACCGCCACCTTCCCGGAGAGCTGGAAGCACGCCGAACTCAGCGCCCTACTCAAGAAACCTACAGCGGACCCCACCGAACTCAAGAATTACCGCCCCATCTCGCTCCTCCCGTTTCCAGCCAAAGTCATCGAGAAGATCGTCAACAAACAGCTGGCCACCTTCCTCGAGACGAATGGATCCCTCGACCCCTCACAGTCTGGCTTCCGAGCCAACCACAGCACCGAGACCGCCCTCATCGCTGCCACTGATGACATCCGATCCCTGATGGACAACGGAGAAACAGCGGCCCTCATCCTCCTAGACCTCTCCGCGGCTTTCGACACTGTCTGCCACCGCACCCTAGTGCAGTGCCTCAGCAACGTCGGAATCCATGAGAAGGCACTGGAATGGATCATCTCCTTCCTCGACGGAAGAACACAGAGAGTCCGGCTACCACCGTACAAGTCAGAGGCCACCAGAGTCATCTGCTGCGTCCCTCAAGGATCCTCGCTGAGCCCCTCCCTCTTCAACATCTACATGAGCCCCCTCGCGGCCATCGCACGCCAACACAACCTCAACATCATCTCCTACGCCGACGACACCCAGCTGATTCTCTCCCTCACCAACGACCCCGCCACCGCCAGAGCCAACCTTCACGAAGGGATGAAAGACGTAGCCGAGTGGATGACAACCAGCCGCCTGAAACTGAACTCAGACAAGACGGAAGTCCTCATCCTGGGCTCCTCGCCCTCCGCCTGGGACGACTCCTGGTGGCCCCCCGCCCTGGGCACCGCACCCAAACCGACAAACCACGCACGCAACCTGGGCTTCATCCTGGACTCCTCCCTCTCCATGACCAGACAAGTCAACGCCGTCTCCTCGTCCTGTTTCAACATCCTGCGCATGCTACGTAAGATATTCAGGTGGATCCCCACCGAGACCAGGAAGACGGTCACCCAGGCCCTCGTCACCAGCCGTCTGGACTACGGCAACGCCCTCTACGCCGGAACCACCGCCAAGCTCCAGAAGAGACTCCAGCGTATCCAGAACGCCTCGGCGAGACTCATCCTCGACGTCCCCAGACGAAGCCACATCTCCAGACACCTGAGAGACCTGCACTGGCTCCCGATCAACAAAAGAATCACCTTCCGGCTCCTCACCCACGCACACAAAGCCCTACACAACCAAGGCCCAGGATACCTCAACAGCCGCCTCAACTTCTACGTTCCCAAACGCCACCTCCGATCGACCAACCACGCCCTCGCCGCCGTCCCCCGCATCCGAAGAGCGACAACAGGAGGAAAGTCCTTCTCCTACCTGGCCGCCAAGACCTGGAACTCCCTTCCGACCCACCTCCGCCTGACCCAGGACCACCTCTCCTTCAGGAAGAAGCTCAAGACCTGGCTGTTCGAGCAGTAGCAGCACCCCCCCCCCAGCGCCTTGAGACCCTCCGGGTGAGTAGTGCGCTCTATAAATGTCTTTGATTGATTGATTGATTGATTGATATATGCTTAATTAATCTTTTTAACTTCTTACCTGTTTTCTTTTTCCTTTTCTCTTTTTTCCATCTTCTTTCATCCTCCTTTTCTCATCTTTTCTATGTACCGCGGGACACATAGGAGATATCATGATAATAAAAGAAGGACAAACGTTACCATTGGATTCAATGTAAAACCGTGGGAACCCAATGTTAAATCTATTTTTAATTTTTAAATCATACATTATAAACTTGTTTTCATAATTATTTTAGACTATAATTCAAACAAATTCTCTAATAATATTTTTTTTACTTTAATATTATTTTAAATTAATTGCATTAATGTTTAAAAATTATTATTATACATATCAAAGTTTTAAATTATGTAGTGTTCCAAAAAATAATTTAATATATATAATAATTCTATATATTTTTATTATTACTATTACAATAATTTCCTTAATATTAGTACTCCAATATTAATTTAAAATATTTATAATTGTTTATTATTTATTGAATTAACGAATAATAATAATATTTCTAAATAATTATAAATATATCAAAAATAATCTATTAAAAAATTCGTGAATTTTTTATTTTAATTTTCAAATAATACTCTAGTAATATTTTATTTAATATTTTTTTTATTTAATTAGTTTAAAAAAATAAAAAAATAAAGTAATTCTCTACTATTATTATTAATACCAAATAAAATTATTTATAATTTTTTTCCAGTTATTTTTAAATTTAAAAAATTGTAAATAAATAAATTCTCTAGTATATTTTTTTAAATATATATTTAATTAAGAAAATTCTTAATATGTTTTAAATAATTAATAATTATTTAATACTAACAATTAATACTCTAGTATTATTATTAATAATTAAAAAATATCATCAAAAAAATAAAAAAAATAAGTATTTCTCTACTATTAGTATTAATACTAAATAATATCATTTATTAATTTTTTTAAAGTATTTTAAATTTAATAGATTTTAAATAAATAAATTATCTAATATATATTTTTTAAAATATACATATATATTTTAAAATATTCTTAATATGTTTTAAATAATTAATAATTATTTAATATTAACAAATAAAAAATAAATATCATCAAAAAATACTCTAATATAAATTTTAAAATATAAAAAAAACACAAATAACACTCTATTAATAATTTAATAAATTAAAATTATAATTAAAATTAAAAAACAATTTTTTAAATTCCTTATTTATCATTAAACATACTTATAAATATAATGCGTTGTAAAAGTATATGCGTTGTAAAAGTACTTGCGTTGTAAAAGTATGCGTTCTAAAAGTATGCGTGGTAAAAGTTTTTGCGTGGTAAAAAATGCGTGGTAATGGTAATGCGTGGTAAAATATGCGTGGTAAAGGTTGTATACCGCCTCAGTTAGATATAATCAGGAGGGAAGTACCACCGACTCTTTCCCGTGTTCAAGTGGGGTGAGACAGGGCTGTAACCTGGCCCCATTTTTGTTCACTCTCTGCATAATTAGCCTGGATCAGGCACTTGGTGCCCTAAGGGTTGATACTCCGCAGATTGGCTTAAGAGGGATCCCCGTCCTGCTTTACGCGGATGACGCGGTTCTCGCGCGCGCACCCGAAGGGCTACAGGGACTGATAGATGGCTTTTTCTCCTTCATGGAGAATTTAGACTTATCCCCTAACCTATCCAATTTGTATATCATGGAAGTGGGGAAAAAACCAAACAAAAAATATGGTTATTCGATTGGTTCTCATTGTTTGGAAAAGGTGCACTCGTTCTCATATTTGCGGATTTTATTTGACGCACGCCTCAATTTTAAAGCCTTATTAGAACAGAAATGTCGCACATTAGTGAGTTGCTCTGGGTCAATCATGAATTTTGCACGAAGGCTGGGTTGTTGGTCACCGGAGCAAATTTTGAGACTATACAGTTCCATGTGCTGTGCCAAAATTCTTTATGGAAGTGAGTTATGGTGTTTTATTGACACACGCACCTACTAACCGAAGAAAACAAGTATCTTCAGTGTCTACTCAAAGTGCCCCAGAGTACACCGTCACTTCTTATCCATAAAGAACTGGGCGTTAGTTATGTTAGAGACAGGCTGGAAGTCAAACCCCTAACCTGTTGGGCTAAAATCTGGACAAACCCAGAGTCTTCATTTAGTACGCAGATCATAATAGACTGTCTTGCCCGTTTTCGGGGACAGCACATCCCCTGGCTTAAGTATGTAAAGGTGACTCTAGTTGGCCTAGGATGCGCTGATTTTTTTAATAATCGCACAAAAATGTTAGCCCATGATAAGGCCTTGGTGAAAGACCAGTAAAAGACCAGTAAAAGAAATATGTTACATCACTTAGGGAAGATAGGGAGCTGCTAAAGCCTTCAGTCAGAGCACATCTGCTGACTAAGGGGTCCATTAGGATGACGGGCGGACTTAGTCCGCCCGCCACCCCAACGGAGATCGGGACCGCCCGCCTAAAGGGCGGGGGTCCCGACATTGGCATTAGGATGCGCCCGCCACAGTGGCGGGCGCATTCCTCAAGTTTACATTGTGGCGGGCGGTGCTCACTGCACCGCCCGCCACTTTGTGAAAAACAAAATGCACGCATTTGCATAATCGAAGCGGCAGGCACCGCGCGGTGCCTGCCGCTGCGATTATGCAAATGCAGGGGGGTACCACAGGTACCCCCCGTGTGCCACCCCCCTCTGGCCATCACTCTGGGGGCCCACAGGGGGCCCCCGCAGCAATCACCGCCTGCCTTTCCGTGGCGGCCTTGCCGCCACGGAAAGGCCTGACAATATGCGCATTGTAATATGGCTGGCGGTGTCTAACAGACACCGCCACCATATGAAACACATTCCGCCCCGGCCGCAAGGCGACCGGGGCGGAAAACAGGCGGGCGGTGTTTTTCACCGCAACGGTCCCCCCCGCCATCCTAATGTGGCAGGGGGGAATTGGGCAATGGATGTCGGGCGGATTGCCTCCGCCAGGCCGGCGGTGGCTACCGCCAGCCTGGCGGAGGCAATCCGCCCGACATCATAATGGACCCCTAAGTCATGTCTGGGTATTGAGCCTAATTTATGTAATTTTCATAATGCCCATGGCAGATTTTTAATGACACGCTTCAGGTTTAACTTTATACACCAGTGTTTCCCAAACTGTGGTCCGCGGACCCCCAGGGGTCCTTGACGCATTCCCAGGGGGTCCGCAGGCAGCAGTTTTAAAAGCACTGCAAAGTTTCTTGTATAATTAGCAGTTTTCAAGAAACAATGAAAGTGTCAAGATAACACCAGTGATTAATGCACCTGCTGGAGAGAGATGAGAGTTTTGTCCAGTTGCAGCTTTAACTTATCTAATGTAGCACATAGGGTTAATGTGCCTACTGCAAAGAACATGTACCATGCATATAAAAAATATAATGTATTTTATGTGCATAGGTCAGTGGGTTACTGCTTTTGTCAGTAACTTATTTTTCCTCCCAGATTGTCCTACCCTGGTGCATAGTAAGGTCTTTATTTACTATTCTTTATAAGCTAAAAAAATTTAATATGTAATGAAAAATGTGTTTGGAGACTGCACCTTTGTTTCCCAAAAACTTTTGGGGAGGGCCTTCCAAAAGCCCCCTTGGTAGTGGCCAGGCTCACTCACTGCACTTGGTTTGCACCGTATGGGGACTTGTCTGAAAACATGTTCTAAGGCTGCTTTTGGTTTCCAGTCTGGCCCTGGCAGGGGCAGGAGCCTCGTACTGCAAAATAAAACCAGTCATTTAACAGTTAAGTCACTGGGATGCAGCACCAATCTTCCCATTAAATTATTTTGTGTTTTTGAAAATTCTTTCAATATAAAATTTTAAGAGGGATATTTACAACAGAAATGGAGAAGCGTGTCATTAGCCTCCTTGGCTTAATGACACGCTCCGCCACTACTGAAATGCAGGGCTGCACCATATTTACAAGAATATGGTGCAGCCCTGCGTTTCCACCTGCGCTGCCGCTACACTTAGCAGGATTTGCTAATGCAGGCACCCTTGCATCATAGTGCAAGTGTGTCTGCGTGCAGGGGAAGATTGTTTATGTACAGGAAGGTCCTCCGTCTTGAAATGCTGTTTTGTCACTTCTATGTGTTCTGCTTAATGCAGCACACATGGAATTTACAAAATGTAAGTTTTTTAAAGATTGTGTATGTGCAGGAAGGGTCACCTTCCTGAAATTAAACAATCCATGGCGTTTTGCTTTTTCAAGTGTACTGCATAAGGCAGCCGACATGGAAAAAGCAAAATCGGAGAGAAATAAAGCATTTCTCCTCGTTTTGCCAAGTTAAGACCAGGTGTATCCTGGTTTCAATTTTGGCGCAGCCTCCTATTTTCGCTGCCCTTGTAAATAGGAAGCAGAGTCAAAATCAATGGGTGTTGCAGTGGAACGCCCACTGCAGCACCCAATGCCCACCTCTTTCACACTAAGGGCCCCATTAGGATAGCGGGCGGAAAACCACCCCGCCCGCCATGGAGGCGGAAAACAACCGCCCGCCATGGAGGCGGTGCAACCGGCAGACAAATTAGGATCGACCGCCACTAGAGACCGACCGCGGCGGTAGCGGTGAAAATGAAACCGCCCGACGTGTGCGGTGATGACAAAACTCCGACCGCGGCGGTCGGAAAAGCTGCGGAAAATACAAAACCGCCCACAGGGAAAGCGGAGACACCGCACAGGAAATTACGATATCCCCGAGGGTGGCGCGGGCGGAACCGCAGGCACCGTCCGCCGCGGTCGAAGGCAGGATTGCATGGGATAAATGGCGGACAAGCACCAGCAAAGTCACCGCAGCGGACGAACATGAAATCCATGGCGGTCGATGTCAAAGCACCGCAGTAATGCCAAATACTGCATAAACAAAGTAGCCCAGCCTCAAATACATACAACACACACACACAGATACAGAAATGGCAAACAAATATACAATACTACATAACCACACCCACAACACACCTGACAACCACTATCCAATTGGACACACCCACACAGCTGAGTACAAAGCCACCCCCTCCACTCACCACAATCCTTTGCATCTTTCCAGAACAGAAGGCCACACACCACATCTGAGAGGAGAGGCAAAATCGCACACCACACCCACCCACCCACCACCACCATAAACACCACCATCACAATCAAACCCCCAGCACATAACACACCTCATCACCACACCCCTGCACCCACACACCCCTGCACCCACAAACACCTCAACACCCCCACACCATGACATCACAAAAAATGCCAAAATTCACAGAGAGTGAGTTGACAGTCATGGTCAACGAGATTGTGAGAGTAGAACCACAACTATTTGGGAACCTAGTCCAACAGACACCATTAGCCACCAGGACACAAATGTGGGAAAGGATTGTCCAAAGGGTGAATGCAGTTGGGGCCACCCCAGGATCTCAAGAGGGTTGTCAAGGAGAAGAGGAGCAAGAACTGGAATCTGGCAAACGTGACTGGCAGTGGCCCTCCCATCCCACTGAAGACATTCACACCATGGGAGGAGAAGGTGCTTGCTATCCTGCTACCTGAGAGTTACACAGGAGTAGCCGGGGGAGCGGAGCATGGAGGCCTCCCCCACCCAGGAGCAAGTGTCAGCCATTGCACTGTTTAACAAACAAACTTACAGGTTGGTAGCCATCTTCACTTGGAGCCTGTTTGTGGGTGTGAGGGAGGGAGGCCTGTCTCACTACTCCCAGCATGCTCCCCTGTCTCACAGCCCAGCAGCATGGAGGCCTGCCCCACCCAGGAGCAAGTGTCAGCCATTGTACCCTGCACGCTCACCTTACAGGTATGTAACTACCGTATATCTTCATGAAGTGTGTGTGTGTATTAATCTATTTACTATTGTACTAAATGCATAAACAATCAACCTTTAGGACACCATGATGTAACTCTCCACTATGTAATGTAACACGGTGTTGCCATGATTTGTACAACTGATGACAGCAAAATGCACTAGTGTACAGACAGCTGATGATACACAGATGACACAAACACTGACCACTCCCCATCTACTCCACAGGTGATGAAGAACTCACTGCTGGGGACAACACCAACGACCAGCAGAGCCAGTCTCCACCTCCGGCACATGGACTCACAGATGCAGACTCCCAGCACAGTTTGGACGATGAGCTCCAGGCCGGCCCATCCGGTGTTCCACAGACCCAGAGGTCCCAGGCCCCCATCCTCCCCACCACCACCTCTGCTGCAACAACAACGCAGCAGACCCCTGCTGTCACGGCCTGTGCCTCCACCTCAACCACCACCGCAGCCACTGCCACCAACACCACCACTACCACCAGTACCACCTGCAGCACCCTCCCTGTCCCTAGGGATGACCAGCCCACACCAACAACTGTGGAGGGCAGGGAGCCAGTGCGTGGCGCACCAGTGGCGAGGGAAGAGGTCCGTGGCAGCAGAGCAGGTGGGAGGGCCAGGGCCAACACCAGACCTCGGGAGGAGTGGACACCATCCCTGGACCACTTCACCAGAGTTGTGGACGCCTACCAAGAGGTCCAGGGACAAAGTGGCCGGTCGGATGAATTTTTAAGGGAGCTCATCCTGCTGATGAGGTCCATCGATAACCGCCTGGGACAGATGGTGGACCTCATGGGCCAGCAAGTGGCGTTGCAGAGGGACAGGCCTGTGTCCCAACCATCACCGCCGTCCCCTCCTGTTGTGCAGCAGGATGACAGTCCACCATCCTCCCCTGCGCCAACAGAGAGGGGCGAGTCCTCTGACGCCGCTGGCCATTCAGCAGGCCCCCCACCGCCAAAAAGATCTAGGGGGCGTCCGAAGAAGAGCCTGGGAGTCTCTGGAAGCCAAGCACCTGCCACACGCCAGTCACGGAGCCAGCCTTGAAGACAACCCTCTCCCCAACTGCATTGACTCTTTGGACTATCTTTCCCCACATTGCCTTGGCAATGGCACCTGTCTGTTGGACTGGGTCACCACATTCATGTGGTGTCTACTCTTGCATCTTAGCGACCATGACTGTCAACTCACTGCTCATTCCCCACCTTCATGTAAATATTCACGCACAATTCACATGTCCACCCCGTAAATAAAATACCTTACAATCCAGATTTTGTGTATTGAATTCTTTAGTGCATTATTTACAATGATGATAATGTCCATGATATGTAAACATGATGTACAGTATGCAGGGCAGGAACACTCTGGAGCACCTAGGGAGACACAACAGAACTACAGTCACTGGTCTCATCGTGGCAACACACACAGATCACTGATCCACAAATATCCTAACTATCACAGGTACCCTACACAGTGTCTATCTGATATGCACAAATACCGTCCATAATACATCTCCGGACGTAACGTCCATTCCAACAATACCATACATAGGTGACAGAACATGTGGCTATTGGGAACATCTGCGCATATCCATTCACAACATCAGCTAACACACTAGACTATGTAGACGTTGTAACTCGTCACACACCTTCAAGTGAAGTAGCGTTGGATTAGCTCCTGCCGTTGGTCAACTCCTTCCTCCTCTCCACTCTCCTCATCACTGGATTCAGGTCCCTGAGCAGGTTGTGGCCTTGGTTCCTCACCGTCGTCCAGGAGCAGGGGGACCCCCTTGTGGATGGCCAGGTTGTGTAGCATACAGCATGCCACAACGATCTTGCACACCTTCCCAGGTGAGTATGCGAGTGCGCCTCCAGTCCTGTCAAGGCACCGGAACCTTGACTTCAGCAGCCCAAAAGTACGTTCAATTACCCGTCGTGTCCTGCCATGGGCCTCATTGTAGCGGATCTCTGCTGGTGTCTGGGGATTACGGAGTGGGCTCAACAGCCATGGCCTACTGGGATAAGCAGAGTCCCCTGTGAATAAAAAACACACATTGCAATGTTGTACGGCCACAGTAAAGCCAGTGACACACAGCACGTGATAGCAGTAGTGTAACTCACCCACAATCCAGGCACGTTCGGGATGCAGATTCTCCATCATCCGTGGCACCATGCTGTTCCTCATAATGAAAGAGTCATGTGCCGAACCGGGATACTTAGCACACACATGTGAAATTGTCATGTCTGCAAGGCACACCACCTGCACATTCATGGAGTGGTAGTGTTTCCGGTTCCGATAAATGTGCTCCGTCGCCTGCGGTGCCACCAGAGCCACATGGGTGCAATCGATCGCACCGACTACATGTGGGATGTGCCCAAGTGGATAGAAGTCCCCCTTAACGGCAGCCAATTCATGTCCCCGGGGGAAATGGATGTAGCGATTCCGATAGATCATCATGGCCTCGAGTACATCCCTCATCACCATGCTGAACATGGGCTGCGACATTCCCCCAGCGTTAGCCACGGTCTCCTGGAAGGAACCAGTCGCAAAGAAGTGTAGTGCTGCCATTACCTTGTAGGTGGGTGTGAATGCCGTAGGATAGTGACGGCGAGGCTGCAGGTGGGGCTCCAATAGATCACACACGATCTTCAATGTCGGTCTGTCCAGCCTGAATTTCCTGATGATAGCCTCATTCTCCATGTCCTCAAGCACAATCAACTGACGTAGGAGATTTGGCCTCCTCCTAGTTTCGGATTAAAAACAATAGGTCAATGACAAGCATCATGAGATGGCCATAGAACAAAGCATCAATGATGTAATGGGAAAACATCAAGCGCCAGAGAGATGCATGGCACATCTGGTTACATGGCTGGCCAATAGCTACACACAGAGGGGCAGGCCTCTCCAGTGACAATACCCTAGTGACATTAATGTGGATACAATGATGGAACTTGTGACATGCGCAGACATGGAGCTACAAGAGCCACAAAGCTAATGTGACTTAACATGTCTGTCATACCCATCTGCCGTACCTGCCAGACCTCAATGCATCATGTACATTGTGGAAGCATTCATCAACACAATGATCACAATAGCAGGGACACTTCTGGTTGTGTGCATGATCAGTTCTGAATGCACAAGTCAGGTGCGATACAATGCAGTGCCACCAGCCCGGTCAAGGTCTGCACTGACCAACAACACATTAAACCTCACTACATCTATGTAGAGCACCTGACGTCTGTCAATCATCACCCATCAAAACCCTTACTAAAATGGCACAAACACATGCTAAAGTGGCTCAGACTGAACGTGCGTCCTCCTGTGGATGCAATGGCTCTGTGGGATCGTGTGTACAATGATGTGCCCTACACCATGTAGCTGCATGGTACTCATACATTGTCCATGATTGACATACACAGCAATGTGTACGAAAATGCCAGAACCTACCGCCGGTCCCCAGCGGTGTGACCCCAGCACCACCATCTACCCAGCCAAGGTAGCCATTGGCACATGGACTTGTGTACATGCCGCTGGCTAGGCTCCGCCGCATCAGTCGCGGTACCTACCGCCGGTCCCCAGCGGTGTGACCCCAGCACCACCATCTACCCAGCCAAGGTAGCCATTGGCACATGGACTTGTGTACATGCCGCTGGCTAGGCTCCGCCGCATCAGTCGCGGCACCTACCGCCGGTCCCCAGCGGAGCGTCACCGCCGTGGAGCATTGCATACAGCCAATGGCATGGGTGTTGTATGTGGCATGATGCAGATTTGAAAAATGCGGAAGCGGTGCGCCGCCGCCGCGGAGGCGGTCATTGGATGCTTTTGAATGATGCACCATCGCGGTAGCGCACCCCGGACACCCGCGGTGCGTCACCGCCATGGTGCATTGCATACAGCCAATGGCATGGGTGTTGTATGTGGCATGATGCAGATTTGAAAAATGCGGAAGCGGTGCGCCGCCGCCGCGGAGGCGGTCATTGGATGCTTTTGAATAAGGCTGACCCAGACAACCAATTGTAGCACCTTATCAGCTTCCTAACGACCCCATGGGCCTATAAATCTGTGGGAGTGAGCCACACATTCCCACTGCTCACAGAGCCTGCTGCCTGGGACCCTCTCCTGCTGCTGCCTGAGACCCTCTCCTGCTGCTCACAGAGCCTGCTGCCTGGGACCCTCTCCTGCTGCTGCCTGAGACCCTCTCCTGCTGCTCACAGAGCCTGCTGCCTGGGACCCTCTCCTGCTGCTGCCTGAGACCCTCTCCTGCTGCTCACAGAGCCTGCTGCCTGGGACCCTCTCCTGCTGCTGCCTGGGACACCTCAGAACTCACTTCCGCCACATGTCTGCCATATCCACAGGGATGTCAAGAACAGATAAGATCCGTGCCAGTCCATTCACGAGTGAGGAGCTGGATGTCCTTGTGAACGAGGTGCTGGCACAGTACCCACGGCTGTTTGGCGGCCCCAATGTCGTGGTAAGTCACCATGTAGGGAGCAGTAGGGCAGGGTGGTGTCAGACGTGTATTCATGATGCTGCAGTATGTTATTTTGGATGTGGGGTGCAGACAAACACTGACAGACAAGATGTTTCCAGGTGGTGGGAGTGTGTGTTTTGCATTGTGACTCTGTCCTAGGCCTATATTTGTATGTGTGAGTGGGATGTGCTACTTTTTGGGGCAGACATGACCAACGGTTGTTTGCCTTGTAGCTGGTTGGACAGTGTTCGCTTGTGATGTAATTTCAGGGTGCCCCTGTAGTCATAGTCAGTGTGCCCCACAGAGTAGGTTCAGTGGCTGCCCTGCCAAAGTTTGTCCATCAGCCAACTTACATGCTACAGTTGCTGCACACTGATTAGTGGATATGCCACATCAATGCCCTGTACAATTTCTGATTTACACAGTGCTGTCGATGCATTTGTGTTGAATCATCATTCTTCTGTGTGATAATCATGGAGACTACGAAGCTCAATGTGTGCATGCATTCACTAATGTTTATGCCATGCAGAGTGGCCTTGTGAGGGTACCCCCAGTTCTGGAGGGAGGTCGGTCACTGTGCGTCCAGAATCAGTGTCTGGCTGCTGTACTGATAGATGCTGACATATGACAATGTGTAAATGTTCATTTGTCCTTCTTTACTCTCATACCTGCAGCTCAAAGTACACCAACGTAAGGCTGTCTGGAGGGCCATAGCAGCAAAGGTGCGAGCCCTGGGGGTATCAAACAGACGACACACACACTGTCACAAGAGGTGGGACGACATCAGCCGGCTGGCTAAGCAAGTGGCAGAGATGAACTTGGGGATGGTACCACGCACAGGGCGTGTGGCACGGCGCACCATGACTCCGCTGATGGCACGCATACTGGCAGTCACCTATCCAGACCTGGATGCACGTCTGAAGGGGCTTCAGCAGCAAGACAGAGATGGTGAGTATCCGGGGAGGGAGAGTTTGTCTGGGAGTGGATGCATGTGTAGAGTGCCTGTGTCTGCGGTGACACATGTGATGTGCGTGTGCTGCCATGCTGTGATATGTGATGTGAGTGGCAACTGTGATGTGTGTCTGTATGAGGCACTGGCCCACCATGGCCTTACTCTGCAGCTCCTGGCTGCAGTTTTCAGTCCTTGACATATATTTTGTTGTCCACATGGTCACTCTTCTTTGTGATGGTGGGTGTAGTCCCTATTATGCTGTACAGCTGTGTCCACTTAATGAGTGTTACACCATGTCAGTCTACTTTGCATGCACCTGCATGGTAGTGGCCCACACATCTGACAACAATGTGAACCCACATTGGCACATGGTGATTGTAATGGCCTATTTGACAATGTGGCATGTGTAGACAAAACAGGTGTGTGTATTCCCCTCTGGATCCCTTTAGGGTCTGTAAGTGGTGATGTTAGTTGTGGCTACATCATGTCCATGGGGCAGGTCAATGTGGGCTGGGGGAACACCATCCATGGGCAGGGTGTAGTGCTGTGTGTCATCGACATTGGTCCACTCCTGGCTGTTTGTCCGCATGACTGATTGACTGACTGACTGAAGTTTTTATTAAGCGCTCGAATGCCGCGGCGTCTTGGCGCTGTAGGATAGAAGGTGATGTGAGACAGATCAGGGCAGGGAGAACAGCCATGTTTTCAGGGATTTTCTGAATCTCAGTTTGGAGGCTTGTGAGCGAAGTTCGACAGGCAGTGAGTTCCAGAGTTTGGAGGCCTGATTGGAAAATGATTTTCCACCCCAACGCACTTTCCGGATTCTAGGCACGCAGACCAGGTCTTGATTAGCCGATCTTAGAGTTCGGTTAGGCACATAGCGCGGGAGAAGTTTGGCCAGATCGTCTGATCCTTTTCCGTGAACGGCTTTGTGGGCCAAGCAGAGGGCTTTAAACTGGACTCTGCGCTTAATTGGCAGCCAGTGCAGCTCTCGAATGGCCCGGGAGGTGGGGTGACGTTTTGGCAGGTTCAGAAGAACCCTGGCGGCCGCGTTCTGGATAGCCTGCAGCTTGATCAATTGCTTCTCTCCCGTACCAAGATAGAGAGAGTTGCAATAATCAACCCGAGACATTACTAGGGCAGCAATGACAGTCTTTTTTAAGGTGGGTGGAATGAAGGGCAAGATCTTTCTAAGTACCTTCATCATATGAAAACAAGCTGAAGTGACTTGGTTCACCTGCGCTGTACAGGAGAGATTTTTGTCCAGTAAGAAACCGAGGTTTCTGACCTTCTCGGCTGGGATAGGACAACAGCCGGCTTCCGGGGGCCACCATAGCTGACTCCATATCGAGGGCTTTTGACCGAATTCTATGATTTCAGTCTTCTCAGTATTTAATTTGAGAAAGTTTTGGCTCATCCAGTTTTTAACACTGAGAAGGCAATTCCTGAAGCGGCCTGCGGTTGCTTCAATGGAATCGGAGACCGACACTATGATTTGTGTGTCGTCTGCATAAGACACTAATCTCAAGCCATGGGATTTTATCAGTTTCGCCAAGGGGGTGACATATAGATTGAACAAGGTTGGTGATAATGCCGACCCTTGTGGGACTCCTCCGGGAAGAGTGAATTCCTCTGATTTGAGTCCATCCCAGTGGACTTGTTGGATTCTGCCTGTCAGAAATGATGCTAAGAGGGCTAGAGCGGCATCGGAGATGCCCAGATTTTCCAGACGACTCAGTAGGACCGAATGATTGACGGTGTCGAACGCCGCGGTTAAATCAAGTAATATGAGGGCCGTTCTTCCACCGTCGTCCATGGTCTTCCTAATATCTTCTGTTGCCATGATAAGGGCTGACTCTGTTGAATGGCATGCTCGAAATCCATGTTGTGTAGAGTCAAGAAGATTATTCTTCGTAAGGAAAGTCATCAGTTCTAAGTTCATGGCTTTCTCGAGGATTTTAGCCGGTAAAGGCAGACAGGAGATGGGCCGATAGTTTTTAGTTTCGGAGGGATTGAGTGAGTCTTTTTTCAGAATCGGGCGGATACAGGCCTTCTTCCAGATTGAGGGGAAGGAGTTCGAGCCTATAGCCTTGTTTAATAGAGAGGTCAATACTCCAGTTATAGCTAATGGAATAGAATGCAGAATGTGCGGAGGGCAAGAATCCAATGGAGATCCTGATTTCATCTGTAGGAGAAGGTCCCCGACCTCCGATTCCTTTAGCATAGGGAACCTAGAAAAGACAGGGAACATGGGAGGTGAAAATTCCTCAGTGTCCACTGCCGAGATCTGGATAGGAGTGACCGAGATGTTAAGGCTGGTATTGGAGTTGGTGGCTACGGTGCCAAGACCATCATAAACTGCCTGTACTTTGCTCTGGAAAAAAGCAGCGATATTCCCGACAAAGTTCTGGTCCGGTGTAAATATAATGTCTCGCGGGGTTTTTGCCAGAAGGGTAACAGTCTTAAAGAGCTCTCTGGCAGAGTTGGGGGCTTCTTGGATTCTGGTGGTGTAGAATGTGGATTTGGCCTGAAAAATCACTGCCTTGTACTCCTGCAGAGCTTTGGAGTATTCGGCCTTTTTGAGAGCGCAGTAGTTGGACCGCCAAATACGCTCAGCTTTACGGCATTTGAGTTTGAGTACTTTCAGCTCAGCTGTATACCACTGGGCGGTGGCCGACCGTTTCTTAGGCACTCGGGACACCAGAGGAGCTAGCTCATCGGCAGCCTGAGCAATCCATCTGTTAAATCTGGAGGCTCCAGTGTCGATGCTACATTGCTCAAATGTTGGGGGGTCGTTGGCAAGAGCCACTGCTAGCAGATTCAAGTCTAAGTGTTTCCATGAACGCTTGCTTTCCGGGAGCAGGAAGCGTCTTCTGTGTCTTGCAGAGTCATTAAATTTTAGATTAAAGAAGACAGCCCTGTGATCAGACCATGGGACAGGGAAAGTGGAAGAAAATTTTAAATTATTGTTGTTGGTGAAAAAGCCGTCAAGAGTATGTCCTGCAATGTGGGTGGGCTTACACACTAGTTGGGTCATATCAAAACTAAGCAGGTTGTCAATGAGAGTTGCGGAATCAGAATCATTAGTAGCTTTGAGGTGAAAATTAAAATCTCCTAGAATTGTAAAAGTGGCGGAGTCCGTGGTGGATTCCAGATATGTATGGAGAGCAGTGATGAAGGGAGCTTTTGGCCCTGGGGGCCTGTAGAGCAGCAGGCCAACGAAAATCAGACAGTTATTGCATTTGATTTTGAAGTTCAAGGCTTCAGCCTCCATATTTAACTCTGGTAGGCAGTATATTTTTAGATGGGACTTGTAGATGATACCAATGCCCCCGCCTGTTCTTCTAGGTCGGTTAAGGTGCTCTACAAAATATCCCTCCGGAACTGCTATGTTCCAGTCTGGACCAGAGGCCTCAGATGACCAGGTCTCAGTAAGGAACATTACATCTGTATCGTGATCGGTTATAAACGCCTCAATTTCGCATTTATGTTTTGGCATGGATCTAATATTCAATAGAATGCATTTTAGAGTCCTTCTCCTGACAACAGGAGAGTCCTTCTCCTGACAACAGGAGAGGCATGACAGGCACAGTTGTGGTCTAAATGGTGTGTAGCTGCACAATGATTTGAGGGTGTGGTGGTTACCATGTAGCTCTAGGCCTCTCATGTGCTGCATTGCTCTGATATCGTGTGACCAGACAATGACACTTATACAACCATGTTTCTGTCGCTAATGCAGATTCGCAAGACACCACGGCGGAACATGATCCTGAAAGTGGTGGCGAGACCAGCTCGACAGCGGCAGCAGAGCAGGGTGAGACGGAGCAAAGTGACACTGACCACACCAGCGCTGATGAGGGTGACAGGAGTATGCATGAGGAATCTGTGGCTGAGACACAGAGTACCACTTCATCTGATGGCAGGGGGGATGAGTCCCTGTTAGCAGCCACAGGGGATGGGGACTCTGCTGCTGCATCTGACTACCAACGGACAATGCCCACCCTCCCATCCACTTCCTCTGGGGCTGGCCGTATCCGTGTCACTAAGAGGGGACGTGTGACATTCACACATGGCACCGCAGCACCTGCACCTGTCCCCCCTGCTGCCCTCAGTGCAGAGTGCGTAGAGCTCCTGCGGCAACTTTGCGTGGGCCAGACCGCCCTGCTGAATGCCTTCAGTGCACACGATAACAAATTAGGCCAGGTTCTGGCATTCATGGAGGGCATACACTCTGACGTGGGTGGCATACATCGTACACTCCTGTCATTGTCAGGTACAGTGACGTCAGCCCTCCAACAAGCACATGCCCCCTTTGCAGCTCAGGTGCCTGTGACGTCCACCCAGTCAGTGGCCACATCAGATGACAGTGAGCACTTGGGACATACATCAAGTAAACGTTACAACACTAGGAGCACAGCTCAGACCCAAAGCAAACAATCCCGTCCACAGACTCCATCCCCAAAGAAGAGCAGGGACCCCCCAATATGCACAGACAAGGTGAAGTCACAGAAGAGCAAGGCCAGAAGAGCATTGTGTCAGACATCAGGCTCACATGCTGCTGAGCCATCACCAGAAATTGACTCTGCTATGCCCACAGAGGATGTGTGGGATGTCATGACTACACCTGGGGAGAACACAGGGACACACCCACCTACCACATCAACCCCAGAACAATGTACATCGAGGCAGGTGGAGGGAAGCCCTGTTGTGACCAGCCCAGTCATTGTGGCAGTGGAGACCCCTGTCGTGACCAGCCCAGTCATTGTGGCAGTGGAGACCCCTGTCGTGACCAACCCAGTCATTGTGGCAAAGAAGGGCAGTGTAGTGGCCATCCCTGGCAAGAAGGGACAGGAGGACAGTGTAGACACCACCCCTGGGGTAAGTGGGAAGGTGGTCACTGTGGGGGGTACACCTTCCAGAGAGGGTAAAGTGGTCCGGAGGCGTAGCCAGCCCAAGCGTACTGCAGGATCAAGCACTTCTCCAGAGGGAGTGGCAGTGTCTGCCCCTGATGTGGGACAGTTGGGGGGTGTGCAGGTGGTGTCAACGCCACTTCCCATCAACCCCATGACAGGGAAGCAAATTCATATTCCAAAGAAGTGGAAGGGCACCCCTCCTACCTCTCCCACCCACACTGTGTCAAGGGCGTGCATGACTCCACCTCCACGTGCCACGGTGCCACCTGGTCCGCACAGCCCTCCACCTTGCAGGCCCTCTGTTATAGCCACATCACATGTCCCTCTGTCACACCAGTCAAGTGGACCTGCTGTCCCTGACACACAGCCAGGTCCCACTCCACATGACAGCCAGGAGTGAGTTGTCAACACCCTCAGACGCCTGTGCCACACATAGGTGTGCTACAGTAGACCATTGTTAGCGATGTGGGTGTGTTCCTGGGCCTGTTGCTCTGATGTGCTGTACCCTGCCAAGGACTCTGGGCCTGTTGCTCTGATGTGCTCTCCCCTGCCAAGGACTCTGGGCCTGTTGCTCTGATGTGCTCTCCCCTGCCAAGGACTCTGGGCCTGTTGCTCTGATGTGCTCTCCCCTGCCAAGGACTCTGGGCCTGTTGCTCTGATGTGCTGTACCCTGCCCTGCCAAGGACTCTGGGCCTGTTGCTCTGATGTGCTGTACCCTGCCAAGGACTCTGGGCCTGTTGCTCTGATGTGCTCTCCCCTGCCCTGCCAAGGACTCTGGGCCTGTTGCTCTGATGTGCTCTCCCCTGCCAAGGACTCTGGGCCTGTTGCTCTGATGTGCTCTCCCCTGCCAAGGACTCTGGGCCTGTTGCTCTGATGTGCTCTCCCCTGCCAAGGACTCTGGGCCTGTTGCTCTGATGTGCTGTACCCTGCCAAGGACTCTGGGCCTGTTGCTCTGATGTGCTCTCCCCTGCCCTGCCAAGGACTCTGGGCCTGTTGCTCTGATGTGCTTTCCCCTGCCAAGGACTCTGGGCCTGTTGCTCTGATGTGCTCTCCCCTGCCAAGGACTCTGGGCCTGTTGCTCTGATGTGCTCTCCCCTGCCAAGGACTCTGGGCCTGTTGCTCTGATGTGCTGTACCCTGCCAAGGACTCTGGGCCTGTTGCTCTGATGTGCTCTCCCCTGCCCTGCCAAGGACTCTGGGCCTGTTGCTCTGATGTGCTCTCCCCTGCCCTGCCAAGGACTTTGCACTTCCCGATTGTGATTCACCAGTGCATAGTCTATGGCATTTGTACATGATTTTGAGACTTGCTGGTGTCTACTTATGTTGTGTAGCTACATCTGTGCAATATGTGAATAAATACAGTACATTATGGTGTGTTTTCTCTGTCTCCTTACTGATTAAAGTCATTTTCTTGTTTGACTGAGTTCCATGGTCTATTTTGTACATCACCATTGCAAGGTTCTATGTGGCCATATGAATTTTAGACAGGGGGACAGGGTCTTCAGTCCATTGTGGCCCTGCTGATGTTGTACTCTGTGATGGTTATTTGGCAGGCCATGCAGTTTTCGTGTGGGTGAATTGCTATTGCTGCATTCACTGTTCACAGGTCACCTTGGGGGACACTGGCAGCACAGGGTGTGCAGCTGTGCTGTGGTGTAGTCAATGTTTATGATGTGATGAGGTGTGTGTTTTCCTTTTTGTGTGCCCAGGCGTGTATGTGTATGGTCGTCTTGTGTTGGCCCTTGGTCCTGGTGGCATGGCTTAGATGGCATGTGTGGTGTTGGGTGTGGCATAGGTGTGCAGTGTGAAGGGCGTTAGTTTGTAGTGTATATATGTGTGCCCCTGTATGGTGTGAGACACACATGTGTCAGGCAGGAGTTGTATGCCTGTTGTATGTTTTGTCTTGCCCTGTGTGGATGTTTGTATACAATTGTGTGGGCTGTGGGGAGTGCACTGGTGTTGTGTGTCCGTTGTCAGGCAATCCTGCTGTGCCTTTGTCCCTGGTTGTGTGTCGCAGTGTGTGTGTATTGTGCTTGTTGTTACAGTGCTTGTTGATGTGCATGGGGGTGCACGGGATAGGCACCTGGCCTGTGACTACTTCGGGTGGTGTGCAGTGTTGGTCGGGGTGGTGTGTCGCTGTGATGTTTGGAAACTGTCCATGCCTTGGTGTTGCCCTGCCTTCTGCATAGTGCGCATGTGTTGACCGCGGCGGTGACGTGTCCGTGACGTTGCTGCAGGTTGGCCGACGTTGTGTGTTCCGGATGCCGTGGGGTGCCTTGTTGTGAGGTGGGTGATGTGTGGGTGCCCATGTGGATGTGTTGTGCCCCCCAGCAGGATGCCAGTGTGGTGCTTGGGCCCTGTGTCGGCATGTGAGATGTGTGGTGCATATGTGTAGTGGCGTACCTGCGGCGGCGTCCGCGGCGGCCCATCTGGCGATAGTGTTGCAGCAGGTACATGACCGGATGCATGTGGAGGGCTGGGTTCATGGGGTTCATGTCGGGTCTCGGCGTGCGTGCTCCGCTGTCGACTTTCCGCCTGCTAGAGCTGTGCGGTGTCTCCGCTGCGGTGCGTCTGCTTGTTTGGCCCATCCTAATTTGTCGAGCGGGGCGGACGTCATCGGCCGCGGTGGAGGGTCTCGATTGGCTGCAGCCGCCGCGGTGGCGGGCGCACCTTGATGGCGGAGCGCGGCGCTCCTCGGCGGACGGGAAATGACCTGTGTTTACATATCCTAATGTGGCGGACGTGAATTCCACTGCTCGCGGGCGGTAAAAGCTGTTTTTCCGCCCCACCATCGTTGCGGTGGTGCCACCGCCCGACATCCTAATGGACCCTTAAGTATTGCATGAATGGGGGCTTTATTGTCAGAAATTTTGTCCACCCTAAGAGTCCCTTGCTCACTGCACCATCAGGATTCAAGCAAGCCGGGCTGAAGACGGCTGTAATGCCAGAAACCGGTCCCCGGAAGCTTGTTTCCTTCCCAGTGTAAGAATTGGCTTTTGTAGTTTAGTTTGCCCCGTTCCCATCATGCACTGGGACAGGAACAAACTAATTTGCATACAGCCAGGTTCTGAAACTGGGATGGTGCAGTGAGCTAAAAAACGGTGTTGGATCTAGCCCTGATCTCTTGACTGGGTGAGAGTATTCTGCTTAATTCAGAGACTCTGTCCCACATCACCCCTTGTTGTAAATACTTTTGTCCACCCTAAGCGTGGAAGGGTATACTCAGACATGAGTCCCTTGCTCACTGCACCATCAGGATTCAAGCAAGCCGGGCTGAAGACGGCTGTAATGCCAGAAACCGGTCCCCGGAAGCTTGTTTCCTTCCCAGTGTAAGAATTGGCTTTTGTAGTTTAGTTTGCCCTGTTCCCATCATGCACTGGGACAGGAACAGACTAATTTGCATACAGCCAGGTTCTGAAACTGGGATGGTGCAGTGAGCTAAAAAACGGTGTTGGATCTAGCCCTGATCTCTTGACTGGGTGAGAGTATTCTGCTTAATTCAGAGACTCTGTCCCTCATCACCCCTTGTTGTAAATAATTTTGTCCACCCTAAGCGTGGAAGGGTATATTCAGACATGAGTCCCTTGCTCACTGCACCATCAGGATTCAAGCAAGCCGGGCTGAAGACGGCTGTAATGCCAGAAACCGGTCCCCGGAAGCTTGTTTCCTTCCCAGTGTAAGAATTGGCTTTTGTAGTTTAGTTTGCCCTGTTCCCATCATGCACTGGGACAGGAACAGACTAATTTGCATACAGCCAGGTTCTGAAACTGGGATGGTGCAGTGAGCTAAAAAACAGTGTTGGATCTAGCCCTGATCTCTTGACTGGGTGAGAGTATTCTGCTTAATTCAGAGACTCTGTCCCTCATCACCCCTTGTTGTAAATAATTTTGTCCACCCTAAGCGTGGAAGGGTATACTCAGACATGAGTCCCTTGCTCACTGCACCATCAGGATTCAAGCAAGCCGGGCTGAAGACGGCTGTAATGCCAGAAACCGGTCCCCGGAAGCTTGTTTCCTTCCCAGTGTAAGAATTGGCTTTTGTAGTTTAGTTTGCCCTGTTCCCATCATGCACTGGGACAGGAACAGACTAATTTGCATACAGCCAGGTTCTGAAACTGGGATGGTGCAGTGAACTAAAAAACGGTGTTGGATCTAGCCCTGATCTCTTGACTGGGTGAGAGTATTCTGCTTAATTCAGAGACTCTGTCCCTCATCACCCCTTGTTGTAAATAATTATTGTCAGTCAGTCAGTCAATACATCTTTATTTCGGTTAATAAAAACCATAAAAGCAATGGAATACAAAAAGTTCATTATAAACACGTTATATACACATTAAAATTGTACAGAAATAAGATATACACATGATTGCAGATCAAAACAGTCTAAAACAGTTAAAATCTTTGATGCAAAGAGAAAAGAGACAAAATCTGTGAAGTGAATATGAAGGCCCAACCCTATTTTCAAACAATCCTCATTCAGTTATGTGTCCTCCTGATAGTGAATTCATTTGGGTGAGTCTAACTTTATTAATACGTGCTGCCGCTACCAGAAAACTGGCTACACTATAAGTAACCTGCATAGAATCAAGTATTTGTAAATGTAGGAGGGCAGGCCTCACCTGGACGAATTTAGTTCCTTCAGAACAGGGTATAAAAAATTTTTGCGGGCCACTAGATAGTGCTCGCAAAACATCACCAAGTGAAGCGTGTCCTGTGTAGAAAAACTATCACAGGTGCAGGGTGGAGTATCTTCAGGGGTCCCCCATTTCAGATAGGTACCAAGTGTGAGGTGGATGAGATTGAACCTGAATCTAACTAAAAGGAAACAATGGTAAGAGTTGGTCACGTACTTCAGATAGGGTTCCATGACTGGGGAGATCACAAGTTGATAGATTGATCTCACCGTAGGTTTCCTGAGCTCTATCTCCTCCCTTTCTGACTCAAGTGAATTGCGGAAGTTGCGCTTAATCCACCCTACATCCTCATTCCTGAGACCCTGTGGTGATAGATACATTTCCGGACGCCCCAGCCTCACGCATGCCGCTCTAACATAGGCAAGCCAGGGTATTCTATCCGCTCTATCCAGGGCCATACAGTCCTTGAGTGTTAGGTGGTTAAGCGCAATCTCCTCATTTAGCCAGGTTTTAACCCATCGTAATAAAGGGGCCATTTTTAAGTGATCAGAAATATACCCCAGACCTACTTCACAGTGGATGGAATATGTAGGGGATGATTGGGGGAGTGACAGAAGAGATCGTATGAACTTATTTTCTATAATTTGCAACCCTGTTGTTGGAACATAGCCCCAGATGTCAGCCCCATATGAGGCGATTGCTACGCACTTTGATTTATAGATGCGGACCATAGCCTCCATGGGTCTTGCACCCAATCTTTTTGAAAAATTCATAAGGGCTGTGGTAGATCTTGCAACCACGTTACCCCTGAGTTTCAACTGGGGGCCAAAATTCCCTCTTTCATCAAATATAACCCCTAAATAACAAAAGAAGGGTACCCTTGAGATTGGCGTTCCATTGCATCTAAAGGTTTTGATCTTCATGGTTTTCCTGCGTAAACCAGCCACCATTACGTGGGATTTCGAGGTGTTGATTTTTAAGTCTAAGGCCTCCATAAAGGAGCCAAAATGATCTAACAATCTTTGTAAGGGGCTTTATTTGCAAGGCAGCGTTAAGCCACGGTAAGTGGCTCAATGCTGCCTTGTAAATAAGGAGAAGCCCCTATCGCTACGGGAACATCGCAAAAAGTGACGCTCCCATGGGGATAGGGGCTTGAAAATGTGCCCCTAAAATCCTTAGTAATTCGAGTTTTTCTTTTTTGTGCGCACATGTGTTTATTTTGTTTGAATTACTGTTTTAATGTTTGAAATGTAATCCTACAAATTGCTTGGGGGTTCCCGGCTTTCAGTGGAGACTCAGTGGGGGTCCACAAGAGTCAAAAGTTTGGGAACTATTGTTCTACACCACTTATTAGCTGACCCATACTTCATCTGTAGAGTTGAAGGGTCCTTGCGGCTGCGACCACCGGTCTCCGCAGGATACCCTTCACTTTGTTTTATTATGTCCTTTTTATTCACATCCTAGGAGTTTGTTTTTAAAAAGTATTTTAAAGAATGCTAGATTTAAACATGCTAAGGTGGCCTTGTTGTTTTTAAATTGTCCACAGACGCATTAACCCTGTTCTGCACTGTAATTTTTTTAAGGGCAGCCATCAGACTCAGAAACACAAGAGGTACAAGGTGAATAAGGCATGAAGCGCTAGCCTGTTACAGGCCCTAAAATGAATTTGATGAGGGGAATGGTTCGCTTAATCCAGGAGGGATTGAACATGCACTTAGGAAAGGTTGTTAAATTGATATGCATTTCCACCATATCATGATGTATACCATTCGACTTTCGTGGTTGGTGAGGTTAGTTCCTTATTGACCCTAAACATGAATTTTATATGGCAAGGGTTTTTTTTAATTCTGGATTGAGCATGCATCATTCTCACCTGTCATGTGGCCTGTTTTTATTATGATGTATTTTATCTGCACTTTTATGGTATTTTTTTATATCGAATAAAGTATTTTGAATGTGAATACTGGACTGGGACATTTCCTGTAAACAGGTAAATAAAAGCGTTTTTGTTAGTTAGTACAATTTTAAAGAATTTCTTTAGGTTTTCCAATGCTACACTTGGAAACTATTCATAGAAAAACAGTCAATGTTATCCTACGGAGGATAATAGTGTTATCGTTTTTAAGGTAAGTACTTGGTTGGGGGAGTTAGTGTTCTGGGGTTAGACTCAGGGCCCCCCCAGGGTCAAGGATGCACTCTTGTTACACCCTCAGTGGCACTAGGGCGGCCGGGTGCAGAGTGCTGAGGCCCAATGTTATCCAATGGGGATAGGAGGCTTCCGGTTGGTGGCTGCTGACGAGCAGGCCACAAGTATGTGGGAGCCAAGCTCCTGGTGTTAGGGTCAGGGCCAAAGGTGATCCTGTTTAGCACAAAAAGTGCACCTGCAGCGGCGCTGGGGCGGCTGGGTGCAGGGTGCTGATTTGGTGTCGGGTGCCCTGATGTTTTCAATGGGGATTTTCAGTTTTGGTTTTCAGCTGCAGGCTCGTTCCAGGAAATCTTCCAGGAGGAACCAACAGCTGGGCAGGTAATTTGGAGGGCTCGGGGAGGTAGGTGCACCTCGGGTTCTCTTCTCCAGGGCGCAGGGCTGCTGGATGCAGGGATGTCTTTTGAGGTCAGATTTCAAATTACCGGGCAACTCGCTGTTGGGAGGGGTCTCCATGTAGAGGCTGCAGGCGATGTCGGGGAGTCCTGGAGGGGTCAACCTACGGTGGACTCGTACTCTGAAGCAGTGGTGGGCTTTGGTGGGACGGGTGGGCCACTCGAACTCGGGCCATAGCCGACGGGTGCAGTGGTGGTTCCAGGTGTCCGGTTTTCCTCAGCAGGCTCGGAGTCTTTCTTTGGTGTTTCTCATGAACAGAGCTTCTGTTCACAGGAGATCCGGTCTTTGTTGAAGGCAGTCAGTCCTCTAAGGGTTCTGGAGGTCTCTGGCTATAGGACAAGACAATTTTTGGCGCAAGATCTCTGGAAATTGCAGACGGGCCGGTAGGGCTGGAGCCAATTCAGTTGTTCTCTGCAGTCTCCTCTGCTGGGCGTCTTCTTTCATCCTTTTTCTTCTTAGGTTGCATGATCTGCTTTCTTGGTTCAAAGCTGCCCCCTAAATAATGTATTTAGGGGTTTCCAGGTCAGTAGCCAATGGGCTACTGACCTTAGGGTGACTACACCCTTGGTGTGCTCACCCCATGTGGGGGAGTGAGCAAAATCCCTAATCCTGATTTGGGAGTGCCTGCCATCTGCAAGAGGGTGGACACTGAAGAGAGAGCTTCACCTCGCCTCCCCACCTGAGGGGTGGATTTGGCAGAGGTGGGCACACCTTCTGGGCTGGCTAGTTTTTCCCGCCTGTCTTTCTGCCGAAAAGGAGGGGAGATAGGAACGGGGTCCGCTCCTGATAGCAGGAGAGACTAGTGGGCGTGTTACAAAGGCTGCCAGACCTTTGAAGCCCCTCTGCCACAGATGGCTCTACCCGGTCTGGGGGAGGGGTGAACACTTCCACCCAGGAAAGGCTTTGTTTCTGGACTCAGGGAACGAAGGCTCCCACCCTAGGGTCCAGAAACATGTCTTGTGGTGGCAGGCTGGTGTGTACCAGTCAGCGAACCCACCAGAGGCTGGTCATTTTCCAAGGGGCATCTCTAAGAAGCCCTCTGTGTGCATTTTTCATTAAATCACACACTGACATCAGTGTGGGTTTAATGTGCTAAGGAGTTTGATACCAAACTTCCCAGTTTTCAGTGTAGCCATAATGATGCTGTGGAGTTCTTAATGACAAACTCCCAGCACCATATACTGTTAATGGCACCACTGCACTTACAATGTCTAAGAATCGACTTAACCTCGCACTTCACTTCCTTTAATAGTACCATCCCGGGGTCATGAATAAAAATTGTTTATATACCCACGAGCCAGGTGCTTTTTAATTTTTAATTTTTTCACCAAGTCCCACCACTCACATAAAATATCCCCAGTCACATGCACCACATATAGTCAAAACTATAAGTGCTCCCGCGTAGTCGTAGGTCGTAGCACGCCGCATCCCGCTAGAGGGTTGCGAAGACCCCTATGATGAAGCATGACACCAAGGGGCCTTTTGGTGTGTGAGGGGTATTTTACAAAACACGAAGTGCTCCCATACCACTGTGGTGAACACTTCCCAGAAACATTTAGTAGGATTTTATGCGAGTAAGTTTGTGGAGTAAGAATCCTTCTTTGTTACTCTACCTCCCCTCTTCTGTTAATTTATATGTTCTAGGCAGCGCACAGCTGCGGGAGTTTCTCTTGACACTTATACAAACACATAGGAACACACACTCTGTAAAAAGAAGCCAGCGGTCTCTTTATGATGGAGGACGAACACGGCCTCACGTTTGGGGAAGATGAGATAGACAAAATTCTCACGGCCATCAACCCTTTTGAAGGCCTGAGAAACCCAGAGACTGGTCCGAATATCGTAGACTGGAATGAAATAGTGAACCTGAGACGCAATCAGATAAAAAGCAGCCCTTCAATGACTGCTCATGACTGAATACTTAAGGAATAAGATGGCACCACCAGGTCTAATCGTTAAGAATGAACCATTTATATTTCAGGCGGACATGCAGTTTAAAAAATAATGGTCCCTGATCTCTTGGCACTGCACAAGGGATTGGCTAGTCCTGATAGTCAAGACAGCAGCAAGGATCACCCAAGAACTTAAGATAGAAATCCAAAAAATAGAGGTGCAACTCAGTACCTACATAACCCCGGCTGAATTGAAATCAAGATTGGACGAGCTTAATCAACAGATGACCGAATTTGAGTTTACGTTGAAACAAAGCAAGTTCAATAAACTGCGAAAAGACAAAGACAGGTTTACACCAGCGGGGGCATACCCATACACCAAGACCGACTATGTTTCTAAGAACACGAACAGTGATATTGACAGTGATGGCTCTGATAATGGCTCATCAGGCTCAAACTCGAGCGGTAACCAGAGATACAGGCCTTCAAGGGGTGGTTGGAGACAAAAGGGGCAGCAGTTCCCCCGACAACGAGGGTGGAGAGGATACCAGGCCCCACCCCTGTACCCACAGTACATGGGACCTCCGCCATTCACCCCTTTCCAGTATGGCCCTCCAGCCACTGGACATGGCTATCCACAATGGAATCCAGAATATGATGGCGGATTCTATGGCCCTCAACCTTTTTTAGGTGCCCGCCCCGGATCGCAGGGGAGGAACAGAAAGGGCAACAATGTTGCATGGGAAGACCGAGAGCAGGGCAACTCCCAAATGACCAGGAGCATGACGGGATCCCTCCCAAACCAACCCTCAACGAGCAAAAGAGGGACCTAGTGGTTAATCTGACCCCTTGGCCCCTGACTGACATACAGAAGAATGTGTTAAACAAGGGCTTGGGTTTCGTACCAACACACAGACCTGATATATTCAAACTGAACATGGAGATACAAGACTTCATTAGGAAATTGAAATTACAAGTCTTTTTCAAAGACAAAACAGCTACCATAGTACCCACAGATACAGGTCTCCGACCAAAATCTATTTTTACTCCTCCAGATTCAGTGTTACCTATCGAATTACTAACATTTGAGAAAGCCATCATGACAGAAGTGAATAAACTAGTCCCGACTGATACGAACACCATCCACAATACCAGTAAACTGGAACAACAAGCCATAAAAGAACTGGCTAATAACAAAGACATAATAATAAAACCAGCAGACAAAGGTGGCGCCATAGTTCTGCAAACCGAGGAGGCATACGACACAGAATGCATGAGACTATTGGCTGACAGACGGAACTATACCATTCTACAGGAAGATCCCACTGAGACCCTCCGCATCAGAATAGGAGGTATGATAGAAGAGGGTTTGGCGCCTGACTGGCTGAGTAAAAAAGAAGCCGAGTTTCTGGCACAGAAGGCGCCACGTATTCCCTATTTCTTTTGCATCCCTAAAATTCATAAAAACATCACAAGCCCCCCAGGGAGACCCATAGTATCGGGCATTTGATCGATTTTGGAGCCCTTATCCAAGTTCGCAGATGCATTCCTGCGCCCCCTGGTACAGTCTACTGACACCTATCTGAAGGACACCAAATCGGTCCTACAACTCCTCCAGGACCAGACGTTTGACCCCACGACCCAACTCCTGTTGGGTTTGGACGTGGAAAGCTTATACACAAATTTGCCACATGATGAAACGCTCTTAATTATTGAAGAGGTACTTTTCACAACACCATGGCAATACCAAACACCATGAGGCCTCGTTCTGGAGTGCATTTCACTGGCACTACAGAAGAATTTCTTCCAGTACAAGTCAACCATCTACCTACAAAGCCATGGTACCAGCATGGGTAGCACTTTTGCTCCAAGCCTGGCTGGGTTATATGTACACCACTTGGAGTCAAACAGAATTCTTCACACACAGAACCCATACAGATATAACATCAAGACCTGGAAAAGGTATATTGATGAAGTCCTAGTCATCTGGGAGGGCGATCTACAGTCAGTGGAGGATTTCATGACATGGTTAAATAACCAGAACGCTTTTCTGAAGTTCACAAGTTCAGTCTCCAATCAGTCGCTAGTATTTCTGGACTTGAACATTTATGCTGAGGGTGGTAGGCTAAAACCAACAACACATGTCAAACCAACAGGAAGGAACTATCTGTTAAGGTTTGATAACTTCCACCCCAGACACCTCAGAGAAAATTTACCGCATGGACAATTTTTACGCCTCAGGCGCAACTGCACGGAAGTATCAGATTTCAGAACACAGGCCTATGATCTGAAAGAGAAGTTGAAACTGAGACAATACCCTGTGAAGATAATTAACAAAGTCATGAAAAGGGCTAAAAACAACAACAGAGAGGCTCTACTTCAGGACAGACAACATGTAACACCAGAGGTCAGACGACCAATATGTGTCACAACCTATAATACCATGTCAAACGAGGTTTCAAAAATAATTAATAAGCACTGGGGCATTCTCACATGTGGTACCCTAGAACTAGAGAAACCAATGTTCGCACACCGCCGGGGCAAGAACTTGAAAGATATACAGGTACACACACGTCCCAAACCAACCCATGAACCAAGGCAACCGGCCTTAGGAATACAGGGTCATTTCCCCTGTGGGAACTGCAGCAGTTGCCATTTGACACAGAAAAGCACCAAATTAACATTCAGGAATGGCGCCACCTGGGAGCAGCGCAAAATGACAAACTGCAATAGCAAAAATGTGGTCTACCTGATTACGTGCCCGTGTGGCCTGGAATATGTGGGCATGACCACTAGGGCCATTAAAACACGCATGAACGAGCATAAAAGCAATGTCCGTTGCAGAAAGAGCACAACAAAGATGGCGACACACTACCTTAACGCTCAACACTGTGTAAATGATCTAAGGTGGACAGTGATTGAACAGTTGCCATCAGAAGTAGGCCTTTTTCAGAAGGAACAACGATGGGTGTTCCGGCTGGGCACCCAAAACATTGGACTTAATGATGAGGTTCCTTGGGGACAGCTGTCCGCCTAACCTGCCACGCTGTCCAATGGTCCCCCATGGTTTAGCAATGATCCCCAGCCTCAGTGTGTACCCTTGAAAAAATGTGTTTAATTGTATATCAATAGAGTTTTCCACAGCAAGTTAATTGCAGCTGTATACATCATTGAAAAAAGGACAAGTTTCTGATCGTTTACGATCTTTTATTACCACTTTCCCATAAACGGAGATTGTGCAATCCTCGAAATACAATAGCCTCCGAATGCGCATGCGCGAGTGAGACCCGTCTCCTTCGTGCATGCACGGTACAGACAACGCGTTCTGCGCATGTGTCGTTCCGACGCATGCGCTAATACTGCACACTTGGATACGAGGCCATGAAATTCACCAAAGCTTACCGGATCCGCCTTAAAAGGGCTTGCAATTATTCAATTTGCACGCCAAACACCTGATTAACGCCGGATTACCCATGTACGGGCACGAATTTACATCCGCCTGGGCGTTACCGATGCAAAGCAATTATCACGCAACTCGGGTATAAATACCACACGCCCTGTGCTTTCACTTCAGTCCAGCGGAGCAGCGTGTGGGGTAAGACGGAGGACAACTAATCCCGAGTTTGTGAGTATAGAGTCTTGCTAAATGCATATTCAGGCAACCAAAGTAAGTTAAGCACCACACTAAAAACCTACATTGTCTCTTATTTAGATTGCACAAAAGCAATCACCCCCCAGACGTTTCTGAATGCTCATGAAGCAAGAAATCAACACTTGACAAGTATGAACCTAGCTTCTATAACTTAACTAGAGTGTGTTTTATGTTTCTATGTTGTCTGTCATGTAAGTGTTTTTTCCACAGGGCTAATAAGCGCATGGTTTGTTCCAGGTGATAACACCTGTCAGAAGTACCCACTACCAGGGTGACCATTGTTTCTCTTTTTCTTTTTCTCAGGTCATGCAAATTGCATTAACTTGAGCCAAACCGCTGTAGGCACATATTAGCCTGTAGTTATACACACATATATGTTTTTCACTTTTGTTAATAACATTAATACATTTTTTTGACAATTTAGTGGAACGTGAGTAAGGTGGGGAAGTTGTGCCCCCGTCCTGAAGAAGGAGCTCTGTCTCCGAAACATGTCGACGCACACATGAGGTACTGTCCATAATCACGACAGGTTTACCTCGCACTTCACTTCCTTTAATAGTACCAGCCCGGGGTCATGAATAAAAATTGTTTCTATACCCACGAGCCAGGTGCTTTTTAATTTTCAATTTTTTCACCAAGTCCCACCACTCACATAAAATATCCCCAGTCACATGCACCACATATAGTCAAAACTATAAGTGCTCCCGCGTAGTCGTAGGTCGTAGCACGCCGCATCCCGCTAGAGGGGTGCGAAGACCCCTATGATGAAGCATGACACCAAGGGGCCTTTTGGTGTGTGAGGGGTATTTTACAAAACACGTAGTACTCCCATACCACTGTGGTGAACACTTCTCAGAAACATTTAGTAGGATTCCTTTTGTTTATACGAGTAAGTTTGGGGAGTAAGAATCCTTCTGTGTTACTCTACCTCCCCTCTTCTGTTTATTTATATAAGAATCGACTTAGACACTGTAGGGGTACAGGGCTCATGCACCTGTACCCTCACCACTGGTATAGGGCACACAGCTAGTGGGTGACTGGTCTATGCCAGGGCAGTGGGCTGTAGGAATGGCACACAGGAATGTGTGCCAGTTGACTCTTCACTTTGTTCTGTACCAAAACATGCAGTCTGCAAAGAGGGTGTGTGTGTGTGTGTGTGTGTGTAAAGGTACAGAGCCTTTAAGGGTGGCACAATCAGTGCTGCAGCCCTTAGGGGTCTTCCCTGGTCACAGTGCCCTGGATAACTGTGGTACCATTTACCAGGGGCTGACCTGTGGGCAGAGATGCCAATTGGGTTAGTTTTGGGGAAAGAACACAGGACCTGGGAACCTGATTGGCAGGGACCGAGGGCACATCAAGTCAAAGTGCATCAGTAGTCTGCCAATAAGTGGGGGGAGGGGTTACTGCAACTGAAACCCACTTTTCTACAACCACAGCAAGCAGTGAAGTGGCTCAGGAAGGAGTGCCCAGGGTTGTGCTTACGGAGCCATCCATACTCAAAGTGGGTGTCCACAAGGGTGCCGATTGGGGCTCCGGACAATTTCACAGGTCTTTGAAGAATTAACAGCCGAGAGCGCCTTTCTGAATAGTGACATTTCTTAGATGGCTGCAAAGGAAGTTATGTTTTCTGCCATCAGTAAAGATTACTTAGAGGACAGCACGTTACAAGGTTTACACAAAGAAATACTTACACCAAGTCCCAGTAATCGTCCAGCGGTGTCCATTAAGTTCCTGAAACCACATTCCTAAAACCACCACCACTTTTTGATACTGTCATAAGTCAACATATTGGCAATAGATGCACTGCTTGGACAGAGATACATGATGATTTTATTGATACGCTAGGAGAGACTTCTAACAAAAAGATGATCCAATATCTCAAAAATCTTGCTCGGGATGTTGTGCATGAAGTCATAAAGAAAATGAGAAAGCCCCAAATAATATCAACATTGTCCAAAGATTATATTGAAAATAAAGGGATGTTCAATACCTTTTATCATCAACAATGGTGCTTCAATAAACATAATGCCTAAAAAGAAATGTAATGAACTGTCTCCATTACCGGTACTCACGCCATCGTCAACAAAAGTGTATACATGGGCTGCATCGACTCCCATGACAAGTCAAGGCTCATTTGTTGTGAAAAGGAAACACAAAAAGACAAAGGTGCAAGCGCCCATCCATGTGCTTCAAGGTACAGCGTTAAGTGCTTGTCTAGTCAGCTTAAGCAGGGCTGCAGATATGGTACTGATTTCCGTGAATTAAGATATGAATGTTCATCATGAAATAGTAAGTCAATTTCCTTCATTGTGTCATGGGTTAGGAAAGCTTAGGATTATGAAAGTGTAATTGCACGTTAATGCGGACATCCATCGTGTGGCTCGGAGACATAGACAAATTGATTTCCTCTTACAAGAAGCTGGTGAAAAAGAGCTTGAATCATTACTTAAGCATGACATTATTGAGCAGTCTTCTGGTCGGACCCAATGGGTTTCTCCTATAATGGTGGTGCCTAAAAAAGACAGTGAAGGAGCTGTACACATATGCATTGACAAGCGTCAGGCAAACAAGACAATTGAAAGAGAACGACATCCAGGTCCACATATTGCTGACATAACCCAGCTAAGCAGTGCAAAAGGGTTGTCTAGCCTCAATTTAAATAAAGACAATCATCAGCTGGAAGCAGAAAAAGGTTGCAGGTACATTACGACATTTTGTACACATGTTGGTCTATTTCATTACTAGATACTCCGTTTTGGTGTGTCATCAACTGCAGTACTTTTCCAAGACATTATTCGATGTATCACACATGCCTTAAATGCATTCAATAATAGCAATGACATACTTATTTTTCGGAGCTGCACAGAAGGAGCACGATAAAGCTCTCACACAAGTACGTCATTTACTTACAGATGCAGGCTTGATACTAAATGCAGGAAAAGGTGAGTTCCACAAGACAAAAATGACATTTTTTGGCCATATATTTTCAGATGGGGCATGACACCTGATCCTGCAAAAGTACAAGCTCTATCAAAGGCTGATCCCACAACAAGATGTTTTTATGCTACTTTTGATTGCTGGCATGGCCAGTTACTGTTCACAATACATAATACATTTTGCTACTGTAAGTGCTCCCTTACGAGGATTTGAGTGGTCGCATGAATGCCCGAAAACTTTCACGAAAATTGAACAAGCAATTGAAAGTGCTGCTGAAATGGCCTACTTCAATCCCAAACTTCATAGGGAGGTTGTTGTTGATGGTAGCTCTGTCGGGTTAGGTGCTATTCTTGCACAGCACAGTGGACATCCGAATACACAAAGGCATATTATGGCATATAGCAGTAGAAGTCTCTCTCAGACAGACCATGATTACTCACAACCTGAGAAAGAGAGTTTAGCTGTAGTATAGGCTTGTGAATACTTCCATGTGTTCCTGTATGGAAAACCTTTTACATTAGTAACTGATCATCAAGATTTACTGACTATATTTCGCAATTCAAAAGCCAAGATGCCTCCTTGCTTTGAAAGATGGGAATTAGGATTGCAAGTGTACAATTATACCATTGTGTATCATCCAAGAATTTATCAAAATCCTACAGACTACTTTTCCAGAGTGCCTATACAAGGTTCAAGTACTTCATCCAAGACTGCTGAGGCCTATATCAATTTCACTGTAAAACAAATACATCAGCTGGCATTTTGTTAGCCCAGATTATCACTTCCACAAGTCAGGATAATGACATGCTGAAATTGAAAGATATAATTACACATCAGTCATGGAACCAATACACTCGACCCATCACCATTGATGCTGAATATCAAAATTGTAAGAAGCTTAAAGATGAACTGTCCCTAACTCAGGAAGGAGTCATACTACGATTATTGAGAATCCTAAATCCAGGGAGTCTGTGACAAAGAATGACTGAAGTGGCTCACAGAGGACATTGTGGTATAGTTGCCACCAAGAGACCGCTACGAAATAGATTTTGGTTCCAATATCTAGAAGAGTGAGTTGAAAAGAAACTCAAGGCCAGTCATCTATGCAACTGCCTTTCTGCAAACCCGCCGCAACATACGTCGAACATGTCTGAACTCCCTGAGAATGCTTGGGAGAGAATAGCCATCAATTTCTTCGGTCCACTTGATAATGGACATAATTTGCTATTAATTCTGGATGATTATTCCCATTTCCCACTCATACAGCATCTTTCAACCACTAATCATGAACGAGTCACTTAGAAACTGGATAACATCTTTGCGGCATGGGGCATTCCAGCCCTTGTGAAGTCTAATAATGGCCTGCCCTTTAATAGTTGGGAATTTAAGAATTTCCTGCAAAATCTAAATGTAGAGCATCAGCAGAGTACACCTTTATGGGTGGAGGCCAATGGACTCATTGAGGGTTTTATGAGTACTCTAAAGAAAGCAGTAAGGAGTGTAACTATAGAAGGGCCAAGTTCAAAACGATACTGAATTCTACACTACAAGCCTATTGTTCAACAGTGCATTTCTCCACTGACAAAAGTCCAGCAACTATGATGTTAGGGAGAGCAATGACAACCAAGTTCCCATAATGGACCAACCAACGAGAAAGTAATGAAAGCACCATTCGCATAAAGAACATGATTAACAAGCAGAAAATAAAAGTCTATGCAAAAGAGAGTAGTAGGGCAAAGATCCGCCTGTTCCAAGAAGGAGGTATTGAGATCGGCCAGCAAATGCAACGAAGGAAGTCTAATGTTCCCTATGATGTTGAATACTTCCATGTAGAATCCACCAAGGGACATATGGTGACTGTCCATCACCCTGGGAAGTCTGTAACCAGAGACTCTTTTCACTTTAGGCATTTAACCAACTGATCTCCTGATGGAAGTGGTGGATGAAAGACTGAGTCTGAAAAACCATTGACTGTAGTGTCTTGCAACTTTTTATGACGGAACCCTTTTGGTACTTCCTGGACTCTGTAGAACTGTGACGCAAGTGTTAGATTCTAATGCAATAAAAGCTTGGTTTAGAAATGTTGAGTTTGCAGTTGAACACAGAAGAGTAAAGACGTGTAATACTAAGCTGCGTGTGTGGAATGGTTATTGGCTGGTACCCAGGCTGGGAGTGGACACTACACGTCACTGGTCTTCATACCAGTCTTTGCAGAGTGAGGTGACGCCACCCCTAGACAGAAAAATTGGGAGAGATTTCTTGATAAGTCCTACCCACCCTTCTGGTTACTATATAGAGGTAGCCTTACCCAGAATCCCTCTGCTATTTATTCTGCCTATTATGGACAAAAACGTGGCATGCAGAAATGTCAGAGAAAGGAAAGGCTGCCTCCAGGGCTTGTTGGTCTCTTCTTTCTCTCTTTCACCGAGGGAATACTGTGGACTTACTGCCCTGGGTTGTGGTGCTGGTTACATTTTTCTGCCTTCCCTCCTGGAAGTATTTGGTAAACAGAGGAGTTGGGAGGCAGATATTCCTTGCTGGGAGGAGGAGCTTTGGTCTTCTGCACCTAGACTACACTCCTAAGGGCAGGATTCCTTGATCCTAGCTAGGAGCCCCGGGGCACTATGTAGAGTTTGCATATGCACAGGAGTACATGCATCTACTTCAGGTTTTGGGGGCACGCGTACCCAGAGCAAAGCGTTCTCACTTTAATATTCCTGTTTTCGCTACATTGTGTTTGTCAGCATTTCTGTGGCTGCTGCATTCCTGTTTCTTTGCTGCCTGATGCCTGCTGAAGGAGATATTGACAAGAACTCTTCTAAGAAGAGGCATCTTTCTCCCTCCTGATCCCCATCAACTCATTCTTCTGGGGATTCCTCTCCCTCTCCCCAAGAGGATTAAGCAAGGGGAGAGGAGAATGAGGAGGAAAGAATCCGAAGCATTGTTTTAGAGACCTTAAAGGCATTCAAAGAAACTCCTAAGAGGGTCATGAAAAGAAAGCAGGTGGAGAGTCTGTCCCAATTTCTTCAGACATTGATATGTCCTGTCCTCCCCCAGATCGTAAGGACAAATCCATCTCCAAAGTGCTACTTCAGGAGGTTGTGTCCTAGGTCAGCAAAAGCCTGGGGTTTTCCCAAGCAGAGACACGTTATTCCTTGAAGGATTTGATGTTGCATGAGTTTCAGAGACCTCTTAATCCAGTTTTGCAGATCATTGCACATGTTGGGGGTTATAAAACAAGGATGGAACGACCCCAGAGGTTTTTTATGCCCAGAGTCATGACAAAGCTTTATTCTTTAGAGGGATACAAAAGGGGGTGATGATGGACGGAGCATCTGAACCAATCAAACACTCACACCCAGTCAAAAGATCTGGGTTTGATCCATCACCGTTCTTTAGCCCACCCTGCCACCCCAGTTCAGACATGGCTATCTGCAAATCAGTCTAACCCTGTGCCTCATGGGAACAGTCCAGCCCGAACTGCCAAGCCATGCCTTCCCTGGACTGGAAACAAGCTTCCGAGGACCGGTTTCTGGCATTCCAGCCGTCTTCAGCCCGGCTTGCTTGAATCCAGTGGCAAAGTGAGCAAGGGACTCACGTCTGAGCATACCCTGCCAACTTATGGCGGCCAAAGCGGTACAAAAGGGGGTGGTGATGGACGGAGCATCTGAACCAATCAAACACTCACACCCAGTCAAAAGATCTGGGTTTGATCCATCACCGTTCTTTAGGCCACTCTGCCACCCCAGTTCAGACATGGCTATATGCAAATCAGTCTGACCCTGTGCATCATGGGAACAGTCCAGCCCGAACTGCCAAGCCATGCCTTCCCTGGACCGGAAACAAGCTTCCGAGGACCGGTTTCTGGCATTATTTGCATATAGCCATGTCTGAACTGGGGTGGCAGGGTGGGCTAAAGAACGTGATGGATTAAACCCAGATCTTTTGACTGGGTGTGAGTGTTTGATTGATTCAGATGCTCCGTCCATCACCACCCCCTTTTGTACCGCTTTTGGCCTCCATAAGTGATGCAGGGTATGCTCAGACGTGAGTCCCTTGCTCACTTTGCCACTGGATTCAAGCAAGCCGGGCTGAAGACGGCTGGAATGCCAGAAACCGGTCCTTGGAAGCTTGTTTCCGGTCCAGGGAAGACATGGCTTGGCAGTTCGGGCTGGACTGTTCCCATGAGGCACAGGGTCAGACTGATTTGCATATAGCCATGTCTGAACTGGGGTGGCAGAGTGGCCTAAAGAACGGTAATGGATTAAACCCAGATCTTTTGACTGGGTGTGAGTGTTTGATTGATTCAGATGCTCCGTCCATTACCACCCCCTTTTGTACCGCTTTTGGCCGCCATAAGTGTGGCAGGGTATGCTCAGACGTGAGTCCCTTGCTCACTTTGCCACTGGATTCAAGCAAGCCGGGCTGAAGACGGCTGGAATGCCAGAAACCGGTCCTCGGAAGCTTGTTTCCGGTCCAGGGAAGATATGGCTTGGCAGTTTGGGCTGGACTGTTCCCATGAGGCACAGGGTCAGACTGATTTGCATATAGCCATGTCTGAACTGGGGTGGCAGAGTGGCCTAAAGAACGGTGATGGATTGAACCCAGATCTGTTGACTGGGTGTGAGTGTTTGATTGATTCAGATGCTCCGTCCATCACCACCCCCTTTTGTACCGCTTTTGGCTGCCATAAGTGTGGCAGGGTATGCTCAGACGTGAGTCCCTTGCTCACTTTGCCACTGGATTCAAGCAAGCCAGGCTGAAGACGGCTGGAATGCCAGAAACCGGTTCTCGGAAGCTTGTTTCCGGTCCAGGGAAGACATGGCTAGGCAGTTCGGGCTGGACTGTTCCCATGAGGCACAGGGTCAGACTGATTTGCATATAGCCATGTCTGAACTGGGGTGGCAGAGTGGGCTAAAGAACAGTGATGGATTAAACCCAGATCTTTTGACTGGGTGTGAGTGTTTGATTGATTCAGATGCTCCGTCCATCACCACTCCCTTTTGTACCGTTATTCTTTAGAGGGGCACGGACTTGGTTCTCACAGAGAGCATTAATATTGCTTCTATTTTGGCCTGCCTGGTGAGATGATCTTCAATAGCTGAAGAGAACATTTTAAAGGATTGCTCAGATAAGAAAGGATAGTCCTTCCTAAAGAAAATCTTCACTGGTTCTTATGTGGCCTTAAGAGAAGGCACGTATGGTACTTACACAGTGCAATCCTTGATGTCTGATTTGAAGGTTTTATTACAGTGTGTTCAAGATGGTACAGACTGTTTTAATTTGCTGTAATCCATACAAGTGAAATAGAGTTCATATCAGATATCTCGTCTGATGTAGCACGAGCCTCAGCTTCAGCCTGTGGTGCCTCGATTGTGTTTAGAAGGAATTGATACTTGAAATGTTGGAACACTTGATGGGCCATTATACTTTGGTAAAAGGTGTAGAGGGTAATTTCTCCTTGTACTGGCATTTATAAGCCTTCAGCTTCTCTGGAATTCATTCCATGTTCCACATCGCCACCAGATTGAGGAGAGAACGAATAGTCCTAGACTAATGATCCAGCAAGACCAGCAGAACCTTTTTCCAATGGGTGATATGATTCCTTTTGCTTACGAACAGTCCCCTTACTCATCTCATCATCATCCAACAATTGGCTGCTTATGTCACTTTTGTCATCTGCCCAATCTCTCCCAAGACTCATTTTCAGAAGAGTAAGGAGTCTGACATGGAATAAAACTTATTGCCAGAGTCTACATCTCTACCCCCCTCTTTAGAAGGTTGCTCCATAATCCATAGCCCCAAAGTCTCTTCTCCCTTTTCCAAATGATTACCTGCCACATTTTGTGTTTTCTCCAGGGCCTGATTAGCCTCTTTAACCTCTGAGAAGTCGGGCACAAGCAAAGCAGCTATATCAGATATAATAGGTTCCTTTCTTGGTATTACCTCACAAATAATCAAACTCCCATCTAGAGCCTGCTCGCTCTTAGATGCGGAGGATTGTATGGAGCCTGCCTTCCCCACCACAGATCCAGTACTTTGCAAATTGATGCTATTATCCACTAAACTGCTCTGAATGGCCCCAGTACAGCAGTTCTCTTCACCCGCAATTACCTCAGTAGCAGGATCAATTCTGTGTGCTGGCAGAGGTGGCGGTATTGCAGCTGCAACATTGTTGCTTATCATATTTTGTTAGAGCCATCCGATACAGCACTCACCTCCGCGTCCGCCGGGTTCTTCACTTTTTCCGATTGCTTTTTGAAGAGGCCCGGGACCGTTTGATGTTTTTGAGAGCCTCCTTTCTGCCCCGGACCTGGGGAAGAGCTGTTAATACTGGGGCGTGCTCCGCCATTGCCGCTTTTTCCGAGACCAGCCTTCGTCGGACTCTCGCTAGAGGAGACTGCTGTTGTTGCCGGTATGGCCCGGGTCTTGGAGCCCCTGGCTACACTCTTCGGGTCATTACAGAAGCCACTGAGCACAGGGAGAGCTCCAAGGGTGGCCGACATGCAGAACCAGTACAGCGCTACTTCAGAAGAAGCGCTGGGGTGGTGTGGAGTGCAAAAAAACTATGGATTTAGGCCCAGATCTCTGTACTGGGGTGAATGTATGACATTGTTCTGCATTCTGTCCATCAACTGTTATTTTTGCATTTGTCACCCCGAGTGGGATGGGTATGCTCAGACATGAGTCCCATGCTCTCCACACCACTGGAGTCAAGCTATCCTGGCTGAAGACGGCTGATAGCCAGAAACCGGTCCTAGAATGCTTGATTACGGTCCAGGAAAGACATGGCTTGGCAGTTCGGGCTGGACTGTTCCCATGAGGCACAGGGTCAAGGATGATTTGCATATGGCCATGTCTGAACTGGGGTGGTGTGGAGTGCAAAAAAACGATGGATTTAGGCCCAGATCTCTGTACTGGAGTGAATGTATGACATTGTTCTGCATTCTGTCCATCAACTGTTATTTTTGCATTTGTCACCCCGAGTGGGATGGGTATGCTCAGACATGAGTCCCATGCTCTCCACACCACTGGAGTCAAGCTATCCTGGCTGAAGACGGCTGATAGCCAGAAACCGGTCCTAGAATGCTTGATTCCGGTCCAGGAAAGACATGGCTTGGCAGTTCGGGCTGGAATGTTCCCATGAGGCACAGGGTCAAGGCTGATTTGCATATGGCCATATCTGAACTGGGATGGTGTGGAGTGCAAAAAAACGATGGATTTAGGCCCAGATCTCTGTACTGGAGTGAATGTATGACATTGTTCTGCATTCTGTCCATCAACTGTTATTTTTGCATTTGTCACCCCGAGTGGGATGGGTATGCTCAGACATGAGTCCCATGCTCTCCACACCACTGGAGTCAAGCTATCCTGGCTGAAGACGGCTGATAGCCAGAAACCGGTCCTAGAATGCTTGATTCCGGTCCAGGAAAGACATGGCTTGGCAGTTCGGGCTGGAATGTTCCCATGAGGCACAGGGTCAAGGCTGATTTGCATATGGCCATATCTGAACTGGGATGGTGTGGAGTGCAAAAAAACGATGGATTTAGGCCCAGATCTCTGTACTGGAGTGAATGTATGACATTGTTCTGCATTCTGTCCATCAACTGTTATTTTTGCATTTGTCACCCCGAGTGGGATGGGTATGCTCAGAAGTGAGTCCCATTCTCTCCATACCACTGGAGTCAAACTATCATGGCTGAAGACGGCTGATAGCCAGAAACCGGTCCTAGGATGCTTGATTCCGGTCCAGGAAAGACATGGCTTGGTAGTTCGGGCTGGACTGTTCCCATGAGGCACAGGGTCAAGGCTGATTTACATATGGCCATGTCTGAACTGGGGTGGTGTGGAGTGCAAACAAACGATGGATTTAGGCCCAGATCTCTGTACTGGGGTGAATGTATGACATTGTTCTGCATTCTGTCCATCAACTGTTATTTTTGCATTTGTCACCCCGAGTGGGATGGGTATGCTCAGACGTGAGTCCCATGCTCTCCACACCACTGGAGTCAAGCTATCTTGGCTGAAGACGGCTGATAGCCAGAAACCTGTCCTAGGATGCTTGATTCCGCTCCAGGAAAGACATGGCTTGGCAGTTCGGGCTGGACTGTTCCCATGAGGCACATGGTCAAGGCTGATTTGCATATGGCCATTTCTGAACTGGGGTGGTGGGGAGTGTAAAAAAACGATGGCTTTAGGCCCAGATCTCTGTACTGGGGTGAATGTATGACATTTTTTGCATTCTGTCTATCAACTGTTATTTTTGCATTTGGCACCCCGAGTGGGATGGGTATGCTCAGACGTGAGTCCCATGCTCTCCACACCACTGGAGTCAAGCTATCCTGGCTGAAGACGGCTGATAGCCAGAAACCGGTCCTAGGTTGCTTGATTCCGGGCCAGGAAAGACATGGCTTGGCAGTTCGGGCTGGACTGTTCCCATGAGGCACACTGTCAAGGCTGATTTGCATATGGCCATGTCTGAACTGGGGTGGTGTGGAGTGCAAAAAAACGATGGATTTAGGCCCAGATCTCTGTACTGGGGTGAATGTATGACATTGTTCTGCATTCTGTCCATCAACTGTTATTTTTGCATTTGTCACCCCGATTGGGATGGGTATGCTCAGACGTGAGTCCCATGCTCTCCACACCACTGGAGTCAAGCTATGCTGGCTGAAGACGGCTGATAGCCAGAAACCGTTCCTAGGATGCTTGATTCCGGTCCAGGAAAGATATGGCTTGGCAGTTCGGGCTGGACTGTTCCCATGAGGCACAGGGTCAATACTGATTTGCATATGGCCATGTCTGAACTGGGGTGGTGTGGTGTGGAGTGCAAAAAAACAATGGATTTAGGTCCAGATCTCTGTACTGGGGTGAATGTATGAGATTGTTCTGCATTCTGTCCATCAACTGTTATTTTTGCATTTGTCACCCCGAGTGGGATGGGTATGCTCAGACGTTAGTCCCATGCTCTCCACACTACTGGAGTCAAGCTATCCTGGCTGAAGACGGCTGATAGCTAGAAACCGGTCCTAGGATGCTTGATTCCGGTCCAGGAAAGACATGGCTTGGCAGTTCGGGCTGGAATGTTCCCATGAGGCACAGGGTCAAGGCTGATTTGCATATGGCCATGTCTGAACTGGGGTGGTGTGGAGTGCAAAAAAACGATGGATTTAGGCCCAGATCTCTGTACTGGGGTGAATGTATGACATTGTTCTGCATTCTGTCCATCAACTGTTATTTTTGCATTTGTCACCCCGAGTGGGATGGGTATGCTCAGACGTGAGTCCCATGCTCTCCACACCACTGGAGTCAAGCTATCCTGGCTAAAGACGGCTGATAGCCAGTAACCGGTCCTAGGATGCTTGATTCCGGTCCAGGAAAGACATGGCTTGGCAGTTCGGGCTGGACTGTTCCCATGAGGCACAGGGTCAAGGCTGATTTGCATATGGCCATGTCTGAACTGGGGTGGTGTGGAGGGCAAAAAAACGAGGGATTTAGGCCCAGATCTCTGTACTGGGGTGAATGTATGACATTGTTCTGCATTCTGTCCATCAACTGTTATTTTTGCATTTGTCACCCCGAGTGGGATGGGTATGCTCAGACGTGAGTCCTATGCTCTCCACACCACTGGAGTCAAGCTATCCTAGCTGAAGACGGCTGATAGCCAGAAACCGGTCCTAGGATGCTTGATTCCGGTCCAGGAAAGACATGGCTTGGCAGTTTGGGCTAGACTGTTCCCATGAGGCACAGGGTCAAGGCTGATTTGCATATGGCCATGTCTGAACTGGGGTGGTGTGGAGTGCAAAAAAACGATGGATTTAGGCCCAAATCTCTGTACTGGGGTGAATGTATGACATTGTTCTGCATTCTGTCCATCAACTGTTATTTTTGCATTTGTCACCCCGAGTGGGATGGGTATGCTCAGATGTGAGTCCCATGCTCTCCCCACCACTGGAGTCAAGCTCTCCTGGCTGAAGACGGCTGATAGCCAGAAACCAGTCCTAGGATGCTTGATTCCGCTCCAGGAAAGACATGGCTTGGCAGTTCGGGCTGGACTGTTCCCATGAGGCACAGGGTCAAGGCTGATTTGCATATGGCCATATCTGAACTGGGATTTTGTGGAGTGCAAAAAAACGATGGATTTAGGCCCAGATCTCTGTACTGGAGTGAATGTATGACATTGTTTTGCATTCTGTCCATCAACTGTTATTTTTGCATTTGTCACCCCGAGTGGGATGGGTATGCTCAGACATGAGTCCGATGCTCTCCACACCACTGGAGTCAAGCTATCCTGGCTGAAGACGGCTGATAGCCAGAAACCGGTCCTAGGATGCTTGATTCCGGTCCAGGAAAGACATGGCTTGGCAGTTCGGGCTGGACTGTTCCCATGAGGCACAGGGTCAAGGATGATTTGCATATGGCCATGTCTGAACTGGGGTGGTGTGGAGTGCAAAAAAACGATGGATTTAGGCCCAGATCTCTGCACTGGGGTGAATGTATGACATTGTTCTGCATTCTGTCCATCAACTGTTATTTTTGCATTTGTCACCCCGAGTGGGATGGGTATGCTCAGACGTGAGTCCCATGCTCTCCACACCACTGGAGTCAAGCTATCTTGGCTGAAGACGGCTGATAGCCAGAAACCAGTCCTAGGATGCTTGATTTCGCTCCAGGAAAGACATGGCTTGGCAGTTCGGGCTGGACTGTTCCCATGAGGCACAGGGTCAAGGCTGATTTGCATATGGCCATTTCTGAACTGGGGTGGTGGGGAGTGTAAAAAAACGATGGATTTAGGCCCAGATCTCTGTACTGGGGTGAATGTATGACATTGTTTTGCATTCTGTCTATCAACTGTTATTTTTGCATTTGGCACCCCGAGTGGGATGGGCATGCTCAGACGTGAGTCCCATGCTCTCCACACCACTGGAGTCAAGCTATCCTGGCTGAAGACGGCTGATAGCCAGAAACCGGTCCTAGGTTGCTTGATTCCGGGCCAGGAAAGACATGGCTTGGCATTTCAGGCTGGACTGTTCCCATGAGGCACAGGGTCAAGGCTGATTTGCATATGGTCATGTCTGAACTGGGGTGGTGTGGAGTGCAAAAAAAACGATGGATGTAGGCCCAGATCTCTGTACTGGGGTGAATGTATGACATTGTTCTGCATTCTGTCCATCAACTGTTATTTTTGCATTTGTCACCCCGAGTGGAATGGGTATGCTCAGACGTGAGTCCCATGCTATCCACACCACTGGACTCAAGCTATCCTGGCTGAAGACGGCTGATAGCCAGAAACCGGTCCTAGGATGCTTGATTCCGGTCCAGGAAGGACATGGCTTGGCAGTTCGGGCTGGACTGTTCCCATGAGGCACACTGTCAAGGCTGATTTGCATATGGCCATGTCTGAACTGGGGTGGTGTGGAGTGCAAAAAAACGATGGATTTAGGCCCAGATCTCTGTACTGGGGTGAATGTATGACATTGTTCTGCATTCTGTCCATCAACTGTTATTTTTGCATTTGTCACCCCGAGTGGGATGGGTATGCTCAGACGTGAGTCCCATGCTCTCCACACCACTGGAGTCAAGCTATCCTGGCTGAAGACGGCTGATAGCCAGAAACCGTTCCTAGGATGCTTGATTCCGGTCCAGGAAAGATATGGCTTGGCAGTTCGGGCTGGACTGTTCCCATGAGGCACAGGGTCAAGACTGATTTGCATATGGCCATGTCTGAACTGGGATGGTGTGGTGTGGAGTGCAAAAAAACAATGGATTTAGTTCCAGATCTCTGTACTGGGGTGAATGTATGACATTGTTCTGCATTCTGTCCATCAACTGTTATTTTTGCATTTGTCACCCCGAGTGGGATGGGTATGCTCAGACGTGAGTCCCATGCTCTCCACACCACTGGAGTCAAGCTATCCTGGCTGAAGACGGCTGATAGCTAGAAACCGGTCCTAGGATGCTTGATTCCGGTCCAGGAAAGACATGGCTTGGCAGTTCGGGCTGGACTGTTCCCATGAGGCACAGGGTCAAGGCTGATTTGCATATGGCCATGTCTGAACTGGGGTGGTGTGAAGTGCAAAAAAACGATGGATTTAGGCCCAGATCTCTGTACTGGGGTGAATGTATGACATTGTTCTGCATTCTGTCCATCAACTGTTATTTTTGCATTTGTCACCCCGAGTGGGATGGGTATGCTCAGACGTGAGTCCCATGCTCTCCACACCACTGGAGTCAAGCTATCCTGGCTGAAGACGGCTGATAGCCAGAAACCGGTCCTAGGATGCTTGATTCCGGTCCAGGAAAGACATGGCTTGGCAGTTCGGGCTGGACTGTTCCCATGAGGCACAGGGTCAAGGCTGATTTGCATATGGCCATGTCTGAACTGGGGTGGTGTGGAGTGCAAAAAAACGAGGGATTTAGGCCCAGATCTCTGTACTGGGGTGAATGTATGACATTGTTCTGCATTCTGTCCATCAACTGTTATTTTTGCATTTGTCACCCCGAGTGGGATGGGTATGCTCAGACGTGAGTCCCATGCTCTCCACACCACTGGAGTCAAGCTATCCTAGCTGAAGACGGCTGATAGCCAGAAACCGGTCCTAGGATGCTTGATTCCGGTCCAGGAAAGACATGGCTTGGCAGTTTGGGCTAGACTGTTCCCATGAGGCACAGGGTCAAGGCTGATTTGCATATGGCCATGTCTGAACTTGGGTGGCGTGGAGTGCAAAAAAACGATGGATTTAGGCCCAAATCTCTGTACTGGGGTGAATGTATGACATTGTTCTGCATTCTGTCCATCAACTGTTATTTTTGCACTTAAGAAGACCGGCACGCCACGGACCCGACGCCCAGGTAGGTGCGATTCTTCTGAATGTGCAGGAGCCGAGATTGCCAGAGCATTCCTTGTTATTTTTAAATTTGAATCATCTAAACCATCATCCAGGTTATCTTAGCCGAGTGAGAAATACAGCGGGTGTGGGGAAGGTTACTCCGGGAGAGCGTCTGCAACCAGCTTACTCAGCCAAATGACCGGCCTCCATCTTGCCTCCTCAAAAAAGAGGAGACTAGGGCAGAAGGGCTCCAAATTCAGGGTGCATTGCGAAAACTACAAAACACTGTGCTTCCAGTAGCAAAGACCTGCACAGAATTTTCTGAAAGAATTGGGGAAGCTGAGAGCAGGATTTCAGAATTGGAGGATGAAACAGTACAGCAGAAGGCCACTATTGCATCCTTGCAGTCCTTGAAAGATGATGCAACCTGGAAGCTGACGGAATTGGAAAATCGCTCCAGAAGGAACAATTTACGGATCCTGGTAATACCTGAAGGACTGGAAGGCAAGGACACACAGCAGTTTTTAATTGAACTATTCTCTAAAGCCTTTCCACAGCTTAAGCAATGGGACTGGAATGTGGAGCTTCAGAGAGCTCACAGGTTTCCATTTAATCTGCGGACCAGAGCTGGGGGCTCAGCTGAGATACCAAGAGCCATTTTGATTAGCCTTAATATTTTTTTGTCAAGGGAAGCAATCTATGGTTTAGCAGAACCAGACAGGAAGAGAGGGGGAAAAGGATGTGAATTTTTTGTTCGTCCTGAGTTTTGTCAGGCGACAGTGCAAAAGAGGTGGCATCTGCACCAAATGAGCCCCTTATTTCAGGAAAAGGGGCACAGGCCTTCTTAACCCTGCTAAATTGAAAATTATCCATAAGGGGCAGTGGCAGTTTTTCATATCCGAAAATGTAGCAAAGGAATTCTTGTGCTCAATCTGAAGGGGAGTTAGAAATAATAGGGCTAATTTATATATAGATAATATTTAGTGATCCCTGTCTGATATGTGTATTGCCCTTTTATCTTGTATATATTTTCTTTTTCTTTGACTGCTTTTCCCCTTGCTGGTTTTTTCTTTTTTCCCCTCTATATTTGTATGGGGGGGGGCGTTCTTCAATCTGCTTCCCTTCACAGAGGACTAGGTCCTTATGCCTCATTTGGGAGGGTAGGGGGGATGGATGTGTGGGAGGTTTGGGTGTGTGTGGGGTGGGGGGAGAGTCGGAGGTTTGGGTGGTTGGGGGATGCACTGTTGGTGTTTATTGTTTGGAATGCATCTAGGTTATGGTACTGTTTTTAATATGAAAGAATACAACTTTTTCTTTTCTTGGAGTGACAAAAGGTAGTCTTGGGTCTGGGCTGGGTAGTCTTGAATGGATAATGTTTAGACATAATGACGGTTTGTAAATTGTGTATATGTTCATGGAACATATGTGATTTAAATGATAAGAGATTAAGGGGGATAATGGCCCAAATTTTGCAGGCTATGCGCATTGATGTGCTTTGTATACAAGAAACCCATATCCCTTGAAATAATCGAAGCTGGTTGAAAGAACTGGGCATGAAAATACTCGCTTGTACTAGACAGAGTACAACAACTAGGGGGTGGCGATTCTGATTAAGTATGGTTTGGGGGTCAGCAAACGGGTAAAGGAGGACACTCTGGGGAGATGGGCCATTGTTGAGATTCAAATTAATGGCTCCCCACTGACAATTTGCTCCATTTATGGCTCTAACCTAGATGATCCAGAAGTGATGTTTTATTTGAGTGTCAAATTAGCTTCATGGCCATCCCCTCTGATCTTTTGTGGAGATCTTAGTTTACATCTAGAGAGCTGCTTCGATATAACAAGTAATCTCCCATATACAGGCAAAAAAATTAAGGTCTTCAAAGCCACTCAAGGCTTAGTCAGAGAACTAGGGTTGGTGGATGTATGGTATAAAAGGGATGACTTTGGAGCTACTTTTAATTCAGCACTACATAAGAAATGTGTGTGTTTGGATTATTTTTTCATCTCAGTTGAAAAAGTATCAAATGCTCAGATAGAAATTATTCCCAGGATCATTTCAGACCACAACCCGGTAGTTTTAGAACTCGTTATCAATCATAGGAGTCAACGGAAGGTTTGGACGTTTGAATGCAAACTCTTGTTGGATTCCGATAATTTGTTCATACATTGGTAACTGGATTGAAGAATTTTTTTTAATCAATAGGGGCACAGCTTCTGACCCTAATGTATGGGATGCTTCCAAGGCCGGGGTCCGGGGCAAAACACTCAGTCACTCTATAGCTAAACAGCGGAAATGTCAGGTTGAAATTAAAGGCTGGATAGATCAGTTAAGAATTTTAGAAATAGATCTTATGGGGGAGATAATTTGGCAAAAACATAGGGAGGCTACCCTAAAAGCTATTGCTATTCTAAAAATGAAGATTCATCAACATTTTGCTATGAGGGTAGCTGCTAAATCTGTCCTCTATAGGGCTCAAGTATATGAAGTTGGGGAAAATACCGGTAGGGTGTTAGCAAAAAGATTGCAGCAAAGGAAAGTAGCCAACCGAATCCACAAAATTCAGGACCATCTTGATCAGATTCAGGACTCCCCTAGCGAAGTTCTGGGTGTCTTTAGCAGGTACTATCATTAGTTATGAACGAAGAAGAGACAATTAGTGTAGAAGATATGATACAGGATTTTAGACGTGGAATAACAGCTACTATGATCACTCAAGATCAAAATCAGAACTTAGCCGCAAGTATAACCTGGGATGAAGTAGAGGGAGCAATACTGTCTTTGGCTACAGGTAAGGTAGTAGGCCCAGACGGTATTCCTCTAGAATTTTTTAAGACATCCCGACATGCGCTTCGGGGGGAACTAATGCTATTGTTTCTGTCCGCTTAACGTGGCACGGTACCGGATTCTTGGCATAAAACCACCATAATTGTCTTTAAAAAAAAAAGGATAAACCGGAGCTGTATCCTTCGTCATACAGGCCTATTTCGCTTATTTCTGAAAGCAATATTTTTTCAAAAATCCTGGCCAAATGCTTAGGTATGGTTATCACTCCCTTAGTTTCCGAATATCAGCATGGGTTTATCCTGGGTAGGGATACTGCCGATCATGTAAGAAGAGTAATAGCTCTGCTAGATTGGGCTCAGGCTACCGAATCCCCGTTGGGGGTGATCCTGTTGGACGCCGAGAAGGCGTTCAACAGGGTCTCCTGGCAGTTTTTGTGGGAAGTCATGCAGTGGAAGGGATTCTGTTGTGAATTTTTTCAAGCCGTGCAGGTGTTATACTTACGCCCAGAAGCATCTATACGGCTCTCCGGGCAGGAGTCGAGCCCATTTAGTGTAAGCAGAGGCACCAGGCAGGCGTGCCCATGGTCACCCTTGCTATTTGTGCTGTATATTGATTTATTTCTTAACAAATTAAATTTGAGTACAAATAGTAAGCCAGTCAGCTTTCATAATCTTGAATATAGAGTACTGGCATATGCCGATGATATTGTGGTACTCACTGCCGATACGTTATCAGAATTCACTACAATTAAATCTCTGGCTGCGCAATTTGGTAGTTTCTCTGGGTACAAATTAAATGTAGAAAAAAGTCAGATACTTCATTCCGGCTCTGAACCCCCGGAAAATCCACCAATTGTCTCTGAAGCAACATACCTGGGAATTAGAATTACATCTGAAGTGGATCAGATCCCCGATATGAATATTACTCCGGTAATGGAAAAGGTGAATTCGACATTGGAAAGACTCGGTCATCTTCATCTTTCTCTTCATTGGAGAAGTAATGTTCTCAAAATGCTGATCCTCCCTAAGTTTCTTTATATGTTTATGATAACTCCCCTTGAGTTTTCTTCTTCCTGCTCTATTAAGTTAGAGCAGATTTGCTCTAGATTTATTAGGGGTATCGGAAAACCCAGAAGGGCATTTAAAAGGATGGTTCATTCAAGGGATTGTGGGGGTTGGGGTATTATATATGTTATGGTATACTATTGGGCTGCTACACTGCAATATATGGGTCCACTGTTAGTTGGGGTCAACGCTGGGAATCCCTCATTTAATAGACCGTCTATTTATGAATTCGGGCTGGGGGAGGAGGCTAACAGATGCCTAGTCAGGATAGTAGAGCCCAGTTACTACAAGAAGACTACATTTAAGATAATCAAGGCAGCTTTTAATGTCTGTAAACAAATTAAGCGCAGGCTGCAGTTTCCTAATTGAACGCTTATACCCCATTCTCTGCATCCGGTCTGCTTCCTATAATCTTTCGGGACCAAATCACATTCAGATGGGGTTTCGAGGGATCTAATGTGTGTGGGGGATTTGTTTAATAAGGGTCAACTGCTATCTTTTTTAGAGTTACAGGAGAAATTCAGTTTAGGTAAACAAGATTTTTTTAAATATTTGCAGGTTCGTAGTTTTTTGGGTAGGGTGGGGTCAGGATCAGCATTTCAGTTTGCTAGGATACCATTGGTTGAGAAAGTGAGGAAAAAACCCCTATAGGACAGCTCTATCAATTAATTATGGAAACATTCCCTGATGTTGATATGTGGAACCTAAAGTGGGCAAATAAATTAGGAGTTGTTGGCATAGATATAGAAAAGTCTCTGGATTTGGCGAACCGGATTTTAATGACTGGTAGATTAAGAAATCAGCACTATATGTCTCTTTTTGATCTGTATTATACTCCTGGTAAAATTGCTAAATGTGGGCAACAATGGGGGACAAGTGTAATAGGTGTGGCCTATGGGCTGCAGATTCTACTCATGTGTTTTTCTCTTGCCCCAGGCTAACGCTTTTTATCCAAGAAATTGAGCACTTCTTGAGTATAATTCTGGGTGCTCCGATTAAAATTACTAGGGAATTAGTAATTGTGGGTGTAGGCTATGATAGGGAAGGTAATTTAAGACCCAGAGCCCTAACTGCTTTCTTGTTTATTGCCATTGCGCTTGTACGCGCATGTATAACTAATGAATGGATTAGTCCGGACCCACCCAAATTCATCAATTGGCGATCAAGATTATTAGCTATCTATATAGAGATATCAATTTACAAGACCTAAGGAAGAAGGAAAAGGTCTATGGGTTGTAAAATCTGGGCCCCAATCTCTGGTTGGATTTAGTAAATGCAGAATATACAGTGTTTACTTTTCGGTAATAGGATTAGTGTTATTTAATGCTTATTGTAATTGCTCTCTAATGAGTGGGCCTTGTGTATCTGTAAGTTCAAAAATTGTGTCCATTGTTTGGCATGAATGATTATTTTGCTTAAACTACCCAGACCATAATCGACTAGACAATTGGTTCTTGGTTCTGTAACTTTATTGGATCTGATTGTACCACAACCGTGTAATGTTTTTTTCTATGTTTTCCTACCCAGTGCCTCTCACCAAAGAAAAGAAAAAAAAATTCAATAAAAATATATTTAAAAAAATGAAATATTGGAACACTGATTTGTGTAGACATACACCACCCATATGATGCTGTGTGCAGAATGCAAGTTATTCAGGATAGAAGTGGAGGATAAGCTTCATTGATTGTTCAAGGCGGGAAAACATTCTTACTCTTTGAAGAAAGACACCACATGGTCTTTTAGATCTTTGAAATGGAAGCCTTTTTTGTCAGCTTTCTTAATGGCAAATGATAAAGTAATTAACAAGATTTCATGGAAAGGCATTGTTGTCTTTATTTCTTTCTTGTTGGAGACAGATGCAGAATTTGGGGTCCAGGTCTCTGAATTCTAAACTATGCCGACTCCAGCCTTCCATTACTGGTTTGAGGACATATAAAGATGTTTTTATTTGAATGGACACAAGAGGACTATGTATGACAGATGGGTCCTCAACACAGTCAGATCAAGTTATCATATTGAGTTTTCTTCTCCCCCAGTTCCCTCAGGGACTATTCAGATACCAATTCACAAGAACCTTGCCTTGAGAGGGGGGAGGATTGCTTTCCTGGTGAAGAAGAATGTGACCTGTCCTGTCCCTACACAGGAGTAAGGTCTAAGGATCTACTCAATAATCTACTTAGTGAAGAAAGCAACCAGAGGGTACCGATTGTATTAGGTCTGAAGAATCTCAACCAATGAATTATAAACATCAAATGAAAAATTGAAACAGTGCAGATAATCTCTCCTTGATCCCTGCTCAAAGTGTCATGATTACGCCAGAACTTATGGACTCTTATCTACATATTGCCATAGCAAGAGAGGACAGGAAGTTCCTAAGATTTGCAGTCTGGGATTGGAATTGGCAATTTATGGTCTTCCATTAGGGATCAAGTCAGCTTCCAGTGTCTCTACGAAGATGGTGGCAACAGTAATTGCGGATCTCCAAATGCTGGGAATTTCAGTCTTCCCATACCTTGAAGACTGGTTGATTCATGCTCCTTCCATCTCAGAAACACTCAGGGTTGTGAGGACCGTGACGGAAGTGGTCACTAGTCTAGGTCTCCTCGACATTTCAATTTGTCAGTTACCTTCATCAAGGGAAATGAAGTTCATCAGAGCCATCTTCAAAACAGATGTGAACAGGATCTTCACTCCAGTAGATCGGATCACACATCATCAGAAGTTGGTCACAAATCGTCTCTCCCATCAGAATTTCCAGCCAGACAATGCATGGAGGTCCAGGAATATATTCACAGTGCCTTGGTACCGCCTTTATCTACGCCCTTTCCTTTTGCATCTGCAGACTTTTTATTAATCGAACGTCGACTGATTGGACGTTCGTGTTCCCTTGTCCTTTGTCCACCTGGAGTTGATGTGTGGTTAAACACGAGCAATCGTCATACAGGCATATGGATCCATCCTCAATAGCTTATAGTTCTCATAACAGACGCCAGCATGATGGGCTGGAAAGCTGTGATTTTGACCAATCATGTCAACAGAGGTGGTACATTTGGAACAGAAGATGTCAGTGAAGTGGAGGAAATTAACAGCAATCTTCAGAGCTCTCCTGAAATTCAAAGATCTGATTCTCCAGAGGATGTGCTTGTAAGGACAGACAAGGCAGTCTCCACAGCATACATTAATCACCAGGGTAGCACCAAGTCCAAGTTCTTACATCAAGTAACTACGTATATGGTTCTGTGGGCAGAGGTCAATCTGTTGAGCCTGTCGGTGCCCCACATCAGGGAAAAAGATAGTATTCAGGTGGATCATCTAAATAGTTCTGATCCATCCCTTCAATGAATCTCGCCGTATCCCAGAGTATCGACTGACAAATTTGCATGAGGTTCGGTGTTCCCTTCTTAGATCTCTCTGATTCCAACACCAATGCTGTCATTCCTGGGTTCTGCTCGAGGTTTTTGGAGAGGCATGCTGAAAGAATTGGATGCTCTGCTACTGCACCGGCCGCAGACAATTTTTTATGCTTGCCCGCTATTTCCTGTATTTCCAACAACTTTGTCAAAGATCCAGCAATAGAAGGCATATGCCTCGGCAGTCCTGGTGTCCAACCTTGAAGACTTTAGCAATGTGCTCTCCATGGGTCCTTCCTCCGCTTCCTCCTTCCATCAAGCCATTGTTACTTCCTTCTAGAAATCTGGCACTGGTTGGTGTGGAGGTTGAAAGTATTACCTAATTAATTAAGGGTCCTTTTCCTACTCTGATTGAGATAATCCATTTACTTTAAAGTCCTACTCTAGGCATTAGGAAAACTTTGATAAATGGTGTTATTTGCATGACTAGTCAACCTTGTCGTGTTTCTTTCTCTCAGTGTTACAATTCTTGGTGGAGGGGTTTCACTTAAATCTTTCTCTTTCCAAGTTTAAATCACAGTGGTTTGCTGTTCAGGCCCGTCAAAAATTCTCTGTACCTCAAAAGGAGATTGATATGTTAATCAACACACTTTTCAGATGTTTTTCCATAACAGGCCTTCTTTAAGATATTCCTCTCCTCCCTGTAATCTTTCTGCAGTTCTCTGATCTATTCAATTGCTTCCTTTTGAGCCTTTGGAGTAGGTAGACTTAAAATTTCGTTCTTACAATGTGCTCTTTCTAGTTGCTATCATCGATGCTGATAGAACTATGGCATTGTCAGCCTTTTCTGTCGCCTCTCCCCCCTTCTAACCGTTTTAAGAGGATAGGGTGGTTTTGTAACCGGACCCCTCCTTTCTAATCAGGGTTCAATTCAATTCAATTTTATAATGATTTGGAGCTCCTAAGAGTTCTACATACAATGATATAGAAAAAATTCTCCGGTTTTACAAATCATCTGGAGCAATAATAACAGTAACAGATAAAAACACATATTAAACCATAAGTTCGTCAATTTTGTCGAGCAATACGAGATACTAGCAGATTGCTACAAAGAAATGTGCAAGTGCACAGATGTTAAACCAATTTCATGGTTGTGGTGGAAAACTGATATGTCAGTTTAGGTCAAACTGTATCCTTAAATACTCTAGAAAAATTTGACTTTGTTATACAGCATCTTAAAATTCAATATATAATATAAATACAAGGTTTATACAGAGGCCTAATGGTTACAGTTTTCATTGTACGTACTCAATACATAAGTGAGCACAAGATAATTTAAAGTGCAAATGTGAAAACATCCTGCAACAATTTATTTGAAAATTAATAATAAATCAAGCTCAGACAGATCCCAGGAGAAAAATACAAGCAGTAGCCTAAAAGATGCACAATGCATTCATTATGCTATACAATTTACATAGCAGCATACATGATATCAAAAGTGCAAGTGCGTAAGTGCTATGCCAATTCCATTCATCCTTTGATCGTTTATGGAGCCAACTAACTGGTAAGATGTAATTCAGATTATAAAATGACATCATCAAATGTATAGTACGAGGATCCAGCAATTCTAAATATAATATGCAGTGAATATTGTCCACCAAGGACCCTCTTCAGTATACCACAGCCTACTTCTTCACATTAGTTCCTATCTAAAACATATTTAAAAATTGTTAAAAAAATATACATTTTAACATTTTAAAACACACTTGTTCGGGGGGGGCAAAAAAGTGTCGGCCTCCTGTGGTGATGTTATATTTGAAATACAATGGCCTCAGCAAACGACGTGGTAATGGGTGTGATAGGGGACAGACAAATAAGACATGATTTAAATCCTGTATCCAGCTTCCACATAGATGGCAAACTCTGTCCTGCCTGGCCAACCCTTCCCATGCTCCTGTTATAATTTATTGGGGCAGCTGACTCATCCTCAACAGAAGGATAGTTATGCGCACTCCGTACGGGAGATTTCCTACAACAGCTTCCACATGATTCCTAAAAACAGCGCTTTCCCCCTTCAGGCTTTCAATTATTTCCTGCCTTAGCACTGCGCGTAAAGGGTTTTCAGTGCTGTTCAGTAAGGCATTACTGCATCTCAAACATGCAGCCATTATGAACACATAGGTCAAGAGGAGCACGATTTCAAGCCTGATCGCCGTTATGGGGGCTGCCCTATTCAAGTTACAGATCTGTCGCCAAAGACGCCCCTTAACATTTTCAAAATAAACCCACTGCTTTTCGTCCATTAGCTCACAAGCGTAACTCAGTGCTGGCGGGATTTTAACTTTATATACTGTTAAAGTGTGTGCAAAGTGTCTTGTAACATTTGTAGAATCTACCAATTGTGCATGCCTGAGATATTGCCTTAACTTGGCATTGGTCAATATGATCACTACTCGAACATCTGCTTGTAAAAATTGTTCCCAGGTACGGGTACAATTTCACGACCTCAATGTTGCCTTTCCCCGGCAACCAGTGCATATTTTTCCTGACTCTATACCTCCGATGTCTAAAAATCATAATTTAACTTTTTGCTATATATATATAGCATGCCAACTCATTAAGGCGCCTTTGAAGTCCTATCGGGGTTAGATCCATCAGGATGGCATCATCCGCATAAATCAGACAACTCAATTTCCTAATTTTGGGGGGTCCCTTTTACACACCTCCACCCAACTTGGCAAGTCATTGATATAAAGAGAGTAAAGGAGAGGGGTTAACAGGCACTCTTGTTTCAGCCCATTATGAGTCTTTACTTTATTCGACAGGCCAGCAAAACCTGGGTCCAAGTTGAGGAGTGTAATGCAATGATCAGTCTCAGCAAATGCATAGGGATCCCCATTGCATCCAATTTCCTCCACAGAGTCCCCTGGTCTATCCGGTCGAAAGCCGTGGAGAAATCTATAAAGGTAGTATTCAGGGCCATTCCCTTACCCATTGGGTATTATCTAATGTGCTGCTATGCTTTCAAAATCCTGCTTGCTCTGCCGGGACAAGATTATTTCCAAAAGCCCAATCCTGAAGATGGAGAAGGATACTTTTAGCTAACAAATTTATAGTCACATTTAACAGTGTGATTTGCCTAAAGCTGACAGGGGACGTTCTAGGACCCTTTTTATATAATTAAGCCACAATACATCCTGTCCAAGAATAAGAAATAATCCCATATGTATAGCAATAAGAAAATACCGGGCAAAGGAATTGAGCCTATGAGGAGCTATCTTGCTTATTAAAGCTATTGGAAAATCATCAGGGCCCATCGTACTTGAATACCTTGCCCCTTTTATGAAGCTCTCTATTTCTTTACAAGAAGGGGAGCCATAGACATTCCACATGTGGATCTCCTTAGATACCTCTAACTTGGACCTGGCCATTATGCTCGGAGCATATAACTGTGACATGTATTGGGTCCATTCTGTATCAGATATTATAATTGCTTTTGCCTTAACTCTACTGTCACAATATTTGGCTATGTTGGCACAGTATATGTGCAAGTCATCAGACCGAGCGACCGCTCTTAGTTTAATCTAGTTTGAGTCCTCCACCTTTCTTTATTCGGACGCCTTAACTCTCTTTCTTATCTGCTTTAATTTACTAATTTTCCTCTGCCTAATCACAAAAGATTGCTTAAATTGTTCCCTAATTGGGCATTTATCTCCTGATTTAACTTTTTTACCGCCCCCGAACTAAACTTTTTTACCGCCCCTGAACTAACCCTAGGTTGCCTAGTTCCTCTGGCCTGATTGTTCTTTCCGCAGGATCTAAAGAAGAGAAGGTTTTTTTCAAACCATGACATGGGATTTTACTGTATAGGACCACAGCTCACATTTTCAACCAGCCTCTCTAGGCATATAATGCTTTTATTCAACCAAAATGTGCACCCATTTGTTTCATTATATGTAATACTATTGTCTCTAGAATTCCATGGCTCTAAAGACTTGAGCTCCAAACTAACTCAAGTTTGTCCCCAGTACCTTAATTTGGCAGCAGGCACCAAAAAGCGGGTAAGATACTACCATGTAATCAATAAGTGACTGCCCCCGTGAGGCATGGAAAGTAAGGGAGGCCGGGGAATCCTCAGGGAATCACCCATTTAAAATAACAAGATCATTCATTCTCAAGCAGTGGAAAAAATGCAATCCTCGCTTATCTGACCAAATACTGTCAGGCAACATTGGCTCAGGGATGGTCCGTACATCCTCCAGTTCCTGGTTACGGTAAACCAGGGAGGAACAGTTAGACATTTTTGCATTAAAGTCTCCCACCATCAATATCAATGTACATTCTTATGAGATACTGATTTAATGGATAAAAAAGAAAATGGATTTAACCGGAGATTCAGACACCCTCCCAGGGGGAATATATACATTAACTAGTAACAGGGAAGGGTACTGACCAAGCCTCCCTTCAGCCAGCTTAGGCTATATGCCCATGCAAAGATTAGACGGATGGGAGAAAAACAGGGGTTCTCATTTATCCTGCAACTAAGTAAAATAGCAAAACCACTGCTTGCATGACCCTTTACTGAGTGTTTTGCTGCACAGCAGAATACAAAAGTAGAATTCTCAAAATTTAAATCTGCACAGCACCATGTTTCCTGTAGACAGATTAACATTGGATCATGTTGCATTAGGGCGTCTAGTTTACAGCTGGAGTTTCCTAGCCTAGCCATGTTCCAGGACAAAACTTTTTTCGGAGTGCTAACTCTGCAGTTTAGGGATTTATTTCCCTTCTTTTTAATCATTCAACGAGCCGGCTACCCAACTCCACTAGTCCACCTCCTCCACAGATCTCACCATGATAAACACTCTTTTCCCTGAGGTACTACCAACTGAGATTTTAATATCTTTCAGACTTACAACCCTCTTAGTGTCAGGTAACGCTCCACCAATGTACTGGAAATCCTCCCAATCGGACAATCATGGGACAAAAATAGGCTCCTTAAAAGGAAAAACATCAACCCCATTTTTTCTACTAGGATGTGCATAAGCCAGTGGTAACATTGCATTTATTACAGAGCTAAAAGTTACTCTGGCAAGTGGGAGTTCACCTCTTGGTTCTAAAAATACCCACTAAATATCCTAACTTATTACCAATCTCAGATCTTCGATTTCACATAATAGCTGCAGAAGGAAACTTCTATTAAGGAGGCCCAGTGACGCAAAGACCAAGGTATTTACTACTTGTCCCGGGACTTGTACAGCACCTACCCTATCACTTAGCCTTGATTCGGACACTGGCTCTGGCATTTGTCCTGTAGGGGAAGTAAAGGTATGCCCTCCCATACAAATCCTCCCATGGTTGGGATCTAACCGTACAGGTAGAGCATCCCTACCAATGGGGTTCGAGTGGAAGCTATCCCCTACCTGCCCTACCTCTGACAAAGCATTGTTTTTCTTTACTACAGTATTCTGCGAGTCTAGCTTTATCTTTATTTTATATAACACGAAATCCTGATGTGTCAATATGTTATGGTTCTCCATTTAGAGCAAACCCCCCGTATGTCCCATTCCCCTCAACACCTAGTGCCCTTCTTCTGGTCCTAAACCCCTCTCTACAGGATCATCTTTCGTAATAATAGGTGTAGGGAGAGTATTTACCTTTGGGTACCCAGGATTCTGACCAACTGGGGAACCAACGGGCTTAGACTCACTACCTTTCTGCAGCAAGGAGGAATCAATGGGTTCCTCAAATAGAGTTGGAAACTGTCATTTTTTTGGCTTACGTTTTATTATATGCTGGTTACTCTTCTTCTCCCTCTGGATTTTTGGGCCATTAGCTTCTGCCTGAGGGACACCCTCCCCGAGGGGAACATCCTCTAACTCAACTAAGGGCTGTTTAATGACTGAAACATCAGTTGTTGAAACTGTATCGCATGACATCCTGGTGTTCCCCTTTTTTACCGGAGGGATATTCTTAGGTACTAATGCATATGTATTTTCCTCTATGATGACGTGCAGATGATCCCCTGATTCATGACCTTCTGGGTTGCTACAAGACAATGTAACAAGCATAGGGCTATCTCTGGGCTGCCCTGACCTTCCCAATTCCCCACCTGAGTCCCCATGTCAATCCCCTTTATACTGGTCTGACTCACCTGGGTTTTCAAATCATTAAATTTTCCTGCCTTTCCTAGACAAGAACTGGCAGAATTAGGCTGCTGCACCCCCTTTAAAATAAAAACACCCAGTACATTATCAGAATAAGCATTGGATTTCTAAAGCAAAATTAAAATTGATGAGAAAATCCTCTCTAATGCATAAAGTACATCCAAATTTGCCCTCCCTTCCTTATTTTCATTAACACTCTCATTCAGTGTATGCCAGACATCTTGTGCACTTTCATTTGAGGTTGATTCTAAATTCGATAATCCCAAAAATCGTGTCAGTGAAGCACTCGAAGGAGTGCTACTGTACAAGGCTAGCATGAGAGAACAGCTAACAAGATTATCCGGCGACAATCTCAAAGCTTTTTCTGGAGCACATTGCGTTTTTAATTTAGCCTCTATTTCTTGATTTTTTTCCATGTGTATGGCAATGTTCGGGAGTGTTTTGTCCTCCAGATCTTCATAATCAAAAACTGCAGTTGACAATCTGGGTCACTCGTGGGCTCACTTTAACTGGTAAGGGGCCTGGTGGCGGCTCTACGAGTTTCAAGGGGCTAGTTATAGTAGCCAAGATCATACGACTTAGGCCCACTATACCTAAGGAAACAATTTGTGAGATACTGTCCAACACGAGCCCTACGATCCTCAAATGCAAATTTGCTGACCGTTCCAGGGTTTAGACTCAAAACTCGAGTGGGTAAGTCCCTGGCGGTACTAGGTGCAAAAGCGTGGAATACTCTCCCCGCACATCTGAGAGCATTGGACAGTGAAACAGAGCTCCGTAAACAACTAAAAACCTGGCTTTTCAAACTCCAAGACACAATTGCCAGAGACCTAGTGTGATTCCTGATCTTGTCAAGTCAAGCAGCAAGGCTACATTACATCGGTTGGCCATACTTGTGCGCCTAGATGCTCCTTGGAGCGATTGTTGCGCGATATAAATGGGCAATTACATTACATTACATTATATTACATGTGTTACATTTTAACCACAGATTTAGTTGATGGGTTTACATCAACAGCGACAATTGCCTCATGCTTATCCTTGTCATTATCCATGTTCATATCCATTTCCAATTCCGCACATGGGGGCTCCACTCATTTCCTCTGTATTCATTCCACTTCCCCATATTTGTGACCACTTTCTGGGACAGCCTCTTGATTCTTTTACTTCCCTTTCCATTAGCATGCACCGGTCCATAACTCTCTTCCATGCAGCAAGTGTTGGTGTTTCTTCTGAGCCCCACAGTCTGGCTATATTACGCTTGGCGACTGTTGCTTCCAGTGTTCTCCAGGTTCTTTCTTTACTATTAACGTCAGTACGTCCCCAAATGTTCAAAAGGCAGAGTCCTATCTTGGGTTCTATTGTGATACCCAACACTTCTTCCATGCACTGTACCAGAGCCAACCAGTATCTTTTAACATATGCGCACACCCAAACGATATGGATGAATGTGCCTTCTTGGCCACACTGTCTCCTACACTCAGCTTCTGTCCTGTAGCCCATTTTCGCAAGTACAGAGCCAGACAAATAAGTTCTATGTAATAATTTTAGCTGTACCAGTCTTAATCTGGAAGAGATTGCTGAGTCTCTGGAGGAAGCCAGGGCCACAAACCATTCCTCTTCCTCCATCACCACCACGTCTCGATCCCAGTGTGCACACAAATGGAGGAGGGGGTCAGGCATATTGTTAACTAGTTTCTTGTATGTCAGTAAAATGGACTTATTCGGCATATATTCATCAAGGATTCTGCTTTCGAGTGGGGAGTAGTTTAGAAGTGACTCCCCCCTTGGGATAACCGCCGGCAATGCATGCCTTACCTGTAAGTATCTAAAATATTCTGTGGACGCTAGGTCAAACTCCGTTTTTCCAAAGGTCCCCACCCCTTGAGATTCCTGTAACATCCCATTGGTCGAATCCTTTGGATTTTCTTAAGGTACCATATCAGTCTGCATCCTAGAGAGGGGTAACCTGTGTGATCCTCCCAGCCCATCCCATACTCTTGTTGACTGTGTGTCATGACTAGGCCGCGTGTGCCGTTGGACCCGTTAAGTGTAATTTATTGAGCTTGGTGTCAAGTACTCTGATGAAATTGCCCTCTGGGAGAAGCCACCTATCCATCTGATATCCAGGGTCATCCTGGGGGCTGTATATAACTTGATTTATGGCTGACAGCTGCATCACCCAATAATATCTTTTGACGTCGGCAAAGCCAATTCCTCCGTCATACCACCCTCTTATCAGTTTTTAGGTCAATATGCGGGGTGGTTTCCCTTCCCACAGGAGCTCTCTGTGATCACTTTCAATTGCTTTAAAATAATCAGATCGTACGGGGCTCTGTGAGTTTTGTAGGATGTATAGGAAGCGTGGCAAGGACATAATTTTAAATAATGCTGCACGTCCAATGGGAGTGATTTCCACTGTCTAACCTCGCTTCTAAAGTGCTGCAATGGGGGAAAGAGGTTCCGATCGTAATACAGTACCTGATCCACGTATTTGAATCCTTCACGTGCCTCCACTATATTACAGCCTTTGGGCAGAGAAGGGAACATACCCATTAAAACATAAAAGCCTGATTTGGGCCAGTTTATGCTGTAGCCCGAGTATTTCCCAAAGTAGGTGAATATTTTTAACGTTCTATTCATAGAGGTGCCCGGTGATGCCAGGTATAACAGGATGTCCTCAGCTTATAGGGAGATGCAGTTTTCCCAATCCTCTGACCACCGGAGCTCCCTCATAATTGGGCCTTTGTGTATCCACTTTGCTGATGGTTCCAACATTAGGGCAAACAGCAGCGGGGACAAGGGGCAGCCCTGCCTGGTTCCTCTCTCAATGGTGAACACTGGAGATTTCCTATTATTTACTACGACCTGGGCCAGCAGATGCCTGTACAGGAGCTGAATCCAGCTCAGTTAACTGGTGCCAAATCCCATTTTACCTAGGACTGAAAACATGTACGGACATTTAATTGTGTCAAACACCATGGCGGCATCAAGAAAAAACACCAACACATCTTCCTGCAATGTGTACAGTCATCCCATTACTCCGAGCAAGCACTGCAAGTTAAGGGAAGTGTTTCACACCGGCATAATGCCTGACTGGTCAGGGTGCACTAGCTTCGTAATTACCTGTAGTAGATGAGTAGCTAGCAACTCACCAAAATCTTGACTTCTGCATTAAGCAATGATATTGGGCCGTTATGAGGAACATTAACATTTTGGTTTACTGTTTTAATGAATGACAACTATTGTGGCCAGTCTATGGTCTGACGGAAGTACCCCTTGTTTTAAACTATCCAAGAACATCTTGGTGAGATGTGACGCCACCTTGCCTGCGGCCAGTTTATATAGCTCTATGGGCAAACCGTTGGGACCCATCGCCTTCTCTGCCTGTAAATCTCTAATAGCCCGCTCAACCTCTATGCTGGTGAGTTTGCTGTCTAGTAGAAAGCGATCTTCTGCTGAGAGGGTGAGGAGGAGCATGTCAGACAATAGGGAGTCTGCCTCCACCTCCATGGAGTCGGTGAGATTCATAAGTTTGTCTTAAGTCGTTTCCGAATTCACCATCGATCTCCTGAGGGTATCTCAGTTGTTTTCCAGGTTCGTCAATTAGTTCTATGACCAGTCTGTTTACCCGCTCCCTGCGATCTAGCCATGCCAGAAATTTCCCTGCTTTATCCCCCACTTCGTAAATTTTGCTGAGTGTGGCCCTATACTCTGACTTCACTGCGTCAGTGACTTTGGTCATGCATTCTTTGGTTTTCAACTTTAGCAGGTGCTTGGTCTCTTCTGGTTCACCCCGTGTATCCTCGCCTCAAGCTGCAGTATAGCTGCTTCTAACCTGGCAAGGAGTGCAGTTTTCTCTTTCCGGGTTCCAACAATCTGGGAGAAAGCGTAGCCCCTAATCACTGTTTTAAAGGGTTCCCAAAGTGTCTGGGCAGATTCTACTGATCCCTTGTTCTCTTGAAAGTAGAGCTCCACTTCCTGTGCGACTTTCGTTTTAACCAAAGGGATTTTGAGGTCCCAGGGATTTATTGGGGCTATTAATCATGCCTGTGAGTCTCCCACTCCCATCTGGGCCCAAACAGGGGAGTGATAAGAGATGCCCTTGCCAAATGTTGCTCTTTAAATTGCCCCATGCCGGCACCATGATATAGTCGACTCTGGAGAGGCTATTATGGGCTCTGGAGTGAAATGTAAACTGCGCCTCCATGGTGTGGAGTGCTCGCGGACATCCACTAGTCCCAAAGCTCCCATAAAGTTGTGGGCCTGAGTTCTTGATGTTGGCTCCTCCCTCGGGGATACTTATCTAATATTTCCGATACTATCGAGTTAAAGTCACCTCAGATTGGGAGTAATCCCTCAGGAAGAGCATGTAAAAGAATCCACTAGTTATTTGAAGGCTGGCTTGTGGAGGCCCCGCAGTACATATACAGATACCAGCGTTAATATACGGCCTTCCCACCTCCCAGTTACTGCTGTGAACCTACACTGCTTATTTGTCCATGTGTGGTCAATTGCTATCGGGAAAATTTTCCTGATCATTATTCCTTCTCCCCTGGAACCGGAGCTGTATGCGGAATGTATAACAAGCCTGTATCCCCACCTCGTCAGTTCCCCAACGCATTCCCAATCAAATGTGTCCCTTGCAGAACGACCACGTCAGTTGAGTGTTGCTTGAGATATTGCAGCACTATCCCCCTCTTGAGCTTGCCATCCAGTCCATTCACTTTCCAGGACATTAACCTGATACTCTGTTTAACTGTCGGCCCCATTGCTTCTGTAGTGAGTTGCCTGAACCAACGCGGGAGACCCTGCGAGGGCTGTATGTCCCTTCCCCTCTACAATTTGCACTCCTGTTCCAGAAAGTCCCTGATTACTGCTGTAAAGTGTTAGAGAATGGAGCAAGTCCTTCTTTTGTGCGTGTGTGTCATCTATACTGTATGTGTAACTAAACAAGAACCTCAATCCACCCTTCCTGCTTCCCTGCAATCTGGGTGTAGAACTTGGAGAACTTGAGGTGATGTGAGACTGTTGACTCAGGGAGAGCAGTATATATGCTTATTATGTCCGCATCAACAACACCTAGAGCCATTCCTGATTCCTTATTCCATAGTGTTGAATTCCTCAAACCCTTTATGAACAAAGACAGCACGGAGGGATAAGATTTCAGGTGGGACAGGCAGGCTCCGGGCTTCGTCCACCTGATGATCTTTATCAGTGTTGGAGAACTGGAGTGGTTAGAGGTACCCCTGATAAGCCAGGAAGAGATCCTTGCAATTCTGTAAGGGACCCTGAGGATGTGATTAAGCAGCCAGAGAGTAAGTACAGGAAGGACATCTTATTGACCCACAAAAGATGATGCACCTATTATCAGGAATGCCTTTCTTGCTTTCCTTATTCTCCGTATTGTTTCGCGACTATCTGGAGTCACCTGTAGGGGCGGTTAGTTATCAAGTTCATCATTTTTTTGCTCGCCATGCCATTCCAGTTTGGACCCAGCCATATGCAAATCAATCTTGACCCTGTGCCCACTGGGAACAGTCCAGCCCGAACTGCCAGGCCACGTCCTCCCTGGACTGGAAACAAGCATCCTAGGACTGGCTACGGGCTTTAAACCCTCATTAGCCAGGATAGCATGACTCCAGTGGCATGGAGAGCACGGGACCCACGTCTGGGCATATCCATCCCACTCAGGGTGACAAATGTGAAAAGAACAATTGATGGCCAGAATGCAGAACAATGTCATACATTCACCCCAGTACAGAGATCTGGGCCTAAATTCATAATTTGTTTGCTCACCATGCCATTCCAGTTTGGACCCAGCCATTTGCAAATCAGTCTTGACCCTGCGCCCAATGAAAACAGTCCAGCCCAAACTGCCAGGCCTGGTCATCCCTGGACTGGAAACAAGCATCCTAGGGCCGGTTTCGGGCTTTCAGCCCTCCTCAGCCGGGATAGCTTGACTCCAGTGGCATGGAGAGCACAGGACCCACGTCTGGGCATACCGGTCCTACTCGGGGTAACAAATGCAAAAAGAACAATTGATGGATAGAATGCAGAACAATGTCATACATTCACCCCGCTCAGGGTGACAAATGTGAAAAGAACTATTGATGGCCAGAATGCAGAACAATGTCATACATTCCCCCCAGTACAGAGATTTGGGCCTAAATCCATCGTTTTTTTGCTCACCATGCCATTCCAGTTTGAACCCAGCCATATGCGAATCAGTCTTGACTCTCCGCCCAATGAGAACAGTCCAGCCCAAACTGCCAGGCCATGTCCTCCCTGGACTGGAAAGAAGCATCTTAGGACCGGTGAGGGTAAGTTGAATGTGGCTTAAAGTATGTCACTTGCTGCTGGGCTACTGGGCTTCAGGTCTGTGTGAGGGCTGTGTGAGTGGAGGGGTGATGGCCTAGGCTGGGTAGCTCTCCACAACTCCACAATCCGCACCCAGACCTAGCTGGACTGCTTCCATGGAGCAGAGCTCCACCCGCGCTGAGAAAGCTAACCAGCAGTTACTATTCCTGCTGAACAACCCCTATTTTCCACTCTTCTCCTGGATCCTCAGTCAGACAGAAAACTACTGACCCGCCTGCCGCAACTGCTCCAGCTGCCAATTGTCGTTTTTAGCAGGGCAGTCACGGTCGCAGCAGAACAATATTCAGCCTGTTCTGTGGGAAGGTAATGACATTGAGGCTCTAAGTCATTTATCTGGGCTCGGCTGTCTAGAAACAGGCAGACGGGAGGTCTTTGGCAATCTCCCCACAGGACCAATTTGGGGTGCTGGCCTAGTCTAAGGGAGCAAAGCCCTTGAAGCTCTCTGTAGTGAAAGAGCCACTTTTGTAGTCTGGCACCCAACGATGACCTCCAACTATCACCATTTTAATTGATTTTCCTTAATATAGGATGGTCCTGCATTTGCCTGTTTCTAGTTCTGATCTGTAATCTTCCTGTCTTTCAGTGGGAGCTGTTACTGAATGGAACAGTCTTGCCAAGAGCAGAGTGTGTGGGGGGTGCATTTGAAGGTGAGCAGTTGTGTAGGAATGTGTCAGTGGTGAGAATTATGAGTTCTTACTATTGGCTTTGACCATTCTGTTTTCTGACTTTATCTTGCTTAATGGCAGGGCTTGCCTATTGGCTTTGGCATAATCTTATGCCATCTTGCATTAGTGGCCTATGCTTAAGTGACTTCATCTTCTGAGCCTTTCTAGGTGAGAAGTGATGTTTTGCTTTCATTTGTTTTCTGCACTCTCTGTGCTAGTAGAAACCAGTTCTTGTCAGAGGAATGTGCTCACTATGCCGGAGTCATAACAAAAGCCTTATCAACCGGAGATGTGACCTTGGTACGAAGTGGTACAGGAATCTGATGAGAAAAGGAGGCAGGGCTTGCTAGAAGCTTCGCCCAATGTTTTCACTTGTATTAAATGGGGGAGCCTCCACTGGTCTGGTGGAGGTTGGAAGTGGAAGTTTTGGGAGTTTGGATTCAGAGTGAGGGCAAAAGTGTCTATCTCGGATTGAAACCTGATTGCTGAGCTCTAATCCCCGGCTGTGTGAAGACTTCCCCCAGCCAGAAGTGGGCAGTGTATGCATGTGGTGATGTATTGAGTTTTGTGATTATTGCCATTGTGATGTGAGCCAGTGGCTGTGATCGTTTGAGGAGTTTTCTTTGTGGTGTGGGAGGTGCACATGCAGAGTGATTCTCTACTTTGTATATATATCTTTCTGATCTCTTGCAGGACGTCCAGTGTATCTTACCTTATATCATTTATTGCGTGTTTATTAATCAGTATAATTATTGATTCATGCCATTTAGATTATATGTTTGCTCAGTTATTGATTCATGGCTGTAGATTATAGGTTTGCAACATATATTTGAATCTAGTGCATTTGGTATTTGAGACAGCCTTTGTTTAGAGAGTATTATGTATTAAACCCCAAGCCTTATTCTAAAATTGATAGTCTTTGCATGTTGTTAAATAAAACTCCTTTTCAAAAGGTGCTGTTTGTTTTGTTATGCAGTCTTGCTGTGCCAGGGGTGGTAAGACATGCTTAAAAGTGTACCTTATTCAAAGGTGTAATGATATATTTGCCTCCCAGGTGGGAGTGCAGTGATTGGGTGTGGCTTATTGGTGAGAAGCCACATTCAAAACACTCTCCTCGCTCTCCCTCACTCAAACCCCTGCCTCCCTGTTACCATCAGTGTTGAGGCTCCAAATTCGAGGCTCCAGCACTCCCACTGCGCTATCGACCCCTGCCCGCTCTGGGCGACCACTGTAATTACAATGGCGGTCGGTGGTAGGCGGTTCAGGCAAGGGCTTGTAAGGGGCACGGCCTGAGCTCGACTCCAGCAGCTCAACGCAGCAGCGCGATGCAGCTCTGGCTTCCAGCTTTGGAAATACATTGCCCAATTGAACAGTTCAAGGTTCATTCCACTTTTCACAGTTCACAGGAGATGATTCTTCCATTCTTTTTTACTTCTCCTTCAACTCAGGATGACCTTTCTTCCACTCTTTGGATGCTAAGAGTTATTTCCATTTATCTCAACAGTTCGTAACATTTTGTGGAAATCAGACAACCTGCTTGTGACTTTTGGTCAAGCAGGACAAGGAAAGAAAGCGAAAAAGAGAACTCTGAGCTCATGGCAGAAGGCTATGATTCTGCAATAGGATTAAGGCCCCTCAGAGGGTGGATCAGTGTAGGGAAGATCCACTAGAGCTATGGCTTCTTCTTGGACTGAGTTTCAGGATTTCTTTATTCAAGGGATTTGTAGGGCTGCCACATGGTCTCCTGACTTGACTTTTGTCAGAAAGTACAGACTTAGCAATGTGCTTGACTATGGTTTAGATTTTGTGGCAGGTGTGCTCAAGTCAATTTTGAGTAACGTAATTCATTTTTTTCACATAGTGTGCTGTGATTATAAACGTATACATACTAGTGTGACCTCTTTCACTCACCTCCACACTACCGCTTTGACCCCCGTGTGTTGCCCGAGAAATGTACCCTGGCCTGGGACGCTGGAGCCGTTGTAACTACTGGTGTAGCTGGCGGGACCCGATCGGGGTCCAAGGCAACCCCACAACCCCACGTGGACATCGATTGCGGGCTCCTGGGTACAGCCGGCGCTGGGAGACGCTAGCCCGGCTTCTTCTGACAGTTCTCCCCAGCTGTGCTGAAACTGACCAGAGCCGCTCGCGGAACGCTGAGCACCTTGAGAACGCGGAAAGGTCCTCGAGGGGCAGGATGACAGCCCGAGGTGACGCGCGGACCAAGCTGCGATCCACAGTCCCTGTGCCGGTTCCGGCATCAACATCATGGCCGGAGAACAAAGAAGCAAAGGAAATCAAGGAGGGGAAAAGCAGTATGGACCCTCGTGAAATCATTGGAAATTCCGGTAAGAAGAAGAATGTGTGGGATAAAAGCGCCAAAATTACAGTAACAAATGCAGGCCGTGCTCCCACGATTGTAAAAGAGAAAAAACAATCTGTTATCACAACTCTCTTCACCGGCAAAACAACCAAAGAACTATGCAAGGATAAGGCTTCTGCTGGTTTGGGAGACCCAGTATTAGTTCAGGGGGATGATTCTGAATGCGCATTCAATACTAACGGGCTAATCACAAAGGGGAACAAAGATGAGAGAAACAGAAATGTGGATAAGAATGAACTGCGGCAATCAGGGGGGTCTAGCTCGGAGATCACAATTGTGTGCACCGAAAGTGAAAAAACAGGAAACGCACCCCCATCCCCACAGATGGGAAACAAACCTGATGAGTCTAGAACTATAAACCAAAATACCAAAGATACACATGACCCTGGCGCAGTTAACTCCGATAATGTAGAAACTGGCTATATGTCCCCAGACCCAATGGAAAACTTTTTTTCTGTAAATGAAGAGTCGGAGGACTCAGACAATATGCTCAGCGGCAGCAGCATTGGGTGTGGTGCAGACTCTTCTACAAGTAATGGCAGCCAACAAAATAGCCAAAAGAAGATAAGGAAATTAAATAGAGCTTCAGAGGAACGAAGGTTGAGACAACAAGAAGATTCTGAGGAAGAACAGGCTCTTAGATGGGATTACTCAGACAAACAGCCACTCTCCCTAATAAAGGAACAGGATGTCATTTCTAAGGGGAAGAAAGCACAGGACGGAACTAAGGATCATGAAACTGAACCCACTCTGGCACTGATCCTACAGTCACTGAATGCATTTCAGAGAGAAGTTAAATCGGAGAATAGAATTGCTCGTGCTGCGGGGAAGAAACTCCAAGGGTCGGTCCGTAAAATTGGTAAAACATGCACGGACATTGCAGAAAGAATGAGCATGGTGGAAAGCAGGACTGAAACACTTGAAAACACAGTGGAAATATTAAAAACCCAGGTGACTGAGCAAGGTAGCACAGTGACAGATATTATGTGGAAGCTGGAAGAGGCAGAAAACCGACAAAGGCGGAACAATCTAAGGATCCTTGGCATTCCAGAAAATAGCGAGGGGTCAGATATCAGGGCATTTTCCATTGACCTTTTCAAGAATGTATTTCCCGAATTATCACACTGGGATTGGGACAAAGAAATACAACGTGTGCACAGATTCCCCTTTTCACTACCTAAGCATCCCAGAGGAGGTCAAAACTTTCTGAGAGTCATTCTGATTTTTTTCGGAAATTTTCTATTAAGACAGGCTGTCTATGATCTCACAAGGCCAAATAAAAAACAGAACTGGAAGAGCTTTTCCTTTTTCGCCAAACCAGACTTCGCACATGCGACGGTTGAAAGACGCTGGCGACTGCGGCAACTGATCACGCCCTTCCAGAAAGCCGGGGCTACCGCTTTTTTACAAAACCCAGCTAAACTAAAAATGATTTCACAGGGGAAAACACTGTTTTTTACTTCGGAAATACTGGCGGAACAAGCTCTGAAAGACATCATCCTGGAGAAAAAGGGGGCTACTGGCGGCAGCGGATGATAATGTCATATGTGATGCTATATATGTAATGGACTAAACTGAACTAAACTGAAATATGGGACTCTTTATAGGATTTGTTGTTTTTAGGTAGAGCCCTTCCGTTTTTTTTTTCTCCTTCACTCATTTTCTCTTTTTCTTCTTAGATAGTATCTCAGACAGAATGGGCACGTCCAGGCTCGGATAGGGTGTACTCACGGAAGCGGGGGGAAGAGGGGAGGTGGAGAGGAGGTGAGGTCGGTCAGACGTCATCACACAGGCTCAGGATTGAGCCTGGCAGCTTCAATAAAGGTGGTGGGTGGGGGGGAGGGGATAAGGGGGAGAGGGGGGAGGGGGGGGGATCAGGATCCTAAACAGTTACAGGTGGTTTGTCAAAGACATAGAGAAATACAGAAAAAGAGGTCATGGGGTAACGACACAGCAAAGAAAACAACATAAAAAACAACCGTAGATGTACAGCTGGCAGGATGGCTAAGTTAAAAATAATTTCCATGAATATCTGTGGGCTGAACGATTTAAAGAAAAGGCAGAAAGTAGCGGTGGGACTGCAGCTGATGGGGGCAAACATTGTTTGTCTCCAGGAGACGCACATAGATGGGTAACAACAGCACCTGCTTAAAACACTGGGGTATCGACTCATTACGGCCTCAACACAAGGGTGCCGCACGAGGGGGGTTGCCATATTGGCAAAAGGAGGGGAGGTACAATTTACACGATCAGTCGCGGATAAGTTCGGACGATTTGCAATTGCTGAATGTCACTATAATAATGGGGAAAGTACGCTGACACTGTGTACCATCTATGGTAATGTCAGCGATGATCCAGATGTACTGATTAGTGTGTCTAATGAATTGGTACATTGGCCTCTTCCTTTGATCGTCTGTGGAGACCTGAATATACATTTACCAGCTGAATGGTCTTTAGGGCCAGAATTTCAATTTCAGGGCAGGAAACGGAAAGTATTTCGGGCTCTAAAAGATATGTGTGGTATGCATGGATTAAGGGATGTATGGATGCTGAAACACCCAGGGGACCCTGGCTTTACTTATTATCCGCACCCACACTCGCGACACGTCAGGCTGGACTACATGTTTATCTCTGAGTCTTTAAAATCAACCTGCCAAATAGAGAAATTATCTAGAGTCCTTTCGGACCATAATCCCCTTGAGTTAAACCTAACATATGGTCCAGACAAATCTACTATAAAAACGTGGACTTTTGAAAGGGCACTGTTAAAGAATGAGGGGTACTGCCAGCACATGAGAACGTGGATTCAGGCCTTTCTAGCTGACAATCTGGGCTCTGCTACGATTGAAACGGTTTGGGATACCCTGAAGGCCTGTGTCAGAGGCGAAACATTGCAATTTTTTGGTTTCTGTTGCTCACAGCGGAAGCCGCCAAGTAGAAGGCAGCGATGTTGCTGCAGAGCCCTGATTTGGGCCGTCCCTTACGGCTGCTGCTCTTTGGCCTAACTCTGAGCGCAGAATACCAAAACCTCATAACGGATTGTGCAGAGGATACTGATTATAAAGAATAAAGCGACTGATTAGGCTTCCTTACCCTAGAAGTGGGAGATCGAATCCCGATTTGGACCAAATCACATTAACGACAAGAATCCCTCAGAAGTCAAGCCTGGGTGCGCCCCCTCTGGGTCCCCAAAGGCGACATCACTTCTTCAGTGACCGTCCTGAAGCCTTCAGAAGCGGTCGCTCCCCACGCAGCTCCCCGCACTGCTGTGGTATCGTAGCGCTTTACACTGCCAGATTGCCTTAGTCGCATTGCTCCTACTCCCATTGTTGCCTGTTTGCTATTAATTCTTTTATCGTCGCGCTATATTTGTAAAACGCGCATTATTGCCTGTCTGCTGTTCTCTTTAAATATTTATAGTAGCGCTATATTTCGAAAGCACGCATCCAGTAGCATTGTATTGTGCTTGGCTGCCTTAAGCTGAATAATTTCATTTGTGCATAGCGTTAATTTAAGGTTGTATTTTGATTTGTGCATAGTGTTTATTTAAGGTTGTGCCCCAATCCAGTTTCGCTTTTGGCCTGCAGCCATTTTGTTGTTTGTTGTTGTGACTCCCTGCCCGGACCTCCACCCCGCTACCGCCTCCCAGCTGCTCCTCCCTCCCACTGATACTGTAGGCTTTACTTTCCTGAATTTACGCTGTGACCGTCCTGAAGCCTTCAGAAGCGGTCGCTCCCCACGCAGCTCCCCGCACTGCTGTGGTATCGTAGCGCTTTACACTGCCAGATTGCCTTAGTCGCATTGCTCCTACTCCCATTGTTGCCTGTTTGCTATTAATTCTTTTATCGTAGCGCTATATTTGTAAAACGCGCATTATTGCCTGTCTGCTGTTCTCTTTAAATATTTATAGTAGCGCTATATTTCGAAAGCGCGCATCCAGTAGCATTGTATTGTGCTTGGCTGCCTTAAGCTGAATAATTTCATTTGTGCATAGCGTTAATTTAAGGTTGTATTTTGATTTGTGCATAGCGTTTATTTAAGGTTGTGCCCTAATCCAGTTTCGCTTTTGGCCTGCAGCCATTTTGTTGTTTGTTGTTGTGACTCCCTGCCCGGACCTCCACCCTGCTACCGCCTCCCAGCTGCTCCTCCCTCCCACTGATACTGTAGGCTTTACTTTCCTGCATTTACGCTGTGACCGTCCTGAAGCCTTCAGAAGCGGTCGCTCCCCACGTAGCTCCCCACACTGCTGTGGTATCGTAGCACTTTACACTTCCAGATTGCCTTAGTCGCATTGCTCCTACTCCCATTGTTGCCTGTTTGCTATTAATTCTTTTATCGTAGCGCTATATTTGTAAAACGCGCATTATTGCCTGTCTGCTGTTCTCTTTAAATATTTATAGTAGCGCTATATTTCGAAAGCGCGCATCCAGTAGCATTGTATTGTGCTTGGCTGCCTTAAGCTGAATAATTTCATTTGTGCATAGCGTTAATTTAAGGTTGTATTTTGATTTGTGCATAGCGTTTATTTAAGGTTGTGCCCCAATCCAGTTTCGCTTTTGGCCTGCAGCCATTTTGTTGTTTGTTGTTGTGACTCCCTGCCCGGACCTCCACCCTGCTACCGCCTCCCAGCTGCTCCTCTCTCGCCCCTCCCCCCTCCACTACCCTCTTATGACAGATGCTTCTGCGCGCAGTGGTCGCGCCCTATGCGCGCCGAAGGTGCGCCAAAGGTAAGCCCGTCTACGCCCGTCCGTGCCTGGACCGCGCCCAGCGCCAGACCCTCTGGCCCCCGCAAATTCCTCCCCGCTCGCATAACATACGACCCTGCAACCCTTTCTGCCCTTAACCCCGCCCGCCCACCTACCTGCTACCAAGCCGCCCAGGACACACCCATGGACCCTTCACCTGCCACTCCTGCAAGTTCGACTGCATCAGAACCCAAACCAAATCCACAAACTCCAAACAGAGCTCCGACTCTAACCAACTAAAGTGCATCCTGCTCAACACCCGCTCGGTCCACAGACACGCCATTGAACTCTGGAACCTACTCAACACTACATCACCGGATGTCGCCTTCCTTACAGAAACCTGGATGAACGCATCATCAGCTCCCGACATCGCCATAGCCATCCCGGACAGCTACAAAATCATCCGAAAGGACCGCACCAACCAAACTGGAGGAGGCATCGCCATCGTCCATAAGAACACCATCCGCATCACGACTAGTTCAGACGGCAACCTCACAACCGCCAAACACCTTCACTTCCAGATCCTCACCGACCCCAAAACCACACTCAGAGGCACCCTCATCTACAGACCTCCAGGACCCCGCACACAATTCAGCGAAGACATCTCTGGCTTCATCAGCCCACATGCCCTCCCTTCCGAGAGCTACATTCTACTGGGAGACCTCAACTTCCACCTGGAAAAGCAAAAAGGACAGCAACACCACCACCCTTCTGGACAACATGGCCAATCTCGGACTCAAACAACTTGTTGACACCCCCACTCATTTAGCCGGACACATGCTCGACCCTATCTTCACCTCCAGCAAGCACATCTCCTTTGATCACACCACAGCGCTCCATTGGACGGACCACAGCTGCGTGCATTTCAACTACAAAAAGACCACGACTCACAACCCCCCACAACCTATTCCTCGAAGAAATTGGAACAAAATCACCACCGACCAGCTCTTCACATCGCTCCACCAAAACCCCCCTGCCAAATCATCGGACCCAAACCAAGCAGCCACTAACCTCACACAATGGATCACCCACAGCGCCGACGAATTAGCCCCCTTGAAAAACCATCTAACCAAGCAAGGTAGCAAAAAAGCCCCCTGGTTCAACGATGACCTTAAGAAATCCAAGAAGTTCTGTCGTACTCTCGAGAAAACATGGAGAAAAAACCCAACCACTGACAACCTAGCCACCTTCAAGAACGCCACCCGCAAACACCACCAACTAATCCGATCCACCAAGAAATCAGCAATCAAGGATCGACTTGACAACAATACCCAAAACAGTAAGGAACTATTCAACATCGTCAAAGAATTTACTAACCCCACCGCCGGCACCAACGACATCACCCCCTCCCAAGACCTCTGCGACTCTCTATCTTCATTCTTCCACAGCAAAATCGCCGAAATACATAACAGCTTTGGAAACCTGTCCGAAAACCAGTCCACTCCATCCACCTCCGAACCAAAACCACACTCTAACAACATTTGCGCCTGGAACCCAATCACCACCGAAGACACCATCCGCCTGATGAACTCCATTCACTCAGGATCGCCAACCGACCCATGTCCCCACCACATTTTCAACAAAGCAGACTCCATCATCGCACCCCATCTCCGCGATGTCATCACTGTTCCTTCAACTCCGCTACCTTCCCGGAAAACTGGAAACATGCCGAACTCAGCGCCCTTCTGAAGAAACCCACAGCAGACCCCACCGAGCTTAAGAACTACCGCCCCATCTCGCTCCTCCCATTCCCTGCCAAAGTCATCGAGAAGCCCGTCAACAATCAGCTCACCGCCTTCCTCGAATACAACAAATCCCTTGACCCTTCGCAATCCGGCTTCCGAGCCAAACACAGCACCGAAACCGCCCTCATCGCAGCAACAGACGATATCCGAACACTACTGGACAATGGAGAAACAGTTGCCCTCATCTTACTTGACCTCTCCGCAGCCTTCGACACAGTCTGTCATAGCGCCCTCACACAACGCCTCAGCAACGTCGGAATACAAGGAAAAGCATTGGAATGGATCATCTCGTTCCTCGCCGGAAGAACCCAGAGAGTCCGCCTTCCCCCTTTCAAATCAGAGGCCACCGAAGTCATCTGCGGCGTACCACAAGGATCCTCACTCAGTCCCACCGTCTTCAACGTATACATGAGTCCCCTCGCAGCCATCGCACGACAACACAATCTCAACATCATCTCATGCGCAGACGACACCCAACTGATCCTCTCCCTCACCAAAGACCCAAACTCCGCCAAAACCAACCAACACAAAGGAATGAAAGAAGTAGCCGAGTGTTTGAAGAACAGCCGTCTAAAGCTAAACTCGGACAAAACGGAAGTCCTCATCTTAGGGTCATCCCCCTCTGCCTGGGACGACTCATGGTGGCCACCGGCCCTGGGAACCGCATCCATACCCACGGACCACGCACGTAACCTGGGCTTCATCCTTGACTCCACCCTCTCGATGACCAGACAAGTCAACGCCGTCTCATCATCATGCTTCAACATCCTACGCATGCTCAAAAAAATCTTCCGTTGGATCCCCACCGAAACAAGAAAGACGGTCACCCACGCACTGGTCACAAGTCGACTGGATTACGGAAACACCCTGTACGCCGGAACCACAGACAAACTACAGAAAAAACTCCAACGCATCCAAAACGCCTCAGCCAGACTCATATTGGACATCCTTGGCAAGCTCACATTTCCGGCCACCTGAAAGACCCCCATTGGCTCCCTGTCAACAAGAGAATTACGTTCCGTCTCCTCACCCACGCACACAAAGCCCTCTACGACCTAGGACCCGAATGCTTCAACACGCGACTATCCTTCTACACCCCCTCCCGCCAACTACGATCGTCCAATCAAGCCCTCGCCGCAATTCCGCGCATCCACAGATCCACCATGGGGGGAAGATCTTTCTCCTACTTAGCGGCCAAATACCTGGAATTCTCTCCCCACCCACCTCCGCCTTACACAGAACCACCTCTCCTTCAGAAAGCAACTTAAAACTTGGATATTCGACAAGTAAAGCACACCCCCCCCCCCTCAAGCGCCTTGAGACCCTCTGGGTGAGTAGCGCGCTATACAAATTGATGAACTTGAACTTGAATTTTCCTTGCAGCATAATAGAGAAGGGAAACAGAAAATGGTAAGACTAGAGCAAAACTTACGTAGAGCTGAGGAAGAATTGATTAAGGTAGTACAGGAGGGAAGGGTGACGGACGAAGCAGTGAGTAGAGTTGCAATTGCCAAAAACTACATATCAGAGATATTGATTGACAAGGCGATTACAAAAGCAAATATGTGCAAAGAGAAAACTTATGAATTAAGCGAAAAAGTGGGACACCAGCTCGCGGTGCGAACCAGGGAAGAGACATCAATAAACCTAGTTAAAGATATAAAGGACCCCGAATTCAGTCTAAGATCCGAATCTTCTGATATAAGACGGCATTTCAGGGATTTTACAGGAAACTTTATCTCGAGGCTAATAATGAGCAAGGGGACCCCGAAACGTATCTCGACCAATTAACTACAGATCGATTGGGCATGGAAGATCAGGAAATATTAGATAGCCCCCTCCAGTGGGAGGAAATTCTACTGTGCATGAACTCCCTAACTAATGGAAAAGCAGCAGGGATGGACAGGATCCCGACTGAGTTTTATGTTAAATTTGCACCGCAACTCAGGATTATTATGTCAGAACTTTTTTAAAATATCTTTCTGGGGGGGAATCCACCGGGGTCATGGTCATCGGCTAAAATAATAGTTTTTCCTAAAAAAAAAACAAAGACCCCCAGGAGATTGGCTCGTATCGCCCTATCACCCTGATCAATGGGGATTCGAAAATATATTCTAAAATATTAGCTACACGGCTGGCGCCAATGATTCATAAAATAGTCTCTACCCGTCAACATGGTTTTGTACCAGGCAGATCGACGATCGACCATATACAAAGAGTTATCTCCCTCTTCGACTACACGGGAACAACAGGGGACCCTATGGCGCTTATTCTGCTCGATGCGGAGAAAGCTTTCGATAGGGTCTCCTGGAAGTTCCTGTGGGCCGCGATGTTAAAATGTGGTATCGGAGAAAGGTTTATAATAACGGTCCAGAGATTATATGTGAACCCTAGTGCCAGCGTATTGATTAACGGGGTTTTGTCTAATAGCTTCACTATTACTAGGGGGACAAGGCAGGTTTGTCCCTGTTCGCCCCTGTTGTTTTCAATTTACATTGATACATTTATACGTAGGTTAGAAAGTAATGTTTTAATCGCCCCTATCCGTGTGCATGACCATGACACGAAACTTTTAGCATATGCAGATGACATAGCTATTGTTACGTGTAATCCCAGCACCGCTATGAGTTTGATTGAAAAGGAAGCGCTATTGTTTGGTTCACTCTCAGGGTATAAGCAAAACTCCAGTAAAACACAGATTGTGATAAATAACAAAATTAAGATGAGGGACCCTAGAATAACAGATAAGGCCACCTATCTGGGAGTAAGCATCCAAGCCAATGTAAAAAATATAGTTAATGATAATATCGAAACTCTCATACAGCATACAAAGAAAAAATTATTTCGACTGAATAATCTACATTTAACTATTGGGGGGAGATGTAATGTGGTCAAGGTGCTTTTCTTCCCCAAATTTTTATATTTCTTCCGGGCAATCTGCCTAGAATTCTCTCCTCAATTATTTAAAAATATAGATACCATGTTCTCGCGGTTTATTTGGGGGTATCAGAGACCACGTCGGGCACTCAGATGGATCACACTACCAAAAGATCGTGGAGGGTGGGCACTACCCAACTTTAACCTATACTATTGGACTACCGTACTAAAATATAGCATGACGCTCATATCGGATAATCCGATCAGCTGTAACATACCCACCCCACAAGAACTGATACTAGGAGAAGGGTCAGCAGGATGCCTATGGCGCCATGTTAATGATAGTTATTTAAAAAAAAAAAATTCAAGAGCATTATTAGTGTTACTAAAGCATGTGGGAATATTAGAAAGTTACTTGGCTTGGGTCGCTACTCCTATTATACCTCTATAAGTGGAAATACGGATCTTCCAGGGATTTTTCATGACACTTGTATGAAAAGATGGACTGATGCAGGAGCTAGACAACTCGGGAACTTTTTCTCGCTAAACGGACTTAAGACGTTTGACTAGCTACGGTCAGAATTTAATATTACTAATAGGGACTTTTTCAAATTCCTTCAGTTAAGAGATTTTCTATTTAAAAAAGGAGGGGGCCGTATCAAATTTCAGACTTGTCAAACCATAGAAATTCTTTGTAAGGATTCACCCCGAAAAATAGGGGAAATTTATGAACTACTGAACACTTGTTTTCCAGATGACATGGATAAACACTTGGGCCCACATGCATCATTGTTACATTTTGCACTTCCTAATTTGCGAAAAATAAGGAATCGCAAATTAAGAAGTGCAAAATGCTATGCATCATTATTTTCGGTATTCATTTGGGATTCGGTAAAAATCGCAATTTTTACCGAATCCCAAATGAATACCGAATTCTTAAGTACATTTTCGCAATTCCCATTGATTCCTATGGGCCAAAAGGCCCATAGGAGTCAATGGGAAGGCATCAGCAAATTGCGAGTGGCACTTAGAAAATTTCATGGGTGCAGGGGGGGGTCCAAAGGACCCCCCCATGCACCCCTGAAATGTATTTTTCGCATCATGTTTCACACACACATGTCCTAAGGACATGTGTGTGTGAAATATGAATGTTGAAAAAAAAACATTTTCACCATTTTAAACACTTTTTCCAAATTTACCGAGTGGTTCAACCACTCGGTAAATTTGGCACCCTAACTGCGAATTTCCACTTGTAAAAGTAATGATGCATTGCTTTTAAGAAATCGCACATATGCGACTTCTTAAAAGCACCCGCAATTTTAGAACTCGCAACAATGTTACGAATTCTAAAATTGCTTCATGCATCCCAAAAAGCACTTTTGCATTCGCAAACGGCCGATTTTAAGGAATCGCACCGTTTGCGACTACAAAAATGCTTGATGCATGTGGGCCTTGGTAGCATGGCAGACGAAACTAGGAGTGCCTCCCCAAACTCCTCTTTGTGCATACGAAATGTCAGTTACGTGTTTGATGTCCATGAAAATGCAAGCACAATTCTATAAGACCTTCTTCTCGCCGTACTATACCCCATATAAAATAGTGAAGTGGGGGACAAGGAAGGGAACAACGTGTCCACGCTGTGCGCTGCCAGAGGCGGACAGTATCCACATGTTCGCCTCTTGCAGCATACTTACAAGCCTACTCGGAGAAATCTCCGACTTTCTCTCTGATATTTCCCAAATTAGGGTGAACGTCACAGCGGAAGAGGTTATGCTTGGTACAACTAGCAGTGCTCGACCAAAACAACTGCAAGGGATGATCTTTGTTGCTATGGCTGTTTATAGAGTGTGTATAGCATCATCATGGCTAGATCCGAAGCCACCATCCTTTTTACAGTGGAGGTCGAGACTACTCGCTGCATATAGCCTGGAAGTGGCCATTTATAGGAATAAGGGGCGTAATGCACAAAGAAGGGGTATGAAAATATGGGAACCTCTATTAGACTGAATCCAGGAGCACTGAGTTGAATAAGGCAAACGATATTATGTTGTTTTCTTCTTCTTATTTTTTTTTTTTTATGATAGCCTCTAGGGGGCTCGCCATTATGATATCCCGTCTCGCTGATTATTCTATTTTGTTATTTACTGTTATGTACTTTCATATCTATCTCGTTGTTCTTTGCTTTTCTATATACTTATTAGTATGGATTGATTTGTAATGGGTTTTGTATATAAGCATCGAACGAGAATGGGAACCTGATCTCTTCGGGGGGGAGAGGGGGGTTGTTTTCAAATATAAAAGCTTTTGAATAAAAATATTTTTTTAAAAACAAAACAGTTCGCAACATTTTGCGGAAAAAATCAGACAACCTGTTTGTGGCTTTTGGTCAAGCAGGACAAGGAAAGAAAGCGAAAAAGAGAACTCTGAGCTCATGGCAGAAGGCTATGATTCTGCAATAGGATTAAGGCCCCTCAGAGGGTGGATCAGTGTAGGGAAGATCCACTAGAGCTATGGCTTCTTCTTGGACTGAGTTCCAGGATTTCTTTATTCAAGGGATTTGTAGGGCTGCCACATGGTCTCCGGACTTGACTTTTGTCAGAAAGTACAGGCTTAGCAATGTGCTTGACTATGGTTTAGATTTTGTGGCAGGTGTGCTCAAGTCAATTTTGAGTAACGTAATTCATTTTTTTCGCATAGTGTGCTGTGAATATAAACGCATACATACTAGTGTTATAGCATTTTGTTTGAATAAAAGGCATATGATTTGGTATATCTCAAAGTGTAATGACTGGGACGTGGGAGGTAGAGGTAATGCCCAATTACTTACTGGTAATCTTCATTTCTCTTAGTCCTACTCATCCTTATCACTGTCATCAAATCTCCCACCCACCCTCCACCTTGCCTTTGATTAGGCTTAGCGTTTTGAGGGAGATTCTTTGTAAGGCTGCCTCTATGAAGCACCCAGGAGGCTGGGTAGGGCTTGCTAAGAATTCTCCTGCATTTTCTGTCTAGAGGTGGATGGAGTCACCTCAAGGTGTAATAACTTTGACGAATAGGACTAAGAGTAATGAAGATTACCCGTTAGCAATCAGGGCATTACTGCATAAGGATAAAAGTAAAACGTGAAATCATTGTTCTCACCTGAACCCTATTCTCTCTACACTTGCAAAGGTATATAGTACCACGAGAAAGATGTTTCAAAGTCTTATATAAACACGTTGTTCAGATTCGTCATACGCAATTTCAGATTACTTGAATTCTTCGAAAACCTCTAAAAATGCAGTACATACAAACTCAACAAGGTAATGTAATACATCAGTTTAGCTCGCTTGTTGTTTCAAAATTTAAAAAAAAAACACTTTTGTCTGAAATAACACTATTGTTTTACATTCCCCACAAGTTTACTAACATTCAATTTAATTTGCAATTAGATTTTATTTAGCAGCTGTTATTAGAATGTGCATGCTCTATTGCAACATAGTTGCAACTCATGATGAACTTATACTTGCTTGTCTGCGTTTCCATCAAATATTTACACACTGGGAAGTCACGTGAAATTCACTTAAAAATAGTGGCCTTGAAGCAATCGGAATTTTCCAATATATATGACACAGCGTTATGTGTATAAGATTTAAAGCCTGTTACTGGGGGACGTAGATTGAGTAAGCGCGCGGCGGTACAAATTGCCTGGGGCACAAGTTTCCTATCGTGTGATATATTTTGCCAGGCAGGTTCAATTTTTGAGGTGGTGACTTAATTGTCATAAGGCACGTGGATTTTCAGAATGGCACAACAGTGTCACAGGACGAATAAAGCTGCCAAGCACACAATTTCGCAATACCTAGTGACTAAATGGGAGGAGAGGATGTGGCGTTACGGCCACAGCTTCCTACTACGGAACTGGAGAAGGAAGTTCGATTATCGACGTCCTCTTAATATCCTGGGAATATGGGCTTAATATTTCCTTACCTAAAAAATTATAATAATAATGAATGTGACCTTGATTGGTGTAATTGGTGCGCATGTAAATTGTCCCAATACCTTCTGGATCGCGTTCGAGCTCGACACTGCCAAAAAAAACGAACATGCATAATTCAACTCCAATCGTGGAAGCGAATGGTGCAATATTGCCATCTAGAGGGCAAAACATTCATTGACTCTTCCAATTTGAGACCCAATGATTTGACCCACTCATAATTCTTTGAATGACCAAGAGAATCTCCTTTCCTAAGTTCCTGCACTTAATACTTTGTTGGTGGGAAGATATTTGAGACATAGAGAGTGCACCGTTTAGATCAACTCCTCCCTTCGAGGATCTTTTAAAGCATGCAGGGTATGTACACCATGAGGGATTCACCCAGAAGCATACAGCCTCGGGACTCTGTTTTGCAACTAGGACATAACGTGTTTAGTTTGAGAATGGCAAAGAGGGACTAATACATATAGACATCTACATCACACCAACCTAACCTGATAATCACAAAAGGCAGAGAAATCCAATTGTCACCATGTGCAAGGCAGGGATACTGTCAAATGAGCAAATTAATGCTAAATTAGCAAATTGAGATTTAGAGCAGGAAAGGAAAGTGGCGATAACAGCAGTAGCCAAACGACATCTAAATCAGTTTAAGAGCTCACCTGTGTTTACGGCAGGGGCGGCATGGAGGAACACGATGCTAGTTCCCATCTTCCCTCACCCACCTTCTCAGCCCAACTAAGTCAAAGCCAAAGAGGGAAGGTGGGGGAAGGAGGGAAAACAAAACAAGGATAGAGAGAAGGGGTAGACGTCTGCTGGGTCTTCTAGAGAGGGTCTGCTACAATCCTAAAAAGAGAAACAGAGGTGAGAGCAAGGTATGGGTGACAGAGGATATATAACAGTCACTCCCCAATCCTTAAGGTTACCCCGTATGGGACATATCAGTATGTGCAAGAAACCACTTCCCAGGAACGATATACACCTTTTACTGTCTAGAAGGAGGGACACAGTGTTAGGACATAGGACGGCAACAGTAAGCAAGAACAACCAGGGTAAGATATAAGTGGTACATAAGAAAGGGTTAACCCAATATAGTCGCTGAGACCTGGGTATTTAAGCGATACATATACAAGGGGGTCCCAGTACAAAAACATATAAAGAAAACATATAAAGAAATAAACACAAAGATACTCTGAAATCTCATCACACTCGTGTTTACTCACAGTGTGAGAATGAAGCAAAATGTACAGAATGACAGCAGCATTTTATCATCATCATAGAAAGGTGTGCCCCAGGTGATGAAAGGGAAGGAAGGGTAGTGCAATGTGAGGAAGAACAGTAACAATACTTTGTACAATCTTTAGTGCAATAAAAATTCTTTTCGCACTTTATAAAAATCGCCCTGGCTTCAACTGTGAGCCAATTACACAATAGGACACGGAATGTTCATAGCATTATTATGCAACAACGTGCTCAAGGCGCTTATACAAATATCTGGTTCATTGTAGGCGCTAGCCGTTGATTAGGTAGAAACAAAAGTTGACGTTTCGACCCCAAAGAAAGAAGGTAGGCGACAGTTCCAGCCTTAAGACGGGGTCTTCATCAGGACGTGGGGGGTGTGAAGGGGCAATGAGTCATGGAAAGGGCATCAGGAAGTTTGGGCCGGGAGGCTCCAAATCCGAAGAAGCGCTGAAAAATGTTAGTATATCAAATAGGATCACCATAGAACATTAATTACTGTGGTGATGTCACCATTTCGATGGGGATTGGGGATTGCACCATGCCAACACTCAAGAATGAGCAGGTTTGTTGTGTGGAGGCTTTCTGGATCCTGGCAATACAGCGCTCCTGAGAAAAGTGTTTTAAAAGGAATGCAACTCTATCATTAGTGTAGATCAAATGTTCAAGCTCCATATAATACAATGAACAAGCCAAGTTATTGTTCAGTTTTGTATTGCTTATCTTTTTATAAAAATCATATTTGATTGTAGCCATAGCCAATGCATTCATCCCCCATGGGACTTCTTCACGGCTACAAAAATATATATAATATTTACAATTTGACTTTGTACAATTGAAACCATCATAGATACATAAACATCTTAAAAACCAGAGCATGTAGATCATATTTGATGCAGTTAATCTGTTAATCATGTGCATGAAACTGCATTAGATACACCCAAAGGCATGGACAACATTTGAATTTATAATTCAGCCTTCAGGGCCTACAAAGCACAGGGTTACCAAAGGACTTTACAACGTCGTCAATTTTATTTAACTTATCTTATGGTCAAGTTGAATTACCTTCATTTACTATCAAGGCATTACCCATAAAGTTATCTAGTGTGATATATTTGATGTAGCAGATATAGTGTCACGTAATTATCCAATGACAATTAAATCAACTTTCAATGAAAATCGTTTTTTTTAAACTGATTTCCCTTTCTGTTTTTCTTCATTCAAGACTCTCCACTAAACCTTTTGTTCTACATCAAAGTGCAGAATGTTCCTTTATTAGGGACTCTTTGTGGTGTTACTCCACACTTTTCTATAATGACCAGTTTATCACAAAGTAAACTTTAATTCACTTTCATTTACGGATATCTGTTGTGTTTGTGGTCCTCAAATACTGTGTAGGGATTGACCTTTATGCTTCTAAAACAAATGCAATAAAACAAAGTCATGACACTACGACCTAAACCTGATGGCTGAGATAATGTAATTCAGTTTGAAAATGGCTCAGCTGAATATCCTGAACAACAGTCATATATTTAGAGCAAATTTCTTCCAAACGGAACGACGTTTAAATTGCCAAAGTTGGGTACTCTTAAAGAATACCATGGACAACATTGTGCATCCTTGGTAATGTTTCAACATAACCTAATTGTGCATGAAGGATGTCATTTCTATTTAATGTTCATACACCGTGCGCATAGTGTATAAGCACCATGCCAACATTGGGTGCTTTTTACACTGGGGACCATTATACAACCTTGGTAATGTTTAGTCTACCATGCTTGCAGGTGAACAGTAACAGGACTTGTTCATTGCATTATATGGAAGCTTGGGCATTTGATCCACACTAATGATATAGTTGCATTTCTTTTTACACAATTTTCTCTGGAGTGCTGAGTTACCATAATTCATATTGACGAGGGTGTAGTGTTGTGCCTGTGATGCAATAGGTTTATTGCAGAATGAGTGGAAGTAGCCCTCCCCAAAGGGGTGTAATTGGCTGTCCCCTGTGTAAGGGATAGGCATGGTTTGTTTTGCACATCGTGGCACAGTGTTAATGAATAAGACCCTGGTCGGGGGTGATGTGAGAGGAGAGACCGGGGTCGGGGGCGATGCAAAGCACATTGTGGTATCTGTGTGTTATTGTGCTGCCACATCAGGCCTGATAGGTGCCCCACCCATCAGCGGTGTGGGTGTCCTCTGGTTACTGGACCCACAACACCGACACAACATTGGCAGCGAGGGAGGTGCCATTCTGCCGACAACGGGTCATGTGGTGGCTGCGTGTAAGCTTTAACAACAAGCGGTGCTCGTCCAACACGCCCGGGGCAGCTTGGATTTACCAACTATGTGCAGTGATACACCTGAAGACATCCGGGTGGCACATTAATGAGGGTGGAGCCTCCAATTACCAGCAGGTCATCTCGGCTACATAGTGCTCTCAGAATGAGTGCCTGTGAGTCAGTGGATCGGGACTTCGCTGTGCAGTACCATCTGCTGACAGCGGAAGGAAACCCGAATCCCCTGTTTGGGGTAGGACACTGCAGTGTCTCACATTCCCCGCACCAAAGAAACACACCCCATGTACTAACACTAGGACACAAGTGGGAGAAAGGACAGAAGCACCCCCACCAAGTCAAGGTGTACTGCCACATTAAATACAGTGATTACTCTGAGTAAAGAGTTCCACAACTGATGAACGTGCAGCTGCCCAAGGGTGCACTAGATTTAGCTCTTGAAATTGATTTAGTTAGCACTTCGGCATTGATATACACAACAAAAATGAAACAATGGAAGGAAAATTCCCCATATTCAAGAGAGCAGGAAGATCATCACCCTAATTACACCTGCGTCACAGCAGCCACACTCCCTGTGGAGCCGTTCACAGTGGAAGGCGCCCCATCAGCGCAGGTCCCTATGTGGAAGGAGAGGGTGGAGAGAGTACTACTCTTCTTTGGGGCTACGAAAGTGGATAATGCCCAAAAGAGAGCCATGATTCTTAACCTAAGGGGAAGAGACATATACAAAATATCAAAGTCCATCAATGAAGCAGCTCCTAAACTCACCTCACCCTCATAGCGGCCCTCACTGCAAATTTTGAACCAATGGCGAACCAGGACTATGAGCGGTTTGTATTTCGGCAAGCAAAACAAAAGGAGTCCATTGATGTTTTCCACGCGCATCTAAAGGAACTGGCCAGCACATGTGGATTCAATAATGAAATGAGGAAATAATGGGCGGATCATACAAGGGTGTCCGTCCACCAAATTTCGCGATAGGATACTGGAAGAATCCTGAAAATCCTTAGCGGAAATTCTAACACTCTGCAGGACAAAGGAACTTTTCAGAGCTTGAGTAGCTTACATGGAAGAGGTACTGCAGTCACAAGTGGAGATGAAACCAGTTAATGCCATCACTTCAAATGTCACGGCAAAGCAGGGTAGGAGAGACAGCACTCCACCACAAACTTGTGGGTATTGTGGTTGAAATAGTCATCGCCCATATAAATGGCCAGAAAGAGGAAAGAAGTGCCCTGGCTGTTTCAAACTCAACCATTTCATGTGGGCCTGTCGCTCAGGAAAGGACTGGGGACAGCGCACCACTGTTAATACAAGCCTGGAAGTGAGAGACAAAGGCAGTGATATGGATGACACTGATACGGAGGAACATATCGCTCACTCCGCTTTCACCATTGGCACCGCTGCTCAAACCTCACATCAGATGCCACAATGCCAGATAAGAGTTGGAGACCAGGTCACCTCTACCGTGGTAGATACTGCCGCTACAATCAACATCATGTCAGCAGAGACTTATGGAACTTTGAAATTGGCTCCCCAAATACATCCGGTAACCATCAAGGTATTTGCATATGATCAAGACAGACCTCTGGCAATGCGAGGAAAATGTAAGACAACCATCACATATGGATACAAATCCATGGAGTCTAAAGTGTATGAAGCTGAAGAGGGTCACGGAATGCATCTAGGCTGTGGAGCAGCTGAAGACCTTGGCATTGTGACATTTGCTTTTGGCATCCATCAGGAGGCCATCCCACATAATCTGGCTGAATTCCCTGCAGTATTTACAGGAATCAGATGCCTGAAGGGCAAAGTATTGACAAGTCCGTGCAGGCCATAGCCCTATGTCATCGGTGCGTTGCATTTTACCTGCGGCCCTAGTCTAGAAAGAAGTGGCGAAACTGGAGACCGCTGGCTTTATTGAAAAAGGGAAGGGGCCCATCCCCTGGGTTTCACCAAGTGTTGTAACACGAAAGCCCAAGCAGCCTAGCGAGGTGAGAATATGCACCTGCCAATCAAGAGTGAACAGCATATTACACCCACAATGAATGAGCTGGTTGAAGAGGTGAGTGGCGCCTGCTGGATTTTGAAACTGGATTTGTGTTCATGATATCACCCGCTAGTCCTGGACGTGGATTCTCAGTACATCACAACATTTTCAACTTATATAATGAACCCCGGTGACATTGTAAAATTCCATAGTGATCTACTTGGCCTTTATAAACTAAAATGGAAAGAGATGGTGATAAATAGAGCAAATCTGATCGTGAAAAGCATAGCCACACTTTTTAAATTTACTAAAAACGTAGGTAGTAAACCAACCCAGGAAATGATCAAAATGTATTTAGCAAACCAGGTCTATAGCTACATATGGGGCAGCAATATGCGGCTCAATCCAAGTGGAAAAATTACAAACTATAGAAAACATGTTTGCCAAATGACTATTGTCCATTCCAGCTACTTTGATTGAACTTCTGATGGACCTTTGACGACGCCCCCTGGGCAGATACCAAAACTGTTTGTACTCACCTCGATGCACGAGCTACCTTGGCCGATGCCCGGTGGAGCGGTCATTAGCAGCTAAAGAGGAGTCTGGCCCTGGTGTCACTCCCTCGGTCGTCATCTACCCAGCCGGACATCTGACATTGTTTTCCTCGTGTTCCCCATTGTGTATTCCTTTCCCTCCCCCTCCTCCCCTGTGAGTCTTGGATTTAATTGATGTAACTATGTAACCAGTAACTCGCTGTAACTCATGTAAAGTGCTCAGATACCTCTGGGTCTAGCCAGCGCTATATAAAACTTTTCAAATAAATAAAATAAATAACATGCTTCAATTTTATTGCCCATAATGAACTAGAACTGTCATATATTAGTGACACCATTACAATGGCCCCGCTTTTGCTATGGCTAACGATATGGAAAAGAGGTCCAACTTAACCAGCATATTATAAGTGATATCCTTAAGCTCCACCATGTCTCATATATTCCCTACTAACCTATGTTAGGCAGACCCTCTCTTCGGAGGAACTTTATGAATCTCCTAGTAGATGTGAATTTTATCCCAAATGGAGACTGAAAGAACTTTTTATAGGTAAAAGTAATCATGCAAGATGGGAAAGGAATAAAACAAAATGCAAAATAATCTCCTATCAGGCCTACCACCTGTGTTGCCAGGGTCATCTTCCTACCTTTCTTTTGTTGTGCACACCCATCATCGATGTCTATTAACAAGATTTCAGTTAAATTACATTCCTTTAATGCTGGGCTATCCGGCAAATATATATTCACTAACTCATCTTCCCTTGTGTTCATGTGAAGCTGTATCGAAACAAACAACCTCACATATCTTATTTTTCTGTGCCTTTTATGCGATTGAGAGGAATACGTTTATTGTTCCGTTACTCCAGAAATTCAGCTTAAGGAATAACATTTTAGCACTTTTAGTTCTTCAACAACTGGAAACCCAATTTGTGTGTTTCACGATGGCTTTATTTTTACAAGCAGTCCATAAAACCAAAAGGGCAGCTATTTTTAAATGTGCTTAACTAGATGTATCCTATTTTAGATAGGATAAGGAGATATAGATGGGCCAGTAGGTTGGTTTGGAGAGCTAGATGAATCAAAGGGTGGGACGTGTTTACTTATATAATCCATCTTTGTAACATATATTTGAATATGAGGTGCGGTATACATGTCATACATGCTATTTATTTTAGTGTAGTTTACAATAATTTTCTCTGGGCTTGTTAAAATATATTTTATTGAGGCTTGTATAATATTTTAGAATATCGTATATGTGTTTATGAATTATATGGACCTAAAAGGTCTATCATATTTTGACGATCTCTAGAAAACAGTGCACTTTGGTCGAAGAGGCAGGAGCAGGAGCTTCTTTAATATCCCATGTGTTGATGCAGCGTTCATCTGTAGAATTTGAAAAGGGGGACCCGAGTGGATGCCTGTTGAGAGGACATCGCCTTGTCATACTAATGGCCCTTTTCGTATCGTATCGTATCGTGGTATATTTGTAGAGCGCAGACCTGTCACCCCAAGGGCATCCTGGCGCTTCGAACGATGAACCAACAATTTCAGCGACTTAGCCTATCCTGGGAAAAAGGTAGGTTTTTAACGCCTTCCTAAAGGCTAAGAGATCCTCAAGACTCCTTAGAGATATCGGCAGGGAGTTCCAGAGTTTGGCCGCCGCTACTCTGAAAGATCGGCCACCATCCTCACTCTCTGAAAACGCGGTACCACGAGTAACCTGGATGAGGAGGAGCGTAAGGCTCGAGGTGGAAGATACCAGGCGAACATTTTCCGCAAAGAGACCGGGCCCAGGCCATAGATAGCCCTGAACACAATGCAAGCTGCTTTGTAGCAAACGCGTAGATGGACCGGCAGCCAGTGGAGTTCCTGTAGCGCTGCCGTGGATGAGCTGTAGTAGGGGCGGGAGAGGGCGAGTTTGGCAGCCATGTTTTGCACCCTTTGTAGCTTGCCCAGTAGTGTTATCGGGGCCTCCAGAAGTAGTGCGTTACAATAGTCGAGTCGACTTAAGATGGTACTCCGCACTACTTCGGGTCTGGCTTGCTCAGGGAGGAGGGGCAGAACTTTGCGCAGCATTCGGATCAGCATCATGCACGTTGAGGTGGTCTTATTTACGTGCAGATCTAGCTGCAAGTTGGGCCCGAAACTGACACCCAAGTTGCGCACCGATTGTGCAGCTGACACCGTCTCTGAGAATGACGAAGGCCAGAAGTCGTCTGGGAGATCCCGGGGAATTCGGTCGTTGGAACAGTACAGGACCTCTGTCTTAGTCCCATTAAACTGCAGCGTGTTCAATCGGAGCCATTCCGCTGTAGCCTGCATGCATCGGTGGAAGGTTTCCAATGGGACTGCGTCCTGTCCCTGCAGTGAAAAGACCAGCTGGGTGTCGTCCGCATAATTAAATGCGGAGATCCCAAATGATTTAGTAAGCTGGACCAGAGGGCGGAGGTAAATATTGAAGAGTATAGGGCTGATGGCTGAGCCCTGGGGTACTCCTTGTCCTACTCTCCGCTCCTCTGAGCTGAAGGGAGGGAGCGATACCCGTTGCTGACGGTTGTCCAGATAAGAGATCAGCCAATCCCTGGCCTTATCTTTAACCCCGCACTCTTCCAGCCTCCTGATCAAGGTAGGATGGCTGACAGTGTCGAACGCGGCCGACATGTCGAGCAGCACCAGAAAGGCTGCCCGACCACTGTCGACTCGCACCCGCAGATTGTCTAACACGGTCACTAACGCGGATTCCGTCCCATGAGCTGGGCGAAAACCGAATTGCGTCTCATCCAGCCAGGTGTTACCTTCTAAGAAGCCGGACAGAGTGCGGGTGACCAGTTTTTCCATGATTTTAACTGGAAAAGGAAGCAGGGAAATTGGCCGATAGTTGGAAAGACAAGCGGGGTCGAGCGTGGATTTTTTTAGGAGTGGAGATACCACTGCCTTCTTCCAGCAGTCCGGTACAGTCCCTGTTTCAAACGACTGGCAGCAAATGGAGTGCAGAGGCTGGAAAAGTTCCTCCTGAAACACCCTCCAAAGTTTTGGAGGGAGAGGGTCAAGAGGCGAGCCAGATGAGATCGTAAAAGCCAGGCTGCCAAACTCCTCCAGGGAGGGGAGGGGAAAGCTGTTCAGCTGGGGTCGACTGGACTCTATCGCCAGAGCTCCCAAGCTGAGTGCGTGGTCCTCTGGTCGGGGTCGACTGGAAGGCATGGCCGGAGCTTCCAAACAGAGGTAAGAAACCCTCTGCAGGGGTCGACTGGCCATCGCCTCCGGAGCTCCCAGACCAGTGGTAGGATTGACTGAATCCTGCAAACCCTCCAGAATTTTGCAGATCTTCTCCTCGAAAGCATCAGCATGCGAATCACATAGAGCTTGCGATGTGGGGACGGTGTTGGCCGCACACATAGGGTGGGCGAGGTCCCTAACGATCTTAAAGAGGGCCTGTGCCTTGTTTGGGGCCTGGTTCAAGGTGGATTCAAGATAAGCCGCTTTAGCTATCTTGATCTGTGCCTTATATTTTTGTAAAGCGGACCGGAACACAGTTTTCTCCGAGTCTAAATACTGTTTCCTCCACGCTCTTTCTGCGCGTTTACAGCCAAGTTTAAGCTGGCGTAGTTCGCTCGTATACCAAGGGCTAGCTCGATTCACCCTCCCTCGTGACTTCAGGAGGGGTGCCAACTTATCCAACGGATAGAGTCATCCAACTTGCCCATGCAAGACATTAAGTCATGGTCAAATACCGAATCGGTATTTCCCGAATCGGTATTTCCCATTCATTCCTATGGGCCAAAAGGCCCATAGGAATGAATGGGAAATACCGATTCAGTAAATACCGAATCGGTAAATACCGAATCGGTAAATTCCGAATCGGAAAGCAAGCAAAAGTGAAACTTAAGAAAACAGCCAATCAGGTGCTACCACACTCCCCATCCCTACCAGGAAGTGGCTACACAGGCAGCTGCAACTAATTAGAAGCTTCTGGAGAGGCAGTTGGAGCAGAGAGAGTGGGAGCAGCAGCAGAAAGAGTTTGTGCAGTTTAAAACCTGTAAAATGGCAACCAGCCAAGACACAGAGCAGACAGAGAGGAAGAGAAAGCTGAAATTCAGCAGCATGGAGCTACAGGTCCTTGTGGAGGAGGTGGTGAAGGTTCACTACAAACTGTTTGGCAGGCAGTCCCTCACTGTGGCTGAATCTGCCAAAAGGAAGATTTGGCCAGATATCCTCGACAAAGTGAATGCTGTGGGAGTGACCACCAGAGTCACAGAGGATTTGAAAAAGAGGTTCTGTGACCTGAGGAGCCTCACAAAAAAAAAATTGGCAGACCACCACAAACAGGCATCGCAAACTGGTGGAGGAAAGAACACAGCACCCCCCCTCACTGACCTGGAGGAGATGGTGTCCTCAACCTTAGAGCCAGAAAGCGCCTGCGGACTGGGAGAAGTGGACAGCTCAGCCAAAGCTGCAAGTAGAAAAGGTAAGATGCATGCACAGCAATCCCCCTCACACCCTCATCCTTCCCTCACCCCTTGAAGCTAAGTGACCCCAGTCCCAGTGTGCCAGCACCAAACAGTAGCAATGCATCATGGTACATGTAGTCAGTTAGTGTAAGACCGTGTCATACAGCACAGCAACCACCAAGTTAGGCAAATGATTGCAGACATAATGAGGGCTGGCAACATGTACATTGTGCAATTTGAAAATATTTAATTGTAGTGGCTGTGACACATTTGCGCTTAGTTGATATACGCTCATATGTCCACAGGTCACACATCCAGAAGGCAGTCACAGGAGACTGAAGGCACGGTACCCGAGAGGGATGAAAGTCAGGAGCCAGGGCCCAGTGCATCACAGGACACAGGTGTACCGAGTAGCCAGCCACCTTCCCAAGATCCTGAAATCACTCAATATTTGCAGGCATCCCCACGACGTTCACAGTCTCCTCTGTTAATGTCTTCACCAGATATGCCAGCATCACTGGATGTTGAAACACCTGCAGCACAACCAAGCAGGAGGCATGTCGTTCCCCCACTGATAGAAATGGAGACAGCTGCCGGTGAAATGGAGGTGGAAGACACACACACCTTGCCTGGAGATGATATCTCTGCCACACTGCAGTCCAGCGCAGAGGTTGCCCGTAGTAGCACAAGATGCCGCAGAGTCCAAGGAAGGGTGTAGGTGCACGTGGGGAGGGGTCCAGTGTGTTCCAAGGCCTGGAGGGGAGTATGGTAAAGATCCAGAGGATGCAGGGAAAGGGCATCATGTCCTGTCAACGCCAAATGCGCAGACTGAATAGAAATATGGAAGAAATTGGAAAGGGCATCAGGGAACTGGTGGAAGTGAACAAGAACATGGCTACAGGGATACATGAAATGACACAATCGATGCAGCAACTGTGCACCAAACAGGGCACAGAAATAGCATCAAGGCGCAGGGAGAAGCAGCATGCACAGCAACACAACAAAGCAATGCATCGCCTGGCCACAGCCACATCCCTGCTATGCAGGCGAAGCATAAACAGTCAGGAGGTGTTGACGCAAAATAGCAATCAGTTGACAAGGGGCATAGCCGGAATGACCGGAGCTCTTGAGGCGCTAATAAATGCTCAAACAGCACAAACTGCTGCTATTGATGTGCCAGAGCGTGAAGGGAGCACAAGTAGGAGCAGCATGGCAAGCCCCCTTGTTGTAGAGCTAAGGAGGAGCAGCAGGTGACAAGGTGAGGCAACAGGCCAAACGCCCAGCGAACACAGTGAGCCACATACATCTGGCAGTGCTAAGCGTGGACGCAAATGAACAGTTAATATTATGGGGTAGTGACCCTGGACATACACTTTTGAAAGTTCAAAGTTTGTGTTGCACATTTGTGCCTTGGATACCTGCGTAGTGACAACATTAAACTACGTTGGGTGCACACTCCACCTGTCTGTGTCTCTTTACTTACTTTAAAAAAGTTGCGTGTGATCTCTTCCCGTCTGTGTCTGCCATCTGTTGGTGTTGCATGTCCAGCTGTGTGTGGCTCAGGCAGTGCTTGGTCATCATCATGGTCCTCAAAATCTGATAATTCCACTTCAGTGCCCTTCTTAACTGCAAGGTTGTGCAACATTGCACAGGCTGCAATAATTTTGCAGCAGGTCACTGGTGTGTACTGGCGTGCCCCTCCACTCTTGTGCAGGCACCAAAACCTGCTCTTCCACACTCCAAAGGTTTGCTCCACAATGTTCCGGGTCGATTTGTGTGCCCTGTTGTACCTCCTCTGGCTGGGTGTTGAAGGGTTGAGGTAGGGGGTGAGGATGAAGGACCGAAGGGCATATGCACTGTCTCCTATTTGTAAGATTAGAAATACATTACTTAAATGCACATATCCACATACAGCTGCAATATGTATCATGGGAGATTCACACAGTGTATTACCTAGCAAGTAGCCTTCGCCAAATTCCCCCACTGTCAGCCGTGAGTAGATGCCACTGTTCTGAAAGATGTAGGAGTCGAGGGTACTCCCGGAAAACTTGGCAACTATGTCCATGATGATAAATTTGGAATCACAGATTACCTGTACATTTATGGTGTGTGTGGATTTCCTGTTTCTATAAATGTACTCTGTGGCAGCAGGTGGGCATATTGGGATGTGGGTACCATCAATGCAGCCAATGACATTTGGAAAATGCGCCATCTGATAAAAGTCAGTCTTGGTCCTGACCAGTTTAGCGTGCGTTGCCGGGAAGCTGATGTATAAATGCATTCTATGCAACATGGCGTCCAGAAAATTTCTGAAAAAGCGTGACAGGCTGCTCGGGGTCACCCCACCTACCGCAGCAACCACACTCTGGTAACTCCCAGACGCAAGCAGGTGTAGGCTGCACAGCACCTGCACGTGGGGTGGAATAGCGTGTGCCCTTGGAGTAGTGTGCTCCAACAGTGGTTGGAGGTCCCTGATGAGGTCCAAGATGGTGTCTGGGTCCAACCTGTTCCTCTGGAGTATCTCTGCCTCTGTGAGCATGAACAAGGTTATCCTCTGTCTGTAGACCTACTCCTGTCTCTGCCATTCCCTCTCTCCTTCCTCCTGTAGCCGTAGCTGTCTCGCAATGACATACAATGCCGCCATTGTGAAAAAAGTATTGCATTTTGGGTCCTTTTTTATAGGCTGCACCTGGTTACCACCTGATTTCAATCCATGGTAAATACCGACTCTAAAATACCGAATTTCAAGCATTTTCGGTATTTAAGAGCTTACCTACATCTCAATATTCAATTTTACCACTTCTTATTGACCGATTCGGTAACTTTACCAATTCGGTAACTTTACTGATTCGGTAAATTTACAGATTCAGTAAATTTACCGATTCAGAATGTTTACCGATTCGGTAACTTTACCGATTCGGTAAATTTACCGATTCGGACGATTTTCTGTCCCCTACATCCCAAATGCTCAATACCGGTCGGAAACGGCCGAAAATCAGTATCTTCGGCCGTTTACGACCGGTATTGGGCTACCTACATCTGGCCCTTGGGGAGGCTGAAAGATTTATGCAAACTTTGAAGAAAGTTATTCGTATTGCCTCTGCAAGCAACCAACCTCTCGAACTTGCCATATATTCATTCCTCAAGAATATCACCAGACACCGCATTCTACCACTGGTACGGCACCGGGGCATCTTTCGATGGGACAAGTGGTTGTAGACTCCATTCCCCACCATCCACGGTGGATGCCAGATGCTGTTGATGACCGCCGAGTCTACAGGAGACACCAGAAATCTAATGATAATACCAGTCGTCGACGAGAAGTGAGGAGGCACGACTTACAAGAAGGCGATATGGTGCAAGATCGGTCTACTGCCAGGAAGTTCTGATTGCCGTTTGCGCTAAATTCCTGGACCATAAGTCATCGGAAGAGCACTCAGATCACTGCGAGAAGAGGACTAGAGACAATCACTCTGAATGTTTCAGCCTTTAAGCGTTTTCATCATCGACCAGGACAGTTTCAGAATGAAGATGATGTTCCAGTTCCTCCAACAAGTGATGAGCACGAGGACGCTGGTCATCTGGGCAAGTCAGAACAAGTGCTACCGGAGCTCAGTGCAGACTCTCCCGAGGTTCCAAGGGGATCAGAGGTCCCGGAGGAGATGCCCCTGCATATGCCCCTGTCGTGTTGGCCAGACGTAATGCCTGCACCCGATACAGTTTGTGAAGCAATCCAGGGCTGTCCACAAGACTGAGGGTGTAAGCGGGGGTCTCGTAAGTGTGGTAGCAGGTAATATGTCACTGATCAAGTATGTGACTGTAACACGTGTATTGCCTAAGTTGTGGGAGTGCCTTTTTGAATTTACTATTTTTGATGGTCAAGATGTAATTGTGGTATTGTGTTGCTGTCACAATGTTGCAATTGATTTGCTTTCCATATGTTTCATTTTGGGGAAATATGTAGTGTTGTGCCTGTGACACAATAGGTTCACTGCAGTATAGCCCTCCCCAGAGGGGTGTAATTGATTGTCCGCTGTGTAAGGGGCAGGCATGGCTTGTTCCACACCATGTTGTGCAGTGTTAATAAATAAGAACAGGGCTGGGGTGACGTGAGAGGAGATACCCAGGGTGATGCAGAGCACATTGTGGTGTCTGTGTGTTATTTCGCTGCAACATCTGGTCTGGTAGGTTTCCCCCATCAGCGGTATATGTGTCCTCTGGTTACTTGTCAAGCAACACCGATACAACAGAGGGCATATGCCTGTTAGGGATTATGATGTCTTATGCCACATACTCCTGCATCCTTTTTTCTTGTGTGTTTTTCTAATAAGTGATAGGCATGCTGAAAAAGCATCAGCCACTTTTTGTAAATCCTTTGTTGTGAGGAGGCGTTGTTGCAACAAACTGGTTACAGCTGGAGACTGTTCATGCTCCAAAGGTATCTTGGTCTGCAGAAAAGTTTTAAATTGTTTTACAAGTAAGCAAACGAGTCTAGTTTCATGGGAGTTTAGTTGCTATAGCTACATGAAGGACTTGATCAAGAACGTTGCTCCACCGAAGAGAAAGAAGAAAAGATTGCACCCTCAATTCCATGGTTCTTGAGGAATCTCCATGAATACAAAGATGAAAATCTTGTGAAATTCTTCGCAGAGAAAATAATGTCCATTGAGCTTTCTGTTCCCCCAAAATCTGTTAACATGTCAATGTTAAGATTACCTACAAGGTGCAAGGTCGACTTGTTTTGGTGCGATCTCAGAAAATGAGTTTCTGGAAGCTATTGACTATGTTAAACCTTCAAATAACTTCACCAGCTCTGTGCCTGGAACCACCAGCAAGGAGCGTGCCAAACACCTACAACCCTACTGGATCACTATGATGAACTCATGACTTAAGTAGGGTTCTTTCCCTGACTGTCTGAAAAACGGTGAAGCTTCTCAACTCTCACAAGAAACGCAGCTGACGTCAGTGACCTAAATCATTTTTGGCCTTTCTCCTCCCTTTCCTTGCTAGCGAAGATGATTAAAAGCTGTTGTAGGCTCCAAACTCTTTCTTCATATCCAGGCAAATAACCACTGCAACAATCTCCAATCTGGATTTAGACGTGGTTACAGCTGAGATAATATAAATCTTCAAATGGTTGATGATGCTCTCTGCTTCCTTGTCTCTGGTAACTATAGCTTCCTTGCCCTTCTAGACCCTTTGACGGCATTGATACAGTCAACCATAGTTTACTGGTTAACATTTTAAAGGATCACATTGGCGTTCAGGAAACAGTTGTAAAGTGCTTCACTTTCAAGTGGTTAAACAGGGATCTCTGCATCAAGCAAGTTCAGCCTATCACAAGGTGGTCCACGGTGCTCTATTTTGTCCCCAATCCTATTTAACATCTACTTGGAACTACTTGGAGAGATTCTTTAAAAACTCAGGTATACTTTTGCACCAATATTTTACTAAATAGCACCAAGATTTGTCTTAAAAATATCCTCCCTGAATGACATCTACCTGCTGGACAGCACCCTAATCTGAATTCAGAAGTGTATGGTAAACTGCCACCTAAAACTACACCTTATGGAAACAGAATTCCTTCTAACCAACAGAAAAAAACAAGCTGTGTGGATTGACTAATGCGCTCCCTAAGATTTTTTTTTAAAAAAGGTCACCGTGGTGCATGCTGAAACCCTGGGATTCACCCTTAAAGACGAACTTCACCTACAAAGGCACATCTCTGCTATAACCAATAACACACAATACCAATTCAGATTTCTATGCAGCATCGAAACTTGCAGTCTGTAGTCCGGACAATGTTCTCTGCAGACAGGATTATGGAAATTCTCTTCTTGCTAGACTGTGAAAAATTCATCTGCCTCCCTTACCACTGTGCTCCACATAGCCACCCTCTTTGTTTCTGTGTATAAGAAATTTGACAATGTCTTTCCTGCCATTCCAACTCTTCAGTGGTTCTCCATTGAAGCAAGAGTTCACTGTAAGACTGCACGTTTCACTCACAAGACTCTGCATAACCCCACACCTGCCTACCCAGCTGACAAACTGAAATCCTCTGGTACGTATCTGGAGTGAAGCAATGCAGAATCCCTACTCCTTGAGCCTCCCACATTCAAGCAAGAGCGGTGTATAAGGTAGTCATTCTACAGCAGTTGAAACAAGTATATGGAACTCTCTTACTCTCTGCACAGGACCCCATGTCATGCTAGCTTTATAAAGAACCTCCCATCCCTATTACATCAGATAACTGTTCCATGTTACACCACCTTATATACAGTTGTGAGTCTGGCTGTATTAATATGATGCTTATTGATTCGTATGTATGATTGTTAATCATTTGGAACGGTAAGTCTCTTTAAAAGCACTCTAATGTCCTTGAGCCATGCCTGTGCTACATAAAACCACAAACTAAATAAATGTGCAGTGTCAGAACTTTATGCAGTTATCAGGTACCAAAGTCAAGAAAAGGGCAAAAATATCTAGGTTCGAAAGTCACAAGTTCAAACAAATAATGTAAACCAGTTGAATGAATGGTCGACAGAAGCGCTCATAGGAAGAAAACAAAACGCATCTAATGGTTGAGAGTTGTATTATCCCTTGTGTCTTTGTACTTGTTTTGGGGTGCTTTCTAAATCTGCAGAAGATAACAAGTGGAGCAGAAACAAATGACTTTGGTCACACAATACAATGTATGTCACAAAAGATTATATATATGTCTGCAGTAAGTGCGATTGTTTCAGTCTGTTACAAGGCAGAGTCATCCAGCATGCAAGGCTTGTAATCGCCTCACTGCTGCAGAGCGGGGATCTCACTTGCTTGGGGTAAACTCAATTCAATTCAAGAGTTCTTTATTTCGGCCTTTATGGCCTTAAAAGCACAATATAAGTGGGGTAAACACTTAGAGAATGAAGCCAGAGACAGAGATTGCACAAATCCAGTGCTTTTGTTAAAGCTATCTCAGATAATCTGACATAAAAGAGATCAAGCGCTAACGTAAGATTGGACAGTGTTGTCCTCCAGAATAGATGAAGAAATGTGTCCCTCAAGACTCAAAAACACTCACGATCAGGAACTTAGAAACCATGAAGGGTTATTCAAACATAAAAGTGCAATACAGAAGGCAATAATATAGCTAAACAAAATGCATAACAAATCAATTATAGGGAATTAGCAGTATGAGCAAAATCTGGAAAATAGTTGAAGTCCAGAATATGCAACACATTGATGAGAAATCGGTCAGCATTTGTATTGGTTCATGGAAAAAGGACAGAGAGACCCAAAATCCTGGCTTTTGTAGACAAAATCATAATGAAAACCAATGGAAGTCGCACAGTCTGCATAAGGTGAGCAAATGTATCACATGTTGACAAATCGAAATACAAAATTATGCTCATATAATGTCTCTATCCTAGCACTATCCTTCCAAATGGATATTAGTAAACACTACTCTGACATAAATTCATTGGAAGCAATAGTACACATCTGGTTACATAAACAATTAAAGTCTCATAAATGAATGGATCCACAGTGAATGAGGCAGGATGAGACCTTTGAGAGAAACAAATTAATAAAATAACTTTCTCCCAGACTCTTCAAGAACATCATGTCATCACAAAGGATCAGTGCATCTTTTGCTGCATGTGGTGTCAATCAGAAATGCAAACACAATGAAAACATAACTACTTTTAAAACCAAGATAGATTAAAGTCCTAATTGAGGCCAATGGCAAGAAAACATAGTTCCATATGATGTAGCACTGTTCTTTCAAATGCAAAATGTTCCTATTACTAAGCAAATATAAGTTTAACTAAGAATAATTACAACACTCTTGAGGTGTGACTACCACATTTCCGCCTTCAGCATGGACAACAGCCACATTTCTAACACCAGATGTCACTAGAGGCTTATTTAAAGATATTTCTTGAACTATAAACCTTTCTATTTAAATAAGAGCACTCTTGCGCATGAAGATCAATTCAGCCAAAGGTCAGGGGTAGTGGGGTGACATCACATGCCACTTGACCTTTACGTTCACACACACACACACACACACACATGCACATGCATTCACACATATAGACACTGTCTCTCACATTAACACACTCACACCTGCATGCACACTCACAAAATACATGTAAAATACTTTTTTACTTACCCTTTGTTAGACCTGTCGTCCTTAGGGTGGTCTTCCCCCAAATGTTGTGCCTCCTTACCTTCTCTTTTTGCTGTATGTTTTTGTTGGCCCTAGAACTCTGAGCACTTTAACACTGCTAGTCAGTGCTAAAGTGCATGTGCTTCTCCCCTAAACATGGTGACATTGGTGAATACCTGATTGACATATTTACTTTACTCATATGTCCCTAGTAAAGTGGTATACCACATACCCATGGTTTGTAATCTAAATGCTACTAGAGGGCCTGCAGCACTGATTGTGCCACCCACACAAGTAGTCTTTCAAACCTGTCTCATGCATGCCATTGAAATGCGTGTGAAAGCAGTCTACTGTCACATTGACTTGGCATTTAAAACCACTTGCCAAGTAAAAGAAACAACCTGTTTATTACACATAAGTCACCCTAAGGATGGCTCTAAGTAGCCCTAAGGGCAGGGTGATGTGTAACTAAAAAGTAGAACATGTACGTTTAAGTTTTACATGTCCTGGCAGTGACAGTCAGCTAAATTAGTTTTTCACTAATGTGAGGCCTACCCCTCTCATAGGCTAGCATTTGTAATTCCTTAAAACACTTTTAATTTGTAATTCCTGCTTGTAGCTAAATCATGTTTCATATTAATGGAATGATAATGATAAGTCCTCTTTACTGGTAAAGCTGGATTTAACATTACTGTTTTAGAAATGTCACTTTCAGAAAGTGGACATTTCTCTGCTTTTACTGCTCTGTGTGACTTGCAGCCTGTCCGCACCTGGGATGGCTGACAGTTGCACTTTGTGCATTTCCTCTAGACAGCCACAAACATAGGAAGAGTGGGTGTGACTGAGAACTCATCTGCATTCATCTACATTCTGCTAGCTCTTCTTGGGTAGGAAGAGGGAGTGGGAGCTGACACATACACATGAATAGGCAGTATCCTGTGTCCCACAAAAAGGACTGATTCTCTCCTACTAATAGCCTGGCAGACAGGGCTGAGATTAAATGGGACAGACCTGTGCACTTCAAGAGCCTGCTTTGAAGTCACCCCCACGTCAAAGGCACATTTGTGTGTAAGTAATGGCCCTCTGACCATACACTACTTGACCTGTGAAGAATTCTGCCAGGAGTAAGAACTCCTGGGCGGTATGGATTGCCACTCTGTATGACTGCTGCTCTGAAGGAGCTGCTTTCTGCTTTGATGAGCTGCCCTGCTGTCTGCTAATCTCTGCACTGCTGAGGACAAGGACTGGATCCATCTCACTTGAACCCAGAGTGACTCCAAGGGCTTGCTGACGTGCTCCCTGTTCTGAAATCTCAGGGCCATCAAGCACTTCTTTTAACTCTGCAACAGCACCCGGACTCTGCCATCTGTGAGTCCTGTCCTGCCAAGTGGTGTCAATCCAGTTCTGGGGCCTTTAAAGGTGGTTTCTTCTGCTCAGACCATGAAAATTGACACAGTGACGATTTTGCGCCAATTGGAACTGACGCATTGCCCTTCTACGCAGGAGCCAATCGACGGCAATGCTTCTACGGATTGCGCTGCTCGATGACGACTGACAGTGCTGCTCGGCAACAATGTAGAGTAAAGAGGTCATCAATAAAGCCTACATTGACTGTGCAGATAGGTGCTGACGCTTTGCCTCCATCCACGGGCTTGATGACAATGTGAAGACTCCTCGCATCGATTCTTCGACTTTTGCTCCATCAAAGTAATTTTTCAGTGGAAGCTGAGTGAGTCTTGTAGCTGGCCTGTCCTCTATCACAGTCAGTCTGAACTTTGGATTCACTCCTGTCCAGCAAGATCTCAAGTAACTCTTCAGAGGTATTGACTTCTAAGCATTACTTTTTGATTTTCCTTTAAAAATTCATATCAACAGTTCTACTTATTGTGTATTTGTCATTTTGGTCCTGTTTTACTCTTAAAAATATAATCTACTGTTCTAATCATGTGTGGTGTGTTTTTGTGGTGTTTTTATTGTGTTACTCTGTGTGTGTGTGTGTGTGTGTGTTGCACAAATACATTATACATTGCCTCATTGCCTCTTTAGATATGCCTGGCTGCTCTGTGTCAAGCTTCCAGAGGGTTAGCACAGGTTATCTTTTGGTAGGTGTCTAGCTTACCCCGACAAGGATTGGGGTCCCTACTTGGACAGGGTTAATACATCTGCTAACTAGAGACTCCATTTCTAACATTGGTGTTCAGCTGTGTGGATAGGACTTGTGTTTGTACAATACCATATAGTCGCTCATTGTTCACTACAACTCTACACTAAGATCAATTCAAGCCTATGTCAATTCTCAATTGTTTTTTAATTTTTTTTTGCTAAAACCATGTATCAATCTGGAGAAGCAGAACCTACATTGTGCTCCATATGAAGGATTTTTGAGAGTATTTTTAAGTGTCTTCAAGGGGTTTCACCAGGAAGATGGAGCTGCAGATGACTTTGAGAGCCTGGGCAGAGACCCAGGAAGCACGGGGTGACCATCTAGTGGTGGAGGAACAGGACATTCCTGAGTAGGAGGATGACCTGATTCTGGATTCCAATGTGGATTTGGGACTGCCTGTAGAAGGGGACAACAACTTTCCAGGAGCACTCGTGGTTCCCAGGCAAGGGAGCAGTGTCTCCTCCATGAATCTGTCCCCAGAAGAGCTAGCAGACAGGAGAGAGGAAAGGAAATTAAAGGTGAAGCTTGCTAAGTTGGAGCAGGCTCAGTAAGAAAGGAGGCTTATCATGGAGGAGATGAAACTGACCCATGAACTCTGCTATAAAGAGCTGGATATTAGAGCCCTACAAGTGGGGTCAAGCAACAGCAATGGTGGCATCATATCCACTGGTGAGTCCAGAGTGTGGATACCCAAGGATTTAGTACCCAGTTATGTGATGGGGATGACATAGACAAATGGTTTGCAGTCTATGTAGAAGTTCAAAGAGCGCACAAGGTCCCAGAATTCTGAGATGGTTGTTTATGGCGGTATATGCCTACGGTGGGGAAGGACACACACCTTACATTAGAAATAGAGAACCAGATATGCTACACTGATATGAATGCGATACAAAAGAGATTGATGGACGAAGCGTTTGAGCAAATCAAACACTCACCCCCAGTCGACTGATCTGGGTTTAATCCATCAACATTCTTTAGCTCACTCAGCCACCCCAGTTCAGACATGGCCATATGCAAATCAGTCTGACCCTGTGCCTCATGGGAACAGTCCAGCCCGAACTGCCAAGCCATGTCTTCCCTGGACCAGAAACAAGCATCCTGGGACAGGTTTCGGATTCATAATCCTCATCAGCCAGGCTCTCTTGAATCCAGTGGCCAAGTGAGCAAGGGACTCATGTCTGAGCATACCCTGCCACACTTAGGGCGAACAAAGTGATACAAAAGGGGATGATGGACGGAGCGTTTGAGCAAATAAAACACTCACCCCCAGTCAACTGATCTGGGTTTAATCCATCACCATTCTTTAGCTCACTCAGCCACCCAAGTTCAGACATGGCCATTTGCAAATCAGTCTGACCCTGTGCCTCATGGGAACAGTCCAGCCCGAACTGCCAAGCCATGTCTTCCCTGGACCAGAAACAAGCATCCTGGGACCGGTTTCGGATTCATAATCCTCATCAGCCAGGCTATCTTGAATCCAGTGGCCAAGTGAGCAAGGGGCTCACGTCTGAGCATACCCTGCCACACTTAGGGCGAACAAAGCGATGCAAAAGGGGATGATGGACGGAGCGTTTGAGCAAATCAAACACTCACCCCCAGTCAACTGATCTGGGTTTAATCCATCACCATTCTTTAGTTCACTCAGCCACCCCAGTTCAGACATGGCCATATGCAAATCAGTCTGACCCTGTGCCTCATGGGAACAGTCCAGCCCGAACTGCCAAGCCATGTCTTCCCTGGACCAGAAACAAGCATCCTGGGACCGGTTTCGGATTCATAATCCTCATCAGCCAGGCTATCTTAAATCCAGTGGCCAAGTGAGCAAGGGACTCACGTCTGAGCATACCCTGCCACACTTAGGGCGAACAAAGCGATACAAAAGGGGATGATGGACGGAGCGTTTGAGCAAATCAAACACTCACCCCCAGTCAACTGATCTGGGTTTAATCCATCACCATTCTTTAGCTCACTCAGCCACCCCAGTTCAGACATGGCCATATGCAAAACAGTCTGACCCTGTGCCTCATGGGAGCAGTCCAGCCCGAACTGCCAAGCCATGTCTTCCCTGGACCAGAAACAAGCATCCTGGGACCGGTTTCGGATTCATAATCCTCATCAGCCAGGCTATCTTGAATCCAGTGGCCAAGTGAGCAAGGGACTCACGTCTGAGCATACCCTGCCACACTTAGGGCGAACAAAGCGATACAAAAGGGGATGATGGACAGAGCGTTTGAGCAAATCAAACACTCTTCCCCAGTCAACTGATCTGGGTTTAATCCATCACCATTCTTTAGCTCACTCAGCCACCCCAGTTCAGACATGGCCATATGCAAATCAGTCTGACCCTGTGCCTCATGGGAACAGTCCAGCCCGAACTGCCAAGCCATGTCTTCCCTGGACCAGAAACAAGCATCCTGGGACCGGTTTCGGATTCATAATCCTCATCAGCCAGGCTATCTTGAATCCAGTGGCCAAGTGAGCAAGGGACTCACGTCTGAGCATACCCTGCCACACTTAGGGCGAACAAAGCGATACAAAAGGGGATGATGGACGGAGCGTTTGAGCAAATCAAACACTCACCCCCAGTCAACTGATCTGGGTTTAATCCATCACCATTCTTTAGCTCACTCAGCCACCCCAGTTCAGACATGGCCATATGCAAATCAGTCTGACCCTGTGCCTCATGGGAACAGTCCAGCCCGAACTGCCAAGCCATGTCTTCCCTGGACCAAAAAAAAAGCATCCTGGGACCGGTTTCGGATTCATAATCCTCATCAGCCAGGCTATCTTGAATCCAGTGGCCAAGTGAGCAAGGGACTCACGTCTGAGCATACCCTGCCACACGCAGGGCGAACAAAGCGATACAAAAGGGGATAATGGACGGAGCGTTTGAGCAAATCAAACACTCACCCCCAGTCAACTGATCTGGGTTTAATCCATCACCATTCTTTAGCTCACTCAGCCACCCCAGTTCAGACATGGCCATATGCAAATCAGTCTGACCCTGTGCCTCATGGGAACCGTCCAGCCCGAACTGCCAAGCCATGTCTTTCCTGGACCAGAAACAAGCATCCTGGGACCGGTTTCGGATTCATAATCCTCATCAGCCAGGCTATCTTTAATCCAGTGGCCAAGTGAGCAAGGGACTCACGTCTGAGCATACCCTGCCACACTTAGGGCGAACAAAGCGATACAAAAGGGGATGATGGACGGAGCGTTTGAGCAAATCAAACACTCACCCCCAGTCAACTGATCTGGGTTTAATCCATCACCATTCTTTAGCTCACTCAACCACCCCAGTTCAGACATGGCCATATGCAAATCAGTCTGACCCTGTGCCTCATGGGAACAGTCCAGCCCGAACTGCCAAGCCATGTCTTCCCTGGACCAGAAACAAGCATCCTGGGACCGGTTTCGGATTCATTATCCTCATCAGCCAGGGCCTCATGAATCCAGTGGCCAAGTGAGCAAGCGACTCACGTCTGAGCATACCCTGCCACACTTAGGGCGAACAAAGCGATACAAAAGGGGATGATGGACGGAGCGTTTGAGCAAATCAAACACTCACCCCCATTCAACTGATCTGGGTTTAATCCATCACCATTCTTTAGCTCACTCAGCCACCCCAGTACAGACATGGCCATATGCAAATCAGTCTGACCCTGTGCCTCATGGGAACAGTACAGCCCGAACTGCCAAGCCATGTCTTCCCTGGACCAGAAACAAGCATCCTGGGACCGGTTTCGGATTCATAATCCTCATCAGCCAGGGCCTCATGAATCCAGTGGTCAAGTGAGCAAGGGACTCACGTCTGAGCATACCCTGCCACACTTAGGGCGAACAAAGCGATACAAAAGGGGATGATGGACGGAGCGTTTGAGCAAATCAAACACTCACCCCCAGTCAACTGATCTGGGTTTAATCCATCACCATTCTTTAGCTCACTCAGCCACCCCAGTTCAGACATGGCCATATGCAAATCAGTCTGACCCTGTGCCTCATGGGAACAGTCCAGCCCGAACTGCCAAGGCATGTCTTCCCTGGACCAGAAACAAGCATCCTGGGACCGGTTTCGGATTCATAATCCTCATCAGCCAGGCTATCTTGAATCCAGTGGCCAAGTGAGCAAGGGACTCACGTCTGAGCATACCCTGCCACACTTAGGGCGAACAAAGCGATACAAAAGGGGATGATGGACGGAGCGTTTGAGCAAATCAAACACTCACCCCCAGTCAACTGATCTGGGTTTAATCCATCACCATTCTTTAGCTCACTCAGCCACCTCAGATCAGACATGGCCATATGCAAATCAGTCTGACCCTGAGCCTCATGGGAACAGTCCAGCCCGAACTGCCAAGCCATGTCTTCCCTGGACCAGAAACAAGCATCCTGGGACCGGTTTCAGATTCATAATCCTCATCAGCCTGGCTATCTTGAATCCATTGGCCAAGTGAGCAAGGGGCTCACGTCTGAGCATACCCTGCCACACTTAGGGCGAACAAAGCGATACAAAAGTAGATGATGGACGGAGCGTTTGAGCAAATCAAACACTCACCCCCAGTCAACTGATCTGGGTTTAATCCATCACCATTCTTTAGCTCACTCAGCCACCCCAGTTCAGACATGGCCATATGCAAATCAGTCTGACCCTGTGCCTCATGGGAACAGTCCAACCCGAACTGCCAAGCCATGTCTTCCCTGGACCAGAAACAAGCATCCTGGGACCGGTTTCGGATTCATAATCCTCATCAGCCAGGCTATCTTGAATCCAGTGGCCAAGTGAGCAAGGGACTCACGTCTGAGCATACCCTGCCACACTTAGGGCGAACGAAGCGATACAAAAGGGGATGCTGGACGGAGCGTTTGAGCAAATCAAACACTCACCCCCAGTCAACTGATCTGGGTTTAATCCATCACCATTCTTTAGCTCACTCAGCCACCCTAGTTCAGACATGGCCATATGCAAATCAGTCTGACCCTGTGCCTCATGGGAACAGTCCAGCCCGAACTGCCAAGCCATGTCTTCCCTGGACCAAAAACAAGCATCCTGGGACCGGTTTCGGATTCATAATCCTCATCAGCCAGGGCCTCATGAATCCAGTGGCCAAGTGAGCAAGGGACTCACATCTGAGCATACCCTACCACACTTAGAGCGAACAAAGCGATACAAAAGGGGATGATGGACGGAGCGTTTGAGCAAATCAAACACTCACCCCCAGTCAACTGATCTGGGTTCAATCCATCACCTTTCTTTAGCTCACTCAGCCACCCCAGTTCAGACATGGCCGTATGCAAATCAGTCTGACCCTGTGCCTCATGGGAACAGTCCAGCCCGAACTGCCAAGCCATGTCTTCCCTGGACCAGAAACAAGCATCCTGGGACCGGTTTCGGATTCATAATCCTCATCAGCCAGGCTATCTTGAATCCAGTGGCCAAGTGAGCAAGGGACTCACGTCTGAGCATACCCTGCCACACTTAGGGCGAACAAAGCGAAACAAAAGGGGATGATGGACGGAGCGTTTGAGCAAATCAAACACTCACCCCCAGTCAACTGATCTGGTTTTAATCCATCACCACTCTTTAGCTCACTCAGCCACCCCAGTTCAGACATGGCCATATGCAAATCAGTCTGACCCTGTGCCTCATGGGAACAGTCCAGCCCGAACTGCCAAGCCATGTCTTCCCTGGACCAGAAAGAAGCATCCTGGGACCGGTTTCGGATTCATAATCCTCATCAGCCTGGCTATCTTGAATCCAGTGGCCAAGTGAGCAAGGGGCTCACGTCTGAGCATACCCTGCCACACTTAGGGCGAACAAAGCAATACAAAAGGGGATAATGGACGGAGCAATTGAGCAAATCAAACACTCACCCCCAGTCAACCGACCTAAGTTTAATCCATCACCATTCTTTAGCTCACTCAGCCACCCCAGTTCAGACATGGCCATATGCAAATCAGTCTGACCCTGTGCCTCATGGGAACAGTCCAGCCCGAACTGCCAAGCCATGTCTTCCCTTGACCAGAAACAAGCATCCTGGGACCAGTTTCGGATTCATAATCCTCATCAGCCAAGCTATCTTGAATCCAGTGGCCAAGTGAGCAAGGGACTCACGTCTGAGCATACCCTGGCACACTTAGGGCGAACAAAGCGATACAAAAGGGGATGATGGACGGAGCGTTTGAGCAAATCAAACACTCACCCCCAGTCAACTGATCTGGGTTTAATCCATCACCATTCTTTAGCTCACTCAGCCACCCCAGTTCAGACATGGCCATATGCAAATCAGTCTGACCCTGTGCCTCATGGGAACAGTCCAGCCCGAACTGCCAAGCCATGTCTTCCCTGGACCAGAAACAAGCATCCTGGGTCCGGTTTCGGATTCATAATCCTCATCAGCCAGGCTATCTTGAATCCAGTGGCCAAGTGAGCAAGGGACTCACGTCTGAGCATACCCTGCCACATTTAGGGCAAACAAAGCGATACAAAAGGGGATGATGGACGGAGCGTTTGAGCAAATCAAACACTCACCCCCAGTCATTTGATCTGGGTTTAATCCATCACCATTCTTTAGCTCACTCAGCCACCCCAGTTCAGACATGGCCATATGCAAATCAGTCTGACCCTGTGCCTCATGTGAACAGTCCAGCCTGAACTGCCAAGCCATGTCTTCCCTGGACCAGAAACACGCATCCTGGGACCGGTTTCAGATTCATAATCCTCATCAGCCAGGCTATCTTGAATCCAGTGGCCAAGTGAGCAAGGGACTCACGTCTGAGCATACCCTGCCACACCTAGGGCGAACAAAGCGATACAAAAGGGGATGATGGACGGAGCGTTTGAGCAAATCAAACACTCACTCCCAGTCAACTGATCTGGGTTTAATCCATCACCATTCTTTAGCTCACTCAGCCACCCCAGTTCAGACATGGCAATATGCAAATCAGTCTGACCCTGTGCCTCATGGGAACAGTCCAGCCCGAACTGCCAAGCCATGTCTTCCCTGGACCAGAAACAAGCATCCTGACACCGGTTTCGGATTCATAATCCTCATCAGCCAGGCTATCTTGAATCCAGTGGCCAAGTGAGCAAGGGACTCACGTCTGAGCATACCCTGCCACACTTAGGGTGAACAAAGCGATACAAAAGGGGATGATGGATGGAGCGTTTGAGCAAATCAAACACTCACCCCCAGTCAACTGATCTGGGTTTAATCCATCACCATTCTTTAGCTCACTCAGCCACCCCAGTTCAGACATGGCCATATGCAAATCAGTCTGACCCTGTGCCTCATGGGAACAGTCCAGCCCGAACTGCCAAGCCATGTCTTCCCTGGACCAGAAACAAGCATCCTGGGACCGGTTTCGGATTCATAATCCTCATCAGCCAGGCTATCTTGAATCCAGTGGCCAAGTGAGCAAGGGACTCACGTCTGAGCATACCCTGCCACACTTAGGGCGAACAAAGCGATACAAAAGGGGATGATGGACGGAGCGTTTGAGCAAATCAAACACTCACCCCCAGTCATTTGATCTGGGTTTAATCCATCACCATTCTTTAGCTCACTCAGCCACCCCAGTTCAGACATGGCCATATGCAAATCAGTCTGAACCTGTGCCTCATGGGAACAGTCCAGCCCGAACTGCCAAGCCATGTCTTCCTTGGACCAGAAACAAGCATCCTGGGACCGGTTTCGGATTCATAATCCTCATCAGCCAGGCTACCTTGAATCCAGTGGCCAAGTGAGCAAGGGACTCACGTCTGAGCATACCCTGACACACTTAGGGCGAACAAAGCGATACAAAAGGGGATGATGGACGGAGCGTTTGAGCAAATCAAACACTCACCCCCAGTCAACTGATCTGGGTTTAATCCATCACCATTCTTTAGCTCACTCAGCCACCCCAGTTCAGACATGGCCATATGCAAATCAGTCTGACCCTGTGCCTCATGGGAACAGTCCAGCCCGAACTGCCAAGCCATGTCTTCCCTGGACCAGAAACAAGCATCCTGGGACCGGTTTCGGATTCATAATCCTCATCAGCCAGGCTATCTTGAATCCAGTGGCCAAGTGAGCAAGGGACTCACGTCTGAGCATACCCTGCCACACTTAGGGCGAACAAAGCTATACAAAAGGGGATGATGGACGGAGCGTTTGAGCAAATCAAACACTCACCCCCAGTCAACTGATCTGGGTTTAATCCATCACCATTCTTTTGCTCACTCACCCACCCCAGTTCAGAAATGGCCATATGCAAATCAGTCTGACCCTGTGCCTCATGGGAACAGTCCAGCCCGAACTGCCAAGCCATGTCTTCCCTGGACCAGAAACAAGCATCCTGGGACCGGTTTCGGATTCATAATCCTCATCAGCCAGGCTATCTTGAATCCAGTGGCCAAGTGAGCAAGGGACTCATGTCTGAGCATACCCTGCCACACTTAGGGCGAACAAAGCGATACAAAAGGGGATGATGGACGAAACGTTTGAGCAAATCAAACACTCACCCCCAGTCAACTGATCTGGGTTTCATCCATCACCATTCTTTAGCTCACTCAGCCACCCCAGTTTAGACATGGCGATATGCAAATCAGTCTGACCCTGTGCCTCATGGGAAAAGTCCAGCCCGAACTGCCAAGCCATGTCTACCCTGGCCAGAAACAAGCATCCTGGTACCGGTTTCGGATTCATAATCCTCATCAGCCAGGGCCTCATGAATCCAGTGGCCAAGTGAGCAAGGGACTCACGTCTGAGCATACCCTGCCACACTTAGGGCGAACAAAGCGATACAAAAGGGGATGATGGAGGGAGCGTTTGAGCAAATCAAACACTCACCCCTAGTCAACTGATCTGGGTTTAATCCATCACCATTCTTTAGCTCACTCAGCCACCCCAGTTCAGACATGGCCATATGCAAATCAGTCTGACCCTGTGCCTCATGGGAACAGTCCAGCCCGAACTGCCAAGCCATGTCTTCCCTGGACCAGAAACAAGCATCCTGGGACCGGTTTCGGATTCATAATCCTCATCAGCCAGGCTATCTTGAATCCAGTGGCCAAGTGAGCAAGGGACTCACGTCTGAGCATACCCTGCCACACTTAGGGCGAACAAAGCGATACAAAAGGGGATGATGGACGGAGCGTTTGAGCAAATCAAACACTCACCCCCAGTCATTTGATCTGGGTTTAATCCATCACCATTCTTTAGCTCACTCAGCCACCCCAGTTCAGACATGGCCATATGCAAATCAGTCTGAACCTGTGCCTCATGGGAACAGTCCAGCCCGAACTGCCAAGCCATGTCTTCCTTGGACCAGAAACAAGCATCCTGGGACCGGTTTCGGATTCATAATCCTCATCAGCCAGGCTACCTTGAATCCAGTGGCCAAGTGAGCAAGGGACTCACGTCTGAGCATACCCTGACACACTTAGGGCGAACAAAGCGATACAAAAGGGGATGATGGACGGAGCGTTTGAGCAAATCAAACACTCACCCCCAGTCAACTGATCTGGGTTTAATCCATCACCATTCTTTAGCTCACTCAGCCACCCCAGTTCAGACATGGCCATATGCAAATCAGTCTGACCCTGTGCCTCATGGGAACAGTCCAGCCCGAACTGCCAAGCCATGTCTTCCCTGGACCAGAAACAAGCATCCTGGGACCGGTTTCGGATTCATAATCCTCATCAGCCAGGCTATCTTGAATCCAGTGGCCAAGTGAGCAAGGGACTCACGTCTGAGCATACCCTGCCACACTTAGGGCGAACAAAGCTATACAAAAGGGGATGATGGACGGAGCGTTTGAGCAAATCAAACACTCACCCCCAGTCAACTGATCTGGGTTTAATCCATCACCATTCTTTTGCTCACTCACCCACCCCAGTTCAGAAATGGCCATATGCAAATCAGTCTGACCCTGTGCCTCATGGGAACAGTCCAGCCCGAACTGCCAAGCCATGTCTTCCCTGGACCAGAAACAAGCATCCTGGGACCGGTTTCGGATTCATAATCCTCATCAGCCAGGCTATCTTGAATCCAGTGGCCAAGTGAGCAAGGGACTCATGTCTGAGCATACCCTGCCACACTTAGGGCGAACAAAGCGATACAAAAGGGGATGATGGACGAAACGTTTGAGCAAATCAAACACTCACCCCCAGTCAACTGATCTGGGTTTCATCCATCACCATTCTTTAGCTCACTCAGCCACCCCAGTTTAGACATGGCGATATGCAAATCAGTCTGACCCTGTGCCTCATGGGAAAAGTCCAGCCCGAACTGCCAAGCCATGTCTACCCTGGACCAGAAACAAGCATCCTGGTACCGGTTTCGGATTCATAATCCTCATCAGCCAGGGCCTCATGAATCCAGTGGCCAAGTGAGCAAGGGACTCACGTCTGAGCATACCCTGCCACACTTAGGGCGAACAAAGCGATACAAAAGGGGATGATGGAGGGAGCGTTTGAGCAAATCAAACACTCACCCCTAGTCAACTGATCTGGGTTTAATCCATCACCATTCTTTAGCTCACTCAGCCACCCCAGTTCAGACATGGCCATATGCAAATCAGTCTGACCCTGTGCCTCATGGGAACAGTCCAGCCCGAACTGCCAAGCCATGTCTTCCCTGGACCAGAAACAAGCATCCTGGGACCGGTTTCGGATTCATAATCCTCATCAGCCAGGCTATCTTGAATCCAGTGGCCAAGTGAGCAAGGGACTCACGTCTGAGCATACCCTGCCACACTTAGGGCGAACAAAGCGATACAAAAGGGGATGATGGACGGAGTGTTTGAGCAAATCAAACACTCACCCCCAGTCAACTGATCTGGGTTTAATCCATCACCATTCTTTAGCTCACTCAGCCACCCCAGTTCAGACATGGCCATATGCAAATCAGTCTGACCCTGTGCCTCATGGGAACAGTCCAGCCCGAACTGCCAAGCCATGTATTCCCTGGACCAGAAACAAGCATCCTGGGACCGGTTTCAGATTCATAATCCTCATCAGCCAGGCTATCTTGAATCCAGTGGCCAAGTGAGCAAGGGACTCACGTCTGAGCATACCCTGCCACACTTAGGGCGAACAAAGCGATACAAAAGGGGATGATGGACGGAGTGTTTGAGCAAATCAAACACTCACCCCCAGTCAACTGATCTGGGTTTAATCCATCACCACTCTTTAGCTCACTCAGCCACCCCAGTTCAGACATGGCCATATGCAAATCAGTCTGACCCTGTGCCTCAAGGGAACAGTCCAGCCCGAACTGCCAAGCCATGTCTTCCCTGGACCAGAAACAAGCATCCTGGGACCGGTTTCGGATTCATAATCCTCATCAGCCTGGCTATCTTGAATCCAGTGGCCAAGTGAGCAAGGGGCTCACATCTGAGCATACCCTGCCACACTTAGGGCGAACAAAGCGATACAAAAGGGGATAATGGACGGAGCGTTTGAGCAAATCAAACACTCACCCCCAGTCAACCGATCTGGGTTTAATCCATCACCATTCTTTAGCTCACTCAGCCACCCCAGTTCAGACATGGCCATATGCAAATCAGTTTGACCCTGTGCCTCATGGGAACAGTCCAGCCCGCACTGCCAAGCCATGTCTTCCCTGGACCAGAAACAAGCATCCTGGGACCGGTTTCAGATTCATAATCCTCATCAGCCAGGCTATCTTGAATCCAGTGGCCAAGTGAGCAAGGGACTCACGTCTGAGCATACCCTGCCACACTTAGGGCGAACAAAGCGATACAAAAGAGGATGATGGACGGAGCGTTTGAGCAAATCAAACACTCACCCCCAGTCAACTGATCTGGGTTTAATCCATCACCATTCTTTAGCTCACTCAGCCACCCCAGTTCAGACATGGCAATATGCAAATCAGTCTGACCCTGTGCCTCAGGGGAACAGTCCAGCCCGAACTGCCAAGCCAGGTCTTCCCTGGACCAGAAACAAGCATCCTGACACCGGTTTCGGATTCATAATCCTCATCAGCCAGGCTATCTTGAATCCAGTGGCCAAGTGAGCAAGGGACTCACGTCTGAGCATACCCTGCCACACTTAGGGCGAACAAAGCGATGCAAAAGGGGATGATGGACGGAGCGTTTGAGCAAACAAAACACTCACCCCCAGTCTACTGATCTGGGTTTAATCCATCACCACTCTTTAGCTCAGTCAGTCACCCCAGTTCAGACATGGCCATATGCAAATCAGTCTGACCCTGTGCCTCATGGGAACAGTCCAGCCCGAACTGCCAAGCCATGTCTTCCCTGGACCAGAAACAAGCATCCTGGGACCGGTTTCGGATTCATAATCCTCATCAGCCAGGCTATCTTGAATCCAGTGGCCAAGTGAGCAAGGGACTCACGTCTGAGCATACCCTGCCATACTTAGGGCGAACAAAGCGATACAAAAGGGGATGATGGACGGAGCGTTTGAGCAAATCAAACACTCACCCCAGTCAACTGATCTGGGTTTAATCCATCACCATTCTTTAGCTCACTCAGCCACCCCAGTTCAGACATGGCCATATGCAAATCAGTCTGACCCTGTGCCTCATGGGAACAGTCCAGCCCGAACTGCCAAGCCATGTCTTCCCTGGACCAGAAACAAGCATCCTGGGACCGGTTTCGGATTCATAATCCTCATCAGCCAGGCTATCTTGAATCCAGTGGCCAAGTGAGCAAGGGACTCACGTCTGAGCATACCCTGCCACACTTAGGGCGAACAAAGCGATACAAAAGGGGATGATGGACGGAGCGTTTGAGCAAATCAAACACTCACCCCCAGTCAACTGCTCTGGGTTTAATCCATCACCATTCTTTAGCTCACTCAGCCACCCCAGTTCAGACATGGCCATATGCAAATCAGTCTGACCCTGTGCCTCATGGGAACAGTCCAGCCCGAACTGCCAAGCCATGTCTTCCCTGGACCAGAAACAAGCATCCTGGGACCTGTTTCGGATTCATAATCCTCATCAGCCAGGCTATCTTGAATCCAGTGGCCAAGTGAGCAAGGGACTCACGTCCGAGCATACCCTGCCACACTTAGGGCGAACAAAGCGATACAAAAGGGGATGATGGACGGAGCGTTTGAGCAAATCAAACACTCACCCCCAGTCAACTGATCTGGGTTTAATCCATCACCATTCTTTAGCTCACTCACCCACCCCAGTTCAGACATGGCCATATGCAAATCAGTCTGACCCTGTGCCTCATGGGAACAGTCCAGCCCGAACTGCCAAGCCATGTCTTCCCTGGACCAGAAACAAGCATCCTGGGACCGGTTTCGGATTCATAATCCTCATCAGCCAGGCTATCTTGAATCCAGTGGCCAAGTGAGCAAGGGACTCACGTCTGAGCATACCCTGCCACACTTAGGGCGAACAAAGCGATACAAAAGGGGATGATGGATGGAGCGTTTGAGCAAATCAAACACTCACCCCCAGTCAACTGATCTGGGTTTAATCCATCACCATTCTTTAGCTCACTCACCCACCCCAGTTCAGACATGGCCATATGCAAATCAGTCTGACCCTGTGCCTCATGGGAACAGTCCAGCCCGAACTGCCAAGCCATGTCTTCCCTGGACCAGAAACAAGCATCCTGGGACCGGTTTCGGATTCATAATCCTCATCAGCCAGGCTATCTTGAATCCAGTGGCCAAGTGAGCAAGGGACTCACGTCTGAGCATACCCTGACACACTTAGGGCGAACAAAGCGATACAAAAGGGGATGATGGACGGAGCGTTTGAGCAAATCAAACACTCATCCCCAGTCAACTGATCTGGGTTTAATCCATCACCATTCTTTAGCTCACTCAGCCACCCCAGTTCAGACATGGCCATATGCAAATCAGTCTGACCCTGTGCCTCATGGGAACAGTCCATCCCGAACTGCCTAGCCATGTCTTCCCTGGACCAGAAACAAGCATCCTGGGACCGGTTTCGGATTCATAATCCTCATCAGCCAGGCTATCTTGAATCCAGTTGTCGAGTGAGCAAGGGACTCATGTCTGAGCATACTCTGCCACACTTAGGGCGAACAAAGCGATACAAAAGGGGATGATGGACGGAGCGTTTGAGCAAATCAAACACTCACCCCCAGTCAACTGATCTGGGTTTAATCCATCACCATTCTTTAGCTCACTCAGCCACCCCAGTTCAGACATGGCCATATGCAAATCAGTTTGACCCTGTGCCTCATGGGAACAGTCCAGCCCGAACTGCCAAGCCATGTCTTCCCTGGACCAGAAACAAGCATCCTGGGACCGGTTTCGGATTCATAATCCTCATCAGCCAGGCTATCTTGAATCCAGTGGCCAAGTGAGCAAGGGACTCACGTCTGAGCATACCCTGCCACACTTAGGGCGAACAAAGCGATACAAAAGGGGATGATGGACGGAGCGTTTGAGCAAATCAAACACTCACCCCCAGTCAACTGATCTGGGTTTAATCCATCACCATTCTTTAGCTCACTCAGCCACCCCAGTTCAGACATGGCCATATGCAAATCAGTCTGACCCTGTGCCTCATGGGAACAGTCCAGCCCGAACTGCCAAGCCATGTCTTCCCTGGACCAGAAACAAGCATCCTGGGACCGGTTTCGGATTCATAATCCTCATCAGCCAGGCTATCTTGAATCCAGTGGCCAAGTGAGCAAGGGACTCACGTCTGAGCATACCCTGCCACACTTAGGGCGAACAAAGCGATACAAAAGGGGATGATGGACGGAGCGTTTGAGCAAATCAAACACTCACCCCCAGTCAACTGATCTGGGTTTAATCCATCACCATTCTTTAGCTCACTCAGCCACCCCAGTTCAGACATGGCCATATGCAAATCAGTCTGACCCTGTGCCTCATGGGAACAGTCCATCCCGAACTGCCTAGCCATGTCTTCCCTGGACCAGAAACAAGCATCCTGGGACCGGTTTCGGATTCATAATCCTCATCAGCCAGGCTATCTTGAATCCAGTTGTCGAGTGAGCAAGGGACTCATGTCTGAGCATACTCTGCCACACTTAGGGCGAACAAAGCGATACAAAAGGGGATGATGGACGGAGCGTTTGAGCAAATCAAACACTCACCCCCAGTCAACTGATCTGGGTTTAATCCATCACCATTCTTTAGCTCACTCAGCCACCCCAGTTCAGACATGGCCATATGCAAATCAGTTTGACCCTGTGCCTCATGGGAACAGTCCAGCCCGAACTGCCAAGCCATGTCTTCCCTGGACCAGAAACAAGCATCCTGGGACCGGTTTCGGATTCATAATCCTCATCAGCCAGGCTATCTTGAATCCAGTGGCCAAGTGAGCAAGGGACTCACGTCTGAGCATACCCTGCCACACTTAGGGCGAACAAAGCGATACAAAAGGGGATGATGGACGGAGCGTTTGAGCAAATCAAACACTCACCCCCAGTCAACTGATCTGGGTTTAATCCATCACCATTCTTTAGCTCACTCAGCCACCCCAGTTCAGACATGGCCATATGCAAATCAGTCTGACCCTGTGCCTCATGGGAACAGTCCAGCCCGAACTGCCAAGCCATGTCTTCCCTGGACCAGAAACAAGCATCCTGGGACCGGTTTCGGATTCATAATCCTCATCAGCCAGGCTATCTTGAATCCAGTGGCCAAGTGAGCAAGGGACTCACGTCTGAGCATACCCTGCCACACTTAGGGCGAACAAAGCGATACAAAAGGGGATGATGGACGGAGCGTTTGAGCAAATCAAACACTCACCCCCAGTCAACTGATCTGGGTTTAATCCATCACCATTCTTTAGCTCACTCAGCCACCCCAGTTCAGACATGGCCATATGCAAATCAGTTTGACCCTGTGCCTCATGGGAACAGTCCAGCCCGCACTGCCAAGCCATGTCTTCCCTGGACCAGAAACAAGCATCCTGGGACCGGTTTCAGATTCATAATCCTCATCAGCCAGGCTATCTTGAATCCAGTGGCCAAGTGAGCAAGGGACTCACGTCTGAGCATACCCTGCCACACTTAGGGCGAACAAAGCGATACAAAAGAGGATGATGGACGGAGCGTTTGAGCAAATCAAACACTCACCCCCAGTCAACTGATCTGGGTTTAATCCATCACCATTCTTTAGCTCACTCAGCCACCCCAGTTCAGACATGGCAATATGCAAATCAGTCTGACCCTGTGCCTCAGGGGAACAGTCCAGCCCGAACTGCCAAGCCAGGTCTTCCCTGGACCAGAAACAAGCATCCTGACACCGGTTTCGGATTCATAATCCTCATCAGCCAGGCTATCTTGAATCCAGTGGCCAAGTGAGCAAGGGACTCACGTCTGAGCATACCCTGCCACACTTAGGGCGAACAAAGCGATGCAAAAGGGGATGATGGACGGAGCGTTTGAGCAAACAAAACACTCACCCCCAGTCTACTGATCTGGGTTTAATCCATCACCACTCTTTAGCTCAGTCAGTCACCCCAGTTCAGACATGGCCATATGCAAATCAGTCTGACCCTGTGCCTCATGGGAACAGTCCAGCCCGAACTGCCAAGCCATGTCTTCCCTGGACCAGAAACAAGCATCCTGGGACCGGTTTCGGATTCATAATCCTCATCAGCCAGGCTATCTTGAATCCAGTGGCCAAGTGAGCAAGGGACTCACGTCTGAGCATACCCTGCCATACTTAGGGCGAACAAAGCGATACAAAAGGGGATGATGGACGGAGCGTTTGAGCAAATCAAACACTCACCCCAGTCAACTGATCTGGGTTTAATCCATCACCATTCTTTAGCTCACTCAGCCACCCCAGTTCAGACATGGCCATATGCAAATCAGTCTGACCCTGTGCCTCATGGGAACAGTCCAGCCCGAACTGCCAAGCCATGTCTTCCCTGGACCAGAAACAAGCATCCTGGGACCGGTTTCGGATTCATAATCCTCATCAGCCAGGCTATCTTGAATCCAGTGGCCAAGTGAGCAAGGGACTCACGTCTGAGCATGCCCTGCCACACTTAGGGCGAACAAAGCGATACAAAAGGGGATGATGGACGGAGCGTTTGAGCAAATCAAACACTCACCCCCAGTCAACTGCTCTGGGTTTAATCCATCACCATTCTTTAGCTCACTCAGCCACCCCAGTTCAGACATGGCCATATGCAAATCAGTCTGACCCTGTGCCTCATGGGAACAGTCCAGCCCGAACTGCCAAGCCATGTCTTCCCTGGACCAGAAACAAGCATCCTGGGACCTGTTTCGGATTCATAATCCTCATCAGCCAGGCTATCTTGAATCCAGTGGCCAAGTGAGCAAGGGACTCACGTCCGAGCATACCCTGCCACACTTAGGGCGAACAAAGCGATACAAAAGGGGATGATGGACGGAGCGTTTGAGCAAATCAAACACTCACCCCCAGTCAACTGATCTGGGTTTAATCCATCACCATTCTTTAGCTCACTCACCCACCCCAGTTCAGACATGGCCATATGCAAATCAGTCTGACCCTGTGCCTCATGGGAACAGTCCAGCCCGAACTGCCAAGCCATGTCTTCCCTGGACCAGAAACAAGCATCCTGGGACCGGTTTCGGATTCATAATCCTCATCAGCCAGGCTATCTTGAATCCAGTGGCCAAGTGAGCAAGGGACTCACGTCTGAGCATACCCTGCCACACTTAGGGCGAACAAAGCGATACAAAAGGGGATGATGGACGGAGCGTTTGAGCAAATCAAACACTCACCCCCAGTCAACTGATCTGGGTTTAATCCATCACCATTCTTTAGCTCACTCACCCACCCCAGTTCAGACATGGCCATATGCAAATCAGTCTGACCCTGTGCCTCATGGGAACAGTCCAGCCCGAACTGCCAAGCCATGTCTTCCCTGGACCAGAAACAAGCATCCTGGGACCGGTTTCGGATTCATAATCCTCATCAGCCAGGCTATCTTGAATCCAGTGGCCAAGTGAGCAAGGGACTCACGTCTGAGCATACCCTGACACACTTAGGGCGAACAAAGCGATACAAAAGGGGATGATGGACGGAGCGTTTGAGCAAATCAAACACTCATCCCCAGTCAACTGATCTGGGTTTAATCCATCACCATTCTTTAGCTCACTCAGCCACCCCAGTTCAGACATGGCCATATGCAAATCAGTCTGACCCTGTGCCTCATGGGAACAGTCCATCCCGAACTGCCTAGCCATGTCTTCCCTGGACCAGAAACAAGCATCCTGGGACCGGTTTCGGATTCATAATCCTCATCAGCCAGGCTATCTTGAATCCAGTTGTCGAGTGAGCAAGGGACTCATGTCTGAGCATACTCTGCCACACTTAGGGCGAACAAAGCGATACAAAAGGGGATGATGGACGGAGCGTTTGAGCAAATCAAACACTCACCCCCAGTCAACTGATCTGGGTTTAATCCATCACCATTCTTTAGCTCACTCAGCCACCCCAGTTCAGACATGGCCATATGCAAATCAGTTTGACCCTGTGCCTCATGGGAACAGTCCAGCCCGAACTGCCAAGCCATGTCTTCCCTGGACCAGAAACAAGCATCCTGGGACCGGTTTCAGATTCATAATCCTCATCAGCCAGGCTATCTTGAATCCAGTGGCCAAGTGAGCAAGGGACTCACGTCTGAGCATACCCTGCCACACTTAGGGCGAACAAAGCGATACAAAAGAGGATGATGGACGGAGCGTTTGAGCAAATCAAACACTCACCCCCAGTCAACTGATCTGGGTTTAATCCATCACCATTCTTTAGCTCACTCAGCCACCCCAGTTCAGACATGGCAATATGCAAATCAGTCTGACCCTGTGCCTCAGGGGAACAGTCCAGCCCGAACTGCCAAGCCAGGTCTTCCCTGGACCAGAAACAAGCATCCTGACACCGGTTTCGGATTCATAATCCTCATCAGCCAGGCTATCTTGAATCCAGTGGCCAAGTGAGCAAGGGACTCACGTCTGAGCATACCCTGCCACACTTAGGGCGAACAAAGCGATGCAAAAGGGGATGATGGACGGAGCGTTTGAGCAAACAAAACACTCACCCCCAGTCTACTGATCTGGGTTTAATCCATCACCACTCTTTAGCTCAGTCAGTCACCCCAGTTCAGACATGGCCATATGCAAATCAGTCTGACCCTGTGCCTCATGGGAACAGTCCAGCCCGAACTGCCAAGCCATGTCTTCCCTGGACCAGAAACAAGCATCCTGGGACCGGTTTCGGATTCATAATCCTCATCAGCCAGGCTATCTTGAATCCAGTGGCCAAGTGAGCAAGGGACTCACGTCTGAGCATACCCTGCCATACTTAGGGCGAACAAAGCGATACAAAAGGGGATGATGGACGGAGCGTTTGAGCAAATCAAACACTCACCCCAGTCAACTGATCTGGGTTTAATCCATCACCATTCTTTAGCTCACTCAGCCACCCCAGTTCAGACATGGCCATATGCAAATCAGTCTGACCCTGTGCCTCATGGGAACAGTCCAGCCCGAACTGCCAAGCCATGTCTTCCCTGGACCAGAAACAAGCATCCTGGGACCGGTTTCGGATTCATAATCCTCATCAGCCAGGCTATCTTGAATCCAGTGGCCAAGTGAGCAAGGGACTCTCGTCTGAGCATACCCTGCCACACTTAGGGCGAACAAAGCGATACAAAAGGGGATGATGGACGGAGCGTTTGAGCAAATCAAACACTCACCCCCAGTCAACTGCTCTGGGTTTAATCCATCACCATTCTTTAGCTCACTCAGCCACCCCAGTTCAGACATGGCCATATGCAAATCAGTCTGACCCTGTGCCTCATGGGAACAGTCCAGCCCGAACTGCCAAGCCATGTCTTCCCTGGACCAGAAACAAGCATCCTGGGACCTGTTTCGGATTCATAATCCTCATCAGCCAGGCTATCTTGAATCCAGTGGCCAAGTGAGCAAGGGACTCACGTCCGAGCATACCCTGCCACACTTAGGGCGAACAAAGCGATACAAAAGGGGATGATGGACGGAGCGTTTGAGCAAATCAAACACTCACCCCCAGTCAACTGATCTGGGTTTAATCCATCACCATTCTTTAGCTCACTCACCCACCCCAGTTCAGACATGGCCATATGCAAATCAGTCTGACCCTGTGCCTCATGGGAACAGTCCAGCCCGAACTGCCAAGCCATGTCTTCCCTGGACCAGAAACAAGCATCCTGGGACCGGTTTCGGATTCATAATCCTCATCAGCCAGGCTATCTTGAATCCAGTGGCCAAGTGAGCAAGGGACTCACGTCTGAGCATACCCTGCCACACTTAGGGCGAACAAAGCGATACAAAAGGGGATGATGGACGGAGCGTTTGAGCAAATCAAACACTCACCCCCAGTCAACTGATCTGGGTTTAATCCATCACCATTCTTTAGCTCACTCACCCACCCCAGTTCAGACATGGCCATATGCAAATCAGTCTGACCCTGTGCCTCATGGGAACAGTCCAGCCCGAACTGCCAAGCCATGTCTTCCCTGGACCAGAAACAAGCATCCTGGGACCGGTTTCGGATTCATAATCCTCATCAGCCAGGCTATCTTGAATCCAGTGGCCAAGTGAGCAAGGGACTCACGTCTGAGCATACCCTGACACACTTAGGGCGAACAAAGCGATACAAAAGGGGATGATGGACGGAGCGTTTGAGCAAATCAAACACTCATCCCCAGTCAACTGATCTGGGTTTAATCCATCACCATTCTTTAGCTCACTCAGCCACCCCAGTTCAGACATGGCCATATGCAAATCAGTCTGACCCTGTGCCTCATGGGAACAGTCCATCCCGAACTGCCTAGCCATGTCTTCCCTGGACCAGAAACAAGCATCCTGGGACCGGTTTCGGATTCATAATCCTCATCAGCCAGGCTATCTTGAATCCAGTTGTCGAGTGAGCAAGGGACTCATGTCTGAGCATACTCTGCCACACTTAGGGCGAACAAAGCGATACAAAAGGGGATGATGGACGGAGCGTTTGAGCAAATCAAACACTCACCCCCAGTCAACTGATCTGGGTTTAATCCATCACCATTCTTTAGCTCACTCAGCCACCCCAGTTCAGACATGGCCATATGCAAATCAGTTTGACCCTGTGCCTCATGGGAACAGTCCAGCCCGAACTGCCAAGCCATGTCTTCCCTGGACCAGAAACAAGCATCCTGGGACCGGTTTCGGATTCATAATCCTCATCAGCCAGGCTATCTTGAATCCAGTGGCCAAGTGAGCAAGGGACTCACGTCTGAGCATACCCTGCCACACTTAGGGCGAACAAAGCGATACAAAAGGGGATGATGGACGGAGCGTTTGAGCAAATCAAACACTCACCCCCAGTCAACTGATCTGGGTTTAATCCATCACCATTCTTTAGCTCACTCAGCCACCCCAGTTCAGACATGGCCATATGCAAATCAGTCTGACCCTGTGCCTCATGGGAACAGTCCAGCCCGAACTGCCAAGCCATGTCTTCCCTGGACCAGAAACAAGCATCCTGGGACCGGTTTCGGATTCATAATCCTCATCAGCCAGGCTATCTTGAATCCAGTGGCCAAGTGAGCAAGGGACTCACGTCTGAGCATACCCTGCCACACTTAGGGCGAACAAAGCGATACAAAAGGGGATGATGGACGGAGCGTTTGAGCAAATCAAACACTCACCCCCAGTCAACTGATCTGGGTTTAATCCATCACCATTCTTTAGCTCACTCAGCCACCCCAGTTCAGACATGGCCATATGCAAATCAGTCTGACCCTGTGCCTCATGGGAACAGTCCATCCCGAACTGCCTAGCCATGTCTTCCCTGGACCAGAAACAAGCATCCTGGGACCGGTTTCGGATTCATAATCCTCATCAGCCAGGCTATCTTGAATCCAGTTGTCGAGTGAGCAAGGGACTCATGTCTGAGCATACTCTGCCACACTTAGGGCGAACAAAGCGATACAAAAGGGGATGATGGACGGAGCGTTTGAGCAAATCAAACACTCACCCCCAGTCAACTGATCTGGGTTTAATCCATCACCATTCTTTAGCTCACTCAGCCACCCCAGTTCAGACATGGCCATATGCAAATCAGTTTGACCCTGTGCCTCATGGGAACAGTCCAGCCCGAACTGCTAAGCCATGTCTTCCCTGGACCAGAAACAAGCATCCTGGGACCGGTTTCGGATTCATAATCCTCATCAGCCAGGCTATCTTGAATCCAGTGGCCAAGTGAGCAAGGGACTCACGTCTGAGCATACCCTGCCACACTTAGGGCGAACAAAGCGATACAAAAGGGGATGATGGACGGAGCGTTTGAGCAAATCAAACACTCACCCCCAGTCAACTGATCTGGGTTTAATCCATCACCATTCTTTAGCTCACTCAGCCACCCCAGTTCAGACATGGCCATATGCAAATCAGTCTGACCCTGTGCCTCATGGGAACAGTCCAGCCCGAACTGCCAAGCCATGTCTTCCCTGGACCAGAAACAAGCATCCTGGGACCGGTTTCGGATTCATAATCCTCATCAGCCAGGCTATCTTGAATCCAGTGGCCAAGTGAGCAAGGGACTCACGTCTGAGCATACCCTGCCACACTTAGGGCGAACAAAGCGATACAAAAGGGGATGATGGACGGAGCGTTTGAGCAAATCAAACACTCACCCCCAGTCAACTGATCTGGGTTTAATCCATCACCATTCTTTAGCTCACTCAGCCACCCCAGTTCAGACATGGCCATATGCAAATCAGTCTGACCCTGTGCCTCATGGGAACAGTCCATCCCGAACTGCCTAGCCATGTCTTCCCTGGACCAGAAACAAGCATCCTGGGACCGGTTTCGGATTCATAATCCTCATCAGCCAGGCTATCTTGAATCCAGTTGTCGAGTGAGCAAGGGACTCATGTCTGAGCATACTCTGCCACACTTAGGGCGAACAAAGCGATACAAAAGGGGATGATGGACGGAGCGTTTGAGCAAATCAAACACTCACCCCCAGTCAACTGATCTGGGTTTAATCCATCACCATTCTTTAGCTCACTCAGCCACCCCAGTTCAGACATGGCCATATGCAAATCAGTTTGACCCTGTGCCTCATGGGAACAGTCCAGCCCGAACTGCCAAGCCATGTCTTCCCTGGACCAGAAACAAGCATCCTGGGACCGGTTTCGGATTCATAATCCTCATCAGCCAGGCTATCTTGAATCCAGTGGCCAAGTGAGCAAGGGACTCACGTCTGAGCATACCCTGCCACACTTAGGGCGAACAAAGCGATACAAAAGGGGATGATGGACGGAGCGTTTGAGCAAATCAAACACTCACCCCCAGTCAACTGATCTGGGTTTAATCCATCACCATTCTTTAGCTCACTCAGCCACCCCAGTTCAGACATGGCCATATGCAAATCAGTCTGACCCTGTGCCTCATGGGAACAGTCCAGCCCGAACTGCCAAGCCATGTCTTCCCTGGACCAGAAACAAGCATCCTGGGACCGGTTTCGGATTCATAATCCTCATCAGCCAGGCTATCTTGAATCCAGTGGCCAAGTGAGCAAGGGACTCACGTCTGAGCATACCCTGCCACACTTAGGGCGAACAAAGCGATACAAAAGGGGATGATGGACGGAGCGTTTGAGCAAATCAAACACTCACCCCCAGTCAACTGATCTGGGTTTAATCCATCACCATTCTTTAGCTCACTCAGCCACCCCAGTTCAGACATGGCCATATGCAAATCAGTCTGACCCTGTGCCTCATGGGAACAGTCCAGCCCGAACTGCCAAGCCATGTCTTCCCTGGACCAGAAACAAGCATCCTGGGACCGGTTTCAGATTCATAATCCTCATCAGCCAGGCTATCTTGAATCCATTGGCCAAGTGAGCAAGGGACTCACGTCTGAGCATACCCTGCTACACTTAGGGCGAACAAAGCGATACAAAAGGGGATGATGGACGGAGCGTTTGAGTAAATCAAACACTCACCCCCAGTCAACTGATCTGGGTTTAATCCATCACCATTCATTAGCTCACTCAGCCAACCGGTCCTCGGAAGCTTGTTTCCGGTCCAGGGAAGGCATGGCTTGGCAGTTCGGGCTGGACTGTTGCCATGTGGCACAGGGTCAGACTGATTTGCATATAGCCATGTCTGAACTGGGGTGGCAGAGTGGGCTAAAGAACGGTGATGGATCAAACCCAGATCTTTTGACTGGGTGTGAGTGTTTGATTGGTTCAGATGCTCCGTCCATCACCACCCCCTTTTGTAACACTGATATGAATGCCATCCTAGTCAGTAAGTTTGGACTGACCCCTGAGAGGTATAGGCTGAGATTCAGGGACAAACATAAGATCTCATCACAAACATGGGTGGATTTCTTGGACTATGCCAGCAAGGCACTGAAGGGCTGGGTGAAGGGCAGCAAGGTTGATGATTATTCATGGCTTTACAACCTAATTTTAAAGGATCACATGCTTGATATTTGTTTTGGAGAGCTGCACCAACACCTAGTTGATAGCAAGCTTCCTGACCCCAGGAAGCTTGCTGAGGAGGCAGGCATCTGGGTCAGCACCAGAGTGTCCAAGAAACATCTAAGGGAACTCCCAAAAGAGTGGTCAGGGTTCCCACCAAAAGAAGGAGGAGGGAGATAAACACTCAAAGTTCTCTAAAGGTACACAAATCAACTCACAAGGGAAAGGAGATGGTTGTCATTACCAATCTGGCCCAAAAATAAAAATTACCCTGACAAGAGTCAGCATCTCATGCCCATTAAGTGCTATTAGTGCTACAAGTATAGATACTACAGGGGGATCCCAAGTATAAAAAAGAGCACCACCTTCCACTGGAGGAAAGAGCCAGGGGTGTCTAATGCAGGGAGGAGTTTGTGCCAGTTAATGGTGGGGGATTTAATGAGGTTACCCTAGTGTCCCCGTGTGACAGCAAGATGGTCCCTAAAATCCATGTGGCCTCAAATAGTACAAAGAACTGACAATGGGTCACCAACAATGAGGAAGGTGTTGAGGCTCTGAGGGATACAGGTGCCAGCATGATTATGGTAAGGAGTTAGCCGGTGTTCCCAGGGCAGGCGATTCCCAATGCATTCCAACAAGTAGTGGTGACTGACACCAGAGAGGGTAACTACTCAGTGGACATTGTTCCATTTTAGAGGGAGGCTTTATAGGTTGCTGAAGGTTGCTGTGAGCTCTGCCATGGTAGTGGACTGTTTGCTTGGTAATGATCTTGACTGTCCTATCTGGAAGAAAGTGGACCTCAAGGCTTATGTGGAGATGTTGGGGCTACCTCATTGGGTCTGTGCAACAACAAGGTCCAAGGCTGCCCAGCAAGGGTGTTAAAGGGGCAGGAGCCTGGAACAATGGCTAAGCCCGCTCCTAAGAAAGAGAAAGGCAGAGGGCGTGGGAAACCAGCTCCTGAATGTCATCCCAGTGCGGTGGATGGGGCACCTGTGATGGCTGCCCAGAGCCCACTGAGGGGGCACTACCTCCCTTGGTGACCTGCCTACACCTGCTGGATGGCATGTAGGACTACAAACCTAGAAGGAGTTCTGTGGGGCACAAGGGGCGTGTTCAACTCTTAAGGGCATGAGGCAACTTGCTGAAACTCAATCAGCAGGTGATGTCTTTGGGAGCTATCACATTTACTGGGAGGACAACCTCTTTTACAGTGAGCCTAGGGTCAAGAATTCCTCAGAAGATGCATTCTGTAGGACTTGTGTAACCTGCCAGGTCAATGAAAAGACAGGGCAGAGGCTGAAAGCCCCCTTTGCCTGTCATTTACGCACCCTTTGAGCTGATGGGCATCAACATTATTGGGGCTATGGTTCCCCAGACTGCAACAGACAACAGGTGTATCCTGGTCCTGGTAGACCATGCCACCAGGTACCCAGAGGTAATTACTCTGAGAACCATAACTGCACCTGCGGTGGCAAAGGCCCTGATGGGGATTTTAACTGAGCATGTTTCCTCAAGGAAGTGGTGTCTAAGAGGGGCACCAATGTCGTGTCTGAATACATGCAGTCAATGTGGAAAGAGTGTGGGGTGACCTACAAGTTCTCCACCCCTTACCACCCACAAACAAATGGGCTTGTTGAGAGATTCAACAAGACCCTGAAGGGCATGATTAGAGGCCTCCTTGAGGTCCTGAGGAATATGTGGGGCATCCTCTTGCCATGCCTGTTGTCTGCCTACAGGTTGATACCACAGAGGGGAGTGGCCTTCAGGACCTTTGAGCTTCTGTATTGCCACCCTGTTAGAGGACCTCTGATTTTAGTGAAGGAGGGGTTGGTGCAAGTTCCCCGGAATATTGCCCAGGATGTAATAAAGCTACATGCTGGCCTTCAGAAGTCAAAGGATTCAGTTGTGGAAGAAAGCTTCTGACAACTTAGAAACCACTAAGGCTGTAATGAAAGGAGTGGTATGAACAAGATTCTACCACTGTGGAATTGAGGTCTATGCAGGAAGTGTGGGTATGGAACATGTGGAACAAAAAGGCCCCTAGGACCTTAGATAAGCCTGACTGCTCTGTGCAAAGCTACCGGAGGGCGAACACAGGTTATCTTTTGGTGTGTATCTAGCTTACCCTGACTAGGAATGGGGTCCCTACTTGGACAAGCTGCATACTGCTGCCAACTGGATGCCCAATTTCTAACCCCTTTGCAGCCATGGAAGATATTAATTTTACTCCATTTTTTATTACACTAGTGGTGAATAATATGTCATTATTCACTATTAGTGTAATTAACAAATTTACAAAAAACAAGGAGATTAGATCTCCAACCGATGTCCATAAGTATGAGGTGGCCCTGTGCTCCTAGCACTGATTTTGCTACATCTGAGGCCAGGGGTCACAAATACAGTGTCAGGGGTCACAAGGGGCAAACCAGGGATCACATGTGTGACCCCTGGCTACCCCTAAATAATGTCCATGGCCTTGCGTTGAGTGAAAGCTGAAAAAAGTGACTGTGGTGACATAGGATCATAGGTCTTTCACTTTCCTTCCCAACAAAGCAAAGCAAAGTTTTCTTTTCCCTCAGATTTCACAATTAAAATATAGGGTCCACTATTTATATTATGGGCAGAAAGAGTATTGCCCTGTACCTGCTGGCCCACATCAGTACGTCATTAGTCCTGCTGGCATGCACAGTCCATCAGCTTCTGTACAACCTATGGCCTTAGTTCCAGAATACTCAAATTCTGTCACAAATTATACCCAACTTGAGAAATATTACGCTAGACACACAACTAGTCCAAATACTTCTTTATGCTGAATGAGATGGCGGAACAAATTTATTTTGCATATTCATCAATTCATGGTTCCTTTTGTTATATGTAACAAACAGACAAGGGTCTTCATTGGACATAATCTGTTAAAGTTATGTCTATTTTGATAATGAACACTTTGTTACTGATGAGGAGAGAAAGCAGAGTAATGAGACACGTAAGGCTTAGTTACGATGTTAGTCGGACAAGCGTCCGACCGACACTGTAGCAGAAATGGGATTGTCCGACAAGGAGTCGGACGTCCAGCTGCCATCATTAGGGCCAGGGGGTAAAAGGGGCCCTGCTAGCAGGCCCGGACTGGCCGTTGCAGGCACCGGGCAATCCCCCGGTCAGCCGCGAAGGTGGTGGCCGGTTTTGGGCCCCAGGGGGCCGGTTTTGTTACAGGGTCGTTTTTTGCAGCATAGCTGCAAAAACGGCACTGTAACAAAATCGGCCGAAAACCGGCCCTAGCAAAGAGCGCGGTCGCACCCCCCAACCCCCCGGGGGGAGCGGCCGAGCACTTTGCCAGGGCCGGTTTCGGTTCCCAGTCCGGCCCTGCCTGCTAGGGGCCCCCAAAGTCACTTTTCACCTGCCTTTTCACAGCAGGTGGACTGTCATGAAAAGGCCGGCAGAAACCGACATCTTAATCCCGACGGCGGAGCCAAGACTGGCTCTGCTGTCAATTTGAGATTGCTATTCTGGGCTCTGAGAGCCCATCAGAAGCAGAGCAGAATTACCCTGCGGGGTTGCCTCCAACTGCCTGTATTGTAATACGGCGGTCGGGTGGGAACTTCTGATGTCGGAAAGCCTCCGACGAGCTGTTGGATGGCTTTCCGCCCAAAGGGCCCCTCTGTTGTAATAGTACAAGAGGAGAGATGTTAGCCTATTTGCAGGATTGTTTATTTTTCTTTTCAAGATTTATATTTATGTGCCCCTTTGGGTCTGTCATGATTGAACCTCCTCTTTCCTGTTAGATTTCACAGACATGCATGCCTCCTTCAAATGTTCTTCGTTTTTGGACAGTACCATTTGTAGGAAATGTAGAACACTTTAGTACAGGTATAATTAACTGGCATACTAAACTAAAATCATGAACATCAGTGCAGCATTTATAAGAGTGAACTAGCAGCCTTTCTAAGAGCAGTACTGAACGCAGACTCCAAAGGCAAGCAGGAAAAAAGGACATTTGTAGATAGGCTATCAACCCCAGAATATCGCCAGAAGACAACATCAAGGGTAAAATATTGAAAACAACAGCGATAGGTAAGTTCGTCTAGATTTTCTCTAGGGGTGGGTGGAATGTTCTGTTCTGTTCTGTTCTGTCCATAGAATTGGCAGAATTTTGGTCACTCTGTGTTATGTTTTAAATGCTGAGTTCTGGCCACATTCCAACATGCACTGTATAGTGTCATTTTTCTCCAGCGAGGCTCCAGAATATGCGAGCTAGTGAGCAAGATTCAGAATTCTCCTAGCGTGATTTTCGAATGCAGGCGGTCATTCGAATTCGGAAGTGGTTGTGGTCAGAGGGCTGCTGCTTGAGTAGATTTGCTGCAACTTGAGTAGATTTTCTTCTAGAACGTCAGCACGATCAAGGTAAATGGCCTTATGCTCTTTGGCAAAGGATTGTACTGTTAGCACTGATGTTTAGCTCTGCACGCACTGCTGGTGCTAAATTGCAGTACGAGCTGCATATTTCCACCTGTTGCTGGAATTTAGCTGAATTTCTCAGCGGTTTTCTGTAGTGCTGCAAAATTCTGCAGAATGAAACTCCGCAAGTTCCGCCCACCCCTAATTTTCTCTCCCTAGCTCCACATATATGTACGTACATATATCTTCAAGGTATGTAGGTATGGAGTTAGGAATAGGGAATCTATACTTCCCTATATGGACTTACCTATTTTTTCCCTTGATATTCTGTCCTTATATTCATGTGCTATGATATTATGGAAGTCGATATTCAGTAGTACAGTCAAATTTGCAGATATAGAGGAATACATAATAGATAGATGAGTCTAGTATTTGGTGAAAAAGAAACATATGTAGATAGTACAATGGAAACCCTTTGTTGGCTCAAGAAAATAATATAGACTGGCAAAGTGCAGTGACCAAGATGAAGATGTGGCGTTCAACGAGTTGAGGAATGGAGGGTCGATGGCATGTACGGCTTTGAACACCAGGTCCGTATTACGATAAGGACGCACTTTTCCTGTTTCTGCCAAGGTGCACCTTAAAATAGGTGCGCCAGATGCAAACAGGGTAAGTGTGTCCTATTATGGTGGATGCCTGTTCCAGGGTATCCAGGGTATCTGAAAACTCATGCTGCCCAGGGACAGTGCATTCAAGTGAAATACGGAGCTGGTGCTTCAAAGCTACTCTGTATTTCACAGTGCTGGCGGCATCTTGACTGTACTTTCAAGAGGGATTAGAGATCCACTTTCATGCGGGTGCAGTGAGTGACTGCACCTGCCTGCGAGGAGGTGTCTGGGGGGTCAACGGGACCCCCTTTCTCCCCTTTAGAGGGCTATCTTTAGGAGGTAAACTGAAAGTGCTGCACCTTTTTTGTGGGGCACTTTCAGTGGATTGTTGCCTACAAACATCCTAGTTAGTTTGATGAGGTAAACTATGTGAATAGGTATCTGGCTGTGTAAGATACCCAGATGAGATGACAGCACAATTAAGAAATCAAATTAGACATAAGATTCTTCCAATAGGATTAAAAAAACATGTAATGCAAGCAAGTGGCTATCCCAACACCACTTCTCCCAAAGCTGCTGAATCTGATTGTACGTCATTGTCAACAATTTCCAGATGTTATACTTTAGTGTTCCATTGAGACCCTACCCAGGCCGGATTCAGAATCTGAAATGATGAGGCCTAGTTTAACTTTAACCAATGGAATGTCTGGTATTCTCCCAATAATACATCCCAGTCATTTAATAAACCTGCTTGGTATGCCATTCAGAGTTTGGTTACTGGAATCCAGAAAACATCTAATTCAGTTTATCGTCCACCTCTTTGGCCTTATCTGTTTAATTGTCTCCTTTTCGAGCAATATTGTAACAAGTGCTGAAGCTGCCTAAGTTATAGATATGGAGCTGTCCACAGGATCCTGACTCACACTCAAATACCCTAAACATAAAAAGTATGCTAGGATGCGGCAGTGGCCTCATGGGAATGAAGGCAAGGAGGAATGGAAGCAGATTCTAATTCAATTGAATCCAGAATTGAATTTGCTTTCATTTTGAATCAGAAGTAGACCAAGATTTTGACAAAGTATTTGTGGGGTAAATTATACTAGACTGCCATAAAATTAGCTGAATTGTCTCTTATTTTCATAGAATAAGTGAAGTGTAGTTTTACGACCCAGAATACATTTCCAGACAATCTTGCCATTCACTGAATTTAATACAGCTGTTAACGTATGGCCAGTTATTGCTCTTCTACAAATGAGAACGATTATCTCACTCCCTGAATTAAGAGTTTAGATTAGATTTGAAGGTAGGTTCATATAGTATCAGATATTATTCCACAGCACCATAAATACAAGTACATAATTCCTATGATTTTGTGCAAACAAAAGTTGAGTAGTCCAATAGGTACAAAAGCTCAATGGGATTAGGCTTCCTCATTTCTCTCTGCTGTCCTTCCACTTCCACTTCATATACTTAATTTAATTATTCCAAGCACAGTCATTCTTGTGTTGCAAGACTTTGTAATCACACATATAACCATGACTGGGTTCCATTTGTAGATCTCTCCCAGCATCCCCAGTTCATATATGAAGCAGTGCATAGCCGTACAATAACTGCTCTGCTGCAATATGACCAAAGGCACCCAGCTTTGTAGATTCCTGTATCTCTATTTAGCACTGAAATCTATTATTTGGCAATCCAAAGGGCTACAGTGAAGAAGCACCTTGAGAGTGTCCACCCTGTTCCTACAGTCAAAGCACACTATGAGATTTTGCTTCTGACACACTGAGTTAATAGCCTGCCATAACTAAGACAGCCCATAAACTCAGGCAGACCTAAATACATGTTTGCGCGCATAGACAGCCATAACAGTTTGAAACTACTTCTTCAGAAAAAAGTTGCCAGGATTTATGCAATTTGCAGCCATTTGAATTAGTTCATCTTCACATGGATTTCTGATTACTACTGCAATGCTGAGGGGAGAATAGGATTATCTTTCAATCATGTAGTCTTTTTATTCTTGTATTTGGTTTATGTGATCATGTAGCACCTAGAGTCTGGGACATCCTTGTAATTGTGTTGTTATCCCTTTTTCTGGTTTTTACTCACTGTGGCAGTTTGGATGATGTCCATGAAGAGAAACAGTTTTTATTTATTATAAATGATCCTACGAGCAAATCCATGAAAAAGAAACCAATCTGTAATATGTCAATTGGTGGAATCTCCATTGACATATATGCTGATTCTGGTTCGCCATGTGCTATAATTAGCAAGGATGTTTGGAATTCGAAGTTTTTGAACTTCTTAGGCAACAAATTGTATGCTCCAGACATTTCTCCAGAAAGTTATTCTGGAGAGAAGATAGATTTGATTGGGTTTAGAATTTTAAACTTCAGATTTAAAGGCAGGGAATCTCTAGGTAAATTATATGTCGCTAATAAAGGACCTTCCGTCCTCGGATGGAAAGATCAAGGAAATCTCGACATTATTTTGAACCCTAATAGCCCTGACCCTGTTATGGTTGTTGAAGATGGGAGTGAAATTGGGAATTCCTTGTTAACCAAATTTGAAAAAGTTTTTAGTGGGAAAATAGGAAATTTTAAAGATTTTCTCACTGCATCGTGTTAAAAAGCAATGCCAATCCTAAGACTCACAAAGTGAGAAATATTCCCATTTTATTACGTGATGAAGTAGGAAAAGAGCTGGATAAATTGGTCAAAGAGGATATCATAGAACCAATTGAATCCTCAGAGTGGATTTCGCCAGTGGTCGTGGCCAGACGGTCTAATGGTAACATTTGTTTATGTATTGATCTTCGACATTTAAATGAAAACATTGTTATTGATAAATTTCCCTTATCGAAAATTCCAGAAATATTGTCTTTGGTTAAAGATGCTAAGTTCTTTTCCACGATTGATTTGTCATCGGCTTATCATCAAATTTCACTAGATGAGGGAAGCAAACACCTTACTGCTTTTATTGCACCTATGGGGTGCTTTCAATTCAAAAGGATGCCCTTCGGGTTAGCATCCGCCGCTGCCATTTTTCAGCGTATTAAGCATCAATTGTTTGGCAAACATCCCAAAGTAAAGTTTTTCCAAGACTACATTCTCATTTTTGCGAAAGATAGCAATGAGCATGATTCTGTTCTTCATGAAGTTTTAAGTGTGCTGGAAGAGAAAGGTTTGACAGTAGAGCATTCGAAATGTAAATTTACTGTCAAATCTGTTACATACCTTGGTCATGTTTTATGTGCTGATGGGGTAGCAACCAAACCTAAACTAGTGGAAGCTATAAACAATGCCCCTTCCCCATCCAAAACGGATGAAATTAGATCATTTTTAGGGATGGTTGAATTTTATTCTAAGTTTGTCCAGGGTTTTTCAAGCAGAGTATACAATATTAGACAACTTCTCAAAAGTAATGTTAGTTTTTCATGGTCTGAGGAGTGTGAACATGAATTCAATTCTATTAAGGAGGCCATTATCCATGCTCCTGTATTATGTCCTTTTGATCTGGAGAGGAAGTCTATAATTACAGTGGATGCGAGTAATGAAGGGTTAGGTGGTGTCCTGTCACAGTTACTGCTCCTGAGTGTACATTTTCAGTTATTGAGAAGGAAACTTTGGCGGTAGTTTGGGTGTTAGAACATTTCAGAAGTTTTGTTTGGGGGAGGAGTGCATAGTCAGATCGGATCATAAACCCCTATTGAAACTTTTGACTACTGAAGGACTATTCAAGGTTTCAGCTAGGATAGCTAGGATGTCTATGCGTCTACAGGAATTCATTCAGGGCGGAGCATGAGGGAGGGGGAAATAATAATAAATTTCTCTTAACACAACATATAGTCAGGACAAATGAACATAGACAACACTTAACACATAAATTGGTGAGAGTCGTGCAAACACCAAGTGATCTCAACCGAGGAGTGCGACAAAAAAGTGCAGTATGAGGAGTGATTAAAACTGATTCAAGGTGTCAACCAGAATGCAACCTTTATTAAACTTTTCTTGACACCTCTTCCAGGATTAAAAATAAATGAAAAAGGATGGGAAAACACCTCTAAGAGATAATTAGGAACCCCAAGGCTTCCCTCCTACCACTGCCAGAGTCAACATGTTTCGACCGCTCTGTATGCGCCTGTAAGGTCACTCCGGTCTTCTTCAGGACCGTCGCATTCGGTGTCACTCTGGGTTCCCCCGTACTTCGGAGAAATATTACCCCAACAAGGAGGCAGGTCAAATCGATCCGTACCTCTCCTGTAATGTATGTGGAGAGTGTCCCCTCAAATGCGGGAGAACATTCGCTATAGCAAAGAGAGAGAGTAGAGAGAAGGTGATTAAATCCCTTATTAGAATCCACCTGCTCTTTCTTTCAATTGTATCGTGTCATCATTGTCTATAGCCATTAAAATTAAGTGTCTAGTGTTGAGTATAAGACCCCGAATGCATGTTATGCACGGACTCCTGCTCAACTTATCACTTGTCCCTGTATAGGCAAATATATACAAGACACAGTTCCTTATAATTGACCATATCTCTGCATTAGCGTAATCACTCGTACCTAGTACCTAGCCCCACTCTATAGCCGAGGGGCCATCGTAATACCACAGTCTCCAACTATTGCTGTTAAAGTGCCCCCACTCAGGATGTTATATATTGTGTGGTTCACTTACCGAGTTTATATCAATTACAAACTCGAACTGGTGTCCGGTGAGGAGGACGCCAAAGAACGCAATCTGGAAAATAAGTATGGGAGGAGATGTTACCTTTGAAATCTCCGCCTCCCAGTGTACGTCTGTTGGTAGATATGTCACAAACTGCTCTTGAGCATTAGAGAGCCTTCGTTGGATATTGGCTGTCACCTGCGCTAAAAGCGCTCACCCCCTCGAGCCCTCTCCTTACCGTTCTATAGGCCCGTCCTGGCTCAGTCACCCTCGACCCGTAACACCGCGTAGATCATGCGCGCCGTGTTTCCCCATTCTCTTAATGTTGTGAACCGGCTAGGGCGTACCACGTGACCGCGCCAGAGACGTCGTTACGTTCTGCGCTCTCACACTCGTAGAGGGACCCATGGGAAATGTAGTTTGCGCTTGGAATGCTGCTTCGCCTCCAGAGTTCAAGACTCCTATGGCGCTATTTAATTTAATTAAAAAGTATATTATATATGTTTGCATTACACAATTTACCATAGTTTACCCTGAATCAATAATGTGACTTGGTAGATAGACTTCAACGAAAAACCCAAAACGGCTGTAGGAGGTTACTACTAAAGCTGATCAGTGGACAGGTAACACTCGCTCGGAGACCTGACTTCCCCCAGACAACATATAGATCATTAAATGAATGGTGTATGTTGCAAGCGAACCTCCTAACTAAGCTCTCTCCATAAGGGTGAAATTGTTAAGAACTCAGATGGGAAAACTGGAGTTTTGGCAAAGGAATACCCCCTATATGGTGCTTCATTATGGACTCCCTCACGTTCACTATTGGCTCCCCAGAGACCTCTAAGTCGATAATTGGGTAAGTTGTTAAATAGAACGTAAAAACACTTAGAAATGCCGGGGAGGGCCAGACCCTGGCGTGATCATACGTAATGGAAGACTCCAAATAACTCTAGAGGCTTATCTTCATTATCAATAGACTTCATTGTATGTTGGAACTTCACCGCCTGATTATTTAGTGGCAATCTACTGTCTGCTCAGACCCTGCCATGGGATGTCATCATTCAGTCCTACCAGATGGCTCTTCAAACGATACACCCATCTTTGCTCCCGCCGGAGCAAAAGATCCTGATCATCTACTTGGTATCTGCCTAGTTGGATTTTTTCGATGACGGTCCACTCCAAATCATCTATACCATGTCCTTTTTCCTGGAAGTGAGCTGTGAGTCGAGTGTTGGTCTTTCCACATCTGATTGTACTGCGATGTATCTGAGAATAGTCATACTGAGAATAGTCATTGTGAATCTATTGATAACACCAATCATTTTGCTCTTAATGTTGATAAAGATGTCTCTAAGAAACGTGTGGTCTCCAAGCCCAAATGGTTGGAGGATTTTGTTTGCGAACTTATTTTTTTTTTTTTTTTTTTTTTTTTTTTTTAAATGTTGGGTTTTTTTTCCTCAAGGGGGAAGATGTGTCATGTCTTCATTGCATTTAGAATTGTTTGTTTTTACTTAACCTTCTATGTTCTTGCTCAGCAAGATTCCAGAAGCGTTAGCTGAGAGCAGTTGAAGTGGAAGAAGACTTGTGTAGGCTGCGCCCTAACCTGCTCCAGTGTTCTCACAATAAACCTTTCTAATTACCAATTTCCTGTGTACCCATACTTTACACTGTATCAATAAATTAAAATACAAAATATTTAAATACAAGATATCAATAAAGATATCATCAAGGAAAGTAACTGCCACTATGAAAAGGGAATACTTAGCTGTGTCAGGAGCAGCGAATAAAAGAGGAAGATGGGGGTGTAAACTGTCCTATTATGCTAATGTTAAAGTTCTATTTATTGTGATGTATTAACATTCTTTCAAGGGCTGCACATTGGGCAGCAAATAAAAGTATTTGCATAATGGTAACTTCCGGTCTTTTAATTCAATTACGCAGTAGTGAAACTATATGAAAGAGGGATCTTTCTATGAATTCACGAATCATGACATGAATAAGTGGGGGCTGATGGACCAAGAGAGGAAGTTAATTCATTTTGTCAGAAATGTCCACTCCGCTTACGTTTTGCTTCCTGCCATGCAGTTGAATAGCATGTATGAGTTGTGTTCAGTGTCCACATTTTGTGTAACATTTTACTCAAGTTTGCTTTTAAAAATAGGAAACAGCTTCTTTGATTGATTTGACTCATGTAACACCTAAGAGCAGTTTTAAAGCACCTACTTGCCATCATTTCTTTCTGGCATAGGAAATGTAGTATGAAAAAGTGACTATGCAGTTCTAACTGAAGGCAAGATTAGCACTATTCTAGTCAAAGGTTTCCATTGCTCAGACAACTCAGTCACTTGCCCCATGACGCCATTCTCTGCTCTCACTGCCTTGGAATGCGGCTGCCCGAAGAGCAGCGCTGGGCTCCAGCACAAAAGTGGAAAAACCGGGGCTGTCCTTCCGTGACTTTCTGAGTTCAAGGAAACATTCTGCTGCAGGATGGGGGATTCCCCAACTAACCTTCACTCATAGACAGTAACTGTTTACCGGCAACACACAGAATGCAAATCTAACTGTGAGAACCACAAAATACTGTTACAGTTTTAGTAGTCTTAAAACAAGGCCCTAGTACAATCAATCATACGTGTCAGGCTGACTAACAGTACGAGAAAAGATACACTTTATAACTTATACGGGACTAGATGTCACTATCCATATATATGTTATAGCATTTTCTCGAATCCCCTCCATGTAGAGTGTGCCAACCTCCATGGACGCTACTTCACCCTCCAAACACACACGCAACTGGCGCTGACCTCGAGGGCGCTGTGTTTAAAAAAACATTTGTCAGTTTACTTTAGAAGCACGTGACGCAGAGTTCCTTCTGTGCCTAGCAATTTTCAGGCAACAACAAAAATGTCACGATAACTCTGGTGATCAACAAACGTGTACTATGCAGATCACAGTACTCAGTGTGACTGAACTATGAGTAGCGCTATAAGAGATGAAATACATGTCAGAGCGAGGCGTGGGGTAGATGAGATGGGAGGGCGGGGGAGGGACGCCAAAGAGATTGTTGCACTAGGCGCCATAAGTGCTAAAGTCAGACCTGCTCCAAAATGAAAATCGTTCCTCAGACTCTAATCTGTTCACCTGTCCTGAAAGACTTACTTCCTTCTAAACAAGTATTGACAAAGCCCTGGCTTAGCATGGATACTACCATGAGTAATGAAGGACGGGTCGCACCTATAAAACCCTGGTTTCTTCGCAATCCCAAGACCCGTTCCGAATTGGTGAAATCCCTTGATCATTATTTTGTAGAAAATGTGGGATCTGTGTCATCTTCTGTATCGTTGTGGGAGGCGTTTAAGACTGTGATACGTTGGCAGGCCTTATCTTTGATCGCCACCGCCAAGAAAAGTAAGCATGAAGAGGTGGTCCGTCTGGAGGTGGAGATAACCGCACTGGAGAGTGACTTGGAGGGCGGTGTGTCCCGTGCCAAACTCCATTCCCTCAGCCTTAAACAATTAGATTATAAGGTCCTGGTTACTGATGCTGGGAAGGTCATGGGCAGGGAACAGCAGGGCAGACTGTATGCTGTTGGGGATAAGGCGGGTAAATTGATTGCGTGGCTGGACAAGAAAGAAAGGGCGAGTCGTGTAGTTCCTGTGATTGAGAACCTTGATGGAGTGTGCGTGACTGACCCGGCTGCGATTGTTGAATGCTTTGCGGAACACTTCCGAACCGTGTATGCTCCGGTCTCTGACAGACCGGAGGCTGACTCTCATTTGTTGCTTCGCGATATAACTTTGCCCTGCCTGTCTGCGGCTGACAGAGACCTGATAGACGCGGTGCTGTCGGCTGATGAGGTGGCTACTGCCATTCGTTCACTCCGCTCCGGCAAGGCCTTGGGCCCTAATGGTCTGCCCATTGAACTGTATAAACTGTGCCCAGACAAACTGGCTCCGTATCTTCGTGATATGTTTCTAGAGTCCCGCGACTCTGGCTCCCTTACTCATGACCAGCGTCTCGCTACTATCGTAGTGATCCACAAGGAAGGGAAGCCACGGGATCGCTGTTCTTCTTATAGACCGATCTCGCTTCTAAACGCTGAACCAAAAATTCTGGCTAAGGTATTAGCTAACCGCCTGATGAATGTTATCAGCGACCTGGTCCATCCGGATCAGTCCGGTTTTATCCCGCATCGTAACACGGCGCTTAACCTGCGGCGCTTGCACGGTGTTCTCGCGAGGGTGGCGTCACTCCATGAACCGCCCATCTTGGCTTCTTTGGATGCTACGATGGCCTTCGATACTCTTGAGTGGCCTTATCTCTGTGCCGCTCTTGTGATATTCGGATTCGACCCCGGGTTCATCGGCTGGCTGGGTGAAATTTTTGTATGCGGAGCCGCTGGCACAGGTGGTTGTGAATGGTCGGGTCTCAGCGTCTTTTGTTCTCGGGAGGGGCATGCGACAGGGCTGCCCGTTGTCACCACTGCTTTTCGCACTCGCCCTTGAGCCGCTGGCTGCCTGGTTGCGCTGGGAGCCCTCGCTTAAGGGGGTCCGGTTGTCCCCGGACTTTGAGGATCGCGTCTCGCTTTACGCGGATGATATTTTATTGTACCTTACGTCCCCTCGTAAATCTCTTAATGTTTTGTTCGATGTGCTCACCTCGTTTGGGAAAAATTCGGGCCTTGTTATCAACTGGGCTAAATCCTGTGTATACGTGCTCTCGGGCGGTCCCCTCTCCCTTGCCTCGCAGATGCCCCATTCGGGTCTCTCCGACAGGCTTCGAGTACCTGGGGATCTTTATAACTTTAGACCCTGCGGCTCGCTACACACATAATCTGCTCCCCCCCTTCAAAGATTGAGACTTGACGTTGAGCGCTGGCGCGGGTTGCCGCTATCGCCGCTCGGGCGCGCAGCCCATTTTAAAATGATGGCCCTGCCGAGATTTTTGTACGCACTTCAGAATATGTTCGATATTATTCCGGCGAGCTACTTTAGGGAGGTTGAGAGCCTGCAGAGACAGTTAATTTGGGATGGACGTTCGCGTATTTCCCTCTCTAAACTCACTCTTCCCTGGTATGATGGGGGTATAGCGTTGCCGGATATTAGGCTTTACTATTGGGCCTCGCAACTGAGTGCGATCAATCATGTGACATATGCGCCTGCTCCTAACCCGGCGTTCGAGATGGATAAGTATTTGCTACCGGGCGGGGACTACAGGAGGGCGCTCTACTCCAAGGCGGCGTGCAAGGATTTATCTGGACCTACCAAGGTGGCTGTTCGAGTGTGGCATGCTGCGAATGCGTCTGTGGGTTGGGAAGATCGATTGACTTGTGCGACCCCCTTGTATGCTTCTGAACGGTTGGGATGTCTCTGTACAACAAAAGGGTTTGAAAAATGGGATATGATTGGTATTAGCTGTGTGGGCGATCTCTGGGTCAAGGGCAAAATCAAGACCTTTGCGGCACTACAGGCAGAATATGAATTGAGCGACAGGGAATTCTTCCGATACACACAGATTCGCCATGCCTTGAGTTCGGTTCTCCCTGCAGGTACTGTCGTCCCCGAGTCCTCCCCCCTTGAAGATAGGCTCCTTGACGGCCACGTCCCCGACAGTACCATTTCCCTGATATATAAGAAGTTGATCAACACCCGAGTGGATCTGTTAGTGCGTCTTAGGGAGGTCTGGACCGGTGATGGTTTGGAGCTGGACGACGAGGATTGGCAAGCTGCATTATCCTCGCCTAAGGAAGTCGCGATCCCTGCCCGTCTCCGTTTCGTTCAGCTCAAGATCTTACATCGTGTATATATCACTGGTCCGCACTTGATTCGTATGGGTTATTCCTCGGACGGGTTATGTAAGCGTGGTTGTGGGATGCTTGGTACTTTCCTCCGTATACTTTGGGAGTGTCCGGAGGTGGTGCAGTTCTGGACAAATGTGCATGCAGTGATGGGTAGAGTCACGGGGGTGGTGCTGCAGCCCGAAGCCAGGCGGTGCCTGTTGAATGTGTGGGAGCTGAATGATTATAGTGTGGCCCAGACGCAGTGGGCGACCCTGGGGAATATGATTGCCAAAAGAGATGTAGCGCAGTTGTGGGGTTCCCAGCGCCCGCCCACGGTATCGGTGTGGAAGGAGAATATGGACTGGTGTATGTTCAGAGAGAAGACTGTGTATGTGGCGCGGGGCAAACCGCGAAAATGGAATAGTATCTGGAGCCAATGGAACGCGTACCATGGAAATCTATGTGCGCCTCCGTTCGTGGACAACCCCGAAGTCCCTCTGTCCCCCTCGTCCGGCATTCCATGTCTTGTGTGCTTTCTGTTATCCTTAAATTTGTTTCCCCGCCGGCCCCCTCCCCACAATCTGTACTATTGATCTGTTGTATAATACTGTGCCTAGGTGTCCTCCTATGTGACCACATGTCCATGTATACTGAATTCTTTTTGCCTTGTACTTTGTTTTTCCTTCTTTCAATAAAAAGTTAAAAAAAATATATATATATATTGACAAAGCCAGTCGGTCTGATTTTGACTGCCAGTCTGACTTTGCTAATACTTGTTTTGCTTCATCATGGTTTTTACAAACTTTTTTTGTTTGGGAAACTGCTGCGCTCTCATAGTCTAAAAACACACATTCGAGACAAGCAAACACATTGTTTGGTCACAAAAAACACACATACCTCTAGTATTCCTTGGCACTTACAGGAACTACTTTGTGTATGCATGCAATTTTTTAGCATATGTCAGAATTACCTCACTCACAGTGAAGTTAGCCAAAGGCTGATTTGGGCTGACCCATTACCCCATTCTGTATGATGTAGTCAGCAGAAGCACAATGTGAATGACAAAGGTACAGACCTGAGTCTGAAAGCCCCTATTTGTAAATATATTCTACCAATATTTTGTGGCTTTATGTAGCCTTATAAATATTTGCCACTTTCACGCAGAAAACTGCATGAATGGGGCGTTCTATGGGTGTTGCTGGGGACGTTCCCAGCAACATCTATGGCTGTTTGACACTGCCCCAGATTTATGAGAAATCAGAAGACCGAGGCAGCAGCAAAAATTTAGGCCTCCGCAGGGGAGGTGTAAGGGAGGCACAACGAGGAGAAATACATTTATTTCTCCTGATTTTTCCTCTTTCTATCTGCCAAAAATGTCATCCCCACAACTCAGACACCCTTGCACCATGGTGAAAAGGTGCCTGCATTAGAGCACAGCGGCCCATTGTGCGCCAGATCAGGGGAAAAGGACAGGAATGTGCTGTATCTAATAAATATGGCATATTCCTGCCCTTTTCTTTTGCCATAGGGAAGCGCAGCAGCAAGCCCCACTGCGCTGCCGTACGGCGAAAAAGCCATAAATTATGCCCAAAAGGTCTTTGGTAACTCCAAACCTAACAAGCATTTAAAATGTAATGGTTTCGCCTTTGGAAAAGTTAGAGCTATTGGCATTGTAAATGACAAAATTTGTGTTTATGTATTAGTTTTGAAAACAGATAAATAAATGGCATTGTCATTTACATTGCCATTAGCTTAATCTCTCGCAAATGTGAGACCTATTGTACCCTACGGACGAGCTCAGCAGACAGCAATTACTACCACACACACACACCCAGAGCCACACACACACACACCCAGAGCCACACACACACACACAGAGCCACACACACACACCCAGAGCCACACACACACACACACACCCAGAGTCACACACACACACCCAGAGCCACACACACAGAGCCACACACACACACCCAGAGCCACACACACACACACCCAGAGCCACACACACACACACCCCAGAGCCACACACCCCCCAGAGCCACACACACACCCCCCAGAGCCACACACACACACACACACACCCAGAGCCACACACACACACCCAGAGCCACACACACCCACCCACAAATACTGTGTTTTCGTCATGAAAGCAATGTATAGCACAAACAATACAATAAAATTACTAGTAAGTGGAAGACTGTGTGCAGCTTGTTACATATAGTGCTGGGCAGGAGGTCTCCTGCTAGTTGGAGAGGGACATTTTTGGGGAGGCACAGTTTTGTAAATGTAATTTTCTGTTTAAAAAGACTGAAATATATCTTTTTTACAACACAACTAAGTGTATTGCGCAGCAAAATAAACATAAAAATAAAAATGTTAGAGGAAAAAAGCGAAGAACCTGTTGTGGGGGGGGGCTTGTGGAGAGATACTTTATAGGGAAGTAAAGTTTGGGAGATTTTTTAGCAATTTACAAGGCATTGTATGAAAACATGGATATATAGCAGAACATTAATTAAGGAACTGCTTACACCTGTTCAAAAGATGCGCCTCAGCTCTTAAACAGAAATAAATGCTGCTTTGTGTTTATGAGGAAGTTTGAGTGGAATTGTTTTAAGTAAAGCCAGATGCGATATCGTGTTTTAGAGGAATATTTAGGTTATTGGAAGAAGGTATAATGGGAACTATGACGCTTACCAGGTAACAGTAATTGGGGATTTAGGGAAGCAGCAAACTATAACATACATACTGTGATTCGGATGAGCTGTGTGCATTAAAATCACTACAAGTCCTGGTACAGAGCAAAATGTGACAGTGTGTGGTCCGATTCCAGTACACACACTATACAATGCGGAAGCGATGGATTGCAAGGGACCCAACCCTTTCGCATCAGCAACTCAGGGACGTGATAGCCAGAAGTGCTTCTGTGCCAGGGGATCTGAACCCCTAACACGCCTTCTGTGGAAAAACATTAGCAAGGGGTATAGGCCAGTATGGAAGGTGGCATCGAGAACCACAACTTCGGCAGCTACGAGGGCGGTGGGTGGGGGCGGTCGTCCGAGCCCGGTGGCCAAGGCTGGGTTAGGCTAAAACTCTAGTTTTAGGGCCACCCTTAGTCTGCAGGCAGTAGCTCGTAAATATAATTTCAAAGGAATGCCATGTTCAAGCTAAAAGGTTGGGGTCAGGACAGGCAAAGGAACTGAGTACGGTGATGTTGACAGGGAAAGAAAAAAACTATTGCAATTGGAAAAAGAGGAGAGAAAGAGTGAGGGAGAGACAGAAATAAAATAAAAGGTAAGAAGGGGAGGAAAAGATCGGAGAAAACAGGAAAAGATCGAACGGGGAAGGAAGAAATGGAGCTGGTGGAGAAGAAAGAAGGAAAAACAATTAACCAAGGGAAACAAAACTAGGAGTGTAGGGGACATGAGAAGACCCACCCAATATTCTAGGAAGGGGCGCCCTTGGCAGCAGGCAGTACTTTCCGTTTATTTATTTTCTTGAGTGCCCCCTCAGAAATGCCTAAAAAACATTTTGCAGGTTTTTGAGCATTACTATAATTTTCATTGCAAAGCGAGCTCATTCCCCCCCCCCTAATTTCGAACCCAACTGAGGTGTAATCCATGCATCTTTTTGCTGCGAGATTTTTCACTAGTTTCTTTATAGAAGAATACAAACTGTTCGGTATGCAGAAATAATTTAGCAATGTTAAATACAGATATGTGCAACACACATCGGAAAAGTCACAACTTTCACTCAAATGTGGCAAAAAAAAAACTTTTCCATAGAGTTTTCCAAATGGCGATGAACAAAAAATAAGAAGCCCTTCTGACTAGTTACGGCTTAGAAAAGAAATACAGTTCTAAGAAGAGACCTTCAGTAACTAAGCAAGTTTTAGAGATGGCGAAAAGAGGAGCGATAGAAGCTAATTTGGAAGAGTCGGACAAATAAATTATTGAAGATTCATTAAAAGTTTTGAAAATAAAACCTAGAGGACTGTTGGCTTGGTCAGGGCTTGTTTGGCCAGCGGGGATGTTGCTGCTAAACCTCCTCCCTCCCCAGGCACGGACAGCGTGAGGGAGGGCAGGAAAGGCACGGACAGCGGGAGGGGGACGGGAAAGGCACGCACAGCGGGACGGGGGCGGGAAAGGCACGGACAGCGGGAGGGGGGCGGGAAAGGCACGGACAGCGGGAGGGGGGGCGGGAAAGGCACGGACAGCGGGAGGGAATACATACAGTTCTAAGAAGAGACCTTCAGTAACGAAGCAAGTTTTAGAGATGGCGAAAAGAGGAGCGATAGAAGCTAATTTGGAAGAGTCGGACGAATAAATTATTAAAGATTCATTAAAAGTTTTGAAAATAAAACCTAGAGGACTGTTGGCTTGGTCAGGGCTTGTTTAGCCAGCGGGGATGTTGCTGCTAAACCTCCTCGCTCCCCAGGCATGGACAGCGGGAGGGAGGGCAGGAAAGGCACGGACAGCGGGGGGGGGAGGGAAAGGCACGGACAGCGGGAGGGGGGCGGGAAAGGCACGGACAGCGGGAGGGGGGCGGGAAAGTCACAGACAGCGGGAGGGAATACATACAGTTCTAAGAAGAGACCTTCAGTAACTAAGCAAGTTTTAGAGATGGCAAAAAGAGGAGCGATAGAAGCTAATTTGGAAGAGTCGGACGAATAAATTATTAAAGATTCATTAAAAGTTTTGAAAATAAAACCTAGAGGACTGTTGACTTGGTCAGGGCTTGTTTGGCCAGCGGGGATGTTGCTGCTAAACCTCCTCCCTCCCCAGGCACGGACAGCGGGAGGGAGGGCAGGAAAGGCACGGACAGCGGGAGGGGGGCGGGAAAGGCACGGACAGCGGGAGGGGGCGGGAAAAGCACGGACAGCGGGAGGGGGGCGCGGAAAGGCACCGACAGCGGGAGGGGGCGGGAAAGGCACGGACAGCGGGAGTGGGTGCTCACCTGGACCTGGACTTCCTCCGGCGGCGGTTGGCCGCGGAATGAGCAAAACAAACATGGACGACCAAAAAAATAAACCCCGCCCACCGCCGCACTGACGTCCTAAAAGGGGCTGGATGAGTAAAAATCGCGGGAACACCCAGGAATCTGCTCCTGCAATGACGGACAGATCGCTCTTCCAATGGCTAGCCTACATTTATGGAGCTAGCCAATGGAAGAGAAGGCGGGACCAAAGCAGTACTGTTCTAAAATTAGATTTCGCCTGCGCGAACGCTGCTGCGCAGCGGATGCCAGGCGAAACCTAAAAATGAATTAATATCCATTGATTTCAATTGACTCATATTCCAGAACTCCTCCTTGATGAAGACTCAATGGTTGAGAGGTATGATGTATACTAGAACAAAAATAATACTTAACTGCATTTATGTGAATATACTTATGTACTTGATACATGTCAACAAATCGAAAATTCAGCTACACGTGAGCCATTTATACAATGTATCCACTTTGCACATATCAGCCCTGTTAAATCATTTGTTTTTGTCCAATTAATTAACATCCCATGGCAAAAAAGGCAAATGATAACTGACATTCCAAGACTATTACATAAATGTAAGAGGGGAGTAGCCAGCAGCAGGAGGTTCACCAGACTACACTAAATTGACTGTGAACAGTACAATGCAAAATGTCCTACTCCTTCGCTACTGTCTGCCCAGCTGGAACAAGAGCTGCGGTGATGACTCCTGATAAACACTAACTTTGTGCTTCTCAGCTTTCGTGGTCTGTCTTCAGCCTACATGTTTGTTTTCCATAATTAGGAGCAGCTGAGACGCACAAATGAAGGTATGCAGGGATGTAAAGTAGGCCTTTGTTGTCCCTTCAGTAATGGCCCCATCCTTCATGAAGGCACCCAGCCAGCTAAGTCTTTTTGTATATCTGTGACATATAGGAATGGCCTGTACTTCTCACCACTTTTTGCATGGAGGCGGGAGGGGGGCATAATTTGCCTTACATCGCTAGTTATACAAACTGAAAACTGAGTTTTCCCCTTTGAAAAATGTCCTTCAATGGATCTAACGACAATAAAGGGTTACCGGGCCTTGATTGAGTTAATGGTGATCTTCACATCTGATGTCCTGCGTCCTTAAAACCACGGACCCCACAACTGGGGACCAAGTACCCTTCTAGCACTTGAATCTCAGGGACTTATTTACACGTCCCTTTCGCTGTCGGTCCATCACTTTTAATAGGGGAAAACGTGACGTACCGGCGGCGCAAGGTGCTTGTAAATAAGCCCCTCAGTTTAATGAAATAGAGGAGTCCGTGGCTGACTCAGGGCGATGCCCTGGTTAGAACTCAGAACTAAGCAATGGATGTGCTCGTATTGTCTGGTAACACTTCTCTTCACCTTTATGGAGCGCACAAAATCTATTTCAGAACTAAAGACACATTGTAAACAATGTGTTTGTTTTTCCATGCATCAAAGCTCCTGCGATGAGCAGGCGATATTTAGCTGATCCAGGTACACGTTGCAAGTGATGGAAAGAGATCCCCGAGATGTGTACACGTATGAAACATGTGGTAGAGTGGGCTAAAGAAAGGTGATGGATTAAACCCAGTTCTGTTGACTGGGTGTGAGTGTTTGATTGGTTCAGATGCTCCGTCCATCACCACTCCCTTTTGTACCGCTTTGTTCGCCATAAGTTGGCAGGGTATCCTCAGACGTGAGTCCCTTGCTCACTTTGCCACTGGATTCAAGCAGGCCTGGCTGAAGACGGCTGGAATGCCAGAAACCCGTCCTAGGAAGCATGTTTCCGGTCCAGGGAAGGCATGGCTTGGCAGTTCCGGCTGGACTGTTCCCATGAGGCACAGGGTCAGACTGATTTGCATATGGCCATGTCTGAACTGGGGTGGCAGAGTGGGCTAAAGAACGGTGATGGATTAAACCCAGATCTGTTGACTGGGTGTGAGTGTGTGATTGGTTCAGATGCTCCGTCCATCACCACCCCCTTTTGTACCGCTTTGTTCGCAATAAGTTGGCAGGGTATGCTCAGACATGAGTCCCTAGCTCACTTTGCCACTGGATTCAAGCAAGCCTGGTTGAAGACGGCTGGAATGCCAGAAACCGGTCCTAGGAAGCTTGTTTCCGGTCAAGAGAAGGCATGGCTTGGCAGTTCGGGCTGGACTGTTCCCATGAGGCACAGGGTTAGACTGATTTGCATATGGCCATGTCTGAACTTGGGTGGCAGAGTGGGCTAAAGAACGGTGATGGATTAAACCCAGATCTGTTGACTGGGTGTGAGTGTTTGATTGGTTCAGATGCTCCGTCCATCACCACCCACTTTTGTACTGCTATGTCATGGTAACTTCATACAGCAAGACATACACACAGCCATCTACCCCTTCAAGGATTCCAAAACACAATTAACACCTTCATCCTTATAATGTTACTACATAAGTCCAATCCTCTGGAGTTTTCACTGGCCTAGGGACGTCATGTATTGGTGCGCTGTTCACCAAATCATTCATTTTGGAGTCTCACCAAACTTAAAATTTTTCAACAACACTGGGCCGCCACAATTAGAGAGTATCTTGTACGTGGACTTAACTCCTAAACTTAGAAGAGAGACACACAGCAGATAGAAGCTTCTCCACAAAGCACACTTCCAGTGGTATCCATTAGCAATGACTTAGCTTACAATGGAAAACATAGTCTACAGCACATTGTTTGCCGAAGGATGCACGCAATGCATATTTAGACCGTGATAGAAGAAGGTTGTTTTTTATTGAAACAGCACAGGAAGACATTTGGATTTAATTCACAGAAAATTTACAGGACTATGAGGTTGGCTCAAAGATAGTTACCGACAGTGGATGAGGACAATCTTTTCTCCTGATGCTAATATGGAAATAGCGTGCTTGTGTGAATGATGCAGCGGCTTAACGCAAATCAAGCCTTTTAGCATCCGCCTCCAGGCTACAAACAACAAGTGCGGCCGCTAAAGAATGTCAGGAATACAGCTGGCATCCCGGCCGCTCCGCTGCTCTCTTGTGAGCATCCTAGGCCAGGGGACAGAGAAGGCGGGACATGCACCCACGTTGGACCAATTGCGTGCTGTCTTTCTTTGAAAGACGCATGCACAGGCCAAGTGCGCGTTAATTAAAGAAAGCACACGCACAAGTGTGTGTTGAGAGTTCAAAAGCCCTTACTAAACCTCGCAGAGTAGCGCATGCGCGCTGGCTCAGTCGATACCTAAAAATGTAGGAGTTCCAACAGCGCTTGCCGACCCACAGTGCGGTCAGCACGAGAGCGTGTGACTGCCTCAAAGCTGAATGACAGTGAGCCTATGCTTGGTGGCCCTTAAGTAAGTACCAGGGTATTCCCGCCGAAACCGGATTGAACTGTTCGCATCACTAATGATTGCCGCATTACGGTGTCATCCAGTTTACGGTCGGAGAGTAAAAAGTGAAGAAAGAGCGGAGGATGACGGTAAGCTAAGCAGTGAAAAAAGAATAGTAAGAATTAGAAATAGAGGAGTGAACCGGTACTGTGGCAGTGAGTCAGCTTCCACATGAGGTGGGGGTACTTTTGAGTGTGCTTTTGTGAGGCACAATTATAAGAGGCCCAACATAACCGAGTGGTTAAGGCCACATGTGTCATGAAACCGTGTGAGTGAGCGCTGTGTGATTTCATAGCAAAAATGCGCGCTATTGAGGACATACATTACGTTTCATCATATGCACCCTAACTCCTTGTATATTGCGTTTCATCATATACAAGGAGTTAGGATGCGTATTCCTTAGAATTAACATAGTGCTATCGGGCGGTGTATCAAAAGTAAATACATTCATAAATCCGTGTTTATGTAAATGCTTACATAACAGAGTGCACAAGTATTGTGTGCTGGAGGGCGGTTATTACAGCTAGTTCTAATGATGTGTAAGTGAGACACAGAAATGCACACTAGTAAGGACATACATTTCGTTTCATCGTATACAAGGAGTTCGAATGCATGTTCCTTAGAATTAACATATTGCTATTGGGCGGTGTGTCAAAAATAAATACATTCATGAATCCGCGTTTATGCAAATGCTAACATTACAGTGTGCACGGCCAGCAATGCGTGCTAGAGGGCGGTTATTCCAGATAGTTCTTATGATGTGTGATTGTGCACTTGATTAACATGCATTGCCTAATCTGTAACAGTAGTGAACAGGGCTTATACATAGCTGGCAAGTATGTGTGGCATGCAAAATGTTTACATACAGGGAATCAAAGGGTCTTCTTTTGAACTGTGGTGTAATCTAGAGGTGTGACCTCTTACACATATGTCTCGATGTGTACCAATGGTGTAATAAAGCACATAAGCAAACAACACTTGAAGACACAGAACGGTACTACTACAGTTTTGCAGTACTTCAGTGAGTACTGTCGTTCATAGAACACATTGGCATAGTACATCATTCTGCAGTCATACGGAGACCTGGTATGTAAAGATGTATAACCTGCTTTAGTATGTTAATGTCGCCACATTACTTAAGCTGCTTTTAAAAATAAACAGTTTTCTGATTTAGAAGATATCAGGTGAAGCATGCAGTGGACCACTGCCCTCTCCCTCCAACACTGTCCACAAAATTCTCAAAGGGGAACGTGTACTCAGGATGTTGTAAATTAATCTAGGACTCTAGTGTAATTTTTCAAGATTCATGCCCTTATATAGGTATAGAGTGTTCGATCCTTATATAGGCATAGAAATCATTACCATATTTAGACTGAGCCTACGCAGCCCAAATACGGCATGGCTACTTCCACTAAATTCCAAGAATCAACAACGATTTCTTAGAGAAACCCGCCTTCAGCAGCTAGGGACTTCCCCTTGCCTGAATACTAATTTATCTAGGAAATCATGGACTTTTCGAAGAACTGAGTCTTTTATGACGTTATTAAGTCCAATCACGCGTCAAACACGGCACCTTCAAAGTATAAATATGCCTAGATTTGCCCAGACAAACACACAGTGGTGTGGAGCAGATCGACTTACTACTTGCCCGACGCCCTGCAGCAGCAAGTGCCGAAGAAAGCCGACCCTCCAACTGACGCACTGAGAGACGCTGTCTTTTCTCCTGCCGAGAAATCCAGCTCCAGTGTTTCCAGGCTACCCTTGTGGGTTGCTGGGAAATCGAGTCCTGAGATAGAGATACAAGACCTCCTTCATTCTAAACCAAGGTACGGAGCTGATTAGACCTTTAGAGAATTCTTGGATAGATTCTTGGCAGAGAAATACTAAACTTAAGCTACTCCTCACTTACTTCTTCCCTTGTACTAGACCTAGGTTAGGTACAACGGGGTAGGCGTATTTTAGAAGCACCCGTTGAGTACTTTAGTCATTATTTTATCACTGTATGTATTTTATATGTTTTAGGCAACTTATGGCTTAGAAACCATATCATGCTTTTACAGTACAACTTTTTAATACTTTTCATATTATATGCTCTGTACTTTATAACCAGTATTACGATTGTAGCAGTTCATTTCTTATGCTTGAGAAAGGAGACTGTTCAATAAATACATTTTATTGAAAATGCCCGTCTCTCTATTTTCTCAGCACCTCTGGTGAAACAAAGCATACACGATTGACCGAGTAAAATAGCTATCTATTGTTTCCGCGACTCTAGAGATTGATTTCTTATTCTTGGGAAACAAAGTTGTCATGTTTAAGCGGTTGTCAGAAACTAATCCCTTCTTGTGAATTCAAGAAAGTTTCCAGTGACCTCTGAGCAAGCTGGCACTCACAATAAGTCTAGTATATACGGTGGAGACCTAGTCGACCTCAGTCCTACGTCTAAACTATAGTATATGTTATTCCAATGCGCAGAGCCTATTGGGAATGACAGACTAGTGCTGTCTCTTCCCAAGAAAAAAAGTTGTTTAAAAAACGATTTTCACTTTCTGTGTTTACTGTCTATGCCTGTGGTTGTTACAGTTAAAAATTGTAGTTTCAGCCTGCCAGTAATTGCATATTTTATCATCTGTGTTGTGTTTTAAATGTGTGGTTTTCCCTGCCCATGATTGCCTTCATTTAGTGTGTTGAATTGTGGGATTTGCAGTCCAACCTCTGTAGTTTGTCCCTCTCATTCCTTGGTGACAAATCTGTTTTCCCTCCAAATTTCTCCTTTGCTCTGTGCTTAGGGCTGTGTACTCAAACAGTGCACCCCCAGCCTCCATTTTGTGTTCACAAGCCAGTGAGGCCAGCCCCCTGCCCCCCAAAGCAACAGGGATTTTCTACATCAGAGGGTGCTTCTGTGAGCTGTTTAAACTGTATTTACTGGGGCCTGTGCACTTCGTTTTATGGCCAGCAGGGGGAGTAAAGCTTTATTCAAACAGTATTGTTAGATTTCGAGTTAGTGAAGCCTTTACCTGCTGAAGTCCAAAGTTGTGGATTGAGCCTGTCTGTCTCCTAGGAGATTCTGAACAGGAGCAAGCAGCTGCCCAGACCCCACCCCCAGGCCAGCAGACCATTGGCTATTCAGCTACTAGGCAAGTCTGAGCCCTCCTCTCACACCTGCCCAGGCCCCTAAAGGCCTTGCTGGGTGCACCCCAAATCATTCTCCTCCATCTTGTGAGTTGCAGCCTACATGTGTCCCAGATTGCAGTGAGAAGAGTCCAGGAAGTGGTAAGGAGACAGACTAGTGTTCTCTCTTCCCAAGACAAAAAGTTGTTTAAAAAACATTTTCACTTTCTGTGTTTACTGTCTATGCCTGTTGTTGTTACAGTTAAAAACTGTAGTTTTAGCCTGCCAGTAATTGCATATTTTATCACCTGTGTTGTGTTTTAAATGTGTGGTTTTCCCTGCCCATGATTGCCTTCATTTAGTGTGTTGAATTGTGGGATTTGCAGTCCAACCTCTGTAGTTTGTCCCTCTCATTCCTTGGTGACAAATCTGTTTTCCCTCCAAATTTCTCCTTTGCTCTGTGCTTAGGCCTGTGTGCTCAAACAGTGCACCCCCAGCCTCCAGTTTGTGTTCACAAGCCAGTGAGGCCAGCCCCCTGCCCCCCCCCCCCCCCTGCAACATGTATTTTCTACATCAGAGGGTGCTTCTGTGAGCTGTTTAAACTGTATTTACTGGGGCTTGTGCACTTCGTTTTATGGCCAGGAGGGGGAGTAAAGCTTTATTCAAACAGTATTGTTAGATTTCGAGTTAGTGAAGCATTTACCTGCTGAAGTCCAAAGTTGTGGATTGAGCCTGTCTGTCTCCTAGGAGATTCTGAACAGGAGCAGGCAGCTGCCCAGACCCCACCCCAAGGCCAGCAGACCATTGGCTATTCAGCTACCAGGCAAGTCTGAGCCCTCCTCTCACACCTGCCCAGGCCCCTTAAGGCCTTGCTGGGTGCACCCCAAATCATTCTCCTCTATCTTGTGAGTTGCAGCCTACATGTGCCCCAGATTGCAGTGAGAAGAGTCCAGGCAGTGGTAAGGAGACAGACTAGTGCTGTCTCTTCCCAAGACAAAAAGTTGTTTAAAAAACGATTTTCACTTTCTGTGTTTACTGTCTATGCCTGTGGTTGTTACAGTTAAAAATTGTAGTTTTAGCCTGCCAGTAATTGCATATTTTATCACCTTTGTTGTGTTTTAAATGTGTGGTTTTCCCTGCCCATGATTGCCTTCATTTAGTGCTTTGAATTGTGGGATTTGCAGTCCAACCTCTGTAGTTTGTCCCTCTCATTCCTTGGTGACAAATCTGTTTTCCCTCCAAATTTCTGCTATGCTCTGTGCTTAGGCCTGTGTGCAAAACATTGCACCACCAGCCTCCATTTTGTGTTCACAAGCCAGTGAGGCCAGCCCTCCTGCCTCCCCCCCCCCAGCAACAGGGATTTTCTACATCAGAGGGTGCTTTTGTGAGCTGTTTAAACTGTATTCACTGGGGCCTGTGCACTTCGTTTTTTGGCCAGCAGGGGGAGTAAAGCTTTATTCAAACAGTATTGTTAGATTTCGAGTTAGTGAAGGCTTTACTTGCTGAAGTCCAACGTTGTGGATTGAGCCTGTCTGTCTCCTGGGAGATTCTGAACAGGAACAAGCAGCTTCCAACTCCCTGGAGAGCAAACCTTGTCTGAGGTTGCTGGGACCTTATATGGTGTGCTAGTGGTTGGCACATGTGTACACTGATTGGTGGTTGTATCTGGTGTTTCTATTGGGCTAGGGTTAATGTCCTCATTGGTTGGGTATTTGAGGGTTCTGATTGGTTTCTCGGTCTGTGATTCAATCATTGCAGGGTTGGGACTAGGGCTAGGGTTAGGATTTCTATTGGAAGTAGGGACTAGGGCTTCCTATGTTATTGGTTGTTGGGAGTAGGGTGGGACTAGGGCTAGGGTTAGACCTTTAATTGGAAGTAGCTATTTAGGGCTTCTGGTGTGATTGGTTGTTGGACCAGTTGTGGGACTAAGAGTAGGGTTAGGCTTTCTATTGGAAGTAGGGACTAGGGCTACCTGTACCATTGGCTGCTTGGACTTGGGTTGGGACTAGTGGTAGGGCTAAGGCCTTTATTGGACGTAGAGATCAGGGTTTTTGAACTGATTGCGTGCTTGGACTAGGGCTAAGATTGGCAGTAAGGTCCTGGTCTCCTATTGGTTCTAGATGTTAGGGCTAGTGTTGTGATTGGATAAGGCTAGGGTTCCCATTGGCTGAAGGGGTCACCTGATTACTAGGGCTACAAAAAAGGCCACGCTTAGGGCGTCTCATCCCGGGCGTCGAGGCTAAGGGTGGAGAGGACAAGGGTAGTTGCCTGTTTGAGCCTGGTAAGGGTGGAGAGGACAAGGGTAGTTGCCTGTTCGAGCATGTTAAGGGTAGAGAGGACAAGGGTAGTTGCCTGTTTGGGCCTGTTCGAGATTGGTCGGGACTAGGGCCAGAAATGCTGCCCTTTTTCTCATTTAACAATACCCAGCCCACACCATCCACAACCACAAACAGAGCACCACACTCACACCAAATATACACCACACACAACACTATGCACAGATTAATGTACCAGCATGTACCACCAACCCAACCAAACCACATCTACACACCCTACTATCCCAACTACCACACATATCCACCATCACCCACACAGTACACAACTCTATCCTATACCACTAACCAATACACTCATTACTAACACAACGCCAATCAACACCATAAATAACTACATCCCACTCAGACACACTCTCCCTGCTGTAATTACACCTACCAGTCCACCTTTTATCACTAACAAATATATAATGATCCTTCCATCAGTTGTCCAACAAACACCCTCCTCTCCCTTCTACCATAATAACACTAATACACAACACACACACACTGCACACCACCACAGTTTGTAACTCTTGAAACAAACCAGTCTAAGATAAACACTCTCACCTCTACTTCATTCCCTCCGACACACAACATACACTTTACACATAAACACATCACCACCCCCTCTACGTCACAACCTCCTCTCACAAACAGTACTACACAACCAAATCAGGTGCATGAAACATATACATCAGCACCCCTTTTCACCACACCTCAAAAGCAAAACATATCACACACACCAGCACAACAAGATCTTCAGAGCGCAACACCTCATAATACTTACCATCACAAAATACATACATATGCCCACCTTTCAAAGCACACAAAGGAACAAACTCCAATTCCAAGCTTTCACTCTTCCACCACACCTAACACAGATACAGCAATACAGCACCTCTTTTCTAACCGCCTCTCATCCATTGGACAATTTAGAACATTATGACATGACCCACATGCTGCACCACCTCCAATGACTCATACACCTTCCGCCTTTAACAAACGCAAAAAATATAAGCAACATGCCACATCTCACAACTTTGCTTCCCCAAGTTTACCGCCCAACAATGTTACACCACAAAAGCAACACAGCACTCCAACTCATTCTCCACCTCCATCTCCAACACATACACATGCAGACCCATCAAAATGTCTTCTTAGCATGCTGGATGAGGAACACGATAAAGAACAGCTTCACGATTGCTATCCTAATACAGCTAATACCAGCACTAAAAACACACCCGCACAATACTGATCACTTTCTACAAAACAAAGTCCCACTATCACCAAAGGCCACTATCTACACTGTCTACTAATAAATGCTCGATCCCTCTCTAAAAACAAGCATCACATCTACGACCTTCTCACCGATGCAATACCAGACATTCTATTCATAACCGAATCATGATTGGGAGAGGATATGGCTCCAGTCCTGGGTGAAGCCATTCCTCTAGGCTATCAAATAATCACCCAAAGTCGTAGCTGTTGTATTCAGGCAAACAATACATATCACTAAAGTTGACAACATCTCCATAAAGAATTGTGAGGTTCTTCTAACAAGATGCAATCCTAAACCGTCTTCCACCTGTAACTTCCTGCTCCTTTACAGACCTCCACCTAGCAAAGCAACATTCCCAGACGCACTTCTAGACACAGTTTCAAACCTGATAACAATACACTCCAACCTGTGCATTCTGGGTGACCTTAACATTTGGTTTGATAAAACCAATATGACCCATCCAAAAACAATAATCACTGGCCTAGACGCATTGAACCTGCACCAGATTGTCCCCAATCCGACACACATCGCTGGACATATCCTAGATGTCATTTTTCTAATACTGAACTAGTTACCTTTTGTGAGACTTGGCCCTTTCCCCAAAATTTTTCGCCTTTTATTTCCCTTTTAAATCAGAATGCCCTCATGGTAACAACAATGTAAAGGCCTTGGGTGGTGGAGAATGCCCTGTGTAGTTTAAAACTAGTGTTAAAATGCAGGTGCCTTATACCCCTAACATGGCTGCCACTGACCACTGCTGCTGCAGCGGGGTTAGTGGGCGCATTCTAGTGGCTAGGGCCTGGCTGGAACCCTCCAAACAATGTATCAACTTAGCCTGCCAGCCTGCCCACAGGTAGAATGGTGGAACCTCCTAGAACCCCCTGGAACCTTCTGGAACAGGTGAGGTGACACCAACTGCCACTGCCAACTGTCAGCTGGCACTGTATAAGGAAAGGAAGGAAAACTTTCCTGTCAGAGTGACTGAAGGGGAGACCTGGGGAAGTACCTACGCAGGAGGATAGGCAGTGGGGGTCAGGGCAGGGTCTTATGATGCTGGAATGACAGGGCCTAGTGTGCTGCTTTACAAGTATTGAGGCATCCTGTACCCCCCCCCCACTGACCTAACCCCGCGGCAGGGAACCCCCAGGGACCACTTGAAGGGATTGGCTGAGAAGAACTTGGAACACCAGCCACCAAACTATTCCCCCCTTCAAGGAACAAGAAACCAAGCAACAAAACTAAGGGCGTAAGGAACATCACGCCAACAAGAAACTAAGCTTCTATTTACAAGGGCGCAAGAAACATCACGCCAACAAGAAACTAAGCCTCTATTTACAAGGGCGCAAGAAACCTAAAGCGCTAAGAAGAAATTAAATCATCACAGGACTTTTGAAGAAGCAAACAGGTATTGGCGTGGTACTGACCCTGCGTTTCCTGATGTCACCTGGGGTCTCCCTTGCTAACCTGCTACTGGGGTGTCACCTGTCCTGTATATCTAGCGCTGCCCTTGCTGACCCTGTGAAGAGCGCTGAAGTAATGGAGGGGGTTGCTGCCTTCGGAAGCGCTATATTTGCCTGAACTGCAGCACCCTGAACTGAATGTTATTAGACCTGCTGGTCTTGCCCCCACCTCGTGTGGGCCAAAGCGCTATAGCCCTGCACCCTGCTGTCTGTGAAGCGCTAGAATCCTGGGCGTGATTCCTGCCTGAAGCGCTATATTCTGTGGTGCCCTTCAGCAGCGCTACCTGGAATGAACTGTCTGCCGAGCGCTACCTCTGCTGTGAATTGCCTGCTATATCGTAGCGCTGTGAATCCTGAAAAGCGCTATCCCCCTGAAGCGCTGTGTCACCAAGAACTTCTGTGGCTCTAGAAGTTGCTGCCTTCTGAAGCGCTGACTCCCTGCTCCCCCAACGCTCCTTTGCTGTCCCTGTGAAGAGTGCTGAGGTACTGAAGGGGGTTGCTGCCTTGTGAAGTGCTGTACCTGCAGGGTGCTATTATCTAAACCTGATTGCCTGCTGAAGCGCTGTCCCCAGCATTGCCTGTGGCCAAGCGCTGTCATGTGAGGAACTGAGGTAGTGCCCAGGGAAGCGCTGCAATTTCACTCCAAGCGCTTTCTTGAATGTCCCATAGAAGCGCTGTAATTGTGCCTCCAAGCGCTCTCTTGTAGGCCCCAGAGAAACGCTGTATTTTTGACCTTAAGTGCTCACCTGTTGGCCCCTATGTGCCTCTAGTGACGTGGAGGTCATTAAGTTACTGTTTATGCCTGAGGACAGGCTTGCCATTCATTAACTGTTTGGGCCCTGGTTCCGGCGTAGGCCTAAAGACATACTGAGTTCACCTGCGATGGCTTAGCCCTGCATAGGGGAGTCCAAGGCATAGTAAAATGCTCATTGAGAATGCTTTACTGAATTGCTTATTGAAATGTTCACCTTAATTAACAGAAATGTTTTACTAATCTAAAGCAAGGCCTGTGCTTACTTAATGAGATGTTGCTCCCTAGCAATGAGTAATGTTCTATTTATAAGTTACTTAATGAAATGCCTATGCGTAATTCCTTCCCTGTAATGTTTACTCCTGATTAGGGGGATGTTACCTATGATTGGGGAAGAGTTTTGAAGTGGTTATTCCTGCTTGGAACCAGGATTATTCTGAACTATAGAAGTTTTATTACACCCCTGCCCCAGTGTTATAACCTCTACTTATTTACAGGATTACTCTTGGGTGCTGAGAGGTTTATGCCTGCTTAGTGTAGGAATTAGAATGTTGATCCTGCCTGGGGGTGGAAACGCCAACAGCTGCATAATGAACTGTGTCTGCTGACTAATGAAACATTTATTCATGTTGGTTGAAAGGTGGAGCACATGCCCACAGTTATGGAGTGAGGTGCTCCTTGCTTTAAAGAAATGTTTACATTTACTAAAAGGCTTTACATGCATAAACCAAGTCTTCTAAGCTCAGGCTTGCCTGTTAAAAATGGTTATCTCTGCCTTGAAGAGTTGTTAACTGTTGATTGCTGAGTAGGGGAACGTTAATGCTATAAGGATATAGTTACACTGCCTAATGAGATGTTTTATCCGCAGTGGCGTGTTTTTATTCCTGCCATAGGAGTTTCATTCCTGCCTAAGGAAATGGTTAATGAAATGTTTTACCCTCAGTGAAGTGTTTACTTCTGCTAAACTGATTATCTCTATTGCAGGAAATGTTTTACCTGTAAGCTCCTGATTAATAGGGGGAAGGCCCTGCCTGTTCAGGCATCAGGTAATAGGATGGTGTGTGATGCCGAAAGAAATACTTTATGCCTGATGAAAGGTGTTGACCTCATTTGAGGCAATGTTTACTCCTGCCCAGGGAAGGGTCTCATACCCCTGCTATAACAGAGATCTACTTACACCTGCTCAATGTAGGGATTTCTACTTCCCTGATGGAATGTTGGTGTAGCCCTGATACAGTTAAACCTGCACAAGGGGATGGTTACCTAGATTGCAATGTTTTCTCCTAGTTAGTGCTGGCTAATGCAATGGTTAGCTGGGCCCAATGAGAAGTTCTCCCAAAGGGATGCCCAACCTTGTTATATGGAATAATTATTCTTAATGAAATGTTTAATTCCTATTACAGGAGGAGAGTTACGTCCACATACTTTTGTGGCAAATGAAATGTTTCATATTTAAGGAAATGTTTGAACTACACTTAACGAATTGTTTATTCCGACAGCGGGGAGATGTTTCTGTTATGGAACTGTCCCTTTGTTTACCTGAGGAAATGGATATTGATGCTTAATGCAGTGTTGTTCTTATGACTTTGAGATGTATTCCTTTCAGGTACTGACCAAGAAGCAAGGCGTAGGTCGGGCCTGTGTCCCACTAAAAATGTATTTAACTATTTATTGATCCAATATTTAATATTTATTGCAGAACGGATATTTATTCATCTAATATTGATCGCAAGTTTTGAGACACATGTATTTTAAATGAATTTATGATTTCCCTGATCCTGCTCTATCTATCTGATTATTTATCTTAATACAAATTACTTGTTTTTATACAAGCTCTGGAGTGGAGTCATTTAATGCGTGCCCAGGTTTCTGGTTCAGTGTGAGTGTGTGCTGCATGATCGCTTAACACATGTGCTTTCGGATGCCTACCCGCTCGTGCCATGCTACCCTAGGGGACTGGTGACCCCAGTTCCAACATATTGGTGTCGAGCGGTGGGATCCAGGACCTGTGACCATGCAGCACCCTCCATTGGGACAGGGTGCACAGCAATTGGGCTGCACACTGATTGTGTGTGCAAGCCTTAGTAATTGACCCCTTCACTGTCTAGCCTGTGAGTGTATCAGGGTCTGTTTGACCTATACTGTCACCCACATCCTAGAACCTTTTCCTGAATTATCTGAGTCCCCACCTGGCGTACTGGAGAGTTGTCAGGGGATGGGGGTGCCTGTTGGGAGGAGGGAGGAAGGAACTCCGTACCACTTTGGGGGCACGGGTACGAGCCCACCCAGAGGGGAGAGGGGATGGGGGACAGGAGGGGCAGGTCACACCCAGGGAGGCGGCCACACCGGAGAATCCTGAGAGGGGGTGTGCGTCGTCAGAGAGGTTAGAGCATGAGAGGGAGAATGTGAGCCTTGCAAAGGAAGGGAAGCTGGTGCACAGGCTTCAGCTACCAGAGACAGAGCTGAAGACCTTGAAATCATGTGTGCCAGGTACTTCCATGGTGGCAGCGTACCCGAGGTTCGGGGTTTGGACCAGTCACGGGGTGTAGAGCCTGGACTGGGGTTTCAGGTGCAGGGATTGCCTGACCTGGAGGGTGGGGTGCCGGTAACTATGGACCCTACCAATGTGACTTCCAGGGGTACCTATCCAGGTGGGAGGGTGCGGAACCCTGGGAGGGGGTGCAGAGGGAGGAAGGACTCTCCTCTGGCACCGGTCCAGCCACGGGGTTAAAGATCCTGGGTTGGGTGGCCAGGTTCAGGGGTTGCCTGACCTGGCGGGAGGAATCTATGTATTCAGAGTTCCCCCCGGTTGTGACTCTCAGGGGTACTACTCCAGGTGGGAGGGTGCGGAACCCTGGGAGGGGGTGCAGAGGGAGGAAGGACTCTCCTCTGGCACCGGTCCAGCCACGGGGTTAAAGATCCTGGGTTGGGTGGCCAGGTTCAGGGGTTGCCTGACCTGGCGGGAGGAATCTCTGTATTCAGAGTTCCCCCCGGTTGTGACTCTCAGGGGTACTACTCCAGGTGGGAGGGTGCGGAACCCTGGGAGGGGGTGCAGGGAGAGGTAGGTCTCGCCCCTGTCACCAATTCAACTTAAGGGTTTAGACCCTAGGTTGAGGAGGAGAGTGGAAAAAGGTACCACAGGCCTGGGGCGACTGCCCCCCACTATGAGAGAGAGTAAGGGCCAGAGACATCTGGATTGGAGGTCTGTCCTGGCCGCATCCCACTAGGAACACCAGTGGGGTGGTTGGATTAGCGAGAATGTCATGGTGGTATTGGGCCTGCGTCCACCTTTTTCCGCCCCAAGCAGGGAAGCCCATCAAGGGAATGATCGGTCTACCCTGGCTTTTGGCTGGGGGGGAGATGTGTGAGACTTGGCCCTTTCCCCAAAATTTTTCGCCTTTTATTTCCCTTTTAAATCAGAATGCCCTCATGGTAACAACAATGTAAAGGCCTTGGGTGGTGGAGAATGCCCTGTGTAGTGTAAAACTAGTGTTAAAATGCAGGTGCCTTATACCCCTAACATGGCTGCCACTGACCACTGCTGCTGCAGCGGGGTTAGTGGGCGCATTCTAGTGGCTAGGGCCTGGCTGGAACCCTCCAAACAATGTATCAACTTAGCCTGCCAGCCTGCCAGCCTGCCCACAGGTAGAATGGTGGAACCTCCTAGAACCCTCTGGAACAGGTGAGGTGACACCAACTGCCACTGCCAACTGTCAACTGGCACTGTATAAGGAAAGGAAGGAAAACTTTCCTGTCAGAGTGACTGAAGGGGAGACCTGGGGAAGTACCTACGCAGGAGGATAGGCAGTGGGGGTCAGGGCAGGGTCTTATGATGCTGGAATGACAGGGCCTAGTGTGCTGCTTTACAAGTATTGAGGCATCCTGTACCCCCCCACTGACCTAACCCCGCGGCAGGGAACCCCCAGGGACCACTTGAAGGGATTGGCTGAGAAGAACTTGGAACACCAGCCACCAAACTATTCCCCCCTTCAAGGAACAAGAAACCAAGCAACAAAACTAAGGGCGTAAGGAACATCACGCCAACAAGAAACTAAGCTTCTATTTACAAGGGCGCAAGAAACATCACGCCAACAAGAAACTAAGCCTCTATTTACAAGGGCGCAAGAAACCTAAAGCGCTAAGAAGAAATTAAATCATCACAGGACTTTTGAAGAAGCAAACAGGTATTGGCGTGGTACTGACCCTGCGTTTCCTGATGTCACCTGGGGTCTCCCTTGCTAACCTGCTACTGGGGTGTCACCTGTCCTGTATATCTAGCGCTGCCCTTGCTGACCCTGTGAAGAGCGCTGAAGTAATGGAGGGGGTTGCTGCCTTCGGAAGCGCTATATTTGCCTGAACTGCAGCACCCTGAACTGAATGTTATTAGACCTGCTGGTCTTGCCCCCACCTCGTGTGGGCCAAAGCGCTATAGCCCTGCACCCTGCTGTCTGTGAAGCGCTAGAATCCTGGGCGTGATTCCTGCCTGAAGCGCTATATTCTGTGGTGCCCTTCAGCAGCGCTACCTGGAATGAACTGTCTGCCGAGCGCTACCTCTGCTGTGAATTGCTTGCTATATCGTAGCGCTGTGAATCCTGAAAAGCGCTATCCCCCTGAAGCGCTGTGTCACCAAGAACTTCTGTGGCTCTAGAAGTTGCTGCCTTCTGAAGCGCTGACTACCTGCTCCCCCAACGCTCCTTTGCTGTCCCTGTGAAGAGTGCTGAGGTACTGAAGGGGGTTGCTGCCTTGTGAAGTGCTGTACCTGCAGGGTGCTATTATCTAAACCTGATTGCCTGCTGAAGCGCTGTCCCCAGCATTGCCTGTGGCCAAGCGCTGTCATGTGAGGAACTGAGGTAGTGCCCAGGGAAGCGCTGTAATTTCACTCCAAGCGCTTTCTTGAATGTCCCATAGAAGCGCTGTAATTGTGCCTCCAAGCGCTCTCTTGTAGGCCCCAGAGAAACGCTGTATTTTTGACCTTAAGTGCTCACCTGTTGGCCCCTATGTGCCTCTAGTGACGTGGAGGCCATTAAGTTACTGTTTATGCCTGAGGACAGGCTTGCCATTCATTAACTGTTTGGGCCCTGGTTCCGGCGTAGGCCTAAAGACATACTGAGTTCACCTGCGATGGCTTAGCCCTGCATAGGGGAGTCCAAGGCATAGTAAAATGCTCATTGAGAATGCTTTACTGAATTGCTTATTGAAATGTTCACCTTAATTAACAGAAATGTTTTACTAATCTAAAGCAAGGCCTGTGCTTACTTAATGAGATGTTGCTCCCTAGCAATGAGTAATGTTCTATTTATAAGTTACTTAATGAAATGCCTATGCGTAATTCCTTCCCTGTAATGTTTACTCCTGATTAGGGGGATGTTACCTATGATTGGGGAAGAGTTTTGAAGTGGTTATTCCTGCTTGGAACCAGGATTATTCTGAACTATAGAAGTTTTATTACACCCCTGCCCCAGTGTTATAACCTCTAATTATTTACAGGATTACTCTTGGGTGCTGAGAGGTTTATGCCTGCTTAATGTAGGAATTAGAATGTTGATCCTGCCTGGGGGTGGAAACGCCAACAGCTGCATAATGAACTGTGTCTGCTGACTAATGAAACATTTATTCATGTTGGTTGAAAGGTGGAGCACATGCCCACAGTTATGGAGTGAGGTGCTCCTTGCTTTAAAGAAATGTTTACATTTACTAAAAGGCTTTACATGCATAAACCAAGTCTTCTAAGCTCAGGCTTGCCTGTTAAAAATGGTTATCTCTGCCTTGAAGAGTTGTTAACTGTTGATTGCTGAGTAGGGGAACGTTAATGCTATAAGGATATAGTTACACTGCCTAATGAGATGTTTTATCCGCAGTGGCGTGTTTTTATTCCTGCCATAGGAGTTTCATTCCTGCCTAAGGAAATGGTTAATGAAATGTTTTACCCTCAGTGAAGTGTTTTACTTCTGCTAAACTGATTATCTCTATTGCAGGAAATGTTTTACCTGTAAGCTCCTGATTAATAGGGGGAAGGCCCTGCCTGTTCAGGCATCAGGTAATAGGATGGTGTGTGATGCCGAAAGAAATACTTTATGCCTGATGAAAGGTGTTGACCTCATTTGAGGCAATGTTTACTCCTGCCCAGGGAAGGGACTCATACCCCTGCTATAACAGAGATCTACTTACACCTGCTCAATGTAGGGATTTCTACTTCCCTGATGGAATGTTGGTGTAGCCCTGATACAGTTAAACCTGCACATGGGGATGGTTACCTAGATTGCAATGTTTTCTCCTAGTTAGTGCTGGCTAATGCAATGGTTAGCTGGGCCCAATGAGAAGTTCTCCCAAAGGGATGCCCAACCTTGTTATATGGAATAATTATTCTTAATGAAATGTTTAATTCCTATTACAGGAGGAGAGTTACGTCTACATACTTTTGTGGCAAATGAAATGTTTCATATTTAAGGAAATGTTTGAACTACACTTAACGAATTGTTTATTCCTACAGCGGGGAGATGTTTCTGTTATGGAACTGTCCCTTTGTTTACCTGAGGAAATGGATATTGATGCTTAATGCAGTGTTGTTCTTATGACTTTGAGATGTATTCCTTTCAGGTACTGACCAAGAAGCAAGGCGTAGGTCGGGCCTGTGTCCCACTAAAAATGTATTTAACTATTTATTGATCCAATATTTAATATTTATTGCAGAACGGATATTTATTCATCTAATATTGATCGCAAGTTTTGAGACACATGTATTTTAAATGAATTTATAATTTCCCTGATCCTGCTCTATCTATCTGATTATTTATCTTAATACAAATCACTTGTTTTTATACAAGCTCTGGAGTGGAGTCATTTAATGCGTGCCCAGGTTTCTGGTTCAGTGTGAGTGTGTGCTGCATGATCGCTTAACACATGTGCTTTCGGATGCCTACCCGCTCGTGCCATGCTACCCTAGGGGACTGGTGACCCCAGTTCCAACACCTTTCAAACTATAACTCCAGTCACATGGTCAGACAACCACTTGCTTGCTTTCAAACATAAAACAACACTAAGCGACTCACCTAAAACTACCTTACATCCATCTACCTATCGGCTGCGGAACAAACTCAATTTGGAACACTTGGAAACACAACTAACATCCAGTATAAATCTGGAAACCATAAATTCTGTTCAGAATCTATATGAGTGGCTACAGGAAGCTTTTGACATCCTGATGCCACTCAAAACCACACAACAGAACAAAAGGGAAAAAGCGCCTTGGAGAAACATAGAAATAAAAGACATAAAACAACAAATTCGAAAGCTGCAACGTACCTGCTCAAAACAAACACCAAACAAGACAAACTTCACCTACAAAAAATTAACAGATTATATAAGTCGCCTATCAAAAAAGCTAAGAAAAGGTACTTTTCAGACAGAATTCAAAACGCTAAATGTGCAAATAAAAAATTCTATAAAATACTCAACGAATTTCGAAAACCAAATTGCCTAGAAGGAACTCATCCTGTTACTCAAGATTTCACAGACAAACTGGCAAATCATTACACAAAGCAGACACGTTGGACTCGTACTTACAACAGAAACAAAGCACCAGCACTAACCCTTGTACAAAACAACTATCCAAGAATGCTCTAATCAAGCCTCTCCGTTCCTTCCAACACATCTCACACGATAAATTTATGGACCTGGTCAAAGCAAGCAGGCCTGCCGGCAGCCCTTCTGACGCCTGTCCGCCACAAACTTTCAAGACAATTCTTTTAACAACCTCTGCTGCCATTCCAGTAAGAAGAACCATCGACGATTCCTTAACTACTGGAATATTTCCAGAAGAACTCATAAAGTCATACATACGCCCTTTACTGAAGAAAACAAACTTGGACCCGCTGAACCCCGACAACTACAGACCCATTACAAATTGACCTTTCCTGGGTAAACTGATAGAAAGAGCAGCGTTCGCCCAGATGTCACAATTCATTGAAGAGAATGACATACTTTCAGATTTCCAAACAGGATTCCGTCCGGGAAGAGGCACTGAATCTGCCCTCCTTGCCATCTGAGATGACCTAAAGAATACGGTTGACCGCAACGGGGTTGCTGCGCTACTCCTCTTGGACCTCTCAGCTGCCTTTGACACGGTTGACCATGACACTCTGAAATAAAGACTTTATGAAGCCGGCATAGAGGGAACTGCTCTAGACTGGATCACGTCCTACCTTCGAAACAGAACTAATGTCATCCACACCCCACCTTTCTCGTCCAAACCGTACTCCACAAAAGCAGGGGTCCCTCAAGGTTCCATCATCACGCCCATGCTTTTCAACATCTACATGAAGTCTTTACCAGTACTGATCAATACATTTCACCTCACATGCTTCAACTATGCAGATGACATGCAAATACTCCTTCAACTGGAATGCCCCAAAGACATTGGAAAATCACCAATTTTCAGATGTCTCAGAGCCGTGGATCAGTGGATGACTTGGAGCCATCTCAAATTGAATGCTTCAAAAACTGAAATACTCATGTGTGGCGATTGGAAAAATTACAACCCGCTTGCCGCATGGCCTGATGAACTGCGATCACTGCCTAAAGTATCGAAGGAAGTAAGAAACCTCGGAATGACCATGGACTCCAAGCTGTCGATGAATGTCCAAGTGAATAAACTAGCAAGATCAAGCTTTGCTACTATAAAAACGCTGCGACAAATTTTCCCTCATTTGGGATTTCCACACAAGGTCCAAGCTACCATCTCCCTTGTTCTATCCAAACTCGATTACGCCAATAGCCTCTACCACGGATCACCTTTAACGACCATGAAAAGACTACAACGGATTCAGAACTCGGCTGCCAGACTACTCTTGCATATCAAACCACGAGACCACATCTTACCTGCCTTGAAAGCCCTGCATTGGTTACCGGTTGCCAGAAGATCCACGTTCAAGCTGCTTTGTATTACCCACAAAGCAATAGATGGAATAGGACCACTCTTCATCAGGAATAAAATCACCAAACACATTCAACAAAGGAACCTACGCTCTAAAGGAGCATCTCGCCTCAAAATCCCACCATACAAGAAAAAAACAATGAGTGGCACATCCTTCTCTGTTCAAGCAGCCAAACTATGGAACTCTTTACCCCCCAACATAAGATCCACCGACAACCACCTTATCTTCAGAAAACTACTCAAGATCTGGCTCTTCCCCACATAAGCACCATACGGAAATAGAAATTTACAGCATATCCCGCTATATATAAGCATTTGTTTTCACTATATGTATGTACCCACCTTTGTGTATTACTTTATAAAACATGTAAAACAATTATGTTGTTAAGAGAAGAAAAAATATAATAATAATATTCATCAATAAATAAAAATCATTTTTGGTCTACATGTACATTCTTCCATTGTACATCTATATACCTTCCATGTACTTGGATCTGTGTGTCTGTTATTTTTCTCCTGAAAAAGCATATCCAATGCACTACCCTATTTCTCATCCTGTGCCTCTATCAATATATTTAATCTAAATATACTTACTTCTTTTATGTATCTATATACTTTCAATATACCTATGGATCTATATATTTATCACTTTCTTCTAATTTAGCATTTCCAATGCACTAGCCTATTTCTCAGCCTATACTTCGTTCAATATATCTTCTAGCCCAACCTTCTGACTCATTTCAAACTTCTTTCTACTACTCCTTCTAATACACTACCCTATCTCTCATCCTATAGATCTATCAATATATCCTCTACATCCACTCTCTCATTTATCCCAAACCCCATACCACTACTATGACCGCCAAAATAACCTTTTCTAGACTCTCTCCTGCTCTACCCCTCCTTGCATCATCTGACACCTCTTTTTACTACACCGATCCCCTAAAACAAACATTTCTAAACTCTCCCCTCTGACTCCTTCCCTCCAAAACTCATTTTTACTCATCCAAAAGCCTCTTCCTACTGCTAAGACTTAAAAAAACCTTCACTCTTTTATCCCTCCACTATCCTTTTTCAATCAAAATTAACAGACTAACATGTTTCACTTCTCAAATTCCATATTCCATATTCAACTATACTAATATACTGCCCAAATAACTGAATAACATATCTACTACTCAAATTACTTCATATTTATACTATACTAATTTTCAACACTAATCCTTTATGGGTTCCGGTGTGGCGTGCTACTCGCCAGAAAAGCGCTTCAACACCCATCAGGGATAACAAGTGCTATATGAATGCAAATCTTTCTTCCCCTTTTATCTATCCGCTATCCTTCTCACTCCAAGTAACAGACTAATATCCACCACTGAAATTACCTCATATTTCACCATATTAATTCCCCACTAATCCTTTATAGGCTCCCTGAATAGCATGCGCAACAAGCAAGTGATAAATAAATACAAACCTTTGTCCTACTCTATCCTTCTGCTATCATTCCAAATCCAAATAACTGTCTAACCTATCCACCACTTGAAATGTACTTGCATGTTTCACTATACTAATTCAACACTAATCCTCTGTGGTTCACGGAGTAGCGTGCTACCCACCGAAAAAGCGCTTTGACGCCTCGTCAGGGGTAGTAAGCGCTATATAAATGCAATTACAATACAATACAATACAATCTCAGGAGTCAATGGGTTGGAAACGCTGATATAAAAATCGCCGAAATAACCAAAACGTATTTACTTACCTGTGTGCAGGAAATGTCCCAGTGCTGAATCTAGATATCCAGCACTGAGATATGCCACTTTCCCTACCTCAGCGCAACAGGGATGCGCCTGTAGCGAAGGGGTTTCCAGGATCCCAGAGGCGAATTGCCTCTGTGATTTTGTGGTTCCTAGCGGGGATAGACTCAAAGCAGTTGCTACCAGTATTAAGTCTGGCTCACCCAGAGATCCGGCTTCCCCAAAGATCTTGAGTGGGAGTTTTACCATATTAGAACCTTATATCCGACATCTCCTGGAGCTTTCCTTTTCTTCAGGAGCTGTCCCAAAAAAATGGAAAGAGGCCATCGTTATTCCCCTGAAAAATAAATCTAACATTAGCATAAGTCAGATGGATAATCTAGCCCTATCTCCCTCCTGCCTTATTTTGCAAAGGTAGCAGAGACGGTTGTTAACATTCAATTGAGTGCGCATATTAATAACCACAACCTACTCCATCCTACTCAATCTGGATTTCGTGCCACTTATTCTACGGAATCGGCTCTGCTTTTATCCACCGAGCTTATCCGTAAACAAGTAGATGCTGGACAGATGGTGGCACTAGTCCTCCTAGATCTCAGTGCCGCTTTCAACACTGTTGCCCATCACACGCTACTACGGTGCCTCCGTGAAGGCGGAGTAGATGGTAAAGCGATGGAATGGTTGCATTCCATTTAAGCGACCGCTGTTTTCAGGTGTCACAAAAACATTTCCTTTCGTAAAGTGTCAAGTTGGATCAAGGGGTCCCGCAAGACTCCATACTTAGCCCCACTCTTTTTAATTTGTACATCACCCCATTGGCAGAGATTGTGGAGAAGTTTGGAGTTAGTGTGGTGTCATATGCCGATGACACACAACTTGTGGTGACCCTGACCCAAGATTCTGTGGAGACTGCACAGAATTTCTAACTGTGCCTTCTAGAGTCGGCATCCTGGATGGCCTCAAACTGCTTGAAACTAAATGGTAATAAAACTGAGGTTTTAGTCATAAGCAAGGCCCCCTCTATCTGGTCCCCTGCTTGTTGGCCCCATACTTTTGGCCACACTCCATTCCCCAAGAACCAGGTGAAGAACTTGGGGATATGGCTGGACCCTAAACTGTCCTTTGAGACTCATGATTGATGGGAAACTGTGTGGGGGTCTTACGCACTCTCCGGAAGACCCTAGATGTACTCCCAGTGTCAGCAAGAAAGTCGATGGTCCACGCCCTTGTGACATCGTGGTTAGACTATGGGAATGTTTTGTATCTGGGTGCTAACATCAAGTGTGTTCAGAGACTCCAGCACATTCAGAATGCGGCTACACGTCTCGTCTTAATGCTCCCTAAGAGAGCATCATCCAGTAAGGCTCTTGCTTCTTTACACTGGCTTCCGATGAAGAAACGTGTTTTATTTAAAGCTATGTGTATCAGTCACCATATCCTGCAGAAGAAAGACCCCTTCTATTTACATGATCGATCTCCTCACCCCGTATGCTCCCAGGCGAAGTTTAAGATCTAGCTGAACGGGTCAGGTACGCATACCTATCATCAGAAAAGCTAGGATGGGTGGACCCTCTTTTAGGTTCTTAGCGGCTTCCTATTGGAACAAGCTTCTGATGGGGCTCTGGCTGGAAGCATCCGAGACAATCTTTCGGAAAAAGCTCTAGACGTGGCTTTTTCCATCTGATAATTCCATTGTCTGATTCGTTTACTGTTTTTGTTCGGCCTGGCACGGGATCTTGTCGCAGCGCGGGGACGCACTGGTTAGTGCAACCAGGCGCTTTAGAAACTTAATTTGATTGATTGATTGAACGTAAAAAGTAATTTACCTGTAATGTACTGAAAAAGCCTATTCATTTCAATGGACTACATCTGCCAAGTGTTGCAACCTACTGCATCCCAGTAAATCAAACAAAGTACAATTTCAATTACATTTTCAAACTGTTCTATATTCAGCAACTTATTACTGAAACGTATTTAATGCTTACCTGTGCCAGGCTTGCTTGGTTCTAAAAATAAAATAACAGTATATTTTTTATACAAAAACAATTGGCCTAGAGTTCAGTTCTTGAGTGTGTGAATTCATTTGCTAACTGAGTGTGTACATCAAATGCTTAACACTGTCCTCTGATACTGCCTTACTGCTCGACCACAAATAGAGAGTAAGGTTACATCTAACTTTAACCTCTGCCTACCTCTGGGTTCACCTGGACTCTATCCACACTAATTGTGAGAAAGTGCCATCTTTCTTGCCTTGGTATGCCCCCACTTTTTTCTGAACTGCTTATGTGCTTTGACTGAGTGTGCCCTGGGTCCCTGCCAATCAGGTACCCAGGGCCTGTGTTCCTTCCCTAAAAAGACAAGCTATGCTGAAACAAAATACCCAATTGGCATCTCTGGCCACCTGTCAGCCCCAGGTAAATGATATCCTAGGTACCCAGGGCATGGTGATCAGAGAAGACCCCTGAGGGCTGCAGCACTTATTGTGCCACCCTCAGGGGCCCTGTACCCTGGCACCCACACACTGCTTTGCAGGCTGAGTGCCTAAGTACAGAACTAAAACAAGAGTCGACATGGCACACATCCCTGTGTGCCATGCCCACAGATCACACTGCCCTGGCATACTTCAGTCACCCCTCTAGCTGGGTGCCCTATGCCAGAGGTGAGGACACATGTGCATGAGCCCTGTGCCCCTCCATTACCCAGGGCCATTCCTGGGCACTGTAAGTGCAGTGATGCCATTTAAGAGTATATGGTGCTGGGAGGTTGTCATTACGAACTCCACAGCACCATAATGGCTACACTGAAGACTGACAAGTTTGGTACCAAACTTCTCAGCACATTAAACCCGCACTGATGCCAGTGTGGGATTTAATGTAAAATGCACAAGAGGGCATCTTAGAGATGCCCTCCAAAACCCGAACCTACAATCCACGTCTGGGCTGAGTGGCTACAGAGGCTGCCACACAGCAGACATGTTGCTGGACCCCTGGGTGGAGAGCCCCCTCTCTCCTGGGCCTGCAACAATGCACATCCTGGGCGAGGTGCTATGTCTACTCCCCCAGGATGGACAGGGGGAACTTCAATGGCATACCGCCTCTGAGAGCTTCTCCAGACCATTTGCTGTACCCAGCAACTGGCCCCCCACCCGTTCTGCCCCCACTCTGGCAGGAAGACTGGCGGGAAAAACTACGTCAGGAAGGAGGGTGTGCCAACCTTTGCCAACTCCATCCCTCAGGTGGAGGAGGCGAGGTGAAGCATGAGACTGGGCTCCGGCCATCTTGTAGATGGGGAGCCCTGCCCAATCCCAGCTAGGCTCCTGCCCCCTCCCACAGGAGAGGAGCAGGCTAGGGGGTGTCCTCACCCCAGGACAGGGACCCATTGGTCCCTGCCCTTGCCCTACCTGTAACGCCCCTAAATGTAGTATTTAGGGGCTCCCTGAACCTTCCTTCCTCAGATCCTGATATAAAAAGAAAGAAGATCAAGAAGAATAAGACCCGTCGCGCAGCTGCTAACAACAGGACAACAACAACTGACTTGGCCCCAGCCCTTCCAGCCTGTTGATCCTGGAACCTGCTCCTGCCTAATCCCGGTGACCTCCGTGGACAGCAACCTTGGGACACCCAGAGGACCTGCCTGCCTTGAACCTCTTGAAGATTGGGACTCCCATCAGCAAAAGCTCTGCTGCAACACCCCACCTGGTGCTCACCAGGAAGCTCCGGACCAGCCCACTCTGCACCAGCCGAGCCCGGGCCGGGCCAACCCGAACCAAGACCACAAGGACGTCCCCCCGGCGACTGGGACTCAAAGTCCAGTGCCCAAAGACCCTCCTTAATGAACCAGCCGATGCCTGCAGACTCAGAACCAGGGGCCACCCCAACCGCGACCAGCCGAGGGTAAGCTTTTCCGACCCCCAAAGACACCCCTGAACCCGGCACCCGCAGCCCCCTGTGCCTCCCTTTGGGGTACCTACCTGTGCTCCATCATCCCAACTTACCTCTCGAAGTGCTGGTCGCCCCTGGAGAGTCACCACCCCGAGCCTGCAGCATTTGTTCCTTTTTCAAGATCCTAATTGGATAACATTGAGCGCCCGACGGCTCAAAAGCACCCTGCACCCAGCTGCCCGAGTGCAGCTGGCTGTGACCTCTTTGCCCTATCCTACTCCCCCCCCTTGCCCAGAGCAAGTGACCAGGAGCCCAGCTCCCAGAGCCGCGTGGCCTGCTAGCCAGCAGCCACCAACCGAAGGCCCCCTTTCCCTCATCTGATAACATTGGGCCTACCTACCTCTGCACCCGGCCGCCCCTGTGCCGCTGGGACTGAACTAACCATACTCACCTGACCCTGGGGGACCCCTGAGTCTACGCCCAGAACCTTAACTTCACCAACCAAGTACTCACCTGGAAACCGGTAATTCACTTACCTGCCATTGGATAACATTGACCCATTTTGACTCGAAAATTTTCTAAATGTGAAATTTTGAAAACTGAAAATATTCCTATAAAATCAGCCAAAGTCCGAATTCGAAAAAACTCACCTGTGATCAGGAGAGAAGCCAGTACTGTACCTTTCAGCCCAGTACTGAACCGCAAAAGTAATCCCTAGCGGGTTTACTAGTAACCTGTATTTTCTCCATAGGAACCCATTGTCTGCTTTTCTATGAAATTTCTTCTAATTGTCTACTTTTGAAAACTGCAAATATTCTTTAAAAATCGCACGAAATACTGAAACGCAATTACCTACCTGTTTTGAGTTAATCCCCCAGTGCTGGCACTAGGAAACTAGTGCTGGGTTACAAAAGTAACGCAATCGTACTTTACCTGTGACCTGAATTTCCTCTCATTGGATAACATTGTCAGAATCACCTCGAAAAGTTTCTAAGTGTAAACTTTTAAAACAGCTTTATATTCAGGAAAATTCATCACAGTAACTAAAATGTTTTTGCTAATCTGGTTTCAGCTTAGACCCCAGGACTGAATCTAAGATCTAGTCCTGGAACTACCAAAGTAATCCATAAAGTAATCAACTGTACATTCCTATGAAAAACCCGTTGAGCTCAATGCTAGAGTGTGTTTCAGAACTGTATTGCTTATTAGCTATCCTGTAATTATTGTGTGTTCAAACTTATTGCTCCTCTGCCAAGTATTTACGAGAGTACTTGTACCTTGAAAATTATATTTTTACAACTGTTGGTTCTAAAAATAAAACAACTATATCTGAGGATATAACAACAATTGGCCTGGAGTTCAGTTCTTGAGTGTGAGAAACCTTTAGCTGACTGAGTGTGTACAACAAATGCTTTACACTGTCCTCTGGTACTGCCTTACTGCTCGACCAAGCTACCACTTTGGAGAGTAGGGTCAGTTCTGACTTTAAGCTCTGTTATAACCTTGGGGTTTCTGGACTCTATACACACTGTACTGCCTTATTGTCCAGTATATATAGAGCCACTATCTCACACTATTCCTCATTTTGGTGTAGTATATACAGAGCCAGTTTCCTACACACAGGGCGCCACCAGTGTTAAAGTCGGCTCTGGTATGGGGAGCAAAAATAGGATGAATTTAGGCCCAGATCTCTGTACTCGGGTGAATGTATGACATTTTTCTGCATTCTATCCATCCATTGTTCTTTTTGCATCTGGCCTATATGGCAATAAGTCAGTGCCCAATAAGTAGGCCTGGGTGCAGTTTGTAGAGTTTTACTCCTTGGAATTCCACTGAGTTACAGGAAAACTCAGCGCACTTCCACAGAGTTCTGCAAACGGGCAGAGTCACAGTATCTCGGGCTCCTAAAACATACACTCTCTTAAATACTCTCACAAATTGGTAATATGATCGATTTATCATGTTCTTTGTTAAGGAAAGTCAGACCTGATGCTTAAAAAGTATTAAAAACGACAGTGCCACAGCACTAAGAGAGCTGCCCTTCAGAGAAAATAGCCTGGCTGTAATACTGTTAGTCGCCGGTTTATGCAGTGGGAAGAGATGCACAAATCTGATAATAAAGTAAGGGAGGTGAGAATAAGGGAGGCAAAACAGATGGGGTAAAGAACAACAGGTTCTGGAAAAGAGTTGGATGGATCATTAACGAAGGACAGGAGCATGGGGACTCAGAGGAATGGGAATGCATAGTGAGCGGAAGAACAGGTGAGAAGAAGCAGGCTTTGGGGCGCCATTATGCCAAGGAAGAGGGATTGCACCAGAAGTGAAACTGAAAGAGTTCAAGATGGAGCATTTACAAGGCTTTGTCACTCAAGGAGTCTAAATATAATTTGCAAACGGACTACAGAGCTCTTCCCACACATGTCCTCCCCGCCAATATTATCTGCAATCATTAGTAGAGTAAATCAGTATTCATATTTGTCTGGAAGAACTGCTTCTTCCCTTCATAGATTACCCTGAGTTAACACAAGTTCAAAGTGATGGCATCGAGCACAAATCCTTGCGATATTCCTATTCAACAGCAGGTCCTTGATTTAGCTCCTCCAAAATGGAGAACTGGGTCAGCCCTGAGACCAGGGTCTAAAGTGTGGCTAAGAAGAGACAGCACTTCAGCGGGCATGTTGGTCGAACTATTTCCCAAGCCTTTTCTGTGATGACCACACAACACGCCCAGTGGTTCAAATCTTTAAAAATGCACTATGAATGCAACATACCTGAAAATACACGGCAAAGGTGGTAAAGCTGGTAAATTGCCCTGTGTTGCTGCACCTTCACCTCCTCGCCACACTCCCCCATCCCACCCTCTGCTATGACCACCCCCAGGTCCCTTACTAGTTGGTGAAGCACCTCCCGCTCAGGGTGCCCTCCTTGACCAGTAGTAGGGCAGGCTGTAGGTGGCCAGGTTCATAGAGCACATGGTGGCCCCCATGTTCATTGAGGCCGCTCTCTGTGGCCCTCACTCCAAAATCATCTGCCTGCCTTCCTCTCGGTCCTCCTACGCTCTCTCTCTCCCTTCATCAAGTCCTTCTCAGCTCCTCAGAACCCCATCTCCCGTCTCTCTGACCCCTTATTCTCTCTCTATTGCCCCTCAAGCCACTTCTCATGTCCCCAGCACACACAGGATGGCAGCAGGATGGGGCTAGCACTGAGCTCAGCTCACTGGGCTCCGGGGGAAAAGTTCTCGACAGAGTGAAACGAAAACTTAAGCAGTCTCAGTCTTGGCTCCTCCCATCCCTCTGTACCCTTCCCTATCCTGGAACTGAAACAAACTGTCAGAGGCTGAGAGAGGCGGAAGGAAGGAGGGTGCTGGCAGAGTAGATGGAAGCAAGGTTATTATGTAATGAGAGGAAGTGTGGAGCTGGAGTGGGCGCTGGTAAACTCCGCTGCGTCGCAGAGCAGAGTTTTTTGCCAGAGTTGCAAAACTCAGTGAATTCTGCCGGCAGAGCGTAGTTTACTGACCACACCTACCAAAATGCTGGTTTGATGTTAGTGTATAAGCCAGTTTTCAGGCTGTTCGTGGGACTGGTTTATGGTCTGGTGGACCAGTATTTACTGTTGATTTCCCTGATACAAAAGCAAATATTGCCTTCATCAAGCTCAAATCCATGCAGCCTTCCATACCTTGCAAAACACTTGCTCAGAGTGTCTTTACAAGTTCAAAACTGCCATCATTTACAAACATGGACCATTCTTTTTAGGTATCTAATTCACTAGTGGGGGCCACTTTTATTTTGGTGCCCGGGCCTATTTTCTGTCCCAGCCAACACTGAATGACAGCCCAGTTTTTCCATGGGCTACAGTCTTGGTAAAACCGATCCATTGACTATCACAACTGAGGAAATGTCTCCCATGAGCTAAAAGCAGGAAGCCACATCCAGTGCGTGCAACTGAGGGGGCATTATGCTCGTCGCCCAGACAGCATCATTACTGTATAACAACAAAGTACAACACCATTGATGTTCCGGTTATAGACCTCGTTCACTCATTCATAAAGGTAGCAAGGTATTGAGATGGTGATTGTGAATAGGTTGAATATTCTGACAGAAGAAAGCTTGTATAACTGGATAAATGTATAAGCTGTATAACTGGCAGGGCCACTTCACATAATTTCCTCATTCTCTTCAATCTCATTCACCAAATTGACCTAGCATTGATGCAGCTATGGAATTTAAGAAGCCAAAAAGGCCTATGATTCTTTAGCATTGGGCTCCCTGATCGAGTATCTACTCGAGGTAGCATGTCATAGCTGTCTGAGAAACAATTTAATCCAGATGGTTACCCTCTGGTATGTTCAGCTAGTTGATATAGTGGGAGTTAAAAGCATGATTTGTGATGCCATCATTGTATCCAGGGAGCAATGCTGGAAATTGGCCGAATTTCTAAATGTTATGCATACATTATTGATCTATATACTAAATCCGCCAAGAACACACAGAATTGGAGTTTCCTTTGGTTGGTGTGCATCCACAGATTTGAGTATCATAATACATAAATCCAGGTATATATAGTAGAAGGAAACTATAAGTTAATTGGGGACTGCAGTAGAGAAACCTGTAACTCAAATATTTATCGACTTGCTAATTTTATAAAGCACACTGCTTCTTTCATCTTAACACTGCACCTAGGTACCATGTACTATATGAAGAACCTGCATTAGTAAACAAGAGTGTTTTCAGGATTTTAAAAATGGAAGTAGGTCTGAGATGGACCCCAAATTCTCTGGAAGGCTGCTTCAGTAAGTGGCTGCCAAAATTGAGAATTAGTGTCCTTCAGTTATCAAAATTCGAAATCTGGGGGCCTGAAGAGAGCAAACAGGTGATCTCAAGATACGCTGTGGCTCATGGAAAACGAGATTGTAGGTAAAGAGAACCAGTCCTGGAAATTGCTCTGTTCATTAGACATAGCAACAGGAAAGGTTATGTTTTTTCTACTGACCAGAGAAATATGGTTGGCTCAGTATTAACATTGATTTATTCATCAAATAGTTGGGTACACCAGGGAGTATTACATTGCTGTAGTCCAGAATGGAAGATATGGTGACCTCCACTGCCAGCCTTTTACTTTCAGAGGGAAGAAAAGGGACAACCTTTGTGAGGATTTCACACATTGGGAAGCAGCCAGAAACTTTGGGAATGAGGTGGAGACAAAAGAGAGTGATGTATCAAAGATCACTATTGTATTCCCTACTGGATCACTGGAATAGGAGTGGGGCCCAGAGATTCAAGTATATATGTGGAGGAAGAGACGATAAGTTTATTAATAAGGAGGACTTCTATCTGTTTCCCACCAGCCTATTGGTGAAGGAGGTCATATGTGCCTGGAAGGGCTTGATGGAGCGAGGGGTGTTACTTTCCCGGAGGATCCGGAGTTCTGTGTTTTCCACATCAATAAAGGATGAAAGCCAAAGGGCCTACCCAAGAAGAAGGGGTGGTACATAAACAGTGAACAGTGTTGATCTCCAGGAGGACCAATGTTGAATCCCAAATAATAAGGACAGAAATTTAGATCTAAACTGGGACAGGAGCACTGCCTAACGTCCGTTATTAAAAATGACCTAAAGCAGTCTAGGGTAGGATCTCTGAACCCTAAATCATACAACAATTATGCAGGATACAGTGATCCACCATAGGAAAGGCTTTGGAGCGGTCTAGATGGCTGAAGGACCCCCTTGGTCCAGTGGTTCAGAGTAGCATCTTCAAGGGCTTAAGACACTGTGGCTTGGTCACACGGGGACTATGGAATTGCTGGTCGCAGGCGCAATTCCCTCCGCAGCGTTCGGAAGTTGCGTCATAGGGCAAAGTTCAGTTGCAGAGCCTGACATCATTATTCTGATGCTCTTGGTGATGGTGTCTTCTGAGAGGAAGAGAAGCTACACAGAGTTCATTTTGGGGAGGGGTGGAGATACCTCAGTATCGAAGGGGGGACAGGATACCAAGGTGGGTATGAAGGTTTCATCGGTATTTGTTACTTTAGAATGAAAAAATAAAGATAACTGCTGCAAAGACCAAGTAATGGGGAAACAGCTGCCACTGTACATGGTGCTGTTACAACACTGCGTATTGTACCAAAATCCACATGTTCAGGTACATAGCAGGCGTTTTTCATCCGATAAGTATTGGTATGTTTGATCTGCCGATATTTATCACAAAACCCATAGGTGCGATGTGTGCAGTAACAGGAGTTAGCGCACATTACAGAATTAACAAGGGCACTCGTAGTGAAGGCCTAAGTGGTTCATGGGCCTCCTACCGCTCAGAGTATTCTACGCTGAACTAAGGGGCATAAAGAAGTCAGCCAGAGTCCAGTCGAAGCTTTTTTCATTTTCATCGAAGCACTGTGGCAGCAGCCTGCATGCTGTGGTCAGCAGTGCTCCTTCCCCAACGTACATATATAATTTTGATATTGCCAGAACGTAGAAAAAACTCTTAATTTTCAACTTGAATTATATGCTTAGCTAACTAAGGCAGTGCTCTGTGGGATCAGTGGTGTAGATGGGACAGTTACAATTTTTATTAAAAACTGTATTTTAGAGTCCTGCCCGAGTGACTATTTATGGCATATCCCGCAGTTATGGACTACAGCTATTTTGAGAAATAATTCTAGCAAGTTTCTTTGATAATTGAAAATACTGCAAGTAGATCATGTTCCAGCGTTTTACAAAATCAGTCCCTGCAGCCAAGAGCTTGACAGAATTTTCAGTCAAGTTTGTAAAAGATACTGATGCCAACTATTCAGGAGCTGTAGATTTATTAGATGTAACAGAAGCAAATGTGAAAGCCAAGGACTCGAATTACAATTCTCTTTCATGCATTTCGTATGTAGTAATAGTATAGTACAATCTCAGATGAATAATGTAACCTTTGGAAGTGAAGGGTTATTTACGCACTGTAATCCTATCACAGTACTGCTCTCTAGGGATTAACCTCCGATTTGTAAATATGCCAGCACCTTAAGCACTGTATGTCTTTGTCACGCAGAACCACAAAGGATATTTGCTTCTTTTTATTTATGTATTTATTTTATGTGATTTTATATAGCGCGAACATTACCCGAAGGTGTCAGAGCGCTTTACACAAGAACCAGTTGTGTTACATAAGGATTTTGGATTACACGAGTTACATAAGAGATACAAACAGGAAAAATGTGCAAATGTACAAGTTGTAAAGTCACACAACGAAGAGATACACACCGAAAAAAATGTGCAAATGTACAAGTTGTAAAGTAAACGGATAAACTCTAACCTCATAGGAATGGTAGTAAGTAGAAAGGTCTACTACATATACTAGTGGTTAGAGTTATGCATAAATATATATATACATATAGTAAATTTACTCATGATTACATTTTACCAGCGATTGGGCTTAGACAATTAAATATTACATATTTACAGAGTGAATGGAGAAATAAAACATCAAAAGGGGTAGAGAGAGGTGGGGGAGAAGAGTCGCAGGGTGAGATTGGCGAAAAGGGGACCTGAGGGGGAGAAAGACATCTAAAAGATGTCACACACTGGGCATGGAAGCTTTTCAAGCAGAGTGGCCCTTGTGAATACCAGTAGTTCAAATGGAGGAAAGCCCCCTTACCAAAATACATACCTGCGTTTAAGGAAACTGCTTAAATCCAAACTTTTTATGATTCGCTGCTAGGGCTTCACCTTTTTTGTGTGTCTTGACTTTTGATGCTCTCAGGTCAGGTCTCACAGGTGCCGAGCACCCGCAGATTTTTAAAGGGGGCCTGGAAACGGGTCTCTATCGAGCTCTGTTTTGTGCCCTGGCACAAGCGGTTCGTTTTTTTCTGTACTGCAGTGACACCAGGCACCTTGATGTGCACTGATCACACCACTCACTTCTCACTAGTGGAGAAGTTACGGCATGACGTCATGCCAGGTGAGCCTTATAAGGGAAGGGAAACCCTTTAAAGAGAGTCATTTTCTCCCTGGACATCCCTTCTCTTTTTGGAACGCAGGAGCAGCAACTTCGTCGTGATGTCACCAGGGCTTTAAGTGAAAGCTTTTTCAATTTTATATTCTATTCTATACTTGCTGTTTATTTATCTTATGCAACAAACAACAATTGACAAAGTTAACAGTCTTGGCTTGTTGTAGGCATGATGTTACTTGTATCATATCTGAATGCAATGACAGAAACAGCAAAATATAAATCGGGCAGCACACAATGCTAAGTACAGTTTTTTAGCTTATGTGTTTTTAAGCCACGCCAAATTTACATAGACTATGCCCGTTTAAGAGACGCCCCCGTTTTTTCATACCACTTAAAGCCCTGGTTGCTCTCAATCTGCTATGTACCCTGGTTTTCTGTTCAGCCGAACGCTCTGAGGCAGGATTGGACTGGCCCATAGGGCAATTAGGCCATATGCGCTTGAAGTTACGGTACCAGGGTCCGCAACAACCCCACATACTGGTGATCAGAAGGTGGTTGAGCAATCGAGCTGCCTTCAAATATTGGACCGTATTCCTGACTCAGTTTGCGTCGCTCTTGCACCACCTAATGTGGCACAAGAGAGATGTAAACCATAAGTTATATTTTTGAAAATACGCAAAGCCACTATGCATGACTTTGAGTGGCTCTAAAAACTGTAGTAGCCCGTTCAAGACCGGAGAAGGCCGGGTCGGGCCACCCCCCTTCCCATCTACCACTCAACATACCCTTGTGAGTACTTTGTCTATGTACATTGTTGTAGTTAACGGAGAAGTTTGCCATGCCGCCCAAGGAGGCAAAGGGGAGAACGGATACTGCTAACTTTAAGGGAGCCATGGACCAGTTCATAACAAGGATGAACAGTGTTGTTGATGAGGGGATTACTATAATGGAGCGACGTGTCTCTCAGGAGCTGGCTATCACAAGAAGGTCGTCTATGGGACACATTGCGATCGCGGTGACTCCTGACACCTTAAATGTTAATAAAGGCCTAAGTGCTTCCCCAATTTTAGAACTCCTCATCCCACAGCTTCCCATCTGCGAATTGTTACAGGCTTCACTTAGTAGTCAGTCTACTGCCTCAGAATCAATGTTGTTATCCCCCCAAAGGTTTCCTCCTGCGCCTAGCATAGCTAAGGTGTATAATACTAGGCAGCAGTGTGGGAGAGACCCGGGGGCAATTCCAAAAAATAGGCAACGGCTAGTAAATAAGACTGGTGGGAGGAAAAGAAAAGGTCGAAAAGTCATGAAAGAAAATCCACTTACTGTGGAGGAACCTGTTGCAAACTCTGTCCCAGGCTTAGTTGATTCTTCCCTGCCGTGCAGGGTGAGCCAGGTTACAGGCGGTTTGCCCAGTCAAGTAGAACGGGAGGGGGTGCCGGAGGCTGAGTCAAATGCCATTTATGAGACTCTCAGGCTCCTTTTAGTTCCATTAGAGGAAAGGCTGAGCAAGATTGAGGTCCACTTAAAAAGGATTGAGTGTGACCTCAAGGGAATTGTAGAACCTACCTTAAGGGATAATCCCCCTACAGTTACTAAATCATTGGCTAAAAACCGCAAGGAAAAGGTTGTTGCTCCAGCCATCCATAAAGAAATAGCAGCTTCAAACTCAGTCCATCCGGTTTTACCTGCACTTTCAGCCACTCCCCTTATTAAGGATACAGTACCTGCTAATACAAATAGCACATGTCAGCAAAAGCAGAATCCACCACAAGACATGTTAAGTGGGGAGGCCCCTACTTTTCAAACCAACATGGGGAAAAAAATCTTAAATTTTCCCCGGAGGTCTGTCTACTTGTGGTAGTCCTGGCAGGGGTATCAAAGCTGGGCAAAGATGAGGTGGAAAGCCCCACAAAACTCTGGAATAGGGTTGTACACTGGCAAAATACGAATAGACTCCTGCCCCCGCATCTTGTGGGCAAAATACTTATGATTCGGAGGGTACCATGGGTTGGTCATCTGGCTAAAAACATAAGGGGTGATTGTATTCTGATCAATTTTAACAACCCTAGAATTGTTGATTATATTTGCAATTGGAGATACCCTAGTCCAGGTACGACTATTCATTCTCTCCCATTGACCTACTTTTATGCCCCAGGTTATTTTACCCCACAGTCAGATGGTTGGACATTGGTACAGCGGAGCGGGATGGGACCACCACAGGGAGGTTGGCTTATGCCCTCCCTCCACATGGACACTTTTTTCAACCACAACCGCTTTGACTGTCTGGAGGCTGTTGATTGACCCGATGTCGGAGCAAGAGAACCGAATATCTCCCCCTCCCCCCAGGGTGGTTGCTCTCCAGACTCACCTGTATTACGACAGTCCGGGGGGCCCGAGCCCTCTAATTTAGCCACGGACTTTCCGAGTATCACTAATACTGTCACCAGCCAGGTCTCTGGTGAAACTTCAAGTGTCCCAATTTCCAAAAAGGTTTGCATTAACAATCTTAAACTTGTTTCGTGGAATGTGGCAGGTCTGCGAAACAAGCTTTTACTACCAGATTGGAATAGTTTTATTGATGGGTACGATATATGTATGTTTCAGGAGACATGGAGCCTTGAACCATTGTATAAGCAGGGGTTTTCTTGTTTTTATGTACCTGCTACTACGGTCGGGCGTGGCCGTCCATCTGGAGGGCTTATGGTATGGGTAAGGGTTGATCTTACTCTTAAGATTACTCACCACACTTCCTCTTCCTTGGATATTATGAGACTCTCTGTTGGGGGTATGAATGGTGTCCCCACTTGGGAATTCTTTAATGTATATGCTAGAGGTACCCAAGGGGGGGCCAAATCCTCTACTATTGACATTTTAACCGATCTGCTTAAATTGTGTTCTCCTGACTCTTTAGTCCTGGTTGCTGGGGACCTTAACTGCTCGTTTGAACCTTTGGCAGTAGATGATATTCTTGGGCTGCATGAGGATGATGCCCAATGGGGCGTCCCGTCCCTCTCCCTCACGCCTGTGAGGAGATGGTCTCCTGTAGTCATTCAACTGAATGCTTTAATGATTGAAACAGGTCTAAGAGGTGTGAACGGTCGTACCATCTCCGATGCTCAGGGGGCAAACACTTACAACAGAGTATCGTGTGAGAGTAGAATTGACTATATAATGGTAGACAGGAGAGCTTGGATGTCAGTGGTGGATATGGTCACTATACCATCTGTGAAGAGTGACCATAACCCCCTGTCCTTCACACTGGTGGATCCGTGGCAGAGAAGGGAACATACCTCATTAAATAGTGGGGGGGTTAACAACTAAGCGAATTATACCTTCCAATTGCAATAGATTTCTTAAGTGGCCTAAGTTCAGCATGGATGAAACCAGACTTAGCGCGCTGGACGGAATCCTTGGTGAGCAGTCTTTAAGGCTTTCTGCAGTATGTAATGGCGCGGCTAGGTCTGCAGAGGTCGAAGCCATTTACACTGTTACTATGGAGCAGATTGGCAAACTGTTCATGGTTCCAGGTAAAAAGAGCTTGACAACCATCAAACCAGTGCAGGAATGGTTTGATAGCAACTGTAGAAGGTTGAAAAATAATTTAATTATTGCTATTAAATCACGCAACCCAGTATCTGTTCGGCTGGCCAGACTGCAATATAGACAAACTATAACGGCAGCTAAAAGGGAGTGGGAAGAATCCCATTGGGAAAGCCTCAGAGAAGCAAGCAAGACAAAGAATGGTGATCTATTTTGGGCTTTAGTCAGAAGATCAAATGGTTGTGATCTGATCCCCAACCATATCACAGACAGTGAATGGTTTGAGCATTTTAGTAAACTCTATGGCGGTAATGTACTGCCCGGAGCCCCAGGACATTTGAGCGGTGCCCTGGACGTTGGTTTTTGACAGGCTCCTTTTATTAGAGTTGATAAAAAAGAGGTCCTGACTGCAATAGCTAAAATCGTACGTGCTAAAGCCCCAGGGCAGGACGGTGTGCCGGGCGACCTTTTCAAAGCTAATCTCGATGGTTGGGCCATTTACTTTACAAATCTGACAAATGCACTGTTAGAGGGTTCACCTGTTCCTAATTCATGGAAGGCGGCCGAGGTGATCCCTATCTATAAGAAGGGCCCCAGGGAGGACCCTTCCAACTATCGCCCAATTAGTCTTATAGACGCAGGGCAGAAATTGGTTGGCAGGGTTCTCCTGGAGAGGATTCTTTCTTGGGCTGAGGAGAATAACATCATCTCACCCTATCAGGCAGGCTTTAGGGCTTGCACAGGTATGGTTGACCAAGCATTTAGGCTCCTACTCCTTTATTGGAAGGTGGTTATGAAATGATGTCAACAGCACGCAAGAAGAGTAATCTTCATAAGTAGTTTATTGCAAGGAAGGGAGAGCCGTCCCAGCAGGCAGGTGGAAGTCAGAGAAGCAACTGTCAAGAAGGGAACACTATACAGGGAACATTCTCAATGACATAATGCGGTTCCATATTACGCAATACATATCACCACACCTCCCTCTTTTAATAAGAACAACAAACAATAAATACAGTAAGAGTCATGAAAGGTTGAACGTAAAATACAAAGGGATTAAACATAATCTCGTAGTTTGTTAGGTCTGACTGACACTCTAGTACTTTTCCTAACCTCATTCCCCTCTGAAACATTGTTAAAATTTACATTACTTGGAGAACCAGAGGGATCTTTGGCAATCTGAGAAGTGCACCACCAATTGCCATTGGTCAATCTAACAGCATTCTTACGAGTATCCACTACTTGCTGAGAATCTGAAAACTTGGAAAGACCCTTTCTAACTGAAATAGGATTTTTAACCTTGACCCAGTCTCCAATCTGAATGTTGTGAGAAACTTTCTTTCCAGGCTTAACATATTTAGAACACACATCAGAGGATTTTCTGTGAGCTGCATCCCACATAATGCCCATGTTGCCACCTTGACAAAAATTTCGTACCATCCAGAAAGGATATACTTGTGAACAAGCTTTTCTACCTCTCATGAGTTCAAATGGAGTAAAATTGGTAGCAGAATGAGGAGAAGTGCGGTAAGACCACACAAGATCTTTGACTGCTTTAAAAACACAACTTCTAGATTTGAAAGCTGCTTGAACACACTCCACAATAACTCTGTTAAATCTTTCTGTTTTGCCATTGCTTTGCGGATGATAGAGAGGAGTCCTGGTGTGTTTGATACCACACGACCTCAAAAAGGAATTCATTTCATGAGAGATAAATTGAACACCATTATCGGTCAAAATCTCCTCTGGATAACCTTCTCACAAGAATATACGGTTCAAGCAATCGATAACACTCTTTGAATTCGGTATACTAATCTGTTCAACTTCGACCCACCTTGACAAATGATCAACGAGAACCAAAAAGTATTTTGAATTGTTGGGAAGAACATGAAACGGTCCCAGAAAGTCCATTCCTAACTTCTGCCAAGCCCTACCAGGAATAGAAACCTTAGATTCCACAAGGCCTTCCAAAACTAAAACCTTGTCACTGGCATTACAACGTGAACATAGCTTGACAATTTCATCTACCTGAGAATCCATTTTCGGCCACCAAAAATCAGACCTCACTTTTCTCTTGGTAATGGTGGCACCAAGATGACCTGAATGTGCAGCTAAAATGATTTTTTCTCTAAAACATGATGGAGGAACCAATTTGTTACCCCGAACAATTATGCCATTTTCCATTGAAAGTTCAGTATTAATCTTCCAAAACATTTGAAGATCAGGAGAAAGACATTTCTCTTTCGGCCATCCTTTTCTTATAAGGGAAGAAACTTCTTTAAGAACTATGTCATCATTTAATTCTTTGATCCAATCATCTTCTAAAAAGGATATAGATTCTAGACAGACATTAGCTACAAAACACTCCTCTACTTCTGTCTCCCAATCTTGTTCATCACTATCGGGAATGGGAAGCCTAGAAAGGCAGTCCGCCCTGCTGTTTCTTCCCCCAGGTATGTATTCCACGTTAAAGGTGTATTCTAGTAATTTAGTGGACAACCTAGCTAAATGAGCTGTCGTGCGTTTGACATTTTTTCCATTTAAAATCTCAACTAATGGTCGATGATCCTACCCCATAAATATGATTTAAATTTCTCGACGCTCCACGTACAAGCTAAGAGTTCTTTTTCAATTACGGAATACTTCCGTTCAACAGGACGGAGAGTGCGAGAGGCAAACCCTACTGTGTATTCCTTCCCCCCAGAATATTGAGAAAGAACTGCACCCAAGCCGTACTCACATGCATCAACCGTGACGACAGTTTGTCTACCTTCAACAAATGCTTGTAAAGCCGGAGCTGAAAGTATATGATCTTTGATATACTGAAAACCTTTTTTACATTCTTCTGACCAAACAAAAACAGCTCCCTTCTTCAACAAAGACCTGAAGCACTCGGTGGTTTTTGCAAAATCTTTCATAAATTTTGCATAAAACTCACACAAGCCGAGAAAGGACAAGAGTTGTTCTCTATTTTGGGGAGCTGGTGCTTCAATGATACTCTTAACCAAACCTGGTCTGGGTTTAATACCATTTTCCGAAATGATATGTCCTAGGTATTCAATTTCCTTGGCTTTGAAAATACATTTACTTTTTTGCAGCGTTAAACCTCTATTCTCGAGCACTTTAAAAACTTCACTAATCGCTTGGTTGTGTTCACTCTCTGTTTTTGTAAAGATGAGAATGTCATCTTGAAAGACAACTACGTTGAGATTGTGAGCAAACATTTCCGACATGAGTCTTTGAAAGACTGCTGCAGCAGACGCTAGTCAAAAAGGAAGACGACAGAATTGAAAAACACCATCTGGGGTGACAAAGGCAGTGAGATGTCTGCATTGAGGGTGCAACTCTACTTGGTGATAGGCTGCTTTGAGATCAAGCTTCGTAAACCACGAAGATGACCCCACTTTGGCAATAAGGTCCTCAATACGTGGTAGAGGAAACCCATCGACCCAAATGGCCTCATTGAGAGTGCGTAAGTCAACACACATTCTCAAATCGCCTGACCTCTTCTTGGCTAAGACAATGGGGGAAAGCCAAAGAGTGGACTCAACCTTTTCAATGATCCCTTGATCACACAGAGTTTTCAGATGCTTAGATAGATCGCTTCTGATGCTCAAAGGAACATTGCGTAATTTATGTTTGGTAGGAACGACATTGTCCTTTACTCTGATAGAATGTTGAAAGTTGGTGATTTTACCAATACGGTCCTCAAAAATTTTACTAAATTCTTGTTCCCAATCATTGTGAACAAGAGAACAGGATGTAGGGTTGGTAATCATAGTAGCAGAAATTTCTTCTTTAACCTGTTTGTCAATGAAAACCGGATTAGCTAGCCCTGGTTTAATAGTCAAACCAATTTCCGCTTGGTGGATAAGACCAAGAACATTAATTCCTTTCCTGGCCACATACACCTTCCCTTTGATAGTTACTCCTAAAACAGTAATGTCAGCCCAGAAATAACCGAGTAAATTAATCCTACTACCTTCAAATGCTACAGTAAGAATATCAGGGGGCAATAGACTTTTATCAGTCCAAAACTTGTTGTATTTGTCTTGTGATATAATGGTAATGCGTGCACCAGTGTCTACTAGCAATTGAACATGATCTTTTTCAATGATAACATCAACCTCAGGATCAGAGATATGTTGAGAATCACTTTTGCCATGGGAATCTTTGACAACCACAACATATTCCTGATGTATGATGTCCTCATGTGAAAGATCATCCTCATTTGAAAAACAGTCGCTATTATCATTATTACTTTCGTCATTAATGACACATCGAATATTTCCTCTTACACCACCTCTCCTGCCTCTCATGCATATTTTAGCAAAATGTCCCATTTTACCACATTGACCACATTGTTGATTGATAGCAGGACAGTTCTTAAAAGAAGAAACATGAAAAGAAGAACCACATCTATAACAAAACATTCTAGAGTCATATTGTCTGAACCTGCCACCTCTAGATATATTGGGCCTTCTGAAATTACCACGTGGTACAAAAGGAATTTTAGTTGTAGGAGTACTAGAAACAGCACCAGAGACTGTGGTATTAGACATGGCTGTTTCCAGCTGTTTAACATCATCCATGGAGGTTTCTATACTTTTGGCTATATCAACCGCTTTATCTAACGTAGGATCTTTGCACGTAAGTAACTTCTTTTGAATTTCTTTGCAATAGCATCGTGCAACAAGTTGATCTCTAATGAGTTGTGACGTGAAATTGTCGAATTCGCAATTTGCGGCTAACATTTTCAAAGCAGTTATAAAAGTATCAATATTTTCGTCACTTTTTTGTGTTCTTGTGAAGAACTTATATCTATGTACAACCAAATTCTTTGTTTTAGTAAAATATTTTTCTAGTTTTGCTTTAGCTAATTCAAACTCATCAGGATCCTGACCTTCAGGTGGATCATATGGAGGTAAATGGTCAAAAACATTTTGACCTTCGACCCCCAAATGGTAATACATAAGGTTTTTCTTTCTTTCTGGTCTGTATCTTTGGCCATCAATAGCACCTAGGTAGGCCATGAAAGATCTAATCCATAATTTCCATTCTAATGGGGATCACCAGGTACTTGTAAAAATGGTGCAGGTGGAGTGACACTTTGCATATTGTGATAGAACAATTTTTATGTATTGGCAATGTGTAGATTAAATTTGCTTCAATCATAAAAAATTAAGAAATTTAGATGTAATATGCACTGTTTGTGAAGAAAAAAAACTCTTTAAAACGTTTTGAACTTAAATCTAGAAAATTGTGTGCATATCACAGAAGTAATATGCTGCAAAAATTGTGTGTGTATCACGGAAATGACACACTGCAAAAGTTGTGTGTGTGTCACAGAAGTAATACACTTGAAAATTGTGTGTGTATCACAGAAGCAAGGAGCTGTGAAGAAAAATGTTTAATTCCGGTTCAGTTCAAACTCCTGTCACTAGATGGTAGTGTGAGATAGTAAAACTTGTCTTTTCTCTGTCTTCTGAGATAGCGATCGAACTGTTTAAACAAACGAACTCTGCACCTCAACACAGGAAAATGAACAAGCATTGGAAATGCAATAGGTCTCGCAGCATTAGAGTTTGTGCTTTTAGAATTGTTTATGGTTTTTTTTTTAAATCTTTAGCATTTTTGTTTCCTGTAGGCAATGCTAAAGAATTACAAAGAAAAAAAGCCATAAACAAATCTAAAAGCTCTAACTCAAATGCTCCGAGACCTATTGCACTGTGTGAGGGTGAGGGGTTGAGGGTGAATGCAATAGGTCTCGCATTAGGAAAGTTTGACCTATTGGTATTGTAAATGACACATTTTGTATTTATGTGTTGGTTTTGAAAATAGCAAAATTAATAGCTTTGTCATTTACAATGCCAATAGTTTTAACTTTCGCAAATGTGACACCTATAGCATTTGTAATGCAATATGTGTTGTATTTACGTGACTTAGATGTATTGATATTACAAATAACAATGGCTTTTAATTTTTTTAAATAATTAATACTTAAATAAAAGGTATTGTAATTTATAATGGCAATAGCTTAAACTTTTGTAAATAACTTTTGTGAAGATTATGTTCAGTGTATTTTATTGTGACAAAAATCCAAGAACAGAAGTGAAAAAATGTAACATCTTTTTATGACATTTTGTAATAAAGCTTGAAACATTGACAGAACATATTTGAACCAGTTGTTGTTGAATGGTTGCACAGATTGATGCTGTGGTGGCGCTGAGTGATGTTGTGGTGGCAACGAGTGAGGGCGGTAGAGTGAGGGTGGTAGAGTGAGGGCGGTAGAGTGAGGGTGTGAGGGCGGTAGAGTGAGGGCTGTAGCATGAGGGTGGTAGAGTGGTAGAGTGAGGGCGGTAAAGTGGTAGAGTGAGGGTGGTAGAGTGAGGGCGGTAGAGTGGTAGAAGTACAGGCTTACCTGACTCTTCGCATGCACCCATTCAGTTGTTGGCCTCTCAGCTGAGTCTGCCAACTAGACAACAAAGTGGAGGTGGGGCGGTTAACTAATGAGGCAGTAAAAAAAAAAGTGCGTTCTGAATTAGTGAGACCGTGGCAGAAGTGCAGGCTACCTGACTCTTCGCATGCACCCATTCAGTTGTTGGCCTCTCAGCTGAGTCTGCCAACTAGACAAAAAAGTGGAGGTGGAGCGGTTAACTAATGAGGCAGTAAAAAAAAATGCGTTCTGAATTAGTGAGACCGTGGCAGAAGTGCAGGCTACCTGACTCTGAACTATCCCACAAAGTGGGTCATCACACTGCCCTCCAAAAACTAACAAAGGGAGCTAAGCATGAATGCCGAGAGGCGAGTGAGATACTAGCGCTGCCTGCTCTGTAAGCATTAGAAACAAAAGTGCGTGGCAGAAGTACAGGCTACCGGACTCTTCGCACGCACCCATTCAGTTGTTGGCCTCTCAGCTGAGTCTGCCAACTAGACAAAAAATCTCAATTTACTAAACTACCCATAAAACGGTAATGGGATCCATGCCTCGTGCGGCGGGGATTATTCAAGCAGAGTCCCGCTCGCGGGCAGATGTCAGAGGGGGCGGGGGTGGGATGCGCGCGCTCTGGATGAAGTCGGCCGAGCTCTTCCTGAGCCCTCGGGTCCCGCTCGTGCAATCAGGACATGCCGTGGATCACATAACATGAGCAAGACCAGCAAGTAGCACAAATTGATGCGGAGACCACAAGACGCAGCCGAGGGCCTGAGTGCATTTCTTCTTAGAGGGTGGATTTTAAGTGAAGCACGTAGGAGGTTACCATGGGTAACATGAGGGAATGAGGTAGCATGAAATGGAGGAAATCAAGCAGAGTCCCGCTCGCGGGCAGATGTCAGAGGGGGCGGGGGTGGGATGCGCGCGCTCTGGATGAAGTCGGCCGAGCTCTTCCTGAGCCCTCGGGTCCCGCTCGTGCAATCAGGACATGCCGTGGATCACATAACATGAGCAAGACCAGCAAGTAGCACAAATTGATGCGGAGACCACAAGACGCAGCCGAGGGCCTGAGTGCATTTCTTCTTAGAGGGTGGATTTTAAGTGAAGCACGTAGGAGGTTACCATGGGTAACATGAGGGAATGAGGTAGCATGAAATGGAGGAAATCAAGCAGAGTCCCGCTCGCGGGCAGATGTCAGAGGGGGCGGGGGTGGGATGCGCGCGCTCTGGATGAAGTCGGCCGAGCTCTTCCTGAGCCCTCGGGTCCCGCTCGTGCAATCAGGACATGCCGTGGATCACATAACATGAGCAAGACCAGCAAGTAGCACAAATTGATGCGGAGACCACAAGACGCAGCCGAGGGCCTGAGTGCATTTCTTCTTAGAGGGTGGATTTTAAGTGAAGCACGTAGGAGGTTACCATGGGTAACATGAGGGAATGAGGTAGCATGAAATGGAGGAAATCAAGCAGAGTCCCGCTCGCGGGCAGATGTCAGAGGGGGCGGGGGTGGGATGCGCGCGCTCTGGATGAAGTCGGCCGAGCTCTTCCTGAGCCCTCGGGTCCCGCTCGTGCAATCAGGACATGCCGTGGATCACATAACATGAGCAAGACCAGCAAGTAGCACAAATTGATGCGGAGACCACAAGACGCAGCCGAGGGCCTGAGTGCATTTCTTCTTAGAGGGTGGATTTTAAGTGAAGCACGTAGGAGGTTACCATGGGTAACATGAGGGAATGAGGTAGCATGAAATGGAGGAAATCTAGAAGGTTATTAACGGAAGCCGAGCTGCAGGTTACTTTGGCAGTGAGGCAAATGCTGTTTAAATAAGAGTGTCCGGAAATATAAACTCACTCTAAAGAAATAGGTAGAGGCTGCAATTCTCAGAGTAATGAGCTCAGAATGCAAAACAAGACGGAGGGAAGAGAGGGGAGGGGGGAGGAGAAATGCGACACGGCGGGAAGGGGAGGGGGCGGAGCGGGTAAAACAAGACGCACGTGCAGGCAGGATGACTCAGGGGAGGGGGCGGAGCGGGGCAGAGCGGCATGTGGGTGTGAAGAAGCCGGGCCTTTGAAGTGAAGCTAAGCTTCACTTCAAAGGTGTCGGAGGAATGCGGGCGGCTGTGCACGCGCTTTTAAGCTCAATGCACATGCGCATTGAGCTTAAAAGTCACGGGCACTGCAAGGAATCGCCACGATTCCTTGCAAGTTAGATAAAGAGTCGATGAGCCCCTATAGTCTCGCTTGCTCGATGCGCATGCGCATCGACAGGCGAGACCTAAAAAGGAGATGCCTGACAAACACAACTGGATGCTGTGTGTATCAGCGCAGCGTTGCAGGCTTTATCCGGTAAGATGAGCAATTTAATTTCGAGGAGAATTTCTGTCCGAAGTGTAGACAGGAGAACCAGCGCGATGATTGACTCTGTGCGTGTGGCTCTATTATTACTGTCAAAAGCGAGGGAATTAGTTAAAAGTCAGGAGTGTAATAACACAAATTCTCCTCTGAAACAATAACTTCACATAACGGGGTGTAGGTAACAGCTTAGTGTTGGCTTCGGTTGTAGCGTGATGTTGTCGAAGTTCCTTTAACTTCGTGCGCTTTCTTAGACAAATAAAACTCCTCGAAGAGCTGTGTCTTCTAGGGAAGTCTTTAGAGGGAGTAAACAGATTTCTTTGGATTTTCCCCTCTTTTTTTTTTTTTAAAGCCGGATGCTATTGGTAGGAAGTAGACCGTGTAAACAATGTTCGTAGAAAGGGTACGGCTCTCCCAGGTGAATCCTTGTGAATAAGAGTAAAGAAGGTACTCACGGTTTAGCGTAGTAAGTAAAAATATCAGCACAGTGACTGGAGGGTGAAAAAAAAAACGGGACAGAAGGAAAGTTCTTCTTTGTGAATGAGAGGGGTCGTAGAGTAGATCCCATCCTCGTCGCCAGTGAAATGATGTCAACAGCACGCAAGAAGAGTAATCTTCATAAGTAGTTTATTGCAAGGAAGGGAGAGCCGTCCCAGCAGGCAGGTGGAAGTCAGAGAAGTAACTGTCAAGAAGGGAACACTATACAGGGAACATTCTCAATGACATAATGCGGTTCCATATTACGCAATACATATCACCACAGGTTACCATCGGCAAAGGCAGTCTTTATTTGGCATTTATTGACTTGAAGACTGCCTTTGACCTGGTCCCCCGAGACCGCATTTGGCTGATCTTGGAGGAGATGGGGATTCCTTTACCAATTTTGAATCTTCTGGCACGTATGCATGATGGTACCTACGCCCGCATTAGATGGGGATCACAAGAGCAAAAAACTGACAGAATTCCTGTGAATCGAGGGGTACGCCAGGGGTGCGTGTTTGCCCCGACACTCTTCACGTTATTTGTGAATGGTGTTGTTTCTTTTTTGCTCGAAATAAACGCCGATGCCCCGGTCTTGGCGGGTGACAAAGTACCCGCACTTCTCTTTGCGGACGATACGCTGTTGGTATCAAAAACTCCCGTAGGTTTGCAAAAGTTGTTGGAACGCTTTTGTCTGTTCTGTAAGCTTAGGGGCCTTGTTATAAATACCTCGTAAACTAAACTCCTTTATCTTAACCCAAGTAAGTCTTCCAGGTCCCCCTTTCTCTTGATGGGGTGTCAATGGAACGCGTAAAAGAATTCGACTACTTGGGAATCAGAGTTTCGCATAATTTAAAGTGGCAGCCTCACATTGATAAAATTGCACTAAACCACAAAAGGGTAGTCGGAGCAATAGGGCGAGAACATCGTATATCCATCTCTAAGCCCATTGCTCCTGCCTTGGATATTTACGCTGCAAAAGCTGTAGGCTGTGCCCTTTATGGCGCAGAGTTGTGGGGCTTTGATTGTGTTGACGCCCTGGTCACCTCAGAGAATAAGTTCTTTAGGGAGTTGGTATCGCTTCCGAGGGGTACTCCCATCAAACCATTATTGAGTGATCTGGGTCGCCGCTCCATTAAGGATCTAGCCAGGTTACGCCCTCTTTTATATTGGGCTCGGTTATGGCGGACCCCAGAGCTCTCAAGGTATTTAGATGATTTGAGAGAAGTCATGAATCTCCATGGTGCTTACAAAATAAGCTGGATTCGTAATATAAAGAAGCTTCTGCTCGATTCTGGATTGCCAACTGACTGGGAGTCTGAGGTCTCTTTATCCAAGGCTGAAGCTAAGCGAGCATACTGGACTTGGGTTGGTGATCAAGAATTAAGGGACCCAAACCAAGGCAGGCTGACTGAGGCGTTTAGACAGCATAAATTAAAGCCTCGCTTGGAGCCCTACTTGGATCTTATCAAGAAACCAAGAGACCGAGCCCTTTTCATTCAGTTTAGGGTGGGAACTCTGCCCCTCCGTGATTACACCTGCAAGTGGAAGCCCCCGTACCAAACCTCTCCTGACTGCCCAATCTGTGAAGGTGTCCCTGAAAACATCCCTCATGTCTTCTTTGTTTGCCCAGCCTATGTAAAATCAAGGCAGAAATGGCTCAAACCTGTGTGTCTATTGCTTGGAACCAGGGATCATTCCTCGGCACTCAGAATACTTAAGGCTGATACTAGTACAACCTTAGTCTGTGGGGTGGCCAAATTTCTGAGCTGGGCCTGGCTGATTAGATTGAAGGCTACAAGATGACTATAGTTTTAGCTGAATCTTTTTAAATATTCACAAAGCTGCTAATGTTTAATATGTTTTGTAAATTATTTATTGAAATATGAATGGTTTTATATTGTAACCTATTTTAAAAAATGTTATCCTCAGTAATTATGGTTTTACATTTTTAAGTGCTTTTATGATATTCTGTATATCGAAATAAAGCTTTGATGATGATGATGTAGTAGCCAAAGCAGCGCAAATCACTGGGTTACGTTACTCTGCCCTGGATAGGCATTGCATGGGTGTGTGTGGGTGATCCCATGCAACTCCCAAGGTTTTTGATGCATTCCCAGATTTACCAGACCTTGTATACCTGGGAATAAGCCAAAGAGCCTCCCCAGGAGAAGTGTAATGAGGAGAAATATCTTTATTTCTCCAAAACATCTTTATTTCTCCTCATTACTTCCTCCTTCTTTTTGTGCTGCAGACGAGGAAAATGCCTCTTAGGATTATTTTTGTGCCCTTCCCCAATGATGCAGTGCAGCGAAGAAAGGTGACTTGCTGCACTGCCATGCATCACTGTCTCATAAATATGCTCCTTTGTTTTTATCTTGTAGCATTTGATGAGAATTCAAAGACAGAGCTTAAATATTAGGCTATGGCTCCTGACAAAGTGCTGTTTATTCAGCAGTTAGGAAATCACAAATAACCCTTGTTTTATAATTATGAAGTGTGATGGATACAAACATGTTAATAGGATCGAAACAAATCAATACATTTACTTGGTGATGTGCAAATGATAAGCATGTGCTGAAATCTTATACCTTTGTGAAATGCCTGGATTTTTCACAAAAAAGCCTATGATTCCAGCACTACAGCCATAGGGAAGTTTGCACAGTACAGCAGTACTATGGGTGTAAAGCGTGAGCACTGGGTAATGCAGGAGTACTGCAGTACCCACAAAGATTTTAAAAAATGAAATAAAAAACAAAATGTGGGTTGGGCATCTCCTGGGGATGGACGGAACATCATGTTCAGTGGGTGGGGCAGTGACTGCCCATGACAGGACTGGACACAAGCCCTGGCCTGAGCCCCAGATCTGCAACCAATCGTCCGCTGTGCAGCGTGGAGTCAGCCGACCATGGAGAGGTTGGGCGAAGGGCCTGGCTGAATATGATAAAAAAACGAGAAATTCATTGAATGAAGAGGGATATTCACAAGAACGTTTGATAATTACGGCAACATTAGCTTAACGCATCTCTTCATATCGCAGTCTATCGTGGGAAAACAACGCCATGTTTACTCAGAGGTGCTATGTGATAGGCCCATGACAAAACGTCAAATGTCCATGATAAAGTCAACACGAAGCAGCAAAAATGCGAAACACCAACGCATAAAAAGTTGCGATGAGGCCAATCGCGATACAAAAAGCCGCGAAAACCAGCGACTGGCCTGCAAATCCCACGCGTCAGGCGGGAAAATGCACTATAAAAGCAACAAAAATAACACACCAAAAACAATTGAAAGTGCGTAGCACCATGGATGCACCCGGACCTAGTTCAGAGGCCAACGTGAACCCCACATGCCCCACAGACCACCAGCAAGGAACCTCGGGGTCGGGGAAGGCCAAGGAGAAGAGGAAGACGGGGTGCAGTCCACAGCAAAACTAGATCAGTGTCACGGAGGTGACAGTACACTACCATCAACTGACTCACAATTAGACTAATGTGAATGCAGTCGGAGTGTCTAGGAGGTCAATGGAGGAGGCCAAGAGGCGCTGGCATGATGTGAAAAGCCAAACCAAGCACAAACCCGCTGCCAACACGAAGGCAGCAACGGTAATAGGAGGTGGGAGTCCTGTGCCACAGGAGGAGCCGGAGGAAATGGAGGCCACAGTCATCAGTGTGGAGATGATGCAAGGAGTTGGGAGTATGGATACAGCTCGATAGGAACTGACACAATATCAACAGGGTGAGTAACGACCAGGGACTAGGGGAATAGGGGAGCTGGGCATCTTAGGCAACCCACCCCCATGAGCAGGGCAGCCAAGCTACATAGAGGAGACCCCAGCCCCTGCACAGACCACACAGCAGGAAGCACCCGCCACCACGACTGGCTCCCAACACTCCACCGAGGTACACATCACATTCAGAAGCCAGGTGTCAGAATGCCAAAAGGAGGTGTCCAAAAAGGTGCGGGTGGGGTCAGAGCTCATGGAAGCCGAACTACATCACATATGGGGTGTCTAGGTCCCATCAGGGACCACCTACACCCCACAAAGGAGACCCACACTGTGACAGAGACACATGCATTTGCACATTTCCTGCACTGAACCATTCCCAGAGCCCCGGAATTACCATTCACACACCCACACTGGCCCTCCGTAAGACGGCCCAGTCCACTCCTCGCACGCATTTAGTGGCTGATGACAAAGCTACATGTGTAAGGTTGTACCCGCTGCCAGCGGGGGTACGGTTGGGTCCGCTTTACACAGCACAATGTAATGTTGTAGGGCCCTGGCCATCATGCATACATTATGACCACACAGAAACACTTATATAGTTGGTGGGACTGGCTACGGGCATATGCGCCCGGCCCCTTTATTGGCAGGGTCACATGTACAGTGACACCTGTGCTGGATGTGTGTGGGTTGAGTGTAAGCCAGCCCTCACAGAGTTGTTGGTGCTGGCAACAACTACAACAGTGAACACTATCAAAATGGAAACATAAAACACCAGCATTACAGAGACAACAGCGGAGCATCATGGTGGTAGCTGGAGCAAGTACAGAGGTCACCCAATGAGCAAACAGAAGTGTCCGTGAGTTGCAGTGACTGAGGTTGGGGCACTAGAGCGCAGCACGCTCATGTGAAGAAAATGACTAGGATTGTGTCCCTTCGGGATATTCCTGATGCAGCTGCAGTGGGGGCGGGGGGCACACCTGCATCATCTTCCTCATCATCGTCCCAGGTCTCCCACACTGCCTGAGGTGACATTGCTGTGTGAGCTCTCCACAGCACATAACCAAAACAGAAATGGACGATGACTCGTGATGCACTGAGTTAGTGGCACCTGGAGTGCTGAGCAGGGTATCAGGCAGATGATGGCATCCACAACAGGTGTGAGCAACTCCGTTAGTCTGCCAGTACAACTGTTTTGACTCTGGCAGCTGGCGGTTGGAGGTGGTCCTGGCGGTGGTGGCATGTGCCTCCTGCGATGATGCGACGTCCATGCCGGTCTGGACTCGATTTGATGTGTGAGCCCTGGTGGGCCGCAGTTGAGGCCAGAGGCAGTGGACAGCGCAGGGGAACATACACATGGCATCGATAACCCCAAGGCCATCGTCACAGAGGCCATCCAATATTCTATCAGACAGGGTCCATGACTTCAGCTGCACAAAGTTAGTGGCCCTGGATGTACTGAGGCTGGCACAGGCACACCGCCACGGGACAGTGACTTGCGCTGCACTGAGGTAGGGCCACGCGGACTGAGCGGGTCCTCATCCATGTCCGAGGTGAATGTGGCGGAGGGTTGCGGGGGACAGTGGAAGATGCCCTGCAGGGCATGATACAGAGGGCAGACGCCATCCGGAAGCAGCAAATTGAGGAGTGGAATGCTACAGCCTCATCATTACAGCAAGTCAGTATCAGCTACATGAGGATGAAGACAACCCCCAGTCCATAGACTCAGACACCACCAAAGTTCAACCAGAGAGTGTCCATGAATGTTGGGGAACAGACTTAGTGGCATTGGGGCAGAAAGGGGATGCAGTCTGCGATGATGCTGGTACAATGATATCGGCCATTGCTAAATCAAGACTCAGTTCCAACTGTGTGACCTACTCGACCGCAGTGTAGGCTGGAGGCATTGCCAGCAAGGGGCCACAGATATGTGTGGTTTTAATGCCTTGCACAGAGTCGGTGGAACCACATCAAAGGGAAGTGATTTGAAGTCTGCATTGCCATGTGTACTCGGCCATTGAATAATCAAGACTCAGTTCCAAATGTGTGTCCTACTAGACCGCAGTGTAGGCCGGAGGCAGCGGTCAGCAGTGGTCCACAGCCACGTGTCGTTGGCTCGCGATGCACAGAGTTAGTGACGCCAGGGCAGTTGTCTGTAGTGTTCGATCACCTCCATAATGATGATCCTTTTTTCCTCATGACTGAAACGCATCTTCCTCTTACACCTCTCCTTGCGTGCAATGATATGTACTCTGCTATTAAAAAATCAAGACCCAGTTCCAAATGTGTGACCTAGTAGTCCGCTGTGTATGCCGGTAGAGCACGTCAACGAGAAAGGAGTATGCGGGCCTTCCCCGTGGAGGCCGTGATGGTCATAGCAGGCTGCCTGGGTTGTGGGCCCTGGGCTTGGAGCTTGCACTGGCATGTGGTGGGCCCTCTTTGACACACGCCGGTGTCAGCAGTTGAGCAGTGACTCCTGGGTTCGCAGGGGCGAGCACGACTGGTTCGGGGACGAGCTGCCTGGGGTGCAGCAGGTGCACAGGATCGCAGGCAACACTGCTCACAGTGACTGCATCGGCATCGTGGCAGGGTGAGTGGCACCTCCGTGGTAGAGACGTTGGGCATTCTGAAAGAGAACCACGCCCAGAGCTACGTGCTTTTTATTCACAACGCTAAGCTGGCTTGGCATACGCCAGGCCAGCCCACTCTGCTCACGCTTACAGGGGGGGCGTAAAAAGCTACATTTCTGAGAGCTTCTCCACTGGCTGGGGTGACATAGTTGCGTCCACTGTCCAAACACCAGCGTTGTATGTCGACATGGATATGTGTGTGGTCTGCATACTACAGTCTGGCCATCACATCCACACCAAACTTGGCATTGTGTATATTCTCATTCATCGGTCACTTGCTTCCTTCGCACATGCCTGGTCCCCACCTCTTCCCACAATCTGCTATTGTGTGGCTGAGGTGCAATGCCATTGATGGCTGCTGTGCATGGCTGGCCCAGGTTACCACAGTAAGTTGTGTTGTCGTGTCTGGTGGGTGGGCATGTTGTTTGGCATGTTGTATGTGAGTTTGAAACACGCACATTCCCAGTGTTGTGACTTGCATGATTGTGGAGTTGAGGTGTGTGGTGTGTTCATTGGCTACTTGCCAACGAGCAATACATTTCCGTAGACGCCATCCTAGTAGCGCTGGTTGATGATGGACTGTCGGTAGATGTAGGAATCATACACACTGCCTGGGTGGTTTGTGTTGACGTTGGTAGAGATTCCCCGGTGGGTCACTATTGCCTGCACATTGATGGAATACGTGTGCTTTCTGTTGTGGTTGTTGTGTGCAGTGTTGCCAGGGGGCACAAGTAGGATATGTGTGCAGTCAATTGCCCCAACACGTGCGGGAAGCCAGCTATGGTGTAGACACATTGGTTGGTCTCCAACTGTTCCTGCACAGTGTGGGGGAAGTATAGATAGTGGGGTACCAAGCTGATGATGTCCTCCACGACCGTTGTGAAGAACTTGGATTGGGATGGCTGTGAGACTCCTCCGACTCTGGCAGTTGTTGGTTGGAAGGTACCAGAGGCCAACATGTGCAGCACAGCCAGCAGCTTTGTCTGAGGTGGCATGTTGGTTGTCTGCTGTGTTGGTCCTGTCAGCCTGTGGGCAATGGTGGTCAGGATGCAGAGGATGGTTGTTCCTTTGAGCAGTAGTGTGCAAATGACATTCTCTGGTGTTGGATCTGTGAGGTTGGTGTGTTTTCTGAAGGTCACTGTCTTTGTCTGGGCTGCCTTAGTGTTGGTCTGGGGGGGCGGTGGTTGTCCTGGGGGTCCGGAGGTGGTGTTGTTGGGTGTTGTGGCCCTCTTGGATGTCCAGTCTGCAAGATCAGTGGCTCCATGGCATATGTTGTTCTTTAGGTGTGGCTCTGGCTTTTGCTCCCTTTTGTGGTGCAGGCTGTTGTTCGCCTTTACACCAGGTAAGAGCAGGTGTTAAATTCCTGCTGCTAACGTGCCTTATTGCCTCTTTTGGCATCTTATTGCCGATCTAGCTGGTCGTTGAGAATGTTGCGGAGTGGTGTTGTCGCGGCTTTTGTCACAGGAACGCCTACTCTGCATCTTATTAGCGATAGTTGCTGGGGTAATCTGTGGCAATGTTTTTTGCGGCTGCTATTGCAGGTAGACTGGTGAAATGGGCTGTTATCACTAGCTTGTGACTGGGGCGATAGTTTTATTCCAACTTTGGCTGCAAGAAAGTGCTGATAAGGCGGCGATAGTTCCTTGAGAATATGCCTCGAAGTTTAAAGTGACTTTATAGTTAGGTATGGTAATAAGATCTTCCCTTATGTTGAAAAACCCCCCAGAAATTCAAAGAAAATGTAAAAGGTTAAAGGGATGTTAGACTTAGGTATGGTATGAAGAACTTAGAGTAAACAAAAAAAAACTTAAAATTCAGTGAAAAAATCAAAGGTTGAAGTGTTGTTATAGTCAACGTTGAAATAAGATAAATCTGCCATTTAACCCCTTCGGTGCTAGGCCTCCCCCCCCTGCCCCACCCCACTGTGCTAAGCTTTTTTGGGCTATTTGGGGTAGTTTGTAATTTGGCCCAGTAACCTTTTGTCCACATAAGGTATCTACTTCAAATTTACATCCTTTGATCCAACATCATGAGGATTCTAGATGTCCCCCTGGAGTGGACTGAGAAATTAGCCAAAATACAGGTCAAGTTTTTTTTGGGGGGGGGAGAAGTGCTGCAGAAGAAAGCATCTGGTGGAGTCCTGTGGCTCACTGGTTAGAGGCGGCAGACCCGGAAGCAGAGGACGGCCCAGGACCAGGGTTCAATTCCCGGCGCGGCAGGGTCGTGGACCAGGGTCAGCGGACTCGATAATTCTCGCCTCGGTGCCTACTCTAACCAGGGATCACACTCGGCAACTCTGGGCATTAGCTTGCCTCATCTCCACAACGGCCCCCCACATACGCCAGGGATGCCTGGTTTCACCTTGGAGATACCCAGTAGGGACCATCTCACAGGGAAAGCCTGGACGGGTTCCCCAGCGGTCTACAGCGCGGAGATACCCCATGTGGGGTGATTCATGCGCTTTACAAGACATCATTACATTACATTACATTACATTCAGCATGCTTGGTCCTTTGATCGTCCAACCAGTCAGTTTCAATGATTATCACCATCTTTATCCGATAAAACTTATACTTTGATATGTATTTCCTATGGCCCTAAACAGCCTTTCTCTCAGATCATTATGCTCAAGTACTGAATTTAAGTATTTTTAATTGACCCTATCGAAAGCCTTTGGTGTGCCAATGGTCATCATTGCTAGTAGCTTACTGTAAGCAATTGCCAGATCTATTGTGCCAATCAAGCAACGTGTTAATTCCTGTTTATGTCTCCCAGAAATGAATCCCTTCTGAACCTTATGCACCAAGTTTCCAATTACCTTACTAAGGGCCAGATGTAGGTAGCTAAATACCGGTCTGTAACTGGCGAAAATAGGTGATTTTCCAGTTACCGTCTGGTATTTAGCCCTTTCTAATGTAGGAGGCTGGTCTTAAGGATTCAGTAATTTACTGATTCCATATTTTAAGGATTCAGTAAATTACCGATTTGAATCAGTAAATTACCGAATCCTTAAAACCTGTGTAGGTAGCACTCAAGTGAGTGCATTTTTGCTTTAAGGATTCGTTATTTACCACCAACTACAAGTTGGTGGTAAATACCGAATACCTTTAAAAAAGCAATAATTTGATTTTTTCAAGGTGCCATGTGGCAGACATACATGCCTTTAGGGCATGTATGTGTGCCACATGTGCACACATGCACGATTCAGGGGTGCAACAGGGTGTCAATGTGGCACCCTGCCACCCTTGAATATGCTCCTGCTATTACCGATTTAGTAAATACCGAATCGTTAATAGTGAATGGCTTCCCATTCATTCCTATGGGCCTCCAGGCCCATAGGAATGAATGTGAAGGTATTTCTTATTACCGAATCGGTAATAAGAAATGTTACCGAATCGGTAAATTTTACCGATTTATTACCTACATCATATTTACCGATTCCTAAATACCGAATCGGTAAAATTCGGTATTTAGGAACTGGTAAAATGAGATTACCTACATCTAGCCCTTCATCTCTTATTCAGAATGCCCATTAAAATATCATAGTCGCAACTCAACAGTGCAATTGATTGGTAAGAGCCACATTCTTTCAGATTCTTACCTGGTTTCAGTAGCACACTTATTATAGCTTATGATAGTGGCAGCAGGCTCCCTCCCACGAGGATAGAATTAAACAGCTTCATCCAAACTGTAACAACTTTGTCATCAAGTGCCCTAAACACCTCATTCGGTATAACATCCAGGCCCGGTGCTTTCCCTCTTTTCCCCTGCCTAATTGCTTCCTGGATTTCTTCTATCCTGATATCCTGGTTTATTTCTCTCTTTTTGCATATCCCAACTTTTGTACTATACTTTCATCAAACCAGAACTCCCTGTACCCCTCCACTCTCCTCCGCATATGAATTTTGGCAATATCTGAAGAGCTCGCCTTTAATCTCCTCTCTATTAGCCAGCATTCTACCCTAAACGTTATCGTAGATTTCAGTTATCAAATTTCTGGTTTGTTCCAATTTGGGCTTCCAGGCCAGAGGTGTACTACAGTTTTCCCCATATTCTAATTGCCTTAATTCATTGCCCTCCCAGCTTTTACATATTCTGTCCCCCGAATTAAACTCAAAATCTCTTAAATGTCAGCAGTCTCTCCTTCAATTTATCTTTCACTCTATCCTCCACTGAAAAGTTGATTAATAACCTTTTACAATTTCCACTTCATTTTCTATATGCTGGTAAACCTTTTTCTCTATTCTACCTCTTGAAACAACCTTAAATGAGTCTCACACAATATTTATTGGCACAATATCTAAATAACTTTCAAAGAATGCCTCTTTCTCCAAACCCACCTGATTAACAACCTCTGCCCATAAAAGTAGCTTCCTATCCATAATCCATCTTTGCATTACAAGGCTATCTGTGAATTCCAATTTTAAACTGATCGTGGAAAGACCTGGCATATGTGTGGGAACATGCTTAATGGAAATGACTTAGTCTTCTATTCTCCAATCTTTTAAGAAATATTCAATCTTTGAATGTTGGCTATACTTCTTGTTAAACGAAATGTACCCTCTTGTTGTGACTTATTTCCGCCTCCAGATATCACATAGCCCATGTCCTAAATCAACCCCCTTAAGTATGTTTATTCTTCTACTCTGTACAGTTTTGTACAAATGGTTATCGAACAAGACATTGAAGTCCCTAACCATTATTATTGGTACCTGATATTTGAGCAGCACTTCCACCAGCTTGGTAAGGGGAGTAACATCATCTGTATTAGGCACATAATATGACCCCACCGTATACATTACTGCACCCACTCCTACTTTTGCAAACACCCATCTTTCCACCTCATCCGCCAAATGTTCAACCAATTTTGATGCCAGCATTACCCTAACCAATATTGCCACCTTTTTAGTACAATACTTCTAGTCTGTACATGCTCATTGCTGAATCCATCTCTGTTTTTAGAAGAGTTCTTTATTTCTTTCTTTATTAAGTGGGTTTCCTGGAGTAAAGTTATTTTTACTTCACTTTCTCTCAAAAACTCCATAATTTCCCCCTGATTTTTCTTGACAGACCATTCATATTCCAGGATTGCAGTGACATTGCTATTGGCAAAGCTTTCCTCCTTTCTATTTTAGTTATATCACTTTAATTCGTCTGCCTGTCTTTCCCTTTTTCTTTAATTCCCCCTACCAGTATATTTACTTTGAGAACACTGTTTTCATTTTTCCCCTTCTGCTCCCCGCCCATTGCTCCCTTACCCCCTCATGCTTTCCCCTTCCTCTTTTGAGAACCCTCTCCTACCTTTGTTGGACATAGTTCTCTTGTCCTGTTTGAGCTTCTCCTTCTCAGAGGGCCTCCTATTTCACCTTCCCTTCGCAAATCTGCTTTCCCCCTTAAGCTGATTATAACTTCACATGCCTGATCAATTGATCCACCTTGTCTAATTCTCTTAAATTGTGCATTTCATTTCCCCACATTATTTCATTTGGACCGTGGCCCCTTATTTCCTAAGTTAGTCTATTCTCTTATCCAGCACTATCTATCCTGGGTCCCTTGTGATATATTTGATCTAATACGAAACCTAAAATCCCGCTATTGGAAGTTCTTCTCTTGAAGTGCCACTGTTAGGATCTGCTCTTTCAATTCATATGCCAAGAAATTCATCAAATATTTTCGTGGTGTCTTCCTTTTAGGATAATTATTTAAAGGATCTAGGTGACCTCTTTGTATCTCTCTCCGCAGATTTAGTGATGTGTCTTTCAGCTGGATGGTCTGTTTAATCAATTCTACCACAAATGCTTTCAGGCTGTTTCCTTCCGCACCCTCAGGGACACAAAATATTCTAATATTGTTTCTTCATGCATTATTCTCTATTCTTTCCAGCTTTTTCTGAATACCCTTATCCTCTTGCTTAAATCCTACTATGCTCTTAGTATTGCTAGATACCGACTCCTTTAGCATGACAACTGTATCTTCAAGTGTCCCCTCTCATGTCTCTCTTGGTGTTCCCCAAGGTTCTATTCTCTCTCCAGCACTTTTCAACCTCTTTATGGAACCCTTCACTGCCATACTAAAACAAGCCGGAATTAACTACCACCTATACGCCGATGACACCCAACTATACTATAAAATTAAATCCCGTTCTGATGTCTTGCACCTAAACAACACCCTGACAAAGATCCAATCCTGGTTCCACTCCAACCACCTCAAACTCAACCCTAATAAAACTGAAATTATTCTTTTATCTCCTAAAAACAATTCACTCCCTATCCAATCTTGGATCTCTGACCTTAATGCCCTCAACTGCCACTCTCCTTATCCAAATCAGTCAAATCTCTGGGCATAACCTTAGACAATAAGCTTACACTCAATTCTAATATTAAAAAACTCGGCTAAAAGAGCACTTTTCGGCCTCCGCCAACTCAAAAAAATAAAACCATTCATCCCGGCTGAAGATTTCAAATCAGTAGTCCAATCTCTAGTTCTCTCGAAAATTGACTACGGCAACGCTATCCTCTACGGAACCCCCAAAGTCCCCCTTGCCCCCCTCAAAACTATACTCAACCTTGCAGCCAGGCTTATAACAGACACTAGGCGTTTCAACTGTATCCCTCCTGCCCTAAAAGTCCTTAAATGGCTTCCTCTCGAAGGCAGATCTGCCTACAAAATTGCCTGTATTACACACAAAGCCCTTCACCTAAAGTCTCTAATCTACCTCACAAGTAAACTCAAAATAGCTAGCTGCTCCTGTCCGATGAGAAGCACCAACACTCTCCTCCTCGTCCCCCCTCTGCTAAAAAAGAAAGCCTCACAATCACGTTCCTTCTCTGGCAATTCTCCCTACATCTGGAACGCCCTCCCTATAGATTTATGCTGTAACCCCTAGTACTTCAGCTTAAAAAAAAGACCTCAAACTTTATCTGCTTAATAAATATTGGGGCCCTTACATCTTCTCTCTTCTTGCGTGCTATACCCTCTCCTTCTCCCTCCCACCAATCCACCCCGCCACCGCCTTTTGACTTTTCTTGCCCTCCTTCTTCCCTACCCTTTCTCCCCTCCTCCTCTCCCTTACCCCATCCCTCCATTCCTTCACCCCTCCTTTCACACCAAACCTACCCCCTATATACCCTGACCATTGACCTGACCTCATGTTGCTGTAAATAAGTGTATATTCCTGTTACTTTTGTCTGCAATCTAATGCCTCCGTCACTTATTTACCAACGCAAACCGTATGTTTATTGTGTTCTCTATATTGATCTTGTCTCAATGCTGCATTTTTTTACTGTATTTTTTTAACTTTACTATGTGCATTTCTTCTAATACTTTGTAACTGTATTATCTTCAAGCTTATGTGAAGCACTCCGATACCCATGGGTGTCGCCAGCGCTATATAAAACCTTTAACTAAATAAATAAAAGTGCTTGTGACTGCTGTGGCAAATTAGCTAAGTTTTTTTTCCAAAGACTCACATCTCTCCTTTTTCTTCAGATTTATCTGCAATGCCGTGAGCCTAGCCTTAATCTCCTTTCCTAATGCTTTCAGCATTGGTTATATTTCCCCATCCCTACCTCCCCCCTACCGGTAGCCTCCGTTCTCCCTGTCACGTACCAGCTGTTTCTCTGCCCATTTCAAGCCCCTACCCCTCTCCTCCCGTGCCCACCTGCTGGAAGACTTCAAATCTGTTCTCTACAGGTATTATTCCTGACACATCTGTCTCCTTGAGCAGTATGTCATGTCTACTGACGCTTGGGTCTCCAGAAAACCTACAGATATCTTGGATGGTACACAATCACCTCTCTGTTCTTCCCCTCATTCCCTTGTTCCCTAAAATTGGTTCTTTAATTAAGGTGTTAACCATGGCTTATTCTTTAAGGCTACCTCCTCTGCACCCTTCTGTATTTTCTGTGCAAACTTCTAGGCCCTAAGTGTATTGTGTACTCTTTCCTTTCCTTGCTAGGATTTTAGTCACAGTCAACCTAACAACCGCATTGTTCTAATTTCTATTTAGGGCTGCTCCCTCCTTAGTATTACCTCCTCCTTTCTTGCTGCTGAGGCTTCCTAACTCATACTTTACTTCCCCCCAGCTGTTTGGTCAGGCTAGAATCCTCAGTCGAAGCACTGTATTTACGATGCTCAGACTTCCACTCCCACTCACTAAAGATGCTTTCTGTAAGTTGGAGAAGTCTCTCCAAATTGGTGAAGCACCAAAGAGGCCCTGCTGCTGCAGCTGAATCCCACCTCATTTACTCCAATGTTTGCAAGTTGCCTTTTACTTCACCGTCATAAAGTCACAAGTGTTTGTTGTAATGGTCTCCTTGCAGGGGCGGCTCTAGGCTCATGGCGGCCCTGGGCAGGGAGCGTAGGTAGGGGCCCCCGAAGGAACGCAGGCACGGAGGCCAGTGAAGAGGGGGGGTCAGGGTGTTTGGAAGTGGAACAGAGCCGGAGGCCGCCAAATCCCTGCCAGGGGCCGCCACGCAAATATGTATCCATCCTCAGAGGATTATTATATTAAGGATATATATTGGCGTGGTGGCCCCTGGTGTTTGGTGGCCCTGTGCAGGTGCACAGCTTGCACATGCCTAAGGCCATCCCTGCTCCTTGGACTCCTTGTGCTCACTCTGCCCACGTGTCATGACCATGTCCCCCCGTGCAACAGAGGTTCGTACATGTAAAGATGGCCTCCCTCTCCATGTGTGCTGCTTTCAAAAATGGTTATGTTGATCGATGTGTTATTTCCTTTTGACACTATCAGTTTGATTATCCCTGATGGCAGGTTGTAGGCACAAATGTAAATACCTGCAATACTGTACTGTTATACCTTTAGAAGAAGGACATGCCCTGTTCTGTTTTCAACCACGTGAGAGACACATGTTTTCAAAAGGCTGTGCATAAACAAACACCACGTGCAAAATAACGGCAACCCCTCAAAGCGCTGTTCCAAGATGCGGCTATTTAACTGGCCCTGTTGCAGCACTCAATGCCTGGTCTCGTTTCGCTTGCAGCAACTTGCCTGAGCTTCTGTTCCTCGTGGTGGTCTCCTTTTATTCTCTGGCCAGCTGATTCTTTCGTGCCTCATGCCAGTCATCATCGGCATCGCCGCCGTGTCCCTCAATCTCTACAGCAACGCGTCCCAGCACACTAGCATTTCCTAATGCTCATACCTCCCGATGCTCCTCCTAAGGAAGACAAGAAAAGCATTTGCAGTTCAATTGGTCTCGACTTTGGGGCCTTATAAGCAATGTTTGCTCTAATTGTTTTCCCTTGTGTGCGGAAGTGTAAGGTCTCTGTACACTGAAGCCATGGCTATTGTGCTAGGAACACGAACACACGTGTGGGTGCAGCAACAAATATCTAGTGCAGATCGTGTGAGTATTCATGTTAATTGCAACGCCAGTCATGTGCTGCAATTTACATGAATACTTTCTCAGAGGCACACAATGTGCCCCTCACAGGGATGGCCTTAGAGCTGGTGGTGGCCTGTGCGACAATGTTGGTTGGTGCCCCCAATGACCACCTCTGCCAGTGATTCCCTCACTATTACCCTTCAACAGTGCCCCTCAAGTCTCCATTACCACACTCTCTGAGATGCATTTAATGTGTTTTATAGCACCACCCATACCAGTGTTGGGTGTACTTTACATTGCACACACATTAAACAGAGACAATCAGTCATAGGTATGAAATCAGTGTATCAGAAATGTTACATATGACAGAGGACTGCAAGGTGTGGGAGTGACATGTCATTAATACTGGTACGTAGGATAGTTTAAGAGTGCTTTGTCTGGAGAAGCACAAACTCAGAATTTAAAATGTAACTCCATGATTAGGGTTTCTCTTTAATACGAATAGCGGTTTGTACCCAAATGAACCCGTTTTGCAGCATTAGGATTGGTTGGGGAAAAAATCATAACCCTCTAATCTTTACCTTACAGTATGCATGTAGTTAGGCTGGTGGCTAACAACATAACTCGTAGTGTTGATGGATTTCCAGCTGGGTTTTACCAACATTTAGATTATCTTTCCATTTTGGCCACAGCACACTGTTGCATTTCACATGGAGGGAACAAATCTCAGTCCATGTGACTGGCAATAATTTCTGTAATTCCAAAAGAGACTTAGCACATTTTGGACTCTCTGAACATGAGGCCAGTTTTACTCCTAAATTATGATTTAGAGATACATGGAATATCTTACTATGCGGCTGGAAACAATAAAATCCAAATGTATCCATCCCTTGAAGTCATATTACTTTAAAGGGAGACATATTTTGTTTTAAATGTTTGAGATCTTTTGATCTGTTAAACCTCAATAAATTAAGTGCTACCTTTGACAAAGTTTCCTGTTCGCAGTTTAGCATCATCCCTGTTTATGTGCCTTAAAAACACTGGAGTGCATGTTGCAAGTATAGGGCCTAGGATGTAGGCTAACATGAGCAGGTAAAACAGTGTGGATCGAGCATGAAGAAATAATAATCCTTTGGTGATATTTTTCAAGCAACATCAAGTAGGAGTTGTTTTCAAGCACAGATCAAAGGCTTTGTTCAAAGATGGGTGTAAAACAGTTTGCCTTTTCAATAACTCCCCAATCCAGAGCCATGAGATATCCCACCAGGAGCCAGAGCCTCGGGCAGGTGCAAATAGAGCCAGGGCTGGCTTTAGCGCTAGTGGCACTGGGTGTGATAATGTTTGTAGTCACCCCCCCCCAATGACCACCTTCACCACGGATTCTGTCACTACCACCCTTTAACAGTGCCCCTCAGGTCTCCATAACCACTCACTCACTGAGATACATTTAAATCGGTTTAGAGCGCTGCTCTTACCAGTGTAGGGTGTCAGAGCACTTTACATCAAACACACCCAGAGACAATCAATAACATGTGTGTAAATCAGTGTACACTAAATGTTACATAAGACTAAGGACTACAATGTGTAGGAGTCACATGTCATCCATACTGGTAGACAGTATAGTTTAAGAGTGCTTGGTTTGGAGAAGCACAAACTCAGAATTTAAAACATAACACCATAGTTGGGGGTTACATTTAATAATAGGAATTGTTTTTTTTTTTTACAGAAATGAACCTATTTGGCGGGGGCTACGGGAGAGAAGAAACCACGCTCCCCAAAAGCTAGCGGGGCTCGGAGATGCCCTCTTGACAGCCCAGCTCAGGTGAAGGTGGAGGTCAAATACCTCTCGCGTTTCCTGCTCCGCGGGAAACGCTCGCATTTTATTTTTTTGGGGGACTCACCGGCAGCAGCAGTAGCGGGGGCTATGGGAGAGGAGAAACCATGCTCCCCACAAGCCAGCGGGGCTCGGAGAGGCCCTCTTGACAGCCCAGCTCAGGTGGAGGTGGAGGTCAAATACCTCTCGCGTTTCCCGCTCTGCGGGAAACGCTCGCATTTAATTTTTTGGGGACTCACCGGCAGCAGCAGTAGCGGGGGCTACGGGAGAGGGGAAACCAGGCTCCCCACAAGCCAGTGGGGCTCCGAGATGCCCTCTTGACAGCCCAGCCTAGGATTTAACCAATCGCATAACCCCAGGACGAGCCGGGCAAAGGGCGGGCCGTCTGTGGCCGTCCGGGGCAGTACGAGGCAGGGAAGGGCCACTGATCTGACATCCTGTTATCGAAGACACTTTGGTCTTGGCGCACGGACACTTGAAACTTTGTAACGGTTAGTGACTCTTGAACTCCTGACAGTGTGCTTGTGAATAGTATTATCAACCTGTAGTTACTGTTATATTTTAGAGTATGAGTACACGCAAAGAAAGAGGTGGTCAGGGGGTAGTGGGCACTTTAGATGTCTTCCTCATTAGAGCAGAGTCGGTTCTTATGAAGGAAATTCCTTTGACGCAAAGAAAACTCTCCTTAGAACCACGAAGAACATCTTTAGACCCACATAGGAAGTCCATTGAACCTAATACCGTGGGAGGCTCCCCTATTAATATCAATACTAACCCTAAAGAGGTCAGGGCTAACAACTCGGGAGTGCTTTTTACCCCACAAGTGCCACTTGAACCGTTGATAACTATCATAGAACCCCCAGTTATGCCACACGCCATTTCCATAACACCGCCACCAACATCACCTTCCTCCCCAGTTGTGGCTAGAGTCATGCGACAAACACAGCTTAAAGCTAAGGGGAGTATGGCCCAGGCAGCAGTAAGGAAAAGTAAGGCAGGGAAGGCACCACTCACCGCACAGTAAACTCGCAAAATAGCAAAAATAACGGGCAACACATTTGGCAAAGAGGGCCAGGAAACACAAGCGATAGTTGGTAACCTAATTTCCACTCCTACGTATATATCAACAAACCCTAGTGAACAATATCCAGCAGAGTTGGAGGATGTAATTGTGGATAAAATAGAGAGGAGGCTAAACGCTTTATTAGAACCATTAATGGACAAACTTGTGGCTATTGAAAATAGCCTGAATGCCATAGATCTGGAACGAATGCTGCCCATTAGCCAAGCTATAAACAAGGGGTCCTCATCCCTGAGCAAACAATCAGCACACTCAACAGTAGAGGCTAATACTATCACTATAGAATCCGGAAATATTACAACAGTAGAGAACTCACCGGCTCAAAAAACAAATAAGGACAACTCCCAGCTGATAGCTGATAACTCTACATGGGTAGGGTGGAAATTAGGAGGAAGTAATGCCTCAGAGGGACAAGACAGGGGAGAAACCTATATTGAGAACAGAAAGGGTTACTTTAGCCTACCACCAGAGTCCACACCTTACACCATCGTGCTTTCAAATGTTCCACCGATTGAACCTAATTCAGAGGAACATTTCACTTCTTTAAAAAATAAGGCACTACATTCAGTAAATACCTGAACCGGACTAGGAAACTACCTGTTTGAAGATTTTAAAATGGTGCGTAGGGTGCCCTGGATAGGTAGTTCAAATAAACATGCTAAGGGCGATTGTATAGTCCTGAATTTTGGTACCCCTAAGTTATTGAGAACAATTTTAGAGAGATCTAGGAGAAAGCACAGGGGAAGGGAGGAGATTCATATTTTACCTTTGGGCTTCTTTTATTGTAATCCGCAGATTACACATGCCCACACGCAGTACAATCGACCCACTACACAAAACTTAGGGAGATACAATTACAATGTTCCAACCTTTAATCGCTTTGAGAAGGCGTTCTCTAATTTAGGTGATCAAGATTGACTCCCGACTAGGGTGCCAAGTATAAGATGCCGAGTAGAACGATAGAGAGGTTATCATACCAGGAGCAAATAAGTCCAGGAGGGGGTAATGTGGTGCAGGAAGATATTCTGATACTCCCAGAAACGCAGCCCTCTGACTGTCCCATTGATGTGGCTAATTTGCGGCCAATTCAATCTATTATTAACAGTAAGCCAGTAAATGACCGCAATCCTAAAGGTATTAACTAATAGTCAAGACCTTAAAATTTTAAGCTGGAATGTCACCGGCCTCGGATTTAGACTGGCGGACACTGACTGGTTACATACATTATGCGGCATAGATATTATAATGCTACAAGAAACATGGGCCACAGCCGATCTACGGCCGATCTACACATAGAAGGGTATCATTGCTTTAGTGTAATTGCATCCAAAATCAATTATGGTCGTGCATCTGCATCTGGCGGACTATTAACTGGCATCAGGATAACTGCTGGAGAAAGTGTCAGGGTAATACCGACTACCAGCCCAAACATCCAGATAACAGAATATAAGAGACGGGTATAGCTATATCTGATTAACTTTTATAATAATGATTTTAAATCAGTCCCGAACACGAACTTTGTTGAACTTTTTAAAATTACATCTGACCTAGCCCAACAACATACCATGGGCAATGATATAGGGTTCCTCATTGGAGGAGATTTTAACGCAAAAATTCAGGGGGCATCCCAAGGGATGAATAAACCCCAAGTTGACTCAGCTACACGAAGGGGCCTAGAACTACAGTGTTTTATAGATGAACATGGCCTCACTAACGTAATGGATTTGTGTGACATCCCGGTAGAAGAACAGATACCGACTTTTATAGGTAGAGACTGCTCGTCAACCATTGACTACATTTTCATGTCCTCATGCCTAGCACATCGGGTCATAGAGGCTAAAGTCCTGCCCACAAGCTTTGGAGATCATAACCCGCTATCAGTGGCTTTATGTGTAGGAACCGGCCCCACCTACCTCACAGCCCATGGGGCAAGAGATATTACTCCCTCAACAAATAATTTAAGGTTAAAATGGAGGGGAGTAGATAGCGGTGGTATATTAGAAACTGTGCTAGCAGAACATGGGCCTTTGATTGACTCATGTATATCTATAGAGGGGAGTCCTATAAGGAAAATTGATGAGTTTGTGAGATTATGTTCGGTAATAAAATCCCTTTTGCCTGTACCATCACACAAGGCAGCGAAGAAACCCAGATGTTTTGATCATAGTTGCTCAGAGGCAAATAGGGCCCTACATAAGGCCCTGTCTTCTAAACCTAGGTGCCCAGTGGAGGTTAGAGCGGCAAGGAAGACATATAAAATCAAGATGGGTGAACGAAAGGCTACCCTATTGACGGAGCATTGGGAGGTTTTAGTTGATTCCGCAAAGGGGAAAAATGGAAAATCCTTTTGGCCCGCAGTTAGCAATATTCGTAACATGGGCCAACATTTGACAACAATTAGTTGCTCTATCTCGAGTGACCTATGGGAGAACCATTTTTCTAAGATTTACGCTGCACCCTCAGAAAAGGAATCTTGTTATATACCAGGACAACTAAGCTGTTTACAAATCAAGTTACATGAGGTAGAATTAGCCATCACACAGAGCCTTGGTAACAAAGCACCTGGCCCTGATGGACTCCCAATAGATATCATCAAGTGGAAGCCAGATCTCTGGGCCCCAATCTTATTAAACGTTTTTAATAGTGTGCCCCTAGCTCCCATGCCCGATACCTGGTCAACTAGCACCATCGTGCCAATATACAAAAAGGGAGACAGGTCTGATCCGATTAACTACAGGCCGATCTCGCTGTTGGATAACACGCTGAAGATCTTGGGGAGGGTACTTTACAATAGGGTCTCGGAATGGACTGAGGATAGCGGGATCTTGGATCCCTGTCAGATGGGATTCAGAAGTAAGGTCGGTACGGTCGAGTAGTGTTTAAATCTTAAATTAGTAATCCGTAACTATAACATTGCTCGGTCATCACCGATCTACTTAGCTTTTATGGACTTATCGTCCGCTTTCGACTTAGTCCACTGGGCAAAACTCTGGACCATTCTCTTGGATTGTGGTCTAGATGAACCCCTTGTACATCTCCTGGCATTCCTACATACCGATCTTAATGCACGAGTAAGGATTGGAATGGGAGGGGAAACCTCAGGCGCGATTAAGGTGGGACGAGGTGTCAGACAGGGGTGCGTTTTAGCACCCCTGCTTTTTATTATCTATATTAATGGGCTGAGTAATTCTCTAAGGAAGGCCACCTCAGACGTACCAAAAATCATGGGGAACCTGCTCCCAGCATTATTTTTCGCAGATGATGTGGTCCTTATGGGCCGCACCCCTAACTCCCGGCGATACTGGTGAAAACCTTCATTGAATTCATGGATAACCTTGACCTACGTGTACATTTAAAAAAATGTTTTATCATGTCGTGTGGTCCAGGGATGCGACAGCTTAATTCCATTTCAGTGGGGGATAACAGATTACATTCTACTAGCTGATTCCCATATTTAGGGATGGTCTTTGCTGCGAACGCCTCGTGGACTGGGCATTTGACCCACTCCACGAGCAAGTTCTCAAATGCCATTAACTCAATCCTTAGCTTACCACGCCTGAGGAAAATAGGTGCCACTAAGGCTGGTTTAAATTTTTTTTAAATTACAGTGTGCCCCAGTAGCCACCTATGGGGCAGAGATATGGGGCCTGGCAAAAAATCATTGCATCCAATTAGAAGAAAACTGATTCTGTAGGAGAATCTTGGGTGCACCGATCTCCACTTCAGAGTACATATGCCACAGGGAACTCAATTTGCATTTTATTTGTGATTTTATTGGGACAAGACCAGCGTTATTTTGGCTCTCCATTTGGAGGAATAATTCAGCCACTCTGATGCAAGAAATTATAAGCAGCTGCCTCAGTTGTGACAAAGCGGTACAAAAGGGGGTGGTGATGGACGGAGCATCTGAACCAATCAAACACTCACACCCAGTTGTGACAAAGGCATGGAGATCCCTTGGCTCTCAGGAGTCTTCAAACATTTATGTAGTGTGGGCAAGGGCAGTCTTTTCTTGGATACCTCTAGAATTGTGCCCAGCGATAAAATGGAGACACAAACAGCACTATATGCACTTTATAATACAGAAAGGACGAATAAGGTACTAAGTAAATCAACTGTGGTAACATACATGAATAATGAAATGTATAGGCATCCCTTACCTCTTTACCTTATCCTACCAATGACTAACTGGGAAAGATCGCTCCTGTTTCGTCTAAGGGCTGGAAACGTTAGAACTTTGTTATGTTTTCCTCTGGGTTATTGTCCAAAAGCACTTTATAAACCATGTCCCTGCGATGGAGTGAGCATACAAAATGACCTGCACTTTTTCTTTTTTTGTAAATGTTACCTTAAATATGTTAAACGGTTTTTGACCCCTTATTTTAGGAAACATTGACCCCTTTCTCTGGGAGAATCATATTTGTTGTTGGTCTCTTTGGATACTGTAGAATTAGTCTTTCGCACTAGCACTTTTCTGAGACTTATCACCCGTACTCGCAAAATGATGGAAAACCCATAAACTGTTATTTTATCTTAACTGCCACAATAATCTGCTGTTAATTCTGGAAACTTGTATATAAAATCTTTTAACGGGCTTTTATGATATTTTGCTATGACATGACTTTTATGATTTTTTTTAATTCGAATAAAGAATATTGAATTGAATTGAATTTAACCTATTTTGCAAGGTTAAAATAATGAAAGGCTGGGGATAAAGCATAACGCTATAATTATATACCTTGCAGTTTGCATGCAGCCCTTGATGTCAGTCATTAGCTCACTGTTCTATATTAGGATTTTAACTTATACACTGCAAGGAGCAAAAGGATCTCTTTTACAAAAGCACTGACCTCTTAATTTATATGCACTTTGTGATCTGCACGGTACACTTACTTTGCCTCAGGCATATTAACCCACTGCGCTACTTTCGGTTGAGTCAAAACTTCCACTTAACAAAAGTCTGATCTCACTCCAGGAAGAACATTGATCCAGACATTTTTATTTTTGTATGAAAATTGCTGGATGCAGGGAAGGCAGTAGCAGGTGTTTTTAAAGCTATAAAAACTTGCAAACACGCGCCCCCAGAAGTCAGCCCTAGAGCCGGCCCTGAATTGAGCAGGCCAGAACCACACATGAATCCAGTATCAAGACAGGAGCAGGGGTAGCTCTGGCAATGGGCCCCGATCCAGAGCACATTGCAGGTCCGGAAAGGGGCACTGGTGGGCCGGTGCTTCTTGGAGCTGCAGCAGCAGTGATTCTGAAAGCACACTTGTGCTTGTAGACTTGTTGCATTTTGTTTGGTAATAGATCGGCCAGATTGTGCGCTGCACTCAATTATCAAAAGAAATGCAGCAAGTCTACAAGCACACATGTCCTTACAGAATCCCCTAAAAACAAATGTTGTGCTTTTAAAGCTGCTGCCTTTCATTTGTTAAAAGGGCGCGGCTGTGGGACAGATTGTATGCCTTTAGTTAAAGTAATCATGTTGATTGCGGCGCATGATGGGCGCTGCGATTAATATGAATACTTTCACAAAGGCATACAATCTGTCCCGTAGCCACACCCTTTTTACAAGAGAAATCCAGCAATTGCACAGAGGCACTTTCTGCTGAACTCACCTCTGTGCGCTTCAAACAGCACACTGTGCACCCGAGGTGAGATGAATGTCTGACAAAATATCTCCGGACAGAAAATCGACCTACAAAAATATTGTCACAGAAATATCGAAGCCAAAAATATCGAAGTCCTATCTACATAAAGGTCAGTACAAAAATATCGGGAAAAAAATATTGCTGTCAAAAATCCAATGTTAAAAATATCGTTTTTTAAAATGTTTTAATAATAATGTAAAATTAAGTAAATAATACATATAATTACAAGAAATGTATTTTAAAAATAATAACTAATACATATATTGTTAAAATTAATTAAACATATACATATAAATTGATATATATACTCACTCTACATATTGCAACATTAAGGAAAAGGTTGGATAGCATCAGGGTAAAAATGACTATTCCCACTCCAGAGAGTGCAACAGTAGGGAAAGCGCAGGATAGCGTAGGGGTAAAAATTACTATTCCCACTCCAGTGAGTGCAACAGTAGGGAAAGCGCAGGATAGCGTAGGGGTACAAATTACTATTTTCACTCCAGAGAATACAACAGTAGGGAAAGCGCAGGATAGCGTAGGGGTACAAATTACTATTTTCACTCCAGAGAATACAACAGTAGGGAAAGCGCAGGATAGCGTAGGGGTAAAAATGACTATTCCCACTCCAGTGAATGCAACAGTAGAGAAAGTGTTGGATAGCGTAGGGGTAGAAATGACAATCCCCACTCCAGTGAGTGCAACAGTAGGGAAAGCGTTGAATAGCATAGGGGTAAAAATTACTATTCCCACTCCAGTGAGTGCACCAGGAGGGAAAGTGTTGGATAGCGTAGAGGTAAAAATTACTATTCCCACTCTAGTCAGTGCAACAGTAGGGAAAGCCTTGGATAGTGTAGGGGTTAAAATTGCTATTCCAACTCCAGTGAGTGTAACAGTGTGGAAAATGTAGGATAGCTTATGGGTTATTTTAACATACTTATCAATTGAATACTTTTTGTTAAATAAATAAAATATTAATAATTAATTAACAAAAAATTATTAATAAATACCAATAATTTTAAATTAATATTTACTTAAATAACATTACATTTCATTCCACACTATTCCCCCATTAACACACAACACACTGCACCTAAAAAACACAATTAATGTAATTATCAATTAATCGATTAATAACAATTATTAATACATCAATTATAATTCATATAATTATAAATTAACCAATTAATAAAACGTATTTACCAATTAATAATTAATTAACAATACATTATTAATCAATAACAATAAATAAAACCATATTCATTAATTAATTTAATGTAATTACTTCCCACCCTATTCCCCTATATACTCACAATCCACTACACATAAAAACTAACATAATTAATGTAATCATCGATTAATCACTTAATAAAAATTAATTACCAATTAATAATTAATTAACAATAAATTAATTACCAATAACTACAAATAAAAATTAATAATACATTAATCGTAATTAATATAATTATAAATGTAACAATTAATTAAAATTACTTGCCAATTAATAATTAATTAACAATAAATTAATTAACAATAACAATAAATAAAACATAATATTAAATGTAGTACAATTAATATAACTGTAAATTAAACAATTAAAATGAATCACCAATTAATAATTATTTAACAATTAATTAATATTCAATAACTATGAACTATGAATAAAAATATATTATTAATTATTTAGAATTAAATGACTTCCCACCCTATTCCCCTGTACACCCACAACCAGCTCTGATACTAAAACACAAAATTTACTTTAATAAAATTATTAATTTCTAAACATTTATTTAAAAATTTATAAAAATGCCTAAAAAAAAATGTTGAACATAAATATACAATACATACTTAAATACATAACACAATTTTTTTTGTTAATATTATTGACAACGATATTTTTGTTTACGATATTACTTACTTCGATAATACTAACTTCGATATCAACCTTGGGGTCGATATTCTGGTCAACGATATTCTGTCCCTATGATATTAAAAAGTCGATATTAAGGTAGGTCGATATTTAAAAAATCGATATTTTGACTGTACACCAGGTGAGATAGGTGCGGTAACAGTGCTTAAAAGTATTTAGCCATGCAGCATATTATGTGCAACTGGCTGCCTGCCTTTGTTTTCTATTTATTTACATTTGTATCCTTTGTGGCGCACTGCGCTTTAACTTCACATGTTTAAAGATAAAGCGAGGTGTGCCGCGAATGGTACAAAAATAAAGAAATAGAAAAGAAAGTCAAGTGGCCGCCATGTTTAAAGCTAAAGCCGACGTACAAGCTTCAAAGCCGGCAATAATGTAATCGCAGCCGTCCACTGTTTCTTTTCTATTTATTTACTTTTGTAGCGTTTGCTGCATGCCGCCCTTCACCTTTAAACATGTGATGCTAAAGCATGACGTGTCACAATTAACAAAATTAATAAATAGAAAAGAAAGGCAGGTGGCTGTCGTGTTTAAAAAGTCAACACACAAGCTGCAGAGAGTGCGCAAACATAAAGGATGATGCCATCAGAGAAAGGATACCGTACCAAGCCAATACTCCAGGGGAGGAGTAAGACACAAGAAGGTGGGACATAGCCAATAAAAGACCATACAGAAGAAAACATTTCAGAAGAACACACATTTTAACCAATGGGCAGCGAGGGCTTAGCCAAAGCCCAAATAAGTGGATACAGGAGGTCTCGCAGAGCAGCGCATGCACATTGGCTAGGCTCAACCCAAAAAGGAGCTTCTGAACAAGGCTCCCCATTTAATGATCGTCTTCCTTTCATCCTTCTGAGGTCGAAAAAAGTACCATTAAGTTGGGTAACAATAAACATCTGTTATTCAGCGCCAAGATACCCTCGCGTGAACATGAAGTTTACAAATACACATGTTATGTAATCTATTTTAATTCAAGTTGTTCTGAATGATATTTGCATTTCAAATATTGTACCTTCATTCAGTGGCATTCATTTACTTAATAACAAATAAGCACAACACAGTGAGAAACCTGACCTCCCCGCGATGAGAATCTCGCTGGGAGGTTTATTTTCCACGCTTGTGATTGGCAACTTGATGTTGCTGATCGCGAACAAGGAAAAAGTCTCGCCGGGATGTCATTTTGCTTGCTTGCGGTCACCAACTTGACGTTGAGGACCGCGAGCAAGAAAAAAATGACAGATGAACTACGCGTGTTTGCACTATGCTACGTGCAATTCGCGTAGTGCGAAGTAGCACAAACTTCGCAAACTATGCAAGCGTAGCGTAGTGCTTTGCCCAGGGTTATACAAAACACCCAGTTAAGCAAGTTTGTCGGCGCTGAAGAATGGCAATCGAAAATTCTTGATATGGTCTGACTGATGCCCTGTGAGTCAACTCTGAAATATGCATTGGGACAGAATGGAGCTCATGTATTTCTTCAGACACTCCGTTCTGAGACAATGCTGCACTGCTTCGTTGTGGCCAAGAGGCGCTATAAAGAAGCTAATTAAATAAAGACCCACCTATATTCACGCTCACACCCAAACTGTGGCGGGACCTATTTAGATACTGGTAAGGGCTTCTGGTTTTCAGAAAGATGACACGTTTCAAAATAATACACGGTTACTTTAAAAAACTGGTTGAGAATCCAAAACAAAGGCATTCGGCACACTGTAATTCTAACTACCCTTAGCTTAGACTGACACCAGGCATGCTAAATGTGTCACTGTGCAGAGCGTGGGCCTGGGGTTTATATAAAGCAAACACTGCCCGCTGCTTGTATTTTTAAGACGTTAGCCATCCTTTAACAGTGGTGGCTGGTGACATTTGAAAGTGGTGAGGCGTAAAATTTGTGGTGGAGTGCACCATGGCTAGCGAGACTAGTGAGCCCGAGCGACTTACAGTGGGTCTCCCCCGGGGAAAAGTTTGAAAAAAGAGTGGGTAATTGGCGCATTTTCAAGCAATTTGGAGAAATCAAGGTTTAATAAAGCAATTGTGAAAGTGCAGTTATTACAATAATAGAGATGTCATATAATAACATGGGTAGCCGCTTATTAAGTACAACCACAGAACTTCATAAAAGACTTCAAGCTAACAATGATGAGTACCTCACAGGATTTTTTAAAGAAAGTAAGCAGGTCACAAACTAGCAGCATTCAAGAAATGTTAAGATTAACGTATTCAGTGCATGTATAATCATGTGTAGGTGCACCATTGTGTCTGTGCACCCTTGCACATATAAATATAGTATTTGTCTGTGAGTGAGGCATTGTGGATTTTTTTCTTGTGTGCCTATGCACTTTTAGTTCAAGTGTGCACACACCTCTAAGAAGCATACACGTTGATAGGTTTCTAAAGCTAAGAGCATTGGCATGCAGACACAGTGTGTATATTCTCCCCCTGGGTTAAATTACTGGCATGCTATGCTATGTATAAGGTAAATTAAAAGTATTTCGCCAGCAACCAATGAAGCAAAAACGTTGAATGAAAAGTTTTTCAAATTCTAATAATAATGAAAGTTCAGAATCTCAGAACATTCCTCCAAACAGTGAATGACCCTTCAAGGTGTGTCCAATCTCTTAAATTCTAAATGATGCTACTTTATGCAAAGGACTGACCGGTCAGGCCGTTGTCATGTATTTGAAATGTACAATATTTGGGTACAATCCATATATTCATAAATGTGCACAGATCAATTTACTTATCAAAGGCACAAATATACACGTGTCTGCTGTGCTAAACATCCAAGTCAAATGCCATTGTCTCAATGTGTGCCTTTCAAACCTGCACTTTGAAGAGGCTGCCCTGGCCATAAAACCAAAAACATATTTTCTTGCCAGGCAACATAGAAAAAAAACGTAATTCCATATTATGAGTTGCATAGTATAAAAGCAATCGAGTAAGATTAATTGGATCGAAGAAGAATACAGAAACTTCAACACCCAGACTGAAATTGGATTCGGGCTGAATGGTGTCATGCATTATGCTTTTTCAGAAACATTTCTATGCACCTTCGAGAAGCGTACAGGATGCCTGCCTACAATAGAAATGTTTCTGAAGCTAGGAGCATTGGTACACATCCTATATGCTTCTCGGAGGTGCGTGCCAGGCAAGCAGGTCCTAGCTTTGGAAACATAACATTCCTTGTAGATAGAAATGTTTCTGAAGCTAGGCCCTGCTGGCACTCACCTCTAATGCTTTAACAATACTCCCTACTACTTTTTGACCCCGTGGCATGCCATGGTGAAACCAGCAACAGGGTCTATAACACAGAGACTAAAGGCGTGTTATTTTCCTGACAAACATATTTGCCGTGTGATAGTGCCTGTCACATGGCAAATAGAAATCCTTCGGCTCTATGATATGAAAATAAGATATGCCACACAACGCAGCCTTGCTGAAGGATTTCCATGCAGAGTGGCGATAGGAATCACCCAATGTGTGAGAAGATACAAATGTATGAAACCAAACGACGAATGGCAATGTGCGAGCGGCAGTAACAATCCCCCCCCCCCAAAAAAAAAATTGCATTTCAACATTCTTAATTACTCGGATCTCTTTCTAACGTAATTCACGTATCTGAAAATACTCTGCTCAATAGTAATGCATTTGAAATATGCACATTTTGTAAGGGACAAAAATATATTTAAAAATTGTTTTTGTTGGGTAACATGACATAACAAATATGTTTCCTTTGGGTAACATATTCAAAGCAGCAGTGCCTCACGTGCCATTCTCGGTGCCCACCATTTCTGCTGCTTGATGCAATAGGAAGAAACTGTGCCAATGTCTAGATAATTGGGTCAAAGATTCACCCTCCCTCCTAACTGAAACCCTCAAAAACGGATGTATGACGTTACAACGGGAACTTTTACATCGTATACCATTACAACGCGAATTTTACAACGCAGGATCATTTACGACTACCTTTACAACGCATGTCATTACATAGCAGATGCTATTACAATGCATGCAATTACAACGTAAGTATAGGTAAGTATATCATTTTTAAATATATAATAAGTAATAATAATTTAATTTATTCATTTAATTTTATTAATGTAAGTAAATTTTTTTAAGTTATTTTTTTTAAATGAACCCTTAAAATACCCCGTACCCCAAAACCCAAACCTAGCCCTGAACCCTTAAAATACCCCTGTATCCCAAAACCCATACCTAGCCCTGAAACCTAAAAATACCCCGTACCCCAAAACCCAAACCTAGCCCTGAACCCTTAAAATACCCCTGTACCCCAAAACCCAAACCTAGCCCTGAAACCTAAAAATACCCCTGTACCCCAAACCCCAAATCTAGCCCTGAAACCCAAAAATACCCCTGTACCCCAAAACCCAAACCTAGCCCTGAAACCTAAAAATACCCCTGTACCCCAAAACCCAAACCTAGCCCTGAAACCTAAAAATACCCCTGTACCCCAAAACCCATACATAGCCCCGAAACCTAAAAATACCCCTGTACCCCAAAACCCATACCTACCCTTAAACCTAAAAATACCCCTGTACCCCAAAACCCATACCTAGCCCTGAAACCTAAAAATACCCCTGTACCCCAAAACCCAAACCTAGCCCTGAAACCTAAAAATACCCCTGTACCCCAAAACCCAAACCTAGCCCTGACACCTAAAAATACCCCTGTACCCCAAACCCCAAACCTAGCCCTGAAACCTAAAAATACCCCTGTACCCCAAAACCCATACCTACCCTTAAACCTAAAAATACCCCTGTACCCCAAAACCCATACCTAGCCCTGAAACCTAAAAATACCCCTGTACCCCAAAACCCAAACCTAACCCTGAAACCTAAAAATACCCCTGTACCCCAAAACCCAAACCTAGCCCTGAAACCTAAAAATACCCCTGTACCCCAAACCCCAAACCTAGCCCTGAAACCTAAAAATACCCCTGTACCCCAAAACCCAAACCTAGCCCTGAAACCTAAAAATACCCCTGTACCCCAAAACCCATACCTAGCCCTGAAACCTAAAAATACCCCTGTCCCCCAAAACCCATACCTAGCCCTGAAACCTAAAAATACCCCTGTACCCCAAAACCCAAACCTAGCCCTGAAACCTAAAAATACCCCTGTACTCCAAAACCCAAACCTAGCCCTGAAACCTAAAAATACCCCTGTACCCCAAAACCCAAACCTAGCCCTGAAACCTAAAAATACCCCTGTACCCCAAAACCCATACCTAGCCCTGAAACCTAAAAATACCCCTGTACCCCAAAACCTATACCTAGCCCTGAAACCTAAAAATACCCCTGTACCCCAAAACCCATACCTAGCCCTGAAACCTAAAAATACCCCTGTACCCCAAAACCCATACCTAGCCCTGAAACCTAAAAATACCCCTCTACCCCATATCCTAAACCTAGCCCTGAACCCTTAAAATATCCCTATACCCCTAAACCCAAATTAAATAAATGATTAAAAAAAGATAAACTTACCTATACTTACGTTGTAATGGCATGCGTTGTAATAGCATCTGCTATGTAATGCCATGCGTTGTAAAGGCAGTCGTTGTAAAAGATCCTGCGTTGTAATAGTAGCATTGTAAAAGTAGTCCGTTGTAAAAGTTGCGTTGTAACTGTTGTTTCCCCTCAAAAACAGCACACGAAGGCACGCACCAACAGGGACAGCTGTGCAAGAAAGAGCCTCTCCAATTATCAGAAACAGCGCTGACAAGTTCTGAAATATTTGAAAGCGACTCCAGATTTCTGCCCCCTCTCTGTTCATCACTCTTTCTTTCCTCATACAGACCAGAGCAGTAAGTCACTTTCAACGGTCTTTCATTTACACACTGTGCATCATATGGACTATAACCAGAGTCTAACCACAAAGGGAAACAGCCCACTCCGTGCCCCGCCTGGCTGCACTATCATTCCCCGTTGAATCCGGCTTCCTGTTGACTTTAAACTGAGGCCTATAGATGTTGGGGTCTGGGTATAAACATGTTTATGTTTCTATATCCGCCTGATGCTTGAGCGCGAAGAGAGAATACACCAGACGCTGCCACTCCGAGATGCATCCCCGGGATGAGGTTGAGAGGATGCTAAGCAGCGCTGGATTGGTAACGCGGGCACTCGGGCAATGCCACAGGGGCCGGTGTCGAGTTCCAAGTGTGGGCTGCTTTTTAGAGCAGTCTGGGGGGCAGATTTGGGCGGTGTCACTGTTGTTTGCATACAGCTAGCGGCCCACTTGGTGTCTGAGTGGCCGTTCTGGAGGCAGATGGGCGCTCATTACCTCACGTTTAGCAACAGGCAGAGGTGCCACTTTCTTTCTCTCGCAGGGCCAGCTCATTATTGTATGCATACCTACAGGGGCAGGGGGCCTGTGCAGAAGTGGCCTCACTTGTTTTCAGTCACCAGTATAAACCAATCCGTGCATTTTTTGTATCCCACCCCTTTTTTTTTTTAAATAAAATGTTGCTGAAGCAGTGTTTTGAGGAAAGGCAATATGCAAATGTGGGCCACTTTTTTTTAGCGTGCACGGGCCGTTTTTTTTTATTTCAAAAATGTTTTATTTAGAAGATTTTCTGATACAGTACAGTAGTAATGCAGGGGGGGGGGGATATTTACAGCAGGGAGTTCTTGGCATCTTTCTGGTTACATGGTTGCCCCGAGTATACATAGTTATAGGCTGGTTTTGAATCCCAATCCAACCTTGGTGCTGAGGCAGCAGGAGGGCTCGGATGTAGTTGGGAACTGTAAAGCATGCGTATCAATCAAAGCTGCATATTCTGAAACATCACCAGAGTCCTCCAGAAATAACAAGCCAGTGTGATTGTTTGGTCGGTTTTGCTCTGCAGCGCTTCAATGCCCAGAGGGAAGGAGGGGCCATTGTTCTCTGTGAAAGGAGGAAGCGTGTGATGGCCAACAAAAACAATCACTTAGTGAAATCGCCTCACATGAAACAAACACCCAAAGGAGGGACAATTTCGAGCAATGGAGCAATAGAAAGCCAGCATTTGGGACTGGCACAGGAAAAAACAATGGCAATCGGCGGTTGTGCCAGAGCCCATAGAAGAGGATACAACGAGGCTCGACCTAAAAAACAAGACAAGCTGCACTCAGGTATTTCTAGGCCCCGCCTTTTGGGGCGACAGCATCAAGGTTCACTGGACAAGGAAATTATTTTATGTAGAGAGTTCTCTAGAATAAATATGTCCAGTCTTGTTGTTTGGGTACTAATAGTGCAACTTGAGCAGAGCTTTTAGGGCAGAAACCCTACTTGTTTGAAATATGGCTTGAAGGACATAGACAGTTTCATGGATCCATGCTGCATACTCTAGACAGTGTTTAAAACACTAAACTTTTGTTGTTGCTGGAATTATAATTTTGGCAGCGTTTTAAGACTCTAATTCTTTGTTCTTGTTGGAACTGACAGCGTTTTTAGACACCAATCCTTTGATGTTGGAACCACCGTTTTGACCATAAAGAGAAGTGGTGGAAACTGTACCTTTGCGAGACTTCTGGGAACATTGCATCAGTGTCAAACAGTGCACGTCATATCTTGTTGTCAACATTGTGTTGGGCAAGACTGGAACATCTGGAGTGACTTTGTTAGAACATTGGAAGCACTCTTGGAAGAACTTGGTGTTCTTGAAAACTGGAAGTTGTGTTGCCCTATTTAAATGGTATGTCACAAAATACAAAATCCTAGATATATGTTATGATAGGTAAGATGAATAAGAAAAGATAACACGTGTTCACTTTTGTGTGCTTTGGTGTGAATAAGCTAATTGTGCCTATTCTCTAAAGATCGCAGCTAGCAAATGCAGACACTACACCCTGCTTGAAGCCCAGGACACCCTTTTACCCTGCATTCCTCCCAGACACACTCCACTAGATAAACAGACATGTTGTGGCTAGTGCGGTTGGTTTTCTCTTTTCTCCTCCCATCCCCCTTCCCTTTCAGACCGTCCTTGCTACCGTGCATCTTCTCTTGTCTTTGCTACCACAGTTAGGTCCCAGAGGAAGTTGGGATACAGTCATCATTCCATTGGAACTGCCTGGAGGTCAAGTAAGTGGCTTGTGACACCACGTTCCCCACATTGACGTAGACGGCGACAATGAGAGCTGCTGCATGGCAATCAGATCAGATCGAAGCAGCCACCCGCTCCACACCAATCCCTTCATTGCAGGGTTGGATTGGTATTAAAAATAGGCCCAGGCACCCTAAAAAAGAGTGGCCCACATATCACATCTGTGGATTGTGCCTCTTCTCAAAACACTACTTCAGTATTTTAAGCATTATAAAAAGAAGGAGGGGTTTCTATAAAAGAGGCTTGGTTTCTTAACATCACTGATAAAAAAATGCACATGTTGCCAGGACTCTTTGTGCACGGATTAGTTGACAATGGTGGCCACTTCTGCTCAGACCCCCTGCCCCTGCTCAATCTGTGTACATTAATGGTCGAGCCCAGCGAGAGACTGGGAATGACACCTCTGCCCGTTGGTGAAAGGGAGGTAATAGAGACCCATCTGCCTCCAGAAAGGTGGTCAGTCCCCCACTGGGCCTATGGCAACATCTGAACAGCACAGCCAAAATTGGCCACTATGCTGGCCAAAAAAGCAGCCCACATCTGCAACTCAGATACTTGCCCAATGCCCATTGCCCAAGTGCCCACCTTACCAATCCGACTCTCCTTCGTTAGCGGCCCCATGTGTCTCCTCTTCGAGAACAGTCAAGGTTGGCATAAACCTTCCATAAGACACGCCCTGCAAATGCGTGTTACTTCATGATCTCCAGTGGGGGGGTTTGTTGTTTGTCGACCCTGCGAGGTAAGAGAGCTCCTAACCACGCAATTAGCTGGCTGCCATGTTCTCCCCTCATTCCATGGTTGTCGTTCTGCCATAACATTTGCTGGAGTAATGCTTCAAACACTTCCACTGTGTTCCCTTTTCAATATTTGTATCTTTTGTAGGCGATGATGTGTTATGTAAAGATGTTAAGAAAAAAAGCCATCAAGATTACGGTCATTGCATCTGAACGTAACATGGGTTGATATTAAGCCATTTGGATTATTTTTCTTTCATCTGAAAATATTACAGGTTGAAATGTGTCAAAACTTTGTGGTTATTATTTAACATTTTGTGTTAGTGATTGGATGAAAGGAATTAATAATTATTTAGTAAAGTATTTTTACCCCAATTGTCTTGCAGTTTTTGGTTGCTGAACAAATGCAAGCATTTGGTTTTTAATGTTTTCCTTTGAATAGTGCTGTGTCACCCCTTTAAAAGGCATGATCTGTTCTTTATACAATTTTATTAAATAACAATAAATATTAATATTAACACAACTATCTAAGTTTTATTTAATTCGTTTTATTTCGATAACTGCTGCTAGTAAAACTACCACAATAACTATTATTAATTCTAAATTATCTCTAATTTTTAAAAACTATATTTTAAATTTATAATCAGAGTGCTTAGCCTTACAATGATGCTTTTAAAGATGTTCCGTTGAAACCGATCTCGAAAAGTATGTTTTCATTCTGGTTTGTTTTATGCTAATTTGCTCTAAATAAGCCCATACACCAGAACATTCAAAATCCACTCAAATATTTGTTTTTCTCACAGTAGTAACTCTGTCTTCAAAAGTGACAAATATTGAATTGGTAATTTGTTTATTTGCTAAAAGTGTTTTTCTGGAGCTATTTTTGTGTACCTCTGTGCTCTATTTGAACATGATGTCTGTCTGCATGCTGGCAGGTGTTTTCTGTTCCCAGATTTAAATGTATCTTTACATGGACCCTTCTGCATCAACTTTGCACTGGTGCAGCGTGGCATGAAACTTGCTGACTTCCACTATCTTCCACCCTACCAATTGGTGTTCGATAAGACTTGGTGCACAGGGCATGGGGATGTTTATGCGCTTACTCCCACTATGCTTCCAATGCCTGTAATGCTTTACAAGCTGTAACAGAGGCATGCTGGGAGAGCTATTGTAGAGGGGGCTCCTGGAGTCATCGAGCCCGCATTACCGTGTGGGCCGAGAGGATTCTGACCCCTGTGGGGGTAAGCAGAGGAGCAGGAAGAAGGAAGTGGTGAATATCGTTTATCTGACAAGCTCACCCGACTATAGTTCATTCAAGATTGCTGAAGGCTCCACAAACTTTACCAGTTCTATAAGCGTCAGCATGGTGGGGGAGGAAGGGAACATGTGGGGAGGTAGTCACGTTGCTTAATTTTGCAATCACTTTTCAACTTTACAATCTTGAATGAACTATAGTCGGGTGAGCTGGTCAGATAAACGATATTCACCACTTCCTTCTACCTGCTCCTCTGCTTTCCTAGTGGGGTTAAGAGGCAATGGTACAGAATAGATAAGAGATTACCAAGCTCCACACGGGTTTTGAGCATTTCTCTCAAATACCTCAAGACCTCCCTGATAAAGCAAAGGTTTTCAAGTCTACAGGTTAGTGTAATGAGTCTAGGAATTGGTGAGGAGATGACTGACTATTCTCAGGCAGAGAGAGCAAGCGATAATTAATTCACTATAATGGTGTGTACATGTCCTGCTTTGACGGATACCCCTCACTCCAATTGCACTGAGATGCAGCGCTTCGAGGTGTCAAAGGAACTGGTAGGCGAACAGACTGCAAATGGCTAAATGCTTGAAAGGCTCCAGCTGGATGATCTATAGTTTCCCAAAAGATTGTCCTGAAACTCATCAGCAAGTGCAGAGTGTTAAGCTACTCTGGGATCATCTAAGACCCTTTAGTATCCCTGCTGACTTGGTATGCATACACTGGAAAACACTCAAACATTAACCAAGTGAAAAAAGAGATTTTTTTCAAGCTCAAGAAGCTAACCAAGAAGCTAACCAGAGAGCGCGCGACGCGGCAGCCAAGATGGCCGCGCCCACCTGAGCTCCGCAACCTCGGCGGCGCCTTGATCACGAAGGACCCGCTTTTACTCGGCGAATTCCTCAACAAACGGCGGAATCTGATGTCGGAAGATCCCGTGTGGCGCTAGGTATGCTTGCCGCTCCCTGCGCTCATGTTTTCACGGACTTTTGAATGATTTTCCACTTTCCTCGTTTTCGGCCGCCATTTTGTTTCTTCTCTTCGATGTCCGTGATTGCCAGACGCTTCACACACGGTGGAATCTTCGGTGGACATAATTACCTTCACATAACGATGGTTTTTGCTGTTGGTGGTCTAATATCATTGCCTGCTCTTTGTGCTTCGTCCTTTCTCTTTTTTGACTGACTAATATGTGGATACTGTTTATCCTGTCAGCAGCCGCCATTTTGTCCTCTGTCCACATTTTCTGCTCATTTTTTATATATCATTGAGGGCCTCTATATTCCTTTTTCTTGGCCATGACTCGCCTGCCCTATCAATCACCTGCTGCTGTTCTCTCAGTCTCATGCCTCTAGGATACTCTGGTCTTTTGGGCACTTCCTCCGTTCCATTAATGTGGCCTTTTTGAAGCTGCTGCTTATTTTTCCTTGCTTCCACTGTTCCTTTTTGGCTGCTCGCTGATTTCTTGCAGTGGTTCTCCTGGTGCTCTCTGGCTTTCGCATTTTTGGGTGAATTTCCGCTCCTGGACTATTTTTCTTCTACATCCATAAGGGAGCATGCGCAGAGTTCCAAGGCCTCCTCTGCGATTCCTGTGACGCGCAAGGACCCTGTTCCTCCCGGCAAGCGCGTTAAAAATAATCCTCCTTCGCCTTCCAAGTCTCCTCTACCTATAACGCTTGAGGATATCATGGAGGAACTTCGCCTCATCAAGCCCTTCATGGTGGATACCGCCACCACCCTGCAGAGAATCGATGAAAAATGGTCCTCTCTTGACAAAAGGGTTACTGATGTTGAACAACAGATTAGTGACGTTCAAGATGTTGCTTCCAAGGTCGATGTTCTCACAAAGGAGGTTGCCTTGCTCAAAAAGACCACAGAGGATTTGGAAAACAGGAATAGGCGCAATAACCTACGCGTTTATGGTGTTCCAGAAAATTCCGAAGGGTCTGACATCATTCTCTTCCTGAAATCTCAACTTCTGCCACTCACAGGTATTCCTAAGCATTTAGATGTCAACATCCAGAGAGCCCACCGACTTGGTCTGAAACGATCCTCTGGCTCTTCAAAACCTAGGGGCATCATTGCGTACTTTCTCCTTTACTCCGACCTTATGGAAGTTCTTCATTCTGTTAAACAACACAAGCAGCTGGTATGGTCTGGTCATAAACTTTTCTTCACCCAAGATGTCTCGAAACCGACTGCTGATCGTCGCAATGAATTTTTAGACTTAAGACCTACACTTCGCTCCATGAATGCGAGATATGGCCTCATTCACCCATGCTTCTTCAAGGTCACGTACAAGGAGAGATCCTACAGCTTTGATGACCCGGCAGATCTTCGCAAGTTCATTGACACTCATAGAGCCAATAGCATGGATCATAGTGGTTCTTAATGTTTTATGTTTTTATTTGCTCTCTCTATTTGGCTGTGGCCCACTTCTCTTTACTTTTTATTAATGTGTTGTCTTTTTATTTCCCCTCCTTGTTCTTTAGGTCGAGCGTTCTGGTTCCACTGGTCCCTTCTCTCCCCAGTCTCGTTGCCTCACTGTGAGTTTGTTGTTGTTATACCCAGTACGCCGCTTTCCTTCATGGTTGTCTGGTAAGTCTCCTTCATTTGTAGTAAATTGTCGGGCCTGGACACATCTTTTCTTTTTTGTCTATATTTTTTCTTTGTTCACTCCTTCTTGTGTCCGAGCTCTCGCTCTCTTTTTAAAGTGGTGCGGCTGCCTTCTTCTCCTGTCGCTCCCGCTCTCAATCTATTATCTGTTCCGTTTCTTTGGTGTTCACTTTATGGCTAAAGTTTCCCAACTTTTGGTCATCTTCTTTTTCTTATCTTTCCTTTCGGGAGGTGTCTCCTCCCCTTCCTTCCCTTCCTCATCCTTTTCTTTATGCCCTCGCATTACTCTTTCCCTCTCCTTATTCCTATTCTGTAATTCACTCCTATCTCCCCCTCCTCCTTTTTTTGATATTATGCTGCTTTCTTATCTCTTTCTACTCTGGCACCTTGTTAGTAACTTTTTCACCCTTTTTTTCCTCATTTCTTATTGCTTCTTTCCGCTCCTTTTTTTGCTGTTCATGCAGTGCTTTGCCTGTATTCCTCCTTCTCAACACTCTTGTTCTCTTCTACGATTTCCTTTCCTTCCTATTACATATGTCCTTCTCTTCCTACTCTTTTTCTTCTTCTCTTCTCCATTTACTTGTTCTACTTTCTCCTTCTATCTTTACTCTACTCCATCCTCATGAAAGGTTTCCGACTTATTTCCTGGAATGTTAAGGGTCTTCGTAACCCGATCAAGAAACAGCGAGTTTTGTCTCACCTTGCACGTCTACAATGTCATATTGCCTTTCTACAAGAAACACATCTTTCTTCTCAAGATCTGTCAATGTTACGTAGACAATGGGTTGGTGAAGTGTTTTGCTCTCCCGCTGTCAATCGTAAAAATGGTGTGGTAATTCTCTTCCACAAGTTCAAATTCAAAAGGAAACTGCGGATTCTGATGGTAGATGGTTGTTACTTGATTGTATTGTGAATGATGTTCATTTTTCTATTTGTAATGTTTATGGTCCGAATGGTATTGATCTCCCCTTCTGGCATGATTTCTCCTCCCTTCTTTCCTCTAATGCTAGCGAGGATATGATTGTCGGTGGGGACTGTAATCAATTGATGGACCCCTTCTTGGACCGCAAATCACAATCTCGCTATATTTCCAATAAAATGCAGAAGTTATTTCATAAATCCATCTCCTCTAGAGGCCTTATTGATTCATGGAGAATCTCACACCCCGATTCCCTGGAATTTTCTTTTTTTTCTCCCGTTCACTCTTCACTCTCCCGTATCGATTATATTTTTTTATCCCAGCATGCATTCCAATTCATGACCAACTCCGAAATAGGCTCCATCCTTATCTCTGATCATGCCCCTGTTATTTTGGATATGGATTACCCCTCTCCCATTCCTCAGTCCTCCCGTTGGCGTTTTAATAATTCCCTTTTATTGGACACTGCTTTCACAGAACACTTCACTCACTTTATGGATACATTTTTCACAAATAATATACACTCCACTTCTGATTTTCATTTTCTTTGGGATGCCTTCAAAGCCACCGCCCGTGGTTGGATTATTGATTATGTATCACGCAAAAAAAGAAGTCTCTCTCTCTGGCTTCCTCTTTTCTAACACGTATCAAAGAACTCGAGCATCTCTACTACACTTCTAACTCTCCAGATTCTCTATCTTCTCTTATCTCCGCGAAGATGCAATTTAATAAACATACTTGGGATTCAGCCTCTAATCATCTCCTCCAGTTTAATGCCAAAATTTATGGCGGTCGCAACAAGGCTGGTAGATCCTTAGCGAATTATCTTAAAATTAAGAAGCAAAAATCCAAAATAGTCTCTATTAAAGATCCACAAGGTACTATTCAGTCCTCTGATGCTAAAATTCTTGACTGCTTTGTACAATTTTACTCCTCCCTCTACACCCCTGAATCTACACCCTCGGCCGACCAATTGGACACCTTCTTTCGGTCAATCCCTGCTCCTACTACTACATCGGTCGACTTCTCCTCTCTTGATACCCCTATCTCAGATAAAGAAATTCTCACTGCTCTCTCTCTTTTGCCCAAAGATAAAACACCCGGCCCGGACGGTTTTACAGTTTGCTTTTTCCTTCATTTCAAATCGGTTCTGATCCCTTATTTACTCCAGTTAATTCATCACTTTATTAATTCCGGTGAGTCTAAAGGTTCCTTCACACAGGCTATGCTAGTTCTTCTTCCTAAAAAAGATAAGGATCCCTCCTTGTGCAAGAATTATAGACCTATTTCATTAATCAACACCGATTGTAAAATTTATGCAAAGCTTCTGGCCCTTCGTTTAAACTCCCTTGTCCCTGATCTAGTTAATATCTACCAATCTGGTTTTGTTAAGGGTAGATCTATTACAGACAATTCTAGGACTCTGCTCAACATTATTCATCTTTCCGCCAAAATGGACTCTCCACTTGCCGCTATTACTCTCGATGCTGAGAAGGCTTTCGATCGTGTCAATTGGGACTTTATGTTCGGTGCTTTAAGATGGCATGGTTTTAGCCCCACTTTCCTCAAATACGTTCAACTTCTTTATTCTGCCCCCTCTACCTCTATTTGGATTAATGGGTTGCAATCCGATTATTTTCCCCTCCATAGAGGAACCAGACAAGGCTGTCCACTTTCCCCTCTCCTTTTCATCTTGGCGTTAGAGCCCTTCCTAGTTAAAATTCATCAATCCTCTTCCTATTCTGGGTTTACTTTTAAGGATGTGGAGATTAAGTTTACCGCTTACGCTGATGATATCTTGCTTTATATGTCTAATCCCTCGACTTCCCTTCCTGCTTTCTTCTCCTTATTACAAGAATACTCTTCCGTCTCTGGATACAAACTAAATATTGATAAAACAGAGGTTCTCCCCCTAAATAAATTTTGCCTTCCCCAAATGTTTCATAACTCTGGTTTCCAATGGAACTCTGGCCACATTAAATGTCTTGGTGTCCTATATGCCAATTCAATCAGGGAGACTATTAAAATCAACCATTCTGACATCCTTAAAAAACTCTCCTCTCTTATTGAACGCTGGTCCCCTCTCTTTCTCTCTTGGTGGGGTCGGCTCTCTACCATTAAAATGATGCTTCTTCCTATCGTGAACTTCTGTCTTTCTATGCTTCCCATTTCTCTTCCTCACTTCTTCTTCAAATCTATTAATAGTCTCTTTTCCAAATTCTTGTGGAACAACCGTAAAGCTAGAGTTGCTCTGCTCCGTCTTCAACAACCTAAGCATCTTGGTGGGGTTAACTTCCCAAATCTTTCACGCTTTCACTCTGCGTTCTCCCTTAAGCAACTTTGGCCTTTTTTGTCAGACTCTTCCTCCTTGCCCAACACTGCCTGGAGTTCGCTAGAATTAGCGCAAATCTCTCCTTTCTCTTTTCTTGTTGCCTCTAATCTCACGCAGCCTCCTTCCAGGTTTTCCTCACCTATTTTCAATTATTCTAAAGCTTTATCGCTTTCCCTGTTTCGTTTGTTCTCTTCTCCTTCCTCTTTTCATTTCAACACCCCACTGTGGCATAATAAATCTCTTAAACTCCGCAATCGAGCTCTTTTTTTGGAAGGAATGGATTGATAAAGGAATTCTTACTTACAATCAACTTCTTCTCAATGACTCTCTCATGTCATTTCATGAACTTCGTGACTTTTTTGGTATCTCTAATAAGTATTTCTCACATTTCCATACTCTCATCCCAACGTTACGCTCTGTTATCCTGCAAGATGCCCCCCCTGCTGATACTTCCCAGCATTTACCTTCCCCCCCTAACTTTCACACTACTCACAAAGCCTCTGCCATTTATAAATTACTTTCCCTTCCACCTTCATGTAGATTCAAATCAAAGCTTGAACTTTCTTGGGAACTCGACCTTGGTTGCTCTTTTTCTGAGTCGACCTGGGATTCTATTTGGTCCAAATTGCATTACACCTCCCGCTCCGCTAGCACCACACAGACTTTATTTTACTTTTATAACAAGCTATTTTATACCCCCTGTGACCTTTTTAAATTTAAACTTCTAGTCTCCAAAAGGTGCTGGTCTTGCTCCTGTATAACTAGTGATTTAAAACACATGTTCTTCTTATGTCCCAGAGTACAACTTATGTGGTCTCGTATCTGGATTACTCTCAACAAAGTCTTATCTACCACTGTTCCTTTTGATATTTCCACTGTATTTTTGGGTGGTTTAGCTTCTGTTTGGGATGTTCCCCCTCTTACTCGTAAGTTTATTGATTTATGTATTGCTATTGCTTTTCAAATTATTACTGCTAATTGGAAAGACACCAAGAATGTCTGTTATAATGCTTGGTGGAATTTACTTTGTCACCACCATAGGTTGGATCGTGCATGTGCCTCCACTACCTCTCTTTTGATTAAACGTGATTTATTATGGTCCCCTTTAACTGATTTTCTCTCTAAATGTGCTCCATAATTTATTTATTTTATTGATGCTTCTCTCCATACTTTGTTTTTTTTTCTTTCTAAACATGCATTTGCATTTTTTTTTCTTTTTCTTTCTGCCAGTTCAATGCATTGTTTCATTATGTACTTTATCTCTCTTCTCTCTCCCTCCCTCCCTCTCTTCTTCTCCCTCTTTTTTTTACATTTTTTTTTCTTCTTCTTCTCCCTCCCCCCAAAATTATAAAAGTTATAAAAGCATTTTCTCTCAGTATAATCTTAACCTCTTATGGGTTTTTTTTTTGTCTTTTGATTGCTCGGTTTATTTATCTTCATTCTTATTCTGTACTTCAATTTTTGCTCTTGTAATGATGTTTTACTTTGTCTTTATTATTCAATAAAGCTTTTCAAACTTAAAAAAAGAAGCTAACCAGACATATTCTTTGAAATGCAGGTCATTGTCATAGCCCACTGATGTACTGACTGTGCTTAATATCCTTCCCATAAAGCACCATTGTACTTATTGACGCACATCCTTGTCTGGGACTGGAAGCTGTGGCCTTGTGTCAAGTTTCCTTCTTGCCTGAGAATCGAATGAACACTCCCAGTAGCTAAGGTGCGACCCTCCTCTTAGTATGTATGTGAAAGGTGCCAAATGTCTCCTTAACACAGTCCCTTTTAAAAGGAAAAAAAACAAAGGGCAAACCTCTGTGGCAATCTGGGATACACTTGATTGTAAAAGATAAATAATAGAAAAGTTGGTAAGGAAGTCCCCAAAAACACATTACAACATCCTTGAAAAAATATGTGTGTTAAAAAACAATACCTGACGCCAAATAAAATTGTTCCTTAAAAGTAATTTATACAAAGAGCTCCCTACTACAAAGTAATCCTTACATAGCTAAATTGTTTATAGCTTAGCACAATGTACCCAATTATCAATTTTGTATATTTTACAGGTCTCACAATATAGGCAATCAATCTATTTTCAAACTACCTTGCAGTCCAGAAAGATTATTTTCTATACTCAGCAATCAATTCAACGTTGTCATTTTTCTCCAGAGTACATGATTGGTGGCACATGTCTATCAATTATAACTTAAATCTTATCACATGCCAATTATACTTTAAATTAAAAAGACATATCGAACATTACAAGTTTACCGATATAGGTTTCCTGCACATATCACATCTCTCAAGTCTAAAAATAATTGCATATGAGTATGCTGTTCTTTATCAGCACCTAAAACATGTTGATCCTCTGCAAGATTTAATATCAAGTGCCCAAAGATTTAACGTGTGCATGCATTTCAAAAAAGACTTAGGGCCATATGTATCAAAGCAAAATGGGTTCGCAAACGCCGAAATTCTCAGAATTCCGGCATTTGCGAACCCATTTTTGCTAAATGGTATGTATGAAACATTTTTGGTGCAAAATAAGGAATCGCTAAATTTGCCATTTCTTATTTTGCGATTGCATTTAAGGAATTGCAAATTTTGCGATTCCTTAAATGCAATGTATCAAGAAAAAAAACATTCCAAAATGCCATTAAGGAATCGCAAATTACCACCAACTTCTAGTTGGTGGTAAGTTGCGAATTCTTTTTAAAAAGCATTTTTTTAAACATCAAAAGGTGCCATGTGACGCTCATGCATGCCCTTAGGGCATGTATGTGCGCCATATGCGCACACATGTCATTTTCAGGGGTGCAGCAGGGTGCTCTTGAGACACCCCTGCACCCTTGAAAATATTCACAATTTGCGATTAGCAAATTGCGAATCGCAAATTTCCCCTTCATTCCTCTGGGCCTCCTGGCCCATAGAAATGAATGGGAAATTATTCCTTAATTGCGATTAGCAATTTGCTAATCGCAATTAAGGAATTTTAAGGAATCGCTAAAAAGAAGCGATTTCCTACATACATACCATTTTGCGATTTCTAAATAGCGATTCCTTAAAAATCGCTATTTAGGAATCGCAAAACGGAATGTTGATACATATGGCCCTTACTCACTTTTTCATATTTATTAGTAAATTTCACTCATGGCAGTGTTAAACTCCACAAATGACTATGGTGGAGAATGAGCCTAGAATGTGGTCTTAAGAACTAGAGAGGTCCTAAAAAGAAATCCAGCTGTGGAAAAACAGTGCAAAATATCAGGGAACAAAAGTTTCAATGTGGCTGATGACTGCATAGAAATAAAGGGCAATGAATATTTTGCAACACAATAATCTCAAGGCAAAGCCTTCTAATAAATGACCCGGCCAGGAAACAACATCACAGGAAATAAGGTTATCATATCGTATTGCCAACTTCAGATGACAATAACCACTGGGAAGGGAACCATCCTTGTTTGATATTCTTTCTTTTTTCATACTTTGCACACGCCCCAATGTCCCTTCAAGCTGATACCCCATAGGGTCGGCAGAACAGGCCTCCAAGTTGCTGCAGTCGTGGAGAGGCTGTCACAGAGCATCAAGGAGAAGATGCCACACTTAGAGCGAAAGTACCAATTACACGCTGCTGCCTCTGCGATTCCATCTCTCTCTCTGGTCAGTTTCCTGTGCAAATGTGACCACCCACATCCCTTTTTCCGTTTTCCGTAAAGCTTGTTCTGTCACCCTGGGTACACCTATTTAGTGCACCTTGTAAAGCCTCATGGATATGTAATTCCAGCAATTGCTTATGTCCCATATCCGAAGCTTGTATGATGCTATTGTTAAATTAGTCTTGACATGCACTAGTGAGCTTTTGTAGATAGTAGTTTGCCTCAGGTTTTACAATTGTCCTTTTTGCCAAAATATTTTTCTCATGTTTAAAAAGCTTTATTTAACCAAAAGGCAATGAAAGCCATACAAAAGAAAGCCAGACAGAATATCTTAAAATAAGTAGCAATAGATATGAAAGGCAAAAGTGAACAGAGGAGAAAGCTGTTTACAATTTTACATTACTAAAGTGAGGGAAGAGATAAGGAGTATAATATAATTCAAGAACTGAGGATCGAGTAATATTGCATACTAATAATAAATGAAGAAGAGATTAACATATCAAAAACAGCATAATAATAAAAGAAAATAATCTAGAGTAAAAGGTGGAGAAACAACAACTTACAGATGTTTAAAATTTTCAGACCTTTTAGAAGAGACAACTTATTTTTTTGCAACTTTGTTTAAATAGTTAGTTAATGGTAACCAATACAAGTCTCTATTACCAATTGGATTGTAGGAGGAGTCAAAAGCAATGTTATTCTTTTATAATGACAAACATTATTCCACCATGACTTGACTGAGAGTTTAGTTGAACATTTCCAGTTAGAGGTAATTTGTTGAAAGGCTAAATCTAATAAGATCAATAGGCCTTTATCATGTGAGGACAAGTGTAAAGATTCTGATAAACTACCTGCAAAAAGTATATTATTAGACAGGGATATGTGTAAATTAAAGATTTTGGATATGAGAAACCATATATCTATCCAAAAGGAGGCTACATAGGGACAGGAAAATAAAAGATGTAACAAATCAGCTGAAGGGGATTTACAGGACCAGCAAGAATCATCATTAGTGTGTGGAAATGTAGCTATTGATAGGGGAGTGAAATGCAATATATAATATAGAAAGAACATAGATTAATAGAAGCAGATCTAGAAATGTTTAATGATCTTGCCCAGATTTGATTCCAGAATTCAATTCTCCACACACCCCAAATCCACTTCCCAAGTAAGTTCCATACTTGTTTTAGAGCGAAAAGGATCTGGAATGGAAAGGTACTTATATAACAGGGAAGCCTTTGGAAATAGCTGCAACATTTCTAGAAAAATGATCAGTTGTAGGTGGGGGAGCGTCAGAGGGGAAAGAGTAGAAGACATCTAGAATTATCTCCATAAGAATTGAGAACTTCTGCAAAAAGAACACAGACAGTTGAAAGTAGCTTGAAAATTAGGACAAGAGCAAGGGATCATGCCATCAAACATATCAGGGACCCAAACGACATCCAGAAGTTTCCAAGATTTCCAATATAAAGTTCTATATTAATAGCAAAGAGGAGATTGGAGGAAGAACTCTCTAGTAGAAATCTTTGGTTGGCAAAGAGGTCTTAATAAAGAACACGTGTGACATAGCGGGAGAGACATAAAGTTTGCCTTTGCAGTAAAGGTAATAATTTCCTTAATTGGAAAAAGAGCAAGTAGAGATCTTTTTATTTTAACCCATAAAGGTGTTGTTGGACTTGGCCCTTTTTATAGGGTTATCCCTGAACTTTTTGCCTTCCTCCTGGATTTTAATGACCTGTTGTTGGCTGTTTTATGACTCTGGGGACTTTACCACTACTGATCAGTGATAAAGTGCATATGCTCTCTCTATTGTAAATTGATGTGCGAATTAGTGACTCCATGATTGACTCGTTTGGTTTACTTGTCAGACCCTCGTATAGTGCACTGAGTGTGCCCGGGACTTGTAAACCAAACTCTGCTGGTGGGCTTGCAGCACTGGTTGTGCCACCCACGGAAGCAGCCTCGTAAAATGTGTCTCAGGTCTGCCACCGCAGAGCCTGTGTGCAGTCCGGTCCTGCCATGTCTACAGGGTATGTGAACCCACTTGCCAGTCCCTAAACCTACCCTTTTCTACATATTAGTCACCCCTATGGTAGGCCCGAGAGCAGCGTGTATTGTAGGTAAAAGGTAGGACCTGCCCTGATGTGTGTGGCATGTCCTAGTGGTGAATTACGACCATCTTCGTTTTTCACTATTGCAAGGCTACCTATTCCCCATAGGCCAGAATGAGCAGTTCGATTATTACATCCTATTATCCTACCTGACTCAGGGAACCAGGTAGAAATTCGAGTTTAGAATGCCTGAACTCAGAATGATAAAATACATCTTTTAGTGAAGTTGGTTTTAACATTCTGTGTTTGAAAATACCACTTTTAGAAAGTCGGTATTTTCTTGTCTAACCATCCTAGCCTGCCCCTGCTACGTTGTGTATTCCTTGTCTGGAGTTTGAGTGACAGGGGCTGGGGGATTCCAGAAGACAGGGTGAGTCAGCCCAGGGCTGAATAGAAAGATCTACATGTAGATGGGTGGAAGGAGTTGCACTTTGGACCTGAATAGGGCTGTGCCTTCCCTCCACAATGCTGGCTCCACCTCCTGTGGTGCTTCTGGTGACCCTGGCCTTCACTGTGAAAAGAAAGAAGGAGTCCTGTTAACAAAGTGCTCCAGGACTGATCAGAACTAGTTTGGACTAGGCAAAGGTCTCTTTGCCTTCAGAGAACAAAGAGAAACAGTGTATAAAAAGGGGGACCCAGACCTCAGAGAATTAGATCACTTTTGGGAAACAAGAAGAACCCTCTGCCGAGGAGAGGAACTGGAGAAACTGAGAAGAGATTATCCTTAAGAGTGAGGGATTGGCTTGCAGTGGTTGCCTTACTGCCAACGAGAGGAGAGAGGAACTTTGTGTGTACTTTCATCAACTTGTGACGGATCTCCAAGGGCTTGAGAGAGAGCTTGCCCCCTGACCAAAGTCTCAGGACCAGTAAACTTCAACCCCTCTGTGAATTGCTTTAGGAAACGCTGTTTCAGTCGCTACAGGGGAAAGGGAGCTGTGACAACCCCGACGACCGGCTCTGTGTCTCGACAGCGCCGCCAAGAGCAACGCCTGCATCGTGCAACACAACTCTGGTCTCACCGACCGCGACGTCCAACGCCGCCGCCAACGACCCGCTGCTTGCACTGTGACCTGTAGGCACTGCACTTCGCACCGCCTCGCTTCACTGGAACCAAACTGGTCTGACTGACATCAACTCCTGCGAACCGGCACAGCCGCGGCAACGCAACCTGCCAGCACTGCATCGAGCAACGTCTCGCCCTGCAATGCATGGCTTTTGGTCTCAACAACGTCATATCGATGACCTCACCGAGCCGCTGCCTGCACCACATCGAGAGGACACCGCACCCTGCACAGCTTCCATCTTGCAACACAATCGCGATGATTGCCATACCCGGCTTGCACCCCCTGCTTGCCACAACGAGTAAAGGTACTGTGACTGAGTCTGTTCCGCTGTGCTGACCAGTATTGATGCGGTCAGCTGGAATTGCAAGACTCTGTTGTGTTGACATCGCCGTAGCCGGAGGAGGCTACCGACTCGTAAAGATTTCTGATTCAAGTAATCCTAAGAAGATCGCTATTTTTGATAACAGTATTGTGGATCATTTTGCCGTTTATGGCCTTGTAAAGTCTATATAAAAATACTTATTTTTATACTATAACTTATGTGGTGTTCGTCTGTAGCGTTGTCACTGTGTTACTGTATGTGTTCACAAATGCTTTACACACTGCCTCTGAGATAAGCCTGTCTGCTCGTGCCAAGCTACCGAGGGGTGAGCAGGGGTTATTTTAGGAGTGTACCCCCTTGCACTGACTAGACGCAAGGGTCCCTATTTGTCAAAGGTACCCTCCTCTGCCAACTAGAGACCCCCAAATCTAACAGTTGTGTAAGGTGTAATGTCTGTAAAAAGCCATTTGGAATCTTTCTTCAGGGAAAAAGCCGGTTGGTAAAGTCAAAAGTCAGAACATTTTACTCCTCCATTAGCTTTTGTTTTTTATAGAAGTTTCAAGGAAATTCTAGGTTTCGTATCGTGCCATAAGAACTTAGAGAGAAGGGAGTCAAAACTTTTAAAATATATGAAAGTAATACAGATGGGTATCATAGAAAGAATGTATAGTAAAAAAGGAGTAATCATTATTTTGGTAAACAGTCATAATATCGATTCCAAAATATAGAATGGACATAATATCGAACTAAAAATATAGAATGGACAAAATATCGAATGGACACAATATAGTGGTTAAAAATATCGAATTTAAGGTAAGTAATATCGATTTTCAAAATATAGAAGTCAAAATATCGAAGTATACAATATAGGCATTAAATATATCGATTTTATAATAATATCAATTTTTTTAAAGTGTTTTGTATGTTAGTATATGTGTGAAAAGTGTATATTCATTTTTGTAATGTATGTTTAATGTATTTTAGGTAATTAATTTTATGTTATTTAATTTTTGCGTAATTTAATTATGTAGCGGGTTGTGGGTTTATAGGGGAATAGGGTGGGAAGTAATTTAATTGTAATTAATTAAATATTTTTATTTATTTATTGGTATTCATTTTGAATTTATTGTTATTTTTTAATTGGTAATTAATTTTTATTGATTGCCAATTAATTTGTATTAATTGATTAATTGTTAATTATGTTAATTTTCTAAATTTATTATCTGTAGCGGGTTGTGGGTTTATAGAGGAATAGGATGGGAAGTAATTTAATTGTAATTATGTAAATATTTTTTTTCATTTATTGGCATTGATTTTAAATTTATTGTTAATTAATTTTTAAGTGGTAATTAATTTCTATTAATTGGCAATTAATTTTTATTAATTGGTAATTATTTTGTATTAATTAAATATTTGATAATTATGATAATTGTATTAATGTATTTTCTGTAGTGGGATGTGGGTTTATAGGGGAATAGGGTGGGAAGTAATGTAATTGTAATTAATTACATATTAAAAATACTTTTTGTGTATTGATAATTAATTTACTGTTAATTGTAATTGGTATTAATTTTTATTATCAATTAGTTTTTGTTATTGAAAATTAATTAGTTGTTAAATAATTATGAATATGTTATTAATTTTTAATAACTAATATGTAGTTGTATTTCTAATTAATTATTACATAATATTAAATTCGTTATTAATTTCAATTAATGTTTTATTGGTATTGATATTTAATTTATTTTTAATAATATATTAAATCATTACTTTCCCTACTGTTGCACTCTCTGGAGTGGGAATGGTAAGTTTTTACCCCTACGCTATCCAAAGCTTTCCCTACTGTTGCACTATCTGGAGTGGGAATAGTAATTTTCACACTCCCGCTATCCAACGCTTTCCCTACTGTTGCACTCTCTGGAGTGGGAATAGTATTTTTTACCCCTACGCTATCCAACACTTTCCCTATGTTGCACTCTCTGGAGTGGGAATAGTAATTTTTACCCCTACGCTATCCAACGCTTTCCCTACTGTTGCACTCTCTGGAGTGGGAATAGTATTTTTTACCCCTACGCTATCCAGCGCTTTCCCTACTGTTGCACTCACTGGAGTGGGAATAGTATTTTTTACCCTCCCGCTATCCAACACTTTCCCTACTGTTGCACTCTCTGGAGTGGGAATAGTAATTTTTACCCTTACGCTATCCAACGCTTTCCCTGCTGTTGCACTCACTGGAGTGGGAATAGTATTTTTTACCCCTACGCTATCCAACGCTTTCCCTACTGTTGCACTCTCTGGAGTGGGGATAGTATTTTGTACCCCTACGCTATCCAACGCTTTCCCTATTGTTGCACTCACTGGAGTGGTAATATTAAATGTTACCCTCCTGCTATCCTACGGTAAAATATTGTACATTTTTTATTAATAACTTAAATTAATTATATCTTAATTTTAAGGTTATTTGAGTATTTTTAAGTATGTTTTAGTTAATTATATTTATTATTTCATTAATTTTAAATTACTTTTAAGACATTTAAAAAAATTCGATATTTTGACTGACTATATTTTTTACAGACTATATTTTGGATTCGATATTTTTGTACTTACCTGTTTGTAGATAGGAATTCGATATTTTGGCATTCTATATTTTGGTGACTATATTTTGGTAAGTCTATATTTTGTCATTCTATATTATGTCAGTGATCCCATTATTTTAATAGCATCAAGACGGCACCACCATGAAAGGAAAAGAGGATTCCAGGAGGACAGAAGTTAGGAAATACAGTCAAAGGCCTCCTTCATATTCAGTTTAACCGAGTTTAAAATTGAATTACTAAACCAGATGCCTAAGTATTTAATTTAAGAGTTATTACATCAAAAACCAGTCAAATCAAAATGGTGCTTTATACAGTATTTGGTGATGGGCAAACTTTCTGTCTTACCTGGATTAATTTTATACCCAGAAGTCAAAGAAAAATCAGACAATTCTTGTAATAGAGAGGGAATAGAGGTCTGGGGATGGGAAATAAACAACAAAATATCAGCTGCATAGGCAGACAATTTTAAATGGAACTCTCCATAAGTAAATCCAGAGATAGAAGAACTTTGATGAATACAAGATGAAAAAGGTTCAATAGATAAAAACAAATAAGAAAGGGGACAACCCTGACAAACCCCCTGTTGTAGGGAAAACAGTGAGAAATAAGACCATTAATTAAAACAGTGGCAGTAGGAGACGAATAAAACAGAGAAATAACAAAAATAAATGTGGGGCCAAAACCATGCCAGTTTGAAGTTTTGAATAGAAATGACAAATCAACTTCATCAAAAGCCTTATCCGCATCAACAGATACTGCAGCTAGGGAATAAGAAACAGTGGAAGCTTTATTCAGGATATTGAAGAACATTCGAAAATTATCAGAAGTTAATCTGCCTTTATTGAAGTCGCATTGTTCTGGACCAATTAGGACATGCTAAAGTGGTTTGAGACATAGAGCAAGAAATTTAGCAAAAATGTTATAGTTTACATTTATGAGGGAGTTAGGACAATAATTCTTACAAAACTTTGGATCACGAAAAAGTACCTTGTAGAAGTTTAGGGAGTAATAAGTTTGAGACATGTAAGTAAAATTCTACTGTAAATCCATCTGGACCTGGAGTTTTTTTCTTTTTAAGTGAATTTAGAGATTTAGATTTTTCTATACTAGAAATATCTCACTCAAGAGTGTCAAAATCAAGATTTGCATGGGTAGGAGTAAGAACTTGGGCAAGATAAGTGTCAATCAAAGAAGCAGATGTAGGAGATTCTGGTGTATACAAGGACTTAAAGAAAGTCACAAATTCATCTAAAATATCATGTTCTTTAAAAAGATGTTTTCCCTCTGGAGTTTGGATGGAATCTATCAATACACGTTCTTTACGAGCGTTGAGGTAATTGGCTAAAAGCTTGCCAGCTTTATTTAATCTGCCATAATAATGGGCACTTCTATGTAGAAGAATAGATGAAGCATTATCAGTGGTTAATTTGTTTAAGTCTAGTTTTGCACTAACCAGCTCTTGTAAATTAGAGCCAGAGGAGAAAGAATAAAATTAAAGCTCAAGACGTTTAATGTTAGCTAATAAGCAATTATGTTGAACACAAGATTCTTCTTTTCCTTGGAGACAAAAACCGCGAGCAGCAGCCTGAATTGTGTCCCATATTAATGAAGGGGAAGAATTTGGATCACCATTTAAGAGAAAGAATTCTTCAGCAAAAGAGTTGAAGGAAGAAGAAAAGTTTGGATCCCGCAAGAGAAAATTGTTGAACCTCCATCTAGAAGATCTGGGCTGTGACCGAAGCAAATCAAAATCTGCAACCACTGGGGAATGATCAGAAATTACAATAGGTTCAATTGAATAGGAAGTGACATTTTGAGATAGATGTTTGGGGAGGAAGATATAATCTAATTGTGTAAGAGAGCCATGAGCAGGGGAAAAAAAAGAATATTCTGTTACATCTGGGTTACATAAACACCAGGCGTCAATAAAGTGTGTCTGACAAATTGTGTTATGAAATTGCTTATGAGCTTTATGAGCGATAAATTGAACTTGTGATTTGCGGTCTATAAATGGATCCATAATCTGGTTGCAATCACCTCATAAAACTAAAAATTAATCTTTATATTGGATGTATTTTTTATTAGGCCAAAAGGAATAGTCCAGTTGAGTCGGGCCATAAACATTATGTACAGTCAAAGAAATATTATTCATAAGTAATTTAGCTAATAACCATCTACCTTCCGAGTCTATGTCTTGAGAAACAACAGAACAATTAAACCTTTTATGACATAGAATAATAACACCATTTTTGTATTGGGGGTAGGAGAAACAAGGACTAAGCCAATCCAACTCCGCTTCAGCTTTAAAGCCTCCAAGTCCGTCAAATGAGTCTCCTGTAGCAAAACTAAATCTGGATCATAGGAGGCTAAATGAGAAAGTATTTTACCTTTTTATGGGATTAATAAAGCCTTTCACATTCTAGGATACAACTTTGAATGTAGATAGATTGAACAATATATAAAGCATCACGATCAACAGTAATAAACAAAAAGAAATGGAATACTGACAAAGGGAAGGAGAACAGAAAAAAAAGGGAAGTATAGGAGTTAAAGAGCGAAAAGGAAAGGGTGATAGGTAGAACGTTAAGGGAAGACAGTACATGTCAACCATGGAGAGGATATATGACTGAAAATAAAAGTAAGGGCAGAATAGGAAGAAAATACAAGGAGTGACGACACACAAGTGAAGACGACACGTCTAATCAGGGAGAACGCATCACAACAGGGAACAATATAAAATGAGCGGTTAAAGGATAAATAAGAAATCCCAAAGAGAGGATCTGCATAAATATAAAAGAGAAGAGAAAAATAAAGAGATAGAGTTAACATATTACAAGACAAATGTTAAAGACATCCTGCATAAGGAAAAAAATAATGTTATGAAGCAAATATTAAAAACAACCTGCAAGTTAAAAATAGTAAATACATTTGCAAAGACCAAGCATGGTTATAACAAGAAAGATATAAATCAGGGTACAGAAGTCACAGAAGAAGTACCAGCAGTTTCCATCGACACTGTGGAGTGTGAGTGGGTGCATTTTCTCAGGTCTGTTTGATATTCAAAAGAACAGGTTCTGTTATGAAAGGTAACTTTAAACAAGCATGGGTGAAATAACCCATATCTTAAAACCAGAGTATGTTGAGCAGGACGAAGATCAAGGTATTCCTTCAGACGTTTGGCTGCTGCTGATGACACGGCCTGTGAGATAAATAATTTAGAACCAGCCAATACAAATTGTTTTTTAGTTTAGCTGCATTCCATACTTGTAGAAGGTCCCCAAATTCCAGAAATAGAAGAATCACACCCCGTGGCTTCGAGGGAGCAGAAGCAGAGGATAAACAAGGGCCCAATCTTTGAGCACACTGAATATTTAGGTTTGCAGTTGCAGGAAGATCAAGAAGCTTTGGAAGAAAGGTATTGAAAAAGTTAAGAGGATCATCACCTTCCAAGCCTTCTGGAAAACCATATAAATAAAGATTATTGTGCCTATTTCTGTTTTCAAGATCTTCGGCGGATTTCGTTAACAGGAGGACCTCCTTCTCTAAGTAAACAACCTTGACAGATATGTCCTGTACCTCTCTAACATGTTTTTCCACCACAGATATACAGGCTTCCATAGATGACTTTGATACCTGCCTTTATGCTTTCTAAAAGCTTGTTTGCTATGTCTTCATTTATTCAGTTAGCTTTGCGTCTTAATGTTCCCTTTGGGAGCAGCTGTTCACTCTTTACAAATAGTTCTTCATCATTCATGTCATGGTTTGCGTAGAACTTGATTGTTGGTGGAGAGGCCGGACCCGCCCCAATAAAGAAGAAAAATGGCAAAAAGTCAAAAATATGTTTCTGGTCTCAACAAGCATGCATTGCCATAGTTGTCTCTGGCACAGAAGGCAAACATTTCATGTGTTTATTGACTCTGTGTGAAATTCCATAAGGTTGTCATTCGCTGTGAAGTTAGCCAATCGCTGAAGTGAGCTGACTTAATTTCCACTGCGCTGTGTGCTGTAGTGAACAGAAAAAACATGTGAATGACAGAAAAGAAGATCAATGGTTGAAGAGGGCTGTGTGAAAGCCCCTGTAAGTAAGTTTTGTAAAATAATAGGGAGCTGACCCTATCATCACCAAAAAGTCACAAAAAGTGGCGTTGTGGTGGCGATAGGGGCTTGATAAAATGCCCCTAAATCTCCAAATACAGTGCAGGAATTGCAGCTAACCAAATTACATTTTTGTCAGATAGCTCAATCCCCTCACGTCATAGGCTGCATTGATCAACCTTGGATCCAGCGATCTTGTTGATCGTAGGAGGTGACTTCAATTGTCAATTTGAGCCACTTACCGATCCTAATCTTTCCAAGACCACAGAAGAAGATCTGCATTAGTCAATACCTGACCCGCAGATTACTCCGATCAAAGTATAGTCACCACTGGCACTCCAACTCCACTCACTTACTTTGGCCCTCTCAATGAGGGTATGGAACGGGAGGACTAAATCTGACCAGCTGGGCCAGTTTACATTTAACAGAGAAGGGCAGGCCTCTTTGCTTGACTCTGACTTCTATGTCAACCAGAGACAGGACAGTGACCACAATGCCCTAATAGTGATCATGAAAATAGGGAACTTGGGTAGGTCCAATCCGTCATCCCTTACTACAACTGAGACCAATGCACTAACACTATCTAATAACAGAAGGAGAGTTAGATGCAATCATATCCAGCATGACAGGCGGAGGCTCATACATGGGGTCGAGATAAGGCACGCAAAATACACGAGGAGTTAACTGCAAAATTGACTGACGTATTCTACCCGGTGTCGCAACCGAGGAAAAATAAGCGTCCTAAGTGCTTATGGTTTAACGTCAATTGTCGTAAAGCCAAACAGGATCTTCTGGATGCGGTGAAGGTGAAGGTTAGGCCACAAATTAAACTTGCCAGGGCCAGATATAAAGGGACCATCCAGCAAGAAAGGAAAAACTGGGAACTAGATAGGGGGGAAGCCCTTAGGACAGCCCTGAATGACAAAGATTTGAAATCGTTCTGGGCAATAGTAAGTTCAGGGGACAGGGATGGACGACCTGCCATAGAGCCTAACATAGCGCCCGAGGTCTGGGAGGCATATTTTGTATGACGGGGAAGATGGCGTAGGTGTTATCATTGGCTCCCAGAGCTTACCCTTGGAGTTCCAACAGGAAGGGATGTGGGAGATCACCATGACTGAAGTGGGAAGTGCCATCAACAATCTGCATTGTAACAAAGTGCCAGGTCTAGATAAACTTCCATGGGACCTCTTCCGGAATGAACCCAAAATTTGGGTCCCCTATCTGTGTGCCATATTTAATGCTATCATGAAGGGCTTGGATCCCCCCGACACCTGGCACGGAGCTGAGATAGTTGCCATATTTATAAAAGGCTGCCCTGCTCTACACGCAAATATAGACTCATCAGTTTAATTGACATCACCCAAAAACTGATGGGACGGGTCATTTTGGACCGCTTACAGGGTTGGATAGAGGAGGGGGAGATCCTAAGTCCCTATCAGGATGGCTTCAGAACAAATATGTCAACCGTAGACCAGATTTTCAAATTACAACTACTGTTCTGGAAAACGGTGACCATAGAGGGTGGCAGCCTCTATTTTATATTTGTTGATCTGAAGTCGGCCTTTGACCTTGTACCCAGGGAGAAACTCTGGAAAGTACTAAGTGGCCTTAGGATTCCACAATACCTCCTCAATGTGCTAGTGACGCCTTATTTAGGGAATTATGCCCAAGTAAGATGTGGAAAACACGGAGAACTTTCTGCACGTTTCCCCGTCAAAAAGGGGGTACGCCAGGGATGCGTTCTCACCCCCATTCTATTTTGTCTTTATATAAACGGGCTCATAGACCACCTAAATAAAATCAAGGATAATGACGCCCCTAAGCTAGTCTTGGGGAAGGTTCCCGCGTTGACGGTACCCTGCCACTGTCCAAATCGCCAATGGGTATACAACACACTCTTGATGGCTTTGCAGAGTTCTGTAACATGATGGGGATGGAGATCAAACTAACTAAGACCAAATATATGGTCTTCAATCCCCCAAAAACCCTCATTCAAATCCTTCCCTAAATGGTACACTCCCGGAAAGGGTGAAGATATTCGAGTATCTTGGTAGTACCCTATTAAGCACTTTGAGTGGGGGTCCGAGATGGCCAAGGCGAGACTTAGGTTAACTCAGACCGTGGGTGGGATTATGAAATTGCACAGAACCTCTGCATTCAAGCCAGCTGCCCCTGTTGTGGAAATATATAAAGCCCAACCAAGGGGGCCACTCTATATGGGGAGGAACTGTGGGGGCATTGCTCTTCCTCTAATCTCATGAAAGTGGAGAACAACTTCATGAGGCAGTTACTGGGCCTTCCTCGTAGCACCCCCTAGTTCCTCTCTGTATGGATTTGGGCATGAGGCCGATTGACGAAGAGATTGCCCTTAGGCCTATTACATTCTGGCGTCGGGTGTGGGTGACTCCGGACTTGTCCTTCTACAAAGCCGAGCTCAAGGAGATCCTGTCTGTTCCAACTACTAAGAAAATACTGTGGCTTTGCCACATAAGGGATCTCTTTGCTAGGCTAGGCAGGAAGGACCTATGGAAAACCCCTGAGACATCATGCCCATCGATATCCAGGCTGGATCTAGTGCAACACTATAGGCAATCCAACTAAATGTCCCTACAGGAAAAAACTACTGGCGGTCGGATAACAGCAGAGTTCCTACAAGTAAAGGATGTATACAGAAAAGAACAATTCCTGGATGTGATCTATCCCCCACTGGCGAGGTAATTGTATATACAATTTAGACTAGGGAACCTTCCACTAATGAGCCACACTAGCAAATGAGCCACAGAGAACATGGGAGATTGTCCAGCGTGCAACTACAGGGTAGAGTCTGAAATCCATGTATTGTTTTTCTGCCTTGCATATCACCTGCCTCGCAAACACTGGCTAATTCAAATATGTAGAAACCTAGGGTTTGGGCGTTGCTTAGAGGCCTACCGAGCCTTGAAACACGATACCCATCCTCCAATCGTATTCGCTGTATCACATTTTTTTAACACTATGTGGTCCATGCGGCAGGGCTTCCTAAAGTAACATTCTGGAATGTGTTACTTAATGAAACTGTAAAAGGTCACAACAGGGTTCAGCAAATAGGGAACCTTGTCTCAGCCTTTCGTTTTACTCATTGTTTTTAATTGTGAATATTTTAGTCTGTCGTTAACCTAACGGTTGCTTTTTAATGGATTTTAAGAGAAGGGGAAGAGGCCTTTTTATAATCTGTGTGACTGTAGATATATGATTGCGAGTGTTCACATCTATTTTTTTTAATGTCTACTGTGTTTTTGTAATGATGCACTTTTATGGTCCTAGTGGCCGAAATAAAGTTATTGACTGACTGATAGGACCTATGTTCAAATATGACCACAAAGTGAGAATTAGTTTATATTTAGAAATCGTAAGAATACTCATTCATTAAACATTTTAGTCGTTTGTAATGACTCTAATTAAATTACTGATGTAGTGCCCAGATTCCCAATAAGTATACATGTTTACTTCGTATTTAGAAATAGAGGAATTTACTCATGTCTTCTTAGAGTAGAATTTGGTGAAAGATATTTACTTGGTAATTATTTACATATTTGCCTAAGTACATATAGTAGATGTTGCTCCATTTTATCGCCACATTCATTGTTGTTTTTGTTCACTTATATTGTGAGTTTTTATTAACTGTGCAATAAAATTATCTTATCACTGTAGGTGCATATGCTTTCTAGTCATGGATTTTAACCCCTTTTCTGAACCCTGCTTCAGTAAGTGAGCGTTGCTACAATGCTGAAAGTAAAGTGTCTAGAAATATCATAGAGAGCACGTTCAGCTTCTGAAAAGTCACTTTCGATATGTTCATAAGAGCAGTGAAGCAGTCCAATACAGACCAGAAAACATTTGCAAAATCATAGCAACATTTGCTATCCTGTCCAACATTGCAACATTGATGAAGCAAAGCTTCGCATATTTTGCGACTTGCCGAAGTCATGAACCTCGTTTATGTGTAACAAGGTAATCACATGTATGTTTTACTAACGTTATTTTATGTTTAAACGAGGTTTCTGGATGCTTGCATATGTGTTTTACTAAAATAATTCACTCGAGTCATTTAACATGGCCGCCGCTTGTATTTAGTTACTGCGCATGCGTCAGTCACACTCACGTGTCCTGACGTGTCTGCAGAGTTGGAGGGAAATTTATGCGCATGCGTAATACATAGCTTTGCCAGTAACGTGGTACTGCTCTTGCCACTGCTCTTGTGTCTGTTTATATGTAGCTAACATTTAGGTTGCATAAGTATATTTTATAGTGATAAGTTGAAAGTACAAACCCTGTGATGTGTTTTCATAATGTTATCTCTATGTATTATTTTGTTTTCGCTTACTTTTCATGTACCGCGGGGAATGGGGTCTAACTGCACCAAAAGCCATCTTGGAGGTCCCTTCTACGCATGTGCGACTTTCTGGGGCACCGACAACCTTGGCTGATGGAACACCGCCAGTTGGCAGTGATGGGCAAGATGCTCCTGAGAACTGACCTGCAACCCTAGCAGGACGGAATCACATGTCCTTATTCCAAAACAATGTAATATCTCTATTGTATTTCTATGCAGTTTCTCATGGGAACCCCAATCTCGCTAGGCGGTACCCAGATATGTAAATGAAGCATCCAAATAGTGTGTTATGATTGGTGTATTACCCAAATCCTACCTTAGGACCAATCGAAATTGGGGATTCTGACACTTTGCAACACTTGAGGGGTGGTACCCTGTCCCAAAACAGTATATCTACCCTGGGTTCACCTAGGGAAATTGTCCGACTTGTCTGGTTTAGCTGACCTGTCACTGACCCATCGTACTCAATAGGTGACTGAAGATACAGAGCGCTGCGGAGCACTCTGTCCGAAATTGACCATAGACTAAGGTTCTACTGAACCTTAAAGTGCTGGCGAAGCACTTTGCTGGGAGTTCGCTGACCCAATCAGGGTCTTGATCGATAGCTGCAGAGAGGGTGGAGCGCAGGCGTTGCTTCCCAAACTGCGGGTGCGGTCCTGTCCTGAGCGGTCCTGTCCTGAGGGTTTGCTGTCCTGTCCTGAGGTCCTGTCCTGATTCCTAATCTGAGGGTATCCTGTCCTGTCCTGGGTGTCCATTCTGCACCTGCTGTCCTTTGAGGGGTATCCTTCCTTGAGGGTTTCCTGTCCTTAAACTGACCCGTGGCCAGGGTTTGGTTTCCACACCAGTCTAGGTAAATACTGCTCTAAGTTCTTTAAACTTGCACCTTTCTATTTTCTGTCTTTTGCTTTAATAAAGACACACCTTTGCACATGTTGATTTTTCCATGCTTTTGCCGCAAACTATTGAATCATAAAGTCAATTGCATATTTTCTTAAATTGTTCCTATGCTATCCTACCTTTTAGAAATCATATTTTGCATTGCAGTTTGTCATTTTCTGATATGGTCTAGAACAGCCTTACTTAAATTTTCTAAAGAGTTTTTGCCTTGAATGCATAGCATATTTCCCTTGCCTCTCATATTTGCATTTGAATGGTTACCCTGACTTTATTTCTCTATAGTTATGTACTTTTCATTATCTTGGTTATTGATTGCCTTATTCTTGTAAGTTTGATGCTTGATGAAAACGAACTTTAGATAAACATTTTAAAACTTCCAGTTGTCCGTGGTCATTTTACAACAGTATTGAATGACATTTGAATTTGCATTTGCTGCCTTTCCTTTTACAGCTAGGCCCCTGATCCGTTGAGGTCATAGGTACCCGTGTCGGTGGATGGTAAGTCGGGTACACTGAGTAATAACAGTAGGGAACACACACAAATTGGTAGCAGCCCGTGAAGTCGCCCTGTCAATGAATAGTGTGAATTGAAAGTATATGGGCCCTGAAGCCGGAAACGGCGAAATTATTGGCTGGGTGACCTCGCGCGCTCTATCAGTTTTTCTGGTAGATCAGAGGATGGTTAGGGACTAGCTAAAGGTTAGGCAGGATTAGTTAGGCTAGTTAAGTCGGTAGCTGCGAGTACATTAATGCTGCTATAAGAGCGGCTGTTCCGAGGGACCCGATCACTCTCTTGTGAATACGCTGCTGAAATCAATGAACTGTTTTTTCATTATTTTTCTTGTTCTTATATTGTTATATGTATTAATCCATGCATTTGTAAACCGTCTCGTATTGTGTTGTCCGAACTCCCCGGGGAATTGAAAGGGCAAGTGGTGAATAGAATCCATTGTCCTGAGGTCACATGCTTAAGGAAAGTTAGGTGCAGGTTAGGATAACCGGGAAGCACTAACTAGGGTTTTCTGAATACATGTGTGAATAAATGTCAGTAACGAGGTTCATTGGCAAAATTCCCATAGTGGCGTAACCTAGTAAGGGTCACATCGGAAGAGTAGCAGGTTCCTCGGAGCTAGGGTGAAAGCAGAGGGGTCCGCTGGGAAACCTTAGACTCGGATATATCCCGGAGAAGTGGATTAGTTTAGGGGAATAACAGGTTCACCGATGCTAGAGTGAAGGGTAGGCGGAAGAGATCTACCCGCAGCGCGTGAAAAGTAAATGGAAGTAGTTTACTTGCAGTGAAACAACACTATCCTGTCTAGACACTTGAGCACTGTGGCGAATGTGTATTTGTTGTAAAATAACCAAGCACTGAGCACTTTAAAAGGAAAGAAAGTTTCCGTTACCTTGTGAAGGGAGGGAGTCAGTCGCGAAGCGCCTCTGACGTCACTCCGTGCCGCGCTGGGATTGGTAGAAGCAGCGGGCGGGTAGCGGGGCTGGAATTGTAAAGGAGGGGTGAAGCGCCGGAGCGTGAGAACAGTCTCACGAAGGGGCCGCGCACCCATTGGCCGAAAATATTTGAACGCGTGCACCTCATTGGTCGCACGGAATTGCAAGACGCGTTCTGATTGGAGGTGACTTTGTAAACAGAGTTAAGCGTAGAAATTGTATGTGGCACTCGTATTGTCCCGAGACTAGACCCGATCCAAGAAACCAAGGGTTTGAAAGGGATCAGTGGAAAGCCAATAGATACGATATTATGCACGGAGCTAAGAGAAAGATGTCCCTTGTAAATAGGGTAAAGAATTATTTCAAAACGGACAAACCGATTAAGTCTAGAGAGGGCGTTACTATCCCGCCACCGAATACTCCCGCCTCATTCATGATGTTTGACCGGGGGTACAATACCTGTGTGTGGTTGGAAAATTGGGTAAAGTACACAAAAGATGACGGAATATTGGCTTTTCCGTTAGACGGTACTTTCAATGGTAGGATTTTATTTAATTTGAGAACCCGAATGAATGAATTGCATCCCAGACCGAGACTAACGCAGTATGAGGCATTAGAGGAATGGGAGATTGAGGCTTTTGAAAGAGAGAAACCCCGGATGGACAAAGGTCTGACCAAGTGGTACCCAAGGCTGAAACAGGAGACTAGGGACAAGAGGATGAAACAGTGGAGACAGAGCATGATTGTTGAGGGTCTGTTTCCCATGATGCCAGCAGGTAACCCTTCTGTGGGAGAGAAAAGGACAGAAAAAAGTAAGCATTGGGGGGCCCTTGGGGAGTCAGATGATGAATTGTTAGATGACATCTTTACGAGAAGTCCGCCCCCTTATAATGAGGGAGCCCGACCTACCAGTGCAGGAGACAATCCCCAGCGTCCATCTATTAAGGAGGAGGACAGATCCCTATGTAGGGGGGGAGGTGGCCAGGTGTTGCCCTATTTTGAGAACCCCGGACCCGCAGAGGTACGCGATATATATCCTAGAATGCCCGTGAGCTCAGAGGAAAAATATTCCCGTGAAAGGACGTTTTTCCCCAGACCTCTGTATGAAAACGAAGAAAAGCCAGTAGGTTCAGGAGTACCCTTTTTGCAGCCTCCATATGGGGAAGAGCGCAGGTCATTTGGTGCAGGAACTTTGTTCCCAAAACCAAATTATGGTGGAGGACCGAGTGAAACGCATCCTACTGCCTCGAGTTTTACTCCTCACCTGACCCCACAGATAATGCCTGAACGAACATTAGGAAGGATACTGGAAGAGAGGGAGCAAGAAGTTCTAGCTAGACAGAGGACAGAAATAATTCAGAAAATCTCCCAGTTAAACACTAGTCCTGAAGCTTTGACTATTCCGGTAACGATCGGACCAGTAGTCCCGTTGTATGGGAATAGTCAAGGAAGTCCGAACCCTCCAGTTATGAACCCGATAATGGCCCCGCCGAGGCAAGAGCCCCTACTGATAGACGATCAGTCCAGTGAGTGCGAGTCCGAAGTTGTGTTCTTGGATCTGCCAAACAAACAGACCGGGAAAGGAGTGCAGAAGAGGCATAATCCTTTTGATGCGAAAGAAATTAAATTAGAATCAGCAACAGGGACTAAGAGTGTTTCCTTGGTAACGCCGGAAGAGATTGAAAGTTGGAGTCGTGATTTAGAAAAACAGGCTCCGCAAACGAAACCTTTAGACCTCTACAAGCTGAGGGTAGAAATAGAGGAATTGATGGCAGGAAATGTGGGGTTAGACAGATTAAACACCTATTCTGAAGAAGAGTTGCTGTTTATGTGTAAAAGCCTTACCAGAAGTACCAGGGTGCTCCACGAAAAGCTGACAGACACCGCAGCTAGTATGGGGGTATATATTTCAAGATCAAAGCCCTTACAAAAGCCTTACAGAGCTGAATTCTCAGACAAGGATTTAGAGAACCTGAATGTGTCAGGGAAGAAGGTGCAGATTAAAGAGTTGCTTGCAGTTTTGCAAAAATGGGGAGATGTGGAAAGGTGGAGAAGCAGGTGGGCAAGAAAGAAAGATGAGGCTCGATCCAGACAAGCTACCCCTGAGTTCCCTTTAAGAGAAGTAGACAAGCCTGAAACATTAAGCCCCATGCGTGAAGTGCCAGGTGGGAGGTATGTGCATGTTCCATGGTCCAGACAGGATATTGTGTCCTTTACTAACGATTTCCCGAAGTTGCGCGAAAAGCCAGTTGACTGGTACCGGCAAGTGGAAAGGTTCGTAAAGGTGCAAAAATGCCTGTGGAAAGACCTGGATGGGTTTTTCGATATTGTGGTCCCGGTCGATCTATGGACCGAGTGTAAAATAGGCATAGGCTGGCCTAGTGAGGAGTACCCGAGGGACTCTAACACAGGGGAACCGTCAATTGAAGTGATGAAAAAATATGAACAAGTGATTCAGCATTTGAAAAATAAGGTGCCAGCAAAGGAAACTGATTGGACCAGGATAGATAGAACAACGCAGGAAAGAGAGGAGACAGTGCACTCCTATTATGAAAGGTTGTTGCAGGTGTTTAAGACATACAGTGGTATAGATAACATCGAGATGAAGGATATGACGCATTTCATTTACAGGTTTGTAAACGGGTTAAGGCCTGAAATTTGTCAGTGGATAAAAGATAATAAAATCTGTTGGCATACCAAAAAGGTAGATGAGGTCCTGCGGTACGCAAAGTACTGCGAGGACGAAATGGCAGAAAAGAAAAAGGCTCTCAAGGAGAAGGTGATGTGGGCTCAGGTGAAGCTCGCAGAACAGCAGGAAAAACAGTTGAGTAACATGGTCAAAAACAGTCAGAACCAAAGTCCTGGGGGTGGGGGAGGAGGTAAGCCCCGGCCCAAAATGAGCAGGGAGGAGGCTATGAAGAAATTTCCCTGTCACCAGTGCGGAGAAATTGGACACTGGCGTAACGAGTGTCCTTACTTGCCGGATGATAACCCCAAAACACCTGATTTAACTCCACAGACGCAGAAAGAAAGGCCAAGAAAGACTCAACCACAGGTAAAGACGGTTCAGGTGCCCCGAGCTCCTAAGCCAGTACATAGGGGGAAAGCGACAGAGGGGGATGAGATAGAAGTCTGGGAAAGCAATGAGAACAGAAATGCAGCAACTTCGCAGTATCTATTGAATGATACCTTCCTTTGTGATGACCAGTACTGACGGGGCCTGAGAGGGGAGGACGAGGAGTGCGTACTTGGCGCCTCCTTGCCGGTAGACCAGTCCGGACCATACATTGAAGGAAAGGTTGACGGAAATGATGTCACCTTTCTGTTGGACACTGGCGCTACCTGTTCTACTGTGAGAACAGTGGACGTTCCAAACCTACCCCTCTCGGGAGAAGCCATCCAAGTAGTGGGGGTATCTAATCAATTGATTAGTACTCCTGTTACCAAGCCCATGGAGATCTCAATTGGAAACTTTAAGGAAATGCATAGATTTGTCGTTTGCGACACCAGTCCAGTGAACTTGCTGGGACGTGATTTGCTGTGCAAAATGAACTGTACCATCTTTTGCACACCAAAGGGTGTTGAAATTCAGACCCCAGATGAAGACGGCATTTATAAATTAATGTTAGTCCGCCCTGACTCGGAAATTAAACGAATGACCATGCAGGATTTACCCAAAGAACTCCAAGAAGCAGTGAAGCCAGAAGTGTGGGACTTTACTGGGAAAGATGTAGGGTTAATGAAGAATGTGGATCCCATACAGATAGCCATCAAGGACAATGCAGTATACCCCAATACTAAACCCTACAGAATGAATGCAGAAGTGAAAGCTGGTGTTACTCTGGAAATACAGAAATTGCTAGAAGGAAACATCATACAGGAAGTAATGAGTAGCCCATGTAACTCCCCGATTATGGGCATTAAGAAGCCTAGCGGCAAGTACAGGGTAGTGCAGGACCTGCGAAAAGTCAACAAGATAGTGGTCCCCTGTTGCCCTATTGTCCCGAACCCAGCAGTGATTCTGTATCAGATTCCCTGGGATGCTGAGTGGTTCACTGTGATAGACCTGTGTCATGCATTCTTTTCCATTCCCTTGCATCCAGATAACAAATTTATTTTCTCATTTGCCTTCAATGGTCACGTGTATTGCTGGAACAGGGTCCCTCAAGGGTACACAGAGAGCCCCTCTATCTTTAATCAGATCTTGAAAAAATGTTTGGAAACTTTGGTCTTACCTGGAAACTCTGTCCTAGTGCAATACATAGACGACCTCTTGGTGGCGTCTAAAAGTCATAGGGATTGTGTGATTGACACCATTGCCCTACTGAATCACCTGTGTGAGAAGGGACATAAAGTGGCCCCTGACAAATTACAGTTCTGTGCAAAATCAGTGAAATATCTGGGGCACCAGATAGAGAAAGGGGTCAGGAAGGTGACATCAGAAAGAGTGAGAATAATACAAAAGATGCAGTTACCCCGTACTCAGAAAGAGATCAGAATGTTCCTGGGTGTGATAGGATACTGCAGGCAGTGGATTCTGGGATTTGCAGTCCTAGCTAGGCCCTTGATAAAAATGACCAAGAGAGGAACACCAGATGTTGTAGAATGGGATGATGAAAGCTTAACAGCCTTCACCAAACTGCGAGATTGTCTGTGTACAGCCCCTGCATTGGGAATGCCAGACTATTCCAAAGAATTTGCCCTATTCTGTGACACTCGTGATAATTGTGCATTATCAGTCCTGACACAAGATCATGGCACAACGAGAAGGCCTGTGGCATATTTCTCTGCCACCTTGGATCCAGTGGCTGCTGGATTACCAGGTTGTCTGAAAGCAGTAGCTGCTACCTGCGCAAGTTTAGAGCAGAGTGAGTCCATTGTCATGGGACATCCGGTAACTGTGTATGTCCCACATGGAGTGGTAATTTTACTGACCAGAACAAAAACTCAGTATCTCACCCCTAGTCGGCTGACTAAATACGAGAGGATTCTGGTGGGTGCTGCAAACGTAAACATTGTTAGGTGCAGTATTTTGAACCCTGCCACCTTACTCCCCGACCCAATGGATATGGAAGGTGGGGTGGATGATGAGCATGATTGCATCGATTTAACAGAATTCAATACCAAGCCACGTCCAGACATTAAAGAAACACCATTGTCTGTGCATGACAAGGAATTATTTGTGGATGGTTCATGTCTGAGACATGAACAAGGAGGCCTGAGTGCTGCCTATGCGGTAGTCTCCTTAACCAAAATTGAAGAAGCAGGTTATTTATATCACATAAAGTCTGCACAAGTAGCTGAATTGATTGCTATGATAAAAGCTTGCCAAATTGGGAAGAACCTACGCATAACAGTGTATACTGACAGTCAGTACTGTTATGGGGTTGTGCATGACTTTGGCCAGTTGTGGCTACAGAGGGAGTTCCTGACTTCATCAGGTACCCCAATTCGAAATGGAAAAGTTGTTCAAGACCTTTTAGAGGCAATCCAGTTACCAAAGGAACTGGCAGTGGTAAAGTGTGTCGCCCATAAGAAGGACATGGACACTGTATCACTGGGAAATGATTTTGCTGATCGAGTGGCCCAATGGTGCGCCAGAGATCGGTATATCGTAAATCCAAAACGAGGGGGGCCAGGAACCAGCTGCCAACTTCAGGTGTTTGAAGAAATGCCTACATGGGATGAAGTGAAAGAGTGGCAGCAGTCGGCACCTTGGCAAGAAAGAGAGAAGTGGAAGGAAGATGGGTGTCGACCAAGACGTGTGGATGGTGTCATTTTGGGCCCAACTGGTATGCCTGTGTTACCTAGGCACTTACTTAGCACAATGGCGAGATTGATACATGAAGGATCACACATTGGTAGGGACGCCATGATTCTAGTGTTCCAACAGACTTGGTACAGTAAAAAGTTCAGGAAAGTAGCAGAGTCCCTCTGCCAGAGGTGCCTGTCATGTCAAAAGATGAACCCAGGGAAGAAGACTGTGGTTGAACTGGGAAAAATTTGGAGCTCAGGGGGTCCCTTTGTGAGAATACAGGTTGATTTCATCACCATGCCCCGTTGTGAAGGGAAGCGGTATGTCCTTGTCATGGTCTGTTTATTTTCAAAGTGGGTGGAAGCTTTCCCTACTCCCCAAAATGATGCAAAAACAGTAGCTAAGTGTTTATTAAAAGAACTGATACCTAGGTTTGGGGTTCCAGTCACTATTGAATCAGATCAAGGCTCACATTTCCATAATGAAGTGATCGACGAACTCTGTAAGGCCTTTGGAATTTCACAAAAGCTTCACTGTGCCTACCGTCCAGAGGCTTCTGGAGTAGTGGAACAAATAAATGGAACTATCAAAAACAGACTAGCAAAACTGTGTGATGCATCTAAATTGACCTGGGTGAAGGCCCTGCCCTTGGTCCTGATGGGACTCAGAAGTGTTCCTGATCGCAAAACAGGCCTAAGTCCCCATGAAATCATTATGGGAAGAGTGATGAGACAAGCATGGGTGCCTGGAAGCAAATTGTTGAGTATTACTGATGATTTGGTGCTTGAATACTGCAAGAGATTGGGTGACCAAGTGCGTTCTATCTCTCGCCAGATCGGAGAAGACGCCATCCTCAATCCAACGACTCCTCTCCACAAACTGGTCCCGGGGGACTGGGTGAAGATAAAGAAGCATACTCGGAAGAGCTGCCTGGAGCCAAGGTGGGGAGAAAAACGTCAGGTGATCCTGGTAACTACCACAGCAGTAAAGTGTGCAGGAGTTCCACGCTGGGTACACGCCAGCCACACCAAGAAGGTACCACCAGACGAGGTGCCTGAAGCAGAAGGACGTCCCGCAGAGGACTCTGCAGGAGCCAGACCAGAAGTAGCTGACGACGTACAGCCCAGTACCAGTCGAGCTACAGAATCAGCAGACGTTGGCCCAAGAATAGTTGACAACGAACTACCAGGAGCCCAGCCTGCTGAAGGGGTCAAAGAAGCTGAGCCAGAAGTAGCTGAAGACGAGCTGCCGAGCATATGGCCAGAGGAGTGGATTCCCTTGATTGATCTCACCGAAGACCCCATTCGAACAAGTGAACGACTTTGGGAAGGTAGAGAGTGGACTAGAGAGGAAAAGCAAGGCACAGGCGAAGAACCTCAGAATCTTGAGATTCACATCAAAACTGAGGAAGGAGAAGGTCAGACAGGGACAGAGCAAGTGATTGATACAGAACAAGTGATTGATACAGAACAGGTGAAGGATACAGAACAAGTGCTCGATACTGAACAAGTAAAGGATACAGAGCAAGTGTTTGATACTCCTCCACTGACACCTGATATCGGGAAAGGACAGACTAGACATAGTGTAATAGTTCGAGCAGAAGAAAGTCCAGAGATCGAAGTGCTTGAACAGGATCAGATAGAATTAGAAGAACGTGTTCAGGAAACAGAGTCAGAGACACTTGAAGAGCAAACACACAATTTACCTGAGCCAGGCCAGATTAGTACCCAGGCAGAAGAAACAGATGCTAGCCATGGAATTAGTCAGATAGAAGAAGAAGAAACTGAGAAAGAATTGCCAACAGTTAATGAGAACAAAAGGGCAAGAGAAGGAAACGAAGTTCAAGTACCAACCAAAAGACTTAAGAAAAGAAAGCATCTTGAGCCTAGATACATAAAGAAATTGAGACTGAGAATAAAAACAGTAGAAGAAAACCGTGCAGAAGAAAGGAGAAGTGCTCGCATAGCAGAACAACCAGAAGACACTTCCAAAAGAAGGAGTGATCGGATAAAGAGACAAAACAAAAAGTACAAGTCACCTGAATGGACACTTGTGTTGGAAGAACTTGAAGATCTTGATATAACTGACGTAAGCTACTGAGAGCCCGTCCCTGAGTACTCTGACGAAGAAGAAGAAGAGCCACCGTGAATTTGCACAAAGTAAGATACTCGTGTAAAGTCACAAAGAGGGGTCGAAAAACTTCTTCTGAGCCAAAATGTCTGATTCAAACGTGAATGGTAGACCTAGTCGCAGCTGTTGCAAAACATGCTGCAAGGTATGTGTCTGTAGTGTAATTGTCCTGATATTAGTTTGGATAGGACTAACAATTTTCATTCCCTTTGCTGTAAGCAAAGATACTAATATTGTCCCTACTGAAATTGTAAATACTGACAGTGAGGAGCTGACAACACAGAGTGTAGCCAGACATGAGAGAGCACTGAGACAAACAAAACAAGACTTAGAAGCATCAGATGAGGGAGAACTACATCATCATGGAATTAAAAACAGGACACGACTAAATGTTTTCGCAAACTTATTAATACACTATGTAGAGACTATGGAAATTGAAGATTGCTATGTCTGCATGAAGCTACCTACCTCTGTAGCTGAAGGCGTGACATACCATCACTTGCCGCTGACATACGGAATCTCCTGTCAATCAATCAATCAATCAGGTCATTTATAGAGCGCACTACTCACCCGTAGGGTCTCAAGGCGCTGGGGGGGGGGGGGTGCCGCTACTGCTTGAACAGCCAGGTCTTGAGCTTCTTCCTGAAGGAGAGGTGGTCCTGGGTCAGGCGCAGGTTGGTCGGGAGTGAGTTCCAGGTCTTGGCGGCCAGGTAGGAGAAGGATCTTCCTCCTGTTGTCGCTCTTCGGATGCGGGGGACGGCGGCGAGGGCGTGGTTGGTTGATCTGAAGAGGCGCTTGGGAGTGTAGAAGTTGATCCGGTTGTTGAGGTAGCTCGGGCCTTGGTCGTGTAGGGCTTTGTGCGCGTGGGTGAGGAGACGGAAGGTGATTCTCTTGTTGACCGGGAGCCAGTGCAGATCTCTCAGGTGTCCGGAGATGTGGCTGCGTCGGGGGATGTCGAGGATGAGTCTGGCCGAGGCGTTCTGGATCCGCTGGAGTCTCTTCTGGAGCTTGGCGGTGGTTCCGGCGTAGAGGGCGTTGCCGTAGTCCAGACGGCTGGTCCGTCGGTTTGGGTGCGGTGCCCAGGGCGGGGGGCCACCAGGAGTCGTCCCAGGCGGAGGGCGAGGAGCCCAGGATGAGGACCTCCGTCTTGTCCGAGTTCAGTTTCAGGCGGCTGGTCGTCATCCATTCGGCTACATCTCTCATCCCTTCGTGCAGGTTGGCTCTGGCGGCGGCGGGGTCGTTGGTCAGGGAGAGGATCAGCTGGGTGTCGTCGGCGTAGGAGATTATGTTGAGGTTGTGTTGGCGTGCGATGGCCGCGAGGGGGCTCATGTAGACGTTGAAGAGGGTGGGGCTCAGTGAGGATCCTTGAGGGACGCCGCAGATGACTTTGGTGGCCTCTGACTTGTACGGTGGTAGGCGGACTCTCTGTGTTCTTCCGTCGAGGAAGGAGGTGATCCATTCCAGAGCCTTGTCCTGGATTCCGATGTTGCCGAGGCGCTGTACTAGGGTGCGGTGGCAGACAGTGTCGAAAGCCGCGGAGAGGTCCAGGAGGATGAGGGCCGCTGTTTCTCCGTTGTCCATCAGAGTTCGAAGGTCATCGGTGGCAGCGATGAGGGCGGTCTCGGTGCTGTGGTTCGCTCGGAAGCCCGACTGTGAGGGGTAGAGGGATCCATTCGTCTCGAGGAAGGCGGCCAGCTGTTTGTTGACGGTCTTCTCGATGACTTTGGCCGGGAACGGGAGGAGCGAGATGGGACGGTAGTTCTTGAGGTCGGTGGGGTCTGCTGTGGGTTTCTTGAGAAGAGCGCTGAGTTCGGCGTGTTTCCAGTTCTCAGGGAAGGTGGCGGTGTCGAAGGAGGTGTTGATGATGTCCCGCAGGTGGGGTGCGATGACAGCGTCGGCCTTGTTGAAGACGTGGTGAGGGCAGGGGTCAGTCGGAGATCCGGAGTGGATGGAGTTCATGGTGCGGATGGTGTCTTCGGTGCTGATCGGGGTCCAGGTGCGGAGGGTCGTGGTGGGTGGCGTTGTTGCGGTTGTGGCTTGTGTAGGTTGGTTGTTGAAGCTGTTGTGAATGTCCGTGATCTTGTTGTGGAAGTAGGCCGCGAGGGAGTTGCAGAGGTTTTGCGACGGGGTGATGTCATTGTTTCCGGCGTTGGGGTTGGAGAGCTCTTTCACGATGTTGAAGAGCTCCTTGCAATTGTGTGCGTTGTTGTCCAGTCGCTCCTTGTATGTATTTTTCTTGGTGGCGCGGATCAGTTGGTGGTGTTTCCGGGTGGCGAGCTTGAGGGTGGTCATGTTGTCCGTGGTTGGTTCCCTTCTCCAGACTTTCTCGAGGACTCGACAGTTCTTCTTGGAGCTCTTGAGTTCGTCGGTGAACCATGGTGTTTTTCTGCTGCAGGGTCTGCTGGGTGGTGTTCTCAGAGGGGCGAGTTCGTCCGCGCATTTGTTGATCCACTTCGTGAGGTTGTCGGCAGCCTGGCTGGGGTTCGCTGAGCTGGCGGGAGGGCGCTGGCTCAGGGAGGCGGTGAGTTGGTCGGCTGTGATCTTGTTCCAGCTTCTTCGGGCAACCTGTTGCTGGTGGTGGTGGATCGTCGTTTTTCGGAAGGTGAAGTGGACGCAGCTGTGGTCCGTCCAGTGGAGTCCTGTTGCGTGGCTGAAGGTGACGTCTTTGCTGGATGAGAAGACGGCGTCGAGTGTGTGTCCGGCGAGGTGGGTGGGGGTGGACACCAGCTGCTTGAGTCCGAGGTTGGCGAGGTTGTCGAGCAGGCTGATGGTGTTGCGGTCGCTGTTGTTCTCCAGGTGGAAGTTGAGGTCCCCCAGGAGGATGTAGTCGGCGGAGGGGAGGGCATGCGGGCTGACGAAGTCGGCGATGTCCTCGCTGAATCGTGTGCGTGGTCCCGGGGGTCGGTAGATCAGGGTGCCTCTGAGGGTGGTGTTCGGGTTGGTGTGGATCTGGAAGTGCAGGTGTTCAGCGGTGGTTAGGGTGTCGTCGGTGTTGGTCGTGATTCGGATGGTGTCTCTGTGGATGATGGCGATGCCTCCTCCGGTCTTGTTGGCAGTGCGGTCCCTCCGGGTGATCTTGTAGCCCTCCGGGATGGCGATGGCGATGTCTGGGGCTGAGGAGGCGTTCATCCAGGTCTCGGTGAGGAAGGCTACGTCAGGGGCGGTGGTGTCGAGGAGGTTCCAGAGTTCTACGGCGTGTCTGTGGACGGAGCGGGTGTTGAGCAGGATGCACTTGAGGTGGTTGCTGCTGGTGTTCGGCTTGGCGGGTGCAGGGAAGGTCCGGATGCAGGTGAACTTGCAGGCATGGCAGCTGAAGGGTCCGTGGGTGTGCCTCGGGGCGGCTTGATGACATCCTGGGATGCGGCCGGTGTTGAGTGCGATGAGATCGGCGGCGTTGTAGGTTCGTCGGGTCGGCTTCCGTCGGTGGGGGACAGGGGTCCTGGCGCTGGTCGCGGACGGGCGCAGACGGGCTTACCTTTGGCGCGCCTTCGGCGCACAATCGGCGCGCCCGCTGCGCGTCAACGCTGCGCGTTCGCACGGTCGCCATTTAAGGCGAAGTGCGCGGGTGGGCGGGGCAGCTGGGAGGCGGGAGCGGGGAGGGAACAGAAGGAAAGAAGGGGCGGGGTCGGCGGTGGTGGCGGGAAGCGGGGGCGGCGAGGGAGGCGGGAAACAGGACGGGGGACGGCCAGAAACTTAAGGACAAGCACAAATTACCGTCAAAACAACGCTGAACACGGGCACAGACTAAAACAGCAGAGACAAGCACAAATTACAGTCAAAACAACGCTGAACGCGGGCAAAGACTAAAACAGCAGAGACAAGCACAAATTACAGTCAAAACAACGCTGAACACGGGCACAGACTAAAACAGCAGCGACAAGCACAAATTACAGTCAAAACAACGCTGATCACGGGCAAAGACTAAAAACAGCAGAGACAAGCACAAATTACAGTCAAAACAACGCTGAACACGGGCAAAGACTAATAAAGCAGAAACAAGCACAAGTGAATGGAAAACAGCCGGCAGCGAGGCAGGGCACAGCAGAGGGGCACACGCAGCAGCTGGTGGCCGTGCGGCGCGGGGGTGTCCCACAAGTGGGGGTGTCCCACAAGTGTAGCATTTTAGCTAGTTTATTTTACAAAAGAGGACCGTTACAGTACTATTACTCTAATAATGACGTGATCTTTTCTGAACTTCCTATACGTGGGAACTTGAATCCTGTACATACCAAAAGCGACGTGATACGATATATGGGAGACTATTTTCTGACTATTGGTGATATTGACATAGGTGAAGCACACAGAGATAACTTGACTTGTTCTTTGCGTGAGCAGGAAAAGATGTTCCTGAACATGGCAGAGAAAAGGAGAATTAAAATACAAAAGAAGGCTAATGACGAAAGTCAGAAAAAGCCAAGGTGGGCAGAGAACATGGAAGGCACCTCAACTGGTGGGGCGGGTCCTGCTCTGTTGCTGGATTTTGAAAAGAAAGGCAAGCTATGTCTTCACCGCGAGAAGACTAGCTATTATAATAACATTTTCATTGGTTCCAGTGAATGCGAACATAATTACAAGGTAATTGGAGGTTGGGGTTTCAAAAATGGGTCAGAGCCTGTGTTTCCTGGAATTTATTATATTTGTGGGGACAAGGCTTATTTCAAATTGCCGGATCACTGGTATGGAAGCTGCTATTTTGGCATTGTCTTCCCGAAAATATACCATATGAATGGAGTTGCTGGAAGCAGTGAAAATACTAATGGCTTAGTGCGTAGTAAAAGAGAAAGCATAGGTGAAATAATGGGTAGTATTTTCAGTGCACTGATACCTGGAGTGGGAGTGGTTCTGAACACTCACAGAATTTGCAAATTGTCCACTATAGTGGATGTGTTGTCGACTGAGACAGCTCATGGATTTCTGCTGGTCAATACCGAAATGGTTGCGATCAGATCAATGGTTTTGCAGAATCGACTTGCTCTTGATACCTTATTGGCGAAAGAGGACGGAGTCTGCCGGATGTTGAAGGCGCAACATTGTTGCACTTATATTCCGGACAAAAGTGTGCAGCTCAAAAGATATGTGAGAAACATTACTAATTTGGCAAAGGAACTCAGACCACTCGAGGTTGATAGTGCCTGGAAGAGACTGGTAGATGGTCTCTCAAATGTAGGTCATTGGTTTGCTAGCATAGGTAAAGGCTTATTGTTTAAAGTACTGATGCCAATTGGAATTATAGGTCTCATTCTATTTTTCATATTTGTCTGTTGCAAATGCCGTAAGCACACCAGAAAGCATGAAGTGAATGCAAGAGGGGTGAAACGAAGTGTGGATGAGCTCGAATTGGAAGAAGTGAATAATCAGATCTATAAAAAGGTGAAGAATTCTCACCCTACCAAAACTGAAAGGGAAAAGCTGGAGAAATTGCTGGAAGAGATAGAATTGTACAAAGTGTGAAAGAAAGTTGGCATCTGGTTCCATTAAAATTTTGTGATGATAGTAAATATCATCAAAGAGGGGATTGATGAAGCAAAGCTTCGCATATTTTGCGACTTGCCGAAGTCATGAACCTCGTTTATGTGTAACAAGGTAATCACATGTATGTTTTACTAACGTTATTTTATGTTTAAACGAGGTTTCTGGATGCTTGCATATGTGTTTTACTAAAATAATTCACTCGAGTCATTTAACATGGCCGCCGCTTGTATTTAGTTACTGCGCATGCGTCAGTCACACTCACGTGTCCTGACGTGTCTGCAGAGTTGGAGGGAAATTTATGCGCATGCGTAATACATAGCTTTGCCAGTATCGTGGTACTGCTCGTGCCACTGCTCTTGTGTCTGTTTATATGTAGCTAACATTTAGGTTGCATAAGTATATTTTATAGTGATAAGTTGAAAGTACAAACCCTGTGATGTGTTTTCATAATGTTATCTCTATGTATTAATTTGTTTTCGCTTACTTTTCATGTACCGCGGGGAATGGGGGTCTAACTGCACCAAAAGCCATCTTGGAGGTCCCTTCTACGCATGTGCGACTTTCTGGGGCACCGACAACCTTGGCTGATGGAACACCGCCAGTTGGCAGTGATGGGCAAGATGCTCCTGAGAACTGACCTGCAACCCTAGCAGGACGGAATCACATGTCCTTATTCCGAAACAATGTAATATCTCTATTGTATTTCTATGCAGTTTCTCATGGGAACCCCAATCTTGCTAGGCGGTACCCAGATATGTAAATGAAGCATCCAAATAGTGTGTTATGATTGGTGTATTACCCAAATCCTACCTTAGGACCAATCGAAATTGGGGATTCTGACACTTTGCAACACTTGAGGGGTGGTACCCTGTCCCAAAACAGTATATCTACCCTGGGTTCACCTAGGGAAATTGTCCGACTTGTCTGGTTTAGCTGACCTGTCACTGACCCATCGTACTCAATAGGTGACTGAAGATACAGAGCGCTGCGGAGCACTCTGTCCGAAATTGACCATAGACTAAGGTTCTACTGAACCTTAAAGTGCTGGCGAAGCACTTTGCTGGGAGTTCGCTGACCCAATCGGGGTCTTGATCGATAGCTGCAGAGAGGGTGGAGCGCAGGCGTTGCTTCCCAAACTGCGGGTGCGGTCCTGTCCTGAGCGGTCCTGTCCTGAGGGTTTGCTGTCCTGTCCTGAGGTCCTGTCCTGATTCCTAATCTGAGGGTATCCTGTCCTGTCCTGGATGTCCATTCTGCACCTGCTGTCCTTTGAGGGGTATCCTTCCTTGAGGGTTTCCTGTCCTTAAACTGACCCGTGGCCAGGGTTTGGTTTCCACACCAGTCTAGGTAAATACTGCTCTAAGTTCTTTAAACTTGCACCTTTCTATTTTCTGTCTTTTGCTTTAATAAAGACACACCTTTGCACATGTTGATTTTTCCATGCTTTTGCCGCAAACTATTGAATCATAAAGTCAATTGCATATTTTCTTAAATTGTTCCTATGCTATCCTACCTTTTAGAAATCATATTTTGCATTGCAGTTTGTCATTTTCTGATATGGTCTAGAACAGCCTTACTTAAATTTTCTAAAGAGTTTTTGCCTTGAATGCATAGCATATTTCCCTTGCCTCTCATATTTGCATTTGAATGGTTACCCTGACTTTATTTCTCTATAGTTATGTACTTTTCATTATCTTGGTTATTGATTGCCTTATTCTTGTAAGTTTGATGCTTGATGAAAACGAACTTTAGATAAACATTTTAAAACTTCCAGTTGTCCGTGGTCATTTTACAACAGTATTGAATGACATTTGAATTTGCATTTGCTGCCTTTCCTTTTACAGCTAGGCCCCTGATCCGTTGAGGTCATAGGTACCCGTGTCGGTGGATGGTAAGTCGGGTACACTGAGTAATAACAGTAGGGAACACACACAAATTGGTAGCAGCCCGTGAAGTCGCCCTGTCAATGAATAGTGTGAATTGAAAGTATATGGGCCCTGAAGCCGGAAACGGCGAAATTATTGGCTGGGTGACCTCGCGCGCTCTATCAACATCAAGAGGAATACCCATCATCCTCTCTGATGCAGGCTCAGGTGATAACGAATTGCCAGTACCACCACATCACCCTCCAGATGGATCAAAGGCAGGGGAGGGCAGACAACGATGCACTGAGATTACAGGAAATTATTTTGAAAGTAAGTGATACATTTAAAGCTAAACAAAAGTGACAGTGGCCAATGTTAGTTCAACTTTATTGTATTACCTTTGCCTCAGGTAACTTTTTAAGTTGTAATCAAAAAACAGTTAACTGCAAATACCCTGCAAAATCAGATATATCAATTTTGACAGTGCAAATGTTCAAGGAATGTGAAGATTATAAACATAAATTAAAAATACATTTTCCCAATGTTTCTACTACATTAAAGCAGCATTTCACAAGTTGTTCCTAGTTAAAAACTGTAGTCAGGAAGACCTGTTCACATTTCTTTTCATACAATTCGAATGACACAATGAAGAGAAATGTAAAATGAAGTTTCCTGCTTCGGTTTGTGCACGGGGAAAAACTTGCAAGAGGTATAAAATGCTGCTTTCATATAATAAAATGGGAAAAGGTAAATTGAAGTGTCAATTTTATACCCCACGAAAAAAGTACATCACCCCGGCATTGGCCATATTTTCGGATGTAAATGAAGCCAATAAAATAAAAGGGAGAGCTGAAACATGAACTAAGGCCTATGACCCTTTCCTTCCAAGAGCAAGAAACTGAAATTCATGCAAATAGTGACACAAAAAGCCGTACCAAAATATGATGAAATCCCCTAAAAAAATCAAACCGTCGATTTATCCAACATGCAGAAGCATTTCATCAGAACATCAGATGATGTACCTGCCTTGAGAGGCATTTTTAGAAGGGATAGCTTTCAAACATGAAATAATCATGGACTCCCTCTGAACTGACAGGCAAGTAATGTGCACCATATGTTGCATAGGTTGTTTTTATGTAGCAACATTATGGACTGACAGGAGAGATTTTTGTACAGTGCACACACTGAACTCATGCATTCCATAATATTGGTTCATTGTAAGAAAGCATATTTTATTCATAAAAATTGCTTCAGTGAAAGGTTTTTATTGTTATGATCACCATCTTCCTAGCTTTCAGGAACAAACAGAGTTGTATAAAAATGTTTTCTACCACAATTATTGATTGTTCATTGGTCCTAATTTTTGTGGTTTCAACCTAATTGCAGTTTGTAATAGAAACAGGTGGAAACCCATGGGCAAGCCCAGATACACATTTCTGAAAAGTCAACAAATTTCTGATTTCGGCAATGGGTCATTTGTGTAGATTCTTAACGTTTTCTCAAAGAAACTAAGGGGCCCCATTAGGATGGCGGGCGGATTGCCTCTGACGGGCCGGCGGTAGCCACCACTGGCCTTGCGGAGGCGATCGGCCCGCCATCCATACCGAAAAGACCTCCCGCCATATTAGGATGGCTGGGGGGTCCGCGGCTGACGGTCTTCGCGGCGGACAGAAAGACCGGGCGGAAAACATGTCTAAAATGGTGGCAGTGTCTTCAAGACACCGCCATCCATGTTAGGATGATGGCGGAGTTCAGTCTTTCCAGGGCGGCGTTGCCGGCATGGAAAGGTATGCCGTCTTTGCTTGTGGGGGCCCGCTGCGTGCCCCCAGGGTGCTGGGGGTGCACATGGCATTTGCATGCAAAAGGTAGCAGGCACTGCGCGGTGCCTGTCACATTGTGCATGCAAATGCACGACATACATTTCTTACATTGCGGCAGATGCTGCTGATAGCACCGCCCGCCGCAATGTAAGAAATGTGGGGTGCACCCGCCAGTGTGGCGAGGGGATCCTAATGAGTAAGGTGGGACTGCCGCATCCCTGGCGAGTGGCCCTGCATACGTTATGTTACCGTTACGGTGGCGGGCGGACTTTGTCCGCCCGCCATCGTAATGATGCTCTAATTGCTGACATAAAAAAAATTGCAACCATTGGTTACAAAGTTTTCATCTGTAATTTATTTGTCATGATGGCTGATTTACAAAATCAATATACCAATATTTCCAATAGAGCCAATGTAGTCACAAGGGTTTGAAGGTTCTCCAAAAGCATGCAATACTTAAAGCCCACAACTGGGTTGTAGCTTATAATGATTTTCTATTGCATACTGATCATAAATCAATTCATATGTTAATATAAAATGAATGAAGCATGTGTATGAATGAAACCTATGTATTTCTGAAATGTACAAATGATACTGAGTTTAGAAACAGTATTCTTTGTACACTTCTGAATTTGGAGCTATCAGACTATCATGTGATTCAGAGGGCATTTTACAAAATATCTCCTTTCTTGCACACTGACTTACATTTAGAAGTAATAAATGCAGAGAAATCCAATGGTAATAACAAATGTTTTATTGTTTGTTGCCACACATCTCTCCATAAAAATGATGTCCAGCTTTGTTTCTGCACCTAGTAACAATGGTGCAATCAACCCCAAAATGCGACCTGTAGACATCACGCCACCCAGCAAAATTAACACTTTTTTACAGTTTGGAGAGCTGTAGAGTTTAGCCCTAGGCTCAGCTGTCACCCCGAGAAACCTACCAAACCCAGACATTTCTCAAAACTAGACATGCTGGGGATTCCAGGGTGGTGTGACTGTGTGTATCCATGACATGTTTTTGCTCAAAAGGCCTTGCAAAGCTCAAAGTTTGGATGAAAACACCGATTCCCTCACATTTCTGTGAAAGAAAGATATGGAAGCTAAGGGTATCAACAAAATCCACACAATTCCTACCACCTTGGGTTTCCACAATTTTCCCAATAAAAATTGTGTGAATGTGCCTAGGACCCATGACTCAAAACACTCTAAAACATGATGTGGAAACATAAAAAAAAAAATGGGACAAAATTGACCTGTTTTGGCAATGTGGGTAAGTGGGGATTTTAAGCTCAGCCTGGCTTTCCCGCAATTCAGGGAAGCCCACCAAACCCATACCTTTCTGAAAGCTAGACACTCAGGGAATTGTATAATAGGGTGACTTGTGTGGATCCTACAATGTTTTGCACACATAAGGCCCTAAAAATCGGTTTGGGTTGGTTAAAAAAGCACATTTTGCTAATTTCTATGAGGGAACATTCCAATATCTGTCAGAATCCAAACATTTCTCTCCACACAGCATTCTCACATTTGTCTGTATAAAAGCGGTACCCTACTTGTTTGGATGGACCTATTGGTCGCAACAGGAAAGGCCCCAAAACGCAACACGATCAGATCAAATTTATCACTTGAAACTGACCCTTTTTTACAATGTCGTTAGCTGTGGATTTTGGCCCTAGGCTCAGTTGCCACCCAGGGAAGCCTACCAAATCCAGAAATATTTGAAAATTAGACAATTACCTAGGGGATTCCAGAGTGGTGTGACTTTCATGGATCTCAGAAGTCTTGTAACCTGGCTAAAAACACACATTTATTCACATTTCTGTGAGGGAAAGTTCCAGCATAGGTGGGGATCCACAAAGTTTGCACCAGCTAACATTCCTGCACTCCTCATGGAAACAGTATCCCACTTGGGTGGGCATGCCTAGAATCCGTGACACAACAAGCCCCAAAATGCGAAATGAAGACATAAACTTTCCTGTAAAAAATAATCTTTCATGTGGCAATGGAGGCAGATGCGGTATTTGGGGCCAGGCTCGGCGGCTATGGAGAAAAATCAACCAAATGCAGACATTTCAAAAACTAGACACCCAGGGGTGTTAAGGTGGTGTGCAAACCTCAAACTATGCCTTAAGTCACACATTTCCATTACATTTCTCTGAGGAAAAAATCCAGAATCTGTGAGGATACACAAACTTCTTCCCACCCAGCATTCCTGCAGGTCTACCAATTAAAATACAGACTGCCTCTCATGGGGCCAGAACGTTTCTGTTGCTCCTTCAGGGCTGGGGGGTGTGGGCCTCCACCGCACCTTTTTATGAGCAGTGTAAAATTCCTGGTGTCTAGTGGAATTTCCTATCCCTCAAAAGAGCATATAGGGGTATGCCCCCCAATCTGCCTTCGGGGGCGGCGGAAAACTGTGTTGTCCCTTTGGTATATTGACACACAATTGATGGACGGAATGCAGAACAAATCAAAACATTCACCCCCAGTCAAGAGACCTGGGTTAAATCCATCATTTTTTTGCTCACCATGCCACCCCGTTTAGATATATGCAAATCAGTCTTGACCCTGTGCCGCATGGGAATAGTCCAGCCCGAACTGTCAAGCCAGGTCTTCCCTGGACCAGAAACAAGCATCCTAGGACCCATTTCATGTTTCCCCCACTTCAGCCCAAATAGCTTGATTCCAGTGGCACAGTGTGCCCAGGACCCACGTCTGGGCATACCTGGCTTTTAGAAAGGGGGAAGTATGGTGCAGAGCGGTCAGGCCAAACTCTTGAGGACATGTGTGAAGCATCCACGCAGTACACACAGACGACACCCAAGGCACACCACAAAAAGAGACGACACCAGATTAGATGGAAAGAATAACTTTTGTATTGTATAAAACATACACGAATAACCACGTATGTAACCACAGTAGTCTCTAGACTGCGCCAACTGGCGCCAGGGCAATATATACAAGGGGGATTATGTACATGGCAGGGCCAATCGCGCCGCTGCCAGAACCATGACGAAGGGCAAAGGAAAAGGAAGAAAAAGGTAAGTCCATTAGTTGCAAGGCTGTAATAAAAACATAAAGCATTAACCTTGGGTGTAAAAGCACATTAGGCATGGAATCCGCCTCCCCTGCAAAAAGAACATTAGGCGTTCAGCATTAATATCAGACATTATCCTTTGGAATAAACCATCAGGCAGAAGCACCTGCCATAAAGCCTCTTAGCAGGACATACACCTAAACACAGTTAACATGGAGCATAAAACCTCTGAAGCCTTAGGCCTAACCTAAAACCGCCTAATAGGCTTGGCTCTAGCAGAAGCAACATTAACAGTGGGCATCACCCTTAGGGGAAAACATCAGCCACCATAGTATAGGCAGATCACAGGGCCTAGAAACCTTCCTTAGCATGAGCACCTCCAACTTGGGGGCTTAAATCAGTAGCATAAACACATGTAACATGGGGGCATATCATTAGCATGAACACGTTGGCAGGCTGCGCATCATGAGGGCATAACCAACACAGGTACGCAGTAGGTTCGGAAGCATTAGCATGAATCGTAATTAACACTAGGCACCATAATATAGGCAGAACACAGGGCCTGAAAACCTTCCCTGGCATGAATACATTAGGCATTGGTCTACCGTAGGCCTATAATATGACATTAGGCAGGACCACAGCACCTCCTAGGGCGCTAAAACACAGGGGGCAGAGCATCAGCATTCGATTGGCATCATCCTTAGCCGGGCACCCCCTGAACAATGCCCTCCCCATGTGGCAGAGGCGCAACCTGGCATTCAACATAAGCCTGCCCACTGCTGCAGATTGGTCTCTGGCATCACGGTTTATGTGGGAGCCCCGCGGGGGCTTCAAAATAATTATGGCCCCAACGGTGCAGCGCCCCCAACTGCGGTGCCACCGAGTGTCCTCCCGAAGTATTGATCCAGGGGGTGGGCACCGACACGTGCCCCTACACTTCCTACCCCCAGCTCCTCAAAAGGCCCCTCCCCATGCCTCGGGGGGCCTCCGGCAGTCCCCCACTTCTGCCCCACTCACCGGGCTCTTGGGGCGGGCTCGAGATGTCTCGTGGCAGGGGATAAGGCACCGGTGTGTGCCTCAGCCATCCCCGGCCTCTCCAGGCATCAGATGCGGCCGCACGTGGGGCTCTCCCCACACCGGGGGCCCCGCCCACGCTCTGGCAGTCTTTCCCCTGACGGCAGGGCTCCCTTGCCCTGCAGGTGGCACGCCGCTCCTCTCGCGAGGCACTGGCCAGCGGGGTAGGCTCCCGCTTGGCGTCCCTGTCAACACGGGGCTCCCTCTTGGTCACGGGAGCTCCATCTCCTTCCGGCCTCTGTCAGACGTCTTCTCCCCGACGGGCTTCCTGGGGACGATCCTCGCTTCGCGAACGGGGCTCCCTCTTCACCACGGGAGCCCCGCAACACCTCCTGCTGGCTTCTCCCGGCTTCCCGGTGACGGCTTCCATCGCGCAGGCCCCGCCCACCTCCAGGCGGACTTCAACACTTCTGCGTCTACGGCGCCTCTTCTCCCCGGGCAAGCGGTGGTGATTTGGCGGCAATTATGCGGGGTGGGCACCCGCTGAGTTAATTAAGGGGCCATCGCGGGGTAGGCTCCCGCGGCGTTTCCCCCACATGCAGAGGCAGTTCTCCCGGGCTGCGGCGGTGACTCCGGGCAGACTCCAAATGTGGGGCAGGCACCCGCTTTGATTTACTGACACCAGGGTGCCAGAATCTAGCGCTGTAGCGCTTAGAAGGCACAGTGCAGTTTGAACATGCAGCGCTCAGGAGGCCACCGTCCTTCCCTTTATGAACAGCACTTTGGGGGCAGCAGTCTTTCCAAGTAGCGATTAGGCAGATAGGCCTCAGCTCCTCTTCTCTGGGGCTTGAGGTATAGCGCTGCACGCACCAAGTGCTAGACAGCAGGCAAGCTGGGGACAGGAGATAGCGCTCTTCTTCACTAGCTCTCAGCTTATAGCGCTACTCACCTCCTTCTGGGCGCAGTTACAGGTGCTCCTTGGCAGTCAGGTAAAGCGCTCTTCTCTTCCAGGCGCTAGGGAGCAGCCAGGGCCCAGGTGTAGCGCTCGCGTGGCGCAAGGTCCAACCAACCTCAAGGACCTAGGATGGCGCTCCTTCTTTAGGGGCCAAGTAGCAGAGCACTCCTCCTGTACAGCAGCAGCCTGTACTCCTGCAGTGGGGCTTTGACTAGCCCTGTGGACAGCAGAGGGGTTTTAGTTGGGTGCAGGGTCCAGCACACAGACCCAAGTGGCGGTTTCCCCAGGCAGCAGGTCCCCTCACATCCTCTGGGGAACTGGTCCTAACTGGCTCAGGGGGAGGAGTAGAGCACCCTGGGTGCCAGGCTTTCCCTCCAAAAGCTGGGATGGCTGGGTACCGAAGAACTTGACTGCTAACACACCACAGTCAGGTGGCACCACACACAGCCATGGCATCCATTTTAAATGCAGCATGTTACCAGGGTACATTTCTACAATGGGGGTTAATAAGTGCGCACACCATCGCATTGCATTTAACATGGCGTCTCACACCACATATGGCCTATACATCTTTCTACCATGGGGGAGACATCCTAAAACAGGGGGGTGAAAAGCGAAATTTTTTGGGAGAAAAGGGCCAAGTCCAACACCACTCCCCCCAGCCAAAAGCCAGGGTAGACCGATCATTGCCTTGATGGGCTTCCCTGCTTGGGGCGAGAAAAGGTGGACGCAGGCCCGCGACTGCAGAAGCATCTGCAGGTTCTTTGCCATTCTGGAACCCGATGGTTCCCTCTCTCAACCCTCCCTTAACCAACCCACTGAAGCTCTCTAGTGGGATGTGGCCAGGACCGGCCCCTAGGCCAGCCAGATGTCTCTGGCCCTTTCTCTCTCACAGAGTGGGAGGCTTTAGCCCCAGGCCCATAGAACCCTTTTACCACTCTTCTCCTACCAAACTGCCACTGGTCCTCCCACCTGGGGTCTGCACCCTCAGGCAAACCAGCCACCAGGGGTGAGGCTCTCCTTCTAGGGTTCCGCCCTCTCCTCCTACGAGGGGCACCCTCAGAACACTACTCTCTCCCCAGTCCAGGGCCTTGACCCTGCAACTGATTCCCCAACCTAGATTCTAAACCCTTAGGTTGAACCAGTGACAGGGGCAAGTCCTCCCTCCCCCTGCACCCCCTCCCAGAGTTCTGCACCCTCCTAACTGGAGTAGTACCCATGGAAATCAATCCCGGGGGGACACTGTTTACAGACGTCCCACCCGCCAGGTCAGGCAACCCCTGAACCTGGCATCCCAGCCCAGGATCTAAACCCTGCGACTGAGTCGGTGCCAGAGGCGAGACCTCCCTCCCTCTGCACCCCTTTCAGAGTTCCGCACCCTCCCACCTGGAGAAATGCCCCTGGAAGTTACACCTGTAGGGACCTTGTTTACAAGTGCCCCTCCCACCAGGTCAGGCAACCCCTGAACCTGGCACTCCAGCCCAGGATCTAAACCCTGCGATTGAGCAAACCCCCGAACCTCTGGAGCTCCGATTACAGATGCTCCGGGTTTTCCTGACACGAGGGAATCCCTTTCACTGGACGGCACATCAGGACAGCCTATGCTCCCAACCTGGGGTCCCCTTATGGAACTCTCCAGGCCCTGAGACTGCAGTGGGGGCACCTCGGGACACCTCCCCGTCTCACTCCTTCCTGTAGATAGGATGTGGGGCCCTACAACCCTCTTACTTCCCTGGGACCTAGCTAGGCTATTCCGCACCTCTCCCGCCTCGCTGGGTCGAAAGTTCCCTGCACCACTCCTTTCAGGATCACTCCCCAATGTCCTCTCTGACTCTCTGGCACTTACCCAAAGGTCTGCCTCCCGTGCAAGTTCCCTGGGGTCTGAGAACCCACACTGCAACAGATGGTGACGCAACCTTGGGAAACAATTCCTTAGCATGTGCTCCCTGATAACTTCATTTCACAGCCCTTCCCAATCCTTCACTGCGCTACTCACCACCCAATCCTCCAATGCAGTCCAACACTCCTCCGCAAACTACCCCCAGGACTGATGGGACAGTTTTCCCCTGCCCCTGAACTCCAACCCGTCCCCCTCTTCTTGGCAATCAGGCACCGTCTCCTGGGCTCTGGGAGTGGGACTCCCTGCACTGGAACCACTCTCACTGCCACCACTGGATCCCAGCCTTACTGGTGAATCCAGACCACAAAAACCACTCTCGTGGGACAACCTACCCACCTGAGCTAGTCTCTCCTTGGCAAAGACCCTTTACGCCTCCGCCATCCTCTCCTGCGCTAGGACCTTCTCCGTCTCTAGCCTCTTCTCTTCCACCCTCAGCTGCATTGATTCCCTGACATGCTCCAACCTGAGCTTCTTCAGCGCCAGCTGATGTTCCCTTTCTTCCCTCCTATCTACCCACTCTTCTGGGGACAGGGAAAGGGATGGGGCAGTGCCCCTGGGAGTGGACCCAGCGCGGGACTCCCTGCCTATGATGTCCTCAATAGCTACTGGCGTCTCCGCCATATCAATTTTTTACTCCTCCTCCTCCTCAGAGTCACCACCCTCCAGGGTTATGGACTGGGAACCCTCCCTCTGGTCTCCACCAAATCCACCCTTTAAATATGCGGAGGGGTAATCAGACAGGTCCCCACAGGGGTCTAAGGGTTCCCCCCTTTTAAAAGCTTTGAAGAGGAACAATTTCCTGCGGAAGTCACCTTCTATTGGTATCCCCCTCTCTCTGCAGAAATACATCACTTCCTGCTCGGTGTACTCCATGACCTAATCCTCATCGTAGACCAACCCCATCCTGGCAAGGTACACCCGGGGCACACCACCCACAGTGCAACAGGGGAACCCAATTCAAAACAACACTTTCAGGAGGAAGAAATAATCAGGAAAAACACAATAATCCCCACAAAAAAGACTGTGATTACTCTTCAAAGCTCTATTTGCAGTGTAACCCGTTTCCGCTGCGGTACTGCGCAAACACAAGTCCTATCCCACCGCTCGCCAACAATGTTAGAAAGGGGGTAGCATGGTGCAGAGCATGGTGCAGAGCGGGCAGGCCAAACTCCAGAGGACATGTGTGAAGCATCCACGCATTAAACACAGACGACACCCAAGGCAAACTACAAAAAGAGACCACACCAGATTAGATGGAAAGAATAACTTTTGTATTGTATAAAACATACACGAATAACCACTATGTAACCACAGTAGTCTTTAGACTGCGCCAACTGGCGCCAGTGCAATATATACAAGGGGGATTATGTACATGGCAGGGCCAATCGGTCTACTGCCAGAACCATGACGAAGGGCAAAGGAAAAGGAAGAAAAAGGTAAGTCCATTAGTTCCAAGGCTGTAATAAAAACATAAAGCATTAACCTTGGGTGTACAAGCACATTATGCATGGCATCCGCCTCCCCTGCAAAAAGAACATTAGGCGTTCAGCATTAATATCAGACATTATCCTTTGGCATAAACCATCAGGCAGAATCACCTGCCATAAAGCCTCTTAGCAGGACATACACCTAAACACAGTTAACATGGGCATATAACCTCTGAAGTCTTAGGCCTAACCTAAAACCGCCTAATAGGCTTCGCTCTAGCAGAAGCAACATTAACAGTGGGCATCACCCTTAGGGGAAAACATCAGTCACCATAGTATAGGCAGAAATTAGGGCCTAGAAACCTTCCTTAGCATGAGCACCTCCAACTTGGGGGCTTAAATCAGTAGCATGAACACATGTAACATGGGGGCATATCATTAGCATGAACACGTTGGCAGGCTGGGCATCATGAGGGCATAACCAACACTAGTACGCAGTAGGTTCGAAAGCATTAGCATGAATCGTAATTAAAAATAGGCACCATAATATAGGCAGAACACAGGGCCTGAAAACCTTCCCTGGCATGAATACATTAGGCATTGGTCTACCGTAGGCCTATACTATGACTATGACCACAGCACCTTCTAGGGAGCGAAAACATAGGGGGCAGAGCATCAGCATTCGATTGGCATCAACCTTAGCCGGGTACCCTGAGGTATCAGGAATCCCCAATCTCCTTCTCAGGGATCTTACCAATAAGTAGTCCATTAAAAAACAGCAAAGAAATCAACAGAGAATCTGAAATATGAAAAGACATCTTTATTACAATTAATTGTGAGGCTACGTCGCCCAGTCACACCTAAAGCGACTGAATGAGATAGCCTGCTGAATGGTCTGAGCACAGATCCTTTATACCATGTATCATGCCCTAGGCACACATTTTTGCTTTGAAGTACGTTATTGTTGGTCATTCCCAGGACGTGCACACAGATGCAAACCCACTTTCAAGATAAGTCCAGGCCATAAACAATGTCCACATAATGAATACATTCTTTAGCTGACAAGGCCGGCTAAGCCCCAAAACAGTAAGATCACAGCCCATGTCATAAATAGCTCGTGGAGGCAGGAGCAGGAACAGATGGAAGTAAGATAAGGCAGGGTGTGTGTGCGATGAAAAGGTTTATGGCATCTTGGGCCTTGATGCTATCTTGCTCGGCCACTGGGAGAGGAACTGACCAAACAGGTTCAGCCTGGGGCAATGGTTCCAACATGCCCAGGTGAGGAAAAAGTCAGTCAAGGTGTACGTGGCCTTTGGAATCGAATTTAGCTGTATTATAGCCTATGTAAAGGGCAACACACAAAATGGCTGCTGTACACAAAATGGAAGCCAAGGGTTCAGAAACGAAAATGACGATTTCGAGGTGAAATTGTTACTGGAATATAACGAAAATGCTTGTACATAGTGTACTAGCCATTCTCGGTCTTTTGATATAAAAATCGTCATGCTACGACAAAGTTTTATTACATGAGTCCAGAATTTTCAGTACCACAGACGCACCTTTTGCCCTTACATAGGCAATAACCTATACCCACGCTAGTCTGAGTCCAGATCTATATTTTATAAAAATCCTCAAGATGTTGCTGAAGCATAATCCTATTACCTAGCGACTCTCTCGGGACAGGTCTCCCTACACACGCCGTAGCACAAAGGCCATATATGGCAGGACCAAAATAGGGAATGCCTCTATCTGTAGTATGTGGTACAAGACCACACACCCAACAATCAGTGATGTTCAATTACTAACTGGTGTTGATGCAGAAACTATACAAAATTAATCATCAGTAAACTCTGATCTCCTAACGATCCGTGTTCGGGTAAAATCTGGACAGGATGCAAAGAAGTGGAAGTAGGAAGAGACATAGGTTGGGAGGTAGGTGCAGATGTGAATTGGGCAGAAAAAAACAATCCCACCCATAAAAGACAATGCCATGTTTAAAAAACACTAGAAAACACGTCATTAAGAACATATAGACAAAGTAGTGACCGCTATTACAAATGAATCATAATTTTCCACAACCCTAAGTAAAAGTAAATCCTAAAATTATCTTGTACATTTTAGGTCTTCCTATGCATTTCTGTAATTCATTATATGTTCAAGTGAAACAGTGGTGACCCTCATTAATGCTCTGAGGTGAAAAAGGGGATACTTTTTCACAGAAAATGGACGTTTATTCTGCTTTTACTAAACAGAATAGTACTTTAAAACAATGCCAGCAAAGCAGTAAAAATTAGTTTCCAAACTCCAATTCTATACAGGCTCACAGAAAATACCCAGAGTCCGTCAAAGCCTCTCCTGACAGGCTTCTATTGTCCATCAAATTCGCTTCCAGTGTCTTCTTCGCGTTGGGCCTCTTCATTCAGGCTTTTCATGAAAATGATGTTACTCAGTATCCGTTGGAGTGCCCTCCTGGCAAACACTCACAGCTCATTCAAAAGTCTCAATGTCTCAAGGCAGTGCACCAGTGTCTCTTCTTTGTGGCAGACACTACAAATGATGTGCTCTTCAATGATCATGGGCACAAAACATCTCGTGCAGATCCAAGCACTACTGAGAAACAACCTCTCAAGATCAGCAGCACTTTCAGACTCCAACACTCATTATTCAGTGTCAGAGGACGCTCAAGCTGCTCTCTCCTGGGCACCAGAATGTAGTGCCTTTTTCCAAACGTGGATCCTTGGGTGCACTGCCTTTCCGCTGGAGCAAAGGGAAAAGAGGTGTGTGTGTGGCCAAAACTCGGGCCAAGGGCTCAAGGGACTGTACACTGTCAGAGGTTACCAGTACATAACAGGTACAAAGCTCAAACAAACAGAACATTCTGTGGCAAACAAGGAGCCAGCTCCTCTTTTCCTCTGCAACGCTTTCCGATGAAGCAAATGCCTTGCTTGGGAGGTACCATTGACGGCATGTTGATGATCGCTGTTCAGCCTCGCGACTTTCTGGTTGCAGAAATTGTAGAGCCAAGAAATCTGTCATTCATCTGTAGTAGTCACTGATGGGGAGTGGGCTTAGTCTCGATCACAGGTCTGCAGGGTATCACTCTTCCTTTGACTCTGGAAGATCCCGCAGAACCTAGTGATATAGGAAATGTAACACAATTGTTAGTTTCCTTGAAATCAAGCACAAAAACAGTTCATGGGTTTTAACAAGGGGACTGCAAGCAGGTGGCCTGCAATCTGCAAGGGAGTGGCCACACGCCATGGGACAATGTTGGTCTAGAATACACTGTCATTTTCAAAAAGCAATTCAAACATAAAGGCAGTAGGCAAAACGGTGTCTCTAGACTTTTCAATTGGGTTTCCGTGTGAGAGCATATCCTTCATCATCTAAGGGTAAATAACTACATGAAAATTCTATCTAAATGGATGTTTTTACATATGGTGGCATTGTCTAATGGTGCAAATACATATTTCCCTCAATGATTAAGTGTCCTAAATTCCTTATCTAGAACATCTCAAATAGAGAAATGACATAATACAGATTATCAAGGACATGAAGAAAAGGTCCCTTTAAAAATTGTGCATTAAGTGCACTATGCAATACAAAGGCTAATGATCAAATGTGCAGACAAAAGGACACGAACTAGAGAGTCCTGGTATTTGCATGATTAGAACACATCTGATCCCACCAAAAATTAAAGCAGCAGGAATAAAAGAGAACTGAAAAATTAAAATAGACATTGAAAATTTGTCATGTTCAAAAGGTAAACTTAATATATTTCCTATTGGGATGGAAAACGTGTCTTACTATAACATTGGGTCAGTTAACCAGCCTGTCACTACCCCGACAATCAGTCTGAAAAAAAAAACATTTTACATAACGGGGGGTCCCTGATACATCACTCCAGTCTAGAAGTGTGCACATAAACAATACACCCATAATAATAAATGGGCTGACTGGTGAAAGGAATATGGAAAAGGGAAATGGAAATAGGACACAACTAAAATCCCCAATAACTAAGCATGATGCGACATCGGTCAGGGGAGAAGCAACAAAAGAAAAATCTATAGGAAGAACAAAAATTACTTGGGTGATAGTCAAGTTTGTGACATAATACCAAAAGCATGGACACAAAAGTCACAAATAGTGCAGAAATTTGGGCTCTACCACTGGCCCTTACACCATATACAGTAATGTCAGTTAATGGTCCAGTTCCTTCTGCAGGGAAAAAATCAAAAGTTTAGGTCACCTTTAACAAGAGCCACAAATCTATAATTTCATCCTTAGGTCCAATCAAGGATACATAAATCTAGAACTACCTGGTCCATGAGGGAGAGGGCAGCATCATGACTCCTGTATATCTCTTTTATTTTACTTCAATACTATTATGGCCAAATTTTGACATACACTGGTGAGGTGTTGTCTATTCGTGTCCACAGCATGCAAACATCATGTCTGTGAAATTTAGTATCAACACAAATTTTACCTAACTATTGTAAAGTGACACATATCGTCATACATGCCTCCTTACAACACAGGCAAACTTGTAATAATTTCTTAAGCAGCAACATAAAACACAACCAACATATACCAAGCCATCAAATATACATGCAGTATAGCAAGCACAAAAAGGCATGGACAAATTACAATAGCACATGTAAAGAAGCAGTGACGCATGTATTCATGCAGCCCAAAACCCAGAAATGCAGGCCTGCTTAATTTGTCAGGTTTAGAATCAAAATCAAAATTGCACCAAAATTATACTTTCATTTAGTCTCAAAATTACACTTTCACTTACTCCCACCCTTTGACAGGAGATCACCAGCACTGGAGATTGAACTGTCAAATAAAACTTACAGTGTCGCTTCTGACACACTGGACCAGCAGGAACCATTCATAAAGGGGAAAATGCAAAATCATGAAAAAAAAAAACACACAAACATTTCCTTGCAAAGAAGTCATAATAAAAACCCATCCCTTTTCAACATACTACTGACTGCACATAACATACAAAAATACCAACTCTAATTAACCATCTTCCGAAAACATACTAATTCCAACTTCCCAAAAGCAGAACTCATTCAGAGACACTCTACATCCCCTGCCCCAGCAGGCCCTGAGGCCAGAGAGGCCCTCAGCAGAACATCTGTTTTCACTTACTCCTAAACCCCCACCTCACTGACCTTTAGGTCAAACTCTGCCTGGCGCACTCCGCGCACTCTACATTCACTGTAAAGAATTTGCTGAGCACAACAACACAACATACCATTTTAAAAACAACTGCCCGTTACCACCCTCTGCAATGATACTCATTTCAGCAATCCTAAAGATGACCGACCAAATGGGCCCTGCCAAAGTTAGAACCTTCAATCCTGATATTTTAAACAAACTTTTGTACTGGCCCATTAACCCACTGAATCATAAGAAGGCACAACCTGCAAATATATATATCAAAAACCTAAATGTATGCATTTACTTAAGCCTGAGACACTGTAAAAAGTACTGTGAATGAAAGCAAAATGCAGTTTAAACAGTGTTTTTACTCAAAATCGACTTTCATATTTTGGGCATTAAAAAATTAGTATCCTACAATTTTCTTGCATAATATTCATTACTAGAATGTCTATTACATAACCCATGAGTCAGGCATTTGAAAATAATAACTTATACTTTATAAAAATGAGCTTGCTTGCGCCTATGCCAAGGGGAAATTATACACACGAATGCTTGTCATGTTAGTGATGCAACATAACTTAAATCAAATTTTAATGCTAGGGGGTCATAGTATGAGTACTAAGCTTTATAAATATCAAAAAACGATTTTAAAAAGCACTTACTTTTTTTCAGATAATTTTTTCATAATTAATAATTTGTCTTTCAAAGAAACCAATTCTTTTTTTATGAGAATTCCACATATAAAGGTAAGCTGCATCCCTTGCCTACCATTTTAGATGAATTCATTTATGCGCCGAAGCACAAAAGCGTAACTTGAAACATGACATTTTCCTGCGTCACATTTCTGCGCCACAGTTATTTAAAAGGACGGTTAGGCAAAATTCCACCCATGTTTAACTGGAAAAGTGCTGGCTGAATGAACATTCCTATCAAATGTACCGCAGCGGAGATGTTTGCCCGTGACGATCTAATACAGTGCATCTAAGGAAAAATGCAGTAAATTTATTTATTTTTGCAAAAATAGACAATTTCGTTTTTTTCCTTTTGGGGCCTTATTTATATCCATTGAATGTTTTTCCAAATTTTATCCTTTTTAAGCGTGTAACGGCAGTTTTGTATGCGTGCATATACTAATGCATGTAGGTACAAAAAATGCTATAAATTCGTTTTTCTATAAAACACACAATTTATTTTTGAGGCCTTTCATATTCCTAGTGAATGCGAATTTTAACTTTATCTAATTTGAGCCTTTAACATTTTGCACATATGCGTTTTGTTTAATGTATAAATTAAATAGCAACATATAGCGATTTTAGCATGTCGCATGGTAAACTGCTGCATGTTCATGTAATTTCCACCTAATATTAAATAATCCAACATTTCACTCAACAAACTGAAAAACATCAAGAAACTCACAATACACATATTGAGCTTATTTCAAACAGAAACAGAAAGTGTTCAAAACATTCAGGAAGCAAGACAGCGCTGTAGGCATTTCGTTTCATAAATTCGCGCCAACGCTATTCACAACAGAAGTTACAGTAACGGCAAGAACCACATTTAAACACACATGGAACCCACAGGTCAATACATAGGACTGAAACAGAGGACAGCTACAAAGATTCTACCCAAACCAAATCATTTTGTAAATACTAAATGTAAATCATATTTACAAGAACCGCTTCTCAATACTGGCAGAACACCAAAATTTGTTCTGCATCTCCATTCATAAAATTACACAGAACAAAGGATCCTTACATGTATTATGTCATATTTTAATTCCCTGGGGATACAAAGTCACCAAGGAAGAAAATATGTTTTTAAATCTAAACCTATTTAGATATTTTAGCCGGCTAATCCAAACGTATACAAAGTTGGCCAACACAAAGCTCCAAATTCGCTAAGATCAGGCATCTTAAAGCTCACTAATCTAGCTTCCAAACTTCAAGGGGGCTATCTCTATCGATACAGTCGTAAATTTACAAGACCCTTGGTTTTTGAAAATTGCAATGTTCAAATAAACTTAAGGACCAAATACCAAAGAACTAAGGACTGGGAGCGACCCACTTCACTAAAGCAGATGGAGAAAAGTTTCTTCATTATCTGCCTACACAAATTGCAATTCGCATATACAAACCTATACAAACCTATCAAAGCTATACCAAACAAATAGTTGTCAAAATTCTAACTGCCAAGTTCAAACTGCAAAAAAAACTCTTAAGCCAAAATGGGTTCCTCAGTCGTGAGTGACATCTTTTGGAGAGTTTAAGTCAGAAAAATCAAAAATATACTGGGCCGCAAAGACAGAGAATCCCCCAGAACCTCTGTGCACAGTACCTCTTTTAGTGGATTTCTGTCTTGCCTTCCCCAGTAGATTTCTGTCCTCTGACAAAGTTACTCCTCCAGATAATCACTGCTTGATGAGGCCCACTGTTAGGGCGCCATTTGAGGTATCAGGAATCCCCAATCTCCTTCTCAGGGATCTTACCAATAAGTAGTCCATTCAAAAACAGCAAAGAAATCAACAGAGAATCTGAAATATGAAAAGACATCTTTATTACAATTAATTGTGAGGCTACGTCGCCCAGTCACACCTAAAGCGACTGAATGAGATAGCCTGCTGAATGGTCTGAGCACAGATCCTTTATACCATGTATCATGCCCTAGGCACACATTTTTGCTTTGAAGTACGTTATTGTTGGTCATTCCCAGGACGTGCACACAGATGCAAACCCACTTTCAAGATAAGTCCAGGCCATAAACAATGTCCACATAATGAATACATTCTTTAGCTGACAAGGCCGGCTAAGCCCCAAAACAGTAAGATCACAGCCCATGTCATAAATAGCTCGTGGAGGCAGGAGCAGGAACAGATGGAAGTAAGATAAGGCAGGGTGTGTGTGCGATGAAAAGGTTTATGGCATCTTGGGCCTTGATGCTATCTTGCTCGGCCCCTGGGAGAGGAACTGACCAAACAGGTTCAGCCTGGGGCAATGGTTCCAACATGCCCAGGTGAGGAAAAAGTCAGTCAAGGTGTACGTGGCCTTTGGAATCGAATTTAGCTGTATTATAGCCTATGTAAAGGGCAACACACAAAATGGCTGCTATACACAAAATGGAAGCCAAGAGTTCAGAAACGAAAATGACGATTTCGAGGTGAAATTGTTACTGGAATATAACGAAAATGCTTGTACATAGTGTACTAGCCATTCTCGGTCTTTTGATATAAAAATCGTCATGCTACGACAAAGTTTTATTACATGAGTCCAGAATTTTCAGTACCACAACCCCCCGAACAATACCCTCCCCATGGGGCAGAGGCGCAACCTGGCATTCAACATAAGCCTGCCAACTTCTGCAGATTGGTATCTGGCGTCACGGTCTATGTGGGAGCCCCACGGGGGCGTCAAAATTATAATGGCCCCAACGGTGCAGAGCCCGCAACTGCGGTGCCGCAGAGTATCCTCCCGAAGTATTGGTCCAGGGGGGCGGGCACCGACACGTGCCCCGACACTTCCCATCTCCAGCTCCTCAAAAGGCCTCTCCCTGTGCATTGGGGGGCCTCCGGCAGTCCCCCACTTCCGCCCCACTCATGGGGCTCTTGGGGCAGGCTCCGGATGTCTCGAGGCAGGGGACAGGCACCGGTGTTTGTCTCAGCCATCGCCGGCCTCTCCAGGCATCAAATGCGGCCGCACGCGGGGCTCTCCCCACACCGGGGGGCCCCGCCCGCGCTCCAGCAGCCTTTCTCCTGACCGCAGGACTCCCTCGCCACACGGAGCCCTGCAGTGGCACGCCGCTCCTCTCGCGGGGCACTGGCCGGCGGGATAGGCTCCCGCTTGGTTACCCTGTTAACACGGGGCTCTCTCTTGGTCATGGGAGCTCCATATCCTTCTGGCCTCTGTCGGACATCTTCTTCTCCCTGACGGGCTTCCTGGGGACGATCCTCGCTTCGTGAACGGGGCTCCCTCTTCACCACGGGAGCCCCGCACCACCTCCTGCTGGCTTCTTCCGGCATCCCGGCGACGGCTTCCGTCGTGCAGGCCCCGCCTACCTCCAGGCGGGCTTCCACACTTCCGCGTTTGCGGCGCCTCTTCTCCCCGGGCCGCGGTGGTGATTTGGCGGCAATTATCCGGGGTGGGCACCCGCTGAGTTAATTAAGGCGCCATTGTGGGGTAGGCTCCCGCGGCGTTTCCCCCACATGCAGAGGCAGTTCCCCCGGGCTGTGGCAGTGACTCCGGGCAGACTCCAAACACGGGGTAGGCACCCGCTTTGATTTACTGACACCAGGGTGGCAGAATCTAGCGCTGTAGCGCTTAGAAGGCACAGCGCAGTTTGAACATGGAGCGCTCAGGAGGCCACCGTCCTTCCCTTTATGAACAGCACTTTGGGGACAGCAGTCCTTCCAAGTAGCGATTAGGCAGATAGGCCTCAGCTCCTCTTCTCTGGGGTGTGAGGTATAGCGCTGCACGCACCAAGCGCTAGACAGCAGGCAAGCTGGGGACAGGAGATAGCGCTCTTCTTCACTAGCCCTAAGCTTATAGTGCTCCTCACCTCCTTCTGGGCACAGTTACAGGTGTTCCTTGGCAGTCAGGTAAAGCGCTCTTCTCTTCCAGGCGCTAGGGAGCAGCCAGGGCCCAGGTGTAGCGCTCGCGTGGTGCAAGGTCCAACCAGCCTCAGGGACCTAGGATGGTGCTCCTTCTTTAGGGGCCAAGTAGCAGAGCAGCAGGCACTACTGGGCAAGGTCAGCAGTCAGTGGGTACTCATCATGACAGGGCGGTAGGCTGTAACCATCCTCCACTGTAGCGTGGCACTCCTCCTGTACAGCAGCCTGTACTCCTGCAGAGGGGCTTCTACTAGCCCTGTGGACAGCAGAGGGGTTTTAGTTGGGTGCAGGGTCCAGCACACAGACCCAAGAGGTGGTTTTCCCTGGCAGCAGGTCCCCTCACATTCATGTCCCTGCTCTGTATCAGCACATGGTGGCTCAGCCCCCTTACTTATACGCCCTTCACCCCACCTACCAGGCAGTGACAGAAGCTTCTAGAATCCTCTGGGGAACTGGTTCTAACTGGCTCAGGGGAAGGAGTAGAGCACCCTGGGTGCCAGGCTTTCCCTCCAAAAGCTGGGATGGCTGGGTACCGAACAACTAGACTGCTAACCCACCACAGTCAGGTGGCACCACACACAGCCATGGCATCCATTTTAAATGCAGAATGTTACCAGGGTACATTTCTACAATGGGGGTTAATAAGTGCCCACACCATTGCATTGCATTTAACATGGCGTCTCACACCACATATGGCCTATACACATTTCTACCGTGGGGGAGACATCCTAAAACAGGGGGGTGAAAAGCGAAAAATTTTGGGAGAAAAGGGCCAAGTCCAACACTGGCACACTTAGGGCGAGAAAGCAAAAGACACACAATTGATGTGTCGTATCAGGCCTCAGCCAGACCGCTAGTGCAAGGGGTTCTCCCTTCTCTGCACGAAGTCCTCAGATCAATTGAAAGAAGTTGGCACAGAAACTGGAACTAGAAACCTAACATTTATTACACCTCATGAGATGGTGCCACGGTTCAAACAGTACCCTTCGGTATTGCAAGAAGTAGCACCACGAGCCAAGAAAGCATGGTTTATTTATACCCGCACAGGGGCTCAAAAGAAGGTGGTACAAAGCACAAGAGCACATTTTATGTACATATAAGGTAATATCGAAAGGCACAATCGATCAGTGGGAGGAGCTAAGAGTCTTGGGGCTTGACAAACACATTCCTATCTGGAACTAATCACTACCAGATGTGAACCCTAACGGACAGCGGCAAAGTGGGGGATGCTAAATATAGCTTGTTGCTGGGCAGATTCAAGCATCATGAACAGGAAGATAGGACAAAGCACATGGTTGGCACGAGGCAGCATGTGGCGGACAAAATGGCTGCCATGAACACAAAATGGAGTCCGTTATATGTTAAGATAATGGCTAGAACTAAGATGTCTTTTGCTAATGCTCAATCTAATCGCTGTCAAATTACAACATATGACCCTTTTGGCATTAGCTAAAGACATACGCTCTTCTGGGATAATCTAAACATTCATCCTGTATATCTATACGCATCATATTGGCTACTTCTTTATCTAACGTGTGTTGTGCCTTTACATTCACAGCATTCTTCTTGGATGGTATACAAGCAGTTATGCACATAGAACATAGCATTGGGCCACAATGGATACACATACAACAGGTGAAAATCGCTGCAATTGCAATACAGAGAACAGTCAGTAATTTCCAACCCCAAGCAGAAACTAGAGCCCAAAAGCATCCAGCAAAAGTCCAGGTGCCATTTTTAGTATGAATATCTGCAGCTATTTTATGCAGTTTAAGAATTGCATCATACACTGAGAGCAAATTATCAGAAATGAAAACACAACAACTACTACCGATAACTTTACATGCACCACCTCTATCGGCTAACATCATGTCTAATACCATCCTATTTTGGAGCGCTACAATTCTGGCAACTTGTAACTCTTCAGTAATATTTCCAAGTGCTATAGCAGTTTCTTTAGTGACAGCTTCCACAACTCTAGTCAATCGTCGCACTTTTCTGCTATTTAGTGCAGTGCCCACAAAAGGAAACAGGCCCAAATTAAAATCAACATATTGCTGTAGACTAGTGTCTGTTTGGTCCACATCATCAGTACTTATTGTCCTTCTGTAACGAGTCATTGAAATGTTCCTAAACAGTTTAAAATCTCGATGGTATGATGCAGGTGCTAGAAAAATAGGAGGCAATAAAAAAGAAACGTAACATGCACCTGACCACCCAACTGGTAGTCTATGATATCCATGACTTCCACATACTAGATATGTGTTATGCGAAGCCAAAAACGAACTATCGTTTATTCCATCTATATTTAATACAGTAACACAATCACTAATTCCAACTGGGATTTGTCCAGTACTTTGTACACACAAGTCTGCTTTAGTCCTTGTAACAGTAATCACAGATTTGTTGCTTGTGGTAAAGTCTCTTGTGTGGGTAAAAACATATGGCGTAGAAGCATTGTCCGGTTTGTATTCCTCCCATTCCCATATAGTTCCATTTGCTTTAGGATACCCATCTTTGTCCTGATAACACTCCTTATTCAACCGGAAAAGTCCACCTACTGTAGGTTTTCTAGTTGCAAACAAAAGAGTGTACCAGGCTCGACAAGAACCATTATGCGAGAAAGGAAGTGGAATAAAAGGTGATCCTCCTTTCTTTTGATGCGCTGGAAGCATACCACATATCCAACAATTATTGGTGTTCTTTGCATTGTGTGTATGGTGGAGCATCTGAACAAACGTGTTATTAAGATAAGATTCTCGATGCTTCTGCTCATGATACGGAAGAGTGAAATGCTGGTGTTCTTCCGGGACTGGAGTAGTAGTAACCACAAAAAACTCATGAGCAGGAGCCATCATTTCAACAGACCAGGTGATTACTGCTATAATTGTCAGACCAGCAAAAACACCTATAACTCCTAATATCTTCTTCTTATTCTTCATCATAGCAACAAAATCAACTTTCTCTAAAAACAAAATCAAAACAAAAACAATCGTAGGAGCTCTTCTCCCGTGGGTAGACGTTGTTTTCTTCACCGCAGATCAAGACAGGTGTCACTACACTACACAGGGCTGATCCCCCTCCCTTGTCATATCGACATTCCGTTTCCACTACCCAGGGTGGTTGCTCAACCTGTCTCTCTCAAAAACTGTAGATTCTTTCCTCGGTCTCAAGTTGTATCGCGCTGCTCCAGGAATCGTTTGGTCCGGGAAGAACTCCGCAGATTCGTCAGGTGATACAGCAGGGCCTTTCTCTGTGGTCAAGATCTCTCGATGATCAGTCAGCACAGCAGGTTCCACCAGGGTCGACGATACCTTCCGACAATGGGTACTATGCACCCAGTTTTTCTTGTTGGTGACTCGAACCGCTGTTCTCGTGGCAAGGAGCACCTGTTCTGGTCCACGCCATCTCGGCTCCAAGCTGCTTGACCTCTCGAACGCTTTGATCATCACCAGGTCACCAGGACGGAGTTCATGGCCTTCACCTGTAGATCTGTCCGGGAGTGCTTCTCGAACCTGTTGATGAATAGAAACCAAACTGTCGGTTAACTGTGCCAAATAGTCATTCATCAAGACATAAGGTACATCATACACAGAACTCGGTTTTAGAACTCCCCAAATATTCATGGGTCGTCCAAATACCACTTCATACGGGGTGAGACCCGTTCTAGAATGTGGTACTGATCTGATAGACAAAAACGCCAATAGCAACGCATCTGGCCAGGTCAAGTGTGTAGAAGCTTGAATTTTCGCGATTTTCAGTTTCAGAGTAGCATTATACCTTTCCACCAATCCTGCTGATTGTGGATGGAACACTGCATGGAACTTCTGTTTAATTCCCAATCCCTTCAAGACATATTTGATAACTTCCCCAACAAAATGAGGTCCGTTATCATTCCATAGGAGTCTGCAAACACCAAATCTCTGGAAGAATTCCTTCAATAGCACCTTAGCAGTAGTAATAGCAGTATTGTCCTTTGTGGGGTTCGCCTCAATCCACTTACTGAAGGCACAAACCACCACTAGAACATACTTCAAATTATTACAACGCTCAAGTTGGATGTAATCCATTTGCAAGACTTCAAAAGGTACAGTTGGTGTAGCAAAACCTCCAGATGGAACTCGCGTTCCTTTTCCAGGATTATATTGTAAACAGATCAAGCAAGACTGTACTACTCTCTTAGCTGTGCTAGCAATTTCTGGATGCTCCCAAACTTGCATAAGCATTTTCGTTATTGCTGAAGCTCCAACATGTGCTAGCCCATATGCCATCTGAACCATAGGTTGTACGAAAGCTATAGGCAGCTTCCATCTATCCATTTGCTTATTCCGCCAACAACCTTCATCATCTAATTCTCCTTTTTCAGACCATTGTTCACGTTCTTTTACAGAAGCAGTTTTCTGTATCTCTCGTACTTCATGCCTAGCATCATGCCATCTCTCAGCTTGTGACTTCACTACATACATGGGAGTAGTGCTTCTTTGCATCGTAGTTTCACGTGCCACGTGATCTGCAAAGGCATTACCTTGTCCAATCTTATCTGTCACTTTCTTGTGCGCACTACACTTCACTATGGCTACTCTCTTTGGGCATGTCAACGCAATCAAAAGGTTATGCACTAAGTCTCCATGCATTATTTGCATTCCTTGGGATGTAAGAAAGCCTCTTTCCTTCCAAAGTAGGCCAAAGTCATGCGCTACTCCAAAAGCATAGCGGCTATCTGTATAAATGTTCACACACAAATCAGTACTAAGCTCACATGCTTGTGTCAAAGCTATCAATTCAGCTGCTTGAGCCGATTTCTGTGGTATGCGAGCTGTCTCCACTATTGTTCCAAGCGTGATGATTGCATATGCGGCTGAGGTCGTACCATCTGGTAATTTCAAACAAGACCCATCAACCCACAATTCACCATCCACATCTGGAAGAGGGCGTATCTTGCAAATCAATGCGACCCTTTGTCTGTTCCTCAGTCAGGAATATACAATCATGCGTTTCTCGTGACTGAGGCTGAGTCACCAGATACGGCAACAAAGTATCTGGGTTTAAAGTTTCACATCTCTTCAATGTAATGTGAGGAGCTAACAATGTCAGTTCATATCCCGTCAGACGAGCACTAGTTAAGTGCTGCGTCTTTGTTTGATTCAAGAGGGCATCAACCGCATGGGGTACCAACACTAACAGCTTATGTGGCCAAACTATTCCCTCACTCTGTCGTATTGACACAGCCGTTGCCGCAACTGAGCGAAAACACCCAGGTAATGCTCTAGCAACAGGGTCAAGGACTGCTGAAAAATAAGCACAAGGACGTTGCTTATCATCATGTAACTGAACTAAAACTGACAATGCACATCCATCTTTCTCATGCACGTAAAGTGTAAAAAGCTTCATGTAATCTGGTGTACCTAACACTGGTGCTGAACAAAGGGCTTGTCGTAACTGTCGAAAAGCATTTTTACATTCATCTGTCCATGGAAGGGGTATGGGAGTGTCTTTTGTCAAAGGTGCTGACAAAGGCTTAACAATATATGAAAACCCCAAAATCCATTGCTTGCAAAAGGAAGTAAAACGAAGAAATGCACGTACTCCTTTCTGTGTAGTAGGTACTGGTGTGTCTAAAATTGCTTGTATACGATCTGATGTCAATGCACGTCCCTCCTTAGACAAAAGGTGACCTAAGTAGGTTACCTTTGGTCTACAATATTGTAGTTTCTTCCGTGACACTTTATGATGATGGGAAGCAAGAAACGGAAGCAAAGACAGAGTACACTTTTCACATTGCTCTGGGGTGTCGGCTGCCAGCAAGATGGCACCGACATATTGTATGAGAGCCACACCTTCAGGCAACACAAAAGAATCAAGTTCTCTTTTCAATGCTTGACTGTAAATACTCGGACTTTCCGTACAGCCTTGAGGAACTCTACAAAATCTATACGACCGATTATTCAAAGTCAAACTGAACAAGTATCGGCTTTCAGGATGAATAGGGATCAAAAGAAAGCATTCTTCAGGTCTATAACAGAAAACATAGTAGCAGTCGGGGGAACCAAAGTAAGAAGTGTTGTGATGTCAGAAACCACAGAATACTGTGGTACAACAATCTTGTTGACCTCCCTCAAATCAATGATGAATCTATAAACTCGAGTGTCAGTGTCTCTTTTCAGAATTGGAAGAATTGGGCTGTTGCAAACATTAAGTGGGACTTCCTCAATAACCCCAACTTGAATAAGATCATGTACAATTCGTATGAGTGCTTCTTCACCCTCCTGTGAAATCCTATATTGAGGCAAGCGAGGTAACACAGCTCCCTCCTTGACACTAATATGTACTGGTGGGATAACCATTTGACCCACATCAGTGTCTGAGGTAGCCCACAAAGTTTTAGGAAGTGAGGCTAATGCAATATCCTCTTTAACAAGACAAACTCTTCCAGGCTCGGAATGATTATCATTCAAAATGACACGCACTCCTTCAGGGGAACATCGTATTGTGGCTCTGAAATATTACAGCATATCAAGACCCACAATATTATCTGGTGTATTTGGAGAAAGCAAAAATGGACATGGAACACTAAATGTATCGACATGAATTGCAAGTGGTTGTGACAATGGGCTAAGGGAAGGTGTTCCATCGAAACCTATCGAAGTAATAGTTACGCCAGACAGGGGAGCCCTTGGAACCAATTGTTTAGACAAAGCGCTACGAGTAGCTCCTGTATCAACCAGAAACCAATCAGTAGAACCCAAAACATGTGCTGTAACATAGGGACCCGTCTGATCTACTGGAACTTCAACTGATTCCTTACCCCATCCTAGGCAATCCTATGCATGAACAGAATCGTAAAGGTCAGGCTGGACATAATCAGACATTTGATATTGATTTCGTCTCTCAAAAGCATTTGACCCATCCTGTGCTCGTACATTAGTATCAAATCGAGCACGATCATTCGTATTTCCCCTAGGCCCTGAAAAACCTGAACGATTTCTCATTTGTCCCCGCCCTCGTGAATTCTGTTGGGCGCGCAACACTGGGCAATCAGCCATCCAATGACCAAATTTCTTACAACACGTACATTGATTAATAGACAAATTCGTACGAGTATAGTGGGGAGTAAAAGATCCACGTCCGCCTCTATCGTAACTTCTATCATAGCCTCTATCGTAACCTCTAGAGGGCGGACCATAGACTTGGGCTAACATGACTTTTGTATTCAAATCTTTAGATTTCTTTTCTTCGTTACCTTTTGCTTCTGACTCTTGACGCTCATAATATTGAGCCATCGTCAAAACAGATGCTGGAGAAGATGTAGTCCAAGAACTTTCACTGGCTTTTAAGTGGCTAGCTATCCCTGGCAACAGATTTGTAACATATTTATCAACAAACAGATGTCTGCCTGTATCATCCGTCAAGGACTGACCGCTAAAATCATGAAAAGCTTCCTCAAAGCGTGTAAAGAAATCAGAAACCGATTTATCTACCTTTTGTTTACACGATGCTAAAACAGTCCAATCTATCTTTTTAGGGGGAATAACTGTTTTAAGCTTAGTTAATATTGCTGCTGGGAGATCTAATATTAACCGATGTGGCTTTTGGGCGGGCTCCCTTTCTAAATCCAATCGTTCTAAAACCTTCCAATCGGCACCAAGAGTAACTTGGTCATCAATTTTGCGAACAGTCCGCCACATATCTGGCGGTAAGATTAAGCCGAAAAATAAATCTATATCACATAGGGTCATAGTACACGAATTTATAGCGCCTTCAACTTCCTCATAGAAAGCGGCTGGATTTTTACGCGGATCGGGTAATGCTGCTCTATTCCAAGGAGTGTACACCCAATTATAAACAAAATATCCTTTAGCATCAGCAGAATTTTTATCATCATTGTCACCCGCTCCTTTAGGAGGAACATACAAGGGTGCGGCTTCCCGCATAGACCTCATATGGACTGGCATTGTCGTATCTGTTCCGAAGATAGAAGACTGCAACACTCCGGACGGATTGGACTGCGCAGCTGCGTCTTCCAACTTTTTCTTCTCCTTCAAGTGAACTGCCTCAGTTCGTAATTTAACCAACCGTCTAATCGTGTCATCCACCTGAGAGAAAAAAAAAGACCATCACGCATCTGTTTACGATCAGCTGCTATATCATTAGGTTCTAACGCTGGAGAGAATTTTCGAAAGAATTCTACAACTTCCGTAGCAAATGTCTCAGTAAAACATAAATGCTCCTTTTCCGACCATCCCTGTATACTAGCTAAAAGATCGGGAGCAGAATCAGTACTACGTGATGCTTTACGAGCAGCTTGTCTGACCTCGGAAGCACGCGCAGCAGACAACATGGATCGAGTGTCCTGCGCTTTTTGTTGCTCTGTGTCAGAATTCTCATCGCCTTCGGCCGGAGCGGACGGAACGGCATACGGAGGTGGAGGTCGATCTAATAACAAAAAATCATCTTGAGGTTTATTAAGGACAGGATAGAGAGGCTGTCGGACAGGATATTGGCCAGATACCTGTAACCTGTGTTCTTTCTCCTCTCTCTCTTTCAACTCTTTCACTTCTTTCTTTCTTAACTCCAACGCTTTCTCATACACATTCTTTCGCTGCTCTTTCTCAATCAACGCTTGCTCACGCTTCACTTGTTGTCGTACTTCTTTCTCCCACATACGCACACATTCAAACATATCACGTCTAGACTTCCGCTCAAACATACATTGCTCCACATACTCAATCTTCTGTGCATCAAATGACCCATGCATTGGCCAACGTAATTCAGGATCCTTTTTGGTATATTTATGCCACAACGTGCCGTACATTATGGCAGAAAGACCAAACTTAACATACATATCTCTATTAGGCGTCCCCTCTCGGGAGCCGGCTGCGATTCCTCAAGTTGTAGACTGGTACCATTACAAAAGCAACACAACCTTCGAAGTGCGCTAAAAACAGGCATGCCAGAAATAATGCAAAATATGCAGTATTGTACACAAAGTAGCACTTAAAGTACCTTTAGTACGTTGCGCCGTTCAAATTCAAACAATTGAAGAAACATCTTCACATTGCCTGCCTATATAGGTTGCAACACATATATATACCAATTTCCAAATACAAATTAGTCTAGTCTTTTCCAAATACAAATATGCCACAGTAAGTGTTCCTAAAACTACCTTACCATACAAGGGCATCCAAAACCCGTAGTAGGTGCCGCAAAACGGCTCTTACCAATCATAGGGTGTCCAGATTCCAACTGCCAAGTTCTAAATTTGACCAAATGGTCACTGCAGGCAAACCAACAGAAGAGATCTCAGTCGAAGACCGGCGCCGCCTGGATGGTCAAATCGGAAAGAAGGGAAGAAACGCCTTGGGTGCCAAGACTCGGGTCTCTTCTGGCAGCGATCGCTTCCTCAGTGCGGTTCCAAACCTTCGTCATGACCAATCCTTCGGGCATCCGAGTCGCCGATGAGCCCCACGTGTTGGGCGCCAATTTGTCATATCAGGCCTCAGCCAGACCCGCTAGTGCAAGGGGTTCGCCCTTCTCTGCACGAAGTCCTCAGACCAATTGAAAGAAGTTGGCACAGAAACTGGAAATAGAAAACGTAACATTTATTACACCTCATGAGATGGTGCCACGGTTCAAACAGTACCTTTCGGTATTGCAAGAAGTAGCACCACGAGCCAAGAAAGCATGGTTTATTTATACCCGCACAGGGGCTCAAAAGAAGGTGGTACAAAGCACAAGAGCACATTTTATGTACATATAAGGTAATATCGAAAGGCACAATCGATCAGTGGGAGGAGCTAAGAGTCTTGGGGCTTGACAAACACATTCCTATCTGGAACTAATCACTACCAGATATGAACCCTAACGGACAGCGGCAAAGTGGGGGATGCTAAATATAGCTTGTTGCTGGGCAGATTCAAGCATCATGAACAGGAAGGTAGGACAAAGCACATGGTCGGCACGAGGCAGCATGTGGCGGACAAAATGGCTGCCATGAACACAAATTGGAGTCCATTATATGTTAAGATAACGGCTAGAACTAAGATGTCTTTTGCTAATGCTCAATCTAATCGCTGTCAAATTACAACAGATGGACAGAATGCAGAACAAATCAAAAGATTCACCCCCAGTCAAGAGATCTGGGTTAAATTGATCATTCTTTTGCTCACCATGCAACCCCAGTTTAGACCTGGCTATAAGCAAATCAGTCTTCACCCTGTGCCTCATGGGAACAGTCCATCCCGAACTGCTAAGCCAGGTCCTCCCTGGACCAGAAATAAGCATCCTAGGACCGGTTTCAGGGTTTCACCCCTCTTCATCTAGGACAGGTTGATTCCAGTGGCACAGTGAGCCAAGGACCCACGTCTGGGCATACCTGGTGCACTTAGGGCGAGAAAGCAAAAGACACACAACTGATGGACGGGTATACCCGGATCTGGGTCCTGTGCTCTGCATGCCACTGGAATCAAGCTTTCCTGGCTGAAGAGGGGTGAAACCCCAAAATTGGTCCTAGGATGCTTGTTTCCAGTCCAGAGAGGACCTGGCTTGGCAGTTCAGGCTGGACTGTTCCCATGAGGCACTGGGTCAGACTGATTTAGGCCCAGATCTCCGTACTGGGATGAATGTATGACATTGTTCTGCATTCTGTCCATCAACTGTTGTTTTTGCATTTGTCACCCCTAGTGGGATGGGTATGCCTAGACGTGGGTCCCATGCTCTCCATGCCACTGGAATAAAGCTATCCTGGCTGAAGAGGGGTAAAACCCCCAAACCGGTCCTAGTATGCGTCCACTAGTTTCAAGTATCACACAGTTTTCAGACACCCCAAATTTGTTGTCCGCCCTTGTTACTAATGTCATGCAGGTTCTATGTAAGTTTTTCCATAGGCCAACAAGACAATAGTTTATTTGCCCATTCGTGGATTATTGGAATTGCAGTTGATTTCCAATTCTGTGAGATCTGTTGTTTGGCTCCAAATATCATGTTGGTTGCTATCCTCTAGTCCAATTTAGTAAGTACCTTGTAGTTGTTGGCCGTAGGTGGAATAATATAACAGCAAGGTCAGGGCATAGAGGATAACCCAAAACTGTAGGAAAGTGGGTTTCTGTTGCAGTAACCCACCCACTTTTTGCCAGATAACTGATGCACTTTTCCTTGGTGTACCCTGAGCCCCTGCCAATCAGGTTCCCAGGGCCTGTGTTCGTCCCCCAAAAACGAACCCAATTGGCATCTCTGGCCACATGTCAGCCCCTGATAAATGGTAGCCTAGGTACGCAGGGCACTGTGACCAGAGAAGACCCCTAAGGGCTGTAGCACTTATTGTGCCACCCTTAGATTAGAGGCCCTGTGCCCTGACACACACACACTGTCTTGGCAGGCTGCGTGTCTTGGTGCAGAACAAAACAAAGAGTCGACATGGCACACATCCCTGTCTGCCATGCCCACAAAACACTGCCCTGGCATACTTCAGTCACCCCTCTATCTGGGTGCCCGATGCCAGTGGTGAGGGTACAGGTGCATGCACCCTGTACCCATACAGTACCCAGGTCCATTCCTGGGCACTTTAAGTGCAGTGCTGTCATTAAGAGTATATGGTGCTAGGAGGTTGTCATTACGAACTCCACAGCACCATAATGGCTACACTGAAGACTGAGAAGTTTGGTATCAAACTTCTCAGCTCATTAAACCCACACTGATACCAGTGTGGGATTTAATGTAAAATGCACAACAGAGGGTATCTTAGAGATGCCCCCTGAAACTCAACCAACTCCCAGTGACCTGACTGAGAGACTGCCACCCCAGACATGTTTCTGGGCCCCTGGGTCGATAGCTTGCCACTCTCGGGGGCGAAACAATGCACATCCTGGGACGAGGTGCCAAGCCTCCTCCCCCAGGATAGGCATGGTTTACAAAGAAGAAGCTTCAAAGGCATACCGCCTCTGTGAGCCTCTCCAGATCACTTGCTGTACTCAGCAACTGGTCCCCACTGCATCTACCCCCCACTTTGGGCGGAAGACTCGGCGGGAAAAACAAAGTGAGGAAGAGAGGTGTGCCCACCTCTGCCAACTCCACCCCTAGGGTGGTGGAGGCGAGGTGAAGCACAACCTCGAGACCCCGCCATCTTGAGGATGGGGAACCCAGCCAACTAGGGACAGGCTCCTGCCCCCCTCCCACTGGAGAGTAGCAGAATAGGGGGTGTACCCACCCCACGGAAGGGACCCCTTGGTCCCGGCCCTTTACCTACCTGTAACGCCCCTAAATGTAGTATTTAGGGGCACCCTGAACCTTCCTTCCTCAGATCCCGATTCCGAAACTACAAGAAGAACAAGAAGAAAGAAGACCTGCCGTGCAGCTGCTAACAAGAGAACAATACCAACTGACTTGGTCCCAGTTCTACCGACCCGTCGACCCTCTAACCTGCTCCTGCTAAACGCCGGCTTCTCCAGTGGTCATCAACCTCAAAAACCCCAGAGGACCTGACTGCCTTGCTCAACTAAAGACCGGGAGTCCCAAGAGCAGTGGCTATCCTCTAAAATCTGCAGCTTCTGGTGTCAGCCAGGAACTCCAAATCCAGGGCACTCTGCACCCGCCGAGCCCGGCCAGTGCCTGAGTGAACAAAGACCGCAAGGACATCCCCCCGGCGACTGTGACCAAGAAACCGGCACCAACGACCCCCCTCAATGCTCCTGATGATGCCTGCAGCCTCAATACCAGGGACCCCCACAAACCGCGATCAGCAAAGGGTAAGATTTCCCGAAGCCTAAAGGCCCCCGTGCACCCGGCACCCCTCGGCCCCCTGTCCTAAACTCCTGGGTGTTTACCCAACCTACAGCTTCCCAACTAACCCCTCAAAGTGGTGGTCGCACCTGAAGAATCTCCGTCCCCGAGCCTGCAGCCTTTGTTTGTCTCGCAGCTTTCCCATTGAAATCCATTGGGCGCCCGACGGCCCAAAAGCACCTTGCACCCAGCCGCCTCAGTGCCACTCGATGTGCACCAACAGTTCTGATCAACTTCCTCATTTGCCTTGAGTAAGTGACCAGGAGCTTCGCTCCCACAGCCGCATGGCTTGCCTGATAGCAGCCACCAACCAAAGGCCCCCTACACGCCATAGGTTAACATTGGGCTTACTCTCTCTGCACCCGGCTGCCCCTATGCTGCTGAGGGTGTAACTACTGTACCAACCTGAACCTGGGAGACCCCTGAGTCTTGCCCTAGAACCTTAACTCTGCCAGTCGAGTACTTACCTGAAGGCCAATAACTTACATTTTCTCCATAGGGTAACATTGACTGGTTTTCACATGGAAATTCTTCTAAGTGTCCAGTTTTGAAACTTTAAAATCTTCACTAAAATGTATCCGATTAACGAAACCAAAATTACTCTCCAGTTACCAGGAGATATCCCAGTGCTGGACTTAGGTACCCAGCACTGATCCGAAAAAGTGATTATAACTGTGATTTTCCAATAACCTAATTTTCCTCCGTAGGGTGAAATTGGCTGTTTTTTACCAGAAATTCTTCCATGGTCGATTTTTGCAACATACATATATTCCTTAAAAACCGTCTGTATAACAAAAACGATTTCCTTCAACTGTTTTCAGGAGATCCACCAGGGCTGAATCCAGGATCCAGCCCTGAGTACGAAAAACGTTTGTAAAGTAAATGTTATTGCAGTTTGCTTAAAATTCCCATTGAGTTCAATGTTATAATTGTGTTAAGTTTGTGTTGCATATTGCAACCCCTGTATCTATTGCATTCAAAAGTCTACTGCTCATTGAAAGTATTCAACTGTAGCATCTCATTCTGAGAAAGTATTTTTATACCAACCAGTGGTTCTAAAATAAAACAACAATATATTTTTATATACAAAGCAATTGGCCTGGAGTTCAGTTCTTGAGCGTGTGAGACCATTTGCTGACTGAGGGTGTACATCAAATGCTTTACACTGTCCTCTGTTTCTCCCTTACTGCTCGACCAAGCTACCACTTTAGAGAGTAAGGTAACATCTAACTTTAACCTCTGCCAAACCTCTGGGGACTGCTGGCCTCTGTACTCACTGCCCCTTACTTTGGTGCAGTATATACAGAGCCACTTTCTTACATTGGTGGATCAGCAGTGGGATACAAACTTACATTTGTTGGACTACTTGGTTACCATCTAATCACACAACAGAACTCTTAAAAATTGCCTTTAGAATTCTGATTTTTTTAAATTGCTATTTTTTTCCAAATTACTAAAAGTCTAGTCAGGGCCTTGCTTAAGTCCCTTTAGAATTTTAGAAAAATAAGTCACTGTAGTCAAGGGTAGGGGGTTAGAACTGTTTGGTTAGAATGTCTCAAAAGAACCCAGCTACTAGTGAAAACAATAACATGCAGGACCTGGTTGAGGAGCTCGACCTCACACCTTACTTACACTTGTCTTTGAATGAGTTAAGGTCCTTATGCAAACTTAAAAATATACCAATGGGCCTGCATCCAACCAAACAAGGGATCCAGGAGCTCCTGGCTGAGTATGCTAAGGACCACCCCTCTGAACATGGTGATCACCAATCAGAGGAGGAAAGGGGTGTGGATGAAGGGGATAGTGTCCCCCCCTCCAGAAATCCATAGGGAGGAAAGGGCCCCCATACCCTTAACTCCAAGCATCAACCCCTGGAGACCTAGAGGCCACACGGGTGGCTTAGACTTCAGCGAGGTCATTGGGAATAGCCCCAATGAGGAGGACAGCTTTTTAGCAAAGCTGGCCAAAAGATTGGAACTAGAATCCTGACTCCTAGATCTAGAAAAGGATATGAAATAGATGGGTTTAGCACCCATCAAAGGTGGCAGCAATACAAATAATATGGATAAAGAGCAATCTGATGATCCTAAAATCCCCAAAGGAATTGCCCCTAAATATGAGGAGGGTGATGATATCACCATGTGGTTCACAGCTTTTGAGAGGGCTTGTGAAGCCAGAAGGGTGAAGAAGACTTTCTGGGGGACACTCCTGTGGGAACTGTTCTCTGGTAACTGCAGAGACAGACTTCTGACCCTCTCTAAGCCAGATGCAGGGTCCTATGATCTCATGAAGAGAACTCTAATTAAGGGATTTGGACTCATTGCCGAGGAGTACATAATTAGATTCAGGGGGGCTCACAAAACCCAGAAGCAATCCTGGATTGATTTTGTAGACTACTCAGTAAATACACTAGGTGGCTGGTTAACTAGAAACAATGTGCATGACTTTAATGGAATTTACAACCTGTTTATGAAGGAACACATATTAAGTAACTGCATTGATGAGAAGTTGCATCAGTATCTGGTAGACCTAGGTCCCCTTTCTCCCCAATAGTTGGGAAAGAAGGCAGACCACTGGGTCAAAACAAGGGTAACTAGGACGTCTACTGGGGGTGACCAAAAGAAAGGGGTTACAAAGCCTCTCCAGAAGAAAGATAGTGAACCCCTTAAAGATAAAAGTAAGGAGTCCCAGGTAGCCCCCCAAAAACCTGTCCAAGAGGATGGGCCCAAAGACACCTCACAAACTAAACCAGGGTACCAAGGTAAGAATTGGGATCCCAACAGAATATGGTGTCACAGCTGTCAGAAGTCAGGACACCACACCAAGGACCCTAGCTGTCCTAAAAAACAAAATCCCAGGTACAGATCCAGGGGTTGCCATTGTAGCTCTGGAGGAAGGGTCCTCAGATGAGGAAGTCCTCCTAGCCTTCAACTGGAAAATGGGCCCCAGAGATAAGCTGGAGATCCCAGAGGGGAGTAGCTCTTCCACCACCTACTGGTGAATGGAATCCCACCCACTGCCCTGAGAGATACCTGTGCCAGTAACACTGTGGTGCATGACAAGTTGGTACTCCCACACCAGTATGTCCCTGTGGAAACAAGAAGAGTAAGGGCTTTTCCCAGGGGGTGTCACTGTTAGGCCTGTGGTTATAGTGCCCCTAGCAATAGCTGGGCCCCTAGGATGGAGAAAGGTGTTAGTCAGTAAAGACCCCCCTTGATTGTCTCCTGGGGATGGGCCACCTGGAGGTTGATCTGAGCCAAAGAGAGGTACTGGTCCAATGCCAGGCCTCACCCAAGAAACCTGGGGGGGGCACAAACTGCAGTTAGTGCAGCTAAGCCCCCAAGGAGCAGGAAGAAACAGGGTAGGAAAGGTGGGCAAGTGATAGCCACAGTGCCAGAGGGCCAGGGAGATTCTATCCCAGTGAGGCAAAACTCCAAAAGTGGCACTGGTAAAGCCCCCCCCCCTAGCCAACAAAAGACCTGACTAGTCAGGCAACTGTCCAGCCTGAGTTGGTGCCTCCTCAACTGGCAGAACAGGGGGTGGAGGAAGGGTGTTCAGTACTTATTATTTACTACGCCCCCTGACCCTATTGGTCATGGTGGGGTTGCTCAAGCTTTGGGTAACCTCTGTGGGTAAGCTGGGCTTTGCCCTGGCTAAGTTAGAATTTACAGAGGGAGGCACCTCTGAACCCAAAATAAAAAGATGGGGTGGAGACACTAAAAAACAAGGAGAGGAGCTTTGGGAATTAGGTCCTATAACTGATGAGGTAGGCCAGCTCCCCAAAGGGACTGACCTGGACAGAAGGATGTAAGGCAGAGTAGGCCCTGCAACTTTCAAACCACTTCCCCAACTCTTCCTCGCCTGAAAGACTAAGAAGACTCTCCCAGCATTGGCAGAGTCTCCTGGCCTTTGGGCTGGGGGGAGGCTTGTGTAGGAAAGTGGGTTTCTGTTGCAGTGAAGTACCTAAATTTCACCAACCCCCAAAGGATTATACTTACTATTACCAAATATCATTCATCAATAATCAGTCGATTGGCAGTGTAGAAAGTTCAATCGTTTATTAGCAAAAATACTCTGCCAGAGGAGCTCCCAGCGACCTCACACCCCGAGGACTGCCGAGAAGACTGCTGGCACATTGTCAGGACAACACATATATACTATCACATTTGCAACCGTTACCTAAGATGGAAAAGTACAAGTTGGTACAGGAGGTGGCAAGGGATATATCCATATATGGAACACAAAGCTTCTATCTGAGCTCAGTATAGCAAGGTCACGCTGGTCGACTCCCTTTTGGTAGTTTCGGTGAGAGTCCGCACAGCGCTTGTAAGAATGTGCTTATCTGGCCGGCCCCCTCCTATAACCTTGACAGGCCCAAAAGCAGAAGCAGCTGCTTGCTACATATGTTAAGCTATTTCTCATGAGAACAGGGAAACGTGAAAACGCAGAGCCATGGAGGATTTCAAACAGCATTACAGGTTGACTAGGAAGAAAATGGCGCCGGTCCTGCTAAGCGGCGCTAACCTATTTACAAGGAGGGGTTAGAGTATGATTTTCACAAAGGATGACAGAGTGTAACTAAAAAGGTGTCTTATGCCATAGAGGCATATGTAGCATGTTAATTAGTTGCATCACGCTGAACACTGACTAAGAGACTACGATCTATGTCCCCGTGAAGGGCCTAATTGAATTCCTATTCCTCAAACCCTACTTTTAGCGTGATGAAGCTAATAACAGAGGACACTAATCGTCGAAGAGATCTTCGTCGATTGCCATAAGTTTGTGTACCTCTTGCTGGAGCATCTGAGCTTTGGAGGGGGTCGAAGAAGGGATGACAGCCGCTGTTAATCTAGAGGCACAATAAGAACAGCACGCAGGACTGCACTGTAGACAGAGACAGCAGGCGAAAAGGACACCTGCCGCTCCAACCAAAATCAGTAATACCTTCCATCCTCAAGTACATAGAAGACCCCAGAACTACCCAGACAGAGACCAAGACCCATTTTCTACATGCAATTCTGCTGCTGTGCGATGGAGCTTCTGAATGGCCAAATGAACCGTAGGGGTGGAGTCTGGAATGTAGACACAGCAAGACATGCCGATCACCCGGCATGCACCACCGCGATCAGCTAAGATAACGTCTAAAACCATTCGATTCTGAAGAGAAACAAGTCTAGTGGCCTGAAGCTCTTCTGTGATGTTAGTCAATATATCAGTAGTGATGTTAATGACGTTTTCCACTACCCTTGACAATCTCCTAATCTCTCGGCTATTGAATATCGGACCCCAGAATGGAACCAATCCCTTAGTGAAATCGGTGAACTGTTGCAGGGAGGTGTCGGTCTGATCAACTTCAGTCATTGTAAGCTGTCTTCGTTGCCTGTGAGGGGCCAAATCAGAGGTATACAACTGATGCGTTTTATGATAGTCGGGTGGTGCAATGTAGTCTGGGGAATACAGGAAGGACAGCTAACACTGGCCCGCCCAACCCCGCGGTAACCAGGTATAAGCATTTTCTCCACAAACGAAATACACATTCGGGGGTGTCAGCAGAGGCGGGCTACTGAATATTTTCAGATTATACGTGTAATTACACAGGCTGATACCAACTTGCACATGACCTGCACCTTTGATGCAGAAGGGGGAAGAGGTGTTCAGGATAGGAATAGGCATACTACGTTCACTGGTAACATTTCTAGAAATAAACTGCTGAAAATATTGCGAATCGTTAAAGCTGGCAAAATCAAACAATTCATCTATTAGCCAAGTATCATTTATATTATCTGTATAGACATTCATACAGGCACTAGGCTCTAAGGATCCTTCCCCGTTATTGCCCTCGGGATCAAAACCTTGATGCGTCTCAATGTAGGCCAAAACCATTTCATAGTCCCTCTCGGAGTACTGTTTGGGATGGGCCACGTAATGGTTATACATAGCAGATAGCATCTGAAACCAGGCCTCACAACTTCCTAGGAACGACATAGGCAAGGAAAGGAACAAATCGTGCTTATGCATAACGGATGGCAACAACCCACAGACCCAACATTTGGTCATATTCATAGTACTGTGGGTCTGATGAAGCATTTCTATAAAAACATTCTTAGCATATGTCTGACGGTGTCTTTCTTTATGTGGTGCTAAAGTGAACATAAAGTGTTCAGGAGGAGCAGCCGTCGACATCATCATTGATTGCATTGGGTGCTTATATTCTAAGTATATGAAAACCCCCATAAAGATTGCTAAAATGACGGCTATTGTAACTACAAAAGCTATTTTCACGCGCATGGTCCAAGTAGAAAACATTGGTTCGTAAAAAGGCAAATATCTAGGATCAAAAGGGCGTTCTTCCTCAGGTACAATACGACCAAAAGGGTACATTCCTAGCTAAAAAAGTCCAGAGTAACTAAGCTGGGCCAAAACAACCTTCCTGCCAGAGGGTTCTTCTCCCTGTGTCCTTCAAAAATCAACGAACACATCCAAGGATGTCCCACGATGCAGATCTTCCGAAGGGAATTTACTCAAACAACCTGGCCAGTGACAAGAACAGAGTCTTTCTTTCTGAACAGAGCACCATATCAATGTTCCAGCTCTCAACGGGTTCAGTCCAGTGTCTCGCTCAGTACCACAGATTAGAATCTAGCAAGCCCTACGTTTATCCGAGTCTTTCCTTATCTCCTAACAGTGTCATCTGAGGTACTGTGATGTTTTCTTGGCCGCAGGTGGTAACGAACATGACCAGGCACTTCCTGATCAGGAAATAACAAAGGGGAAGGTGCAATACCTTCATCAGAACCACTGCCAACCAGATCAACATGGGCAGGGCTAGGGGCAATTGCCGATTCTCCAGAGACTGCCCCGTCTGGCCCTGTCTTTCCTTCAGCTCCGATTTCACAAGCGTCGGAGAACGGTACCAATGCAACAGCTCTCTCGCCCTCTTGGGTCAGGATTCCATCAGGGTGTCGCCGGTCATAAGGAAGTGGAAGAGGGATTCTTTTTAGATGCGACACATGGATCCAGTGTCGTTTTCCATCCACTTTCACAGCCGTCCGTGTGGCCAAGAGTACCTGATGTGGCTCAGACCACCTCGGAGCCAAGCTGGTGTCCGGATCGTATTTCTTAACCAGCACCCACTGGCCGGGTTCCAGGCGATGTCCGGGGCCCTCTGGCAGGGGTTGCAGTGCAGACGCTACCTGCTGATGAATAGAACGACGGTCTTTAGTCAAAGTATACAGGTAATCGATCAACATAGGATATTCAACATCAGTAAATGATCTTGGTCGGGGCACGCCCCATACATTAGCGGGTCGCCCAAAAACTATCTCATAGGGAGACAAGCCAGAGCGTGAATGAGGGGTGACCCGTAGGGACATAAGAGCTAATGGGAGGGTGTCAGGCCATTTTAAACCAGTGCTCTCTTGGATTTTTGCCATTTTTAGTTTCAGTATTCCATTATATTTCTCAACTAGTCCTGCTGACTGGGGGTGTCTAGCTGCATGAAACTTTTGTTTTATCTGGAGCCCATTGCATATACATTGCACTAGGGCCCCATGGAAATGCCCGCCGTTATCAGACCAGATCAAGCGAGGCAATCCGAAGCGCGGGATAAACTCCTTTATAAGGGCTTTTGTGGTGGCTAGGGCAGTATTTTCTTTCGTAGGGTACGCCTCAACCCACTTGCTGAAGGCACATACCACCACCAATACGTATTTCAAGTTATTGACGCGCTCCATATGGATGTAATCCATCTGGAGCACCTCAAATGGCAATGTCGGGGGTGCAAAATTCCCACTTAAAACAGGTTCTCCTTTCCCCGGGTTATGTTGCAGGCAAACCATGCAATACTGAACAAGACGTACAGCTGTTCTCTGTATATTGGGGTTATTCCAAACTGGATCCAGCAAGGCACAAATGCCTTTAGCTCCAACGTGGGCTGGTCCATGGGCCATGGTAACGACAGCCTGCACCATAGCATTGGGCAGCAACCATCGCTGTTTGTCTGTCAGATTCACCCAACAGTTATTCTCCTCCAATCTTCTTACCTCCTGTTCCCATCTGTCCAACTCCACTGAGGTTGCTTCTTTCTGAATTTCTCGCACACTTTCAATAGTATTATTGAACAAGTCGGACTCCCCCACCCACCTGGCAGAGGAGTTCACATACATAGAAGACACCATGGACTGGGCTGTTTGTTTAGCTACCTGGTCTGCAAAAGCATTACCCTCACCTACTTCATCCACCATTGCCTTATGTGCGCTACATTTTATGATTGCTAGTTTCTTGGGGAGAGTCAAAGCTGCAAGTAATCTTAACACCAAGGAGCCATTCTGTACCTTCTGACCATGTGAGGTGAGAAACCCTTGTTCCCTCCACAGCCTCCCAAAACTATGGGCCACGCCAAAGGCGTACTGGCTCTCCGTAAATATGTTGACCTCTAATCCCTCACCTAACTCACAGGCTCGCAGTAAAGCCATCAACTCAGCAGCTTGGGCTGATCGATGGGGTATTCGGAATGTTTCAACCACTGTTTTTAGAGTGGTAATTGCATATGCAGCTGTCGTTGTGCCATCTGCTAATTTGAAACAAGAACCATCCACATACAATTCCCCTTGGGGGTCAGATAAGGGAATGTCTGTGAGATCGATTCTTCCCTTCGTTTCCTCTTCTGTCCTAAAAATACAACCATGGACATCATTCGCCTGTTTCCCCGAAGGGAGGGGCAACAGTGTAGCCGGATTCAACGTGGCACAACGCTTAATGGTCACATGTGGAGCAAACAAAGTCAATTCATAACCCGTGAGGCGCGCCCTCGTAAGATGCTGTGTCTTAGTTTTATTTAACAATGCATCCACAGCATGTGGCACCATCACGGTCAAATTAGAATTTAAAACAAGCCCTTCTGATTGTCTGATGGCCGCTGCCACAGCCGCAGTGGCCCTCAGGCAACTGGGAAGTGCTCTGGCCACATTATCCAATGTGGCTGAAAAATAAGCACACAGTCTTTGCTTACCACCAAAGCCCTGTGTCAACACTGAAAGCGAACAACCGTCGACCTCATGCACATATAGTACAAAAGGTTTACGGTGGTCAAGAGTACCTAAGACAGGGGCAGAACACAGAGCAGATTTCAGAGAAGCAAAGGCAGACTGACATTCATCAGTCCAAGGGAGGGGTTCATGCACATCTTTAGTGGTTAAGTGTAGCAAAGGTTTAGCAAATATAGAAAAATTAGGAATCCATTGGCGACAATAAGAGGTAATGCCAAGAAAAGCACGGACTTCACGTTGAGTACAAGGCACAGGCATATTAGAGAAGGTAGTAATTCATTCAGGCAATAGACGCCTACCCTCCTTTGACAGTAAGTGGCCTAGGTAGGTCACTTCCTGTCGACAATATTGGAACTTGGACAAGGAAACTTTATTACCCTGTCCGCCAGATGGTGCAATAATTTAACCGTGGCCTCTTTACAACCCTTTTCAGTGTCAGATGCTATCAATAAATCATCCACGTATTGCAAGAGCACGCTACCATCTGGCAAGGACAGGTCATCCAGGACCGCCTTAAGGGCTTGGCTATAGATGCTAGGACTCTCGGTATAGCCTTAAGGATCGCGACAGAATCTGAAGCTTCGGCCAGATAACGAGAAGCCGAAGATCTGCCTGCTATCAGGATGAATAGGGATACTAAAGAAAGCATTCTTCAAATCGATAACAGAGAAATACATAGCAGTGGGAGGTATCATAGTAAGGATGGTAGTGATGTCCGACACCACTGGGAATTGGGGCACCACTATCTTATTAACTTCTCGTAAGTCAATTACAAAACGATAGACATCAACATTTTCAGATGTCCCTGTCTCAGGAGCTTTTTTTAGGATAGGCAGGATAGGGCTATTACAAATATTCGATGCCGTTCCCTCCACCACCCCTTTATCAATTAGATCCTGTATTGTAGAAAGCAAAACTAGCTCTCCCACTGGGGAGATCTTATATTGGGGTATCCGAGGTAGCCTAGCACCGGGCTTTAATGTAATATGGACAGGAGGGATATCCAATTTACCGACATCCGCATCTCCTGTTGCCCACAAACTGGGCGGTATGCCCGCAAATTCAGGTGGCAATGGGTCATTTTTAGCAAAACACTGCTTTGTGCCTACATCGGGATTTTGAATGGTCAAATAAACACCATCTGGAGAGCAATGTATTTTAGCGTTCAATCTTTTTAGCATATCCAAACCCAAAAGATTCTCCCCACAACTGGATGTTAAAAGGAAGGGAGAGTCCATGGTAAATGGACCAATCGTAAAGGGCAGGGGCTGAGAGATGGGGCTTATTACGTAAACTCCTGAAAATCCCACTGAGACATTATTCTGCCCAGACAGAGCGGCCCCTGGGACCAACGAGCGAGCAACGGAACTATTCATTGCTCCCGTGTCAATTAAGAACTTATCGGTGGTCCCCATCAACTCCCCTGTCACATAGGGTCCTTGTTGATTGACCGGTATCGACACTTGGCCCCTACTCTGTCCTTGGCTGTCCTATACATCTCCGAATCGATCCTGATCTTCGTAACCATAATCTTCATTGTAGTATTGCCTACCTTGGGGTTTATCAAAATGATTTCGCCCGTGGTCTCCCTGCACTGCTTCTTCTCTGCGCATATCACTACGGTCCGGGCCGCCTCGTCCCCGACCCCGTCCTCGGACAGCTCCATTCTGTGCTAACAGCAACGGACACTGATCTCTCCAATGGCCCTCCTCTCTACAATACGCACACTGCTTGGGTCCCCATCGGGAGGTCTGACCCCCTCCTCCTCTTCCTCTGAAGAAGGGCCCGCTGGCCACTGGCCCTCTGGCGCCTCTCCCTGCCCCTCAACCCCTCATGACTTGCTGTAACAGCACTCGAGTTTTAACCACTTGGCTGCTAAGGGGTTTTCCCGTGCTGTGCTGCATATTTGAAAATCCCATTTTACATGACGAGTTACCCTTGTCATGAGCACAGCTTAGCTGTGCACCATGACGAGTTACCCTTGTCATTAGCATCCAAGAGGTTAAGGTCCTTAGCTTTCTTTTCAACTTTGTCCTTACTCTCGTTTTCCCTGTGTTCATAGTACTGAGCCATGCTTAATATGATAGAAGGGGAGGACGTAGTCCACGTACTTTCGGCAGCTTGCAGTCGGGCTGAAATCTCAGGAATCAGATTTGTTACAAATCTATTTACAAACAATCGTATTCCTCCCTCACTAGCGAGGTCCTGACCGCTGAAATCAATGAAAGTTCCCTCGAATCTAGTAAAGAAATCGGTGACACTTTCGTCTTTCTTTTGCCTACAAGCAGTCAGTTTATCCCAATCAACCTTTCGTGGAGGAATCAGGGTATGCATATAAGCTATAATCTTTGCTGGTAGGGCAATTATTTCAGCCTTCGGCTTATCTCCCGGCTTACGGTCTTGATCCCATGCCTTAAGTTCATCCCAGGTACCCCCCAACTCGGCCGCGTGGGGAGTATCATGGACTTGCCGCCATATATCTACGGGAACTAACAGTCCGAAAAACAACTCAATATCGGCTAAAGTCATGACAGCGGAAGACGCTGCCTCTGTTAATTCCTTATAGTAGGCAGTGGGATTCTTGCGGGGGTCAGGGAGTTGTGCTTTTAAAGCCAACACTTCGCTTCGTTTCCATGGTGTGTACACCCATTGTTCTTGGAACCTGGCTTCCACTCTGTCCCGGGTTATTATATCCTGATCATCGCGCAGCTCAGGTATCTCGGGATGATAAATGGGGTGCACCTCCCTCATGGGGTGCTGAGAACCCAACTCAGGGAACCTTGAGAATAGTCTGCCTCGATAACTCACCAGAGTGTCAACATTCTTGTAAACTTCTTCTGGGCTTAGTTCGAATCTATGGACATGGTCCTTGATGTCATACAGAATCTTCGTGGGCAAATCCTGTGTCCCCGAAACACTGTTCCCAGATTTAGATAAGAAATCGGGACATGTGTCGCAGGGCAGTCTGTTGCATCACTGGCTCAAAATCTTTCATAGTACTCCATATATCGGGCAATGTGTATATATCCCTGTACATCCATCTAACTGCTTGGTCTGCAATTGCTTCCTTCTCTCCATAGCCCACAGACCCTCTCGTAAATAACCGCCTGATGTGCGAGCCCTCTGGATCCCCAATCGGAGCTCGACTCCTGTTTTCGGGGGTCGTGCTGGCTGACTGGGAAGTCCCTATGGGGCTAGGCATTGTTAATACCATCGGGGAGATACCCGCTGCCCCAAGGGGCTGCCGTGTGTCCGGGATCCGAGTGGCTAAGTTCCTAACAGAAGAAGTAACGGTGTCTGGCACATCTGCGGGAGCCCGGGGCGGGGCTCCCCCCTGAACCAGCACTACAGGGGCTGTGGGTGCCAAGAGAGGCACCGCCGGATATATACGCTGTGGAGCATATGGCGGAGGGGGGCGAACATCGTCGGCTTCCTTACGGATAACATAACTCTTGTCTACCTGTAATCAAAATTGTCTATCTAGATACTCAATGTTCTGCTCAGTCTCGTTTTTGTCATGTTCAGTTGCTTTCTGAGTAATGGTCTGTCCTTGCTTCATTTTTACTAATTTTTCCGCCCTCATTCTCCTGCGAGTGACCTCTTTCTGCCATGTTCTCAGGGTATCGAACATGGACTGCCTGCTGCGTTTCGCAAACAGACGTTCCTGCAAATAACTGATCTTTTTCTCATCGAAAGACCCAGTTAATGGCCACTGCAATTCTACATTATCCTTGGTGTACTTGTGCCATATACGATTAAACACCAAGGGTCCAATCCCGTGCTTACAGTACATGTCATGACTAGGAGTACCTTCCGGAGGGGCTGGCTGACTTTCATCTAATCTAGTGTTATTTCGGCTGGTACAGCCAAAACATAGTTTACTGAAGCACGGCATTGCTTTGTTATGTTATGTTCTAATTGTAGCTGTGGAAGGAAAAAGGCAAGTTATTATTTACAATACTCTCACACACATGGCCATGTCCAATATTCACTCACACACTCATTCATACACTAAGAGACCTATGACAACCCTGAGCACAGGCAAACACAGACAGAACACAAATAAAATACAGACAGAACGAACCAATACGAACCAATGCTAGCCCAAATCCAAAAAACGGAGCCCGTCGACTCTCGTCTGTGGAGAACCGGTATATTCCAAAGTTTCAAAGCAAAGAACCAAAGATCAAAACAGCCTCACCATAAGGGCTGCCTAGAGATAGCCAAACAGGTTTCTCAAAACCACAGACCGACCTACTGACCATCCAATGGCCTTCTTGGTTCACCTCCCGGACTATGTGGCTTAGCCCGCTTTTTCAAGCACCGCTCCAGATCTGTCCGAGTGCTACCCAAGCATGACCATCAGCATTTCAGAGGGCAGTCCGGCCAGGTGTGAACTCTTCACAAGTCACACTTAGGCGTCTTAGTCATATCTCTATCAAATACCAAAAATAGGGGTGTCCACCCGTGCAGTCTCACTACTGCCCCGTCAGACCCCCTTCCAAAATACTGAGATCTCCGTGATCTATGAACACCAAATTCCGAACCCAAATGCAAAGGGATATCCGACATGAAACAAGACAAAACACTCCTCTGGTGCACTCAGGTCTGATTGCAAATTTCTCTACTGCCAATCGATCTGCTCTTCCGGGTTTCACCCGTAGGACTCCGGCGTGGGGCCACTAGCAGCCAAGACTTCTCCCGATCAGAAAAGCGGAGCAACCCTTTTCCTTCGGGCAGTCCACCCCCCGACCGAGAATATCCCTCTCAAGGTCCCGTTATTTTTCAGATACGTAGGGATGACCCCAACGCGGAGTCCCGGCGGAGTCGCCAACTGAAGTACCTAAATTTCACCAACCCCCAAAGGATTATACTTACTATTACCAAATATCACTCATCAATAATCAGTCGATTGGCAGTGTAGAAAGTTCAATCGTTTATTAGCAAAAATACTCTGCCAGAGGAGCTCCCAGCGACCTCACACACCGAGGACCGCCGAGAAGACTGCTGGCACATTGTCCGGACAACACATATATACTATCACATTTTGCAACCGTTACCTAAGATGGAAAAGTACAAGTTGGTACAGGAGGTGGCAAGGGATATGTCCATATATGGAACACAAAGCTTCTATCTGAGCTCAGTATAGCAAGGTCACGCTGGTCGACTCCCTTTTGGTAGTTTCGGTGAGAGTCCGCACAGCGCTTGCAAGAATGTGCTTATCTGGCCAACCCCCTCCTATAACCTTGACAGGTCCAAAAGCAGAAGCAGCTGCTTGCTACATATGTTAAGCTATTTCTCATGAGAACAGGGAAACGTGAAAACGCAGAGCCATGGAGGATTTCAAACAGCATTACAGGCTGACTAGGTAGAAAATGGCGCCGGTCCTGCTAAGCGGCGCTAACCTATTTACAAGGAGAGGTTAGAGTATGATTTTCACAAAGGATGACAGAGTGTAACTAAAAAGGTGTCTTATGCCATAGAGGCATATGTAGCATGTTAATTAGTTGCATCACGCTGAACACTGACTAAGAGACTACGATCTATATCCCCGTGAAGGGCCTAATTGAATTCCTATTCCTCAGCAGTAACCCCCCCACTTTTTGCCAGACTACTGATACACTTTATCTTGGTGTGCCCTGGGTCCCTGCCAATCAGGTTCCCAGAGTCTGTGCTCGTCCCCCAAAAACTAACCCAATTGGCATCTCTGGCCACATGTCAGCCCCTGGTAAATGGCACCCTAGGACCCCTAAGGGCTGCAGCACTTGTACCACCCTTAGAGGCCCTGAACCCTGACACACACATACACTGCCTGGACAGGCTGCATGTCTTGGTGCAGAACAAAACAAAGAGTCGACATGGCACACATCCCTGTGCGCCATGCCCAAAAAACACTGCCCTGGCATACATCCGTCACCCCTCTAGCTGGGTGCCCTACGCCAATCATGAAGGTACAGGTGCATGAGCCCTGTACCCCTACAGTACACAGGTCCATTCTTGGCCACTGTAAGTGTAGTGCTGCCATTGAGAGTATATGGTGCTGGGAGGTTGTCATTACGAACTCCACAGCACCATAATGGCTACACTGAAGGCTGAGAAGAACTTCTCAGCACATTATACCCACACTAGACCCACACTGATGCCAGTCTGGAATTTAATGTAAAATGCACAACAGAGTGCATCTTAGAGATGCCCCCTGAAACTCGACCAACTCCCAGTGACCTGACTGAGTGGCTGCTGAGGTTGCCACCCCCAGACATGTTTCTGGACCCCTGGGTAGAGAGCTTGACGCTCTCCGGGGCCTGAAACAATGCACATCTTGGGACGAGGTGCCAAACCTCCTCCCCCAGGATGGGCAGGGTTCGCAAAGGAGAAGCTTCAAAGGCATACCGCTTTTGTGAGCCTCTCCAGACCACTTGTTGTACTCAGCAACTGGTCCCCACTGGTTCTATCCCCCACTTTTGGCGGGAGACCTGGCGGGACAAACAAAGGGAGGAAGAGAGGTGTGCCCACCTCTGCCAACTCCACCCCTATGGTAGGGGATCTGAGGTGAAGCACAACCTCAAGTCCCCGCCATCTTGAGGATGGGGGACCCAGCCAACCAGAGACAGGCTCCTAACCCCTCCCACTAGAGAGTGGCAGAATAGGGGGTGTACCCATCCCAGGGAAGGGACCCATTGGTCCCTGCCCTTTACCTACCTGTAACGCCCTAAATTTAGTATTTAGGGGCACCCTGAACCTTCCTTCCTCAGATCCCGATTCCGAAACTATAAGAAGAACAAGAAGAAAGAAGACCTGTCATGCAGCTGCTAACAAGAGGACAACACCAACTGACTTGGCCCCAGCCCTAACGGCTGTCGACCCTCAAACCTGCTGCTGCTAAACCCCGGCGTCACCAGTGGTCAGCAACCTCAAAAACCCCGGAGGACCTGACTGCCAAGCTCAACTAAAGACTGGGACTCCCACGAGCAGTGGCTCTGCTCAAACATCTGCAGCTTCTGGTGCCAGCGAGGAACCGCGAATCCAGCACACTCTGCACCCGCCGGGCCCGGCCAGTGCCCGAGGGAACAAAGACCACGAGGCCGTCCCCCCGGCGATTGTGACCAAGAAACCAGCCCCCAAGGACCCCCCTTGATGCTCCTGACGACGCCTGCAGCCTCAATACCAGGGACCCCCCCAACCACGATCAGCAGAGGGTAAGATTTCCCGACGCCTAAAGACACCCCTGCACCCGGCGTCCCTCGGCCCCCTGTGCCCAACTCCTGGGTGTCTACCCAACCTACAGTTTCCCCAATTCCCCCTCGAAGTGGCGGTCACACGTGAAGAATCTCCGTCCCCGAGCATGCAGCTTTTGTTCATTTCGCAGCTTTCCCATTGAAATCCATTGGGCGCCCGACGGCCCAAAAGCACCTTGCATCCAGCCACCCCAGTGCCACTGGATGTGCACCAACTGTTCTGATCAACTTCCCCACTTGCCCTGAGTAAGTGACCAGGAGCTTGGCTCCCACAGCCGCGTGGCTTGCCTGCTAGCAGCCACCAACCAAAGGCCTCCGACCCGCCATAGGCTAACAATGGGCCTACTCTCTCTGCACCCGGCTGCCCCTGTGCCGCTGAGGGTGTAACTACTGTACCAACTTGATCCTGGGAGACCCCTGAGTCTTGCCCCAGAACCTTAACTCTGCCAGTCGAATACTTACCTGAAAGCTGATAACTTACATTTTCTCCACAGTGTAACATTGATTGGTTTTCACTTGGAAATTCTTCTAAGTGTCGAATTTTGAAACTTTCAAATATTCACTAAAATTCATCCGATCAACAAAAACAAAATTACTCACCTGTTACCAGGAGAGATCCCAGTGCTGGATTTAGGTACCCAGCACTGATCCGAAAAAGTAAATATATAACTGATTTTCCGATAAGCTAATTTTCCTCCATAGGATAACATTGGCTGGTTTTAACCGGAAATTCTTCTGTCGATTTTTGCAACATACATATATTCCTTAAAAACCGTCTGTATAACAAAAACGATTTCCTTCAACTGTTTTCAGGAGATCCACCAGGGCTGAATCCAGGATCCAGCCCGGAGTACGAAAAACGTTCGTAAAGTAAACGACTCCTGGTGGCCCCCCGCCCTGGGCAGCGTACCCAAACCAACAGACCACGCACGTAACCTGGGCTTCATCCTGGACTCATCCCTCTCCATGACCAGACAAGTCAACGCCGTTTCCTCGTCGTGCTTCAACATCCTACGCATGCTACGCAAGATCTTCTGGTGGATCCCCACCGAGACCAGGAAGACGGTCACCCAGGCCCTCGTCACCAGCCGACTGGACTACGGCAACGCCCTCTACGCCGGAACCACCGCCAAACTCCAGAAGAGACTCCAGCGGATCCAGAACGCCTCAGCAAGGCTCATCCTGGACATCCCCCGTCGCAACCACATCTCCAGACACCTGCGAGACCTGCACTGGCTCCCAGTCAACAAGAGAATCACCTTCCGTCTCCTCACCCACGCACACAAAGCCCTGCACAACCAAGGACCAGGATACCTCAACAGCCGCCTCAATTTCTACGCTCCCAAACGCCAGCTCCGATCGACCGGCCACGCTCTCGCCGCCGTCCCCCGCATCCGAAGAGTCACCACAGGGGGAAGGTCCTTCTCCTACCTCGCCGCCAAGACCAGGAACTCTCTCCCGACCCACCTCCGCCTGACGCAGGACCACCTCGCCTTCAGGAAGCAGCTCAAGACCTGGCTGTTCGAGCAGTAGCGGACCCCCCCTCCCCAAGCGCCTTGAGACCCTCCGGGTGAGTAGCGCGCTATACAAATGCTTTGATTGATTGATTGATTGGTTTGCTTAAAATTCCCTTTGAGCTCAATGTTATAATTGTGTTAAGTTTGTGTTGCATATTGCAATCCCTGTATCTATTGCATTCAAAAGTCTACAGCTCATGGAAAGTATTCAACTGTAGCATCTCATTCTGAGAAAGTATTTTTATACCAACCTGTGGTTCTAAAAAAAAACAACAATATATTTTTATATACAAAACAACTGGCCGAGAGTTCAGTTCTTGAGTGTGTGAGACATCAAATGCTTTACACTGTCCTCTGATACTGCCTTACTGCTCGACCAAGCTACAACTTTAGAGAGTAAGGTTATATCTAACTTTGACCTCTGCCAAACCTCTGGGGACTGCTGAACTCTGTACACACTGTACCTTACTTTGGTGCACTATATACAGAGCCACTTTCTTACAAAAACCTCTTTCTGAAACATCTACAAGTGGATATAGGACCACTAAACATGCCTGTCGCCCCTCCCCTCCTAGTCACACTCCCTCCAACCCGGGCAGGAACATCCGTTGAAGTCTCTGGGGTGCTATCTGTCAGAATGTCACATACTTGTAAAGAGATTCTCTTATTTGAATGCTTTCACATATGAATGCTATACCTGGCCAGCGTCCTTACCATTGCAACAGTGCTTTTAGTATTTTATACTGAGATCTGAAGAATGGCCCTTGGAATAATTGACCATTAGTGCTGCCTAAAGTTTGGAGCTGAGTTCCCTAGGGAAAAGCTGTTTAAAAAAACTGTAAGGGGTATAACAGCTGCTACTTTATTGATTGGCTGGAGTGCCCAGTGCTACAGTTGCCAATATCTCATGACTTTGGATTCCTTCTCCTACATGAAGTCTGTCTTGCATTGTTCAAATTTTATAATGCCTTCATTGTGGAGAAGTGTGGCTCAATGGTTAGAGCGGCAGACCCTGATGCAGAGGTCTAGCCCGGGACCAGGGTTCAATTCCCGCCTCGGCGGGTCTTGGGCTCAATTTCCTCGGAGCTGATAATTCTCGCCTCGGTGCCTATTCTAATCATGGGTCCCACTCTGCAACTCTGGGCAATAGCTTGCTTAACCTCCACAATGGCCCCAACAATGCTTGGCTGCCTGGCTTCACCTTGGGGGTGCCCAGGCGTGGGCACTTCACAGGGAAAAGCCAGGAAGGGTTCCACAGCGGTATGCGTACAAGCGCCGAGATACCCTCATGGGGTCGATTTGTGCGCTATACAAGTACTACTACATTTACATTTGTAAAAGAAAATTCCTTCAGCATACCGCAAGCACCCTCCATACAGTTAACCATATCCTACCTCGAGTACCCTGGTTTAAAATTCGGGTTATTCGACAATGGTGTATTACAAAGACGGGAGTGAGGTTAAAGGTAATCACCTTGCATGATGTCCTATATGGTCATTGTTGTCCTCAGGATCACAGAGAAGTTGCATACCGGGTGTCTATCAGATTTTGCCACCCGTATTTATTATCAAGATGAATACACAAAAGTGGGCTGCCCCTTGAATCAATTCCATGTGTATCTACAGAGTTCTGTAGAGATGCACTACCAGTGAGGGCATCTCATAAAAAGTTACGGACTGGCCTCACACACCGCCCGGTGTCATACTCCATCATCAGCTGTCCTCGCCCTCTAAAAACTTGGTTTGATAGAAGGCGGGCATACACCTGGAGACAGGGATGCACTTCGAAATCTAAGTGATGGCCGTGGTGGAGTGATAAGTGTTTTAACAACCATTACATTAGTTCATGTGCTATGTTTATTCAAATGGTAAATGTACGGTGGGTAAAAACTAAGTGGACGGTGGTAAGGGATATTATTCTCCCTTCACCGTATTAAGGGGCCTATTACGATTGCGGTTTTTCCGCATCCTCCGGGCCGGCGGAAGCCACCGCCTGCCCGGAGGATGCGGGAAAATCGCAGCGGACCCACCAAAGACCCATCGCCACATTAGGATGGCTGGTGAGTCCTGGTTTCCGTCCGCAGCTTTTCCGCCGCGGTTGGCTTACAACCGCAGCGGAAAAGCTCTAATATGGTGGCGGTGTCTCTCAGAAACCGCCAGCCATATTAGGATGGGCTTTAAAAAATGCTTTTCCGCGGCGGGTCTTCCGCCGTGGAAAAGCATGTGGAACTTCACTGCGGGGGCCCGTTGCGGGCCCCCTGGGGGAAGGGGGGCTGGGGGTGCACATGGGGGTACCTATGGTACCCCCCTGCATTTGTATGTAGAAATCGGCAGGCACCGCATGGTGCCTGCCGCTTTCTGCATACAAATGCAATGTATGCATTTTTACCATTGCGGCAGGTGTAGCTTGAAGCCGCACCCGCCGCAATGGTACAAATAGAGGATGTGACCGCCAGGGTGGCGGTCACATCCTAATTGGACAGGAGGGAACTCCGCAGGCCATGCGGAGGTTCCCTCCTCCTCTATGGTCCCGGACGGACTCAAGTCCGTCCACGATCATAATGGGCCCCTTATGCGGTCAACATGTTTCTGCTGAGGTGTCCCCGAAGGCTACGTAGCATTCTTCAGTACCTTAAAAAAGGGGGGGTGGAATCATGGGGTGTATATCCTCGGTGTCCACTTCCTTTTAAATAGTGAATATTTTACGGAAAATCCTATCGCTAGATCAGGGGAGGGGATTGTGGTTAAAAACACTATGTAAATAGATATTTCCCTCTTGGTGTAGTACCACTAAGAGTAACTCTGTAGAGGAAGGAAAACCATAACAAAGCATACAAACCAAACCGTGTGAGTACGTAAACAAATAGTTTATAAACATCATCCGTCCCGCGTCATACCTATAGCGCGCGTGGTGGTGTGAAGTGGCCTTTATGAGACACGTGGCAGGTGCAACGGTTATTCTTACGTTAAAAAATGGTTGTAAGCCAACTCTTACCCTGTATTCCTACTCTAAACGCTCCATGGGAGGGCTGATGTGGAAGGACCTACTTAGACTTTCGGTAGGGAAAAAAATACAAAAAATCACTACTGGTAGCTTAGGGTGAGTCACCAGTATGCAGAAAGAACCAGGACCAAGGAGCAAGCATATGTAGGCCAGGAGGGTAGCAATAGAAAATAGTCCCTGCTCTATTAGGACAGCTTTCTTGGAGTTGGTTGTTGACTAAAGAAGGTGTACATGGTTAATTCTATATATTTTCTATTTCGCAAGTTGCAGCCATGGTATCTCATCATTTAAGCCTTTATAATCGCTGCAAAGTCTGTATACCCAGTGCTGTTCTGAGGGTGGGAACCAGAGGCGCGGGGCCAAAAGGCGAGCCTGCTTCCACTATCTCATGAATACACCAAAGTGGGCTGCCCCTTAAATCAATTCATATGTGTATCTATAGAGTTCTGTAGAGATGCACTACCAGTGGGGGCATCTCATAAAAAGTTACGGACTGGCCTCACACACCGCCCGGTGTCATGCTTCATCATCAGCTGTCCTCGCCCTCTAAAAACTTGGTTTGATAGAGGGCGGGCATACACCTGGAGACAGGGATGCACTTTTAAATCTAATTGATGGCGTGGGGGGTGATAAGTGATTTAAAAACCATTACATTAGTCCATGTGCTACACCCCCACCGGGCAGACCGATAGTATCTGGTATTGGATCAGCTCTGGAACCACTCTCCCAGTTCTGCGACTGGTTCATGAAGCCGATTGTACAGAAATCACGATCCTACCTGAGAGACACCAAATATGTACTTTGCCATCTTCGAGACCTGGACATAGATGCAAGCGAAGACATGTTCATAACCATGGACATTGAAGAGCTCTATACGAGCATTCCCCAGAGGCGTACTCTAGAGGTGGTGGAACAGATTCTACTAGACCAGTTTTGGACATATGTGACACCCACGCACTTCATCATGGAGTGCGCCGAATTAGCACTTACGGAGAATTTCTTCGAGTTTGAGGACACCCTGTACCATCAAGTGGGCGGTACAGCCATGGGCAGCACTTTCGCGCCAAGCATGGCGTGTCTGTACGTACACCGCTTTGAGGAGAACCACATCTTTAACCCCTCATACCTCTTCACACCTCAGATGACGACATGGGAACAGGACATAGATGACATTTTTGTCATCTGGCGGGGTACCATGGATGAGGCAACACGCTTTGTGATGTGGGTCAATGGAATTGACCCCCACCTCAGGTTCACACATACCATCAACAAAAATCAGGCTGTTTTCTTGGATCTGGATATAACCTTAACATCAGAAGGAATATCCACAATAGTCCACACTAAACAAACAGACAAGAACAGTTTAATACTGTATGACAGCTACCACCCGAGGGCTCACCGTGAGAACCATCCTGTAGGCCAATTCCTGAGGGTTCGAAGGAACTGTTCTGAGATAGATACATTCCAGATAAAGGCAGAATAACTAGAGACAAAACTCCTGGAGAGACATTACCCCAAGAAGATGGTTAAACGGGCAAAGAAAAGGGCGAGGAATAATAACCGGGATGCCCTTTTGGAGACAACACAAAAGGAAAAGAAAGACCGCCTGGTCTGCGTTACCACATACACGCCCGTGTCAAACAGAATCCAAAACATTATAAAGAAAAAATGGGCCATCTTAAACAGTGGGAATCCCCACTATTCGCATACAAATGGAGTAGGAAGTTGCGGGACACCTTGGTACACTCGAAAACTCCCAATGATCAAATTGAGAATCAGCTGACTCTGTGGAGCCAACCGAGACCAACAGGCCACTACCCATGCGGCAACTGTGTGTGTTGCCGCTGACCACCACCACAAAAGAAGTCAACATAGGTACAGAGAGACCCTGGAAGCTAAAACATTTTAGCAACTGCAATACAGAGTGTGTGGTGTACCTCCTATCCTGTCCATGTAACCTGAAATATGTTAGGATGACTACCAGGAAGGTGAAGACGCGGATCAGCGAACATCGGAGTAAGATCAGGTGCCGGAAGACCAACACCAAACTGACGAAACATTTCACAGAGAAAGGCCACAACGACCTGGACCTCAGATGGGTGGTGCTTGAGGTTATGAATAAACAAAAGACCGATATCTCTAGACAACTACACATCCAAGAACAGCGCTGGGTATATAGACTTCACAGCGATGATAAAGGCTTAAATGATGAGATAAAATGGCTGCAACTTGCGAAATAGAAAATATATAGAATTAACCATGTATACCTTCTTTAGTCAGCAACCAACTCCAAGAAAGCTGGCCTAATAGAGCAGGGACTATTTTCTATTGCTACCCTCCTGGTTTACATTATTTTAAGTGGTTCACTAACAGTGGGCCCTTTGTTATTTTCGCAAGAGAAGTTCAAACAGATCAAGCTGGCATGGGGGACACATTGGTGCGTGTATTCCATGTTATCAAACACAGACATCAGCTATAGTAATTACCACCTCTGACTATCATTAGTGTACACATCACACATATAACAAGTGAGGTACCAATGGCCCATAATCGTAATATACACACCCTCCACCAGGCGGCCAGGCTCGCGCTAAGAGGGATACAGGAAACAAACCTTTGAGCCCATTTGTAACTTTCTAAATGGCTAAGGAAGTGTTGGAGGCATGGTTTGACCAATCAGGTGGGGCGATTACAGTCACGCCTCCCACCAGGCGGTCAGGCACCCCGTAGAGGGACACAGGAAACTCACTTAATGGACCCAATTAACGCTAAAGTAGTGTTGGACGCAGGTTTTGACCAATCAGGTGGGGTGATTTACAGTCACTCCTCCCACCAGGTGGTCAGGCAGCCCCGTAGAGGGACACAGGAAACGCACTTAACGGGCCCAATTAACACTGATTCATTCACTAATTAGTCACTGCTCTTTAGTATAAAAACCCTCTGATTCTCACCATTCACCATCAGCGGGGAGACAGAGAGGACGCCTCCGGGAAGAACGGCTGGAAGCACTGACCCTAGACAGTAAGAGTATTCCTGAAGGAATGCTGGTGTGAACTTGAATGAATAGGTGGTCCATTAGTTCTGGATTTCACCTTGTTATGTTTGCTCTAACTAGGGACCTTGGTCCTAGTTTTTTCTCCATAGTGGTGACTCACCCTTAACTACCAGTAGTGATTTTTTTGTATTTTTTTCCCTACAGAAAGTCTAAGTAGGTCCTTCCGCCTTAGCCCTCCGATGGAGCACTTAGGGTAGGAATACAGGGTAAGAATTGGCTTACAACCAGTTTTGAATGGTAAGAGTACACGTTTCACCTGCCACGTGTCTCATAAAGACCACTTCACACCACCACGCGTGCTATACGTATGACGCGGGATTGATGATGTTTATAAACTATTTGTTTACATACTCACACGGCTTGGTTTGTATGCTTTGTTTTTTTTCCTTTCTCTACAGAGTTACTCTTAGTGGTACTACACCAAGAGGGAAATATCCATTTACATAGTGTTTTTAACCACAAACCCCTCCCCTGCTCTAGCGACAGGATTTTCCTTCCATTTTCACTAGTTAAAAGGAAGTGGACACAGAGGGTATACACCCCATTCCAACCCCCCCTTCTTTTAGGTCCTGAAGAACACAACGTACCCTTCAGGGTACAAAAGGGGGTGGTGATGGACGGAGCATCTGAACCAATCAAGCACCCACACCCAGTCAGCAGATCTGGGTTTAATCCATCACCGTTCTTTAGCCCACTCTGCCATCCCAGTTCAGACATGGCCATATGCAAATCAGTCTAACCCTGTGCCTCATGGGAACAGTCCAGCCCGAACTGCCAAGCCAAGCCTTCCCTGGACCGGATTCAAGCTTCCTAGACCGGTTTCTGGCATTGCAGCCGTCTTCAGCCAGGCTTGCTTGAATCCAGTGCCAAAGTGAGCAAGGGACTCACGTCTCAGCATACCCTGCCAACTTATGGCAAACAAAGCGGTACAAAAGGGGGTGGTGATGGACGGAGCATCTGAACCAATCAAACACTCACACCCAGTCAACAGATCTGGGTTTAATCCATCACCGTCGTTTAGCCCACTCTGCCACCCCAGTTTAGCCATGGCCATATGCAAATCAGTCTGACCCTGTGCCTCATGGGAACAGTCCAGCCCGAACTGCCAAGCCATGCCTTCCCTGGACCGGATTCAAGCTTCCTAGACCGGTTTCTGGCATTACATCCGTCTTCAGCCAGGCTTGCTTGAATCCAGTGGCAAAGTGAGCAACGGACTCACGTCTAAGCATACCCTGCCAACTTATGGCAAACAAAGCGGTACAAAAGGGGGTGGTGATGGACTGAGCATATGAACCAATCAAACACTCACACCCAGTCAACAGATCTGGGTTTAATCCATCACCGTTCTTTAGCCCACTCTGCCACCCCAGTTCAGACATGGCCATATGCAAATCAGTCTGACCCTGTGCCTCATGGGAACAGTCCAGCCCGAGCTGCCAAGCCATGCCTTCCCTGGACCGGATTCAAGCTTCCTAGACGGGTTTCTGGCATTACAGCCGTCTTCAGCCTGGCTTGCTTGAATCCAGTGGCAAAGTGAGCAAGGGACTCACCTCTGAGCATACCCTGCCAACTTATGGCGAACAAAGCGGTACAAAAGGGGGTGGTGATGGACGGAGCATCTGAACCAATCAAACATTCACACCCAGTCAACAGATCTGGGTTTAATCCATCACCGTTCTTTAGCCCACTCTGCCACCCCAGTTCAGACATGGCCATATGCAAATCAGTCTGACCCTGTGCCTCATGGGAACAGTCCAGCCCGAACTGCCAAGCCATGCCTCCCCTGGACCGGATTCAAGCTTCCTAGACCGGTTTCTGGCATTACAGCCATCTTCAGCCAGGCTTGCTTGAATCCAGTGGCAAAGTGAGCAAGGGACTCACGTCTGAGCATACCCTGCCAACTTATGGCACACAAAGCGGTACAAAAGGGGGTGTTGATGGACGGAGCATCTGAACCAATCAAACACTCACACCCAGTCAACAGATCTGGGTTTAATCCATCACCGTTCTTTAGCCCACTCTGCCATCCCAGTTCGGACATGGCCATATGCAAATCAGTCTAACCCTGTGCCTCATGGGAACAGTCCAGCCCGAACTGCCAAGCCATGCCTTCCCTGGACCGATTCAAGCTTCCTAGACCGGTTTCTGGCATTACAGCCGTCTTCAGCCAGGCTTGCTTGAATCCAGTGGCAAAGTGAGCAAGGGACTCACGTCTCAGCATACACTGCCAACTTATGGCAAACAAAGCGGTACAATAGGGGGTGGTGATGGATGGAGCATCTGAACCAATCAAACACTCACACCCAGTCAACAGATCTGGGTTTAATCCATCACCGTCCTTTAGCCCACTCTGACACCCTAGTTTAGCCATGGCCATATGCAAATCAGTCTGACCCTGTGCCTCATGGGAACAGTCCAGCCCGAACTGCCAAGCCATGCCTTCCCTGGACCGGATTCAAGCTTCCTAGACTGGTTTCTGGCATTACAGCCGTCTTCAGCCAGGCTTGCTTGAATCCAGTGGCAAAGTGAGCAAGGGACTCACGTCTGAGCATACCCTGCCAACTTATGGCGAACAAAGCGGTACAAAAGGGGATGGTGATGGACGGAGCATCTGAACCAATCAAACACTCACACCCAGTCAACAGATCTGGGTGAAATCCATCACCATTCTTTAGCCCACTCTGCTACCCCAGTTCAGACATGGCCATATGCAAACCGGTCTGACCCTGTGCCTGATGGGAACAGTCCAGCCCGAACTGCCAAGCCATGCCTTCCCTGGACCGGATTCAAGCTTCCTAGACCGGTTTCTGGCATTACAGCCGTCTTCAGCCAGGCTTGCTTGAATCCAGTGGCAAAGGGAGCAAGGGACTCACGTCTGAGCATACCCTGCCAACTTATGGCGAACAAAGCGGTACAAAAGGGGGTGGTGATGGACGGAGCATCTGAACCAATCAAACACTCACACCCAGTCAACAGATCTGGGTTTAATCCATCACCGTTCTTTAGCCCACTCTGTCACCCCAGTTCAGACATGGCCATATGCAAATAAGTCTGACCCTGTGCCTCAGGGTAACAGTCCAGCCCGAACTGCCAAGCCATGCCTTCCCAGGACCGGATTCAAGCTTCCTAGACCGGTTTCTGGCATTACATCCGTCTTCAGCCAGGCTTGCTTGAATCCAGTGGCAAAGTGAGCAACGGACTCACGTCTGAGCAGACCCTGCCAACCTATGGCAAACAAAGCGGTACAAAAGGGGGTGGTGATGGACAGAGCATATGAACCAATCAAACACTCACACTCAGTCAACAGATCTGGGTTTAATCCATCACCGTTCTTTAGCCCACTCTGCCACCCCAGTTCAGACATGGCCATATGCAAATCAGTCTGATCCTGTGCCTCAGGGGAACAGTCCAGCCCGAACTGCCAAGCCATGCCTTCCCTGGACCGGATTCAAGCTTCCTAGACCGGTTTCTGGCATTACATCCGTCTTCAGCCAGGCTTGCTTGAATCCAGTGGCAAAGTGAGCAAGGGACTCACCTCTGAGCATACCCTGCCAACTTATGGCGAACAAAGCGGTACAAAAGGGGGTGGCGATGGACGGAGCATCTGAACCAATCAAACATTCACACCCAGTCAACAGATCTGGGTTTAATCCATCACCGTTATTTAGCCCACTCTGCCACCCCAGTTCAGACATGGCCATATGCAAATCAGTCTGACCCTGTGCCTCATGGGAACAGTCCAGCCCGAACTGCCAAGCCATGCCTTCCCTGGACCGGATTCAAGCTTCCTAGACCGGTTTCTGGCATTACAGCCGTCTTCAGCCAGGCTTGCTTGAATCCAGTGGCAAAGTGGCAAGGGACTCACGTCCGAGCATACCCTGCCAACTTATGGCAAACAAAGAGGTACAAAAGGGGGTGTTGATGGACGGAGCATCTGAACCAATCAAACACTCACACCCAGTCAACAGATCTGGGTTAAATCCATCACCGTTCTTTAGCCCACTCTGCCACCCCAGTTCAGACATGGCCATATGCAAATCAGACTGTCCCTGTGCCTCATGGGAACAATCCAGCCCGAACTGCCACGCCATGCCTTCCCTGGACCGGATTCAAGCTTCCTAGACCGGTTTCTGGTATTACCTCCGTCTTCAGCCAGGCTTGCTTGAATCCAGTGGCAAAGTGAGCAAGGGACTCACGTCTGAGCATACCCTGCCAACTTATGGCGAACAAAGCTGTACACAACGGGGTGGTGATGGACGGAGCGTCTGAACCAATCAAACACTCACACCCACTCAACAGATCTGGGTTTAATCCATCACCGTTCTTTAGCCCACCGGGGACACCTCAGCAGAAACATGTCGACCGCATTTAATACGGTGAAGGGAGAATAATATCCCATACCACCGTCCACTTAGTTTTTAACCACTAAACATTTACCATTTGAATAAACATAGCACATGGACTAATGTAATGGTTTTTAAATCACTTATCACTCCCCCACGGCCATCACTTAGATTTAGAAGTGCATCCCTGTCTCCAGGTGTATGCCCGCCCTCTATCAAACCAAGTTTTTATCATACATACAGCTATATAATATACATGGGGGCATAGAAGCTTCCAGGTATGTCAAATGAGGCAAAGGAACCTTCATTGACAATCATGCTTCTATGCCCCCATGTATATTATATAGCTGTGTGTATGATTTGTTGGTATGATTGCTGTGTTCGCTGTCACCTTATCACACCTATGTATATTAAGTGTTTATTTTTCATGAACAATGAGGTTATGTAAAATGATGTATTTTATGTTTTTTATTGCATTAGGAGTTATTTGATAAAATATCTTTTGTTTATATATTACAGATGATAATATGTGAAAGTGGGAATGAAATATTTTGTCCTGAAGAAGGTGCTGTAAACTAATTGCCCACCAAAACGCGTTGATGCCCACATGAGTGGACTTACTTTAAGTCTGTGGAGACAATCACTTTAAATGAAATTCAAAATTTAAATCAATATTGATCTCTGTGTTGACTACTGTATTCTCCCTCTTTTTTTAATAGTTCTTTTTATTAAACAAAGAGTCAGCAAAATCACAATACAGAGGGTGCATTGGGTGCCCTGACCCAGCAAAAATTGCGCAGAAACACTATTGTTTACAACTATTTGGGCCAACGGTTTAGAATACAGCAGACGCACCCATCTAATAAATTCGGGCCCGAAACCAAACTTGGCCAAGACCGGCCAAAGATAGGGCCATTCGACCGTATCGAAGGCCATGGTTGCATCAAGTGAAGGAATCACAGCTGGCTCATTCAGTGTGTGGGCTCTAGCCACCACCCCATGCAGTCTGCGTAAGTTTAGGGGCGTGTTTCTGTGAGGCATGAAGCCCAATTGATCAGGGTGAATCAAGCCGCCCACCACTTTTACCAGTCTGTTCGACAAAAGCTTGGCCAATATCTCAGGCTCGGAATTCAGTAATAAAATGGGCCTATATGAGGCACAATTAGTCTTGACTTTACTTTCTTTGTGGATTACCACCACGGACGCCACTCTTTGGTCTTCAGGCAAGACCCCTTTGTCCCGTGACTCAACATACATGTCTTTCAAGTAGGGAGCTAATTTATCCGGCTTGAGCTTGTAGAGTTCAATTGGGAGCCCATTTGGGCCCTGCGCCTACCCGGAATTCAGGGAACGAATAGCTAGCGCGATTTCGTCAGAGGTTAGGGCACTATCCATAAAATCCTGATCCTCCGTGGAGAGAATCGGGAGCTGAATATCCCGAAGCAACAATTGACACACCTAGTTCTAAGTCCCCTTCAAGCAACCTAATCTTGGTCTCCAGTTAAACCAACTCCCTGTTCCTTTCTTTCTTTGATCCCGCTATAAAGGAGAGGGCCTGACCTTTGATAACCGTTTTAAAGGCCTCCCATAGGGACACAGAAGAGGATACTGACCCCTCATTGTTAAGGAAGTAGTCAGCCAATGACTTAAGGAGGTCATTACAGATTTTGGGATTGCGCAAGTACCAAGGATTAATGGGGGCAACTTTGCCGGCCGTACCTCGAACAATGGTCATGTGGGCCCAAAGCGTAGAGTGATCCGAAATGCCCCTAGCCAGGTGTGTGACCTCAGTTATGTAAGAAGCTTGTGCTGAAGGTACTAAACAGTAATCTAGTCTGGACAGGCTATTGTGTGCCCCCGAGTGAAAAGTATATTGCCGTTGATCAGGGTGGAGTAGCCGCCAGCCATCAACCAGTATCAGAGCTTCCATAAAATCGGGCAACCACCGCATAGCTCCCCCCAGCTCCCACGGAGGATGTCTGTCAAGAGCGCCAGAGATGACTGCATTAAAATCTCCCCCCAAAATCAGGAGGCCCCCCGGGAGATTAAGCAAAAGCCTCCCCAAGTCTGCAAATGTGGTGTTCTGCAGCCCCGGCGGAACATAGACCGACAAGAGGGTGATGGTATGATTCTCCCATGTACCAGTAACTCCGACGTATCTACCCCTGTCATCCTCCCAAACGGAAGTAATTGCCAATGGGAAGGCCCTACGAACCAATATGCCCACCCCTCAGGAGCCTGACGTGAAACCTGAATGTGCCACTAGCCTATATCCCAGTCTATGCTGGGCTTTGCATGAATTTCCCACGAGGTGCGTCTCCTGGAGCTGGGTCACGTCTGGCGAATTCTCTTAAGATACTGCAGGACCACCCCCGCTTAATCTTGTCCCCCAACCCATTCACATTCCAACTCAAAAGCTTAATCTCCCTACCCCCCATCGTCTATGTAGAACATTCGACATTCCTCTGTATAAAGAATAGCCATCAAGTGCAATGTGCTGACAAAACTAACAAACCACCCAACAGGTGAAACAAATCGCTCCTCCCAAACCCCCCCACCCCGCTGCCCTGCCCATTAGGCTTAGAATTGCCCTTTGAAAAATGCAGAGTGCCTGTCACCCTAAACATTCAAAAGAAAGAACAAAAAATAACTTAAGGGGATTACGTCCATGAGCCCCGGTCAGCGCTCAATCCAACACAAGAAAGAATTCCGGCGTCTTAAACACTCTCCAAATCTATATAGCCCCCGGCCGCCCTCCAATCAAAATAATAATGTGTCCCTCCCCCCCCACACATACACTCCACCGGCCGCCCCCCCCGCTACCCCCAAATCACTCCACCGGCAGTTTGTTCAGGAACACTGAGTGAGTGACCGAACCACCATCCTCTTCTTTGTCCGCAGGGGCCTGGGCACCCCGGTATTCGAGCCACTCCATCACAGCCTGCGGTTGATCGAAAAACCACGCTCGACTATCCGCCTCGACTCTGAGACGGGCCGGGAACAACATCAAGTACTTCATGCCCCTCTCCCGTAGATCACGATTTACTAACAAAAAGGATTTCCTCTGTTTTTGCACTCTCTGTCTGAAATCCGGGAAGAAGGAGATGGTAGCGTTCTCGTATTTATTCTCCCTCTTTTAATAGGAATAATTTTTCCTTAATGTTTTTCCCATTTCTCATGATTTATATTGTTTTTGTATATGTTTTATTGATAAAAAAAATCAGTTTTTTCTAATTGATTAGAAATGTATTGATGGTAGGGTTGGACTATGTTTTAAATGGCGCTGGATTTGTTTTTAATAAATTGTATATTTTTAATATTTCATTTTTACATTTCCTCTTTGTTCATTCTTTTTGGTGTGGTATAAATGGCTTTGATAACATTTATGATGACTGTGTGAGATTACTCAAAGGGGATTTTTTCATAGACAAGTAAGTTATAAGTTAACCCTAAAGCCACAAAACTTACCATAACGGCGTAACAAGTTATTGCCAGCAATATGTTATCCTGAAACAGATAGCTTGTATGCTGTTCTCCCCCAACGCCATTCACAGAATATCTGGGTGTTTTCCTATATGTATAGGCAGAGGCTCAATGCCCATTATAAATAATGTAATCGGAGTATCCCTGCCTGGTGCCTCAATGTAGGAGAAAATATTCATTTTGGCACCCATTAATCACGATTTTGACAGAGTGAGACTTGTAGTTGGCCTTCATTCCAATGCGGTGCCTGTCCTGGAGTACCTGGTGAAGAAATGGCCAGCTCCCTTGTTGAATGGTTTCTCAGTAGGTAGAGATAATAACATAACAGAACCATTCTGCAGGTCACCTTGCCGATAAGGTGAAGTACTCAGGGAATGTAGACTGCAGCTTGTCAGTTAGTGACAAAGCCGGAGTGGTCTGTGTGTATAAGATATGGCATGTGTTGCCAGAATCTTTGTGATAATCTTGTCATCCGAGTTGAGAAGGAGTATGGGTTGATGTGCTTCACAAGGTCTGGAGGCTTACTTTTGTTGCTTACCAATGTAATGTGGACTTCTGTAAGGGTTATGGAATTAACCCAAAGAAAAGAAGATGGAGGCTTCCCCAGGGAGGGTAACAGTAAAACACAAAAAGAAATTATAAAAACTACACGAAAATGGGTGGGGCGCAAAATAGGGAAAAAAAAGAAAAAAATATATATCCTCAAATGCAGAAGAAGACGGGTCACCATACTGCGGTCTTACAAAAATTGGTCAACCAAATGGTTTTCAGAGGGAGGGGCACGAATAAAGAAAAACCGGATAATGAGGAATACAAAAAAAGATTTTAAAATACTCTCCTGGAATGTAAACGGGATGAGAACAAAAAGCAGAAGCAACAAAATCTTGGAATATCTCAGGACAGCAGAAAGCGAAATTATAATACTACAAGAGACACATCTACTAAAAATGGAATGGGATCAATTAATAAAAACTCCAAACTGGGTTGACTTTCTCGTATGCACCACACAGGAATGCAATATCAAAGGAATAGCAATAATCGTCAAAAAATCACTCAAAGCCAATCTGGACTCAGCAGAAGTAGACAACAAAGGAAGATGGGCAATAGCGAAAGTCCTAATAGGAAATAACCCCCTTACAATAACGGGATACTACGGACCGAACCTAGATGATGAAGACCCGTTACGGAAACTATACTCTCAATTAATACAAGCCACCTCTCCAATAATTTTGGGCGGGGATTTTAATCTCGTAATGGACCCAAGCATTGATAGATCCGCACCAGGGAGGCACGCAAATCTACCAAAAATGAGAAAATGGATCAATATCTTTATAAGGGATTTAGAACTAACAGACATTTGGAGAGAAAGAGGAGACAAAACAAATCCATTCACACTTCATAATAAAAAATTGGGGCACAGATCAAGAATTGATTATTTTTTAATTGATCAAAACATATCAAGCAGTGTAATAGAGTTAATCCACCTACCAGCCCATCTGTCAGATCACTCTGCGGTCCAATTAACTTTTCAAATAAAATTAATAGAAACGCATAGAAGGTTCACGGTAGAAAGAGCAATCCTACTTGACCAACAAATTATGAAAGAAATTGAACTGGAAACCATAAACTTTTTTGAAAATAACAAGATTGGAACAACAAAACAGGTATCTTGGGATACATACAAAGCAGTTTTAAGAGGAAAACTACTAAGCCTTGAAGCATATAAAAACAAAAAAACGCGTCAAGAAATAACAGACCTAGAGGAAAACATTAATCTCATCGACACTCAAATAGTAGCAGAACAAGAAACACAAAAGAAAAAAGACCTAGAATTAGAAAGGAAAAATCAGAAAGAAAAATTGGAAGACTTACTAGAAGATAGATTACGCAAAAAATGGGAATCAAGTAAACTCGCAAAACATGAATATGGAGAAGGATGCGGTAAGTGGCTCTCTTGGAAATTGAAAACAGATAAAATCAGGAATAAAATAAAAAAAATCCATCTAGAAGGACAAATGAATCAAACCACAGATGAGTATATAATTAGACAAGAGTTTAGGAAATTCTTCACAGAATTATATACCGAAGATACAAGCCCACAAGAATATCAAATAGATTCATACTTAGAAGGCATCCCCTTACTGGCCCTCACAGAAGAAGAAAGCGAAGAACTAAATAAAGAGATTACAATAAGTGAAGTAGATGAGACTATCAAAACCTTAAAAAAGGGAAAAGCTGCAGGGCCAGACGCCCTACCAAACGAGATATACATTAGTTTAAAGGATACCCTACTACCTCATATTACGGAACTGATAAATCTGATTCTTAAACAACAAAATAAAATACCAGATTCTTGGAATGATGCAATAATTACAATTATACTAAAACCTGGCAAGGATCCTACTAGATGCGAATCATATCGTCCTATATCGCTGCTTAATGCAGATTATAAAATATTCGCAAAAATTATGGCACTTCGATTGGGGAAAGTAATAAATAAACTTATTCACCCAGATCAAAAAGGATTCATTAAAGGAAGACAACTGCATGAAGTTACACATGAGCTCGTGAGCTCCATTGACATAGCCACGCAAAAAAAAGTCCCACTCACTATACTTACTATCGACTCCGCTAAGGCGTTCGATAGAGTCAACTGGAACTTCCTAGAGAAAGTCTTGACCAAAAACAACATAGGTCAATCTTTCATGCACGTGGTGAAACATATTTATAAAACACCAAGGTCAAAAATTCTAGTAAACGGTAGTCTTACTGAAAATGTTAATATAGAAAGAGGAACAAGGCAGGGCTGTCCCCTTTCTCCTCTGCTTTTTAATTTATATATTGAACCATTGGCGAATAAACTAAGAAACACCAACGAGATTACCCCCTTTGAATATCAGAGGTGGAACAAGAAAATCGCATTATACGCAGATGACTTAATGATTTTTACGGACGACTACATTAATTCAGTGGCGTCACTAGGGGGGTGCGGGGGGTGCGGACCGCACCGGGGGTGACACCAATCTGGTTAGTTACGCCGCGCGCTGGCTGGCTCCGGGGCCGGGCTCCCTCTCGCTCTGGAAGCCGCAACTAGCGCATGCCACCACGGTGCGCAGTTGCTCAGCTCACCTGCTGCTTACAAATTAAAATACTACTCCTACCTACTACACCAGTCAGTGTGTGTGCACTAAAGCACTTTGCCACGCACGCACTGATGCATTTGAACATGCTGGTGCGATTCGGATGCGAGGCGTACCCAGTTTGGGTCCCAGGGCCGTCAATCTTTGCCGCCACCAATGACGGCCCTGGGACAGCCCCCGCGCTCTTGCTCATCTGCTCTGACGCATCGCGGCGGTCACGAGCCACAGGGAGGAGACGAGACGGAGCGGGGCAGCGCAGGCAGGGGAGTGCAGAGTGCGAGCTAGAATAAAGAATTAATTGTAACCGTCCTTGAGGGCCCACTGGTGCGATCTGACGGGGGTTACTTTCCACACGTGAGTGAGTTTCATGAAATTAATGAAATTCCAGCCAAGTTCATTAGCTAATACTTACAGCCCGATGTCAGACCTGCCACAATTTGTTAAAGTTTTTGGGCCACATCTTAACTGAGTTAAATTCGCATCGTGATCACAATACTTCATGTTTCTTATTATCGGTGCTTTGTGTAATCCCAGTACTGTGTAATCCTTCTGTGGGGACAGCATTTATGAAAACTGCTCTATCAATATTCTGTGCACCTTCACGGGGGCCTCATGGGAGTCAGGGGGCAGGGAGATCAGAGACTTAGAATATAATTAAAGAAATCTTAAGTATTTTACACCATGGGGAAGTAAAAGGGGAGAGGAGGCGACCTGCTGAGTGCTTGTCCTGTGGCTCCACGTTTTTAGGTCTTTGTGTTCTCCAGCCTAGCATTTCTGTAAAAATAAAAAATAATTATTAAAAAAAAAGGATACAGAGGGTTTATTCAATCAACCCTCTTCGTCCATTTGTCTGGTCAAGTGCCATCCACACTTGCAGGCTGCCCGGGGTCCATGAAGGGGACCCTCCTAAGAGGGCGGCCACCTTAGTGCCACATGAGGGCACACGAGGCAGCCGCCCAGTGTTGGGGACCCCCTAGGGGTCCGCGCGCCTGGGTCACATCCGGGCAGGAGTGGGCACTGGGCAGGGTACAAATACCTCTCCCACCCACTTAGGCGTCCTCTTTGCCCACTACCCTGATGCCGTTGAGATTGCTGTATGGGGGGATGGGGAGTGTTGCCGATATTGGCACTATGCTTCTACTCACTACATCATGGAGCAGTAGACCAGTCCCACATCACCCACTGACCACCTTGCACTGTGAGTGACTGCCATGTGCCTGATCCCGTGTGCAAACCCACCTGAAAAAATAGTGACCTTTAGTACCAAGGTTGTGCAAGGACACCTCAGCCACACCTTAAATTTTATAGTGTAGCCATTTTTTCATACAGCAAAGGTTTGCAGAAAACAACCAATACATGGCAAACTGTGCTGAAGGGGATTTGCAGTAAATGCAACGACATTTTGTCAAGTACCTTGCATATAATGTTGACATTTAAATAATAAAGTTAAATCCAAATTATTGCACCGTGAGAAGAGGTGGTATGACTTTCAATGTTGATTGCAGTTCTCGTGCTGAGGACAGGCTAGAACTCTGGTCTTCATGTGGTCTAGTAAATTATTGGCAGATGATGAGGAGCATAGGGTGCAGTGCATAGGGATCTACTGAAGATCACACGGTTTGTGATTGAGGGGAAGCCATGCTTCCTGTGCTGGCCTCTTGGATCAGTGGTTGACCCTTTACCCACTAGCCCAGGTTGATCATTGTTGCTCCTCACTCAGGTGATGATCTTGGAGGGGTTCTTTGTGCTCTGTGTGGGCAGTGGGGGATCTTTACATGTTGGCAGGTCTTCAGAAGTCAGGCTGGGTAGTGGTGTCTCTGCAGAGCTTCAGATGTGGCCCCGTCTGTACAGGAAATGGGCAGCGGGGATCTCCATATGTTTTGGAGGACATGGAGCTTGTCCATGCCACTCTCGGTGAAGTGAGGTTCTTCAACTTGCTAGAGGGAACACCCAACTGTATTCTTTACCTTTACCAGCTGAGGCAGCATCTTCTCTCCCGGTCAATATATTTGCATGGTCCAAATCTATGGTGCCAATTATAAAGTTGCAAGCCCGCTTCAGTCTTTCTTCTTCTTTGGGGACAACTGATGAGGATGTCCGGATGCCTCCCAGACAGATGGATGGGTGAGGTGGTGTTGATTGTCTCGGCAGGACTGTCCCATACCCAGAACTCCGTTATTTCCATGGCTACATGGCACTAGACGGGTAGATGTTAGGGGCAACTGATTTGTAAGGAAACCTTGTATATCTCCTTCGATGCATGAGCCACAGTGCTCGTGTGCTCATGACAAGCTGAGCTCGTCATGACCGTTAGAACGCTTGCATGCTGGGCTAATTCCCCTGCTGTGCGAGCGTTCTACGGTACAAAAGGGGGTGGTGATGGACTGAGCATCTGAACCAATCAAACACTCACACCCAGTCAAAAGATCTGGGTTTAATCCATAACCGTTCTTTAGCCCACTCTGCCACCCCAGTTCAGACATGGTTATATGCAAATCAGTCTGACCCTGTGCCTCATGGGAACAGTCCAGCCCGAACTGCCAAGCCATGCCCTCCATGGACCGGAAACAAGCTTCCGATGACCGGTTTCTGGCATTACAGCCGTCTTCAGCCCGGCTTGCTTGAATCCAGTGGCAAAGTGAGCAAGGGACTCACGTCTGAGCATACCCTGCCACACTTATGGTGGCCAAAAGCGGTACAAAAGGGGGTGGGGATGGAAGGAGCATCTGAACCAATCAAACACTCACACCCAGTCAAAAGATCTGGGTTTAATCCATCACCGTTCTTTAGCCCACTCTGCCACCCCAGTTCAGACATGGCTGTATGCAAATCAGTCTGACCCTGTGCCTCATGGGAACAGTCCAGCCCGAACTGCCAAGCCATGCCCTCCATGGACCGGAAACCAGCTTCCGAGCGTTCTACACAAACGGGTGTGGTCATGATGAGCTCAGCTCATCATGAGCACACTAGCACTGTGCTGCATGACGAGCTGAGCTCGTCATGAGCACGGGGGCGCTGTGCGCGCCCCCCCCCCAGCACAGCGGGGGAATGTGCCCAGCAGGGAAGGTGTTAAACCTGTCAGCCATCTTCCTGAATGAGTTTTTGGATGAGCTTGGCTAGTAATCGAGTGTGCCTGTAATTTATGACAGGGAGAAATATATGCCTTACCTAGGTTTATGTGGCCATATTTTGCACCTCAAATATTGGCGCCATTACAAGTCAGCAATCCATAATAAGGAAGGCAATGATGGTACTTCTTAAAGTAGCTATCTCGCATAGAGAATATAAAAAGCAGTTCTCTTTACACAGATCTATATTGCTAACAATCAACCAAAAATGGGTATTCCAGAACGTTTCTGTAGATAATCTTTGTTTACTGCATGGTCACCCCAGATTGTTTGCCTTTTTCTGGACCCTAGTTTTGATGGCTTTGGGACTCTGTGCACTTTGCCACTGCTAAACAGTAGTAAAGTGTATGATTCGTCTCTAAAGCATGCTGTATACTAGAACTCCCCATGTGGCTTATTTAACTTACCCACATCCATTGTAAACAGCCTATAGTGTCCTGTGGCATGGAAAGTCAAATATCGTATGAGGGGCACAGTCTATATTTTTTACACCACCCAGATACGTGACAAAAAATATTTCTGCCAGGAGAACCACCATGCTCTTCCTAGGTTGCAGCCTCAATGCACTGTAGTGAAACCTGGTAGGGCAAAATACCTCTGCCATGTAGGAGGAGCCAATTTTATGTTATGTGACAATGTAATTTGTACTGTTGCATACTATTCTGGCAGTTGCTGACTGTGCAAACCCAATGCAGAACGGTTACAACCTTATCTCCTGTAACAGTAACAGTTTGTTTAATGTTAAAATAAAAATAAAAAGGACAGTAACATATTTTCTATGAAATTCTTAGTTCTTAACTTCTTACAATCTTTTACCTCTGACCTTGTTGAATAACATTTTTCTTCTAAGGCCTTTGTAAATATAGGAACTACATTTACAAACGTTACTAAGGCTTCTGTATGGTCCCGTTATTTGCCATCTGTGTCCACCGGCGGACTCGGAACGGAGGAGGTCCATGCGGTAAGTCGTGAGGGGGTGACACCATGAGTTACCCGCACCGGGTGACACCAACCCTAGTGACGCCACTGCATTAATTCCAAGACATCTATAGAAGAAATTATAAGCGAGTTTGGGAAAGTTTCAGGCTATCTGGTAAATCATTCAAAGACCGAGATTATGACATGGAATACACAATTTCAAAGCTCAAATATCAAAAAAGAAATAAAATACCTAGGGATCCTAGTAAACCAAGATCTGAACAAAATAACACAACGAAATCTGAATAAAGTAACTGGAGAGATAAAAAAACTGCTCGATGTATGGTCTAGTTTACCACTAACCTTGATAGGTAGATCAAACATCATTAAAATGTCAATAGTACCAAAGTATACGTTCCTCTTTAATACCATCCTTTTAGAATTTGGGAAATCTCTTCTAAAAAAACCTCAGAGAGATATCATCAATTTCATATGGGCTTCTAAGGGAATTAGGATCTCTTGGAAGAAACTCAGGAGAGGAAAACAAGATGGAGGACTATCAAGCCCAGACCTGGTGGAGTATTATAAGGCATTTCAGTTTAAAAACATACGGACCTTACTAAAAAATCATCAACATTATCCAAAACACTGGCAAGCAATGACAGACAGAGAAGATCACTTTTTATTCAAATTTGGACATCCCAAATACTTAAAAAAAATTAAACTAAAGACCTTAAGAGAGGCAGCAAAACTGTGGGCACAAATCAGAGCAAATTTGAAAATTCAATACTACAGTGTAATGGCCCCACTATGGGACTCTCCGGGAACACCAGAATGCCTAAAAGATGCAATGGCAATCCCTCTAAAACAAGCCAATATCAACCACTGGGGACAACTATTAAAAAACTCAAATCTGATCACATGGGAAAAATTTCAATCTCTCACCAAAGGGTCAGTGTCCAAATTTAAATATTATCAAATATCAAGCTGGGCGAAAACCATCCCTACAAACAACCAAGAGGATCTTAAGCTTGAAAAAGAAATGTTGGAACTCCTAACAATTACTAAGGAAGTGGCAAAGTGGTACTGGGCATTTATAACTGCAGGAGAGGGAGACAAGAGGATGGAAGATCAAATCTGGGGGAGAGAGCTACAATTAGATGATTTAGACATAATTTGGGAAAGATCCGTGGAAAAATGTTGGTCAATTCTAAAATCTGTAGCACTAAAAAGGAATCACCTATATACAATCCATCGTGCATACTGGACTCCGAAAAAACTGTCCAAATTTAAAAATGCAGGCGTAAAAAAGTGCCCGAAGTGTGGAGAAGAAAAAGCAGACGACTCCCACATGTTCAGAAACTGCCCCCTACTAGAACAATTTTGGAAAGAAGTGGGTAAGACCATGAGTACAATCATACAGAGTCATCTAACTGTAAGTACAACCTTTACTTTTTTTGGGATCGACGTCACAATGTGTAAGGGTAGCCTAACAAAATGTCAGGAAAACCTTCTCTTTGTACTAGTGGTTTTAGCCAGAAGGGAGATCTGTTTAAAATGGATAAGCCTATTGCCACCTACACATAGTGATTGGATGAACTCTGTCATAAAGACCAATAAATTAGACAGAAAAGGAAACCACAGAAAAAGATTTAAATATTGGGAAATTTTCGAAAATTTCATACATTCTAACACTGGGTCAGTACTTACGGTCCTATGATTAACGCAAAAACAACAACTGGTAGACAAGTATGATACTTGTCGAGTAGCCTGAAGGCTAGCTCACCCACGCTCCCTAAACCAGAGTTGATACTATGTAAGGAATAAGGACACTCCTCTGAAAAAACCTCGGACAGATGACAAACTCCCCAACCTCGAAAGACCAAGGGGCAGTGTTGGTAACAAAACCAGAGGTAGAAACCTGGAACCCGAATACATAGAATCTTTCGCAATATGAGGATAAAAAAAAATAAAAAAAAAATAGTGAGTGTAGCCATGCCAATGTGCAAAAAAAGAGTTAAATACAGCTACATTTTGTGAAATAGGTACTGATCGAAAATGCTTATAAAATTTCCTCATTAGCCTGGGGATTTTTTGGGGTGTAAATTGTTAGTGGCTCTTAAGACCTCCTCTAGAGTAATTATTTCTTCCAGTGCCACACAGTTTGCGCTGGATAGCCTCTGCATTTCAGAGGAAATAATAATATTGCCCATCTCATCTAAATTCAATGGGTCAGCCACTAATAGTGTTGAGTAATCTTGTATGGATACCTACCTTTTCCTGTCTTTCCCTCAGATGGGGTCTCCCCCTTCATGGCAGGTAATCTCAAAAGGGCACTTATGGTTTCAAGCCTTCATGTGAGCAGAGTCTGTTTTATTAGCTTTTTCATAAACTTTTTGCAGGAGGCTTTTCCACACTATTTGTGGCCGAGGAGAGTAGGGGGGGGGGGGTGGTCAGACCTCCTCGTGCCTTAGTTACAGTACACATAGATTTCAGTGTCCCTGATTTCTTAAGGCCCTCCTCTGCCGTGTTCAGCATTTCACATAGTTTCGTATGTATTGCAGTTTGTTGCCTAGCCTGCTCTGAAATACCCTGTTCACTTGGCATAGTTTTAAAGGTGACCAGAAAGTTACTCCCTTGGACCTCGCCTGTATCAGTGTCTCTGAAATATTTTGAAATAGTTTCCCTAAGGGATTGAGTGGTCACCATATATCTAAGAAGAGTTTTGTCAAACCTCCAATGTCCTCTCACTCGTGGGCCTGCAGTCCTATCTCCTTCCCAGTTTAACAAAGCATGATCCGATATCGCAATTGAACCATCCAATACAATACTAGTGCTTTCCACCCATTTATATGTCCCCCTGTAGGCCATACATGAATGTGATCTATGAACATGAGAGGAGTAAGTGTATTCTGTGTTGTTGGATTCTTATCTTGTCATATGTCTATTAGAATGGCATCTTCGAGTTCCAAGAGCAACGAGTGGGGGATGGCACTTTGGTGGTAGTGATCTTGAAGGTTGTCTGGTTTGCAACACCCATTATCTTCATGCACCCGTTATATGCTACATTAGGTTAGCAGTGTGCGGCTAAATAGAAACCATTTGTATTCATTGCGTGCAACCCATTGAGTTATCCATGTAATGTGCAAGCTTCAGTTAGCGAATGTGACTCCATTTTGTATTTCATAATCCCTCTCTAGCTGTGTCTGAACTAGGCCTCACGACTCGTATTACTTGCCTCAGCAGAACCCTGTGTTCAGTGATTGTTTTCCTTAGTTGCTCAAGGTTGGATCCTGTCTCACTAATAAATAGGCCGTTCTGCCCTTGCATAACTATCCTTGTGTGTAACTCTGCTCCCATGTTAGGAGACGCTGAGACCAAGCACGGCAACCTTGAAACTGTGATAGTGTGTACCCATCTAGCATATGGTAGCCCATCCTTCTGTGCCTCCTTTGTCCATGTTCGGATTAAGCCGGTACTTTCCACTGTAGGCGTGGTTGGAGGTTCTTGGGAGGAATGGTTATGCGCTGCAGACTGTTGGGGGGGTCAGTCCCTCAGCAGACATCCTAGGGTGCAGGTCACATTGGACTCCTCTGCAGAGTATTACTAATAAAATGTCTGCTTGTATTCTCTACTGTCTACCTGACTCTTCATCTGTTTGGAAGACGATTAGGTGGTTGTAGATAACCCAAGTGGCGGCCACTTCCTTCAAGATGTCTGCCAAGCTGTGCATTCAGTAGTATATTAGAGTAGATCCCTCGGGTTCCTGTCCTTATGTCTAGCGGCATCAAATGATGGACAGAAAGCTGAATAAATCAAGCATTCTCCCCCAGTCAAGAGATCTGGGTTAAAACCATCATTCTTCTGCCGACTATGCCACCCCAGTTTGGACCCGGCCATTTGCAAATCAGTCTTCACCCTGCTCCTCATGGGAACAGTCCAGTCCAAACTGCCAAGCAGGTCCTCCCTGGAACAAAAACAAGCACCTGAGCACCGGTTTCGGTGTATGTAACACCTCATTAGCCGGGCTAGCTTGAATCCAGCGGCACAGTGATCAATGGACCCACACCTGGGCATACCCATCCCACTTAGGGCAAAAATGCTGCAGCAACATCTGATGGACGGAGAGCTGAATAAATCAAACAATCTCCCCCAGTCAAGAGATCTGGGTTAAACCCATCGTTCTTTTACCAACTATGCCTACCCAGTTAGCACACAGCCTTAAGTTTGGGCGAGAAAGTTGTCCTGGCGTCATTTGGACAGCGGCGGCCGGCACAGGTAAACGCAGTGGGGCAGGGCAGGGTGGAAGGGGTTGGAGTCGCCAGACCATGGAATAGGTATAATTATACAAATAAATAATGCGTATTCCGTCATCTGTCCGCTTTCCCCCTGCTGCATCCTGCCCCGTCACACCGCGCTTACCTGAGCCAGCCGCTGCTGCATTTGGAGCATATATTTTAAGAATATTGAAGCTGCCATCTGGTTACATCCCATCTATGTGCAAAAAGGGGCCCTCTTTCTTGTCTTTGATAGCTTGATTTGTTCTAATACGAAGCCAGTATGGATCCCCCTCCCCCGTTTTTAGGTCGAACTTAGACAGCGCATGCATTGTCTGCAAAACATGCTGTATCTCTTCGGTGGACTTTTGACACACCCATCGATTGCCATTGCTTGTTTTCTGTGGCATACTATAATGCTTGCTTTTTATTGGTGTTTTCCTTTTAATTGACCCTCCTTTGTGTATCTCATTCCCTCCAATGCCAATTTCGCATTGCAAATGTTTGTTTCTTATTGGCCAGGTCTAAACTGGGGAGGCATGGTGAGCAAAGGAATGATGGATTTAACCCAGATCTCTTGACTAGGGGTGAATGTTTTGATTTGCTCTGCATTTCATCCATCAATTGTGTGTCTTTTGCTTCTTATTGGAGGCAGCTAAACATTGCGTAGGACACCATTTATGTCAAATGAGATGAATGTCTGAGGAGCTGAGGTGTGTCTATCCAAAGCAGACAACATCCAGGAGAATATTTGGTACCTCTTGCTAAATTGTATGTCTCTTAGCTAGGGAGTTTAGCCTCTACATGTTCCATGATATAATTTTTCCCGTTGCCATACTCAGAAATTAGTCTACTAAGGGGCAGATTTATGATGACTGGCGCATCCCCAGGGATGCGCCAGTTATTTTGCGCCGCTGCTCCGCCACCCATGGTGCGCCGCATTTACAATGCGGCGCACCATGGGGCAAAAACGGCACAGATGCGTGACGCATCTGTGCCGTAAAGGTGGCGCATTGCTGGAGTTGCGTCGCAAGCGCGACGCAGCTCCAGCAAGGCTCAGGGGTGCCCCATCTTTGCAATGCTGCGTCAAGACCTACGCCTGCTTCAAGCAGGCGCAGGGTTTTGACGCAGCATTGGCCTGAAAGTGACTGAGTGAAATCTTATAGATTTCACTCAGCCACTTTTGCGAGGCGCACCTGCCCCGGAACGCCCACCCTGCGCCGGAACGCCCACAAGTGGCGCAGGGCTTTACAACGTGACGCATCTGCCTAGATGCGTCACGTTGTAAATGGGTCGTAGGGATGCGCCACGTTTACGCCGCAGTTGCGTGACGCAAACGTGGCGCATTCCTAACATAAATCTGCCCCTTAGTATGCAGTATCAATGAAGTCAGAGTGGGTTCCTAGTGTGTTCAATTATTCAAGTCAGTACAAGTCTTTCAGTTACCTGTTGCCTCACGAGCAGACCTCAACACGAACATTTCCCCCAACCCCCTCCCATCGCCCCCCTTCCCCTCACTTTACCAGCTGTAGTAGGAAACTAGAAGTTCATTGACGGGTTGCTGGAGTGCATTGCAACCTAATTTACACCCCCACATGGTTTCCTTTTATGTCATGGCATTTTTCCATGTGGTCTGCCCTTATACGTTGCATTTGCACTATGTATAATCTTGTGAGGCTGTGCTGTACTGTGATACCAACTCAGTCCCTGTTTAGCCATTTCACACTTCTCTATGCGTTCCTATCATGGCCATGCCTATCGTCTTAATGGGCCTCTGAGTCATGACTTACCATTCATGACTTACCAGTTTATTTGTGTATTTTTTACAGTCCGATGCCATATAAATAAGGCAAATAAAAATAAAGGAGAGCAAAAGAAAAGAAAAGAGAAAGCTTGAAAAGATTAAACATTCATCCAAAATAAAGAAAAATGTATTTTTTTTAACTAGTACTTAAGTGTGGATCATATAAGAGCAGCAGGAAACTGTTACTGGACCCAGGAAATAACGATGTTTCAATCTAGTCATCTTTCAAGCTCTGAAGATGTAATGGGCCACTCTTTTATACAAGTCTTCTTAGTCAGTCTGGAGGCGAAGTAACAGAGTGCCTTGCTGCATAGCCCTGTATTGTGGGCTAAAATAATTGTTTTGGAATTTCTCTGTGGAGTGTGCATAAAAGCAGAAAGTGCATAACTGTCTTACAGTCTACCTGATTACACATAAATTGAACGCTGGTTGTTGTGTACTAGGTATGGTTCAAATAAGGGTGGTTAACTTGGTGAGAGAGTATGACTGGAGTAACCAGCTCATCGATGATGCCCCCTCTGATCGGTCGTCAACCACATGGTGCCCTTTGAAACTTTTAATGGACATTAAGCTTGGATCAGTTCAGACATCTGTACATTCAATATTCACTCTTCCTGCCTTGTGAAAAAACCTTCATTGAACAGGGACCTGCTTCGGTGTTGGCCCACCTTTCGTCCAGCCTTCTGGCTGTTGGAGATTCTACGCCATTCAATATTGGCTAGGGTCATGGCAACATAGGCCAGCCATGAGATCTTCATGTGGGCTTGGATCGTAAGAATGTTCAGGAGCATGCCTTTATAATGGGACATAGTCTTATACATTTACAGTGTGACTTGAAACAAGATGGCCTTGATGGGAGTTGAATTTATTCACTGCTACGTTGAGGTTATCAGCCTTTCTATAACCCTATAGTCCCGCCGCGTTGGATTCAGTCAGGATTACCTTTGCTTTGTAGGCATTAATGGTAGGTTCAAGGGATCGCCTGCCAAAGTTGCTGAATAAGCAGGTCATTGCACCAGTATTTTGATTCAGTAGGGCCTCACTTTTTGATGATTGCGCCATTTAGGTAATCTTCTCATCAAAACATGTGCCCAGATAGTCAAACTTTTTACTCTTTCCAGATTTACTCCATGTATTTTAAACTACAATTTCTGCTGTCTCATCAGCCGTACTATCATAAATGTTGTTTTATTTGTAATAATGGCTATTTTTCTCACAAGACAATAACTTCTAAACCCACGAATGCGTTGATGCACTGAGTGCTCTGTCTGATATAAGATGACAGCATCCTCTGCAAAGCGCAACATTGGAAATTTAAATCCTCCTATTTTGGGGACCTCAAAATCCAGGTCTAAACGGATATTGCCCATATCGTTTATGAAGAGGAGAAAAATCAGGATTGCAATCACACATCCGTCGGCAGCCAGGCGTGATCTTAATTTAAGGGTGCACTCCTCCTGCTATCAAAGCGAACTCTGGCTGTGTTGTTCTTATAAATGTTTTGGAGCGCTGGGATTAGTTCCTCGAAGACATCCTGGGCTCTCAGGTTTGTTCAGAAGAATGGCCAATCTACCAAGTAGAAGGCTGACTTCAGCTCAATAAATACCATATAGAGGGGGACATTTTGATCACTGGAAAGACTTTGTGGCTCCTGCCACGCTAGAGATGGACTCGTGAGTGACTCGTGACCCCTGCTCAGCAACTGTCTTTGCAGCTCCTGGCCAGGCAGAAGGTTTTTTTTTTTTGCAGAGTTTTATATAGCGCGAACTAGACCCGAACTGAATCAGGTATCAGAGCGCTTTACATAGCACCAGTTACGTTGATAGAGATCGCAGGTCACCCGACCAATATTTTCACCAACTTCGGTCTCGGGCCCATATACTTCAATTCACCATTTGCATTGATCCGATGACCTTACAACCTACTACCAATAATCATGAGTCCCTTTCTACTATTTCCAGTGTACCCGACTTACCAACCACTGTTACGGGTACCTATGACCACGATGGGTCAGGGAGCTAGCTGTAAAAGGAAAGGCAGAAGAAATACAAACGGATTTTGGAAAAGGGGGGTGGTGATGGACAGAGTTTCTGAATGATGCAGAATACTCTTACCAAGTCAATAGATCATGGTTTTAATCCATCACCGTTTTTTAGCTCACTGCACCATCCCAGCTCAGAACCTGGCTATATGCAAATTAGTCTGTTCCTGTCCCAGTGCATGATGGGAACAGGGCAAACCAAACTACCAAGCCAATTCTTATACTGGGAAGGAAACAAGCTTCCGGGGACCGGTTTCTGGCATCACAGCCTTCTTCGGCCCGGCTTGCTTGAATCCTGATGGTGCAATGAGCAAGGGACTCACGTCTGAGTATACCCTCCCACACATAGTGTGGATAAAACCGATTTTGGAAAAGGGGGGTGGTGATGGACAGAGTTTCTGAATGATGCAGAATACTCTTACCAAGTCAATAGATCATGGTTTTAATCCATCACCGTTTTTTAGCTCACTGCACCATCCCAGCTCAGAACCTGGCTATATGCAAATTAGTCTGTTCCTGTCCCAGTGCATGATGGGAACAGGGCAAACCAAACTACCAAGCCAATTCTTATACTGGGAAGGAAACAAGCTTCCGGGGACCGGTTTCTGGCATCACAGCCTTCTTCGGCCCGGCTTGCTTGAATCCTGATGGTGCAATGAGCAAGGGACTCACGTCTGAGTATACCCTCCCACACATAGTGTGGATAAAACCGATTTTGGAATAGGGGGGTGGTGATGGACAGAGTTTCTGAATGATGCAGAATACTCTTACCAAGTCAATAGATCATGGTTTTAATCCATCACCGTTTTTTAGCTCACTGCACCATCCCAGCTCAGAACCTGGCTATATGCAAATTAGTCTGTTCCTGTCCCAGTGCATGATGGGAACAGGGCAAACCAAACTACCAAGCCAATTCTTATAATGGGAAGGAAACAAGCTTCCGGGGACCGGTTTCTGGCATCACAGCCTTCTTCGGCCCGGCTTGCTTGAATCCTGATGGTGCAATGAGCAAGGGACTCACGTCTGAGTATACCCTCCCACACATAGTGTGGATAAAACCGATTTTGGAAAAGGGGGGTGGTGATGGACAGAGTTTCTGAATGATGCAGAATACTCTTACCAAGTCAATAGATCATGGTTTTAATCCATCACCGTTTTTTAGCTCACTGCACCATCCCAGCTCAGAACCTGGCTATATGCAAATTAGTCTGTTCCTGTCCCAGTGCATGATGGGAACAGGGCAAACCAAACTACCAAGCCAATTCTTATACTGGGAAGGAAACAAGCTTCCGGGGACCGGTTTCTGGCATCACAGCCTTCTTCGGCCCGGCTTGCTTGAATCCTGATGGTGCAATGAGCAAGGGACTCACGTCTGAGTATACCCTCCCACACATAGTGTGGATAAAACCGATTTGGGAAAAGGGGGGTGGTGATGGACAGAGTTTCTGAATGATGCAGAATACTCTTACCAAGTCAATAGATCATGGTTTTAATCCATCACCGTTTTTTAGCTCACTGCACCATCCCAGCTCAGAACCTGGCTATATGCAAATTAGTCTGTTCCTGTCCCAGTGCATGATGGGAACAGGGCAAACCAAACTACCAAGCCAATTCTTATACTGGGAAGGAAACAAGCTTCCGGGGACCGGTTTCTGGCATCACAGCCTTCTTCGGCCCGGCTTGCTTGAATCCTGATGGTGCAATGAGCAAGGGACTCACGTCTGAGTATACCCTCCCACACATTGTGTGGATAAACCGATTTTGGAAAAGGGGGGTGGTGATGGACAGAGTTTCTGAATGATGCAGAATACTCTTACCAAGTCAATAGATCATGGTTTTAATCCATCACCGTTTTTTAGCTCACTGCACCATCCCAGCTCAGAACCTGGCTATATGCAAATTAGTCTGTTCCTGTCCCAGTGCATGATGGGAACAGGGCAAACCAAACTACCAAGCCAATTCTTATACTGGGAAGGAAACAAGCTTCCGGGGACCGGTTTCTGGCATCACAGCCTTCTTCGGCCCGGCTTGCTTGACTCCTGATGGTGCAATGAGCAAGGGACTCACGTCTGAGTATACCCTCCCACACAAAGTGTGGATAAAACCGATTTTGGAAAAGGGGGGTGGTGATGGACAGAGTTTCTGAATGATGCACCATCAGGATTCAAGCAAGCCGGGCCGAAGAAGGCTGTGATGCCAGAAACCGGTCCCCGGAAGCTTGTTTCCTTCCCAGTATAAGAATTGGCTTGGTAGTTTGGTTTGCCCTGTTCCCATCATGCACTGGGACAGGAACAGACTAATTTGCATATAGCCAGGTTCTGAGCTGGGATGGTGCAGTGAGCTAAAAAACGGTGATGGATTAAAACCATGATCTATTGACTTTGGAAGAGTATTCTGCATCATTCAGAAACTCTGTCCATCACCACCCCCCTTTTCCAAAATCGGTTTTATCCACACTATGTGTGGGAGGGTATACTCAGACGTGAGTCCCTTGCTCATTGCACCATCAGGATTCAAGCAAGCCGGGCCGAAGAAGGCTGTGATGCCAGAAACCGGTCCCGGAAGCTTGTTTCCTTCCCAGTATAAGAATTGGCTTGGTAGTTTGGTTTGCCCTGTTCCCATCATGCACTGGGACAGGAACAGACTAATTTGCATATAGCCAGGTTCTGAGCTGGGATGGTGCAGTGAGCTAAAAAACGGTGATGGATTAAAACCATGATCTATTGACTTGGTAAGAGTATTCTGCATCATTCAGAAACTCTGTCCATCACCACCCCCCTTTTCCAAAATCGGTTTTATCCACACTATGGGGCCGATTAGGATGGCGGACGGACTTGCGTCCGTCCGCCACCCCTGAGTAGGAGGGACCGTCCGCATGGGCAGCGGCGGTCCCTCCATGGCAATTAGGATGTGACCGCCACCCTGGCGGTCACATCCTGTATGTTTTACATTGCGGCGGGTGCTGCTTGAAGCAGCACCCGCTGCAATGTAAAAAACGAAAGCTGTGCATTTGCATGCACAAAGCGGCAGGCACCGCACGGTGCCTGCCGCTTCGTGCACGCAAAGGCAGTACCCCCCATGTGCACCCCCCACGCAACCTTCACCCAGGGGGCCCGCAACGGGCCCCCAAAGTGATTGTCCGTATGCTTTTCCACGGCGGAAAAGCCGCCGCGGAAAAGCATTACTTTCCCTACATCCTAATATGGCTGGCGGTGTCTGATAGACACCGCCTGCCATGTTAGTGCTTTTCCGCCGTGGTCGCCTTCCGACCGCGGCTGAAAAGCGGCGGACAGATTGTGAGACCCACCAGCCATCCTGATTTGGCGGTGGGTCTTGCAGGCCTCCTCGGCGGATTTCCCGCATACTCCGGGCCGGCGGTGGCTTCCGCCGGCCCGGAGTATGCGGAAAATCCGCCATCATAATGACCCCCTATGTGTGGGAGGGTATACTCAGACGTGAGTCCCTTGCTCATTGCACCATCAGGATTCAAGCAAGCCGGGCCGAAGAAGGCTGTGATGCCAGAAACCGGTCCCCGGAAGCTTGTTTCCTTCCCAGTATAAGAATTGGCTTGGTAGTTTGGTTTGCCCTGTTCCCATCATGCACTGGGACAGGAACAGACTAATTTGCATATAGCCAGGTTCTGAGCTGGGATGGTGCAGTGAGCTAAAAAACGGTGATGGATTAAAACCATTGTCGTGTATTTCTATAGGTTCTGAATCGATCCCCCTATTCCTGACCCTATTCTGGTTAAACTACCTAGCTAGTTAACTAACAGTCAGCCCATGAGGCAAGAAATCCCCCATGATGCAGATACCGTTATCTGACGCAGTCACACTACGGCACAGGAACGTGTTATCTGATTAGGTCATAACGCTTGAGATCTAATTAGACAAGCGACATTCCTCCAGCCCCTGATAAGGCATACGACGTTCTCATAACAAATCAAACCTATGACAACCTGGATAATCCGTGCGGCCATTGTTTTGATTTCACAGAGAACTTTAGTAAAGAATGTGCTAACGAGCAAGTTGTATGACATCTTTATTGACGTACCTATGTCCATCCTTACGTCAATCCCGGCACCTTTAAGGTATAAATATTGCCGACCTTGCCCTATGCAAAACACACGCGTGGTGACAAGACGGAGCAGCCATACTTGCCGAAGCCGAGAGCAGAAGCAGACCCCGCAGGCAGCAGCCCCGCCTTCCTGACGCGCTGAGAGACGCGCTGCTATCTCAAGCCGAGAGACCCAGCACCGGCGCTTCCGGGTAGCCCTCGCAGGCAGCCTGGAATATCGAGAGCAGAGAAAGAGATACCATTCCTCATTCATCCTAAATTCCAGGTACAGAACTGAATAACCCCTCCTAGAGAATTCTTTAGTTATTCACTTGGCAAAAACAAACTTAACTTAAACTGTAACTTTCTATTCCCGCCCACGCATTAGACTTAGGTCAGGTACACGGGGTAGGCGTATTTAGAAACACCAGTTGAGTACGTTTAGTCAAATGTATATGTGTATGTAAATATATTTTAATCATTTTAAAACATCATATGGCTCAGAAACCATATCAATGTTTTTACAGTATTATTTCATACTATTGCTTTTAATGTATGCACTTTACTTAACTATAAGTATTGCAATAATATCGATCCATTTCTCTTGTACGAGAAAAGAGACTGATCAATAAATAACATCTTTTATTGAACACGCCCGTCTCTTCCTTTTCTCTACATTCTGATGAGACTAAGAATGCACGTACTGACTGAGTAAAATAATTGCCTTGTGCTCACACGACTCTCGAGATTGACTCTTGATTAGGGGAGAGCAAAGTTGTCATGTTCTATGGTTGTCAGAAACTAAATCCCTTCTTGTCTAATCAGGGGAGTTAATCCTTCCTTGAACATTCGAGAAAGTTTCTAGCGAACTCTGAGCTTAGCTGGCAAACCCAAAAATTAAGTCTAGTATCGACAGTAGTAGACCTAGTTAACGTCTGGCCTAGGCCTTTACTGCTGTAGGTACTATTCCAATGCGCAGAGCCTATTGGGAAAATAGGAGCTACACTACATGGCGCCCAACGCGTTTGGAAAGGTCGATAAAACTAACGTAAGACATTTAGAGTAACTCAGTCGTGCTTTCTCACTCAGACCCCTTTTCCCAAATACTCCAAAGACGTCTGGAGTGGGTGAAAGGTTATTATATCCTCCAAAACCTCGCAGGAGGGAACTCCTATGTATGGTTCTTGGTCTAGTCAACGTTGAAGGATAAAACAGTTCCAAAATATTGTGCATCTAATCTCTGTTTCCATAAAGAAACCTGATCTGCAAATAAACATAATACCATCCTGTCAGCAAAATGGACAGCGATGAAGAACGAGAGGTTACTAGATTAGCTACTGAAATAGCAGATGCTGATGCTACCATGCAAACAGCAGACCCGGATATAATACTCATCCAGGTCGCCAAAAGGAGATCTATAACCTTAAAACTTATAGAAAATGGACTGACACCTAGAGGTGGCACAGTCATATTCGTAATCGAGGCACACGAATATCGGCAGACAGAGGTATACTATACATGGATACATTTTCCAGCAGCTAATACTGTAACAAAGTACTTCCACTATTACAAAGTAGAGGAACCTCCTAATGAGTACACTCCTTTTGAGGAGGTGGAAGTACCACTCAAATTCCAAGAGCATTTGCTCTTATTTGATGGCGCCCTAATACATAACAATCACATTACAAGGCTCGGTCCTTTAGGAAGACCAGGAGCAACGTGGCCGGTCCTAGCCGGATACACACCACATCCAGACATCAAAAGAATGCCTGCAGCAGAGCTGTTAATACAGCTAAAACAACTACTAAAAATTCACAGACAATTAGTTCAGTATGTAATGCGGACTTCAACAATTCAGCCAGCGATTAAACTTCCACAGCTGACCCCTCACCAGGGGAACACAAATAAAATTACACCACAGAACATCCAATCCTGCCTAGGTAAAGTCCCAGCAAAACGGGAACAAATACCATTCTGGTTGGCACAGAAAATTACCCAAATAGAGGCGGTGTTTCCTGACACCACCCCATTAGAAAAACACAGGATTCTGACTATATGTCTCCCAATGGGAATCGCACCACACATTGAGGACTGTGACACTTGGGGTACAGTCTTTGCTTCCATCTACACAAAAACGCACGGTGTTCCATCCATTTCGGTAATACCAGATGTGCTAAAACAAATTCAAGATGAATACGGTCCAGAACCTGCTTTAACTCTTGGTATGAAATTACTGAAAGACTTCAAGCAGGTCTCGGCTATATTACTAGCCAACATAAAGGGTGAAGCAGCAAACGTGGCGATCCGCCAGAGGTTAAAAGAGACAGATATAGCAGACCAACCAGCTGAAATTGCCAGAATCATAGAAAAATCCTATGAAGAACTAGGCAGAGATAGTCTAGGTGGAATACCAGTAAAACCGCAACTGACTACAAGTCCAGAAAAAATGTTTTTTAATAATAATAATAATTCACCAAAAAAGAACTGGGATGGGAACAAACAATCCAATCCTAAAGAAAAGAAATTCCAGTCCAGAGGAAGGTCTCCTAGGCGAAGAGAGAAATCTCCAAACCCGAGACAAAGGTCACCCCAGAGTGAACCCTCTGGGAATAGATATAACCTTAGAAATAGGGATAATATTAAAAAACCTGATAGATATCAAGACATTGATACACGTCCCTCTCAATCTTTTCAGAATTCCTCGCAGAAATCGGAAAGAAGAGGACGATCAGAAGAGCACGCCAAGTCCAAAGACAAGGAACCTGCTCAACTGAAAAAGAAATCACAATTTCCAAAAAAGAAGGTAGCCAGTATCAAGGTAGTTAACAATGCCGAGAATACTGAGGACACAACTGAAAAACGGAGAGTGGGCTCAGACAATGCTAGACAGCGCAGCAGAGGTGAGCATAGCTCGCAAAGTCCTTATGAATCATCTGGAGACAGTGGACACGAATGAATACCTTCAAGTGGAAACTGCAGATACCAGAGTTAGCAAGCCCCACAAAATATACGAGATAACATTACGTATAGAGGGAGATAAGACTAGGAAAATTAGGGGACTATTTTGGGATAACCTCTCCAAAGGCTATGACATCCTTCTAGCTGAAAAAGACTGGCCACCAGAGTTTGTCAGGGAGTGCCCTCATGGCGAAGAAGTAATTATGCCTGCCTTCTCGAATCAAATACCGATTCATAAAAAATACACACTTGCTAGAAAGTGGGCAGTGGCCTTAGCACCTGCTTTATACAAAAATCATGTAGGATGGGATGAGGATTCTCCTCCTCACAAAATCCAGTTAAAATCACAACCTACTGCACAAAGGCAGTACCCAGTTAAGCAAGAAGCTAAAAAACAAGTAAATGAAATACTAGATCAGCTAGAATACCAGGGGGTGATTGAAACTTGCACCTCACAAATGAACAATCCTTTGTTTCCGGTCTCCAAACCAGACAATTCATACCGTCTAGTTTTGGATTACCGACACCTTAACACATGTTGCAAAACTTTTGCAGTGCAAAATTCACACAGTGCTGCACTAATGAATAACATAGTGCGCAAAAAATACAAAACTACCTTGGACATCTCCAACGGATTCTTTTGTCAAAACATAGCACCAGAGAGCAGATATTTAACAGCTTTCTCAGTAAATGGCACTCAAAAACAATTCTGTCGGTTAGCCCAGGGGTACAAGAATAGCCCGGGGGTATTCTCAGCGAGAGTAACAGAATTACTACAACAATATGATGATGAAGCATTATCTTATGTCGATGACATTTACTTAACAGATGATGACTTGGAGACTCACTTGAAAAGAGTGAACACCATAATACTTGGTTTCGCTGCAGAGGGTTACAAATTCAACTTCAAAAAGTCCAGAATTGCCCATCTGACGGTCCTATTCTTAGGATATGAGTTATCAAGTGAAGGCAAAAGCCTGGCAGACAATTTCCTAGAGAAATGTGCCGTAATCCAAGCTCCTAAAACACTAAAAAACCTACAGTCAATTCTAGGCTTCCTAAATTTCGGAAGAACTTACATTGCAAATTACGCAGAAAGGGTCAAACCCCTTTACGATCTAATTAAACCAGATTTTAAAAGATCCAGTTGGACTCAAACACACACAGACATTTTGAGATCCTTACAAACAGACATGCTAATTAAGACAAAATTAGAAACACGTGATAATACACGCAACATTGTGATCCGAGTCATCCCAGGGAGATGCGGATTCACATACCTGACCTCTAATGAGGGAGAAAAGGTACCAATTGCATTCAGATCACACTTGTACACAAAAGCTGAACAGAGATTCAGCAACAAAGGAAAAATTGTTCAAGCAGTTCAAACCGCAATAGCTAGAGAAAAAGACATAGCTGACGGTAGACATATCACAGTCAGAACAGCTGAATCAGCCTTTGAGGCATTAACAACACCGTGTAATTTACCAACAACAACATTGGATCCAGAATGGTTGCAATGGGTAAATTCAATCACAACGGACAAAGTATACTACTTCTTTGATCCAGAACTAGAAGAATTAAAAAATCTAAAATATGAAAAAACGTATCCTCTGCCAATCGACATTCTGCCTCTACGACATTACGCCTGTGTAATCTATACAGACGGACATGCTCAACCCTCCGTTTGGGGAGAACATGCATACAATCCCACATGTGAGATCACAAAAGAAGTGTGGCGCGGAGGTAAACTAAGACCTCTATTAACAAAATCACACTCAGTAGAAACTAATTCAGAACTGCAAACTGAAATAATAGCTTTGAAAATGGCGCTAGATAATGCGGATCGCGAATTCCCGACACTTATAGTGTCAGATTCATATTTCTGCGTCAAAGCATATAACAAGGATTTGCAGACATGGATTCAGAACGGTTACAAAGATGACACAGATGCACCAATAAAGCAGAGACTTCTCTGGGAACAAGTAGCTCTTTTGAAGAAAGAACTACCAAAGACTCACGTGACTCACTCACTGAGTCATCAACGTGATGGCGTTCACGTTGTAGGGAATTCATTGGCTGAGACAGCCGCAGCGGCAGCCACTAAATCGGCTCCCGTAGATCGGGAAAAGCGTACATTAAAATACATTGACGGTGAAACATTGCTGGCGGTGAAAACGTCATCAAAAGGCGACTGCTCAGCGTTACCGATCAACTATCCACTCAATTATACATACATAATCGATGCAAACTCCGTCCCTTTTGCTCGAATCCCTGGAGTGGGGGATAGAGTGATTCCAAACATGGACAGGAGAAACTTGTTAATCGCAGACGCACACATGGGCGAGGGTCACAGACACCTTAAATTAAAAGATTCTCTGGAAGATTTACAATCACGGTACTGGTGGCCAGGCATGAGCCTCCATCTTACCATCTTTGTAAAAAACTGCCCAAACTGCAACAGAGATCGCAGTGGGGAGAGAAGCAGTTTAATACCTCGTCGTATCAAGGCAGATAATATTACCAGCAAAAAGAATGGCTTGCGATTAACATATACAGGCTAGTTCCCACTTATAATGTAGATCCACAGCACTCGGCTGACGTCCGGACTATTATACAAGATTTGCGAGTCTAAATGGCATATACGCTAAGAGCATGCTACGTTCGACCATTTTTTTCTTTTTCTCAGGCAATCCAGCCTGGGGTGGGGAAAGAATGGCCAAATGAGCACAGCCCAGCGGGAATCTTCTCACTTCCTTCCTGAGGGTATGGGATGGTGTAAAGAAAAAACCAAGACAGAAAGCAATCTATAATAGAAAGGATATTAGGTTCGGGAGCTGGGTGGGTCAAACATCTAATAAGTGTCCAACGTAGTCTAAATAACTTGCCAAGAAATTCTCTGAAGGGATTCAGTCCGTACGAATTATTATTCGGAACTAGGATGTTGATCTCTGACCTTGATAGTCAGACTTCAGTGGTAATAGAAAAAAGCTTTGATGTCAAAGACCGTTTGGCTATTTTGCAGGACTTAAACAAAACAAGAAAAGACCTGAGCAACATACAGTTGAAACAACAGCCAACAACCACTGAAGAATCACCACCTGTCCCAGCAAGACCTGTCTGGATTCCAAAAGTCGGGGATCTAGTCAGGGAGAAGATCGCGGTAAAGAAGGAATTTGGGCCTTCTTACAGAAAAGCAGTTCCTGTCTTGTCTGTCAACGGGACAAGATCAGTTGTACTACCGCCACTTGCTGGAAAAAAGGAGAATCGAGTTGTATCCATCGACCTGGTAAAACCACAACATGTGGCCGATAACAAACAGTAGGCCAAGTGGACTCCCAATAAGTAGCAGAACACCAAGGTTTGCTACCAGTACAGAGGTCCTAACAAAGAGGCTCATCACATTCGAAACGCCTACAGAAGAACAACAAGGACTATGCAACAATGCAATAGAACTTAGACCTCTGAAAACCCAAATAAAGACATTTAGCAGAGACACACCAATCTATACTGAAGTACCAAGTGAAAATGCAAGAAACAAAAATCCTGAACCAATTGGAACAATTGACAGAACTGCATCCGGTTACTTCATCAACTTCGATGATTCCTCTGAAGGTTTCAGCGAACAAAAGACACAGCCTTCATCAAAATCCTTTAAAGAAAAAGCGAAGGAACGTTTGAAACAACTAAAAGAAACATATCTGATTTCTCCATGGATTGAATTTTGGGTGGGTTTTGGTGCATTTATCCTCATACTTTGGCTCATCATGGTATTTACTTTGGGACGCTTCATTGAGGGAAAATATGCTAAAATGGACACAACAAGTCAGAACATCAACTTGGTCCTCAAACCACACACATCTTCACACGTCGAGAAAAGAGAACTTTCTTCAGAACTTTCTTCAGCCAACTTCACAGCAATTCCAATACCTGGTGGGGTAGCCTGGGACAACACTGACTATGAAATTTATGGTCCGGTCGAGATCCTGAAATATCCACACCAAATTAAGATCTCTTTGAGTGACTTTGCAAAACCAAACTCATTTGCTGATGATTGGGACTTTGAAAGTATAAACAATATGATGTCTGACTTAGTAATGTCTGCTAAATTTACAAAACATGATTATTTGCAAGGTTCTACAAATTATGATAGTATGTATTGCTATAACCACTATGGTAACCATTTCTTGCATAAATCTGCACAACCTAGAAATGTTTTAAATTATAATCAATGGGAACATTGTGCTACACCTCCAAAAGGGAGCTCTAGAACCGTTTATGACAAATATTCATACTTTCAAGGTTTTAACACTAGTAATGCTGAAACATTTTATTATAAATTGTCAAACAAGACAGGGACCAAAACCATGATAACCAACACAAAATTGATTTATTCTGATTCATTCTTTGAAAAAATGAATACTTTTGGATTCGATTATTGGGACAAAAATGTTGATTTGAAAAGTGTTTGGGGTACAAAAGAATGGCAAGTACAGGGTATAGAAGCTTTGTTTAGAGCCTGCATGATCCCAGAACAAATGATATTTTTAAATGACACTGTTCAACAAACCACCTGTCTTGGCTTAGCCAAAATCAAAGATTTAAATAACCCGTCTATTCCAAAGCCAACAATGTTTAGCAATAACTCTGATACAGATGAAGAAATAGACATAAACCATATACCTAACCAAAACAGAACACATCCTGATTGGAAACAATGGTTGATCTGGCCCACAGATACAAATAACTGTCAAGATAGATTCCTGAATAAAACACAGGGTTTCAAAATGACCAGGCCAGACCCTAGATATCCCCAAAGACATCACCCAGGGATAATAACAACCTACAGTGTGGGCAAATTATGCCTTCAATGGCTACAGTCTTCCACACTGCCTGAAATTAAGCAACACCTAACTTTACTTACTGATGGTGCTGACTTGCGTGATTTCATAATGGGACCACGCAAACAGCGTCAAAAGCGTTTCATAGCAGCCTCTGTATATGCAGCATACAATGAGGCCTGGAAGGTTACTCAAATTGAAACAGCAGAGAGAATACGTGAAATTGATCGTATTAATTTGGAAAAATCACTTTCTGTAGTGGACAATGGGTTAATGACTCTGTCCTCCAGAATTTTTTCATTGGACAGCATTGTGTCTTCAGCAATCGATATATTATCGCAAGACTTACTGTTATTACAACATGGTCAGTCACAATTGCGTTCTATTGTACAGCTTGGCTGGACGTTACAAAATCTGCGTTCTGGCTATGTGCCTTGGCGTTTAATCAACACAACGTCACTATTCCAAATCTTTAACCTTACTGATAGACAAATCGGTATGGCGCAGAAGGGTGCTGATTATACAATCTAGAGCATTGAAAAGCTAGAAAGATTACCGTTGACAATGTCAGAACGACCTGTCAGTGAATGGATAATCCATGGAATCATAAATATTCCAATCTCAACCTTCAGGTTTCAATACTGCCAAAAATATATACAGGCTGGCATGTACGAGAAATTGGGAAAGGGGTACCTTAAAACAACTTGGAACCTGCCCTATTCACATGCATGTGTCAGTAACAAAGGACAGAAAGTGTTTCTTAGTGGCAACAATTGTGCTATGTCACTAAGCGGCACACTTCTGTGTAACGGTATTAGTTTGCACGGAGCCTGTGAAGGAAATTCATACAACCTTTCATGTCACCAGCAAGGCGCACCTGCAACTGAAATAGAACCATTCTTTCAAAGACTCTATAATGGGAGTTACATTCTTATTGTAGACCGCAGATGTTGTAGTCTTATGCCCGGGACTCCTTATCTCGTCACTACGACGGCGAAGGTCAAGTGCTGTGGACGTTCTTTGTTCCCCAGCTCCTTTCCAGACAGGGAGGCAAGGGCATGGCCCGGTTTGAAAATTACTTCTATTCGAATAGACACTTTAAGCAGAATGAAAACAGTGCTTCTTCAGACGCCTACAAGGCTCACGTCATCTAAAGAAACGTATGATCTACAAGTCGCAAGGACGACTGCAGAGATACATACATTATTATCAACTAATTCCCCCGTACATTTCGCGGAAATCCTGAGCGAAATCTTAAATATTTCTGATACCACTGGGGTCTCAAAGGTATTTAAGACAGTATTTTCGATGGCATTAACACCATTCAAAGCCATACTGGGTATTTTTCCAGATTTCGTCCATTCGATTTTTGGCGGACTTCCCTTGATCCTGGGACTAATTGCAGGAATCCTATTCCTAGTCCTTATTTTTCGTTATGGCAACCCATGTCACAGAACAAACTCTCACGACAATGGAAGATACGATCCTAGCCATTGGATACCGGGACCGGATATCAAAAATCCTGGGACTCTCCCGGCTTAGAGACCTAAACATGACTTGGTTTCTATCATTTCGACCAATGTGGCAAAGGTGTGTTTTACCTGTACTAAGGTGTCTGCTATGCGGAGAAGAATGCGTGTTAGACACCTGTCTGACGCTACAATCGGATGCGCCGGTGGATGCAGATACACTGCTGGTTCCTACCAAGGTTCACGCTTTGTGCTGCCCTCAAAGGCTGCCAATTCTGATGACGGCATTCCTGGAATCTTCACCACTGCGATTGAAGGGTAGTGAAGTTCAAGATGAAAGCAGCATCGAACAGGTACGACCTTCTGTCAGCAATGCAAATCAGAATGTCAATGCAGACAATCATGCGCATGAATGCATGGTTACCCCTATTTCCGACTTAGTGGAACTTTCCCATGAAGCTGTTGACAGTTTTTTCGAAAGCCTGAATGATATGATGTTCTCTCCGGAACAGAAATAGAGACTTTTGAGTAAACTCGCACACGGCGTTCCCTGAATTCGGCCTTCAACTTTTAAAAAATAAAGTCACATGAACAATTACAATCCAGTTCACGGACAGCAACTTTTTTCAGCAAGCCCTTAAAATATTTTTCTATATATTTTTGCCCCGGGACACTGATCTTCTGCTTAAAGTAAGAAACTATTCCTAGAGAACTAAGATTTCTATTTTTTTAGATACTTTATAGACTTTATATAGACTTTAGCTGCCCGCTGGTATGTTCACAATATATTTTATGTGATGAAATGGTTTAGACTTTTTTTCTGTATAGCCATATTAAGAGCCATTTCATGTGTATTTCTCATATACCAACAAGCAATAATGCATAACGATGCGTGTTTACTTTTGCATTTAATTCATAGCTTAAGTGCATACAATATATATGACTGCAATTTTTCAGTATATTTGAAAATTTCAAAATGCATTTATGTATTTTGGGGTGGTAAGGTATACACTATACTCTATAGTATGTTGTACTATGTTATACTATGCATAGATTAGTAGATATGACCATAGTTAGCGTGGAGTGGGTGTCGTGTATTTCTATAGGTTCTGAATCGATCCCCCTATTCCTGACCCTATTCTGGTTAAACTACCTAGCTAGTTAACTAACAGTCAGCCCATGAGGCAAGAAATCCCCCATGATGCAGATACCGTTATCTGACGCAGTCACACTACGGCACAGGAACGTGTTATCTGATTAGGTCATAACGCTTGAGATCTAATTAGACAAGCGACATTCCTCCAGCCCCTGATAAGGCATACGACGTTCTCATAACAAATCAAACCTATGACAACCTGGATAATCCGTGCGGCCATTGTTTTGATTTCACAGAGAACTTTAGTAAAGAATGTGCTAACGAGCAAGTCGTATGACATCTTTATTGACGTACCTATGTCCATCCTTACGTCAATCCCGGCACCTTTAAGGTATAAATATTGCCGACCTTGCCCTATGCAAAACACACGCGTGGTGACAAGACGGAGCAGCCATACTTGCCGAAGCCGAGAGCAGAAGCAGACCCCGCAGGCAGCAGCCCCGCCTTCCTGACGCGCTGAGAGACGCGCTGCTATCTCAAGCCGAGAGACCCAGCACCGGCGCTTCCGGGTAGCCCTCGCAGGCAGCCTGGAATATCGAGAGCAGAGAAAGAGATACCATTCCTCATTCATCCTAAATTCCAGGTACAGAACTGAATAACCCCTCCTAGAGAATTCTTTAGTTATTCACTTGGCAAAAACAAACTTAACTTAAACTGTAACTTTCTATTCCCGCCCACGCATTAGACTTAGGTCAGGTACACGGGGTAGGCGTATTTAGAAACACCAGTTGAGTACGTTTAGTCAAATGTATATGTGTATGTAAATATATTTTAATCATTTTAAAACATCATATGGCTCAGAAACCATATCAATGTTTTTACAGTATTATTTTATACTATTGCTTTTAATGTATGCACTTTACTTAACTATAAGTATTGCAATAATATCGATCCATTTCTCTTGTACGAGAAAAGAGACTGATCAATAAATAACATCTTTTATTGAACACGCCCGTCTCTTCCTTTTCTCTACATTCTGATGAGACTAAGAATGCACGTACTGACTGAGTAAAATAATTGCCTTGTGCTCACACGACTCTCGAGATTGACTCTTGATTAGGGGAGAGCAAAGTTGTCATGTTCTATGGTTGTCAGAAACTAAATCCCTTCTTGTCTAATCAGGGGAGTTAATCCTTCCTTGAACATTCGAGAAAGTTTCTAGCGAACTCTGAGCTTAGCTGGCAAACCCAAAAATTAAGTCTAGTATCGACAGTAGTAGACCTAGTTAACGTCTGGCCTAGGCCTTTACTGCTGTAGGTACTATTCCAATGCGCAGAGCCTATTGGGAAAATAGGAGCTACACTACACCATGATCTATTGACTTGGTAAGAGTATTCTGCATCATTCAGAAACTCTGTCCATCACCACCCCCCTTTTCCAAAATCGGTTTTATCCACACTATGTGTGGGAGGGTATACTCAGACGTGAGTCCCTTGCTCATTGCACCATCAGGATTCAAGCAAGCCGGGCCGAAGAAGGCTGTGATGCCAGAAACCGGTCCCCGGAAGCTTGTTTCCTTCCCAGTATAAGAATTGGCTTGGTAGTTTGGTTTGCCCTGTTCCCATCATGCACTGGGACAGGAACAGACTAATTTGCATATAGCCAGGTTCTGAGCTGGGATGGTGCAGTGAGCTAAAAAACGGTGATGGATTAAAACCATGATCTATTGACTTGGTAAGAGTATTCTGCATCATTCAGAAACTCTGTCCATCACCACCCCCCTTTTCCAAAATCGGTTTTATCCACACTATGTGTGGGAGGGTATACTCAGACGTGAGTCCCTTGCTCATTGCACCATCAGGATTCAAGCAAGCCGGGCCGAAGAAGGCTGTGATGCCAGAAACCGGTCCCCGGAAGCTTGTTTCCTTCCCAGTATAAGAATTGGCTTGGTAGTTTGGTTTGCCCTGTTCCCATCATGCACTGGGACAGGAACAGACTAATTTGCATATAGCCAGGTTCTGAGCTGGGATGGTGCAGTGAGCTAAAAAACGGTGATGGATTAAAACCATGATCTATTGACTTGGTAAGAGTATTCTGCATCATTAAGAAACTCTGTCCATCACCACCCCCCTTTTCCAAAATCGGTTTTATCCACACTATGTGTGGGAGGGTATACTCAGACGTGAGTCCCTTGCTCATTGCACCATCAGGATTCAAGCAAGCCGGGCCGAAGAAGGCTGTGATGCCAGAAACCGGTCCCCGGAAGCTTGTTTCCTTCCCAGTATAAGAATTGGCTTGGTAGTTTGGTTTGCCCTGTTCCCATCATGCACTGGGACAGGAACAGACTAATTTGCATATAGCCAGGTTCTGAGCTGGGATGGTGCAGTGAGCTAAAAAACGGTGATGGATTAAAACCATGATCTATTAACTTGGTAAGAGTATTCTGCATCATTCAGAAACTCTGTCCATCACCACCCCCCTTTTCCAAAATCAGAAGAAATACAAACCCAACATATAAATTTTGATTTTCTATAAAATGACCACGGACAACTGGAAGTTTTTAAAGATTTATCTAGATTTCATTTTCATAAAGCATTAGACTTACAGTTAGGAAACAATCAATAATCAGGATAACGAAAAGCATATAACTATAAAAGAAACAGTGTAAGGGCAATCATTTAAGTTTTTTTTAAGTAATAGTGAAACAGGGAACATGCTAAGTGGAGTAAAATTGGTAATGCAAGAATAAACTTTTATAAATGGGCAAACTTATGCACAAATAGATTTAAGCCATTGGGTATACTTCATAAACCTAACTAAGAACTCTGGAAATTTAAAACAGCTTATAGAATGAGCAAAAGCGGAATACGCTATAAATCAAAGTTCAGCTTTATGAAAGTCTGCAATGGAGAAAATGATTTCTAAAAGGTAGGGTAACATAGGAACACGCTATGAAATCAAATGCAAATGACTTTTGTGATATGAAATAGTTGCGGAAAGCATGGAAAATTATCATATGCAAAGGTATGTCTTTATTGAAGCAAAGACAGAAAAATAGAAAGGTGCAGTTTTAAAGGGTTTCGGTACGATATTTACCTAGACTGGTGTGAAAACCAACCCTGGCCACGGGTCAGTTAAGGACAGGAAAACCCTCAAGGACGGATAACCCTCAATGGGACAGCAGGTGCAGAATGGACACCCCAGGACAGGACAGGAAAACCAGATTAGGATCAGGACAGGACCACCAGGATACAACCAACACCCGCAGTTTGGAAGCAACGCCTGCTCTCCACCCTCTCTGCAGCTATCAGTCAGGACCCCGATTGGGTCAGCGAATTCCCCAGCAAAGTGCTCCGCCAGCACTTAAGGTTTAGTAAAACCTTCAGAGTCTATGGTCAAATTCGGACAGAGTGCTACGCAGCACCACTGTATCAGGTCACCTATTGAGTGCGTTGGGTCAGTGACAGGTCAGCTATTCGGACAAGTCGGACAATTTCTCTAGCTGAACCCAGGCTAGATATACTGTTTTTGGGTCAGTGTACCACCCCCAAATGTTGCAAAGTGTCAGAATCCCAAATTTCGATTGGTCCTAAGGTAGGATGGGTTAACACACCAATCAGAACAGACTTTTCTAAGGCCTAATTTACATTTCAGGGTACCGCCTAGCAAGATTGGGGTTCTCACGGAAAAGTAGCACAGAATACAATAGCAAAATTTCATTGTAACATTTTCAGAACAAGTTAACTCCATCTCGCTGGGGCAGAGGTGGCTTTCTCATGAGCATCTTGACTGTGGCTGCCAGCTGGCTGAGTTCCACCGCTCAAGGCTACTGCTCCCTGGGCTGCGCGGTCATGCGCGGAAGGGACCTTCAAGATGGCTCTCGACCCATTTCAGACCCCCCGTTTATCACGGTACATGAAAAGTAAGCGAAAACAAATTAAAACATAGAATTAAATGCATGTATTACATTTTATGATTTCGTACTTCAGGTTTATCATTATAAAAATATGCTATGCTGTTAAGGGTAAGTGCAACAGACAATATCACAAGAGCAGCGGTGCAAGCTTCACCTCATTATTACAAAGCGCAGCCATTTTGTGGCTATTACGCATGCGCACCCTTTCCCTCCCCAATGCAACTACGTCAGGTCACGTGAGTGTGCCTAACGCATGCGCAGAAGCAAATGTCAAGCAGCGGCCATTTTATTCACAAGGATTACTCGTATCAGTAAACCACATAGGCAAGCATCACTATGATACACACGCATATTCAAAATACATAAAATTAGTAAAACGAAACAATTGGGATTATAAGATTATAACAGATTTCGAGGTTCTTGAGTCGAGCAAGTCGCGATGCAAAATCTTGCTCTATCAATCCCCTCTTTGATGATATTTACTATCATCACAAAATAACGGAACCAGATGCCAACTTTTCTTTCACACTTTGTACAACTCTATCTCTTCTAACAGGCGATTCAGTTTCTCTTTCTCGTTTTTAGTAGGGTGAGAATCTTTCACCTTTTTGTAAATCTTATTATTCATTTCTTCCAATTCAAGCTCATCCGCACCTCGTTTCACACCTCTCGCATTCACTTGGTACTTTTTTGTGTGTTTCCGACATTTGCAACCGATGAATATGAGAAATATGATGAAACCTATCACTCCAATTGGCATCAGTACCTTAAACAATAAACCTTTACCTAAATTAGCAAACCAATGACCTACATTTGAGAGACCATCAACTAGTCTCTTCCAGGCACTATCAACCTCGAGTGGTTTGAGTTCCTTTTCCAAATTAGTAATGTTTTTCACATATCTTTTGAGCTGCACACTCTTGTCCGGAATGTAAGTGCAACAATGTTGCGCCTTCAACATCCGGCAGACTCCGCCCTCTTTTGCTAATAAGGTGTCAAGAGCAAGTCTGTTCTGTAAAACCATTGATCTGATCGCAACCATTTCGGTATTGACCAACAGAAATCCATGAGCTATGTCAGTAGACAGCACATCCACTATTGTGGATAATTTGCAAATTCTGTGAGTGTTCAGAACCACTCCCACTCCAGGTATCAGTGCACTTAAAATACTACCCATTATTATTTATACTCTTTTACTACGCACTAAGCCATTAGTATTTTCATTGCTTCCAGCAATTTCATTCACATGGTATATTTTCGGGAAGACAATGCCAAAGTAGAAGCTTCCATACCAGTGATCCGGCAATTTGAAATAAGCCTTGTCTCCACATATATAATAAATTCCAGGAAACACAGGCTCTGACCCATTTTTGAATCCCCAACCTCCAATTACCTTGTAATTGTGCTCACATTGACTGGAACCAATGAAAATGTTATTATAATAACTAGTTATTTCGCGGTGAAGACAGAGTTTCCCTTTCCTTTCGAAATCCAGCAACAAGGCAGGACCCGCCCCACCACTTGAGGTGCTCTCCATGTTCTCAGCCCATTTAGGAGTTTTCTGTCTCTTGTCATTAGCCTTTCTTTGGAAACTCTCCCTTCTTTTTTCTGCCATGTTTAGAAATACTTTCTCTTGTTCATGTAATGAACAGGTCAAGTTGTCTCTGTGTGCTTCATTTAAGTCTATGGTACCTATAGTCAGGAAGTATTCTCCCATATAACGGGTAACGTCACTTTTAGTATGTACGGGATTTAGATTTCCACGTATAGGAAGTTCAGAAAATATTACATCTGCGTTAGAGTAATAGTACTGTAACGGTCCTCTTTTGTAAAATAAGCTTGCTAAAATGCTACAGGAAATGCCATAGGTCAAAGGTAGGTGATGATAAGTCACGCCTTCAGCTACAGAAGTAGGTAGCTTCATGCAGACATAGCAGTCTTCTATTTCCATAGTTTCTACGTAATGCACTAACAAATTTGCGAAAACGTTTAAATTAGTCTGGTTCTTAACTCCGTGATAATGTAGTCCTTCCTCATCTGATGCTTCTAAGTCTCGTTTTGTCTGTCTGAGTGATTTTTCACGCCTTTCTACACTTCGTGTTGTCAATTCTTCAGTGTCAGTAGTCTGAGTAGGGTCAATGTTAGTATTTTTGCTTACCATAAAAGGAATGAAAACTGTTAATCCTATCCAAACTATTATCACTATAGCTATACTACATATACACACTTTGCAGCATGTTTTGCAACAACTGCGACTAGGCCTTCCATTCACTCTTGAATCAGACATTTTGGCTCAGAAGAAGTTTTCCAACCCCTCTTTGTAACTTTACACAGGTAGCTTACTCTGTGCAATTTCAGGTGAGCTCGTCTTCTTCAGTAGACAAATCAGCAATCTGTTCTTCGTCACTTTCGTCCGTTATATCAAGATCCTTAAAGTTTTCCAATATTAAGTAGGTCCACTCAGGATCCTAGTATTTTTCGTTCAGTCTTTTTATTCGATCACTCCTTCTTTTGGAGCTTTCTCCAATTTGCTCTGCAATCCGTGGACTTCTCCTTTTGTCTGCAAGTTTCTCTTCTACTGTTTTTATTCTCAGCCTTAGTCTCTTAATATATCTTGGTTCGATGTTTTTCTTTTTCTTGAGTCTCTTGGTTGGTACTGTAATTTGGCTTTCTTCTAATGTTCTTTTATTTTCATTTGTTTGTGGCACTTCTTCTGTCTCTTCCCTTCCTGTCTGACTAGTCCCAGGTCTTGTATCTACTTCTTCTGCCTGGTTACTAAGCTGGCCTGGTTCAGGTGAATTTTGATTTTGGCTTTCAAATGTCTCTGTTTCTGTGTCCTGAACATGTTCTTCTAATTCTATCTGATCCTGTTCGAGCACTTCGATCCCTTGATTTTCTTCTGCTCGAACCTTTACACTAGTATTAATCTGTCCCTTTCAATTTCAGGAGTTAGTGGAGGTGTGTCAATCACTTGTTCTGTCCCTATCTGACCTTCCTCTTCGTCCTCAGATTTGATGTGAATCTCAATGATCTGAGGGTCTTCGCCTGTGCCTGACTCGACCTCTCTATTCCACTCTCTATCTTCCTAAATTCGCTCTCTTGTTCTGATTGGGTCTCCAATGAGATCAATTAAGGGTATCCAATCGTCTTGGCTGGTGCTCGGTTGCTCGTCATCAGCTACTTCCGGACCAGCGTCTACAGGACCTTCAGCTGGACTGGTGCTCGGCTGTACGTCATCAGCTACTTCAGGACCAACATCTGCAGACCCCTCAGCTGGACAACCTTCAGCTCCAGGCTCCTCGTCTGGTATCACCTTCTGGGTATGGCTGGCATGGATCCACTTGGGAACGCCTGCACACTTCACCGCTGTCGTGGTTACCAGGATTACTTGGCGTTTTTGCCCCCACCTCGGTTCAAGGCAACTCGAACGAGTGTGTTTCTTTATTTTAACCCAGTCACCAGGAACCAATTTGTGAACTGGAGTTGTCGGGTTGGCGACGGCGTCTGCCCCAATCTGGCGAGAGATAGAACGCACTTGGTCACCCAGTTGCTTGCAGTACTCAAGTACTAAATCATCAGAAATGCTTAACAGTTTGTATCCTGGTACCCATGCTTGTCTCATCACTCTTCCCATCAAAATCTCATGGGGACTCAGGCCTGTTTTTCGGTCTGGAATGCTTCTGAGTCCCATCAGAACAAGAGATAAGGCATTTACCCAGTTCATGCCAGTAGAGTCACACATCTTTGCTAATCTGTTTTTTATGGTGCCATTGATTTGCTCTACTACTCCAGAAGCCTCTGGACGATGTGCACAGTGCAGGTTTTGTGTGATCCCAAATGCTTTGCAGAGTTGAGCCAATATTTCATTCTGAAAATGTCCGCCTCTATCTGATTCAATAATGACTGGAACCCCGAACCTAGGTATCAATTCTTTCAATAACAATTTGGCAACTGTTATGGCATCATTCTGTGTGGCAGGGTAAGCTTCCACCCACTTTGAAAATAGGCAGACAATGACAAGGACATATCTTTTTCCCTCACAACGAGGCATTGTGATGAAGTCAATCTGTATTCTCACGAAGGGACCCCCTGATTTCCCAATCTTTACAAGCTCCACTACTGTTCTTTTGCCAGCGTTGAATTGCTGACACGTCAAGCACCTCTGGCAAAGGGATTCTGCTACCTTCCTAAACTTTGTGTTATACCAGGTCTGTTGAAATACCAGAACCATGGCATCCCTACCAATGTGTGATCCTTCATATATTAATCTGGCCATAGGGGCAAGCAGGTGTCTAGGTAACACAGGCATACCATCTGGGCCCACAATGACACCATCCTCACGCCTTGGTCGACAACCAAGTTCCTTCCACTTCTCTTTCTCTTCCCAGGGCACAGCATGCTGCCATTCTCTCACTTCATCCCAAGTAGGCACTTCTTCAAACACCATAAGTTGGCAGCTGTTTCCAGTCCCTCCCAGTCTGATATTTATTGACATGCGATCCATAGCACATTGTTTTGCCACTCGATCAGCAAAATCATTTCCCAAAGATACAGGGTCAAGGCCCTTTTTATGAGCAACACATTTGACCACTGCCAATTCTTTCGGTAATTGGATTGCCTCTAGAAGGTCTTGTACAACCTTCCCATTTCGAATGGGGGTACCTGATGAAGTCAGGAATTCTCTTTGTAGCCATAATTGGCCAAAGTCATGCACAACCCCATAACAGTACTGGCTATCAGTATACACTGTTATTTTTTTTTCTTTTCCCAATTTGCAAGCTCTTATCAGGGCAATCAATTCGGCTACTTGTGCAGACTTTACTCCAAATAAACAGGATGCTTCTTCAATTTTGTTTAACGTAACCACAGCGTAAGCAGCACTTAGGCCTACAAGTTCGTGCCTCATGCATGAACCATCCACAAACCATTCCTCATCATGTTTAGGCAAAGGTGTTTCTTTAATATCTGGGCGAGGTTTAGTACTGAACTCTGTCAGGTCAATGCAGTCATGCTCATTCTCTCCCTTATCTTCCATTATCATTGAGTCAGGGAGCAGGGTGGCTGGGTTCAAAATATTACACCTGGTAATGACTATATTTGCAGCACCCATGAGAATTCTCTCATATTTAGTCAGCCGACTAGGGGTGAGATACTGAGTTTTTGTGTGGGTCAAAAGAATCACAACGGCATGTGGAACATACACAGTTACAGGATGTCCCATGACAATGGACTCACTCTGTTCTAAACTTGTGCAAGTTGCAGCTATTGCTTTCAGACACCCAGGTAATCCAGCAGCCACTGGATCCAAAGTGGCAGAAAAATATGCCACAGGCCTCCTGGTCAAGCCATGCTCCTGAGTCAGGACTGATAATGCACAATTATCACGAGTGTCACAGAATAGGCCAAACTCCTTGGAATAGTCAGGCATCCCTAGAGCAGGGGCTGTACACAGACAATCTCGCAACTGTGTGAAGGCTGTTAAGCTCTCATCATCCCATTCCACTGGGTCCTTTGCTCCTTTCTTGGTCATATTTATCAAAGGCTTTGCCAGGACTGCAAATCCCACGATCCATTACCTGCAGTAACCTACAACTCCAAGGAACATTCTGACTTCTTTCTGAGTACGGGGTAACTGCATCTTTTGAATAATTCTGACTCTCTCGGAGGTGACCTTTCTGATGCCTTTTTCTATCTGGTGCCCCAGATATTTCACTGACTTCGTACAGAATTGTAATTTCTCAGGGGCCACTTTATGTCCCTTTTCACTTAGGTGATTCAGTAGGGCAATGGTGTCAATCACGCAATCCCTATGACTTTTGGACGCCACCAATAGGTCGTCAATGTATTGCACCAAAACAGACTTTCCAGGTAAGACTAAAGATTCAAGACATTTTTTCAAGATCTGATTAAAGATAGAGGGGCTTTCTGTATACCCTTGGGGAACCCTATTCCAGACATACACGTGACTGTTGAAAGCAAATGAGAAAATAAATTTGCTGTCTGGATGCAATGGGATCGAAAAGAATGCGTGACATAGATCTATCACGGTGAACCATTCAGCATCCCAGGGAATCTGATACAGGATCACTGCTGGGTTCGGGACAATAGGGCAACAAGGAACCACAATTTTATTTACCTTTCTCAGGTCCTGCACTACTCTGTATTTGCCACTAGGCTTTTTGATGCCCATAATGGGTGAATTACACGGGCTACTCATTACTTCCTGTATGATATTTGCTTCTAACAATTTCTGTATTTCAATGGCAACACCTGCTCTCACTTCGGCACTCATTTTGTAAGGCTTAGTGTTGGGGTAAACTGCATTTTCTTTCATCGTTATTTGTACGGGGTCTACATTTTTCATTAATCCTACATCCTTTCCAGTAAAGTCCCATACTTCTGGTTTCACTGTCTGTTGAAGTTCTGTAGGTATGTCCTGTATAGTCATTCGCTTTATTTCCGAGTCAGGTCTGACTAACATTAATTTGTAGATAACATCTTCATCTGGGGTCTGAATTTCGACGCCCTTTGGTGTGCAAAAGATAGTGCAGTTCATTTTGCACAGCAAATCACGTCCCAGTAAGTTCACTGGACTGGTATCGCAAACGACAAATCTGTGCATTTCTTTAAAGTTCCCTATTGAGATCTCCAATCGGTTCTGTAACGGGGGTACTAATCAATTGATTAGATACTCCCACTACTTGGATTGCTTCTCCCGAGAGGGGTAGGTTTGGGACGTCCGCTGTTCTCACAGTAGAACGGGTAGCACCAGTGTCCAACAGAAAAGTGACATCGTTTCCGTCAACCTTTCCTTCAATGTATGGCCCTGACGGGTCTACCGGCAAGGAAAGCCAAGTACACACTCCTCGTCCTCCCCTCTCAGGCCCCGTCAGTACTGGTCATCACAGAAAAAAGTATCACTTAACAAATACTGCGAAGTTGCTGCATTTCTGTTTTCATTGCCTCCCCAGATCCCTACGTCATCACCCTGCGGTGATTTTCCCTTGAAACTAGGCTTTGGCGCTCGGGGTACTTGAATCGTTTTTACCTGCTGCTGGGTCTTTCTTGGCTTTTCATTCTGCGTCTGTGGAATTAAATCAGGGGTTTTGGCATTATCATGTTGTAAATAGGGACACTCGTCTCGCCAATGTCCAATTTCACCGCACTGGTGGCAGGGAAATTTCTTTTTAGCTTCCTCTCTGCTCATTTTTGCTCGGGGCTTTCCCCCACCCCCAGGGCCTTGGTTCTGAGTAGTTTTATTTAACTTATTTAATTGCTTTTCCTGCTGTTCTGCGAGCTTTACCTGTGCCCACATCACCTTCTCCTTTAAAGCCTTTTTCTTTTCTGCCATCTCATCCTCACAGTACTTTGCATACCGTAGGACCTCGTCCATTTTCTTGGACTGCCAACAAATGTTATTATCTTTTATCCACTGACAAATTTCGGGCCTTAAACCGTTTACAAACCTGTAAATGAAGTGGGTCATGTCCTTCATAAAAGGAGTGCACAGTCTCATCACTTTCCTGCGTCGTTCTATCTATCTTGGTCCAATCAGTTTCCTTTGCGGGCACCTTTTGTTTCAGGTGTTGAATTACTTGTTCATATTTTTTCATCACTTCTTTAGATGGTTCTCCTGTTGTTGAGTCCCTCGGGTATTCCTCACTAGGCCAAGCTTTGGCTATTTTACACTCGGTCCATAAATCTACCGGGACCACAATGTCAAAGAACCCATCCAAATCTTTCCACAGGCATTTTTGAACCTTTACAAATCTTTCCACTTGCCTGTACCAATCCACAGGCTTCTCTCGTAATTTTGGGAAATCATTAGTAAAGGACACGATATCCTGTCTGGACCAAGGAACATGCACGTATTTTCCACCTGGCACTTCGCGCATGGGGAGTAACGGTTCTGGTTTGTCAGCTTCCCTTACAACAAATTCAGAAGTTACTTGTTTTGATCTGGCCTCATCTTTCTTTCTGGCCCATCTAGCTTTCCACTTTTCCACATCTCCCCATTTCTGCAGCACGGATAATAATTCTTTGACCTGTGCCTTTTTCCCGGACACATTCAGGTTTTCCAAATCTTTGTCTGAGAAATCTGCTCTGTACGGCTTCTGTAAAGGTTTCGATTTTGAGATATCTATTCCCATGCTAGCAGCGGTGTCTGTCAATTTTTCATGAAGTACTCGGGTATTTCGGGTGAGGCTTTTGCAAATAAACAGCATCTCTTCTTCAGAGTAGGTATTTAATCTGTCTAATCCTACGTTTCCTGCCATTAATTCTTCTATTTCTACTCTCAATTTGTAGAGATCTAAAGGTTTCGTTGGTGGAGTTTGTTTATCTAATTCTTGACTCCATCTTTCGATTTCTTCAGGAGTCACCAACGTGACACTCCTGGTACCCGAAGTCGATTCCATCTGAATCTCCCTCGTGTTGAAAGGGTTATGCCTTTTTTGCATCCTCTTTCCTGTGTTTCTAATAGGTAGATCCAGTAGCGAGACCTCGGACTCGCATTCACTTGTCTGGTCATCTACAATTAAGGGTTCTGGTCTCGGTGGTGCTATAACTGGAGTAATGACTGGAGTTTTCGGACTCCCTTGACGGTCCCCATACAACGAAACCACTGGTCCGATAGTTACTGGGATTGTCAAGGCTTCAGGACTTGTATTCAACTGGGAGATTTTCTGAATTATTTCAGCTCTCTGTTTAGCTAGAGCATCTCGTTCCCTGTCCTCCAATATCCTTTCGACTGAATTGTCATGTAATATCTGAGGAGTTAAAATTGGAGCATAATTCGGGGCAGTGGGATGTGTCTCTCTTGGTCCTTCACCATAATTAGGCTTGGGAAATAAACTTCCCGTGCTTAGGGATCTTGGTTCTTCCTCATAAAGAGGATTTAAAATTGGCATTCCTGAACTTAATGGTCTCTCCTCACCTTCATAGGGAAGTCTAGCGCAAGACCCCCTTTCTCGCGAGTATCTTGTCTCCCCACTAGTGGGTCTCTTTGGGTAAATCTCTCTGGGTTCTATGGGTCCTAGACTTTCAATATAGGGAGGTATTTGGTAACCCCCTCCTACACTTGCGGACCTGGCCTCTTCCTGGGGTGGAGGTCTTCGGGAAATTTCCCCCTCACTAGAAGGTCGGTGCCGTTCATTATAAGGTGGTGGACTTCTCATACACATGTCATCTAACAATTCATCATCCGACTCTCCAATAGGCACCCAATGTTTGCATTTTTCTGTCCTCTTCTCCCCCCCGGGAGGACCACCCGCTGGCATCATTGGAAACAGTCCCTCAACAATCATATTCTGTCTCCACTGTTTCATCTTTTTATCTCGGGTTTCTTGTTTCAGTTTGGGATAAAATTGTGTTAATCCTTTATCCATTCGTGGCTTATCCCTTTCAAAAGCTTCAATCTCCCATAATTCTAGTGCTTCATACTGCGTTAATCTAGGTCTGGGATGTAAGTCATTCATTCTGGTTCTCAAATTAAATAAAATTCTGCCATTAAATGTACCGTCTAATGGAAAAGCCAATACTCCGTCATCCTTGGTGTACTCCACCCAATTTTCCAACCATACGCAGGTATGGTACCCTTTGTCAAACAACATGAAAGATGCGGGAGTATTTGGTGGTGGAATGACAACACCTTCTCGAGTCCTAATTGGTTTGTCCTTTTTGAAATAATTCTTGACTTTGTTCACAAGTGACAACTTCCTCTTATTTCCGTACATAATGTCGGTGTTATGTCCTTTCCACTGATTGTTCTCAAACCCTAAATGCCTAGGATCTGGTCTAGTATGCGGTCTGTACGTATGCCACATATAATTTCCTTCAAGCGACTCTCTGTTTAAAAAATCACTTCCAATTAATGCGTTTCTTATTTTCGTGCAACCAATGAAATGCACGAATTCAAATAATCTCGACCAATGGGTGCGCGGCCTTTTCGCGAGACAGTTCTCACGCTTCGGCACTCACCACTCCTTCACAATTTCAGCTCTGCTACCAGCCCGCTGCGTCTACCAATCCCAGCGCGGCACAGAGTGACGTCAGAGCAGCTTCGCGACTGACTCCCTCCTTTACAAGGTAACGGAAACTTTCTTTCTTTCTAAAGTGCTTAGTACTTGGTTATTTAACAACGAATACACATTCGCCACTGTACTCAAGTGTCTAGACAGAAAGAATTTCACTGCAAGTAAACTACTTCCATTTACTTTTCACACACTACGGATAGATCTCTTCCGCCTATCCTTCACTCTAGCATTAGGGAACCTGTTACTTCCTCAGACTCATCCACTTACTGGGATATTTGCTAAGTCTAAAGTTTCACCCGCGAACCCCTTTGCTTTCACCCAAGCTCCGACGAACCTGCTACTCTTCCGCTGGGACCCTTTACTAGGTTATGCCACAATTAGGAATTTTGCCAATGAACTTCGTTGCTAACATTTATTCAAACATGCATTCAGAAAAAACCCTAGTTAGTGCTTCCAGTTCTGCCTAACCTGCACCAACTTTCCTTGAAAGCCAGTGACCTCAAAACGAATGGATTCTATTCACCACTCGCTATTCAATTCCCCGGGGATTTCCGACAACACAAATAACGTTTTACATACGAATGGATTAGTACATATAACAGTATAATAACAAGAATAACGATTTTAAAACATTTCATAATTTTACAAAACAAGCATTTCAAGTGAGTGATCAGATCACCTGAACTACCTATTCTCGTAGCAGCAAATAAAGTTTCCTATCTAGCAGTATCCAACTTAGTTAGCCTAACTAATCCTACCTAACCTTTAACTATTCCCTAACCATCCTCGATGCTACCAGAAAATTACTGATAGAGATCGCAGGTCACCCGACCAATATTTTCACCAACTTCGGTCTCGGGCCCATATACTTCAATTCACCATTTGCATTGATCCGATGACCTTACAACCTACTACCAATAATCATGAGTCCCTTTCTACTATTTCCAGTGTACCCGACTTACCAACCACTGTTACGGGTACCTATGACCACGATGGGTCAGGGAGCTAGCTGTAAAAGGAAAGGCAGAAGAAATACAAACCCAACATATACATTTTGATTTTCTATAAAATGACCACGGACAACTGGAAGTTTTTAAAGATTTATCTAGATTTCATTTTCATAAAGCATTAGACTTACAGTTAGGAAACAATCAATAATCAGGATAACGAAAAGCATATAACTATAAAAGAAACAGTGTAAGGGCAATCATTTAAGTTTTTTTTAAGTAATAGTGAAACAGGGAACATGCTAAGTGGAGTAAAATTGGTAATGCAAGAATAAACTTTTATAAATGGGCAAACTTATGCACAAATAGATTTAAGCCATTGGGTATACTTCATAAACCTAACTAAGAACTCTGGAAATTTAAAACAGCTTATAGAATGAGCAAAAGCGGAATACGCTATAAATCAAAGTTCAGCTTTATGAAAGTCTGCAATGGAGAAAATGATTTCTAAAAGGTAGGGTAACATAGGAACACGCTATGAAATCAAATGCAAATGACTTTTGTGATATGAAATAGTTGCGGAAAGCATGGAAAATTATCATATGCAAAGGTATGTCTTTATTGAAGCAAAGACAGAAAAATAGAAAGGTGCAGTTTTAAAGGGTTTCGGTACGATATTTACCTAGACTGGTGTGAAAACCAACCCTGGCCACGGGTCAGTTAAGGACAGGAAAACCCTCAAGGACGGATAACCCTCAATGGGACAGCAGGTGCAGAATGGACACCCCAGGACAGGACAGGAAAACCAGATTAGGATCAGGACAGGACCACCAGGATACGACCAACACCCGCAGTTTGGAAGCAACGCCTGCGCTCCACCCTCTCTGCAGCTATCAGTCAGGACCCCGATTGGGTCAGCGAATTCCCCAGCAAAGTGCTCCGCCAGCACTTAAGGTTCAGTAAAACCTTCAGAGTCTATGGTCAAATTCGGACAGAGTGCTCCGCAGCACCACTGTATCAGGTCACCTATTGAGTGTGTTGGGTCAGTGACAGGTCAGCTATTCGGACAAGTCGGACAATTTCTCTAGCTGAACCCAGGCTAGATATACTGTTTTTGGGTCAGTGTACCACCCCCAAATGTTGCAAAGTGTCAGAATCCCAAATTTCGATTGGTCCTAAGGTAGGATGGGTTAACACACCAATCAGAACAGACTTTTCTAAGGCCTAATTTACATTTCAGGGTACCGCCTAGCAAGATTGGGGTTCTCACGGAAAAGTAGCACAGAATACAATAGCAAAATTTCATTGTAACATTTTCAGAACAAGTTAACTCCATCTCGCTGGGCCAGAGGTGGCTTTCTCATGAGCATCTTGACTGTGGCTGCCAGTTGGCTGAGTTCCATCGCTCAAGGCTACTGCTCCCTGGGCTGCGCGGTCATGCGCGGAAGGGACCTTCAAGATGGCTCTCGACCCATTTCAGACCCCCCGTTTATCACGGTACATGAAAAGTAAGTGAAAACAAATTAAAACATAGAAATAAATGCATGTATTACATTTTATGATTTCGTACTTCAGGTTTATCATTATAAAAATATGCTATGCTGTTAAGGGTAAGTGCAACAGACAATATCACAAGAGCAGCGGTGCAAGCTTCACCTCGTTATTACAAAGCGCAGCCATTTTGTGGCTATTACGCATGCGCACCCTTTCCCTCCACAATGCAACTACGTCAGGTCACGTGAGTGTGCCTAACGCATGCGCAGAAGCAAATGTCAAGCAGCGGCCATTTTATTCACAAGGATTACTCGTATCAGTAAACCACATAGGCAAGCATCACTATGATACACACGCATATTCAAAATACATAAAATTAGTAAAACGAAACAATTGGGATTATAAGATTATAACAGATTTCGAGGTTCTTGAGTCGAGCAAGTCGCGATGTGAAATCTTGCTCTATCAACGTTACATGAGGACACGCATTCATTTTAGGCACGGGGATATTAAGTGATTCGCCCAGAATCACAGGAGGTTTTTGGCGTCGTTACCGAGACTCGAACCCAGATCCCCAGGTCCGAGGTCGAGCGCCCTAGCCGTTAGGCCAACAAGGTTCTGTTTGTCTGTGGCTCCTGCAGGGTCTGCTGCCACGCGGTCTCCACAAACCGCTATGTGGTGCAGCCCTATGCAATCCTGGATAGATTAACTATTAAATAGGTCCTATGTGTTCTCTGTGATCAAAATTATTAGGGTCTAATTTATTTCTTATCCTTAATACAAATTGTACAAATACAGCGCTCAAAACTATGTCATTTGATTTTAGACATCTTATAAGTGCTTGTCTACAAGTTTGTATTCCGCAGATGTTAACATGCCACTTAAGTGTTCTTCTTCCATGCAAACCACACCTCCTTCGACTCCCGAGTGTTTAGTTTTCAAAAGTGTCTGGGTTTGGTAGGTTTCCCTAGACAACCCTCGAGCCCGGGACCAAAAACGCAGGTGATTCCCTTGCAAAACCAGGTTGTTTTATGATAGATAATTTTGTTGTCACCACAATAGGTTTTGGGCCCTTCCCTGTCACAGGCAATTAGCCCACCCACATAAGTGAGGTTCCATTTTTATCAAGATATTTGGGGAACTTATGGGTGAGTGGACATATGTGGCTCCCTGCAGATTCCAGAACTTTCCACCACAGAAATGTGAGGAAAATAGTTTTTTTTAGATAATTTTGAGGTTTGCAAGGGATTCTGGGTAACAGAACCTGGTGAGAGGAGCACAAGGTACCCCATCCTGGATTCCCCTGGGTGTCTAGGTTTCACAAACGTACAGGTTTGCTAGGTTGCCCTATGTGCCGGCTGACCTAGGGCCCCAAATCCACACCTAGGCACATTGCAAAAAATGGTCTGTTTTCAGTGGAAAAATGTGATGTGTCCACGTTACATTTTGAGCCGTTTCCTGCCGCAGGCACCTGGCCTAACCACACAAATGAAGTATCATTTTTATCTGGATAATTAGGGGAATACAAAATGGTAGAAAAGTGTAAATACTAGTTGTCTCTCTGTGCATTTCTGGCTTCCAAATATAATACAGTGTGTAAAAAAAAAAGTATTTTTGAAAATTGTCTTCTAATTCACATGTGAGTATGGGTACCCACACATTCAGAGAAGTGCAAATGACCAATGCTTTTAAACTCCATATCTTGTTCCCATTTTGGAAATTCATAGGCTTTCTTGAAACCTATTTTTCATTTTTATATTTTACCAAATGAATTGCTGTTTACCTGGTACACAATGAAATAGCTCTGGGAACCTCGGGTTCTTAGTGAACCTACAAGCCCTATATATCCCCGCAACCAGAAAGGTTCAGCGGACATAACGGTATATTGCTTTTAACAATCTACCATAGTTAGAAAAAGCTACAGTTGATAATGTAGGCACACATGGCTGTTTCTTTTCGGTATACAGTCAAAATATCGAGTTTTTTTTATCGACTAGACATAATATCGAGTTAAAAATATCGAATGGACATAATATCGACTAGACATAATATAACAACAAAAATATCGACTAGAAAATTTTAATATCGAATAGAATGGGCATAATACCGAATCAAAAATATAGAATGGACATAATATCGACTAGACATAATATAGACAACAAAAATATCGAATTTAAGGTAAGTTAATCTTATTTATTATTTTTTGTGTGATATAATTCTGTAGCGGGTTGTGGGTTTATAGGGGAATAGGGTGGGAAGTAATTTAATTATAATTAATTAAATATGTTAATTTATTTATTGTTATTTATTTAGAATTAATTGGTAATTAATTATTAATTGGTAATTAATTAAAGTATAATTAGTAATTAATTTTAATTGATTAATTGATAAATATTGAAATTTTAGTAATTTATTTTCTGTAGCGGGTTGTGGGTTTATAGGGGAATAGGGTGGGAAGTAATTTAATTATAATTATTAAATATGTTAATTTATTTATTGTTATTTATTTAGAAATAATTGGTAATCAATTATTAATTGGTAATTACTTAAAGTATAATTGGTGATTAATTTCAATTGATTATTTGATAAATATTTTAATTTTAATCATTTATTTTCTGTAGCGGGTTGTGGTTTTATAGGGGAATAGGGTAGGAAGTAATTTAATTATAATTAATTAAATATGTTAATATATTTATTGTTATTTATTTAGAACTAATTGGTAAATAATTATTAATTGGTAATTAATTAAAGTATAATTGGTAATTAATTTTAATTGATTAATTGATAAATATGTTAATTGTAGTAATTTATTTTCTGTAGCGGGTTGTGGGTTTATAGGGGAATAGGGTGGGAAGTAATTTAATTATAATTAATTAAATATGGTAATATATTTATTGTTATTTATTTAGAATGTATTGGTAATTAATTATTAATTGGTAATTAATTAAAGTATAATTGGTAATTAATTTTAATTGATTAATTGATAAATATTTTAATTTTAGTAATTTATTTTCTGTAGTGGGTTGTGGGTTTATAGGGGAATAGGGTGGGAAGTAATTTAATTATAATAAATTAAATATGTTAATATATTTATTGTTATTTATTTAGAATTAATTGGTAATTAATTATTAATTTGTAATTATTTAAAGTATAATTGGTAATTAATTTTAATTGATTAATTGATAAATATGTTAATTGTAGTAATTTATTTTCTGTAGCGGGTTGTGGGTTTATAGGGGAATAGGGTGGGAAGTAATTTGATTGTAAGTAATTCTATTAATTAAATAGTTTTTTGAGTATAATTATTATTTTTTTATATTGTAAATTAATTTATTGGTAATTGGTAAATAATTATTATTTGTAGGTAATTATTATTATTAGTTAATATTAATTAGTAATTTTAATTGAATAATTTATATATATTATACAATTTAAAAATAATTTAATTATATTGTAAATGAAATTTATATTTATGTTATTTCTATTTATATATGAAGTATTTACTTTCCCTACTATTGCACTCACTGGAGTGGGAATAGTAATTTTTACCCCTACGCTATCCAACGCTTTCCCTACTGTTGCACTCACTGGAGTTTGAATAGTAATTTTTACCTCTACACTATCCAATGTTTTCCCTACTGTTGCACTCTCTGGAGTTGGAATTGGAATTTTTACCCCTACGCTATCCAACGCTTTCCCTACTGTTGCACTCTCAGGAATAGGAATAATAATTTGTACCCCTATGCTATCCAACGCTTTCCCTACTGTTGCACTCACTGGAGTGGGAATAGTAATTTTTACTCCTACGCTATCTAACACTTTCCCTACTGTTGCACTCTCTGAAGTGGGAATAGTTATTTAAACCCCTACGCTATCCAATGCTTTCGCTACTGTTGCACTCTCTGGAGTGGGAATAGTAATTTTTACTCCTACGCTATCCAACACTTTCCCTACTGTTGCATTCTCTGGAGTGGGAATAGTAATTTTTACTCCTATGCTATCCAACGCTTTCCCTACTGTTGTACTCTCTGGAGTTGGAATAGTAATTTTTACCTTTACGCTATCCAACGCTTTCCCTACTGTTGCACTCTCTGGAGTTGGAATAGTATTTTTTACCCCTTCGCTATCCAATGTTTTCCCTACTGTTGCACTCTCTGGAGTGGGAATAGTTATTTAAACCCCTACGCTATCCAATGCTTTCCCTACTGTTGCACTCTCTGGAGTGGGAACAGTAATTTTTACCCCTACGCTATCCAACACTTTCCCTACTGTTGCACTCTCTGGAGTGGGAATAGTAATTTTTACTCCTACGCTATCCAACTCTTTCCCTACTGTTGCACTCTCTGGAGTTGGAATAGTAATTTTTACCTCTACGCTATCCAACGCTTTCCCTACTGTTGCACTCTATGGAGTTGGAATAGTAATTTTTACCCCTACGCTATCCAATGTTTTCCCTACTGTTGCACTCTCTGGAGTTGGAATAGTAATTTTTACTCCTACGCTATCCAACGCTTTCCCTACTGTTGCACTCTCTGGAGTTGGAATAGTAATTTTTACCCCTACGCTATCCAACGCTTTCCCTACTGTTGCACTCACTGGAGTGGGAATAGTAATTTTTACTGCTACGCTGTCCAACACTTTCCCTACTGTTGCACTCTCTGGAGTGGGAATAGTTATTTAAACCCCTACGCATCCAATGCTTTCCCTACTGTTGCACTCTCTGGAGTGGGAATAGTAATTTTTACCCCTACGCTATCCACCGCTTTCCCTACTGTTGCACTCTATGGAGTGGGAATAGTAATTTTTACCCCTACGCTATCCAACGCTGTCCCTACTGTTGCACTCCCTGGAGGGGGAATAGTAATTTTTACCCTACGCTATCCAACGCTTTCCCTACTGTTGCACTCACTGGAGTTGGAAGAGTAATTTTTACCCCTAAGCTATCCAACACTTTCCCTACTGTTACACTCACTGGAGTGACCCCTACGCTATTCAACGCTTTCCCTACTGTTGCACTCACTGGAGTGGGAATAGTAATTTTTACCCCTATGCTATCCAATGTTTTCCCTACTGTTGCACTCTCTGGAGTTAGAATAGTAATTTTTACCCCTACGCTATCCAACGCTTTCCCTACTGTTGCACTCACTGGAGTGGGAATATTAATTTTTACCCCTACGCTATCCAACGCTTTCCCTACTGTTGCACTCACTGGAGTGGGAATAGAAATTTTTACTCCTACGCTATCCAACTCTTTCCCTACTATTGCACTCTCTGGAGTGGGAATAGTTATTTAAACCCCTACGCTATCCAATGCTTTCCCTACTTTTGCACTCTCTGGAGTGGGAATAGTAATTTTTACCCCTACGCTATCCAACGCTTTCCCTACTGTTGCGCTCACTGGAGTGGGAATAGTAAATGTAACCTTCTCGCTATCCAACAAAATAAATATTGTATATGTTTTGTTAGTAATATGTATATATATATATATATGTTTAAAACATTTTTTTTTATTAAAGTTACATTCATTATTTATTAATTTTAAGTTTATTTAAGTATTTTAAGTATGTTTAAATTAATTATATTTATTAATATATTACTTTTAAATTATTTTTAAGATATTTAAAAAAATCGATATTCTGACAGTCAATATTTTTTCCTATCGATATTTTGGAGTCGATATTTTTTTACTTACCTGTTTGTAGATAGGTAGTCGATATTCTGTCATTCTATATTTTGACCTCGATATTTTTGCAAGTCGATATTTTCACGGTCGATATTCTGTCAGGGATTCTTTTTTTAATTCAATTTCATTTTTTTTATGTTAACTGTTACTTTCTATAGCAAAACCTTGAAGGGTCTACACACATGATGCCCTGCTGAATTTTCAGAAATGTATATATTTTTGGTACACCATTATTGTTTTCCTACCCATTCCTACACTTTGGTTTTCCGACAAAAGTCTGCCTTTTCTTATAATCTGGGAAGATGGTGATTTCAGGCGCCAAACCTTTCATTGATGCCACTTGTAGGGCAAAAACTGAGGTTTTCTTCTGCAGCACTTTTTCCCCATTTTCCACCCAAAAACGCAAATGTCCCTGTTTTTTGGCTAATTTCTCGGTCCCCTCCAGGGAAATCCGCAAACCTTGGGTACTTTTAGAATCCCCAGGATGTTGGGAAAAAGGACGCACATTTGCGTGGATACCTTATGTAGACAAAAAATTAGTCAGTCAAATTCACTTTATTTCACCGATACAATAACTGCATAAACATATGTGATGTTTTGTAATATTTGGAAAGTATATTTGTAGAATACTTTTTATGCCGTTATTGTATCGGAGAAACAAAGTTAATTAGACAAAAAGTTATAGGGCCTAAGCGCGAGCTGACGCAACTAGCCAAAGAAAGGCTTGGCACAGGGAGCCTGGCAGCGAAAGGGTTAATACATAAAAGGTTTTAGAAACCACTCACAATCAGAATCAGAATTCGAAAGTACTTTATTCGGCTAAAATTATTAACCATGAAAGTAACAACAACATAGACAGCATACTACATAACAAATCTGAATTAAAAAACAACATACTGATTATATTTCATTTACAGTAATACTTTTTCTCAATTTCAAAACCTGTTTAAAATAGCTTAAAAGAACCACGACAGTAAAAACAGTATCCATTCTCTGACATTCAAGAAATGCTAATTGACATCTTTTTAGATTCATATCTTTAAGAAAAGGGTTTAAAAATTTTCGACGGGGAATAGAATAAAACTTACAAAAGAATAAGATGTGAATGTCAGATTGGGACGAGGAATCATCACAAGGGCAGGTAGATAAAGTCTGTGACCATAAGTTCATCTTTGGGAAGGATAGAAGTCTAAAAACAAGGTTCAATCTAAAGCGGGTTAGAAGAAATCGATCATGATTAGACATCATCAGGGTCAAATAGGGCTGTACTTTTACTTCCGACAGTATCTGGTTATGACAGGCAACTGTCTTTTTATTTGCTTCTGCTATTCTTCTTTTATCCATGAGGTATTCCAAGCTCAGTTTTTTCAACAATCTTCTGGGTATAGATCCCATAGATAATGGCTCCTCATAGTATTCGCAGTGACCAATATCAAACATAAATTGCTTAGTATATGCTAACCATTCGACACTGACCGAGTTTTCAGTATTCAAAATGTCCTGTATCACAGCCCGATTAACCACACATTCATTAGTAGTCCATACCCTGTGCCACATGAGAATGGGCTGTATTCTGATTAAATCTGATAAATAGGGTAGCCCCAACTCCACATGACAAATATAAGTGGAAACACTCTGTGGTACAGATAAAATGTCACGTAGAAAAATGTTTTCAGCAATTTGTAGTGGGTCAATATTAGAAAAGCCCCAAAGTCCCGCGCCGTAAAGGGCAACGGATATACATGTGGCATTATAAATGGTCAAGATTTCTTTCATTGTTTTTTTCCCCAGCTTTTTAATGAAAGTCCTAACGGCCATTAAAGTTTTTTGGAACAGGAGAGTTCTGGCCTTTATAGCACTCAACCATCCTCCCAGTTCATGAAACAAAATACCCGAATAGGGAAAAGACGAGATATTTTCCAAGGGAACATTGTTTAAAAACATTGTTTTTGACTTTTTGCCAGATTTTGTGCCGCAGTTCATGGAGTATGTTTTACCACAGTTAATTTTCAGATCTAAACTCGACATGAACTTTTCAAAGGATACTAGCAATTTCTGTAAGGCCAAGGGGGTTCGGGCCATTAGGACAGCATCGTCCGCATACATGAGCGCAGGGATCGACCTCTTCCCCACTCTAGGCATGTCCCTGCACTCTTGCAGGAGACGATGTTCAAGTCCATTAATATAAAGAAGAAATAGGAACGGGGCCAGGACGCAGCCCTGACGTACTCCCCGACCCACTACAAATCTTCTAGTACATTCTCCCCCACGGCCATAGCGGACTGATGCTGTGGCACTTGAGTATAAGTCTCTCAGGAATGAAATTATGGCATCGTCAATGCCCAGCCCCTGCAGAATATCCCATAATTTGGAATGCGATACACAATCAAATGCCGAAGACAAATCAACAAATGTAAAATATAACCGTTCTCCTTTAACCCTGGTATATTTTTGTTGGATAATCATTAAATTTAAACATTGTTTTAAGGTTCTCAAACCTTTCCGGAACCCGTACTGTAGATCACTCAAAATTTCATTATCTTCCGCCCAATTCTGGAGTCTTGCCAAAATTATTCTCCCAAGAATTTTTACAGAAGAATCAAGAAGGGAAATTGGCCTATAACAAGCACAATTTTGTCTCTCACCCTTCTTGAATATTGGCACAATTATTGAGGTAAACCAGGATGCGTGCATGCCATTTGCTAGGGCGGCGTTAAAAAGCTGTGCCAGCATGGGCCCCCAAATCTCCACATTTGCTTTATATAAGTCTGCAGGGATCCCATCTGGGCCAGCGGCCTTCCCACCCTTGGTTGCATTTAATCCGATTAAAACTTCCTCCAGAGATATCACCAACTTTTCCTCACCCCTAACATTATTTACAGGTTTAAGAACATTAGTCGTACATAGGGCATCCTGAGAGCTATATAAGGTTGAGAAATGTTCCACCCATTCCTCTTCAGTGATCGCCGTCTCAATACGAGCCTTATGACCATCGAAGAGGAAAGGTGCGTTAACTGCCCTCCAGAATGCGGATGCATCTTTAGATTGAGCAGCCTCACAGAGTCCTTCAAGGGCCTCCTTTTTTATAACATTTTTCCTATTTTTCAGGGCCTTATTATAGGAATTCCTTAACCCTCTTATTGCTAAGTGATCCCGGGGTAATTTATGGATAGCATTTTTCAAATCACTTAGTGCCTTGGTACAAGCGGTATCAAAGCAGCTTCTGGTACGCCTTGTCTTATTTCTTAGCTCCACCCAGAGACTTTTCTTTATTTCAAGGGTTATTTTATCAAAGTGCTCTAAAATCTGACTGGAGCAGGCTGATCCCCCTAGGCAAATAGAGAAACTATATGAACAAGCATTTAACAATTTTGCCAGAAACTTTTCTGGCATAACCTTGCCCCATTTTAAAGTATACCCATTTTGCCTACCTAAAATCAAATCAGGGGCTATGTCTAGGGTATGTTCAGGGTATTCACAAAAAAGATTCACGACCTCTAATAATAAGGGCAGATGGTCACTTAGGGGCAACTCCAAAATCGTTAAACTATTGATTCTGTTACCACAGCTATTAGATGCGAGCACGAAATCGATAGTGGACATTGCACCTCTACCAACAAATGTCGGTTGAAATGAAGTGGGATTCTGAGCTATTTCATTCACAAATCCCAAATCATACATAAATACTAATTCATGGAGTAGGTCCCCAATCAAAGAATGTTCAAAATGTGTTAGATGCGTGTCCTGTTCTAACATTAGGCCGCAGATCCCCTTTTTGCCCCTTGTACAAAGTGGACAGTTAAAATCACCCCCCCATAAAATTACCGTTTCCTTGTTTGATTTTTCTGTTTCATGTTGTATATTTTCTCTAAGTGATCTTAAGGTGATCAGTATTTGAGCTTTCGGGATGTTATTGTAAAAATTAATCACAATTACAATAAGACCCTTAGTACTTATGGTTATAAGTTGAAAATAATTCGAATTAGATCTAAAAGTTACTTTCTCATATTTAAGCTTGTTCGATAGGAATGTTATTAAACCTCCCTTCAGACGGCCATGTAAACCGGCCTCAGCTGAGGTAAAGAAAGTTCTATACCCGCTTAAATAAACGGGTTCTATGGACCATGTTTCTTGAAGAACCACTAAATCCTGCTCATTTACAATTAAGTTCAATGATGGGTTATCTATCTTATTTTTTAGACCTGCTACATTCCAAGATAGGAATGTACAGGAATCCTGTTTTTTAGTTCTTCCTACCTCTTGGCCCGTGGGGAAATGACAGACTATCTCCTTACTTTGAGAGCTCACTTCCCCACTATTATTTCCAGTCTCATCCTTCTGAGCTATGATAATGCTAGCAGGTAGAGACTCCTCACCAGCACCAGAATTTATAGTAATGATCGATTCTGAGAGAAAAATTCTTCGGCGTCCCTCCCTAAGGAGGGAGTTATAGAGTTTCTTTTAAGTGTGTCAGCCTCTACCAGGCTCCCAGAGTTTGTATGATCGGCACCCTTTTCATGTCAATCCACATAATCAAGGCCCGAAAATACATCAAATCTGTTGTAGGTTGGGAGATTGTAAGCTGGGCACAAAAAGTCTCTATTCTCTCGGAAAAAAATATTATTCCTGTAACCCATTCCGGGGGTGATTGGGAAAAATTGCCTCTGAGCAATGCCACTGTGTGCCCCAAAATGGGGTAAAGCATTTGAACTGAATCCACGTTGGTATGACGCAGGCCACTCTAGAGATTGTCTTGCTCTATCCCTACCTCCAGGCTTTTGTCCTGGGCTGTAAGGATAAAAATAACTAAGATAGTGAGTAGAGATAGAGTCACTGCCATTTAACTCATACCAATCTCCTATATGGCGAACTGCTCTATGATATTTGAAATTTATAATAATGACATCCCCTTTCTTATCTTTTGGTCTGGAGCCCACCCAGACTGCTCGCCTCACTGTCAGAATTTCTCCATTAATGTGTGCCGGCAAGGGTCTGTTATTATATAACCAATGCGTTACTTTATTTCTTAACGCACGGTGGTCTTCCCTAGCATCCATATATAACTCGGGGACGCCTGCCATAACTATAGTATAGGGGGCTGCTTCAGGTGGTAAATCGACCGTTTTCCTTTGGTAGCGTTTTCCATTTTGTGGGTTTACGGTACCATTCTCCTTGCTGGCCTTAAGTTGGACTAACTGTGGCCTTTCTGCTGCCATCGATTTATCTTCACCTTGGCCACCTACACTGCTCACAGGATTAGTGACAGGTTTATTTTTTGACAAAGTTACCGGTGGAATACTTTTTAGTATAGAGCCAGTCAATTTTGTTGCATCATGACCGGATTTTACAGGGGGTACTGGGCAAGGTGGTAGTAGCTTAGGAGCAATAACAGTAACCGGTGGTACAAGTAAACCATTAGATTTCATTAAGTTTACGCCCTGTATCAGATCAGCTAGTAATTGCATATTACTCCCAACTTTTCCATCTAGCTGATCAAGTCTAGTATTACACAAGGTCATTTTATCCAACAATGGCTGAATTAGCTCTTTTAACAAACTTTCTAACCTCACAAATAAAGCAGTCTCGCCAAGGGTACAAAAATCAGTTATCGATTGAGGTAGAATTGGGAAAGATGGTAGAAACCCCGCCTCGGTCACAGCAGGAGTCAAACTCCTCTTCTGTACTTTAGCATCTCTAGTGGGCATAGGACAACCCCCTCTTTTTTAAATATTTTTAGTAGTAATCTTCAAAGGAGTCAACTGGGTTGAATTGGTAGACAAAGCAGGCGAGAATCTTGGAGAGTCAGAAAGCCCTTCATCATCATAAGTACTACTTGAACTCATGTGGGGAGATTTCAAACTGACCGGAGTTATTGGTATAGACACTTCCTTTATTGAGAAATTTGATATACCAATATTGTCCTCCCTTTTGCTCAAATTGGGAGGCCTGACTTCTTCCACACTACTATGTACATGTAATTCCATGGGTGCTGACCCTATATTGCCCCCATTAATTTTTCCATTTGTTATATTATCTACTTGTACACTTTTCCTAGATGTATGTAATTGTGCTTTGTGCATTTGCTTCCCCCTTCTCTTTCGTGTTTTTGCCTTTTTAAATATTCTTGCAGGTGGGGTGTAATTTTGTTTTTCCACGATATCTGGAAAGTCAGGAGGTTTTATAGCATGGACCTGGGCGGTCGCGATAACTACCCTACCGCAGGGAACAGGAGGTTTTTTAGGCGAGGATATATCAATTAGAAGTGCCTCATCCTGCGTTGCGGAAGAATTACCCTGTCCAAGAGAGGCACGTCTATTAGAATTAATCTGAGTAATTTTTTGAATTAGATAATTATCCATAGGCCCTTTATCTAATTTTTCCTTATTCATTTTACTAGCTTAAATTTAGACAGATTCTGATATATTTTACAGATAATTAAAAATAAATTGAACAATTATAAACTAAACAAAACAACACGCAACTGCAACACTCAAAATCAGCGCGTTAGTCCTACGTAGGAAAGTGACAAATATTGTCAAATCAATACCTAGCTCTGGAGAAACCCAAGTCCCTGGAGCACCAGCATCTAGTGCCCAGTCCAGTCTCTGCAGGCCTCGGAGGGCCTCAGAGGGCCCGCCCTTTGCCCAGGCTTAGCTCCGCGCGCGTCCCGCTAGCGCGTCAAGGGCTCTCTCTAAATAGCAGGAGGAGGCGGGAAGAGGACCAGCTGCGGTGAGTTAGGTGCAGCAGCGCCCGCTGGTCCTTGCAGTCCCTGAAGCTCCAAAGGTCCCTCGGCGGTCACCTTGCTGGTCAGGCAATCCGGGAGGCAAAGTGCCTCGAGCGGCACCAGCGAAGCGGGGGCCGCGAGGCGTGGAGTATGAGGCAGAAAAAAACTGGAGCAAAGATTCCCAGTGGGGTTGCGCAGTATCTCCGTGTGCGCTAGTTCAACACAGAGCGCTCCCAGGCCTTCGCTTCTTCACAGCCAGGCGGGAGGGGGCGGGAAGAGGACCAGCTGCGGCGAGTTAGGTGCAGCAGCGCCCGCTGGTCCTCGCAGTCCCTGAAGCTCCAAAGGTCCCTCGGCGGTCACCTTGCTGGTCAGGCAATCCGGGAGGCAAAGTGCCTTGAGCGGCTCCCGCGAAGCGGGGGCCGCGAGGCGTGGAGTATGAGGCAGAAAAAAACTGGAGCAAAGATTCCCAGTGGGGTTGCGCAGTATCTCCGTGTGCGCTAGATCAACACAGAGCGCTCCCAGCCCTTCGCTTTTTCACAGCCAGGCAGGAGGGGGCGGGAAGAGGACCAGCTGCGGCGAGTTAGGTGCAGCAGCGCCCGCTGGTCCTTGCAGTCCCTGAAGCTCCAAAGGTCCCTCGGCGGTCACCTTGCTGGTCAGGCAATCCGGGAGGCAAAGTGCCTCGAGCGGCTCCCGCGAAGCGGGGGCCACGAGGCGTGGAGTATGAGGCAGAAAACAACTGGAGCAAAGATTCCCAGTGGGGTTGCGCAGTATCTCCGTGTGCGCTAGTTCAACACAGAGCGCTCCCAGCCCTTCGCTTCTTCACAGCCAGGCGGGAGGGGGCGGGAAGAGGACCAGCTGCGGCGAGTTAGGTGCAGCAGCGCCCGCTGGTCCTCGCAGTCCCTGAAGCTCCAAAGGTCCCTCGGCGGTCACCTTGCTGGTCAGGCAATCCGGGAGGCAAAGTGCCTCGAGCGGCACCCGCGAAGCGGGGGCCGCGAGGCGTGGAGTATGAGGCAGAAAAAAACTGGAGCAAAGATTCCCAGTGGGGTTGCGCAGTATCTCCGTGTGCGCTAGTTCACTCACAATCACTGGATGATGTCATCAGTGATGTTGTCAGTGTTATCATCAGTGATGTCACTGACCATGTCATGAGTGATGTAATATGCGAGGTCATAAGCAGTGCTTGGCAGGGGTGTAAGTTATAGTTAGCTCTGGTAACTATAAGTGCTTAATTTCACTGGGTTTGTACGAGTGAAATCTGAGCCTAACTATAAGGTTTCTGTAACTTTGGTTTTTCCAGTGAATTTCTAAGTTTTTTTTTCAATTCTATATCCTAACTATAATGTCCCTGTGAGCTTTATATATATATATATACACGCACACAGACGTACATTAATATATACGTTTATATATATTACATTTATAAATATATTTTACATTTACAAATATATATTACATATATAAATATATACAAACGTACATGCATATTAATTCAACGCCTGTGGTTGTATTTTGTTAATTCGTCGGTTTCCACGTTGAATTACGTCATCAGCAGGACAGAGAAGGAAGACTCGTTTTCTCCTTTAAAATAGCCTCTATGCACCATTTCTGTAAAAGTGTTGTCATGAAAAACGTATTACCCAACGCTCTTTTCCTGACACAGCATGACATGCAGAGCAAGGTAAAATTAAATCCAAAAAGGTGAATAAAAATCACTAAACTAATCTCTAAGAAATCTTACATGAGTTACTTGCCAATCCAAGGGGAAAGGGCCTGTCCTTGGCATTTACCACAAGAGTGTTTTCCTTGTTCCCAGCCTATGAAAAAGTCTTTGTGAGGCAGGGCTGGCTGAGTAAAGCAAGCTTTCAGTGCCGGCTCTGTGAGTCGCACAAACAGACTTTCAGACAGAGGAGCGCTTGACAGCTCTCTGCAGCAGCACTTCCCGTCGACTAGTCCACACGCACCACCTTCGTCAGCCACCACATACACATTCGCAAAAATTCTCTCCCCGTTCCACTTTCATGAATCAGGAATCACCCGGTCTTGAAACCAAATTAAAAAAAGCTGACTAGCGCGTTTCTATGGTAATATGTGGCCATTTGCCTGGGGGCTCCCCAATCGAAAATGCCACAAATAAACTTTGTATACTCCACGACATTTATGTGTAAAAGGCTGAATGCAGTTCTGATAATGGAGTTATGAGTAGGCCAAGCTTACACAGCAGTCTAAGAAAGACTGATCGGTTCCTTCAACTCATAAACTGACTTTGCAATGGCATCATTTCACCGAAAAAGAGATACAAGAAGTAACGTCACCTCGCCACAAAGACATCAAATGAACGCTGTGAGGCTACTGATTTTTTTGTATATAATTCCTATTGAAACCGCGGGGTTCGGAAAGTAAACTATAACCGGGCACAAATAAAAACACAAACAACCAGATGCTGGAAGATGCAAAAGTTAAAGACACACAAAAAATTACTGAAAAGAATAGAGGAATGACAGCGGTAGGGAATAGGCTACTGGTGTTGGAAGCCTCAATACAGGGGTAATAACGTCTTCTCCAGGTACCCACAATTATGTCGAGATAATATTAGGAAACAAACAGCACCAGCTATCAGGAGTGTTAGCAAGCAAGGCCTTTTTTTTATTTTTCATTTAAGCAGTCATCACAGTCACATCTCCAAGGTATACTTGTCATGACAAAGCAACAATTCTGAATTCAGGTTTCCAAAAGAAGACACACGTAAACAATATACAGTAACAGTACAGTTGTGATTGGCATCCGAACAGATCTAGTAGTGTATGTCATCGGGCTTCAGGCATACACATATTGTGTCACAGTGACATACATCATAAGGATATTGCAAGTAACCGAGGAGTTCCATAACCATATAGAGAAACAAGGCCAAAGGACTAGTTCCTTTATAAGGTTATGGAACTCCAAGGTGACTTGCAATATCCTTATCATGTATGCCAGGGTGTACTTCATCCAATTTTATACATGGTCACAACATCACCTGTCCTACAATCCAACTAAAACCTTAGTGTTTAGCTCTTTCGTATGAAAGAGTGAGCATGTTTGCAAGCATGAATACAAATAAAACCTCAAGTGCAAAATTAAACACGTACATAATCTGTTAGATATCTGTTGTAAATAGAGCTTAGAAACACGTCAATACAAGCCCCTTTTTAAGAAAAGAAAAAAAAAAGAGTAGTAGCTCGGAATGTGAAGAACCATGCAGAAAAACTCTAGCTTTTCTCCATCAAAGGAAAGCAAAAAATAAACATATTGTCTCTGCTTGTCATTCATTGTAAGCTATTAAAATAGAGCAGAAAAAAGAAAAGCAACGTTTTTGTTGCTTTAAAGGGCTGCTACAGTTATTGCATGGCACTGTGAGTCAGAACGCGACTGTAATAACATGTAGTAGTCGAGGTCAGAGGTTTTTTCTTTATAATCTGAGACTGGATGCAACACAATTCGCCGATTATACAGAAATTAGAGGTTGCTGTTCATACAAGGATTGCAGAATCCCATATATTATATGCATATTATATATTTGCTAGATTGGACAAATAATACAGCATTGGCGACCAAAAATCTTTAGGGCTCGATGGGTTTGGAAGTGTAGTGGCATGTTCGACAATTCTTCGCACAGCGTCATATCTTTTAGCCTGCCTTTGAAGCAGGGAGCCAAGCCCCAACCTCCCTCCCCCATCCCACAATGCATTGGACACTTTCCCTTTGCCGAAAAGCATGACTTTAGCAGTCAGTTTTCGGTATTCAGTAGAAATGTTTTTCACATAACTCAGAAAGCACGCAATAAGTGATCTTATAGGCATGCCCAGCCATGTCCTCCTGTCGCATCTATTGGCTGTCTCCAGAACGCAGCCACCCGAACAAGCAATGCTTTCACTTAGCAATTTAAGGTGCGGTGAGTCTCTGGTACAGTCAGAGGCACTCATCCCTCAAGTCCGCCTACAGAATCACTCTGCCACTTGATGCTCTCTGAGAAAATGAACATATGTTTTATAACGATGATGTGCTGCAGAATAAGGCCCAGATTCTTGAAAAAAAACATAAAAGCAGGGGCGGGCATTTACGCCTCCACCTGATAGTACTTTTCAATTTATTTTCTATTCTCTAAACTGCCTGGTAATGCCCAAAAGCAACAGAATGGGTGACGCACACTATCGGCCATACTTATATATAGTCCTTGGCTCAGTCGGCCATGCCAGCGCATGGTGGTCATTGTTGTACAACAAATATATTGATTACAGTTCATGACACTCATTTCACTCTTTTTAGCGCTCCTCAAAGGAATGTAACACAGCTGGGCTTAAAGCTATTCAAGACTCCATTTTCTCACAATACAGTGACAGTTCGTATTTAATAACAGCCTCCCTGCAAGGAATCATCTTAGTGAAATGACCCATTTGGAGACTAAAATAAGAGATCCTATGAACTGCATTGCCTCTTGGCATTTACTTGTTAGAAACGTAGTGGTGCAGTTGATGACACTTGTGCGATCATTTTGTTTGAAGCACTACTGAAACCATCTTTACAACACAGAATGTGCAATAACATCCTGCAGAGCAATCCCCAAAATGTTTAGATACGTGTCAGCCATTGATGTTTGAAATGTAGTCATTATGTAGCTTGTGGAAAATGTCTGTTCAATGGGTCCAATAACTCTCTACAACATGCACGACCACTCTCAAAATCCTATCTGTTTAACGTTGATACCAACAAGTGCATCACATGTGTACTTCTACATCCTCCCGTGCCTTGCACCTTGCGCCCTATTCACAAAGGTAAATTTGCACATGTATGCTCACCACTTCTGGATTTAGAGTTCCACCTAAATGTAAACATACATGTGCCCACCCCCTCAGTTCAGGAGATGGAAACACCTAGGACTGAATTTTTAAGGGTAAAGTTACTACTAGTAACTTATCACAAACAAGGGGAGATCTACCCCACCTTTGTGAGATCTCTCTGTGGGAACATTTAGGGGAAGTGAATAACGTTTATTAGATTAAAAAAAAAATTGAGATTACCCCCAAACCTTTCCCAGGATGCTTGTTTCCAGTCCAGGGAAGACATGACTTGGCAGATCGGGCTGGACTGTTCCCATGAAGCACAGGGTCAAGACTGATTTGCATATAGCTGTGTCTATATTGAGGGGGTGGCAAAGTGAGCTAAAGAACGATGATGGATTCTACTCAGATCTGTGACTGGGGGTGAGTGTCTGAAAAATTCCAGCACTCCTTTCATCATATTCTGGTGTTTGCTTTATATATGATAAACAACATAATTGCAATGTTATTTAAGGGTTTAGGATTGGGTAGAAGTAAAGGGAGGTAAGGGTGACTAGAGTTAAAGGGTGGGTAGAGGTAAAGGGAAGTGAGGGTGACTTAAAGGTTCTGGTGGGTAAAGGGAGGTGAGGGTGACTTGAGGGTTTGGGGATGGGTAGAGGTAAAGGGAGCTGAGCGTGACTTGTGGGTTTATTGGGTGGGTACAGGTAAAGTGAGGTGAAGGTGACTTGAGGGTTCATAGGTGGGTAGAGGTAAAGGTAGGTGATGGTGACTTGAGGGCTAAGGGGTGGGTAGAGGTAAAGGCCGAAGTAAAAGCAGGTGAGGGTGGCTTGAGGGCCCAGGGGTACGTAGAGGTAAAAGGAGGTGATGATGACTTGAGGGTTCAGGAGTGGGTAGAGGTAAAGGGAGTGGGGGGTGACTTGAGGGTTCAGGGGTGGGCAGAGGTAAAAAGAGGTGAGGGTGACTTGATTGAATAGTATGTTGTTGTATGCATATAGGATGGTATGGAAGGGTATTTATTGTGTGGTGTAGTATATGGTATGGCCAGTCATTTTATAGTATGTTATGGTATGGACTGTCATTGTATTGAAGGAATGGTATGGCCTGGTAATGTATAGTATGGTATTTTGTGGTCTGTTATTGTATGATATGGTACAGTGTAGTAAGTAATTTCCTGGTATTGTTTAGTATATTATGGTATGAGTATGGTAAGGGCGTGGGGCTTACAACCTATGAGCATGCATACACATGATTTTAGGCAAGCACCAATATCACCAAATGGTGCAGTATAAAAACATGTATCTTATGTTGGCCTTCCGAATAGGAAGGAGGCCTTACACGGAATGTGGGCAAAAACAAGGAGGATCCATAAGCAAACACACCCTTTGTGAATGCTGCAACATGTAACTTTATAAAAACATACTAAATTGCATTGTTTTTTTGAGAAAAGTGCCTTACTGGAAAGTGTAGTCCAGAAACATCTGGCAGCCAAGCAACATGCGAAGGGAGTGGCAAACCCAAAACGAAAAATCCAAAAGAAGGGGTATACAAGCATCTAAAATGTGTACGATAGAGCGTGTAAAAGAACCATACAGACAGTACACTCACAAAAAAATACTATAATTCAAGCGAAACAATGCGTAAGAGCACTAATCAAGAAATCAGTCAGTACATGGTCTATGCTCCAGGGAAGAAAACAAAAACACGGAGACGAAGTGAAGCCGACATGCACAGACACGCTCTCACCAATGAAAAGGAAGAAGATAAGAGTAACAATGAAGCCAATCAATGGTAAGTAATGGGCAGGCTAAACACCTCTTTTTAGAGTTTTATTTTTGCACAACAATTGATCGCTGCAAGCGCATGCACACTGCCTCAGGCGAGTCCTAAAAATATATACCTAAGTGTGCAGAGATCTCACCCACATTGGCAGGTATCTTTGGGCAGAAAAGATAGGCGAGGCGGAGCTCTCTACATGCAGGTTCTTGAAGAGCATTTTGTATTATGTGAATAGTACTAAAATAGTAATAATTTACGTATTGCAACATTCAGTTTGAGAATAGGCCCCTTGGGTCCAAACAAGCTACCTTGTTAGCCCACAGAGGCACAAGATGAATTAATTCGATTTGTAATTTACTGCTATATGTTGAACTCTCTATGGTTATTGTCTCATCCATCATTAAATTGTTTATGTACTCACTCAAACTATATGACTAGTTTCTGTTGGAAATGTACCTGCTGTTCTAAAAAAAAGGTATACTCCCCTTTTAATTATTCGAATTTGGATCGTACAATTCCTCCTTTGCAGAAAATTCTACTGATTTGCGTTTTCTGGGTAAAATAATCAATAAATGAGTGAATCCTCATACACACAATAGACAGAAGAGTGGGGAAGGCAAAACACATCAAATATGCCTAATAATCTAGGTCTTCATATACATTTACATCTATCTCTTACACATAATTCTCTGATGATGAGAATCGTCTCTATTTGTATATGACAACCAATATATCAGATGTATTCGGTGGTCATCCTTACTCCATTCCCTAAACCATCGTTCGATCTTTGCCCAAAATAAATCAATTTTGTTGCTACGCATTCGGTTGGCAGCATTAGTCCATCTCCTAAATTACCCTTCAATCCCCACCCCAAAATAAATGAGTCCGTTCTCTTGCCGCATGTCAAGTATGCATACTCATCATACCAGGGTTAATGTGAAATGTCATTCAGTGTATTAAAGCACACTGTAAACATTTTTAAAAGGTATCACTAATCTGTTTTTTGAGAGAAAATATTAGATTTTTTCATGACATTTTCGTATTTGCTTCCCTGTATCACACCCCTGACATTTTGTATGACAAACTGTCTCTTTTGCTGTCTGAAACAGCTTTTTTCATAAGAGAGAATACAACTGAACTCAAAGTTAGTGAAAGGGAATCATTATTGGCTGGACCACAGCAATTAATGCCAATTGGTGTGACAGGAAAAGGTGATGAATAAGGGTGTGTGTAAATCTACATTTGAGAAAACTCCATTCGGAATGCAAAGCACGCCCTGGTAGACTCTCCAGGGCATCAATCACACCATCCCGCTTGTGTAGGCAGTCAATCAGAGCTGCAAGTGTCTAAAACGCTTCGTACCCAAACCTGCAGAGTCTCTTTAGAAATATGCTGCTCTACAACATCACAATGTTTACAATAAATAGGAATACAAATAATGAAGGGTGGAATGTATGATGATACAACACAAACATTTACAACACATGCCTTTACAACGCGTTTTTTACATCGCAACATCTATTGCAACACATGACTTTACATTGCATGCCATCACAATGCATTTTTAGAAACTACATTACCAACGCATTCAATTACAACGCATACCATTACAACGCATATTACTTTTCGGGCAAGAGTACGTTAAGTGTTGGATAGTGTAGGGGTAAAAATTACTATTCCCACTCCAGTGAGTCCAACAGTAGGATAAGTGTTGCCTAGTGTAGGTGAAAAAAATGACTATTCCCACTCCAGTGAGTGCAACAGTAGGGTAAATGTTGCTTTGTAATGACTGCGTTGTAAAGGTAGTGCGATGTAATGACTGCATTGTAAAGGTTGTTTCCCAAAGGGGGGAAACAATTGTTCTGAGCGTATCTCAGTCTGTTATGTTTGTGATTGATGTTCCATTTCAGGCATGGACCAATCACATGCACATTATTGAAAACCCGGCCCCAAAAGGGACAGAGGAGCACAAAGTGCTAGGTCATTTTCCCACCTAATGGCATTAGAAGCAGGTGTGTTTTGGTCTTTTGGGGCCTTATCCACAAGGTGCAGCATGAGTCCTCATGCTGAGTGAGCTACCACACCCATGTCTGGCATTCCCAGAACTTAATTTGAGCCTGTGGTTTCCGATGCTCAGTACCCACACTTAATTGTCAACACCAGCACTTTTGACAGTTTGCCACATGGTGGCACTGTATGTCTTATTTAGAGTTGAGCAGAACAACAGTTGTTTTATAATTCAATATGCATTATAAATGACTAATACCTTCCACCCTAGCCATTTTATATCTTTGTGTGGCCTGGAATAGGCTGCACTGTTGCATCATGTAGAAGTGTGATGTTTAACAGTTGTGCTGGTACTGGCATTGGTAGCGCTGGCAGGGGCAATGGGTGGTGTACGCTGCAGTGGCCTCCTGACCAAGGCCCTGGCACTTAGTGGTTTACAAATTAAGCACTGGCATACCCATGGTACTTAAGGCAAATTACTAAAAAAGAAAAAAAAGTGCTGGATACATTTTTTTGTGTGAATCTGAAATACATGTAATTCCTCTGGCTGCAGTTCATTCCAATGTTGTTTTCCCAAGAAGAGATAGAGAGCACCAATTATCATCATGATTCAGATTCCAATGCAAGCCATGCAATGAAAGATACAAGACATTATTATAGAGTTTGAAGGGAAAATGTGATATTTATTGTTTTTGTTTTAACTTTTTTATTGTTGCTTAGGTTACCAAAACAAATCAAATAAACAGAGCTACCACAATTATCTTTTACAGTATTCTGTTGGGTGGCCATCGCTTGCATTCAGTACACAATATAGAGGACCCTCCACCTTAGCCTAGAGTGTGACCAGGTGTATGGGGGTCCCCATCCTAGTTTCCTTCCCCTCTTAGCATCTCCCTGGTGCTGCTTGTAGTGTGCTGTGTATCTTACTCTCCCCTTAAGGATATATTAATATTTTCACTACCGGTGCGTTATACTAACTGAACAAGCTTTAATAACTAACTATGCCTTGGTGGGATCCGTAATGGTGGAAGAACATGGTCAGCAGTATGGTTGTCTCACCCATCGTCAGGGGGGTCGCAGTGCAGTAAGTCCAGGGGTCCATTTTGAAAGGGCTGTTTCCCATAGTTCTGGAACTTTTCTAGGGACACATCCGGTGGGTCTTTTAACCCCTCCCATGCTCATGACGAGCTGAGCTCGTCATGAGTCACAGTGGAGTTGTGCTCATAATGAGCTGAGCTCGTCATAACGGCCGCGGCCCGCCCACGTGCGGCTAATTCCCCGCCTGTGCGGGAGAATTAATGAGTGTTCTCTGTGAGTCATGACGAGCTGAGCTCGTCATGAACACATCTGGGCTGCGGACCCCCCCCACCCCCGCACCGTGGGGGAATTACCCCAGCTGCCAAGGGGTTAAGCAGCATGAAAGTGTGAAGGGGAGAAAAACATTAATGCACAGTCAATTTAAAGTTCTGCTTCCTGATACAGAATGACCAAAGGACAATTGAGGAAAGTTAGTTAAGTTTATTACAAAGCCAAAAATAACTGAACATAAACACATCTTAACACAAGGGTATAGAATACAGAGGAAACAGCATAAAGCCAAGTCTACACACCCAATTCAGACGGTGCAACATGAACAGAACTATTAACTTGAGACGGAGGATACAAACAATCAAGAAACAGGAGTCCAAATTTTCCTGCATCAGAGGTTGGTGAGTGAAGAGCATTTAAACTATCCCTACGCTATTACTAAGATGACATCCCTATTGTAATGAGTAAGCATTTCTAATCAGGAGGAAAGGTGTCAGTCATGGAGCCTTCCTAAGACATTTCTCCACTGTTGGGATAGGTCAAGCAGCATAAAGCCACCATCACAAGAGGAAGAACTTGTTCTGAGAGGCTCCCTTTCCAAAGGCAAGGAAGATGTGGGCACTATCTCTACTTCCAACAACTAGTTATCCACAGGCAGAATTCCCTTGATGCACTTCAAACATATACACCACAGTAGGTACAGTCATGAGTGTACTTTTCAATGGTGTTCTCCATGTACATCCCGTTGCAACAATTAGTTCTTGCCGCCGATGCCTTCTCCCGTGTGAAACCAACTTTTAACCCTTTTCGCCTCCAATCCATGTAATTGCTAACGCGGGATTACTGGTTACTAATTATCTTACCAAATCCCATTTCCTGTCGACTGAATCGTTGGTACCTGTCTTGAGTAAAAGGTAATCTTGCAGTAAACAATCAATTTAAGAACTTACACCACTCTAAATGACCACTGACCAAAATTAAGTTTTAAAGATTTAATATAAAGTCAAAGATAACTGAAGATACAAACTTCTCAAGATGAGATTCAAAAGGTATATCGGAATCACTATGAACATGAACTTCTTGAATAGTCTGAGTCTGAAGAACAAAATAATAAGTACAAGTTCGAATACCATCAGGGTTGCTAAAATGGATACAAGTTGCAACCTCAAAGTCATTACAGAAAAGAAAATTAAGGTTAGTCTGTCCCTACACTGTACTAAATGACATCCCTACTTAGCAAGATCTTAACCCTCTAGGTGTCAGCCGTGGTGATTTCCTAAGAAGATCACGCACTTCTCTTTGTCTCTTCTCTGATAATGGGTCTCTCCTGATCAGCCTATCTGCCTACCCATCCGCTTCCTTAGGCTCCCAAAATCATCTGCTCTGCTCTCCTCCCGGGTCACTTTCCCTAATACCAAATCACATTTCCAATAGAAACGCCCCTTGGGACGCCCCTCACGTGGTACATCTTTCCGCGGCAAACTCCATGATGGTACTCTTGAAGACCCTCGTTAAAGTTGACCTTGGTTCCCAGGCAGCTTCTTCAGTGCGCTGATACCCCCTGAAATTCCTGGAAACTCCTACAGGCCTGCGCAAGGCGCCACTGAACAAAGTCCCTTTCATTCGAGCTGATTAGGACCCTCGCACCTGCATACAGCTCGTCCTGCAGTGGGCCTCAAATTCCAGACTTCACCATATCTTAGGCCATAAAACACTCTCAGAGCTTCATACTGGACACCTCACGACCTCTCCTCTAACGAGCACATGACGATTTAAACTACATGACATTATCGGCTCTGGCCTACTTGATTTACATGCAGCAGGTTCCTGCACTCTTAAAACGTTGACTTGATTTAAACAGCAAACATTCTTAACTAGCATACGTTTCTAAAATAACACATCTATAAAGCATATACTTTTAACCCTAAGTTCAATAGTACATTTTGAAAGAACCATGTCAACCTTGTCTCACATTATTTTAGCAGCACGTTTAGATTTGCTTGTGAATTGCCATGAGGCCTACACAAAATACTGGGTTTTAGAGTTACATTCAACTCTTACATTATTCCTTTAACATGAGAACGTGAGGTTTTCATATTCATCCCAAACATTTCTACATTAGTCTCACACAGTCATGATTATCGTTACTCTACTTAAACATTCTATGCATTTCACCACTGAATATAAGACACTCGGTGTATTTCACTTCTAAATATAAACACTCTGGTGCAAAGTACATGTTAACTAACTATGTGCTTGTAAATATGGCATACTTATACATTTTTTTCAAACTTGTGCTCTCTCAGTCCCCCCTTTGATGACCTTTAGGGGTCATCATTACCATGACACTAAAAATGTAGAACCTTTTAAAGTGAAGACAGGGCAGTACCACTTCTTTTCATACTCTCTAATGCTTTCAGACTCTTATATTGAGTGTCCTGCATCGCTGTCAACTCTTCTTCCTGTTTCTTCATAGCTCTCTGTAACCTATTTGCTCTATACCATTGATACAAACGCACCAATCCCCACAAAGTGATTACACAAATCACTACTATGATGATGGGTTTCAATATGTACCAAACGATACCCTTTCCTAAGTTGGCAAACCAACTTCCAACTTTACCCATTCCATGGCCTACTTTTTCCCACACATTTACCTTTGCCAGGTCCTCAATTTCGTAGTGTATGGCAGTAATGTTTTGTATATACTTCTCTAGGGGCTTTGAATTGTCTGGAATGTAAGTACAGCATTCCTGTACCTTCAAGGCCCTACAGACTCCTCCCTCTTTTGCTAACAGAACATCTAAAGCAAGTCGGTTCTGAAGAACCATTGCCCTAATCGATTGCATCTCCCCCTCTATCAGCATCAAGGATCTCGCAGTACTGGCAGACAGTCTATCTACGACTGTAGCTAACCTCCTGATCTTAATGTCATTCATTATCAATCCTAAGAAAGGGAATGCAGCACCTATTACATCTCCAACTACTTCTGCTGCACCCAGCCCTCGCTTCCATCTAGTTGATATTTCTTTCTTAGGCGTGTCTAAATTCTCAACATGATATATTTTAGGGAAGACAACAGCCAGATAGCATGATCCGTACCAATTATCTGGTAACTTCACATATGCATATCTTCCACATACAAAATATACATTTGGTATTGCTTGCATCCCTTTCATGAAGTTCTTAGAGTAGTACTCCAATTGAAAAGCATGTTCGCAATTGACTTGTCCTACATAAACGTTTTCATAGTAGGAGTAACTCCTGTGAATGCACAGTTTCCCCCGTTTCTCCTTATCCAAAGCAATTGGACCAATACTACCTTTTCGTTGTTGTGCCCTTTCTTCCTTGGTCCAATCTGTTTCTCCTTGTCCTGATGCCTTCAATACCTTCTGCTTCCTGTATCTAGTATCTACCTGTGCTATAAACTTTTTCTCAACTTCTGATATTTGACAAGTCAGATTGTTTATTCGAGCATGTGAAGTATCTAACGTTCTCCATGGAATAAACCATTTGTGTAACCTGTCTTCGCTTTTGTAGTAGTCCCATTTGTTCAAATGCTTGAAATTCGGAACCTCTGGCAATGTCGAGTCGAAATTCGAGAAGTAATACTCAAATCCGTCTCGTCCATAAAACATACTTAACAATAAACTGCACGTTATTCCATATGTCAACGGGAGATGATGGTATTTGATACCCTCCTCCACCGAAATTGGTAATTGCATACATACATAGCAGTCCTTTACCTCCATGGCATCAACATATTCATAAAGCAACTTAGCATAAGCATTTGACTTGTAATTCCCCTGTGATTCATCCATGTGTAACCTTTTTACTTCTGCATCTAACAACGCTTTGTCTTTCTCATTGATGTTTCCCTTCTCCTTAATAATGGTAGTTCTCGGTGTTGACACTCCCTTATCCTCCTTAACTGTGGTTCCATCCCCTTCGTGTCCCGCTAGGAATGAAACAGTTACCACTAAAATTATAAGAGAAACCACTACTCCTAAAAATGTAACAGCTATACATTTTGCCCTGCGGTTCGGGTTGCCAGCCTCCATGTTCTCAAACAGTGTAGTTTTCTTTCTTCTAGCATTCACTTCCTCTTCTTTTCAAACAAAGTCTTTCTCTCTTGCAATGTCTTTCTTGGAACGCTTGGAAGCTTGACAATTGGTTTCCGCAAAATAGTTCAAAGTCCAGTAGAAAATAGACAACCCTAGCCCTTCTCCATCCACTAAAATGAAACCCCTATCACTTTTCTTCTTCCACTCGGCGCTAGGTTATCTTGCAACAAGTTTACAATTTCTTTTCAAAAGTCTTATTTTCGTCTGAAGTTATGTATGACTCAAGGAGTGACACTACTTCTTCATAAACGTCCATCCGAAGTATCATTCCCTCAGGTTCTGGACAATTCGTACCACACCATGGAAAGTCAACCTTTTCTAGGATTATTCTCCTTATTTCGCTCAAGACAAGTGGACGGACGAAATTGAGAGTTAGCGTTTTTTCAATTTCTAATCCTGGTACTATCAGTTCTATATCCACAATTACAAAGGGGTCCGTTCTAATCAAGATCACTTTCTTCACTTTTCCAGATCTGCACCCCCTTGAAGACATTCGCAATATGATCTTAGTCCACAACAATAAGCACTCCTAGCAATTCTACTACTCGTTCAAGCATTTCCAAACGAAGAAGAGTTCCCTCCAATATTGGATATCGTGAACAGCAAACTGGAAACTCAACTGTCTCTAAAAGCAATTTTCTTATTCCACTCAGGAGAGCAGGATGAACGATGTTGAGTGTCAGCAACCTTTCGGTCTCCGCTCCTGGCAGTAGAAACTTTATTTGCACTGTGATGATCGGGTCAGTTCTGATCAGTTCCACTTCCCTGATCCTCCCTGTTCTGTGTCTCCCAGACATCTGCAACAAGGTAGGTCCAGTCGGGAGTAGAGTATCTTCTGCTAGGCACTCGCACCCTACTTGATCTTCTAAGACCCTCCTCGGCTTGATCCTGGATATCTTCTTCTGGATCTGAGTCTTCGGATATAGGAGTAAGCGTTTCTTCTTGGGCCGACCTCAAACTTAGCCTTCTTCTTCTTGTTGGCCAAGTGGCAGCTCCAAGCCTTATTCTCCTATTCCTTGTCCTCCCACTTGGTTCTTGATCGCTCCGATACGGATCTGAGTCTGAGTCGTATTCACTTCTGCTCTCTCCTTCAGTTGCGTCTTCTGTCTCACTGCCGTCCTGCCTTCGCTCTTCTTCTGAATCCGATGCGTTCCCAACTTCTTCCGACACCTCCTCAGCTGCCTCAATCCCTTCTTGCGACTCTTCTTCCACTTCCGGGCTTTCGTCTGGGATGGGAGCTGTTCCTTCTAGAGGTGCTGGAACTCTTCTAGTATGGGATGCATGAATCCAATTTGGCAGCCCCCCGCACTTCACCGCGGTGTTCGTGATCAGGATTACCTGAAAGGGCCCACGCCAGCGAACATCTAGGCAGTTCTTCCGGACGTGTTTTTTAACCAGGACCCAGTCCCCTGGGTTCAGGTCATGACACAGGTTCCTCGCTGCTGGAACTTCAGCCGCATGCACCTGAAGGGACACAGAATGGATGGCGTCAGACAGTCCTTTACAATAATCCAAGATCAGATCATCTGTAATATTCAATAGAGCAGTAGTTGGAACTGTAGGAAGTCTCATGGCCCTCCCCATCAGGATCTCGTGGGGAGAGAGACCTGTCCTCCTATCAGGTGTGCTGCGCATGCTCATGAGCACCAATGGAAGAGCATCTGGCCAACTCAAAGATGTGGATGCCACTACTTTAGCCAATCTATTCTTCAAAGTGCCATTCACTTGTTCCACAATTCCTGAAGCTTCTGGTCGATAACTACAATGCAGCTTTTGATCGATATTCAGTGTGGAGCACAACATCTTCACTATTTCGCTGTTAAAATGTTTTCCTCTGTCCGATTCCAAAGAGGCAGGCACCCCGAAGCGCGGTATCAACTCCCTGAGCAACAATTTAGCCACTGTGAGAGTATCGCACCTACGTGCAGGGTACGCTTCAACCCATCTGGAAAATACGCATACAATCACCAACACATACCGAAGGCGATTGACTCTTGGCATTTCAATGAAATCTAGTTGCATTCTATTGAAAGGCCCCCCTGACCTCCCAATGTGACTCAGTGTGACTGGTGTTCGTTTGCCTACGTTCAGTTGTTGGCAGGTAACACATCGCTTACATACTGATTCTGCTGCTATTCTGAATTTCGGGCAATACCAAGTCTGCCTAAAAACTCTCATCATAGCATCCCTTCCTAGATGTACTGGACCATGTATTTCTCTCGCCATGGGATTAGCTAATTCTTCAGGTAACACAGCTCTCCCATCTGCTGAAACCCAAAAATCCATTTCACTTCGCACACCGCCTGCTATTTCCCATGCCTTTTTCTCTGTTTCAGGTGCGTTCTCCTGCATTATCCTTAAATCCTCCCAAGTGTCTACAGTTTCTAACATCATACTTAATTCAGTCTTTTCTTCTGCACCTTCTATTTCCACCTTTGAGAAAGAATAACTTTGTTCCGCACAATAGCGTGCGACTTCATCAGCATATCTATTACCTTGTGACACAAAATCTGTATTCTTAGTATGAGCTACACACTTCACCACTGCAATATCAACAGGACCTTGTAATGCTTCTATCAGCAATCTCACAAATTCTCCATTTCGAATGGGCGAACCAGAGGAGGTCATGTAACCCCTCTGAGACCACAACTGCCCGAAATCATGAACCACACCGAAACCATATTGGCTGTCCGTGTAGATGGTGACTCTCTTTCCATTTCCTGCTATGCAGGCACGAGTTAGGGCAATAATCTCTGCTACCTGTGCGGAATGTACTCCTTCCAGGCAAGCGGCTTCCACAACTCCAGTAATGGTACAAACAGCATAAGCTGCTCTCAACCGACCAGTATCGTCTCTTAAACATGAGCCATCAACAAAGTAAATTTCATCGGGGTCAGACAATGGCTCATCCACAATATCTGGTCTGGGTTTCGTGCATAGTTCAGTCACATCAAGGCAATCGTGGTCTTCACATCCTTCGCCTTCTATTACCGTAGGTAATGGCATCAAAGTAGCAGGATTCAAGACAGAGCATCTCCTGAGAGTCACGTTTTCTGCGGCAAGTATAACTTGCTCATAACGCGTGAGCCTGCTATTGGTCAGATGCTGCGTCTTCGTCCTGGTCATTAACAATTCAACTGAATGTGGTACATACACCACTACTGGATGTCCCATTACAATACTTTCGCTCCTTTCAATGCTGACACCCGTTGCAGCAACGGATTTGAGACATCCGGGCAACGCTGCGGCTACTGGATCTAATGTAGCCGAAAAATATGCAACTGGTCTACGGGCATTACCGTGGGTCTGTGCCAAGACTGACAAAGCACATCCCTCTCTCTCACAGCAATAGAGTGAAAACGACTTTTCATAATCTGGCATTCCCAGAGCCGGAGCACGACATAAATCGTCTCTCAGCTGTAAAAACGCCACCAGACATTCTTCATCCCATGGTACCGGATCACTCACCTCCTTGTGCGTCAGTTTCTGTAAGGGCTTTGCTTTCAGTGAAAAGTTAACTATCCACTGTCGGCAGTAACCCACCATCCCTAGGAACATTCTAACCTCTCTCTGAGTTGTAGGCGCATTCATTTTCATTATCGCCTCAATCCTCTCTGGGGACACCTTACGTTTCCCTTTTTCTAACCTGTGCCCTAGATACTGTACTTCTGTCAGACAATACTGTAACTTGCTCGGAGATACCTTATGTCCATTTTCAGCTAAATGATTCAGTAAGGCAATTGAATCTACTTTACAAGCTTCCTCTGTTTCTGACGCAACAAGTAGGTCATCTATGTACTGTACCAGAACCGAGTTCTGTGGCAGTACTAGATTCTCAAGATTCTTCTTCAACAACTGATTAAAGATGGATGGACTGTCTGTGAATCCTTGTGGAATTCGACACCATGTTAAAACGCGATCTTCCATTTTAAACGCAAAAAGGTACCTGCTCTCTTCATCCAATGGGATTGAAAAGAAAGCCTGACAAAGATCTATCACTGTGAACCATTCTGCTTGACATGGTATTTGAAACAATATTACTGATGGATTCGGTACCACGGGACAACATGAAACGACTATGTTGTTAATCTTTCGTAAATCCTGAACTATCCTAAACTTCCCACTAGGTTTCTGCAAACCCATAATCGGGGAGTTACAAGGACTGCCCACGATTTCCTTCAGTATTCCCTGCTGTATCATTGACTCGATCACAGGCTTTATTCCTGCAATCGTTTCCTGGGACAATTTGTATTGAGGCGTTCTTGGAAACTCAACATTTGGTTTTACCAGAATTTTCACCGGTTCTACCCCTTTAATCAATCCTATATCTTCTCCTGTGAAATCCCACACCTCTGACGCCACTGCATCTCTTAAGTCTTGTGGAAGATCTTCTACAGTCAGAGTAGGATATAGTTCTACACAGAATTTTGAATTGGCCACCTTAAAGGTAGCATCATCGTCGGTAGTCTGTACCTCCACTCCTTGTGGGGTGCAGTATATGGTGCAATTCAATTTGCATAACAAATCCCTACCTAACAGACATACCGGACTCGAGTCACAAACCACAAACTGATGTTCGTTCATGTGGTTTCCAATTTTCACAGACACTGGTTCTGTCAAGGGACTAGTCATTCTTTTATTTGCGACTCCTACCACTTGAATTGTTTCCCCTGACATTGGCAAGTCTGGAACTACCGCTGATCTCAGAGTCGAACGAGTAGCCCCAGTGTCCACTAAGAACGTAGTGGGACACCCTGCCACTTCTGCCTCAACAAATGGTCCTCTCTGATCCACTTCTAGAACTGCCCCGAGGGTACAGTCCTCTTCACTGCTCACCCGTTGTCCTGTCAATGGATCAATGTAATAACATTTTTCTTCCTCGATAAACAGAGGCATTTGTTTAAAGACCTTTCCTCCAGCTGTTATCTTCGGTGGCTGTGGGAATTGGGCCCGTGGAGCCGAAGTCCCCCCTTTGGCCACCTTACTGCTTGGGACTGTCACTTTTTGCACTGGGTCTTCTTGGACCTGCTCTTCTACTTCTTGCCCTCCGTTTTCAGGGTTAAAGGGACACTCGCGTCGCCAATGCCCCACCTGGTGACACAGATGACACTTTGTCGTTTTCTTTAAAGTGGCAAAGTCTATCCTAGGTCTCTGCCCTTCTTCATTATCCTTGTTCTGACCATTTGGTTTTCGTCCCATCCCCTGCTTCTGCTGGCCACCCTTCCCAGCGGACTGCATTTGCACCACCATCAATTTCTCCTTTAGATTCTTGGCTTTAGAATCTATCTCGTCACTGCAGTACCTCGCATATCGTAAAATCTCATCTAATGGTTTGTTCTGCCAACAGATTAAATGTTGCTGTATCATCAAACAAATATCAGGTCTCAACCCCAATACAAACTTTGACACGAACTGCCCTATGTCTTTGGGATCCATTACATCTAGTCCACTGTATTGCTTGAATGTTTTCAACAATCTTTCATAAAACTCGTGAACTGCCTCCTTGGGTTCCTGCCTTGTTCGGTCTATTTTTACCCAATCTATATCCTGTGGTGGTACCTTATCTTTCAGCCATGCTATTACCCTTTCATACTTTCGCATGACTATCTCAGCTGGTCCATTAGTTCGAACATCTCTCAATGGTTCAGCATTTGGCCATTCGACACTAGTCTTACAAGGGGTCCACAAATCAGATGGGACCACGATGTCAAACAACGTGTTCAAATCTATCCACAATACTTTCGAAATTTTAACAAACCTCTCTACCTGCTTATACCACTCGACTGGGTTGTCCCGCAACTTCGGAAATGAGTTGGTAAATGCGGCTAAGTCTCCTCTACTCCAGGGCACATGTACATAATTTCCATTTGATATTTCTCGCAAAGGGAATGCCTCCATCTGCATTACCCTTCCCTCAGGGGTCATCACGTTTGTACTTCGCCTAACTGTACCCTTTTTCGACCACCTTTCTTCCCATTTATCCAGTTCTCTCCACACTCTTATCCCTGTTACCAGCTCTCTTATGTGTGTTTTTAATCCAGCAGTTCTCTTCTCATCTAGATCTTGGTCTGCGTACTGTAATCTGTGGTTACTCTGTAATGCCCTTGTCCTAGACAAATCCACGGCATACTTGTCTGCCAAATCAGTCAGTTTTTCATGAACCGCTCTAGCTTTCCTAGTAATATCCTTTGCCATGAACAATAACTCATCCTGTTCATACAATTCTATCCTCTCCAAAGGCAATGTTCCATCTATTATCTCATCTATATCTGATTTTAAACTGGTAACATCAAGCCTTTTTGCCTTTATTTCAGCTTTCAAGACACTCAATTTAGCTCCTCCATCCGCATCTCTCCCATCCCAGCTCCGAGATCTACGTTTTGGTATTGGTGAATTATAGGGAGTCCTCCCCTGTTCCCATCTCTCTAAGTCCCATGCCTTTCCATCTTCTCGGGGTGGGTGGTGAAACACTCCTTCATGCCTCCCAGCCTCTTTCTCTCCATCCTGGCTAGTTTCACGGGATGCAGGGTAAGATGTTCCCTTACTCCCTCTTTCTTCCCTACTTCCCTGTGATTCTTGATTACTTGAAGCATGACGGGACCTGTCATTATTCTCCTTCCTCCAATGTTGGACATCTTCCCCAAGCGTATGATGAAGGCACCTAAACCTATTCTGAAAATTCCGTACCGCCTCATCTCCTCCGTTCCCCCAGAGGCGGGACATTTCCTCACATTCTACAATCCTAGTATTTTGTTCCGGCTGTTCTCTCTGATTTGTAGGACCTGTATCCCCTCTATTCTCTTGACTTTGGCCTTCCCGGCCCTGACTGCTTTCGCTGGCCCCACAATGAGATACAGTCCCGTTTCCCCTGCTTTCCCACTCTGGTTCCGTTCTTGTCCTGTTACTCGGAGATACTATGGACCCGTCCCATTCCCTCAAATCAGCTCTTAACTCTGAAAAAGATCTTGGCCGCGGTCCCCTTAGATCCATTGGTCCTCTCGGACCTCCCTGTTCTGAATTGGGACCGACAGTTGTGTCTAATGGGGTGTTCCACGTTACCGAACCTGGTAATTGTTTCCATGCATTTGTCACATTATTCCTCCTTTCCATCTCAATCCTTTCCCTATCCAATTGCCTTTGTTGTTCCCCTCTATCTCTCTCAGAATTATAGATCGAAACTATGGGTCCTATGGTAACAGGCACTTGAAGAGCGTCTGGCAATCCCACAGACTCAACCCTTTCTGTGGTTGGCGTTTTCTGCACCACAAACCTTCCCACTACACTCTGTACAGTGTTGTTTGGAGGTGTTTCTCCGCCTTTGCTAGGTGTCCATTCCGATATAGGGAGTGGTGTATACCCCTCTATCTCATTCCCATCTTCCCTTGCGAGCCCTCTATCTTCTATCAATCCCACTCTCGGAGGTGGTCTATCCATCAACAATCTGTTTATCAGATTGTCCTCCGACTCGCTTTCCTCGTCTTCTTCCATGAGGTTTCCTCCTCCTGACACCTCCCTCATCGGATACATTTTCTCCACCTCAATAGTCTGTACCCTCCAACGCTTTTCCTCCTCATCCCATTTGGAATCTCGCACTGCCCTTACCGATCGCGTCAGCCTTTGTTGACGCCTGTTCAAATTTCGGTCGTGTGCAGCCTTAATCCATGCATTAAGAGCCTCAAACTGTGTTGGTCTAGGTGAGGGTTTCAATGAGGACATGGTTGCTTTTAGCCGATGTAACACCTCTAACTTAAACGTTCCATACTTCGGGAACTGCATTTCCTCATTTCCTTCCGTAAGCTTATTCCAAGCCCCAATCCACAATATCGTATGCAGCCCAACATTCGTTGCCATATAATGAGCTGGCGTACCCTCTGGGGGAGCCTCTTCCCCGTAATAATGTTCACTTCGTTTACGTTTAAAAATCCCTTTCAAACACTTAAAACACTTCATGATTTCTCTTTTCTCCGCGTTTGTTTACTTCCTGATGATATTCCACCAATCTCGGCGCCGTTCTCACTAACTGGCCTATCCGTACGCGGCTTTCCTCCGACGTCACTCTAGCCGCCCAACCAGAGCGCGGCTCTAGCTAACGTCACACCAACCGCTCAATCACAGCGCGGCTCTAGCCGACGTCACCCGTCCCCCTTCGCAGCAGTTCCCCTCCTTTCTCAGCTCGTCTCCTCGGTCATGCACGCATCCCATTCATACTCTGAAAAATGATTACTTCCGTCCAAGCGATCACCTTTCTTTGACTGTACGCCCACAGTCTTTCTGTAGTTGTCCCCCTAACTTGGCGGAATGTCTTTCCGTTTACTTCCAGACAATCGCCTTCTCCGATAGGTTACTCACACGCAGTAACTTTCGACCAGCGTCCGTTACTCATACACTCACTCTTACACTCCCCCTATCTTGGATCCACGGCGGTCAATGGTACCTCGTGACCTCCGTACTATGGTCGACAACTACCCTGGATGTTCGATACACCCAAAACCACTTAAGCTCTGGCCTGAACTTAAGATTTCACCAGTTCACCCGTTTACCAGGTTACCAGTTTACCAGGTTGCGCGCGCTCACAACCTTCTCTCTTTCACACTACAGGCATTCAACTCCGCAAGACATTACAATACAAATACAACACAAAACACCGCAATCTGTTCACGCATGACCCTTTTTATACTCACTCTCCGATACTGCTGCTTTTCTCGCACCGTCTGCACCTTTCGGCACACGATTCTTCCGCTGCTCGTCTCTCGACGTCTCGGGCCTTGGGGTAAACTAACCTCTCTAGATTACCTTCCTCAAGAAGATAACCATCCTCACTCTGCTACCAACTGCTAACGCGGGATTACTGGTTACTAATTATCTTACCAAATCCCATTTCCTGTCGACTGAATCGTTGGTACCTGTCTTGAGTAAAAGGTAATCTTGCAGTAAACAATCAATTTAAGAACTTACACCACTCTAAATGACCACTGACCAAAATTAAGTTTTAAAGATTTAATATAAAGTCAAAGATAACTGAAGATACAAACTTCTCAAGATGAGATTCAAAAGGTATATCGGAATCACTATGAACATGAACTTCTTGAATAGTCTGAGTCTGAAGAACAAAATAATAAGTACAAGTTCGAATACCATCAGGGTTGCTAAAATGGATACAAGTTGCAACCTCAAAGTCATTGCAGAAAAGAAAATTAAGGTTAGTCTGTCCCTACACTGTACTAAATGACATCCCTACTTAGCAAGATCTTAACCCTCTAGGTGTCAGCCGTGGTGATTTCCTAAGAAGATCACGCACTTCTCTTTGTCTCTTCTCTGATAATGGGTCTCTCCTGATCAGCCTATCTGCCTACCCATCCGCTTCCTTAGGCTCCCAAAATCATCTGCTCTGCTCTCCTCCCGGGTCACTTTCCCTAATACCAAATCACATTTCCAATAGAAACGCCCCTTGGGACGCCCCTCACGTGGTACATCTTTCCGCGGCAAACTCCATGATGGTACTCTTGAAGACCCTCGTTAAAGTTGACCTTGGTTCCCAGGCAGCTTCTTCAGTGCGCTGATACCCCCTGAAATTCCTGGAAACTCCTACAGGCCTGCGCAAGGCGCCACTGAACAAAGTCCCTTTCATTCGAGCTGATTAGGACCCTCGCACCTGCATACAGCTCGTCCTGCAGTGGGCCTCAAATTCCAGACTTCACCATATCTTAGGCCATAAAACACTCTCAGAGCTTCATACTGGACACCTCACGACCTCTCCTCTAACGAGCACATGACGATTTAAACTACATGACATTATCGGCTCTGGCCTACTTGATTTACATGCAGCAGGTTCCTGCACTCTTAAAACGTTGACTTGATTTAAACAGCAAACATTCTTAACTAGCATACGTTTCTAAAATAACACATCTATAAAGCATATACTTTTAACCCTAAGTTCAATAGTACATTTTGAAAGAACCATGTCAACCTTGTCTCACATTATTTTAGCAGCACGTTTAGATTTGCTTGTGAATTGCCATGAGGCCTACACAAAATACTGGGTTTTAGAGTTACATTCAACTCTTACATTATTCCTTTAACATGAGGTTTTCATATTCATCCCAAACATTTCTACATTAGTCTCACACAGTCATGATTATCGTTACTCTACTTAAACATTCTATGCATTTCACCACTGAATATAAGACACTCGGTGTATTTCACTTCTAAATATAAACACTCTGGTGCAAAGTACATGTTAACTAACTATGTGCTTGTAAATATGGCGTACTTATACATTTTTTTCAAACTTGTGCTCTCTCATAATTATAGCTTCTTCTCTCTTAGCTTAGTTGCTCGAACAAAGCCATTACTTTGCCTAACGAATGTTTCTCTATCTAAAACGCAAAACATGAGAAAGAACAGTTTCCACAGTGCACCTGAAATTCAGAAAATTCATCCTAAAGCGAGAGTTGTCAGGGTTGCATTTAAGGCCCACAGGTTTGGCTAACAAAAGAACGTATCATTTAAACATTACTAGTGGCATAAATAATTTTGCATTTCGACTAACACATTCAAATAATTGTGGAAAGTATTATTATTAAACACAGCTAACACATGAGTAAAATCAAACACCACCCCACGATTTCTCGATGTTACCTTTTTCTGCTAGTATCACTTATGTCCTACATTAACTCTTCAAAACACTTGCCAATAAACTGAAATATGTTGCGTAGATACATTAACATGTTCACAATTCTAACACTCACATTTACACGAGACAGGATTAAATGCGGGGGCGTTCTACACATGATTATGATGCACCCCTACATGTGAAATGCGTCCATCAATCTCCTAGTCTCCCCAGTTTCACCCCTGCTGTAAGTCGCCCACAGGGGTATTGTTTTTGCCCTCAATCCTGTTCAAGGACGGTATTCTGTCCACCGACTGGGCCATCAGGCTGTTTTTGAAGATGAACTTCCTGAATAAGTCAAAAAAGGTTTTCTTCTAATTATTTTTGTAGCACAGGTGAGGCACTATTTGGCATTTTCTAGATTTCATTTTCAGCCGCCAACTCAAACAAGTACAATCCGCTTTCCGGAAAGCTTGCCATGGCTGCAGCGCGCTCAGACAAACCCAGACTGTCTCAAACCGGGTGGCAAAGCAAGGGGAAAATGCCAAAGCACATGGAATTATTTGCCCTGCTGGTTCCATGTAAAGATGGGAATGTACCACGAGAAAAACATCCCACTGCTCAAACAGAAGGGAGAAATACAGCCTTTGGAAACCTGCAGCTAAGTTTTTCCAGCAATGGCTAACCTGGATGATTATACACAAATGTCACAACAACGTTAGTTATTCAAGGAAAACCAACCTAGAGTTTTGTTTAAAAAAAACGAATTTAGTCTATTTTGTTTTTGTGTTTGGTGCACTTATGGTATCGTTGTTTATGTTAGTACTGGTTATCCTATCAGTCTTGCAATGCACTGTTCTGGTCTTGTGGCTGGGCTTGCCTTTAACAATATTGTAAATAAATGATTGCATAAATATAAAATCTTCCACAAGGACCCAAGTAGAACAGCCTATATTCACCAACCTGATCAAAGTTCCTGCTCCAGGAATGCCCAGCAAGAAGACCCAGCCTGACTTTCTCATCAAACCCCTTTTTTAACATGCCCTCGTTATACCACTATTTAAGTGTTGTATTTTATGAGCAACGTGTGTTTTCACTGTGAACCACCCTACCATGGTCATATTTGAAGACATTCTGAAAGCTATTGAAATCTATGTATTAGAACTGTTCTACAAACATTTGAATTGAGACTTGTAATAGTAAGCCAGCAAAACAAACCAACTGCGTTTATTTTGTATTATAAGTTCTTCAATTATTAAATACTCTAGGGCAGATTTACTAGTGTTTCACACAATGCAAAGCAGCAAGACAACTTTCTGCGATATGCTTCATCGTGTGAAAGGGGGAGAGCAGGAATGCGCCATATCTACCAAGATATGATGATTTTCTGCTCTCTTCCTTGTCTGGCGTCCTGTGTGCTGCCTTGTGATGTAGCGGAAATCGCATTTTAATTGTAGGGGTGCATTATAACCACACATGTAGAGTGCATCAGCATATAATCCTTTGTCATGTTAACATGAAGTGGTAGAATCTCGAAATGTAATAACATGAAATGTGATGTGTAGAGGCCATTGAATAGTAACATGGAGAGATAATGTAGAAAGTGAATGTAACTAGCAGCAAATATTAACATTACAAACTCATGTTGTGGAATTGACAATCATTCATTTATTAAATGTGTTTATTAATGTGTCATTTTACATGTAGGTAGGAATATTAACTGGGTGTGCCTTATCCCTTATGCAATTTCAGTAATCTCATATTCCATTTTTCTTATGTTAGCTGAATTTTGTAGGCCTGAAATGCAATTTCCCTGGAAGCTCTCGCTTTAGAATTAACAGTTGTAATATATGTGTGCTGTGAATTTCGTTCTTTGTCACTTTCTATGTTGCAGGTGGAGAAAAGTGACCTTGTTAGATAGAATAATGTCTTTGTGTTATTAGTGAGGCAAGGGGAGTAGGCGATACATTGTAAGCTCAAGCAGATATAGGATTTTGTTGTGTTTTCAAACAGGAGAAGGCCTGGGAATCAAGGTCAACATGTTGTCATTCAGGAACATCGCTATCCCATGGAAAATTACCTTTAAGATCGTGTTCAGAGTGGATGCGTGACCTGCAATGACTCTTGGGAAAATACCTGTACTAATGTGATGTGAAGGTAGGGAAAGTGCCCACTTCTCTTTCTTCAGAGAGAGAGCATCTTAGAATGAGCTCTGCCTCGATAGCTGTAGGAAGTGAAATCCTTGCATCAAATGAAATGAATAATCCAAATAGTGTTGAGAAGATGTAAGGTTTATTCCATACAGAAGACCCACGATTGAACACATCTGGAACTGCCACTGGACTGAAAAATGCATCTTAACAATTCTAGAATTTAGAATACATAAAAACAGAGCAACATGCCTACCTTAAAGGAGTACACTCTCTACAATAGCTTTATACTATTTGACCCATTGATGGTGGAGAGACTTCTTAGGAAGCTTCCACATGCTGACACCTTTAATTCCTTTCTTTGAAGATACTTAAATAGGGATGTTATTTTAGTGATATTGTAGGGATAGATTGACCCTTTATTTTCATCAACTCATGAAGGAAAATTTGGACTCATGCCTTTTGATCCTCTGCATCCTATTTCTTGAATTAACTGTTTTGTGCATGTTGCATCTCCTCAACTTTATTCGCAGATTTGGCTTCATGCTGGTTCAGATGTATTTCTACACTCTTGTTTGAGGTGTCTTTATGTCCAGTTACTTTTGGCTTTGTAATAAATTAACTAACCTGAGGTAGTCGTCTGTGGTGAATTGATTGGCATTAATAATGACTTTCTCCCTGTACGCATTACATGCTACTAAAAAGAACCCTCGGATTGTGATTCTAAAGTAGGTCCAGAACGTATGGGTCTGGCACTTTCAGTTGGTAGCAGAGGATGGTTTGCACATGAAGTGAGGGGAGAACCCAGAACTAGTCTAGAAAAGAGGGAACCTAGAAATCCAGAGTCCCAAGATAGAGCCCAATGATCGAGAACGGAGAGTTTCAGAATTTGGCGGAGATGGTGCAGCAAGATCAGCAGCAAAAGGAGGAGTGATTTTCAATAGGGTGTATGGTGTGTGTGTTAGATTGCGGGAATGAATTGATTGTGTGATGTCTGGTAGAGTTTGCTTGAGAGTCGAGTGAATGTGATTTCGGGCCTGATGTGGTCCAAGGATTGAGATTCTAGTCTCCGGTCCCAAAGTTTCCTAAGATCTGGGGATATAGTAAAAGGTATAGAAAACACAGATTTTTTGTGAGTGTCTAACCGAAGAATTTTGGAGTTGTCGTGAGACATCATCAACAGTTTCACCTAAGACAGGGAACTTTGTGGGAATGGGTCATATGGAAATCGTTTAGTGGACCTTGTGTACAGAGGTGAACTATACTGATTCAGGTGAGTAGCGCAGGTCAAGGGTTCCCGTGTGTGTATGTTCTTGGATGACTGAATTCTATCGTTCATTTTAGATGGCAGACAATTACGTAGTTTAAGATGATTGTTTGAGTGAATGTGTACGGACAAACTGTAAAGGAGGGCAAGCAACTGCGAGGGGTGAAGGTGATGTCAGAGTTTCCCATGCTGCGATAGGTCAGTTGGTGTAACGCCGCACTGGGATTGGTACCTACCATCGGCAAGTTGTGGTTGGAAAATATTGTTCAGTCGTCACAATTTTAACTAACTTCTATTCAATCATGCGCTGTTTTAGGGTGTTGGGGATCTATTCAGGGGGGATCAAGGGGTTGTTACTCAAGTGGGCGATGAAGTGCCACCTGAGGATACTCCAGCACACTATATGATGACAAAAGTAGTGCTACATACTATAATTTGGCTTAATAATTGGCACAAAATTATTGAAAAAGAGGGTGAATTGTCATTTCCTCGTTTTGGTTTATTTCAGTTGGATGTGGTGCACCTGTTGAGAGGAGTTATGTTTGCGTTGTGACCTTAGCCTAGACCAACTCAGTTTGAGGTGTTAGAGGCATGGATACATGCAGCACATGCAAAGAAAAGGGAGATATACCAAGGGAAGATGAGGAAAACTTTGAGGGCATGTGTGGGAGAGAAATGGGATGCACAGCTTAAAAGATGGAGAGTGGATACTATTGAGGAAGAAAGGCTGTACCCAATGCTGGCAGGAGAGGTAGACTCTCAGAATTGAAAAAGAAGGAAAAATGGAAATGATGGGAGTGATACTGATGACAGCTTGTGGGAGGGCAGTTTTCTGAGCATCCTGCACTCGGAGGAGGTAAGGCGAGAGTTGGTGAATACAGCGAATGTGGAAAGTGTGTCAGCACCTCAAAAGGATCTTAGTACATGATTCGTGGGAAGAATCTCTGCAGGAGGAGAGGGACAGGAGTGTCCGCTTTAGGATGCATGAAACAAAATGGAGTTAGCGCTGCTTCATGGTTACCGGAAGCTTTTACAGTACTGGTCACCAATGGTCCTGTTGTCCCTGTGTATGACCCGAGCTCGGTGGAAAACCATAGTCAGCGACAGTCACTTCAAGTAAAAGGAATCATATTGGGAAGGTCAGGGAACACAAATGGAAATCGTCTATCTCTAGTACTTGCAGTAACTAATACCCCTTTACCAGCTACTGCTGACCCTTTGGGAATACGCATAGGTTCTAGTACTACACGATCCATACCTATGGCAAGCACTAGTTCAGACTTGAGAATGTAGGAAACACCAGTGAGAGGACCAGAGGGTGTAACTTCAGAAGCAAGTGCAAGTCAGGGAGTTGCTGCAAATCTTGGTTGAGGAATCACAATAACAGCAAGGAAGGTCAGAAAAGTACATCAAGTCAGGGAACCATAAAGGCTGCAGTAAGGTGAAACTATTGGATGTGGTGAGGTTGAAGGTTGAGGTAGACAAGATCATCAGTGGGAATCTACCTTTGAGCCAGATGACCTGTGGTTTATAGGAAAGGATGTCACCCGCAAGGCGAGACGATCACATGAGAGGTATAAAGTAGACCTGTTTTTTTTTAATATATATATTTTTATTAAAGTTTTTTCATTTTTATCAACAGCTCGTCATTTCTTCTTTATCGCCATATATCGGGAAGACATTTCTTACATCACACATGTCGCAAGGTTAACAGAACCACTTCAACTTACAGCACATGTATTATTCAAGTGCGATAAACAACAATCATACATAATACAACATAATGTCTTTTATAAGTGCAGTCAGATCATTGTTGACTAGTCATATACCGTTTATAGTATGCAATGTCCAGGGACGTATTGGGAAGAGTGGCATATTGATTCGACTGAGACTGCGAAAAAAGGGAAATACAGAAAAAAGAGAGGAAAAAAAGGAACCCGTAAACCAGACTAACCCGGAGCACCCATGAAGTAGACCGGTCTTGAAAGAAAATTATACTGAGCAATAGCAATAGCTGGAGGAAAAGAGAATGACAGGATTGAAAACACACATCCAAGAGTTGGTTATAGGAATATGGGCTTGGAGTATGCTGGATAAGTGGGAGGAAAGGTGGTCTAAAAAGAAGAGTGTCAGGAAAGTGACAGGGGAAACGCCACCTCCAGTTGAGGCATATCCACTATGATAGGTGCGTAGCGGAGGGTATGTGCATTTTCAATGGAGTAGATGTGACCTAGCTGGATTCACAAATTATTTCCCCAGGTTGAGAATGAAACCTGCTGAATGGTACAAGCAAGTCGATCACTTTGTTAAGATCTCGAAGGTGTTGTGGATTGACTTAAATACTCTCTTCGAAATTGTGGTTCCTAGCAATCTATGGTCTGCATGTAAAATTGCTATGGAATGGCGTGCTGTTGAGCCAGAAAGGGATCCTGTAACTCATGGTCCTTCACCTTTGGTCATGAAAAAGTATGATAAGGTGATCACATGGTGGCAGTTCAAAATAGTTCCTCAAGACATCAATTGTATTAAGATAGATCATACAACCCAGGAGCCAAAAGAGTCAGTGCATGCCTATTACGAGAGGCTCTTGCAAGCTTTTAAGCAAAACAGCGGGTAGGACACACTCAACCCAAAAGACATGGGTTAGTTCATCTCAAAAGTTGTGACAGGATTGAGGCCAGAAATCAGCTTTATGATCCAGCAGCATTTGATCTGCTGGCAAAACAAATTGTGGACAAAATTCTATGGTATGCCCGGTATTGCAGTGATGAGGTGGGTTCCTAGCATATGAGGATAAAGGAGAAGTTAATGCTGGTTCAAATGTGAAAAGCACAGAAGGGAGAGCAGGTGCAAGCAACTGGAGGGACAGTAATTTGTATTCAAGGGAATGTCCAAGGAGGAGTCCGGGGTACATCAGGTCCAGTGGGACAGGCGAGAGGAAGAGGTGTCTTCATGGATCCCAAAACAGGGATCCATGTTGCTACGCTGAAAAAGACAACTGCCTGTAATTTTTGTCACAAGATGAAGCATTGGAAACATGGGTGCCGCTTAAATCTGGCGATTCAGGTGCAGGAAGAAGAACTCATGCAAGTGACACACATGGTAAATCAGTTACCGACTTGACAAGGTCAAGATCCCTTAATGCAGGAGGGAATCAGAACCAGTCATTGCAAGTGCTGCAACCTCAGAGAATCTAAAGGAGCAATCGAACGTACCATCAGATTCCCTTTATGGAAGCACTAGATGGACGTGACCCCTCTTTGCTTCTGCCCTGAGTGGTCGCTCCCCTGCCTCTCCACCTGAAGCGGTATCGTTTATCTGAGCTGCATTGCGTGATTGTACCCTGTTTAGAACTGCTAAAATATTTGCATTGACCTCGCCTGCTTGCCGGTATCTTTAAGTGCGCTGCATTGTCTGTTTGTGCCATATTTCGACCTGTGCATTTTTTAGAACAGCTAATTAAGTATATTAACTGCACCTCGCACCATTGTTGTTTTGACATAGACTTTACTGCGCGATACCCCCCGACGCCCTGCTCGACTCCCCCCTCCATTTTGGATCTGTTGTTGTTGTGCTCCGTGTTGACCTGAGCCCGCCCCGCCACCCAGCTGAGCCGCCCTCCCACTAACTATTTACAGCGCTCCCTATCCCAGAAGCGCTGTGACCCCTCTTTGCTTCTGCCCTGAGTGGTCGCTCCCCTGCCTCTCCACCTGAAGCGGTATCGTTTATCTGAGCTGCATTGCCTGATTGTACCCTGTTTAGAACTGCTAAAATATTTGCATTGACCTCGCCTGCTTGCCGGTATCTTTAAGTGCGCTGCATTGTCTGTTTGTGCCATATTTCGACCTGTGCATTTTTTAGAACAGCTAATTAAGTATATTAACTGCACCTCGCACCATTGTTGTTTTGACATAGACTTTACTGCGCGATACCCCCCGGCGCCCTGCTCGACTCCCCCCTCCATTTTGGATCTGTTGTTGTTGTGCTCCGTGTTGACCTGAGCCCGCCCCGCCACCCAGCTGAGCCGCCCTCCCACTAACTATTTACAGCGCTCCCTATCCCAGAAGCGCTGTGACCCCTCTTTGCTTCTGCCCTGAGTGGTCGCTCCCCTGCCTCTCCACCTGAAGCGGTATCGTTTATCTGAGCTGCATTGCGTGATTGTACCCTGTTTAGAACTGCTAAAATATTTGCATTGACCTCGCCTGCTTGCCGGTATCTTTAAGTGCGCTGCATTGTCTGGTATCTTTAAGTGCGCTGCATTGTCTGTTTGTGCCATATTTCGACCTGTGCATTTTTTAGAACAGCTAATTAAGTATATTAACTGCACCTCGCACCATTGTTGTTTTGACATAGACTTTACTGCGCGATACCCCCCGGCGCCCTGCTCGACTCCCCCCTCCATTTTGGATCTGTTGTTGTTGTGCTCCGTGTTGACCTGAGCCCGCCCCGCCTCCCAGCTGAGCCGCCCTCGCCCCTCCCCCTTCCCACCATCCTTATATGACAGCAGCCCAAGCGCGCAGCGTCCACGCGCAGCGACCGCGCCCAATCCGCGCCGAAGGTGCGCCAAAGGTAAGCCCGTCTACGCCCGTCCGCGCCTGGACCGCGCCCAGCGCCAGACCCCCTGGCCCCCGTCCCTCCCAGCCCCCCCGCATTACCTACGATACCACCACCCTCCTAGCCCTTAACCCCGGTCGCGCCCTCAACTGCGTCCAAGCCGCCCCTGTACAAACCCATGGACCTTTCTCCTGCTTCTCCTGCAAATTCAGCGGCACCGACAACATCTCCGCTACGACCACACCACTGACTCCCGACCCCAACCACCTACAATGCATCCTTCTCAACACCCGATCAGTCCACAGGCACGCCATTGACCTATGGATTCTACTAGACACCATTTCTCCAGACATCGCCTTCCTAACGGAAACATGGATGAATGCTTCCTCCACACCAGACATCACCATTGCCATCCCTGAAGACTATAAGATCACTCGCAAAGACCGTACCAGCCACACAGGAGGAGGAATCGCTATCGTCCATAAGAAATCAATCCGCATCTCAACCAGCTCTGACGCCAACCTCGCTAACTCCGAACACCTTCACTTCCAGATCCACATCGACCCCAAAACAACACTCAGAGGCACCCTCCTCTACAGACCACCAGGACCCCGCGCAAAATTCAGTGAAGACATCACGGACTTCATCACCCCACACGCGCTCCCCTCCAAAGACTACATCCTTCTGGGAGACCTCAACTTTCACCTTGAAAAGATCAACGACCGCAACACCGCCACCCTCTTAGACAACCTCGCCAACCTCGGACTTAAACAACTAGTCACTTCCCCCACCCACATCGCAGGTCACACACTCGACCCCATCTTCACATCCAGCAATCATGTCTCCTTCAGCCACACTACGGATCTCCTCTGGACTGACCACAACTGCGTTCACTTCACCTACAACAAACCAAAACCCACCATCCACCTCCAACCTACCCTGCAAAGAAACTAGAACAAAATCACCACGGACCAGATCTCCGCATCGCTCCTTCTAAACACCCCAGCCCTCTCTTCTAACGCTAACGAAGCCGCCGCCAACCTCACCCTATGGTTATCCAACACCGTCGACACCTTAGCACCACTGAAAAAACGTCAAAGCAAACCTGGCAGCAAGAAGGCCTCATGGTTCAACGATGATCTTAAGAAGTCCAAGAAACTCTGCCGCTCCTTTGAAAAGGCCTGGAAAAAAGACCCAACCACTAGCACCAAGGACGCCTTCAAAAACGCCACCCGCACTCACCACCAACTAATCCGAAAAGCCAAGAAAACAGCATTCAAGGATCGACTTGACAACAACGCCCACAACAGCAAGGAACTTTTCAACATCGTCAAGGAATTTTCCAATCCCTCGGCCAACTCCAACGACATCACCCCCTCTCAAGCCCTCTGCGACTCCCTAGCCTCATTTTTCCACAACAAGATTGCAGACATCCACAACAGCTTTGACAACCAACCCGGAAACCAACCCACCCTACCATTTGCTGAACATTCTCCCCCCGTGAACACCCTTAACGACTGGAACCCAATCTCCACTGAGGACACCATCCGCCTGATGAATTCCATCCACTCAGGATCCCCCACAGACCCATGTCCTCACCACATCTTCAACAAAGCAGACTCCATCATAGCACCGCACCTCCGAGACGTCATCAACTGCTCCTTCAACTCCGCCACCTTCCCGGAAGACTGGAAACACGCTGAACTCACCGCCCTTCTGAAAAAACCCACAGCGGACCCCACCGAACTCAAAAATTACCGCCCCATCTCGCTTCTTCCATTCCCGGCCAAAGTCATCGAGAAAGCTGTCAACAACCAGCTCGCCGCCTTCCTCGAAGCCAACAAATCCCTCGACCCCTCACAATCTGGCTTCCGAGCAAAACACAGCACTGAGACCGCCCTCATCGCAGCAACAGACGACATTCGAACTCTACTGGACAATGGAGACACAGTCGCCCTCATCCTCCTCGACCTCTCTGCAGCCTTCGACACAGTCTGCCACAGCACCCTTTTACAACGCCTCAATAACATCGGAATCCAAGGAAAAGCACTTGAATGGATCACCTCGTTCCTCACCGGAAGAACCCAGAGAGTCCGCCTCCCACCATTCAAGTCCGAGGCCACCGAAGTCATCTGTGGCGTACCACAAGGATCCTCACTCAGCCCCACCCTCTTCAACATATACATGAGCCCCCTCGCGGACATCGCCCGCCAACACAACCTCAACATCATCTCCTACGCGGATGACACTCAACTAATCCTTTCTCTCACCAATGACCCCAGCACCGCCAAAACTAACCTACACGAAGGAATGAAAGAAGTTGCCGAATGGATGAAACAAAGCCGTCTGAAACTGAACTCAGACAAAACAGAAGTCCTCATCTTAGGTACATCCCCCTCTGCATGGGACGGCTCCTGGTGGCCGGAAGCCCTCGGAAAAGCACCCATCCCAACAGACCACGCACGGAACCTAGGCGTCATCCTGGATTCTTCACTCACAATGAACAGACAAGTCAGCGCCGTATCCTCTTCCTGCTTCAACATTCTTCGCATGCTCAGAAAAACATTTCGCTGGATCCCCTCCGAAACAAGGAAAACAGTCACCCACGCTCTGGTCACGAGCCGACTGGACTACGGAAACACCCTCTACGCAGGCACTACCGCTAAACTCCAGAAGAAACTCCAACGAATCCAAAACGCCTCAGCCAGGATCATATTAGACATCCCACGCAACAAACACATCTCTGGTCACCTTAAAGACCTCCACTGGCTACCCGTCAATAAGAGGATCACTTTCCGACTGCTTACCCACGCACACAAATCACTCTACGACATCGGACCAGAATGCCTCAACTCACGACTGTCCTTCTACACCCCCTCCCGCCGACTACGCTCTTCCAGCCAAGCCCTCGCCACTGTACCTCGCATCAACAAGACCACCATGGGAGGCAGATCCTTCTCATACCTGGCTGCTAAAACATGGAACTCACTCCCCGCTTACCTTCGCCTTACCCAGAACCACCTAGCATTCAGAAAGCAACTTAAAACGTGGATATTTGACAAGTAATCCTCCTCCCCTTCCTAAGCGCCTTGAAACCCTCTGGGTATGTAGTGCGCTATATAAATTCTCTGACTTGACTTGACTTGACTTGATTAGGACCCGTCCCTATGATGGTGTCCAAGGGGGGTGGAAAATTGTACTCTTGGACCAGAGTGGACCATATGTAGAATTTGACATAGATGGTCATTCCGTTACATTCTTGATTGATACTGGTGCTATCCAGTCTACTGTGAGATCTGCAGAAGCCCCAAACCTACCGCTCTTGGGAAAATCAATCCAAGTTGTAAAAGGTGCCAACAAAAGAATGACAAACTCTTTGACAGAAGAGGTGCCAATGAAAATCAGAACTTTCCAAGATCATCACCAGTTTGTGGTGTGTGATTCGAGTCCAATCTGTTTATTAGGTTGTGCTCTCCTGTGCAAATTGAATTGTACCATCTATTGTATGCTGAAGGGAATTGAGTTGCAGACTAATGACGAGGACATCGCTTTCAAGTTGGTGAATCAGAATCATTATCTGGCCATGTTTACTTTATTGACAGTGTAGGACATGCCACTGGACTTGCGAGATACCATCTCTCCAGTAGTATGGGATTTCACAGGAGAGAATATAAGACTGATTCGAGGAGTCAAGCCAGTCTGCTTACAGATCAAACCAAATGCAGAATTTCTGAGAACACCTCAGTACAACCTGACCTCAGAAACAGTGGCAGGGATTACACCTGTGATTGAGTCCATGATTGACAGGGCATTTTGAAGGAGATCATATGATGTCCGTGTACTTCGCATATCATGGGATTGCAGAAACCAAGCGGGAAGTATTGCATAGTTTAGGACCTTAGGAAGGAAATTCCATGTCCTTTGGTACCAAATCCATCTCTGATCCTATTCCAGATTCCTTGTGAAGGAAGTCTGGTTCTTCTTGATTGACCTTTGTCAGGCATTCTTCTCCATTTCATTGCATGAGGAAAGCCACATTTTATTTGCTTTCTGTCTGGAAAATAATGTCTTAAAATTGTGTTGTATTCCTCAAGGGTATACTGAAAGCCCATCCATCTTCAATCAGGTATTGAAGAAGAACCTTGAGAGTTTGATTTTGCACCGACACTCAATGTTAGTTCAGTACATTGATGACCTCCTCATTGCATCTGAAACACAGGAGGCTTGTAGTGATGATACTATTGCTTTACTGAACCACCTGGCTGACAATGGCAATAAGCTATCTCCAAGCAAACTTCAGTACTGTCTGACTGAAGTTGAGTACTTGGGTCATCGAACTGAGAGAGCCCAGAGAAAGGTGTTACCAGAACGAGTGGAGGCGATCATGAAAATGAATCTGCCTACTACCCAGAAAGAGGTCAGGATGTTCTTGGGAATGGTTGGCTATGACAATGGATTCTGAATTTCTCCTTGATGCCAAAGCCTTGCAGACGCTTACCCACAAAGATGTGAGTGATCCGGTGCCTTGGGATAACGACTGCTTACTTACTTTCTTAGAGCTGAGAGAGTCCCTTTGTCGCACTCCAGCTTTAGGAATGCCTGATTAAAACAAAGCATTTTCACTGTCCCCCCCATGAAAAGGAAAGTTGTGCTCTTTCTGTACTCACCCAGATGCATGGAGGTGCCCGTAGACCAGTGGCCTATTTCTCATCTACATTAGATCCTGTCCCTTCAGCGTTGCCCAGATGTCTCAAATCCATTGCTGCAACAGGGAGTCAGTATTGAATGATGTGAGAGCTTTGAGAGGGGCCATCCACTTACTGTATGTGTACCACACTCAGTTGAACTCCTGATGAAGAGGATCAAAACACAGTATTTGACTAGTAACAGGCTGACAAGATACAAAATACATTTCCAGTTGTTCCTGCCAACACGTGTTTCAACGCTAGTTGGGTGGTTCACCCACGACTTCATTAGGGCTTTGTCACTGGTGTGTGGAGCATCTGGCCTTCCGACCGGTTGTATTTCCGTCCTGGCCAATATATCGGCCTGGGTGAGGAAAATATTCAGTAGTCCTATTCTGGATGTTGAGTAATCTTAAAACGGTCAAAATGAAGTCTCCAAATTGTAAGGTGGAAGATGACTTCAGAGCCTCCACAGCTTCGTGCTCCTTCACCGCTGGAGAACGGTTTTCGAAAGCAGTTTACAGAACTAGGATAAGACAAGGGTAGTTCCGGGACGGAAGTACAACTGGTAGGAAGGCCAGATGCTCCACTCACCAGTGACACAGTCCTAACGAAGTCGCGGGTGAACCACCCAACTAGCGACGAAACACGTGTTGGCAGGAACAACTGGAATAAAGAAAGAAAATAAGACCAAGAAGACCAACTGTTGCTGTTTTTTGTATACAAATGTTATGAACATAATGATATGGGTTTATGTGTGCTAGGACATTGTAGTAACTTTTTAGGATCTTTCGTGGAGAGCTAACCGATGGGGTTGTGGATGATGGCCCCTTCCCTAAGCACCATAACATACTAGATTTGAAATACTAATAGACCGAGATAAAAGGGAGGCGCCACTGTCACTAGACTATACGATTTACCCCCTTAGTTTACACGTTATGATACTGTCTTTGTGGAACAGAGTGTGCCTGATCACATCTTCCTAATTGATGCTTCTTCGAAGAAGTTCCTACAAGAAGCAGTGCAAGTGGCACCTGGAGTATGCTTTGTGTGTGGGAAGAATACATATGTTCAGCTTCTGATCAATTGGTATGGTACTTGTTATGTGGCAGTTGTGTTTCCAAAGATATACCATGTGAAGAATTTGGAGAATTTAGAGGAAAATTCGAACCATAGGGAGAAATGTGGACTAAGTGCTGGTGAAATTGTGGGAGACATATTTGGAGCGATGATACCCAGCTTGGGACGGTTGTTGAATGACATCAAGATTAGAAGGTTGTCTACCATTGTGGATAAGTTGTCGGTTAACACAGCCCAATCATTGTTGCTCGCACATGAGAGATGGTTTCGAGAAGGGTGCTGGTGATGCAGAATCCCTTTGCTTCAGATGTAGTATTGGCAAAAGAGGTTAGAGTCTGTAGGATCCTGAAGGTCGAACAGTGTTGAACTTACATTCCCGATAAAAGTAAAGACCTGAGGGGATATATAAGTAACATCACTGAGATACACCATGGGATACATGACTTGGCAACCGAGGGAGTTTGGGCTACGATTGACAAAGGATTTGGAACAGTTAAAAATTGGTTTGTTACCCTAGGAAAGGGAATTTTGGGATCTATCTTGAAGGCAACATTAATTGTTGTGATTTGTGTTATCATCTTGCCAGGTACGATAAGAGCATACAAATGGCATAAGGCGAGGCAAACTGAGGATTTCTTTAGGGAGAGAGAAAGAACGGGGGAAAGCCTGCAGAACAGTCACTATGAAATTGCTGTGTTTCAAACCGGAGAAGGCCTCGGAATCAAGGTCAACATGTTTCAGTTCAGCAACCCCTCTATCCTATGAAAAATTACCTTTCAGATCGTGTTCAGAGCGGATGGTGTAACCTACAAAGACTCTTGAGAAAAATACCTGTACTAATGTGATGTGAGAGTGGGGAAAATGCCCACTTCTTTTCTGCCTTCGGAGAGAGAGCATCTTAGAACGAGCTCTGTCTTGATCGCATTATGCTACTGGACCCATCAATTGTGGAGATACTTCTTAGGAAGACTCCACATGGTGACACCTTTTACTCCTTTCACTGCAGATGCTTAGGTAGGGATGTCATTTTAGTGCTAGTGTAGGGATAGATTGACGCTTTTTGATACTCTGCATCCTATTTCTTTAGTTAATTGTTTTGTGCTTGTTGCAGCACCTCATCTTTATTCACAGATTTGGCTTTATGCTGATTCTCATGTGTTTCTAAACTCTTGTTTTGAGGTGTCTTTACGGCTAGTTATTTTTGGCTTTGTAATAAATTAACTAACCTGACATAGTTGTCTGTGGTTACCGTGTCCAGAGAAATTCCTGTTGAATTGATTGCCATTAATAATGACGTTCTTCCCTCTATGATTACATGCTGCTAAAAAGAACCATTGGATTGGGATTCTAAAGTAGTTCCGGAACTTATGGGCCCAGCCCTTTCACTAGCACCAACGCAGGCCCCCTTGTGATATGGTGAAAGCATGCTTGCATTACGGCAGGATTGTTTTTGTAAAAGAAGGGCCATCTTCCTTCACAAAACAATCTTTAATGGCATAGTCTCCTCTTTCTGTCTGTTGAACAGAATGCCGCACACATGGAAAGAGGAGTAACAAGGAGAAATAAAGATATTTCTCCTTGTTACGCCTGGGTCTGGGAGGCGAACCATTTTAATGCAATCCCAGATTTGCTTGCCTTAGTGAATTTGGGATTGTGACAAAGACCATGGGTGTCTCTCCTATACTCAACCCATGAAATGCCTCCCTGCTTGCATTACTTTGGCTATACCAAACCAAGTCGAACCATGCCAGGTGGCTTTGCATGGCTCAGTAAATCTCACAAAAGGACTTGCATCACCTTGCAACAACATGCATCACATAAAGACAACACAAGCTCTTAGTAAATCTGCCCCAAAGTTTTATAAATAAATATGTATTTCACTGGGGAGCACTTATGCTTCCGAGCAGTCACCCTTCTATAGTAAATCCTATTTGGATAAAATGAAGTGGTTGGCCACTAAAGTCTGATAATCGTTCAGCATGTAGGTTAAATATGTAACCAATGCCAAAACCAACCAGCATTACACAAGCCTAGCACACTCTCAAAACAACTCCCATGGGCCCTGTAACTACCCTTTATTATCTATGCCTAATCTTGAAAAAAATAGCCTTCTTGAAGTGTAGCCTGCAGGGTAGCATGCGTTCATCAGTTTCCAGCTTTTTGCAGTGGCCCCTGAGTAAACTTCTAAAGACTCGAATGCTGCCTTTAGATTTGTATTCCCGTTTTCTATCAGTAGCCCGACTGTGTTAATTTCAGAAGTTAATTTTGAGGGTAGTCCTTCATATTCTACCTACGTCAGGGGCATACGTCTTCAAGCAAAAGAGGCATTGGAAAAGGTAAACAATGTTTCCAGAGCTCCAGTAGGATTAGCAGTAGCACAGGGTGAACAACAAGTAGGTATGAGTGCGCAGGACCAACTGGGGGAAGCCTCCCCACCAGTTCCTGCCCGCATGCCCATGTGGCTGTGACCCTATTATCGCCATTCAGTGAACTGGTTAATCAGGCCACGGCAGCTCTGGGATGGCATTCACGGATGGTGTGTTTAAGCCACAATTTCTTTGGCACAAGAGAAGTAGATGGCACGGTCAAGAGGTCCCTCCTGATGCACTATGGTGGGCAGAGTCATATGAACTTTGGGAAACATTGCCAGATACCAGCAATTGCAATGATTTCGACCCAGCAGTAAGGGCACTGAAAAGCACTTCAATCCACAGACTTCGAGCATTTCAAACTGAAGCAAGCCAGGCAAACAGAAACAGAGTCTGTGGACATGTTCTATGTGAGATTACGGAAGCTGGTGAGCACGTGCACATTCCACGACCCACGTGAAGAGAAAAGAACACAACTCATACAAGGGTGCCAGTCCACCGGTACTATGGCGACTCATTTTACGCCAGCCCGGATCTTGCTCAATGACATCCTCATGCTAGCATGATCTCATAAACTATCTAATCAAGATTGGAGAAAATGGAAGCTGCTCTCACCAAGGCACTCACAGCACTAGTGCCGAACCCACAAACAGACTGAAAGAGTTGATGCCATCCAGCGGCGGCCAGGGTCCACATCCCAGGCTATCTGTCTGAAGAAGAATGGGACATATGATAACTGCGGCTTAGAACATTCCACGCCCGGCAGCTGTTATGCAAAAGGCAAGAAGTGTTCCGAGTGCTGCAAGCTCAACCACTTTGCAAAAGTATGTCGCATTGGTAGATCCCGATTCCCAGCCGACTAACCTAGAAGAGCGGCTGGAGAACTCAGACAACTGTGCCTAAACAACATGCTGGGCAAGCATGCAGTTACTTGATAAGATAACATTGTAGGTGACAACGAAGATGACAAAGAAGTCTTTTTTGGATAATTCACAGGACAATCAGAGCTCTAGAGGCGACTCCCTCCAATGTGCACCGTAAGAATCGAAGATACGACAGCCAGGGTGCTCATTGACACCGGAGCATAGGCCAATGACATTGACTTGGAGCAGTATGAGCAGAAAACACTGCGACTGCCTCTGTTCCATACCAAAGCAAGAATATACATGTATGGGGGCACAAAACTGCTGCCTCTGCGAGGGGTCATTAAAATGTAGATACAAAGTGACAAGTGGGCCACCGAAGCCAAATTCCATTTCACCAAAGGAAGGAAAGGCACCCTACTGAGCTGTCACATAGCAGAAGACCTCGAGCTAGTGTTCTTTGTAAATCGGGTACATGAGTTGCATGCCAATATCATCCTCGCTGACTTTCCCCAGCTTTTCCAGGGCTTGGGAAAGCTAAAAGACAAACAGGTCCAGCTGCACATCGACAAGGCTATCAAACCCACAGCGCTAAGGCACCAGCGAGTACCATTCCATCTCAGACCACAGGTCGTAAGGAAACTAAAGGCACTTGAGGACCTCTGAGTGACTGAGAAGGTAACTGGCCCACCCCCTGGGTCTCGCCCCTTGTCATTGCACCAAAGCTAAAGCAGCAATGCTCCATTTGGTTATGCATAGATATGTGCCTTCCGAACCACGTCATCCAGAGTTAGCGCTTCATCAAGCCTACCGTGGATGACATAATCGCAGACTTTAATGGGGCTAAGTGGTTCTGAAAACTTGACCTCAACTCGGGGTATCATCAGCTGGAACTGACCACAGAGAGCAGATATATAACAACATTTTTCACACAAATTGGGCTCAGGAGTTAAAAGACTAAGCTTCGGGGTGTCCTCAGTGGCGGAGGTCTTCCGGTACGCTATTAGGGAGACACTATCAGGACTGCTCGGAGTCATCAATCTGATTGATTATATATTAATCTTCTTGAACAGCCTTGAAGAGCACCAGACCCGACTGAGGGCCACCCTGCAATGCCTGGCAGATAACAACCAAACCCTCCACAAGAACAAATGCTCATTCTACCAGGAGTCCATTGACTTCTTTAGATAAATCTTCTCCTGAGATAGACTGTGAGTGGATCCAAAGAAAGCCACGGCAATCCAAAATGAACCCACTCCCAGAAACTTGATGGAAGTATGAAGCTTCTTGGGTATCGCCACCTACTGCAGATGCTTCATTCCTAACCTGGCCACTTTATAGGACCCACTACTTGCACTCACCAAAATGGGGCATCCTGGGAATGGACTCAAACTGCCAACAAGGCTTTCAAGGATATCAAGACGCTCTCATGGATAAAATCACCATGGCATACTTCCACCCAGGGAAGAAAACTGACCTGATTGTGGATGCCAGTCCTGTAGTGCTTGGGGCAGTACTCCTGCAGGAGGACTCAGAGAGTGATGGCTACTGGTTGCGTAGGCCAGCCGTACACTCTCAGAAACAGAAATGAGATATGCACTAATAGAACTTGCTGCCATGGCAATAAAGTGGGCATGTCAACATTTTCATCTCTTCATCTATAACCAGAAATTCTGAATAGTTATGGATCACAAACCCCTGCTACGATTAATCCGGGGCACTACCAGGCTAACCCCTCCATTGATTGAGTGATTGGCCGTTCAACTGCAGCTGTATGCTTCCGACATCTGCTACCGTCCGGGAGCAAACAATCCCGCTGACTATCTGTCGCAGGACACAGCGCCGAATAGAACAGAGAAGTCACTTCAAGATGAGGAACAGACCAAAAACTCTGTGAACATGGTTGTTCAAAATGCCTGTCCCAAAGTGCTGACTCTTGAGGAACTGAAAGTAGCAGCAATGCAAGATGAAAGCCTGGTGAGGACTAAAGAAGCATTAGCACAAAGACAGTAGCAGCACTTTCTGGATGGAGCAAGAACGTTAAACCCGACGATCAGTTGACGCACCAGAAAATATGAAGAGTCCGACATGAACTCACTGAGGGTCAGCATGGCCTTCTCCTGCGGGTTCAGTCTATCATGATACCCAAAGAATTACAGAGGGGGTTGAAAGACCTCACTTATCAGGGGTACCAGGGGAGGGCCAAGATGAAGGCCCGTCTCCGCAGCAAAGTGTGGTTCCTGGCATGGATGCCCTCGTGGATGAAGCTGTACAAGTATGCCACACATGCGCGATAACAGGTGCAGATCAGTCACCTGCACCACTCCTGACTGAGGACCAAGCCGCAATCCCTGAGCTAAACTCAGTATTGACTTTGGAAGTTTCCCTGGTGGGAAGATCATAGTAGTGATCATAGACTTGCATTCCAAGTTTCCAATAGTGGAAATAGTGTTGTCAACTGCTACCCCTTATTTGAAGTCAATACTGGACAAAATGTTAGCATTGTCAGGCCTGCCAGAGGTAATACAATCTGATAACACCCGCAATTCCAAGGGTGCGAGTTCCCAGAATACCCCAAATCTCTTTCCATTAAACATTGGAAAATCACCCCTCAATGGCCTCAGGCCAACGGAGAAGTAGAGAGGTTTATGTGGACCCTAAACAGCACTGTACGCATAGGGGTTGAACAAGGGGAAGATGCGGAATACTGTCTGCACAGATTTCCTACTGCCTACTGCAGACCCCTCACTGTACAAATAACTGTGCCCCCATGCACCTCATGTTCAAGAGACTGTATTCCGGCCAGTCCTGAGTAGCAGCCAGTGGAAATTGATCATAAAGCGACTCAAGCATGGTGTGAAGCCACTAATGAAAAGGTGAGTGCTCGCCAGCGGGCCAGCAGTCCCACCCTGTATGTGGGGGATCCTGTGATCATCAAGGATAAATATCCGGGCTGAAAGGTTCCTGACTTCGTATGAGCCTCAGATCTGGAAAGTAGTCAAGGTCAACGGCACCATGATCACAGCGCAGAGAGGTGGTCAAAGCATAACCAGGAATGTCTCCTGATTCAAAGTGGTGAAGGCCAAGCCTGAGAACATTGAGGTCTATGAGGAATAAGTCACAGAAGGATCAAGCAGATAGAAGATAGCAACCTCTCCCACAATGCTCAGGCGACGCTCTTTATCAGCCAAAAGGGAGAGACGTAGAACCAGTGTCTCTGAATGCCGAGGTATTTTGCAGGAAGACACTGTGAGCGATGGATCCTGTGGGCTGGGACATCACAACAGCTCCTGTAGCCAGAAGCATGGTCTCCGGCCGAACCCAGCCCTGAGCCAGCGGCTTAGAGACTTTCTGTGCCATGTCTGGTCAGTGTGACTCAGCATTACTGTTCGCAATTTTGTAAAGAAAGGGAGGGATGTAGAGAGCCATCCAGCCTCTAACAAACAAAGGGGCCCATTAGGATGGCGGGCGGATCGCCCCCGCCAGGCTGGCGGTAGCCACCGCCGGCCTGGCGGGGGCGATCCGCCCACCATCCTACCCTTAATCACCCCCGCCATATTAGCATGGCGGGGGTGACCACGGCGGACTGAAAGACCGTCCGCCGCTTTTCCGCCCCGGTCGCCTTGCGGCCGGGGCGGAAAAGGTTTAATATGGTGGCGGTGTCTATTAGACACCGTCAGCCATATTAGCATTGCCCATAACAGATGCCTTTCCGTGGCGGCAATGCCGCCACGAAAAGGCATGCGGTCTTCACTTTGGGGGGCCCCCTGCGGGCCCCCGGAATGAAGGACAGGTGGGGGGTGCACACGGGGGTACCTGTGATACCCCCCTGCATTTACACTAACAAAGCAGCAGGCTCCGCGCGGTGCCTGCTGCTTTGTTAATGTAAATGCAAATGTGCATTTTTATCATTGTGACGGGGGTTGCTGAGAGCACCGCCCGCCACAATGATAAAAATGCAGGATGTGCCCGCCACTGTGGCGGGCACATCCTAATACCCCCCACGGGACCCCCGCCCTTATGGCGGGCGGTCCCGATTTCCGATAGGATGGCGGGCGGGCAAAGTCCGCCCGCCATCCTAATGACCCCCAAAGTATCTATTGCAGATGCTCACTGGACGTGGCCCGAGGCTATACATAAATGGGCGTAAGGTTGCTCGTGGCCTTTGCCGACACTATATGCCTGGTGAACATGCAGATATTATTTGCGCCATGCACTTACTTGTAAGTGGGCCCGTCCAAGGCAAACAACCCACTACAATTGGCAAGCAAGCTTATGCAATGCTCTACACGCTGAATAATTACAAACCATAAAAATAGAGACATGTAGAAATACAATCTTAAACTGTTTATTTTTAACAATCAATTACCATATTAGGTTAAAAATTCATTCACAGATCTGATAACATCGTTCACAACACAACCTCTTAGTTAATACATATCTTAAAGCTTCTTGAATATTTCTGCCTGTTACTAATAAAAAAATGGACAATGCTGCCTTTGCTAACACATACTGTCTGATAGACACATTGCTTCTTCGGGACAGGCAGGCGTGTCTTTCCAATCTTAAAAAAGGAACACAAGAAAAAGACAAAATAACTAAATAACGTGATAGGCACCTTATTTTTATCTATCTATATTTGCAAAATAAAAATACATATTGATCACGTATTTATATGTTTTGTAGCAGAGTCCATCTAATGAATGCATATTTTTACTCTTCACCAAAAAATCCTTCAAACATTCCAATAAGAAATTTTATTTTTGAACATTCCTCAGTAAACTTAAATTCAAGTACTCAATGAGCAAATCCAGAATCGCAATAGAATAGTTACTCACAATCTGAAAAACAAAGTTTTAGCAAAACCCATTAAGAAATACTGATAATGTTCGAATTTTATTAACTTGAAAGTGGAAGTTCAAAATATATTGTCTTAAATCATAATTGCTTTAATCCTTGTCTAAATACAGATAAATACAAGCAGATCCTAATATTTTATTTTAACAAAAATCTGCATTTAATTGCTGTTTTTAACTAAAGAAATAAGGTACCTGCGAAAATAGTATAATTCCCTACTGATATTTTCTAGCTTGAAATAACTTCCAGGTATCTAATCCGCACCTGTGAGTGAAAATTACTGCATACAAAATATGAAAATATAAGATATCACTACTCAAGATCTGCTTTACGTTGCTGAGAAACGTTATATCTGAAATTATTTAAATATTAAAAAATATTAATAAATACCTTACAATCCATGGTGCAGATATTACCTAAAGATGCTAGAGCGCTTTGCAACAAAACATAGGTTGTTACATACGGTCAGAAATGACAAAATATCCAATTGTTACTTAAGGTTGTTAAATAACGTCATTGCAAAGGTTCTTTACAGTAAAATATAGGTCAATTCTTTTGATGGCCTGTTCTGACACATAGTACTAGACTTTTTCCTGGGGTACAGTACACTGGATACTATTCAAGGTGAACCTAGTTGCATAATTTCCTTCACACTAGGGTGACTTATTTGTATCTATCAAATGTGTACTTATACTGTAGAGCACAGAAAGCACCTGACTGCTGTACCCTGGATGGGCCTGGATGGCCTCGGGCAGCAGTGATCAGTCTACGTGCTGGCTCATGTCTAGCTTGAGATGGATGGCACTAACTGTCTGCACCCGTCCTTGCTCCTTCTGCACCACCATACAAGCAGCCAGGGTTGCTATAGAATTTTGGTAGGAAGGAATAACGGCTGAGTGGTTCTTTAAATGTTGGGCATTAAAGAACTGTGCAGATATTCCCTTTACTTGCAGGGGCATTGCCAAACCTTACTAGGGAAATGTTGATACTAGTTTCACTATGGTGATGTACATTCTGGTTAAATATGTAAAGTAATATAGGGCCTGATTACGATGGAGGTGGGACCAACACAGTCCGCCTGTCAGTGGCAGTCCCACTGCCATAGGCCCCTGCAAGTCCGCCTGCCGCATTATGATGTGCAGGGCGGAGGTATCTGGCAGAGGGACCATCCTCCTTGCGACCGTCGGAGGAACTGCAGTCCCTACAATAGGGACGGTGCCTGCTCAGCCACCGCCGTAGGGATCCCTCTCCGCCTGCCAATTCATGGCGGTTTAACAACCATGGAAAGGCAGGCAGAAAGTGACTTGGGGCTTCTAGAAGGGCCCCCTTCCCTCTGGGCCTCTGCTATGGGCCCTGGGGGGCACCTATGATGCCCCCTACAGATCCCTGCATCATGTGGCAGGCATCGCATGGTGTCTGACACATAGGTGTGTTTACTTTGGACTGCAGGGTGTGCTGCAGCCCGCAGCACAAGTCGTAATACAAACTATACACATTGCGACCACTGTGAAGGCGGTCGCATTGTAATATGGCCAGCGGGACCGCTGACTACTAGTCGAGCAGTCCTGCTTCCGCCACGGTGCCCATCGGGGATAAGTCCGACCGGCATCATAATGAGGCCCATAGTTAGACCAGCTTTCACATAGCCTCTGTGTGTAAAGCATCATAGCCAAACTAATAGTTACCCGGATATATGGGGGAAATGCTGGTCTATTTAAGATGGGTTATTTAAGGCAGTATTGTGGGAAACTAGTGTGAAATGCTGCCAATTATATTTTAAATACTACAACATAGAGGTAACTGGTGTATTTTGGATTTTAAAACACTGTGGTACTGTGGAATCTGTCCTGTCTATGGTACTGAACTATTGAGACAAAACATTCAGGGCCACATGTACGACCATTGGGTTTTGCGACTCACTAATTGTGACAAATTGCGAGTCGCAATTTGTGGGTTGCAAAATTCAATGTACAACAGTCTCTCAGACACTGTTTGCGATTCCTAATGGGGTCGCAAATTACATGCCTCATGAATATTAATGAGGCTGTCGAATTTTGCGACCCCATTGGGAATGGCTGGCATTCCCAGGGATGGTGGCCTGCTGGGGTCAGCAGACTACCATGTCTGGGACTGCTTCGTCAATAAAGCAGTTTCTCTTTTTTTTATTGCAGACCGTTTTCCTTAAAGGAAAACGGGATGCATTTAAAATTGAAAAATGAAAATTTTTAGTTTCATTTTTTAAGGGCAGACAGTGGTCCCTAGGACCACTGCCTGCTCTTGAAAAATATTTGTACACCCATTCACAAAGGGGAAAGGGTCCCCTGGGGACCCCTTCCCATTAGCAAATGATTTACCACCTGCTTGAAGTAGGTGGTAAACTGCAAGTTTTTTACAACCACAAATGCGGTTGCAAAATATTCATAAATATAATTTTTACTCGCTATTAGGAAGGGACACCCTTGACACGCCCCTTCTTACTAGCGAGTCCCTAAACCTATTTTGCGAGTGGCTAGTAGATTAGCAACTCGCAAAATAGGGTTAGTAAATTGTGCATCCATTTTTGCGGTCGCAAGCGGCCAAATGCCCCTTTGCGACCCCAGAAAATGGTTGTACATCTGGCCCTTAGTGAAGTGAATATGGTGCTTTACTTCCTGCAAGCGTAATCTGGCTCTGATCTAACGTGTCTTTGTGCTAACTTTCAGTATATACTGAGTCCTTGTAGAAACCTGTCTGGTTATGATGCTTCACCTCCCGAGTCATTGTGAATACTTCTTGGCTCTCATACAATACACGTCCCAGCTCTTCAGAGACTCGTTTGATTATGGTGCAGCTTTTACAGTGGCATTCTTAAAACTGAACATCCAACTACTGAGGCCACTAGCTTGCCTACAGTATTATGTTTAGTAGGCAGTGTGCTACTGGTCATGTTATTGTACTTTATATGCTTCAAGTGACCTCACACATCCTTTGACCTCAGTGACATCCTGGGAAGTGATGTCAGATGACATGAGCCCCTGAAATTAAGAATGCCATAGTAAGTGCATAGTTAATATAACACAGCAATTACTAACACAGTTACTTGTCTCTTTATTCACAATTGTGTTCTAATTGGAGTGCTGACATGACATGCTATGGAAACATTACACTCTTATTTTATTTTGAACAGGAGGATAGTGTGTCAAAAATATCCCAAAAATCCCAAAAATATTTGGCTTACAGTATTTTTCTGAATTCACATTGTTTTAATTTATAATCACTTGATCACTCTTATTAGAAGGTATGCTTCTAACATACAATTTCATGTATTCGCAATAAAGAATATGTATAAGGTGTTCTACAATGTGTGCTTTTATTTGCCTTTTTTGTTTATTCAGAAAAGCGTCATTCCTCTGTGGAATGCATTTATTTTAAAGAATCGAATCCCAGTGAGAGCATCAGAGCATGAGACTGCTTATCTTCTTTCTTGGGACTCCTTTTGCCACCTCAGAGGACATGTGTCACAAGAGACGTCCCAGGGGTTTGGTGACTCCTAAATGGCGTTCGTGATTGATAAGTAAACACAATGGTAATTCTTGCATGGCACAGTATTTGGAACAGTTGCTATTTCAATTAGCATTTGTGTTTTATTGTAAATAAAGGTGTAATATTTTCAACCAAAAAGCTGATAATAAAACACATTATTTTCTTGAGATTTTTGATAGACCTTTTTCCAGTTGGTTAAACTGCATGAAATAGGTACTACTTCTCTCACAAAACAAATATTTGCTTGCTCCGTATCCAGCGTTTTGTTCAGGACCCACGTAACTTTTATACATACATACATGAATTGCTGAAAAAACGCCAACGCAAGTACAACACTAAGGGGGTCATTAGGATGGCGGGCGGACTTTGCCAGCCCGCCATCCTCACGGGGATTGGGACCGCCCGCCATAAGGGCGAGGGTCCCGTGGGGGGTATTAGGATGCGCCCGCCACTGTGGCGGGCGCATCCTGCATTTTTAGCATTGTGGCAGGCGGTGCTCTAAGCACCGCCCGCCACAATGCTAAAAATGCAAATATGCATTTGCATAAACAAAGCGGCAGGCACCGTGTGGTGCCTGCCACTTTGTTTATGCAAATGCAGGGGGGTACCACAGGTACCCCTGTGTGCACCCCCCACCTCTCCTTCACTCTGGGGGCACTCTGGGGGCCAAAGTGAAGACCCCATGCCTTTCCGTGGTGGCATCGCCGCCACGGAAAAGCATCTGTTTTTGCCCATGTTAATATGGCTGGCGGTGTCTAATAGACACCGCCACCATATTAAACCTTTTCCGCCCCGGCCGCAAGGCGACCGGGGCGGAAAAGCGGCGGACGGTCTTTCCGTCCGCTGCGGTCCCCCCGCCATAGTAATATGGCAGTGGGGAAATGGGTGGCGGGCGGGTATGGATGTCTTGTTATCATGCGGACAACGACTTCTAACAACAGACTTGCTGTGACGGCGTTGGTTTTGGTGTATGTCTAAGTGCCTCTCACTTGCACCGACCTCAACTGTACAGTTTTCTTAATACCAACTTGCGTCTTAGAATTGCCTTACCAGACATTCTAATTGTTCTTTATACATTTTCATTATGGCCTATTTGCACTTTCCCATAGGCTCTTCTTTATGGTAAGTTCTTTTACATATCGGTCTTCTGATAGGATTTACACTTACATCTTCTCGATAGTGTCTATACTTTATTAGCAGACTATACATCCCGGTCAGAGGTGGACAACAGCTGACATCTTTTGCACCATATCTGACGCATTCCCGGCATCGTCCATACCACGGTTGTTTGTGTCCACTGACACCTATTGTGTTTTACTGAACTAAGACGTGATCTACTTCACCATTATCATTCTTCTTGTTATACTACACCAACTAGTCCATTTAGCCTTGAAAAAGTCATCGTACAGATTTGTACTGACGAAACACGTGTTGGCTGTTTCCTTTGATGAAAAGAATTGTCTTCTTGAATAAAATCAATAACAGATTCATTAAGAACTCTTGTTTGATTCCTCTGTCGTATAAAAGAAGTATTAGATGATGATCATGTGCTATGTTATTATTATACTTTTTGATATAGGAATTTTGTGATTATTATGTCATAACCTTGCTACTTGACATAGGATTGAGCACATCTGACCCATTTTTGTTGCTTGTGGGTATGGATGTCTGGCGGATCGCCACCGCCCACATGGCGGTGGCAATCCGCCAGACATCCTAATGGGGCCCTAAGTGTTGCATGATATTTATTAGCCACCGCAAAAGGTGATTTGCGCTGCAAAGATGAAATTTTCACTGTGTAAAAACTGGTTTGTACCACTTTACTACACTCTGTGTCAAGGGGCGTTATTTTGGTGGTTCAATGCAAACACCCATAGATTTTGATATGTAGTTCAATCTACTAAGAAAGTCAGACAGGGCTTTGCGTCAAAAACAAACACATACTTGAACCATGCATCAATGAAGGGTAATGTATTAATTTCTCAAAAACACTGATGGATTGCATGTGTGCTGCAGTGCACAGCACACATACAATGTGTGGGAACATTCTCAGTCTGTCTACACAAAATAATATGTACGGCCAGGGAGTGCTTCCGTACAAAGGGGCGTATTTACAAGCCCCTAGCGCCGCCGTGGCGATACCTTTAATATGGAACAAAGGGGCATATTAGCAAGAACCTCGTTTGAATTATCGCCGTTTTAGCAGCAGGAAACTGCCGCTAAAACGGAGATAATGGGCTTGCTAATATGCGTCGGAGAATTCCAATAGAAGCCCAGCTTAGATGTGCAGGACAGCTAACCTGGGCTTCTATTGTAATTCTATAATGCATATTAGCAAGCCCATTATCGCCGTTTTAGCGGCAGGAAATTGCCGCTAAAACAGCGATAATTTTAAAGAGGTTCTTGCTAATATGCCCCAAAGTGACTTACCGGCTGCGCAAGGGGCTTGTAAATAAGCCCCAAAAAGTATACTAGAAAGCACATACTCACCTCTGGACCACAGTGAAAAGGCTGTGCATCGTGCAATGCATTTTATATGTGCACCAGCACTGGGGATGACACAAGCAGCCGGCCAATCTTTGTAGACATGGCGCATTATGTTTTCTTTCTTGAGCAAAGCAAAACACCAAGTGGCATATTTACTGGAAGTGTGGCACAGGGCAGCGCAGCTAGTTACTTTGCTGCCCTGCCCTGTGTCACGGGGAAAGGGCAGGGATGCACTGTATGTATCCAATACTGTGCATTCCTGTCCTTTTACCCCTGCTCTGCCGCCGTTTCGGCAGCCTGGTGTAAGGGGGCCTGCATTACAGGCAAGATTGTTTTTATGCAGGAAGGGACACCTTCCTGCACAAAAACAATCATTGGAGGCGTTTAACTCCTTCTATGTGTGTGCTGCAAAATGAAGCACACATAGGAAGAGGAAAAACAACAACAAGGAGAAATGAAGATATTTCTCCTCGTTAAGCCTCATCTGGGAAGCATAAGACTTTGAAGCATTCTTGTAAATCTGGGAATGTATCAAAAACCATGTGAGTTGTGTGGGAAGACCCACCATAATGTTCATGGAACGCCTCCCTTGGATGTGTAATAGGCTGCATCTCAAAATGATGCTATGGTAAGCCAGCATAAAATAAGTGAAGTGGTCATCTAAAAAGACTTTTGCTAAAAGTGATAGCACTCTAAACCAAAGTGAAAGTGATTAGCAGGGTAGATTTCATATAGGTGAAGAGGTTTCCCCCATGTACCCAAAGCTCACACTGCCAAGGCGGACCTATGGCTTGGCACTTGTGCAACTCTCTTTGACTTTGCAGGCTTGCCCATCTTTAACTCCTGAAAGCCCCCAGGACTGCCTGCAGAAAGGCCAAAATAGTGCTGTTCGTTGCTTTTTCCATTATATCGGTATACGCTTTACCTTAAGCCCTGATATCCATGAAGGGCTCACCTCAAACAGCTTTAAAAGTAGGTTATTGGTAGTAGCAAGATCAGTTGTCAAAAGACAGTTGATGGTAACTGATTCCAAGAGAAAATGTTAACCCGACCCAACATGTCTCCTCGCTCCAAGGTGATGTGATTGCTATCTATGGACATGCACTCAGCCAAGCAAATATTTGCTGTGTAATAGGAATTCCCGAAGGCTCTCGACTTCTGCACATTAGTTTGCTTATTTTAAAGTTTTAGGTTGGGTTGTTACTGGTAAAATAAGGAACGTGTTCGGTCTTCTTTATGTAACGTCCCCATATGTAGGCTAGCTCAGGAGCAGAGCAGGCGTGCTATGGAGTCATGTTCCACTTGTTTCATTTCCTCTTTTATTTACCTCGCCTCAAGGCTAATCTGGAAGGCCTGCTGCTGCCCTCTGACAAGTAACCCATTGAGAGGACTGTTCATCATTCTCTGGTTGAAGGGAGTGGATAAAGGCAGTATCAATCATTGAAGCACACGAGTACTTATGAGACTCATAATACTCAAGACGAAGATAAACCTTTTCCATGCTACCCTTTATCATTTTAGATTCCACTTAGTCATCTACTGCATTCTTTTTAGACATCTGTTCAACAAATCAATCAGGAATGTATTTCAACGTGTAAAACATTGATGCAGGCCATCATAAATAACAAGCATTTGCAATGCAATAGATCTCGCGTTTTATTTGGAGGGGGGTTAGAGCTACTGACGCTGTAATGGAAATGATTGTTACTTATGAAGATGTTTATTTTTAGCACCTTTAAGTGCTCTTAAATTATGTCTCAGGGCTACCAGATTGGAAGTGAACCATATGTTTGTTTACATGGTATCTTACCAGGGACATCCTAATGATTTTGGGGGCCCTGGGTCAAACGTATTTTGGGGGCCCATATTTCGATTAGGTTTGAATTTAAGAACCAATTTCAGCTCTTTCTCGCCCTCTCTGGCCAGGTCACAGACAGTGCCTTTACATCTAAGATACAGGGACACAGCAGCAACTTACTAATATTACTGCAAATAATTGCTGTGAAATAAAATCTGTGACTTCTTCCCATTTCTAATATGTGAGTTCCTGTTTTGACTTCAAAGAAACTTGTTTTATAGATGTTGCATGCAACAAAAACACAACATTTTCTGCAAACGGTCTGCAGCAGCTTCTCACATATCACCAACATAAAAAAAGTATTTAAAACTAGCTACACATTGTTAAAGATCATCAGGGCAAGCCTCTATGCAGAACCGAGCAGCCTCTGGCACCCCCCCCCAAAAGCCTGCGGCCATGCCTTAAAATGTCTCAGCATAATGTTACATCCACATGCACGCAGGCAGTACCTGTAGCTGCCTCTCCCATCCTCTTGGTGCCTGGTCCATGCAACGCGCCGCGTTTCTGGTCCATGCAGTGAGCCCCCCGCAGTCCCGTCCTTCTAAGATCTCCGGTGGCACAGGCTAGTGCTCCATCGCCAGACCCACATGCACGCAGGCAGTACCTGTAGCAGCTTCTCTCCTCCTCTGGGTTTCTGGACCACGCAGCATGTCGCATTTCTGGTCTATGCAGTCTCGCCCTTCTAAGAGCTCCATGGGCACAGGCTAGTGCTGCACCGCCAGACATAAGATCTCCTGACCACTCATGTGAGGAGTTCATGGAACGCTGGGATAGGGACTGCAGCCGCGGGTAACTTCAAAATGCATATGCTATGACACATTCAATGACAGCACACTGCGCATGCATACAAGACACGCATGTGCACTTTAACGGTGTAGCACCGGGGAGCTAAAAAATACCAGTTATATTACATAGTGCACTGAGAAGCATCCGCAAACGTTAGGAGGGAGCACAAACAGATGGGGAGCACACCATGACGGAACACCGGCCCGCTGCAGCTCCTCTGGCCCTCAATGTTCCATGAGGGCTTTAGAAGAGCTATGTGGAGATCCCAAACTACCCTCCACAGCTTCTCAAATTCTATCTGCGCCCATCAACTTCAATTTTGGATTGTCCTCATTCCGCCGCCAGAGAGTGCAGCAAGGAAATGTCTGACGTCAGGAGGTGACTTGCCACCTCCCCATCCTGCCCCCTGTTCGGCCTACCCTTCCAGCAGCCAGTGCCCTGCTTTGTGACAAAACACTCTAACACTCCGCTTGACCAATGAGCTGCCATCTAAAGCAATACACAGCCCAATAGGAGCCGGAGAAGGGCAGGGCATCAGACCATCTTTCTATCGCCCCATTGCTGTTGTTTCAGGAATTACCCAGATGCTGCCCCTCATCGCTAACAACATGAGTAAAAAAAAAAATACGTCGGCTCAACATCGGTGATTCTCGGAGAATAACTTAATCTCCCTGTGCCTACCCAAAAATGAATGTCTGTCTGTAACGCAACCAGTGCTCTTGTACATCACTTCAATACCTTCGGGTCGAGCGCATGCTATATAAAACTACAAAAAAAAAAAAGAAAGTGCCTGACCTGCAATAGACAGATGGGTGGAGGGAAGAGAGGCCATCACACACTGTACTTCCAAGCCTGGCAAAATATAGACTAAGGCCTAAAATCAAAGGAACTGAGGAAGAGGCTCTGAGAGATACAGGTTTCTGTGTCACTATGGTGACTGCTAGACTGTTTTCCCCAAACCAAATGAGGCCTGGTGCTAATCACCAGCTTACCAATGCTGACAATGAGACTAAGCTCCATCCAATTGCCTTGGTACGCTTAGAGTGGAGAGAGATTACTGGCCAAAAGAAGGTGATGGTGTTCCCTGCTATCCCAATGGCGTGTCTGTTGGGAAATGACCTGGAGACTTCAGCAAGGGCGGATGTTGAAAGGAAGGCTTATGCAGAACTGCTGGGTCTCCATGAGTGGGTGTGTGTTACCGTAAGAGCACAATCAGCACATCAGGGAAGTCATAGGAGCTAGGATCCTGAAATAGTGGACCAAGGCACCCAAAGCAGGAGATATGACAAGATGTCTGCTAAGTCAGCTTCAAAGAGGTCACAAGACCAGTGGGAGGGTTCTACTGAGGGGGTTATCCTGGTGCCTGAGGAGGGAACTGCAGCAGTCAGGCCTAACCTAGCAGTGCTCCTAAGTGTAGGGGGACCATCAAGAGAGAACCTATGCCAAGGGGAAAAGACATGCCCAACTCTTGAAGGTCTTAGGCAGCAAGCTGCAAGGCAAGAAGAGAGAGATTTAAGTGGCACCCATTTACTGGGGAGATGGGTTTCTATACACTGAGGCCAGGAAAACCAAGCCAGGGGTAGCAAGGAGAGTGGTATTGCCCAAAGTGTACAGAAGTTTATTCTGACTTTAGCACATGACATCCCCCTAGCTGGACATCTTAGACAAAACAAAACCTGTGACAGGTTGGTTGCCCATTTATATTGGCCCCAGATGTCTGGAAAAGTGAAGTAGTTTTGTCGCTCCTCTGTCACCTGCCAAGCCAGTGGCAAGAAAGGGGTACAATCAAAGGCTCCCTTAATTCTTCTTCCAGTGATTGGGACTCCCTTTAAAAGGGTAGGGATTGCCATTGTTGGTCCCCTTGACCCAGTCTACTGATCTGGGTTTAATCCATTATCATTCTTTAGCTCACTCCGCCACCATAGTTCAGACATGGCCATATGCAAATCAGTCTGACCATGTGCCTCATGGGAACAGTCCAGCCCGAACTGCCAAGCCATGTCTTCCCTGGACCGGGAACAAGCATCCTGGGACCGGTGTCTGGCTAATCAGCCGTCATCAGTCAGGCTAGCTTGAATCCAGTGGCAAAGTGAGCAGGGAACCCACGTCTGGGCATACCCTGCCAACTTAGGGCGAACAAAGCAAAACCAAAGGGGATGATGGACGGAGTGTTGAACATTGCAAGCACTCACCCCCTGTCAACTGATCTGGGTTTAATCCATCATCATTCTTTAGCTCACTCCGCCACCCCAGTTCAGACATGGCATATGCAAATCAGTCTGACCCTGTGCCTCATGGGAACAGTCCAGCCCGAACTGCCAAGCCATGTCTTCCCTGGACCGGAAAGAAGCATCCTCTGACCGTTTTCTGGCTAATCAGCCATCATCAGCCAGGCTATCTTGAATCCAGTGGCAAAGTGAGCAAGGGAACCACGTCTGGGCATAACCTGCCCACTTAGGGCGAACAGAGCAAAACCAAAGGGGATGATGGACGGAGTGTTGAACATTGCAAGCACTCACCCACAGTCAACTAATCTGGGTTTAATCCATCATCATTCTTTAGCTCACTCCGCCACCCCAGTTCAGACATGGCCATATGCAAATTAGTCTGAACCTGTGCCTCATGGGAACAGTCCAGCCCGAACTGCCAAGCCATGTCTTCTCTGGACCGGAAACAAGCATCCTAGGACCTGTGTCTGGCTAATCAGCCGTCATCAGCCAGGCTAGCTTGAATCGAGTGGCAAAGTGAGCAAGGGACCCACGTCTAGGCATACCCTGCCAACTTAGGGCGAACAAAGCAAAACCAAAGTGGATGATGAACATTGCAAGCACTCACCCCAGTCAACTGATCTGGGTTTAATCCATCATCATTCTTTAGCTCACTCCGCCACCCCAGTTCAGACGTGGCCTTTGATTTTGTGGAAAGTAGGCCTGTGGTCCAAGGTGGTACATGGGTGGCCATCTCATAAATGGGTTTTGGGGCAGATGGTTGAACATTGGCGGTGCGTAATTCTGACCTTGGTGAGGGTATGTGCCCCAAGGTAGTTGCCATCTAAGTGTTCTTTCCCTGCCTCGGTTTCTGTGTGAGCTACCTGTGCTGTAGCCACTGGATAGAGATGTGTTATCTCCTGAAATAACAGATGACGTGTCCTGCTTATGTGGTGCAGTGTAATTGTCTTCAGCATAGGGATATAGCTTGTTGTAGGAGAACCTCTTGAGATCTTTTTGAAATATTGGGAAATTTACATTGGGTCAGGTACTCTTCATATTCCACCATTTCCTTATTTGTCTCAACCAGCTTATTTATAAAGGATGTGATAGTGGTCTTAATATGGTTTTGTGTGGCCTGGATGTCAATAATCATAGCATCTGACAATCTCTTTGCAGTTTTTATTATGAGGACTAACCAGTCTCTCGTGCAGTGCCATGCAATCTGTGCCCAGTCCTTCTTGAAGGAAGCATCCTCCAGAAGATCTGGGGGCATTGGCCACTAGCAGGCCATTCGGTGCGGTATTAGTACAGAGATACTCAGTGAGGATCACACCATGAAGGATGGTGCGGATCCTTTTCCGCTTTTGCCCAGTTAGTTTGTCCCAGTCGGTGGTTTGGGTTATGGTCTGTGATATGTTAAAATTAGCTAAATAAGGGGGGCCACCGAGGATTTCACTGATTTCTTCCTCACTAAAGGTCAGACTGGGGTTCTACCCTGTAGCTAGTTCCCTTTGATCTTTATAAAGAATATTGTTTACCTCAATATTATGTCAGTGATCTGCCTGATCCTGACATCCACTGGCAGTTAAATCCTCATGACAGACTCACAGGATACATTTACAAATCTCTCCTGGAATGTCAATAGCCTGAATAATAATATTAAGAGAGGCACAGAGTTCCAATACCTTAAGCGCCGTTCCCATTCGGTGGTACCACTGCAAGAAACAGACCCATTAGGTAATCATTGCTCCATATTGCGTTGAGGAAGCTACTCTAGAGCATTTCACACCGGCTACACTAATACATCACATGGTGGCAATGCTACGTCATAAACACTTCCTAATGCAAGTCACGAAGCCCCATTATGACAATCTAGCCCAATTCCTCATGATTGAAGGGGATATGGAGGGCTACTACTGGTCACTCACCTCTGTTTATGCCCCCTTATACTGGTGGCTGACTATCTATAAGCACTCACAGGGATACTCCTAGTAAACCCCTCCTGGGGGGGCACACTGATCGCGGGAGACTTCAACTTGGCCATGGACCCAAACCTGGGCACCAGCAACCCACATACATGCAAATCTTTTAGTCTTAAGTCATGGACCCAATACCTTCGGGTCAAGTTTGCGCAATATAAAACTCCCCTCCCCCCAAAAAATTGGGCTGCGACTTTGGCCCTAACGGACACTTTGTGATTGTTTCCCCCATGAGCTGCGGAGTACACTTTCTATTCCCACTTCCTTAGATGTCATTCTCAACTAGAACACTGCTTTTGTGCCCTTGACAAGCATAATCAGTATGTCTAGCTCCCAAATATTGTCACACCCCCACTCGGATAACGCCCTGGCAACTCTTACACTCAAAAGTCTTGAGTAGCGGTAGGAGGGACACTGGCACCTAAGCAACTGATGGTTTAAGGACCCTTTCTTTAATACCTCCGAAGCCAACAAATAACAGATTATTTTGTCACAAACACCGCCACAGTAGACTCCCAGCTACTCATTGGAAAACCGCAAAGACAGGCCTATGGGGACAAACAGTATCCTACCAGACAGCAAATAAAGGCAGAAGCCAGAGACATTTGGAATTAGAAAATTCCATACACAAAGCAGAGGCAGATCAGGAAGGGATGTTGAATTACTGTCATAGACACAATATAGGTATGCTGAGACTGGCATCCCAGCAGAAAATGCTGGGCTCTGCATCCATAGCCTATATGGCAACACAATACAAAGTATATGAATTTGGTGATAAGGAAGGAAAGTTGCTATACAGGTTAGTGACTGGGGAACAGGGTATACACCTGGTTCCCAGCATAGTTTCTGTTATAGGTCAAACCTTAACAGCCTCCCACCACATAGCCTGGACATTTTTCACTTATTAAAGCCACCTCTATACCAAGCGCCCCATACCCCCGGCTGAAAGGGACTATCCAATAGCCGAAGATCTACTTGTGCCCACACCCGCCGAGGAAGACAAACAGGACTTAGAGGAGCCATTCATGGTCAAAGAAATTCTAGAAGCCATTCAGGCACACTCAAAAGGGAAACACCAGGCCCCAACAGCTTCCCATGCAAAATGTAGAAACGACATGTGTCCTGTTTGTCCGCCCCATTGCTAGACATTTATAATGTAGCCCTACCTACTGCATTCACCAAGTTAATATTATGCTAGCACTTTCCAACACTGCGACCAAGCGCAGATCTGTACGTTGACAGTTTATGTTCCGCCTTTGGAACGTATGAATTTCGACCCTCTTTTCTGCACATGTCTTAATACTTTACTATAAACTATGGACCAGAGTCGGGGTAAATGGAAAGAATAAATGTGCCCAACAAAAAACAAACTAAACAAGTGCAAGGAGTAACAACCATTCACTCCTGTGTGACAACAAGTGGTTAAAATCAACAGCAACACCTTACAAACAACTTTATTTAAAAAAAATGTAGGCGTGATTTGTTGAATTAAAAAGGCTGGTAGCTAGTTTTGCATACCATTACCTAATGCCAACATGTTTCTCTGCCTTTCACACTTAATGGCAGATTCATCAGGGCTGACACCTTGTCACCGCACCAGAGTTGGACACCTTGTTCTCTCTGACCTCTACCAGCGTTCCTTTTTTGTACCGGCTGGAGAGGTAAAGCTATTGGCTCCCACAGGTGAGTCTATCTTTGAGCCCTGCGATTGTTTCATCAATCGTAATGAGCTACTCGGAGCTCCGCGTCTCCTCCTGACACCATTTCCTTTGTCTGGATTTATTTCCCTGGAAATTTGAGAAACTTCCACATATCTCTCATTTTGGGAACCATGCTCGTAACGAGGATAGACGCCTTTGGTCAGCGTCTTGCTATTCCTTTCTCCTCCGCTGGTGAGTCCTCTTCCATGAGACTCATGCAGAGGGGAAACTGAAATAGTCAGTGTCTTGCTGTTCTGTTCTCCTCCTTTGATGAGGCCTCTTCCATGAGACTCATGCGGAGGAGAAACTGAAATAGTCAGCATCTTGTTGTTCCGTTCTCCTTCATTGAGACTCATGCGGAGGCGATAATATATATATATATATATATATATATATATATATATATATACATATATATATATATATATATATATATATATATATATATATATTTATATATATTACCTACTGGCGGTCGCCAGTAGGTATATATAGTTAGGATTTTTTCTCTATGGGATTTTTGAAAATTCTATGTCTAATAACTTTGGCGTTTGTGGACGGAATTGGCTGAAATTTTCAGGAAAATGGAACATTTTGTTTCTGGGCAGGCCCTTAAAATTTGGGGGGGGTTCGTCAAGGGGGGGGCGAGAAAAAAGGGGGGTCCCAAAATGGGTTTTTCCCATGCATTTTTCCATAGGGCGGTTGGCCTCACTTTTAGCCCGAACGGCTGAATGGATTTGCACGAAACTTGGCAAAATTGTAGGGACTGTTAGCCCGATGTGCCTTTGCTAGGTCTCAATATATGTGCTCCAGTGGATTTTGAGAAATTAACGTTCAAAAAAAGATATATATCTGTAAGCGCGCTCCGGGCAGCGCCCCGGTTCGTGTACTTGACGCGTAACGGAACTTCGCGAAGCGAAGCTGATTGGCTCTTCGGTGTCTGTCAACATTCTAAACAGTCCGGAGCGGCCGCCATCTTGTCTCTCGGTAGGATCGAGAGACAAGAGGAGGTCAAAACAAAGGCGAAAATGACCATAAGGGGGCATAGTAGATCCTCCCTGACCCCCTAGGTTTGATGTGGAGGCTTTAAAAGGGCCCCGCGGGGCAACAAAAAAAAATATATATTTTTGGTTTTTTTACGTGGATAGCGCCCGGTTCGCGAACCGGGAAGCGGCCCGGGGAGCGTACTATGAGGAAAAAAGAATGATAGACTTTTCAAATACTGTATGTTAATTGATTGTTGGTTTTGTTGATTATTTATTTATTTATTTATTTTAAGCAATTATTTATTGTGTTTCAAAATTTAATAAAATGTCTGACATTTCACTGTCTGAAATGTCGTTATTTTCATTGAACATAGCTTGTAATGTTTGAGTGTGTAAAATGTCCTCATTTTCAAGGAGGACATCTACTGCTTGCACACATTGCAGTAGTTCTTGGTCCCAAGTTTCATCCATAAATTCTATATAATTTGGATCAATTATTTCTTGATTGGTCTCTTGCAGGACAATTTCAAATGAAACTTTGTGTTCGCCTTCCATTTTGTCTGAAATTTGGATAAAAAATATATTAGTAGAGATAGGGCACTGTTGGGATTAATTTTAGATAGGCAGTTTTTAACAGTGAATTTATCTTTGGGCAGTGTATAGTATCAGAGTGGAAGTAGGAATATAAAAAAGTGTATGTGATTTAACGTAAGTAAATTCATAATTATACAAGAGAAACCTAACTCCATCCATAACTATAACAGAGAAGTCTATCTAAATCTATAACTACTACAGAGGGATAGTATATAACTATCAGAAAAAGTTTACCATATTAACTTATAGTGCACAATATACTTCAGTTTTTAAAATAACAACTTACCTTTACAAAGAAGTTGAAGTGATTAGTGAAAATCCTATTGAAATGTACACCAGGAAGTAGTAGTCAAAATGGCTGTGTTTCCTTCTCTTCCTTTATATATATTCAGGTACATAACCAATCAAATGTCAGGTAAAAAAAAAATAGAAAATGAAAGTAACATTTTAATTGGTTGTGAATTCCAACACTTCAGATGTGTTTTGTGAAGTAATTTACCTCAGGGTATTTAGAGAGGTCTACAGGCTAAATGGCTAAATGGAATTTCAACCAAATTTGTGAAAATGGTAGGGATTGGTATGTAGTATGAGCAAATCTATATTTGGTGAAAGTGTCTCAAGGGTTTCTTCTGTAAATTACTTTCCCACCATTTTTAATGGAGCGCTTCCCGGTGAGCGCCCCGGTACGCGAACTGGCGAGCGCCCCGGTACGCGAACCTTAAGCGTTACGGGAGTCCACCATTTTGTGTTTCGGTCGAATTAAGATACAAGATGGAGGGCACATAATGTTCAGAATGGGTAGAAGGGGACACGGTAGACGTATTTTGACCCCCTAGGTTTTCTGAGGATGGCTGAGGAGGCCCATATGTGCGAAAAAAACATTTTTTTTAAAATTTTTGCGCGGTTAGCTTCCGGTTCGCGTACCGGGTAGCGCTCCGGGGAGCGTACTTTGTTGAAAATTAGTAAAAAAAGTTAGAGTAAAATAATAATTGTGAGTGATCAGATGTAGGGTAGCTCTGAGAAGAGTTTTTGGGTTTATGGTACATTTAGGTACTTATAAGTAGGTACCAATGCACATTTTTAAATTCAGAATGAAAACTCTGTTCCCTTCATCTGAGAAGTGAACTCCATCTCCTCTGTAGATATCTTGCATGTAGTAACGCAAGTTATTGTTGTACACGGAGCCCATTCCATGGTCTCTCATGTAAGCTGAAACAGATGTGTTTACATGCTTCCTCGACTTCTCAATTTGTGGACAAAATTGGTTCGACCACCTCCATTTCTGTCTTTGGCATATATTTGAATATACCAAGGCAGTTTGAGGAAAAAGTGCCATTAATTGCTGAAAGGTGTCCTTTAAAAGCATTTCCAGACCTACTCCAGTCAAAGTGCCCAAATCATTACCTCCAGAGTGCACAATTAACAGGTCAGGTTTTGGCAAATGCATAAAGGTTTTCACCAATGGTATCAATTGGTGACATTTTAATCCTCTGTGGCCAAACCACTTAATTTCCACATCTTGTAAATTGAGGTTAGGTAAATTTCTGTTCTCAGCATACCTCTGAGCCCAATAGATGTAACTATGTCCAACAATCCAGACAGAAAACATGGTGAGAGAAGGTTCTGCTGCAGTCAGATGAAGTGTGGTAATGAAATGGCAGTTGAAAAAATAAGAGTTTAAAATGAAAAAAACTGTGGAGTTTCTGTGTTAATGAAGCAGTAACAGTGATTGGTGGATTTTGATTGCTGAAAACAGAAAGTTAGTGTGCCTGGATGACTTCTTTGAAAGATGTAATTTGAATGGTCAAAAAAAATCATTTAATGAAAGATTGCACTGGATACGCAGGTGCACTGAGAGTTCAGAGTTCAATTGAAACATTGTTGTGTGAACTTACAAACACCAGAGGTCTTCCAGGAGGTGGTTGCTATGCAAAAAAGGCAGAGAGGGCAGAGGGGGGAAGGGTTTTGATTTGAAAAAAGTGAGGGAAGAGTTTTGATTGGGTGACATGAGAGATATGTGTGAAGAATTACAGCATTTCTGTGCTTTCTATAGCTGCAGCCTCTGGAGTGCATACCCTTTGTTCTGCTGAAGACAAATTGGTGTATTTCTGAGACTGTTTTGAAACTCATAAAGTATTTGCTAAGGTGAGAAAAGATTCATTTAATTTAGATAGAGAATAGTATGGTTTAGGGAGAAAATTATGAAGAAAGTTGTGTATTTAAAATGTTGCTTTGTGTCAAGTGTTTTACAAATAGATTTTGTTTCTTTGAGTTACATAGCCATGTTAAAAGTGACCCTTAAAAAAACGCTTTCATGTGTCTTAGGGCATTGTAAGTCATGTCCCGATGAATGTAGGTATAAAATTGATTTCTATGATGTGTTTAAAATCGTTTTTTGAAAAATATTAGGTTTCTTGAAATGTACTGTTAGAGCTTCATAGGTTGCTTGGGGCATATTTATAAGGCATTTGAGTCTCTCTGTTGTTATTTTTCCCATTTTAACTTAAGACCTTTCCCCGTGGAGCAAGGTCCTTGTAAATATGCCCCCATCTGTGCTTGGCAAATTTAGATTTTAATTCTTTGACTAACATAGCCATGTTAAAAGTGACCCAGAAATGGTGCAAGGGCCTTAAAAAAACGCTTTCATGTGTCTTAGGGCATTGTAAGTCATTTCCCCTTGAATGTAGGTATATCATTGATTTTGTTGATGTGTTTAAAATCGTTTTTTGAAAAATATTAGGTTTCTTGAAATGTACTGTTAGAGCTTCATAGGTTGCTTGGGGCATATTTATAAGGCATTTGAGTCTCTCTGATTTTATTTTTCCCATTTTAACTTAAGACCTTTCCCCGTGGAGCAAGGTCCTTGTAAATATGCCCCCATCTGTGCTTGGCAAATTTAGATTTTAATTCTTTGACTAACATAGCCATGTTAAAAGTGACCCAGAAATGCGTCATTCAAATGCATATGATGGCTGTGCGCCTCTTTTGCGCCGCTGTGGGTCACTTTTGGGTAAAAGATGCACCATGTTGCAAGATAGGTTTCAGTTCATCTCCAGTAAGATACCATCAGTTTAAAATGTATATAATTAGCAATGTGTAGGGGGCATGCAGAAGCTGAAGCTTTTGTAAGTGTCAAAGTTGTTGCATGCAGTGCTGCACTTCTGGGTACTGTTTCATATGCTGGACTACATCTGCACTATGAGATACCTAAGCAAAGGAAACACAGGTGATGTGATTGTGAAATGAGGAAAAGAAACTCCACATTTTTCAATTACATCACCTGTGTTTCCTAAGTTTACGAATGACATTGTGCAGATGAAGTTTAGCTCTGTCCACGGACACAAAAGAGGTCTGGCCTTTGTTCAAGAGTGAAGTGGACATGACTTACTTCATTGGTAGGCTTTCACATGTATTATCTCCTTTGTATTCTTCAACAAGCGTAAATTTGATCTGCAACTCTGAGTAGGCCTCACCTTAAACAAACCTCTGGAGAGGCCACACCTTATCGTCATCCTGAATTAATCATTTAAAATGTTAGGGACAGATTTATGATAGGTGTATGCCTCTTTTGCGCCACTGTGCGTCACTTTTGTGACGCAGTGGCGGTGGAAAAGATTTGCTATGAGGTGACAAAATTACAAATTGATGCATCTAGGCAGATGTGTCATGCTGTAAAAAACCTGTGCCACATGAAACCGATGCAGCAGTGATGCAAAAGATGCACCATGTTGCAAGACAGGCCTCACTTCATCTCCAACAAGATAAGAAGCTTAGGGGCAGATTTATGATGACTGGCGCATCCCCAGGGATGCGCCAGTCATCCTGCGCCGCTGCTCCGCCACCCATGGTGCGCCACATTTACAATGCCGCGCACCATGGGGCAAAAACGGCACAGATGTGTGACGCATCTGTGCCGTAAAGGTGGTGCATTGCTGGAGCTGCATCACAAGCGCGACGCAGCCCCAGCAAGGCTCAGGGGTGCCCCATCTCCACAATGCTGCGCCAAGACCTATGCCTGCTTCAAGCAGGCGCAGGGTTTTGACGCAGCATTGTCCTAAAAGTGACTGAGTGAAATCTCATAGATTTCACTGAGCCACTTTTAGGAGGCGTTCCTGCGCAGGAACGCCCCCCCCCTGCGCAGGAACGCCTCCTTATGGTGCAGGGCTTTACAACGTGACGCATCTCCTAGATGCGTCACGTTGTAAATAGGGGTCTTTGTTTCCGCCGCCGTTGCGTCAAATAAAGTGACGCACCGGCGGCGCAAGGCCTTCATAAATCTGCCCCTGAGTCTTCTGTAAATGTCAAAATTGTTGTATACACTGCTCAACTTCTGTGTACTCTTTGATATGCTACACTCCATCTGCACTATGAATAAATATTATTTATAAATATTAATTTTCAACAAAGTACGCTCCCCGGAGCGCTACCCGGTACGCGAACCGGAAGTTAACCGCGCGAAATTTCTTTTAAAAATGTTTTTTTTCCGCACATATGGGCCTCCTCAGCCATCCTCAGAAAACCTAGGGGGTCAAAATACGTCTACCGTGTCCCCTTCTACCCATTCTGAACATTATGTGCCCTCCATCTTGTATCTTAATTCGACCGAAACACAAAATGGTGGACTCCCGTAACGCTTAAGGTTCGCGTACCGGGGCGCTCGCCAGTTCGCGTACCGGGGCGCTCACCGGGAAGCGCTCCATTAAAAAAGGTGGGAAAGTAATTTACAGAAGAAACCCTTGAGACACTTTCACCAAATATAGATTTGCTCATACTACATACCAATCCCTACCATTTTCACAAATTTGGTTGAAATTCCATTTAGCCATTTAGCCTGTAGACCTCTCTAAATACCCTGAGGTAAATTACTTCACAAAACACATCTGAAGTGTTGGAATTCACAACCAATTAAAATGTTACTTTCATTTTCTATTTTTTTTTTACCTGACATTTGATTGGTTATGTACCTGAATATATATAAAGGAAGAGAAGGAAACACAGCCATTTTGACTACTACTTCCTGGTGTACATTTCAATAGGATTTTCACTAATCACTTCAACTTCTTTGTAAAGGTAAGTTGTTATTTTAAAAACTGAAGTATATTGTGCACTATAAGTTAATATGGTAAACTTTTTCTGATAGTTATATACTATCCCTCTGTAGTAGTTATAGATTTAGATAGACTTCTCTGTTATAGTTATGGATGGAGTTAGGTTTCTCTTGTATAATTATGAATTTACTTACGTTAAATCACATACACTTTTTTATATTCCTACTTCCACTCTGATACTATACACTGCCCAAAGATAAATTCACTGTTAAAAACTGCCTATCTAAAATTAATCCCAACAGTGCCCTATCTCTACTAATATATTTTTTATCCAAATTTCAGACAAAATGGAAGGCGAACACAAAGTTTCATTTGAAATTGTCCTGCAAGAGACCAACCAAGAAATAATTGATCCAAATTATATAGAATTTATGGATGAAACTTGGGACCAAGAACTACTGCAATGTGTGCAAGCAGTAGATGTCCTCCTTGAAAATGAGGACATTTTACACACTCAAACATTACAAGCTATGTTCAATGAAAATAACGACATTTCAGACAGTGAAATGTTAGACATTTTATTAAATTTTGAAACACAATAAAAAATTGCTTAAAAAAAAAAAAAAAAAAAAATCAACAAAACCAACAATCAATTAACATACAGTATTTGAAAAGTCTATCATTCTTTTTTCCTCATAGTACGCTCCCCGGGCCGCTTCCCGGTTCGCGAACCGGGCGCTATCCACGTAAAAAAAACAAAAATATATTTTTTTTGTTGTTGCCCCGCGGGGCCCTTTTAAAGCCTCCACATCAAACCTAGGGGGTCAGGGAGGATCTACTATGCCCCCTTATGGTCATTTTCGCCTTTGTTTTGACCTCCTCTTGTCTCTCGATCCTACCGAGAGACAAGATGGCGGCCGCTCCGGACTGTTTAGAATGTTGACAGACACCGAAGAGCCAATCAGCTTCGCTTCGCGAAGTTCCGTTACGCGTCAAGTACGCGAACCGGGGCGCTGCCCGGAGCGCGCTTACAGATATATATCTTTTTTTGAACGTTAATTTCTCAAAATCCACTGGAGCACATATATTGAGACCTAGCAAAGGCACATCGGGCTAACAGTCCCTACAATTTTGCCAAGTTTCGTGCAAATCCATTCAGCCGTTCGGGCTAAAAGTGAGGCCAACCGCCCTATGGAAAAATGCATGGGAAAAACCCGTTTTGGGCCTGCCCAGAAACAAAATGTTCCATTTTCCTGAACATTTCAGCCAATTCCGTCCACAAACGCCAAAGTTATTAGACATAGAATTTTCAAAAATCCCATAGAGAAAAAATCCTAACTATATATACCTACTGGCGACCGCCAGTAGGTAATATATATAAATATATATATATATATATATATATATATATATATATATATATATATATATATATATATATATATATATATATATATCACTGAAAAAACCATAGGTTATAGACCATATATAGTTAGGAATTAGCATTTAAAAAACCTTATTTTACTCACACAAAACCATTGAAATTCCATATATAGTTAGTTGCACTAACTATATATTGCGCACCCGCAATCCACTGCTGATCATGTCACATATTACATCATTCATGACATGGTCAGTGACATCACTGATGACATCACTGATGACATCTCAAATGACATCACTGATGACATCACTGATGACAACATCCAGTGACTGTATGTTTCTGTAAAGTTAAAATATGTCTTACATATTGAAGAATGAGTGGATGTATAAGTGTCTGGATGAAGGATTTAGTAGGTGCGTGACTGACTGTATGAGTGAGTGATTAAATGTGTCTCACTGAATGCATGGGTTAGTAACTAAACTGTCTTAATTTGTGCATCATTATGTCTGTTGTTCTGTAAACTGCTGCATGTGTTGATCATTAGCTATACGAGAGGCTATATGTGTTATTAATTGGTTGCCCAAGTATTTCTATGGGAGATTGAGTTTGTGTGGGGGTGGCTGGAAGGTGTGTGACTCTATGCATAGATGTGTGAGCAGTTTATTCACTAGGTGTATGAGTTCAAGAGTGCATGTGGAAACAGCTACATGGGCAGTTGACTGTGTGCATGAGTGTATTGATGAGTGAATGTATATCTCAATGCTACATGTCATAGTAAGTACATATGTAAAACACAGTACATGTGAGAGTTGGCATATATAAATAACTGTGCATGAGAGCCACTGAATGAGTGAGTGGTTGTATCGATCATTGTGAACTTGTATCAGGGATTGTATAAGAGAGTAAATATGTGTTAGTATATGTTTCAATAAGTAAGGTGTGTTTAACTGTATAGTTGAAGAAATGGAGGTGAGATTGTTTCTTTGCATGACTGACTGGGTGTGTGAGTAACTCCATGGATGAGTGGCAGTGTGTGAGTGTCTGTATACACTGAGTGTATCTAAGGTTATATTAGAGTCTGAAGAGGTTTATCGTATTAGCACAAGAATGATGTCAAATGAGATGTCATCAGTGATGTCATCAGTGATGTCATTTGAGATGTCATCAGTGATGTCATCAGTGATGTCACTGACCATGTCATGAATGATGTAATATGTGACATGATCAGCAGTGGATTGCGGGTGCGCAATATATAGTTAGTGCAACTAACTATATATGGAATTTCAATGGTTTTGTGTGAGTAAAATAAGGTTTTTTAAATGCTAATTCCTAACTATATATGGTCTATAACCTATGGTTTTTTCAGTGAATTTTCAAGGCTTTGTAAATGCTAATTCCTAACTATATATGGTCTATAACCTATGGTTTTTTCAGTGAATTTCAATGGTTTTTTAATAGCAAATATCATAAGCTGTCGAATGTCAAGTACGTGGTAAGTGAAAACATTTTCGTGTTTATGCACACTGATCTGCTTTGAATGGTGCCCCCCCCCCTCATTTCTATTAGGAGTACTCTCTCTTTGCAGATAGTGAAAGGTAGTTAACGCAGGCCTTTGCCCCCGTTGTAATCCGTCGTGCCTGCTTCTCTCTCCATTTGATTGATTGTTATCCAAGTATTTACTGTTTTAGAATTAGTTCTCTTTGGTTCATTCTCTATTTACAAACAAACACAGAGTCGCAATACTCTGTTTAGTCTTTGCAGATAACGAAAAATCGTGTAAAAAAAAAGAAAAGGAATCGAGCAAAATCAGTAGGCCACTAATGGGATCTCTTTTTGACCTCGCTAAAATAGAAACATTAGGAACAACCCCTCATGGCAAATACAAAACTAGTGAGATGAACTGAACTCCACACAATGATGGCTGCAAAACAGCTCGGCTCCGCCACCCTCCCCGCCCAAAATAACGATAAAGAGCGGCTGCCATGATTGGTTGCGGAATGGCCACAACGGAGCTACGAAATGGTGCTGCTCTCATGCTAACCCCAGCTTCGGTCTGAAACATCCAGAAACACTGTAGACTACCAATTCGATCAGTTCCGGTAGCGCCCCAATGTAACCCGGTAGAGAAGAACTAGCCCTCCCCTCTTTGACTGATGGTTCTTGTTGCCTGTCCTTTCTGTTGTCATTTAACAGAACTATTTAGCCTGCTGAAAGGGGTTGTGTTTCGACCGCTGGTTGGTGGAGACATTTTGACTATATTCTGGACCTGCGTTGTCGCGTAATGCGTCATATGACGCGCCGCGTTAGCGCATCCGGAAGTCATCCGGGGCGCGCAGCGCGTAACGTAAGCATAACAAGTCATGTGACTTGTTAATAAAACTTTTCATTGGTTCATTTTACTTTTCTTATTCTAATGATGAAAGCCTTGGTCATATCACCTAAAAATTACGCTTTTAATTACTTCCGAACATTATTTTCTCTTAAATATATGTTATAATGTTCCAGGCTAATGTACTTTCCCGGAAATTTTACAACTGTCCTGCAAGTAAAATATATTCTTTTTTCGAGAAAAAGAGCGTTTCTTCGTCCCATGACGGAGCCGTTGAGCAAAAGAGGGTCGACCTGCTGTCTTAGTCGCCGATACGCCTGAATATGAGATTCTTATCGATCACTTTATGTTGCAGGAATAGAAAACACAACAGCCCTTGACCATTTATCTTTACTGCGTTCCTTCGTATTATACCTTTTACCCTTCATGTAATTGGTCTGCTTTATTTCACTTGCCTTTTAATGATTCTAAAACAGTGACTATTATTAAAAACTTTACCAATGTATACACTACTACCATGTTTTCTTTTAAAAACCTTTATTGTGAAAATTTCATTATACAAATACGAGCCTATAACCACGTGGGCCTGCCACGGAGCAAACTGTAATCGTATATGATGAATAGACATTTACACTGTAGAGGAACGTAACGGGCGGGCCATTAGGTTGCAAAAACTAAGGTGTCTAACAGTTACGGAATCGGTGGACGTACATTTTATAATTAAAATACGACAGGGCCAGTTACAATAAAATTATCTAGATATACATTTGCGGGCAAGTACCATGGGTGACGTTAATTCGAATTTTCAACAGTACAGTAATCAATAACACATCAGAACTTAATATCAATAGGGATGTCGAAATATTCAATCAATTCTCGTCCCCGCCCGCCATGTGCTTCAAAACTGCATACGTATCTCGTGATTTCAAGGTTCTGCAACCAGTACACAACAAGGAGTTACGAGTCCCATTTATTCCGGCGCCATTTTGGGCGAGGACGGGCAGGTCCAGGATATAGTCAAAATGTCTCTACCAACCATCGACTATGATGATGTTCATATGCTGTATTTATTAGAGTAACACTCATCTGCCCACATGAAATTAATTTACCACAATCTAAACATGTCATTTTAATCTTTCCAAAGTTCTTCTAAATATTTGGGACCGTTTCCCTTGCCTCTGAAGCTCTCAGTGCCACTTCTTTGATGAATGTACTAGCAGGTCAGGGGTTCTCCTCCAAATCTCTCTTTTATGCAGCACTATAATTAATTGGTGCCACCTCTCCATATGACGATGCATGGTATAGTTACCACAACTATATATTTTCGTCATCGTGGCAGATGAAGCGTGTAACATACCGGGCATTTACCTTTTTTTGCATGTACAGGAAAGGAAAAAAAAATCGAGCGTTCGAGTTCTTAGGTGTCCCAGGGCCATTTTAGTGGACCAGGCCCAAATCCAAAGAACAGCTATCTCACAGGCTAATGGGGCGACCCACGCCGAGTTTCAGCATTGTAGGATGACCACACAAGTACAGCAACTTGCTAGACATCACCTCGGTGCCATCCAGATCTCGGCGCCCCACTGCAGATGAAGTGCCTCTCAACTATGAAACCACCACGGTGACATCCGGATCTTGGCGCGTTGTGCTGCCTTCGGCCTATTCGCACATCGGTCCGCTACTGACGCCATCTCACAGGCTAATGGGGTGACCCACGCCGAGTTTCAGCATTGTAGGATGACCACACCAACTTGCTAGACATCACCTCGGTGCCATCCGAATCTTGGCATCTCAACGCCTAGTGGTATCTTCCATACAGAAAATATTGTTACGCTGCCTTTGGCCCCATTCGCACATCAGTCCGCAACTTAGACATCACCTCGATGCCATCCGGATCTTGGCATCTCAGCGCCTTGTGGTGTCAGTCAGAAAATATTGTTGCGCTGCCTTTGGCCCCATTCGCACATCAGTCCGCTACTGACACCATCTCACAGGCCAATAGGGCGCCCCACGCCGACTTTTACCATTGTACGATGGCCACACCAGTGGCACAACTTCCTAGACATCACCTCGGTGCCATCCGAATCTTGGCATCTCAACGCCTAGTGGTATCTTCCATACAGAAAATCTTGTTACGCTACCTTTGGCCCCATTCGCACATCGGTCCGCAACTTAGACATCACCTCGGTGCCATCCGGATCTTGGCATCTCAGCGCCTTGTGGTGTATTCTCTTCAGAAAATATTGTTGAGCTGCCTTTGGCCCCATTCGCACATCCGTCCGCAACTTACACATCACCTCGGTGCCATCCGGATCTTGGCATCTCAGCGCCTTGTGGTGTCTTCTACTCCGAAAATATAGTAGAAAATATTGTTGCGCTGCCTTTGGCCCCATTCACACATCAGTCCGCTACTGACACCATCTCACAGGCCAACAGGGCGCCCCACGCCGACTTTTACCATTGTACGATGGCCACACCAGTGCCACAACTTGCTAGACACCACCTCGGTGCCATCCGGATCTTGGCATCTCAGCGCCTTGTGGTGTCTTCAAATCAGAAAATATTGTTGCGCTGCCTTTGGCCCCATTCGCACATCGGTCCGCTACTGACGCCATCTCACAGGCCAACGGGGCGCCCCACGCCGACTTTCAACATTGTAGGATGGCCACAGAAGTGCGACAACTTACTAGACACCACCTCGGTGCCATCCGGATCTTGGCGCGTTGTGCTGCCTTCGACCTATTCGCACATCGGTCCGCTACTGACGCAAACTCACAGGCCAACGGGGCGCCCCACGCCGACTTTCAGCATTGTAGGATGGCCACACCAGTGCGGCAACTTACTAGACACCACCTCGGTGCCATCCGGATCTTGGCGCGTTGTGCTGCCTTCGGCCTATTCGCACATCGGTCCGCTACTGACGCAAACTCACAGGCCAACGGGGCGCCCCACGCCGACTTTCAGCATTGTTGGATGGCCACACCAGTGCGGCAACTTACTAGACACCACCTCGGTGCCATCCGGATCTTGGCGCGTTGTGCTGCCTTCGGCCTATTCGCACATCGGTCCGCTACTGACGCAAACTCACAGGCCAACGGGGCGCCCCACGCCGACTTTCAGCATTGTAGGATGGCCACACCAGTGCTGCAACTTGCTGGACACCACCTCGGTGCCATCCAGATCTTGGCGCGTTGTGTTGCCTTCGGCCTATTCGCACATCGGTCCGCTACTGACGCCGCCTCACGTGCCAACGTATTTTCTCCTAATTTTACACCCTATGCCGCATAACAGGTCATGTGACTTGTTTATAAAACTTTTCATTGGTTCATTTTACTTTTGGTTTCCTAATGATGGAAGGCTTGATCATGTGACCTAAAAACAACACTTTTCATAGGATGAAAACTTTTTTTTTTCCCCAAACGATGAAAGCCCCACCTTGTTTCTGGATGTTTCAGACTGAAGCTGGCGTCAGCATGAAAGCACCACCATCTCGTAGCTCAGTCGTGGTCATTCCGCGAGCAATCATGGCAGCCGCTCCCCACCAGAAGCCTGCAGGAGTCGGAGCCCCCAAAACTTTTGATGAATTCTCAAGGCGGAGGGGACGCTTTCGAGAATGAGGTCCAAGACCTAGCAGACAAGCGTCCGATTTCCAAGGTGTCCCAGGGCCATTTCAGTGGACCAGGCCCAAAAAGGAAACAGCCTGCCGCCATTTTGAGAGTCCTGTGACAGCCGCCTATCGCTGCACCGCAAGAGTGGGCGCAACTCAGCTGAATTGCGGCTTTTGACACAGTGGACCAAAAACGGACGGAATGGCAACTGAAACGGTAAAGGGGCGCCCCACTACAACAGATGACACTCCACCTGGAGAGGCCCGTTCACGCCGCCTCCCCCGGGGCGCTCCACGCCGTTATTCGGAGCAGCATTGTAGGATACCAAAACCAGTGCGGCAACTTACTGGACATCACCTTGGTGCCATCGTTCTGCTGCCTTGGAACTATTCGCGCAACAGTTTGCTACTGATGACCCACCCCCCGCGACGCCCCATGCCGTTATTTGCTGGGTGGCAACTTACTAGACATCACTTTCGTGTCATCTAGATTTCGGCGCGTTCTGCTGCCTTGGAACTATTCGCACAACAGTTTGCTACTGATGACCCACCCCCCGCGACGCCCCACGCCGGAAATCTGGACGTTGTGCTGCGTTGGGACTATTCGCACAGCCGACCGCTACTTCGTTGTTTTTCCCTAAAAATGTTTATATGTTATTACTATTTTTGTTTTCTTGTATATATTTATAAATTATTAAAGTTTTATAATCTTACTACTTTGTCGGAGTGCTATATATTTTTAATGTGACACATAATTGTAAAAACTTTGATGTACAAACAGTCATCCCTGGAATCTTCCGCTTCAGGCTCGGTCCCCTCCCCAATCACAATACAGGATGGTTTTCAGATAATAGCAACGCTTCTGCTGTGACGAATCTCATCGAGTGTGGGCCTTGATCTACTATAACTCCTTTGAAGAGGGGTGATTCTTTACAGCTGTGGCCATAAACTACATCTGCAGGGCTAGCTGATACCCTAGGACCAGCCTGGACAATCGGACACAGAGGAAAAGGAGTGTCAGAGGGTGCGGTAGTGAATAGGGCGAAAGGGAGGTGTCGGGCGGGCACAGGGTGTGATTCTCAGGGAACAGCAGCGCAGATGGGGGAGGTTTATTACCCATGCATAAGACAGAGAGCGGGGGTGACCACTGCCTGGGGGAGATGTTTGCGAGGGTGGGGAGCCATGCTAAGGATCGACAGCGCGCACAGAGTGGGTCTGGTCAAGGCATCTAAAATGGCTGCCGTGCACGACAAAAGTGTGGCATTTGAAAAAAGACAAGATGGCGCAGACAATGTTTTTCAACACTTCCTGATTTCCTTCGAATCGAACGTTAACAGACGTTGGGGCATATTACCAAAGTTAAGCGATATTTATCCCTAACGATGCTTAGCAACGATTTTTTTACCGTCAGAAATTATCGCAGATAAACCTTGCTATTATCAAGGTTTATCGGAAATACGATAAAAAACGACCGCAATGCATTAATATCGCTGAAAACTCAGCGATATTCATGCATTACCGAGCTAATGCTCTTAGCCATGTTATCCACCTCCCATTGGATAACATGGCTAAGAACTGCTCAGGGCAGGTGGTAGCTTTTAGAGATATTCGCCCTTATCTCGAATATTTCCAAAAGTTGATAATAGGAGATAGCGATGTTAGCGACTGTTTCCAGTCGCTAACATCTTGGCATGCCCACTTTGCATGTCATTAGTGATAAATATCACTCACATGCAAAGTGGGGCCCAAGATGGTCGCTATCTTCTACTAGCCGTCGCTAACTGGTGTTAGCAACAGCTAGGTAATACACATATAATTTTATCTCCGCGAAGCGGAGCGCTGTTACAGATATATATCTTGTTTCTGAACGTTAATTTCTCAAAATGCACTGAAGCACATATATTGAGACCTAGCAAAGGCACATCGGGCTACCAGTCCCTACAATTTTGCCAAGTTTCGTGCAAATCCATTCAGCTGTTCGATCCTACCGAGAGACAAGATGGCGGCCGCTACGGACTGTTTGGAATGTTTACAGACACCGGAGAGCCAATCAGCTTCGCTTCGCAAAGCTCCGTAACGCGAAAAGTACGCGAAGCGGTGCGCTGTTACAGATATATACCTTTTTTTGAACGTTAATTTCTCAAAATCCACTGGAGCACATATATTGAGATCTAGCAAAGGCACATCGGGCTACCAGTCCCTACAATTTTGCCAAGTTTCGTGCAAATCCATTCAGCTGTTCGATTATTATTATTTTTATTTTTTTTTGCCCCGCGGGGCCCTTTTAAAACCTCCACATCAAACCTAGGGGGTGAGCGACAATGTACTATGCCCCCTTATGGTCATTTGCCCCTTCGCTTCGGCCTCCTCTTGTCTCTCGATCCTACCGAGAGACAAGATGGCAGCCGCTACGGACTGTTTGGAATGTTGACAGACGCCGGAGAACCAATCAGCTTCGCTTCACAAAGCTCTGGAGCACATATATTGAGACCTACAAAAGGCACATCGGGCTACCAGTCCCTACAATTTTGCCAAGTTTCGTGCAAATCCATTCAGCCGTTCGGGCTAAAAATGAGGCCAACCGCCCTATGGAAAACTCAATGTTAAAAACACGTTTTGGGACCCCCCTTTTTTCTCGGCCCCCACTGGACGAACCATATATATATATATGTATATATTACCTACTGGCGGTCGCCAGTAGGTATATATAGTTAGGATTTTTTCTCTATGGGTTTTTTGAAAATTCTATGTCTAATAACTTTGGCGTTTGTGGACGGAATCGGCTGAAATTTTCAGGAAAATGGCACATTTTGTTTCTGAGCAGCCCTTGAAAATTTGGGGGGGGTTCGTCCAGTGGGGGCCGAGAAAAAAGGGGGGTCCCAAAACGTGTTTTTAACATTGAGTTTTCCATAGGGCGGTTGGCCTCACTTTTAGCCCGAACGGCTGAATGGATTTGCACGAAACTTGGCAAAATTGTAGGGACTGGTAGCCCGATGTGCCTTTTGTAGGTCTCAATATATGTGCTCCAGTGGATTTTGAGAAATTAACGTTTAAAAAAAGATATATATCTGTAACAGCGGACCGGTTAGCGCTCTGGTTCGCGGACTTTTCGCGCAACGGAGCTTTGTGAAGCGAAGCTGATTGGTTCTCCGGCGTCTGTCAACATTCCAAACAGTCCGTAGCGGCCGCCATCTTGTCTCTCGGTAGGATCGAGAGACAAGAGGAGGTCAAAACAAAGGGGGAAATAACTATAAGGGGGCATAGTAGATCCTCGCTGACCCCCTAGGTTTGATGTGGAGGTTTTAAAAGGGCCCCGCGGGGCAAAAAAAAAAAAAATAATAATAATCGAACGGCTGAATGGATTTGCACGAAACTTGGCAAAATATTAGGGACTGGTAGCCCGATGTGCCTTTGCTAGGTCTCAATATATGTGCTCCAGTGGATTTTGAGAAATTAACGTTGAAAAAAAGATATATATCTGTAACAGCGCTCCGCTTCGCGTACTTTTCGCGTTACGGAGCTTTGCGAAGCTGATTGTTCTCCGGCGTCTGTCAACATTCCAAACAGTCCGTAGCGGCCGCCATCTTGTCCCTCGGTAGGATTGAGAGACAAGAGGAGGCCAAAGCGAAGGGGGAAATGACCATAAGGGGGCATAGTAGATCCTTCCTGACCTCTTAGGTTTGATGTACCATTTTGCCAAGTTTGGTGTAATTCCGTTCAGCCATTCAGGCTGTAGACGTATGTAAATGTCCTATGGAAAATTGCATGGGGAAAACACATTTGAAAGTGTTGAAATTTAGAACCAATTAAAATGTTACTTTGGTTTTGTATTTGTGTGTGATGAAAGTTAATTGGTTATGTATATATGTCAAATGAGAGGAAACCACAGCCATTTTGTGATACTACTGTCTGAGGTACATTTGTGAGGAATTTTTGGTGGTGAATTTCTGGTGTTTGATTTACACAGTACTAACACTTCTGCTACTTTTAAAAAGGTGAGTTGTTAATTTGTATGGGGAACTATGTTGTACACTTGAAGATAATTTGAAAAATGTTTTCTGTTATTTATTTGCAGTCCTTCTGTTATACTAAATACTTGATAAAGTTAGTTTTATATTATGTATTACTAAAGACGATAAATGAAAGTGATTATTTTTTTCTGCAATTTACAGCAAGCAATTTCAAAATAAAATGGCTCACAATGAAGAGACCGTGGCAATTTCTTTTGAATTGTCCAACACATTGATTGAAATTGAGAGCACCAATAATGAAATATTGTCACAAGGAGGACATGACTTGTATGATTCCATTAGATTGATTGAAATGGACAGCACCAAGAATGAAATATTGTCACAAGGAGATGACTTGAATGATTCCACTACATTGATTGAAATTGAGAGCACCAATAATGAAATATTGTCACAAGGAGGAGATGGCTTGTATGATTCCATTAGATTGATTGAAATGGACAGCACCAATAATGAAATATTGTCACAAGGAGGAGATGACTTGAATGATTCCACTACATTGATTGAAATTGAGAGCACCAATAATGAAATATTGTCACGAGGAGATGACTTGAATGATTCCACTACATTGATTGAAATTGACAGCACCAATAATGAAATATTGTCAGAAGGAGGAGATGACTTGAATGATTTTTTTGATCAATCTCTTGATGGCGAATTTATCGAGTGTTTGGAGACCATAGAGTTACAAGAATCATCATTGGAGACTTTTAATGAGGACATTGCTGATGAGGACATGTTACTAGTTCTTTCAAATTTAGAAAATTCTGAAGAATAAATTTATATTTAGAAATCAAAAATTGTTTGAGACATTATTCATTTTTATTTTTAATTTATGAGGTTGTAGCGAAGTGATTGTAGTATAAAATGAGACTTATAGTATAGAGTGCAACATTTTTATGTTACATGGTAAGTTTACTCATATTTACTTCCCTTCTGCCACTATATTATCTCCAATGTGTATTTGACATGTCTTCTTCATCTCCGGCCTCCTTTCTCTCACTGTGTGTCTCCGATGCATCTTATCGCTGCTATTTTGTGTAATTACAGAAGAGAGTAAAATAAAATAGTTCGGAACGTGAAAAGGGGGCAAAGTAGAGTACTCCTCACCCCCTAGGCCTTTTTAGGCGGTCCCAAAAGGATCAGTTTCTGCTTTCCTGAGAGATTATGGTATGAGTTCCATATACCACAATAACTTGCATTACAACATGCAAGATATCTATCTCCTATTACCAACTTTTGGAGATATTCGCGCTAAGCGCGAATATCTCCAAAAAGTAACACCTGCCCTGAGCAGTTCTTAGCCATGTTATCCAATGGGAGGTGGATAACATGGCTAAGAGTATTAGCTCGGTAATGCATGAATATCGCTGAGTTTTTAGCGATATTCATGCATTGCGGCCGTTTATTATCGCATTTGCGATAAACCTTGATAATAGTAAGGTTTATCTTCGATAATTTCTGACGATGCTTAGTGGTAAAAAATTGGTTGGTAAGCATCGTTAGCGATAAATATCGCTTAACTTTGGTAATATGCCCCAACGTCTGTTAACGTTCGATTCGAAGGAAATGAGGAAGTGTTGAAAAACATTGTCTGCGCCATCTTGCCTTTTTTGAAATGCCACACTTTTGTCGTGCACGGCAGCCATTTTAGATGTCTTGACCAGACCCACTCTCTGCACGCTGTCGATTCGTAGCATGGCTCCTCACCCTCGTAAGCATCTCCTCCAGGCACTGGTCACCACCGCTCTCTGTCTTATGCATGGGCAATAAACCTTCCCCCATCTGCGCTGCTCTTCCCTGAGAATCACACTCTGTGCCCGCCCGACACCTCCCTTTCGCCCTATTCACTACCGCACCCTCTGACACTCCTCTTCCTCTGTGTCCGATTGTCCAGGCTATCAGCTAGCCCTGCAGATGTAGTTTATGGCTCCAGCTGTAAAGATTCACCCCTCTTCAAAGGAGTTATAGTAGATCAAGGCCCACACCCGATGAGATCCGTCACACCACACGTGTTCCTACTATCTGAAAACCATCCTGTATTGTGATTGGTGAGGGGACCGAGCCTGAAGCGGAAGATTCTAGGAATCACTCTTTGTACATCAAAGTTTTTACAATTATGTGTCACATTAAAAATATATAGCACTCCAACAAAGTAGTAGGAATATAAAACTTTAATAACATATAAATATATACAACAAAACAAAAACAGTAAAAACATTTAAACAACGAAGAGACCGTGGCAATTTCTTTTGAATTCCTGATGAGGACATGTTACTAGTTCTTTCAAATTATGAAAATTCAGAAGATGTTGCCTGGGGGTGGGTCGTCAGTAGCAGTCTGTTGTGCGAATAGTTCCAAGGCAGCAGAACGCGCTGAAATCTAGATGGCACGAAAGTGATGTCTAGTAAGTTGCCGCCCAGCAAATAACGGCGTGGGGCGCCGCGGGGGTGAGTGAGTCCAGTAGGCACCACAGCTATTCTTACCGGCATTGCAGAATTACTGCTGGGGACAATGCCTGTGCTGTAGCAGGGTCACAGCAGAAACAAAAAGGATTCTGTTGAAGATGTTGTTGGTTTTCAATTTGAAAACAGTTCTGGTGTCAACTGCTATGCTAATGTAGTGGTTAATGTTTTGTTTTCTCTAGAAAATGTAAAAGAGGGGGAGGCAGTCCAAAGTTCCGTTAAAAGGGCAAAGGAAAGGATCGGTGGTTTGAACTATCAGTCAAAAAGGGGAGGGGGTGCAATAATTTTTCCTACCGGGTCACACTGTGCTTTCACCGGAAGTGAGGTCTGCAGGATTGTAGTAATTCAAAGTGAGGCTGGCGCCAGCATGGGAGCGCCGACGTCCCGCGGATACAGTTTCGTCACTCCACGGGCGATCATGGCAGTCATTCCCCATCGTGGGTCGGAGACTCCCGCGGCTCCTCTAGAATCTTCAAGGTCGTGGAGGACTACGGTGGTGGAGTCAACCAGTGACCGGGCCATTTCTTTATGTTGGGCCCGCTCTTGCCAGGTCGACCGCCATTTTGAGAGTTCGGCAGCTACCGGCGATCGCGGGGTCACATGAGCGGACGGGCTCCACCCTGCCGGGCGAGACGTTGCAGCATGGCCACAGTGGAAGAACCGTTATCTAGGTCGTTCCGAAACTGTGCAGCACTGTAGTTGTTAGGATGCCACCGCCTGGAGCGCTGAGGGTGCAGCTGGGAAGCCTCCACCTGGGGAGGCGGGAGAGGCCTGTTCGCACCGTCTCTCCCTCCCAGTGCACCCCACGGCGTCTCGCTTGAGATTTGTTATGGCCGGACCAGGCGATGAGGACGAGGGGGGGGTCGGAGGCATGTGCAAGACATCCCCCTCCAGTGTTGTCGCAGCCATTATAAAAGAAAGAAGTGTCCCGTCCGTCTTCGGGCCGGGCTTCCGGTGGATGTCAGCCGGACGCCCCTGGCTCTGGCCCCATGAACGGGTTTCTTGGTTTATCGGCTGCAGCCGGATCCCGTCGGCCTCGGCCCCCCGACCGTTGGTGGTCGGACCGGAAGAGCATGTGGCGGGACTACCTGCAACTCTCAAGGGCCACCGCGGCCGGACTGGGAGAGAGAGGGGAGGGTCGAGGAGACATTCCCCCCCCTGCAACTGTTCAGCGTTGTAAAGGCAATCCCCTGGCCGGGTCCCGCTGGTCTCGGCCTCTCCTCCGGCTACACCCTACGTTAGGATCTCCTGGCCGAGGCGTGGCAGCAGGACCTGCCTTATATGGGCTGCTCCCGGCTGGGCGTAGCCGGAACCCTGCCCCACCTTGGAAGTTTCCAGAGTGGGGGTGGATGTTCTACTGACTTGCATTTTCCCTAGTCTATCGATTTTTTTGGCGTGGCAGGCGGTGGGACAGCGAGGGGTGATTTGGTTTCTCTTACTGTTTTTCTGGTCTCTCACCACTGGCATATTTTAACGTTTTCTTGTTTCTAGGACATTAATAGGTTTTATCATTACGTTATGTTATCGTTTCTTTGTTCGTTGTTTAATAAAAGTTCATGTTCATCAGTGGCCTACTGATTTTCGTTTTCCTATTTTTTTCTTTCCAGGTTGTTTCATGGTAAAGTTTTTGTTAACAGGATACAGGGATCACTTCGTTATTATTGCATATGTCCTTTTCACTAGGGGTGCTCTCTGGTCGGGCCAGATGACGTATCTCTAGTAAATGGTCCGGGTGAAAAAGGTGCATCAATCAGTGGGGAGTAGATAGGCATGACAGATTACAACGGGGGAGAAAGGTCCGCATTACATACCCTTTCACTACTTGCAAAGATTTTCCTACGTTTATTTGCAAACAGGGAATACCTCCAAAAAGAACTAATTCCCAAACAGTCAATGTTCGGACAATCAATCAATCAATGAGGAATGAAATAGGTACGACGTGATAAAGGCTTGCGTTACCTACCCTTCACTATCTGCAAAGGGAGATAGAATATTCCTATTCTTCCTCGTTTGCAGGTAGAGAAGATCGTTAAGAGAATTAACTTCGAACAATTCAATGCTCGATTGAAACAATCAACAAGGGGTACTGTGAACACAAATGAACGCCGCTTATATACATACGCATTGCTATTTTCAACAGGTTGTTCCTAATGTTTCTATTTTAGCGAGGTCAAAAGAGATCCCATTAGTGGCCTACTGATTTTGCTCGATTCCTTTTGTTTTTTTACACGATTTTTCGCTATCTGCAAAGAGTAAACAGAGTATTGCGACTCTGTGCTTGTTTGTAAATAGAGAATGAACCAAAGAGAAAAATTAATCAAATGGAGAGAGAAGCAGGCACGACGGATTACAAAGGGGGAAAGGGCTGCGTTAACTACCCTTCACTATCTGCAAAGAGAGAGTACTGCTAATAGAAATGAGGGGTGGGGGGCAGCAATCAAAGCAGATCAGTGTGCATAAACACGAAAAAAAAAATTCTTACCACGTACTTGACATTCGACAGCTTATGATATTTGCTATTAAAAAACCATTGAAATTCACTGAAAAAACCATAGGTTATAGACCATATATAGTTAGGAATTAGCATTTACAAAACCTTGAAAATTCACTGAAAAAACCATAGGTTATAGACCATATATAGTTAGGAATTAGCATTTAAAAAACCTTATTTTACTCACACAAAACCATTGAAATTCCATATATAGTTAGTTGCACTAACTATATATTGCGCACCCGCAATCCACTGCTGATGATGTCACATATTACATCATTCATGACATGGTCAGTGACATCACTGATGACATCACTGATGACATCTCAAATGACATCACTGATGACATCACTGATGACATCTCATTTGACATCAATGACCACATCACTGATGATATCATTCATGTGACAATACAATGCATCTCCTCACATTTTAATATAACCTCTGTTTCACCCAGTGTTAAAAACAGAGTATAATTTTTGAAACCATTGACACACCAATACTAGTTACTACATACGTACTCACTGATTCCTACGTCTACACACACATTCACTCATTCACCCATACAATCATTCATACATACAATCACTCATGTTTACAACACAATCATATGCACTCATACACCTATACAGACACTCACACTCTGCCACTCATCCATGGAGTTACTCACACACCTAGTCAGTCCTGTAAAGAATCAATCACACTTCCATTTTCTACTCTATACAGTTAAACATAGAGCACCTTACGTTTTCAACCATATACTAACACATACTTACTCTCTTATACAATCATTGATACAAGTACACATTGATCTGTACAGAGTCACACACCTCCCAGCCAGCCACACACACACTCAGTCTCCCATGCAAATACTTGGGCAATCAATCAATAACCCATATAGTTACTCATATAGCTACTGATCAACACATGCAGCAGTTTACAGAACAACAGGCATAATGATGCACAAATTAAGACAGTTTAGTCACTAACCCATGCACTCAGTGAGACACATTTAATCACTCACTCATACATTCAGTCATGCACCTACTAAATCCTTCGTCCAGACACTTATACATCCACTCATTCTTCAATATGTAAGACATATTTTAACTTTACAGAAACATAGTCACTGGATGTTGTCATCAGTGATGTCATCAGTGATGTCATTTGAGATGTCATCAGTGATGTCATCAGTGATGTCACTGACCATGTCATGAATGATGTAATATGTGACATCATCAGCAGTGGATTGCGGGTGCGCAATATATAGTTAGTGCAACTAACTATATATGGAATTTCAATGGTTTTGTGTGAGTAAAATAAGGTTTTTTAAATGCTAATTCCTAACTATATATGGTCTATAACCTATGGTTTTTTCAGTGAATTTTCAAGGTTTTGTAAATGCTAATTCCTAACTATATATGGTCTATAACCTATGGTTTTTTCAGTGAATATATATATATATATTATCGCCTCCGCATGAGTCTCAATGAAGGAGAACGGAACAACAAGATGCTGACTATTTCAGTTTCTCCTCCGCATGAGTCTCATGGAAGAGGCCTCATCAAAGGAGGAGAACAGAACAGCAAGACACTGACTATTTCAGTTTCCCCTCTGCATGAGTCTCATGGAAGAGGACTCACCAGCGGAGGAGAAAGGAATAGCAAGACGCTGACCAAAGGCGTCTATCCTCGTTACGAGCATGGTTCCCAAAATGAGAGATATGTGGAAGTTGTTCTGCTGAAGACAAATTGGTGTATTTCTGAGACTGTTTTGAAACTCATAAAGTATTTGCTAAGGTGAGAAAAGATTCATTTAATTTAGATAGAGAATAGTATGGTTTAGGGAGAAAATTATGAAGAAAGTTGTGTATTTAAAATGTTGCTTTGTGTCAAGTGTTTTACAAATAGATTTTGTTTCTTTGAGTTACATAGCCATGTTAAAAGTGACCCTTAAAAAAACGCTTTCATGTGTCTTAGGGCATTGTAAGTCATGTCCCGATGAATGTAGGTATATCATTGATTTTGTTGCTGTGTTTAAAATCGTTTTTTAAAAAATATTAGGTTTCTTGAAATGTACTGTTAGAGCTTCATAGGTTGCTTGGGGCATATTTATAAGGCATTTGAGTCTCTCTGATGTTATTTTTCCCATTTTAATTTAAGACCTTTCCCCGTGGAGCAAGGTCCTTGTAAATATGCCCCCATCTGTGCTTGGCAAATTTAGATTTTAATTCTTTGACTAACATAGCCATGTTAAAAGTGACCCAGAAATGGTGCAAGGGCCTTAAAAAACGCTTTCATGTGTCTTAGGGCATTGTAAGTCATTTCCCCTTGAATGTAGGTATATCATTGATTTTGTTGCTGTGTTTAAAATCGTTTTTTTAAAAATATTAGGTTTCTTGAAATGTACTGTTAGAGCTTCATAGGTTGCTTGGGGCATATTTATAAGGCATTTGAGTCTCTCTGATGTTATTTTTCCCATTTTAATTTAAGACCTTTCCCCGTGGAGCAAGGTCCTTGTAAATATGCCCTCATCTGTGCTTGGCAAATTTAGATTTTAATTCTTTGACTAACATAGCCATGTTAAAAGTGACCCAGAAATGGTGCAAGGGCCTTAAAAAAACGCTTTCATGTGTCTTAGGCCATTTTAAGTCATTTCCCCTTGAATGTAGGTATATCATTGATTTTGTTGATGTGTTTAAAATCGTTTTTTGAAAAATATTAGGTTTCTTGAAATGTACTGTTAGAGCTTCATAGGTTGCTTGGGGCATATTTATAAGGCATTTGAGTCTCTCTGATTTTATTTTTCCCATTTTAACTTAAGACCTTTCCCCGTGGAGCAAGGTCCTTGTAAATATGCCCCCATCTGTGCTTGGCAAATTTAGATTTTAATTCTTTGACTAACATAGCATGTTAAAAGTGACCCAGAAATGCGTCATTCAAATGCATATGATGGCTGTGCGCCTCTTTTGCGCCGCTGTGGGTCACTTTTGGGTAAAAGATGCACCATGTTGCAAGATAGGTTTCAGTTCATCTCCAGTAAGATACCATCAGTTTAAAATTTATATAATTAGCAATGTGTAGGGGGCATGCAGAAGCTGAAGCTTTTGTAAGTGTCAAAGTTGTTGCATGCAGTGCTGCACTTCTGGGTACTGTTTCATATGCTGGACTACATCTGCACTATGAGATACCTAAGCAAAGGAAACACAGGTGATGTGATTGTGAAATGAGGAAAAGAAACTCCACATTTTTCAATTACATCACCTGTGTTTCCTAAGTTTACGAATGACATTGTGCAGATGAAGTTTAGCTCTGTCCACGGACACAAAAGAGGTCTGGCCTTTGTTCAAGAGTGAAGTGGACATGACTTACTTCATTGGTAGGCTTTCACATGTATTATCTCCTTTGTATTCTTCAACAAGCGTAAATTTGATCTGCAACTCTGAGTAGGCCTCACCTTAAACAAACCTCTGGAGAGGCCACACCTTATCGTCATCCTGAATTAATCATTTAAAATGTTAGGGACAGATTTATGATAGGTGTATGCCTCTTTTGCGCCACTGTGCGTCACTTTTGTGACGCAGTGGCGGTGGAAAAGATTTGCTATGAGGTGACAAAATTACAAATTGATGCATCTAGGCAGATGTGTCATGCTGTAAAAAACCCGTGCCACATGAAACCGATGCAGCAGTGATGCAAAAGATGCACCATGTTGCAAGACAGGCCTCACTTCATCTCCAACAAGATAAGAAGCTTAGGGGCAGATTTATGATGACTGGCGCATCCCCAGGGATGCGCCAGTCATCCTGCGCCGCTGCTCCGCCACCCATGGTGCGCCACATTTACAATGCGGCGCACCATGGGGCAAAAACGGCACAGATGTGTGACGCATCTGTGCCGTAAAGGTGGTGCATTGCTGGAGCTGCATCACAAGCGCGACGCAGCCCCAGCAAGGCTAAGGGGTGCCCCATCTCCACAATGCTGCGTCAAGACCTATGCCTGCTTCAAGCAGGCGCAGGGTTTTGACGCAGCATTGTCCTAAAAGTGACTGAGTGAAATCTCATAGATTTCACTGAGCCACTTTTAGGAGGCGTTCCTGCGCAGGAACGCCCCCCCCCTGCGCAGGAACGCCTCCTTATGGTGCAGGGCTTTACAACGTGACGCATCTCCTAGATGCGTCACGTTGTAAATAGGGTGCATTGTTTGCGCCGCCATTGCGTCAAATAAAGTGACGCACCGGCGGCGCAAGGCCTTCATAAATCTGCCCCTGAGTCTTCTGTAAATGTCAAAATTGTTGTATACACTGCTCAACTTGTGTGTACTCTTTGATATGCTACACTCCATCTGCACTATGAGATACCTAAGCAAAGGAAACACAGGTGATGTGATTGTGAAATGAGGAAAAGAAACTCCACATTTTTCAATTACATCACCTGTGTTTCCTAAGTTTACGAATGACATTGTGCAGATGAAGTTTAGGTCTGTCCACAGATACAAAAGAGGTCTGGCCTTTGTTCAAGAGTGAAGTGGACATGACTTACTTCATTGGTAGGCTTTCACATGTATTATCTCCTTTGTATTCTTCAACAAGCATAAATTTGATCTGCAACCCTGAGTAGGCCTCACCTTAAACAAACCTCTGGATAGGCCACACCTTATTGTCATCCTGAATTAATCATTTAAAATGTTAGGGACAGCTTTATGATAGGTGAATGCCTGTTTTGCGCCACTGTGCGTCACTTTTGAGACGCAGTGGCGGTGCAAAAGATTTGCTATGTGGCGACATATTTAAAAATTGATGCATCTAGGAAGATGTGTCATGCTGTAAAGTCCCGTGCCACATGAAACCGATGCAGCAGTGATGGAAAAGATGCACCATGTTGCAAGACAGGCCTCATTTCATCTCCAACAAGATAAGAAGCTGAATCTTCTGTAAATGTCAAAATTGTTGTATACACTGCTCAACTTCTGTGTACTCTTTCATATGCTAGAGTCCATCTGCACTATGAGATACCTAAGCAAAGGAAACACAGGTGATGTGATTGTGAAATGAGTGAAAGAAACTCCACATTTTTCAATTACATTACCTGTGTTTGCTAAGTTTACGAATGACATTGTGCAGATGAGGTTTAGGTCTGTCCACGGACACAGAAGAGGTCTGGCCTTTGTTCAAGAGTGAAGTGGACATGACTTACTTCATTGGTAGGTCTTCACATGTATTATCTCCTCTATAGTCTTCAACAAGCGTAAATTTAATCTGCAACCCTGAGTAGGCCTCACCGTAAACAAACCTCTGGATAGGCCACACCTTATCGTTATCCTGAATCAATCATTTAACATGTTAGGGACAGATTTATGATAGGCGTGTGCCTCTTTTGCGCTGCTGTGCGTCACTTTTGTGACGCAGCGGTGGTGCAAAAGATTTGCTATGTGGCAACATATTTAAAAATTGATGCATCTAGGCAGATGTGTCATGCTGTAAAGTCCTGTGCCACATGAAACCTGCGTCAGTTTTCATATAGGTGTTTTGTTGCAAGGTATGCATTAATTTGCAAGAAAGCCCTGTAAAACTAACATAGTGAAATTTAGAAGATTTCACTGAGTCAGCTTTATAGCATTGCTGAATCAAATCCTTACGCCTGTTTGAAACAGGCATAAGAAGTGATACACCATGCAATGTGATGGTTTCTCCTGTGCATTGCAGTAGACATGTCGCGCTTATGACGTGATTCCTGCAATGTGCTGCTTTTGCGGCACAGATGTGTGACGCATCTGTGCTGTTTTTGCTCAATGGTGCTCCACATTGTAAATTCGGCACACTATGGCTGGCAGAGCAGCGGTGCACATTAACTGGTGCATCCGTGGGGATGCGCCACTTAGCATAAATCTGCCCCTGTACATTTAAGTATGAGCAGGGGACACAGAGTTGGTGAGGCTTATCCAAGGTTAAGAAGAGATGAGTCCTGTTCACTGAAAACTTGGACATAGGCCTCACCTCCTCAGCATCGCTGGACATGGATAAATAATAGCTGCAAAATGTTACTCTTGTTAAACAATTTTACTATTATAATCTCTGAGATTTGTCTTTTACTCTGCAACATCTCATTGTTGTTATCTTTCTTTAAAGATAACGACAACATCAATATGAGCGACAATCAGCAATCAGTTGATCTCGACCTCATCATTGAACTCATAATTGAAACATCAGTGGAAGTAGATCCCTTGGATGATTTAAATCCTGAGGATGAAGAAGAACATGATGAGGATGCAGATTTGTCAGAATTGTATGACATAGGGTGGGAAGCTGACCTGCTTGAGCCTATGGAACTATAAACATTTATTTTTAAAATTTACAATAAATGAAAAGTAAAAATGTAAACTGTTTAATTTTAAATTAAACACACCTTCAAAAACAGGTTATGTGTAGTGTCTTCAATAAAATATTAAAATATGCTCATAAAATTAGATCAGATTCACATATAAAACAGGACAGGTAAATGAAGAAGAATTCCATTTCTTTTCTGCTATTTGTGTATTCTAAATTTGCCAACGCACTAAAAAATATTCTATGTAAAAATGTCAAGTAGTGTGTTAAGTTTTTGACGACTGTTATTGATTTACTGTTTGGTAATAGTGGTTAATAAAATTTTTTATTATATTTTACCACAGATTCAACTGCAGACCATTTCAAAATTTGAAAATGCCAACTAAGGCTCGAATTAGAAACTCTACAAAACGTCAAAGACAGCAGGTGTATCAAATACTGCAGCAGTCCTCTACAAAAAAAAGTTGTCAAGTCACCAAGAAAGCACCGGGTAAGACCACGAAATCATTCATAAGTAATATTTGTAGTAAAAAAAGTATTACTACAGAAAATGTTTCAGTCCAGAAAAAGAGAAGCAATTTAAGAAAGGTCAACAGAAAGTGTTTTTTTATAAGAGAAAAAAAAAAGTTGAGAAAGTTATTGATCAGGCATTTGAAATTAAACGTAAGTTATTTATTTTGATAATCAATAGAATTAGGAAGCTAAACAAGGCAATTTATGATTTCAAAAGAAATAGTAGATGGAAGAGAATAGTTAATCGTAGTAATTTTTGTGAAGTTTTTTCCGGAGAATGGATGCATAGTTCAAGTTGTGAGGCATTTTTCAATGAGGAGAGTTATTTCCAGGATAATGATTTGGTGCATGCAGTTGACACCAGCGGTCGAGCTTATGAGGTGAAAGATGGTTGTCCAGTTGAAAAAGAAAAACTTGTGACAACAGAGACAGAAGAGGTGTTAGGTAATGAGGTTTTAGGAAGACGTCCTAAGGGTCCTGTGTACACCTGGAAGTGTAGTAGTATTTGCAGTGTGCGACAGGATTCCATCAATTTGCTTTGTGATTTTGTACGGACATTTAATAAGAAAAGTTTGAAGCAGAAAATGAAGTTGTTGCAAGAATTAGATCCTTGCAGAGTGAGAGAAGTGACAGGTTTGCATGGTCATTCACTGGCTTGTCTTTCCAGGAGAGTATGCCAGAGTGTTTTTCATCATTTCAGGATGCTAGCAGTGCATCATAATAAAGTGAGGAAATTAGTTAGAATGTTGTATTATGCTAAGAGTCCAGCAATTATGCTTAAACAATTATGCGCTGCTCTTTTGCATGGTTCAGAAGTAGATGTGAAGAATATTTGTGCAGAAATTGAGTTTTGTTACTTTGGAAGTAAAGAGGAGAATGTTGAAATTGACCAAGAAGAAGAGGGTAATGTGGAAGATAGTGTACAGGTTTCCAGTACAGATAATTTTCGGGAGGGAAATTGCGACGTTTCAGGTGAAATCAAGTGAGAGGCCTAATTTCACTTGCGTGTGTTGTCGACGCACTTATTATAAGAATCAGACTAAGTTAGTGGATTTATATGCAAAAAGTGAAAGGGAAAATAATAGTGAATGGAAGGATTTCACAACATACTTGATGGTAGAAAATTGTTTTGATTTGGGATCGGATCAACGTGTGTGTACTTATTGTTGTAACAAATTAAATCAAAACCAGATGCCTGCTAGAGCAGTTCATAATAATCTGGAATTGGTTGAGATTCCTTCTGAATTGAAGGATTTAAATACTTATGAATCTATTTTGATTCAAAGTATCCATCCCTTTCAGGCTATTGTAAGAATGGAGCCAAAGACAGGGAAATTGCCTCCATCAGATTTACAGAGAGGATTAAAGGGAAGAGTTGTTTATTTGCCTCTAGATTTGAAGAAAAACATTAACACAATTGGAGTAGAAAAAGTGGAAGAGGAACCTCTGGTTATCTTAGTTAATGGGGTTCCGACAAAGAATAAGAAAATATGGCAAGATTTAGTGGATGTTAGGAAAGTCAAAAAGGCAACATTGTATTTGAAAAAAAATAATAAGTACTATAAGAATGTATATGTTGCAGAAGAGGAAGTAAGTGAGGAAGAGGATAGCGATTTGTGTGCTGGTCAAATTGAGAAAGTAGAACCCTCTACTAGTGAAGAAATATATGAACATTATAGTGTTCATCCTTTGCATTCCAAGGAAGTCATGGGGAATGCTATTGAGTTGTTTCAAATGAAACAAGCCAAAGGGAGTCCCATTAGTGTTTGGGAGGAAAGTTTGGAAGCTCGGTGTTTCCCACAGCTTTTTCCAACAGGTCAGGGAGGAAGATATGATGAGCGACCTCATCAAATTCCTGCTTCTGAATACCGGACTTTGCGATTGTATGCAGGAGATGCTAGGTTTCGACAATGTATTCCCTATTTGTTTCATCTCCTGTTTGAAAGCGATCTGTCTGGACTGTCATATGCAGTGAACCACATCTTGAAAAGTGGTATACACATGCAAAACATCTCGGCAAGTGACTTTATGGATAAAGTCAATGTCCAAGACAGTATTTTGGATTGTCACTTGATTAATCTCATGGCGTGTCAGCGTGGTACTAATGAGTACTGGTACCGTCGCCATGGTGATTTAAAATGTATGCTGAGGAACTTAGGAAGTCCCACATGGTTCCTCACTCTGAGCTGTGCCGAGTATGGCTGGGAAGAATTACTTGAATTTCTACGAGAGGCAAATGGAAACATTGAAAACATCGAATTCAAGACACCCGGAGAACTGTGCTCTTTGGATCCAGTCAATGTATGCAGGTACTTCAATCATAGATTTGAAGCTATGATGTCTTTCATCATGAATAAGAAGAATCCACCTCTTGGAGAGGTGTTGGATTTCTTCTGGAGAAAGGAGTACCAAGCAAGAGGTGCTCCTCATATACATATGCTGCTGTGGATCAAGGATGCACCTAAATTTGTAACAGATCCAGAAGACTCAGTGATGAGTTTCATACAACAGTATTCTACGTGTGCTGTTCCAAACGCAAAGGAGAAGAAAAGCCTAAGAGAAAAAGTTCTACGTTTCCAAAGCCATCGTCGTGGAAAGTACTGTCCTCGTAAATTCCGAAACAAGGACAAGTTCTACACCAAATGTCGTTTCGGCTTTCCACGACCGGTGATTTCTAAAGGAAGAGTAAACAGTTTGATGTCTTCGCTGCGACATAATGTGATGAAGAAATCACCTAAAAACACATACAATTTGAAGAGGAACGAAGAGTCCAAGTACATCAACGACTACAACCCAGTGATTTTGTCCATGTGGAATGCTAACATGGATATACAGTTTGTGGCTGATAACTGTATGGCTGTGGCTCGGTATGTGACATCTTACATCACCAAAAAAGAAAAGACAGAATTGAAGGATATGTGGGAGGACATTTCCCATGAAAAGAGCCTCAGTAAGAAGTTGTACAGTTTCAGTCTGAAGATGTTGTCGCATCGAGAAATCGGAGCTTACGAATGTTCTGACCGGTTGTCTTCAGCAAGTCTCTATGCCAAATCTAGGAGTATCGTTTGGGCGAGTCTTGGTCTTGCTGCAACGCGTAATCGAGTTCTGAAACCTGTGCGGGAAATTGAGTATTTGGCGGAAAAGGAGCCAAACAGTACCGACATTTTGAAGACCAACATGTTGGATACATATTATCCAAATCGAAGCAGTCACCTCGAGAATGTTTGTCTGTATGAGGTTCTACAAAATTACATATTCAAGAGGAACATCAAAGAAGATACTGAGAAAGGAGTGTATGCTGTAATTGGAAGTGAGGGATGTCTGGTCAAGCAAAGAAAAATCCACTTGGTAAACCATCGAAAATTGAGTGGCGAATCTCCTGAAAAAAAAGGAGTTTTTCTATTTAGCACTTTTGCAACTTTTCAAGCCTTGGCGTGCAGAAGAGGAACTGCTTGGAGATTTCCTCTGTTACGAAGACTCTTTCACTGCCGCCAAGGAGACCATAGAATGTCCTGCTTTTCCCAAATATGTAGAAATGTTGAATGCGGAAATCGAGCAGGAAGCAACGATTGCAGCCGTGATTGCCAGAGACAGTTCTCAGGACAGTCAGAGTTCTGTTTCATTGAGTCAGGATCCACTAGGAGGACCTGTTATCGAAAACGAAGCTGCCACTGCCATGAATGAAGTGGAAAGAGCCATGGCACATGCTCAGGAGGATGCGGTTAACTTAGAAGACTTGGAAAGACAACTCAACGTTGAGCAGAGGAAAATATATGACGAAGTTACCAAGCAAATTGATCATGGATTAAGTCATGAGAAGAAAGAGTGCTCATGTACGTCGTTGAAGCCTGTCCGACTGTACGTGAGTGGAGAAGCGGGAACTGGAAAAAGTTTCCTCATTAAAGCAATTTCATGTTATTTGCAGGAAAGGACTGAGTCATCGCTGTCTTGTGTTGTCACCGCTCCAACTGGACTGGCAGCACATAACATTAAAGGGATTACTTTACATCGTTTACTGATGCTGCCAGTGGAGCATGACAACAAATTACAATATCACAAGCTATCTGGAGATGCTTGTTGTGAAGTTTCAAGAGTCTTGAGGAAAATGAAACTTCTTATCATTGACGAAGTAAGCATGGTTTCCAATGTCATGCTTGCCTTTGTGCATTTGAGAATGCAAGAAGTTCTCAAAACAGAGTATGATGTGTTATTTGGTGGCAAACACATCATTGTTTTCGGAGATCTTCTGCAGCTGACACCAGTGAAAGGACAACCTGTGTTCAAAATGCTCACGCATGAAGATACCAGGAAGTGCCTAGGGAGCATTGGCAACGTCAATATATGGTTAAACTTCAATTATGCTGAACTGCATGAAAATATGCGTCAGGCGAAGGATGAAGTTTACAAGAATATTCTACAAGATGTTAGAATTGGAAAAGTGACCGAGCATGGGAAAGAAGCTTTACATGCACGATTACTGTCAAATTTATATCCAGAACAAGATGTTGTGCCTGAGAATATTTTTCAGAAAATTACTGAGAAGAAATCTGGAATATGTTTGATGCCAACTCTTGCAGAATGTGCCATCTTCAACAACAAAATGTTGCATTTAGAAAACCAAGAGATTGTGAAACTGGAAGCTATTGACAGAGTAGAGCATATGGGATCAACAATTATTTTGTCTGAGAATTTGAAATCAAAATTGGATTCATTAGAGAAGACTATATCTAAAACTGCAGGTTTTGAAAAGACTCTGAATGTGTGCTTAAACTGCCGTATAATTTTAAGAAGGAATTTACATGTTGAAAGAGGTCTGGTAAATGGATCAATGGGTAATGTTGTTGATTTTGTGAAATACAGAAATAGAGATGGAATTGAATTTTTACAAATTAAATTTGATGGCATTGAGGAAGTACAGCTAATTGGTCGTTGTTCGGCTAGATTTTTGCTTGTAAAAGACTTATATGTTCGCCGTAAGCAGTTTCCTGTTTGCTTGGCATATGCGGTGACAATCCATAAATCGCAAGGTTTAAGTGTAGACAGTGCATTGGTGAATATTGGCAGTTCTGTGTTCAAGGAGGGTATGGCATATGTGGCATTGTCACGAGTTAGAACTTTATCAGGATTGTACTTGATTGAGTGTGATGTCACAAACATTTGTGCGGATCTAGATTGTGTTAAGGAATACAATAGGTTAAGAAGAGAGTATGCGCCACATTTGCCTCAATATCCTTTGTTTGAGAAACGTGTGGTAGGCCGGAAACGAAGAAATGTGACCAATAGTAGAGAGGTTGTAGCAAAAAGACAAAAAGTCGATGAACCTGAAATTATAAGCAGAAAGAAAAAGGATTCTGTTGAAGATGTTGTTGGTTTTCAATTTGAAAACAGTTCTGGTGTCAACTGCTATGCTAATGTAGTGGTTAATATTTTGTTTTCTCTAGAAAATGTAAAAGAAGAGATTGTGGTCAATTCGGATCAAAGATTTTGCAGTTTGTTGAATTCTGTGTTAGAGAAATGTAGCACTGATAGAACAAAAATAGAAAGTGTGTCTGAAATTCGAAATCTGTTAGACAGATGTTCAGGTCAAACACAATTCTCTCAAAATATTCAGCAAGATTGTCAGGAGTTTTTAATGTATATGCTTGATGTATTGCATGCTGAAGGTGTAGATGTAGATCACCTGTTTGGGCTTTCTTATCAATGGCAGCATGACTGCGAGAACTGTAGGGTATCAAGTACTACTAGTGTAGACTCAGAAAGATTTATATGTTTAACTTTGCCAGACAGTAAATCAGTGTTGTTTAATAAGCTAGTAAAAGCAGCTGATCACAACATGGAGTGTAGCCAATGTAAGTCTGCAATGCTGTCCACATTATTTATACGAACATATGGCCAGTATGTCATTTTAATGTTCCAACGATGTAGGCCTGATGGAACAAAATTGACAACTTTAATTAAAAATTTTGTGGCTTCACAGTTGTCAATATCAGGAAGGACTTTTGTAACTGCAGCAATTATATATCATGACGGTCCTTCAATAACATCAGGACATTACACAGCTTATTTAAAGTCTAGAAATGGCTGGTCATTCTGCAACGATTCTGTTTTAACTTTCAAAAAAAAATTGCCGTATGACCTTAAAAATTCTTACCTGGTGTTTTTAAAACCAAAATTTTAGGGAAAGAATCTCGGGATGTGCTCTGAGGAATTTCAAGAGGTTCTAATGGCTCCTACACGATTTGGCCTTGAGGATAAGTGTAGTACAGAGACATAACTTCTTACCATAACACTTGACGTCATGGAAAAATAACTGCACTTTGAATGAGTTCAGAAAAACTGTGTCTTTTTATAAGCTAATTGAAGCAGCCAATCAAAACATGGAGTAGAGGGAATGTAAGTCTGCAATGCTGTCTACTGTTTTATATTGCTTTGTGATTAAAAGTGATGTACAGAATTAAATAATTGTAGTAGTCATAGAGGTAGTGTAAGTCTGCTTCATAGTAAGAAGTATCAGTGTCATAGGAAATGTAGAACATGAGTGAGCAAGAAGGGTAAGATATTACTAGTCCAGGATTGAGAAAATGATCTTCAACATTTTAATTCTGAAAGTTGCGGAAATACAAAATGACGGGATTGGCTTACAAGAATTCCAAGAGTTATAAATGGCTCCTACATGATTTGGCCTTGTGGAAACGTGTGGTAGAGAGCGAGAAGTCATTTATTGTATGTAACATATTTTTCAAAACGATGGAGGTTTTCTTTCAGAAAATGGCGGGCTGAAAGTAATAACAGCACAACAGAGTGTAAGCTGTTCATAGGACATCCTTCGACGTTATGGAAAGTAAGTTAATTTTAAGGAGTTCTGAATTCTGATTTGTTATGTTGTATGGGTTTTTTAAACACAATCATTTTGATTGTGTTTTTTTTTCCCCGCTGTTATATGATGAATACCTTCAAGTCACTGTTTTTAGTGAAATTTGATACATTCTGAGAACAACAAAAATAAACCATTTAACATGTATAATTAATTCTGTACTGTTTGCATTTATGATGTACATTTAGAACTGTGTATGAGGCATGAAGAAGGAGAGGCTTCTGTAAGTGTCAAAGTTGTTGCATACAGTGCTCACATTCTACGTAGTCTTTCATATGATAGACTACATTTCCACAATGAGATACCTAAGCAAAGGAAACACAGGTGATATGATTGTGGAATGAGCAAAAAAAATTGCACGTTTTTCAATTATATTACCTGTGTTTCCTAACATTACACATCACATTGTGTAGATGAGGTTTAGGCCTGTTGCAGGAGACAGAGGAGGTCTGACATTTGTTCAAGAGTGCAGTGGACATGACTCACTTCGTTGGTAGGCCTGCACATGTATTATCTCCTCTGTATTCTTCAACAAACCTAAATTTCATCTGCGACCCTGAGTAGGACTTACCTGAAACAAATCTGTGGATAGGTTACACCTTATCGGCATCTTGAAACAATCATTTAAAATGTTAGGGTCAGATTTATGATGGCCGTGCGCCTCTTTTGCGCCGCTGTGGGTCACTTTTGTGTAAAAGATGCACCATGTTGCAAGATAGGTTTCAGTTAATCTCCAGCAAGATACCATCAGTTTAAAATGTATATAATTATCACTGTGTAGTGGGCATGCAGAAGCTGAAGCTTTTGTAAGTGTCAAAGTTGTTGCATGCAGTGCTGCACTTCTGGGTACTGTTTCATATGCTGGACTACATCTGCACAATGAGATACCTAAGCAAAGGAAACACAAGTGATGTGATTGTGAAATGAGCAAAAGAAATTGCACGTTTTTCAATTACATCACCTGTGTTTCCTAAGTTTACGAATGACATTGTGCAGATGTAGTTTAGGTCTGTCCACGGACACAGAAGAGGTCTGGCCTTTGTTCAAGAGTGAAGTGCACATGACTTACTTCATTGGTAGGCTTTCACATGTATTATCTCCTTTGTATTCTTCAACAAGCGTAAATTTGATCAGCAACCCTGAGTAGGCCTCACCTTAAATAAACCTCTGGAGAGGCCACACCTTATCGTCATCCTGAATTTATCATTTAAAATGTTAGGGACAGATTTATGATAGGTGTATGCCTCTTTTGCGCCACTGTGCGTCACTTTTGTGACGCAGTGGCGGTGCAAAAGATTTGCTATGAGGCGACAAAATTACAAATTGATGCATCTAGGCAGATGTGTCATGCTGTAAAAAGCCCGTGCCACATGAAACCGATGCAGCAGTGATGCAAAAGATGCACCATATTGCAAGACAGGCCTCACTTCATCTCCAACAAGATAAGAAGCTGAGTCTTCTGTAAATGTCAAAATTGTTGTATACACTGCTCAACTTTTGTGTACTCTTTGATATGCTAGACTCCATCTGCACTATGAGATACCTAAGCAAAGGAAACACAGGTGATGTGATTGTGAAATGAGGAAAAGAAACTCCACATTTTTCAATTACATCACCAGTGTTTCCTAAGTTTACGAATGACATTGTGCAGATGAACTTTAAGTCTGTCCACGGACACAGAAGAGGTCTGGCATTTGTTCAAGAGTGAAGTGGACATGACTTACTTCATTGGTAGACCTTCACATGTATTATGTCCTCTGTTCTCTTCAACAACTCGAAATTTCATTTGGAACCCTGAGTAGGCCTCACCTCAAACAAACCTCTGGATAGGACACATCTTATTGGCATCCTGAAACAATCATTTAAAATGTTAGTGTCTTGCGACACTTTTGTGAGACAACAGCAGTGCAAAAGATGCACCATGTTTCAAGATAGGCCTCACTTCATCTGCATCAAGATACTGTTAGTTTTAAATGTATATCTTTAGGACTGTGTAGGGGGCCTGGAGAAGCAGAAGCTTCTGTAAGTGTCAAAGTTGTTGAAAAACTGTTTGTCCTTCAATCTTTTCCCTTGTCTTTTCTAATTTTTAAATACATGTTTTAATATTTTTCAAATGTTTGTTCTCTCTTTCACAGATTGAAAGTATAAAAATAACAAGTGAGTAAGTTAACGACAATTATAAGGTAAATGTTTTGTACTCTTTTCGTTACATTTCTATCACATTCACCTACTATTAGTTCCACAGCTTCATTTCTTTAACCCTCAGTTTCCTGCCTTTGCTACTTCCCTCATTCCTTTCTCTATTACCTACTTACTCTACTCCTTCCACTCCTTTTCTCACTCCCTCTCTTCTCATAGTTCCTCACTCTTGTTCACTCACTCCATCTCTATTACTCTTAGTGTCTTTGACTGATCACTCTTTCACTACTTGTTCATTATGCTTTTTCTGTGTAGTTGAAGCACACTAAGGGGCATATTATGAACACAGCCAATAAAATTATTGCTGTTTTTATCGGCAGAAAACTGCTGCAAAAGTGGTTTTAGCGGCAGTTTTCTGCCGCAAAAGCGGCTTTAGCGACACGTTTCTGCCGATAAAAGCTGCAAAACTTGTATTGCCTATGTTGATAATATGGCCCTATGTTATTTACATTTCTTTGCTGTTTCAATTAATCTTTTTCTGTTACTTCTTCTTTTCTGCTTTCTGTTTTTTCTCTCTGTTATTGCACATGTTTTAATCTTATTTTGAACATTCACTCATATTCTCTAAGAAAGTCTTCTTTGTTATTCTTCTACTCTCCTTTTTTTCTTTCACTTCCTTATCTATTTTGTTTTTCACAATTATATCCTCTTCCCTCTTTTCTTCGGTAAATAAATCTATTAAACAGTATCTCTGGTTTAGACCCTATAGCTGTCTTTGTTTTAACATTACTCTCTGTTTACTTCCCTTATACTTACTCTTCTTTTTGTTTTTAAATTTTTTTTTGGTTCGCTCCCGGTTCGCGTACCGGTGAGCGAACCAGGAAGCGAACCAAAAGAAATACAGTTTGCCAGAGTGCTTAACATTCTAGCAATTTTTTTTGAAAGGGGAGGTAGTTCTGAAAAGAACTTTTTTTTAATGTTTTTGTTGTTTTATATATTTTTTTTATTTTTCTGAACATTTTTTGTTTTTTTTGTATTTTTTGAACAGTTTTATGTTTTTTTTGTTTTTTTGGGAGGGGAAACAACAAAAAACAGGCATTGGAAAGGGCTCAACAGGAGCAAAAAAAAAAATTTACTTTCTGGGGCGTTTAGAGCACTTGTGATTTTCAAATGCTCTGTTGATTAAGTTAATGCTCATATTGGCACATGACAGTAATGTACCGCAATATAAACATGTAATCTTCATATGGACAAAGTTGTCCTGAATGTTTGGCACGGTTTCCCGTGCCTCTGGTCCTGACAAAGATACCTCTGTTGATGTCCTGGCCACAGGAGTTTGTGGATTGTCCTGCAGGTCACGCATCTCTGCCCGGCTGTAGTTTAGTGGATGCCACCTCACCATGTGACGGTGCATGGTATAGTTGCCGAAGCTATACTTCTTTAAGGTGCCTCTAGATAAGTCCTCTTTACATATCAGGCACGTCACATATCTAGCATTAACTTTTTTCTGCCCTTCAGGGATTGAAAAAAACTGCCAAATAAAACTAGTTCTACGATGAGAAACCCGGGGCTCCTCTTGTAAAAACTGTGGTCCCTCTATCTCCTCTTCCTCTTGTTCATCCTCTTCCTCTTCTGTGTTGCTAATAAACTGTGGAGGTGGTCCTCTCTTCCCATGAGGAGGTGGTGGTGGTGGGGGTACACCAGCTGAAGCTACCAATGAAGCCATTGCTCAGTGATCACAAAGGGTCTTCCTCTCACAAAGATGAAAGTCAGAGTGAGGAAAGAAGGAGGGGTTTTCATCATTTTGGAAAAAAATAGGTCTAAACCAATGAAAAGTGTTATTTTTAGGTCACATGACCTAGCCTTACATCATTAGGAAACCAAAAGTGAAATGAACCAATGAAAAGTTTTATTAACAAGTCACATGACCTGTTACGCTTACGTTACGCGCTGCAGAACGCGCCCCGGATCGCTTCCGGGCAGCTGCGCTTCGCGCCTCGGTTCGCGCTCCGGAGCACTTCCGGGTGCGCTAACGCGGCGCGTCATAAGACGCGTTACGCGACAACGTGATACGTCGCGCTTCCGCGACGCGTCACGATGTTGATTTCTAACGTGACAATTGCGCGAACTGAACTTTTACTGGTTCGCGGACCGGGTCGCGGCACCAAATTGAGCTAACGGGAAGCTTCCCGGTTCGCGAACCGGGAGCGAACAAAAAAAAATAATAATAAAAAAAATTATTAATAAACATATAAAATATATTTTTGGATTTAAAGAAGAATACATTTTACAGCTATAGATATTAGCTTTTAAAAAACCAATCAAATTCACTGAAAAAACCATAGGTTATAGACCATATATAGTTAGGAATTAGCATTTACAAAACCTTGAAAATTCACTGAAAAAACCATAGGTTATAGACCATATATAGTTAGGAATTAGCATTTAAAAAACCTTATTTTACTCACACAAAACCATTGAAATTCCATATATAGTTAGTTGCACTAACTATATATCGCGCACTCGCAATCCACTGCGGATGATGTCACATATTACATCATTCATGACATGGTCAGTGACATCACTGATGACATCACTGATGACATCTCAAATGACATCACTGATGACATCACTGATGACATCTCAAATGACATCACTGATGACAACATCCAGTGACTGTGTATTTCTGTAAAGTTAAAATATGTCTTACATATTGAAGAATGAGTGGATGTAATAGTGTCTGGATGAAGGATTTAGTAGGTGCATGACTGACTGTATGAGTGAGTGGTTAAATATGTCTCTCTGAGTGCATGGGTTAGTGACTGAACTGTCTTAATTTGTGCATCATTATGTTTGTTGTTCTGTAAACTGCTGCATGTGTTGATCAGTAGCTATATGAGTAAGTATATGGGTTATTGATTGGTTGCTCAAGTATTTGTATGGGAGACTGAGTGTGTGTGTGAGTGGCTGAGAGGTGTATGACTATGTGCATAGATCTGTGAGCAGTTGATTCACTAGATGTATGGGTTCAAAAGTGCATGTGGAAACAGCTGTATGGGTGGTTGACTGTGTGCATGAGTGCATTGGTGAGTGAATGGATATCTCAGTGCTACATGTCAAAGTAAGTACATATGTAAAACACAGTACATGTGAGAGTTGACATATATAAATAACTGTGCATAAGAGCCACTGAATGTGTGAGTGGCTGTATGGATCATTGTGAACTTGTATCAGGGATTGTATAAGAGAGTAAATATGTGTTAGTATATGTTTGAATAAGTAAGGTGTGTATAACTGTATAGTTGAGGAAATGGAGGTGTGATTGATTCTTTGCATGACTGACTAGGTGTGTGAGTAACTCCATGGATGAGTGACAGTGTGTGAGTGTCTGTATACACTGAGTGTATCTAAGGTTATATTAGAGTCTGAAGAGGTTTATCGTATTAGCACAAGAATGATTTGGCCTTGTGGAAACGTGTGGTAGAGAGCGAGAAGTCATTTATTGTATGTAACATATTTTTCAAAACGATGGAGGTTTCCTTTCAGAAAGTGGCGGGCTGAAAGTAATAACAGCACAACAGAGTGTAAGCTGTTCATAGGACATCCTTCGACGTCATGGAAAGTAAGTTAATTTTAAGGAGTTCTGAATTCTGATTTGTTATGTTGTATGGGTTTTTTAAACACAATAATTTTGATTGTGTTTTTTTTTCCCCGCTGTTATATGATGAATACCTTCAAGTCACTGTTTTTTGTGAAATTTGATACATTCTGAGAACAGCAAAAATAAACCATTTAACATGCATAATTAATTCTGTACTGTTTGTATTTATGATGTACATTTAGAACTGTGTAGGAGGCATGGAGAAGGAGAGGCTTCTGTAAGTGTCAAAGTTGTTGCATACAGTGCTCACATTCTACGTAGTCTTTCATATGATAGACTACATTTCCACAATGAGATACCTAAGCAAAGGAAACACAGGTGATATGATTGTGGAATGAGCAAAAAAAATTGCACGTTTTTCAATTATATTACCTGTGTTTCCTAACATTACACATCACATTGTGTAGATGAGGTTTAGGCCTGTTCCAGGAGACAGAGGAGGTCTGACATTTGTTCAAGAGTGCAGTGGACATGACTCACTTCGTTGGTAGGCCTGCACATGTATTATCTCCTCTGTATTCTTCAACAAACCTAAATTTCATCTGCAACCCTGAGTAGGACTTACCTGAAACAAATCTGTGGATAGGTTATACCTTATCGGCATCTTGAAACAATCATTTAAAATGTTAGGGTCAGATTTATGATGGCCGTGTGCCTCTTTTGCGCCGCTGTGGGTCACTTTTGTGTAAAAGATGCACCATGTTGCAAGATAGGTTTCAGTTCATCTCCAGCAAGATACCATCAGTTTAAAATGTATATAATTAGCACTGTGTAGGGGGCATGCAGAAGCTGAAGCTTTTGTAAGTGTCAAAGTTGTTGCATGCAGTGCTGCACTTCTGGGTACTGTTTCATATGCTGGACTACATCTGCACAATGAGATACCTAAGCAAAGGAAACACAAGTGATGTGATTGTGAAATGAGCAAAAGAAATTGCACATTTTTCAATTACATCACCTGTGTTTCCTAAGTTTACGAATGACATTGTGCAGATGAAGTTTAGGTCTGTCCACGGACACAGAAGAGGTCTGGCCTTTGTTCAAGAGTGAAGTGGACATGACTTACTTCATTGGTAGACCTTCACATGTATTATGTCCTCTGTTCTCTTCAACAACTCGAAATTTCATTTGGAACCCTGAGTAGGCCTCACCTTAAACAAACCTCTGGAGAGGCCACACCTTATCGTCATCCAGAATTAATCATTTAAAATGCTAGGGACAGATTTATGATAGGTGTATGCCTCTTTTGCGCCACTGTGCGTCACTTTTGTGACGCAGTGGCGGTGCAAAAGATTTGCTATGTGGCGACAAAATTACAAATTGATGCATCTAGGCAGATGTGTGATGTTGTAAAAACCTGTGCCACATGAAACCGATGCAGCAGTGATGCGAAAGATGCACCATGTTGCAAGACAGGCCTCACTTCATCTCCAACAAGATAAGAAGCTGAGTCTCCTGTAAATGTCAAAATTGTTGTATACACTGCTCAACTTCTGTGTACTCTTTGATATGCTAGACTTCATCTGCACTATGAGGTACCTAAGCAAAGGAAACACAGGTGATGTAATTGTAAAATGAGGAAAAGAAACTCCACATTTTTCAATTACATCACCAGTGTTTACTAAGTTTACGAATGACATTGTGCAGATGAAGTTTAGCTCTGTCCACGGACACAAAAGAGGTCTGGCCTTTGTTCAAGAGTGAAGTGGACATGACTTACTTCATTGGTAGGCTTTCACATGTATTATCTCCTCTGTATTCTACAACAAGCGTAAATTTGATCTGCAACCCTGAGTAGGCCTCACCTTAAACAAACCTCTGGAGAGGCCACACCTTATCGTCATCCTGAATTAATCATTTAAAATGTTAGGGACAGATTTATGATAGGTGTATGCCTCTTTTGCGCCACTGTACGTCACTTTTGTGACGCAGTGGCGGTGGAAAAGATTTGCTATGAGGCGACAAAATTACAAATTGATGCATCTAGGCAGATGTGTCATGCTGTAAAAAAACAGTGCCACATGAAACCGATGCTGCAGTGATGCGAAAGGTGCACCATGTTGCAAGACAGGCCTCACTTCATCTCCAACAAGATAAGAAGCTGAGTCTTCTGTAAATGTCAAAATTGTTGTATACACTGCTCAACTTATGTGTACTCTTTGATATGCTAGACTCCATCTGCACTATGAGGTACCTAAGCAAAGGAAACACAGGTGATGTGATTGTGAAATGAGGAAAAGAAACTCCACATTTTTCAATTACATCACCTGTGTTTCCTAAGTTTACGAATGACATTGTGCAGATGAAGTTTAGGTCTGTCCACGGACACAGAAGAGGTCTGGCGTTTGTTTAAGAGTAAAGTGGACATGACTTACTTCATTGGTAGACCTTCACATGTATTATATCCTCTGTTCTCTTCAACAACTCGAAATTTCATTTGGAACCCTGAGTAGGCCTCACCTCAAACAAACCTCTGGATAGGACACATCTTATTGGCATCCTGAAACAATCATTTAAAATGTTAGTGTCTTGCGACACTTTTGTGAGACAACAGCAGTGCAAAAGATGCACCATGTTTTAAGATAGGCCTCACTTCATCTGCATCAAGATACTGTTAGTTTAAAATGTATATCTTTAGGACTGTGTAGGGGGCCTGGAGAAGCTGTTGAAAATTAGTACGTTTTGGTGAACATTATCTGCGCCATCTTGCCTCTTCCCCTGATGCCACACTTTTTTCGTGCGCGCCCGCCATTTTTTTAAGATGCCCCGATCAGAGCGAACCCTTTTGCATGCTGCTGGCCCCTGACATAGCCCCTCGCCTTCACTAAGCCTGCACGCTGACCACCCCCTGCTTGCACCTGCCTTGAGTCATAAACCCCTCTTCGGCGCTGCTCTGCCCCAGGCCCTCATCCTGTTCCCAGCGCGACACCTCCCTGCTTCCCTTTCATGATCTTCGGCCCTTAGATGCAAACCCCCTTTTTCCCTGTGTGCCCGTTTTGTCTTCCCCGTTCCCAGGCCGACACCCAGCTCTGCCGATACCATTCCTTGCCCCTCCCCGTACAATAGAAAGCTTCCCCCATCAAAGGATCCCCGGGTTGATCAAAGCCCCCACTCCATGAGATCCGATCAAACCCCCCACATTCCGTGAATCGGCGGAATATCCAGCTGCGTGATACTCATCACCTGTTGTGACTAGGGTGGGGACTTCAACTGTAAATGTGTGTGGGAACGGGCCCAAAGGGGGATCTGAGGATGTCTTTCTGTACATCAAAGTATCGACGAGAATATGTTACATGCAATAAAAAGATAAACTTGTGTATAAGAGGCCAGGCCTCAGGGATGCAGTTAGAGCACCTCAGAACGATACCTTCTGTCCGTTTCGTTGTGTTCTCCTCCGGAGAAAATAAAAACCTTGTTTCCTGCTTTCCAGTCTCCAGCGCCTGCCTCTTCATTGATTAAATAACTAGAGGGTCACAGAGGCAATACCGCCGGGCAAATATCGATTGTCCCCGACCCGCCTCAGGTTTTTACAATTGGCGTCCCAAGCGTGGGGCCCATCAGCGACTCGTGGATCCAGTGGGAGAGGTCCCGACGACAGAGTGAACGACTGCAACGATCGGGAGAGCTCTTGCCCAATAGACCCTCGTCTGGCAGCCGATCATCCGAACTTCACTAGTTCCGAACAGACCTCTCTCGAGTGATCTACGGTCCTGACTGGGGACCATCAGGAGTGCCGTGAGAAATACGAGAAAAAGAGGACAATCGGGCGCTGGATTCGGAAGACAAGAAACTGTCCACATGGTCCGGGTAAGGTCGTGTAATCACGACAAGTTGCGAAATGATTGCTTGATTGCTTGATTGTTCAAAAATACTAGTATTGCTCTTTTTATTTATTTGGAGATTCACTGTCTACAAACGGAGAAACAACGGGCTCTCTCTTTGCAAGCAGTGGAGGATAGGTAGGGCAGCAGCCGTGCTTATTTTTTCTCCCCCACTCAATAATTACTTGAAACTGAACTGTTGTTCGCAAAACTATTGTTTCCTGGAGATTCCCTGTCTGCAAACAGGGAAGAGACCACCCTTTTTGCAGATAGTGAAAAGGGTAGGTAACGCAGATCTTTGCGGACCTACTCATTCTCCCCATTGTTATTTATTGGTCTTTTTATTATTTTTGATCCATGAGGTATTCACTACCTGCAAACAACGTTGAATAGAAATATTCTGTCCGGTCTTTGCACCTAGTGATAAGATAGGCAGTGCTGACTTTTTAGTCCCTCGTTACGAGCCGTCATGTCTGTCTTCTCCCCACTGATTAATAGCCTGTTTAGCCCGGACCGTTTATTAGAGGTGGACCATATAGCTCCACTAGAAGGCACCCCTAATAAGGACATGTTCATAAACTATGGATTAGTCACCATAGCCTATAATAAATTGTGGCACAGGTATACCGAAGAGAGTCAAGACAAACAGTGGCCACTGGCAGGATCCTTTGACCTTGATAAAATAGAAACGTTAGAAATAGCCCTTCGAAATAATAAGACAACGCCAATCATGCTCGACAGTCTCGGTATGTGGCGCAGAGAGGCTATGCAACGACAGAGAAAAGACGAGGACAAACCAAATAGAGAAATATACCGACAGGACAACCCCAGGACATCGCTACCCACAACTTATCCCCCGACGCTATGCAAAAGACGACCAGACTTAGGGCCAGCCCAATGCGCTTTTTGTAGGTATGTCGGACACTGGAAAGCCCAATGCCCGACTCTACTGAGCGTGAGTAAAGGCAAAGGGCCGACAGGAACGACAGACCGGCAGTACAAGAAGAAGCGCGAGACAAAGAAGAACCCGACTTACATAGACAGACCAGACAGAACCACCACGTTTGATTATGCCCGATGGCACAGATTTCGCCAGGACAATTTCAGCGGCATGCTCAAGTTCTCCTAGGTCGGGCAACGTCAAGACGGGAACCCAGCCTCGTTTCAAATTCACAGACGGAAAGAGATAATTATGACCAATAACTGTTTTATATTCGTCTTGGGTCTTTGTATGTCGTACTTGTACTGTCCCCCCCCCCCGTCTGAGTTTGTGTGTATGTAATGTACAAATCTGCGTCATCCCTCTACACGTGTTTCCGTGTTACTCAACCTCTGTTAGCTGAAACTTAGCATAAAAACAACCTGAAAAGAAAGAAATGGTAAAACAAAATCCGTAGACCATTAATGAACTTGAACTTTTAATTTAACACTACAAACAAGGAATAATAACGGTAAACTGTAGAAAATGAAAGTCAAACAGAACATTCGCCCCCCCCCCCCTCATTCTGGAACCTTCCAAAGTAGGGCAGGGTTACGGCTACGCCCAACCAACGGCAACCCATATAAGGCGGGCCCGGCCGCCAACTCTTGGTCAGGAAATCTTAACGTATGGGGGAGCCGGAGGAGAGGCAGGAGCCAGCAGCCGGGGCAGTTGTAGGTAGTCCCGCCACATGTCTCCTCAGCCAGCCGCAACGGGCCTGGATAGACTTAAGTAGTCCCGCCACATGTCCAGAGGAGAACGAGGCACCTTTTTTTCCTTTTCTCTTCCGTAACAGCCGCAGCAGCTCTGGACGGCGGGATGTCCTGCACGTACCTCCACAACAATTTGTCCAAGTTGGGCTGGGAGGGAGAGGCGACGCGGACGAGCCTCTCCCACCTCCACCGATAGGAGGTCTCCCAGCCCCCGGCCCGACGCCGAACACCCCCAGTCAGGCGATGGTGCCAATACTTCCACAGCACCGAACACACCATGGTGGCACCCCAGTACTTGCGCAGCACCGAACGTGCAATGGTGACCATATTTTCGGAACACCGAACCTGCAATGACTGCACTGATACTCGTGCCGCGCCGAATGCGCGCCACAGGTGGCCATACTCCCACAGCACTGAGCACAGGACTTGGGGAACGCCGGATGTGGAGAGACCTTCATGCGGGGCGATGAAAAGGAGCGGCATGGAGTGCACCGGGAGAAGGAGACGATGCGGACGAGTCTCCCTCGCCCCCCCAGGTGGGGGCATCACAGCTGCACCCCAGCTGAACGTCCCGCTTTCACACAACAGGGACCTCTTCCTTTCACTCCGAAGGATCTCTCCCACTCTTGCAAACTCGACGAGAGTGGCCCCTGTAGGGCCTCAAAATGGCGTCTGGGTCCGCTGGAAGGCGGGCCCCGGCCACTAGAGTAACTTTGACCAGCAATATAACTCGAACATTTGCCCCCTGGAGCACGAGCCCCCATCTCCGACAGCATCTCCGCAGCCTTGAAAATCCTACAAAGGTCCCCGGCGGAACCTTCGGCCTTTGCAGGCTTCCGGTAAGGGACGGCTGCCTTGATCGCCAACGAAACAAACATGACATTGCCACTCCTTCTGTTAGCATGAATTCTAGAACTGCCGAAAAGGACTCTGGTCCAAACTGCCAGTAATGGGAAACATTTCCCCCTGATGCTGCTTCCGGACTGAGCCGGCCCCGCCCAAAATGGCGCTGGTATCAATCGGAACTTACGAACACCTCGTGGTGTTCCTTCGCACTAATATAAACTTGATGTTCTAAGATTTTATATGATCCTTTGTACACTTGGCTAGAAAAGACAAGGAGAACTCACTCGACGAACAGTACGAAAGGATCCCCGTTACAAATGTTGATTACAAATGTACAATGTATTATATTTTTATAACTGATGTAAACCTCATTTACGACGCTCACGTACGGTATGCATATAGGAAATCTGATTACCACTATTATGATTATGCTTCTAAATTATGAAAATAAATGCCCCCGAACCCCCAGCCAATTAATAGACGCTTTTAGTCTCTTACAAATGAATGAGTAAAACTTTCCGATGTTTTTATTGCTGCAAACGACACCCCCCACTGTACGCACTTTAGCCATTGCCACGACCGGCCAAATACGACCGCACCCTCATAATCCTCATGCTGAAATGATTTTGCAAAATAAAGTTTTTGAAACTATGGACGGGTATTGCATGCTTTATTTTAAAAAAAATGTGGGATCGGTGGGAAAGTTCTTTTCTGTGCACCCTACTCTGCTCTCTCTTTAAGGTTAAAAGAAGATGGTTGCCCAGCCCTGGAGGACGGATCGGATTGACGACACGACACTCCGCCTTCAAAATACGCGACTGACCCATGAGCTCTCGCGTAGAGGAAGACCTTGACTTCCAAGGATGGGTAAAACGAACGGTGTAAATGAGGGAATGTAAAAGGAGGGTGAAAGGAAATAATGTAAATGTGATAAAATACAACGTTCCAAAGTATCAGGGAACGGAGCTGACCCAAGAACCGAAGAACCTTAGAACGCCACAGCGTTGGAAGAGGTTTAAGGATCCCGATAGTGAGATACATCCTTTGACTAGATACCTCGCACTAAGCACCTCTGGTTTCCTTTTTACGTTTCCCCGCACACGACCTATATGGACACACTACCCCCCCCTCGACTCCAGAAACCATATCCCCGGGGACCCTGCCCCGAGGAGGAAAGACGAGTAAGAGGTAAGTAAAGGACTTATGAACCCATGTGTTTGAATATGCGCGAATGCTGTCTCCCCCAACCCCTTTTCCCTCCCTCTGCAGGTTACATCAGAGATTACAGCCGAGGTGTGGCGAAGATCTGAAGCCTTGCCATGTCTAATACACGAAGCGGACTAGCACCGCAAGGTGGTGTCTAAGCGCGCCTGCAAACTACTCACGTGTCGAACAAACCCGAAAAATTAGCGCAACCTGATAAAAAGTGATCACCCTTAAACCAGACCGGACGAATGAACCCATGTCACGTATGATGCGAAACTATGAGGGAATGTGTGTGTGTGACTGAGGCGTCGACCCAACTGGTCGAAGGACCGAGAATGCGAGAAGTGCGACAAAATGGTACCTCCTTTCTTCTTTCCTTTTTCTCAAGGCACGTCCCCTCTACCCTGTCTAATGCTCAAACTGCATGATTACAAGATTCTAACGCAGACCCGTGAATGCCCTTTACTGTGTAATGCACTAAATAGCCTTTCTTGAATACACTGCCACCCTCTCTGTTGCACGTGTACTATTTAGCCTGCCGTTGCACTCTCTCTCTCTCTCTCTCTCTCTCTCTCTCTCTCTCTCTCTCTCTCTCTCTCTCTCTCTCTCTCTCTCTCTCTCTCTCTCTCCCTCTATTTTTGCACTCCCACTCTTCCGAGTGATTAGCCCCGAAATTGGCAGACTGCCACCCCTAGCACACCACCTAATTGGCTTCAAATACCGTCCGTATTTGCACAAAAACTTGTCTTTAATACAATCACCCTGAGGCCGCGTCATTACCTCTCCTTTTCCGCTAGAAGTCAATGAACCGAGGTTGGGCCGTAAGGGAAAGGACAGGTAAGACGACAGAGGTTCCCTAATCTGGCCCGGAATAAGGGAACTACATGTCGACGGCTCCTATGGTATAAAACAAGGACCTCAGAATACGCGACCCTCCTCACCCCGAATTGTCGCAATACCCAAACCAGAAAAAAAAAAAGATCACCCCTGTTACCCCCCTGTATCAGCCGCCCAAAAACTGGAATTATGAAACTACCCCTCATTTCCGGTTGTGAGAGATGGGTCGATTTATGCCCTTACCACAAGTTTCCTATGTCCCTGGTTGTTCCCCATAAAACCCCTGTCCCTCCTAATTAAGTAATCGGGCTGTAAAAGGTTACGTAGGATCCAGAGTGATGTTTTACAAGGTTAACAGACTAGTCCAAGGTAAAGAAATCATCGAAATGAACCCCGTAGTAGTTGAAAGGCAGGATGCATCGATAGAAAGGAAATGTTTAGCCATGTTCGTCTCTCAGCAAAATACCTGTGTAGTACTATGTTGACGACTCACAGTACCCTTTGTAAATGTAAAACTCTAGAGAACGGCATATCTTTGCCAGGTTCGTCTCACGAAGGTGGGTCACTATCAGATGAACTGTCGTGACTGTAATAAATAATTGTAAAGGAAAGTCATAGTAAATCCAACAGGCCCGTCACCGGTCATTCATATGCCAGTTGTGAACACTAATATAACGGGCATTTTTCATTCTTTGCCTGGAGCTGGGAGAGAAATAGACTTTTTGATTATCTTCATCTGCAAATTCTCTAAAGACTGTCTTTTCAAACTTGTTTAAGGGTACTGCTGTTGGAGGAGAGAAGGACCGGATGTGGGAGCACGAGGCCTGACTACAGACTGAGGAACACCTGCGACATTAGCCAAGGCGAGACCACGACAGAAAAGAGCTGCAGGACGAGGCACTGTTTTCGACAAACATGAGAAGAAAGGGTCGACCTGATGCCCCTGCTCGATGTCCAGTGTCTGTCGACAAGTCCCCGCTCTCTGAATCCGGTCACACGCCCGCCTATTTGAAGTCTCTCGTTCCCCTAGTTTGTTCCTAATTTGGCCTTGCTCCATCCCCCTTTTCCTCTGACCTACCCTATGGACTGTTTTGTACGCTCTTCTTCCATCTGAACTTTCTGACAAACACCTCAAAGGACACAGGGCGAAAAGGACCTTTTCGACCAGAAACGCGAGGAAAGGGTCGTGCCCTGCAACACAGAACTTAGAACAGAGCTGGACTTGTAGCTCCACCGCCGGTGCTCAACAGCGCCAACGAAAGGCAACAAAGAATGATGAGAACTCGTTAAACTTCGAACATTTGACGTCCCCAATCGCCGTTTCTGCTAGACCTCATTTCTCTCCCAGCCGCCATCGTATTGATCATACTCCAATCCGAACCTGATATATATGTAATAACCTGCCAGTATGAAATATGCTTGCTGCTCTCGCTACAGAATCGTTTTTGTATTGCATTCCTATGACTTTCCTGCTAAACAAATTGATCAAAGTTTATCAAATAGGCCCACCTCCTAAAAACTAGAAATGTTAAAATGTATTGTTTACAACTCTTTTCCTCTAGGGTTCCTACCGTTTTCTTTCTCATGCCCACCACAATAGAACCGAGTAGAAAATGAACCAGCAAGATGTCTTGAATATGTTAAAGGGAGGACTGTTGAAAATTAGTACGTTTTGGTGAACATTATCTGCGCCATCTTGCCTCTTCCCCTGATGCCACACTTTTTTCGTGCGCGCCCGCCATTTTTTAAGATGCCCCGATCAGAGCGAACCCTTTTGCATGCTGCTGGCCCCTGACATAGCCCCTCGCCTTCACTAAGCCTGCACGCTGACCACCCCCTGCTTGCACCTGCCTTGAGTCATAAACCCCTCTTCGGCGCTGCTCTGCCCCAGGCCCTCATCCTGTTCCCAGCGCGACACCTCCCTGCTTCCCTTTCATGATCTTCGGCCCTTAGATGCAAACCCCCTTTTTCCCTGTGTGCCCGTTTTGTCTTCCCCGTTCCCAGGCCGACACCCAGCTCTGCCGATACCATTCCTTGCCCCTCCCCGTACAATAGAAAGCTTCCCCCATCAAAGGATCCCCGGGTTGATCAAAGCCCCCACTCCATGAGATCCGATCAAACCCCCCACATTCCGTGAATCGGCGGAATATCCAGCTGCGTGATACTCATCACCTGTTGTGACTAGGGTGGGGACTTCAACTGTAAATGTGTGTGGGAACGGGCCCAAAGGGGGATCTGAGGATGTCTTTCTGTACATCAAAGTATCGACGAGAATATGTTACATGCAATAAAAAGATAAACTTGTGTATAAGAGGCCAGGCCTCAGGGATGCAGTTAGAGCACCTCAGAACGATACCTTCTGTCCGTTTCGTTGTGTTCTCCTCCGGAGAAAATAAAAACCTTGTTTCCTGCTTTCCAGTCTCCAGCGCCTGCCTCTTCATTGATTAAATAACTAGAGGGTCACAGAGGCAATACCGCCGGGCAAATATCGATTGTCCCCGACCCGCCTCAGGTTTTTACAAAGCAGAAGCTTCTGTAAGTGTCAAAGTTGTTGAAAAACTGTTTGTCCTTCAATCTTTTCCGTTGTCTTTTCTAATTTTTAAAAACATGTTTTAATATTTTTCAAATGTTTGTTCTCTCTTTCACAGATTGAAAGTATAAAAATAAAAAGTGAGTAAGTTAACGACAATTATAAGGTAAATGTTTTGTACTCTTTTCGTTACATTTCTATCACATTCACCTACTATTAGTTCCACAGCTTCATTTCTTTAACCCTCAGTTTCCTGCCTTTGCTACTTCCCTCATTCATTTCTCTATTACCTACTTACTCTACTCCTTCCACTCCTTTTCTCAGTCCCTCTCTTCTCATAGTTCCTCACTCTTGTTCACTCACTCCGTCTCTATTACTCTTAGTGTCTTTGACTGATCACTCTTTCACTACTTGTTCATTATGCTTTCTCTGTGTAGTTGAAGCACACTAAGGGGCATATTATGAAAACAGCCAATAAAATTATTGCTGTTTTTATTGGCAGAAAACTGCTGCTAAAGTGGTTTTAGCGGCAGTTTTCTGCCGCAAAAGCGGCTTTAGCGACACATTTCTGCCGATAAAAGCTGCAAAACTTTTATTGCCTATGTTGATGATATGGCCCTATGTTATTTACATTTCTTTGCTGTTTCAATTATTCTTTTTGTGTTACTTCTTCTTTTCTGTTTTCTGTTTTTTCTCTCTGTTATTCCACATGTTTTAATCTTATTTTGAACATTCACTCACATTCTCCAAGAAAATCTTCTTTGTTATTCTTCTACTCTCCTTTTTTTCTTTCACTTCCTTATCTATTTTGTTTTTCACAATTATATCCTCTTCCCTCTTTTCTTCGGTAAATAAATCTATTAAACAGTATCTCTGGTTTAGACCCTATAGCTGTCTTTGTTTTAACATTACTCTCTGTTTACTTCCCTTATACTTACTCTTCTTTTTTTTTTAAAACATTTTTTTGGTTCGCTCCCTGTTCGCGTACCGGCGAGCGAACCAGGAAGCGAACCAAAAGAAATACAGCTTGCCAGAGTGCTAAACATTCTAGCAATTTTTTTTGAAAGGGGAGGTAGTTCTGAAAAGAACTTTTTTTTAAATTTTTTTGTTGTTTTATATATTTTTTTTTTCTGAACATTTTTTGTTTTTTTTGTATTTTTTGAACAGTTTTATGTTTTTTTTGTTTTTTTTGGAGGGGAAACAACAAAAAACAGGCATTGGAAAGGGCTCAACAGGAGCAAAAAAAATTTACTTTCTGGGGCGTTTAGAGCACTTGTGGTTTTCAAATGCTCTGTTGATTAAGTTAATGCTCATATTGGCACATGAGAGTAATGCACCGCAATATAAACAGGTAAACTTCATATGGACAAAGTTGTCCTGAATGTTTGGCACGGTTTCCCGTGCCTCTGGCCCTGACAAAGATATCTGTGTTGATGTCCTGGCCACAGGAGTTGGAGGATTGTCCTGCAGGTCACGCATCTCTGCCCGGCTGTAGTTTAGTGGATGCCACCTCACCATGTGACGGTGCATGGTGTAGTTGCCGAAGCTATACTTCTTTAAGGTGCCTCTAGATAAGTCCTCTTTACATATCAGGCACGTCACATATCGAGCATTAACTTTTTTCTGCCCTTCAGGGATTGAAAAAAACTGCCAAATGAAACTAGTTTTCCGATGAGAAACCCGGGGCTCCTCTTGTAAAAACTGTGGTGCCTGTATCTCTTCTTCCTCTTGTTCATCCTCTTCCTCCTCTGTGTTGCTAATGAACTGTGGAGGTGGTCCTCTCTTCCCATGAGGAGGTGGTGGTGGTGGTGGGGGTGCACCAGCTGAAGCTACCAATGAAGCCATTGCTCAGTGATCACAAAAGCTCTTACTCTCACAAAGATGAAAGTCAGAGTGAGGAAAGAAGGAGGGGTTTTCATCATTTTGGAAAAAAAATAGGTCATTAGGAAACCAAAAGTGAAATGAACCAATGAAAAGTTTTATTAACAAGTCACATGACCTGTTACGCTTATGTTACGCGCTGCGGAACGCGCCCCGGATCGCTTCCGGGGAGCTGCGCTTCGCGCCTCGGTTCGCGCTCCGGAGCACTTCCGGGTGCGCTAACACGGCGCGTCATAAGACGCATTACGCGACAACGTGATACGTCGCGCTTCCGCGACGCGTCACGATGTTGATTTCTAACGCGGCAGTTGCGCAAACGGAACGTTTACTGGTTCGCGGACCGGGTCGCGGCACCAAATTAAGCTAACGGGAAGCTTCCCGGTTCGCGAACCGGGAGCGAACCAAAGCATAATTTAAAAAAAAAATATTAATAAACATATAAAATACATTTTTTGATTTAAAGAAAAATACATTTTACAGCTATAGATATTAGCTTTTAAAAAACCAATGAAATTCACTGAAAAAACCATAGGTTATAGACCATATATAGTTAGGAATTAGCATTTACAAAACCTTGAAAATTCACTGAAAAAACCATAGGTTATAGACCATATATAGTTAGGAATTAGCATTTAAAAAACCTTTTTTTACTCACACAAAACCATTGAAATTCCATATATAGTTAGTTGTACTAACTATATATCGCGCAGGACATAAACTTCTGTATTCTCTTTCCCCCTTTGACACCTCTTACCTCGTATGACAATGTACGCCTACTGAAGGCGCAGGCCTTACATTTGCCACACGGGAAGAAGCCTTTGGTTTCATTAAGGGTCCCAGAACTCTTCTTAGTAGAGCTAAGATGACTGTGGATCAAATGATCTCGTATGCTTCTGGCCTTACCAAAAGTGATCAAAGGAGCAGCTGGCAAATCTGGTCCAACTATCTGATCAGTTTTTAAAATGTGCCAGTGTTTATGCATGATTGCTCTTAATTGCCAGGAGTTAGCTGAGTAGGGGGTTATCATTCGAAATTGATTTGCCACATTCGACTTGGTTTTGGTCTTAGGTTCAAAAAGAGAGCATCTTGAGAGTCCTCTGACTCGATCAAGTGCACTGTTTAGGAGGTTGCGTTTATATCCTCTTTCAGAGAATCTCTCGATACTCTCTCGTGCAGACTTTTCAAAATCACTGTCTAAAGTACAGTTGCGTCTCAATCTGAGTAATTCTCTGTAAGGGATACTCCTCACTAATTTTTCAGGGTGGCTGCTTGTGGCGTGTAAAACGCTATTTCCCGCTGTTGGCTTGCGGTATAAGGAGGTGCAGATTTTGTTATCCCTTATGGTGACCAACAAGTCTAGATAGCTGACCTGCTCCTTATTAATCTCCCCTGAGAATCTCAGATTGCACTCATTGTTATTGAGTGATTGGACAAACTGTTTGGCCTCTTCTGTAGACCCATCCCAAATAAGGAACAGGTCGTCAATATACCTGTACCAAGCAATGACCCTCCTGTTGGAACTCTCATGTTGTGGGGCCCAGGCTACCTGCTCCTCCCACCAGCCCACGAACAAGTTCGCGTAGCTGGGGGTGAAGCAGGAACCCATCGCTGTACCAGATAGTTGTTTATATATCTGATCCTGAAATGTAAAGATGTTAAAATACAAACAGAATTGGATAAGGTTCAACAACATTTTGTTGTGCATTGCAAATTTTAAAGGTTTCTTATCCAAGAAGTATTTTACAGCAGACAGGCCTTTCTCATGATCAATAACCGTGTAAAGGCTTGTGATATCAGGAGTCACGAGTGTATAAGTTGAATGCCACTCGATTTTTTCTATTTTCTCAATAAAGTCAGATGTATCTCTTATGTATGACTTAAGTGAGATCACAAATTCAAACAGGTAGTGGTCAAGGTATTTGGACAGATTTTCAGTTAGGCCACCAATAGACGAAATGATGGGTCTGCCCGGCGGATTATTGATGCATTTGTGGACCTTGGGAAGGTGATAAAATGTTGGTAGGATAGGATGTAATGTTTTTAAAAACAAATATTCTTCCAGGTCTATCATTTGTTTTCCATGCCAATGCTTCAAGATTCCATGTAATTTTTCTATGCTATCAGCATATTCTTTTCTTGTTATTTTGGCATAACAATTCCCATCCTGCAATTGGCGCATTGCCTCCGATATATACTGATCCTTTGTCATGATTACGATGTTGCCTCCCTTATCCGAGGGTTTGCATACGATGGTTTGATCATTGGATAGGGCCGTTATTGCCAGCCTCTGTTCCTTAGAGATGTTGAAGGATTTGGGTCGATGGATCTGCTTGGTTCTCAATTTCATCAAATCCTTGACGACTGTATCCGAGAAGATGTCTATCGCATCTACAGCCGTCTGAGGCACGAATTTAGATGGTTGTTTCAGTCCACTCTTTGGAACCTCTTGCTCAACATCCACGTTAAACAGTCTTTGTGTTAATGTGTGTGTAGTTTCATTAACTTCACTGTTCCCTTCAGCACGGAGGTTTTGCAGCATTTCACACGCAGTCAAATCATTGACCGTAAGGAGATCTGTATTTTTCTTGTTTTGTCTCAGATGTTTAGTTTCTAGGGCCTTTGGTTTTATTTTGAAGAATTTATGAAGTTTGACCTTCCGAACAAATTTATAGAGGTCTATTCTGGTCTGTGTGTACTCAAAGTTAGCATTGGGACAGAATGTCAGCCCCAATTTTAGAACAGACTCTTCCGCTGATGTCAGTACCCGTTCGGACAGGTTCACAATGGTGAGATGGTTAGTTTCTGTTACCATCTCCCTCTGCGTTGACTTCTTGTCACTCTCATCGTTGGGTTGGTTTTTCCTCTGCCTCTTCCCTTTCCATCCACCTCGTCTGGTTTGTCTGTGTCTTCCGGGGGTTTGTTTTTGCCACCCCTCAGCCAGCTTTCTCTTATTACTCCAAACTCCCGTTGAAAAGGAGTCTCCGATGTCGTGATGGAGGTGCCAGCCGCTTCATCACCTGATGCCTCACTGGGATATATTATATGATGGGAAGGGTCCTCACCTTCTCCAAAAAGTACGATCAACCGCGCAAAGATCTGGCGAAGAAAAAACAATCACCAGGTGCGTCCACGGAGGGAAGAGTGGAAACCTCCGACTCGGACCTCACTGCCAGTGAGGCATCAGGTGATGAAGCGGCTGGCACCTCCATCACGACATCGGAGACTCCTTTTCAACGGGAGTTTGGAGTAATAAGAGAAAGCTGGCTGAGGGGTGGCAAAAACAAACCCCCGGAAGACACAGACAAACCAGACGAGGTGGATGGAAAGGGAAGAGGCAGAGGAAAAACCAACCCAACGATGAGAGTGACAAGAAGTCAACGCAGAGGGAGATGGTAACAGAAACTAACCATCTCACCATTGTGAACCTGTCCGAACGGGTACTGACATCAGCGGAAGAGTCTGTTCTAAAATTGGGGCTGACATTCTGTCCCAATGCTAACTTTGAGTACACACAGACCAGAATAGACCTCTATAAATTTGTTCGGAAGGTCAAACTTCATAAATTCTTCAAAATAAAACCAACGGCCCTAGAAACACAACATCTGAGACAAAACAAGAAAAATACAGATCTCCTTACGGTCAATGATTTGACTGCGTGTGAAATGCTGCAAAACCTCCGTGCTGAAGGGAACAGTGAAGTTAATGAAACTACACACACATTAACACAAAGACTGTTTAACGTGGATGTTGAGCAAGAGGTTCCAAAGAGTGGACTGAAACAACCATCTAAATTCGTGCCTCAGACGGCTGTAGATGCGATAGACATCTTCTCGGATACAGTCGTCAAGGATTTGATGAAATTGAGAACCAAGCAGATCCATCGACCCAAATCCTTCAACATCTCTAAGGAACAGAGGCTGGCAATAACGGCCCTATCCAATGATCAAACCATCGTATGCAAACCCTCGGATAAGGGAGGCAACATCGTAATCATGACAAAGGATCAGTATATATCGGAGGCAATGCGCCAATTGCAGGATGGGAATTGTTATGCCAAAATAACAAGAAAAGAATATGCTGATAGCATAGAAAAATTACATGGAATCTTGAAGCATTGGCATGGAAAACAAATGATAGACCTGGAAGAATATTTGTTTTTAAAAACATTACATCCTATCCTACCAACATTTTATCACCTTACCAAGGTCCACAAATGCATCAATAATCCGCCGGGCAGACCCATCATTTCGTCTATTGGTGGCCTAACTGAAAATCTGTCCAAATACCTTGACCACTACCTGTTTGAATTTGTGATCTCACTTAAGTCATACATAAGAGATACATCTGACTTTATTGAGAAAATAGAAAAAATCGAGTGGCATTCAACTTATACACTCGTGACTCTTGATATCACAAGCCTTTACACGGTTATTGATCATGAGAAAGGCCTGTCTGCTGTAAAATACTTCTTGGATAAGAAACCTTTAAAATTTGCAATGCACAACAAAATGTTGTTGAACCTTATCCAATTCTGTTTGTATTTTAACATCTTTACATTTCAGGATCAGATATATAAACAACTATCTGGTACAGCGATGGGTTCCTGCTTCGCCCCCAGCTACGCGAACTTGTTCGTGGGCTGGTGGGAGGAGCAGGTAGCCTGGGCCCCACAACATGAGAGTTCCAACAGGAGGGTCATTGCTTGGTACAGGTATATTGACGACCTGTTCCTTATTTGGGATGGGTCTACAGAAGAGGCCAAACAGTTTGTCCAATCACTCAATAACAATGAGTGCAATCTGAGATTCTCAGGGGAGATTAATAAGGAGCAGGTCAGCTATCTAGACTTGTTGGTCACCATAAGGGATAACAAAATCTGCACCTCCTTATACCGCAAGCCAACAGCGGGAAATAGCGTTTTACACGCCACAAGCAGCCACCCTGAAAAATTAGTGAGGAGTATCCCTTACGGAGAATTACTCAGATTGAGACGCAACTGTACTTTAGACAGTGATTTTGAAAAGTCTGCACGAGAGAGTATCGAGAGATTCTCTGAAAGAGGATATAAACGCAACCTCCTAAACAGTGCACTTGATCGAGTCAGAGGACTCTCAAGATGCTCTCTTTTTGAACCTAAGACCAAAACCAAGTCGAATGTGGCAAATCAATTTCGAATGATAACCCCCTACTCAGCTAACTCCTGGCAATTAAGAGCAATCATGCATAAACACTGGCACATTTTAAAAACTGATCAGATAGTTGGACCAGATTTGCCAGCTGCTCCTTTGATCACTTTAGGTAAGGCCAGAAGCATACGAGATCATTTGATCCACAGTCATCTTAGCTCTACTAAGAAGAGTTCTGGGACCCTTAATGAAACCAAAGGCTTCTTCCCGTGTGGCAAATGTAAGGCCTGCGCCTTCAGTAGGCGTACATTGTCATACGAGGTAAGAGGTGTCAAAGGGGGAAAGAGAATACAGAAGTTTATGTCCTGCCACACGGACCACGCAGTTTACTGTTTGGTATGTCCATGCCAACTTAGATACGTTGGCAGCACAATCAATCCGGTAAAACTGCGAATACTCGAGCATATGCGAGCGATCGCGAATAAGGATTTTTCTTATCCAGTCGCGCGTCACTTCGCTATTAAGCACAACAGCAACAGGGATCTACTTAGGTTCTTCTGTGTGGATTATGTAGTGGATAATCCCAGAGGAGGAAACAGGTTACAGATGCTCAGAAGGTTGGAATCACGCTACATATTAGATATGGAAACGAAGTCCCCAGGGGGGCTTAATATGGGGGAGGAATTATCAACACACCTGGGCTAGACAATAAGAGATTAGTTTTTGCTGTGAAATGCTCTTGAAAAAATGTCAGCAGAGCAATCTGACATTGTTTGGTTCACATTGTTGTATGGACAAATTCTGTTGATTTAAATTCTGTTGATTTTGATTTTGATTTTGACCTTTGAATTGTCATTTGGTTGACTGAGTTACATCTGGTAAATGCTTAGGTCCTGTCCTGATAACTGAAGCTTTGGTACCGTTTAAAACAGATGATGTGTGTGTATTATACAGTAACCTGCCTTTGAATTTAAAAGTGTGGAGTTATGGCCATGAGGCATACTGAGATATTGAGCAGCCGTATGGGCTGCGATGCCGATCCACGGCGAGATTTTGACAGGCAGACCTGTTGGTCTGTAGTCGTTATGCACTACACTGGTGCTTGTAATTAAGGGGCAGTATGATTTCTGCCAAAGCCGATCCACGGCGGTAAATTGAGATCCCTTTATTTAGAGGGTCACTGAATACGCATTTTAGCGTTTTAAAATGTTCGCGTTTAACGTGAATTACCAGTAAACCTCATGGCCAACAACATTGAATATAATGAATAATAATTACTATTCATGCGATAAGGTTGAAGGTTTAATGAGATCACACACCTATCTTTTGCAAATGAGGGTATTAGACACTACAAGATGGCGCGTATGACCAGACTTACAGTCTGTCCTATGTTTATGTCTATGCCCGCTTTGACGGAAATGAAATGTTATAACATGCTGCTGCTACGCGCGTTTTCTGTGAAACACTGACGAAGGGAGCGTTCTCCCGAAACGCGTCTGTTTAATAAATACTGTTGCTGAGATTGATAGACCCCGTGAGTGCCTTACTTTGCCTTCAATCCCGGCTGGGATATTTTGGAGTAAGTGGAGCAGCTATATATATATATATATATATATATATATATATATATATATATATATATATATATATATATATATATATATATATATATATATAAATATATATAATTCGAAAGGAGAGCCCAATGAGGAGAAGCCCACAGCAGGTCAGTGTAGCTAATATTCTTTAATGGAGGTTGCCAGTCGCAGAAAATCATTCCAACAGCTTACAAATCATGCTCATTGTCCGACGCGTTTCATGCATTGCGCATTTCATCAGGGACTCGAAGCTTCTCAAAGACTTCCTGGCGGCATTCACTTTTAAAACACCTGTTTGGCAGTCAAGTCCGCCCACCTGGGCGTGGCCACCCCTGTGGCATTCTGGTACTTGTGGTGTTTATAGGCTTCCCCAGTGGGCCGAATGCCGTCAATAGTCTCTTTAAACAAACATCTTCCCCCAGTGGGTTGCGGTAAGAATCACCTTCTGCTTCTGCACTTTAGAACCTCCAAAAATAGCTCCTGCTCCCAAAGCGGCTCCGCTGTTCTAGCGTCATCGCGGGTCCGTGGTTAAACAGCGAGGCTCCTCCGCGACCTAGGCACGGCCGCTACATATAATTAGAAAGGAGAGCCCAATGAGGAGAAGCCCACAGCAGGTCAGTGTAGCTAATATTCTTTAATGGAGGTTGCCAGTCGCAGAAAATCATTCCAACAGCTTACAAATCATGCTCATTGTCCGACGCGTTTCATGCATTGCGCATTTTATCAGGGACTCGAAGCTTCTCAAAGACTTCCTGGCGGCATTCACTTTTAAAACACCTATGTTACAAAAAATTAACATATCGGTATCTGAGCACTGAGGATGAGTGAATCCTCCCGAGCACGAGTTTCATTCTGATTGGCTGTCAATACTCCAAACGAGGAAGTGTTGGCAGCCATCTTGTGATTCATAACCGAGTCACAAGAAATCAGTACAAAAAAAGATGAAAAATAAGAAAAGGGGGCAGTGTAGAAACACCCTGACCCATTAGACCTGCTCAGGGGGTCCCACAAGGACCCCCAGGCCCCAAAAAAAGCATTTATTCATTTTTTAAATAGGCCGAATTTGCACTGGGTGCACCAGTCTAGCTGAATTTTTCTTTAAAAACGAAGCCCGGACTCGCTTCATTTTGTAAAAGATCCTGGGTGGGCCAGGTCCCGGGGGCAATGTCTAATTATGTTGTGGGTGACCGCGAGGGCCCCTTCAGCCCCAGGGACCACCACTTCCCCGGGGCTTTTTAAAAAAAATGAACAAATGTAATACCTTCGGTGCTATTCACTTGTGTAGTGGCTACTGATTTTCATTGGTCAATTAGAATAAACGCTTTTGAGACTCCGAAATAGAGGCATCGGTGCATTCGTCTATAGGCATGGGGTAAATGTGGAATGTTCAAATGCTTACATTACGAAGCGTTGCGTGGACAGGCGGCACTGGGAGCCCAGTGCTGTATTTTTTTATGAGACCCTGCAGCTGAGATCCGAGCACTACCTTGGGCACTTTAGTTTCAGTTGAACACCAATTAGGGAGTTAGTTGCAGCATTCTCAGGGCATGTAGTACACCACGTTTCAAATGAATGGTCTCTGCTTCTAATGCTCACACAGGCAGCTCAGCTGACAGACGGTCTGGTTGCACAATGCTATTTAACGGAGTACCCGTACTTAAGAGAATTTCTCGCAGAAAACCAGCAAATTACCGTATTGGTAATTAAACTCACCTCCCTCGAGAGTAGGGGCAACGTAAGACCCACACTTTAAAATAAAAACATTTTATTAACTTTATTAACATGAGAACCAATTATAAACTCCATTAAGTTTTTTAAAGAAACGCATGAACAATATGTACTCATCTGCACTGGGTGCAGTTGCGGACCCATCACCAACTTAGCACAGTCTCGAGGGCGTTCAGCGAGCACTTCTCCCACATAAGTTCAAATTGCAACTTCTGAGTTTCACACAGCCGTCTGTAGGTCTGCCAAGTTTCCATATTTTAGACTATTTATTAGGCCGACCTCTTCCTTCATAAACCGCTCGTCCAGCCGTCATTAACCAGCACATATCCTTTTACCACCTGCCTAGTTCTGGTGGAAGGGAGCACCCCACTGACAGGGACCCACTCACACTCAGAACATCGGATATCAACAATGAGAATCACAGTCTCACAGACTGCCTGCTCTGGGAGGGGCATTCCAGAATGTCCCTTTGGAGCCGGTGATTGTCAGCAGAGCGCCCAGTGACAGATATTCTGCCACCACTGCTTAATTCCAGGACTGCCTAGGCAGTTAAGACTTTCTTTCACCAACATAGACTTCTCGTCTCTTTATCTCACTTTTGTAGGCTCTTTTTCGCAAATGCTTTCTCCCTCCTTGATCACGGTTTTCATACATTCTTTGTTCTCCCTATTTTCCCCTTCTCTCTTTTTCTGGACTAAACTGGACTAAACTGATGATAAAAAATGAATCCCCAGTGCGCAAATGAAAGCCGGCGCTCACCACGTGCAACCACGGGCACAGATTTGGATCGAGTGAAGCATAAGTACAGAAAGAGTCAACACTGCACAGGAGACGCAAATAGGATAAAAGGATAACTATGGTTTAATCATGTAGCGCCCTAGGAAGAGGAATGTCACCAGACAAGAACCACTAGAGCAAAGCCCGGTAAGTAGTTCTGTGTGGGTAAGGGCCGGACTGGCCATAGTGGGCACCGGGCAAACCCCCGGTGCGCCGCATGGGTGGGGGCAAGTTTTGGGCCCCTGGGGGCCGTTTTTAGGTCTCAGCCTGATGCAGCGCATGCGCTCGGCCGAGACATTTAGTAGCTCTCAGAAATGCTACTTTGCCGGCGATAGCTTGCTAGAACGCACACAAGAGCGCGCGTGTACATGGGCGTTATAGCAAGCTGATCGCTGGCAAGGTAGCACTTGCGGTGACGCGCGTGCGCACCACACGTGCACCAGGCGTGTCACAAACGCATTTTTTATTTTTATTTCGCGGCCGCCAATGCCATTTCTGTGTGTGTTAAGTTTTCACTGCTGTTGTCTGTGCTGTGCCTGGCTTGCTTGTGTAGTGAGAATATTTTTTGCTTCCTTTTTGTCCATGCTCTGTGCATGTATGTATATGGTATTTTTAAAGTGCAAACCTAGGCATAAGGCACAATCGGTAATAGATGAGGATGCTGGCTTTGTGTCTATGTGTCTATGTGTGGAAAACGTGCTCTGTGTTGCTGTATATGCTGCCCCGGTGGGTGCGAGCACTGCCGCAGCAATGCTGCACGTGCTCTCTTTGGAAGTGCGGTCACACTAGGCGTCTCTTTGCTGCAGCTGCCCTGCGCACGATTCAGCTCTCACTGCCGGAGACCATTCTACGCCTGCACTGTGTGTTACCAAAGAATTTCTATTGCACACAACTAAAATCACTGGATTTTCCGAGGCTTGGTTGCATCTGCAAGCTTTTTTAATGGAGCTTGTTCTGCCTGTTGCCTACAGAGATTTAAGTAACACTTAACGGCAATTCACAGCTACCCGCCTGAGGGTGATGACCACACCCTTGATAGTAGGTACCTCCCCATCTCCAATATCCGTTGTCGCCTCCTTCAAAAAGTACTGCCCGGTACACCCACCAAAGATACCAAACAAACCTGCCATCTTCCATCATTTTAGGCAATCAACATCTATCCAACCACCCATCTATACTCAACTTTTCGACACTCAAAGCCCCGCTTCCACGTAAAAGCAGAGTTTGGAATTGGGGCCAAGCCCAAATTACAACGAGCATCAGTTATGAATCAACAGCATATGGACCACCGCAACCTCTCCACGTCTAACATATCAGGCGATATATGCTTCCTTAAAAAGATAACAAAACTGTACATAAATGTAAGCACAAACCAGTATCCCTTACAACGGCCTGCTTTCCGCGCTCCTCTCGCCACCTGCGGCTCAACAGGCGATTAGAGGTTCCGGATGCACAGTAAAGTGTGCACACGTGATGACACAAAAGTCCAATTAAGTGTAAGTTGTATGCGTGTTCAGCCCCCTCCCCCATCTACGGAACCCGCAAGGGCAAAAAGGAAAAGTAGAGTCCGGTTTCGATTTTAAGCAAGCCTGTTTCAGTCTGTTGAGGTCTACCACCTCTTCGTGTCCCTTGTACTGCTCGGTTATCTTTTCAGTTATTTTGCGGACTCTGACAGTGCAAGCGTTTGAGGTTTGCGCCGGTGTCCTTTTGCATCTGTCCAAGCTCTGGGCCTCCTGTCATGGCTGAAAGGAGGTAAGGTTAGTGCATTGGAAGTATCTTATTTAATGCTCCATCACTTAAGACCGAAATAAGCTATGTCCATCTTGCCCGATCTAACAAGTAGGAAAGTGTTCGGATTATGTTATATTAGTACTCTGTTTTTAACTTCAATACTGGCCCGGCATGGTTCTTCCGTAATTTCTCTGAATTGCGTTAGTAACAGAATATTTTGTAGTTCAATGAACTCTAGAACTTATTTATATGTTAGCGGAGAGAGGAGGTTGGTCCTAAATTGCACCTGCTTATATAGACTCAGTGTTGAAACTATTGTGGTTCCACAGGCTGTTTTCTCAGGCAGGCAGGTACGCTGCACTCTTTATTAGGCTAATAAAATAGGTAGAGAGTGCTAAGTACGGCGCCTTGTTGTACCACAAGGCGGACCGCTATGAGAACTTTGAAAGCAAGCGTACAGTCTAAGGCCAGAAGGAAATCAATATTTCATGTTGAAACAATTTCAGTCAAAAAGGGGTCTCAGGTGTGGGAAAATTCCCAAAGTGAAGATTTATTATACACCATCATATGGGGATCTGCAAACTACCACTCCCCCTTGGGTGGAGAAACAATGCCAGCACATTTTGCACTAGTGCCTTTGCTAATTCCATTTAGCTCCCCCGCATGCGTGCAACTATCTCAGATTCTCAAAGTGCTCTCTAGTCACACATTTGTCTAAATGTACGAGTAGACAGTAACTTAAGCATTGGCATAGCCAATTGGTCTCGCCTTTGGGACCTTATAAGTGTTTGGTTATCCAGCACAATGTCCTCGATGCAACAACATCAAGTGTCGCATGGCTAAACACTTATAAGGTCCCAAAGGTGAGACCTATTGGCTATGCCACTGGTTGTTGTTACACTGCAGTTTTTGCAAAATCGGGCCTGTACCAAAATCGGCCGAAAACCGGCCCTCAAAGAGCTCGGTGGCACCTCCAACCCCCCTCCCCCCCGAGTGGGGAGCAGGGGGGGGGCCGCCGAGCACTTTGCCAGGGTCGGTTGTGGTTCCCAGTCCGGCCCTGATGGGGGTGACCGGAATCTCCAGAGCAATGGAATACTTCGTGTTTAGAAAGAAAAGCATATATTGTCCTTCACAATCAGCAGAAACCATGCAGTAATCGTCTTGGATGAGTAACTTTTTGGAAAACGGAAATCAGCACACAAAGCACAACAGATTCCTAATATTGACCATATAAGTAACTCGTTTTGGTTTCAACATTTCCTATTGCAGCGCCATCCTACGAACATGTGGATGGTTTACCAACTCTAGACTGTATATTTTGTATTGGCTAATATTTCTTACAAAGAGGCAGCAGTAGGGACTCGACAATACCACGTTTTCTGCCAAGGGGCACAGACAACTGATTTAAGTTCGAAATTTGTTCTATTTCACTCAGAATCCGAAGTAGAAACACCGCCTTGTTGAGACACACATAGAACTGTATGTTTTTTAGGACACCCCATACATTTCCTCACCCTCTGAGCTGGGGTCATCGAATGACTGAGAAGAGGTATCGTGGGGAAGCCATAAATAATATAAAAATGTCTCCTGCTGCCTTAATTTTCTACAATGAGTGCAGAGAACTCCACTGTAAAATTCTACAGAAGGTGTGGTTGGCCTTCTAAGTTAGCTACCATCACAAACATGTACGTTTGTGGGCATTAAAAAACCTCCTATCCAGACCCCTCCAAACAAGGCGAATGGTCAGAAATGTACTGCAGCCAAGGGCTGGATTAATCCCTCTTCTAGGTTGAGCAGAGAAATGCGCTATCCTAAGATTTGGTTGGAGTGAAGGGAAAGTGCTTTATCTCCATAAGGAAAATGTTTTTCCAGCAGAAAAAGGGGTGTATTTGTATAGCGATTCCTTTCCTTCTGTGCTTAATTCTACACTGTCTACATATCTGCACAAAGGAAAGAGAAATGCAGGAGAGATTTTGCATTACTTTCAAAGTAGTATGCCTGGAATCCTGTGCCTGGTGCAACTTCTGATGCATATATCATCAAACGATTGTGAAATGATAAATAAACCTTGTCCTTTCACTTTTCCCTTGAAAAAGGCTCGATGTTTTGTTGTGAATCATGCTTCAAATGGACTCTTTATACCGTATAGCTGTCACAAGTCCTCCTTTGCTATTTCACCCCGCCACCGCTTCCAAACCATGTATATCTAACCTAACTGACTGCATGCCAGCTACCTCTTTTTTTCTGAGTTCAAAATATTTTATTGCAAATAATTTCATAAGAAACAAACAAGCAAGACATACAAAAAAGATAAATAATCCGAAACAATCCATTATAATACCTGACTTACAATAACTTCTTAAACAATTCAATAGATATAATGATAAACTAGGTTATAGAAAAACTAAAAAGGAGGAGGGAGGGAGAGAAATAATAAAATAGCAAATTGCTAATAAAATACAAATAGAGTTGCTAATCAATATCCATGAATATAATAAAAGAATAATAATTGGAGAACAAGTAATAAATATACTAATAATTCGATAAATAAATATCAACAGGAATCCAGAATGAATGATAAGCAACAGAATTATGACAAACCCCAGACATAGATAACTGAGCACCTCTTCTTGTAAAAATGACCCATGACCACCAAGCATGAACTGATCATTTTGAAACATCTTTCCAACAAAATGTAATGGATTTTAATGCAGCTGAAATTAAGAATTTAAAGAGTTTACATTCAAGAGCATTTAAATCCAGCGCTAAAATGACAGCTTTGCTTATTAACATTTTATATGATATATCTTCCTGGATATTTAGAATCTTTTTAATAATAACCCAAACTTCATCCCAGAATTTGGAGATTAAAGGACAAGAAAAAAGCATATGTTGAAGCGAACCGGGTTGTAAATTACAATGCCAACAAGTATCAGATTGAAGAAGTTTAGCCTTAAATAAACACACTGGAGTCCATAAACAATTAAGTAGAATATAAGAATTAGTTTGGAATAGTTAAACAGGCAACCATCCAGATATATTACTAAGCCAAATCTGTTCCCATGTATTATCAGATAAGGAAAGTGACAGCTCATCATTCCAGAACGTCGCAATCATATTTATATTACTTCCTAGATTATTAGACAATTTCTTATATAAGATAGAGACACCATGACAATTTGTTGAAACAGTTTGGATATATATGGATAAATCTGCTTGAGTATTAGAACGAATAGTTTGCTTAAAAGAATCTAAGTTCGAATTAGATAAACATTCATATTTTATAAGATCAGAATTAGCCAAACCAAACTGAGGGGTTGTAACGGCGGGACCAGAAAAGGGTAGGAGACGAGTTTTTGTTACTCTAGATTTTAATTGGTCGTATAAGGCGTCTGTACAGGTTTTTCGTATAACTGTTCTCCGTGGAGACCGGCTTCTCTCCTTGCGCTCCTTTCGACGAGTTCCCTCTTCTTTTTTCAGGACTGGGCTCCTCCGCCTAGGGGGTTCTGGAGGCTCCGTGCTGGCCACCCACGCCGACACCGAAGGGAAGGAAAAAGAGAGGCACGTATCAGTACGGAACAACAGGGAGGTAGTTGTCAATCCCAGGGAAGGGTAGTGATGGGAAACACCCGGTGCAAATCTCCTAGACTGGTGTGTTACTCTAACGAGTAGGGCGAGTGCTTGTGCTGGGCTTCAGGGAGTCGTCCCTCAGAATCCTCCCCCCCCTCTCAGTTAAACCTCTAGCCTTAGTAGTGAACCACCCCAGGAAGCGATCACGCACCTCAGTGAGCCGTACCCCTCCTGGCGTACGGCTGGGCGGCGCGTGTTGGTGGCCTCCAGGCGTTCCCCTGTCCTCCTCTGCTCTCTCGGCGTCTTCTCCCACTGTCCGTGCGCGGTCCACGCTGTCCTCGTTGATCTGCTCCCAGCTCTGCTCCCAGTCCGGCTGTTCTCCTTCCGTCCAACGGTTCTCGCCGCTCCCTTTGACGCCGCCGCTCTGCTGGATTTCGCCTTCTCCGCTTCTTCCTCTCCTCCGCTTCACTTCTCTGCTCTCCCGTCCGTCTTCTCTCTGCTCTTCCTCGCTGCTTCCCGCCTCTCCGCACCTCTCCGCTCTGACCACTCCTCCGGTGTAAAGACACACCTGGTGCTGGGCGTTCTCTGTATTTATCCACCTGTGGGACTCCTCCTCTTCTCGGTATCCTGACGGGTTAAAGGGCCAGTCGTCTTCCTCATCACAGCTATACGTGTTTGGCCTGGTCCACTCAGAGTATTGCGTGGGCTGTGGAAAGACAAGGGGGGGGTCACAAGTGGTTAGTTCGCGCCCTAAGGGGGGGGGCGCCAGGGGGACCCCGTTACAGGGGTCAATTATGATGGCGGACGGATCGCCACCGCCATGCAGGCGGTGGCGATCCGTCCGCCATCCTTGCCCATCCGCCACCTATTTCCCCCGCCATATTATAATGGCGGGGGGACCGTGGCGGAAGGGAAGACCGTCCGCCGCTTTTCCGCCGAGGTCACAAGGCGACCGCGGTGGAAAAGGTCTAATATGGTGGTGGTGTCTATCAGACACCCAAAGTTGTGCCTTCCTCTGAAAAGGTGAAAGCATCCCTTGATGCACTGCTATGCGATCCTACTGGGGATTACCCAGCGTTCCTCAAAAGTTTCACACAAAAGTTTGTCTGTTCATATTCTTTATTTTTTTCTTATAATTCTTTCTTTTACTCTTTGTTTAAACATTCTGAATGTACATATATGTTCATTAGATCAGTCCAATGCATTTCAGTCGTTATGACCTTCATCTGGGACCATATGAGCTGAAAACAAGGCATAACAGTACTGTGTATCAGTAATGAAATCATAAAATAACATAACAATTCAAAAACATTCATGCATGTTCATAAATACTCGTCAAACAAAATACACGCGTTGTGATCAACTGTGATATCACCCAAAAGTGAGCATGCTATGTGCTGCATAGTACCAAGAAAAACGCCAATATGGCACTCACTTATTCTTCTCTTTATACTATTCGTTATACAGTCAGAACTCTATCTGAAGAAAAACAAAATCATTGATGAAAACCGCTTAAGCTAGGGGCTTCACCCCTTCTACTATATCAGCCTATTTGCATATGCAAGTTACTCACTTCGTACACGTGAAAAAACACGTCTTCTCTATGCTGATCACTCTTCCGCAATAAAGGTACCGGCATTAGCGCGATGTCGGTCCTCTTGCTAGACCTTTAACAAACACCTTGTGCAACCATCAGTGTTCATCGCTCTCATTCGTCGAGCTCCCGATCACGTGGTCGGGGCCGCAGCCAATGGGAGCGACCTAGTCCTCCCTGATAGTATTCGAACATGCTCGTGGGAAATGTGTATAACGAAATGAAACTGTCAATAAAGTATCATGCTGACAGCGAAGTGCAAAAAAGACTCTAATGGAAACAAAACTGTGCAATTTCTGAATAAAGTGCTTGCTAAAAATAAAGAATGGGAAAATAAAATATGTGACTGTGTGATAACACAGACCCTACTGTGTATTAATATGGCAGGTGACTCGTCCACCCAACCCTGTAGGAAAGGCAAAACGCGCTTATATACCCAACCCTGTAGGAAAGGCAAAACGCGCTTATGTACAATAATTCGCAATGTTTAGAGGTAACATGTGAATTCAACGCGGTCATTGAGCCCAAAAGGCTTATGTGAGTTCAACATATACATCCAACTATTTTCACGTTGAAGAAGAAATCTGTTATTGTCTCGTCCTTCAATCTTATCAATCACTTCCAAAACTGTGAACTGTAGTTGAGACACGTTGTGTTTCTCTTCCTTGAAATGAGCTGCTACTGCTGACTTGATGTTGCCTGTCCTAATGTTAGACTTGTGCTCATTTAGTCTTGTTTTTATCTTGCGGGTGGTTTTTCCTACGTAAACCTTCCCGCAAGGACACTTTAGCATATAGATAGCATTCGCCGTGTCACAGGTCGCATTCACACGGAGCTTGATGTGGTGTCCTTTCATTGGATGTGTTATTGCACTGCCTCTAATAATGTTGTTACAGTGCCCACATTGAAGGCAAGGTCTAGTGCCTCGGTATGTCTCTGTTTTCGGTTTCATTTGTTTTAACAGTTCTCCAAGATTTTTACCTCTGGTGAAGGCGAAAATCGGCTGCTGTTCAAAACTTTTATCAAAATCACTTTCGGCTCGTAGGATATTCCAATGTGTTCGTATGATTCGCTTGTATTTGTGGCTCATCATTGAGTATTTGGACACTATGGTCATTCTTTCTTGCTTTGCTTTGACGCGAGTCTTTAAAAGTTCTGCTCTGGGGATGCTTTGAACCTTGTCAATAGATTTGTTAATCAGGGCCACTGGATATCCTCTCTTGCGGAATCTTTCGCCCATAGCTTCTAGTGTGCTTTTTACTTTGTCAGTCTCAGAGGTAATTCTTTTTGCCCTCATCATCTGAGATGTTGGTAAGTGAGTTTTCAGCGAATCCTGGTGAAAGCTTTGAAAGTGGACAGTGTTGTTTCTGTCAGTAGGTTTCCTATGCATCTCCGTTTCTATCTTGCCCTGGTGCAGCTTTACTCGAACGTCCAAGAAGGTGATGGAAGATTTAGACATTTCCCAGGTGAGTTCTATTCTCTCATTTTTTGAGTTCAGTTCAGTTAGTGCCCGTTGGAGTGATTCTTCACTGTTCTTCCAAATGATGAAGACATCATCAATATAGCGGACTATCATTTTCAGGTTGCTAGTCCAAGTGGGATTGTTCAAGATAAAATGTTCCTCATATGCCTTCATATACAGATTAGCATATACCGGGGCGGCACAATTGCCCATTGAGGTTCCAACCAGTTGTTGGTACCACTTGTTGTTGACCTTAAAATAGCTGTGATAAAGCGTAAAAATTATCAACTCCATCAAAAAAACTTGCATTTGTTCGTCGTAGTCGGTGGTTAAGATTGCTTCCTCCATCGCTTCTATTCCAGCTCCGTGAGGAATTGAGGTATACAAAGACTTGACGTCTGCTGTGCATAGTAGTAATTCCTCATTCACATCAATTTCCAAGAGGCTTAATCTCGTTAAAAAGTCTGTAGAATCTTTGATATATGTGGCCATGTTTTGTACTGTAGGTTGCATGTATTTGTCAATAAATTCACCGGTGGTTTCATAATGCTGTTCCTCGTTGATACGATAGGACGCAGTGGTGGATCCTGTAAGTTCTTATGCACCTTCGGTATCATATAAAAAATCGGGCTACTGGGATTCTCCTTGAGCAAAAAGTTTTTAGTTTTGTCATTGATGGTGCCATTCTCCTTTGTTCGAACAACCAATTCTGTCAATTTCTTGGCGTACTCGTGAGTGGGATTCCCATTAAGCTCTGCATAGGTGTTGGAGTCAGCTAAATGTTCTTCTAGTTTCAGTTGATACATGTTGGCATCCATTATAACTAGGCCTCCGCCTTTATCTGCTTTGGTGCAAACAATATCCTTGTTGTGTGCCAGTTTTTTTAGAACATCCAAATCCTTGTTCGTGAGGTTTCTCCTGGGCTTTTTGTCGAATTTGAGCCTACTCAGATCTTGCCTGACCAAGGTTTCAAAAAGGTCTAAGGTCTTGTGGCTTGTGGGAGCCATGTAAGTGCTTCTTGCTCGTAACCCTTTGAGTTGATCTTGTTCCGTTGTGGTAGGTTTATCGACAATATGATCAAAGAAGTAGCGCAACCTCAGTTTGCGCATGAGTTTGAAAAAACTTATGTCAAGTTCGAGTGAGTTAGTGGAGGTTGTCGGGACAAAAGAAGTGCCTTTTTCCAAAACTGCTAATTCTTGTATCGTCAACTTGTGCTTGGAAATGTTAATCACTAGGTGCTCTTGGGTGTAATTTTCTTTCTCTCTTTCTCCTTTTCCTTTCTTGTGAGAGCACTTCGTGTGTTTGGAGCTTCCTTTTCTCCACCTGGATCTTCTTGTGGGTCTGGGCCTACTTCTAAAAAATGCTCGTCTGAGATGTTGATCACTGCCGAGGTGGTCGGTTTTTCTGTCGCTATTGCTCCCTCTTTTGTCGCTGTTGATGTGCCCGTTTGTTCGACCTGTGGTGCCTTCCTTGGTGGATAGTTTCTGTTGGATGGTGGTCGATTTGTAGCGTCGCTTCCCGATGACGAGGTATCGGTGAACGGAGTATAGGGGCGGTTTCTCCTTCTCTGGGCGTACACATCTGCCCATGTGTACACTTCCCCTAATTTATAATCGAGTGTATCTCGTTTAAATTTTCTGATTTTCCGTTCATTCACTTCTTGGATATGACGATCTATTTGTTCTTTTGCGTCCTTTAGGACTGCGTCTAATTCATCTGCTGTCATCATTTTGGAAAGCTCTTCTGTGAGTTCATCCATTTCCTTCGTTAGTTCTATCAAGATAAGTGAAAGCTCTTCGATGATCAGTAAAATCAAATCCAACGAACATCGGTTCAGAATAGCGTACCACTTGTCCTGAAACGCTTTTGAATTCTTACAAAGAGAGGGTTTAAGGGCAATTCGTAGTCCCCTGGGTATCCTTTGTGCTTTATGGTATCGGATCAATGTGCTCGCGTGAAGTTTTTGATTCGCATGGCGTTTAGATATGTATATTAATTGCTTCAGGTTTTGTGCCTTGGTCCTACTTGAGGACGTCTGAGTCATCTCTTCCTGGATTAAAGAATAAATTCTGGAGGCTTCTCCCTCCTGAAAAGCGAAAGTGTTTGCCCTGGCTTCAGTACTCTTTGAAATCTCTTCATATTGCATTTTTGAATGATTGCGGTGACTCGAAATTTCGTAGGTTTTGCGTGCAGCTCGCCTCTGTGGCAAGGAAAGTAATACAGAACTGTAACAGGTAGGGGCTCTGAACGCACTGCTTTACTTATGGATAAGGCTTATCTCTGTTCAATAGTACCTCTTGTAAACTGAGCGTGCAATCAAAGCGGCACCTCTTGCCTCGGTGCCCTATATCATCCAAAGTTGTGCCTTCCTCTGAAAAGGTGAAAGCATCCCTTGATGCACTGCTATGCGATCCTACTGGGGATTACCCAGCGTTCCTCAAAAGTTTCACACAAAAGTTTGTCTGTTCATATTCTTTATTTTTTTCTTATAATTCTTTCTTTTACTCTTTGTTTAAACATTCTGAATGTACATATATGTTCATTAGATCAGTCCAATGCATTTCGGTCGTTATGACCTTCATCTGGGACCATATGAGCTGAAAACAAGGCATAACAGTACTGTGTATCAGTAATGAAATCATAACATAACATAACAATTCAAAAACATTCATGCATGTTCATAAATACTCGTCAAACAAAATACACGTGTTGTGATCAACTGTGATATCACCCAAAAGTGAGCATGCTATGTGCTGCATAGTACCAAGAAAAACGCCAATATGGCACTCACTTATTCTTCTCTTTATACTATTCGTTATACAGTCAGAACTCTATCTGAAGAAAAACAAAATCATTGATGAAAACCGCTTAAGCTATGGGGTCGCTCCCATTGGCTGCGGCCCCGACCACGTGATCGGGAGCTCGACGAATGAGAGCGATGAACACTGAAGGTTGCACAAGGTGTTTGTTAAAGGTCTAGCAAGAGGACCGACATCGCGCTAATGCCGGTACCTTTATTGCGGAAGAGTGATCAGCATAGAGAAGACGTGTTTTTTCACGTGTACGAAGTGAGTAACTTGCATATGCAAATAGGCTGATATAGTAGAAGGGGTGAAGCCCCTAGCTTAAGCGGTTTTCATCAATGATTTTGTTTTTCTTCAGATAGAGTTCTGACTGTAAAACGAATAGTATAAAGAGAAGAATAAGTGAGTGCCATATTGGCGTTTTTCTTGGTACTATACAGCACATAGCATGCTCACTTTTGGGTGATATCACAGTTGATCACAACGCGTGTATTTTGTTTGACGAGTATTTATGAACATGCATGAATGTTTTTGAATTGTTATGTTATGTTATGATTTCATTACTGATACACAGTACTGTTATGCCTTGTTTTCAGCTCATATGGTCCCAGATGAAGGTCATAACGACCGAAATGCATTGGACTGATCTAATGAACATATATGTACATTCAGAATGTTTAAACAAAGAGTAAAAGAAAGAATTATAAGAAAAAAATAAAGAATATGAACAGACAAACTTTTGTGTGAAACTTTTGAGGAACGCTGGGTAATCCCCAGTAGGATCGCATAGCAGTGCATCAAGGGATGCTTTCACCTTTTCAGAGGAAGGCACAACTTTGGATGATATAGGGCACCGAGGCAAGAGGTGCCGCTTTGATTGCACGCTCAGTTTACAAGAGGTACTATTGAACAGAGATAAGCCTTATCCATAAGTAAAGCAGTGCGCTCAGAGCCCCTACCTGTTACAGTTCTGTCTATCAGACACCGCCAGCCATATTAGGATGGGCTGAGGGGAATGCCTTTTCATGGCGGCATTGCATAGGTCCTTGCCTTGGAGGCCCGTTGCAGGCCCCCAGGGTGAAGGGGGGATGGGGGTGCACATGGGGGGTACCTATGGTACCCCTGCATTTCAAAATACAACATGGCAGGCACCACGCGGTGCCTGTCATTTTGTGCTTTGAAACGCACAACATACATTTTTTGCATTGCGGCGGGCGGTGGTTTCAGCACCGCCCGTCGCAATGTAAAAAATGCGGAATGCACCCGCCACTGTGGCGGGTGCATCCTAATTCGAGGCACGGGACATCCGCACCTGTGGCGGACGGTCCAGTGCTCCGACAGGATGGCGCACGGACTTTGTCCGTCCGCCATCCTAATTGACCCCTTAGTTTGCAAAACCTGAAATGATATAAAAGTGTTGTTAGAATAAACATCTTTAAGGTAAAAAATTCCACCCTTCATTCAAGAAAACCAAAAATTCACATTCCTATTTAATTTAATAACATTGCTATACCATAAAGATAATTCATCAGTACTGCACATGGGATATTGAAAAATTGAATCTAAATCATTGAAAATCATTTTAGTGGATCTAATGATAATGGATTTATGAAAAATGGAAGATTTGTTAGACATTGTTAACAGAGTGGGAAGTGGAAAAGGTTTCACAATGGATTTTTCAATGTGTAACCATATAGGTGGACTAAATAAAAAGGATTGATTAAACCATATGGCCCTTTGTTTTAAAATAAACGCTTTATGATAAAGCATAAAATCTGGGATATCAAATCCAGCATTACCTTTAGACATTTTTTTATTTTTTATAGCTAATACAGTGTGCTTTGTTATTCCAGAGAAATTTGGAAAGAAGTTTATCAACATCTTTATAAAATTTTAATGGGAATTGAATGGTGATCATAGCAAGGGTGAAAAAGATTTTAGGAGCTATATTCATTTTAATGGATTCTAATCTACCCCACCATGACAGATGTAATGAAGACCATTTAGACAATTTCTCTAATATAATCTAACACAAAGTTACTGTTTAGAGTTAATGTTGATTTTATAGAGGAAGAGAAAAAAATACCCAGATATTTTAATTTATTCTTTTGCCAAATAAAGTCATTCATAGAAATCATATCACGAGTACAGTAAACATTTAAAGGAAAAAGTTCTGTTTTGTTAGTATTTAATTTATATCCAGAAACCATAGAATACTATGTTATTATTTCAATTAATGAAGGAAAAGAGGACAAAGGATCACTGATAAATAAAAGTACATCATCGGCATATGCTAGGGTTTTAATAGTAACATCTTTAACAATGATTCCTTTAATATTTTCACATTTCCTTATGGTAGCAAGGAAGGGTTCAATACCAATTGAAAACAATAGAGGGGAAAGAGGACACGTCTGACGAGTACCCCTAAAAAGCGGAAATTGAGTAGAAATATGGCCAATAATAAATAAACGTGCAGTGGGTGCAACATATAAAGCTGAAACCATGCGAATAAAAGCATCACCAAAATTAAAAGACGATAAGGTATGAAAAAGAAATTACCAATGAAGTTTATCAAAAGCTTTTTCAGCATCCAAAGTCATGACTCCTGAAGGACTAGCCAACGTATGTCCTTGTTCAATGACATGTAACAAAGTTCTAGTATTATTAGCTGAATATCTATTCCTCATAAACCTAGATTGATCTGAATATATGATAGAATCCAATATAGGGGATAAACGTGTGGCCAATATTTTAGCATATAATTGGGCGGTAATTAGAAACCAGAGTGGGATCTTTATCTGGCTTAGGAAGAACAATAATTAAAGCCTCAGTAAAAGACCCAGACTTACTTCCTGTAGAACTAAACGCTATGAAAAGTTGAAGAAATAAAGGTGAGAGTTGGGCTTGAAATTCTTTATAAAATTCTGCAGGTATACCATCAGGTCCAGGAGATTTATTTAATTTGAGAGATTTTATAGCAGATAGGATTTCTTCCTTAGTAATGGGTGATTCAAGTCCAAGTTTATCTGATTGAGAAATCTTAGGTAGATCACATGAGGAAAGGAAAGAATCTACCAAAGAATCATCATCATCATCATCATCCCATTGGATTTACCTTGACTCGAATGGCGAATGCTTCTTCAGACCACATGCTGGTACTAGTACGCCTCCTGCCCTAGTTACCCATTTTTAAAACGAGCCCGCCGACGGACGCTACTCCTGTAGGGCTCTTAGCGGTTTTAAAAATGATTGTATAATATATTATTTTGTTTGCACTATAATTTCGTTTACACTGTAATTTGACTACTAAATTTATTGTGTACCAGTGTAATGCTACTAGAGGCGTGATCCCCGTTCCACCACCGATGATTCGGCTTGTTGTGGAGGGATAGACCGCCATACTGGGAAGGGCCACATCGGACTTCCGGGTTGAGAGGTTAGCAGTCTAGCTGCTCGCCTACTCGGCTACTTAAACTCGTGGCTTAGCTCCTCACATTTGGATTTACCTTGATTCGAATGGCGAATGCTTCTTCAGACCACATGCTGGTACTAGTGCGCCTCCTGCCCGAGTTACCCATTTTTAAAACGAGCCCGCCGACGGACGCTCCTCCTGTAGGGCTCCTAGCGGTTTTAAAAATTATTGTATAATATATTATTTTGTTTGCACTATAATTTCGTTTACACTGTAATTTGACTACTAAATTTATTGTGTACCAGTGTAGTGCTACTAGAGGCGCGATCCCCGTTCCTCCACCGATGATTCGGCTTGTTGTGGAGGGACAGACCGCCATACTGGGAAGGGCCACATCGGACTTCCGGGTTGAGAGGTTAGCAGTCTAGCTGCTCGCCTACTCGGCTACTTAAACTCGTGGCTTAGCTCCTCCTCACATTTGGATTTACCTTGACTCGAATGGCGAATGCTTCTTCAGACCACATGCTGGTACTAGTGCGCCTCCTGCCCTAGTTACCCATTTTTACAACGAGCCCGCCAACGGACGCTCCTCCTGTAGGGCTCCTAGCAGTTTTAAAAATTATTGTATAATATATTATTTTGTTTGCACTATAATTTCGTTTACACTGTAATTTGACTACTAAATTTATTGTGTACCAGTGTAGTGCTACTAGAGGCGCGATCCCCGTTCTACCACCGATGATTCGGCTTGTTGTGGAGGGATAGACCGCCATACTGGGAAGGGCCACATCGGACTTCCGGGTTGAGAGGTTAGCAGTCTAGCTGCTCGCCTACTCGGCTACTTAAACTCTGTGCCCCCACGGAAGTGCAGCGGGCGCGCCGAGAGCACGCCTAAGGCACGCTTAAGGCAAGCCCGTCTGCGCCCGTCCGCGCCGGGACCGGGCCCAGGGCCACCCCCCTGTGCGAAACACATCTTTACACCAGGCACCACTAATCCGGTACACTGCTGACCAGTTAAAAAGATAAACGTAAGTGTCTTTCTACACCATTGTTCCCCTATGTCCTGTGTGTCACTATCTACGTTTCTTAGCACTCCTTGCCCTACATGTTTTTTTCCCTCCCAGATCTATGCCCACTCACTCCCCTCCCGCTCGAAATTAAGGCCCCCTTACTCTGCTGCTCTTATTAATGCCCGATCTTTACCCAGGCATAACTTAGAAATCCGGGAATGGGAGGAGCTTGGCGGGCATCTGAGATGGCCGCGTGAGCTCAGCGCTCCCCGGACCCCCGCCACTCCCGGCATGATATCCTGAACTAATCCTGACTTTTTTCGAGGCTTTGTGTAGAGGACACTGGGCTGATTGCCCTGGACTTTTTGAAATTTGATTTGGACCCAGGGTGCCGGAGTTACATTGATTCGGACTTTCGGGCTCCGCCCTCGAGGTACGCCCGGGACTGGGTGAGGCTCAGTGGCCGTCTTGCAGTTGAACAACAACGGCAGGGGGATTCAACTTGTGGGTCCCCCTCTTAAGTTTCGGTTTCGTGTCTGCCTCAGACTGAGACATCTGGCAGTGGAGCCTGGCCTGGGCTGAAGTCGGGGCATGGACCGGCTGTCGGGTCTTTGGCTGGTTTATTCTCCTGACTGTTGACCCTCCCAATAGTAGTACCCTTGCTGCGGTTCTTTGGTCCCGAGGCCCTGCTTTCCTGTGGCCATTCTATCGAGCCTGGTTGATCTCCTGGTGACGCAGTTCTATCATGGCTGGCAGAGGGGACCGAGAGACTCGGAAGACTAAGACGCCCCTGCGTGGGGGCCCGGTCCAGTCCAATGTTATGGACCGCTACACCCATTCCAAGGGGTCCCCCGGAGCCGCCCTGCCCGGATCAAGTAACGCTGATCACACTATGGATGCGTCGACGGAGCCGTCCTTGCAGGACGTCATGGGCGCCATTTCTGCCATGAAGGAGACGATAGGCCAACAATATGAAGCTTTGGCCCACAAAATTGACACCGTGGCCATTGATGTGAACTTGATTCGTGCTGACCTGTCGAAAACCAATGAGAAGGTGAAGTCGTTGGATCTCGAGTCATCCAGTCTCATGGAAGACGTTTCGGAGATACAGACGGAGATCGGCAACCTTCGTAAGGTGAACGACTTCATGACCCGGCGCTTGGAGGACTTTGAGAACAGGGCCCGCCGCTGTAACGTGCGCGTGGTCGGCGTTCCGGAGAATCCAGTACCCCACTCGGTTGATCTCCTTGTTGAGGACTTGATCCAGAACCACCTCTCCCCAACTGGTTTGACTACGTTTTTCGCAGTGGAACGTGCCCATCGTGTTCCGGGGGGCAAGGGTAAGCCGGGTGCCCCGCCGAGGCCTATTGTTGCGAAAATCTTCCATTATAGGGATCGGGACGCTATCCTGCAAGCATCGCGTGTGAAGGGCCCGGTGGCCTTTGAGAACGCCACAGTGAACTTCTATCCGGACTTCTCTCAACAGGTCCAGAGACAGCGTATGGGCTTCGGTGATGTCAAGAAACGTCTCCGAGACATGGGGCTCCGCTACGCCATGCTTTTTCCGACCAGGCTGCGCGTCGAGTACAACGACCGAACCTTCTTCTTTGATCGGCCTGATTCTGTAAATGACTGGATGGACTCTCTGCCTGACCGACCTCCTGAGACTGAGTCCGCCGCCCACCCGGGTGGTGCTGAGGGTGGCGTGGAGAGCTGAACAATCCGCCTACGCCTGGGCCCTCGAATAGAGTAAACTCATCAGGGATTTAATGCCTCAGTGCCTCTACAGTTTGTGTGTTTTCCTCATTATCTGTCCTACTCAGGGTGGCGGGTGGGCCAGAGCCTTTCCTCCTCCGGGGTTCTTTTTGTAGAATAGGGGTTCTTGGGCGACAGGCACACTGCATGTTGGGGTGGCTATTTAGCATTTTGCAGGGGTGCAGGGTGGGGGGTGTTTTCCTAATTGTTGGGGGGTGGGTGATTGGGATGTTCGATGTTTATGTGTTATGTTTTCAAGGCGCATCAATCTTGCTTCTGATATTTGTTATGTCATGCTCATCACGGGGGGTTTCGGCGTTGCTGTGTGGGATGGGGGGTAGCGGGTTGAGGCTGGTTTCGTGGAATGTTAATGGTCTGGGAGATCGCATTAAGCGGAGCGTGGTGTTAAAATGTCTACGCCGTTTATCTCCGGATATTGTTTTTTTGCAGGAAACTCATTTGGTGGGCAATTCTTGTCGTGCGATGAATAGGTGGGGATATCGCCTTGCTGCACATTCGGGGTTTACCACTGGTTCCAGGGGGGTGGGTATCCTTGTTCGGGCTTCCCTCCCCCTAGCCATTGATGATGTGATCCTTGATGATCGGGGGCGTTATGCTGTCCTCGTGGGTCGCTATGAGGGTCGTACCCTCTCCTTGTTTACTGTTTATGTGCCCCCCGGCCTACAGACTTCCACCTTTTCCGATTTAGGCCGTGTGTTGCTGGACCTTCCTGACAGTACTCTTTTTCTTGCAGGCGATTTTAATTCTGTGATCTCCGGTCTACATGATCGCTACCCCCCTAGGGATACTCCTTCGGCCCAACAATGGCTAGGTGGGTTTTTGGACACGTTTGGTTTGGTGGATTGCTGGAGGCTCATGCATCCTACCCAGCTCCAATACACCTTCCATTCGGGGGCCCATGGGAGTCTGTCTAGACTGGATTATTTCCTGATGCCCGCGGCGCAGACGCCGGCGGTGCGTGAGATCAGACACCTCCCCCGGGGCATCTCCGATCATTCCCCGCTCTGGCTTTGTTTTGAGTTTGGGGTGGAAGCGGCGGGCCGAGTGGCTCCTATCAACCCCTGGTATATTGCCTCCCCTGAGACCCGAAACCTTTTGACTAAGTCTTTAGATGCCTATTTTTTGGACAACGAGGGGTCGGTTTCCTCAGCTGTGTCACTGTGGGAGGCCTTTAAAACAGTGATACGTGGGCAGGCCCTTTCCCTTATTGCTCAATCCAAGAAGGCTAGGAATCGGGAGGTGGTGGACCTTGAGACGGAGATTGCGGAGAGGGAGGCCGACTTAGAGTCTGAGGTCACCTCTGATAAACTCCACGCCCTGGGTCTGAAACAATTTGCTTATAAATCCTTGGTCACGGATGCGGCTAGACTGATGTTTCGGGAACAGCAGGGTCGTCTATATGATGTGGGGGACAAAGCGGGTAAATTGCTGGCGTGGTTGGATAAGAAAGAGAGAGCGAATCGCGTGGTGCCTGTGATTCAGTCGTCGAATGGTGTCGAAGTGACAGACCCGGTTGGAATAGTGGAATGTTTTGCAGAATATTTTCGTGTGGTTTATACCCCTGTGTCAGGACGGGATGTGGCTGACTCTCGCCTTTTGTTGCGCGATATAGCTTTGCCCAGTGTTTCCGATCTAGACCGTGTCTCGTTGGAATCCCCTTTTACTACAGATGAAATAGCGACTGCCATTCGTTCGCTCCGTTCGGGCAAGGCCTTGGGCCCGAACGGATTGCCAATTGAGCTGTACTAGCTACGCCCTGACAAGGTGGCGCCCCATCTTCGTGCCATGTTTTTGGAGTCCCGGGAACGGGATATTCTCCCGTATGACCAGCGTCTTGCTACGATAGTCGTAATTCCCAAGGACGGGAAACCACGGGACCTTTGTTCGTCTTATAGGCCCATTTCCCTGTTAAATGTTGAGCCTAAGGTCCTGGCTAAGCTCTTGGCGACCCGCCTACTAACGGTCATTAGCGACTTGGTTCATCCGGATCAGTCCGGATTTATCCCACATCGCAACACGGCTCTTAACCTACGTCGTCTCCATGGTGCGGTTGCGAGGGCGGGGCGTCTGACGGAGCCGGCCATTTTGGCCTCGTTGGATGCCTCGATGGCTTTTGACACGGTCGAGTGGCCCTATCTTTGGGCAGCTCTCGAAAAATTTGGTTTTGGACCTGAGTTTATTGGATGGGTGAAGTTGTTGTATGTGGAACCCTTGGCGCAAGTGGTGGTGAACGGTAGAGTTTCTGTCCCCTTCAGCCTTGGTAGAGGGACCCGGCAGGGTTGCCCCTTATCTCCATTGCTTTTTGCGCTGGCCCTAGAACCGTTAGCTGCGTGGCTTCGATGGGAACCTTCACTCAAAGGGATCAGTTGGTCGCCGGACTTTGAAGACCGTGTCTCTCTTTACGCGGACGACATCCTTCTATATCTTACATCCCCGCGTAAATCCTTGAACGTCTTATTTGATGTTCTTACTTCGTTCGGAGCTAACTCGGGCCTTGTTATTAATTGGGCTAAGTCCTGCGTGTATGTTCTCTCAGGTGTTTTGCCCTCTTTGCCGGCCAGGTTCCCTATCCAGGTGGTCCAGTCTGGCTTCAAGTATTTGGGGATTTTTATTACCCTGGACCCCTCCCTCCGGTTTGAGCGCAATCTCCTCCCCCCGCTTCTTAGATTACGACTGGATGTGGCCCGTTGGCGTAAGCTACCCCTGTCTCCTCTGGGTAGGGCGGCTCTATTTAAAATGATGTCCTTGCCGCGGTTCCTCTACGCCCTACAGAACTCCTTCAACGACATTCCCGCTACTTATTTCAGAGAAATCGAGAGTCTGCAAAGACAATTGATTTGGGACGGGCGCCCACGTATAGCCCTCGCGAAACTTACTATCCCTTGGTACGACGGGGGCATGGCGCTCCCCGATATCAAGAGATACTACTGGGCTGCCCAGCTCGCGGCCATTAACCACGCGATGTACTCGCCGGGTCGCGATCCGGCTTTTGAGATGGATAGGCTCCAGTTGCCGGGAGGGGACTTTAATAGAGCGCTAAATTCTAGATCGGCCGGGAGCCATCTTGTGGGCCCGTCCAGGGCTGCGGTCAAAGTGTGGCGTGCTGCGAATGTGAGTTTGGGGTGGGAGAATCGACTGACGCTGGCGACTCCGCTTTATGCTTCTGAACGTCTGGGATGTCTCTGGTCTACTAAGGGTTTTGAACGCTGGGATATGATTGGGATTTGTAAGGTGGGTGACGTTTGTGTGAATGGTCGCGTGAAGTCATTCCAGGCCCTTAAGGCGGAATACGACTTGAGTGATAGAGAGTTTTTCCGGTATTTGCAAGTCCGACATGCCTTGGCCTCGGTTCTGACTCCTGATGTGACCCTACCCGAGTCTTCCCCCCTTGAAGATCGTATACTAGATGGACACTTGCCCGACAGTACTATCTCGCTCATCTATAAGAAACTGATTCATAATCGTGCGGATTAGTTGGTCCGACTCCGGGAGATGTGGGTCGGTGATGGATTGGAACTGGATGACGAGGACTGGCAGTCGGCACTCTCCTCCCCAAAGGAGGTCGCCATTCCCGCCCGTCTTCGTTTGGTGCAACTTAAGATCCTCCACCGGGTGTATGTGACTGGTCCGCGTCTGGTCGTGATGGGTTTTTCCCCGGATGGCTTGTGTAAGCGTGGCTGTGGGATGAGCGCTACCTTTCTGCACATACTTTGGGAGTGTCCTGTGGTGGCGGCCTATTGGGTGGATGTGCTTGCGATAATGACTGTAGTGACGGGTGTTGCCCTGCGGCCTGAGGCCCGACGATGCCTGCTGAATGTGTGGGAACCCTCTGATTACTCTGTGGCCCAGACTAGATGGGCGACCCTGGGTTACATGGTCGCGAAGCGCGACATTGCACAACTCTGGGGCGTATCCCGACCTCCTGACGTTTCGGTGTGGGAGGACAACATGGACTGGTCCATGTTCCGAGAGAAGACAGTCTACGTGGCTAGGGGCAGGCCAGGGGCGTGGACGAAAATTTGGGGTCAATGGAATGCATACCGTGGAGATATTTGTACCCCTCCCTTGGTTGCCACCTCCGATATTACCCTGTCTCCTTAGGCCGACGTTCCCGAAATTTTTCACTCTGTTCTAGGATTTTCCTGTCCTCCCTGCTCCCCCCCCCCCTCACGGCCTTACCGAAGCTCATTGATTTATGTCTGTTCTCCTGTTTAGTGAACTCCCCCTCTGCTATTTGGGCTGACTTGATTATTGTATTCGCCTTGTCTTTGTGTTTGTTATTTTCATGTTTTATATAGAAAATTGTTGTATCCTGTCCTATGTCTGGAGCAATTTAATTCTATGATTTGGCCTGGCCTCAGAAATGATTGTTTATTTCATGTGTCGTGTTATGTGCCTTAGCGGCCAGCCCGTGTGGTTGTGGGCCCATCTTTGTATTTTTATGTGATTGCTCAATAAACAATTTTTAACCAAAAAAAAAAAAGAAATCCGGGAATTAATTAGTAACTTAGACCTGGATATTCACAGAAACTTGGGACCAGACTTTTGCTCAGCCACTCCTGAGGGCTTTCTGGTATCCAAACTGGACAGGCCCTTAGGTAGGGGCGGGGTACTTGCCATAGTCCATTAAGCTAAGTTTTGCCTAAAAACCGAACCAATGCCCGCTCTGACCAGTGAGGTTCTTAAGTTCTCCATCATACTTAACAATAACCAAGTCTTTAAGGGCAGTCTTCTTTATCGACCTCCGGGCCCACGCACTCACTTTCTCTCCAATCTTGGCGAGATATTACAACCATGCACAGAATTGTCGGACTACACAGTCCTGGGAGATTTTTATTTCCATCTTGAATCTCCCGTGGACAAAGATACGGTTCAACTTATTGCCGATCTGGAAGCACTAGGACTACACCAACTAGTCACAGTCCCGACCCATCAAGCTGGTCACACCTTGGATGGGCTGTTCACCAATAACTCGGCTATATCACTAACTAAGGTGTTACCTCTGACTTGGTCAGATCATGATGCAGTTATTTTTAGTATTAAAGCACATAACCCTAATCCACCACAATCTAAATCACAAACTGCGCAGAGCATTCGTGACTGGAAAAACTTAGATCTCTCCCTGTTTACCCAATTACTCACTACTTCCCCTTTTGACACTTCTGCCAACCCTAATCAGGCATCTATCAAATACAACGATTGGCTCCTGGACGCACTCAACAAGGTGGTGTCCACCAAGTTAGTTTTTCCAAACCGTTCCACTAAATCTGCTAGATGGTTCTCAGAGGAACTTAGACTGCAGAGGCAGCACTGCAGGAACCTGGAGAGACACTGGCGAAAGCACTATAATCTTCACGACAAACAAAGCTATAAAGCTGCCATAGCCATTTACAAGCGTGCCATAATCTCTCATAAAAGGGCCTATTACCTATCCCAAATAGAGCTCGCACAAAATTCCTCTAGAAAACTGTTTCAAACAGTTAACATCTTATCCACCCCTCTATCTGTTTCTGCAATTGAGTCATCCCAAGACCTCTGTAACTCCTTAGCTGATTACTTTATTAGCAAAGCCACTAATATCTATGCTACTTTTTCATCATTAGCCCATTCCAAAGGCTCTGACCCTCGACCTATTTCTACACCGGCTGCTGGTCCCACTCTTTCTTTGTTTCACCCTGTCCTTGCTGAGACAATTAATAAATATACAGCAACCATTACCTCTGGCTCCCCGCTTGACCCGTGCCCTCCACCGGTACTTAACTTACTCAGCGAAATCATCACACCCCACCTTACAGAGATTTGCAACTCTGTGTACCTTACGGGTGAGTACCCACAGATATGGAAGAAAACAATAATTAAACCTCTGTTAAAAAAACCTTCACTGGACCCTCTAGAACTAGCCAGTTATAGACCTATAGCCTGCCTTCCTTTCCCAGCAAAAATCTTTGAATCACTCATGAACCATCACTCTCAGAATTCATTGATCAACATAATTTGCTGGATGATACCCAATTCGGATTTAGAAAAGGCCATGGGACAGAAACAGCACTGATAAAGGCGGCTGATGAGATCAGAACAATTCTAGACCACAGTGGGGCGGCTGCACTCATATTGCTTGATCTCTCTGCCGCCTTTGACACGGTCGATCACTCCATCTTGATCGACCGTGTCTCAGCACTGGGGGTTAACCATCTAGCCAGAGACCTTATAGCTTCCTTTCTGGCTAACCGAACCCAATCTGTGAAACTTGGCACTTTCTACTCGCCCATATCCACATTACCCTGTGGAGTACCCCAGGGATCATCGCTAAGTCTGACACTATTTAACATCTATGTGTCGGACTTGGCGAGGGTCATAAAAGCTTATGGGCTGAGTTTGACCACCTATGTAGACGACACCCAATTGGTGTTGGCGGTCCATAAGAATGGTTTGGCAGTTGCATCAAGATTCCAGGAGGCTATGCTAGCCATAGGCTCCTGGATGCTGATGAACTGCCTAAAACTAAATTCGAACAAAACAGAGGTGAAGACCTTTGGCAACCTGTCCCCGGTATGGTCTGACATTTGGTGGCCCATTGACTTCGGCCCCCCTCCGGCACCGGTTGCCAAGGTGAGGAACCTTGGGGTCATATTCGACACCAAATTAACATTTATCCATCATGTTAATACTGTGATCTCATCCTCTTTCTTCATCCTTAGAAAAATCAAAAAAAATACTTCCCTACTTACCTCCAGCTGCAGAAATAACATTGAGAACCACCCTAATATTTTCAAAATTGGACTATTGCAATGCCCTCCTGCTAAATGCCCAACAGCAGGTTGTGGATAAACTGCAATTGGTCCAAAATGCGGCAGCTAGGGCACTTCTTTCCATTCCCAAATACCAATCTGTTTCGGCGGCCATACGTCAACTGCACTGGCTCAGAGTCAGAAGCCGCATAAAATTCAAGGCCCTCTGCATTGCGTATAAGGCCATCCACAACTCAGGTCCCCAATTTTTAATAAATGCTTTCAGGATTTACACCCCCAGCTGATCTCTCCGTTCGGCATCCAACTACCTTCTTCCTCTTCCTCGCACCAGAACAGTTGCTTGGGGAGACAGACTCTTTCTGGTAGCTACGGCAAGGCTTTGGAATACTCTCCCTCTCACCATCAAGACCAGTCCAACCGTTTTAATTTTCCGAAAACAGCTGAAAACGTGGCTCTTTGATCAATAAATTCATTTTTTCATTATTTCTGTCAATGTATAATCCTCTGCGCCGAGGCACCTTCGGGTATTTGTGCGCAATACAAATTCAATAAACATAAACATAAACATCATTAAAATCAGGTTTATTATATAATTTAGAATAACATTCCAAGAATTCATTAACAATATCTTTATGAGATAAAGCAATTTTACCATTAGGGTCATGAATAGAGGTAATTTGAGTTTTATCTTTTTTAATATGAAGGTAGTTTGCTAAAAGTTTTCCCGATTTATTTGCATTGAAACTAAATTTAGCCTTGGCCTTGGCCTTAGAAATCTGAATACCAGCTCTTTTACTAAGAATTGTATTGAACTCATAACGGAGCTTTTGTAACTTATCCCTATATTGTGTATTATTAGACATAATTAAGAGACGCTCATACTTTGCAATTTGTTTTTCTAAATGTTTAATATTAGCATTGAAAGTCTTATTTTCGTGAGCCATAATTGAAATGGTAGCTCCTCGAACATAAGCCTTAAAAGCATCCCATCTATTAACCATAGAAGTAGAACCTTCAGATTCAGTTGAAAATATTCAGTAATTGCATATAAAAGTTTTGGCTTGCTACGATCATTGAGGGCTATGCTAGAGTTCATTCTCCACCTAGGCTGTTTGGTGAATGATGGATTTAGATTTAAAATACAAGAAATCATAGCATGATCAGAAATATCAATATTACCAATCATAGGAGTCTTGATAGAATTAATAAGTTGTCTTGTGACTAAGATATAATCAATTCTGGAATGGGAATTGTGTGGATTTGAAAAGAAAGTAAACATTTTTTTAGTAGGAAAGTCGAGCCGCCAGATATCAACCAATTTAGAAGTTTGAAGAAACGTCTTAAAAGCAAAATAAACTTTAGGGGGATGGAATCTCATAAGAGATAGTCTATCTAATAAAGGACCATAAATAACGGTATGCAACGTTTACGACGCAACCATTACAAACCGTTCCATTACGACGCGGTCATAACAACGAAAGTTGTTGCAACGAATTGCGCTGGGGGGCGCTCAAGGATAGTAAATCATTTAATTTACTATCCCAACACCTTCCCTACTATCCACGGGGACTGGTGTTGGAATAGTAAATTAAAATTTTTTAATTTGCGCACCCCCAGCGCAAGTCGTTGTAACGACTTGCGTTGTTACAACCGCGTTGTAATGGAACGTGTTGTAAAAGTGTGCGTCGTAACGACGTACATCCTAAATAACATTAAAATCACCAGCAACAATTAAAAGGACATTCCCAATTTTTAACACCACTGTTGCAAGAATATTCCAAAAACCAGGTTCATCCGTCGTGGGCCCATATACATTTAATACAAATATAATAGAGTCATGAACTTTAACTTTAACAATTAAATATCTCCCATCTGTATCTGTAATTTTACTCAAAATTTGGCACTCAGATTTCTTTGCGAAAAGTATAGCAACACCATTTTTCTTGCCATTAGCAGGAGAAGTAACAATACTGTCAACCCATTTTCTATTCATATAATTTAGGATTTTATCATCAACATGAGTTTCTTGCAGAAAAAAAAATCCGCTTTGGAACTGCCTAAATAATCTAAAAATGTTGGTATGCTTAACTGGATGGGGCAAACCTTTAACATTTAAGGAAATTATTTTGATATTAGCCATACTGGATGAAGAAGAAAAAAAAAGGAAAAAAGAGGATAGTCAGAAAAAGCACATATAATAGGAAGTGAAAAAGAGAAGTTAGTAACTCCAGAATACGTACAGGGACAGGAAAAGGTAAAACAAGGAAAAAACGACAAACAAAGTACACAAATATCAAGAAAGAAACGCACACACGCTTTACAAGTATAACCTGAACCATTGGAGCCCTATAGAATAATAACGTTGATTAATTCAGAACAAATGCAGCCGGAAGTATTCAGGTATTAGAGTCATGAGTATCCATGGAATGCTGTGAATGATGATCCAAAAACTGTCACAGCTCATCCGGACGGTGGAAAGATTTTGAAAGATTGTCTTTCCATATACGCATTGTCGACAGATCAAAAAGGCCATATTTGAAACCAAGACTTGGGGCCAGATGTAGGTCGCCCAATACCGGTCGGTAACGGCCGAAAATCGATAATTTCGGCCGTTACCGACCGGTATCCATGAAATGAGATGTAGGAGCCTATTATTTATTAAATCGGAAAACATGAGTCGGTATAATTCCGACTCGGTAATTATGAGTCGGTATAATTCCAAATCGGTAAATATGAGTCGGTTTTTTACCGAAGCGGAATTTTCCGAATTCATATTTACCGAATTCTTATTTACCGAATCGGTAAATAAGAAACTGTAAAAAAATGGGCATGGAGATGTAGGAAAGCCCAAAAATACCGAATTCACGGGAATTCGGTATTTATGAGTCGGTATTTACCATGGATTGAATGCAGGTGGTAACCAGGTGAAGGCTATAAAAAGAGTCCCAAAATGCAACAGTGGAACCATAATGGCGGCTTTCTACGTCATTGCAAGGCGGCAAAGACTACAGGCAGCAGAAGAGAGGGAATGGCAAAGGGAGGAACAAGTGTACAGGCAGAAGATAACACTGTTCCAACTGATAGAGCCTGAAATACTCCAGAGGTACAGGCTACATCCCCAAACCATCCAGGACTTGATCAGGGATCTACACCCACTCCTGGAGCACCCAACACCCAGGGCCCACGCCATCCCACTCCATGTGCAGGTGCTGTGTAGCTTACACCTGCTTGCCTCCGGGAGCTACCAGAGTGTGATAGCTGCAGTGGGTGGTGTGTCTCAGAGCTGCCTGTCCCGCTTCTTCAGGAGGTTCCTTGATGCCATGATGCCGAGGATGGAGCATTATATTTCATTCCCTGACACACCTGCGGAACTTGCAAAAACCAAGACTGATTTCTATCAACTGGCACACTTACCTCACGTGATAGGCTGCATAGATGACACCCACGTACCACTCTGTCCACCTGCAGCCACAGAACACATATACAGGGACCGCAAGTCAATGCACTCCATCAATGTACAGGTCATATGCAACGCTGGCAATATCATCCCAGGCATCGTTGCAAAATTCCCTGGGAGTACCCAGGATTCGTACATATTCCAGAATAGTGGAATATACACACGCCTAGTTGCCGGAGAATTTGGAAACGGATACCTGCTAGGTAAATGACCTTGACACACCCTGACACTCACAGCAGTTTAATGTATCATGTACATGCAACTAATGTCAATCTTTCTCCCCCCTAGGCGACAGTGCATATGCCCTGCGGTCCTTTGTGCTCACCACCTACCTCAACCCATCCACCAGGAGTGAAAGGCGGTACAATGTGGCACACAGATCCACACGCAACGTTGTAGAGCGCACATTTAGACTACTCAAGAGCAGGTTTTGCTGCCTCCACAAGAGTGGAGGGGCACGCCAGTACACTCCAATCCTGTGCTGCAAAATCATTGCGACCTGTGCAATGTTACACAATCTCGTCACCAAGGAAGGCACAGAGGTGGAGATCACACATCATGAGGACATTGATGATGACACAGAACTGGCAGAGCCCCATGGTACAGTAGCAGCACCAGCTACAGATGGGAGACTGAGATGGGCAGAGGTCACACAGCAATATTTCTGAGTGAGTAATGAGACACAGACAGGCAAAGATTATGACGTACGTAATTTAATTTTCACTACGCAAGTGCAATGATACCACACAATGGTTACACGAAATATCAATGTCCATGACTGGGTGGTCACAGTTAACACCACCGTGACCTGTCCTTTGGGTGGAGGGCATAGTCAATGTTTACGTCCACGTATTACAGGGTGGGACTGATGTGGCTGTGTGTCATGGCTTTCGGTGTGGCCTGTCTCTGTGGAATGATGCCTGCCGCTCCTGCGTATTTCTGGGACAGGAGTGCTTGCGCCACTCCAGCTGGTGGACTCCTCACTTTCAGCCACACATGTGTCGCCTCGAGTGGCAGTCTGTTGTGCGAGCATGAGCTCCATGGCAGAGGTCACTCTGGCCATCCCCACAGATAAATTGGTGCAGCACTGAACAATAGCATCCTGCATCGCCACTGACCGTCTGCACAGCAGGGAGGTTGCAGTCGCAAATCTGTTTAGGGCTTTTGTCTGCTGCCGCACATCCACATGAGCCTTGCGCCTCTCCAAGCGGTCCCTGTCCAACTTGTCGCACAGGACAGTCATGCACTGGGTCATGTCTGTAATGCCAGAAGCCATTGACTGCATGCTCTCAGAAATGTCTCCTATGCCCTTGCCTATGTCATCCAGCTTGTTGTTAGTGGTGCGTGCCTGCCTCTGAACACCCATCATTGCTTTCGCCTGCAGGCGCTGGACTTTGACCATGGTGGCATCCAGACTGCAGAAGACCCCCTGACCGTGATGCTCTTCAGCTGCCTCCCATGACCTTCGTCCTCGGACACTGGCCCGCACAGCTCTAGGAGTGGGCTGCTGCTCAGCGTTGGCTGACTCTAGGGGATTGATGGCCATGTCACCCTCATCCTCTTCCTCCTCAGATGTTTCCAGTATGCAGGGAGGGGGCACATCAAGCCGCCTTGCCCTTTCCAGCACTGGGGACGGAGTTGTCGGGGTGGGGGACTGTGCAGCCACCCCTGACTCCTGACTCCCAAACAGAAGAGGAGACTGAGGCTGTGGTGTTGTTGTATCCTCAGGTGACTTGGCTGCCTGCTCTGTGTCCTTCCCTCCGTGTGCTGTGCTGGGACCAGCTTCTTCTCTCCTCTTCTCCCTATCCTTGGCTGTGCTGCACGATGCCTCTCCTGTGGACAGACATGGACATTGTGTCAGTGGAGTAGTTCACCTGTGTCTCTTGATTAAACACACTACTATCACACATTTGCCTATCCCTCATTTGCTTATGCTAGTAGTGTGTTGCATCCCTTGCTGTATGGTATGCTGACTGCATAGAGGTATCTACCTATGACTACGTCTCCCATTATGCATAGCTGGGCATTAGTAAAACCTATTCTGGAGTGTGATGTAGGCACACAGAGTGTGGAAGGGGAATAGGTAAATGGGTTAATGACAATGTACATGCATCTTACCTTGTTTCTTTGCAGCTCTTGCGGAGCTGTCAGCGCCCCCAATGCCATGGATGGATTCAGGCTCATGGGTGGATTCCACCAGCTCCTCAATGTCGGTGAGTCGTGGTGCTCGGTTTCTTCCTCCCCCTGTTGCTGCAGCTTCTTTTCGGTGGGCAGCTAGTTTCTTTTTGGTAATGATGCGAAGGTCATACCACCTTTTTTTAAATCGTCTATTTCACGGTGGGTGACACTAATGGCATTTACCTTTGCTTGTATGTCAATCCAGGTAATGTGCGCTTGATGGACTCAGCAACATGCAGTGATTGTTTCCCAAAAATCTTGCTGTAATGTCTGACAACCTCTGAAACAAGCCGCTGCAGTTCTTCAGGGCTGAATTTCAATTTTCTTCTGCGCTCAGCAGCATCCCTCTGTCCATCCTGACTCTCCATGGTGCTGTATAGGTAAGCTCAGGGACGCCTGTTCCTCAGTCTGTCCTCCTGCTCTCCTGACTTTTGGTTTCTGCACCTGCATGGGTGTGGCCACTCCCAGGTACTGGGGAGGGGTGCTTGATTCTGAGTGGTTGATTCCACTGTACCTTTGGGTTTGGGTGTGGTTGGTGTTCCTGATTGGTTCACAGGCTCACATGTTTGTCAGTTTCAAAATTCCGATTCGGTATTTACCCAATCGGTATTATCCGATTCGGTAAATTCCGATTCGGTAAAACCCATTCATTCCTATGGGCCATGGGCCCATTGGAATGTATGGGATTTACCAAATCGGAATTTACCGAGTCGGAGAATACCGATTCGGTAAATACCGATTTCAGATTCCGAGTGATTCCGAATCGGTAATTTTTACCGATTTTTTACCTACATCTCATTTTCCGATTCTGAAATACGGATTCGGTATGAGTTGGTATTTTAGAATCGGTAAAATAATTTTACCTACATCTGGCCCTAAGTAGTTGAGGGCGAATAGCAGTGATTCTTTGCAAATTGTGACTGTCTCTTTAGCAAAGTTCTGATGAATAAAGATTTTATTCCCATTGACCATCAAAGAAGGGATTTCTCGAGCAGCTTTTCTTATCAGAACTAGGTGATGATGACGAAGAACTTTGAATATCATTTGTCGGGGTGTAGTATGCTGAGGATTGCGGTGAGAAGGTATCCCGTGAGCCTTGTCAATCTCAAATTTTTCTGGAAATTTAATTTGTAGAAGGCCAGGAATCAGATTTTCCAAATATAATCTGCAATTGCCACCTTCAACATCCTATGGCAAATTAAAAATGCGTAAATTGTATTGCCTGTTGCGATTTTCCATATCTAAAAGCTGCGCAGACATAGGTGATATTTTTGCAACAAGTGGGGTAAAGGATTCAAGCTTTGTTTTGTTATCCTGTATTTTAATGGCATTATCAGAACTTTTCATTGATAAACTTGCCATTTCCTTTCGCACATTTTTTATCTCAGAGGCAATAGAATCAGTATTTAGAAGAAGTGCCTGAATTTCTTCTAAAATTAAGGCTAAAGACTCCACCGCCTTTGATTTGATAGGTGGAGGTGAAACTTGTTGCCTCCTTTTTGAGTGAAAATTATTTTTATTATCCATTTTAGGTAATATTAGAGTTAATAACACAGAAAAAGTAGAAAGAATGACAAAATATAGAGGAAGCAGTGAAAAAGCTGTATAAGAGCTGGTGCAGCAGCTAAAATGAGCTATGGGAGTGGCTAGGCCCAAGCCAGGCCCTTTCCTAGAAGATTACTCCGCCCCTCTGACTAATAAAGCTGGCTGTACCTGAAGGCAAAGCTGGAGCTGATGCTGCAGAGCTGAAAACGCAGCTTTCCTTGAAGAAAATGTCCCCAAAACACAGCAAAACACAGGTAAGGGCTGTGGCAATACAGCGACCTTATTTGCACTGCATAGGGCAAGCCACGCCCCTTCCGTGACGAGTGCTGACATCACTGAAGGGGCGGGCTTTGTTAGGCAGTCCCAGGGGGAAGAAACACGCCGCCATGCCTCGAGGCCGTAGGGATCCACGTGGGCTCCTTGGAAATGCCCCCTGGACCCTACGGCCGAGAACACCAGCACCGGAGCCCAGCCCCCAGACACCCCCGAGCAGCGCCCCGCTCGGGGGCATTTTAAAGAAAAAAGAACGGCACAATTATGCATACGGGCTCCGGAGCCCCACCGGGCACCCGGAGCCCGCCCTCCCCCCCAGAGTCCCCCGAGCAGCGCCAGACACCGGTGGGCTCGGGGGCATTTAAAAAAAAAAAAAAAGATTCAGCAATCGGGGCACGGCGCCAGCAGCCCCCCGAGCAGCGCCATGGTAAAGCGGGCTCGGGGGCTTTTTTAAACAAAAAAAAGCGCCAAACTCGGCACTCGGGGCCCGGAGCCCCAGGACCCTCGCAGCCCCGAGCAGCGCCTTGTGCAAGCGGGCTCGGGGGCTTTTTTAAACAAAAAAAAAAGCGCCAAACTCGCCACTCAGTGGCCCCCGGAGCCCCACAGGACACCAGGACCCTCACACCCCCCGAGCAGCGCCATGGAGAAGCGGGCTCGGGGGCATTTGATTATTAAAAAAAAGAGGGACAGAAGCAGCATTCGGGGCCCTGAGCCCCACCGGGCACCCGGCCCACACCCCACCACCCCCCGAGCAGCACCATGGAGGAGCGGGCTCGGGGCTTATTTTAAAAGGGCCTCATACCCCTAAACCCAGGACCATGGAGCCCACCCCCAGAGCCCCCTCAGCGCCACGCATACTGAAGGACACCCATGCAGACTCTCTTTTAAGGATCCATACCCATACTTCTGACCCTGAAAACAACGGTTTGGTGAGTACAATAATGCTTTATTTATTTTGAATTGTATGCACTGCATATTATTTAAAGACCCTCTGGTAAGCTTGCAATACCATCACCTCAAAGCCTTTAACATTTATTAGCATTAAATGTACAACATCTTGGTAAAATGTTTCTATGCTTTGTAAAAATACACGTTCCCCTCTGCATGTACCCTCCTAAGGCCTACAACATTATGCCCCTTACATACAAACCCTGTAAAACTCTGCGCCATCCCCCACAACACCACCCCTATTAACATTAATTGTCTACACACATAGCTTTAAACTCAAGCCTTCAACACAGCCTTTATTCATTTTAAATACATTTACATTTCACGTCTTGTAAAAAAACTTCATAGGCATCATTATTCACATTAAACACAACACATCGCCTTAAACATTAACAGTTTACAAAGTACTCTTTAGCATTTTCAAAACTACAGTTTTGTATACTTTTAACACCACATAAACATACATCTTTGCGCCGTGCTTTTTTTACCTTCTTTACATGTTGGCAGGCTGCGTCAATCTGGGAAAAGTTGCTCAGGTCCATTCTTGCCTTTAAGTTCCAAGGGTTGTCTCTGTTGCAGAAATCCACAAGGTACAGCAAAAGCAATCCACAGCAGTCGCTCCCAGAGGTTTTTTTGAATGGGTGTTTGACAGTGTTCCTTAAGGGGCCTTTTTATACCTGTCCATGCATGCTAATTAGAAGCCCCCACACCCTTTATGACTTGAGGGGGTTTAGAACAATGTCATGGGGTCTTTGGCCTGGAACTTTTTTTTCTATCCTTGTACAGTTTACGCTGTATACATCTGTTACTTACATTCATGGCTTATCTTGGGAAGAGTAGGGTGCTTGGGGCCATAGCAAACATATCTAAATCTTCTCGACACTTTTATAATGGGCCTCATATTTTAAAATGGCTTATCTTGGGAAGAGTAGGGTGCTTGGGGCCATAGCAAACATATCTAAATCTTCTGGACCCTTTTATAATGGGCCTCATATTTTAAAATGGCTTATCTTGGGAAGAGTAGGGTGCTTGGGGCCAGGCTCTTGTCCCAGCACTAAACCCATCACATGTCATCTTTCCAGCCAGAGTCATCAAGTTTGGGCCTAAACTGTCAAAATTCCGGCCAGCATGTCCAGTTTCGGATCAGGGGCTTTGGGGTGTGTGAATTACATCCTAGCCCTTGGCATCCTGTTTCAGGTTCTCATGGGAAGCCTTGCCTCTACACGACATCTGTCTTTTTCAACATCTCAGGGGTTGCTGTGGTTTATTATTTTATAACAGGCCCAAGCCTTCCTGGGAAAGTGAACATGGCTTGTGCTTTTTAAAACACACTATGGGTTTCCAACCAATTACAATTTAAAAGCTCCCCTTTTTTTTCAAACATAAAAAAAAACATCTCCCACACACTGGGGCTGGGGACTCAGGCCTGCTCAGCAGCTGTTCAGCCTGCAGCTGTCTGCAACCCCCAGTTTTAAACATGCACAGACATTTACAGCCTACACGCACACATTTTCCTATGCACTTTTAAAACATGTACACAATTACCACATGTTTTGCAGCCTGTTACTTCTTGGGAATATCCCTACATGTCACACCCTTTTTAAAACCTGGCCTGTTTAAGGCCAACAGCCTGCGCCCAGGCCCTGTTAAATTTAAGACCAGGGTTTGCTGCCAGAGCAGTCAAATTTCCAGACACAAGTTTAAGACTAGGCCTGTCATAATTAAGACTAGAACCATCACATTTAAGGCCAGGATTCCTGGCCGGAGCTGTCAAAATTAAGGCCAGAGTTTGAAGTGAAGGTATCCCTATATACTACTCATTTGGATCAGAGAATCGGTGTTTATATCTAAAAACGGGTGCAAAAACAGCGGAGTTCAGTCGGAGCGGCCATTTTGTTTTTGCGCGATCGCGCGAATGCCAGCTACCTCTTAATGTCTGTGTACTCCTATTCTGAAAGATACCAAATAGTTGCTTGCTTTCCGGCTACATCCTCCACCTCTTAGCAGTCTGAGATAAGATCATGGACTCCTACAGATGTTTATAGCTTGTCATTTGACTTTCTATGAATGCATTGTAATGGGGCATGAAAGTAGTTCTTTTGCGTGAGTGCAGATACTACAGAGCTTTTGCACTCCATTCACCCACCGTAATGTCATATGTTTGAGGATGTGCACATATGGTACAGGAATACTACCGCTTCTATTTGTGGCACGCTATTAACTCTTCAGACCACTGCCAGTGAATGGTGGTACTCCTCCCCCCGCAGCCTCACAGTGGTGGTAGTGGATTCTGCATTCCTCTTGCCCTCATGATACACACAACCCTCCGATAGTGCTCAGTGGGCTGCTTCCCCTCCTGCAGGCCCTTCCTTTCAAGCATTGGCAAAATCCCCAGGTGAAAACCCAGGTCTAAGCTGGTGCAGCAGGCAGCTGTGTGGGTGGGGGCAATCGCCAGACCAGAGCTTGAGTGGGTATTGGATGGTCTCACCACCTCCTCCTCTTTGCCCTCTGCCAGCAAGCTGCTCAGGAGCATGGAAACACACACCACCAAGGCTTTTACAGCTCTGGAAGTTGACCACGGTTTGCGGAGGGGTGGGGTGGGCAGCTGCCTTCAGCAACAAGAACACAAACAGTACCAGCTCCTACACTACACTCCCCTGTCAACATCTCGTCAAACCATCAAAATGATATTACAAGTTTGCAGCAAGCTGGATGGACATCTGCATGTGTGCACGGAGGGTGAACGTTTAGCCTGCTAAAATCCGCCATGGCAAAACAGGAGAGTACAAAAATCATGCTCCAACTCAGAATTCATAATAGACTTGGATTCAGGCCCATATACATCAAATTACCTTTAGATAAGTGGATTAGTGCACAATTCACAAGTTCTTTTTTTTGCTGCCAGAGGCTGAGTTTTCAAATACTGTGGCGATTAAGTGCAATTTGTATTCCATTGTTGCTACCCCTTCTTTTTCTGAATTCCACCGTTAAGCACAGTCAAAACCAACAGGTCTGGTGTATCATGAGAGCAAGTTCTTCTTCATTAGTTGTATGGATGGGTGAGTCGTTATATGTGAGTGAGAAACGATGGATGAGTGAGTGACTGGGTACCTGGATAATTAATGGGTAACAGAGTGCATGGTAGAGGGTGAGTAAGAGGATGAATGGCTGAACAATTGCTACATACTACGGAAACACTCAAATTTGCATTAGATCAAGGAAAGGTGGCAGTGCTGATCCTGTTGGATCTCTCTGCCGCATTTCACACTATCTCCCATGTCATCCTCAGTGAGCAGCTAAAAAGAATCAGCATCTCGCACAAAGCGCTAGACTGCCTAACCTCATTCCTAGAGAACAGGAGACAAGTAGTCACCCTCAACAACTACCTATCTACAGAGAACCAGTTGCTCACCGGTGTCCCCCAGGGCTCAGCCCTGAGTCCAACACTTTTTAACATATAAATGGTGCCTCTACCTGACCTGGTGTCATCCTTTGACATAGAGTCTGTATCCTATGCTGGTGACACGCAGCTTATTCTAACTCTAAATAAATGCTCCACAGCAGCAGAAGAAAACTTCCATCAATGCCTCTCCACTGTTTTTGAATGGATAAAATCCAATCACCTCCGGAGTAACAGCCAAAAAACGGAGCTCATGCTGCTGGGAAAATACAACATTTTCGCACCCAAACTGTGGTGGCCGACCAACACAGCACCCCCCAAACACAGTGGACACTGTGAAAAACCTAGGGATTAGATTTGACACTTCTCTGTCCTTCCACCAGCAAGAACTTTCGGCGGCAGGTGCTTGCTTCCATTGGATAAAACTTATCCAATTAATGCTTCTTTCGTTATGTCACAGGATACAGGTGTTGCCAGCATCATACATATGTTTCACAGGAGAGTGTTACCTGTGAAGCAGGTTGATGCAGCTCCTGTGAAACTGCATGCATGCTCTGCTTAGTGATAATGTACTGTCATGCATGCATATGGCGGTTTTTATGCTATAAAGCATATTCCTTAAATTGCATGTCCTGACATGCGGCACAGGTCTGTGGTAGCTCTTATGTCTAGGCAGGCATAGAATGGATCTGGAGCATGGGTACTTGCAAACATTTTCCCAGGGGCCATAAAGTTTGGTCTGTGTTGTTACAGAGGGTCACATTGATGTCAGCACTGTGGCCGTCCTGGGTTGGGGTGTTGGCGGTAAGGTGGGTTGGGTGTTAGGGGAAGCAAAGCTTCCAGTGGCAGATGTACAAGCCCCTTGCAACACTTTTGTGCTGCCGTTGTGTCACTTTTTGTGACGCAGCGGCAGCGTAAACAATGCACCACATTGCGTCATGTTGTAAGTCCTGCGTCACATTATACCTGTGTCAGGTATTATGTATGCAGGGTGGGCGTTCCCACGCAAAAAGCCATGTAGAACTGATGCAGTAAAATCTACAACATTTTAGTGCGTCACAGGGGGAAGGGAGCACACTGCCTCTCATCCCAGCACAGTTTACCCCATTGCATCCTGGTAAATGCAGTACGCTCACTTTCAAAGTTGCTGTAGTCTTTCACCAAAGTTGGTGCAGGTAGTGCTGTTATCTCTAGACACGTGTTTCTGAGTTTAACCCGTCATCAGTAGAGAGCAAAAAGTATTAAGAATCAGAAAAAAGTCATCAGGGGTTGCTGAAATGGTGCCCAAGTCTTCACAGGTCACAGTACCTCTCCACAGGCACACAGGTGCATCCCAGGAGAGCTTGTCAGCTCGTTGGCTCAAGGGAGCCTTTTTAACACAGGGGGGGAGGGAGCACACTGCCTCTCATCCCAGCACAGTTTACCCCATTGCATCCTGGTAAATGCAGTACGCTTACTTTCAAAGTTGCTGTAGTATTTCCCCAAAGTTGGTGCAGGTAGTGCTGTTATCTCTAGACACGTGTTTCTGGGTTTAGTCCGTCATCAGTAGAGAGCAAAAAGTATTAAGAAGCAGAAAATGTCATCAGGGGTTGCTGAAATGGTGCCCAAGTCTTCACAGGTCACAGTACCTCTCCACATGCACACAGGTGCATCCCAGGAGAGCTCGTCAGCTCGTTGGCTCAAGGGAGCCTTTTGAACACAGGGGGGAGGGAGCACACTGCCTCTCATCCCAGCACAGTTTACCCCATTGCATTCTGGTAAATGCAGTACGCTTACTTTCAAAGTTGCTGTAGTCTTTCACAAAAGTTGGTGCAGGTATTGCTGTTATCTCTAGACACGTGTTTCTGAGTTTAGCCCGTCATCAGTAGAGAACAAAACGTATTAAGAAGCAGAAAAAAGTCATCAGGGGTTGCTGAAATGGTGCCCAAGTCTTCACAGGTCTCTGTACCTCTCCACCTGCACCAACTTTGGTGGAACACTCCAGCAAAATACCAAGTAAGCATGCACTACAAACTGCATTTCCCATAATGCTAAGGGGTGAACTGTTCTGGGAGGACCGTGAGGTCCATGATTAGAAATCTTGTTATTTTATTGCTAAACTGTTTTAATACTTAACATTTTAAAGATCTTACAGCTATTTGTTTCAAGTAACTGGGAATTGAGCACACTGCACGCACTCTCGGGGAAATTGTGACTGGCAGAAGGTTCCGGTGAAGATAGGTGTGGGCAGGAAGTGGAGTCAGCGTTCCAGCTTCCTTGCACACACTCCCGACGCACGTCCATAAGCAGACGCAGAAATAAAACTGGGCTGACGCCGTGGCCGCTCGTCTACATACTCTGGGCAATAGTTTGTCCGTGATTAGAAATCTTCTTGTTTTATTGCTAAACTGTTTTAATACTTAAAATTTTAAAGATCTTACCGCTATTTGTTTCAAGTAACTGGGAATTGAGCACACTGCACGCACTCTCGGGGGAATTGTGACTGGCAGAAGGTTCCGGGGAAGATCGGTGTGGGCAGGAAGTGGAGTCAGCGTTCCACCTTCCTTGCACACACGCCCCGATGCACGTTAATAGGCAGACGCAGAAATAAAACTGGGCTGGTGCCGTGGCCGCGCAGCGGACGCGCCTAAGGCAAGCCCGTCTGCACCCGTCCGCGCCAGGATGGGGCGAGGGGCAGGAATACCTGCATGTTTTCCCTTCGACATGTGCTCATATAGCAAGGAGCAACTTTACAAAATCAGAGGTGAGAGTAGACTGGACTGCAGGCACGTCCTAATGTTAGAACAGAGGAATTTTGCTTGTCCTCAGTGCACTTTTAACGGTAAACCTTAAGTAGATGCCCCTTTGAGGGTCTCTGGCAAGAGGGAAGAAAAATCTATCTCCCTGCTTTTACTCAATTGCTGTTCCCTTGTAAAACATGCTAGGGAAACTACCTACTCTTGGAGGAAAGGAACCCAGATGTGCTCTTCCTCACGGAAACCTGGACTAATAAGGACTCTGATCCTAAGATTGTCCAGGCCCTCCCTTCTAATTACTCCATATTCAGATTAGATCGAGCTGGCGGAAGGGGTGGGGGAATTGCCATCATTTATAAAGATGGGTATAAATGTAGATCTAATCCGGGTCAATTAGCTGATTGTGAGAACTTAGTATTTGGAATAAGTTTCTCCTCTACCTGTACTTTTTCAGGTACGCTAATTTACCGCCCTCCTGGAACAGTATGCAATTTTTGTAAGGATCTACCAGAGGTAGTTACCTACGAGGCCAGTCTCTCCTCGAATTTTTCCATCTTGGGTGACTTGAATCTGTATTTTGATGACCCTGACCTTGATGTAACGCAGGATCTCTTAGACTATCTGGAAACTTTAAATATTAAGCAAATAGTGATGGGTCCCACCCATAGGCTGGGACATTTGCTTGACCCTTTGTTTACCAATCTTCCAGATATTATCTTTGGGGAATCTACGTTGGGTCCATGGTCCGATCATTTTTTACTATCCTTTAGCTGGACTTCATTAGAAACCCTTCCACCCTCTATCAAAACTAAAAAATGTGGTCGTACCTGGTCGAAACTTCCGGTTAAGGAGTGGGCGTCTAATCTTAGAAATACGATCCCAGTGTCTTATCAGGATCCTGCAGTAGCAAATGAGAACTTCAATAATTGGCTGGGTGGATTCCTTCGATATTGTTCTCCCGAAAAAAGAGGTCTGTCATCGAATAGGCTCTAATAAAAAACCATGGTACACACATAATCTAAGACAGTTAAAACAGTCATGTAAGCAAGCTGAGAGGAAATGGAGGAAGGATTTCTCAGAATCTAGTAAAAGCATTTATAGGAAAGCTATGAAGCTCTATAAAAATGAAATAAAAACTGCACAAACTAGGTATCATCAGGAAAAAATCACCTCAGCCTCAAATTCTCCTCCTGAAATTTTCAAAATTGTCAAGTCCCTCCTTACCCTCCCTACGTGTACTATTGTTGATGACAATGCCTAAGGTCGCTGTGAGGAGCTAGCTAGTTTCTTTTTTACTAAAACTCATACCATTTATGCTAGCTTCCAGCACAGGGCTATGGATAGCTCTGTCATATTACCGGCACGACAAGCTATGTTAGAAATGTTTCCCCCTCTTACCTTGTTGTCTCTTCAGGATTCCTTGCACCAGTTAAAATCAGGATCACCGGCTGATCCAGCCCCCCAGCCACTCTTAATTTTGTATCAGAGATAGTCTGTCCAGTGATATTGGACGTGACAAATGCATCCCTTTCAATGGGACAGGTCCCGAGTTTGTGGAAACAAACCAGAGTTAAAACCCTGCTTAAAAAGAGTAACCTAGACCCCGATGATTGGTATAATTATTGGCCCATCTTTATGTTGCCTGGTTTGAGTAAACTAGCAGAAAGACACGTCAATGCAGACTTGATAAGTCACCTGGAGGAGAAAAATCACCTACATCCGACCCAGACTGGCTTTAGGCGATGCCATGGCACGAGACCACCCTCCTTGCGGTCCTTAAAGAGTCTAGGAAGATCTTGGATACCGGAGGCTGTGATGCAATTATTGTATTAGATCTCAGCGCAGCCTTTGACACTGTGAATCATGATATAATGATTCAAAGACTCAGGGAGGTGGGTGTGGGAGGAACTGTCCTGGAATGGTTACAGTCATTTCTTTCGGACAGGTCCTTTGTTGTCTTCGAAGAAGGCGCTCTTCTGAGCGGAGGCCGTTGCAGTGTGGAGTCCCGCAGGGTTCTTCGTTGAGTCCCACCTTATTTAATATCTATATGAGGCCATTGGCCGAGGTGGTACTTCCCTGGGGGATTCACACTGTTACATACGCGGATGACACTCAATTAGTGGTGGGCCTTAACCGGCAAGATATCTCAAACTCGGGCTTGGAGGGTTGTCTTGTGAAGGTCTCTGAGTGGATGGATCTGTCCTCATCCTGGGACCATCCCCTTCTGCCTGGGACGACTACTGGTGGCCCCCTGCCCTGGGCATCGCACCCAAGCCAACGGACCATGCACGCAACCTGGGCTTCATCCTAGACTCCCCCCTCACGATGACCAAACAAGTCAACGTCGTCTCATCTTCCTGCTTCAACACCCTGCGCATGCTCCGAAAGATCTTCCGGTGGATCCCCACCAAAACCAGGAAGACAGTCACCAAGGCCCTCGTCACCAGCCGTCTGGACTACGGCAACACCCTCTACGCTGGAACCACAGCCAAACTCCAGAAAAGACTCCAGCGCATACAGAACGCTTCTGCACGACTCATCCTGGACATCCCTCGCCACAGCCACATCTCTGCCCATCTGAAAGAACTGCACTGGCTCCCCGTCAGCAAGAGGATCACGTTCAGACTCCTCACCCACGCACACAAGGCTCTCCAGGACATGGGCCCGAAGTACCTCAACAGCCGCCTGACATTCTACACACCCACCCGCCAGCTCCAATCCGCCAGCCTCGCCCTCGCCTCCGTCCCACGAATTCGCAAATCCACCACCGGAGGTAGATCCTTCTCCTACCTGGCGGCCAAGACATGGAACTCCCTCCCCACCCACCAACGGCTGACCCTGGACCATCTCTCCTTCAGGAAGCAACTCAAGACCTGGCTGTTCGAGCAGTAGCGACTCCCCCCCCAGCGCCTTGAGACCCTAGTGGGTGAGTAGCGCGCTTTAAAAATTAGATTGATTGATTGATTGATTGATTGATTGATCCTTTCTTAAATTAAATGGCACAAAGACAGAGATAATGATTCTTGGGCATGCTGCACCTCACAATCTGGATTCCTTATGGCCTGCCTGCCTTGGTGCGCCTCCTGTCCCTAAGACACAAATTAAGAGTCTTGGGGTCTGGTTGGACTGTAAATTGAATCTCAAAGTTCAGGCAAGTAAGGTTGCCGCTAATTGTTATGGCCTGATCAGGACAATGCAGAAGATTCTTCCCCTTCTGCCATCTGAAGCCAGGCGCATGGTGGTTCAATCCATGGTCCTTCCACGGTTGGACTACGCAAATGTAGTCTACCTGGGGGCACCACTAGGAACTATCAGGAAATTGCAGACAGCACAGAATTGTGCTGTCGACTTTTGACGGGTATCCCTAGGCATAAGTCAGCTAAACTAGCCCTCAGACGACTTCATTGGCTGCCCGTTGTGGATAGGGTCAGGTTTAAAGCATTGCGCTATGTCCATAAGTGCCTCTCGGGTAAAGGGCCAGCCTTGTTGCAGCTCTTGGTGCAGTTATATGACACCAAGAGGACTCTGATATCTAGCAATGAACAACTGTTGTCAGTTCCAAAGGTTAAACGGTCTCGGACTGGAGGACGATTGTTCTCCTATAACGCAGCCAGGCTCTGGAATCAGCTTCCTGACTCCATCCGCCTTGAAGTTGACCATCTCAGGTTTAGGAAACAGCTGAAGACCTTTCTTTTTGCTTGATCACTGTTGAATGAGTGTGGTGACGGCATGCGCTGGGGTGCCCTACGGGTAGCCATGCGCTATATAAGTGTGTATTCATTCATTCATTCCTGTTTGAAAAGGCTCCCTTGAGCCATTGAGCTGACGAGCTTGTGGAGATGCACCTGTGCGCCTGTGAGAGGTACTGAGACGTGTAAGAATTGTGGCAGCCTGCTCAGCCACCCCAGATGAAAATAGTTTTTTGTTTATCTCTACTGATGAAGGATATAATCCAGAAACACATGTGTCTAGATATGTACAGCACTAACCTGCACCAACTTTGGTGGAACACTCCAGCAAAATACCAAGTAAGCATGCACTACAAACTGCATTTACCATAATGCTAAGGAGCGAACAATGCTGGGAGGTCAGCAGTTTGTTCCCACCCCTTCCTGTTCGAAAAGGCTCCCTTGAACCATTGAGCTGACGAGCTTGTGGTGATGCACCTGTGCGCCTGTGAGAGGTACTGAGACCTGTAAGAATTGTGGCAGCCTGCTCAGCCACCCCAGATGAAAATTGTTTTTTGTTTATCTCTACTGATGAAGGATATAATCCCGAAACACATGTGTCTAGAGATGTACAGCACTAACCTGCACCAACTTTGGTGGAACACTCCAGCAAAATACCAAGTAAGCATGCACTACAAACTGCATTTACCATAATGCTAAGGAGCGAACTATGCTGGGAGGTCAGCAGTGTGCTCCCACCCCTTCCTGTTTGAAAAGGCTCCCTTCAGCCATTGAGCTGACGAGCTTGTGGAGATGCACCTGTGCGCCTGTGAGAGGTACTGAGACCTGTAAGAATTGTGGCTGCCTGCTCAGCCACCCCAGATGAAAATCGTTTTTTGTTTATCTCCACCGATGAAGGATATAATCCAGAAACACATGTGTCTAGAGATGTATAGCACTAACCTGCACCAACTTTGGTGGAACACTCCAGCAAAATACCAAGTAAGCATGCACTACAAACTGCATTTACCATAATGCTAAGGGGCGAACTGTGCTGGGAGGTCAGCAGTGTGCTCCCACCCCTTCCTATTTTAGTGTGTCACTCTAAGTCTTCACTGCATCAAAATCCCTACATGCTAAGACCAGGCGTAAGGAATGACACACAGCTTTTTGAATGGGACTCACCTAACTGTTGTTGGAGTTAACCCACTTCCATGAGCAAACTGTGTCACTTTTGTGCCAACAGATGCATAGGAATTTCTGATGCATCTGTTAATCGTTGCGCCATAGAGCACTGTATTGTAAATAAAGGGCATCCATGGTGGCACAAGGAAATTTGGCGCTGGTGCAAGGAAACTGACGCATCTATGCAGATGTGTCAATTCCTTGTAAATGAGGCCCCCAGTGTCTGAATTATATAATGTAAAACCAAAAACTTGGGATTAATCCCTGCTTGTCCATTTAACCAAATTTTGTGATACTAGGCAAATGTTTTATTTCACTTTCTCTCTTTTTTCTTCATTATTACATATGAGGACCTTGAAATACATGATTTCTAGGCGTGTGCGATAAAAAACCTCCTCCTGTGTTTGATGTAATCAACTATAATGTTGTTCATGTATAATAGAGTACCAGGGAAACCAAAGAGAGCACACAACAGTTGACTTGCCTCTTCGTTCATTCACTATTGGCATTGTTAGTGTGTGACGGGGGTAGAATTTCAATTAATGTTTCTAAATACATGTTTGAAAACTATCACTTTAAACAAAAATACTTTTCAATGCACTGCTCTAATATGATGTACAAAGGTGAATTTTGAACAGCCTTTATCATACTTTTACACTTTTGAAACCAGATGTCTTTTAAAATGAAGGTGTTTCTAAAGTTAAGAGGTTCAGAACACTCTAGTTACTACCTTTCGTTTTTTAAATAAGAGAAGTAAAATACAACATTGAAGGCTAAAAATTAAGTTAGTATCCTCAGATTGATTAGTTGGAGCAGTGCAAGTGCATCAAACAAGATAAAGTATGGCAGATGAATGGCCTCAATTGAATATAGAAACCTTTCTATTAAAATTTAGATTTTTGTTTTATATTTGTTTGTGAATTAAATACCATCCGATCATTTGTGAATTTGTTTGATGTATGGATTTTTCTGTATTGTTTTTGTGTGTTCTTTGGCAGTTCCAATGATCGAAAATGCTTAGGCAGCTTCCAGTAATGACTCAGTGGGGGTTCCCAGATTATAATAATGATTCAGTGGGTGTCCCTGGGTTCTAGTAGTGATTAAGTGAGGGGTCCACATAAGTCAGAAGGTTATGAGCCACTGTCTGAGATCATCAGGGTCAGACTGGCCTATAGGGCAATCATTAAGAGCCCGATGGACTAGTTTGACAGATCAGTGTGTGGGCTGGTTGTTTAGCAGTTTGTAGGCCAGTTTATGGCCAGGTATGTCGGTTTTTACTGTGGATTTCCCTGATATTGCCTCAAGCATTGCCTTCAGCAAGCACAAAGGCATGGAGTCTCCTATACCTTACTGGCCTAATTTGCAAATGAGGGCCACATTTTTTTACAATCTTATGGACACCACTTTTATTTTGGTGCCCAGGTCTATTTTTTTGTCCCAGTCCGACCCTGCTGAAAGTTCACAGTTCAAGGTTTAAACAAAATTGCAGCACACAGGAAGATTCAACTTTACACGCTGTGAAAGGACTGTAGCCATTCATCTTTATGAGTATTTTACTTGCAAACATAACACTGCATTCATATTTAAATAAAATATTCGTACCTTAAGTGACTCACTGGCTAGGTGACAGTGGTTTTTGGCATATCTGAACACTGAGCCATCAGGAAAGGAGGATATGCATAATTTCCCGTGAAAATCGCACCCCTTTGAGGACGGGCCTCAAACAGGGTAATCTTTGTACTCGTTAAAAAAAGATGAAATATTGAACGCGCCCTCCAATGATGGATTTGTTGAGACAGGGAAAAGATGCCCTCAGACATGCTTCTGTCTGAAATGGTTACTTAAATATTACGTTTTGTGATCCCCTTCTGCACTGGAAACGATCTCTGGGTTCATTAAAGTGGCATGAACTATTATGTTTACACTCTAAGCATAGTATCAATGGATAATATGCCAGAATTCATATTTTTAAGCTCACACTAGCTATGTTAACGTAGGATTTTCACGGTTTGTGTGCCCTGTCTCATTTGTTCAGTAGGCGCTGCAGTCTTTCTTTGGATGTCATCGGTGAGAGGCGCAGTGACATCATTACGCAAAATGATGGACTGCAAGATAAGGTGAAAATCAACCGTGATTCACAAAATGTCACAGGCCAGCAGCCAAAGGTCTTTCACAGACGTTAGTTTTACTGACAGCTGTGTTCTGGGATGCGACACGTGCCTGGGGATCTGGGGAGGCACAGGTGTGCGAGAGAGGGAGCCTGACGTCAGGAGCCAGTTGCACTCATTTAATAACACAACTGTATTTATTTTCCTATTTGTACGCGTAACCACAACTATGAGATCTCCTTTTATTGCCCAGAATTGTATTAATAGATTACTCATATGTTTCGCTATACACGAAGATGCGTTTGCAATTGAACTGGTTTTTCAGTGTCTGGTAGGCCACTTTTTGCCCTTATGCCATGTTACATATATTACAGTTTGTCAGTGAGTTCTTTGAGGTATACTTTCCATTGATGAGTTGTGGTTTGCAATCATGCATCCATTCTTGGTTGGAGGCTGAGCTGCTTATGGACTGGTGGTCTTTAATCTACATGCTGAATAAACACTTAACTTGGATCTACTGCCTGCGTGGTGCACTGATTTTTACATGAATATGGGTAGTGTGAGAGTTATTTTGTGGTTATAATTAAACGTACATATTACCACGAATCTATAGCAATTGAAACGGAAACACGGAGACATTTAGAAATGCATTTTTCAGCCTATGTCGTTCGTTCAAAAGTCTTTATTTCAATACACATATCATAAAAGACAATATATTAAAAAAAATTTTGGTCACTCCATTCTCATAATAATATAAAAAAACACATTAAGAAAGTGAATCCAGAAGTTACTCAATCCATATACGCAATTATTTAAGTTAAAATTCAAAAGATAAGAACTATTAAAAAAGCCTAGAAAACCCAAGCCCATAATGCCGTTAGTACCACAGAATTGATATGACTAGGTTTATAATTACATTAAAAAGCCTTTATATCAAGCGTAGCTTATATGCACAGATTGCCCACATCCAGTGTAGAAATTTGGCAACAGCAATAGCTATAGATTCTGTGCAATCAGTTTTTAATATCCTTAGCGCCCCTTTGCCTGTTTTGATACCCTTCAGTAGGCAAATGCGCTTCAGCCATGTGTGCCTCGGGTGGTTTTTGTACACTGTGCAAATAAATAGAATGTGTGTTATAGTTTCCGGCTGTGACGGACAGAATGGAAATCTCGTGCTAGCCATGGCGCGCCATTTACTGGTAAATGAATTTACTGGGAGCATACCCACCCTAAATTGGTGGTACCGTTTCCTATCACAAGGAAGCGTAATAAAATCCCAGCACACTTCATAAGTGTTCTCATGGTTGATCTCCTGGAAATCTCTTGATAATGAAGGACTAGTTAAGATCTTGAAACGTTTCATAGAAACCATATTCCAGTATAGCTCCTTGAGGGTCTTCCTAGGCCGAAAGACATTGGCTGCGGGGTTTTGCGAGAGGGAAATTAGATCCATTGCATGATAGGTAGCCTTAACCTCTTTAAACCATGAGATTTTACACGCACTGTCGGCATCTCTAACCTCAAGAAAAGCCTGGGCGTACTGGGAGAGCTCGGGGGTAACCCACAGTCTCCTCCAGTAAGCCACAGGTCTATAACATGCCACATCCTCTATACGTTGGCATCCCAAATCATAGTAGAGGGGCAATAATGGCGAAGATTGAGGGAGGCCAGTTAATCCCCTCATAAACTTGTTTTGAGAGCTCGTCAGTGCCTCTAGGTTACAAAACCCCCAAAGTTCGGCCCCATACAGGACCGACACACTGATTTTTGTCTTGTAGATTTTGAGCACTGGGGCAATCGGTTTTGTGAGTGAGTGGCACTGTTCCTTTAGTAAGGCACCAGCTAGTTGTGCATGTTTAAGGGCCAGGTGGTCAGTATGAGGTTTCTAGTCTATTTTGGAGCCGAGGTAGGAGAAAACTTGGGTCTGCTCTAACGTAAAGTCGTTCATAACCACCCTCCCTCTTACAGACTTATGCTTATGTAACACCATGAAATTTGTCTTGTTCACAGTAACAATAAGACCATGGTTCTTGCAGAACCCTCAAAGCTCACAATCGCCCTCTGGAGACCTTGTTGCGTTTAAGAGATTAACAGGGTGTCATCTGTAAACATTAGCAGAGGGATCTTCCTACCATCAAGTGTGGGGGCGTCAGTAGGGTGATTCGCAAAATACTGTATCACCCCGTTAATGTACAAAGAGAAGAGTGTTGGTGCAAGTACACACCCTTGACGAACCCTTCTGGCAATCGGAAATCTATCGGTTACTCTCCCTTGCTGACCCCAACGCACTTGTGCAAAATTCGCCTCATGAAGTTTAATTAAAAAGGCCAGTAGGTCAAGTGGCATGCTCTGTTCCGCAAAAACACTCCACATCTTGGCATGCGGCACTAAGTCAAATGCCGATTTAAGATCTACAAAAGAGGCATACAATGTCCCACCTCTAAGGATTACCACACACCAGTAACTTAAAACAAATCTAAAAACCTGATCATTAGAGCTCATGTGTGAGCGGAACCCAGCCTGTAAAGGAGACAAAATATCAAACTCGTCGGTACAGCCTTGGATTTTGCTTAACACGATCCTAGCAATCACCTTCTGGATACAATCAATTAAACTTATGGGCCTGTAGTTACCGGGATCTGAGCAATCCCCCTTTTTAAAAATTGGGATACTCTCAGCACCTTTCCATGAGTCGGGTAAAGGGAAGCCTTTTGCAATAGCGTCTGCCAGGGACTGGATGTAAGTCGCCCATACTTCCTTATTGTATAGAAACAGGTCGTCTGGTACCCAGTCCAACCCGGGCGCTCTACCCTCGGGACCATATTAAGTGCAATTTCAACCTCCTGCTTAGTGAAGTATAAGGGTGGGATGTCTACAGGAATATCAGGAAGACCAACGAGCAGCTCAGAATCTCAAACGGGGGAGGCAAACTGAGTCGTAAAATGTAATACCCATGACTCAGGTGCTACATGATTGGTTCACTAGGCTTTCCTTTGCCCCATTTAACCAGATTCCAGAATGCAACCATATTCCTGTCTTTGCTGGCGTGGTACAACTCAGTCCAATACTGCTCGTCCCATTCCCTTTTTGCCTTGTGTTGTACTTTCTTGTATTCCACCCTCGCCTCTTTAATCCTCTCCCCGTTTTTAGTTCTTATCGCCCTAACTAATGCTTTGTATGCTTCCCTACAAGATCTCCCATACCATGTTTCCACCCCTGATTTAGCCTTGTTCTTGGGATTTTCTACATTGGTTGTAAAAAAGCCCTTGAGCTTGTTAAAAAGTTTGATATGGATGGATATAACTTTAAACACCATTTCCTGCTGCTTGGAACAATTTAGGAGATCTACTGTTGCCTCGTAAACAAACTTGCTTATGGCAACTAATTGAGCCTCTTTATTAAGGCAGTTCGACCATTTTACTCTCCTAGTATCGTTAGTAAGCTGTATTTCAGTACCCACTGAACAAACTTCTGGGGCATAACTCCCTAACAGATGAATGACCAAAGGATTGTAGTCACTTTCCACCCTTTCCATGACAACCATGTCCTTGAGAAAGGACCAGTGTTCCTTTTTTAAAAGTATATAGTCTATACGACTACTACACGTTCCGTTGTTGAATGTGGGAGCACCCTGCTTATCAGATTTCGTCCTCTCATTCACACCCTTTAACCCGTGTTTTAAGCATTATACTTTGAGCTGCAATGCTTTTTAAAAGGAGGTAGAAATAATTGCGGAATATCCCAGGAAAGAGCTTCCTCTAGGGCAAGTTCTACGTCGTTGCTATCTAGAGGTTCAAAGCAGCAATTAAATTCTCCCCTACTAATATATTCCCCATTCCATTGTAATGATCACGATAAGAATCAAGCAGGGCCACAATATCCAATTCTTTGCCCCAGGCTTCCCTCTTGCATTGATGTTAAAAATAAAAATGTCCTTGATCTCTGGGATTTTGATTTTGATTATTAAAATATCACTGCTCTCAGAATCCATCTGTTTAACTCTATACCTGTCATCCTGTCTCACCCAGATGGATAAGCCCCCCATTGGTCTACTCCGCTGGCCAGGAGTGGCAGGCTTTGAGAAATTTAAGTAGCCTTGTCTAAACACCGGGTCGACTGACCAAGATTCCTGGAAAATTATAACATAATTTTTGTCAATAAAGGATAGCCAATCAAGTGATGTTAGTTTACTTTTTAACCCTGCAATGTTCCATGAGACCAAATACAATTGTAGGGGACCAGGGCTAGGATAACTACTATGCTGAAGCTGGTTATCACTGGGTGGTACACTAAAAACAGTTTTAGCCAACGTTGAGCACACAGCATTCGTTGTGACCTCACTTAAACTGTCATCCCTCCTAATCGATCTTCCCAGTTGTTTGAGTCCTCTGGTACCCTAGTTGTTATTATCAGAGGGCCCCCTTGGCTCTCGTTCTCTGTTATAGTTCTATGGTCTCCTGCGCCCTTGGTTGCAAGTTCCCCAAGAGTGGTAAAACCAGTTTTGGGGTACAGTCAATCATTTTCCTCCAGTGTGCTAAGCACCTCAAATCTGTTGGAGTTCGATACAGCATGGTTGCTGAGCCCATGCATATTCAAAGTCGACCTCTGCATTGCTTCCCTGGAGTTTATACCAGGATGGTAAAAGTATCCCAATGGGAGAACGCTGATGGCCTATGGGCTAACCCTGAAGGGGGCTGCCCGATCCGACCATGTTCGGAGACCTGAAGCTTAAGACTATGCAGCCACCATCCAAACCTTTGTCAGAATGTCCTACCCATGCCATCCTTCTTACCATCTTGAAATCTGCAAAAAGATGATTCCCAAACCCTGTCTTGGTGTTCAAAAAATGGAGGGCCTTGTTCTTTAGAGAGGACTAATGTTCCTCCTCTCGAGGTTGGAGTTTCGGGACATTTGCTAGTACTATTGTGTGTGGTGTTGCCTCGGGTGGAAGGTGTAAAGTAACAACCACCGGCAAGACCACTCCCAGACCCTGAAGTCTCTCTACTGGACCTTTTGGCCCTAGCAATCAGTGCATGTGGTGTGGGTTGGTTCAGAGGGATTACATTGGAAGTGGATGGACGGGACGTATCGTGACTTAAAGATCTAGATATATTCCTCGCCTGACCAATAGTTTTATCCTCAGTCTGTCTACTCCCAGGACAGGCAGATTGGTCCTTAGATATATACTGCTCGATCTTAATCAATCTCTGATCGATGGCTTCTAGTTTGGACATATCGGGACTGATTAGTGCTAAGAGCTTTTCTTCCAGCTATTTTCAAAGATCGTCATCATCAACCTTTAGGTCAGGATGTCTGATCACCGATGCGGGTTGTACAGGACTAGCAACACCCCCCTTAGTGTGATCAGTATCGGTCGGTGGAACTTTGGACCCTCTCGTACCAGATGTTACATTCTTACTACTCTTTGCCTGCTTTGAAAATTGATGGCTAGCTTTAGGGGCACTTCACGCTTTCCTTTTCTTGGTTTGGTCACTTCCTTTGGGGGCTTGTAATGACTTTTGCCGCCTAGTGCGCATATTGGAAGCGGAAGGTGAGGCCAAGCAAGACGTATTAACCACTGGGGAAGGGTACCCAGCTGTGGACTAGCTGCTATCCCAGGAGAAGTCTGGGGACTCAAGGCTAAGTAGGCTGATAGCTCTTGCACTGGAACATGCCCTGCAAATGGGTGTGATGGATCTAATAACAGCCTCCGTTCTGTTAGCTCAATCTAGTGTATTATCACGGATTCGGCCCGTAAAAGGAAGGCATCTAGAGTTCCCACCACTCCAGGCCCTGTCCCCCCCTTGCGTGTGGCTTTACTCATATTACAAATATAGATCGAAACAATATACAAAGTGAATAATTAGCATTAATGTCAGCACTGACCCTCAATCCGTCACTTACAGAAAGGTGAAGAGTCCCCCCTTGTGTCCAAATCCAATTAATCTAGCTGATGGGCACAGACGTGCCCCCCCCCGGATCGGATCCCTGGCCCCCTTATGAGCACCTTCTGATGCTTGATCTCGCGGTGCACAGCGCAGCTGCCATGTGGGATGCTGGAGGATGTAGACCCCTGGCGTCCAGCTGGTAATGGTGGCACTCTGCAGGACTCGGCGGTACAGCGGTCCCCCTCGGCGTCCTTTCTCCTGGATTTGGCAGCGTCTGGCAGGTAATGGCAGCGATGGGCACTACAGCAGTGATTTCAGCAAGAGAAATGGGCACCCGCCCCGCGGGAGCACTGGCCCCCTTATGAGCACCTCCTGGCGCTCGATCTCGCGGTGCACGGCGGAGCTGCCGCGTGGGATGCTGGGGGATGCAGACCCATGGCATCCAGCTGGTAATGGCGGCCTTCCCCAGCGTCCTGTTTCCTGTATTTATAATAATCCACATTTGTAAAGCGCACAATCACCCGGTTAGGGTCTCTAGGCGCTGGGGGCTGTCGGGAAGATTAAGCAAGCTATTGCCCAGAGTCACATGGTGCTGGGCTAACCTGCCGCCGGCGCTGGGGATCGAACCCTGATCCCCAGATTCCAGCGTCAGTCGCCCTGGCCGCGGCGCCACACCTCTGGCAGGTAATGGCAGCGATGGGTACTATAGCAGTGATTTCAGCAAGAGAAACGGGCTCTAACTAGGCCTTGACTCCATCCTGGAAAAAGAGGGCTGCTGCTGTCTCATAAAAGTCATTGTGTGTTTATTTCTCTCATTTGATACCGTATGCAGCAAAATGTGCACTGTCTGTTTTGAAGTGAAATACTGCTCTCGAAGAACTCCGGAGGATGCAATTGCTACATTCAGGGATCTTGCTACTTGCACTCTGTAGACAGAAAATAGTGTGTTTATATTAGGTGTTATATAATTCTGAATTGTGATTTGTTAAAGAAAGGGTAGATTTACTCATCTAATGCTGACCGTGCCGAATTTGGGAGTGAGACATATCCTTTGAGTCTCTAGCAGTGATGTTGCCTGAATCTCTGCCGTTTTGCTGCTTATTTTGGACTTCGGTTATTTTCCTTATTTTGCTCATTATTGCTTTTATTTCCACCACTAAGAGCCTTAGTCGCAACCGGTTTCCTATGACCTATGATTAATTGAACTGAGATATGTTTCACTTTCTGTATTGTGCCTTCTTAATTTTTAATTAACCTTCATGGATTTGTCTAAATTACTGATCACAAACTCCTTTTTGAGTCAATCCTTTTTTTAGGGCTCGGCCTACGTCCCACGAAGTGGGCGTGGCTTAAGAGTCCTTTTGTGAGGGCTGCGAAAATCGTACCTACCAAATTCCAGAAAGCTCGTGATTTTTGCGATGTTGTTTTGGCAGCTGCATGGCAATTGGGCCTCGCATGCCTGTCTTTGTAGAAGACAGCACGCAATAGGCCATAGGCGGTAGAGTTGCTCCGCCTCGTGCATATTCCGTGCGGACACGTGCAGCAGAAGGCCATATTTCTTCAATTACCAGCTGTCAGGGGCAGCGGTAATTGAAGACAGATGCTGTGGGCGCGTGCACCACTCTCCAGTTTGTTTTATTTCAGCTGTGTGTGTGCGCATGCTGGCTCCCGGCAAAAGCTTGTTTCCTTTCCAGGGATTGTCCAAAGTAGTGCGCGTTATTTTTAAAAAGCAGCATTCAAATCAGCAGCTCATATGTTTCCCTCATTACCCGCATTCACAGTCTCAGCAGAGCTAAACAAACAGAGGTTCTCGGGTGCCGGGTTTGGCGTTGGTCTGTGCCTCTGACATAAAGGTTTTGTTATCAACTATTAATGAAAGTTTCTTTAAAAAAAAGGTTGTTTTTAAACCCTCTGTTTATGTTACGGTTTCATTTTTTTTACTAATTATAATTGAAAGACAATGCTGAAGTTTGTGGTGACTGCCTCATTCAAACTAAGAACATCAAACTAAACGGTTCAAAGTTATAATGGAAACAAGGCTTTCCACTAAATTGCAAATTTCCTCTGCAGGGTATTCGCTCGTGTTATAAACTGCAGACCTCATGCAAAAGAAGAAGCGTCAGGGAAGAGCTCAAGGAAACAAGCATTCATTAAAAAATGTGCATAGGCAATTGTGCCATGTCTTTGTGCCGCCTGCTTCTTTCAATGTCCCCTATATCTGTGTCAAATAAAGGGAAAACAGTCCCGGGAGATAAGCTACTCAAACTTCAGTTTTACCTCCATACAAAGCAACAGTGTGCAATCCCAAAACACTAGCATTGTCACAAACTTGTACACTTCACCCCGCCCCCTACTCACCTCTGATGTTTTCGCCAGCCGCCGCGTTCGTTAACTCGTACTTCCAAACGCGTGTCTTCACTGCACCCCGCTCACCACTCACCCGACAGGCACTACATGTTGCCTGCGTGAGAGATTGTTGAACAAGCATCTAAAAATCTGTCCGCGAGGAATCCACACAACACATCAGCAGGTTTCTCGCCCCAGCCCGTGGTATTTTTCCATAGCACTATATGACACGCTGTATATTGCTGCTTTCTCCAAAGTTTCAGTATGCCATTGGACAACAGGATAGCAACCCTTTAATCCACTTCATATTAATTCGCTATCTTTTACCGAATCCTTCATTTACGCTTCTAAGTGGTGTTTAATATATTCAGCAGCTCGCGGCCGGCTCGTTCACTAACCCCGGTTTACACATGATTCACTGCTTCAAGACCAGCTTTGTGAAGCTAAAAACCAATTTCCTTCTCCTAACCCGGCCCAATCCTCGGAGTAGGGTAAACAGGATTTCTGTTGCCGCCATAAATTTCACCCAAGTCTCGTGCGCTACTGTAGGGATTTGTTAAAGCATAGTGTGGAATTTTATTCATAAATTCTGTTCTTCGGGTGCCATCTGTGTAAGCCGCCACGTTGTATACAACTTGTTGGCTGTCATATAACACTTCCATCTGTTTCACGACGCAGTGAGTGCAGAATGAGTGCGAGAGTGACTGAGTGCAGAGTGAGTGCGAGAGTGACTGTGAATGCAGAGTGAGTGCAGAGTGAATGCCAGAGTGACAGTGAGTGCAGAGTGAGTGCCAGAGTGACAGTGAGTGCAGAGTGACAGTCAGTGCAGAGTGAGTGCAGAGTGACAGTGAGTGCAGAGTGACAGTGAGTGCAGAGTGAGTGCGAGAGTGACTGTGAGTGCAGAGTGAGAGCAGAGTGAGTGCCAGAGTGACTGTGAGTGCAGAGTGAGTGCAGAGTGACTGTGACTGTGAGTGCAGAGTTAGTGCAGAGTGACTGTGAGTGCAGAGTGAGTGCGAGAGTGACAGTGAGTGCAGAGTGAGTGCGAGAGTGACAGTGAGTGCAGAGTGAGTGCGAGAGTGACAGTGAGTGCAGAGTGAGTGTGAGAGTGAGAGTGAGTGCAGAGTGAGTGCGAGAGTGAGTGTGAGAGTGTGAGAGTGTGAGAGTGACTGTGAGTGCAGAGTGAGTGCAGAGTGACTGTGACAGTGAGTGCAGAGTGACTGTGAGTGCAGAGTGAGTGCAGAGTGACTGTCAGTGCAGAGTGAGAGCGAGAGTGACTGTGAGTGCAGAATGAGAGCAGAGTGAGTGCCAGAGTGACTGTGAGTGCAGAGTGAGTGCAGAGTGACTGTGACTATGAGTGTAGAGTTAGTGCAGAGTGACTGTGAGTGCAGAGTGAGTGCCAGAGTGACTGTGAGTGCAGAGTGAGTGCGAGAGTGACTGTGAGTGCAAAGTGAGTGCGAGAGTGACAGTGAGTGCAGAGTGAGTGCGAGAGTGACAGTGAGTGCAGAGTGAGTGCGAGAGTGACAGTGAGTGCAGAGTGAGTGTCAGAGTGGCTGTGAGTGCGGAGTGAGTGCAGAGTGACTGTGACTGTGAGTGCAGAGTGAGTGCAGAGTGACTTTGAGTGCAGAGTGAGTGCCAGAGTGACTGTGAGTGCAGAGTGAGTGCGAGAGTGACTGTGAGTGCAGAGTGAGTGCGAGAGTGACAGTGAGTGCAGAGTGAGTGCGAGAGTGACAGTGAGTGTAGAGTGACAGTGTGTAGTTCAGAGTGACAGTGTGTCCAGAGTGACTGTGAGTGCAGAGTGAGTGCCAGAGTGACTGAGTGCAGAGTGAGTGCAGAGTGACTGTGAGTGCAGAGTGAGTGCCAGAGTGACTCTGAGTGCAGAGTGAGTGCAGAGGGAGTGTGAGAGTGACTGTGAGTGCAGAGTGAGTGCGAGAGTGACTGTGAGTGTGACTGTGAGTGCAGAGTGAGTGCAGCATGAGTGCGAGAGTGACAGTGAGTGCAGAGTGAGTGCGAGAGTGACAGTGAGTGCAGAGTGAATGTGAGAGTGACTGTGGGTGCAGAGTGAGTGCAGAGTGAGTGGAGAGTGAGTGCAGAGTGACAGTGAGTGCAGAGTGAGTGCGAGAGTGACTGTTAGTGCAGAGTGAGTGAAGAGTGAGGGCCAGAGTGACTGTGAGTGCAGAGTGAGTGCGAGAGTGACTGTGAGTGCAGAGTGAGTGCAGCATGAGTGCGAGAGTGACAGTGAGTGCAGAGTGAGTGCGAGAGTGACAGTGAGTGCAGAGTGAATGTGAGAGTGACTGTGGGTGCAGAGTGAGTGCAGAGTGAGTGGAGAGTGAGTGCAGAGTGACAGTGAGTGCAGAGTGAGTGCGAGAGTGACTGTTAGTGCAGAGTGAGTGAAGAGTGAGGGCCAGAGTGACTGTGAGTGCAGAGTGAGTGCAAGAGTGACTGTGAGTGCAGAGTGAGTGCAGAGTAACTGTGAGTGCAGAGTGAGTGTGAGAGTGACTAGGAGTGCGAGAGTGACTGTGAGTGCAGAGTGAGTGCCAGAGTGACTGTGAGTGCAGAGGGAGTGCAGAGTGACTGCAGAGTGATAGTGACTGCGGAGTGACAGTGACTGCAGTGTATGAGTGTGCAGGGTGAACACATGGATAAAACACATTGCCATTTACAATGCCATTACCTCTTACTCAAAAAAATCCGAGACCTATTGCATTTCTAATGCTTTTTTTTTTTTAATGCGGGCATTTTTGCAATGTTGTTTGATTTTTAACCCAAGGGATACAATGCCTATCTATTCTTGAGGTCCATACCGCCTGTGACCTTGCAATCAGGGCTCCCCTATATAACGATGACATCCACTGTGCAAAACACAGGTGACCATAAATTAGCTTCTAAGCTCCATCAATGCATTAAAAAACCTAAACATTTTACTAACGTGACTCGTAGCAACCACAAGACTACAGTCCACTTGGCGCAATTTGTACTTTTTGCAAGCCTGTTGTTGAACCCACTTCTTAGATATGACTGCGATGTGCGAGCATGAATCAAACACCATTATGATTCTATGCCTCCCAAGCAAATCTTTATCTGAAGGATTACCATGGTCCTGAGATTTCACCTAAAGGATCTCTTCTTCACAACCTTCCTTCATACTGCCCTTTTGTACTCCGATATCACTTCTGCAACACATGACATAATGGCCACATCAGTAACACTTTCCCTTGAGCCTGAAATCTTTGGTCTTCCCTGCTTCCTCATCATTTGCATGTGGTTCAGCATACCACTGCCACTGTTAACATTTTTCTTTCCTTGATGGTGTCCACACATTTCCACATCTGTCCAATCCTTTTTGCCATGAAAATTACTTCACAAATGGGTGTTTTATCTTTAACAGAAGAGGGGGGTGAGAGTGCACACCTGTTCATCCAATTTCAATCCTCTATGTTTTTTTACTTTCATCCATTTGCGTGCAAGCCCGGTTATCCGTGATCTGCCCAAACACGTGTTTGTAGAAATATCAAAGAAATGAAGCGAACAGACGCCTCAATCCAGGTGCACAACGTTGCTTACTTTTATCAAAAAAGTGTCATACATTTTTCCTTTTTTCCAAAGTTTTATTCATATTTGGTCCTTTACTTCTCAGAACATCTTTGTAATTACTCCAATCACATGAGAGACACTTATACACATTTTCCTTAATGTTTACGAAATGCCAATCCAGGCCTTATTCCGAAGCATGGAGTGTGCGTAAGTCATCCTCAAAGGTCAGTCTATGTTTACCCAATGCATTTCGAGCCGTACCAGGCTCTTCATCAGGGGTTATCTACAAATTAAATTAAAACATGCCTGTTAGACTGTAGTCGACCAAAATCTAGAATATGGTTACAAGTGTTTCTATAAAATACATCCCATCAAAAGTGACTAGCCCAGTACATAACGTCTGCCCTCTGAATTCATTATTATCCACTGTCTTGGAACCCTCTCTCCCCAACTGACACAGTGCCACATGTACCTTTATCTTTATTCAAACGGTCTCATTATATGCGCATTAATTCCTCCGCAAAACCCCTTCTACTATGTGTTAACCCTCCCGTCTAAGTTTTTTCTGAACGAACACGTACCTCAACAAACGGACCTGCCGATAGTTTTCCCTCGTGTTAATGATCCTTCTAGTGAAACGCTCTCCACTCCACTTAGATACCTTCATCTAGTCTCCACCCCTCGACTATCTAGCCAATCAACATTGTTGTTCTTTAAGCTACCTGTAGATTTAATCCCTTTTAGAGGTAAACACCCACTCCCTGAATTTCACTAGCCGCTTTCTATCGATATTGGCCTTGCGCGCTGACTGTTTTTTAATCGCTTTTTTCTCCCTCCGACTAACGCAGCAACCCTGTCTGTACCTTATTTTACCATACTCGTGTATCTACCCAATCACCACTATCGTCACCTCAGCATCTGTAAAAGCGTTTCTCATCCGGAAAAATCAGCCCTTATAATGCTCAATCCTACCAATCCCATAATGCATCATATGCCCGTGCCTCTCGTAATTCACTCTAATGCCTGTGCATAATTTATCTGTGTCCAAATCATTCACTTTGTTCCGATACATTCACATGAATTCACCGCCCACCCATAATTGCAATTTGTGACAGTTATTAACTGGTACATTAAAGCGCTTTTAACGTGAGCATTCTCCAACATCATCCGTTAGTCGATGACTGTTTCAAACAGTCCTCCATCTTGTTTCTCAAAAAGTAGTTCATGTCAATCTCTTTGGGGAACAGTTCTTTCTTAGTCTCTCATGTGATTCTCTCATTTTTTTTTTATATTACATCATCTTCATCCGTGGGTGCAACTCTTCGATAGGCAGAAAGTACTACATCAGAAGAGGGGGGTGAGAGTGCACACCTGTTCATCCAATTTCAATCCTCTATGTTTTTTTACTTTCATCCATTTGCGTGCAAGCACGGGCTTGCACGCAAATGGATGAAAGTAAAAAAACATAGAGGATTGAAATTGGATGAACAGGTGTGCACTCTCACCCCCCTCTTCTGATGTAGTACTTTCTGCCTATCGAAGAGTTGCACCCACGGATGAAGATGATGTAATATAAAAAAATGAGAGAATCACATGAGAGACTAAGAAAGAACTGTTCCCCAAAGAGATTGACATGAACTACTTTTTGAGAAACAAGATGGAGGACTGTTTGAAACATTCATCGACTAACGGATGATGTTGGAGAATGCTCACGTTAAAAGCGCTTTAATGTACCAGTTAATAACTGTCACAAATTGCAATTATGGGTGGGCGGTGAATTCATGTGAATGTATCGGAACAAAGTGAATGATTTGGACACAGATAAATTATGCACAGGCATTAGAGTGAATTACGAGAGGCACGGGCATATGATGCATTATGGGATTGGTAGGATTGAGCATTATGGAGGGCTGATTTTTCCGGATGAGAAACGCTTTTACAGATGCTGAGGTGACGATAGTGGTGATTGGGTAGATACACGAGTATGGTAAAATAAGGTACAGACAGGGTTGCTGCGTTAGTCGGAGGGAGAAAAAAGCGATTAAAAAACAGTCAGCGCGCAAGGCCAATATCGATAGAAAGCGGCTAGTGAAATTCAGGGAGTGGGTGTTTACCTCTAAAAGGGATTAAATCTACAGGTAGCTTAAAGAACAACAATGCTGATTGGCTAGATAGTCGAGGCATGGAGACTAGATGAAGGTATCTAATTGGAGTGGAGAGCGTTTCACTAGAAGGATCATTAACACGAGGGAAAACTATCGGCAGGTTCGTTTGTTGAGGTACGTGTTCGTTCAGAAAAAACTTAGACGGGAGGGTTAACACATAGTAGAAGGGGTTTTGCAGAAGAATTAATGCGCATATAATGAGACCGTTTGAATAAAGATAAAGGTACATGTGGCACTGTGTCAGTTGGGGAGAGAGGGTTCCAAGACAGTGGATAATAATGAATTCAGAGGGCAGACGTTATGTACTGGGCTAGTCACTTTTGATGGGATGTATTTTATAGAAACACTTGTAACCATATTCTAGATTTTGGTCGACTACAGTCTAACAGGCATGTTTTAATTTAATTTGTAGATAACCCCTGATGAAGAGCCTGGTACGGCTCGAAATGCATTGGGTAAACATAGACTGACCTTTGAGGATGACTTACGCACACTCCATGCTTCGGAATAAGGCCTGGATTGGCATTTCGTAAACATTAAGGAAAATGTGTATAAGTGTCTCTCATGTGATTGGAGTAATTACAAAGATGTTCTGAGAAGTAAAGGACCAAATATGAATAAAACTTTGGAAAAAAGGAAAAATGTATGACACTTTTTTGATAAAAGTAAGCAACGCTGTGCACCTGGATTGAGGCGTCTGTTCGCTTCATTTCTTTGATATTTCTACAAACACGTGTTTGGGCAGATCACGGATATCCGGGCTTGCACGCAAATGGATGAAAGTAAAAAAACATAGAGGATTGAAATTGGATGAACAGGTGTGCACTCTCACCCCCCTCTTCTGATGTAGTACTTTCTGCCTATCGAAGAGTTGCACCCACGGATGAAGATGATGTAATATAAAAAAATGAGAGAATCACATGAGAGACTAAGAAAGAACTGTTCCCCAAAGAGATTGACATGAACTACTTTTTGAGAAACAAGATGGAGGACTGTTTGAAACATTCATCGACTAACGGATGATGTTGGAGAATGCTCACGTTAAAAGCGCTTTAATGTACCAGTTAATAACTGTCACAAATTGCAATTATGGGTGGGCGGTGAATTCATGTGAATGTATCGGAACAAAGTGAATGATTTGGACACAGATAAATTATGCACAGGCATTAGAGTGAATTACGAGAGGCACGGGCATATGATGCATTATGGGATTGGTAGGATTGAGCATTATGGAGGGCTGATTTTTCCGGATGAGAAACGCTTTTACAGATGCTGAGGTGACGATAGTGGTGATTGGGTAGATAAACGAGTATGGTAAAATAAGGTACAGACAGGGTTGCTGCGTTAGTCGGAGGGAGAAAAAAGCGATTAAAAAACAGTCAGCGCGCAAGGCCAATATCGATAGAAAGCGGCTAGGGAAATTCAGGGAGTGGGTGTTTACCTCTAAAAGGGATTAAATCTACAGGTAGCTTAAAGAACAACAATGTTGATTGGCTAGATAGTCGAGGGGTGGAGACTAGATGAAGGTATCTAAGTGGAGTGGAGAGCGTTTCACTAGAAGGATCATTAACACGAGGGAAAACTATCGGCAGGTCCGTTTGTTGAGGTACGTGTTCGTTCAGAAAAAACTTAGACGGGAGGGTTAACACATAGTAGAAGGGGTTTTGCGGAGGAATTAATGCGCATATAATGAGACCGTTTGAATAAAGATAAAGGTACATGTGGCACTGTGTCAGTTGGGGAGAGAGGGTTCCAAGACAGTGGATAATAATGAATTCAGAGGGCAGACGTTATGTACTGGGCTAGTCACTTTTAATGGGATGTATTTTATAGAAACACTTGTAACCATATTCTAGATTTTGGTCGACTACAGTCTAACAGGCATGTTTTAATTTAATTTGTAGATAACCCCTGATGAAGAGCCTGGTACGGCTCGAAATGCATTGGGTAAACATAGACTGACCTTTGAGGATGACTTACGCACACTCCATGCTTCGGAATAAGGCCTGGATTGGCATTTCGTAAACATTAAGGAAAATGTGTATACGTGTTTCTCATGTGATTGGAGTAATTACAAAGATGTTCTGAGAAGTAAAGGACCAAATATGAATAAAACTTTGGAAAAAAGGAAAAATGTATGACACTTTTTTGATAAAAGTAAGCAACGCTGTGCACCTGGATTGAGGCGTCTGTTCGCTTCATTTCTTTGATGTTTTATCTTTAAGCCATAATTTGTCACGTATTTTCTTGCAACTGAAGTTAAGCAGTAGCAGGTGCCTTTCCAGCTCATAAGTCAAAGCAGCAAATTTACAAGAACCATTCTTTTCCCCCCATTGTGATAAATATTCTTCGACAGATTCATTGTCTTATTGAGTCCGCTTACCAAGCTACTGACACAAGGGAGATAGTAAATATCCAACTTTTTAAAACACCCTCAAATTCATTGAGTCAACTTCGCTCTTCCTAATCTAACTTTGGAGGATTGTCAAGAACCTCCTATCCCACAACACTTTTAGGCAGTGTAAACGCAATTACCATTTATGCTCAGCACACAAATTCGTTCTGCAGAACCTGCCATAATTTAAAAATTCATTTTTCCATGTTCCTCAAAAGATGGGAGCCTTTCTTGGATGGCTCAAGAAGAAAGTTGGGGGAGTTACATTCTGCATATTTAAAGTACCTGATGCTTTGAGGACAACAGTAAATATTAACAAAATACTAGTGCTTTGCAGCCAGCGAGAGACTTCAATACCAACAGCAATTCCAAGCTGAGACTTTCCCTTAGAAAGTCTATCTCTATACAATCTGCACAATTAAGTTGTATCAACGAGTCTATTGTGTGCCTGTCACGACTCTCCAATGAGCGACCAAGGCACAATGTCAATCATCATCATCACCTTTATTTCGGTTCATCAAACCATAAAAGTATAAAATAACACATCTCAATAAACTACAGTACATGATGGCAAAGGGAGGAGTACAAAAAGTGTCCATTCTAAAATACCACTCTATAGTGGGTTAATATCAATAAAATCTATGCGCAAGTAAAAGGCACAAAGTGCATATTCGTGGATAAATAACTTCATATCAACTGGTATACAATTCATTGCAGGTGCTAGTTTATTTTGTTTTCAAAACTCTTTTTTATTAAGTCAGCTGATATAGTATTCGTACATGTTACAAAGCAATGTCACATTTAAGGCACATGGGGAACCTATCATCCCTGCCCTCCAAAGCCTATATCTAGTAAAATATGTGTGGTGCAGGTATTTAAATTGAATGAGCCTGAGACGGGAGGCAATCGTGGCGTATCTTAGGGATTCCAGGGCTTCTCGCCAGTCAACGCTGTCCAGGGGGGAATCTAAAGTCGTGGAGAGATTTGTTACTAACGTTTGGTACATCTTTGCGGTTTTGTGATCACCCAAGTCCCCCATAAAAACGTTTGCCTAGATCGGGTTGAAATCAGGAAGAGTCTAGGTGTGACATATATGGAGTTAAGGCATGTCTTAATTGCAGGTATTTGTAGAACTGAGCATGCGGTATGTTGTATTAATTCCTGAGGTCCTGAAAAAATTTCATAGTAGTGCCACGCATAATGTTGCCTAGCATGGAAATCCCAAGGGCGTCCCATTGTTTAAATCCAACTAACGCAGTCACCTGTGGCATAATTCCGCTCTGCCAGAGTGGGGTCTCCCTCGTCAACCGCCTCAACCATCCCACCGGGCGCAGTGAGTCCATCCACACACGTACACAAACCGAGTACCTGGCGGCAGCTTGCGCTGCTCTTTTAGCATGTAGAGAAGTCTGTGTGGCAACATATCCCCCATCAGCCATTTCTCCACGGGATAGGCCCGGTCATTATTATTACCATACCAACAATCATTCAAAACCAAGAGGTGGGATGCCACGTGGTACAAGTGGAGATCAGGAGTTGTTATACCCCTACAAAAAGGTTGACTGGAAGCACGTTCTGAGGGACACCCTAGCAGTCTGTCCTGCCACAAAAAGCATCTCAACCGGGAATTTAGCTGTCGGATCCAGGAAGGTGCTATCTGAAAAGGGTCATTCTGTAATTGGTACAAGAGACGAGGGAGGGGCACCATTTTAAAGATTGCAGACCTGCCCAGTATAGATAGGGGCATCCGTGCCCACGCCTACGTCTCCACCTGTGTGCCCGTCCAAACAGGGGTGATATTTTTATCCCATGATATCGACAGTGAATCTGAAATATAGATGCTGAGATATTTCAGACTGGACGTAGCAACTGTCACCTCCGCCGTCCAGGTGCGCATATCCACGCCCCCACACATGGGCCAAAGGACGGATTTCTTGGCGCTCATATATAAGCTGGTGTGTTGACCGAAGAACTGCTTGATGCAGAGAATACGTGGACCCGACCGGTGGGGATCCATAAGAAAAAACTGGACGTCATCCACATAGAGAGCAATTCGATCCGAAAACTCTCCAGGCCACTCAAAGCCCATAACCTGTACGTCAATATAAACCCAGGCGGCTAATGGTTCCATAGCTAAGGCAAATAAATATGGGGAAAGGGGTCAAACTTGTTGAGTACCACGTCCTATAGGGAAGGGATCGGCCACAGCACCAATGATTCTGACCGAGGCCAAGAGGTCAGTGTAAAGAAGTTTATTATAGGAACTAAGGTGTGGTCAAAATATACACGTAATAGCACGAACAGATAAATCCATCCCAGCGATTCGAACGCTCTATCAATATCAGCTAAGAGCAGGGCCACTGGGCCCTGAAGGTGATACATGGCCGCAACTGCGTTGTGTACATGTCTGATGTTATGACGGGTATCCCGCTGGGGCATGAAGCCGGCCTGATCTGGATGAACCAGTTCGGACATATAGTGCAGGATACGTTTGGCCACGATACAATTTTGCCTCTAAGTTTAACAGAGAGATGAGGCGATATGAGAAGTGCTAATCCGGGCGCCGGCCCGGCTTTGGAAAAACCGTAATTTCAGCATGCCGCCAGTCCAGAGGAAGCTTCCCCTCTTCAAAGGCTGCATGTATTGCCGCCAAGTAATGGGGTAGGAAGTGAGTTTGAAATGATTTTAAAAACTTGCAGGGGAAGCCGTTCATCCCCGGTGCTTTCCCGGAACGCAAGTCAATCAGGGCAGCACCCAACTCATCAACCATCAACTGGAAGTCTAAATCTTCTCTTAAGCTGTCCGAAATAGCTTTGGGAGGCAAATCATCAAGATATTGGGGAAACAGAGGTTCCGGGGGGGTTTCCTTGGGAGCATATAGCTCCACATAGTACGCCGCAAAACTAGCAGCAATTCGAGCAGGATCAGTGAGTGTCTGGCCAGCCCCGTCAAGAATACCCGGTATGCTAACTGGGAGGAGAGCTCGTTGGCACAATCGATGTAGAAGTGAGCTCGATTTGTCACCCCACTCATACATTCTACTACAAGATGCCAGCCAAGCCTGTCTGGCCTCTTCGCAAGGGTGTCAGCATATGTTTGTTGTAGAAGGAGCAATTGGCGGCGGTGTGCCCCACCATGTTCGACCCTACATCTCGGTTCTAGGAGTAAGATTTTGGCCTCGGTCTGACTCAAATCCTCTTGGTACTTTTTCCGTCAGGCAGCACAGTAAGCGATGTCCACTCCCCTGATTGTGGGCTTCATCGCCTCCCAAAGCATGGCTGGAGAGTGTACCGTGCCCCAGTTCTCAGTGAAATGTGCCATAAGGGCCTGTTGCAGGTGGGATGTGTACTGTGGTTTTAGGAGATGCCACAACGACAAGCGCCATCGAAAGGTGGGCGCGCCACCACCAGGCGGAGTGTGAGGGCCACCGGAGAATGATCGGACAGACCTCTAGGTAAAATATCTGTCACTGCAAACCGAACCGAAAATAGTAGGAGTTCGGTATAAAAACATAATCCAGCCTAGAAAACGAATCATGGACCGCCGAATAATACGTGTAACCGTACGTAGCTGGGTGCATATGCCGCCAAGTGTTCAACAAGCCCATATCTCCATGAACGTGTGCAGCCATGTAGGTCTCGATATCTCAGCTGCCACGTGCGAGTGCCATCGGTCCTGCGCCGCATTTGCCACATCATTCCAATCCCCACCAAGAACCTAGAGGCCCCCAGGTACTTCAAACAGTTTTGCCGAAAGGCATTCTACAAACGTGTCCGAGAACAGGGGAGGTGCTTAAATGCTGCCCTGTGTAATAATTTCCCCATGCAGTGTCCCTGAAATAATGATGTATCTAGCGTGGGGGTCAGTCCACATTTTGGAATGAATATAATGGATTCAATGGTGAATAAGTATGGCAACTCCCCTGAGAACCCCTGGTAATCCCCGCATGAAAGACTTGTACATATCCAAAGCGAGCGAGACATGTACATATGGTATTGAATGTTTGACCCATTCAGAATAGCAGTTAGCAGTTCCATGAAGAGATTGAAGAGCATGGGTGAGAGTGCAGATCCCTGAGGTACCCCAATAGTGATCGTGGTGCTTGCAGCCAAAGATTGGTTGACTTTGATTCTCTGTTTTTGGTTGTGCAGGAAGCAGGAGAACCCGTTTTAGACAGGGCCAGATAGCCCCATCTTATATTGCAGAAGGTTAATCAAGTTATCATGTTTAATAGTGTCATAATCAGAGGACAAGTCCAGAAGAATTAGAGGACAAGGCGTATCTTGGTCCAAAGCTCTTAAGGCATCATCCACAATGTGCCTTAAGGCTGTTTCTGTACTATGACATGGTCTAAAGCCTGACTGATGTTGGTCAAGCAGCTGAAATTTCTTGATGTGTTTGCATAGCTGTGTGTGAACGCATTTCTCAAGCAACTTCACAAAAGACATGATGCTGGTGATTGGCCGGTAGTTATTGGGGTCTGTTAATTCTGCATTGGGCTTCTTGGGGATAGGTGTGACTTGCCCCATTTTAAGGCAGTTGGGAATCCTCCCCTGTAAGAGAGATTGTTTGATGATCTTGGACCAGAGAGGCAGAATGGTGGGCCGAGGTCTTAGAGCAGCATAGCGGGGAGTGGATCACTGAAATGGCTGGATGGTTTAAGAAATGTCAATTAATGTGATACCTCCTCCAAGTCCGAGAGTATGAAGGTGTTTCAGCAGGCATTGTTATTGGGTGTGTACCCTGTGGGGTAAGGCAACCCCAGGGAGCTCTTCGACAGCAGGTTAGCGGTGGCACATTGCAGTTCCCAATCAATACTCCTAGACTTCTCCGAAAAGTGCGCTGAGAAGTCTTCCTCACTGGGACCAGTGGTTTTGATTGCAGGAGTAGGATTAGCCTGTTGTTTGATGATATCAAACAGTTTTTTAGGACAGTTTTTAGCGCTGTCAAGCTGAGCTCTGAAATGATCTGATTTAGCGATGTGAATGTGTTTGTTATAAGAGCTTCTCTTCTTCCTTAACTGTTTGAGACTAGAAGTGGAGGGAGCATTTCTCCAATGTCTCTCAGAGAGCCTTAAATTGCATCTCTCATCATTAAGAGCACCATTGAACCAAAGTTTGTATTGTTTGCAAGGAATCCTTTTGAGTTGCTTCGGAGCTGCAGAGTCTAGGATGTTTGTCATGGCGTTGACGTAGTGATCTGTCAACTCTTACAAATTATTCATGTTAGTGGGAAGTTCTAGACGATTCTTGCTCAAGTTGGTGAGGTTAGGGATGTTGATGTCTCTCAGGTTATGAGACAGTTACTTGTTTTTGAGTGGTTGACCATGTCTAAGCAATACCTTTTCCTGGATGTGAAAGTAGAATTGGTGATGAACCGACCAATCGCATGGTATTATGTGAACCAGTTGAATGATGTGATCTCTAGCTATAAAAGGGTCGAGGGTAGCGCCCTTGGAGTGAGTGGGTCTGTTTCAAGCATGTATATAGTTGAGGTCGGAGAGGAATGACTTAAAAGAGCAAACTAATGGATCATTAGTGTAATTCCAGGGAAGGTTGCAGTCAACTAGGAAGATATGGTAGGGGTGGAGGGCTGAGCTAGCAGTCTCAATCTGGCCGGGCAAAGAAGCACATATTGGATTTTAAGTTCCCGCAACCGGGCTTTAGCAGCAGTGAAGGAATGGCGTCGTTATTGCACCATCCGCTTTTAGTACGGAAATATTAGAATGTGGTGAGAGTCGAAGTGGAGCTTACCGGATAACCTGGCCTATGAAAGGATGGCATTGTGATCATGAAAATTCAACAGTCTCGCAATAACGGGCTGCAGACAGGCCCCATGAGGTGGTCTTTGCATGAGGGCGGGGTGTGCGCATTCAAATATGAAGCACTGCGACAATGACGTCTGGGGAATCCAGCTCGCGATCCACTTCATAAGGAACTGCTTCATGTTGTTGCCCTCGCAGCCCTCCTGAAAGCCTACAAAGTGAAAAATGTTTCTCAGAGCCCTGCCCTCCGCATCTTCTGATCTGATCACCAGCCCCTTCGTGATGGATTCCAGTGAAGTCACCAATGCCAGGAGGGACTTTGTGGTATCTTCCACGGTGGAGATGTGAGTTTCGGCCTCAGTTGTACTATCGACCGCTTTACGCAGATCCTAACGAAAAAGGGCGACGTCCGATCCTACCTCTTTGATTTTGGTCTCAAGCGCCTCCCAGGACTGTGTTATCCCCGCCATCAAAGCTGTGTTATCTGGCCCGGCAGGGGCCGAGCTCGACGGTTCAGGCATGTGAGCCCCTGGCCCCGCATATTGATCCAGGGTGCTCTGCTTCGATACTTTGTCCCTGGTCATTGTGAGGACGTCAAGTGGGTAAGGCCCCAGCAGGGATGAATGCGGCAATGCCAGGGATATTCGGCCCCGGACCCACTGCTCTGGTCAATACGCAGAGAGGTCATCCACCGCTTTGTCCTGTGTCGATTAGGCAGGAAGACAAGCCCCGAGGCAATCCGTGCAAAAGCCGCACTGGGAGCAGTACAGCCTCCACAATATCCTGGGAAGAGGGCCCCACTTGTCCACTTATAGAGGGATCACTTGCAGCAAAGAACCACAGCCAGGCCGACAAGCCCACCTCACAGCCCAAACCGGGCTCTCTGGCACGCCACCACAGGATAGTGCCACCGCTCCGCTGCAGCCCCGGTGCTCACGGTTACCTACTTTGGGCCAGCAATGGTGGTCCAGGATAGTATTTCTGAGAAAACAGGGGACCCCTACAATTAATAAGTTTGCTATGAGTAGGGCATATTAGTCATTAGAAAAAGGAGAGAAATTGTAGCAAACACTTTATAGTTTTAGTGCCATTTCCTATAGGGTAAATCTTTATAATAAATCAGTAAATGTGGCAAAGTGATAAAGAATCGATAAATAACCATTTTTTATAAAAATGATATTCATTTATTTATATTTTTTTCCCTTTGATTTCTTTTTTCATTTATATTTTTTTCATAGTTTTTTTTTATAAACACTCAATTCATAAAAAATATTTATATCATTTTAAATCAATTTGACATGTATCGGACAATATTGAGAAACAACAAAACTATAAACAAAAACACTTCAAATGACTATGTTCAAAAGATCATTGAAGTTGGCAATGCGGTGGGTTGGAACACTACGCGCGTTTTGGCCATTGCCTTCATCAGGAGACCGTCATTTGCAACAAAATAATATAGACACTGAAAAAAGTACAAAATTTGGTATCAGAAACACATATAAATTGTACTGATATACAAAATTATATTATACCCTTAGGCACGGTCACTTCTATTAAAAACATACCAAAAGATACAGGTTTTTTTTCATTATCGGGCACTAAATATTTATCTAAGCTATAGTTAATGGCTAATAGTTATCAAAAATCCCATATTTTAAACGGACATATTTTCATGTTCATTGTGTATCTTTTAATCTAAAAAACAGAGAATCATCTATATAGATTTACACATGGCTATATATCTGAACATACATGGACATCTTCAGACGTGGATATATGTCAATATCAAACTTAACTCGATATCTAGGACACAGATTTTTTCCTACATTAGTTGTTTTTTGGTCAGAGAGTGACAAGAAAGGAATCAAGGAAGAAGAACCAGGTAAAAATAGGGGAGAGAGACGGTTAAACTCAGGAGTGACACAATTAAATTTTAAAAAATATAGTTCAGAAAGATTTTTTAAGAAAAATAAGTTTTGGGTCCGTAACCTATCAAAAGAACCAGAATAAAGAGTAATTTAAAATGTCAACTGGTTGTGTTTAAACTAGATATATACTTTTACTTACTACAAAATCTGTATCGGACAAAGCGTCTGTGTTGAAGACGAGATATTTATAGCGAACCGTTTGATTAACAGGTACTTATTAGTTTAGCACAGGTTCCTTTGTTTATGGCCACAACCTGTGTAGTATCTAAATGTTAAAAAGACAATAAAATTATGTCTAATGACAAAGGTTGATTGGTTGGCAATTAGATTAGTTAGAAAAAAGAATTACAATGCAAGAGTTGAATTTTAACTTACTCTAGTATCATTTAAATATTCTTTACTCGTTGATTTGTTGAATAAAAACGGATTTTCACATAAGGTTCCACATAAAATAATTGATTATACCTAGGAAAACAAATCCAATGATGACTATATTAGTTACCTTGTACTAATACTTTCAAAAGGTTGTAATTGGAAAGATGAATATAATTATTTACCACATTTTTCTCTTCAGGCATCCAAAGAGAAAGGCTTTTTATTCATGTTTTCTTTCTCTATTCACTTTCGAAAATAATGGCACAGAAGACGAATCCAGTACCAAAACTGATGTGGGTACTTTTAGATTGTAGATAGTCTTTTTATGTAAGGGTATAACTTCCTGTATCGAATAACATATGAAAAAAGAATTCACTTTAGTTATATCGATTATCGGTATATAAACAAGAGTGATTTTAAAAAAAGGAAAAAAGCAGAAGGGTTTTGGTGTTCCCCTATCGTAATTACATGTGAGAAAAATGAGACGGGGGTATTTATCCACTTGAAACCCGTTGGGTTCGATAATGCTTGTGGCTAAGTTCAGATCATACAATGGGTCTCTGAAAAAGGAGACAAGCGTAGAGGAGAGATGCTTTAGAGATGAGAAAAATATAGCGACTAAGTCTCTCTGTGTTCGTTCACAATGGGCAGCCTAATGTGTGAACCTTACCTCGATGTCGATGCAGTATAGCTTGTATCTGGGGTTCAGGAAGGAAGTAAGCCACCGTTCGTGTTCGGATATGACGTAAAATGAGAAATCTAAATTCCGTCTATATTTATTTATATTTATATGTTTCAGGATGATTGAATTAGGGCTAAATTCGGAACCGGTGTATGGTCCCTGGAGTCAAAAAAACGGTCACGCTATGCATTACGTCGATAGAGGCCGACTATCTTCATGGATAATACATGGACATAGAAATAGGACTAATCCAAAGATTTATCCAGCTCGGACAATAAAGTACGAACTTAAATACATCTTATTATTATTCTGTCCATTATATATACTCAAATAGCGTATCAAATATGGAAGAGTGTTTTAAAGATTATTGCATCATATAGTTGTTGACCAGATCTTAAAAATTACGGCGCCTCAAGATAAAAAACGGACTGCTGAAAGATGACGCCATATTGGGTATGAACGGACAGTGTGAACACAAAAATACTGGACAGATCTTCCATGTACCGGACAACAGGGACAGGCAACAATTAATGCTCATAAGATTAAATACGACCAGACTAAACTGATCTTATATGATTGCTTGTTCCCATGGAATTTCAGAGTTTAACCCAGTTGTAACAGTGTCCAAAATAAAAATCCAATATACTTCTCTTTTTTTCCTTATTTTTTCTGGACAGAGGCCTTCTCTTGTCTTTATATTTTCAAGAATGAACCAGCGTATATCTTCTGGGGAATGTCCATTCTCCAGAAAATGAGATACTAAAGGTGCACTCATCTTTTTAGTTCTCACTGCTGATTTGTGTTCTGTTATTCTTGTGCACATTGCTCGTGATGTTTCACCTACATACCCCTACATTACAGGGGCAGGTCAAAAGATAGACAACGTTCTTTGTTTTACAGTTAGTCATGGTTTTAGATATAATTTTGACATAATATATGTCAATTCTCTACTTTCGATTGCTTGAGGGCATGTTTTACAGTTGCCACATGTAAAGTTCCCAATTATGGGATTTGTTCCTGTAATGCTTCTTTGTACAGGTTCTTTTAATGTTGGCATTCTAGATCTTACCACTATATCTTTTATATTTTTGTTTCTCCTGTACGCAAAGAGTGGCTTGGGAATTTTTTCTTGTTCTGATTTGTTCACGTTTAGCAAATGCCAATTAGAATATATAATTTGGCGAACTTTGTCATTCAGGAGCGAGTGTCTAGTTACGGACACTAAATGAGTATCTTTTTTTGAATTAGTACCGCGTAAAAGGTGTTGACAATCAAAATATCTAGCCCGTTTGTATGATTCACGAACAAGTCTATGAGGATACCCACATTCCTCAAATTTTTCTTTCATAGATATAGCTTTCTCGTCAAAATCTTTTAGTTTAGTACAATTCCGTCTCAGCCTCAGAAATTGGCTGAACGGAATATTGTTTTTTTGTGTGGATGGATGGAAGCTTTTGTAATGGAGTAAGGTATTGCAGGCGGTGGGTTTGACATACAAATCCGTAAATAATTGACCTTGATCATGTTTTATTTTGATATCTAGAAAATCCATTTCTTTAGGACTGACGTGAGATGTAAATTTGAGATTGATATCACATGCATTTAACCATAGTATAAATTCATTGAGCATTTCCTCGTTATCATCCCATATAAATATCACGTCGTCGATATATCGCGACCAATATAAAATGGATTCATAAAAGGGGGCTATCTTGTTGAAAATAGAATGTTCTTCAAAATGTGCGACATAGATATTGGCTATGGTGGGTGCACAAGATGCGCCCATGCTTATGCCTTTTGTTTGCCTATATAGAGTGCCTCGAAATTCAAAGATATTGTCTTCTAAGACAATCTTTAGGCAATCTATAATGAAATTGACATTACAATCAATTTGATAGGTGTCAATAAACCATTTAGTTGCAATAATGGCACCGTCGTATGGTATGTTCGTATAAAGGCTTTCGACGTCTAGCGTCACAAGCCATTGTCTGTCTTCATTGAATGGCGTGCCTTCGAGTTGATTTATAATGTGGCACGTATCCTTTACATATCCAGGTATAGCTGATATGTGAGGGCGTAAAATGGCGTCCAGATATTTTGACACTGGTTCGGTTACACTTCCTATAGTTGTTACAATAGGACGAAACGGCGGATCTACCTCATTTTTATGCACTTTTGGTATGCCATATAGGCTTGCCATTCTTGGATTGTCCACATTCATGAAGTCAAATTCTTTTGTGCAGATATCTCCATTGTGTAGGGCTTTAGATGTTAATTTATATATTTTTTGTTTGATCTTTATAGTCGGGACTTTTGTGATCTTACTGTAAAAAGTTGTATCGCTTAGCATGTCTTCAATCTTTTCTACATATCTAGGGGTGTCTAAAATGCCAAACCCTCCTCCTTTATCGCAGCTTTTATGGTTGTTTCTGTGGACTCTTTTAATTCTTTTAACGCCCCATATTCTTCCATGGTGATATTGAAGGGGGTGCTAGGTATATATTTAGTTGCCATTTTTAACTTATTAGTCACCACTTGTTCAAAGATTCGAATTTCCGGTGTGACTTGATCTAGAGTGGGGGTAAAAATTGATTTGGGTGCAAGGCCTGATTTATTTACCTCCAAAGTGTTGTTATCAGCGTCAAGAAAAAAGTTTTTTAACCGGATTTTTCTAAAGAATGACATTAGGTCATTAAAAAGTTCAAACTTATTTAAACCCGAGTGTGGTACATAGGTAAGCCCCTTTGATAGCCCAGGAGAATATTCCGGCAGAGGGGAGCCCCAATCTCATTGCAACAGTCTCAGGTGGGCCACATCAACAGCCCCCACGCCTCAGATGACCCTATGTCGCTCGGGGTCCGCACCGGCTCGACCGCCGGAGTTCAAGGTTCACCGCCGGGGCAAGGCAGCATCCAGCTCCCCCACTCGAGCCCCGCCAGGGTGTGGAAGCAGAAGTCCATGAGGGGGTCCAGCACTGATCTCAACTATGCCCTCGATGTGACGGCCCTCAGCTACTTGGACATGGACACTCCAAAATAGCCATCAGCCCAGGAGATCATGGCCAGACCGGCAGGCCTCCGGGGTGCGGGATACCAGAGGCACCAAATCGGCTGACTCAGCCGCTACGATGATGGATCAAGGCGGACCGGGCTGTCGGGAGCCGCTCGCTTCCTTCCAGAAGCCCCAGGGGGCAGCACCAGGCCTCCGGTGCACGCAGACCCCAAGCGACAGCCGCACGGCCATGAACCACGGCAGATGGCCGATCTCCGGATCAGCGGGGGCAAACTTCCCGAAACTGGCTCCTGGCTGCTCCTCACCGGTTCCGGCAGGCCGTGAGAGGGTTGGAGAAGGCTATTTCCCCGCCAGCGACAAGGATATGGGAAGGATTATCATCGAGCCTAAGGAGCTCGTCTAGAAAGCGTCCGCCATGTCAGACCTCTTGGCCATGCTTGGTGCTAGTTTAAAATATATACAACTATAGATATATTATATCTAGTTGTACTTGTATACAAAGATAGCTCCCTGCTAAACAAAAGAGCCTCAAAGGGTCTTATTGGTATCTGCTAGCTCACGAACACTCAAGCATTGCTTGCAAAAAGTGCATAGTACTTAACTAAAAATTGCAAAGATGTCAAGCAGAACAATTTTTGCTTCAGTTAAAATTATCCTAAAAGCATGTTAACATGTAGTGCGAATTAAGATTTACCACAACTGTTAGCAGAGTAGCAGAGGGTCCTAGTACATCGTAATTACAATATAAAATCTATGTAACTATCATTTAGAAAATTTGGTGAATTCTGCACAATACATTTTAGTCCTCTCCTTTTCCATAATTAACTTGCAGCAAGCAAAAATCTACTTACAGCATATACAATTAATCGTGAGCTATCTGTTCATTGTTAATAAATAATGAGTGTAACAATTGGCTGCACATACTTGCAATCTGTAGGGTGTGCCAGTCATTGTATGCAGTGTAGGCAGAAGACGTATCTCACAGTCATAGATAAAATCCTGGGGTGTGTACAAAACCTTCATGATAGTGACACAGGAAAACATCATACAGTCCAGAAAGCAGTTACACTTTTTCAGATACCGATGCTCATGAAAGAAGCCATTAAACTCCTGCATGGAGTGATGCATAGTGTGACTTCACTTCTTGCTTCACGCACCAATGTGTGTGAGCACAGCCTTTAAGTTCCTCCATAGAGTCGCGTGGAATGCAACTCCATCTCCTTATCCTGCAGAGGCTGTGGCTCACTGGTGGCGGTGCTTCCACAATGACTTCACTCTTCAGATCATGTTCCGAGGACATGACATAAGACACTCTATCCACTCTGCCTCTATGATCCTTACAAAGGTGCTCTGGCATTGATTCCACAATACTGCATTCCACTGTGCTCAATCCTCAGATAGCCAAACTTACAGAGTTGTAAAGTGCCCACCGATTGGTCCTCACGTGATTGAGTGTTTTAAGAACTCATCATCACTTGATTTCCTGTCAGGCTTAGGTTGAGAGCTGCTCTCTAAAGTCATGACATTGAATCTTCCTTGCTGATGATGGTTAGCCTGTACTACTCATCATAGGTAATTAGAGCTTCTTCTAGACTTGTTGGGGTGCATTCCATATGCTTGTCGCCAGTGTAACAAAGATGACACAGGTACACAAGATGTCAAATTAATATTGTACACACCTCAGCCATAGGCAGCTACAACTAGCTCTCAACAGCTTATATTTGCATCGTATTACATACTATATTCTATATGCTGGTTGGAATGTTGTGATAAGCATGCATGCAAGCCACACAATGCATATGCATGCAGAGCTTTTCTGAGTGCCATTTACAGACCTGCCAACTCACACTGTGTCACAGTGAAACACACAATATCGGCTCCCATCATGCGGCCACCCAGTGAGAAGCCAATATCACATGGTGGCAGGGAAAACTAGCTGAAAACCACTTTAAAGAGTACTTTTCCATCTTGTGTTCTGAGGTTTTGAACTACCGATGTCCATTAAGGGGTGGGAAAACACCCCACGACCTCAGCACCAGCAAGCTTTTTTTGTTTGTTTCTGGAGCCCAGGGCTTGGAGCCCGGGCCGGGCAAAGTGCTTCCTAGTTACTTCTCAGCACAAGGCCCTGCCCTTCCAAGGCTGCCTCCTCTTCACACAGTGTAATTTGTGTTAAAGTTGGCAGGTATACATTTGTCCTTATCATAATGACATTCTCCTGCAGGTTTTAGACGCTCTTGCAAACCCCGTAACTAAAGGTTTATTCTGGACAGCAGAGTCACAGTCTTCCTGTGGCTCCTTGATGAACAACCTCCTCAAAAAGACCTTCAGGTTGCACTTCAGTTCTCTAGGACTTGACTGTTATCCTTCTAAGAAGGGGCCAGCTCATCTCAACACAGCAGACCATACTGTTTCCTATTCTTCCGAGTAGCTAAATCATTATAGCTTTCCACAGAGTCCAAGGTTTGTGTCCAGCCTTGGAGAAAACAAAAACTTCCAGAGCTGTGTTACTAATCGAATGCACCTCTGGTTGCTCAGCAGAGCTTCTTGTGACATCTGAGCGAACACAGCTTTCTGAGTCAAACAACAATTTATGTAAAATGATCTGCTGTAGTGAGAACCAATGCCAAATCAAGCCTTTCTGCCAGGTTGAAAATTAAGTCGTTGTTGGAATTATTTCTTTACAGGGGAATCATGAGAAATTTGTGAATTTCAAAATTTTGCTGGCATAACATTGTGCATGATATTCACCCACGGGAGGCTGGTTTAAGCACGCAGGTCCTTACAGGAGCAGTAAAACCAAGCTCAAGAACCATTTATTTTATTCAAATCAGACTTCTGTGACTTTCTCACATGACAACTGAGTGTGAGGTAGTCCTCACATTCAATTTTAACGCACAATACTGACAAAGTGCAGAAAGTAAAATTTTGTATAAATGTACGTTATTTTTATGACATTTTGGAAATAATTGCAATTTCACACCCTCCTATTCAAATATCATAACCCCACCCAACCAGTGAAAAGATGATCTTCACTGTCTTTCTTCTTGAGCTTTTAAAAAAGAAACTACCTGATGAGGACATTTGTGTTATTAGATGTGACAGTGCAAAGTGTCTAAGTGGGGTCACTTTGATTTCCAGATGGACATTGGCAGAGCACAGGAAGGCAAGGCAACAAATGACCAAAGATTGTGGATTGTGCCAATTTCAAGTCATGTGGGTATGAATGAGGTGTACTCAGGCACAACTGTGAGCAGATTTGCCCTGTGGATAGCCTGGTTTGGACAATCATTGCAGTGTTTTTGCAGAAATAATTTTGCACATTATGACAAAGAGTGGTATTTGGTTCAGCCCCTTAGTCTTGATTAGATTGCTTTCTTGTTTATTTCAATTCTGTGTGCTTGATTTAATCGATTAATTCCGTGTTTGTGTTTGCCCCACTCCTAGTACAAAAAGAACAACTGATGAAAAGAATGCTGAGAAATGTCAAACATTCACCCCAGTAGAGAGATCTGGCCCTAAATGCATTTTTTGTTTGCTTCCCATGCCATTCCAGTTTAAACCCAGCCATGTGCAAATCAGTCTTGACCCTTCGCCTCATGGGAACAGTCCAGGCCGAACTGCCAGGCCAGGTTATCCCTGGACCGGAAACAAGCATCCTAGGACCTGTTTCAGGGTATCACCCCTCCTCAGCCAGGCTAGATTGAATCCAGTGGCATGGAGAACACGGGACCCACATCTGGACATACCCCTCCCAATCAGGGTGACAAATACAAAAAGAACCATCATTTGTTCCTTTTGCTTTTGTTGCCCTACGTGGGAAGGGTATACCCAGAAGTGGGTCTCGTGCTCACTGCCCCTCTGGATTCAAGCTAACCTGGCTGATATGTGGTGATGCCCTGAAACTGGTCCCTGGATGTTTGTTTCCTGTCCAGGGAGGATTTGCTTATGGATGGGTCCAAACTGGGGTGTTGTGCTGAGCAAAGGAATTTTGGATTAAACCCACATCTTTGTGACTGAGGTGAATGTTTGCATTGTTCAACATTCCGTCCATCATTAGTACCTTTTGCTTTTGACACCCTAAGTGGAAAGGGTATGTCCAGACGTGGAGCCTGTAATCACCACATCACTGGATTCAAAACTAGCCTGGCTGATGAGGGTTGTTGCCCCGAAACCAGTCCGAGGATGCTTGTTTCCAGTCCAGGAAGGACCTGACTTTTTTTAGTTCCGGCTGGCCTGTTCCCATGAGGAGCAGGGTCAAGACTGATTTGCATATGGCTGGGTCCAAACTGGGGTGGCGAGGTGTGCAAAACAACGATGGATTAAACGCAGACTTGGGGTAAATGTTTGAATTGTTCAGCATTCCATCCATCATTTTTTCCTTTTGCTTTTGTCCTACTCCTAGAGCATTTCTGCTTTAACCTGTATTTTGATGGAATGAATGCTGTCTTTGCACCACTGAAAACACAGATTTTTTTTTTCTTTTGTTTATTAGTCATTTATGTACTGCTCCTTTCTTCCTCTCTCCCACCCCCCTCACCATCTCTATCTCTATCTCTATCTCTGCTCCTGTTTCTTTGCATCCTCCTCCAATGTCGCTCACACCCAACCCCAATCATCTTCTGTATTGGTTTGGTATTTCTATATCCCCCTCCCATCAACAACAAGGGCTCATGGACATGCCCTTTGATTGCCGTCGCCTTTTTGGTGACAATGCAGACAGTGCGCTTCAGTGTTTCAAGGACTCCAGGGCTACGGCCAAGTCCTTGGGCCTGTCGGGCCAGCGCCAGCAGACTTCTGCTTTTCGCCCCTTTCGTGGCCAAGGAAGGGGCACCCCCACACGTTCGTCCAGCCACAGGCTGCAGAACCAACATCAACGCGGACGTGGTTACCGCCGTGGCGGTGCAGGGGGACAGAGGCCCGGTCAGTCTACTCCCGCAGCATCTGCCTCAAAGTCTTCCTAATCTGAGCTTTCAGGCCCATTCAACGCCGGTGGGGGGCAGGGTTCGCCATCACCTCCTCCACTGGTGTACCATCACTTCGGATGGGTCGGTGCTGCAAATTGTCCGGAGGGGCTACTCCCTCCCCATCGAGGTGACCCCTCAAGCCATGCCACCGCAGTACCATCGCATGTCAGGAGATCACTTGCAGCTTCTGCAGGAGGAAGGTATGGCCCTCTTTGCCAAGGGGGCCATTGAGCACGTTCCTGGGCCAGAAGCAGGATGTGGTTGCTACTCCCACTACTTTCTGGTTCCCAAGAAGGGCAAAGGGGGCCTGCGCCCTATCTTGGACCTCTGGAGCGTCAACGGCTTCCTCCGCAAGGAGAAGTTCAAGATGCTGACTTTAACTCAGGTCCTGGCTGCCCTAGACCCTGGAGACTGGATGGTAGCATTGGACTTGCAGAACGCATATTTCCACATCCCTGTCCTGCCGGCTCACAGGCGCTACCTGCGGCTCACAGTTTGCCACGAGCACTTTCAGTTTACCATGCTCGCCTTCGGCATCGCCAGTGCCCCTCGGGTGTTCACGAAAGTGATGGCGGTGGTCGCAGCTCATCTGCGCAGATTAGGGGTTCCAGTCTTCCCCTATCTCGACGACTGGTTGTTGAAGGTGGGCTCGCCCCAGACAGTCGTCTCCCACCTCCAGACTACGGCCGATCTCCTGCACTCACTGGGGTTCTCCATCAACGTGCCAAAGTCACACCTGTGCCCTTCTCAGAAGCTCCTCATCATCGGAGTGGTTCTGGACTCGGCGCAGTTTCAGGTTTATTCTCCCGAGCAGCGGGTTTGGGATATCCGGCTCTGATTCCGATTTTTCGGCCTTTATCCGGAGTCTCGGTCAGGATGACGCTGCGGCTCCTGGGGCTGATGGCTTCCTGCATCCTGCTGGTGCATCACGCCAGGTGGCAGATGCGCTCTCTGCAGTGGGACCTGAAGTTCCAGTGGGCACAGCATCAGGGCAACCTGTCCGACCACGTACTGATCTCGGAGGGCACTGCAAGACAGTTGCAGTGGTGGCTCACAGACCGCGATTGGGTCAGCGGCAGATCCCTCTCCCTACCCCCACCAGAGCACACAGTGGTGACGGATGCGTCCCTCCTGGGATGGGAGGGCCACATGGGAGAGGCGGAGATCAGAGGCCTCTGGTCTCTGGCAGAGTCCCGGCTCCATATCAACCTTCTGGAGCTGAGGGTTATTCGACTTCCACTGAAGGCATTCCTTCACTCTGTCCGGGGAAGTGTAATGCAGGTGTTCACGGACAACACCACCGCCATGTGGTACTGCAACAAACAGGGCGGGGTGGGGTCGTGGACCCTTTGTCAGGAGGCTCTGCGTCTCTGGACATGGCTGGAACACCAGGGCCTCACCCTGGTGGTTCAACACCTGGCAGGTTCCCTGAATGCCAGGGCGGACAAATTCAGCCGCCGGTGCATGATGGATCACAAATGGCGTCTAAACTCAGACGAGGCACAAGGTCTCATTCAGCAGTGGGGAGAGCCTTGGTTAGATCTATTCGCCACCGAAGAGAACGCGGAATGTCATCAGCGCGTTGGAATTTCAAAGGCGGCACACGTTCGAAGACGGTTTTCGTCGCGAGTGGAGTTGCGGTCTGTTGCACGCCTTTCCGCTTATACCACTTCTGCCCAGAGTGCTGAAGAAGATCAGACACGACCGGGCCCAAGTCATCCTTGTGGCGCCGGACTGGGCACGAAGATGCTGGTATCCGAGCTACTCAGTATGTCAGTCGATCTGCCGATTGGTCTGCCTCTTCAGGAGGACCTTCTGTCACAGCAACAGGGGACAGTCCTCCACCCGAACCTGTCCAGTCTCCACCTACATGCGTGGAGATTGAGCGGCGACAGTTGAGGCTATTTGACTTGCCTCCTGAAGTCTGTGATGTGATTCTGGCAGCCAGGCATCCCTCGACAAAAACGACAAAATTTGTTCCAATGCAGGTGGAACAAATTTGTGGCATTGTGCACAGCAAAGGCTGTGGATCCTCTTTCTGCCCCTTTTTCAGAGGTCCTCCTCTTTCTTCTTTCTCTTGCCCAGCAGGGCTCTTCTCTGGGCACTATCAAGGCTATCTCTCGGCCATTTCAGCCTTCTTAAGGCTTCCTGATCAGCCTTCTCTTTTCAAGTCCCCTGTTGTAAATAGATTCTTGAAAGGCATCACACACATGTTCCCTCCTGTTCCTTTCGTGATGCCTCAGTGGGACTTGAACTTGGTGCTTACTTATCTGATGTGCGTTTCCTTTGAGCCACTTCATAATTGCCCTCTCCGTCTTCTGACTCTTAAAACTGCTTTCCTGGTTGCCATCACCTCTGCCAGAAGAGTGAGTGAGCTCCAGGCTCTGTCTTCTAAGCCTCCTTTCCTCTCTGTCCATCCGTACAAAGTTGTTCTGAGGACTCTTCCTTCCTTCCTGCCCATGGTGGTTACGGCCTTTCACATCGGGTTGTCCATCACCTTGCCCACCTTCTTTCCGCCTCCACATCCCTCGATGGAGGAAGAGAGGCTCCATCGTCTGGACCCAAAATATGCGCTCTCTTTTTATCTAGACCGCACACGCCAGTTCCGGGTGGAAGGCCAGCTCTTTGTTGGTTATGTGGGCACTAAGAAGGGACGGGTGGTGCACAAGCGGACCATCTCTCGGTGGGTCATTTTGTGCATCAAGGTCTGTTATTCCTTGGTGAAAAAGGAGCCATTCCACTCGGGCCACGGCGGCTACTACTGCCCTGTGTCGGGGAGTACCCTTGTAGGACATCTGTCAGGCAGCTACGGGGACCTCGCTGCACATGTTTGCAAAGCACTACTGCCTGGACAGCCAAGTCTGGAGAGATGGCTTTTTCGGCCTTTCCGTTCTCCAGGACTTCCTGGTGTGATCTTGGTTCGCAGACACACCACCGGGGTTGGTATTGCTGGGGTATCTATTCTAAGGTAAGGAATCTAACAATAACGTGTTTCTTTCATATGCACAAGTTACTTACCTTCGGTAACGATATATCTGTAAGAAACATTAGTTGGTGTTAGATTCCTTACCACCCCACCCATCCTCCCCGTTCTGCGAATCGATATCTAGGGTTAAGGTATCTCCCTTTGAGGGCCCTCGTTTCATGGCACCAGTGTCGGTTTCTTGCATGGCTCTGCGTTCCTGGCGTGGAAAGCTATGTACAGAACTGATGTCAGCGTGCGAGGGCGGTGTCTAAGTACTCCGACGTCATTCTGGCGATTACGACGCCGACGGACGCAGAGCCGCAGACGACGCCTACCGACGCGCAGGGGTACTGCTGACGAAAACTTTCCGGATCCAGTCTGACGCCTGGGGATATTCTAAGGTAAGGAATCTAACATCGACTAATGTTTCTTACAGATATATTGTTACCGAAGATAAGTAACGTGTGCGTTTCGAACACAGTATTGCAAAAAGAGCCACGTTTAAAGAAAATCTGTTTGCTCCCTTACAGTGATACCCAGTGGTCACTACAAAACCTGCAGCTAAAATGTTCAAGACATAACATCAATCTTGATAGACACTAAAGACCACATTAAGCAAGCACTGACAATGGAAATCCGTTGCACTTGTATGTAAAGGTAAGCGAGACCAATTGACATTGTCAATGCTTGTTTAGTTGTTAGAGGCAGATAAGTAGCTCCTATTAATCTTCTGTAGAAAAATCTGCATATAGCACAAAGGTTTGCAACTCAGGACATCTTTCTGTCACTTGTATGAGGCAGCCAACAAGGGAGTTCACAGTAGTCTGAGGATGAGATTGATGACTGACGGTTTGTATCCAATGTGTGATATGCGTTGATATGTTCTTTGATACATATACAGTTTGCCTCCCTCTTCATATCAGCACCCAAGCATTGTTACGGCCTCCCTCTCAAACCAACAGTTAAGTTATGATTTCAGGTTTTCATAAAGCACACATTCACCACTGACATCTTTTGATGCTGCAGATGGAAACACCAGAAGGAAATTGAATAACCACTAAAGAGAAAGGTTTTATACGTTTTCATGAAATCTAGATGGGAGGAAATGGAAGGAAATGGTTCTTAAAACCAATAGGATAGTGTTGCAGACTTTAGGGGCCAGAAAGGAAAAGGAAAATTCTTTCATGGTGGCTTCATAGATCTGAGGTACTTGGACCAATCACTGATTCATAGACTGGATGCAACAGGAAACAAAGTGCGAAGCTGGGGTGTAGATGAAGCGATAGATCAAGCAGAGGCATTTGAACTGATTTTTTTCTGAAAAAGGAAGCTAGTGCTTGCCCTGGGAGAACTCTGCAGTGTTAGAACCAATCTAGCTGCTCTATGCACTGAAGGCAGTGTAATTGAAGTTTGGTTAAGGCCAAGATGCACAGAGTTACAGTGATCTAGTGTATAGTCAATGAAGGCTATGCAATGACCTTCCACGCTCACAAAGTGGGCAAGTTTCGGAAGTTTGTGAAAGCTGCTCACTGTAGTACTGACAAAACTTTAGCAGATATAATGAATGTTTCATCTTGCTTGACACCTAGGCATTTTCCTGTGGGTGATGTTTTAGTAATTTACTCAAGCTCAACAGGTGGAATGATGGGTTACATCCTACTGTTAAAGCCCTCATTATGAATTTATTGCTAAATGAGCACTAACTCCTTTTACTGCACATATTGTAATTATGGATTTTGTGATAAATTTCGGCATGTAACACTTGCTGATATTTATCAGGGATAAAATGCCGTGTATTGTCCAGAACATTCAGATTTTGGTACAGTAAGTACCAAACTCTGCATGTTATTCCCCAGATTTTTAAATCTGGAATTATTTATTACGCTCAATAAATTCTGACGTGGCGGAGTCATATCTTATCAGGTGCAATAAATACCACTACATACAAAAAGGGGGGTCTGAGGGAATTTTACCGACCAAGATGCTACAGCCCTCTATCTTAACTTCTACCAACAACAGAGTAGCATTAGGTCAATGTCTTCAAGGAGATTGAATTCAGTGTATAAGGGTGTGAAAGAGTTATTAACAGGAGTCGTTCACTGGGCACTCTCAGACCTACTGATAGTGTTCCCATCAGGCAACCGACCTGTACCGCCCTTCATCATTTGGGACAAACATCTTAAGGCTCACTGGAAGTCGCTCAGTGTGCGAGCACGCACAATAGTGCTCTAGTCGTTTTTTATACCCCAATGATTAGTTTTGTCAAGGAGTAGGTAACAGGGGTTGCTCACAAGCAGTGCAAAAAAGTGTTAAATTAAACAAATTAATTAAATATAAACGGTGGTGGTGCCATTAAAATAGGGTAAAGGAAGGAAAACAATTTAATAGGGACCTTCCCTTCCCAATGCTAAAAACAGTGGAAGAGAGGTAGCATCAACAAATAACTACCTTAACAGTTCTTTTGGTCGACATGTTTCTGCAGTGTTTAACTTGGGCCCAGAGGTCACCTACTGCTTCTTCAGGACCTATTCATTCTACTGCTTGTAGTGGAAATTTACAAGAAAATAAAGTGTAAACAATATCACCTTCTGCTCTCCTGGACTATTGTTAAGGAGAGTAACGCCTCACCTCGCCCGGCATCAGCGCAGGTAGCAAGGAGCCCCGCTCTGCCCGTCGGTACTCCAGACGTCCTTCTGGGTCTGGAGTACCGACGGGCAGAGCGGGGCTCCTTGCTACCTGCGCTGATGCCGGGTGAGGTGAGGCGTTACTCTCCTTAACAATAGTCCAGGAGAGCAGAAGGTGATATTGTTTACACTTTATTTTCTTGTAAATTTCCACTACAAGCAGTAGAATGAATAGGTCCTGAAGAAGCAGTAGGTGACCTCTGGGCCCAAGTTAAACACTGCAGAAACATGTCGACCAAAAGAACTGTTAAGGTAGTTATTTGTTGATGCTACCTCTCTTCCACTGTTTTTAGCATTGGGAAGGGAAGGTCCCTATTAAATTGTTTTCCTTCCTTTACCCTATTTTAATGGCACCACCACCGTTTATATTTAATTAATTTGTTTAATTTAACACTTTTTTGCACTGCTTGTGAGCAACCCCTGTTACCTACTCCTTGACAAAACTAATCATTGGGGTATAAAAAACGACTAGAGCACTATTGTGCGTGCTCGCACACTGAGCGACTTCCAGTGAGCCTTAAGATGTTTGTCCCAAATGATGAAGGGCGGTACAGGTCGGTTGCCTGATGGGAACACTATCAGTAGGTCTGAGAGTGCCCAGTGAACGACTCCTGTTAATAACTCTTTCACACCCTTATACACTGAATTCAATCTCCTTGAAGACATTGACCTAATGCTACTCTGTTGTTGGTAGCAATAAATACCACACCATTTACTAGGTCACTTGCAATTAGGGCCGAAGTTTACCATTTTATTGAAGTTGAGAGTGAGAGTAAGCCAGTTTCTTTTCATTCAGATTGTGATGTCATATAGGCAGTGGTGGAGGTCTAGTGCCATTTTGGGGGTGCGTATAGCTGAAAAAGCACCTGAGTGTGGTTGGAATGCATATAGATTTGAAGTTCAAAAGAACAGATCAGCTGGGCAGAAGTTGAATATAGACATTAAATAAGCAGGGGTCAAGTCAAAACCTTCTGGGTCTCCACAGGAACAGGGGATATTTTGGACAATTAAGAATGTATTGAGTGCAGTTATTGGAAAGGAGGTTAAACAGGCCAGCACTTGACCCTGAAGCTCAATATTGCCAAGTCTTTGGATGGTTTGTTCACCAGTATGACATGCTAGTGACGTGTACAGCAATATCAGGGTGCTGACACTGTTACAATCTTCTGCCTTTCTAAGGACATCAATTGTAGCAATCAAGGCTTGCTTGACGAGGGTTGAAGCTTGGGCTAAACGTCATCAAGTGCTTATTTATTTTTTAATTGCCACAGAATTGGTAGCTACATGTGGTTCCAGTATTCTTATTACTGCCACTTTGTCAGGAATGGTTAGTTTGGGAAATAATAGAGTCAGTTAAACCTGCGACAAAGATTTGGAGGATTTTAACGGGGAGATAGTCAAAAGGTGAGCCAGATTTGAATTGTATGATAACCTCCAAGGCGTGGGTAGTGAACATTGGGCCTGATCTAGAATTTGGCAGATATATTACTAAATCATAACATGACATATTTCCCTTCCTCACTTTATCCTAAGGAACTTGTAATAAAGTGGATGGAACATGTGTCTAGTTGTGACGGAATAACCTGTCTATCAATCTCTAAATCAGGCCAATAATCTCAAATTGTTCTTAAACAGTAAGTATGGGGTGGAGGGAAGAGGGATGGTCTCAACCAGAAAACCGTCTTGGGTGGTAGAATTTATTTTTTTAGGTTTAATATGTTTATTTGAAAAATACAAATAAACATGTGATAATAAGCCAATCCACAGAAAAAGATATTGTTGAATAAAGATAACAATTAGGTGAGTAGTAGTTTTAAGGAAAATTAATCATTTTAAAAGAATCTATTATTGGAAAGGCAGCTAAAAGAGTAGCACATATAGAAATGAAAGAAGAAAAAGAGGCTGAGAAAGAGAAGGAAGAAAGGGTAATTTATTTAAAGAAAAAACTACATATTTACAATACCTACAGAGTTTCAATAATACATTAAACCCAAAAATAGAACGGAATCTGCAATATTATGAAAGTAAATATGATATTAAAAAAACGTTAAGTAGGAATCAAGGAACATACTGGGTTGCACCTGTGAAAAGATCATTTGTAAGTGGTGACCACAGAATATCTCATTTATCAGGCAGGTGAAAGGAATGCTCCAGTTACTTACTGGTAATCTTCATTCTCAGTAGTCCTCGATGACAGGACCAAAATCAGGAAGTAGGAGAGGACTTGCACTAATCCCACCCATTTAGGGTGGTATACGACATGGCCCCCCATTCACTTCCTGCTATTTGAGCTTTTCATAGTACCAGTGGTGACGTCCCAGATAATGGATTTTGTTTTTTAGGCTTCTCAAAAGTTTCTCCCTTTCAAGATCTGCTTCTCCCTCTTTTCGACCTCGTTGGGATTTGCAATTGGTTCTTTCTTCTCTTCAGGGTTTCCAGTTAGAAGCTCCGTCTTCAGTGAAGTTAAAATGGCTGACCTTAAAGGTTGTCTTTTGTGTTGCAATAACCTCAGCTAGGTGTATGGGGAAATTGGGGGCTTTACTGTGTAAATTTCCTAGTTTACGTAATCTGGATGATGAGAGCGGATCTGGGTTTTCTGCTTAAAATTTCTTCCGTGTCATAGGAAGTAGGTCCTTTTCTCCCTTCTTTTTCCCCAAATCCTTTTTCTGATGCTGAAAGGTTAGTTCATCTGATAGATGTTAGGCCAGGAATTTTGCTTTATTTGGATCGTACCCTATGTTTCAGGAAATCAGATCACTTGTTTGTTACCTTGGGGGTAATAACCATGGGGCAAAGCATCTAGTATTTCTCTTAGATGATGGATCAGGGAGGCTATTTCTTTAGAAATGAGTCTGCAAATGTTTTCCCTCTAGCCTTTATTAAGGGATGCTCCACTAGAGGGGTGTCACCCGCGTGGGCTCATTTAAAAAATCTTTCTTTGCAGGAGATTTGCCAAGCAGGCACCTGGGCCACTCCGCATACTTTCCTACTCCACTATAAGATTGATGGGTTAAGGATGGGTACAAATTGCTTTGGTCACAAAGTGTTGGAATCAGTTTTGAATTCTTCATGATTTCTTTTTGTTTGCTGTATTTTATGAGATTGTGAAATGGCCCCTCGGGAAAGGACCCCGGGGACACCGTCAAGTAAACCACCCGGGCTACCACCACTCAGACTCTCACCTTTCCCGGCGGATCCTACAGTGGCAGCGTCCATGACAACAGAATCCCCTCCCTTCTCTGTTTTGCAGGAACCAACCCGGGAAGCCCGAGAACCGGAAGCACTCCCGCCTGACCCCGGAAGTCCAGCCTCCCCGCCGCCGGCAAGAGACAGAAAAGACGGAAGCAGGGGACCAGAAGGCGTCGGAAGATCGTGGCAGGAGATTGCGACTGGTGAAGAGGAAGAGAGCGGAGAGAACGGAGAAGCAGACGAGTGGTGTGAGGACTGGTGGAGTCCCCAGGAGGAAGCTGAAGAGCGGCCGCAACTCACCCGGAGAGTTGCGGCGGAGCGCGTGAGTAACACCTAGCCTCTCTGTTGCACCTTAAGTGCCTGTACATAGTTTAGAGCATTTGTCTTACCTACTGTGCACTATTTAGGCACGCTAACCTTGACAGTTCACTGTGAATAATTGTAAAGCACCTATGTTGTACATAGCCCTATGATACTAACAAACCCCCCCGACACGATTCACGCTGCTGCACTAGTATCTTTTTCTTCGTCCATACCCCTGCGCCCTGAAACCCGATATCCTTCTCCCCTCACGGTTCTATTTCAGCCCTCACAACCCGGTGCTGGTAGTGGTGTATATATACCTTTACGGTGGGACTAACGGCTCCTTTCTATCTTCTCTTTCCGCCCTTCGGAGGACTCCCCGAGGCAGAGCGGACTCCCATCCCGAGACCCGGACCATCACCAGAGCCCTCAACCTTCACCCAAGACCCGGACCGACACTCCAAGACCAACCCTTCACCCGAAGACCCGGACCCCTTCGAATCAGTCCTTGCCTTACCAACCATCCACCGCGCAGATTCAGTTTCTTTGGTTTCATTCCTCCCTCACCCCTCTTGGACTACGTTATCAGGACTCTCAGTATATATAATAAAACACACTATTGCACGCTATATCCGGCCTCCTTGCCTGCTTTTCCAGCCAGACGACCGCCCACAATCACAGAGATGCTTCTGCATTTTTTGTCTTTATTAAATATGCTATGTTGACGAGTAATTGACTGCGGCAAGGACGATGGATGGAGGGATAATGTACATTTTATTTATCTAGTCCTTGATTGTGGCATACTAAATTCCACAATAGGTTTCCAGTTGGATGTTATCACCTGTAAACCAATTGCAAATAGAAGATCCACTAGTTTATCAAGCATTCTATTATGTGACCAGATGCAATGTTAACCACCAAAGATTAGTTTATCTAATGAACATGATGCAGAAACACCAGTAACAGCTACAATGCTTGGCTACAACTGAATCCAGAAGACAGAAATGTTTGGGCAGAGAAAAAAATCTGAACATATGAACCAGAGTGAGAGTTGCGCCAACAAGTATTTTGTTTAAGGAGCGGACATTCAAACAAGCGAACTGGAGTGTAAAATAATCTATTGTAGAAAAAATATATGGTTTGCATTAAATTGGCTGGACGAGCAGTGGAATGGATCTTCTCCCATAGCTTATCTCAAATAGAGAGAGAACAATTACACTGTAAGTCACATTCCCCTAATTTTTCCATTTTGGATTTAAGTCTGTCATTGATGAGTGCAATGAGTTTTTTGTAAATGAGTGCAGCTGTTGATGGTGTCTTAACTAAGAATGGAATAACCTGCAAGTAATTTTCTTGTCCAAGAGAAGATGTGAAAGTTTGAGTGCATTTTGAGGCATATCTATCAGTAGCTTAATTTGTTTGAGTAATGTAGAGTTTAGATTGTATGAACAAGAAAGTGATTCAAAAGGAATAATTGAATTTTTACATAGTAATTGTGAGAAAGAAAAAAGCCACCTATCGTGCCAACTCCTCCACATTAATGTATTCCCATAAGCCATTGTTACACCAGTTACGACTTTGAAGAAACTGTTAATAAAAGGAGGTTTTGGAAATAAAAATGGGCTTAAAAAAGGAACATGAGGTAGCTATCACTGATGGTAACCAAAACTTGGGAGGATAAACATGGACAGAATATACTTTGGGAGAAAGGAATAATCTAGTTTTTTTTTTCTTTTTCTTTTTTGTCCTCATAACAACATTTCAATGCAAATTGCAGCATGCCTACCCGCCTGTACCTCCCCAGGCTATTTGTGATATCTCAATAGTCCTGCGCAACAGTCCGTCCAATAACCTGGTTGCTAGTTCCACGCAGGTGTAATCATAGGACTAATATGATTAGGTTCTTATTGTGCCATTCCAATTCAGAAAATCCTCCCATATCTTAGAATGCATACTAGTCTCTATTTCATGTCCTTTTTACAGGTGCTTTTAACTGCCGGAACCAGTCGAGCCCTTGGGGTTGTACAGCACCTATCCACTTTTTGCAGATTTCTCGCCTAGCGAAAATAATCAGGTAGAAAAGTAGGGCCTGCTTATTCATAGATGGGGGCGAGATCGACTTATCCTCCACCCCTAACATAATCAACATTAAACTTATTTTTATATTGGTGCAGAGAATTGTGTTTATTGCCTTCTCCACTGTGGACCAATAGTCCTGCAGCAAAGGGCATTCAAAAATGCATTCGTCCATCATCTGCACTCAACAAACCGCATCTGTGACATCTCGGGCGACAACTGTTATAAATTTTGCCAATTAATATGGTGTCCAATATAACCTATTAGCTGTGAAAAAGTTATTCCTTTTTAAATTTGATGGCTTCACCAATTTATAAAGCAGCTTAAAGGAAAGTTGCCACAATCTCTGTGGCTCCGTCAACTGGATAACACCATCCCAGATCTCATGCGGTCATTTAACTTTCTTCTCTTCAAAAGACACCAGAGTCCGAAACCAGTCACTTACTTCCTTCTTTTTTGGGGCCTCGTTCTGTAGCTTCTTTTGAAACTCCCAAAATCCACCGGACTCATTCCTGTTTGCCTCCCCCAATTGAAGAATCTAGTTGAAACTACAATATGGAATTGGTATCCGAAAGTCCGAAAAATAAACCTGAATTTGCTTAATTCCTAACGCTTTATGGTAAAGGAAATGATCAGGGAGATTGACACCACACGCAGACTTGGGTAGCTTCAATCTAGTAATGAAACTCAAGATGCTTTCCTGTTCCAGAGAAAACAAGATAATATTTTGTACGAAGTAACAAAACACTTTCTGGGTATCTAAATAGGTAACATCATTAGAAAGGAATGTAGCATTGGAAGTAACATCATCTTAATGGAATCTAAACGATCCCATCAGGACAGAAATAGAGGTGAATAACTTTGTATAAGGTGATTAATTTTAGACATCATAGTCTCCATACTAATCTTCAACCTGTCTTTAATAATATTGGCATGGAGAATCCCCATACAATTAATCTTAGTAGGATTCCAAGATAATCCTGCTTTGCCAAAATTAGCTTTTCTGCATAATGTATTTAAGGGCATAACATCTGGTTTATCGATATTAAGTTGGTAACCTAACACCCAAAAAATCCGATCGTAATTCATTGAAAAAAGTGGGAAGAGAGGATTCTGGTTTTGACACAAAAAGAAGAATGTTTCCAGCATATGCAGTGTATTTAATGTGTGTGTCTTTAATTTTAACGCCAGAAATGTTTTCTGAATTTTTTTATTAATATAAATATAGGCTCTAGCACGAGAATGAATAACAAGAGAGATAATGGATAGTCTTTCCTGGTACCTCTGTTGAGGGGGGAAAAGGAGATTGGATTCAGTTTAACATGACTGTTGAGTGAGGCTATGAGTAAAGCGAGGAAATGTGCTGTAAAAATCTGGGTCATTTTAAATCCTTCATAACAAACTGCCAGTTAACTTTGTCAAACATCTTTTCAATAGCAAGAGTGAGTGCTGCAAGAGAGTATTTGAGTTTTATTTGCTTTCCTGAGAATATTAAGGAAGGTACGCAAATTGTCTGCTATATTCATATTTTTGATATAATAGACTGTTCCAAATCAATGAGATCAGGTATAAGGCAAAATAATCTAAAGGCGTGGGGCGTGGCTAACAGCCGAGCAAGATGGCTGCTTAGTCTAAGAGCTCCGAGGACGGCGTAGTCCTTTACATCAATCCGGCCAGAAATCCGCTACATTAAGGTGCACCAGGGGCCTGAGCTGAGGTCTAGGACCAAGCGGCAATGATCGGTATACAGCCGGTAAAAATCCGAAATCGGGGAAAGGCGGAAACCGTGTGGGACCGGCAGCGGCCTACCATCAGAGCTGAGACACGGGGCCTAGATTAATTTGGAAACCCGAGAGCAAGACGGGAAGGTGGGAGAGTGAGACGGGTGGAGACCCGACGGCGGGAGCCACAACCTGAAACAGCGCGACACGCAGTGGCCGTGACACCCCCGGGGGACCCAGCAGTTAACTGCGACGCAGGAGAGGTAGCGGAGGACGCAGTAACTATGCGGTGAGGCCTGCAGATTGCACAGCAGCCGGGATCTCGAGTGGCGGTAGGCAGGGACTGAAATCGGCCTGAGGGGAGAGGAGACACAGAACTTTGCAGCAGCTATGGCCCCAGATAGCACGCATTTGATACCAACTCCATTCCCCCCACGCCCCTCTACGACGATGCAGCAAGCTTGGGGCCCATGCATGACTTTAAAAGCCCCAGTGCATAATTACAGCAAGAAGGGATAAAACAACACACTGCAAGGGGGCGAGAGGCACAGGCAAGGGATCGAGATTGTGACGCAGACCCCGCGGTTCTAGGTGCCAGGCCACAGTGGCGCGCCCACCCATTTCAAATAGCGCTCGACGTATCGAGGACTATTTACAACTCCACGCTTGCGGCCGGCAGGGCCCATACACCAGAGAGGCAAAGAACACTGCGCAGTGTAACACATAGTACACTACCGAAGACATCATGTCGGGCAGGGGCCCACGGAACCAGAACGCGCAGGCCAAGCTAGATAAATTTGCCTCCGACAAAGGATTCCCGCCACTCCCTGAGGGACGCTCCTCGTCGGGCAAAGGGCCAGATGGAGATGGAGCGAAAAAAGCCAAAAAAGTGTACAAACCACAGTGGGGACTATTTCTACGGATGTCAACCTACTCCGTGCAGACTTTCAAAAAATGACGGACAGAGTCAAGGAGGTGGAGATCGTCACAGAATCCTTGGTGACGGACACAATGGAGCTGCAGACAGCCCTATCCCGACTTGAGGCGGAGAACAAGCAACTAGCGGAGAAGCTCGACGATCAGGAAGGGCGCTCAGGACGGAACAATGTCCGCATACTTGGTATTCCAGAAAGCGAAGGAACTCAAGCTATGGACCTATATGTGGAGGAACTGGTAAAAACGAGACTGCAACCAAAGGGTCTCTCCAGGTTTTTCTCGGTGGAAAGAGCCCATAGGGTCCGTGCGGAAGGCCTAAACCGGGGCTTCCCCCAGGCCGGTGCTCGCCAGACTATTCAATTTTCGGGATAGAGACGCCATCCTACAAACAGCGAGAGTCTCCCCACCAATTCGAATCCACAATTCGACAGTCGCCTTCTTCCCGGATTATACAGTGGCGGTATCCCGACGTTGGCGAAGTTTTATGGAGGCAAAAAAAGCTCTACGAGCGCAGGAATTGCCCTACTCCATGATATTCCCCGCAAGGCTCAGGGTGGTGGCGGAGGACAAGACATGGTTCTTTGAGACGCCGGAAGCGGCCTATGACTGGCTCGAAGGATGGCGGCGAGTGGAAAGGCAACGTCGTGGGAATAAAAACCATCCACGCCGTGAAGAGGAGAAAGACACTAGCAGCCAAGAAACAAAACGTCCAGATCCGAATCGCTCGCCACGGTCAGATGCAGAAGAAACCGTTCAAGAATTATTCTGCTAACCCTACTGGACCTGGGAGAACGCTCCCTTCCAGCACAACCACGGTCATGTCGCCTTTGGACACTGGACTGAAGCAGGCCATGGAGAGGAAGGAGGACTGATGCTTCCCTTGGACTCCCTCCCCTGTCAAGCAAGTACTATGGTTGGGTTTGGGAATAAGCACTCTGCTGAGTTGGGGTGGTGGGCAGTTCTAAGTCCGTTAAGCAGGGAGGCAGGGTGGGGGGATGGGATACTGGAGGGGGGGACGTTTGGACTTGGTTTAGTTTTGTTCCGGTTCATAATGGCACTGACAGTAAGGCAGAGAATCGAATGGTTGGAAGATCCTTAATTGTGTTGATTAGGCAGCAATTCCAGATGTTTACACACTGCACCCATGACAAGGGGTTCACAACCTGACAGTGCCCAAACTACAGCCCACGACGCCCAAGTAGCACCTCTGAAGTTAGTAACATGGAACGTCTGTGGCCTGGGGGACAAGATCAAGAGGGGACTGGTACTGCAGGCTCTAAAGCGCCAAGGCCCCACGTTAGCATTAATGCAGGAGACACACCTCATGGGGATGGCGTGCAAAGCACTGGATAGATGGGGATATAAAATGGCAGTCCATTCCGAGTTCTCATCGGGATCCAGGGGAACGGGAATCCTGGTGAAGAAAAACTCTCCCTTCATAGTGCTCCAGACTAAGGCGGATGACCAGGGGCGATTTGCAGCACTGCAGGGTCAATGGGAAGGCAGACTCCTTAATGTGGTATCAGTATACATTCCACCGGTCCTACACGCAGTGGCACTCCCGGCACTCAGTGACTTCCTCCTTGCCCTGCCGGAGGGTGACCTTATCATTGGAGGGGACTCCAATGCTACGATAGACGCCACCATAGACAAATACCCGCCCAGATCCCCAACGCTTGGCACCTCCCGCTTCCAGGGTTTCACAGAGGCAATGGGCCTCATAGATGTTTGGAGGCACACACACCCCACGGCATGCCAATACACGTATCACTCAGCGGTACATAATGGTCTGTCCAGGATAGACTACTTTATGATGTTAAACACAAACCTACAAAACGTTACAGAGGTAGACATCAAGCCCAGGGGCATCTCTGATCACTCCCCGGTAGTACTGAGTTTCTCCTGCCGCCAGAAATCTCGCTGGAGGATATACCCTATACATCCCGGATACCTCCAAGTGCCCCAAATAAACAAGGAACTACGTACAGCCACAAAGCATTTTTTTTAGGAAAATGTAGCATCGGTTAGTTCGCCATCAATAGTATGGGAAGCATATAAGACTGTCCTTAGAGGGCAAGCAATAGCTTCTATTACGGGATATAAGCGAGAGAAACAGAAGGAGCTCTCAGAGCTAGAAATAGCACTACAGGCAGCCGACACAGAACACTCGGCAGATTCCACACCAGATGCAGCACATATCCTGCACCTCAGACAACAACAGCACAGAGCGCACCTACAAGAAAAGACAGTAGCTAGCAAAGCAGTGACTAGGCACAAAATATACGACATGGGAGACAAAGCGGGTAAACTGCTGGCGTGGCTAGACAAGCGAGAGACTGGCAATAGGGGAATAAGGCATATACGGAAGACGGAGGGATACCTCACAACAGACCCAGAAGACATAGCAAACACTCTGGCAAACCATTTCCGGGAAGTTTACACACCGACATCAGAGGTACCAGGGGCAGGAGTAATGGAATTCTTACGGAATATAGAGATGCCAATATTAACGCAAGAGGCATCCAAAGGAATTGGAGGCAGAATTTACAACCGAAGAGTTGCAATTAGCAATTAGTTCGTTACAATCAGGCAAAGCGTTGGGACCCAATGGGATCCCGATAGAATGGTACAAAAAAATGACAGAAACTTTGGGCTCGCCTCTATTGGCAATGTACAACGAAAGCTTAGAGAAGGGCGAACTGCCGCCAGACCAGCGGAAAGCAACGATAGTAGCAATCCCAAAACCTGGTAAGCCCCCGTCTGAATGTACCTCCTACCGCCCCATATCTCTGCTAAATGCGGAGGCAAAGATTTTAGCGAAACTATTGGCCAACAGATTGATGACTCACTTACCACACTTAATACAGCCAGACCAATTGGGCTTCATGCCTAATAGGAACACGGCACTCAACCTCCGACGCCTGCATGGAGCACTGGGGAAGGCTCCATCGCTATCGGAGCCGGAAGTGATATTGTCATTAGATGCGAAGATGGCCTTCGATGTGGTAGATTGGAGGTATCTCTTTGCGATCCTTCGACGTCTGGGGTTCGGCCCTATATTTTATGCGTGGATACGGCTCCTATACACAAAACCCATAGCTTGTGTGACAGCTAACGGACACATATCAGGCGAGATACCGTTGGCGAGAGGGATGCGCCAGGGTTGCCCCCTGTCGCCGCTCCGGTTCGAGCTGGTCCTAGAGCCCCTGGCGACACTGGTCAGAGAGACTCCATTGCTAAAAGGAATTCAGTGGAGGGAAGGATGGGAAGATTGTCTCTCGCTATATGCGGACGACATTCTAGTGTACCTCACAGACCCGGAACGCTCTATACCAGAACCCCTTAACATATGCAATAACTTCGGGAAGATGTCAGGGTACATGATAAATTGGTCTAAGTCGGACCTATACATATTACAGGGGCCCGCACCACGCCTCCCTTCCGACTGTCCGCTTGTAGTTACAAGTGACTCCTTTAAGTACCTGGGTATATACATTACAAAAGATCCAACAGAGTTTTTCTCCTGAAATCTGGCACTCCCACTGGAGAGGTTACGAAGTGACGTGATACATTGGGCATCCCTACCCCTCACATTACTGTGTAAAGCGGCGTTATACAAGATGATAGCCCTACCTCGATTTCTTTATGCCCTAGAAAATACACCATTCCTTGTTCCACCCCGGTATTTTAAACAAGTAGCTGCACAGGTGTCTGCACTTCTTTGGGGACACCGCCCTGCACGCATAGCACAAGAAAAACTGCATAAAAGTTGGTATGAAGGCGGGATAGCGCTCCCTGACATACGGTTGTATTATTGGGCAGCACACCTTAAAATCATCAACCAATGGCTCCACGCACCTCAGGATGATCAAGCATATAGGGCAGATAGAGCCCAAATGGGCACAAATAACATGCTTGCGATCTTGTACAACAAGGGGCTGGTAATGAAACTAGAGGGTCCTACAAAACATACAGTCACATTATGGCACACAGCGCAGTCACGGCTGAAATGGAGAGGGGTTATTACTAAACTTACTCCACTCTGGGATACCAAAAAACTGGGACAGCTGAGAAAAAGCCAGGGATTTGACCAATGGGACAGTATAGGAATCTCCACAGTAGGCGATCTATGGGACGGGGGACTGTAATACCATTTACCCAACTTCAACTACAATATGACTTGGGCCCAACCGAGACTTATAGATACACACAAATAAGGCATGCATTGCTAGCGGAGACACCGCAAGATACGGATGTCCCAGAAGCAGCCCCGCTGGAGGACCGCTTGCTTACTGACCACATGCAAAAATGATCCACGTCATTCACATACAGAAAGCTAATCGACAACCTGCCAGACCCGACGGTGTCACTGTGGGGTAAATGGGGGACAGAGGTGGGGGACATAGACGATTCAGAGTGGCAAGAAGCCCTGGCATCGCCTAAAGAGGTGGGAATCTCTGCGAGGCTTCGGTTGGAACAGCTTAAAATTCTGCACCGAGTGTACTACACTAGGACCACATTACATAAAATACAGAGGGCGCAACATCCATATTGCCTTAGAGGATGTGGGGAAGAGGGAACAATTATACACACAATGTGGGAATGTGCAGCAATAGCAGACTACTAGCGAAAGATACTGCGTACAATATCACAGGCGATGGGGGTGTCACTTTTACCCGAACCGCGTAGATGCTTGCTCAACATATAGGAGCCCAATGACCTCACACGCTACGGACAAATTTGGGTCACGTTGGGACTCATGGTGGCAAAACTGAATATTGTGCAGAAATGGGGTGCAGTGGACATACCGTCATTGGTGACCTGGTGCAGAGACATGGATCAGATTATGGTCACAGAACGGACAGTGTATACCAATCGAAGGTGCCCCCGAAAATGAACTAAAATCTGGGCAGCCTGGAATACCTATCGGGGGGACATCTGTGACCCAATACCAGAATCTGAGGGAGATAGCTCAGACGAAGAGTAAAGGGGGGGAGGTGGGCCTGTTAGGGACTGTACTGCCGAAGGGGACACCGCAGAAAATACAGATTGCTATTGACTCCATAACGACAAGATATTCAAATGTATATTACCTAATTACACTATGTGCTTCTCTGTATACTGTCATTATTGCCTATATTTTGAATGAAAACAATAAAAAACATTTAAAAAAATAAAATAATCTAAAGGCAATAACTGTAGGAAACATTTTGCCATCGGTATTTTTTTTAAGGGATATGGTAGTAATTCTTACAAAGGGTCAAGTCTCAATCCTTATTAGGTATGAGACAGATCATAGATTCCGAAAATGAGGCAGTGGAATTATTTAATGAAAGAAAATAGTTAATTAGTTTAAATACTCTGGGGAAAAGTACATTTGAAAAATTGAGATAAAGTTCTACTGCAAAGCCATCAAGGCGTACGCCTTACCGGTCGGCAGATATTTGACCACTGCATATAGTTAATCTATTGTTAATGGAAATTCAAGAGGCAAAGTTTCTAAAGAATTCGGATTCTGGGTTTTCAAGTTAGAAAATTAGGACTCAATTAGTCCCTCTGATAGATTGTTTTCAGGAGTACATAATCTTTGATAATAATCTGCAAAGCAAGCTGCAATGTCTGCATCACAAAACATTTTGGTACCTGAAACATTGGTAATGAATTTAATAGTCGTTTTTTCATTCATACCCTATAAGTAATTGGCCACCAAAGCATCAGCTCTATTCTTCTCACCGTAACATCTAACATTAACTTTAAGGAGCATGCAGCAAACATTCTCTGAAGAGGACTTATTAAATTGTATCTTGGCTGTAATTAGTGCATCCAAAATTGCTTTGTTATTTTTGGATGTATAATAAGTATATACCAGAAGCTTAATTTTGGTTAAAATGAAAATGTATTCTTTTTCCATAGCTTTTCTATTTAAAAAAACATAGCTGATTATAATACCCCTACAATCAGCTTCAAAAGCTTCCCATTCAAAATGAAAGGTTGTTCCCTGTACGGTTTTGTTTAAAAATTCTAATATTAAGGTTTAATATGAAGTGAAGAAGTATTTATCAGAAAGTAATGAGTTATTGAATCCCCACCACGATTTGTGTTTATGATCACTGAGAATTTCAAGAGCTGTCCTGACAGGGATATGGTCTGAGATTAGAATCGAACCAATGTCTGAATTAGTCAAGTTGTGGATCACATTTTTACTTTAGAAAATATATTCTATTCTGGTTTTAGAGTTATGTGGAACTGAGTAGAATGAATATTCTTAGAGGTTTGGATTAAATAAACTCCTGGTATCTGATAAGGTGTGTTGAGACATAGTCCATTTGAAGGCTTTGTGGGATTTGTAAGGGATAAACTTAGCAGTGGAGTGATGATCTAGAAAGGGGTTCAAATCCTGATTACATTCTCCACCTAATATGAAGTTCTGAATAGATTTCTCTGCAAACTTTTCAGAGATTATTTTCCAAAATTCGGAATCAGGCTGAGTGGGACAGTAAATATTTAGGGGCTTATTTACAAGCCCCTTGTGCCGCCAGTGTGCCACTTTAAATATGTGACTTACTGGCAGTGCACGGGGTTTGTAAATATGCCCCTAAATATTGAAAAAGAAGTTTCATCTAGCTTAATACTAACAAGAACGCAACTACCTTCAGTATCACATTCCTGGGAAACAAGTGAAATGTGTAGTTGCTTATGACAGAGAATGACCACTCCATTTTTGGAAAGAACAGAACAGGAAACAAACAATTCACCTACCCATTATTTTTTCAGCATGAAAATGTCCTTTTCAGTAAGATGAATCCCTTGAAGTAAAGCCAATAAACATTTTAATCTTGGTAAAGCAATACTATGTTGACACTTAACTGAGGTTTTAAGCCCTTACCATTGTATGTTATGATTCTAAGATTCATTGTTGAAGACAACAAATCCAACAATAACATAGTACATGACTCAGTAAAGAGAAAAGAAAGAAGAAAGGAAAGGAGAAGAAAAAAAGAATTGAAAGAGGGAGATAAGAGGATAAAAAAGGAATGTGGAAGAAATCCCATTAAAATAGATAAGATTAGAAAAGGCAATACAGGAAGAAGTTCTTTAATTGCCAATGAGACCAGAGTGATGAAAACAAACTTCCTCAATTGTGAAGGGGTTACGGAACACCTAATGAAGATGTACCGGCCCTGGATCTAACAAGCTAGAAGGGGAGTATGGCCACAGGAGGAAGAAAACATAAGAGAGGTATGTGATCATATGTAGGAGAGCTAGAATATCAATATAGGTGAAACAATATGTATCAAAATAATATAACAAACTGAATATAGAAACAGACTATAGACTTACCACTGATGACAGAGGAAACCATTGTTGGTAATAAACAACACTGGGACCGGTATAATGAGGACAAATGTAGGGTCCAAAGGCAAGTCTATTACTGAATCAAAAAGGGGAGAAGAAGACAAAGATGTAAATGGGAAAACCAAACAGTGTAACCTGAAAAGAAGTAACACATTTTGTTAATTAGAAAGATAATCAGAAGTTAGGTCACGTTTTGACACAGGATCCATTTTCAATATCCTTGTGACTATGCTGACAAATGAAGTCCTTCAAATGAGCCATGTCCTTAAAGGTAAAGGATTTGCCTTTGTGAGTAATTTAAAAAAAACACTGGTGTACAACCCATATCTAATGTTCAGTGGCATTAACTGAGGATGCATTTCAAGAAAACGCTTCCATCTGGCTGCTGTTGCATTGGAGAGATCCGACTAAAAAGAGACCCTGTTTCCTAACCATTGTAAGGCACCAAGTTGTTTGGCTGCAGACAAAACGTGCATCAGGTCAGTAAACTGTCTAAAGAGAACACTAATCCCTCTAGGTTGTGAACAAGAGGATGATCTATGTTTGGGCCCTATACAATGAGCTCTCTAACTACTGATCATCCCACTTTCTTGCAAATGAACAATTGAGGGCATGGATTTTGAACAAATGCATCCATGTCAGAGCCATTTTAATTTTCCGGTATGCCATAAAGCCTGAGGTTGTTCTTTTGATTGCTCTTCTTTAAATCCTCACTAAGTTTATTAAGTTGCTGGATTTCTATCACCAAGTGAGAGACATCTGAAATGGAATCTTCCACATCACTAACCTGTTGTTCAATGGCAGAGATTTGTTGATCATGAGAGGACCATTTGTCTTCAATACACTGAAGAGATGCATTAGTTTTCATGACAACAGGCTTTAAAGCCCTAATTTTGTCCATCATATCCTCCTAAGTGAAAGGTGGAGGTGATTTCAAAGAAGATTCCAAGTCCTTCTCAGGCCGTTTCACCTACCCAGAAGAGTTATGTGAAATAGCTCCTAAAGCAGAGGTTGGACAAGACCCACAATATTCACAGCCACCCTCCATGATAGCTGTGAGATATTCAGGGAAAAGGTCCTTTTGATGATGAGTTTTCTTGATGAGAAGTTTGATTGCACATGATGAGGATTTGGTATGACTCTGCAGCTGACTAAACGTTCAGCACCTCAATCATAATGCCCACATAGTAAATAATCCTGTGCAATCAACCTCTGAGACCTGCCACTGTTAGGTCTCACTGGAATCCAGAAACATAAATTGAAGAAAAAAATAAAGGGTAGCACCAGAGATAAAGTCACACTCTATTCAATATAGTATTTTCAATATTCTTTATTCTTCTTTAAGATAGAGGATGACAGGACAGCAGCCAATGCTTTTCGTTCCTTTTAAAGGAACTTCATCAGGGTTGAAACCAACATGAAACGATACATAAATAACTACAATACAAAGTACATAAACACAAATGCACAAACAATTATAAACCACATAACATAAATATAAATATAAAACATACTGTACTCTTGGGACAAAAGGACAAGACACATCCTCAAAGTACTATACTTAAAAGGTTTTCTCACAGACATTATTTACTAATATAATATCAAAACAAACCATCACGAATTAGATAACAGATATATCAATATACGAAAAACATGTAGAGAATTGAAATAAGACCAGTCCACCTATTGTGACACATTACATGAATAAGGATTAAAAGTATACCAATCCATAAATACAGGGAAAAAGAGGGGGGGCGAAAGGAAGAAAACAGAACAGGGGAGGCAAAAAAGAGGGGGTAAATACTCAAAGATTTTCAAAGTAACACTTTCTTTTTTTGGAAAGTATCTATTTGCATTTTCTTAGTTACATTACAATACCACATCAGATATTCAAAGCATCTCCTTTCTGTTTTCATTACAAGCAGAGCGGAGTCCAACAATATTGTCACATAAATAACCACATTATCAGCTAGTTCCTGTCTACGGAATCCCCCGTCCCCCCTCTCTCCCCCCATGTCCCCCCCTCCAGTTTACTGCGAATCCGTATGTGCAAGGCCATAATTAATTAACCATGGCTTCCATATTTTCCAGAATATGTTAGGGCACCCCCTTGCTTTATAGGTTGTTTTCTCCCTCAACATATACATGTCCATACCTCTTTGCCATTCTTCTAGTGTTGGATTAGTCACAACACCCATGCCCTCGCCAAGTCTCTTTTGGCTACTACCAGGCCCAGCTGGAGCAATGGCAGCTTCCCTTTGGGGAGATCAATCTCTGTAGGTATACCCGGCAAAATAAACATAGGATCTGGAAGTATTGGTTCTTGCAATATAAGCTCCAGCTCCTTCAGCAGCGTGCCCCAATATATCTGTACATATGTGCACCCCAGACAGTATGAAAGAAGGTCACCTCCATGGTCTTACATTTCAGACAGTTGGGCGACTCCGCTCTGCCTATCTGTTGCAATCGGGCTCTGTCATAGTACATTCTGTGTAAATACTTGAATTAAATCAATCACAGTCTAGATCTAATAGCTACTTCCCTAGGATGCATCAGAGCCATTTCCCAATCTAAGTCGTTTATGTCCCCCAGGTCCGCCTCCCAGTGTGATCTCAGTGTTCGCAAGGGGTCTGGTGTGTTATACATAATTGGCCTATAGGTCCAGGACACTGCCTTTTCCCCAATTTGATCCATCAAGAGCCTTCCTTCTAGTGGGGCATATTCTGGGAGGCCATCCATGTCAATATGTTGTGCCCGCCAAGCATGTTTCAGTTGCAGATATTTGAAATGTTGCGTTCATTTCGTACTCTATTTGGAGGCACGAGAACGTCACCAGATCCTTAGGATATACTATGTCTTTGAGCTGAGAAATGCCCACCAAATCCCGTTTCTGAAAACCTTTCAGCTTGGCAAATTCCTTGAGTCTTGTTCCCACCAAGAGCGGGGTTTCCTTGGTCACCCGGCCGTCCCATTTCATGCGCCTCTCTGTCTTCTTCCATGCCATTATCACAATTTGTGTGTCCAGCAAAATGTTTGCGATTCCCTTTCCTCCGTAAAGATAATGGGAGTATGGCCTTTTGAGCAACTGCGTGTGTTAAAGCGTGTATGCGGGATGGTCCCTCTCTCCGAATGCCCATTCATTAACTACTATCAAATGAGCTTCCCAATAGTAGACCCGGAGGTCCAGCAGGTAAATGCCGTTGCTGTATTGGTTGCATTGTAGCTTTCCCAATGCCACCCTAGGGAGTTTCCCTCCCCAGAGGAACTTTCTCAGGATATCATCGATTTTGGTGAACACCTCTTCTGGGATTGAATGGTAGGTATTTTGTAAAACATATAAAAATGTAGGTAAGGTTATCATTTTGAAGAGCATGGCTCTTCCTAGTAGCGTCAGAGGTAGTCAATCTGCATCTACACGAAATTCCCCTATCACTCTATAAAGTTTCCTCTCCAACGCCAGCGGCTTATCCAGCGTAATGTGAATACCTAAATATTTTATCCCGGTGGGTGCGATCTATAGTTGGCTGGGATAGATAGCATTCTCAACAGCCTGCCCTGCTGGATAAACACATGATTTTTCCCAATTAATTCGATACCCTGCGTACTTGCCATAGTCCTCCCAGCTCGCCATGATATTGGGGAGCGTCGTTTCGGGGTGTGTGACATATAGCAGTATGGCATCAGCATACAGAGAAATGCCTTCATCAAGGTCATCGTTATCATTTACTCGAAAACCAGTTATGTGCGGGTGTGCACGAATAACACATGTTAGGGGTTCTAGAACCATTGCGAAAAGCAGAGAAGACAAGAGGCAACCCTGTCTGGTGGCCCTTTCTATTGGGAATTTCTTGGATGTAACCCCGTTGACTCTGACCCATGCTAACGGTCCTTCGTACAGAATAGCTATCCACCTCCTAAACTCGGGACCAAATCCCAGCCTATCCAATACAGCCATGAGAAACGGCCAGTGGACCGTGTTGAATGCCTTCTCGGGGACATTATGAGATGTGGGTCAGTCCTATATTACAGAATCTCCAATCCAGTTAGGGACTCGTCTGAGATTGAAACTTGTCGATCTCTTAGGCATAAAGTCCCTCTGGTCCCTGTGGACAAGTCCTGTAATGACCTGAGTTAATCTATTGGCCAGAATTCTGGCCAACGTCTTAGTCTCCATAATTATGAGGGAGATGGGTCGATACGAACCACACCTCTGTGGCGGACGCCTTTCTTTGGGTATCACCACAATGGTAGCTGTCCGCAAGTCTTCGGGAAGTGCACCCGTTTCTCGCATCTCCAGGTACATCTGCAGGAGATGCATGCTAAAAAGTGCTGCATGCTGTTTAACAAATTCTGAACTGAACCAACGAAACAAATGCCACTACTGAACTTAGTTTGGAATGACAAATAATGCCCTGTTATGAATGAAGCATAGCAGTCAATTTGAACATATCATATTAAATTCTTTTTATTCAAACAAGTTTTCTTTTTTGTGTGTATTATTCAAACAGAATTCTTTTTGTGTGCATATTCACAATGTAAACAAACTGTACAAATAAATACAAAAAACGACAAATTCTGTACAAAACACTCCTATTACTCACTCATACTGATACTTTCACACCTCATTTATACAACTTATATCTCTAAATAGCAACATTAACAATACCACTGAGGTATGGATCCGAGTCAATATTGCATTGCAGTGTATCATACAATGTTCATTTGTTAGTTCTAACCAAAAATAAATCTTTTTTACTTTTGTTGAATTACTGCTTTCAATTTTAAACTGACATCGGACCTATGGGGTCGACGCGTTTCGAACCCCCTATTAGCGGGGTTCTCCTCAGGACCAGGGTGATTTCTACAACGAAAAAATACAAATGGACTAAGTCAACCAAAGTAACCACAGAAACTGCGTTTCAAAAACAGCCACCATTCGGCTTGACAACGCCTACCTTGATTATCCTGCTAATGGGGTCACTGTCTGGCGTAAATCAGTCTACACGTTTGTATTGTGAGTAATGAAATGTAATCAAACATCATGAAACAGCATTGGTAAAGCCTAAATTTATCTATTGACCAGGGCAAGGCATTGTGGTCTGTGTGGTCCACCTCATACGCTGAAAATGAAGTGGCTTATCTATGCGAAGATTTTTTGGTGAAATCAAAGAAGGAGAGGAGGAAAAGGCCGTATGTGCCTTGTCCAGGCACCTGATGGTGATTATGTCATGTATACCCTTGAAAACGTGTAAGGGCCCTTACTCACGTGTTTGGGGTCTTGTGGTCAATAGATAAATTTAGGCTTTACCAATGCTGTTTCATGATGTTTGATTACATTTCATTACTCACAATACAAACGGATGAACGCTGTATAATAAGCACAAGAATTGCACTGATAACATTCAGGGTGTGAGTGCGAAAACGATGCGGGCCCTTTAAAACTATAAACAACCGGTACCCGGAAGCAAACTTGCTGTCAACCCAAGGACGCGCTGGTTTCAATCCCGCAGCTTACGCTCGACCGCACAAGTAAGTCTCCTTCCAAAACCGCAGTCTCGACCGTAACCCTAAATTATAAGTTATTAGTACCTTTACTGATTTTAGCTCTTTTTGGGCAGTTTATTTTGCGGCACCCGTTCAACACGGAAAACGAAAATCGAACACGTTCAATCAATCGTCATGGCCAACCCGGGCTAACAACTGGAACGTCGTAACCGGGTAAGGCGATTTAAAAGTTAGGAGTAGCCACAATTAGAAATGCACCGTGCTTAATAATATGCCAGCACTCATGGAACTTTTTCCCCCCCCTTTTCCAGGCATTCACGACAAGTCATAAAGATAGCAAAGGTGAGCCACACTGTTGCAGTAAAACTTACCATTGTATGATACACTGCAATGCAATATTGACTCGGATCCATACCCATGTTCATTTGTTAGTTCTAACCAAAAATAAATCTTTTTTACTTTTGTTGAATTACTGCTTTCAATTTTAAACTGACATCGGACCTATGGGGTCGACGCGTTTCGAACCCCCTATTAGCGGGGTTCTCCTCAGGACCAGGGTGATTTCTACAACGAAAAAATACAAATGGACTAAGTCAACCAAAGTAACCACAGAAACTGCGTTTCAAAAACAGCCACCATTCGGCTTGACAACGCCTACCTTGATTATCCTGCTAATGGGGTCACTGTCTGGCGTAAATCAGTCTACACGGAAAAACACAGAAAGACAACATTGACGACAATATTTTAGCTGGGGGTGGTTGGTAAGTTTTACTGCAACAGTGTGGCTCACCTTTGCTATCTTTATGACTTGTCGTGAATGCCTGGAAAAAGGGGGGGAAAAAGTTCCATGAGTGCTGGCATATTATTAAGCACGGTGCATTTCTAATTGTGGCTACTCCTAACTTTTAAATCGCCTTACCCGGTTACGACGTTCCAGTTGTTAGCCCGGGTTGGCCATGACGATTGATTGAACGTGTTCGATTTTCGTTTTCCGTGTTGAACGGGTGCCGCAAAATAAACTGCCCAAAAAGAGCTAAAATCAGTAAAGGTACTAATAACTTATAATTTAGGGATACGGTCGAGACTGCGGTTTTGGAAGGAGACTTACTTGTGCGGTCGAGCGTAAGCTGCGGGATTGAAACCAGCGCGTCCTTGGGTTGACAGCAAGCTTGCTTCCGGGTACCGGTTGTTTATAGTTTTAAAGGGCCCGCATCGTTTTCGCACTCACACCCTGAATGTTATCAGTGCAATTCTTGTGCTTATTATACAGCGTTCATCCGTTTGTATTGTGAGTAATGAAATGTAATCAAACATCATGAAACAGCATTGGTAAAGCCTAAATTTATCTATTGACCACAAGACCCCAAACACGTGAGTAAGGGCCCTTACACGTTTTCAAGGGTATACATGACATAATCACCATCAGGTGCCTGGACAAGGCACATACGGCCTTTTCCTCCTCTCCTTCTTTGATTTCACCAAAAAATCTTCGCATAGATAAGCCACTTCATTTTCAGCGTATGAGGTGGACCACACAGACCACAATGCCTTGCCCTGGTCAATAGATAAATTTAGGCTTTACCAATGCTGTTTCATGATGTTTGATTACATTTCATTACTCACAATACAAACGGATGAACGCTGTATAATAAGCACAAGAATTGCACTGATAACATTCAGGGTGTGAGTGCGAAAACGATGCGGGCCCTTTAAAACTATAAACAACCGGTACCCGGAAGCAAGCTTGCTGTCAACCCAAGGACGCGCTGGTTTCAATCCCGCAGCTTACGCTCGACCGCACAAGTAAGTCTCCTTCCAAAACCGCAGTCTCGACCGTATCCCTAAATTATAAGTTATTAGTACCTTTACTGATTTTAGCTCTTTTTGGGCAGTTTATTTTGCGGCACCCGTTCAACACGGAAAACGAAAATCGAACACGTTCAATCAATCGTCATGGCCAACCCGGGCTAACAACTGGAACGTCGTAACCGGGTAAGGCGATTTAAAAGTTAGGAGTAGCCACAATTAGAAATGCACCGTGCTTAATAATATGCCAGCACTCATGGAACTTTCCCCCCCCCCCTTTTTCCAGGCATTCACGACAAGTCATAAAGATAGCAAAGGTGAGCCACACTGTTGCAGTAAAACTTACCAACCACCCCCAGCTAAAATATTGTCGTCAATGTTGTCTTTATGTGTTTTTCCGTGTAGACTGATTTACGCCAGACAGTGACCCCATTAGCAGGATAATCAAGGTAGGCGTTGTCAAGCCGAATGGTGGCTGTTTTTGAAACGCAGTTTCTGTGGTTACTTTGGTTGACTTAGTCCATTTGTATTTTTTCATTGTAGAAATCACCCTGGTCCTGAGGAGAACCCCGCTAATAGGGGGTTCGAAACGCGTCGACCCCATAGGTCCGATGTCAGTTTAAAATTGAAAGCAGTAATTCAACAAAAGTAAAAAAGATTTATTTTTGGTTAGAACTAACAAATGAACATTGTATGATACACTGCAATGCAATATTGACTCGGATCCATACCTCAATGGTATTGTTAATTTTGCTATTTAGAGATATAAGTTGTATAAATGAGGTGTGAAAGTATCAGTATGAGTGAGTAATAGGAGTGTTTTGTACAGAATTTGTCGTTTTTTGTATTTATTTGTACAGTTTGTTTACATTGTGAATATGCACACAAAAAGAATTCTGTTTGAATAATACACACAAAAAAGAAAACTTGTTTGAATAAAAAGAATTTAATATGATATGTTCAAATTGACTGCTATGCTTCATTCATAACAGGGCATTATTTGTCATTCCAAACTAAGTTCAGTAGTGGCATTTGTTTCGTTGGTTCAGTTCAGATTAGACTTAGCCATGCTGTTGTAAGAGTCAAGACCCAGTATCGTTCCCCCGTTTAAAAAATTCTGGCGGGAGCCCATTGGGACCCGAGGACTTTCCAGTCTACTCAGTTTTCATCTGACCTATGGCTTCTACTATTTCTTCTTTCGTCAGCTTTGCCTCCAGCGCTTGTAATTCACTGGACTCTAGTCGGGGGTGCTTTATAGATCGTAGGTACGTGTGAATCTGCTCAGTGTCTGCTCTGGGTCGTTTTGCATAAAAGGCCTCGTAATATCCCACAAAGGCATGCACCATTGCATCTGGGGTTACGTGGACCTGATCACCCTCCATCTGTGTTTGGGCTACCCATCTGCTTTCCAGCTCTTTCCTGCTAAGCCACACGAGCAGTCTACCTGTTTTATCACTTGCGTCATACAGTCGTCTATGCATGGCCTGTATTGCATGTTGCACATTCCTTTTGGCTAGCGCATGGTACTCTTGCTGCAGGAGCTTCAGACTTCTTAACTGGGCGGAGCTATCGCCTACAGTGGCTTGCGATTCAGCCTGCAGGAGCTGCGCTTCAATTCTCGCTACCTCCTCATTCTCTTTATGTTTCTTACGCACGATAATGTTTTGGGCTCTGTCCCAGAGGACTGCTTTATAAGCCTCCCACAACATAATTGTCGAATCCACTGACCTCACGTTATCCCGGAAGTATAACTCTGTGTCTACTCTGATCTCTTGGGCCACCTGCGGGTCTTGTAATTCCCACAAATTCAATTTCAAGCCTCTGTGTCCGGGGCCTATTACTGCATCTGATTGGTGCCTTGCCATTGAGAGATCTCTGGGTCCCTGGGGGGACCGAACACCGGATGTTCCTCAATCCAGTGCCAGGCCTCCTCGGCTGTCATACAGAACATCATCTTGGCCTGATATATAACCTTCAGTTTGGCTGGGAAGAGGAGCATGTAGGTGATTTGCATCTGCTTCAAATTGTCTTTGACCGAATCAAACTTTTTGGGCTGTTTCTGGACTTCACGCGAGTAATCCGGGAACACCATGATTTTGGTGTTATTCAGCCGGATTTCCCCTTTGTACGGATACCTTGAAGGATGAGGTCACAGTGCTGGTAGTTGAGGAATTTCGCTATCAGCGTTCTTGGCGTTGCCCCTATTGGAGGCCTAACCCCTGGAATGCGGTGAGCCCTCTCAATGAGGAAGCATGGCCAGAAGTATACGTCTGGAAGCGAATCTAGTATCCACTGTCTCAGAAAGGCACCGGCATCCGTCCCCTCAATATTCTCCGGAAAGCCAATAAAGTGGAGGTTGTTCCTTCTTGCCCTGTTTTCAGCATCATCCACTCTCTATAGCACATCCTTCATAGCCGTCGTCAGTTCTGTGACCTCTGTCTGGAGTGTATGCGTAGTGTCTTCCACCTCCGATATTCTGTGCTCTGCATGCAGGACTTTTTCGGTCACATTCCGTAGATCTTGACGGAGTAGATTGATGTTGATCTTGATGCTGTCAATTTTACCCTCCAGCGTCTCCCTAGAAGGAGCAGATTGCCTGGAGGAGAACGTTGTTGTCCGGCGCATCCATGGCGACCGTCGCTGGGGGATCTGTCCGTTGTAGGGGTTTAGCGAATTTGTCCAGCTTACCCTGTTTCTGCGTTTTACGGTCCTTGTCCCGCGCCATTGGTAATCCCTCTTCTCAATGCCTGGATTCTGTAACAACACAACTGGGTTTCCTCTGGCCTAATTCCATCCGGGAGCCCCACCACGGCTGTCGGTTCAGGACTCCGCTGTCTCTAGTAGTATTTCCCATGGGGCACTATGCTAAAGGGCCAGCCAGCGTATTCCCCCAGTCTTCACCTGGTAGTCTATCTCTGATTTTATATCCCTCCACAGACGCCCCTTATAGCTGCTGGCCCCATCCGTCGCCCTGTCAGGTAGGCTATCCACCTCTCCCCCACACCTGTCCAGCTGGCGTCTGTGGCTTTCTTGCTAGGAATGCATTCTGGCTGATGCTCCTCTCTGGCAGCAGGTGCCTGGACGTGAGAGGTGCTATCCTGTCTCCACAGGAGCTGTTCCACCTGTCCCTTTAAAGGCCTGTATCCGTGGTTCCTAACCCCCACGGGCCCACAGCCCCCTTATCTCTCTGCCTTTTCATTGGGGGTAGGCTGGTAGGGTGGCGGAAGGTATATCCCCTCAGTCACACTAGCGCCGAACACTGCGTCTGCAGCCGTCTCTCTAAGCCTCCCGTGGTGCGCACCGGGGGCCAGACCACGTGAGTGGAACAAAATCCCTTCCTCGGTGTCGCGTATGCAGCGCTCCACATCGGGCAGGGGGCTTCGGCTTACTTTAGCCTCTCCTCGGCCCCTGCCGTGTAGGGCACTGGGCGGCCCTCTTCTCGTAGTACGGGCAGGCCGTATGACTTCTCCAGTTGTTGCATGTAGGCACAGCACTGTTCAGGGGCCCATTATCACACAGCGTACCCGTTACGGGACCGGAACGTTCTCCTCCAGTGTACCAATAGCCTTCCTCTGGATGTGGGCTGGATCGCGCCTCACCAGTCTTGGCGCCTGCCTGCCATCACCACCACCTATTTCTCTTGGGAGTGTCTTTCTCTGAAGGCAAATGGCCGCATCCGGACCGCGGCTGTCCCTCGCCGCGAGCTCCGCACACACTCACCGCGGCAGCCCGGTCATCCAGGAGGTGGGGAGGGTGGGAAGAGAGGCCCAGCTCCATCTGCCCTCCAGGTGATCCCAGCGTCTTGGTATCTTTCCCAGGGGCACAACGTGGCTCCGTACCCTCCGTTGCAGGTTGGTTTTGGTTCTTCAGACTACGCCGATCCTTCCGCCGCCATCTTGTCCTCCGTGCGGGGTCTCTTCCTCTCGTCGTTTCCCCGGCCACTGTGACGCCACACGGGGACCCACTGATCCCAACTACTTGCGCACTATGCTCCCAAACACTCCAAGCGGGCGTGCATAGCTGTGGAGTGAATGTGAGCTCAAGATAATAGCAGGATCACTAGCGGGCTTGCGGAGCTCCGGCAGGACACGACTAGTCCGCCTTGCATGCTGGCCACGCCCCTTCAAAGTAACACTTTTAAGCAAGAGGGCAAAACATAAAAGCAAACAAAGGAAAGAGGAAGTAAAGACAGGGGAGAAGAAAGAAAAGTCCATTTGTGAAGAATAGGACAGAGCCAGATTATACCCCCTGTACTCTAGATTCATCACAAACATAAAAAATAATATCATTAAAAAGGAAGAGGGGGAAACTCTCACCAAAATTGTTGTAAGAAAAAGGTTCCATTGTATAAGTTGAGGGAATAATCAGTCCCACGATGTGGGCAGAGTGACAATATTTTCCGGCCGGAATGATCTAAGGGGATATACATGTATCACACAATTGTAGTTACAACTGTATTAGTACTGTTGTGTTGCGGCGTTTGCCGTTTCCCTTGGGGGCCGCTAAACACATACAAGAGACCGGGATACTCACTTCCGGCGGAAGACGAGTCCCGGTCCAGTCTTTTGCTGTGCTACCTGGTGGACTGGAAGGGGTACGGTCCCGATGAGCGGTCCTGGGAACCTCTGTCCCATGTGCGCCATGCTTCTGATATGGTCCGTGCTTTCCATCTGAGTCATCCGCTTAGCCCTCGCCCTGCCTCTCCTTTCTGAGCCCGGAAGGCTGGGGGGACTGTTTTAGGGGGGGTACTGTCGTGTTGCGGCGTTTGCCGTTTCCCTTGGGGGCCGCTAAACACATACAAGAGACCGGGATACTCACTTCCGGCGGAAGACGAGTCTCGGTCCAGTCTTTTGCTGTGCTGACTTGCCAAAGCACTGCCGGGGGAAAACGCATAAACACCGCGTTTCCCCGCCGGGTCTGCGCTTTGGATTCTAGTTGAATCCCCGGACGCTAGACTCAGCTTGAAGTGCCCGGAGTCATCTCCAGAAGTCCCCAACACGCAGGAGCGCTTCCCTTTGGGGTTTTTGCACGAACGCACTGTAGCGCTAGACTTGTTTGTTTCCTTGCCGTTACCGCGCTGGAGCGCTATTTTGTTTCCTTCACGTTTGCTGCGCTGGAGCGCTGTTTGTTTCATTGACCATCACTGCGCTGGAGCGCTGTTTGGTTTCCTTCACGTTTTTCCGCGCTGGAGCGCTGTTTGTTTCCTTAACTATTTGTTTCCTTAAATGTCCACCGTGCTGGAGCGCTGTTTGTGTTTCCCTTTTGCCTGGCAGCGCAGGAGCGCTTTTTTGTTCTCCCTCTAACCAGATAGGAACGCTACTAGCTTTGAGCTCTCCTCTTGACTGTGCAGTACCACGCAGGAGCGCTTCGCTTTGGGGTTATGCACTAATGCGTAGGAGCGCTATTACTTTGGGTTTGTTAGTACATTACGCGCAGGAGCGCTATGCTTTGGTTTCCTTAACTTTGTAGCATCAATGGATCCCTGGGTACGACGGTCTGCACTACGCTGGTGAGTCCGTGGGTGAACAGGCTTTCTGTATGTGTTTAGATGTCTGCATTGGAAGTGGGAGGTGTGGTCATTCCCTGATTAAGTCTTCTTTGTCTTCTAGTTGGCGCCAAGGCCCTACCCAAGCTCCAGGCAAGCCAGGCCTTTTCGTTCCTTTTTGGCTCCCTTCCCTGCTCCCATCTCATCCCTACTGGGTACTACAGTCTGTGCGGGTCAGGTGGGTACAGGGGCGGTGGCTCTTGTCGTCTCTGCAGAGTCGCTTCACAAGCAGAGGTAAGACTTGTGGGGCTCTGACAGAATCCGAAGCCCACGTAAACTACTCCGCCCAGACGACATGAGTGACCCGGAAATCACCTTGCAAGACATAGCTGTTATGCTAGCTACTATGCAGGCAGAGAATCTCAGCCTGCGCAATGATATGACAGCCATGCAGGGCCAATCGGCAGCTGGTATTGCCAGTCCTTGGGGAACCACCCCGAGCCCCAGAGTTAGACAAGAAGGGCTGTTGCGACAACCTACGTTCTCCTTTGGGGGGTCCTCCACTGTCACCAATCAGGACACAGCCATACAAGTCGTCACACCCCACCCTGTACAGCTGGCTCCACCTGAACGCTTCTACGGAGACAGCACCAAGTACGGCGTTTTCATCCATCAGTGCCACCTGCATTTCATGGCCAGGACATCGCCTTTCCCGATGACGCATTTAAGGTCGCGTTCGTTCTGTCATACATGGGCGGGGATCCGCTCAGTGGACCATTTAATTGGTGGAAAACGACGACCCCATGCTTAACGACCTGCCGACGTTCAAGGAGGCCATGCGGCGAATGTTCGCTCGTCACACCTTTGTGCAAGCCGCAGACAACGAGCTGCTCAACCTAAAGCAAGGTAACAATGACTTGCTTCACTACATCACCATGTTCAGTAGGCTCGTCATAGAGGCCCATTGGCCAGAGTCGAAGAAGGTGTTGATATTCTATCGTGGATTGCGTGACGACCTGAAGGATCTCATCTCACAGTTGCCCAATCCGCCTGATGAAATAGGCCCTTTCATAGACTTAGTGGTCAAGAAGAACTTCCGCTTACAGGAAAGAAGGACCGAAAAAGGGAAAGGCAGTGGCAACCGCTTCCTGTCCTTCGGAGACAAGGGCACGGAAAAGGGCAAAAAAGAAGCCGCTCCCCAAGGTGATACCCCTGAACCTATGCAGATAGGTGGCGTCAGAGGACCCTTAACGAACCAAGAAAGGGAAAAAAGGAGGAAGCAGAACCAGTGCCTGTATTGCGGCAAAAGCGGACACTTCGTCAGGGAGTGCCCGGTGAAACCCACACGGCCACGGAGCAGAAGGCCCTTTGCGTTGCCCATCACCAAGGGAGACAAGTCGGGAAATGAGGCAACCCAGTAGACAAAGGGGTTCGTCCTCTGGGTTTTTCTTCCTGCACCTCAGCGATCCCTGCAGTATTCGACGGCAGTCACCACATAGGAGTGGAAGTGACCTTGCAGAACCAGGCGGCAGTTCTTGGCTGGTGACCGCTATGTTGGACTCCGGGGCAACCGGCAACTTCATCGACACTGCCTATTCGCAAGTCTTGGGCATGAGCACAGTGCCTAAAGCACAACCAGAAACGGTCAAGGCTGTCGACGGAATGGACCTGACTTCCGGCCTTATCAGGCATCGAACCGAAGACCTGACCATGACCTTTGCGAATCACCATGCCGAATCCATCAGCTTTGACGTTATTGACGCTCCTCAGTTCCGGTTCATATTGGGTCTGCCATGGTTGGTAAATCACAATCCCCGCATCGATTGGGTGTCCAGAATTATACACCTGGATTCGGAATACTGCTGCAGGTCCTGTTATGCTATGGACGAACCACTGGGTAATCGCACCATACAAGCACGCTTGTTACCCTTACAAGGCATGGGGATGGTTTCCCAAGCTGAAGTCCCCGAGGTCTACCTGGACCTGGTGGAAGTGTTCGACAAGAAAGGAGCCAACACCCTACCACCGCATCGCTCCTTTGATTGCCGAATAGACCTGATACCCGGCTCAACATTACCTTGCAGCAGGATTTATTCTCTTACGGAGAAGGAGAACATCCATCTTCGCTCCTATCTGGACGACTATTTGGACAACGAGTTTATCCGCCATTCCAGGTCTCCGGTGTCCTCTCCTCTCTTCTTCGTATCAACGAAGGAAGGCGATCTGAGGACCTGTATAGACTTCAGATCGATGAATGCCATCACAGTGAAGAACCGGTACCCACTACCATTAATCTCCAACCTCTTGGATCAGGTAAAGAACGCCTCCATTTACACGAAACTGGACCTACGGGGTGCTCACCACCTAGTCAGAGTACGGAAGGGTGACGAATGGAAGACCGCCTTCCGGACGAAATTCGGTCTGTTTGAATACCAGGTCATGCCTTTCGGACTCTGCAACGCCCCCGCAGTGTTCCAGTATTTCATCGATGAGGTGTTGAGGGAATACATCGATGTCTTCTGTATTGTCTACAAAGACGATATCCTGATATATTCGCAGACCATCACAGAACACATTCAACATGTGTGTTTCGTCCTCCAACAGCTGGGAAGGCATCGTTTGTACGTGAAGTTGGAAAAAAGCGTTTTTCATGTCACATCTGTTGAGTTCCTGGGGCACATCATCACTCCCGCTGGCATCCGAATGGACAACAAGAAGGTGGAGGCCATTCTACAGTGGCCCACTCCGGAGTCAGTAAAAGGGGTCCAACGGTTCCTGTGTTTTTCCAACTACTACCGTTGGTTCATCACAGGCTTCTCCGAAATGGTGGCTCCTATCACACGCTTACTGCGCAAAGGGGTGTGTTTTTGTTGGGATCAGAAAGTAGACGAAGCATTTCAGGAACTAAAAAGGCGATTCACCACAGCCCCTGTTCTAGTGCACCCGGATACAGAGCAGCCCTTCATAGTGGAGGCAGACGCCTCAAACGAAGCACTAGGGGGCATGTTGTCACAAAGGGATGCCAGCACTGGACAGCTACACCCAGTGGCTTTCTACTCCAAGAAACTCCAACCCGCGGAACGCAACTACGCCGTGTCTGACCCGGAGCTCCTGGCGATCAAGACGCCATTCGAGGAATGGCGCCACTACCTGAAGGACGCCAAGCACACCGTCACCATTTACACGGACCATCGGAACCTTCAGTTTCTACGCTCAGCATGTGCCCTCACAGCCCGACAGCTTCGATGGACGTTGTTCTTCAATGAGTACAATTTTGTGATCACGTTCCGACCCGGAAAAGAAAACGCCAAGGCGGACGCACTTTCACGGCTGGACGAAACCGATGAAGACACTGCTACCGCCGAGCCTGTTCCCAATATACCGGAATAACACTTCCAGGGCGTGGTAGCGTCCTCAGAGTTCATGACTCAGGTGCATAAGGACACGAACCTAACCAATCCAGCTGTCCTGGCAGAAGGACACGAGGGTGTGACTCGTGTTGATGGGTTGCTGTACAAGGGAGACAAGTTGTACCTACCTGGAGTACCTAGTCAGAAACAAGCTATCCACATGTGTCACGATCACGTCCTCTCTGGCCACCCTGGCTACCACAAGACGCTCGACCTCATACAGAGACAGTTCTGGTAGCCAACGTTAGTGCTGGACACAAGAAGCCATGTGTCGAGTTGTGCCGTTTGTCTGCAGGGCAAGAACAGGTCAGAGCCTTCTGTTGGTCTACTACGTCCCATCCCTGTACCGCCTTATCCATGGCACACCATCTCCATGGATTTCGTGGTTGAACTCCCTCTAACCAAGACCGGTCACAACACGATACTCACCATAGTGGACCACCTCTCGAAGATGGCTCATTTCGTGCCTTTGACGAAGATACCCACAGCCACCGAACTAGCTTTGGTCTTCGTGCACAACGTGGTTCGCCTCCACGGCATTCCGTCAGTGGTGATAACGGACCGGGGGTCACAGTTCGTCTCCCGTTTCTGGAAAAAGGTATGCAGGATCTTGGACATGGACATGCGCCTTTCCTCCGCATACCATCCCCAGACGGACGGGCAAGCCGAAAGAACGAACCATACCATGGAGCAGTACCTCCGCTGTTTGCTGCTTGTGGTTGAGAAGGAATGGTCTGAGGTGCTCTGGATGGCGGAATACGCGTACAACAACAGCAAGCATTCTGCCATTGGCATGTCCCCTTTCTTCTGCCTCCAGGGACATCACCCCCGCACCTCTGCATGGGAGGAACCACTGGACAGCCAGTTGCCAACGGTGCGGGCTTATCATGGTACCCTATGCAGACTCTGGCAACAAGCCCGGTTTGAGTTGGCCAAGGCGAAGCACTCCTACAAAGCGCATGCCGACGCTCACAGACAGAAGGAACCCGAATACCACATGGGTGACAGGGTGTGGCTTTCCATTCGGCACCTCAATGTGCATGGTCCCAAGAAACTGTTGCCCCGTTATGTGGGCCCTTTTGTCATCGAGAAGGTGGTCAACCCTGTGGCTATGAAGCTCTTTCTTCCTCCGCATATGAAGATTCACCCGGTCTTCCACGTTTCCCTTCTGCATGAGGTCCATCCCGGCGGCGCTGTTCCTTTTCCTCCTTCCCCGGTGGTGGTGGAGGACCATGTTGAGTATGAGGTCAGGGCTATCTTGGGTTCTCGATGTACCAGGGGGAAGCTCTACTACATGGTGGACTGGAAGGTGTACGGTCCCGATGAGCCGTCCTGGGAACCTCTGTCCCATGTGCGCCATGCTCCTGATATGGTCCGTGCTTTCCATCTGAGTCATCCGCTTAGCCCTCGCCCTGCCTCTCCTTTCTGAGCCCGGAAGGCTGGGGGGACTGTTTTAGGGGGGGTACTGTCGTGTTGCGGCGTTTGCCGTTTCCCTTGGGGGCCGCTAAACACATACAAGAGACCAGGATACTCACTTCCGGCGGAAGACGAGTCCCGGTCCAGACTTTTGCTGTGCTGACTTGCCAAAGCACTTCCGGGGGAAAACGCATAAACACCGCGTTTCCCCGCTGGGTCTGCGCTTCGGATTCTAGTTGAATCCGCGGTCGCTAGACTCAGCTTGAAGTACCCGGAGTCATCTCCAGAAGTCCCCAACGCGCAGGAGTGCTTCCCTTTGGAGTTTTTGCACAAACGCACTGTAGCGCTAGACTTGTTTGTTTCCTTGCCGTTACCGCGCTGGAGCGCTATTTGTTTCATTGACCATCGCCGCGCTGGAGCGCTATTTGGTTTCCTTCATGTTTTTCCGCGCTGGAGCGCTGTTTGTTTCATTAACCATTTGTTTCCTTAAATGTCCACCGCGCTGGAGCGCTGTTTGTGTTTTCCTTTTGCCTGGCAGCGCAGGAGCGCTTTTTTGCTCTCCCTCAAACCAGATAGGAACGCTACTTGCTTTGAGCTCTCCTTTTGACTGTGCAGTACCACGCAGGAGCGCTTCGCTTTGGGGTTATGCACTAACGCGCAGGAGCGCTATTACTTTGGGTTTGTTTGTACATTACGCGCAGGAGCGCTATGCTTTGGTTTCCTTAACTGTGGAGCATCAATGGATCCCTGGGTACGACGGTCTGCACTACGCTGGTGAGTCCATGGGTGAACAGGCTTTCTGTATGTCTTTAGATGTCTGCATTGGAAGTTGGAGGTGTGGTCATTCCCTGATTAAGTATTCTTTGTCTTCTAGTTGGCGCCAAGACCCTACCCAAGCTCCACACACGCCAGGCCTTTTTGTTCCTTTTTGGCTCCCTTCCCTGCTCCAATCTCATCCCTACTGGGTACTACAGTCCATACGGGTCAGGTGGGTACAGGGGCGGTGGCTCTTGTCGTCTCTGCGGAATCGCTTCACAAGCAGAGGTAAGACTTGTGGGGCTCTGACAAGTACATCAGTACTGCTAATTCCAGTTTGGATATAATCCCCAGTCTCAATCACTATACTCATTCAAAGACATAAATATGCAATGGTAAATACCACCAAAAATCAATATACAATACAAACACAAAATATCATTAAAATCCAAGTGAAATCTCACCTAAGTGTTATCGGCTAAATAATCCAACTGTGTAGAAAATAGTGGAAGGTCCCACAGTGAGGTTTAAGTATTTTTAGAATCCGGCCAGAATAATCTAAACGAATATGTCACAAAATTATGGTCACTACCATATCGAAATTAGCCTAAAGCTCATTCCAAATTTTGTTCAAAGGTACCGCTTTATTGTAAAATCTCACCAAAATGCAGTATACAGCGGGATCCAAACATACGGGAATGCTAGTAAGCAGTAACAGTGAGTGGAATCTGACCCCAGTAATATATAAGAATATATCACAATTTAGCAGCCATATTTTTAAGTAGGTAAAATTAATTTCAAGTTTGTCTGAAAGGCACACATTAATTATAAAATCTCACCAGGGAATGATATATGGAGGAATTCAAACGTATGTGATAATGATCGTTGATCCCACAATGCGGATGAAGTAAGGGTAGACTTCAGCCAAAATGGTCTGAAAAGGGCATGTCACAAGTCAATTATTACAATTTAAATAATGTACATTTCTTAAAACAAAGAAAGAGCCATTATATGGAGGAATCCGTCTAAATCAGTCAAAACCTGCAGTCATGATGCCACCAAGTCCTAACCACATGCAAATATTCCATCCATGTGCTATACTGTCTAATAGAAATGCCTAAGATCACTGTACATACATGATATATATTTATTAACGTACGTCACTCTACATAAAAAATTACAAGATCCCCATCTAGGCCAGTTTAATGAATGCCCGAGATGAGATAGATAAATAATTAGGTTATAAGCCCTCGCAGTCTCCACCTGTGCATCGAACTACAGGGTAAAGGTTCCAATACTCGGAACTCAAAGTAGGCAGAACGCCAAGCAATCATGTTAACCATCCAAGATCCATTAGCAGCAGCAAAGGACACATAATCCCCGTCTTATTAGATCAACTTACCCCATGAGCTTTCTGTTTGGCGACGGCGAGAATTCCTGGCAAATAAACGGCAATAGCAAAGGTATGACATATTCCCGGCATTTTGAAACGGTCCATAAAGAATGTGTCCACGTACGCATGATATCGCAAAAGGTCGAAGGTTACAGGAAGACGCTTAACCTTGAGTTGCTAAAGTGCCATATTGGGATGGATAATAAAGCTCCAGAATTAGCAAATAAGTACTGAACAAAATAAATAACCCACAAAGAGGTACATCTTGATTAAAAGATTGATAAATCTCAATGTACACCCGGAAATGTACCAAACTTACAAAGATTGCAAGAAAGTGCAAAACGTTGCCGGAAATATCACGAAAAACGTGACAGATAAGTATTTAGGAATATCACAATAGTTTGAGGGGACAGAAAAAATAACGATAAAAAGAATCTTATTATTTGCAAAAGAAAAAATAATGATAAAAAGGATCTCATTATTCTGGTAAAGAATACGCCGGTCTGAACGCAATCACACATAAACTCCAACAGTATGGAAAGCTGGAGAAACGTGGTAAATAGAATGCGGCTTTCATACATGGCAAGAAATGATGTTAAAAAATGATGATACAAGCATTTTATTATTCAAGAATACGCTGGTCTGCACACGATTAAACACAAACTTCAACAGTATGGGAAGCTGGAGAAACGTGGTAAACAGAATACAGCATTCATTCATGGCAAAAAAAGATAACCAAAACCAATTAGCTATCTACTGTGTAAATGTGTTTGTATTTATATAGCACTTCTACCCAGAGGTCTTGTAGCGCTGTATTCATACCGCTGTGGAACCCATCCTGGGTTTCCTGTGAAATGTCCACTCCTGCGTACCCCCAAGGTGAAGCCAGGCATCCAAGCGCTGCTGGGGCCGTTGTGGTGATTAAGCAAGCTATTGCCCAGATTCACAGAGTGGGACCCATGATTAGACTAGGCACCGAGGCGAGAATTATCAGGTCCGGGGAAATTGAGTCCAGGAACCGCTGAGGCGGGAATTGAACCACGGTCCCAGGCCAGACCTCTGCATCAGGGTCTGCCGCTCTAACCATTGAGCCACGCTTCTCCACTGTTAGGTACACAATAATAGATATTTCTATATCCAGACCAAAAAAGTATCTCAATTAATTATTGCAAAGGTTATAGAGTGATATCTCGGTTGTACCACCGTTACAGTGCACACTGATAAAGGGCAGAGGAGGGAGGAGGAAAAGTACCAGAAAACTGACAGACAAAGAACAGAGCAATATACAAAAAGAATTACAGCATATTACCGTGCAAGTTTCCACATAGGATTTTCTGAGTTCAATTTCAAACGTGCCCCATTGTGCAAATAAGGGGCTATTTCACGACAATCCATCTCAACATCCATATTTACAGAAAATAATACATTTCATCATCTGTGTTATGACCAAACTGTGTAGATTGTAAACGACAAATCCAACTGGACTCAGTCTTGTCTTAGCAATAGCTCCCTATTGCCACCACTCCTAATTAAAGAGACATTTGGTATCACTCTTCGGTTTATAGAATCTACCCATATGTACTTAGGGAACCAATTGGCTGTGAAAAGCTATTTAGTCATAAGAACTAATATTTGGCTGACAATAGTAAAGAAGAACATTAGAAGCATAAGTTATCATGCAATGTCCTAAGAAGAAACAAAATAGTGGAACCAGAAAAATTTACAGCAGAACTATAGCAGAAGGTACAAATGAAAGGGTTGATAATAATTCACATCCATAATAATGATCCACATGAAGCTTGTGTGCCCTTGAATTGCCAGAAGTTCAACCACTATAGTCTTTGGTAATTATTCCAATTAGTAGGAGATATGCATGGGAAGCAAAATACTCCAGTGAGACAGAGGCGCCTTTAACATACAACGAGAAAAACTAAATATCGTGGAGATTGCTGCTACAAACTGAAAATAAGGTGACGTGGTAAGGAGTGATGCATAAGATAAGTCTATTTGAAAGTCCAAGTTGGATAGTTGGACATTAGAACTGTAGGATTATGCTGCGTAGAAGTAATTATTTCAAGATAGAAGGCGGTATTCAAAATGGCTGCAGGGCTCAATGCCCGAATGGCTGCAGCACCAGTTGCAGGAAATATGACCAAATAAACATCAGGAAAAGAGTTCCAAGTTTGGGGCCTGCTTTCTGATGAAGAAATCCAACTCAGCCACAGGAAAACATCACCAGTGTAAGCCACATCCCCAGCTGTTCATTCCAGGGCAGAGGCAGATTAGGCCACCACCTTAAAAGAGGTTTTAGAGGCCATCCCCCATCTGTTAGCTTCTATATTTGTTGCTGTAATAGAGGTGGTTGTGGTCTGACCAGACAACATGGCTAATATGAATATTTTGAATCCGGTCCTTCTGAGCGATCAGGAGGTCTGTAAATACAGCTTGCTGTTTGACTGGGCTTTGACTGACTGACTGGGCTTTTGAATTAATTGCAAGAGGGTACAGTTGTCAGTTGATCACAAGGGTCAGTGATAGTATTGTTTTTGTGGTCATTGAGGTAAAGGTTAAACTCACTAAAAATAAATTCAACAATGTGATAAATTTAACTAGGATAAAAGTTTGCTGATAAATTCTCCTTCAAAGTCTGAGTATGTTATACTAAGAAAACATCTATTGAGGACGCAGTTGAAGCCAGGATCGAGGTACTCACAATTTCAGCTACATTTATAATATAGCTATATTGGCTGTATAAAGAAAATTATTTCTTAGTTATGAAAGCCCTTCATCGCTCCATTTTTTTTCCGGGTGATCAGTCCAAACTAGCCACTAATCCTGAGGAATGGCATCAAATATGGAAGCATGGGACCAGCCGCGGTCCGTGCAGGTAACAGCTGTGCGGCGGGGTTAGGGGGGATTTCGAGGGACAATGCAGAGGGAAAATGAATGATTTATTTCATTTTCCCTCAGCATTGTCCCTTATCCCAGCCCCACTGCCTCATCGCTCTTACCTGCATGGACCACGGCTGCGTGGGACAAGTCCTTACACTAGATTTTGGTCACAAAGAATGTTGAGATTGTAGTTCAGGTTAGTATCTCGAACTTTGACCATGTTTTAAAAGGGTGAATGCATTAATCATGCCAATGTTTAGAGAAGGGTATTTCTTGTGTTATATATTTTAAGAGGATTAACATTTGAATCGCGATAGGGCTAAAACCAAAGTTCAAGGCAGTCTGTTAGTTTTGACTACAGATTTACAAGAAGGTCAGGTTTTTCCTGAACCCTGATCCCGGTTGGGCTGGACAGGCCCAGGCGGCTTTGCCTTGGGCACACATTCAGGGCAACTTTGGTGCGTGCGCTTTATTTTTTCGCTGCACAGACTCACAAAAGTGTAATTTAAAAATCGCAAATTGCATATGGAATCGGGTATGGCTGTTGGGGTCGACCTCAACCTCTGCCTGCCACATCTAACCTCCTATAAGGAGAGTTTGTGAAGCGAATGGACAGGGGAAAAGAAGGAAAATGAACAAATACTGGCAAAGTGAGCAGCAGAGCTAAAATGATGGTTTAAAAGAATACAAACATGCGCCTAATGAATCAATTAAAGGGTAAAACATGGAAAATCAAAATATCAAAACTGCTTGCCGAGTGTATGGCTAGCTGGAAGCCTAACACCCTCCCTGGTATAAAGAAATAAAACACTGAGGTGGCAAAAAATGAAGCAATCCAAAGACGCAAAGGAGACAAAGTAAATATATGTGGTTAGCATTATATGGCACTATGCGCCTTTTCATCATCAATTCAGTGCATCCTCAAGCAGTTTCGCTTTTGAGGTCAGTCAGTCCACCACATGTCAGACTATCAAGGACAAAAATATTGTGTTACAAAAAAATATCCTACTCGGATTTTCGACTACCAAAATATCATCAGGGTAAGAATAGATGTACTCCATTTCTATCGATCTTAAAGAAATCGTTAAGGTACGTACGTGCAGAGTCACCTTATAGTAAGTGTATACTTAGTCGTATGCACTTACCTTCACGATATTTGGTAAGCAGTATTCTGGCTACAGTATTTGGTAGCACTGTATTCAAAACATTGCATTATGGTAGTATACCCAGTCACTGGGCTCGGCATAAGGCAAACATATCAGAAGTATGATGGTGCACTCCTCAGTATCTGTTTAATCCAAGAGTGATCTCCCTTAATTCCAGAAATGATATGGGGACAATCGAATAAACAACAGGCAATCTATTTTACCTATTCGAATTGTCTAAAACTGTCTCTATAGCAGCCTTCATCTGCCCACATTGCTGTGAGGCTGGCAAAAGATTAGAAGAGTTGGCGTCTTCCTTCATATGTATACTGTGAAGGGAAAAACTTACGGCATTTATATTCACGGGCCCAGTTTTAGAGAGCATTTCCTGAGGGCTATGTATGAAGAATGGTCCTATGGATTGTAAACCCTAAAATGTAGAAAGAGCGAGAGAACGACGAAAAGGAAGAAAGCAACAGAGACAAAGGAAGAAAGAGAAGGAGATAGGCGAGGGAATAAGAGACAGTGGGAGAGACAGCGAGGGAGAGAGGGGGAAAGGGGCAGAGAGACAGAGACAAATAGAAAGAGAGAGAAGAGAGAGAGAGAGAGAGAGAGAGAGAGAGAGAGAGAGAGAGAGCGAGAGAGAGAGAGAGAGAGAGAGAGAGAAGTGGGAAGCTCCCTAAAGTCATACATCAGCTTTAGGGTTGAAACGTGAGCACCTGCAGGGTACACAATATACATTATTTTGTTAATAATATATGCTTCTTATGGTCTGCTGGCGCTTACGATATGTGTGCTTTAGTTCTTATGATTATCTTCATCCGGGTTGTCATCGTTAAAGTAACTGAGCTGGCAGCTTGTGGTATTTCAAAGCACATTTAATGGGCCAATTCTTGTTGTGAGTGGCAGAATACTATAATTTTGATATGCCTCACTTCCTCAAACCCACACAGCATGTAACATTTTACACAAAAGGAACAACTCTATGAATACTGTCTCAAGCTAATCCAAGCCTTTCACGTTGTCTATGCATTTATTAGCGAACTAAAGCTTCTACAGTTCACTGCACATATCAAGTTACCTTTGATCCTTCCACGCACATCTGTCAGCATGTATACAATGCTTATGGGGAAGTTCCATATGCCTGACACATGTGATTCAGTAGCTCACAAATCCCACTGTTCTACAGTCCGTGGAAGAGTTTGCTGCAACGTATTCCAGCGTGTCACCACTACCAGTGACAAAAAAAGATAGTATGCAAGGCGGCTCTCTATTATTTTGGAGGGCGATTGAAATCTTTTTGGAGATTTGCAAATGTTTCTACATCCAACGTTGCGAGCAGGCCTGCACGAAATTCCAAGTTTCTGCTCCCATTGGTGGGTTTTGTCACAGTGAGAAACAATCCTTACCCTCTTAATCAAAATTATTACCCCTATTCACGAACAAAATATAAATTATGAACAGAGAACTACATCTCCACCTAAGTATGCTTTTGCATTTTTTTTACTTACAACATTGCCAGAGTACACCTGGAAAGCTGTGGAAGGCACAGTTTTCCAGGTATTCCGGGTTAGATATTTACCAAGGCTGGTAAGTAAGGAAATATTTCCAAGAAGACAATTGGTTTGAAGCAACTGAATAGAACCTATCAGTAGACAGTGTATAATGGGTGTCCTGGGCCAGGAAGAACTTCTCGCCCTGTCAGTCCTAAAGAATAAAAAGTACTATACAACTTGGTATAAAAAGAAAAAACAATAATGTATATTGTCTATTTAGCATAAACGGCAATAAGGATAATTAAAAATTTGGAGCTAACTACTTTGTAGAGGAATGAAATATTGCAACTGAGAAACGAGTTAAAAAAAGAAATTGAACGTATGTACTTATATGATAAGTAGAATAAGGTGGTAAATCATGGTTACATCAGAACATGGAGGAAAGTAAGTAGAAAAATCAGGAAAGGGGGGGCATTCCTGATATAAGTAGAGAGAGTATTTCAGGTTGTAGGTGCATCAAATGAGAAGGATCTGCAAAGTGTGGTCTGATTAAAAAGAGGTGCTTAGATGTATATTTTGCCTGTCTAACAATTGGTTTGTTAACGACCAACTAAAACCCTCTTTTTGGTGAGCTATCTGGCTGTTCGTCAATCAAAAAGCGATTAAGGTAGGCAAAGCAATTGTGGTGTGCTCAAGTTGGTTTGGTGTTGCTCAGAAACCTGGCATCAGCTTGATGAACAGCTGCTGTGGTTCTTTAGTGCTGTCTTGTTTTGATGAGACCGACCATGGACAGTACACCACCTTCCTGCAATTTGAACACGACGGAATCAGTAGCATTGCAGTGCCTAATGATGATGACTCCAACGAGGTATAAGACAGGTCAACGTGAAAGGATACAGATAGAGTAGGGAAACTGTAGCACTTGCCAATGCATATTGGTAAAATTAGAAGACTGGTGGCAGCTGCCTCAGTGTCACTGCTTGGAGCAACAAAGCCACCAGAGTAACACCAGTACCTCCACCTAGGGCAACACCAGCACCAACAGTAGAAGATGCAGCAGTAGCTCGTGGTTGAAAATGGCATGAAGATACGTATGTGTGACTGTTGCTAAGAGATGCACTGATCATTACCGGCAGACTGTGCTATACATCTGTACATATGCATCCTCCTAATATGAAGTTCTCCTTTGATAATAACATGGCATCAGCCTAGTGTTGCAGGCCAGCAGCACATCTAGCCACTTATTGCATGCCTCACATTTGTGTCATGATATGTTGTTGGGGTTGCCTCTAATCATTTATATTCCCAACTGATGCAGCGCTTCTTAGCAAAGTGGTGTGTGGTTTGCAATGTTATACCAAATGACCCTTGTTTAGGACTTAGATTCCTTGTGATGCACTGTTACAACATTGTAACTTGACCGACTGCTTTATTAACCACGGACCTGAATATTAAATACGTTTTTTATCCAGTATATATACAAAAAGTGTACCTGCAGTTGTGACTTTCACTGTAAGTTCACTTACTTTATTTGCTTTTACTTTTTTAGTACTTGACCGACCGATGAATTTGGATACATTTGTGTCTTTTAACGTTCAAGGTTGTGATATATCTGAGCATCGAATTATATGCCCCAAAGAATTTCGGGAGGTCCAGTCAACACTGGGTTATACTTATGAGTTAATGTATAATTCAAACCAAATCAGAAAACAACAAAGGAAAACAATCATTGGCCTAGCCAATAGGTCTCGCCTTTGGGACCTTTTAAGTAAAAAAAATACCTGAAGCATAAGACTTGCGGGAGAGAAGGTGGATGATGTGTGAGGATAGTAGGGCTGGGGTGTTTGTTCTGGGACTGGCTTGGTGGTGGTTTGAAGCTTGCAATTTATGGGTATTATGTGGGGCTCCGAGGGCATCAGGATTGCGGGGGATCTGTGTGGGGAGGTGCACATCCGGGGTTGAAGGTTGCAGGACAGGAGTTGTGGTGCTTATCACAGGAGCGACATCTGACCCTGCTCGCAGGCAGGTAATTCCCCACGCTGCTGTACGGCTCTGCCTGCATTGTTTTTGTCTAATCTTGTTTTTATTCCCCTGTGCCTGTACTTGCTTTTTCTGCCCAGATTTGTTTTTATTCCCCTGTGCCTAACTTAGTTTCTTGCCCAGACTTGTTTTTATTCCCCTGTGCCTTTACTTGCTTTCTTGCCCAGACTTGTTTTTATTCCTCTGTGCCTGTACTTGTTTTCTTGCCTAAACTTGTTTTTCCTTCCTGTGCCCAGTTCTCCCGCGGCCCCCGCCCATTTTTCCCACCGCTGTGTCCCTGCGGCCTGCCCCCCTGCAATCCCATTCGCCGGCCGCTTTCGCCTCCCAGTTGCTCCTCCCTTCCACATCCCCTCATATGGAGGTCATGGGGCTGGTTGCCTAAGGCAAGCCCGTCTGCGCCCGTCCGTGCCTGGACCGCGCCCAGCGCCAGGACCCCTGGACCAGGCGAATGCCACAACGCCCGACACCGCTACGATGCCAGTGCCCTCCACGTACACAATACCGGACGATCACACACCTGCCGCCCCGAAGCCCACCTAGGGAGCGTTCACCTGACTGAACTGCAGCTTCACATGCTTCTGCCCCACTTTGCTGCCGACCAGGCAAGAACACAAGCACCTCAGATGCATCCTTCTCAACACGCGCTCCGCCCACAAACACGCCGTTGAACTCTGAGACCTACTCAACTCAACCTCCCCACACATCGCCTTCCTGACGGAGACCTGGCAGAACCCCGCCTCGGCACCCGACATAGCCATAGCCATCCCTGAAGGCTACAAGATCTCCCGCAGGGACTGCACCAACGGAGCAGCAGGAGGAGGAATAGCCATCGTCCACAGGAACACTCTCAGAGTCTCGACCAACACCGACCACACCCTCAGCACCACCGAACACCTGCACTTCCAGATCCACAACGACCCCAACACCACCCTCAGAGGAACCCTCATGTACAGACCCCCGGACCCGGCCACAGTTCAGTGACTCCATCGCCGACTTCATCAGCACACACGCCATCGCCTCCATGGACTACATCCTCCTCAGGGACCTGAACTTCCACCTTGAGAACAACAATGACACCAACTCCACCACCCTGATAGACAATCTAGCCAATCGGACTCAGACAACACCACCCATTCCGCCGGTCACACGCTTGACCCCATCTTCTCCGCAAGCCTAAACGTCTACTTCAACCACACCACAAAACTCCACTGGACCGACCATTCCTGCATCCATTTCACCTTCAAGAAACCCACCACGCACCACCGCACCCAACAGATGCCTCGCAGCTACTGAAGCAAAGTCACCGAAGACCAGCTGTCCACCACCCTTGCCCAGAGCCCACCCGCCGACCCCACCGACTCCGACACCACCGCACGCAACCTCAGACAGTAGATCAATGACTGCGCAAACACCCTCGCCCCGATCAAGAAACCCTCCAACAGTCACACCAACAAGAAAGCCAGCTGGTTCACTGAAGACCTCTGGGCCTCCAAGCAAATCTGCTGAAATCTGAAGAAGATCTGGCTCCGTGAACGAACACCGGACAGCCACGCAGCCCACAAGAACGCCACCCGCAGACACCATCACCTCTACAGATCCGCCAAAAGGGCCTCCTTCAAAGACCGCCTAGACAACAACGCGCACAACAGCAAAGAGCTCTTCAACATCGTGAAGGAACTCTCCAAACCCAGCTCCAACAGTAACGACGTCCCACCCTCGCAAGACCTGTGTGACTCGCAAGCCACCTTCTTCCACCGCAAGATCGCATACATCCACAACAGCTTCAATACCACAACTGCCCCGACAACCACTGAGAACTCCACCCCCACAACCACCATCCGCACCAACCGCCTGCTCTCCTGGACCAACATCAATGACGACGACACCATCAAATCATGAACACATCCACCCCAGATCTCCTTCAGACCCATGCCCACACCACAGCTTCAACAAAGCCAGCACATCCATCGCACCCCATCTCCGGAAAGTCATCAACACCTCCTTCGAGACAGCAACCTTCCCGGAGAGCTGGCAGCACATCGAGATAAACACCTTACTCAAGAAACCCAAGGCAGACCCCAAGGACCTCAAGAACCTCCGGCCCATCTCCCTGCTCCCATTCCCAGCAAAGGTCATCAAGAAGACCGTCAATGAACAACTGACCCGCTACCTTGAGGAGAACAACATCCTGGACCCTTCCCAGTCCGAGTTCCGCAGCAACCACAGCACAGAGACTGCCCTCATCACCACCACAGATGACATCAAGTCCCTGCTGGACAACGGAGAAATGGCGGGCCTCATCCTCCTGGATCTGTCAGCCGCCTTCGACACGGTCTGCCACTACACACTACGAACACACCTCCACAACGCCAGGATCCAAGAGAAGGCCCTGGACTGAACCACCTCCTTCCTCTCCGGCAGAACACAGAGCGTCCACCTTCCCCACATATGCTCCAAAACCGCTGAGATCATCTGCGGCGTACCTCAGGTCTCATCTCTCAGCCCAACTCTGTTTAACATCTACATGGCACCGATCGCCCACATCGTCCGTCGACACAACCTCAACATCATCTCCTACACCGATGACACCAAGCTGATCCTCTCATTCACCAAGGTCCCCCACACTACCAAAACCAACCTTCATGAAGGAATGAAGGCCGTCGCTGAATGGATGAGGAACTGAAGCTGAACTCGGACAAGACGGAGGTCCTCATCCTCGGATCCACCCCTTCGGCCTGGGAAGACTCCAGGTGGCCGACCGCACTGGGAACCACTCCAACACCCACCGACAACGCTTGCAACCTGGGGGATATCCTTGACTCCACCATCTCCATGACTAAACAAGTCAACGCCGTCACCTCCTCCTGCTACAACACCCTCCGCATGCTCCACAGGATCTACATGTGGATCCCCACTGAAACGAGAAGAACGGTCACCCAGGCCCTCGTCAGCAGCAGGTTGGACTATGGAAACGACCTCAACGCAGGAGCCTCAGCCAAACTCCTGAGATGGCTCCAACGCATCCAGAATGCCTCTGCACAACTGATCCTCAACATCGCTCGCCGCAGCCACATCACATCCCACCTGAGAGATCTGCACTGGCTCCCAGTCAACAAGAGGATAACCTTCAAGCTCCTCACCCACGCACACAAGGCACTCCACAACACCGGACCAACGTACCTCAACAGACGACTCAGCTTCTACACCCCCACCCACCAGCTCCGCTCCCCCGACCTCGCCACAGTCTCTCACTTCTGAAGAGCAACCTCCGGCAGCAGATCCTTCTCCCACCTACCCGCCAAGACCTGGAACACCCTCCCCATCCATCTACGGCAGACTCAAGACCTGCTGATCTTCAGAAAACTCCTCAAGACCTGGCTTTTCGAGCAGTAGCAGCATTCCCCACCCCAGCGCCTTGAGACCCTGATGGGTGAGTAGTGCGCTTTACAAATGATATGATTGATTAATTGATTGATTGATTATCACAGGCTTGACATTGAGTTGAGCATACTAAAGGATCAGTCTGGGCATGGTGGGGTTGATTCCAAGGGGGTTGGTTCGGGTGGCTGTGAAGTATGGTGGGGTTTGGTGTGGGCGAGGCAAAGGGCTTGAGTGGGGGTGTTGCTGGTGAGGGATAATGGTACCGCGGGATGCAGGAGGAACTTTGGGGAGTTGTAAGTTGGTCAGCGGGGGCCCTCTGGGCAACCATAAGCAAATGCAGAGACCTAGGGAGAAGCGAGGTGGCCCTATGTGCAGACCTGCAAACTTTGGAGCGGCTCAACATATGGCGATACTGCCCAGATGATTTGGTCTTCTTGGAGTGCCACAGACCGGGTGTTTGGACTGGGGTGATGCACAGAGGATCGGGAGGAGTGTTTCAATGCAGAGTTGGGTTTAGGTGGCAATCGGGTTAAGGGGTAGTCAGAGGCGTGCCAGTGGGAGTGGCGAGGGAGGGGGGGCTGCTGTGTAAGCGGACATTGCGTGCAGTGCCATTCTGAAGCAGCCCATGGAGTTGCATGAGGATCGGGAGGAGGGTTTCAATGCGGAGTTGGGTTTAGATGGCAATCAGGTTAAGGAGTAGTCAGAGGCACACCAGTGGGAGCGGTGAGGAAGGGGGGGGGCTGCTGTGTATGGCCCATGGAGTTTGAGGCCCTATTTAGCCTGCAGTCCCAGTCTGGTAGACCATAGGGTGGGCCTGTCCTAGCCGTAGGAAGCGTTGCTTGGGCTGTAGTTTCTATCCGGGGCCCGGTGGGGTGTATGAGGCCTGTGCCCAGTGGGGAAGGGGTGAGGAGTATGGGTATGTGCCCCCTGGCTCTGTACTGTTATAGTGCACCCGCAGGTTGTTCTGCGAGAGGCCGATGTATCTGAACTTGTCTTTGGGGCTCCAGGCTGGGTGCAGCGGCATCTCCTGTTCATCCACAGCTGGGTAGAAGCGTCAGAGCCTGCGCTGTAGCACCTTCTCCTGCTGGTTCAGGAGCGAATCTCCCTGCTGGTGTGTGGGCAGCAGAGGCCCAGGGGCTGTCGGGTGGGGGGCTCTGGGCCCAGGGCCGAGGGAGGCGGCAGAAGCAGGGGTGGAGGGGGGTGTAGCAGCAGTGGGGAGACCAATCTTGGGGACAAGAGCAGCGAAGAGGAAGAGGATGATGGGGAGACAGTGCCCGTGACCGGCGACAGGGGCTGAGGTCCGGACATGTGGCCAGGGCCTGGGGAGTGGTTTCACGAGAGAGCCAAGGCCACGTGAGGAGAGCATGGCCCTGGCTGCCTGTTGTGCCAAGAGGAGGCGGACGTTGATCCCGGCTCAGGCACCGCAAGTGTACTGCACTGCGGCCTCTACTGCCTCTGCCGGCCTCACACAGTGCAGACCCTACAGCCCCACAGCAGCACAGGCAGGCTCAGCGTTTGTGGCGCAGGTAGCAGCATCTCCAGCACAGGCACAAACTGCTGCCTCCGGCAGAGTGACTCCACCGTGCAGGTTTCTCCACTGTGCCAAACCAGCTGTGTGGGAGAGCTCGGTGGTAGGGGGTGTAAACATGGAGCGCAGGTTGTTAATTAAATAAACACGGTCACGAAAGTGAAAGCAACTGCGCTGGGTTAATTAGTGACCTTATCCTGGAATGCAGCTGGCACACTGCGCACTGCTGCTTGCTCCACTCACTCCCGAGGCCCATAGGCCATGGGAGTGAATGTTTACAGAAAAGGCGGGACTTACCCCGCCTTCGGCCATTTGTATGCTTTCATTTTTGAAAGCAACACGCAATGGCCAATCAAATGTGTGGGTATGAATAAACTCACATGGAGAAGTCTGTAGGAAGTTGGAAGTGCTTACAAGAATATATATCAACAACTGGAGAGATAGGGATCAGAGTCACTCCTCTTCCCCTCGTAAATATTAATAAACAACAAAAGAGTGACTTATGGCGCAAACAAAGGGGCGAGTGAGATAACTAGAGTTTGCAACCAAATAGGGGGGGTGTAAATGATGGAAAAAACCTCTGTTTTTAAAAGAACCCTCACTCACCAACCAAGTTGGTGACATGCTTCATCATTGGGCTCCCACCAGGGAGACCGAGTGTCTCCCCGATGTGCTACAACGCCTGATTTACAGCGGAACTGGTCTTTTTGGGGCTGTGAAATAGTGCCAAGGATTGTGAGTGGTGATTTTAAAAGATGGCAGGCTGTTCCCAAGACTCATTTTAATAAAAGGACAGCATGCAATCGTTAAAAACAGGTGAGTCGGACACGTGTTGGTTTTAAATTTGAACCATTTGTATCCTAGATAAAAATGTGAAAAAAAGGTCAACATGTTTCTACTTATAGTTGCTGGTCCAGCAAAGCTTTCATCAGGACCAAGGAAGGAACCCCCCAGCGGTATGCACACGCTAAGGCGTATCCTAACCTGGGGGGTGTATAATTGGTAAAACTCACGGTTTTACCCGAAAGTGCACTCCCCGGGATTTCCAAGGGCCCTAATCTGAAAGACAAAAATAAATAAACAAGCATCAAAGCATACAAGCGTTCATATTAATCTCTCTTATCATTGTGCCAAGGTGTATATCCATCAATGACCCCATGTTCGTGGGTCACACAGTTTACACCATTATCACCCAACGGTGCTCATTTATTTGCAATGTGGCACTCGTGTTTTTTTTTACCCCTGTAACGTGATTATGCCAGAGGTTTTTTGTTGCCCATGCATTTGGTGTACATGCATTAGATAAAGGCATTTTTCGGTATTTCTATGGCTGCTTTCACATGTTGCACAAGTCGGATTAAACCGTGTCCCACACATGATGCACGAAATTAAATGATGCTATCCCCATTAAATAGAACAACTTTTCCGCCACACCTCTCAAATGAAGCGGTGCGGGCACCGTAGCATGGCAGAGTATTGGTGTTAATAAAATGGCTTACATGAAGACAACAATGACTCCAGTTCATGGGATCTGCGGCAGGGGTATTTACGCCGTGGGAATCTTGAATGAAGGGAGACACAGATTGTTACTTAAAGTCACACAAATAAGCGCTTGAGTTTCAAGTTTAGAGTAAAACACCACTACACTCAAACATTCAAAGTTCGCTGACTTGTGTCCTGGCGAAAACCCTCCCGTGATCTGTTCCGTGCACGTCCGCAGCCCGAATATTACTAAGAGGGCGTTTTGCGGAAGCAGAAGTCGAGACCGCCCTTATCGAAGAAATGTATTTTGTTCACTGGCGGTAGACGCAATTAGCAGGTGGCCACTGCTGACGGCGTGAGACGCCAGGGGCTGGTACAGGAATTCGGTGGGAGTCGGCCTACGATTGGAAATTTCCATAGAGAAAGGGAGAGATATATTATCAAAGAGCATGTAGCAGAGAGAGAGAGAGAGCTACATGCGGAGCAGACAGATTAAGTTGTTCTGAGAGCTGGTGATTAATTGCTAGCTTATAACGAAGAGGAGGAAGAGATCAAGAATCCTGTGAGGTCAACATGCAGGAGTGGTAGAAACCGAGACGAAGTCCAGAAGAGGGTTCAAGTTTCAGAGCCAAGGCAGCATAGACGAGGTGTAGCGGTGCAGACGTGTATTCGTGAGCCATAGTGGGAGAGCAGAGTCCCGAGCGAGTGAAGACCCGAGAGCGAGAGAGGGATCAGCTCCGCTGCTGAGATGGAAAGACGCACGTATAAGGTGAGGCGTTCTGAGTTAGTGTAGAATACATATATCTAATAATCCGCTTTTCCTCCCTTTTTAGGTTGTAGATGGTAACTACTTGTAACCATGTTTAAATTTTTAATGCTATGTCTAAGTGTAGAATAAAGATATAATGTCCAATACATATATTTGAGTGTTGTTTCCATGACAGGACTAACCTTTCTTTTCAACCAGATACTGGCAGGTTAGCAGGTGAGTGGACCCTTCTAGGAGGTAACTGAGAAATGGAAGATTGTGTAGCCTATGGCTGGAAGGAACTCCCAAATGTTCTAATCCGATAACTCTTCTAAATTAAGAATAGTAAATATCGTCAGTGCACCTTAGGTGTACCGCCGACCCCTATAGGACACCCTGCCGGGAGACACAAGGTATACCGTCGGGAAGTATAGATAATATTGATCCTAAGAGTTAGGGAAAAGTCTGGCGACTCTAAATCAGGTAAGTAAGTCTGGCGACTATAATTCAGGTAAGTAAGTCTGGCGACTCTAAATCAGGTAAGTAAGTCTGGCGACTATAAATCAGGTAAGTAAGGATGTATGACGTTACAACGCATACTTTTACAACGACTACCATTACAACAAATTTTTTACAACGCAAAAACCATTACAACGCAAGATTTTACAACGCAAGTACCTTTACAACGCATACCATTACAACGTAAATATTGGTAAGTATATAATATTTTTTTTATTTAAATTATTTTAATTATTAAAATATAATTACATTTTATGTAATTTTATTTAATTAATTTAATTTAAATATAATTTTAATTTATTTTTACAAATTAACCCTGTACCCCAAAAACCCAAAACTGACCCTGAACCCTAAAAATATTTTTTTTAATTTAAATTAATGTAAATTATTAAAATATAAATAATTGTTATTTAATTACATTTAATTAATTTAATTTAAATATAATTTTATTTTATTTTTACAAATTAACCCTGTACCCCAAAAACTGAAAACTGACCCTGAACCCTAAAAATACCCCTTTACCCAAAAGCTGAAAACTGACCCTGAACCCTAAAAATACCCCTTTACCCAAAAACTGAAAACTTACCCTGAACCCTAAAAATACCCCTTTACCCAAAAACTGAAAACTGACCCTGAACCCTAAAAATACCCCTTTACCCAAAAACTGAAAACTGACCCTGAAACCCTAAAAATACCCCTTTACCCAAAAACTGAAAACTGACCCTGAACCCTAAAAATACCCCTTTACCCAAAAACTGAAAACTGACCCTGAACCCTAAAAATACCCTTTTACCCAAAACTGAAAACTGACCCTGAACCCTAAAAATACCCCTTTACCCAAAAACTGAAAACTGACCCTCAACCCTAAAAATACCCCTTTACCCAAAAACTGAAAACTGACCCTGAACCCTAAAAATACCCCTTTACCCAAAAACCCAAACATATAATATTTTAAAAATAATTATATACTTACCAATACTTACGTTGTAATGGTATGCGTTGTAAAAGTACTTGCGTTGTAAAATCCTGCGTTGTAATGGTATGCGTTGTAAAAGTTTTTGCGTTGTAAAAGTTTCGTTGTAATGGTAGTTCGTTGTAAAAGTTGCGTTGTAAATGTTGTTTCCCGGTAAGTAAGGCTGGCAACTATAAATCAGGTAAGTAAGTATAAGATATGGAATCCCTTAGATGTTAGTTATATTCCTTCTTGTACAGGCTTGTAAATAGCTAATAATCACCTTCTCAGGTGAGTCTTCTAAATATCTTGTAAATAGTGGCCTGAGAAGAGTGTGTTTACGTGACGGCTGAGGTAGCCATTATTGATGAGCAACCTATTCTAAAAAACACAGTTGTTACAGCTATTCAGGAACCTGAACATTCTGTAGATCAGCCCCATCTTAGAAATAGCAAGGGATAAGGTGGTGCCAACCTTGGCATACAGAAGTGAAGCTCTTCAGGGCAGGGTCTCAAAAACTCTGGGCAACACAATCACGAAAATTTATAGGGAAATGTTCCAACTCCTTAGATACACTTTACATGCATAAATCAGGATACAATTCGGTCTAGCCAAACAGTTTGCAGCAAGATGTGCCATATTTGCCATCATGTGCTACAGGCCTAAGTCCGCCGATAACACCATAAACCTTTAAAATTTATAGGGATATTTTCCAACTTCCTAGATACACCATACCCGCACAAATCAGGTTATAATTCGGTCTAGCCAAACAGTCAGTAGCAAGATGTGCCGTATTTATCATCTGTTGCTACTGGCCTAAGTCTGCCGATAACACCATAAACCAAGTTTTGCTCAGAATTAATAAATCCCATTCACTGGCTGGAGAATATCCTAAAAGATCAATCAACTTGCTTGGGCTAGCACAATTGTGGTCTATATTGCCTAGCCTCAAAACGTTCCAAAATGCTGTTAACCGAATATATAGAAATTAATCTCATCTCTGGAGGGCAGGTCATCCCAGGAGAAGCGCACCCATGTGTGGAAGGTGCTATCAGTTACACCTTACTAAAACCCAGCAATACTTTGTCGAGGCTTTTAGTAGCACGATTAAGGGTAACTTTTCAAAACAATGTTTAGGGATCCTCCCTTCTAACGTGCATGCAGCGCCATGGTTAAAGGGTTAAGGAAAGGCTCCATGTAGGCAGTATGAGCGCCAGCAGAGAATACAATTCACACCATCTGCCTCTGTAGGCCCACCTTAAGCCTGCGCCATCGCTGGTTTTAGACTTTTTGCAACCAGGCAAGAGTGCCTTCCTGCAGACAAGCCAAAATAGCTGGCATAAACTCTGGTGACCCTTGAGTAATCTCCTGAACACTAAAGTATCTCCAGGTAGTCGACCAGGCCCTAAAAAATGCACCCTACCTGCTGAAACAAATCCAGCAGCCTCAAATACCGACTCCCCATGGGGATGTGGGTCATGTACCCTCTCAGTCACACCAATCATAGTACTGGAGTAAGGCAACCTTGGTCTGCTTGCTGCACTAAAATATTCATTTACACAAGTCCTTCATCTTGCACAAAGCACTTTCGCTACTCTGGCCATGCAGACTTGCATGTTTCCACCTATAATATCCATAGCAAGGCAATCATTGTAAGCAGACTAGCTCACGGCCTCAGATGGGATAATGGCAATCCATTTCTTATGACTGTTAAGCAGCTTTTTCCACTCTGCACCACGAAGGACTCCAACCTGCTGGCCAATAGACCAGTACACTAAACACCTCCCCTTCCATATCTGGCAAGGACGTTTTTACCAATTTTATTCAAATTCTTTATTTATTTACTTCTTTCACTTGATTTACATTGTAATGATTTTAATCAATCGGACAAAAAAACGTACTTTGACTTTGACATTTCCTGTGAGCCTTTATAGCCAGCCATTCATGCACCAGCTGATGTGCGATTTGGTTGTCTGCTTTCTATTTTAGGTAGGTGCTCTAGTGAGCCACTTGGCAGGCACAACAGTAGCGCCATGACGTCGCAAGCAACCCAAGGCCAGGTGCAGCCAAGGGTATAAATAAAGATGCATCAGACCGCTCGTGGTCTGGGTCTGTAATGCAAAACTGTATTCCAGGAGTCATTTATGTGCTGAGCATAGGCCCAGCGAGTCAGACCTACTAGTACACACTGATGATGAGATCACACTCAGGTGGGCCCCAGCTTAGCTCACTTTCATACAGTTCAGAGTCTTTGCATTCAATTGAAGATGAGACAGTCTCCTGGTTTGCTGAGCCGAAGAGAGAAGCAGGCCCTGAGATCACATCCCCACAGACAGAAGACGCTGAATGAGGTGTGGACCCACGAGCTGGGGTGGCAGCATAGAGAGTGAGCCCACGCATCCAGCTATAGGGTGCCATATCTGGAGAATCACATTGGTGTGGTTCAGTGGAAGGCCCCATAGAGCTATCACTTATGCTATGGTGGTGCCAACTGGTGGTGAAGTGCCGCTACCACAGGTCACACTGAAGCTGCAAGGAAGGCTGGAAAATGACAAGAGTGCTGCCTCATCAGCAGGCCCAAATTAGGCACACATGAGAAGATCAGCAGAGTAACTTCATAACAGAGGGGAAGGGCACCACCCCAGCCACAGTGCAATACAGGCAAATGTGAGGCAACCAAGTGCACTGGCTATGGCACAAAAGCAGAAGCCCCTAGCAACCAGCATCCCAAAAAGGAAAGAGATAGAACACCCTGCAAGAGAGCCATTCTTCCATTTTCCTTGCACCCGAGGAATGACAACTGTGAGTCCCTCAGTAAAGAACAATCATGACAGATGATCAGCACCAAGCCAATGCACACTCACTGAACCCCTTGCACTCTGGAGCCGGTGTAACCCCAACAGTCTCCCCCATATAACATCTTTTTGCTCTACACTCCCTGTCGGAAGCCCTACCACCATTTAGGGAGCTAAACAGAAAAATGGCACCAAAGCAAACACAGTTCAGTTGGCATTTGTTAGTTATTTTCCTTGTTAAGTTTATATTTCCTAGTAGTTGAATCCAGTCTAAACATGAATGGTACACAGTTCTTATTTAATTCAGGAACACATCCCAGTACATCATTATTCAAAAACACTGCAGCCGACACGTTTCATCTTCCTGGTCTTTTTCAAGGCTGCAAAATCATGTTAAACAAATATTTGTACACATTTTTATCTTTTTCATGACACTAATAGTCAGTGCCATCACCTTGTGGGTGTACTGTCACCTATTCACCCTGCCTGAATAACTGATGTGCATGCATAAAAAAGCCCAATACAGGTGAGGAAGATGATTATGATGCAGCCCTGGCGGTGCTCGATGTACATTTGCACCAAATAATTTGGGAGCTTCTGTGACAGGACGTAAAATCTGGTTGCCATTGATACGCATTCACAATTCCCTGTTGTTGAGCTAGCAGAGGCTGCATCATTTGACCACATCATGCCTAAACTGGAAAGAATATATGCCATCTTTTGGCTACACTCCGAAGTGAGGGCTGACACTGTCCAGCCATTTCAAAGGCATGTGTTTCAAGCTCACCTGTATTGTCTAAATGTTCACCACAGCTCAATCACACCCCATTGGCACCAAGACAAAGGGAATGTAAAGCGGTTTATCAGAACACTAAAAAGTGCTATTAACTAGAGTAGACCAGAAAGAGGACCCTGAGTGGGCATGCCATAACTTTCTACGAGCCTTCAGGAACACCCACATCCCAATGTGTGACCCATTGCTCTCCTGCATCATTATTGTATGGCAGTTCTTTGAATGACACCATTCATGATGCACCCCAGTGGTAGCCTTGCAACCTTGAAGTGAGACCCAGCTAGCAAAAGAAGGGCGAAAAACAATAGGGACTCCTCTAGCACAGCAAAGCGGGCCCAGGATGGTGAGCCATGGGGATTCAGTGATGCTAAAGGACTGCGATCCAGGATGGAAGTTCCATACCCTCTGTGAAAAGGGTATATGGATGATGGTTTCCTTGGTGGTATCCTTTAAAGGAACAATGGTTATCATTCAGAAGGGCTCTGCAAGGATTACCCATAACATAACCTGGTTCAAGCGTGCATCACACCTCCGGCGATCTTAAGTGAATCCACAAGACAATGCGGCCCAGGGGAGGGAATGGGAAAAGGAACCCCAAGTGGCATTCATTTCCTCTACCTGCCATTACCCCCACCATCAGGGAAGAAGACCCCTGCTGAACAACCCAGGGAACCCAGTGACCCACCACCTGGGGAGCAAGCCCCCACAGAAGGGGACTTGGGGCTGGCACTCCACAATCAGAATTATCATCTCTGACCAAATCCCTTACAGAGCCAAAGACTGCGAGACTTTGTGTGCCAGGCCTAAATCCAGGACACTGTGAACAAAGACCCTGTTAGAACTGGGGGTCTCTAGTTGGCAATGGTATACACCTTTGACCAGATATGGACCCTTGCTTCTAAGTCAGGGAGAGGGGATTACACTACTGGGTAACCCCTGCTGCACCCTTGGTAGCTTGGCACCAGCAGACAGGCTTATCTCAGAGGCAGTGTGTTAAGCATTTGGGAACACATACAGCAATACAGTGAAAACACCACAGATGGACACTGCACAGGTTTTATAAAAATAAGTTTTCTTTATATAGACTTAACACAAAACCACAAAGGACAAAAATCCACAATACTGTATTTAAAATAGACTTAAAGATGATAGAAGTCACTTAGTTCAAGTTGGTGATAAATGTGACACAGTTCTCACAAAAGTATTTGGATGCGTAATGCAAAACAAACAAAAGGCTTGCAGAGTTGGAGATGCGTTGGTTCCATGTTTCGGGGGAGACGATGCGTCGTGCCTCAATGCATGTGCAGAGTAGGGGATGCATCTTGGTCCTTACTGGAGAGGAGGTGATGGGTAGATTCTCGTACTGTGGCCCGGTGACGATGCAGCAAGATGGCACCTCGATGGGATGCGACAATCCGGTGCGATAAGATGGCGCCCTTGATGCGACGATGTGAAGACGATGCGTGCGTGCCCGGCGGCCTTGCGGCAAACTCTGTAGCTTTGGAGCCACGACAGGCCCTACGACACGCTTCTCCGGTGATGCGATGGCGACGACACGCTCCTCTGCTGATGCATCGGGTAACAGCTTTGATGAAAGCACGCTTCTCTGGTGATGCGGCGGCAACCTCTGTGGAGGCGACGACACACTTCTCCGGCGATGCAACGGCAACAGCTCCGACTGCGATATGCTTCTTCTCGATACGTCGCGCTTCCAGTTCCCAGCGACACGCAAGCGTCTGCAGGCAGAATTCCCAGCAAGGATATTCAGAGGGGAGCTGGTGGTGAAGTCTTTTGTCCCTGAGACTTCAGCGGAGGCAAGCACAAGTGCATGCCCTTGGAGTAATATTCTGCAAGATGATGAAAGTTCCTTCTTCTTTCCTTGGCAATAAAGAAACCACTGCAGGCCAAGTCAGCAACACAGCACACTGGCAGGGGGGCAGTCCAAACTCCGGCAGCTTCCTTGGTTCTTCTCCTTGGCAAAGGTGTGTCTTGTTGTTTCAGAAGTGATCTAAAGTCTTGGGGTCTGGGTCCCCATATTTATACTCATATTCTCTTTATTCTCTGAAGGCAGAGAGGTCTTTGCCTAGTCCAAACCAGTTCTGGTCAGTCCTGGACCACTTTGCTGACAAGACTCCTTCTTTCCTTTCACAGTGTAGGCCAGGGACATCAGACACACCACAGGAGGTGGAGCCAACATTGAGGAAGGAAGGCACCGCCCTATTTAGGTCGCAGGTGCAACTCCTCCCACCCATCTGCATGCACATCTCTCTATTCAGTCCTGTGCTGACTCACCCTGTCTCCTGGGACCCCCCAGCCCCTGTCACTCAAACTCCAGACAAGAAATACACAACCTAGCAGAGGCAGGCTTGAATGGTTAGGCAAGAAAATACCTACTTTCTAAAAGTGGTATTTTCAAACACAGAATGTCAAAATCAACTTCACTAAAAGATATATTTTATCATTCTGAGTTCAGGCATACTAAATTGGAATTTCAACCATGTTCCCTGGGTCAGTTAGGATTATAAAATGTTAAAATCAAACTGCCCATTCTGGCCTATGGGGAACAGGTAGCCTTACAATAGTGAAAAACGAAAATGGCTGTAATTCACTATTAGGATTTGCCACACACACCAGGGCATGTCCTACCTTATACCTACAAAGTACCCTGCCCTTGGGCCTCCATAAGGGGTGTCTGATATGAAAAAAGGGAAGGTTTAGGGACTGGCAACTGGGTGCACTTACCAAGTCGACATGGCAGTACTAGACTGCACACAGGCTCTGCAATGGCTGGCCTGAGACACAATTTACAAGCTGCCTCTCTGGGTGGCACAAGCAGTGCTGCAAGCCCATTTGATTTACAAGTCCTGGGCACACATGGTGCACTGTACTAGGGTTTGACAAGTAAATCAAATAACCCAATCATGGAGTCACTAATCAATACATCAATTTAACATAGGGAGCACTTGCACTGTGGCACTGAATAGCAGTGGCAGTGTGCCCAAATCATCTAACCAGCAAAACAGATCAAAAACAGAGGAGGCATTTAGTAAAAAAAATGGAAGGGAGACTCACACCAATGATACCAGGTCTAACAGGCCCCAAGAAGAGGGGCCATTGGAGGATATGAGAAGGTGGATGGATAAGAAACTAAAGTGGAAAGGGATGTAGTCAACCACCTGGCTGGCACAATAGCAACACCATGATGTTGCATATAACACAAGACAGGGCACAGCCAAGGGAAAAAATAATATGGGTTCTAACCATTGTGGTCTGAGTCTGTAATCTAAATCTGGCATCCCGGTCTCCTTTGACCGCTGCACATAGGCCATGAGCCGGGCCTACTAGGGCACCACAGTCTCTCCCTTTCAGTAAGCAATGGTGTATTTATCCTGAAATGTGGAAGTAGGAATTTGTCATCATGAAGTTATGTATATTGACAGAAAACGTGGTTCTACATTGCTCTCATTGAGCTCTCTGTGAACCATATACTTTAATATCTTCTAATACTATACATTTCTCTTGTCGTGTTGCTTCCATTTGTATCCTTCTTATTAATCAATCTTGAAATTTGGTTGATAGAAGTTGTGATTGTGTTCCTTGAAATGTGGAGCCACTCTGGATCTCTCATTTTCTGTTTGTGTATTGCTTTTCTGTTTGTTGATGTGAATTTTGATTTCATGTTCTGTGTTACCGATATGCATTTTGCTACATGACAATTTCTGTAAGTATATGCAGTTAGTGGAATCACATGTTGAAAATTATTTCAATTTGTTTTTCAAACAAGACGAGGCAACAAAATAGCCAAAAATATTAGAAGATTTCAAACAAAAAATGGAAGACTATATAAAATAAATCAATTGTAGAAAGCTTTGAATTTGCCCACGAAAAACCATGGACTACAAGCTCACTAAAAATAATACTTGGAGTGTCATGTATGTGGCACATTTGTCAAGAAACAAAACACCAGACAAGCACATCAGCTGAATTAAGCACTTCAGATGAAAATGTTGCCAAATAATCCACTGTAACCAAAAGAAGGGAAATATTTATAAGAAATAAGTAAAACCAGGGACCAGCCTTCAATATCATGTGATTATATTGTAAATTAGCTTTCCTTCTCTCCTAAATGTCATGATCTTTGAGTCAGAAGTATCTTTTTTTTTTAGGATTCCTTTGATTGTGAGGTGGAGGTTTCTCCTTCGTGGATCATCCTCTATTCTGTCTCCCTCGTTCTCATCTACATCAAGTGCTCTCTACCCTCTCACTTGCAAATCAATTTGAAAATCTTGTGTTCTGGAGAGTGAGTTTGTATGTGTGTGGTCTGAGATGGAGTTCTGGATCTCATGGCTTTGGTCACGTTCGCGCTATTTTTGGAAGATATTTGGTCTCTTAGCATAGGTGGGAAAATCTGTTCATAGTGTTCAGAGCCCTTGGGTGTTTTCTCTATGCTATCATGCTGTGATTGATTTGGTGACTGTGGTGACTATGATTGTAGAGCAAATCCTGCAATGGACAAAGCAGGGGTAATATGGTCTGAGAGCACGCAGGTGTGTTATTTCCAATTATATATCTGAGGAATCTTTTTAAGTTGACTGAGACACCAAGGGAGTTACCAATAATAAAAACAATGTAATCTTTGTGAAGCCCATTTGGCCACGCAGTAAGGACCAGGAATTAGTGTTTGAAGTTAAGAAATTTTATTTGCAAATAATATTCTATTAAATACATATGGACATCTGGGATATATTTGAAAAATACAAGACTACAGCTGAAATATCACAATCTTTCTTTCAAATATTATTTCAGTTATTAACCATAAAAGTTACATTAAAATACATTTATCCATTTAAAACAATGGGAAAATAATAAAAACTGATTCAGATAAGAAATAAATCTATTATTTAAAAAGAGCAAATGTGTTAAAAGTTTAGACCTATTTTCGCCCGCGCAATTGCACCTGCTAGCAAAAACCTGCTCAAGTTAAAAACAACATAAGACAGCGTTTCTTACCTCAAAACTCTCAGAGCTTCCAGGTGCTCTCTATATCCCAGTTTCTGACAGAGAAGGTGAATCTACTTCTTTCTATTCATGTCATAGAATGTGCCAAAGAAAAAAATATGTGCAATACTTTCTACATTTGTTAAGGGCATAAAGTGCAGAGGGATGCAGCATTTAGCCCGTTATCCATTATCCATTTTACTGTATAGGCTTTAATTTGAAGGCTACGATGACGGAACTTCAAATATGCTGTTCTTGCCAGGGGAGGATAAACAATAAGCATGGGCGAAATCTGCGAAATCGTGGTCCGCGAAATCGTGTGAAAGCGAATTCGCGATCTGCATAATTCACGAATTTGTGCGAAATTGCGAATTTTGGTTCTTTTGCGTGTTCGCTGGGCTTTTTGCGTGTTCGCGGGGCTTTTTGCGTGTTCGCGAACCGCTTGCATGGTGAAGTTACCCATGCGGTCGTATATGGGCACAGCACCCTCTCGTTCACCACTGCCACCCTCTGGTTCAGCACTGTCACCCTCTGGTTCACCACTGCCACTCTCTGGTTTACCACTGCCACCCTCTGGTTCATCACTGCCACCCTCTGGTTCATCACAGCACCCTCTGATTCACCACTGCCACCCTCTGGTTCACCCCTGCCACCCTCTGGTTCAGCACTGTCACCCTCTGGTTCAGCACTGTCACCCTCTGGTTCACCACTGCCACCCTCTGGTACACCACTGCACCCTCTGGTTCATCACTGCCACCCTCTGGTTCATCACAGCACCCTCTGGTTCACCACTGCCACCCTCTGGTTCATCTCCGCCACCCTCTGGTTCATCATAGCACCCTCTGGTTCACCAGTGTCCCCCTCTGGTTCATCACTGCCACCCTCTGGTTCACCACTGCCACCCTCTGGTTCATCACTGCCACCCTTTGGTTCATCACTGCCACCCTCTGGTTCATTACTGCCACCCTCTGTTTCGCCAATGCCACCCTCAGGATCATCACTGCCACCCTCTGGTTCATCACTGCCACCGTCTGGTTTGCCACTGCCACCCTCTGGATCATCACTGTCCCCCTCTGGTTCATCACTGCCACCCTCTGGTTCATTACAGCACCCTCTGGTTCATCAGTGCCATTCTCTGGTTCATCACTGCCACCCTCTGGTTCACCACTGCCACCCTCTGGTTCATCACTGCCACCCTTTGGTTCATCACTGCCACCCTCTGGTTCATTACTGCCACCCTCTGGTTCGCCACTGCCACCCTCAGGATCATCACTGCCACCCTCTGGTTCATCACTGCCACCCTCCGGTTTGCCACTGCCACCCTCTGGATCATCACTGTCCCCCTCTGGTTCATCACTGCCACCCTCTGGTTTGCCACTGCCACCCTCTGGATCATCCCTGTCCCCCTCTGGTTCATCACAGCACCCTCTGGTTCACCAATGCCACCCTCTGGTTCATCACTGTCACCCTCTGGTTCATCACTGCCACCCTCTGGTTCATCACTGCCACCCTTTGGTTCATCACTGCCACCCTCTGGTTCATTACTGCCACCCTCTGGTTTGCCACTGCCACCCTCTGGATCATCACTGTCCCCCTCTGGTTCGTCACTGCCACCCTCTGGATCATCACTGTCCACCTCTGGTTCATCACAGCACCCTCTGGTTCACCAGTGCCACCCTCTGGTTGCACTGAAAGAGAATATATAATATCTAGGCGGAATTCTAATTTCCTGCATATTATATCATATATGCATGGTTATGTTGACCTTAGGGAGTTGGTCTTTTAAATAAATATGGCCTACCACTGAGAGAGAAATTTTTAAATGTGGCCGTTTTATAAATTTGGCAGGGGGCGCTGATGTTGTTCCTGTTTACTAAGGACCAAAAAACACTCACCCTTAGCTCGGGGCAATGTCGTCCTCAGTGCAGCGTGACTGGACTCCTTAAATTTTTACCAGTGCGCAGATTTCTTAAGCTTGGTCTTATTTAATTTTGACCTGCAGAGGATAGTATTCATTTGTTTGGTTACTTATCTTGACGACCGTCCTCAGTTATAAACAGTGAAAATGTGCTGATCTCGCTGTTTATTGGGGTGCTTATCGCTTTATATACTTAAGGATTTCCCTATTTACTCCTTACAACATCTGAAAAAGATTCATTTATGTTTGGTATCGCAGCATACAGCAAGGCCATTTGCACCACTGCTTGCCGGTAAAGCATAGGTGTCAAACTAACCCACTGTGTTACAATACTAACGTGCATGCAGTAGTTTAAGCGGATTTCATCTGTTAGTTAGTGGCACAGCGTAGTTTTAATCATGCTACTATCCATTCTACGTCCTACGACCTACAAAGATATGGAGCGCGCTTCGCCTTACATCGGTCTTACGCCAGTGATTAGCTCAGCGTTTGTTCTATTATTAAATCCCTCGCGTTTGGGCTTAGATTCAATTAGACTAGTTGCAGCTTCCGCCCGTATGTCATTAATCTAGCGGAGCGCATAGACTGATCTGTCTAAAGTGCATCTTACCTTAGTTTCTTCAATCGGCCTCCCTGCACCCCTCACGGCTCCTCGCATTCCTTCGTCAGTGTGTTTGTGTTTTGTCCGCGACTACTGGGCTTTTATTTACACCTTGTGGCGCGGTTTTTCAGATTTGCGTGATCATACGTGGCCAATTCTCGCAGGATTTGCGTCATTGCCACGCTTCTTTTTTAAGAACTACAATTGTAGTTTTTCCTTCACGACGCGGAATTCGTTCGGAGCGGGGTTCGAGTCCCGACTATTGCAGATACGGAAATATTTGATTTAGGTTATGGCGCACTCCACTTTAAGTGTTTATGTCCTTATTATTACAGGACAAATTTAGTAATCCTATCATACTTCTATTTTGGAATACTTTACTGATTGCCTTAAAGAATTCTTTCCCAGTCCTCCCTAGTGTTCAATCCTTCTCTCACCGAATTGAACCGGGACATGAAAAATTGTTCTAGTTTTTTCCGTTTGGTGTCTGTGTCACCTCCTCTGCTGTTTTTGATAGTTAATTCAAGGCCGCACCAGCGTAAATCAGTAATAGTGTGACCTGCCATGCCCCAATGTTCTGTTAGGGGGGCACCTGTTTTTTTACAGCGTATGGCTGATCTATGTTCGTTCAGCCTCAGTCTTATTTCACGAGATGTTTCCCCTATGTATATAAGGTCGCATGGGCACTTAATCATATATACCATATTTTTGAATCTACAATTCATAAATGATTTAATTTTATGTTTGGTGCCCTTGTGTTCTATACAATCACCCTTGATTATGCCCTCACAGTTTTGACAATTGGTGCACGGGAATGTTCCCGTGGGTAATGGATTATTATCTATACTCGATTGGGTCTTACTGTTAGTTTCTCTATACGTATGGACTAAGCTATTCCTAATGGTCCTATTCCGTCTAAATGCAAAAAGAGGTTTTGGGATTATTTCCTTATTCTTCTTTGTAACCAAATTCCAATTGCGATTAATAATATTCTTTATTTTATTACTCTCACCACTATAGTTGCTCACGAACACTAACCTATTATTCGTTGGTTTCTCTTTGACTTTTTCTTGTAGTAGATTGTCTCTGTTAAAATATCTCGCTCTCTTGAAAGCTTGTCTCACCATCCGTTTTGGGTATCCTCTGTTTATAAGTTTCGTCGTCAATATTTCAGCATGTTTTACAAAATCTTTAATCTGGGAGCAGTTCCTCTTTAATCTTAAAAACTGGCCAAAAGGGGTGTTATTTTTTTGACATGGAGGGTGGCAGCTTTGATAGTGGAGCATGGTATTTCTATCTGTTTCCTTGGTGAATAGTTCTACTTGCAGATGGCCTGCCTCATGTTTGATGATTACATCTAGAAATTCACATCTTTCTTGACTATAATGACTAGTGAATTTCAAATTTGTGTCACCCAGGTTTAACCAACAGATGAACTCCTCGAGATTTTGTACCGGGCCCGTCCATATAAAGAAAATGTCATCTATATAGCGGGACCAGGCCGTAATGTTTTCATAGAAGGGGGCAATAGTATTAAAAATATGTGTGTCTTCAAATTGTGCCACATATAGGCATGCCAGGCTGGGAGCACAGGTGGCTCCCATACTGGTACCCTTCGTTTGTTTATAAAACTCCTTATCGAATAAAAAGATGTTATTTTTCAATACTGTAATAATACAGTCAACTATAAAAGATTCATGGGGAGTCGGGTCTTGATCATTTGGGTTCAGAAGAGCTTTAATCATATCTATTGTACTGTCCTGCGGTATATTTGTATATAGCGCTTCTATATCTAATGTGACTAGATATTGTGTGTCTGGGTTGAAGGGAAGATTTTCTACTTTTTTGATTATTGCAGCTGTGTCTTTGATGTACGCTTTTTGTTTAATGACATGCGTTTGTAAAAAAATATCTGCATATTTACTAAGGGGCTCGGTGAGAGAGCCTATGCTAGATACAATAGGTATCATCGGGGGGTCATTAAGGTTTTTGTGGACTTTTGGCAGTCCGTATAAGGCAGGTATTGTAGGTTTCTTATTAAGCAAAAAGCTGTACTCTTCATTACATATTATTTCATCTTCTTTCGCAAAGTCTAACATACTTTTGATCTTGCTTTCTAACTCGGACCACTCTTTCTTATCGGATTTCTGGTAGTGTTCTTTATTGTTTAAGAGCAGTTTCATTTTGTCATTGTAATGTGTAGTGGACATCACTACAATGCTCCCGCCCTTGTCGGCCGGTTTTATTGTCACATGATGATTATTTTCTAGTTTAGTTAGGGCATCCTTTTCATCTTTATTTAAATTAAATGGTACCCAACCTTTTTTGTCTAGTACATCTGAGACACTTTTGGTGACAGCTATTTCGAAAGCTTCAATTTGTTTGTTGACTTGACTAACATGTGGAGTCCATGTGGATTTCGGTTTTAAACCTGATTTATTAAGGGATGGGGGTTTGTCTTTATCCTCAAAGAATGACATTAATCTGACTTTTCTAAAAAAATCTTGGAGATCTCTTTCCAGACTGTATCTGTTGACAGGGGAAGCTATTGCATATCCTAGTCCTTTCTCTAGTAGTTTTATTTCTACAGAAGTCAATTCGGTGTCTGATAGATTAATAACAGAGGCCTTTTTTATATGTCCCAGGTCTTCTGACTCCGGGTGTAGGGTCTTTGTTGATACTGAGGTTGAGGCGTAAATTTGCCCCTCCCTCTGCCTCTCCCCCTTCCTCTCTGTTGGACAAAGTTTTGTCGTTGTTCTAAAAAAGACAGGGAATTCCCATTTGGGCATTTTGAGGAGTCATTCTCCTTTGCATTGCTTCTGTTGTCACTCTGGATTTCTGGTTCACTGTCTGAGCTAGTGTATGACGTATCAAAGAATCTAACCTTCTTGTGTTGGTAATTATTGCCTTGATGTTGTTGCCAAGGTTTACGATGTTGCGGTGTTTCTCTTGGGCGATCGTAATAGTCTTTTTGGAGATAAGGGTAGATGAATTCAGGGTTATATTTGGTGATGTCTTTTCTTAGTTTATTACTCTTCTTATTATATAGATAGTCCCTATATCCATCTACATCCTTTTGGATGTCCTCTAATTTTTTGATGGCATCTTCTAAGGCTGTACTATCAGTTATTTTCTTTTCAAGGTCTTTTAGTTCCTGTCTTTCCACTATTAAAATATCAGACGCGGTTTCTATTATTAAAAGCATCCAGTCACGGCTGCATCTGTTGGCGACTAAGGTCCATTTCTCTATAAAATTTCTATTCCCTATAAAAATGCCTGGTTCGTTCGTGACTTGAAGTCCCTTGGGGATTATCCCATTTTTACAGTAATCAATTAAAAAATCAGAGTGTAGCTCTGTTCGTATTATTTTTTTCTTTGAGTTCCAAAGATTACGCCATTCTTCCTCTCCAGTATTGTTAATTTGGACAGAGGAGACATTTTTAGTCGTGCCATTAATTATTTTGTTAAATTGATCCTCGCTATAGCTGAGGATTTTTATGCCTTCCATGTTGGCAGCTGAATTCGCAAAGGTGTGTAAAAAACACCTCCCCGGTTAACAAACCGTGAGTTACAAGTAAAATAGGAAAGGGAGGTCTCCTGATGTGTACAATTCGGGACACGGAGAGTAGAGATAAGGAACCTTGGGGAGTCCCAAAAAGTTCAACTCTTGAAAGGATCCTACAATGAATAGCCTTAGCAAGTCAGAACACCAAAGTTAGATGAATGTACAATACTCCACAGTATCAAACACATTTTTGCAAAAGATTAAAAACAAGATACAGTATTAAAATTCAACAATTTATTACAGATTATTAAAAATTGATCAATGAAACATCAATATGGTGCCAAAGAATTTAAAATAACATCATCAGTTAAAAACCATACAGTACAATAAGAAGTGCAAAAAAGCAGGGTTGTTACAGTTGTCGACGCAGCGTTTCGGTATTTTTAATACCACCTTCTTCAGGACAAAACAATTCTATATGAAAAGGAACATACAATTAGAAAACATCTACAGATTTATTAAAAAAAACTTTTGTTTCTTTTTTTATCGCGGCACAAACGTTTTCTTGTTTTCTATAGTATACAGTGTATTCAGTTTAACATTTTTTGGTATAGTGGTCTGCTAATCAACATGCGTAGGGCTATCCATTCGGATCCATTAAACTATGACCTGGGGTCTCTTTAGGGGTAGCAAACAATCAATAGTTCAATGTGCATACCTGCAAGTGTATAATCGTTTGAGCTTCGTTTCAATTGATAGTAGCTCAAAAATTGGTAGTACTCAATTTCTACACCATGTCTGAAACTCCTATTTATAAAGGAAAAGACATATATTCATTAATTTGCCCTATCCTCTAATTGGTTATGGGAAAGGGCTACATGAGATGATTCATGTTGCTTGTTGTAATTACCTGTGATAATCAGGTGCTCAGTAGTGAGGAACACGCCGGAGGGGGGCCACCGTATTTTAGACCAGAGTCTCACTATGGGAAAACATATTCATAGCAATAGATAATGGAAATGATATATATAAAAGAGAATATATAATATCTAGGCGGAATTCTAATTTCCTGCATATTATATCATATATGCATGGTTATGTTGACCTTAGGGAGTTGGTCTTTTAAATAAATATGGCCCACCACTGAGAGAGAAATTTTTAAATGTGGCCGTTTTATAAATTTGGCAGGGGGCGCTGATGTTGTTCCTGTTTAGTAAGGACCAAAAAACACTCACCCTTAGCTCGGGGCAATGTCGTCCTCAGTGCAGCGTGACTGGACTCCTTCAATTTTTACCAGTGCGCAGATTTCTTAAGCTTGGTCTTATTTAATTTGGACCTGCAGAGGATAGTATTCATTTGTTTGGTTACTTATCTTGACGACCGTCCTCAGTTATAAACTGTGAGGGCATAATCAAGGGTGATTGTATAGAACACAAGGGCACCAAACATAAAATTAAATCATTTATGAATTGTAGATCCAAAAATATGGTATATATGATTAAGTGCCCATGCGACCTTATATACATAGGGGAAACATCTCGTGAAATAAGACTGAGGCTGAACGAACATAGATCAGCCATACGCTGTAAAAAAACAGGTGCCCCCCTAACAGAACATTGGGGCATGGCAGGTCACACTATTACTGATTTACGCTGGTGCGGCCTTGAATTAACTATCAAAAACAGCAGAGGAGGTGACACAGACACCAAACGGAAAAAACGAGAACAATTTTTCATGTCCCGGTTCAATTCGGTGAGAGAAGGATTGAACACTAGGGAGGACTGGGAAAGAATTCTTTAAGGCAATCAGTAAAGTATTCCAAAATAGAAGTATGATAGGATTACTAAATTTGTCGTGTAATAATAAGGACATAAACACTTAAAGTGGAGTGCGCCATAACCTAAATCAAATATTTCCGTATCTGCAATAGTCGGGACTCGAACCCCGCTCCGAACGAATTCCGCGTCGTGAAGGAAAAACTACAATTGTAGTTCTTAAAAAAGAAGCGTGGCAATGACGCAAATCCTGCGAGAATTGGCCACGTATGATCACGCAAATCTGAAAAACCGCGCCACAAGGTGTAAATAAAAGCCCAGTAGTCGCGGACAAAACACAAACACACTGACGAAGGAATGCGAGGAGCCGTGAGGGGTGCAGGGAGGCCGATTGAAGAAACTAAGGTAAGATGCACTTTAGACAGATCAGTCTATGCGCTCCGCTAGATTAATGACATACGGGCGTAAGCTGCAACTAGTCTAATTGAATCTAAGCCCAAACGCGAGGGATTTAATAATAGAACAAACGCTGAGTTAATCACTGGCGTAAGACCGATGTAAGGCGAAGCGCGCTCCATATCTTTGTAGGTCGTAGGACGTAGAATGGATAGTAGCATGATTAAAACTACGCTGTGCCACTAACTAACAGATGAAATCCGCTTAAACTACTGCATGCACGTTAGTATTGTAACACAGTGGGTTAGTTTGACACCTATGCTTTACCGGCAAGCAGTGGTGCAAATGGCCTTGCTGTATGCTGCGATACCAAACATAAATGAATCTTTTTCAGATGTTGTAAGGAGTAAATAGGGAAATCCTTAAGTATATAAAGCGATAAGCACCCCAATAAACAGCGAGATCAGCACATTTTCACTGTTTATAACTGAGGACGGTCGTCAAGATAAGTAACCAAACAAATGAATACTATCCTCTGCAGGTCAAAATTAAATAAGACCAAGCTTAAGAAATCTGCGCACTGGTAAAAATTGAAGGAGTCCAGTCACGCTGCACTGAGGACGACATTGCCCCGAGCTAAGGGTGAGTGTTTTTTGGTCCTTACTAAACAGGAACAACATCAGCGCCCCCTGCCAAATTTATAAAACGGCCACATTTAAAAATTTCTCTCTCAGTGGTGGGCCATATTTATTTAAAAGACCAACTCCCTAAGGTCAACATAACCATGCATATATGATATAATATGCAGGAAATTAGAATTCCGCCTAGATATTATATATTCTCTTTTATATATATCATTTCCATTATCTATTGCTATGAATATGTTTTCCCATAGTGAGACTCTGGTCTAAAATACGGTGGCCCCCCTCCGGCGTGTTCCTCACTACTGAGCACCTGATTATCACAGGTAATTACAACAAGCAACATGAATCATCTCATGTAGCCCTTTCCCATAACCAATTAGAGGATAGGGCAAATTAATGAATATATGTCTTTTCCTTTATAAATAGGAGTTTCAGACATGGTGTAGAAATTGAGTACTACCAATTTTTGAGCTACTATCAATTGAAACGAAGCTCAAACGATTATACACTTGCAGGTATGCACATTGAACTATTGATTGTTTGCTACCCCTAAAGAGACCCCAGGTCATAGTTTAATGGATCCGAATGGATAGCCCTACGCATGTTGATTAGCAGACCACTATACCAAAAAATGTTAAACTGAATACACTGTATACTATAGAAAACAAGAAAACGTTTGTGCCGCGATAAAAAAAGAAACAAAAGTTTTTTTTAATAAATCTGTAGATGTTTTCTAATTGTATGTTCCTTTTCATATAGAATTGTTTTGTCCTGAAGAAGGTGGTATTAAAAATACCGAAACGCTGCGTCGACAACTGTAACAACCCTGCTTTTTTGCACTTCTTATTGTACTGTATGGTTTTTAACTGATGATGTTATTTTAAATTCTTTGGCACCATATTGATGTTTCATTGATCAATTTTTAATAATCTGTAATAAATTGTTGAATTTTAATACTGTATCTTGTTTTTAATCTTTTGCAAAAATGTGTTTGATACTGTGGAGTATTGTACATTCATCTAACTTTGGTGTTCTGACTTGCTAAGGCTATTCATTGTAGGATCCTTTCAAGAGTTGAACTTTTTGGGACTCCCCAAGGTTCCTTATCTCTACTCTCCGTGTCCCGAATTGTACACATCAGGAGACCTCCCTTTCCTATTTTACTTGACCCTCTGGTTCACCACTGCCACCCTCTGGTTCACCACTGCCACCCTCTGGTTCATCTCTGCCACCCTCTGGTTCATTACTGCCACCCTCTGGTTTGCCACTGCCACCCTCTGGATCATTACTGTCCCCCTCTGGTTCATCACTGCCACCCTCTGGTTCGTCACTGCCACCCTCTGGATCATCACTGTCCCCCTCTGGTTCATCACAGCACCCTCTGGTTCACCAGGGCCACCCTCTGGTTCATCACTGCCACCCTCTGGTTCACCACTACCACCCTTTGGTTCACCACTGCCACCCTCTGGTTCATCTCTGCCACCCTCTGGTTCATTACTGCCACCCTCTGGTTTGCCACTGCCACCCTCTGGATCATCACTGTCCCCCTCTGTTTCACCACTGCCACCCTCTGGTTCACCACTGCCACCCTCTGGTTCATCTCTGCCACCCTCTGGTTCATCACAGCACCCTCTGGTTCACCAGTGCCACCCTCTTGTTCACCACTGTCACCCTCTGGTTCACCACTACCACCCTCTTGTTCACCACTGTAGATTATGGGGAGAAAGCACACCTACCCAGCCTCAACTGAGATGAATTAATTTGGGGCTGGTTAATGTGTCACTGAATTTGTGCTTCAAATCTGGCACCTGCTTCCTTAGCTGTAAGTGCTTCTGTTGCAGTTATTTTTTTTACAGGATCATTGTGCCATACTTGTAACTATTCTCTGACCCTGTTTTGAGGGTCAGAGCAGGGTCAGAGAATAGTTGCAAGTAGGCAACTGAACTCTAGAGGGGCCCCTCAGGAAGCACTGCAGGGAATGGTTACAAATTAGCTTGAACTTTTGCACCTGCTAAGTGCTTTCTGTTGTGCAAAATTCGTTTTTCTGTAATTTCGCGAGGTTTTTTGCGTCTTCGCGAGCCGCTTGTAGCGCAACGAACGCAAAGTTACCCATGCGGTCGTACATGGGCGTGGCCATCTTGTGCGCGTTGCGTATTTCCGGTTCCGGGTGATAGCTGCGTGCTCGCGTTGTGCGCGTGGCGCATTTACGAGTTCGTGGGCGTTTTTGCGTGCTCGCGTGGGAAATATCGCGCGAACTTACCCACGCGGTCCTCTACGGGCGCGGCCGTCTTGTTTTTCATTCATTGCTATGGTTTTGAGCATGCTACCTTTCTATCCAGCTTACATCTTTGTAATCCTATGTTTATCTGAACTTTTTTTGCTTTATTTTGCTTATTATCTATCTCTACAATTTCCTACATATATATTTTGTGTTTTTTTTTACTTTTTGTTACTTTATTACCTACTTTATTTCTTTCGCTCTCTCTCTTATTTTTTTCACACCTATTCTTCTTTCCTTCTTCTTGTGCCCAAGACCATGGCTAAGGGAGGCGACAAGGGCAAGGGGAAGGGCCCAGCACCCCGTACCCGGCTCCCTTGCGGGCGTTTGAGGGGGGAGGAAGTCCAGGCCAGGGAGATCTTCTCTGCGGTGGAGGTGGCCGCCTTGATGGTTTTTGTCCAAGTCCACCTCCCTAAGACCGTGGCAGCAGGTGGGCGGATTGCTTCCGGTTACGGCCTCCGGGAGCGTTGCCAGCTGTGGGAGAAGGTGTACCGGTGCATGTATAAGGAGTCTGGAGTCCGGCGCACCTACCAGCAAGTGACGCACCGGTGGAGTGACATCCTGGACCGGGAGCATGACATGCTCGACCTGCTAGGATTGGAGATCCCTGGCCTTGGTAAGTAGCTATTTAATAACTAATTTTTTTCCTCTGCTCTGTTATATTGCTAATCTATTTTTTTCCTGAAGAGTACGACTACTGCTGATTCGTTTACATTGCAGGTAAATTAATGTTTAAATAGCTTCTGTCATTGCAGGTGCTCGCCTGGTTATTGGCGTTGCTACTATGCTTACTTGTTTGCAACTTTTTAGTCATTTGAGAGCCTTACTGCGTAATGCTATAGACAGTATACTCAAGTTTAGTCCTTCTTTGTACTCCTGCTGCTGCCACTTTGAAGAGATAGTGGTTGATTGATACGTTGAGTATATTATTTATTACTTGTTATAGGACATTTGTTAGTGGTCTGCAATCATGATGACGGACTGTGTCTGTCACGCGGCGTCTTGTGCTGCTGAGTGATGGCAGTCGTAGTAGAACCTTTTTGTTGTTGATGTAGTTAGTGAATTACATAACTTTCCTATTAGACGGTCTGCGAATCCTGCAATACTGTACTACTATCCTCCTAGTTGACCAGATCAGATGCAATTGATGTTAATTTGTTTCCCCAACATAATTTTAGAATGAGTACAAAGAAATCAAATATTTCCCAAAAAACAATCATCCATGTTGTGTTTCTTTATTTCATGATCACCAGTACCTCCCAGGGGCAAGGCGCTGGCGGCGACAGAGACTCAGGTGGCAGAAGGTGGACAGGATCAGTCCCTTGCAGGCTCTTCTGCTGGCCCCAGTAAGTTGTTCTATTGTTATATTAATACTTATACTTCCCTAACTTTTACAGCTCCTATTCATTACAAACTGGTTCCTAATAATGCTATGTTTTACAAAATAGTCTTTGATCTTCTTCTAATGTAGACTACTTTCTACATTCTTATCCAATTATGAGTCGGTCTGTGTAGGTAGCTAAGCTTGCCCATTCGGCAAACGGTGTGAAACAAAACTCTGATACAGCAATAGCTCTAGGAGGCACTGAGTGCAGTCCTCTGGGTTGCCCTTGCTGTCATTCCAGTCTTCTTAATGTAAGTGCTTTGACAATTTCCAACAACAAAATGTCATTGTTTACACCAAGTAAAAGGTAGCAGTTGCCTTTTTGATTTGAGAGGAGCACATCCCATACCGCTAGTGTTTCAGGGACTATTCTGCACACAAAGAAGTATGGACAAGATAAATAGGACATTGTTGATGATAGGTGCAGTTCGACTTTCGACATACCTCAGTCCGAACAGAAGTTGAACCCCCAATCCCCTGACCGACTATCTATAATGTCTGACCAATGATTTTACGACCCAGAAGAACAGAAAAAGACTACCTCCGAGTCCCGGCCTATCTGAGTCCCTGAAACATGACTGCCAAGTGCAGTAGTTCAAACCTTTCCGCTCACTCACTCGTAAACAAAAACCACACAGTGTTTGTTAGTTTTAAAGTTTTATTTTCAATTAAGAAATGAAAACATTATTTCTTTATTTTTAATAGCGTAGTATTCTGATGGATGAAAATGACTTTAAAGTTTAAACAACATTCCCATGAATGAAATTAGTATGACTCAAACTTAATAATAGTTAGCAGACACATGAAATTATTAGAATAACTGTGCGGGAGCCCCCACCTTCTTTAAAGTACTTAAAGTACTGCTGGTGATGACTTAGTAGTAGTTGGTGAATCATCTGGTAGAAGGGCAATGGAATCTTCTTTCCGCAATGAGAAAAATGGTGCACGTTAAGCAAGCATTCTTCAGTTGTCATAAGAAGAAGTGTAGCATTTAATGGAATAAGCATATAAAAGGTTAACACCCTCCCCAAAACCGTTACTTTTTTTCAATCCCAGTAATAAAAAATGTGTTATGTATCATTTTCTTCCATTACGAGACAAAATAGGAGGTTGTGTATGGCATCTGAAAATATGACATGTTTTTCCTAGACGTCACAACATCTGATGCGGCACAGATGACCACCAGTGCCGGGGCCAGCAGTGCGGAGGGGTCCACTCTGGATGCGGCGGCGCCAACAGGAGGAGCTGGGGAAGACTCAGCGGCGGCGGGCGGTGGTAAGTTATCATACTCCTTACTTATTGAAATTTTTTTGAGTAGGCTCGCAAAGGAGTGTATGATGTACTGTACAGTAGTACACAGTACACTAGTATAAGTACACTGTACTGTCAAGAACATTTACTAATTTAGAACTACTTTTTGGGCTATCACGGAGAAGACAGTCAACCTTGACTTTTAATAGCATTAGAAGCGGTACTTCTCTGGTAACCAATGGCCCCCTCTATTTCTCTTCAACTCAGCTGGCAAATTTTTATTGTGAAGCCAAGTCATATCAGATGTAGTTTAGGGATGTGAAGAAAGAAAAGTTAAAGAAGGGTGAAACAAAGGATGAGCGAGTCTTAATATTTATGACTGTAAAGAATGGTTTTGTTGAATGCAATTCAACATAAGAAGACGGCGGTTTCCAAAATATAATGAAAAGGGTGTTAGTTGGTTGTTGACAAAAAGAAATTTTGGTACATTTGAGACATTAAGAAGAATCATAGACGTACTTTGGAAGCCTGGATGTTATCTTCTTTATCCTCCTCGTCGACAGCAGAGGTGTATGATGTAGTAGAGCAGACGCTGAGTAGATGAAGTATGGCCAGTGGCAGTGCCACCACTATAGAAAAGTAAGACATTCCTATCCCCACCTGCATGTACTGCTTAAAGTACTGCGAGTCTGCATCATCATGGCCTGTGTCTGTATTTCTTGGGTGAAAGCTGAGTGAGCTGCCATTATGGCGGCTACCACAAGTTCACGTACCAGTAATGTCTTTTGCAAAACAAGAGAAAAAAAGTAAAAAAGGCCTTTTTTTAGTACTCTCTGACTATGTATGTAGTAGTGAGTCCACCTATAGTGCTGCTAGTGGAATTCCTGAAACTCACAGTGTCACAGGCTTACAAAGATGGCGGAAAGATACATGCCAAAATGTTATACTGTGTTGCTACTTGCTGGTGTTACTGAGTGTCAACCTTCCATTGAATTATTTTGACTTTATGTTAAAGACTATTGGCTACAGTATATTTCTTTCTTTCTTCATAGATGCTACTCCCAAAAAGCTCACCCGTAAGGAGATGGCTGTCCGGGCCAGGGCCCGTAAGCTGGAGGCTATTTGTGCCGAGTATCGGCGGTTGTGGGCTCGGGAGCAAGAGGAGACATCAACATCTACATCCTCCTCTACTGCCCCGGGTCCACCAGCCAGAAGCCTCCAGCCAAATGGAGCCGTGGCCCGAAAGCCTCCCGCCGCCGCCGCATAGCAGCAACAAAATAACCGCTCCCCCAGATCCTGGATGGTTCGTGTGCGCCGCTACGTAGAAGAGTGGACTACCTGGAGCGGTTGGCCGAAAACATCAGCGCCAGCTCCGGGACCTCCGCAAAGAGCAGCGGGACATGCAGCAACAACTTGCCAAACTACGCCACCGGAGGAAGTGACTGTCCCTTGCCCCTTTTTTAAAGACTGTTGGGGGGGTGGGAATTGGGTGTTTGGGAAAGGGGACTTTTGGACTTTTTGATATTGGTTGGGTTAGGGAGGGGGGGTGAGTTCGGGTAATTTATTTTATTGTTGTGCTGAAAACAACACGAATATATATTTCTTAATAATTATTTTTCTTACAAAAACACAGTATACGCGTTCATATATTATTTTGTGTGGGGGTTGGCGGTGGTTACTGGACGTTTGTTTTCTTCAAACTTACCAGCATGAATGAAACATCTAGTCCTGAAATGTACCAAAATGCAAGTAACCGAGTTAGTAAATTTAGTAGCCCTACTACTGTACTTTACTAGTAGTACTGTTAGTCTCTGCTCTCCTCCCAACTTAGTCCTCCTAGCCCATTATTCTACTACCTCTCCAATATGCTTATCTTACCTGTGATTTGTGTTTGAGAATCGGGGTAGCCCCAGGGCTGGCTGCATTGCAAATGGTGATTAAGGTTGGTTGTTGACTTGAATCCTCGACGGATGCAATATCATTGTTGTGCTGGTAGCAGTAGTGGTACACACTAGCAGTATCACCATATGAAAAAAAGAGGAAATTAAACATTGAGTGGCCTGAGCGTAGCATTAGAAACAGTACAATAGATAGTACGGTACAAAACAGTGCCCTAAATTGTAGGCTAAGCAGTGCCAACGTAGGGTAAGCATTAAGCATTTGATTGTTCACGTTGTGTAGGAGGAGGATGTTCTTATCAATCCACGATGGCGCACATGAACTTCTGGTTGCTTTGACCTTATCCTCCCCAGCAAGTGTGTGGAATTTATGGTTGTTGTCAGTCACACCTCAATGAAATACCACACAGCCCGGGGAAGAGGGTTAGGGTTTGAAAATTGGATGGGAATGGGGTTTTTTGGGAAAGTTTGGTAGAGAGGAAAAAAACCAGCATGGACAGTAAAACAACAAACGAAGAGAAACAAATCTTTGGATTTGAAGATATTGATAAATCTTTAAAGGGACATAAAGGAAGTGCACTACTGCATGCCAGAAGTTGTTTACTAAATGGATGGTTAGGTCACTGAAAAGTAGTACTACTACTTACTGCAACTTACTAGTAACTACGAAGAAACAAGTTGACAGTACAGGGCTGCAGTCATTACGCAATTTCACTTGCCTCTCTGCCCTCAGAGAGAATAAACACTTAGAACATTAAATTAGTGTTAAACATAGCAAAGACGTATCAAATAGCTGGAGGGATGAATTTGAAGCAGAGATCAAACAAACGCACAGAGTCACACTCGTAGACGTAAGTTCAAGTTCACAAGAATATCATTTAAAAAAATAAGGAGAATTTTGGATACTGTTACTATTTTTTGTAGTTGTCCCGTTGAATTTGCGAAGTTGATGCATCCAGCCATTCCTCTTATTCGCGGTAATCCTTCATTCCATCGGATGCTCCGTCAATCAATCTTGGTGACCAGACACACTGTCCACTGCCTGCCTGATGCGGATTTGTGGATCGCTAATTGTAAGCCTGAGTAGTACATCGATGGCACAGAGGAAAAGCCTGCCTGTAATTGATGATGGAAAAACACAACAGTAAGTGATAAATACACCTCGGAGAAAAAAATATATAAGGCACGCTATGTAGTGTAAAAATTATACTTTCACTTTCAGAGATGACAATCCCCAAAATCTAGAACACCCCACATTACCCTCCCAAAAACGTGCAGAATACTGCTGCTACCTCGCAGAGGCCTAATTTCAAATCGTGCCAAAACGCACTCAGAAAGTATGCCCAAAACCCCTCTTTCCCACCATGGATTTTCTTCTAACCACTTGCAATCAAAATTAGACATTCCAACAAGTTTCCAAGACCCCACCCAGTCTTAAAAATCTAGAACACCCCCAAACACATGCAATACAATTCTGCTAACCCTAACAAGCCCTAAGTTAAGAATAGTGCCAAACACTTTCTTTCACTAGGCCAAATCCCCCCTTTCCCACCTTGGATTTTCTTCAAACCACTTGCAACCAAAATTACACATTCCCACAAGTGCTCTAAGACCCCAGAACCCAGTTGCAAAAATCTAGAACACCCCCAAACACATGCAATACTGCTGCTAACCCTAACGAGCCCTAAGTTAAAAAAAGTGCCAAAATGCTTTTCAGCATGGATTTTCTCCAAACCACTTTTATACGGTATTAGGCCTTCCTAGCAATGCCCCAAGGCCCGCCAACCCACCCGCAAAAAAGCAGAACACCCCCAAACAGGCAAAAAGCAAAAATGGAAAATCTCATACTTAGAATATTTTCGGCCTTCTTTCAATTCTGTCCAAACGCGCTGTGCAGCTAGGTCATAACTCCACTTTTCAACCATGGATTTCCTGAAAAACAAATGCAATCAAAATTAGACTGTGCCAGCAGTGCTCCCAGACCCCAAAACCCACCCCCAAATACCATGAACCCCCCAAACAGCCAACCAAAAACAAGCACGTGAGCAAAAACGGAAAAAAAATGTCACCATGGATTTTGTCCAAACCACTTGATTCCGATATTAGACCTTCCCAGCAATGCCCCAAGACCCGCCAACCCACCCGCAAAAAAGTAGAAGACCCCCAAACAGGCAAAAAGCAAAAATACAAAAACGGCCACTTAGAAATATTTTGGCCTCATTCCAAAATCACTCCGTGCGCGCTCTGCAGCTAGGCCCTAACTCCCCTTTGCCACCATGGATTTTCTTCAAACCACTTGCAATCAAAACTACCCATACCCAGCGTTGCTCCAAGACTCCCCAACCCACCCCCAAACACCAGGAACCCCCCAAACAGCACCCCAAACACAGGCAAGTGAGCAAAACCGCAAAAACATTTTCACCTTCGCTTTTCTCCAAAACACTTTTATCCAGTATTAGACCTTTCGAGCTATGCCCCCAGACCCCTGCAGCCACCCGCCAAAAAGCAGAACACCCCCAAACATGCAAAAAGCAAAATTGGGCCTATCTTCAATTCAGTCCAAATACGCTCTGCAGCTAGGCCCTAACTCCCCTTTTCCACCATGGATTTCCTGAAAAACAAGTGCAATCAACATTAGACTGTGTCAGCAGTGCTCCCAGACCCCAAAACCCACCCACAGAAACCTAGAAGCCCCCCAAACAGCCCCCCAAAAACATGCAATACTGGTATATTCAAAACATGGCAAATTGCGCTGTTCACAAAACATTGCTGTTTTCAGCGCTTCCACTACTTCGATCCTCTTGAAACTCTCCTGGACAGTCACTTGTTCCAGCGATTCACAAGAATCTCAGCAAGGCAGAACAAAATTGAACCACTGCGCTCTTTGAAGAAGAAGAAGAAGAAGGTCTACGACTAGTTTTCACTTAGTTTTCACCCAAACACACGCGCCCGCAAAACACCCAAAGAGGTCAAAATTCTGCCAATTCTGGACCAAAGAACACCAAAACCCCCTAAAACATTGCCAACATCATTATGAACGAGCCTGCATCGGGCCCGAGCCCTAGAATCAGCGTGAACCATACCAACTTAATCCCAAAAACCCTAGTAAATCGCACTGACTGAACCCTAAACTGTAGATATGCTTTGTCTGTCTGTGTCAAAGAGCCTAGGTATGCTACATCAGGAGGATGCTTCACTCAGTGGTGCCTGCCTTGACCGTCTGCATGGCCCTGCCGCAAGCATGTCCCAAAAATCCGTTCTGCTCAAGAATTTGCGATTTTTCTATACTTTTGCGAGATTTGCGAAATACCGAAAAACAGCAAATTTTGCAAACATAATGGATGTTTGGCCCAAGCTTGAGGTAGTGCCATACAGAGGGTCAAGACAGGCACCACTGAGTGAAGCAACCTGATGTAGCATACCTAGACTCTTTGTCAGACAGACAAAGCATATCTAATTGTATGCAGCAAGCCACATAGCCCCAATTTTACATGAACTGCTGTCTGGAGTGGACTCTGCCTGGCATAACAACAACAGTACACTGCCTCGCCCTCGACCAATACATACCACGAATAGACAGACCTGTAGTCCTGCTGTAGTAGTTGTTGTAGACTGGTTTACCTGTTTGCGCCGACGACACCCAGCTGATCCTCTCCCTCACCAGAGACCCCGACACCGCCAGAACCTGCCTACACGAAGGGATGAAAGACGTCGCCGAGTGGATGAAGGACAGCCGCCTGAAACTGAACTCGGACAAGACGGAAGTCCTCATCCTGGGATCTTCGCCCTCCGCCTGGGACGACTCCTGGTGGCCCCCAGCCCTGGGCACCGCACCCAAGCCAACCGACCACGCACGCAACCTGGGCTTCATCCTGGATCCTTCCCTCTCGATGACCAGACAAGTCAACGCCGTCTCCTCATCGTGCTTCAACACCCTGCGTATACTTCGCAAGATCTTCCGCTGGACCCCGACCGAGACCAGGAAGACTGTCACCCAGGCACTCGTCACCAGCCGACTGGACTACGGAAACGCCCTCTACGCCGGAACCACAGCCAAGCTACAGAAAAGACTCCAGCGCATCCAGAACGCCTCGGCCCGACTCATCCTGGATGTCCCCCGACGCAGCCACATCTCCAGCCACCTGAGGAACCTGCACTGGCTCCCCATCGACAAGAGGATCACGTTCCGGCTCCTCACCCACGCACACAAGTCTCTCCACGACCTGGGCCACAAGTACCTCAACGACCGCCTGACCTTCTACACGCCCACCCGCCAGCTACGGTCCACCAGCCTCGCCCTCGCAGCCGTACCACGCATCCGAAGAGCCACTGCCGGAGGAAGATCCTTCTCTTACCTGGCTGCCAAGACTTGGAACTCCCTCCCCATCCACATTCGGCTGACCCAGGACCCTCTCGCCTTCAGGAAACAACTCAAGACCTGGCTGTTCGAGCAGTAGCATACCCCTCCCCCCAAGCGCCTTGAGACCCTCCCGGGTGAGTAGTGCGCTATACAAATGGCATGATTGATTGATTGATTGATGGTTTGCCACTCAAGAATTGACCATTGTTCTTCCGTAAATCGACGCTGATGATCCATCCATCCCAGTGAGTGACTGTAAAGAAAAAATATATATTATTTAATCAATCATCATGGTATATTGGCAAGTGAGTCCGCTCCAAGGTCATTTTACATATGTTGTGAAATGCAATATAGTGGCCCCTGAATTTGAAGTACAATTTTAATCAAACAAGGTAAAAAAAAACAGAGTTGTTGACATGAGGTACAATTACTGTGTGAAAGATTAAATAATAACTAAGACAAGACATATGAATCATCATTTCATGCACAAAAAACAAACAGCAATTGGTTTCATCAGAGCCAGACAGCCATTCCTGTCCACTGCATGCCATCTTCTCAATTATTCATTACCTGTTCTACTTTTTGTCCGCATCTTCTTCGGAAAGTGAGGACCCACAGGGCAGCCTCTCCTGTCAATATCAGAAGTAACTCTGTCAGCAATCAGCAAGCATGATAGTCAGTCAGTAATTTCAGTCCCACTTGAGGGGACTCGTCGTAATCCATCCATATGCCTTGAGGGAAATGGATAGGTGGAGTTTGGAGGAGGAGTATAAAGGAGCATGATTGAGTTGTGAACTTGTGAACCTCAGGAATGCAGACTGAGGCACCTTCAAATCAATAAGGAATATAAGATGAAGACAGTGCTGCTGATGGACTTGTTGTGATTAGGTGATAAGAGTTTTGTTGTGGTAAAAGTTGCAAAACAAAGAAAGACACACAGGAATAAAAGTGAATAAGGACGAAAAAAAGGAAGTCATTTTCAGGGCTCGGTGTCAGGGAAGTAGAGCTCGTCCTCAAACTCCATGAATTGAGACGGGAGTAGGTCAGGTAACAGAGAAGAACTTCCGTCACCTAAGTCGGTGTCCTCTTGTTCCTGCGTGCATTCACGTACTTTGTAATCTGGTGGTATCAAGTGCTGATTCATCTTGATCAGTGTTAACCTCTCCACATTTTTGGCCAAGAGGCGGGTCCTTTTTGAAGTTACAATGGCACCAGCAGCACTGAAAACACGTTTAGAAGACATGCTTGCGAGTGGGCAAGACAAATAATTTATAGCCAGGTTGGCGATCAGTGGCCATAGATCCATTTTCCTGTACCAATACAGCAATGGGTTCGTATTAGCAAAGACCTGTGTCTGCTCATCCAGATAGGCCTGCACCATCAACTCAAGGTTCTCTACGGTTGCTCCACTTTGCGTACCATCTGTGGCCTTCTCAGCACTGGAACAAAGAAACCCTTTACGAGTTAGCCAATCCGCTTCCGACAATATTATGGCTGGGCCTGGTGCAGGTGAGGATGATGATACGGTTGCTGCTGGTGTCGTTAATGGCTGTGAGGGAAAGTGACTCCCTTCGCCCACAGATTCAGAAGTGGAACTTGACGCTGGATGGCCTGCTGATTCAGTTGGACTTCTGACGGCTCCTTGAATTTTCTGCCGATCTTTTTCGAACCGACTGGCTGACACAGCTAGCCAATGTTTGTACTTTGAAACATCTGCTTCATCAAAAGGAATGAATGCTTTGCTGGCCACTGCCTTTTTGTACCGTGGATCCAGAATAGTGGCACAAATGTAATGTTGTTCTGTATGTATGTTTTGAAGCCTTTCATTGGCAACTAGGTAGCTTAATAAGTTCTCCGCTAACCGATATGCATCTTGCTTTCCAACATTCTCTCTGAACGTTGAAGACACGTCCTTCAGTTGGTGCTCTAGTATGACCAACAATGGGATAGCTTTGCTCAAAGAACAGTCCTCCCTGCTGACTTCACGCGTGAAGACCTCAAAAGGATGAAGCATGTCTGTCAGGCTTTTAACTAGCTTCCATTCCTCCAACTCTAGCCTCTTGTCTTTATGCTCAGAACCTAGTTTAAAGACATAGTCATTGATTACCATGCACTGCTCAGACAGACGCTCAAGCATGTAAAAGGTTGAGTTCCAACGTGTTGCCACCTCCTGGATGAGTCCTTTGACTGGCACTTTACGTTCATGTTGAATGCTCCTCAGCTCCTTCCGGGCCTTAAAAGAATGGCTGAAATGTGTGCAGATTTTTCGGCAGGTGGTCTGTAACTTTTTGACTGTGTTTTCAGTTTTCAAGAAATCTTGCACAACCAGGTTTATACAGTGCGCCAAACACGGCACTCTGAAATATTGACCCTCCTGCATGGCCTTAACTATATTACTGCCATTATCCGTGGAAACATAACCAACTATGCGATTTCTTGGTTGCAGCCATTCAGAGACCTTACTGTTAAACTTCTCCAAAATGTTTTTTGCAGTATGAGTTTTCTCCATGGCAAACATGGCTAATGTTGCATGTTTCCGAGTAGCTTGAAAAACTGTGTCCAGGTCAACAACTGCACTTGACTTGTCTTTAACCCCTGCCAAAGACCCTGCAAAAGAGACCCAGTGTGCAGTGATGCACATGTAATCAAGGGCTTGGCAACTGGTCCACATGTCTGTTGTCAAGTGGATAGTGTGAACAGCAATCTTCTGCAAAGCTGCCCCAATCACCTCCAGCACATCTTGATGTAGTGCTGGAACCGCAACTCTGGCAAAATAGGACCAGCTAGGAACCTTCCATTTAGGGCAGACTGTTGCCACTAGTTCTAGAAACCCCACCCCTTCCACGAAAGAAAAAGGGAGAAGGTCTAGCGCTAGCATTTTAGCCAGCTTTGCGTTATACAGACGTACCGTTGGGTGGTTGCGTTCAAATGGCACCTCCGACCACAACATTTGGCGAATGGTGGGCTGGATCATTTTACGTGATGATGATGATGATGACGTCTTCAAACCAGTTAGGCCCATTGATGTAGTTTTTCGCATAGGTGTCTCACCCACACTATTAGTGTGCCTCATAGATGTAGCAGGGGCAGAGGGTGTGGGCGATACCACTGCAGTGCTGCTGCCAGCAGAACTGGGTGTACCAGAAAAAATATCTGTCGCTTCTTCACTTCCCCCTGCACATGAATCAGCCCCTCGTCAGCATCAGATGCAATGTGAATGGATACATTTGGATCAGTTCTACTTTGGTCTTCCTGGATTTTCCTTAGGTGCGCATCCCACTGGATAGTGTGGTGTTTTTGGAGATGACCTCTCTGGCCTCCGGTACCATAGTTGGTACCAAGCTTACCCCGACTAACTAATACTTTACAAATCGAACAAACAACCATGTTTTCCGCCCTTTGGCTAACAGTAAAGAAGTCCCAAACTGGGGACTGGTGAAGTCTGCTGAAGGTGGAGATGCTACTTTGACTTTCAATGCCAGATGAAGAGGAGGATGGGCTTGGCTGAATTCGTTTCTGTTGTTCACTTACAGCACCACTACTTGAAGTCGAGCTGGATGGAGGTCCATGCCTGCCCTTCAAACTAAAAAAGATGGGAGCTGTAGGTCGTGTTGGTGTTGTAGTTAACGGTGGTGGTACCAGTGCCACGCCGCCCATATCGTGCTCAGCAGCCATTCGGGCTAGGGTGAAAATGTCTGTCTGCTGCATGCCTGCTGGGGCTAGAGTGATGACTGTGATGACTGGGTCATCGTCAGACTGTTCATCAGCAGCAGAAGGCATCACTTCTTGTTCGTCGTCATCACCCATAAGTGGAAGCTTTGCGGGAGCCTTCCTTTTAGGCTTAGCTACCTTTGTCGGCTCATGGCGTGACTCACTCTCAGACTGCATGGTTGGGTTCCAATCATGATCAAGGTCATCAGAAGGAAGGGGGCTTGAAGAAGAACTTGTAGTAGTAGTAGTATCCCTCCTTGACCTTTTTCTTGCTGGGGATCTGGAAGACAATGGATAATCATCATCAGGAGGAGTGGCTTCCTCGGATGATACCTCCTCTTGAATATCAATTTCCTGATGTTCCCCTACTTCTGGCGGAACAAGCGTTGTAGGCAGTTGTGCCGCTCCATGAACCTCTAGTTGCACCTCTCCATGCACCTGTCCATGCGCCTCTCCTTGCGGCTCTACTTCCGCCTCTCCTCCGGCTCTACTTGTGCCTCTCCTTGCGGCTCTACTTGCGCCTCTCCTTGTGGCTCTACTTGCGCCTCTCCTTGCGGCTCTACTTGCGCCTCTCCTTGCGCCTCTCCTTGCCCATGTACTTGCGCTTGTACTAGTTGCACGTGTGGTTGTCGTTGCGGCTGTGGTTGTTGAACACTCGTCAGCTGAGTTACACCCGGCGTTGATTGGATGGTACTTTCTTGTGATGAGCCAATATCACTGGTCGATGGTGATTGAACAACCAAAGTGGCTGCCGCAGCAGCACTCATGGTCTTGGACCTACGTTTGCGTGGTGGCACTGAGCCCAATGAAGCGGAGGTGCTGCTTCCAGCTTGGTCCCCAGCGAACACCGCTGCTGCTGCAGACTTATTTTTTTTTCCCAAAAAAGGTGTCGGTGGGCCCACCAGTCTCCTTGGTAGGTGGTGCCACTTGCTTCTTCTGCTCCTTCTTACTGGAAGTGGCACTGGAAACTTTTTTCACTGAGGCGCTACGGCCAACTTTCTTTGGGGCTATCTTCTTGAGATGTCAGAACAGCAGGCCGCAGTTGCACGAGTTGCAGAGTTGTCTTGTCTGTGGCCACACGTGTCGTCACGTGACGTGCTGCACACACCGCTGCAGGACTTCTTCCTGGCACTGGTAGTTCTCTTGTGCACCTAAAAGCAATGGAAGCCAGAGGAACATCAGTTATACACCCCAAAAAGTCGAAAAACACTCAAAAATCACCACAATCCCATGCCATCCATGCCCTCAATGATGTTTAAATTCAAGACACCCCACAGAAAGACTAGGCCCATGCACCACTGAGTAACCCTGGGCATAATGGATGAAAGCAAGGCAAAATGGGTGCAGGCCTGAGCACACTGCCTGCCTTCAAAACGGCCCCTTGACCCCCACCACATGGCCCGGCCCTGCCTGTACCAGCCCTCAAAATGGCCCCCACCCACATGGCCATGCCCCATCAACACCCCAAAAAATCCAAAAACACATAAAAATCACCACAATCCAATGCCATCCATGCCCTCAATGATGTTTACATTCAAGACACTCCACAGAAAGACTTGGTCCATGCACCACTGAGTAACCCTGGGCATAATGGATGAAAGCAAGGCAAAATGGGTGCAGGCCTGAGCACACTGCCTGCCTTCAAAATGGCCCCTTGACCCCCACCACATGGCCAGGCCCTGCCTGTACCAGCCCTCAAAATGGCCCCCACCCACATGGCCATGCCCCATCAACACACCAAAAAATCGAAAAACACATAAAAATCACCACAATCCAATGCCATCCATGGCCTCAATGATGTTTACATTCAAGACACCCGACAGAAAGACTTGGTCCATGCACCACTGAGTAACCCTGGGCATAATGGTTGAAAGCAAGGCAAAATGGGTGCAGGCCTGAGCACACTGCCTGCCTTCAAAATGGCCCCTTGACCCCCACCACATGGCCAGGTCCTGCCTGTACCAGCTCTCAAAATGGCCCCCACCCACATGGCCATGCCCCATCAACACCCCAAAATATCACAAAACACAAACAAATCACCACAATCCAATGCCATCCATGCCCTCAATGATGTTTACATTCAAGACACCCCACAGAAAGACTTGGTCCATGCACCACTGAGTAACCCTGGGCATAATGGATGAATGCAAGGCAAAATGGGTGCAGGCCTGAGCACACTGCCTGCCTTCAAAATGGCCCCTTGACCCCCACCACATGGCCAGGCCCTGCCTGTACCAGCATTCAAAATGGCCCCCACCAACATGGCCATGCCCTATCAACACTCCAAAAAATTGAAAAACACATAAAAATCACCACAATCCAATGCCATCCATGCCCTCAATGATGTTTACATTCATGACACCCCACAGAAAGACTTGGTCCATGCACCACTGAGTAACCCTGGGCAAAATGGATGAAAGCAAGGCAAAATGGGTGCAGGCCTGAGCACACAGCGTGCCTTCAAAATGGCCCCTTGACCCCCACCACATGGCCAGGCCCTGCCTGTACCAGTCCTCAAAATGGCCCCCACCCACATGGCCATGCCCCATGCCCCATCAACACCCCCAAAAAATCGAAAAACACAACACATAAAAATCACCACAATCCAATGCCATCCATGCCCTCAATGATGTTTACATTCAAGACACCCCACAGAAATACTTGGTCCATGCACCATTGAGTAACCCTGGGTATAATGGATGAAAGCAAGAATTGAAATTGAATTTAATTGAAATCGGGCAAGGCAAAATGGGTGCAGGCCTGAGCACACTGCCTGCCTTCAAAATGGCCCCTTGACCCCCACCACATGGCCAGGCCCTGCCTGTACCAGCCCTCAAAATGGCCCCCACCCACATGGCCATGCCCCATCAACACCCCAAAAAATCGAAAAACATATAAAAATCACCACAATCCAATGCCATCCATGCCCTCAATGATGTTTACATTCAAGACACCCCACAGAAAGACTTGGTCCATGCACCACTGAGTAACCCTGGGCATAATGGATGAAAGCAAGGCAAAATGGGTGCAGGCCTGAGCACACTGCCTGCCTTCAAAATGGCCCCTTGACCCCCACCACATGGCCAGGTCCTGCCTGTACCAGCCCTCAAAATGGCCCCCACCCACATGGCCATGCCCCATCAACACCCCAAAAAATCGAAAAACACATACAAATCACCACAATCCAATGCCATCCATACCCTCAATGATGTTTGCATTCAAGACACCCCACAGAAAGACTTGGTCCATGCACCACTGAGTAACCCTGGGCATAATGGATGAAAGCAAGGCAAAATGGGTGCAGGCCTGAGCACACTGCCTGCCTTCAAAATGGCCCCTTGACCCCCACCACATGGCCAGGCCCTGCCTGTACCAGCCCTCAAAATGGCCCCCATCCACATGGCCATGCCCCATCAACACCCCAAAAAATCAAAAAACACATAAAAATCACCACAATCCAATGCCATCCATGCCCTCAATGATGTTTACTGACACCCCACAGAAAGACTTGGTCCATGCACCACTGAGTAACCCTGGGCATAATGGATGAAAGCAAGGCAAAATGGGTGCAGGCCTGAGCACACTGCCTGCCTTCAAAATGGCCCCTTGACCCCCACCACATGGCCAGGCCCTGTCTGTACCAGCCCTCAAAATGGCCCCCACCCACATGGCCATGCCCCATCAACACCCCAAAAAATCGAAAAACACATAAAAATCCCCACAATCCAATGCCATCCATGCCCTCAATGATGTTTACATTCAAGACACCCCACAGAAAGACTTGGCCCATGCACCACTCACTACCCCTGGGCCTACTGGCTAGTGAGGCTTTAGAGGCCCCCAAAATTAAAAAAAACAAACAACATATAACAGTGAGCTAAAATTCCATGACATAAATGAGAAATAAGTTAAAAATAAAATCACAGAAACAGTTGTATCATGCACCCATGACTAACCCTGGGCCTACTGGATACTGTGGCCACCCACCACAATATATATTTTGTTAAAGTTGTGAAAAAAGTTTTAGAACTGGAGTTGCCTCAACTGCAATGCCCCAAACAAACAACACCAACTTACTTGTAAAATCTCAAGTCCAAAAGTGATCCAAACTCCAAAGTCCAAAAAGTCCTCAAATACAAATATCCAGCAAGCAGCCACAAAAAGTAATCCTTCCAGCGCCAGATCCAAATGAAAAGTGACCAGGACATGGACAAAGCACTAGGAGGAGCCTGCTGGACAGGAACAGGAAGTTGGAGACTCTGGGGCACTTCCTTCCTCCCATCCCACCCCAAAAAATGGACTCCTGCACCAAAAAGTGCAGCCAAATGTCAATCTGAGGAGTTATTCTGATCAAAATCATAATTTCCACAAGGTTTATGCTTCCTGCGGTGGATTTCCTGTGCAGAATTGCAATTTGTGCAATTTCGGGAACGCAAGCTGTTCAAACCTCCCGCCGGAAGTCAGCTGAGCGCCGTCGCGGGCCTTTATGACGTACTCGCGTTGTCAAACTCTCGCCGTGCAAGATGGCAAGCCGCGATAACGTAATTGCGTTAGAAAAACTCTCGCGCGATCACGCAGCAAGATCGAAAATGGCGCAGCACACGCAAAACCGGGAGAAAAACAACTCAGCAGGCTCAGAGTCAACGCCGCGCGCGTGATATTGTATTTTTCAAGGGCGACCAAGCAAAATAATTCGTAGCTTGCGAATGTGCGGATTAATGGGCAATTTCGCGCGATTCGCGGATCCCGAAATCGTCAAAAATCCGCAAATTCGCCCGCAAAACGGATTTTACGCCCACGCTTAATAAACAACATTCAACAACTTCTAGATCCCTGGACAAGGCTTAACTTCCAAAAAGTGTGTGGTTAATCTGCCTAATCTTGGGTTATTATGCAGTATGTTCAGCGGGTACTCCCAATATATCTGCTTCAATTGTTTCTTGGAATTCTGGGACAGTGTTTGTGGCTCATCCCAATAATCACTTAAACCAAGCTTAACAAACCATGCTTTCACATAACGCAGCCAGGGGAGAGTTAGAAGTTCATCTAAGGCTATGATTTCTCCAGGGCCTTCTCTATAATGATGTATCGTCCACATCCTCACCCAGAAGAGCAGAGGTCTCAAGTATGCAATAAGCTTCATCTATTTTTCATTAACGTTGTGGAAAAGGGACACTAATGGTTTAGCCACTGGTGGGCTTGTTAGCCCTCTCATAAATGTATTTTCCTCAGTAGATACCTGCCTGGAATTTTCTATGCCCCACAGCTCAGCCCCATACAAGGCTGCGGACTAGGCTTCATACTTGTATATCTCTAGACCTGGCACAACAGCTTTTATTGTAGACTTATGATATTTACGGTAAACCGCCCTTTCACCATGTGTAAGAATCATTCTTGGTTGATTTATTTGGGGGTTCTACGACACCCTAGAGTCGATAGTAATACCCAGATAATTAAAACGTGAGACCATTTCAAGATTATCCTTACCAACATGGATTTTTTTCTTGAAGGACCTATGAGGTTTCAAGAACATACATTTGGTCTTGCTAATATTTATTTCCAACCCCTTTCTAGTGCAGTATTCATTGAAGCTATCTAAAAGGTTTTGGAGACCCCTTAGCATCTGTGAGACCAGAATAGTATCATGAGCAAAAACCAGTGCTGGAACTGGAGCGCCGCGGAGCTTCGGGGAGTCAGATACAAATTAATCACAGCCACAGCAATACAAAAACTGAGAATAAAAAAATCGGTGAAACGAAAGTCCAATTCTCTCTTCTAATTATGAATACGTTCTAAAATCATCTAGTCAAGGTGTTAAATTTAGAATAAGGATGGTCTATAGAGTGGGATCTAAAGGAAATTCGAAAATGTGAGAAGGTTGTCAGCATAGTGAAGACTCCAGTGGAAGACTTCCAGAATTAGAATAAGTGTTTAGCATGAAGCTTCAAACCGGCAATGATGAAAAGACAGAGAGGTCTGTACCCCTCAAAGACTAAGGAAATCTGCTCTAACTCCTAACAGTGTAGACACTAATTAAAACAACAGAAACTTCAGCAGCAGTCGTATCTCTTCCCACCCCACCAGGAACCAATCATCTCAATCTTCGAGTTGTGTATTTGCAACAGTACCAGACTTTCCCTCCCACAGAACTTGGACAGTCACCGCAACCTTGAACATCCCTCCGTTATTGATAAGCAATGAAAAGAAGGCTTCATCTGCTCATTAGGTCCTCACGTTTCTTGCCAAGATTTCTCTTCTCTGGCCTTACTATCAATAAACTAATATAGACAACAATACTCTTTTCTCTAGCTAATGATTCCTTGAGAACACACCTGCAAAAGAAAGAACACAGTGCCCAAGCAAAGAACATTTCAAAATCAAGGCCTTTAGGCAGGCTAACTCTAACTAAACATTTAATGTGCATTTCAAATATATAATTATAAATACACACATATAACTATCAGAACAACTGGAACTGTGAAATAAAGAATGCAAGTTTCCTTATGCAAATATAGCTTGAAATGTGAACAATGAAAACATGTAAAGATTGTATATGGGTGTGTTGTTGCAGAAAGATATGCGATGGAGCTGCCCAATTGATGCCGCCACAGTAAAACTCCGACAGCTGTCAGGTATTTTACAAAAATACTTCAATGCTTCTCTGACCAAGCCAATTACCCCAGTTTTACAAATATTTGAAATAAAGGTTGTGAGCTCGATACTATAAGGGGCAGAATTCTGGGGTCCAGAGAACATGCCACACCTCACTATAGCTGAAAATCGTTTTTTACGGAATATAACTGCTCTTCCTCAAAGCACTCTAGCACTGCCTTTGTTGATAGACCTTGGCCGTAAAGCGCTAGTTGATCTTGCCAGGTTGTGCCCAATTTTGTATTGCCGCAGGAGCACACCGGAACTGCTACCATATGCTGAAGACCGTAGTGATATAATTAAGGCAGACACTTTTCATAAGATTCGCTGGCTTTGTGAAATCAGAGTATTATTGATAAACATGGGCATGATTGATTTTTGGGAAAACCCCATGAACAATCTAATTCCATCTAAAGAAATTGTAAAATAAAGATACTGGAATATGCTCCATTATAATATCTACAATAGATGTGATAGCTCAACGCAATCAGGGCTTTTCTTAATAGTGAAACTTCAACCTAAATTCGAGATGTACTGGAATATTATGTCCAAACCTTACGATCGCAAGTTGTACTTCCAGGTTAGAGTGGGGACTTTGCCTTTGCGAAACTTCATGGCCAAGTGGGCAAGTGAGGGCAATAGTAAATGCCCCTTTTGCGATAAGTGTGAAGAGTCTTACGCTCATGTTCTCTTTGTGTGCCCAGCATACACAGCTTCGCGCAAAGCGTGATTGGCTCCATTATGCAGATTGTTGTCAACCAGAATATGTAGCACTGCAATGAGGATATTACAAATTGATACTCTCCAATGTATTGCAACAGCTGTAGCCAAGTATCTGAGCTGGATGTGGGCTATAAGATCAAAATCTAATTTAAACAATTAATTAATCAATGTCTGGCATCTATGTCTGCAGCTTATCCTTTTTAATCATTGTTTATGATTAATTACCTATTGTAATTTTAATTAGGACAATCCCATTTTTATCCTATACTTTATTCTAGATGTTTAATACGATTTTTATTCAAGTGTAAGATTGATGTGTATTTATTATTCTTTTTATTGTATTTTTAAAATTATTTGCACTGACTCTTTTTGTAACAAAAATGAGTTTTATTAGATGTATTTAGCTTTTATTACATTTATTTGTCGAATAAAGCTTTTTGGATTGGTATATGAACATTAGTGCACACATTTATAAAGCTTCAGTTTCTAAATAGTTACAATTTATTAATGCGGTTAAATGTTCACACATGTTAATAATATTAAGGCATTCAGTAGCTGTAATGTCAAAATGTAATTCAAATTGCACAATGATGACGTGTAGGAGATGGAGTCTAAATTGCACTCCTCCAGGTCTCTGTGCACTGTGCAGGGTTATGCCCATCTCCCTGTGTGATGGGATTTGGGAGGCGCATCTCTACTTTTCGTGGCATACGAGGCTGTCTGGCCAGTGCTTCAAATACTTTCTCTCTTGTGCTCTTTTTTCCTTCTTACCCCTCATGACTCTCCACCTAAGGAAAGCACTCCAGCAGGTACGTTACAACCCTTGTCGAGTGTGGGGTTGGGCGATGTGCGCTCAGAGCCTGATCAATTGGGAAGGCATGTGCATCTTGACATTAAAGAAAAGATTTAGAAGGGTGCCTATGTTATTATTTGTGAGTTTATTGTTGATACCCCTAGCAGGGATGAAGCCAAACGTTGCAAGGAGTGTGCGCATTCCGGGGAGTGCGGGCATTGGCCATACAAGGAAAGAGTTGATGAGACAATCATGAACTGGTCCAGGGGTTTCACAATTTTTCAGGCTATAATGGCGGAAAAGTTCCCTACTTTGGGTGGACAGTTGGCTTGCTACCAGAACAGGATAGCATGTGCGCATGATGAGTTTGGGAGCACAGCTTGGAGGGAATACAACAAAGAGGTCAGGCGTATTAAGGCCACTAGACCAATGCTGGGGTGGAACTAAGTTGATGTGAATGCATGGTTGCGTTTCATGCACCCGCAGAGGGCGATGGCAGGTCCAAGCCAGCCCTTTCGGACAGGATCAGGTCTGAGCAGTAGTCCAGGGGGCGGGGCAAGAAAGGGGGCCTGTTGGGATTTCAATAGGAATACAAGCACTAGGGCACCGGGTCAATGCAAGTTCAAACACTGTTGTTCGTTCTGAGGCTTATCTTCATACCCGGAGTCCAAGTGTTTCAAGACAACAAAGGATCAGGGGTCCCAAAAACCATGATTGAGGACCCGGCTATGGTTAAGGCTCCCTCCCCGGTTAACTGGCAATCAATGGTATCATGGTTAAACACAGACAGAAGCACAGCAGAGGCTCAGGCCTTGTATGATGGTTTTAAGAGCGGTTTTAGGATTCCGCTGAGGGCTATGTGGGTGTGGCATACTGCAAAAATCAGCAATCCTTAATGGCTAACCCTAACATTGCCAGAAGAAAAATCTTGAAAGTAAAGAACTTGGGGAGGGTAGCAGGCCTTTTGAATCCCCACCTTTTGAAGATGTTATCTGTTCAGCTTTGGGCATTGTACCCAAAAAAGACCCAGGGTAGTTTTGGCTTATTCACAACCTTTCAGCCCTGAAGGGACAGTCTGTGAACAAGGCTATTGATGGGTAATTGTGCCCTGTGAAATATGCCTCACTCGATCACACCATTACAATGCTCCAGGAGCTAGGACCTGGGACCTTGTTAGCAAAGGCTGATGTAGAATCCGCTTTCCGTCTGTTGCAGGTTGCCCCACAAGATTTCCATCTCCTAGGTTTTCAGTTTGAGGGTGCATTTTATTATGATAAATGTATGCTCATCGGCTGCTCAATATCTTGCGCCTACTTTGAGGAGTTTAGTACCTTTTTAGAATGGGCATTCAGGAAGAGATCAGGGCACAATTGGGCTCTTCATTACCTTGATGGCTTACTTTTCCTTTGGGCTCTGGGCACAGATTGTGGGAAGGCTTTGCAATGTTTCCAGGAGCTTATGTGTAATTTTGGAGTCCCAAAAGCACAGGCTAAGACTTGTGGACCGGCAACCACAATAGAATTCTTGGACATAGAGTTGGATTCCGAGGCAGGTGTGTCCAGGCTTCCTCAGGAGAAGGTTAGAGGCTTTTCAAAGCACTCGAAGCCTGCCTGAGGGCTCAGAAGGTAACACTGCATGAGTTACAGGTGGTGGTTGGTCACCTGAATTTTGCGCTCCGCGTTGTACCCATGGGCCGCCCATTTTCTAAATCTATTGCGCAGGCTATGGTGGGTCTGAAGTCAAAGCCTCACCATACAAGGCTGTCCAGGGAGGATTGCCAGGACATAAGAATATGGCAGGCATTTTTGAAGGATTTTAATGGGTCAGTAGTATGGCCAAGCCCTGCTAGGACCAATGCAGAGTTGGATTTATGGACTGACGCCACAGGCAGCAAAGGTTTTGGAGCTATTTTGGGATCTGATTGGTGTGCTGAGAGCTGGCCGAGTGAATGGTGTAAGTCGAGCCTAGTGGCAAACATCGGTTTCTTTGAACTATTTCCCATCTTGATGGCTCTCACAATCAGGCCTGCTCAATTTTGCAATCAAGTAGTGGTATTCTGGTCAGACAATACGACAGTAGTTGAGTGCATCAAACTGCTAGATGTAAAAGGATTTTTCCGTTACTCAAAGAGATTGTCTTATTTTGCATGAAATTGAATTTTCATTTCACATCTAAACATGTCCCTGGTGTATTGAACAATGTCGCAGATACTTTATCCCGTTTTAAAATGCAGGCTTTTAGGTTCTACCACCCAGATGCGGCAGACCTCCCTCCACCATTCCCGGCACGACTATGGCAACTTGGTGCCCCAGTTTACCAGACAACGCTTCAACCAGTTTAGCACCCAGGACAAGGCACGCCTATGAGGGGGCATATGGCACATATTGAAGGTTTCAGGAGGTACATGGGGATGGGGTGCGGTTCTCCCAAGAGTTTGTGATTGCTTTCTTAGGGCATCTTAGAGACGAAGGGAGGCCCATATCATAGGAAAAATGCCATATCATGGCAATATCGTTTTTAGGGAAATTGTTAGGGTACACAGATGAGACCAGGACTTTTCTGGTGCAAAGGGCTTTGAGGGGATGGCAATGTTGGGAGGGGCGTAAGGCCGATGCAAGGTACCCCATTGACACAGTAAAATTGGCTGGGATCATGGCTGCCCTGGAAGGGATATGTGTTCACCTGTTGAAGTTCGCCTCTTTAGAGCAGCATTTTCCTTAGCCTTTTATGGCGCATTAAAGGTGAGAGCCTTGGTGGCTAAGAACAAAAAGGACAAGAAGCGAGGACTGCAGTGCAAGGACATTTAATGGCCCAATAGCTCGCTGGCAATTACCATTCGCCAGTCCAAAACTGATCAGATGGGTGGGGGTGTTAAAGATTGCAGGAATCGCTGTTAGCATGAGCTGAAAGCCATTTTGTACTTGGCAGCCATCTTAGTTAGCCATGTGCTCGCCATGTGCTTTCTCCCTCTTCCGGAGCCTTGCACATGCTCAGAAAGGCCTAGCTGGGAGAATGCACCTGCTCCTAGTATAGAACTGTGTAAAATCAACAAGAATCCACCAGTGGGTGCAGAGTGTTCCCTATAGTGTTGGGGAGCATATAGTGTTTTTAAAATACCCCTCACACACCAAAAGGCCCCTTGGTGTCATGCTTCATCATTGGGGTCTTCGCACCCCTCTACGGGATGCGGAGTGCTACTACCTACGACTACGCGGGAGCACTTATTTCAATGACTATGCGTGGTGTGTATGAGGGTAAATGTGAGTGGGTGGTGGGGTTATAAAGTGAGTGATTAATTAAAAAGTATCTGGCACGTGGGGTGAACTAAAAAAAAATTGAATGGGCCCCCAGGCTGGTGCTGTTAAAAAGGTGAATTTAGAGGTGTTTATGTAATGTTATGTACATCACCTCTTGTGTTCGTCAACATGTTTTGGAGGTGAACTCCTTCTTCAGGACGGAGTGCACAAATCCCCACCTTACTCACGTTTCTCTATGCAAAAATCCGTAGTTTATTATACAGAAAAGTGAAATGTAATGCAGGCTAAAATGTACCTACAGCACAAGTATCGAAGGTTTCTGCAACTAGCACAACCTAGGGAAGGAAAAAGGGGGAAAAAAACAAAGATATTGCCTTCCGCTCCTTGTATCATTCATGGTTTAGTGACCTGAGAAAAATATATATAGTGTGTGGGTTGCAATCACTAGACAAATGTTGTCATTCTACATGTGATGGTGCAACCTGTAATAAAAAGGACGAAGACACGACATACACACATCAAACATAAAACACGCGCTCTATTTCTTAGTCCGTCCGTGGCTTAAATTATTGTGAGGATGGTAATCAGAGATGTTAGACTGCATACTTGTTTTCTCAATCTTTTCAACCTCATGAGCCTCCTAACGTTGGGGGTTTTCGTGCCAATCTGCTACCTGTAAGTAATACAAAGCATCAGGATTTTGTCTACTTACAGAGTTAGTGTTGACCTTCCGTTTGTTTGTAAGCTGAAAACTCACGATTCCTAGGAGAGGATTCCTCCTTCTTCCCCCTTACGCGGCTCCGCTGGGAATGCGGGTGAAGCGTGTGAGGAGCGCTATTTATACCTGGTTTTGTGGTCAAATTGGTTTCAATTAGGAGTTAATGACCCTTCGCACCGGATGGTGTGCATTGCCCATGTTTGGGTATTCCTGCGCTTATCGTGGTTATTGGTAGAGTCCTTCAGGTAAGGAGTGATGCGGCTGCTCATGCGCCCTCTTTGTCCGCTTAGTCACATTCGCGCATGCGCGAACCGTGCATGCGCTATCTGTGTCTGATCTGTTCCATACGTGCATGCGCGATCGCGAGACACAGAGGTCTTGCTTTCGGAGCATGCGCTTAGCTTAGAAAGGCTGCCGAATGTCTCTTGCTCTCATTAACTAGCTCTAAATTTCTGGCTTCAGGAAATCGTTTGGTATGAAGCAGTGCTTTCAGAAAGACTAGGTGATCTTGTATAATTCAAAAAAATAAATAAATAACTACATACATAAGTAAAAGGCTAGCTGGTCACTGTTATGTATGCCATATGTAGATTTTGGAAAAAAAGCTCAGAGGGAACAGCAATAAGACGAAAGGAGCGGGAATTGCTCATTCGTAACCCATATCTAGATTGGCACGTACATAGGACCCTTAAGGGGTTGAATTATATTAGTTTACTTTGTTTGACTGTTACCTCTGCCCTATGGATATTTATCCTTCTCAGAGTGTAAAATTAAATAGGGGCAGCAGAGGGAAGGTAAAGAGTGTGTCAATCATGTATCTATTAGTTCAATTGACCCCATGGTATGTCATCATTGAGGCCCGTGATGTGGGTTCCTAAGCGGAACACCCATTGTTGTTCCTTTTCAAACAGACCGGTATCTGACTGTAGCTGTTCTATCACAGTCCAATTGAGGTCGTTTACACAGTATTGGGCGTCCAGGAAATGAGTGGCCATCTTTGTAGTGCTTTTCTTGCACCTCACATTACTCTTGTGCTCACTCATTCGTATTCCGACTGCTCTTGTCATCGTCCCCACATATTCGAGGCCGCAGGGGCAGGTGATCATGTAGACCACGTTTTTGCTGTTACAATTTGTCAGTCTCCTTTGGTCCCATGTTGTTCCCTTCCTGAATATTAGCTGCTTGCTTTTTTTGGTGAGGTGACAGCTACTGCAGTTCCCGCATGGAAAATTCCCTTGTATGCCATGTAGTGATGGTGTGAGCTGTTGATTGTTTTTTGGACGAGTATGGACTAAGATGTCCTTCAAATTTCTCCCCCGCCTGTGTGCAAACAGAGGTTTCTCAAAACTTAGTTCTCCACATGTTAGTAGTCGCCAGTGTTTGTTGATGATCTTTGAGACCTCGTTCGAGTGTGTATTGTGTGTGGTTACACAGATTGGTCTCTTCTGGTCTTCATTTGTTTGGTCCCTGTCCTCACGGAGAGCCTCTCTATTATTGTTTCTAGCTCGTTTCATTGCTGAATCAATTATCCGGTCTGGATATTGTCTCTGTTGTAATTTAGTTTTTAGGTCCATAGCCTGTGCTTTGTACTTGGCCACATCTGTGCAATTCCTCCGTAGGTGCAGGAATTGGCCATACGGAAGATTCTCCCGGAGGTGCCGGGGGTGGAAGCTGTCAAATCTTAAAAGACAGTTTCTGGTGGTGGACTTAAAGTGAGGGGTAGTCTTGAGTGTACCTCCTTCTGGATAGATATTTAGGTCTAGAAATACCAGAGATTCATTAGAGACCGAGCTCGTGAATTTCAAATAGGTGTTCTGGGTATTCAGCCATGTCATGAAATTTGTCACTGATTGCAGTACACCTTCCCAGATGACGAAGACGTCATCTATATACCTTTTCCAGATGAGAATATTATTTCTGAAAGGGTTGTCCGCATTCAGGATTTTGTTGGTTTCCAGGTGATGGACATACAGACCAGCTAGACTTGGAGCAAATGTGCTGCCCATGCTGGTCCCATGGCTTTGGAGATAGATGGTTGTGTTATACTGGAAGAAGTTTTTTGTTGTGAGTGCTGTTGAGATGCATTCTAACACCACACTTCTGGGTGTCTGGTATTTCCATGGAGTGGTGAATAGTACTTCCTTGATTATGGAGAGTGTCTCATCGTGGGGCAAGCTCGTGTACAGGCTCTCCACATCGAGGCTCAACAGTAATTGTGATCCTGGGTCAAAAGGTAGATCCTTCAGCAATTGGAGGACTGCCTTGGTATCTTTGAAATACGTGTCTGTGGCCTGTACAAGTGGGCGGAGGAAGGCATCAGCAAACCTAGACAAAGGTTCCAAAATGGAACCGATGCCCGAGACGATGGGTCTCACTGGTGGTTTTGCAAGGTTTTTATGTTTCTTTGGGATACTGTAGAAATAGGGAATTCTTTGTGTTTTTTGAGTTAAGAATTCTGCTTCTTTTTTAGACAGCCAGTCGTGGGCTAGTGCCTCCTCCACCATACCCCCGATGGTGATTCGTAGAGACTCAGTAGGATCTTCTGGTAGGATTGTGTAGTTTCTCCTGTCAGACAAAAGTCTCAGGCATTCCTGATCATATGCAGTTGTTGTTTGCACCACTCTGTGCTCCCCACCACTGTAGGGAACACTCTGCACCCACTGGTGGATTGTTGTTGTTTTTACATATTAAATCAGGGAGAACGAATCCACACGAATACTCTCTCTTTCCCTTTATGTTATTTTTATTACTCCTAGTACATAGAACCATCAGGCTATTCTTGCTGATGTGTTCAGTTTAGTCTCCCCTCCCACTTTGTTGAGCAAGCACATTTTGTATTCCCATTATTAGTCAAAAAACCATGCTTGTATGTGCCAGGACCTCCCCTTGGTTTTATGCTGACTATGTAACCTATGTTTATAACAAAGGAGGGAGGGAGAGAATAAAAGTGGATTCGGTCTCCCCAGGTATATATCGTAAACAAAATAGAATCCACTCAAAAGTTAAAAGTGGTCCCTACTGTGGTGGGGAGCACTCAGTGTTTTTAAAATACCCCTCACACGCCAACAGGCCCCTTGGTGTCATGCTTCATCATCGGGGTCTTCGCACCCCTCTACGGGATGCTGCGTGCTACGACCGATGAATGCGTGGGAGCACTAATATTGGACTATGTGAGGTGTGTGTAGGGTAATAGTTGTCCATGAGTAGTGAGGTTTGAAAAAGTGATAAGTGATAGTTAAAAAATACCTGGCTCGTGGGGTGAACATTTTTTTTTTATTTAGCCCCCGGGCTGGTATTGTTAAAAATGGTGCAGTGGGAGGTTATTAGTGTATAATTATGTACATTAACTTCAAGTGTGCGTCTACATGACCATGTTTCGGAGTCTAAAACTCCTTCTTCAGGACAGGGTAGCACAAATCCCCACCTTACTCACATGAATGCAAAAGTGTATAATACAAAAAGGGGGTGAACTATAGGATATATGTACCTAATTCACAGTATAAAGTAGTCCGTAGTTTTTTCGCCCAATTGGCGTTAATTTAGAAAGACCTAAAGAGGAGAAAAATCATGCATTGTAAACACTATTTACAAGGATATATGAGTATCATCCAGGTTGCAGTGACCCTAGAAAAAGTGATGGGTTGCCGATGTCTAGATATTATAGTCATTCTATAAGTGATCGTGCACCCTGAAAAAGAAATGACAGAGACAAGACAGACAGTACATTAAACAGAAAACACACGCTTCTATATTCTTTTGGTTCCATAAGTTCCTGTGATAAGGGTAAAATCAAATGATGTGATATCTTACTCAGTACTTTTGGTTAATAGACTCCATGTGCCTCATGACGTTTTTTGGGGGTTCCCATCTTGCTAAATTTGCAACCTGTAAAGATGTGAGGAAAAAACTTGCTCAGATTCTTTACTCACAATGTCTTGTTGTTACCATCCTTGTTTCAAGTCTATTTACTCACGATTACTCTAGGCTCGGTAAGTCTCCCTCCCCTCAACGCGGCTCCGCTGGAAGTGCCGGTCTGAGTCGGCAGGGCCTTTTTATACTGGATTCGGCCCTCTTAATTGCTAAATTGGTGGTTAATTGAGGTCGGAAGTGTGCCCAAACATGGGCAAACCGGGAGTTTTGCACGTAGGTCTGAATTGTTTTCAAATGCGAGTTGGAAGAGCTTCCTTGTAGGGCCGTGCACATGCGCGGAGTCCGTCCGAAGTTGCGCGCATGTGCGGGTGAGAAAGGCTTCGCTCTTTGGGACGCGCATGCGCGGAAGTAATATACTTCTCAGCGCGCATGTGTATTGGTTAGAAAGCAGATTTGAGGGCTTAAGAGTCCCTTTTTTGTCTAATTTAACATATCGTTCGTTAAATATGAGGACGATAGATGCAAAGTGTTTGAAAAAGATATATAGAATATTATAGGTACCCAGAAAGTGCCCACTGACCTACAGGGCTTCATTGGTGATCAGAGCACTGGTCGCTCACATGATGGTTTGCAGGCACATTGTGCCTTGTATAGTAGGTCCACATGAATAAAAGTGAGTGGGTGTATCAACAGCATCCTAAGCTATCACAATACTTTAACAGAGACATTGATGTAGATGGGTGTCTATAAACCCTAGTTACATAGTGGTATTTCTGGTATCTTAATGCTTGTTGATATGATTTGTACGCCCTTCCTTTGTAGGATTGGGTACTGCTACTCAGCGGAATTGACCCCAAGGTATGTCGTCATTGAGGCCCATTGTGTTGGTTCCCAGACAGAACACCCATCTCTGTTCTTTTTCAAAAAGACCCTTTTCTGATGGTAACTGTTCAATTATTGTCCATTTGAGGTCGTTGACACAGTGTTGTTCCTGTAGGAAATGGGCTGCCATTTTAGTTGTATTATTTTTCCATCTTATGTTGCTTTTGTGTTTGTTCATTCTTACCTTGGCAGCCCGGGTGGTCATTCCCACATACTCCAAACTGCACGGGCAGGTGATCAGGTATACTATGTTCCTGCTATCGCAATTAGTGAATTTGCGTTGCTCCCATTCACCCATTCCTGAAGGTCAAGTTGTGACTCTTTTTTGTAAGGTGGCAACTGCTACAATTGCCGCATGGATGGTGGCCTTGTATCCCTTGCAACCTTGGTTGTGGTTGAAATGTGGTCTGTGGTCTGGTATGTACTAGAATGTCCTTCAGATTTTTTCCGCTTTTGTGGGCAAAAAGGGGTTTGTCCAGATTGAGTTCTCCACTAGTCAGAATTCGCCAATGTTTATTGATCATCTTTGACACCTGATTGGAATGTGTACTGTACGTGGTTACACATACCGGTCTGTTCTTGTTTGTTTCTTTTTGCACCTTGTCTGCCAAGAGGGCTTCGCGATTATTGTTGCGTGCCCTCTTCATTGCGGTGTTTATAACCCTTTCTGGGTACTTCCTCTGTTGTAGTTTCTTTTTTAAATCCAGTGCTTGTGACTTGTACTGGCCTATGTCACTGCAATTGCGACGTAGGCGCAGGAACTGGCCATAGGGAAGATTCTCTCTAAGGTGCCGAGGGTGGAAACTATCAAAGCGTAGCAGACAGTTCCTTGCTGTAGGTTTAAAGTATGTCTCAGTTTTAAGGGAACCAGCTTCACAGTAGATGTTAAGGTCCAGGAAGACCATTGACTTATTGGACACTGAATGGATGAACTTCAAGTAGTCATTTTGGTTGTTCAGCCATGCTAGAAAGTCAGTGACCGACTGTATGTCCCCTTTCCAGATAACCAGGACATCATCTATATACCGTTTCCATGTCTGGATTCTGTCTCTGTAGGGGTTGTTTTGATGAAGAATCTTGGTGGATTCAAGGTGATGGACGTATAGTCCGGCCAGGCTCGGCGCGAAGGTGCTGCCCATGCTGGTCCCGTGGCATTGGAGGTACAGAGCACCTGCGTATTCAAAGAAATTCTTTGTCAATGCAGTGGAGATGCATTCCATGATTATCCCCCTTGGAGTTTGATATTTCCATGTTGTTGAAAAGAGGACTTCCTCAATGATGAGGAGAGTCTCGTCATGCGGCAGGCTGGTATACAGACTCTCCACATCCAAACTGAGGAGCAGTTGGGATTCCGGGTCGAAAGGGTAGTCTCTTAGTAATTGTAGGACAGCATTGGTGTCCTTGAGATAGGTGTCTGTGTTCTGGACGAGAGGGCGTAAGAAGGCGTCGGCGAATTTCGACAGAGGCTCTAGGATAGATCCGATGCCGGAGACAATTGTTCTGCCCGGTGGATGGTGTAGGTCTTTGTGTATTTTTGGTATGCTGTAGAAATACGGAGTTCTGGGGTTCTTCTGTGTCAGGAATTCTGCCTCTTTTTTTGAAAGCCAATCATGTGACAATGCTTCTTCAACCATCGCCCCAATCCTGATGCGTAAAGATTCAGTGGGGTCATGTGTTAAGATCCTGTAATTTCTTTTTTCTGATAAAAGTTTTTGGCATTCATGGTCATATGCCACCGTGGTCTGGATCACCACCGCCCCGCCTTTATCCGCAGGTTTGATAGTTAGTTCTTTGTTCAATGATAATTCTTTAATTGCTTCACTCTCCTTTCGGCTCAGGTTGTGAAAGCTATTGTGATTTGTGGTATCTAGCACACTTAGTTCTTGCATCAAAGCTTTTTCAAACGCCAGAACCTCCACCGGTAGTAGGGTGTCAGGCGATGTGAATGTTGATTTGGGTTTTAAACCTGTGTCTGAGTTGTTAGGAGGTATTTCTCGGTTGTGGAAGTAGGATTTCAATTTTATACTTCTGATGAAATCTTGCACTTCTGTGTGTAACCTGAAAGAATCCAATTTATTGGTTGGTACATAGCCTAGTCCTTTGTTGAGTACTTGTTTTTGTATCTCAGTTAGTGGCTACGGTGTGATGTTGATCACTAAGTTCCTCTATTGTCGTGGACGCCTGGTTTGCTAGGGCCCCCGTCATGCTTCTGGTGTATATTCTGGGGTCGGTTTTGTCTTCTGACTGCCAGTTTACATTGTTCCCTTTCTTGTGCCTGCCCCGCCGGGGGCCAGGACCCCACCCTAAAAAATGCGGTTGGTTTTGGACTCCACCTATATATTCAGGTGCCCACTGCTGATACATTGGGCCCATCGGTGGTGGATCATACTAGTATTGTGTGTACTGGGGTTTGTCTTGATATTGATTGTATTGGGGGGGGGCGGCTTGGTAGCCTCTCCATGACGTGGGTATTGTGGTCTTTATTGCCTATATCCACCGCTATGGTATCTGTTCTGTTGATAACCACTAGAGTTTGACCCTGTGGAGCTCCCATCCGAGCCCACGCTGTCTGTGTCACTGGTGTTGTCCTTGGCTACATAGTCAGCCTTGGTATGGGGATATGCTCTCTTGCTGAAAAACAGTCTTTGTCTTTTTTGAGTTTGTTAAATTTAGTCTGTTTTAGAGTAATCTCGAATTCGGACATTTGTTGATTTCGTTCCTCTAGTCTTTTTTTCAGGGCTGCAGGTGATATAAACGTTTTAAGTTGTACCTCAATCTTTTGAATACCTACCTTCAGATCCTGTGCTATCCTTGTGGCTGTTTGGATGATTAACACGAGCCAATCCCTCGTGCAATGCCAAGAAATCAAGGACCATGCTTTTTTGAATACCAGGTCGTTCTGAAAGTTAAACGGCTCATTTTTCACAATGAGTCCCTGAGGGGCTATTTTGTTTCTCAAATATTCAGTCATTAAGAGTCCATGTAGTGCTGCTCTTATTTGTGTTTTTCTTAGGTTAGTGAGTTTATCCCAATCAGCAACCGTGGGGCCAGGGTCGTTGCTACTTAGACCTTCAAAGGCGTTTACGGCAGATAATATCCTGTCGATGTCATCCTCCCCAAACGTTAAACCGTTCTCATCTTCCATTCTAAATGTTGGTTGGGTGTGAAAAGTATTAAGAAAAAGCGTGTGTTTGTGTGTTTTTATGTGTGTCTCCCACAGCTGTTCGCTGTCTAAATCATGTTTAAAACAAAGGAGGGAGGGAGAGAATAAAAGTGGATTCGGTCTCCCCGGGTATATATCGTAAACAAAATAGAATCCACTCAAAAGTTAAAAGTGGTCCCTACTGTGGTGGGGAGCATTTAGTGTTTTTAAAATACCCCTCACACACCAACAGGCCCCTTGGTGTCATGCTTTATCATCGGGGTCTTCGCACCCCTCTACGGGATGCGGCGTGCTACGACCGACGAATGCGTGGGAGCACTAATATTGGACTATGTGTGGTGTGTGTAGGGTAATAGTTGTCCGTGAGTAGTGAGGTTTGAAAAAGTGATAAGTGATAGTTAAAAAATACCTGGCTCGTGGGGTGAATTTTTTTTTTTTTTTTTTAGCCCCCGGGCTGGTATTGTTAAAAATGGTGCAGTGGGAGGTTATTAGTGCGGGGGCTAAATAAAATAAAACAATTTCACCCCACGAGCCAGGTATAAAAGGATCGCTATTTCATCGTATTATGAATAGTGTATCTGGTGTGGACATTGACCCTATATATACTTTTAAAAAATGTATTTCAGTTTGAAACCCTCTTTATACAGGACTGTGAGTTTTAGTCCATGTTCTATTATCCTTTAGATGACTATTAAATATACCAAAAGCATTTTATACATAGGACATGTTCACTTAGCATACGAACACATTAAAAATGAGCGTGTTATAATGGCTGTACGCAATATCAATCCTAACAGGTGACGGTCCCTTGCTAGATGTACTGAGAAATAGGACTTTACATTACAAAAATCGTCTCTACAACAGTGCTTGTATTGCCCGTTCCCAGTAAGTCTTTTTCTTGATTTTTCTGTGGACTATGCTTACTTATTCTAAGCCGTTGTATCATTACTTGTTATACTTACCTTATTTCCTGTATAGTATCGAATAAGAGACATTATTAGATGTATCACACCATAGGGGACCTTTTACTGTTAATGGAGATACGTCCACGATTCTGCTAATATATCCATAATATATAGAACTTTGTAATCATCAATTGGATAATGGTCACAACTAAGTCCTGGAATACAATTGAATACTCAGATAATTGTTTAATCTGTACTCTGATTAATTACCCGAGAGGAAGCTGGGGATTTCACAGGGATATATGAATGGAAGATATATAATAAAATGTGTATGATTAATTATATTGTCTAATAATGAATCTTGTTTTAATGATTTTAATATAGGGAATTGTTATTTTACTTGGTTTTTTTCATATGTTTCAGAAACGAATAAAATGTGTGTCTCCTGAAGAAGGCGTCCTGTGTACTCCGAAACGCGTGTCGAATACTTTAATGCCACCAATTGTTTAACTTTTTTATTACATTAATTGTATACTTTGGTTGTTTTTTTAAAATAACGGTTTTAATTTTGATTTGATGTTTATTATGTGTCCTTTTTAATGCAAGAATTTATTGTATATGAAGGATAAATTAAAAAATTATTGTTTTTATTATCTTCCTTGTTTCCTGAGTGTTCTCCCTGAGTTCCTTGTTACTGTGTTTTATATTTTTTATAATGCCTAGGATGTTACACACATAATTGAATTCCCTGCCCTAGGATTTGAATTAATCTTTGTTCAGGGGGCCCTTGTTCTTCTCATATCGTGTTACCCGCAGCTTGTCCGTGCAGGGTTTACTGTTTACATTGAATGTTTTTTATATCTTGTGAATCTGAGTATTCTTTTGCATTTTATCCCCAACCATTGGGTTTATTACCCTACTTCATTATCTTGTCCCAGGTGTTCATGGCCCAATTAAAGACCTTCGGGTTCACTGATGAAGAGTTCGCTCTTCTGGTAGGTACTACTACATCATTTAATAATGGTGGTCCAAATAATCCTAATAGTGGCGATAATAGGAAGCTACTAGAACTTAAGAAAAAACTTAAGCGTATGGAGGCACATGGTGAATTCATGCTAGCCTATTTAAAATCTGGAATTATCCCCATAGGAGTACGGGTACGGAACATACCAGGTTTATTCGTACACCATAGACCCTTCCTTGAAAGATGGAGTTTAATAGTAAATAGATGTTCCCGTGACTTAATGATTTTAATTGTAGAAAACGCAAAAGAGCTAGCGGCTACTATTAAGTCTGAGGTAGATGAACTAGAAGAGACAATCAAACAGATAAATGGAGTAGATGATGCTTTTAAGAAAACAGAGGAGTGCAATAAGGAACTTGAATCCTTTAGCAATTATCTGAAAAAACGTAAAAATGACAAGCTGACCAAAGATAAACGTTTCTACTCTGTTGAGAATACGTATCCTTACTTAAAGCAGGACTTTTATAAATCGAACCACTATGTGGATGAAACTAGGATTGCACCCCAAAGAGTTAACAACTTTACAGACACTTCTGATAAGGAGGGGGAAGGCACCAATAATTATTACGAATCTGTATGTCCTTTTAATTCATATTCTGGACCTCGCCCACAACAACCTTTTTTATCCAACTGTGGGCCTCGCAGAGGACGTCCACGAGTGAGATTCCAGAGTCAGAACAGGGGGAATTTCCAATCCAATCATCATCAACCCCAACACCAGGAACCCCAATTTATTAGAGAAACTCGGAATCGACAATATTGAGGACAGGGGATGTAATCCCCATATTCAACTTATCCTCCTCTGAATTAGATACACATAGTGAGACTCTACTTTCGAAAGGACTGTTGTATGTACCTCATTCACATGCGAATGGTTTGAATTACATCAAGATATTATTTCCTTTTTTCGTAAGATTTGCCTAAAGAAATTTTATCAGTCAAACGAGGAGTCAGATTCTCAAAATATTACGTCTAAACAGTTAGCACTTCCTTCTATTTTCAGTCCATCTTTAGATCAGGTTGGGCCTGAAGTTGCAGCATTTGAATTAGTTGTCCTCCAAAAACTAGAAAGAAATCTTCGTTTTATACCCAAACCTCAATATAATCTTAACAAAAGTGAAGCACAGGCATTAAAAACACTATCTGACAATAGGAATCTTGTGATCAAAGGATGTGACAAGGGCGGCGGGATTGTCGTCATTGATGCTGATAAATATGAATCCAAAATGAACTCTATGTTGAACGACAGTTCAACTTACTCTAGAATCATGACTGACCCCTCAAAACTTACCTTGAAGAGAATTCAATACCTGACAAAGGAGGCCACGATCAGTGGTGATATCTCTCAGAAAGAACATGATTTTTTAAATGCGAATAAAGGCAAGACTGCCTGTATCTACAGCTTGCCGAAGATACACAAAAATCTAGCTGATTCCCCCTATAGACCTATTGTGTCTACTATTGGGAGTATCACTGAACCACTGTCGAAATTTGTCGACTTTCATCTAAGGCCACACATACCTAAAATTAGATCTTACATTAAAGACATGGGTGAGATGATTAATAAAGTTGAAAATCTTCCGTTCAACCCTAATAGGGATATACTAGTGACGATGGACATTGAGTGCCTCTATAGTAATATCCCTCTAAAAGAAGCAATTTTGGCTACTGCCCAGTTCATTGATGAGCACAGGATAGCTTGCCCTAATCCTTTTTAATTGATTGTCTGTACATTGTTCTCACTGAGAATATTTTTGAATTTGGTGACACCCTTTATCGCCAAATAAAGGGAGTTAGCATGGGCGCGTCAGTTGCACCGTCCGTAGCTAACATATATATGTCTGTTTTTGAGAATAAGTTCATCTACAACGAGATTGCCCCCTTTTATGAGTCAATCAATCAATCAATCAATCAAAGCATTTATATAGCGCACTACTCACCCGGAGGGTCTCAAGGCGCTGGGGGGAGGGGGTCCGCTACTGCTCGAACAGCCAGGTCTTGAGCTGCTTCCTGAAGGCGAGGTGGTCTTGGGTCAGGCGGAGGTGGGTCGGAAGGGAGTTCCAAGTCTTGGCGGCCAGGTAGGAGAAGGACCTTCCTCCTGTGGTGGCTCTTCGGATGCGGGGGACGGCGGCGAGGGCGTGGCTGGTCGATGGAAGATGGCGTTTGGGAGCGTAGAAGTTGAGGCGGCTGTTGAGGTATCCTGGGCCTTGGTTGTGTAGGGCTTTGTGTGCGTGAGTGAGGAGCCAGAAGCTGATTCTCTTGTTGACCGGGAGCCAGTGCAGGTCTCTCAGGTGTCCGGAGATGTGGCTGCGGCGGGGGATGTCCAGGATGAGTCGTGCTGAGGTGTTCTGGATCCGCTGGAGTCTCTTCTGCAGTTTGGCGGTGGTTCCGGCGTAGAGGGAGTTGCCGTAGTCCAGACGGCTGGTGACGAGGGCCTGGGTGACCGTCTTCCTGGTATCGGTGGGGATCCAACGGAAGATCTTGCGTAGCATGCGCAGGATGTTGAAGCACGACGAGGAGACGGCGTTGACTTGTCTGGTCATGGAGAGGGAGGAGTCCAGGATGAAGCCCAGGTTGCGTGCGTGGTCTGTGGGTTTGGGTGCGCTGCCCAGGGCGGGGGGCCGCCAGGAGTCGTCCCAGGCGGAGGGTGAAGATCCCAGGATGAGGACTTCCGTCTTGTCCGAGTTCAGTTTCAGGCGACTGTTCATCATCCACTTGGCAACGTCTGTCATCCCTTCGTGTAGGTTGGCTCTGGCGGTGGCGGGGTCGTTGGTGAGGGAGAGGATCAGCTGGGTGTCGTCGGCGTAGGAGATGATGTTGAGGTTGTGCTGGCGTGCGATGGCTGCGAGGGGGCTCATGTAGACGTTGAAGAGTGTTGGGCTGAGCGAGGAGCCTTGAGGAACGCCGCAGATGACTTCGGTGGCCTCCGATCTGAACGGGGGGAGGCGGACTCTCTGTGTCCTTCCGGCGAGGAAGGAGATGATCCACTTCAGTGCCTTCTCCTGGATTCCGACGTTGCTGAGGCGCTGTACTAGGGTACGGTGGCAGACAGTGTCGAAGGCCGCGGAGAGGTCCAGGAGGATGAGGGCCGCCGTTTCTCCGTTGTCGAGCAGGGCTCGGATGTCATCGGTAGCTGCGATCAGGGCGGTCTCGGTGCTGTGGTTGGCCCGGAAGCCAGACTGCGAGGGGTCGAGGGAGCCATTCGTCTCGAGGAAGGCGGCCAGTTGCTTGTTGACGGTCTTCTCGATGACTTTTGCCGGAAACGGGAGCAGCGAGATGGGGCGGTAGTTCTTGAGGTCGGTGGGGTCGGCTGATGGCTTCTTAAGTAGGGCGCTGAGTTCGGCGTGCTTCCAGCTCTCCGGGAAGGTAGCGGTGTCGAAGGAGGTGTTGATGATGTCCTGTAGGTGGGGTGCGATGACAGCGTCGGCCTTGTTGAAGACGTGGTGAGGGCAGGGGTCTGTCGGAGATCCGGAGTGGATGGAGTTCATCGTGTTGACGGTGTCTTCGGTGCTGATCGGGGTCCACGCGCGGAGGGTGGTTGTGGGGGGCGGTGGTTCGGTTGTGGCGTGCGTCGGTTGAGTGCTGAAGCTGTTGTGTATGTCCGCGATCTTGTTGTGGAAGTAGGAGGCGAGGGAGTTGCAGAGGTCTTGCGAAGGGGTGATGTCGTTGTTTCCGGCGTTGGGGTTGGAGAGCTCTTTCACGATGTTGAAGAGTTCTTTGCTGTTGTGTGCGTTGTTGTCCAGTCGTTCCTTGAATGCGGTTTTCTTGGTGGCGTGGATCAGTTGGTGGTGTTTTCGGGTGGCGAGCTTGAGGGCAGTCATGTTGTCCGGTGTTGGGTCTCTGCGCCAGGTTTTCTCGAGTGCTCTGCAGTTCTTCTTGGAGCTCTTGAGTTCGTTGTTAAACCATGGTGCTTTCTTGCTGCCGGGTCTGCTCGGCGGGGTTTTCAGCGGGGCGAGGTCGTCTGAGCAGTCGCTGATCCATTTCGTGAGGTTCGTGGCCGCTTGGCTGGGGTTCGTTGTGCAGGTGGGAGGGTACTTGCTCAGGGAAGTAGCGAGCTGGTCTGCAGTGATCTTGTTCCAGTTTCTGCGGGGAACCTGTTGCTGGTGGTGGTGGAGCGTGGTCCTTCTGAAGCTGAAGTGGACGCAGCTGTGGTCCGTCCAGTGGAGTCCCGTGGCGTGGCTGAAGGTGATGTACTTGCTGGAAGAGAAGACCGGGTCGAGTGTGTGTCCGGCGTAGTGGGTGGGGGTGGTCACCAGTTGCTTGAGTCCGAGGTTGGCGAGGTTGTCCAGCAGGGTGGTGGTGTTGCGGTCGCTGTTGTTCTCCAGGTGGAAGTTGAGGTCCGCGAGGAGGATGTAGTCGGCGGAGGGGAGGGTGTGCGGGCTGATGAAGTCGGCGATGTCTTCGCTGAGTTGTGTGCGTGGTCCCGGGGGTCTGTAGATGAGGGTGCCTCTGAGGGTGGTCCTGGGGTTGACGTGGATCTGGAAGTGCAGGTGTTCGGCGGGTGCAAGGGTATCGTTGGTGTCGGTCGTGATGCGGATGGTGTTCCTGTGGACGATGGCGATGCCTCCTCCTGTCTGGTTGACGCGGTCCCTCCGGGTGATGTTGTAGCCGTCCGGGATGGCGATGTCGATGTCGGGCGCTGAGGAGGCGTTCATCCAGGTTTCCGTGAGTCTGTCTCTCACTGGTCCAGATACATTGATGACATCTTTTTTGTCTGAACCGGTGGGGAGGACACATTAGGGGAATTCTTGGAATGGATCAACATGGTGGATACCAATCTCAAATTCATGCCCAGCATGACACCGATAAAGTGGAATTTCTCGATCTGGTCATAAACAATCATAACAACAAATTGGAGGTTGACCTTTTGTGAAGCCAACAGCACGCAACACGCTACTCCATTTTAATAGCTTTCACCCGAGGAGTCAGCGTCAAAGCATTCCCTTCTCCCAATTCCTTAGAGTAAGAAGGAACTGCACGAATTTGATCGATTTTGATAAACAAGCTGCAGTAATGAGGAAAAAGTTCATGGATAGAGGCTACCCGCACAGATTGGTAAGAGATTCTTACAAGAGGGCACGATTTTTCGATCGTGATGCCCTGTTAAGACCTAAAACGACGAAAGATAATGACCGACTGGTCTGTATCACAATACATTCTACTCTTGACAATCAGGTGAAACAGATCATTAAGGCCAACTGGCATATTCTTAATTGCAACCCCACCCAAACTAGGAAATTGGCGAAACCTTTGTTCGCCCATAAAAGGAACAAGAACATAAAGGATTTAATTGTTCATTCTAGATGTAATAATAAAACTAATTCTCAAAAATCGAGTCAACGATCCTTACTGAACAATTTGCCCACGAGAGGTACAGTCAAGTGCTCCTCCTGTAAATGGATTTTCGTGTTGGGCACATTCAAGAATGGGTTCAATGGTGAAATTCCTTGGGAGAACGCAATATTCTGAATGTTCATTAGCTGGCTCTATTTTCCACTTCTTTTTGCTATTTGAACTTCATTTATGATATGTATATATACCATCTTCTATTCTGATTGCCATACTCTATTTTTGAGTTGCTCTTAGATCATTGACACACCAACGTTCCTTATATACACCGTGTGGCCGATTCACAGAACTAACTTAAGACAAAATCCTAAACTTACTACTTTTAGTATTCACAGAAGTTAGGATTTTGTCTTAAGTTTGTCTTAAGACAAACTTAAGACAGACTTAAGACAAACCTAAGACAAAATCCTAACTTAAGTCTGTCTTAAGTCTGTCTTAAGACAAACTTATGACAAAATCCTAACTTAAGTCTGTCTTAAGTCTGTCTTAAGACAAAATCCTAACTTCTGTGAATAACAAAAGTAGTAAGTTTAGGATTTTGTCTTAAGTTAGTTCTGTGAATCGGGCCCCATGTTCCACGCAGAATATGATATTCTATTAAGAACCGCGCTTGGATCAAGTATGTGCTACCGACACGCTTGTATATCTATATATACTAGTCAACTGTCCTCACTCTATGTGTATACATACATTTCCCATCTTTGTTAGTCACGAGAGGTAAATACTTAGTCCCTCTTTTATTTTTTACTTTTAATCTTCGTTCTTGATCCGGGTTACAAATAAGCTTCTTCTATTGTTATCTACAATAGAATAATCCGGTATATCTATTAAGAACCGTGCTTGAATCAGGTATGTGTTATTGACATACTTGTATATCTATATATACTAGTCAACTGTCCTCTCTCTATGTTTATACAGAAATTTCTCATCTTTGTTAATCACGAGAGGTAAATAGTTAGTCCCTTTTTATTCTTTTTATTTTTATCTTTACCCTTTTTTTCTTGTTCCGGGTTACAAATAAGCTTTTTCTATTGTCATCTACAATAGAATAATCCGGTATATCGACCTTTATGAATGACTACTTAGATTTGTTCGTAATTTATTTTAATTATATCTCGAATAATTCACCGCGATCTCAATCTCGGAGCTGAGTCACATGATCAACGTCACATGACCAGCCTTGTTTCTTATTTAAACCTTCACCCGGGGTCAACAAGTTGATACCGTGTATAACGGACAAGGGACGCCGAGATCTCGATTAGTTGCGTCCCCCATATCTGGCATATCCAGCCGTCTAACAATCGGTAAGTGATCTATATTCGCGATGGTTGTAGTTAGAGATTTACGCTTTTTGAATTATTTTAACGGGATCCATTTTAACACTGTCCTCCCGTTTTTCGCTGTTTCTTTATATTCTACCCAGATTTGTCATTCGCCGTATCCTGTACTGACACTACTGTTTATCAGTTTGGACAAAAGACGTTGCAATTCAATAATACACATCTACGTATGACTCGTCTGATTTTAATTTAACAAGGTGAACGGGCGCTATTATATATTAACCTGACCCTGACCTAGACCTAGCTGAGCTAACTCACATCCTCTAAACGGGGTATATATATATGTTTAATACCACTCTCCCGTTTTTTCTTTTCTTTTTTACGATATCTAGATTTGTTACACTTTGTACCGCTGTGACTATTTACTACTCCGGACAAGAAGTACTCATAATTCGACTGTACGCACTCCCGTACCTTCCGTTCCAATATAATTAACTTTGGTGAGTGGATGCTACTACAAAATAGTTGCTAATTAGGATTAACAGGGCGAGTAAGTACAGGGCGCCTATATTGTGCTCTATTTCTTATTATGCAGGATCTCGAAACTTCTTATCTGGAAGTTTGACACCTAAATGTAATAAAGGCTTGAAATCATACGATCGTCGTTCAAAATCAAGGATACTATATATGAAATACACCTTAAGTGTCTATCAACTTAGCTGCCTGACATACGGTGAGTTCCTCTGTGTGACCCACTTGGAATTCACTTATAGGTGAAAGATGCCTTAGCATTTATCTAGGTTATCATAATCTTGCCCTTTCGACAAGATATAACCGGTTGTGATCCCGTCTTTTCTTAAAAAACAGAAATCTAACAAAATAAATTAAAGGATCGCTATTTCATCGGATTATGAATAGTGTATCTGGTGTGGACATTGAATTTATATATACTTTTAAACAATTTATTTCAGTTTGAAACCCTCTTTATACAGGACTGTGAGTTTTAGTCCATGTTCTATTATACTTCAGATGACGATTAAATATACCAAAAGCATTTTATACATAGGACATGTTCACTTAGCATACGAACACATTAAAAATGAGCGTGTTATAATGGCTGTATGCAAAATCAATCCTAACAGGTGACTGTCCCTTGCTAGATGTACTGAGAAATAGGACTTTACATTACAAAAATCGTCTGTACAACAGTGCTTGTATTGCCCGTTCCCAGTAAGTCTTTTTCTTTATTTTTCTGTGGACTATGCTTACTTATTCTAAGCCGTTGTATCATTACTTTTTATACTTACTTTATATCCTGTATAGTATCTAATAAGAGACATTATTAGATGTATCACACCATAGGGGACCTTCTACTGTTAATGGAGATACGTCCACGATTCTGCTAATATCTCCATAATATATAGAACTTTGTAATCATCAATTGGATAATGGTCACAACTAAGTCCTGGAATACAATTGAATACTCAGATAATTGTTTAATCTGTACTCTGATTAATTACCAGAGAGGAAGCTGGGGATTTCACAGGGATATATGAATGGAAGATATATAATAAAATGTTTATGTTTAATTATATTGTCTAATAATGAATCTTGTTTTAATGATTTTAATATAGGGAATTGTTAATTTACTTGGTTTTTTTCATATGTTTCAGAAACGAATAACATTTGTGGCTCCTGAAGAAGGCGTCCTGTGTACGCCGAAACGCGCGTCGAATACTTTAACGCCACCAATTGTTTAAATTTTTTATTACATTAATTGTATACTTTGGTTGTTTTTTTAAAATAACGGTTTTAATTTTGATTTGATGTTTATTATGTGTCCTTTTTAATGAAAGAATTTATTGTATATGCAGGATAAATTAAAAAATTATTGTTTTTATTATCTTCCTTGTTTCCTGAGTTCCTTGTTACTGTGTTTTATATTTCTTATAATGCCTAGGATGTTACACACATAATTTAATTCCCTGCCCTAGGATTTGAATTAATCTTTGCTCAGGGGGCCCTTGTTCTTCTCATATCATGTTGTAAAGGTAACCATGCGTGTTTTTGGTGTCTTAACCCCTCTTTTTTCTTTCATCAATGCAGGTGGTGGAGAGGTTAGTGGGATCCGGCCGCTGGACGCCTCATTGCCGCTAGCTTACGCTGGAGCTGGAGTGGTTACAGATGTGCTGGTGCAAGGGCAGTCCTATGTGAGGCGTACACAGAGCATTTTTTTCACTTGCAACTACGCTTCGCGAGCATTAAAGGACGGTTATCGGCTGACTTTCTCCGGCCAAGGTGGGCTACGTGTGGCTTGAATGAGAACTGCATTGGACAGAATGTTGCCCTGGAGACCTACGCTTCCAGGGGTGATAATCGTGCATATAGAAGGCAATGGCTTCACTGAGTTGGGTTGGATAGACCTGTGTGAGCTAACTATTTCTGAAATGTGTGGGTTGGCAAAGAAATTTCCGGGCCACAATCATGTGGTACAATTTGATTCCAAAGTCGAAATCAAGAGGTGGCAAGTTGGTGAAGGGCATCAATAAATTAGTAAAGAGATTGAACCAAAAGCTTGGTAAGTTGTTCAGGACTGATCAGTTGTCAGCCATATCTCATGGATGCATTAGAGGAGAGTGTTTTATCTTGCAGGATGGAGTGCATTTATCTGATGAAGTTAACACCATGTTTCTTGAAAAATTGCTAGCCTGGCTGTAAAGGCGCAATTTGGGTGGTAGGGGGGGCACATAGTAGGTGAACTTTGCTGGCCTGTGGCGGGTGAGGTCAAGATTGGGGGGACACGTAGGCTCCTTTTTTCGCCATCCTGTTTTACCAAATTTGACATCGGCATTCATGGACCCTACAAGGGGGGCTGCCACCAGGTCAGATGAGGTGGCAGGGGAGCAGGGGGTTTCTGGGCAGTTGCTGATGCGGTCCTTTACCTAGCAGCCACCCGCACATGCGCAGTTGGGCATAACCTAGCACTGGCTATTGGGGGATGACAAACATGGGTGTAGGAGGTGCCCCGCGGTAGATATACTTAGGGCAGCTGGGCCTCCTGCATACGTTTCTTCGAAGACATTGGAGCCCTCCCCTTAGGGACGGAAGGGAGAGGGAAAGCGGACTCCTCCCAAATGGAGGGCACCGCCAGGGTCACAGAAGGGACAGAGCCAGTCTTGATCTCACTCGGAATCGTCCCGTAATAATTTGCTTGGTTGCACAGGAACAGACTAGTTATGCTAAGGTGATTCACATGTACTAGAATTGATGTTAAGGCTAGGATACCAAATATGTCAAAATTAATGTAAATACTATGGTTACTGTGCTAAAAGTTATAAATGTGTGCATTTCTAATTGTGTTAATACATTTTGCCTGGGGATATTACGACCTACTATCCCAAAGAAATACAGGATTTGTTTCAATCACATTGATGTTCGGGGTCGCGGGAATGGTAAGTGTACTCTTGCATGGGCCATCGGCGACTCCCTTGCCATATCCAGCCGGGCTACTGTGCTCGACATCCTAATAATATCTGAAAAATATGACTATTATTCCTTCCCTGCTGATTTCATACAGAAAATGGCCTGCTTTAAGGCTTCACATCTCAGGACAGTACCAGCCTGTTCATGATATTTTATGTATAAAGACAGTTCTGGCATGGCTATGGTGCCCTGCACGAACAGGAAATACTACCCATGGTGTGATTCTCCCCGTACATATCGAGGCACTGTGAAAATAGTTTCAGCTCTAGGCCTCAAATACCTTTTGAAATCTGGCACAGCTATTTTCTTTTACATACAGGCCTCGCTCTGCGTTTTCCATTTGAGGGTAATTTTGAAAACGGTATGTGTTACTACATGATATATATGTACTAGAGAAATGACAACAATAAAAAGTAAATAAAAAATGCAATTGTGTTAATTTAAATTAACAATATAGAGGTACTGACTATTGTCTTATGCACTCCGTGGCATGCTGGGAGTCCTAATAGCCGTTTTATCTCTTGCAGGGCTTGCACTGGGAAACGTAAAGGTAAAGGCAGTAATAGTGATCTTCAGACACTTTGGGTGAAGAGACTTGACTAGGGCGGTTGCTTAGCAAACAAGACTTCGAAAGACATCAGAACAGAAGAGATTATCCAATACACAAGAATCCAACTAGTACGTTCGGCCTAAATTTCTCATTAAAGTAAAGAAGCTTCGAGCGCCGCGGCCAGGGCGACTGACGCTGGAATCTGGGGACCACGGTTCGATCCCCAGCTCCGGCGGCAGGTTAGCCCAGCACCATGTGACTCGCTTAATCTTCCCGACGGCCCCCAGCGCCTAGAGACCCTTACGGGTGATTGTGCGCTTTACAAATGTGGACTTCTTCTTCTTATTTCCTCTGCAGCACTGGTTTTGGTGATAATGTCATTAAATCTTTATTTATTTTGGCCATACGGCCATCAAAGATACACAACAAGATAAAACATATACACCATAAAACATCATCAATAGCAATAAGACATACTTGTACATTATAAAATTGATCATATCTGTAGGTTAAAACTATAAAGGTTTACATGTAGGAGACTGAAGCTAACTCAATGTCCGTGACTTCAGTAAACTGGTGCGAATATGCCAGACATTGGTAAGAAATTTAGCCAATGCAAACACAGTTGGACTCGAAAGATCAGTTTTTAAAATTCTATACATTGGGAGATACTCTCTGCCACCAAGGTTTCTAATAAGTGGGAGAAGCCAGTATCTCCTCGCTTTCGAGTACGTGGGGCAAAACAGAACTACATGCAAGTCACTTTCCTCAGCATAAGAGCATGTTGGACACTGCTTAGGGGAGGGCGGGTTTGTCCAAGAGCTCGTAAAAGCCCGTAAGGGCAGGATGCCGTATCTCCATTGCAGAAACAGCTTCCTGGCCAGCACGGGGGACATGGCGTCCAACACCCTTTCCATCTTGTATGTTTCTTTACCTAGCATAAATACAGAGGTCAGTGATCCCTCTCGCTGATTTTCCATAGCCGAGGATAGTTTATGAGCGTGATAGGCATCGACCAAATTTCTGCGGGAGATGCTCAATGAGGCCTCAGCAGGATCGGACCAAAGATCAGGAAACCCCAGTGACGTACATAGATTCTGGATATATTTTAGCCAAGGGATATGCAGCGCTTTTGGGTGGGATATCAGCTCCCCTAATTCGGCCCTATAGGCTAGAAGTGCTTCACTGCTCCACAGCCTTCGCCAGAAGACTATGGGTCTCAGTCCTATTTCATCGGCTATTGGTCTCAATCCCAGATCCAACCTCAGGGGAAGGAGCGGGGTACTTGGCGGGAGTGCAGTTATCTGCCTGATAAAATTATTCTCAGTTACCGACAGACTGCAGGTTGGTGTATGTCCCCACAGTTCCGCCCCATACATAGTAGCGCCTCTGGCCTGCGCTTTGTAAATCTGGGTGAGCGGCCCCAGAGGCCGATAAGTCGAATTTTTCAACATCCGTGTAATGCCCCCAGTGGTCTGTACCAGTTTAAGGTTGGCCCTGGTCCGGTGTGCCCCCCACGACATAGACTCATTCAAGGTTACACCTAAGTAATCGAAGGTGGAGACTCTTTCCAACTGTGCCTCTCCCAGCAGTGGATTCGGGCGCAGTTTTTTACTTGGGTTCAGGACCATGAATTTTGTTTTTCCAGCATTAATTTCTAGGCCCCTATCCATACAAAAGGCCACGAAAGAATCAAGGATCCGCTGGATCCTCATTAGGGTTTTGGACAGCAGCAGGGTGTCATCTGCAAACATAATTGCAGGCACCCTGCTGCCGTTCAATTTCGGAGCATCAGTGTGTTCAATGCCGTTCAAATGGGCGATTACCCCGTTGACAAAGAGGCAGAACAGGGTCGGTGCGAGCACACAGCCCTGTCTAACCCCCCTGTCAACGGGGAATCTGTCTGTCAGCTCCCCCGACTTTCCACACCGCACCCTGGCATAGTTGTTGTGGTGTAACCTCTGCAAGATTATTAGAATGTCCGCAGGTATGCCCATCTCGGCCAGGACCCTCCAAAGTTTGCCTCTGGGCACCAGATCAAAGGCGGCTCTTAAATCCACAAATATTGTGTATAAGCTACCACCATCAAAAACCACTGTCCTCCAGTGGATGATGTTCAATCGGAAGACCTGGTCCACCGTTGATACTCCCTTCCTAAATCCAGCCTGGTAAGGACTAAGGACTTCCGTTTCTTCTGCCCAGTCCTGGAGCCGATTGAGCAGTACCCTCCCAAGGAGCTTCTGGGGCACATCAATCAGACTAATTGGTCTGTAATTGGCTGGAAGCAGGGGCGAGCCCTTCTTAAATATGGGAACCACCTCCGCCCCAGCCAAGTACTTGGGACTTCCATGCCGCATAAGACTCCATTAAACAAAACGGCTAGATATGGGGCCCACACATCTGGTTCCTGCTTAAAAAGATCTCCAGGCAGGCCGTCAAGACCTGGCGCCTTACCCGAGGCCAAACCAGCTATTGCTGCCCTAACCTCTCCCACTGTTACTAGTTCCCCCTCATATGCCCCCTGAGGACTGCAAATATCACCCATGCTATCTCCCCCCATCGAGCTATAAAGGGTTTGGAAATGAGCCTGCCAGACCCCAGCTGCAATGTTGGGCTCAATGGCTGAAATGAGGTTCCCCGACCCCCCATTCACTATTCTCCAGAACATTCTGTGGTCTCCCGTTACAAGGGATTTGTTGAGCTCCTCACACTGGCTCTCCTCCCATTCAATTTTAGCATGGGCAAGTACTTTTTTATATGCCCGTCTGCTATCTCTTAGCGTCTCCCCACCTGAGCCCTCCTTAATATTTCTTAGAAGTTCTTGTTTTGCTTTTTTACAGGCCGCATTATACCACATGGTTTTTGGCGCTTGCCCCCTACTTGCATTATGTGCATTGCTGTACAGGAAAGGACTCATACCCTTTATAAGATCTTCATGGGCCTGGTATAATTTACCAAGTGTTTCCGTATTGCCCCTCTCAATGTCCAGCCCTCCTACACTCTCTAGGATAGGGATTAGCCCCGCATAAAGCTTCGGGAGTTTCTCCTGGCTTGCAACTATTTTTTCCCACCTGATCCTTCTTTTGTTGTTGGCCAGAAGCAGTTCAGGTAGGTTTCCCTCACTCGCTAATATATGTTGTTGGAGGCCAGGATGTGTGAAATCCAGTTCTAATGCGTTGTGATCACTTTCCAGCCGTTCGGTAACCCTAAAATCCCTAATGGTAGACCAGTTGGTTATCTGTACCAGAATATAGTCCAAGCGGGATTTTCCTCCCGCTCTGTTAAAGGCTGTTCTACTAGGTACATCTGATTTAACTCGCCCATTACAGGCTCTAATTCCAAACTTTAGGGTTAGGGCTGTGATCTGCAACGCCAAGGGTGTCCAAGCCTTCGGGGGGGGAGCTTCTACCGATGGTACTGACCACCTGGCCTCTTCCTCCATCTGGAAGCCCTCTAAGAGGCCAGGCAGCGGCTCAAATTGGGAATTTAGGTCCCCCCCTACTATATAGGGTAAATCCCCGGGTATTTCAGCTAGATAGGTTGCAAGCTCAACAATCGTAGGTGACTCCCTGGCTACACCCACTGGCCTAGAATAGACATTAATAAAGGCAAGTTTTACTTGATTCGGCCAGGATAGTAAGACCACAAGGATATCGTCAGAAGGTACCACTAAGCGTGAAGCCTCACAGCCCAGGTGGGAAGCTACCCATGTTGTTAATCCACCAGAAGGACGGCCTTTGCCCTCCCACCTGGCCGGGATAGAAAAGGACTGGTATCCCTGATGGGTATGTTCCTCCCTAGCCCAGGTCTCCTGAAACATGCACACATCCCCTGTCTCAATGTATGCAACCCAGTCCGGGGTAGACAACTTGTTGACAATTCCAGCCACATTCCAGCAGATAAGTCTCAGATGCTCTGTATCTGGCGTCACGGAAAGGGGAATATTGGATTGAACCGGCTCAGTTTGTTCAGAGTTAGTTACAACGGGTACAATTTCTGTAATGGCTCCAACTTGCTCGGGAGAATCACTAAAGCCATTTTCCGTGGTCGTAGTTTCCGGGGCTTTATTTGTAAACAGTCAATCAACCCCTTCCAACCCCCCCAAACAGTTAAACCGATTATAGTGGAAGAAGGGAGTATCCGGCAGTTGGTTAACTGGACGTATGGCATGTTCCCGATATCTAGGTCTCCGCTCTACCCTTGTCCAGTTGCCTTGTTCTGGCTCATGGTACATACCGGTGGGGGGGAAGAAAAAGGAAACTGCAGGGACTGAATAGTGGAGTCCAGTGATCTATTCGTCCCTGCACAAATGTGTAGAACTGTGCCTGGGTCACGGAAGGAGACCATAATACAATCCCCCATGATTGATTTCCTCGTCCTCCCCAGCCAAGGTACCCTTCTGACCATGGTGATCTCATTATTAAAATGAGGAGGTAGGGGCCTATTCCAGTTAAGCCACTTGATGACTTTCCTCTTGAGTGTTATAAAATTTTCTTTTTCACCACTTTCCAGGGAAGGGGCACCCGCCAGTACTACCATAAAGCTATTGGCTTCCGGGGGCAAATCCGGTCTCCGAATTCTAGGTGCAAGCCTCCCTTCCTGAGGAGGGGGAGAACTGGCATTGGGTTGGGCTCTATGGGTTATGCCAAGGGATGGTCCATGTGTGGCTGCTACCGCTAGCTCAGGAGGGGCAGTATTAGGACTGCTCAATGGGGGTGGTAGTTGAATAGACATAAGTGGTGGCAAGGGAGCGACTATGGGGGAGCCCTGCATAGGGCCCACATTGGGGTTAGATGGTAGTGAACGGGGAGGGAACCTTGCAGAGGGATTTTGCCCTACCGCTTTATTCTGTTTGCTAGTCGCAGCATTTAGACTCACTAGGGTAGCTTCTAGGGTAGTAAGCCTGGTATCTAATTTTTTTAGGCTCTCGCTGATAGGCGTCAAAAGTGTTTTTAGTAAAAATTCTATGCTCCCAAGAGATACAGCAGGAGATGATGTATTAGATTGGATGTTCCCTATGTCACTGTTAGCAACGGCAGTAGATGTATTGTTACTCTTAGGGGGAGCGACTACTTGTACCTTCGCTTTGGGCCTATCAGGGGAGTGCACTGGTTTATGATTTTTCCCAAAATCAGAGTGAGGAGTTTTGATTTTCCCCTGCCCACCCCTTGTCTTTCTTCTACGCTTGTTGGGTGGAGGGCCGTGTATCTCTGCCACCACGGACTGCTTGGGCTTGGTTTTCTTAATTTTAGCTACCGGGGATGTTAAAATAATCAGATCAACCGTTGTATTACTGTCGGTTGATGGAGGGGTAACTTCCATGGACTGATCAAAAAGTGTGGCAGAATTAGGAACAGAATCCCGTAGGAGTAGAGGAACGTCCTCTTGATATGATATAAGCGGTGTGCCCTGACAGGGACTTTCCTCTTGGGAGATAGGGTAGGGGTTTATTTCACTAATAGGTCGATTTTTCATAGACTCAATGGAGCGACGGCGCTCGCCCCTACGCTTCTCTAGGGAGCTTTCTTTTCCCCCTTCCCCCTTCGCTGGTTTAAAGAAATTATCCAGGGGCCCATTAATGCTACCCCCTGCCCTTGATGGAGTTCCTCCTTGGGCCGTTGTAGACATAGCGGGGTCCTATAGCACAGTTCGGCTGGGTTCGGGGGGTAAAGGCGAAAAAGAGTGGGCCCAGCCCGGCCTCCTTCGGCCCCGGACGGCCACAGACGGTCCCGCCCTTGTCCCGGGCTTAACCCGGGCGCTCCCGCGCAGCGTGTAGATCTCGTTCTTATGGATGTATTAAGAGGCAGGTGGAGCTGGGCGGGGCGGTTAGGGAGAGCGGGCCAGCTGGAACGGCCTGTGCAACCCGGGACTCCTGGGAGATTGAGTCCGGGTTGCTGCTCGCAGCCCTGTCACACACTCACCGCCCAGCGAAGCACAGCCTCCGTTCACCCCCTTCTGCGACGCGGGACCCGCGGAGCGGGTTCCGCTAGCTGTGGTCACAAAGGTCCAAAGTCCGAGGTCAGCGGCTGGAGTGCAGGCGTCCTTGAGAGAATCCCACTGGAAGGTGCAGTCAGGGCGAAATATGAGGCAGGTGGAGCTGGGCGGGGCGGTCAGGGAGAGCGGGCCAGCTGGAACGGCCTGTGCAACCCGGGACTCCTGGAAGATTGAGTCCGGGTTGCTGCTCGCAGCCCTGTCACACACTCACCGCCCAGCGAAGCACAGCCTCCGTTCACCCCCTTCTGCGACGCGGGACCCGCGGAGCGGGTTCCGCTAGCTGTGGTCACAAAGGTCCAAAGTCCGAGGTCAGCGGCTGGAGTGCAGGCGTCCTTGAGAGAATAATGTACTGACTGCTTCTCTGTTTCACTCGAAATACTTTGACATCCAAAATGCGAGGTGATATTCTTTGTATGCTTTTTTGATGGGGTTACATTGCTTTAATTTGTTTGACCTTTTCTTTGTGTCATGCGTTCAATAAACAGATTTGAAACAAAAACATGCATCGGAGCCTCAATCAAATTGCAATATATCACACAAATCTGAATGGAATATATGGTGATGGGTGTCTAGATATTCACAAACAGTAACGTTCAAACTGAAATAAATTAAAATAAATTGAACAGTGATAGTTATAAGAGCAGACAAGTGTTTGATATGGTTGTGTATTTATGGAATCCAAAAGGGGCACAGAGGGAGTGTGTTATGATGCTTTCACGTGTATTGCATAGCACTACCAAACGTGACCTGCTATTTTCAAAGACTATATTTGCGCTCTTTTGTGCAATGCAGAGATATGCTAATGTCGTTTTTGACACTTCCAAACATTCCCCTAATGTCATCTTCTCACCCACTCTTTTAAATATGAAACGAAAAGAGCAGCCTGGCAGAGGGGCAATGGAATGGAAGGAGAAGTAATGAATATATGAGTTTAGCATGACGGAGAATAACTTCATTGAGCCACAAGGAACAGACCCCACTGCACCCCAGTCGAAAATTAGCCCAGAACAGCAGGTCGAACTGCTTTTGGAAATATGTTTCTTTATCGCTGCTGCGCTATTATTCGGTGTATCATGGAGCAGGGCATTCTGCCCGGAAGTGAAAGGAGGCAGGCCCGGGGAGTCTGCAGATGCACCCCCACATCATTATGCTCATATTGCCCACTCCTGGAATGGTGCAACAGCGTTGTTACCTGATGCTCGGAGCTATGCCCCGCTATTTAATACCGGCACTGACATTTCCCAGACAGCGTTCCAGGCAAACTACATTTAACGCCCACCCTGCTCCACTCCACCGCTATCCCAGCCGCCCAGTCCCACTGGTGATTCTAGTGGGGGTCCCTTTTGTGCTCAATCTCCTAACAGTGATCACACTGTGAATATGCATTTGCCCCCTGTTCCCTCACGCAGGGCTTTTAGTGGGATGTTTTAGCAGGTGTTGAGAGGGGTCCCCATCCGGCTCTCCATTTTTGCCCTCAACCTCAGGATGAAAAAAAATCTTAACTCCGCAGCAGTGCCATTCTTCACTGCCTTTGATGTAACTTCAAAGAGACTCGTTAGAGTTCTTCCACTGTCTCATTAGTTTAGAATTGAAGCATTTTCAATATTCTATACAACAAAGACTTAGTTGTTTCTTATTTACCGTATGCAACTAACAACCACTGGAATGCCATTAGTCCTCTTATTGTAGGTGTGATGTTACTTGTATTATATATCTGGATGCAATGACGGAAGCAGCAAATTACCAGTCAGGCAGCACACTATGCTAAGCACAGATTGTTAACTTACTTATTTTAAGCCAGCCCTAATTACATCAGTAACGCCCCTTCGAGAGACCCCCCCCCAGTATTTTCATTCCACTTAAAGCCTCACCTGAATCACCCATTCAGTTGCTAAACTGGAGGTGAGAGATCATGGGAGGTCGAGAGCGATCAGGAAGACGTGAGGACAAAATGAATCACAGGGAGGTTAACGAAGGCAATGAAAACACCATTTTATAGACAGGCTAGAAGTAATGAAGTGGACCAGCAGCCAGGAATAACAGCATTATTCAAGGCAGCTTGGGAGGTCAGCTATGTGTGTGTGCGCTCTCCAAATCTAGGAGCCGTGGGCTGGGCCCAGCTTAACCTTGCCTAAGGCCACCCCAGCAGGCAGTGTAGGATGTATGGAGAGAGAAGGTATGAACATACCAGGCAGGCCTGTGTTTCAGTGACCAGGCCTGTGCATGATCTGTCAGCAACACTGTACTTCATGGCTTTTCTGAGCATCCAGGAGCTCACAGTGTAGTGGTGTGGCATTGCTTACTGATAAAAAAGAGTTTGCTAGTAAAAATGTGGAATATTATTTGCAAGACAAAACACCACGGATTATACCGCTGCAAATGAAAGGGTTATTGGCCACCTGAACGCCCGTACTCACCCTGTTTGGATGCCCAATACCGTTGGTTGCAAACAAGTTTCACCTTTCCATGCAGAGCTCAAGTCTTGGTATAACTGTCAAGTGCGGTTGACGATTTATGACTGCTTCTGGCTTGTAGGTGCTAGTATCTACTAGTGGAGCTAATCAGTAGTCACTTTAAGTTTTATCATGAATGTCCATCGAGATAGGGTGCTTCCAAGAGCAGCACACACTGCTGATGGACTCCAGTCACCTGGACCTCGCCTTGTCATTGTGAGTGGGTAGGTAATAATTACTGGCTTCTGCAGCAGTCACAGTTCATGACCTTCTAAGTCCCCTCCACTGCCCACCTGCAAGGGCCCACAGATGACCTCCTTTCCATTCAGTTGGCTCCACAGCCGCTTTTTCTGACAGGTAGTCAAACTTCTCCAGGTTCTGGTCCTGACCCCGTCAAGCAGAGTAGGCAGTAGTTACCCCAACCTGGGAGCTCAAACGTTTATTGCACACCAGTGGTATAGAGACCCAGTGTTAGACCTGAGCTTTTCAGGTAACGTTTCCCCAAACTTTTTTGCTTTTTCCTTCCAGGTTTTGATGGTTCTCTTGAGGTGGACTTAGGGCACTTTCCCCCTGTAAGTGCAGTGTGAAAGTGCGAGCCCTCCCAACCAATGTTCATTTTAGTTCTTTTCTTCTGTGTGCAGCAGTAGAAGACCTTTATGCGCTGCAGACAAGTCTATGTGCACCAAGGAACTGAACACGTATGTGAGTGATACGCTCAGCTATATAAATCTGAAGCAATCACCACGCCAAACTTTTGTTTACAACAATTGTGAAAACAAGTGCAGTTCACGCATACAGCTACAAATAATAAGGTCTTGAGACAGTTTTGTAATGTTCATACACTCAGTCATAACATGTAGTGTTCACTCTAGTGGCATCTGCCTCCCAGTTTTAGGGAAGGATAGGACTCAAAAGGCTGTACCATTATAAAATGTTTCTGAAGGTAAAGTGGTGTCCTGGCAACAATGACCTGGAAGGGTTAGAGCCAGTCAATGCAGCCTTTATGGCCCCAGAAGACTGGGTCGGGTTGATGGTATTTGCTACAGCATCCGATTAGGAAACATCCTCCAAAGCAATCCTAATTGCGAACACGTCACTGTGACTAACGAAGAGAGTCGTGGTTGTCTTATAAGAGCGTGAGTCACTTCTCCTGGGTGTTCGGAATCATCCGGATGATCATGGCTCGGTGTGAGTATGGGATCTTGGCACTACGTCTGTTTTTCTTCTGTTTTACTTTCTCCTTCTTGCCTTGCCACCACTGAGTCTCTTTTCCTTCAGCCCCTGAGCCCCCCTTCACGGAATCCAGGACCTCCACAGGTGTTACATCTGTGGATTTTAAACCTCACATTATCTACTTTTTAAATCTGTCCAGCTACATTGTCAGCGTCCCCTCACCTCTGGACAGACCCACTATACCACTCTCCTCAGTGGCATTGCTATCTGCTGATCCACCATGAAGCTGGGACCTCAGGTGAAAGTATTTTCTCATCATACTGGGGAGAACCAAATAAGGCAAAGTGTGTCTGTGATTTTGAGCAATTATGAGAACAGCTTGACTTGGGCTATCAAAGTCGTGTTCAAACAGGTACTGGCCTCTGACTGAGACATTAACAACCTTTGCTTGGAATTCTTTGAACTAAAAATAGTGTGTTTCTAATTCACTGACTGCATGAGACTCAGCCTCTACTTGTGAATTGATTGTGGGGTGAAATCCTAAAGATGATGAGTAGGTGCAACAGTTACTATGCAATGCGTAGATAGTTAAGAGAAGTATAATTGTATACCCAAGATGAATCTATTGTGTTCCACGATTCACCATCTGATTTGCGTTAATACGAAACCAAGGACATTGGGATTCTAGCACCCAACTACATAAATAAAATTTCAATTATCTCACTTTAAACTTAGTCTGCAGTATCACATAAACAGGATTTGATTTCCAGCTAATGTTTGGAGGCTTACAATTGCTGACGTCCATTAAAGAGTGTGAAAACACCCTAGAACATTTGCTCCAGCCTCAGTAACCCTTTTATTTTTTTTAGATGGGGGCTGGGGTAATGGCAATGGCTAAAATGCCTCTTAGGTAGTTCAAAACATAAGACCCCACCCCCTCCAAGACTCTGCCTCCCCCCTCCCTCCTCACATGGTGAAAATGTTATTTTAGTTGGCAGGACTGACGGTGTAAGAAAATTGCAATAATACAGACCAACCTAGTTTTTGTGTGTCATTTGTGACACCCCGAGCCAGCACTCCATATGCTGTGAGGTATTATTATATGCTGGGATTTTTGCACCCCAGAAAGCTCAGGGTGTAGGTGGTTGTTTATAATGGGCTACAACAATTGAAAGTTCTGGAGTTGATGCTGATGGAAGTTTGAGATTCGCAGTGTGTCCGAAAGGTGTTCAAACTACTGTAGATCCAATTGTTAGCCTCTCTGCAGAGTGCACCAAGCAATGGAGCCATTGTAACTGTGATTAGAAGCAAAAGCATGTGAATGAAATACAAAGCACCCTTAAGAGGGCGAAAGTTAATGAAACTGAAGCCTTACATTTGAGCAGGTGATTGTGACATTCTAAAGACCACTACGCCCTCAACAAACCCCAGTAACAGTTAAACTTCTGTTTGCTTTTCCCCTTTTAGAGACTCCCCACTTTTTCATCACACTTAAAGCATGGTGACAAGTATGATTTCTCCTTTCACTGGCAGCACACTTGACACATGTAACAGACTGAGGAGCAGATGCTTTGTGCTATGGAAGGGGGTGGAGAACAAATGAACAACTGACTGCAGGCCAATGCAGAACAGGGAGTGATCACACAGCAAACATTATGTTAGACTATGATCAAGTTGTCTTCACGATTCAAGAAAGTGTATTTCTTTAGCACACAGAGGCATTTCACCTTACCACATCAGTTTATTTGCAAAGTATTTCTAAAAAGTGGGAGTTTTTGAACAGAAACTGAAAAACCTTTCTACCTGGGCCCTGCTGACTATGCTATAGTGAACAGAGGCATGTCAGTTATCATATTAGCAGAATATGTGGCCTAGATTCTTATTTGAGATAGAGCAAGTTTATAAGCTATTAAATCAAACACAAGACACGTTTTTCTGCACAGCACACATCCTGAACTCAATTATTTGAAGATGGTCTTATATGTGATTACGAACCAATAAATTGCTCTGTGAAATAATGTATTTGACTAGGTTCACACAATTTGGTCAAGCAGAAACTGATCCCAGGTTTTCCAGTTTCAGGCTGTGCACTTCAGCCACCAGAGTGGTATCTCTTACTGCCATCAAAGGTCAATGCTTTGGGCTTAAGTCGTAAAGGCTGTGATTAGATTTTGGTGACAGGCAGAATCCACCATTTATTTTGCACAGTTTTACCCAGAGCTTTACAACAGCTGCCATATATTATGCTTTATTAGTGCCACTGCCAAAAATACTTCCACCCATTCCAGCATCAGGCTCCCAGAGGCCTCTGTTGTTGCTGAATCCTTGCAGGCCCCCACTTGACAATAATGATGAAAGCAGCATATTAACAACTGCCTGCTCTGAGCTCTGTCATCCACTGTAGCAAAACCTATGCAGATAAGAGAAAGCCTTTACAAGTCGTTTCACGCACATTCTGCTCCTCCACCCGGCCTTGTAAGCTCGCTGTGTCTGCAATTTAGCTCCAAGAAAGTGGCATTTTGTCACGCCCCTCACAAACCATCTCTTGGTCTTGCATGGAGCATGTGAAGTGTGCGCTTTGGGAGAGTGTGTGTGCACTGGGAATAGGTAGCGCGCCCGCCCACTCATGCATGCATGCTACAAGGAACAATGCTTCCTATACACGTTAGGAAGTGGGTCTCACCTCTTGTCTCTAAAGACGTGTCCAGCCTGCAATTGCAGGCTGGAATGCATTTGGCGCCGACAGTGCTCCTAAATATGGGTTTGGCCTGCCATTGCTTCTGGGGTGCACTTTGCACAAATTGTGTCTTAAGTATGTGGCCAGCCTGCCACTGCCGGCTGGTGTAGACCGAACCGATGGTGACCGTCCTGGCGCTTTCAGAAGCGGTCGCTCCCTGCCTCCCTGCTCCAGTGGTATCGTTGGCTGCTTTGTGATACTTGTGTGCGATAGCTGCTGCCTGCCTTAGCGCTGAAACCGCTAGAAGCATCTTCGAGTGTTTAGTATTATTCTTAGGCAATTTCGAGTGCTGTAACAGAATTAATTAGCACCATTCAGATTGCTAGGCGCTATTATTCTTAGGCAATTTCGAGTGCTGTAACAGAATTAATTAGCACCATTCAGATTGCTAGGCGCTAGCCCAGTTTTTGTGTCTGCTAGCTGCTGGCTGACTGTATTAGCGCTGAAGAGGCTGAAGCATTACCGAGTGTTTATCTGTGTGCCCCATCTTGCTGCCAGTTTCACTTTACCGGCCATTTTGTTGTTGTTTGTGCCTCGGAGCCCGTCCCCTCCACCACGACCCCGCCTCCCAGCTGATCCTACCTCGCCCCTCCCCCCTCCACCATCCGCATATGAGAGATGCATATCCGCGCAGCGTTCACGCGCAGCGGTCGCGCCCCATGCGCGCCGAAGGTGCGCTAAAGGTAAGCCCGTCTACGCCCGTCCGCGCCTGGATCGCGCCCAGAGCCAGACCCCATGGTCCCCGCTTCACCCATCCTCCCCGCATTACATACGACGCCTCCTCCCTCTTAGCACTCAACCCCGGCCAACTCACTAACTGCGCCCTAGCAGCACCAGGACACACCCATGGACCCTTCACCTGCCACTCCTGCAAATTTACCTGCGTCAAGTCCCAAACCAAATGATCAAACACCAAACAGAGAGCCAACAACAACCACCTCAAATGCATCCTTCTCAACACCCGCTCGGTTCACAAACACGCCATCGACCTTTGGAATCTACTCGACACCATTTCTCCGGACATCGCCTTCCTAACAGAAACATGGATGAACGCCTCTTCCGCTCCAGACATCACCATAGCCATCCCGGACGGCTACAAAATCATCCGTAAGGACCGCCCCATCCAAACAGGAGGAGGCATCGCCATCGTCCACAAGAACACCACCCGCGTCTCAGCCACCTCAGATGACAACCTCGCTATCGCCGAACACCTTCACTTCCAGATCCACACCGACCCCAAGACAACACTCAGAGGCACCCTCCTCTACAGGCCACCGGGACCCCGTACAAAATTCAGCGAAGACATCACTGACTTTATCACCCCACACGCCCTCCCTTCGGAAGAATACATTCTACTGGGAGACCTCAATTTCCATCTGGAAAAGAGCAACGACAGTAACACCACCACCCTTCTGGACAATCTCGCCAATCTCGGACTCAAACAACTTGTTAACACCCCCACACACTATGCAGGACACACACTCGACCCGATCTTCACTTCCAGCAAGCATATCTCCTTCACTCATACCACACCCCTCCACTGGACGGACCACAACTGCATCCACTTTATTTACAATAAGACCTCGATCCACAACAACCCTCAACCAACTCTGCGTAGAAATTGGAACAAAATCACCATCGACCAGATCTCCACATCACTTCTTCAAAACCCCCCTGCCTATTCAACGAACCCTAACGAAGCCGCCATCAACATCTCACAATGGTTAACCCAAACAGCCGACAAATTAGCACCCTTGAAAAAACATCAAATCAAGCAAGGAAGCAAGAACGCCCCCTGGTTCAACGATGACCTTAAGAAATCCAAGAAGCTCTGTCGTTCCCTTGAGAAAACTTGGAAAACAGATCCAAACACTATCACCCAAGCCGCCCTCAAAAACGCCACCCGCAAACACCACCAACTAATCCGGACAGCCAAGAAATCAGCACTCAAAGACCGACTAGACAACAACGCCCACGACAGCAAGGAACTTTTCAACATCATCAAAGAATTCACCAATCCCACCGCCAGCTCTAACGACATCACCCCCTCTCAAGTCCTCTGCGACTCCCTTGCCTCATACTTTCATGACAAAATCGCCGACATCCATAACAGCTTTGACAACCAACCTGTAAACCAGTCCACTCCACTCACCTCCGAACCGTTACCTCCTCCGAATATCCTTTTCGAATGGAACCCAATCACCACAGAAGAGACCATTCGCCTGATGAACTCCATCCACTCAGGATCCCCTACAGACCCATGTCCCCATCACATCTTCAACAAAGCAGACTCCATTATCGCACCCCATCTCCGAGATGTCATCAACTACTCCCTTAACTCCGCCACATTCCCAGAAAGCTGGAAACACGCCGAACTCAGCGCCCTTCTGAAGAAACCCACAGCTGACCCCACCGAACTCAAAAACTACCGCTCCATCTCGCTCCTCCCATTCCCTGCCAAAGTCATTGAGAAAGCCATTAACAATCAGCTCGCCACCTTCCTCGAAACCAACAAATCACTCGACTCCTCACAGTCTGGCTTCCGAGCCAAACACAGCACCGAAACCGCCCTCATCGCAGCAACAGACGACATTCGAACACTACTGGACAACGGAGACACAGTCGCACTCATCCTCCTTGACCTCTCCGCAGCTTTCGACACAGTCTGCCATAGCACCCTGATACAACGCCTCAGAAACATCGGAATTCAAGGAAAAGCATTGGACTGGATCATTTCGTTCCTCGCTGGAAGAACTCAGAGAGTCCGCCTCCCCCCTTTTAAGTCAGAGGCCACCGAAGTCATCTGGGGCGTCCCGCAAGGATCATCACTCAGCCCCACCCTCTTCAACGTCTACATGAGCCCCCTCGCAACCATCGCACGTCAACACAACCTCAACATCATCTCCTACGCTGATGACACTCAGCTGATCCTCTCACTCACCAAAGACCCAACCACCGCCAAAACAAACCTACACGAAGGGATGAAAGAAGTAGCCGAGTGGATGACGCACAGCCGTCTGAAACTGAACTCGGACAAAATGGAAGTCCTCATCTTAAGCTCATCCCCTTCCGCCTGGGACGACTCTTGGTGGCCAACGGCCCTAGGAAAAGCCCCCATACCGACGGACCACGCACGGAACCTGGGCATCATCCTGGACTCCTCACTCTCGATGACCAGACAAGTCAACGCCGTCTCATCTTCATGCTTCAACATCCTACGCATGCTCAAAAAAACATTTCACTGGATCCCCACCGAAACAAGAAAAACGGTCACCCACGCACTGGTTACAAGCCGTCTGGACTACGGAAACACCCTTTACGCCGGTTCCACCGCGAAACTACAGAAAAAACTCCAACGCATCCAAAATGCTTCAGCCAGACTCATACTTGACATCCCCCGCACAGACCACATTTCCGCTCACCTGAAAGACCTTCACTGGCTCCCCGTCAACAAGAGAATAACGTTCCGTCTCCTCACCCACGCACACAAAGCCCTATATGAACTTGGACCTGATTGTCTCAACAGGCGCCTTTCCTTTTACACCCCCACCCGCCAGCTGCGTTCATCCAACCAAGCCCTCGCCGCTGTTCCGCGCATCCACAAAGCCACCATGGGAGGAAGATCCTTCTCCTACTTAGCGGCCAAGACCTGGAATTCCCTTCCCATCCACCTCCGCCTCACTCAAAACCACCTAGCCTTCAGAAAACAACTTAAAACATGGATATTCGATAAGTAAACCTCCCCCCCCCTTCCTCAAGCGCCTTGAGACCCTATGGGTATGTAGTGAGCTATATAAATTCTGACTTGACTTGACTTGACTTAAAGAGGTGACCATTCTGCCATTGCAGGCTGGGGTGCACTCTGCACCGATGGTGCTCTTTAATAAGTGTCCAACCTGCCATTGCAGGCTGATGCGTGCAGTTGAGCGCTCACTCAGACTGGCCTGTTTAAGTCTCTAGCCATCCTGAGAGGACCTTTCATTTCCACCCGAATCACCCGAGGGTATGTCCTAAAAGGTGAAATGAGTGGTAGCTGAAAGGCAGGATAGGTACTCAGGCGTGTCCCCTGCCCAGGTAGTGAGGAATACCTTGTGTGTTTTCGCTGCCTATGAGGTTTGCCCTTCCCATAGGCTAACATGGGGAAATGGTTGAAATTACTTCAGGCTGCAATAGTGGATTGCAGTGGAGTAGTCTTATGATGTTTCATATCATTGGATTCACAGCGACAACCAATTGCCAATGATTAAGGTGGCTTTTTCGTGATTCATGTAGAAATGCCACTACTAGAAATTGCAGTACGAGGCTGACTTTGACGTGCAAAAATGAGTTGACAAGTGCATTTACTGCCACTCGGGCAGTAAAGTACAACCGAAGCCAGAAACAAAAGTGGCTTGAGTAGAGAAGCAATGCGGTTTGGTTGTTGCTTAGATAATAACAATAGAAGATTGGACATTTGACGAAAGAAGGGAAATAGATTGTGGCAAAGTGGCTTTTTAACTGAAGTTGATATCAGTTCTGAATCCTGAGGAGAAGAACCCTTAAACGAAGTGTTGGGTTAAAGATGCGCCAGCATCATCGCAACCTACATGTTATAAAATGAGTCATTCCAATCAGCATAATTAATTTATAATTAGAAAGTTAATATCTTGATTGGACAAGCAGAACATGGTGAGGTTGTGCAGCCCCTGAGAATAGTAAAAGTCAAGTAACAAAAGTGTTAATAATCTATGTATTTTCCTGGTTGGGGAAGAACATTTCAGAAATGCTATGGTATGTGCATTGTTAGTCATTGTTTTGTATGGTAAATAATATTGTTTATTATTTTTCTGTAATGTATTTTTTTTAAGTTGTTTGATATAATTGTTTGGTGGGTAGTTGTAATTGTTTCTGTATAATAAAGCAGTCATGTGCTTCTTTATATGACACACATTCATTTAAAACATATATGGAAAAAAGTGAGAAAAAAACTAATCACATGATCACTCATATTAAATAGAGTGTTCAGAAAAAAATTGATAGTAGAAAAAGAGGTGGCCTGTATTGGCATTTGTATTTTTGTTTATGTTTCAGTGGTCCAGCCTTACTGATTGATTAGGGCCCAACCCAGAGTATTGTTGTTACTGCTAGAAAGTGGTAATTTCTATGCTCTAACAATCCAGTCCACAATGGTGTTTGGGGGAGCACATCTGGACATTCCCCAGTGACAGCTATAAAACAATGCAAAAGGAACAAATGATGGAATGCTGAACAATGCAAACATTGACCCCCAGTCACAAAGATCTGGGATTAATCCATGCATTTGGCGCCGACAGTGCTCCTAGTTTGGACCTATCCATATGCAAATCAGTCTTGACCCTGCTCTTCATGGCAACAGTCCAGCCCGAACTGCCAAGTCAGGTCCTCTCTGAACCAGAGGGAATTTTGCTGGGACCGGATTTTGGACTTCATCCCTCATCAGCCAAACTAGCTTGAATCCAGTAGTGCAGTGAGCAAGGGACTCACATCTGGGCATATCCTTCCCACTTAGGCCGATAAATGCAAAAAGAACAAATAATGAATGGAATGCTGAACAATGCAAACATTCACCCCCAGTCACAAAGATCTGGATTTAATCCATTGTTCTTATGCTCAACGCACCACCCCAGTTTGGAAATATCCATATGCAAATTAGTCTTGACCCTGCTCTTCATGGCAACAGTCCAGCCCGAACTATAAAGCCATATCCTACCCGGATCGTAAAGAAGCATCCTAGGACAGGTTTTGGGGCATCACCCCATATCAGCCAGGCCAGCCTGAATCCAGTGGTGCAGTGAGCACGGGACCCATGTCTGGGCACACCCTTTCCACTTAGGGTGACAAATGCAAAAGGAACAAATGATGGATGAAATGCTGTACAATGCAAAGCTTCACCCCCGTCAAAAAGATCTGGGTTTAATCCATCGTTTTTTTGCTCACCATGCCACCCCAGTTTGGACCCAGCCATATGCAAACAAGTCTTGACCCTGCTCCTCGTGGGAACAGCCCAGCCAGTACTGCCAAGCCAGGTCCTCCCTGGACTGCAAATAAGCATCCTGGGACCGGTTTCAGGATATCACCCCTCATCAGCCAGACTAACTTAAATCAAGCGGTGCAGTGAGCACGGGACCCACATCTGGGCATACCCTTCCCACTTAGGGCAAAAACTGCAAAAGGTATAAATGATGGGTGGAATACTGAACAGTGCAAACATTCACTCTCAGTCCCAAAGATATGGGATGAATCCATTGTTCTTTTGCTCACCACATTTGAAACCCAGCCATATGCAAATCAGTCTTGACCCTACTCCTCATGGGAACAGTCCAGCCCAAACTGCCAACCTGGTCCTCCCTAGACAGGAAAGAAGCATTCTGGAACCGGTTTCAGGGCATCACCCCTCATCAGCCAGACTACCTTGAATCCAGTGGTGCAGTGAGCATGTGACCCACACATGTTCATACCCTTTACACTTAGAGCGACCAATGCAAAAGGAAAAAATGATGGATGGAATGCTAAACATTCATTCCCAGTCACAAAGATCTGGGTTTAATACATTGTTCTGTTGCTCACTACGCCACCCCAGTTCGTCCCCAGCCATATGCAAATCAGTCTTGACCCTGCTCCTCATGGGATCAATCCAGCACGAACTGTCAAGCCAGGTCGTCTCTGGACCAGAAGCAAGTATCCTGGGACCGATTTTGGGGAAAAACCCCTCATCAGCCAGACTAGCTTGAATCCAGAAGTGCAGTGAGCACGGGGCCCACATCTGGGCATACCTTTCCCACTTAGGGCGACAAAAGCAAAAGGAACAAACGATGGATGGAATGCTGAACAATGCAAACATTCCCTCCCAGTCACAGAGATCTGGGATGAATCCATTGTTCTTTTGCTCACCACGTTTGGATCCCAGCCATATGCAAATCAGTCTAGACCCTGCTCCTCATGAGAACAGTCCAGCCCGAACTGCAAATTCAGGTCCTCCCTGGACCGGAAACAAGCCTCCTGGGACCAGTTTCATGGCATCACCCCTCATCAGCAAGACTAGCTTGAATCCAGTGGCCCATGAAGAAACTGGACCAAAACTGGGCTGGTGTGGTGAGCAAAAAAAACAATGATTTGAACTCAGATTCCATCTATTATTTGTTCTTTTTGCTTTCATATTTTTGGAAGCGTTTCAGAAAAGACCAAAATGTCATCCAAATAAATGTCCACAAAGTGTCCAAAAACTCTCAAAAGACACCATTAATAATTTTCTGGAGGGCTGCTGGAGTATTGCATAAGGAAAAGAGTAAGTTAAGGTGTTCATAGTGTCTGTATGTTATGTGCAAAACTGTCTTTTAACCATTCCCCTCTTTTATTCTCAAATGTTCATATGCTCCAGTAATATCTAATATATTGAAGTCCTTGGCATTCCTAAGCTGTCCTAGTTATACCAAAATGATGGGAAATTGATGGTGATGTATGATTGCGATTTTATTTAGCTCCCAGTAATCCACACAGTAACAGTATTTACCATCTTAAACAGGGGCAAAATAAACTGCTGTACCTGCTGTAGGACAGAATGGGGATGTATCCCTTGGCTAAAGTCTATTCCAAATATGTTTTCGCAGCAACATCTTCTTTTGGTGTCAGGGTAAGATAAACCTATAGGGATTCTTGGATTGTGATTTCGCACAACCAGGAATAGTTGATTATTAAACAAATCCTGGAATTCAAAGCATACGCTGGTGCCATGACACATTGTTCTGGTGGTGGTTGAGTGGGAAAACAAAATAGAGATTTTTTAATCTGAGCCAGCAAATGCCTTGCACATTATTCAGTCTCCAGTACAATACATCTTTCTTTCCTATTGGTCAATGAATTGTGAGTTCAGAACTATATGGGTCCAAAGACTAAAGGAAACACAGGTGAGGCTACAACATCAAAAGTTAGAAAATCAGTCATCAACCCCATTTTCTTTCTGTCTGCTGAAACAGGGATGCTTACTAGCTCCCCTATCAATCTCCATCTATATTAGCGATCTACCAGGGTGTCTTTCTCTAATTAAAAATTACCCTCCTAAATTAGCACAAGCTGACATACTCTGTTTAATGTATGCCGAAAATATTGTTATACTTGACCATATCCCGATAGGCTTGCAAAGAACCCTGAATGAATTAAATCATTACGCAATCATTACGCAATCGAACATTTTCTGGTGCCAAATATTACTAAAACTATAACACTCCCTTTCAGTGGCAGAAGGAAGGCTTTATCTTATACATGGTCGTTAGGAAGCAAACCGATCGAGACAGTAAAAGAGTATGTTTATCTGGGCTGTATTTTTACTTCTTTTTTTTTTTTTTAAGTTCAAGTTTATTGAAACCAAAAACATAGCATAAATACAAAATGTAATACAGTCAATCAATGAGAGGCATGAGAGATATACAAATGAAATTTAAGGAGGTATAATAAAACGGAATCAATAAACACCTATAGCTAAATCATGAAAAAGAAATAGCAAGGAAGGGAAAAAGAAAACAAAATAAAAGGGGGAATGGAGCATGACAATTCATAAAACGTAACATTGTATGCAAATAATGAATGTAAATAAAACAATGTGTGATAGACAGCAAGCAATAAATAAGCACATAACTTGTAAATCAAAATAAAAGAGAAATAAGCAAAATCATACTGCAGGGCTAATATAACGTCAGGCAGCAAACAGTGTGTAATTATCACCAGATCGAGGACCGCATCGACGACCCGTTCCCCTTTTTTGCCGAACCGCACTTATTGCGTGTGTTTGCTGCCTGGCTATTTAACCGATTTAGGCTTACTGCCACGTTATCCACAACTACCATCGGGCACGTTATATTAGTCCCGCAGTATGGGCTGTACAAAAAAGTTATTTATGAACTGTGTATAAAGAAGGCATGTATTGTTTGTCCTAAAGATGAACTCTGAAATGATATAGGGTTCGAAACGTCGTCGACCTAGTCACACTATATGCATATTTATTATGCCAATGTTCGCAAGCAATAGTGTGCTGTTTGTACTGTCTGATTGTGAATTGTGATACACAGACTACCTTAATTGCCTGTATTTCCTTGTTTGTCTTTCTGCTGAGTGTGTTAGTTGGGCATCGGCGGTGTCCTGCTTGTATCACACCATATTTCCTGTGAATTCTTTTTATCAAAAATTAACTACTGTCCGGCTGGACAATGAATATAGTTGCTATTTAGTCTATATTTATTCTATAAATAATTCAATTGTCTAGGGACCACTGTCCTGTGAAAAAACGTAATCACCCAAGGTCCCTAGCTTATTGCTTCTTTGGGTTCCCTTGTGTATTTAAAATGAGAAAACAAAGCGGCATTTGCCTAAGGTGAGTAAGACGACCCTTCTGAAACTTTCTTGCTGTTTGTACCTGGTTCTTGGAGGAGCGCGGCGTACTTGCTGCCTCAGCGGAGCTGACCCTTGCCACCACACTTTCCACGACTCGCCGGACCCGCTTCGCGTCGTTTGTTCTGGGAGGCTGCAGTGAGACTTACAGGAGGAGTGCGGGGAAAGGCGATTTAACCAGCGGGGCTGCGAGCATAGGCAGGGACTCCAGCGTCCAGGAGCCCCTGCGCGCCCAACCTGCAACACCTGGGCTGCTCTCCCCGCTGGCCACGCCCCCCGCCGACGGACTGAAAAGCGGACTTCACTCCTGAGCCTGTGGGACCCTTCTGAAACTTTCTTGCTGTTTGTACCTGGTTCTTGGAGGAGCGCGGCGTACTTGCTGCCTCAGCGGAGCTGACCCTTGCCACCACACTTTCCACGACTCGCCGGACCCGCTTCGCGTCGTTTGTTCTGGGAGGCTGCAGTGAGACTTACAGGAGGAGTGCGGGGAAAGGCGATTTAACCAGCGGGGCTGCGAGCATAGGCAGGGACTCCAGCGTCCAGGAGGCCCTGCGCGCCCAACCTGCAACACCTGGGCTGCTCTCCCCGCTGGCCACGCCCCCCGCCGACGGACTGAAAAGCGGGCTTCACTCCTGAGCCTGTGGGACCCTTCTGAAACTTTCTTGCTGTTTGTACCTGGTTCTTGGAGGAGTGCGGCGTACTTGCTGCCTCAGCGGAGCTGACCCTTGCCACCACACTTTCCACGACTCGCCGGACCCGCTTCGCGGGTCCCGCAGCGCGTCGTTTGTTCTGGGAGGCTGCAGTGAGACTTACAGGAGGAGTGCGGGGAAAGGCGATTTCACCAGCGGGGCTGCGAGCATAGGCAGGGACTCCAGCGTCCAGGAGCCCCTGCGCGCTCAACCTGCAACACCTGGGCTACTCTCCCCGCTGGCCACGCCCCCCGCCTATCAGCCCATGAACATACGGTTGTAGAGTTATAAGGAGTGCAGTGTCCCCGCTTCACGGGAGCGAGCGGGAGCGACCGGGAGAAGCCCGGGACAAGGGCGGGACCGTCTGTGGCCGTCCGTGGTCGGACAAGGTTGGGTTGGGCCCAGAGTACTGCAAAAATTATATTTTGTCTTACACTATTTGTCATGTGTGGTATTTAGCCATATTTTAGAGAGGGGCTATACTGGTATTTATTAGGTGGCACAGTGGATGTATTAATATTTATATTTTACCTTTATATACCACCCCACTCAGCTCCTAAACATGGCTTTAAGATCTGGGAAACAACGCCTAGTCCATATACAAACCTCCAAGGGTGTTGTTTCTGGGCCCCTCGATGCTTTTATCACCAGAGCGACGGGAATCCTGGAAAAGGAAATTGAATTGGTAGAACATAGACTGTCCCTGGATTTAGTTTCCGGGAAGCGTTCATCAATTGGTGCCTTAGCCCATGTTAAAAGCCCTGTCTCTAATGCAGCTTTTAATTGTATTTCTACCACAGAGACAGAGGCGATAGTTCATGTAGATGGAGATGGAGTTACTATATCCCCACCCCATGATAGTAGGGAACAGAACCCATATACTAATCAGACAAGCTATGAGGATGATAGTCAGTATATTGAGGATGACGAACACAGCCAGTCCGATGCATCCCAATCTTATGTCCCTACTCCCTCCAGCGTGTCCAACTTGCCACAAAATAGTATAAACCCAACATCTCGGAAAAGAAAACATGTCTCGAGTCCACAGGGGGAAAAGGTCCAAAAACAACCCAAAATTGATCCTACTAATAGTGTGAGCTTATCTTTTTCCCAGCCCCACCAAGGTCTCCCAACGGTGTATTGCCCCTCATTAGCTCCTTCTGGGTCATCAAATCCCTGCCCAACCTGTCTTAGCAGCGATGATATCTTGTTGGCTAAGATGGAAGCAATGTTAAAAACTATATTGCTCATGGTCTTAGAGAGAACAAGGTTGATGACCGCTAAAATAGATGTATTGGAATTAGCTGTTAATACTAATCTGGATCTTTTGCAAAAACTAACAACACCCGTTACTGGGATGGGGGCCCGTAATTCAACTTGGGGCATAAACCAACGAGCGGGAAAACCAACAGCGATCCCTACTAACAAGTCTGTTCCAGCAGGGATTTCTGCTGTTAATAATAACAAACCACTATCAGGGGCTAAACCTGCTGCCAACTTGACCACTGCTAGTAGAGCTCCCGCAAAGGATATTCCAAGGGATAAACGCCCACTAACTGTTAATAATGCCCCAGTGAAACATCTCTTGCCGAACGGCACGCCAAATCATGTAAATAATACCCCAGTACAATTACCAACAATGGGTAAAGACCAAAACAATTCCCAACCATCCAGGTCTCAGAGGATGGATAACCGAAAAATACGACCAACACCCAGAGTTAATTTACCACCAGAAGCGTCCCAATATACCATCGTTTTAACTGGGGTGGCCCCCCTACGAGATGGCACCAAAGAGACCCATGGGGACTTGCGGAATAAGGTTATATTTTGGTTAAACAAACATCGCCCCCTCCCACCCTCATCCCCCACTGAAATCCTCTATGTAAGGAGAGTTGATTGGGTGGGCAAGGGCTCAAAAGATCTAGAAGGGGATTGTATTCTGATCTCTTTCAAAGACCCCTGGGTGGTGGACAGAATTCGAAGGAAAGCAAGATTTGCCCGTCTAGGTGACGTTCAGACCTTGGACCTTGCCTATTTCTATCCCCACACCCACATTAATTATCCCATGGGCCCCAATCAGTGGATAACGAGAGGGGGGAGGTCTCGAGGGCCGATAACACCCTACCCCCAACAGTACCCCCCACTCTTTAACCATTTTGAGGTGCTGTCAGACCTAGAATGGATAGATTGACTGTGTTCACCCAGCCTGTCATCTAACATGTTTATCCACCAGCCCAAGTCCCTAAAGAAAGCTAGAATACCGGCTGCGCCAGTTGGGGAAAGGGCGCCGACCACTAAAATAGAACAAAATAGAGCCAGAAATAGGCCAACAAGTGTTAGTTTGCCTAACCTCCACTCCCCTCCCAATGTCAGTAATAACCCTGTAGAATCCGATACATTGATATCTAACATTGTGTCCTGGAATGTAGCTGGAGTAAAGACCCGTCTGGACTCTGAGGATTGGTCAGAGTTCATTGATAAATATGAGGTCGTGTTACTGCAAGAAACCTGGGCTACAGCACCCATACACAAAGCTGGGTTTATAAACTTTTTCAAACCCGCAATAAAGAGTAGTAAAGGGCGTGCATCAGGGGGATTGACAACGTGGGTAAAACAGGCTTGGGGGTATTCAGTTTCCGAATTGTATGTGGCAAACCCTGATATTTTGGCGATTAGGTTGCGCAAGGCAGGGGGCCAGGATATGCTTATTATCAATATATATTCTCGAGGCCTTCCAGGCGGCCGATGCCCCCAGCTGATAGGTGTCCTGGACAATCTTCTAACCGGCTGGAATAAGGGAACATTTATCATGTTAGCCGGTGATATAAACTGCACTATTGAGCCACTCTATCTGCCAGGGGATAACTGGGGGTTTGTAGAGGATGCAACTTGGAAAATCCCGGAACTAACGAATCAAACACCTGTTAAAGCAACGGAGGCCGCCCTGAGCTGGACTGCTTTCTGTCTTACCTGGGGACTAAGGGCCGTAAATGGTCGTACCAAATCGGACATTGGTGCCAACTTCACATTTGATAATGGTCTGAGAAAAAGTCGTATTGACTATATATTTTTAAAAATGGAATTCTGGAGCCTAATTGTTGATATGAAAATTGTTATGCGTCCGGAAAGTGATCATAATCCCCTGTCTATGAAACTTAAATTGTATGATCTGATAAGTCTGGCGGGACCAGCTCCTAGGGGGCAAGGGGTTATAACCTTATCAAATGATCGGAGGAGACTGAAATGGTCCACAATATCAAGTGATGCAACTATACAGGCCAGTATAGAAAATGTAGTGAAGCTTGCACTAAATAATATGATGACTGATGTTGTTGGGAGGGGTCAAACTGAACTAGATAAGATTATGGGCATGCATGATAAATGTTTTATCGAGCTTAAACAACTTCTCTCGAAACCCTGCAAGAAAGGTACTGGGCAGTTGCAAGCCCCAAGAGCAAAATGGTACAATAAAGAGTGTAGGGAGGCCCATAGTTCACTAATTGAGAAAGTCAAATCCAGAAACATGAGCACAGTAAAGGCGGCTAGGCAATGGTATAAAAAAGTACAAGGGAAGCAAAGAGGGCGTGGGAAGATGATTATTGGGCGGATCTTTTGGATGCTAGCAAGTCTAACAATCAGACTAAATTCTGGGATATTGTCAAATGTGGTAAGGATGGTGACTTTCGTATCCCATCCAATCATGTATCCCCTGAAGCCTGGATAAACTATTATTCTTCTCAATTTTGCTCAGAGGTCACTGATCTTCCACCCACACTGAACCTGTTACATGTAATGCCCCCTTGTGATATGATCATGACCTTCACTGAAACAGAAACGGAGATAGCTTTAGGCTTGACAAAGCGGGGGAAAGCCCCTGGGTTGGATCAAATTCCAGCCGACCTGTTTAAGGCCAATACAGCCCTTTGGGTACCTTATTTAACAAATATAGTTAATGCAATAGCGAGAGGTGCTTGTATTCCCAAAACTTGGAAGGGGGCTGAGATCCTCCCTATACACAAAAAGGGAGATAGATCAAACCCAGGCAACTATCGCCCGATTAGTTTAATCGATTGTTTCCAAAAAGTCTTCGCTCGCATGATCCTGGCGAGAGTGCAGGGGTGGATGGATCTTGAAAACATACTGTCCCCAATGCAGGCGGGCTTTAGATCTGGTACAAGTACCATTGATCAGGTGTTACGTTTCTGTATGATCTTTTGGAAGGTAGTCACGCTTGGCGGTGGCACTATTTTTGCTGCCTTTATAGATCTGAAGTCAGCCTTCGATCTGGTACCAAGGGGAAAATTATGGCAGGTTCTGAGGGACCTGGGTATGCCGGGTGAATTAGTTGAGTTGATCATTAGACTACATGACGAGAACTACGCCAGGGTAAGGTGGGGAGCACAAGGTCAATTTACGGACTCGTTTCCAGTAACACGAGGAGTTCGTCAGGGGTGCGTTCTCGCTCCCACCCTTTTTTTACTTTTTATTGACCAAGTAGTCAAATTTTTCATGTCCACCAACACCGATGCTCCATCTTTGGCGGGGACTAAATTTCCAATGTTGATCTTTGCCGACGACACCCTACTCCTATCAAAGACCCGGGGAGGCCTTGTCATGTATTCCTATAGGTTCTGAATCAATCCCCCTATTCCTGACCCTATTCTGGTTAAACTAACTATCAAGTTAACTAACAGTCAGCCCATGAGGCAAGAAAAGCCCCCATGATGCAGATACCGTTATCTGACGCAGTCACACTACGGCACAGGAACGTGTTATCTGATTAGGTCATAACGCTTGAGATCTAATTAGACAAGCGACATTCCTCCAGCCCCTGATAAGGCATACGACGTTCTCATAACAAATCAAACCTATGACAACCTGGAAAATCCGTGCGGCCATTGTTTTGATTTCACAGAGAACTTTAGTAAAGAATGTGCTAACGAGCAAGTCGTATGACATCTTTATTGACGTATCTATGTCCATCCTTACGTCAATCTCGGCACCTTTAAGGTATAAATATTGCCGATCTTGCCCTATGCAAACACACGCGTGGTGACGAGACGGAGCAGCCATACTTGCCGAAGCCCAGAAGCAGAGCAGACCCCGCTGGCAGCAGCCCCGCCTTCCTGACGCGCTGAGAGACGCGCTGCTATCTCAAGCCGAGAGACCCAGCACCGGCGCTTTCGGGCAGCCCTCGCAGGCGGCCTGGAATATCGAGAGCAGAGAAAGAGATACCATTCCTCATTCATCCTAAATTCCAGGTACAGAACTGAATAACCCCTCACAGAGAATTCTTTAGTTATTCACTTGGCAAAAACAAACTTAACTTAAACTGTAACTTTCTATTCCCGCCCACGCATTAGACTTAGGTCAGGTACACGGGGTAGGCGTATTTAGAAACACCAGTTGAGTACGTTTAGTCAAATGTATATGTGTATGTAAATATATTTTAATCATTTTAAACATCATATGGCTCAGAAACCATATCAATGTTTTTACAGTATTATTTTATACTATTGCTTTTAATGTATGCACTTTACTTAACTATAAGTATTGCAATAATATCGATCCATTTCTCTTGTACGAGAAAAGAGACTGATCAATAAATAACACCTTTTTATTGAACACGCCCGTCTCTTCCTTTTCTCTACAATCTGATGAGACTAAGAATGCACGTACTGACTGAGTAAAATAATTGCCTTGTGCTCACACGACTCTCGAGATTGACTCTTGATTAGGGGAGAGCAAAGTTGTCATGTTCTATGGTTGTCAGAAACTAAATCCCTTCTTGTCTAATCAGGGGAGTTAATTCTTTCCTGAACATTCGAGAAAGTTTCTAGCGAACTCTGAGCTACGCTGGCAAACCCAAAACTTAAGTCTAGTATCGACAGTAGTAGACCTAGTTAACGTCTGGCCTAGGCCTTTACTGCTGTAGGTATTATTCCAATGCGCAGAGCCTATTGGGAAAATAGGAGCTACACTACATGGCGCCCAACGCGTTTGGAAAGGGCGATAAAACTAACGTAAGACATTTAGAGTAACTCAGTCGTGCTATCTCACTCAGACCCCTTTTCCCAAATACTCCAAAGACGTCTGGAGTGGGTGAAAGGTTATATCCTCCAAAACCTCGCAGGAGGGAACTCCTATGTATGGTTCTTGGTATAGTCAACGTTGAAGGATACACTGTTCCAAAATATTGTGCATCTAATCTCTGTTTCCATAAGAAACCTGATCTGCAAACAAAAAGAATAACCTTTCTAACAGTAAAATGTCAGAAAGTGATGAAGAAAGAGAGGCAGTTAGATTAGCAACTGAACTCGCAGCAGCTGATGCTACCATGCAGGCTGCAGACGGGGATATAGTACTCATCCCGGTCATCAAAAGGAGATCTATAACCCTAAAGCTTATAGAAAATGGACTGACACCTAGAGGTGGCACAGTCATATTCGTAATTGAGGCACACGAATATCGGCAGACAGAGGTATACTATTCATGGATACATTTTCCAGCAGCAAATGCTGTAACAAAGTACTTCCACTATTACAAAATAGAGGAACCTCCTAATGAGTACACTCCTTTCGAGGAGGTGGAAGTACCACTCAAATTCCAAGAGCATTTGCTCTTATTTGATGGCGCCCTAAAACACAATAATCACATCACCAGGCTCGGTCCTTTAGGTAGACCAGGAGCAACGTGGCCGGTCTTAGCCGGATACACACCACACCCAGACATCGAAGGGATGTCTACAGGAGAGCTGTTAATACAGCTAAAACAATTACTAAAAATTCATAGACAATTAGTCCAGTATGTAATGCGGACTTCAACAATTCAGCCAGCGATTAAACTTCCACAGCTGACCCCTCACCAGGGGAACACAAATAAAATCACACCACAGAACATCCAATCCTGCCTAGGTAAAGTTCCGGCTAAACGGGAACAGATACCATTCTGGTTGGCACAGAAAATCACCCAAATAGAAGCGGTGTTTCCTGACACCACCTCGCTAGAAAAACACAGGATTCTGACTATATGTCTCCCAATGGGAATCGCACCACACATAGAGGACTGTGACACTTGGGGTACAGTCTTTGCTTCCATCTACACAAAAACGCACGGTGTTCCATCCATTTCGGTAATACCAGATGTGCTAAAACAAATTCAAGATGAATACGGTCCAGAACCAGCTTTAACTCTTGGTATGAAATTACTGAAAGACTTCAAGCAGGTCTCGGCTATATTATTAGCCAATATAAAAGGTGAAGCAGCAAACGTGGCGATCCGCCAGAGGTTAAAAGAGACAGATATAGCAGACCAACCAGCTGAAATTGCCAGAATCATAGAAAAATCCTATGAAGAACTAGGTAGAGATAGTTTAGGTGGAATACCAGTAAAACCGCAACTGACTGAAAGTCCAGAAAAAATATTTTTTAATAACAATTCACCAAAAAAGAACTGGGATGGAAACAAACAATCCAATCCAAAAGAAAAGAAATTCCAGTCCAGAGGAAGGTCTCCTAGGCGAAGAGAAAAATCTCCAAACCGAAGACAGAGGTCACCGCAGAGTGACCCCTCTGGGAATAGATATAACCTTAGAAATAGGGATAATATTAAAAAACCTGATAGATATCAAGACATTGATACACGTCCCTCTCAATCTTTTCAAAATTCCTCGCAGAAATCGGAAAGAAGAGGACGATCAGAACAAAGAGAAGAGCACGCCAAGTCCAAAGACAAGGAACCTGCTCAGCTAAAAAAGAAATTACAATTTCCAAAAAAGAAGGTAGCCAGTATCAAGGTAGTTAACAATGCCGAGAATACTGAGGACACAACTGAAAAACGGAGAGTGGGCTCAGACAATGCTAGACAGCGCAGCAGAGGTGAGCATAGCTCGCAAAGTCCTTATGAATCATCTGGAGACAGTGGACACGAATGAATACCTTCAAGTGGAAACTGCAGTCACCAGAGTTAGCAAACCCCACAAGATATACGAGATAACATTACGTATAGAGGGAGATAAGACTAGGAAAATAAGGGGACTATTTTGGGATAATCTCTCCAAGGGCTATGATATCCTTCTAGCTGAAAAAGACTGGCCACCAGAGTTTGTCAGGGAGTGCCCTCATGGCGAAGAAATAATTATGCCTGCCTTCTCGAATCAAATCCCGATTCATAAAATATACACACTTGCTAGAAAGTGGGCAGTGGCCTTAGCACCTGCTTTATATAAAAATCATGTAGGATGGGATGAGGATTCTCCTCCTCACAAAATCCAGTTAAAATCACAACCTACTGCACAAAGGCAGTACCCAATTAAGCAAGAAGCTAAAAAACAGGTAAATGAAATACTAGATCAGCTAGAATACCAGGGGGTGATAGAAACTTGCACCTCACAAATGAACAATCCTTTGTTTCCGGTCTCCAAACCAGACAATTCATATCGTCTAGTTTTGGATTACCGACACCTTAACACATGTTGCAAAACTTTTGCAGTGCAAAACTCACACAGTGCTGCACTAATGAATAACATAGTGCGCAAAAAATACAAAACAACCTTGGACATCTCCAATGGATTCTTTTGTCAAAACATAGCACCAGAGAGCAGATATTTAACTGCATTCTCAGTAAATGGCACTCAAAAACAATTCTGTCGGTTAGCCCAGGGGTACAAGAACAGCCCGGGGGTATTCTCAGCGAGAGTAACAGAATTACTACAACTATATGATGATGAAGCATTATCTTATGTCGATGACATTTACTTAACAGATGATGACTTGGAGACTCACTTGAAAAGAGTGAACACCATAATACTTGGGTTCGCTGCAGAGGGTTACAAATTCAACTTTAAAAAATCCAGAATTGCCCATCTGACAGTCCTATTCTTAGGATATGAGTTATCAAGTGAAGGTAAAAGCCTGGCAGACAATTTCCTAGAGAAATGTGCCGTAATCCAAGCTCCTAAAACACTAAAAAACCTACAGTCAATTCTAGGCTTCCTAAATTTCGGAAGAACTTACATTGCAAATTACGCAGAAAGGGTCAAACCCCTTTATGATCTAATTAAACCAGACTTTAAAAAATCCAGTTGGACTCAAACGCACACAGAAATTTTGAGATCCTTACAAACAGACATGCTAATTAAAACAAAATTAGAAACACGTGATAACACACGCAATCTTGTGATTCGAGTCATCCCAGGGAGATGCGGATTCACATACCTGACCTCTAATGAGGGAGAAAAGGTACCAATTGCATTTAAATCACACTTGTACACAGAAGCTGAACAGAAATTCAGTAATACAGAAAAAATCATTCGTGCAGTTCAAACCGCAATAGCTAGAGAAAAAGACATAGCTGACGGTAGACATATCACAGTCAGAACAGCAGGATCAGCCTTTGAGGCACTAACAACACCGTGTAATTTACCAACAACAACATTGAATCCGGAATGGATACAATGGGTGAATTCAATCACAACGGACAAAGTATACTACTACTTTGATCCAGAACTAGAAGAATTAAAAAATCTAAAATATGAAAAGACGTATCCTCTGCCAATCGACATTCTGCCTCTACGACATTACGCCTGTGTAATCTATACAGACGGACATGCTCAACCCTCCGTTTGGGGAGAACAAGCATACAACATGTGAGATTACAAAAGAAGTGTGGCGCGGAGGTATATTAAAACCTCTATTAACAAAATCACACTCAGTAGAAACTAATTCAGAACAACAAACTGAAATAATAGCTTTGAAAATGGCGCTAGATAATGCGGATCGCGAATTCCCGACACTTATAGTGTCAGATTCATATTACTGCGTCAAATCATACAACAAGGATTTGCAGACATGGATTCAAAACGGTTACAAAGATGACACAGATGCACCAATAAAGCAGAAACTGCTCTGGGAACAAATAGCTCTTTTACAAAAAGAACTACCAAAGACTCACGTGACTCACTCACTGAGTCATCAGCGTGATGGCGTTCACGTTGTAGGGAATTCATTGGCTGAAACAGCCGCAGCGGCAGCCACTAAATCGGCTCCCGTAGTTCGAAAAAAGCGTACATTAAAATACATTGACGGTGAAACATTGCTGGCGGTGAAAACGTCATCAAAAGGCGACTGCTCAGCGTTACCGATCAACTATCCACTCAATTATACATACATAATCGATGCAAACTCCGTCCCTTTTGCTCGAATCCCTGGAGTGGGGGATAGAGTGATTCCAAACATGGACAGGAGAAGCTTGTTAATCGCAGACGCACATATGGGTGAGGGTCTTGGACACCTCAAACTAAAAGATTCTCTGGAAGATTTACAATCACGGTACTGGTGGCCAGGCATGAGCCTACATCATACCATGTTTGTAAAAAACTGCCCAAACTGCAACAGAAATCGCAGTGGGGAGAGAAAAAATATAATACGGTGGAATCTGACTGCAGATAATATCACCAGTAAAAAGAATGGCTTGCGATTAACATATGCAGGCTAGTTTCCACTTATAATGTAGATCCTCAGCACTCGGCTGACGTCCGGACTATTATACAAAGATTCGCGAGTCTAAATGGCATATACGCTAAGAGCATGCTACGTTCGACCATTGTTTTCACTCAGGCACACCAGCCTGGGGGGAAACATGGCCAAATGAGCACAGCCCAGCGGGAATCTTCTCACTTCCTTCCTGAGGGTACGGGATGGTGTAAAGAAAAAACCAAGGCAGAAAGCAATCTATAATAGAAAGGATATTAGGTTCGGGAGCTGGGTGGGTCAAACATCTAATAAGTGTCCAACGTAGTCTAAATAACTTGCCAAGAAATTCTCTGAAGGGATTCAGTCCGTACGAATTATTATTTGGAACTAGAATGATTATCTCTGACCTCGACAGTCAGACTTCAGTGGTTAAAGAAAAAAGCTTTGATGTCAAAGACCGTTTGGCTATTTTGCAGGACTTAAACAAAACAAGAAAAGACCTGAGCAACATACAGTTGAAACAACAGCCAACAACCACTGAAGAATCACCACCTGTCCCAGCAAGACCTGTCTGGATTCCAAAAGTCGGGGATCTAGTCAGGGAGAAGATCGCGGTAAAGAAGGAATTTGGGCCTTCTTACAGAAAAGCAGTTCCTGTCTTGTCTGTCAACGGGACAAGATCAGTTGTACTACCGCCACTTGCTGGAAAAAAGGAGAACCGAGTTGTATCCATCGACCTGGTAAAACCACAACATGTGGCCGATAACAAACAGTAGGCCAAGTGGACTCCCAATAAGTAGCAGAACACCAAGGTTTGCTACCAGTACAGAGGTCCTAACAAAGAGGCTCATCACATTCGAAACGCCTACAGAAGAACAACAAGGACTATGCAACAATGCAATAGAACTAAGACCTCTGAAAACCCAAATAAAAACATTTAGCAGAGACACACCAATCTACAATGAAGTACCGAGTGACAATGCAAGAAACAAAAATCCTGAAGCAATTGGAACAATTGACAGAACTGCATCCGGGTACTTCATCAACTTCGATGATTCCTCTGAAGGCTTCAGTGAATCAAAGACACAGCCATCATCAAAATCCTTTAAAGACAAAGCTAAGGAACTTTTGAAACAACTGAAAGAAACATATCTGATTTCTCCATGGATTGAATTTTGGGTGGGTTTTGGTGCATTTATCCTCATACTTTGGCTCATCATGGTATTCACTTTGGGACGCTTCATTGAGGGAAAATATGCTCAAATGGACACAGCAAGTCAGAACATCAACTTGGTCCTCAAACCACACACATCTTCACACGTCGAGAAAAGAGAACTTTCTTCAGCCAACTTCACAGCCAATCCTATACCTGGTGGGGTAGCCTGGGACAACACTGACTATGAAATTTATGGTCCGGTCGAGATCCTGAAATATCCACACCAAATCAAGATCTCCTTGAGTGACTTTGCAAAACCAAACTCATTTGCTGATGATTGGGACTTCGAAAGCATTAATAACATGATGTCTGACTTAGTAATGTCTGCTAAATTTACAAAACATGATTATTTGCAAGGTTCTACAAATTATGATAGTATGTATTGCTATAACCACTATGGTAACCATTTTTTGCATAAATCTGCACAACCTAGAAATGTTTTAAATTATAATCAATGGGAACATTGTGCTACACCTCCAAAAGGGAGCTCAAGAACCGTTTATGACAAATATTCATATTTTTCAGGTTTTAACATAAGTAATGCTGAAACATTTTATTTTAAATTGTCAAACAAGACAGGGATGAAAACCATGATAACCAACACAAAATTGATATATTCAGATTCATTCTTCGAAAAAATGAATACTTTTGGATTTGATTATTGGGACAAAAATGTTGATTTGAAAAGTGTTTGGGGTACAAAAGAATGGCAAGTACAGGGTTTAGAAGCTTTGTTTAGAGCCTGCATGATCCCAGAACAAATGATATTTTTAAATGACACTGTTCAACAAACCACCTGTCTTGGCTTAGCCAAAATCAAAGATTTAAATAAACCGTCTATTCCAAAGCCAACAATGTTTAGCAATAGCTCTGATACAGATGAAGAGATAGACGTAAACCATATATTAAACCAAAACAGAACACATCCTGATTGGAAACAATGGTTGATCTGGCCCACAGATACAAATAACTGTCAAGACAGATTCCTGAATAAAACACAGGGGTTCAAAATGACCAGGCCAGACCCTAGATATCCCCAAAGACATCACCCAGGGATAATAACAACCTACAGTGTGGGCAAATTATGCCTTCAATGGCTACAAACTTCCACACTGCCTGAAATTAAGCAACACCTAACTTTACTTACTGATGGTGCTGACTTGCGTGATTTCATACTGGGACCACGCAAACAGCGTCAAAAGCGTTTCATAGCAGCCTCTGTATATGCAGCATACAATGAGGCCTGGAAGGTTACTCAAATTGAAACAGCAGAGAGAATACGGGAAATTGGCCGTATTAATTTGGAAAAATCACTTTCTGTAGTGGACAATGGGTTAATGACTCTGTCCTCCAGAATTTTTTCATTGGACAGCATTGTGTCTTCAGCAATCGATATATTATCGCAAGACTTACTGTTATTACAACATGGACAGTCACAATTGCGTTCTATTGTACAGCTTGGCTGGACGTTACAAAATCTGCGTTCAGGCTATGTGCCTTGGCGTTTAATCAACACAACGTCACTATTCCAAATCTTTAACCTTACTGATAGACAAATCGGTATGGCACAAAAGGGTGCTGATTATACAATCTTGAGCATTGAAAAACTAGAAAGATTACCAATGACAATGTCAGAACGACCTGTCAGTGAATGGATAATACACGGAATCATAAATATTCCAATCTCAACCTTCAGGTTTCAATACTGCCAAAAATATATACAGGCTGGCATGTACGAGAAATTGGGAAAGGGGTACCTTAAAACAACTTGGAACCTGCCCTATTCACATGCATGTGTCAGTAATAAAGGACAGAAAGTGTTTCTTAGTGGCAACAATTGTGCTATGTCACTAAGCGGCACGCTTCTGTGTAACGGAATTAGTTTGCATGGAGCCTGTGAAGGGAATTCATACAACCTTTCTTGTCACCAGCAAGGCGCACCTGCAACTGAAATAGAACCATTCTTTCAAAGACTCTATAATGGGAGTTACATTCTTATTGTAGACCGCAGATGTTGTAGTCTTATGCCCGGGACTCCTTATCTAGTCACTACGACTGCGAAGGTCAAGTGCTGTGGACGTTCTTTGTTCCCCAGCTCCTTTCCAGACAGGGAGGCAAGGGCATGGCCCAATTTGAAAATTACTTCTATTCGAATAGATACTTTAAGCAGAATGAAAACAGTGCTTCTTCAGACGCCTACAAAGCTCACGTCATCAAAAGAAATGTATGATCTACAAGTCTCAAGGACGACTGCAGAGATACATACATTATTATCAACTAATTCCCCCGTACATTTCGCGGAAATCCTGAGCGAAATCTTAAATATTTCTGATACCACAGGGGTCTCAAAGGTATTTAAGACAGTATTTTCGATGGCATTAACACCATTCAAAGCCATACTGGGTATTTTTCCAGATTTCGTCCATTCGATTTTTGGCGGACTTCCCCTGATCCTGGGACTAATTGCAGGAATACTATTCTTAGTCCTTATTTTTCGTTATGGCAACCCATGTCACAGATCAAACTCTCGCGACAATGGAAGATACGATCCTAGCCATTGGATACCGGGACCGGATATCAAAAATCCTGGGACTCTCCCGGCTTAGAGACCTGAACATGACTTGGTTTCTATCATTTCGACCAATGTGGCAAAGGTGTGCTTTACCTGTACTAAGGTGCCTGCTATGCGGAGAAGAATGCGTGTTAGACACCTGTCTGACGCTACAATCAGATGCACCAGTGGATGCAGATACACTGTTGGTTCCTACCAAGGTTCACGCTTTGTGCTGCCCTCAAAGGCTGCCAATCCTGATGACGGCATTCGTGGAATCTTCACCACTACGATTGAAGAGTAGTGAAGTTCAAGATGAAAGCAGCATCGATCAGGTACGACCTTCTGTCAGCAATGCAAATCAGAATGTCAATGGAGACAATCATGCGCACGAATGCATGGTTACACCTATTTCCGACTTAGTGGAACTTTCCCATGAAGCTGTTGTAAGTTTTTTCGAAAGCCTTAATGATATGATGTTCTCTCCAGAACAGAAATAGAGACTTTTGAGCAAACTCGCATACGGCGTTCCCTGAATTCGGCCTTCAACTTTAAAAATAAAGTCACATGAACAATTTTTCCCACCAGTTCATGGACAGCAATTTTTTAGCAGCCCCAAATTATTTTTTACAAAATTTTCGGGACACTCATCTTCTGCTTAAAGTAAGAAACTATTCCTAGAGAACTAAGATTTCTATTTTTAGATACTTTATAAACTTTAGTTGCCCGCTGGTATGTTCACAAATATTTTATTATGTGATGAAATGGTCTCGAACTTCCTTTCTGTATAGCCATATTAAGAGCCATTTCATGTGTATTTCTCAAATACCAAATAAGCAATAATGCATCAATAATGCATACAAATGCGTGTTTACTTTAGCGTTTAATTCATAGCTTAAGTGCATACAATATATATGACTGCAATTTTTCAGTATATTAGAAAATTTCAAAATGCATTTATGTATTTTGGGGTGGTAAGGTATACACTATACTCTATAGTATGTTGTACTATGTTATACTATGCATAGGTTAGTAAATATGACCATAGTTAGCGTGGAGTGGGTGTCATGTATTCCTATAGGTTCTGAATCAATCCCCCTATTCCTGACCCTATTCTGGTTAAACTAACTATCAAGTTAACTAACAGTCAGCCCATGAGGCAAGAAAAGCCCCCATGATGCAGATACCGTTATCTGACGCAGTCACACTACGGCACAGGAACGTGTTATCTGATTAGGTCATAACGCTTGAGATCTAATTAGACAAGCGACATTCCTCCAGCCCCTGATAAGGCATACGACGTTCTCATAACAAATCAAACCTATGACAACCTGGAAAATCCGTGCGGCCATTGTTTTGATTTCACAGAGAACTTTAGTAAAGAATGTGCTAACGAGCAAGTCGTATGACATCTTTATTGACGTATCTATGTCCATCCTTACGTCAATCTCGGCACCTTTAAGGTATAAATATTGCCGATCTTGCCCTATGCAAACACACGCGTGGTGACGAGACGGAGCAGCCATACTTGCCGAAGCCCAGAAGCAGAGCAGACCCCGCTGGCAGCAGCCCCGCCTTCCTGACGCGCTGAGAGACGCGCTGCTATCTCAAGCCGAGAGACCCAGCACCGGCGCTTTCGGGCAGCCCTCGCAGGCGGCCTGGAATATCGAGAGCAGAGAAAGAGATACCATTCCTCATTCATCCTAAATTCCAGGTACAGAACTGAATAACCCCTCACAGAGAATTCTTTAGTTATTCACTTGGCAAAAACAAACTTAACTTAAACTGTAACTTTCTATTCCCGCCCACGCATTAGACTTAGGTCAGGTACACGGGGTAGGCGTATTTAGAAACACCAGTTGAGTACGTTTAGTCAAATGTATATGTGTATGTAAATATATTTTAATCATTTTAAACATCATATGGCTCAGAAACCATATCAATGTTTTTACAGTATTATTTTATACTATTGCTTTTAATGTATGCACTTTACTTAACTATAAGTATTGCAATAATATCGATCCATTTCTCTTGTACGAGAAAAGAGACTGATCAATAAATAACACCTTTTTATTGAACACGCCCGTCTCTTCCTTTTCTCTACAATCTGATGAGACTAAGAATGCACGTACTGACTGAGTAAAATAATTGCCTTGTGCTCACACGACTCTCGAGATTGACTCTTGATTAGGGGAGAGCAAAGTTGTCATGTTCTATGGTTGTCAGAAACTAAATCCCTTCTTGTCTAATCAGGGGAGTTAATTCTTTCCTGAACATTCGAGAAAGTTTCTAGCGAACTCTGAGCTACGCTGGCAAACCCAAAACTTAAGTCTAGTATCGACAGTAGTAGACCTAGTTAACGTCTGGCCTAGGCCTTTACTGCTGTAGGTATTATTCCAATGCGCAGAGCCTATTGGGAAAATAGGAGCTACACTACAGCCTACAGCGGGCCTTAAACCGTTTTGAGGAGTTTTGTAAAAAAAATGACCTCCAGATAAATGTGGGCAAAACCAAGTTTATGGTTTTATCCAGGAAAAATCTAATACGTAGCAGCGTACAAATGAGTGGGGTCAACTTGGAACAAGTTGAAACCATGACGTATCTGGGGGTCACTTTGGATCGTCGTCTGTCTTGGAAAGATCAAATAGCGACCCAACAGCTAAAACTCGCCCAACTGACTCGATGTCTTCTGCGTGAGCAGAAGAAATCTATCACAAAACGGGTTACTCCTGCCCTGAGAATATATGATACCAAGATAAATACAGCCACACTTTATGGGGCAGAGTTATGGGGGTTTATGGATCTTTCGAGTCTATATAGAATTCAGTGTAGATTCCTTCGGAACCTGGTAGGGTTACCTCAATCCACCCCACTGACCCCTCTCTGCCACGATATGGGTTGTCTACCAATCACAGACATGGCAAGATTTAGAGTAGTGTCTACTTGGAGGCGCTTATGGACCTCTGAGGATCTTGCACTTTTTGCAAAAGAGCTAGCAGAAGTGAAGGCCATGGGGGGTTCAGAGCGAATCCCATGGCTTCGCTCGGTGAAAAAGAGTCTGTGCGACATGGGCTTAACTCATCTGTGGGTGTCTCCAGGTATCAACACTTTTCCTTCGAAAAAGGAATTTAAGGATCTATTTTGGGCCTCAACCCGTCTTTCCCTGGTACATGCCTCTAGTTCTGAGGGTCTAACGGGGCGTTTTCTAAGCTTTAAGCTGGATCCTGCCCGCGAGACCTATTGGGATTCCATCACCAGGCCATTGGGTAAAAAACTGTATCATCAATTTCGGGTGGGCTCTTTACCCTTGAATTCTTTTACTTCATCTTGGGGTAAAACCTCCTCAAGCTTTTGTAGCTGTTGCCCTGACCATAAAGAGTAAGACGACTCAATTAGCTTAGTCTTATCAGCCCAAGTATCACATGCTCCTAGTACAACACAGAAATCCTATTTGAAGAATAAATTAAAGAGATTACACGGAGCAAATAATTTTGACCCCTCGTACACAATACTGCAATTTCAGACTTAACAGGCCTTACAAAAGGAATGCCGTAATGAGATCATGGTGCCCAAGAAATACCTCCTTCATCTAAGAGTACCTAGATACTGGAGTAAATGACCATGTGATGGTGAAGGACATCAAGACAGGAACAGGACTAGTAAGTATTGGCTGGAGTTGTTCATGAAGCAGTGAGAAGTATAAAAATAATCCAATTAAATGGGCATAAGAGAGCAAAACACAGCAGGAAAACACAATGATAGGTGTAGGTTAGAGAAAGATGGTGGGTGAACAAATGGTCAAGGCACCATAGAACTAGGCAGCTGCAAGGCAACTGGCAACCTCCATTGCCTCTTTTTAAGGTGCCCCTTGAAGCCCTTGCTTTCATTCTGTGCCTGCCTTTGATTGGACCTGTGGCTAATCTCACCTGAAAATTCTAGCCTAGCTCTCTGTGCCTCACCTGGTACTGGTCTTCCTTCCACAATCTCCACTCTTTTTTGCTGAATGAGCTGCAGAAGATCAAAGTGTCTTCTCAGGTTTGACTTAAAGATCTCTTCTTATGATTCCTGACAGTTTGAAGTGACTTGTCCTACCGAATGAAGCATATTAGACTCCATCTGTGTATACAACCTGCTACCCTTGCAAAAACACAAAATGCCATCAGCGGCCATAATACTCTATTTTTTTGATATAATTGAGACTGAAGTTACACTATCCCACCCTGATTATGTATCTTACACTTAATTAATCTGATATTATAGTCTTCTTGTGACCTTATGATAGCGCTTCCATAAATAGACCACACCTACAAGCAGAAATGTTGCAATGATAACTAAAACTAGTAACATCTCTTGAAAATAGCTGTTTTAGAAAGCACTTGGGCACTGGTACTTTTCTGCTATGATCTCCCTGAAATTCCAATCTTTTGCCACACATCTTTTCTCTGATTTCTTAAGTTGAAACGGTCCCAAACCATAAACCTTCACTGATTTGTCATGTTTTTATCTCCCTAGCCCCAGCCAATCTGAGATAAGGACCTGATTATAAGTACTGCAGATCGTGGTGTAAGTGTACTGGGGTGGAGGGGGATGGGGAAAGGGTGGAGAATCTCTGAATCTGGTCTGTATCCACATACCGAAAACCTGCAAATATAAGTTTTTTTATTTATTTATTTATTTATTGAAGTTTTGTATAGCGCTAGCTGGACCCAGAGGTATCAGAGCGCTTCACAGCAAATATAGATAAAACAACAACAAGCAGGAAATAGAGTCTGTGCAACAAAAACGAGCGGAATAAGGGATGGTGATCTGGCGAGAATCAATTGCTAGTTTTGTCATCTAAATATAACCACACAGCCCCAGAAACACAGGGCACTTTTTAGGTTTTGCCTGCAGAGCGTTTGCGATGTGCTTGTGTAATCGCTTGTATTTAATTTGCCTAAAAAGGGAGTTGGAATCAGATCCTAAAGCCGAATTACTGTGTTCATTCATTTTTTTGTGGAACTTTTTTTTTGTTAACTTCCCCTGGCTGCACACATTTACGATACTTTTACCAAAGCTGTTCACACTGTTTACTCCCCAATCGCTGTCAAGATAAGATCTCTTCCCAAGGAAAAGGCAGACAGCTTCTAACAGTATGCTGTAAAGTAATGCTTTTTAGATTTCGCCTGCACACCGCTTGTGCTGTACTTGAGAAATCTATTGTTTTTAATATAAACTTAAAAGGACTTACATCCTGCTCTTCTCTTTCCTGGCTTCTTATTGGTTCTTGTTCGTGCCACTTACCTTTCCTCCATTTCTATTGGCTGTAGTATATTATCCTGCATTTACCAATGCTTGTTTCTCGTCTGCTTCTCTTATCAGTTTACTGCCGCCAAAATAATATTAACATCCACTTTGGTAGAAATATATTTTTACAAAGTTTTGTTTTTACTCTTGCAGCATGTTTATATAACAATATATCACTCAGAGAGATTAAGACATTTGCATATAATCACAGGATGTTGTGCGGCGCTGCAGAGACTCGAACCGGGATCTCCAGCTCTCGAGTCAGCAGCTCTGGCCACTGCGCTATATCCTCTCTACTCCCGTGTTATCTGTCAGGGAGCTCTTTCACTCTCCTGGACGATGATTGATGAAAACAGCTCTTCATTCATTACATAGGAGAAACCGAAGCATTACCAATGCTTGTTATTGCTTAGTTGTGTAAAGCAGATGCTTTAGCCTTATAGCGTTTGTGGAATTTCTGTTCATTTCTTAGTACTTTTCTTTGCACTTTGTAGGCATTATCAGATTGATTTTTGCAACTTAATCTATTTGGTCATTATGAACAAATTCCAAATGTAAAAATAAAATTGAAATACAAGAGCTAGTCTATATTTTACTACTAAACAGGCAGCCCCAAGTGCAGTTACCTTGCAGATAACAGGGTCATGATTTGAATGGTGCAGCAGGTGCAGTAGCACCAGGCTCAAAAGTTGTCAGAGCGCCCTTAAACACATAATATTACTATAGTTTACTACTAAACAGGCAGTCAATTCAATTCAAAATTCCTTTATTCGGTTTTTAGGAATACAAAAACCATAAAAGTTCATTGTTAAAAAGACAGTTAAAACATAACGACAATTTCATTTTCTGAATATAATAAATAGGTTAAAACAAGATTGATATTTTATCAATGACTATACATACCAGCCAAAAGTGCTAACTCAGAATAGGTAAGCGTAGGTAATTAATTAATGTACAGAAGAATGGAAAAACAATAAAATTCATTACACTATAGTTGCTTCAGCGGTCTTGTTCTAGATTTGGCCTATGCATTATACAAAATTTCAAAAATCTGGCTATGTTCCTTGCAAAGCACTCTACTTCCAGATATTGTATTGCAAGGAAAGCAGGGCGACATTGTCGCAGACCCAAAATCTTTAATATCGGTGTCACCCAATGCTTCCTTGGTTCATGGTAAAATCTGCAAAACAAGACCACATACATCGTAGACTGTGTGGACACTTCGTCGCAAAGGCAGAATGATAACAGGTGTGACCAATCGTTGGCTTTGGGAAAAGTAACCAGGCGATGGAATATGTTCATTCTAAATCGAGTAAGCACAAACCTATCGTAACCACTCAAATTAAAGGTCAGGTAAGGCTGTATGGTCAGTGTGAGAAGTTGGCCTGATGTATGATGTTCACTATTCTAGTGAGCACCTTGTATCAGTCCAAACAATCCCTTATGGTGGTGGTTGTAAAGTCAACCTTATAGACAAGCTATCCTAATGGTAGCATGGACTAAGCAGTCTTAGGCTTAACTCAAGAGGGCATGTGAAGCCAGCTGTTTTACCATATGCAGTCCTGTAATATCAAATGAAAGGACACCACACAAGTTATATATTATAACAATATATGTATTTATTACTAGAATAATCCTCTGTACTCTTTATGAGTCCAGAGGCACAAGCGTTTAAACAAAAGCACAGTTGGTACTTAATGTGATCTTTCAAATGATATAAAGATTGCAATGGTAAAACAACAGCAAGCTCAAATCCCAACCGTTGCACACCAATGTGAGAAGTTGGCCTGATGTATGATGTTCACTATTCTAGTGAGCACCTTGTATCAGCCCAAACTATCCCTTATGGTGGTGGTTGTAAAGTCAACCTTATAGACAAGCTATCCTAATGGTAGCATGGACTAAGCAGTCGTAGGCTTAACTCAAGAGGGCATGTGAAGCCAGATGTTTTACCATATGCAGTCCTGTAATATCAAATGAAAGGACACCACACAAGTTATATAATATAAAAATATATGTATTTATTACTAGAATAATCCTCTGTACTCTTTATGAGACCAGAAGCACAAGCGTTTAAACAAAAGCACAGTTAAACATACAAAAGTTGCACAATTATGGATAGGGCCGGTGGCCACTCAAACCATATACTAAATAAGTGGTATAAGTACCACTTCTAGAACAATGGTAAGGCCTAGGGCCTTGGCAATTGCTGGGACTACACTGGACTAACAGCAGTTAGGACAGGAGTAGCCCGCGGGATTTGGGTGCAGTGCTAAAAGCACAAGCATGCACCAATGCAAAGTCAATGGTGCGTAAAAGTTATAAAGTTACTGTTCTGGAAGTCTTCCAACTGGAATAGAATTAAGCCACTTCAAACTAGGACACTAGAGGTGTAAACCACTACAGGAGCACCGGTGTTAGATCGTTACCTCACCCACAGGAAGCGGGTGCATAGGTGCCAAAGTGTGTCGGGTTTCGTCGTGGAGTTCTATGGAGCCTGGAGATGAAGATGCTGCAGGCGGCCAGGAGAGAAGAGTCCGGTTGGATCCAAGGGTGGATCGAAGATGTAGAGTACCTGAAAGCAGAGGGGACAGAGTCTGGGTCACTAGCCAGTGACCAGTATGGAACCAGGAAGGAACCAGGCGATGTCGGGCGCAATCAGGTGGTTGTCGAGAAGCTTGACTCCACTGTCACGTGGACTCTGGGGCATCGAGGGTGACCAGGAGTGGATCACGAGCTGTCTCATAAAGGTTCTCGCTGTCGGCGGTGTCGGCTCCCGGATCGGAGTCAACAGGCCTTGGCAAAGGCAACCCACGCAGGATTTGAAGACCGCTTCTTACTCAGACCAGCAAGGTCAGAGAGGTGGCTCCTTTTCTCGGGGAACAAGGGCCAGTCTGGAGCAACCAGACTAGCAGAGTAGTTTTGTAGTTTCGTCGTCGTAGAGGCCACTAGCCAACGGGCAAGTGACCGGACAGATGCGTCAAGCACAAAAATGCTAAAGGGCCCCACGCAGCACTCGGTGAGTGTGGAGGGGTGGTCTTCGGTGCATGAGCTGCTTCGGGCTGGGGCTTCTTAAACCCCAATGCACAGCTTCGAGGGTGCCTCGGGAGCTGCACGGTCAGCACTTTGCAGTCTTTTCAAGATGGCCGGTCCCACGTATCACGTCGCCTCCACGGGTCTCAGCTTTGCTGTGGCTGTGGATCAGGCTGTTGGATGTCTGGGAATGTGGTTCTTGTTGATCTCTATTGCTCGAGCTCCGGCGGGAGCTGCAACAAAGCAAACTGTTGGGCGCTGGATGGTGCCTGTTTGCACAGGGTATATTTACAACAAGGGGTGGTGATGGACAGAGTCTCTGAATTAAGCAGAATACTCTCACCCAGTCAAGAGATCAGGGCTAGATCCAACACCGTTTTTTAGCTCATTGCACCATCCCAGTTTCAGAACCTGGCTGTATGCAAATTAGTCTGTCCCTGGCCCAGTGCATCATGGGAACAGGGCAGACCAGACTACAAAAGCCAATTCTTACACTGGGAAGGAAACAAGCTTCCGGGGACCTGTTTCTGGCATTTCAGCTGTCTTCAGCCCGGCTTGCTTGAATCCTGATGGTGCAATGAGCAAGGGACTCACATCTGAGTATACCCTTCCACGCTTAGGGTGGACAAAAATATTTACAACAAGGGGTGGTGATGGACAGAGTCTCTGAATTAAGCAGAATACTCTCACCCAGTCAAGAGATCAGGGCTAGATCCAACACCGTTTTTAGCTCATTGCACCATCCCAGTTTCAGAACCTGGCTGTATGCAAATTAGTCTGTCCCTGGCCCAGTGCATCATGGGAACAGGGCAGACCAGACTACAAAAGCCAATTCTTACACTGGGAAGGAAACAAGCTTCCGGGGACCGGTTTCTGGTATTTCAGCCATCTTCGGCCCGGCTTGCTTGAATCCTGATGGTGCAATGAGCAAGGGACTCACATCTGAGTATACCCTTCCACGCTTAGGGTGGACAAAAATATTTACAACAAGGGGTGGTGATGGACAGAGTCTCTGAATTAAGCAGAATACTCTCACCCAGTCAAGAGATCAGGGCTAGATCCAACACCGTTTTTTAGCTCATTGCACCATCCCAGTTTCAGAACCTGGCTGTATGCAAATTAGTCTGTCTCTGGCCCAGTGCATCATGGGAACCGGGCAGACCAGACTACAAAAGCCAATATTTACACTGGGAAGGAAACAAGCTTCCGGGGACCGGTTTCTGGCATTTCAGCCGTCTTCGGCCCGGCTTGCTTGAATCCTGATGGTGCAATGAGCAAGGGACTCACATCTGAGTATACCCTTCCACGCTTAGGGTGGACAAAAATATTTACAACAAGGGGTGGTGATGGACAGAGTCTCTGAATTAAGCAGAATACTCTCACCCAGTCAAGAGATCAGGGCTAGATCCAACACCGTTTTTTAGCTCATTGCAGGAGAAGCTCTATTCCCAGCTCACTTAAAATAATCCATAATTTAGAATGATTTACGCAGTCAAAAGCTGCTGATAGATCTACATAAGCAATGTATAGGTTCCCCCCCTTCGCATTCATATATTTGCCCATCAAGAGAGTCAAATTAAGGGCTTGTTCCATGGTGCCCAGGTCCTCCCTGAACCCGAATTGGAGATCGGACAGTATGTTATTGTCCTCTGACCATTGATGTAAACGATCAAGAATTATACGTCCCGCTATCTTACTCAGAGAGTCTAACAAAAATATGGGACAATAGCAGGATGGGCTCTGACGGTCTCCTTTTTTGAATATTGGGACCAGGATTGATTCAGATCATGAATCAATGAGGCCCACTGCACAAGAGGCTTCCAAAACCCTTGTCAAGATTGGAATCCAAAGGACCATATTAAATTTAAACAAATCCACCGGGACCCCATCAGGGCCTGGCGTCTTGCCCCCTTTGCTAGCCGTTAAGGCACGCTCAACTTCCAGCAATGTGATATCAAGGACAATAGGGAAAACTATGGGATTAAAATGGGAGCTTGCCCCCTCTCGTTCTCTTGAAGGGCTTACTTCCTTCGCATTTATTCCAAATATCTGCGAGAAATGTTCTACCCATAGCGATTCATCTATGGCTATTTCTATCTTAGGTGTGTCCCTAGCTTCAGATAAAAAATGGGGATTTAACGTTTTTCCAAAAGGCCACTGCAGGAGAGTAGGGGTTGCTTTCCTATGGTCAGCCCACTTTTTGCTTTTTGCTTCACTGGTTTTCGACTTAATGTGGCTGTGGGCCTGCTAATCAGACCCACAGCCCTGCTGTTCTCTCTCTAAATTCAACACCATGTACTTTAGGTACATCACCAATTGGATATTGGGTCACCTTATGAGCCCCTGCACAGTGTAATATAGGTACCCAGGGCATAGGTGCATCTAAGGCCGACCAGGGGCTGCAGCATATCTTTTGTCACCCCTGGCTGGCCATCCAAACTGACACAACTGGCTGATCACCTCAGCTGGGGCAAGGTTGTGTAATCACCCCTTGCTTAGATATAGTATACCTATGTCTAAACCTATATCTGGAAACATATAGACCTATAAGTCACTCCTATGGCAGGCCTTAACAATCCTGGAGGCAGAGTGCTTGGTTTTATGTGAGATGGTGCTCTAGCATGAGCTGAGCCTGTCTGCAGCTTTCGGAACCATGTCCTTATAGCTGTTCTGGGATATTGCCATACCATATACTCTTAAGTGCATTATGAACCTCGCGGTTAAATGCTATCTTTGGTTTGCCTTTATCAAAACATGTCGTGTAAGGTGTCATACGCTTTGGAATACTACCCCCTCGCCAGTCCTGGTGACAGGGGTAGCATTCCACCCTTCTAGAGGGGGAAGACATGTTGCTAACAGTAAACGAGGTTAAAACTAACCAGAGCCTCAGCATCACAAAATGGATGCTGCTGTCACAGACACAAGTCTGGCCTCCTGCTGCTGACCGAAACTCCGGCAGGGGAGGCCTGAACAAAAGGTTTCCTGTCACAGGGAGGTGCTAACACCACCCCTGACAGGAGATAGTGGATTGAGGCAGGGAGCGCTGAGTGAAACTAGACACTGCCTGAGGTACACAAGGTGTCCCATGCATAGACCGGTTTAAACCGGTGCTGGGGCACTCCAGCCCCAGCTCTGGCGCGAAACTGGACAAAGGGAAAGGGGTGTAACCACCCCCTTCCTCGGTCCCACCCATAGGAGGGACCTAGCAGGTAATCCAGCCCCTTGATTTGAAATAAAGGTAGGAGCTATGTCCATAGACTTTAGATTATCCTGACTGAAACTTTGAAACAGAACTCAGGACCCTTCGACATCCTACTCGACGTAGAAGACTGAAGAATCTCCCTTGTGGTCAAGGAGTGACCACCCTGTGCAAGCAGGCACTATCAAGCGCTCCAAGGTTTGCTTTGTTGCTGCTCCCGCCGGAGCTCGAGCGACAGAGATAAACAAGAACTGGAATCCCAGACATCCAACAGCCCGATCCACAGCCACAGCAAAGCTGAGACCGGTGGAGCCGACGTGAGACGTGGGACCGGCCATCTTGGAAAGCCAGCAAAGTGCTTTCTGTGCAGCTCCCAAGGCATCCTTGAAGCTGTGCATTGGGTATTGAGAAGCCCCAGCCCCGAGCAGCTTTTGCACCGAAGATCAACTCTCACAACTCACTGAGTGCTGCGTGGGGCCCTTTTGCATTTTCCTGCTTGATGCGTCTGTCCGGTCACTTGCCCGTTGGCTAGTGGCCTCTGTGACGACGAACCTTCAAATTTACACTACTGGTCTGGTTGCTCCAGACTGGCCCTTGCTCCCCTGAAAAGGAGCAGCCCCTCAGACCTTGCTGGTCTGATCCAGAAGCCATCTTCGAGTCCTGCGTGGGTTGCATTTGCCAAGGCCTGTTGACTCCAATCCGGAAGCTGATGCTGCCGACAGCGAGAGCCTTTGTGGGACAGTCCGTGCCCAGCTCCTGGTCATCGTGGATACCTCCTGGTCTACGTGGCAGCGGAGACAAGCTTCCTGACAACCACCTGATTGTGCCCGACATCGCCTGGTTCCTTCCAGGTTCCTTCCTGGTCACTGGCTAGTGACCCAGGCTCTGTCCCCTCTGCTTTTAGGTACTCTACATCTTCGATCCACCCTTGGATCCAACCGGACTCTTCTCTCCTGGTCGCCTGCAGCATCTTTTCCTCCAGGCTCCATAGAACTCCACGACGAAACCCGACGCACTTTGACACCTATGCACCCGCTTCCCGTGGGTGAGGTAACGAGAGTACTCTGGTGCTCCTGTAGTGGTTTACACCTCTAGTGTCCTAGTTTTAAGTGGTTAAGTTGTAGTCCAGTCGGAAGACTTCCCAAACTGCAACTTTCTAACTTTTACGCACCATTGACTTCTATTGGTGCACGCGTGTGCATTTAGACACTGCACCCGCATCCCGTGGGCCTCCCACGTCCTAACTTCTGTTAGTCCAGTGTAGCCCCAGCGATTCCCAAGGCCCTAGGCCTTACCATTGTTCGTGACGTGGTTCTTATACCACTATTTTAGTATATGGTTTTAGGGGCCACCAGGGCCTATCCATATTTGTGTAACTTTTGTAGGTTATATGAAGTTCTTTGTTTAACGCTTGGGCTTCTGGCCTCATAAAGAGTACAGAGGATTATTCTAGTAATAAATACATATATTTTATAATATATAACTTGTGTGGTGTCCTTTCATTTGGTATTAAAGGGATTGCATATGGTAAAACAGCTGGCTTGACATGCCCTCTTGAGTTTAGCCTAAGACTGCTTTTGTCCATGCTACCACTAGGATAGCTGGTCGATAAGGTTGACTTACAGCCAATCACCATAAGGGTCGTTTGGACTGGTGCACGGTGCTCACTAGAATAGTGAACATCACATACCAGGCCAACTTCTCACAGCCACACTAGCCTTCTCTGTGCAGCTTTTTTGTAATTGTTCCCATGTCTCATTTTTTAATTTGGCTTTCCTTGCTTTTATAGCCTTGTTATACACCTTTCTAAGGGGAACTATTTCTTTTTTATCCCTAACTACTTTATGTAGGGAGGATTTTAAATCAGAGTATGCTTTAGTGCAAGCTCTATTAAACCATCCTTTAGGTTTTTCCTTCTCTTTCTGTAAGGTGCTCAGGGCGTCTTTTCTTACTCTTTTTATAGCCTCAAAATTATTTAAAATTTCTTGATAAGAAGAAGTATCGTCTAGGCATATCTCTATGGATTCAAGGGAATTTTTTACCACCTCCGTTGTAATCTGAAGTGGGTCAACTCTATCCCACTTGAGTGAATACCCGTTCAGCCTATCTAAGGTCAGGTTTTTTTGTCCGAGTATTCTAGCTGGATCGCTCCTACTTAATTTATTGGGCTATAGTAACTTAACACTATTTGGAAAGTGGTCGCTTGTAGCATTGTCATGAGTTTTAAAATTTAGAATGTGGGACGCAGCATTTTAGATACAAATTTAAAATAAATAAGAGTACTAGCTCCTCTGCTGTCAAAGGTCTGTGTCAATGGAACCGGAGGTACCACTAATTCGTTAGCCAAACCGAGTTCTAGGATAAATAATGTATCATTTAAACAGTTCCCACTTATTGAGTGCGGGAAGTGTGTTAAGTTGTTCCTATCCTCGTCTGTCAAACCACAGGTTAGATTATCGTTGTGCCCACACGGGGTTAAATTAAAGACTCTCAGTTTCAATTTAATTCATTTTTAGCTAATTTATCTTGGGTTATTCCCATTTTTATCTGTCTTAGTATCTAAATGTTGACGTACATATCACTGTTTTGAAAATATGTTTTATGTGTATGTATGCTTTCAAGATATCTTGCTTATCGAATAAAAGCTTTTTCAATCAATCAATTAAAGTCTCCGCCCATATTATGGAAACACTTTTAGTATTTTTATATTTTAGATCCATTAAAATGGAGCGGATCTCTTTGAAAACAGCAATTAGATGCGCCTTATGGATATTATTATAAAAATTAATTAGCACATAGATGCCATATTTACTCAGGCCAAGGGTAATTATTTGAAAATTTGGTTCCAATTTAAGAGGAACTATTTCTTTAAACTCTAGAAGGTTAGAAATAAACTTTATCAAACCTCCTTTGGCTCTCCCTGAGGTAGAGGGAGTCGCGGGAGAGAAGTAAGTCTTATAACCCTCCAAGTGTATGGCGGAAGTAATCCAAGTCTCTTGTAAGCAGAGCACCTTGAATGTACCCGCGAATCAAAGCCATACATCGTTAGCTAATTTGGAACGCAGACCTGCACGTTCCAGTAAACGATGTTTACCCCAGACTCACTGGAAGTTCCTTTCTGAGCAAAACCATGTTTAGTGGGGACCCCTTGAATGGCAACATTAATCACGTCCCCTAAACTTGCCTGTTCTCGGGGAGTATTACTATGTGGTGCTGGAGCTATACACTCATCTACACAGCGATGCTGCGAAATCTGAGGTTCGGGTTCAAAGCTAGTTGCCGCAATAGAGGGTCGTGAATTAGAGTTTAAGAGGGGTTCCAAGGAAGAGGAACCGAGTTCCATCAGTTCTTTCTGCCTCCCATGTTGAGTAAAATTTATTTTGGCCAGTCAATCTGTTTCTTTCATACCAGATAGCACATTGTATCTGTTAAAAGTTTGAGCGTTATACCAATGTACTTCCTACCTTATCGTATGCTAGTGTTGCAGTGCTCGTCATGAGCACTGAAGGTATTAAAAGGGAATTGATTTGAATGGATGGTGCAGCAGGTGCAGTGGCACCGGGGCCAAAAGCTCTAGGGACCCCACTAAACTCAAATTATTTCTAAAATTTAAAACAGAACAGGCAGCCACAAGTGGAGTTACCTTGCTGACAACAGGGTCATGATTTAAATGGAGCAGCAGGTGCAGTAGCACTGGGCCCAAACGTTGTCAGAACTCCACTAAACACCTAATATTGCTATATTTAACAACAAAACAGGCTTTCACAGGTGCAGTTATCTAGCTAGCTCTAGGGTCATGATTTCAATACTGCAGAAGTTACAGTGTAACTGGGACTAAAAGCTCCAGACACCCCACTAAACAGCGATTATTTCTAGATTTCACAACTAAACAGGCAGGCACTAGTGTCATGATTTGAATGGTGCAGCAGGTGCAGTGGCACCATGCAAAAACTTGTCAGAACGCCTCTACGCACCTAATATTTCCATATTTTACTATTAAACAGGCAGTCACAATTGCAATTACCTTGCAGTTGAAAGAGGCTTGATTTAAAAAGTGCAGCAGGTGCAGTGACACTGGGGCCAAACGTTGTCATAACTCCACTAAACACCAAATATTTCTGTATTTTACTACTAAGCAGGCAGTTAGAAGTGCAGTTAACTTGCAGGCTACAGGGTCATTATTTGAATGGTGCAGCAGGTGCTGTGACACTGGGCCCAAAAGTTGTCAGACCACCTCTAATCACCTAGTGTTGCTATATTTTGCAACTAAACAGACCGTCATAAGTGCAGTTACATAGCAAGCACTAGGGTCATGATTTAAATTGTGCAGCAGGTGCAGTAGCATGAGGACCAAAATCTCCATGCACCCCACTAAACCCCTAATATTGCTATATTTTATTCCCAAACAAGAAACTACGAGTAGAGCTACCTTGAAGATAACATGGCCATTATTTGAATGGTGCAGCATGTGCAGAAGCGCTGGGCCCAAAAGATGTCAGAAATACTCTAAACACATAATATTACTATATTTGACTACTAAATAGGCAGTCACAATTGCATTACCTTGCAGTTAAAAGGGAATTGATTTGGATGGTGCAGCAGGTGCAGTGACACCAGGGCCATAAGCTCTATGGACCCCAGTATACCCAGATTATTGCTACATTTTACTACTAAACAAGACAGTCATAAGTGCATTTATCTAGAAGGCAATAGGGTCAAGATTGGAATGGTGCAGCAGGTGCAGTAGCACCAGGGCCAAAAGCTCTAGCCACCCAACTAAATACCTAATATTGCTATATTTTACAACTAAACATACAGTCACAAGTGCAGTTACCTTGCAGACAATAGGGCCATGATTTAAATGGTGCAGTAGGTGCAGTGGCCCTGGGCCCAAAATTTGTCATGCCCTCCTCGAAACAACTAATATTGCTAAATTTAACTACTATACAGGCAGACACAACTGAAGTTATCTGGCACTTAAAAGGGGCTTGATTTGAATGGTGCAGCAGGTGCAGTGGCACAGGGGCCAAAAGCTCTAGGGTCCCCACTATACGCAGAATATTGCTAAACTTCTCTACTAAAAAGGACAGTCACAGGTGCAGTTATCTAGCAGGCACCAGGGCCATGATTTCAATGGTGCTGCAGGTCAAAACTCCTCTAAACACATAATATAGCTATTACATAAATTGATTCTATTATTTCCCTCTTTCATTTCATTTTTCAAAATTTTGCTATCACTTATGCGCACCATTCCACTGGTAACAGCACAATATATTGCATTTTTGTACACAAACAAGTCGTAATACTTTCACAGCCTTTCTGTAACTCAAATTATAAAACTACTCAGCAAGCTACAACTTACAACTAAAAACAGCTTATAATTAATCACATAGGCGAAACCTAATGCATTCACCGATGCTTGCTCTTGCGGGTATCCTCTAATCTTGCGTGAGAGGATGTATGGGTCCAGGAAAGCTATGGGAATGACAGGAGGGAGCACTGAATGGCTCCTGCCGACATGGTGCTGTAGGGGTTGGGCAGGGCCCAGACTCAGCTCTGCCCCTGCACCGGTTTCACTAGGTGCACATCTGCATCCGATGGAACCGGGTCCTGTCCCTTGGTCCCAGAATTATTGGGTCCATAGTTTCCAGATGTAAAATTATGAGGACTGGAATTTGCACCTAGGAAATCTGTACGTGGAAACACCGGGGGCATATTATCAAGAACGGCGATAATGGGCTTGATAATATACCCTTGTGAATTCCCATAGCAGCCCAGGTTAACACCAGAACCTGGGCTGCTATGGGAATTCACAAGGACATATTATCAAGCCCATTATCACCGCTTTAGTGGCACTTTTCTGCCGCTGAAGCGGCGTTCTTGATAATATGCCCCTGAGTCACTAATAATGACAATCAACAGAATTCCACTCAGAGTGCAGGCGATGGATTCCACCCAGAGTGCAGTGTACCGCTCTTGTTATGGCTTTAAGAAGGGCATAATAAGACAAATTAAGTAAAACACTTACAAGTTGAAGTTCCAAAGAACGCAAGGATATGGAAGCAAACATAGATGATTAACACAACATTATTGTACAGCAAATTAAAAATTCGGTATTGGGAGATTTGTAAGATTAAATTGGCATGTTTTCTTATGGCGGAAAGGTCAAAAGTTGGCGCACAGCAGTGGCAGCTAAACAGACTGTCTGTGTACACAGACACAGACTTACTGTAGCCCCTACACGGGGGTTAATATGGGGCATATTATCAAGCACAGCGTTAACATTACTGCAGCTTTAGCAGCAGAAAACTGCTGCTAAAGCGGCGATAATGGGCTTGATAATACGCCCTTGTGAATTCCCCTAGAAGCCCATGTTCTTGTGTGAACATGGGCTTCTATGGGAATTCTCTACGGCGTATTATCAAGCCCATTAAAAGCGGCGATAATATCAACGCGCTGCTTGATAATATGCCCCCATGCCTTTTAAGCTCCCAGATGGAGAAAGATATGTCTTGAAAGTATTAATAAAACATTGTTTTACGCCAGAGGCCAGCCATGGCAACAAAGCCAGAGTGTAAAAGTTATTGCCAGGACGTCGTCTAATTTCCAAGTGACTACCCTTTAATCCTGTCAATCCCTTGAGTGGTCGGTTTTGCTGAGACCAAAAAGGCAATTATCACAAAGCCGTTTTCGCACATAAATTGATCTCAGGTGCATAAGAGGCTTGACTCGCCCCTGTAGGGAGCCAAGAAATAAAAAACACGGCTGGTTTGATTCTAAGTGTACCAAGGCATACTCCCTGTTGAAGGCTGCGTTACACAAGACAGTGAGGGATTATGAGGAAATTAGAGGGTATAGGAAGACCTATAATCTTGCTAGAAATAAACGTAAAAAAGAAATAAAAGATCAGGCCTGGAATAACCTCTATGAAGCATCTCTTAGTAGGGATTGCTCATATTTTTGGCAGGCAGTAAAGGCCCCGTTTTTTATGAATAACAAGGGAGCTAGGATTGAAGTGGCAATCAGGGAAAATTCCTGGGTTGATTATTTTTCTTTAGCTTATGGCAGAGGTCTTCAAACTTTTTGATACCAAGACCCCTGATCACATTTTTTTAGGCGTAAGGACCCTCTCCCGAAAAAAAATTCTAGAACCTGGCAGTCCTTAAAATTGACAACCATAAATGTTTTTCCAGACAAACAGTCAATCTGTGGTTGCACCTCATTAGTGCCAGTTTAACACCCAAATATAGCAATAAGAAATAAAAATGCGCCCAGGGCCGCTTTACAAAGGGCCTTCTACAGAGCGGCAACACCTGTTGCTGCTTTTTAGTAACTTTTAAAGCTTTTGAGTAAATAAAAAAATTAGTGTTAAAATTAGCAGATTATGCGGCAGATGATGGATTTTGTGGAAAATGCAGCAAATCTATAGTTATGCTAAAATTGCTGCGGCCGCTGACTCACATAATTCCAGTGGCCCTAGGTATAATAGCTGAATTGCATGGGCTGCAACTTTATTGTATGGCATCAGAGGAAAACTATGCTATATTTCATGGGATGCTGACAGCTTGGCATTTACAGCTGCATGTAACTGGAGATAGCTGTACATCATTCATCATAATTAAAACATACGTGTGTTTTTTAGGTCTTTCACCGTCAAGTAGCTACATAAACAATAACGGGCAGCCTCAATGAACAATAGATACATTTCAAAAAGTTGTTACTCAGTGGTAAATGCAATGTAATAAATTAGGAAACCTCTATTAGTTAATGCAGTGCAAAAGTCTGTGTGAAAGGAGAGAGCCACAGAATTAAATCATGGTTGGTGCAGTGGAGAATAGTGACTTGTGTATTTTTAGTGCTATGAGGTCACAGCCTGCGACAGAAATCACTGTGAATATTTAAGTCTCTATACTTGTAGTACACACAGAATAAGATAGACCGCTACAAAATGGGAAAAATGTTTTACGATAAAATGGTGCTTCCAAAATATACGGGCTGCTTCCAAAATATAGGGGCTTAATTATAAGCCCCTTGTGCTGCCGGTGCGTCATTTTTTAAGACGCTCTGGTTGCACTGAGAGCAGATCCATATCTACGAGGTCATGCAAAGTTCCTTTGCGTGGCTTTTCATGGCCTCCTAGATATGTAGTAAGGCAATGCAGCCGGTGCGTTGCCTTACATTGCGTGGGGGGGGTGTTCCATGGGAATTGCAGTGGGTTTTCCCATGGGTTGTAACACATTCCCAGATTTACAAGGTTCTGTAAACCTGAGGATGGGCCAAAACTGTACGCTGCCCCAGGGGATGCATAACAAGGAGAATTATCTTTATTTCTCTTCAATTGTTTCCTCTTTCTATGTGTAGCACACACAGAAAGGAAAAGACCTCCATGGGTTGTTTTTGCGCAGGAAGGCGGGCCTTCCTGCACAAAAACAATCCTTCCATCAATGCAAACACCCTTGCACCATGGTTCAAGGGTGCCTGCATTGGAGCTAGGCACCAAATTGTGCGCTGGCAGAAAGGACAGGAGTGCCCTGTATCTTATAAATACAGTCCATTCCTGTACTTTTTAATTGGCATAGGGCATGACAGCAAAAATACTTGCAGAGCTGCCCTACACCATTTCATTGGAAATGAGACCCATAGATTCTAGTAATAACCAGGCCCTATGTAATGCAATTTATATTACACAACTGTCCCTTCAACACATTTTCAGGGATAGTAAGCACTATGTAAATACAATGACTATTAAAAGAAAGCACTTCACAGCTCAGTAAACTCTGTGCACTACCACTCAAAAAGTGATTTTCATCAATTAACTGCACCAGAAGACTCGTGTCCAGAGAAATCAAAGCCAGGCAGACAACTAAACACACCTTTCTGCCAGTGTGCTGCTGTCCTGAATGAAATGCAAATGTGCACAACGAGTTAATCTGCAAATACTTTACATTTGCAGATTAACTGATCGTGCACATTTGCATTCCTTTCAGGCCAGCAACACAGTGGTAGAAAGGTGTGTTTAGCTGTGTGTCTGGCTTTTGATTTCCCAGCACAGAAGAGTCCCTGAATAACACTTTAGCGAAAATATGTTAACTACCAGTATCAACCGCCTGGGCCGTTTCCTCTAGCAAATGAAGAGCGCGACCCCCTTCCCATGCCTCCAGGGCCCCCCTGGGGGTCGCGCCCCACAGATTGAATACCTCTGGCTTATGGTAATGGGGACAATAATATTTTAGAACCCAACGAGCCAATACTACTGGGCGAGTATATTCACTTTTCACCGATAAATATCCATTTTACACATGACAAAGTAATGGTGGCAATACAAGAGAGTAAGGGTGGAAAGGCACCGGGACCCGATGGGACTTCGATTGACTTGTATAAATTCACGGCTGAGCTATGGTCCCCACTTCTAACTCGAGTCCTCGAAGCCAGCTGTTCAAAGGGTTTTATTAAATCCTGGTCGGAGTCCATAATAATACCTATTTTTAAAAAAGAGGACCGGGAAAATCCTGCTTGCTACAGACCCATATCCCTCCTTGATTCTTTTATGAAAATTACAGGAAGCGTCATCTTGAATAGACTGCAAGAGTGGGCTGAAGATAATAATATCTTGAGCCCCGTACAATATGGGTTCAGGGAGGGAAGGGGTACTGTCGAGCAGGTTTTAAACTTTTCAATTTTACATGGGAAATACACCCAGGCAAAGTCAGGAAAATTATTTGTGGTATTTGTAGATCTTACCGCTGCGTTTGACTGCGTCAACCATGGTCGGCTATGGCAGATTTTAGAGGGGCTTAAGGTTGACCAGTCTCTGGTGTTATTTTTGAGACAGATATATGCGGGGGCATCAGCAAAGGTGAGTACGGTCTAAAGGTGGAGTGTACCAGGTCTTTCCGCATGGAGAAGGGAGTGAGACAAGGCTGTGTGTTGGCCCCATTCCTCTTCTCATTATATACCAATGCTTTGGAGGAGGAACTGGTGGCCAGCGTGAGTGATTCTCCGCAAGTTATCAACAAGCAGATTGTCTCCCTTCTTTACGTGGGCGACGCAGTTTTAATGGCCAGAACCCAGCTTGGCCTACAGAGGGCCCTCACTACTTACATTGACTTCATGGGCAATAGGGGACTGAGGCTCAATGTGAACAAAACCTTTGTTATGTCTTGTGGTTAGGGCAGGAATAAACGTTGCACACTTGTAGCTGGGACCGATAAAATTGAAACAACTAAAAGGGTCTCTTGCCTTGGCATTCTGCTAGAGGATACTGGTTCTTGGAGGGCTGCTGTTAAGAGTAGGGTTCTTTTATTCAAAAGGTCGACGGCGGCCGTGATGATATTTTCAAAAAAGATGGGTAGAAGGCCGCCGGAGATCTTATTGAAAATCTACCAGGCTAAGTGTATAAGCATCGCTACATATGGGGCAGGGGTCTGGGGGTTTTATGATGTCACACCAATTCAGGTGGTAGAAAATGCTTTTCTTAGATTTATATTAGCTGTTCCTCAGAGTGCAGCTTTTTTTAATTGTCACAGTGAACTAGGGATCCATCATATCACTGATATGATTAAAATGCAACCTAAGCTACTTTGGCACAGAGCCTGGACCGCACCCAACCTTGGGTTAAACTAAGATATTATTAGAGATTCTATGGGCCTGGACCAGGCTAGAAAAATTCCTTGACTAAATTACATCAGTAAACTATCTAACGATTTGGGGAGACTGGAGTTCTATGTTAACCCTGATTCCTTACTTTCAATATCTAGAAAAGAGCTTAAAACTGTATGTATGAACCATTTAGAGACTTTTAGAATGGGGTTGGAGTTCAACAAAAAACTGTGATCCAGCATCAACTTACCCTGGTCTGCAGCTCCATTCAACCCTATTCAGTATGGTGTCAAGGGGGTTACGATAGATACATCTTGACTAGGTTTAGGTTTGATTGTTTTCATCGTCTGGTTTCATTTCCAACAGTTAATGACTGGTCCAGACAGCTTTGTCCTTGTCCGTGCGATAATTTATCAAACCAAACGACCATGCACTTGACTCTTTTTTGTAAATTTTATGTAAGTGAACGGGCCAGATGGATTATTCCCTTCTTAAAAAAGGGTACATGGCGGCAATGCCGTCCGGCCTTTTTATTTCTTCAATTATTGAGTAATGTGTACTGTGTTGGATTCATATCTGTTTTTTTAAAAAGCATACTGAGAAAAAGAAAAAGTATAAATTGATAGATTATTGCTTAGTTTAATGTATTTTTGAGTGTATATATTCAATGATTTGATATTTAGTATTTTCCGCTTTTATGATTTTATTAATTCTTAAAATCGAATAAAGCATTTTCTGACTTCTGACAGACTTAAGTGTTTGGAGGGTAAAATCATGTTTGCTATTCACAAAATATAAACTTACACTGGCACATGCATTTACTAGACTATGATGTTACAGAAGAGTTTTGTATTTGAGCAGATCACCTCACCGGGGCAGGGAGAGGGTGTTCCATGATGAAAATATAAGGCACAATCAGGCCCTAGACATGCTTTAATATTTTCACCACGTAATAAACAAAGAAAGCTAGTTTTCAAGTTTTCAAGTCTGTATTATTAAGCGCAACGCTGTGGCTTAGCAGTGTAGCAGTTTATGCATTGTTGCTCATAGCAGACATGATAGACATATCAGTGGCACCTGCTGAGTGACCACAAAACTGAGAAATACATGATTACCAAATTCGACTTTTGTCAAACTTCAAAGTTACACACGTGTACCGCATTTTAAAGTATTGTTTGGAAAAGAGGGGAGATGAGAGCTGACCCTCACTTCACCTGAGGATTGGCAATCAAGCATCGTATCAGGCAGGACTGACTTGCCATTATGTCACTCTTCCAATTTCCTGTGTGGGCTGCAGTCTAGGAGGCTGTTTTCTGGGCAGGTTGGGCAGCTACGATCAATGTGTGCCACCATGGCTCCATTGTAGTGGCAGCCTCCTACATTGTGGGGCTAGTTTGAAAATCTTTGCCAGCGGTGATTTTAGTTTTGAGATGGGCCCGGGTAGTGGCAGGATGCTAAACAAATTAAGCAGACTCCCTCTAACTTCAGGCAAATTTGGATGGCTCACTGTTGCTGATAGAAAACTTACACTGTCTGTGTAATCATGTAACACTCAACGGGTTCTGGAGTAAGAACTCCACACTGTGCCTACGCTAAGTCTACACTTCTGGAGCCTTAACATGCTTAAAGGACACTGTTGGGAGAACATCCACACTACTGAGGGGAATTACCACTGACAGGAAACTGCTAGGAGACAGATCCCACTGCTGGAGTCTTTGACAGTGCTCTGCCCGAGAGTGATGGCAATGTTGGACCATCACAGTACTCAATGTGCACCAGAGGGAGGAAGGTAATGATGCTGGATTCTAATACTTAATGCTGTGAAATTGAAATACAAAGAGAAGGTACAAGAGAGTAGGCAGATGTAACTCACTCATTATCATTCACTTACACAAACACATCACTATTCACAAGTTCGCCATGAACAAGTATGACTAAATTGATAGATATGTCATTCATATGAACACACACAACCACACACACGCACACACAAACTTCATTGGCAATTATAACACTTGCCATGTACTAATACTTTACAAATATTTACATTATTAACACTTACAGCATTAGCACAGGACCCAATAATTCACATCTTTCACAGTTTTCCAATTTGACACATACACCACACTCACTCACTTTATTTACCTTCAGATCATTCACACATTTGCATACATCATATGTGCCCACTATTTGCTCTCTCAACATGTACCTATACCATTACACAATGGTCATGTACAACAATCAATAAATAGACATGCCACATACACCATTCCTGCTCTTACCAGTCATACACACTCACAGACATCATGTGACCAGAATGCCATGGGTAGAATGGTTATATCACACACACACATGCAAGCACTGTCCTACAAGACCATTTCAGGATTGACTCCTCATCCATCCCTACTCCCATCACAGTGTGCATGTTGTTGTCTAGAGACTTTGAGGAGTCCAGACTCAAAGCAAGTAGGGTGCACTGCTGGTTGGGGGAGAAAGTCCCCTTGGCTCCAGGGGGTCCTTGGGGGCCAAAACACCCCCCTGTTACCTTCAGTAATCCCACACAGTGGGATTGCTGAGAGGTCTGCGGAGGCCACGCCCCCTGTCTCCACCACTCTGCAAACAGTCCTTCTGGTGCACAGCTGGTTGGGTGATAAAGTCCCCTAAGATGCTGAGAGTTCTTTGATGCCATATGCCCTCCTGTTACCTCCAGTAAGCCTGACACAGCAGGATTTCTGAGAGCCGCTTGGATCCCCCGACCCTTTTCTCCACCATTCTGCAAATGCTAGTTAGAAAACCATAGAAATTCACTTAAAAAAAACAAAGGTTACAGGGACGTTATAACCACTAAGAAGGGGGACCCCTGATGGCGAATTATATGCAGGTGAAGCGGTGGAAGACAACCAGATTAATACTAAGGAAACCAACCTGCCTATATATAGGGTATATATAGTGCCCAAGTAGGGTCAAACAATATAAGACAACACTGGGCTAACAGAGTGAAAAACATAAATAGATGAACAATACGAGTATTATTAATCTATTTATGTTTTTCACTCTGAACCTTGATAAAAGTTATATATAGAAATTTTGTAACAATGTTATCCTTGGAATTATTGTGATTATGTCCTACTGTTAGCCCAGTGTTGTCTAATATTGTTTGACCCTACTTGTGCACTATATATCCTATATATAGGCAGGTTGATTTCCTTAGTATTAGTACAAGGACATTATAGTTAGGAAATAGAATTTTAAAAACGTTAGAAATTTACTTAAAACCCGAAGTTACAGGGTTGTTATTGTTAGGATACAGAATTAAAAAACCTTAGGAATTCACTGGAAAAAAAACAAAGGTTACAGGGACGTTATAGTTAGGCTCAGATCTCATTTGTACAAAACCAGTCAAATTCAGCAGTTATAGCTACCTGAGCAAACTATAACTTACAACCCCGCAATGCACTGCTTTTGACCTCACATATTACATTACTCATGACATGGTCAGTGACATCACTCATGACATCACTGATGACATCACTGATGAAATCTCAAATGACACCACTGATGACATCATCCGCAGAACCACTCCACTCCATATAACCTCTCGTACACCCATTCACACACCAGCAGAATTACTCATATACCCATTCACAGACCCATACCAGTAGGCCCACAACCAACCACTCACTCCTCCAGAGAGGCACTCATGCACCCACTCATTCACTCACTCATATAGCCACTTGAACAACCATTTATTAACCCATACAGCCATTTATACAACCAATCATTCAACCCTACAGCCAGTCAGATAGCCACACACTTACCCACAGAGCTACTCACTCCACACACCTACCTATTTAGCTACACTGTCACTGACACTACCACTTACTCATTCATACAGCCTCTCAACACAGCCACTCAATTACCCATACACGCACTCACACACTCACACACCTACACAACCACTAACATACCCAACCACACATACATACAAGCAGTCACACATCCACTCACTCACTTACCCAGACACCCATTCTCAGCCACTCATACACCAACTCACTTAACCAAACACCCACTCAAACTGCCACTCACTCACTCACCCATATAGCCACCTACCCACCCAATCACTCACTCATACAGCCATTGAGACACCCACTCACCCACCCATACAGCCACTGACACACCCACCCACTCACTCACCAATAAAGCCACTCACACACAATCTCTCACCCACAGAGCAACTTACACACCCATGTATATACCCATACAGTGCACCTAGTATACTAATTTAACTTTTGTAGTAGGTTAGCATATATGACCTTTATTCTTCCTCTTGTTGCTCATTTCTGATCTCCATTCTGCTTCTTTGTGCTAATTTATGACCTCTATTCTGCCTCTTTCTGTTCATTGCTGACCTTTATTGTACCCCTTTCTACTCATTTCTCACCTTTATTTTGCCTCTTTCTGCTCATTTCTGACCTTTATTCTGCCTCTTTCTGCTCATTGTTGTCTTTTATTCTGCCTCTTTCTGCTCATTTCTAACCTTTATTCTGCCTATTTCCTCTTGTTTTTTACCTTTATCTTGCCTCTTTCTGCTCATTGCTGACCTTTATTCTTCCTCTTTCTGCTTGTTTCTGACCTATATGCTGCCTCTTTCTCATCTTTACCCCCCCCCAGGACAGCGGGGGGAGCCTCAAGACCCCTGCGGAGCCCGCCAGCTCCCCATCTCCTGTGGGAGACAACATTGCTCTCACAGACAGGAAGCTACTTAACAAGCAGCTCCCTGCCTGTCAGAGCAAACCTTTTATCTCTTTCGCTGCCCGCTGACAAGACCTCCACTTCGAGCAAGCAAGAGCATTTATCAGCTCTCGTTTGCTGGAAGCAGAGTGTCTGCACTGACTTGGATGGAGCTGTCAAAACTCCTGCCAAGTCAGAACAAACAGCTATGTACCGGAGGTGGGACATAGCAGGAGCCGGACCTGGGGGGTGGCGATCCCCAGGGCAATTATTGGCTATGTCGCCCCCCCTCCTTTGATCTGCATGGGCTGGCCCTGGGGAGGTGGTGGTCGCCGGGGATTCTAGAGCCCATAGAAGGAACCCCTCCTTTTTATCAAAAAAGCCCAGGGATAAAGCCCCGTGCCCCCTCCTTTTTTAAGAAATTGTCCCCTGGACTGGCCCACCCGGGGTTGTATTCAAAACAAGCATGGGTATTCCCGCTCTTGATTATTTCTTTTTTTTGCTTCAGATTCACGGCTTGGCTCTGTCACTTTTTCACAGCAAATTCTTTTTTTAAAAAGAGATTTTTGGGCCTTTTGGTGTCACAGGGGGACCCCATCACCACACCTAGGGGGTCAGGGTATTCCTACCATGCCCCTCTTCTTTTTTGGCAGCCAATCAGATCTCACCATTATATCTGTGCTTAGACTTCTTCCAGATATCCATATTTGCTTTTCCTTAAATTTCTCAATAACTACTGAATGTATTTACCCGGTATAACTGAAAGCGTAATCTACGAGCCAAAATCTACCTTCTTGCCAAATTTGGTATAATTTCGTCCAGGGTCTGGCTGTAGTCGTGTTAAAATCACATGGGAAATCATTTCTTTTACCCACCTTTTTCTTGGTACCCGCTTGACGGATCACCCCGAAACTTTCCATGCACAACAAGATTCACCATGACACTTTTGTGGGAAAAAGTTGTGAAGATTCATAGGAAAAGCGTTTTTTGTGTTGCTTTTAACATTGGTCCTTTTTAGGTTTCGCCTCGTCGAAAGCTGCGCTCTGCGCAGCTTTTCGGCGCAGGCGAAAACCTAATGAGAATAATAGTGGCTTGGGAATACGCCCCTCTGTTCCATTGGCTAGCTCCATAAATGGAGGCTAGCCATTGGAACAGAGATCTGTCCGTCATGGCCGGACCAGATTCGTGGGCGTTGCCGCGATTTCTTCCCTCTCCACCCTTTTCGCATCGTCATCACGGCCGTGGGCGGGGTTTTTTTTTTGGCGTCCAGGTTTGTTTTGGCCATTCCGCGGCCGACTGCCGCTGGAGGAAGTCCAGGTCCAGGTGAGTGCTGGCCGTTCCCGCCGCCCCCCCCCCGCTGTCCGTGTCTTCCCCGCCCCCCCTCCCGCTGTCCGTGCCTTTCCTGCCCCCCTGTAGTCTTTGTTGACCCCCCTCCCGCTCTCCGTGTGCCCGTTCCCGCCCCTGCCCCCCCTCCCGCTCTCCGTGTGCCCGTTCCCGCACCACTTGTAAATGCTTGACTTGCTTTACTGACCTCTTTGTGAAGCCTTCTTCGTGCGGCCCTTGCTGGCGGCTTCACCTCCTGCTTCTCAGCGCCACGGGCCCGCATGTGTTATGTTATGTTATGTTATGTTATGTTAGCCGGATTTATAGAGCGCACAGATGCCCCAGCAAAGGGGCGTCCTGGCGCTAGCAGAACAGAGAACCGACAAAAGCAAATAACCGGAACCAGAACACAACAACACTAAAAATCTGAGGGAAAAAGGAAAGTTTTAGCAGCCTTCCTGAACACCAGAAGTCCGTCAATCGCACGGATATGAACAGGAAGGGAGTTCCATAGCTTGGCAGCAAGCACTCTGAAGGAGCGGCTGCCAATCCTAGACCTCTTGAAACGCGGTACTATAGCCAGGTGAAGTCCGGAGGACCTCAAAGACTGTGATGGAACATATGAAGAAATAAGATGCTCCAGAATCTGAGGGGAAGAGTGTTTCAGGATTTTGAACGAAAGGCAGAGAGACTTAAGCTTGATTCTCTGAGCAACAGGAAGCCAGTGGAGCTTGTGAATAATTTTTTGGGCTGAGCAGAATCTTGGTAAGCTTACCAGAGCCCTGGCGGCAGCGTTCTGAACGCGTTGGAGTCTAGAGAGTTCAGCCTGATTAGCTCCAAGCAAAAGAGAACTGGCGTAGTCCAACTTAGACTGAATCATAGCTTGTACAATGAGCTGTCTAGTAGGAGCATCAAAGAATTTAAAAATGGATCTGAGCTTACGCAAAGTCCCGAAACACATAGCAGCAACTCTTTTAGTGTGGGCGGTAAAGCTGAGTTTAGAATCAAACTAAACCCCTAGATTTTTAACCTCAGTAGCAGGGATGGGAGTAGAACCGAGCCCTGGAGGCCACCAATTGTCGCCCCATAGATGACTCTGTTTTCCAACAATGAGCACCTCGGTTTTCTTGGCGTTCAATTGAAGGCAATTATCAGTCATCCAACGGGCCACTGAGATAAGCCCCTCACGGAACTTAGCTGCCTCAGGATCGGGAGCCCCACTTATTGCAACCGCCAGCTGCGTGTCGTCAGCGTAGGACACCATAGTCAGGTTCCCACGCTTGGCGACATCGGCCAGCGGCTGCACATAGAGATTGAATAAAGTGGGGCTAAGAGCCGATCCCTGCGGAACTCCCTGGGCAATCGAATGGGGTTTAGATTCAAAAGGTGGGGTGGCAACCTTGAAGGTACGACCAGATAAAAAAGATCGAAACCATTCAAGCGCCATGTTGTCGACACCTGCCTCAACCAATCGTTGTAATAAAATATCATGGGAGACAGTGTCGAACGCGGCACTGAGATCAAGGAGAACCAGTGCCGCAGTATCACCAGAATCTACCACCATTCGTAGATGTTCAGCTATTGAGAGTAACGCAGTCTCGGTACTGTGACCGGGCCGGAACCCATTCTGCGAAGGATCTAATATATTGGCAGAATGGAGATGATTAGATAAGATGGTATTAACATGGGCCTCGGTCAGTTTAGCAAACCCACGGGAGAAGGGAAATGGGGCGATAATTATCCAATTTCAGTGGGTCCAGGGCAGGTTTTTTTAAGATGGGAATCACCTGGGCTTGTTTCCAGGTGCCCGGAACGGTGCCGGAGGATAAAGACAAATTAATAAGATCGCATAAAGGAGGGAGGCAAAAGGAAGCAGATTCTCTGAATTGAACAGGTCGTAAAGGATCCATAGGAGAACCTGATTTAACTTTCACTACAAGTTTGTTAAATTCCTCCATTGATAGCTCTGGGAGGTGAGATAAAGATAAAGTAGTTTTCAAAACAGGTATCTGTTTCTCCGAAGACCCTAAAGAGCCAGGAAAGGAGCGGTAGATGGCCTCCACCTTTCCAATAAAAAAAGCAGCCAAATCCTCACAATGGGAGGAGGAGCAGATCTCATCAGCAGGGGCTCTGCTGGTTGTAAGATCCTTAAGCACCTTAAATATTAATTTGGTCGGGTTAGTGCTGGTACTAAATTCATGAGAAAAGTAGGCAGCACGAGCCTTACAAATCGCTCTATGGTACTTCTTAATACTAGCAAGGTACTGAGTTTTCCTTTCGGGCAGATATGATTTACGCCAGGCTCTTTCAGCTTGTCTGCAAGATTTTTTTAAGAGCCGAAGCGAGTCATCATACCAAGGACTGGATTCAGTACGCCGCTGTTTACTCTCAGCGATGGGAATCAGCCTGTCTAAGGCTTTAATCAGCCAATTGCAGTAAAGATCATAACCAGACTCCACATCAGTAAAAGGGCCCAAAGGGTGAGAGCTAAGAAACTGATGGAAGTCGGCCAGTTTTAATTTTTTCCAAGGACGTCTGAGAGGAATAGGAGTAGAGGCTTTAAGGGGAGAGTCATTAAGCGTAAGGTACGATTCAATTAAATGATAATCAGTCCAGGCCATGGGCCTCGGAGGCAGTACCTTAACCATCGTTAGGTTAGTAAAAATGGGGTCCAAAATATGACCGCCAACGTGGGTGTGGTGATCAACTGATGTGTGACATCCGTCAACGGCCACATCCTCAGTGGCCAGACCCGGTGTCAGGGGCTTGCTCACACTTCAAGAAGGGGCGAGCAAAGCATTTCCGCCCTCTCGCTCTGTCTGCAGTTTGGCACAGACTTCAGAAGACTGCCTGAGGCGCAGACGGCTGAATCCTCCGGAGGTAAAACGAATGAGAAACAACCAACAGAGTCCGAATCAGATTTCGCAACAGAGTCATCTCGGGTTCTACTGGATTTGCAAAGGGACTTGCTTTATGGCACACACCTTACTGTGCACAGAGTTAGTTACCCGAACTCTTTTAGTGCAATAATCTAAATCCGAACAAACTCCTATTATTGTCAGGCATGATGCATCGAGCAATGAACCAGGCGCCTCTTGTACTCGGCCGGTGGGTGCAGTGCGTTGGGACAGTCAGAGCATATGTTGTGGTCTTACTCTAAAACTGCCACATGCCATCTACAGGAGTCTCAAGTAAGCATGAGCTCACATTAATAAAGGTTGATACACATTATTGCACGAAAGTGTATTTCAGATGTAAACGATTGTCAGTTGTACACAAATGGCAATCTAAACCATATAACCTAGCATAGTGGCATAATACACCTCTTGGCAGTCTAAACCATATAACCAAGCATAGTGGCATAATACACCTCTTGTGTGTTGGCCTGAAATTATCTTATGCAAATGTGGCCCTAAGCGTGTCTGGGGCAGAACAAGTGCTTTTGATTTCTTGTATATCTGTGGTTTCCCTCCAGACTTTGGCAAACACGTTTTGATAACATTCATAAAGGGTTCTTTATGGCTGAGAGAGGGACGGTAATTTCCTGTTTGTTCTTCGGGCCTCCCCCTTGTGTTTTCCACTTTCGCACAGCTTCCCTGCTTGAGGTTTACTTGCTCCCCAAAGGCTGCTTCCTGTCGCGTGGATCAAAATTGCGCACATGAACACCCGCCCAAAATGCCCACGGTTCCCCCTGAAAACGAAGCATGCAGTGTTTGCTGGCCCGGTGATTGGGCCACTTTGAATGCTGATAGCAATCAGTATGAACTTCCCTATTGCTGATGTAATGATGATGAATGCCGTGACACTGCTGCTTCAGACAGCTCTTCCCTGAGGATGCAAAGAACGTGTTAATGAAATGGCTGCAAGATTTAAGTTCCCACGAAGCGATCAGGTAAGGAAGGTTTGCCCGTGCCGTGTGAGCTGCTATGTAAGTGTTATTTTTTCCGCTTTGCTCGTGCTGATGCTTTGCACGCATCAGAACGACTGCACGTCGTCACATATGATGACCTGGTGTGAGTTGTGGTCGGGCAGCCCTCGCCGGTCCAACTGTGAAATACTTGTACACATGTGAGGGGTGTCAAGGGGCTTGACTGCGGAAATCGGGTTACAAGGAGCCGATCAAGCCGGGGCGGCTCATAGGGGAAGTCACGGAGGGCCGCGTCCCGGAGCAGGGGAAGAGCCCAAACAAAGCGGCGGGGGCACTGTGCGCTGCATGGTCCTGCAGACCCGGGAACGGCTGCAGGTAAGGGCTCTGCGGAGCTCTTCTGTGTGTGGTGGGACTCCCGTCCCGGGTGTCAGAGCCCGGCCTGAGCTGCCTAGTTGGCCCCGGGGCGCTGCGCGGTTCCCGCTGAGTTTGTTGTTCATTGCTCGCAGTTGGGACAGGGCTGGGCTGCTCCCGCAGAGAGTTTTTTTTTTACCACGCCTGTCTCTTTACCCTACTCGAAGCACATCTGGAGAGGACCGGTGAGATCTCCGACCTGTACAGCGGACCTCAATGTGTGACCTGACACTTTGCAGGGGGTGTCCTCTTTGTAGCACGGGATTTGTTACACTGCGGTGAAAGAAGCAGATATTTTGGTTTCTGGTCACAGCTTCTTAATTTTGTGACCCTACCTGCAGTGCTTATGATAGCTACGCCCCTAAGCATGTGATGTCCACACTCACTTCGATTGATGTTTTTCACCTGCTCCTTTCCAAATGTGTCTATCACATGTGCTCCTTGCCCTCTCTCTCCTGTCTTCTCTCACACTCTTGGCTTCACTCTCCATCTACCTCCCCATTTTCTCCTCACTCTCTATCCTTCTCTCTTTATCTTTCCTTTTTGCACACTCTCTCGCTCCTGCCCTCCTTCCTGCTCTCTTCTTCTTTCCTGTCTTCCCTATCCCTTCTGCCTTCTCTCACTCTATTCCCTCTGCCCTCCTTCTTGCTTTCTCTCTCTTCTGCCATCCCTCTCTCTTCTGCCTTCTTACTCTCTCCTGCCCTCCCTTTCCAGCTCTCTCTTCTGCTCTCTTTCACCTTCTTGTCCTCCATCTCTCTCTTGTTCTCTCTCCTTTCTGTTTCAATCTCTCTTCCTTTTGCCCTCCCTCTACATCTCTCACACTCCTGCCTTTCACTCTCCATCTCCCCCCCCATTTTCTCCTTACTCTCTATCCTGCACTCCTTAGCTTTTCTTTTCACACTCTCTCGCTTCTGCCCTCCTTCCTGCTCTCTTCTTCTTTCCTATCCTCCCTATCCCTTCTTGTTAGAAGGGCGATTCCAGGGGAGACAGAAGATGTCTGACTGCCGCCCCGAAACCCACCTTTCCATATGGAACTGGCCGAGCGATCGTGGGATCCCAACAAAGTCTCAATGTCCGGGGAAGGGGGTAGCGGGACAGTCTTGGTACCAGCTGGTACTAGGAAACCCTGCGCACAGCTCTCAATCCTCGAGCTGGGGTTGCCGGGAGCCGCGACAGCGTCAGCAGGGCTCGGCGGATGGTTCAGCTTGGTCGAGCCGCGACAGCATCAGCAGGGCTCGGCGGATGGTTCAGCTTGGTAGAGCCGCGACAGTGTCAGCAGGGCTCGGCGGATGGTTCAGCTTGGTAGAGCCGCGACAGCGTCAGCAGGGCTCGGCGGATGGTTCAGCTTGGTAGAGCCGCGACAGCGTCAGCAGGGCTCGGCGGATGGTTCAGCTTGGTAGGGCTGCGACAGCGTCAGCAGGGCCCGGAGGATGGTTCAGCTTAGTGGAGCCGCGACAGCGTCAGCAGGGCTGGGCGGATGGATCAGCTTGGTAGGACCGCGACAGCGTCAGCAGGGCCCGGAGGATGGTTCAGCTTAGTGGAGCCGCGACAGCGTCAGCAGGGCTCAGAGGTTCCAGGTTCCAGAGTTCTTATCAGGATCAGCCGCGACAAGGTCAGCAGGGCTTCGACTCCCAGATACAACTGATTTCCTGATCCAGGGCTGGCCCAGATATAGGACTGGAGTCCTTTGATGTCCGGACCCTCGCACCTGGGGGTCAGAGGGACTGGGATGAAGACACCCAGCAGGGGGGTGGAGCCAGCACCCAGGGAGGCCGGAGGGCGATCGATACCCGGCGTCCGGGGATGGCTGGAGGGCCATCAAAACTCTTCTCCTCCGGGATTCGTCAAGTGGCGGGGGTTGGGCCGAGGCCACGTGCTCGGGACGTGATGGGCTCAAGATGGAGTCGGGCCTGAGAGGGTGGCCCGGGGTGGTGACCGGACCTGCAGAGTTGGGGCGAGCCGGGTTCGCCGGGTTCCAGAGGGGGAGAGCCGGGGTTTGCCAAGGGGCGGCTCTCGTCGAGAGTTCGTTGAGGGTGGTGTCCGGAGGGGCGACAGCGGGTGGATGGAGGGCCGATGTCGTCCAGGGTCCGCCATGAGGGAGGGGTAGGACCACGCCACGAGGCCAGGTCCAACACTTCTGCCTTCTCTCACTCTATTCCCTCTGCCCTCCTTCTTGCTCTCTCTCTTCTACCATCCCTCTCTTTTCTGCCTTCTTACTCCCTCCTGCCCTCCCTTTCTACCTCTCTCTTCTGCTCTCTTTCACCTTCTTGTCCTCCATCTCTCTCTTGTTCTCTCTCCATCCTGTCCTCTCCTCCTCTAGCCCTCCTTCCTGCCCTCCCTCTCCTACCTGCCGCCCTCTCCTTTCTGCCCTCTCTCACACACTCCTACCTTCCCTCCTGCCCTCCCACTCCTTCTTGCCCTCCCTCTCCTTTCTGCCTCTTTTCCTTCCTGCCCTCCCTCTCTCTCCTGCCCTCTCTTCCTTTTGACCTCTCTTCCTTCTTCCTTCTTACTCCTGCTCTCCTTAACTTCTATATCTATCACTTCTTCTCTTGCACTCAGTCTCCATCTCTCTCCCTCTTACCCTCTCTCTTTATCTTACACTCTCTCCTTCTTGCCCTCTCTCTCCTGTCTTCTCTCACACTCCTGGCTTCAGTAACATGCTAACATGCTTTATGAAATAACGTGTATTCTAATTCACTGTGCATCTGCAACTAATTGAATTATAAATGCAATCCATATTTCTGTGTAAAGTAAAACACATCAACGTTTTACACATAATTCAAAGAAGTTAGAAAAGACCATTTGTCAAAAGCAATACCAAAAGCTCAAACTTTAACAAAGGCGAAACCATTGCATTGTAAATGCTTGTTTGATGAAGCCTCCATGAAAGTTTTCAGAAAGGTGCTACTTTTTGAGTCGATTGTGCATGGAAAGTTTCAGGGTGATCCATCAAGTGGGGGCTGAAAAAAAAGGGATGGTCTCAAAACGCAAAATCTTCATGCATTTTCCATAGATTTATTTAAGAAGGGCCACAGAAAATAATTGCTGAACTAATAACATCAAATTTCGCTGTAAGCTAGATCTTGCTCCGCAGATTGTGCTTCTTGTGATTTGGTATGAACCTATTTGGTAGTTTTTTAGAAATTAATGGCCAAACATAATTGTATATCTGGACAGTTGGGTTCGTGAGAGGCTCAAGTGTCTCTCACAGGAGCTCCAGTTCAAAATAGAGTGCGATGATTGGCCCAGGGAGCTTTATTTTCCTTGGGTCAATTTGTTCCTTAGGCAGTCAGACTCCCGAAGGAGCGAGCACTCTGATTGGCTGCCAGCATCATGAGAAAAATGGTGCTGGCAGCTATTACAGGACTCGGGGACTTAGTTCCCTGTTCTGAAGTTTTTTTTAAAAAAAAGCAATATAAGGGCAAAGGTTAGGGATGAAAGGCATCCCTAGGGCCCATGGGGAACCCAGAGGACCATCCCTAGGGCCAAAATGCAAAAATAATCATATATTATTGCTGCTATCCCAAGGAATGGCGGCCGGGCTGCATGATTCAATTAAAGGTCCCAGGGAGACTACCCCCGGGGCTGCATCCTTTAATTAAGAGGAGTTGCACAACCCCCCTCCCCTAGCCATTATAGACCCAGGAGAGTCCAACCCCGGGGTCGCATTTCATTAGGGGAATACAGTCCCAAGGACCTACTGAGGCAGAGGCAGGCAGGCCACGTGGCCCTCCTCCACTTAAAAAAAAAACCTCCGGGGGATGGGGTCCCTAGGGCCTAATGAGGCTCCGGTAGAGGGGCCACATGACCTCCCTCACATTTTGTATTGTTATGGCCCCAGGAGATTAGATTCCTGGGGAGTAATAAGGCTCAGGTGGGAGGCCGCATGCACTCCCTCCCTTTTTCTATAATATTTGGCCCCGAGGATGGGTCCCCGGGGCCCAAATGCAAACCTTTTGCTGGAGCTGGTAAAGGATGTGCAGTGTGGGGTTGGCAGCCTTCTGGGTGCTTTGCCACAGGGCCTGGTTTCAGGCCGAACCCTCTGATCAACCCCCGCTGTGGACCGCCAAAGAGCGTGTGCAGCATGGGGTTGGCTGCCTGCAGGTTAGTTTGAAGCAGGGCCTGGCTGCAACACAGGCCTTGTGGCTATCCACACTCCATTCATGAGCAAAGGCCATGCACGATGTGGAGTTGGTTAGCTACAGGTGGCTGCCTGAGGGGAGTTGGAAACAGGGCCTGACTGCAAGCCAGGCTTTGGGGCCAACACAATGCAGCATGTGATGAAAGGCCATGCGCAGTGTGAGATTGGCTGCCTGCAGGAGGGTCTGCTGCTTGTGGGGTGTTGCTGAAGGGCCTGACTGCAGGCCAGGCCCTGTGACCTACCACCACCACTTATGGCAGGGTTGGCTTTACCTATTGTAATGAAATATTACTTTACATTTAAAAAACATGGAAATTCACTGAAAAAAGCAAAGGCTAAAGTAATCTTATTGTTAGGTTTGATAAAAAGATCTGCCAGGCCCTAGAACTTCAATACTTTAGCACATGTAATGAGCCCACCATTGTTAATCCGTAGCAAGCTGTCAGAATAACATTAAGTGGCACAGAAGGAAACACACTATCTGGGGAGGTAAGCCCTGCAATTTGGAGAGGGAGATAAGGCGAGCAAGAATCTTGCTAATTTGCTGTGCAAAACCATGGGCGAGTTACTACATAGTTGAGCTATGAAACGACCAGCAGCATGCATATGCTGGGGCGGCCAAATACAGCGTGCCATGATCACCTTTTTATAGATTTATACAAATCCTTCCATTCAGCAACCCCCCCCGACCTGACTTCCTATCTTGACTCAGCCTTTCCTTGAAGAACCCTTCATTGTAGAGGACGTTATTCAAATTATTAACAGTCTGCCTTGGAACAAGGTTGCAGGCTTGGATGGCCCTCACAGCAGCCTTTTACAAGGATTACAAGAAATATGCCCCTATCCTTGCACCGCACCTCTTGAACATGTATGATGACTCCTTATCAAAGGGGGTGCTCCCCCTTTCGCTTTGGGAGGCCCGTATTGTCACTATCCTAAAAGTGGATGAAGATCCCCAGCGCTGTGAATCGCATGGACCTTGAGCTATTATTAATATTGATGTTGATAATAAAATACTGGTGAAATTCATTACCTCTCTCTTCCTACCCCTCCTTCCAAGCATTGTGCATCCTGTCCAATTGGGCTTTGTTCCCGGAAGCTCGATGACTTACAACCTGTGCACCTTCTTTGCCCTTCTGCATAAGATCAATCCCAACCTCAGTACAGCTGCAGTGTTTCTAGATGCCACCAAGGCGTTTGATTCACTTGAATGGGCCTAGCTCTTTAAGTTACTGTTGCGGCTTGGGGCAAGTTTATACGGCTGATCGGCTTACTTTATGCAGGGCCAGTTGAGCTTTTGCGTGTCAACGGTGCAATAACTCCTCCTTTTGTGGTCTCGTAGGGAACCCAGCAGGGATGCTCCCAGTCACCAAATCTGTTTGCAATTGTGATGGAACCCCTGGCAGCTAGACTGCGACAGCACCATCCGCACCTTATACTGGCCTTCACCCTGCGCAGTATATTGGTTTCAATGTACGCAGACGATGTCACTTTATATGTTAGAAACCCCCAAGATAGCCTTGAGCCACTCATCAGGGAGTCTACTCGGTTTTGTGGAATTGCCAGTGTAAATATCAACTCGGCTAAATCTATCTTGTTTCCCTTAACATCCAATACCGGGTGCTTTGAGTCCGAGTTTCCCCTGATGTGGGCACCTGACCCGGTCCTATACGTGGGAATTTGGCTCAGTTGGGAATTTAACCAACTCTATTGGGCAAATTATGGAAGGTTGATGACATGGCTTGAGGTGTGAGTAGCTGTGTGGTCAAGGCTCCTATTGTCCCTTACTGGTATGGTAGCTATAGCCAAAATGAAGGTCCTCCCCAAATTTCTGTACTTTCTAATTAATTTACTGCTTCCCTTACTGGTGTTCGTCTGCAAGCGACTTTGATCTCACCTTATTTCATTAGTGTGGGCAGGTAAATTGCCTCTGGTGGCATGGGAGATACTGACCCTCCCTTTCAAGCAGGGTGGGTTGGAGCCTCTGGACATGGGCCTCTACTTTTACAGTGCGCAAGCGAAACTTGCCCATTACTGGTTATATCCTACGCAGTTCCAGCCCCATATTGCACCTGTACACAATCATGCTGCCCGCTGCGAATGGCCTTGTATCTTCCCCCAGGCACCCGTGGACTCAGCTAAACATGGTGGCATGTACGGTCTGGACGTGCAATGAACTGGGACACTGTGTGAGGCTGCCCTACTTATTAGCCCTGTCATTCCCGATTATCGTCCACCCCGGCACTGCCTGGAACCATAGATGAAGGGGCAAGAGACAGACTACTGCAACTGCAGCTGCTATGCGTCGGGGTATTGAATGCGGCGGGAACTTTTCACCCCCCAGCAGGTGCTTCCTAACTCTGCTGCCTCATTTCTGGAAACCTTGACCATTACTAATTGCGAGCGGCCCTGCATGCCCTGTATTACACCTTCCTCAAGGTCCTCCAAAATTTGAAGGATTGAAGGCCATTCTCATGATCCTGTCCCTGTGCAGAGCATCTATATGCCAGCATGCAGGGATCTGCGCCAGTCCGTGTACCCACCGGCGACAAGCCTGGGCCACTGACCTACAGATCCCCATTAGTGATGAACAATGGAAGTACGGCTTCTCCCAATCCAAGGCTCTTTCCCCAATGATTGGCTGCGACTAGTCCACTTTACATAGGTGTGCAGAATATATTGTACACCTAAGATATTGCTCAGAAGCAAGCTGTGTGAGCTGCGCAGCACCCATTGCTGACTTTATACACTTGGATTGGGATTGTGGTGGGGTTCAGCGCTTCTGGGCAGTGATCTTTGACGCTATAGTGCAGATTACAGGGCACAAACCAGAGTGCTCACTGGGACTGTGTCTGGCTTTACTAGGATACATTAAGGAGGTCCCGTCTGAGGTGCATAAACGGACTGCGATCCTGCTGCTGGCCAAAGGCAAAGTGGCAATTCACTGAGGAAGGAGAACAGCCTCACAGAGAATGAGGTGGCTTCAGAACGATGCCTTCTGCCAAGAGCAGCTGGATATCTATTGGGAGTTAATGCTGCTGCGCTCTCATCCTAAAGATATCTGGCATCCTTTGTGGTGGCCTGGCAACCAACCCGAGGCTGACCTTGATGTGCTCATCCTTGAGCTGAGTCTTACCTGTCCTCCCCGTAATGTGTGCTGTTCCTTGTAGGTGTATACAGGGAGAGGTGTGGCGCCGCGGCCAGGGCGACTGACGCTGGAATCTGGGGACCACGGTTCGATCCCCGGCTCCGGCGGCAGGTTAGCCCAGCACCATGTGACTCTGGGCAATAGCTCGCTTAATCTTACCGATGGCCCCCAGCGCCTAGAGACCCTTACGGGTGATTGTGCGCTTTACAAATGTGGACTTTAATACGGCACGCAGCGTAGACAGTGATGACTAATACATGGATGGCATAAATAGCTGAGTGGTCTGTGTTTTTTTCTTACCTTACCTAGCTTTGGTCCCCCTCTTCCCTTTTCCTGGCTGCATGCTACCTTTTGTATAATTCTACCTGTTGTCCACTTTACGAACAATGGTAAGGCCTAGGGCCTTGGGAATCGCTTGGACTACACTGGACTAACAGCAGATAGGACGGGAGTAGCCCGCGGGAATCGGGTGCAGCGCTAAAAGCACACGCATGTACCAATGCAAAGTCAATGGTGCGTAAAAGTTATAAAGTTACTGTTTTGGAAGTCTTCCGACTGGAATAGAAGTAAGCCACTTTAAACTAGGACACTAGAGGTGTAAACCACTACAGGACCACCGGTGTTGGATCGTTACCTCACCCACAGGAAGCGGGTGCATAGGTGCCAAAGTGTGTCGGGTTTCGTCGTGGAGTTCTATGGGGCCTGGAGATAAAGATGCTGCAGGCGGCCAGAAGAGAAGAGTCCGGTTGGATCCAAGGGTGGATCGAAGATGTAGAGTACCTGAAAGCAGAGGGGACAGAGTCTGGGTCATTAGCCAGTGACCAGGATGGAACCAGGAAGGAACCGGGCGATGTCGGGCGCAATCAGGTGGTTGACAGGAAGCTTGGCTCCGCTGCCACGTGGACTCTGGGGCATCGAGGATGACCAGGGGTAGATCACAAGGTGTCCCACAAAAGTTCTCGCTGTTGATGGTGTCGGTTTCTGGATCGAAGTCAACAGGCCTTGGCAAAGGCAACCCACGCAGGATTGGAAGATCGCTTCTTACTCGGACCAGCAAGGTCAGAGCGGTGGCTCCTTTTCAGGGGAGCGAGTAGTTTGAAAGATTCATCGTCGTAGAGGCCACTAGCCAACGGGCAAGTGACCAGACAGATGTGTCGAGCAGGAAAATGCAAACTAGCCCCACGCAACACTTGGTGAGTGTGGAGGGGTGGTCTTCGGTGCACGAGCTGCTCGGGGCTGGGGCTTCTCAACCCCCAATGCACAGCTTCAAGGGTGCCTCGGAAGCTGCATGGTCAGCACTTCGCAGTTTTTTCAAGATGGCCGGCCCCACGCTTCACGTCGCCTCTACGGGTCTCAGATTGACTGGGACTGTGGATCGGGCTGTTGGAAGTCAGGGAAGCTGGGTCTTGTTGATCTCTGTTGCTCGAGTTCTGGCGGGAACTGCAACAAAGCAAACCGTTGAGCGCTGGATGGTACCTGTTTGCACAGGGTGGTCACTCCTTGACCACAAGGGAGATTCTTCAGTCTTCCACGTCGAGTGGGATGTCGAAGGGTCCAGAGTTCTGTATCAAAGTTTCAGTCAGGATAAATCTAATGCTCATGGGCACAGCTTCTACCTTTATTCCAAATCAAGGGGCTGGATTACCTGCTAGGTCCCTCCTATGGGTGGGACCCAGGAAGGGGGTGGTTACACCCCTTTCCCTTTGTCCAGTTTCGTGCCAGAGCTGGGGCTGGAGTGCCCCAGAACCGGTTTGACTGGATTTTGCATGGGACACCTTGTGTGCCCCAGGCAGTGTCTAGTTTCATTCATCCCTCCCTGCTCCAATCCACTATCTCCTATCTGGGGTGGTGTGACACCTCCCTGTGACAGGAAACCCTTGTCCAAGCCTCCCCTACCAGGTTTCGGTCAGCAGCAGGAGGCCAGACTTGTGTCGGTGGCAGCAGCATCCATTTTGTGATGCTGGGGCTCTGGTTAGTTTTAACCGCGTTTACTGTTACCCACATGTCTTCTCCCTCTAGAAGGGTGGAATGCTACCCCCGTCACCAGAACTGGCGAGGGGGTAGTATTCCAAAGTGTATGACACCTTACACGACATGTTTTGATAAAGCCAAACTAAAGTTAGCAATAACCGCGAGGATTATAATGCACTTAAGAGTATATGGTATGGCAGTATCCCAGAACAGCTATAAGGAAATGGTTCTGAAAGCTGAAGACAGGCTCAGCTCATGCTAGAGCACCATCTCACATAAAACCAAGCACTCTGCCTCCAGGATTGTTAAGGCCTACCATAGGAGTGACGTATAGGTATATATGTGTCCAGATATAGGTTTAGATATAGGTATACTATATCTAAGCAAGGGGTGATTACACGACCTTGCCCCACCTGAGTGATCAGCCAGTTGTGTCAGTTTGGATGGCCAGCCTGGGGTGGCAAAAGATATGCTGCAGCCCTGGCTGGCCTTGGATGCACCTATGCCCTGGGTACCTATAGTGCACTGTACAGGGGATCATAAGGTGAACCAATACCCAAATGGTGATGTACCTAAAGTACATGGTGTTTAATTTAGAGAGAGAACAGCAGGCTGTGGGTCTGATTAGCAGGCCCACAGCCACATTAAGTCGAAAACCAGTGAAGCAAAAAGCAAAAATTGGGGTGACCATAGGAAAGCAGACCATACTCTCCTACACCCCCCCCCCCCCAAATGCAGGGACATTAAACTTAACCTTGACCAGATAAATCTTCATGTTCTAAGTGGAAGTACCTGGGGAGACCATCTGCATTGCCATGGTCAGTCCCTGGTCTGTGCTCCACTGTAAAGTCCATCCCCTGTAGGGAAATGGACCACCTGAGCAGTTTGGGATTCTCACCCTTCATCTGATTTAGCCACAAGAGGGGCTTATGGTCTGTCTGAATCTTGAAGTGAGTGCCAAACAAGTATGGTCTCAACTTCTTCAGGGCCCAAACCACAGCAAAGGCCTCCCTCTCAATGGCTGACCAACGTTTCTCTCTAGGGGTCAGTCTTCTGCTAACAAAAGCAATGGGCTGGTCTTGACCATCTACATTAAGTTGTGAAAGCACAGCTCCCACCCCCAACTCAGAAGCATCTGTTTGGACAATGAACTCTTTGGAGTAGTCAGGACTCTTTAGGATAGGTGCAGAGCACATGGCCTTCTTCAGGTCTTCAAATGCCTTTTGACAGCTAACTGTCCACTGAACCTTTTTGGGCATCTTCTTGGATGTCAGATCATTCAATGGTGTCACAATGGACCCATAGTTGGGAGAGGTGTGGCGCCGCGGCCAGGGCGACTGACGCTGGAATCTGGGGACCATGGTTCGATCCCCGGCTCCGGCGGCAGGTTAGCCCAGCACCATGTGACTCTGGGCAATAGCTCGCTTAATCTTCCCGACGGCCCCCAGTGCCTAGAGACCCTTACGGGTGATTGTGCGCTTTACAAATGTGGACTTTACTTTAGTTCTTTACAAATTTCCTGTAATACCTAGTCAGGCCCAAGAAGGCTCTGACTTGTGTCTGGGTAGTTGGAGGAGCCCAGTCCTGTATGGCCTGGATCTTGCTCTCCAATGGTTGAACCTGACCCCCACCTACTAGGTGGCCCAGGTACACAGCCTTGCTCTGCCCTATCTGGCACTTGGTAGCCTTGATAGTCAGGCCTGCCTTTTGCAGGGCCTCCAGAACTTTCTTCAGGTGGATCAGGTGATCCTCCCAGGTGGAGCTGAAGACAGCAATATCATCTAGATATGCTGCACAAAAGTCATCCAACCCAGCAAGGACTTGATTCACCAACCCTTGGAAAGTGGCAGGTGCATTCTTCAAACCAAAGGGCATTACCACTAATTGATAATGTCCACTGGGGGTTGAGAATGCTGTTTTGGCCTTAGACTCCTCAGCTAACCTGATTTGCCAATAGCCAGCTGTCAAATCAAATGTGCTCAGGAATTTGGCAGCAGCCAATTTATCTATGAGCTCATCTGCCCTTGGAATAGGATGAGCATTTGTCCTAGTGACAGCATTGAGACCTCTATAGTCCACACAGAACCTCATTTCTCTCTTTCCATCTTTGGTATGAGGTTTTGGCACAAGGACTACTGGGCTGGCCCAGGGGCTCTCTGATGGCTCAATCACTCCAAGTTCAAGCATTTTCTGCACCTCAGCCTTTATACAATCCCTGACATGGTCAGGTTGCCTGTAGATTTTATTCTTCACAGGCAGACTGTCACCAGTGTCCACCTCATGGGTGCACCAGCTAGTTTGACTGGGTATGAGAGAAAACATGTGTCTGTGAGCCTGCAGAACCTGTCTGCAGTCCCATTTCTGCTTGTCAGAGAGGCTGCCTGCCAAGGCTACTCCATCCACTGAACCATCATCAGGGTTTTGGAATAACAGGTCTGGGAGAGGGTCACTCTCTTCCTCCTGGTCTCCATCTGTTGCCATGAGCAAGCCCATGTCTGCCCTGTCCACATATGCTTTCAATCTGTTTACATGGAGCACCCTGTGGGGGCTCCTAGGGGTGCCAAGGTCCATCAAGTATGGTGTGGAGTCCAGACAATTTGTCTTGGAGGGCTGCTGGGGCCACTGGCTCTAACACCCACACCTTCTGCCCTGGCTGGTACTCAGTCAGAACAGCCTTTTGGTCATGCCAAGCTTTCTGTAATTCTTGCGCTGGCCTCCAGGTTTTTGGTTGCCTTCTCCATGTATTCAGCCATCCTGGAGCGGAGACCAAGTACATAGTCCACAATATCAAGCTTAGGCTTTTTGAGAGGTAACTCCCATCCTTCCTTCACAAGACACAGTGGACCCCTTACAGGGTGGCCAAACAAATGTTCAAAAGGGCTGTAGCCAACCCCCTTCTGTGGGACCTCTCTGTAAGCAAAGAGTAGGCAGGGTAAAAGTATGTCTCATCTTCGCCTAAGCTTTTCAGGTAACCCTTTTATCATTCCCTTTAGGGTCTTGTTGAACCTTTCAACAAGCCCATTGCACTGTGGATGGTAGGGTGTGGTAAACTTATAGTTCACTCCACACTCTTTCCCATTGCTTTCAAATATCCATACATGAAGTTGGTACCTCTGTCTGAAAGTACCTCCTTTGGAAAGCTCACTCTGGAGAAAACTCCAAGTAGGGCCCTTGCCACAACAGGAGCTGTTGTGGTCCTCAGGGAAATTGCCTCTGGATACCTGGTGGCATGATCCACTACCACCAGTATAAATCTGTGCCCAGATGCTGTTTGGGGATCCAATGTTCCAACAATGTCTAACAAACTCTCTCAAAGGGCACCCCCACCACAGGTAGTGGGATTAGGGGGGCCTTTGTGATGCCACCTGTCTTGCCACTGGCTTGGCAGGTGTCACAGGAGCGACAAAACTCCTTTGTATTCTCTGACATGTGAGGCCAGTGAAAGTGTGGGACAAGTCTTTCCCAAGCCTTAGTCTGGCCTAAGTGTCCTGCTAGGGGAATTTCATGGGCCAAGGTGAGAAGGAAGCCCCTAAATTGCAGAGGAATAACCAACCTCCTGGTAGCATCAGGCTTGGGGTCTCTAGCCTCTGAATAAAGGAGCCCATCATCCCAATACACTCTATGGGTACCTTGAGCATTCCCAGCAGCCTCAGCAGCAGCTTGCTGTCTGAGGGGTTCAAGAGAAGGGCAAGTTAACTGAGCCTGCCCCACATCTGCCCTTGAGGGTCCCCCTGTCCCCATAAACTCAACCTGATCAGGTTCAAGTTCTTCCAGGACAGTCTCCTCTGGGTTCACAGAACCATCCTCCTGAGAGGGCTGATCCTCAACCTGGGGCAAGGTGGAAGGCACTGCCTTAACCCTCTTGCTCTTTCTCTTGGGTTGTGGTTGGTCTATAGTTTCAAGATCCACCACAGGTTCAGGTAGGCATTTCTTGGCCTGGGACCTGGTTACAGCAAGGACATGTGCTGAAATACCTAGTATCTCTGCATGAGTCCTATACTCCACTTCCGACCATATGGAATTCTCTAGATCATTGCCCAAAAGACAGTCTACTGGGAGGTCTGCACTCACAACAACTTTCTTGAGGCCATTTACCCCTCCCCAGGAGAAGTTAACAACAGCCACACTATGTGTAGTAGTGGCACTGCTAGCATTGGTCACTAGGTAATTCTCACCTAGTACAATTTGTCAAGGGTCCACAAAGTTAGGTGTCACCATAGTGACACTGGCACATGTGTCCTTGTAGGCCTGAGCCATTTTCTCATTGATTAAAGGCGTCTGCCTATACTTGCCCAAAGTATTGGGACTCACAGTAGAGGACATATCCATGTCCACATCATAGAGCAGAACTGCCTGAGTAGGGACTCTGACTAGGCCAGACTCCATCTCAGTACCCAGGGTTAACCCCACTAAAGCCTTGGGTTGTGCACTACGACTGCTGACTGTACTATGGGGTGCAGGTGCCTTAGGGGCTGCAGTGGTAGGTACTGGTCCTTTCTTAGTGCAATCACTTCCCCAGTGGAAAACTGACTTGCACCAAGGTTTCTTTGGGCCTTCAACCTTCTTTTTGTTTCCATTTTGGGACCCCCTTCTTTAGAACTAGTTTGGGGGCCTGAAGAAGACTTTTGGTCTTTTTGTTTCTGTTCTCCGCCCTTCTGGTCTGCCTTTTTATGAACACCTCCATGGTTCTGGGGTTTCTGCTTAACCCTGGTTCTGACCCATTTGTCTGCCTTCTTTCCCAATTTTTGGGGAGAGGTCAGATCTGAGTCAATCAGGTGTTGATGCAACAACTGGTTCTGGCAATTATTGAGGATCTGTTCTCTCATTATTAGATTGTACAATCCTGTATAGTCTGTATCTTTACTTCCCAGTAACCAACCTTCCAGAGCCTTAGTGGCACAATCAAAAAAATCAGTCCAGTCCTGAGTCTGAGCTTTTTGGGTATCTCTGAACGACAACCTGTATTGCTCAGTGGTTAGGCCAAACCCATCAATAAGAGCACTCTTCAGGACAGAGTAGTTTTTAGCATCCTCAGGTCTAACAGTGAGGAGATTGACTCTCCCTTTCTCAGAAAAGGAGTACCATAAGATAGCTGCCCACTGATCTTGAGGAACCTGCTGTACCATGCAGGCTCTCTCCAGAGCAGTCATCCATTTGTGGATGTCATCCCCTTCCTTGTAGGGGGGCACAATCTTTGTCAGGTTTCTATTGTCATAGGACCTGTCTTTCTCTTTAGGAATTATGCTGCCACCAGTGGAATCTAATCCACTCAATTGCTGTTCCCTTGCTAAAGCAAGTTTAGCTTGGGCCAGGGCTATCTCTTCCCTCTCTATCTGGAGTTTGACAGCTCTCATCCTGGCCTTATGCTCTTTTCTCTGGGGGGAAGTCATTCCCCTTTGAGATCCCCTTGAGGCATTAGAAAGGTTAGATTCCCTTGAAAGAGATCTCTCCCTTCTATTGCCAGGGAGTATTCTGCTATTGGGTCTGGGGAGGTGGTTCACCTCTCCATCCCCATGTAGGCTCAAGTTAGCATAGTTAAGCCTGCCAACTTGGACCTGGTCTTCCCCTTGATCATCTGAATCCTCATCTTCCCCCACCTCATCATCTACTACTATGGGGGTGGTGGTCTCATCATCTGGGGGAGTTACTCCCTCTCCTGGATTGCCTGAGGGCCCTGCCTTAGACTTTTCTAGGTCATCCTTCTCTAGGATCCCTATCAGGATGGGAATGGTGGGGTTGTGACCCCTTTTCAGCCCCCTTGTAGTGCACAAGGCACTCAAGTCCCTGAAGCTGAGGTTGTCATAGCAGGAAGGTGCCTTGGTAAGGTAACCTGTCACAGGCAGAGCATTGCTTGGCTCAACTGTGCCAGACATGACTTCTAGTGAGGTGTAAGTGGTGCACTTACCTACACTATGTGTTTTCCTACTAGAACCTTGCTTGTGGGTTGTAGTCAGGGTGTGCTAAGCCCTTTAGTCTACAACTACTAAGTTCAGTAGAACTTAAGTATGTAAGCCTTGTTTATATGTACCTATAGTACTTAATGTGATCTTTCAAATGATATAAAGATTGCAATGGTAAAACAACAGCAAGCTCAAATCCCACCGCTGCCACCAATGTGAGAAGTTGGCTTGATGTATGATGTTCATTATTCTAGTGAGCACCTTGTATCAGTCCAAACAATCTTTTATGGTGGTGGTTGTAAAGTCAACCTTATAGACAAGCTATCCTAAGGGTAGCATGGACTAAGCAGTCTTAGGCTTAACTCAAGAGGGCATGCGAAGCCAGCTGTTTTACCATATGCAGTCCTGTAATATCAAATGAAAGGAAACCACACAAGTTATATATTATAAAAATATATGTATTTAGTACTAGAATAATCCCCTGTACTCTTTATGAGGACAGAATCACAAGCGTTTAAGCAAAAGCACAGTTAAACATACAAAAGTTGCACAGTTTTGGATAGGGCCGGTGGCCACTCAAACCATATACTAAATAAGTGGTATGAGTATCACTTTATGAACAATGGTAAGGCCTAGGGCCTTGGAAATCGCTTGGACTACACTGGACTAACAGCAGTTAGGACGGGAGTAGCCCGCGGGATTCGGGTGCAGCGCTAAAAGCACACGCATGCACCAATGCAAAGTCAATGGTGCGTAAAAGTTATTAAGTTACTGTTTTGGAAGTCTTCCGACTGGAATAGAATTAAGCCACTTTAAACTAGGACACTAGAGGTGTAAACCACTACAGGAGCACCGGTGTTAGATCGTTACCTCACCCACAGGAAGCGGGTGCATAGGTGCCAAAGTGTGTCAGGTTTCGTCGTGGAGTTCTATGGAGCCTGGAGATGAAGATGCTGCAGGCGGCGAGGAGCGAAGAGTCCGGTTGGATCCAAGGGTGGATCGAAGATGTAGAGTACCTGTCCAGGGAGCTCAACAGGGGTGTGCCACAGGGCTCATGTCTTAGCCCCACATTATTTAATGTGTACGTGGCCCCCCTGGCCGACTTAGTGAGGCCATATGGGTTTACCCCGATATCCTACGCTGATGACACCCAGCCGATGTTCCCTTTCAAAATCTTCTCACCTGCCCTGCAAAAATCCTTCGCGGAAGGCATGAGAGCTGTGTCATGTTGGATGGCTGAAAATTGCTTGCAATGCAATGTGGGAAAAACAGAGGTGTTACTGTTTGGGGAGGCAGCAACACTCTGGTCTGGAGACTGGTGGCCCACAGAATTAGGACCTGTTCCGATCCCAAAGCAGACGGTCAAAAACTTGGGGGTGTTTTTCGATCAAGCCTTGACTTTTAAACATCATGTCGACCAAGTTGCTGGCACCTGCTTTAGAGCCATTGGACTTTTGAAAAGGGTGTTTCCTTACATACCCGACGTTCACAGGAAAACCCTTGTCCAGGCACTGGTGATCAGTAGATTGGACTACTGTAATGGCCTTCTTTTGTCACATACAAAACAAGGCGAGGCCCTAAACAGTATTTTAGTAAATAATAATTTATTCATTCTTGATGTGAATAATTTTATGGGTAATATGAATATGAATATGAACATACCCACTTTTCAGGGCATAAGGGGCAGAACTAGCACAATTGATTTTGCTATAGTATCCATAGGTTTTTTTAGTTACCTAAATGATTTTAAAATTGAGGTAAACCCAGCTAGTGATCATAACCCCCTAACCCTGAGTTTCATTATTGCTGCTGTATCAAAATCGTGTCAGGAACAACCAGTAGCATATAGTAAGAACCAGGGTATTACTGTAAAATGGAATAAAGTAGCCGTGGAGGAATTGGAAAAGGACATTTTTAAAGAAAATGTGGCTCAGATAGACATATGTCTATCATCCAATCCCGACCCAGTTCTTATAATTAGGAGCTTCGAGAAGCTAATGGAAAATGTAGCTACGCATTTACTAGTAAAGGTAGGGGGGAAGAAGCATGATCATGGGCCCAAATGGTTTAACGCAGAATGTTCTGCAGCCCAAACTACTCTGGCCAAAGCACTGCGTATTAAACCTAGAGATGGAAGTATGGTTATATTAGCTAGGAAACAATATAGGCAGGCAATTAAAAAAAGGAAAAATGAATTGAAGTCCAAAGCATGGGAAGACCTAGATAAGGCATCTGACTTAAGGGATAATAGACTCTTTTGGGAAGTTATAAATAGGCCCTTTTTAAAATCAGGGGAAGAAAATACTATGCGAGTTCACCTATCAGAGGAAACTTGGGTAACTCATTATAACAAAATTTTTAATCCCAAAGAGAAATTATATAATACTGCCCTGGAGGAGGATGATTCCCGTTATTTTAATATGGACTCAGCTAAGAAGCTTAGCGAATCGATAACGCTTGCCGAAGTAAAGTTAACCCTGACTTTGGGGGCAGCTTCAAAGGCCCCAGGCCCTGATTCAGTACCTTTAGATCTTTTTAAATCTAATCAAGAGTTTTGGTCTCCCTTACTTATGAATGTATTCAAGGCAATAATAACTGGCCCCATTCCGACCTCATGGAAAGAGGCCGTTTTGGTCCCAATTTTTAAAAAAGGCGACAAGTATGATCCAAGATGCTATAGGCCGATATCGCTAATAGACTCAACATGCAAGTTGATGGGTCGGGTGATATTGGCACGGTTGGAAACATGGGCGGAGTCCTCAGGGGTGATTGTAGAATCACAATATGGTTTTAGGAAAGGGAAAGGAACCACCGAGCAGTGTCTGAACCTTGCTTTGATTATGGGCAAGTACATGGGTGCCAAGAATGGTTCGATACACTTGGCATTCATGGACTTGTCCAGCACCTTCGATACAGTGTGCAGGGAAAAATTATGGCGTATGATGGCCTCTATGGGTTTCGAAGAACCTTTGGTCACCCTGCTCCGCAGGCTGCACACTGCTACAACGGTAAGGGTCAGATATGGCCGCGGTGGGGAAAAATCACAACCAATTTTATCTACTGAAGGCGTCCGACAAGGATGCATTTTAGCACCTTTCTTATTCTTGATTTATACAAATGGTTTGGAGGGTTTTTTGTTAGAAACATCTGCTGATTTTCCAAAGATAAATGGAAAAAGAATCCCAATGTTGTCTTATGCTGATGACACTGTCTTAATGACACTTACCCCGAACAGCATGCAGATATCTCTGAATGCTTTTGATACTTTCATGGGCAATTTAGAATTAGGTGTTAATTTTACTAAATCTTTTGCCATGACCTGTGGTCCAAAAAATGTGAAGACACGGAAATATATGGTAAAGAATGCTAACATTGAAAGGGTGGATAACTTCTGTTATCTGGGTAACCTCTTTAATAAAAAATTAAGTTGGGAACCATTACTGACAGCACGGGTTCAGAAGGTTGCACAGTTAATCGAAGCCCTTTTCCGCTTTTCTAGTAAATTGGGTCAGCGGCGTGTAGCAGAGATTATATCATTATATAAGGCCAAGTGCGTTTCCGTTTTGACCTATGGTTCAGGGGTGTGGGGTTCGGATAAATGCGAAAAAATACAAATTGTGGAGAATAAGTTTGTTAAGCGTTTGTTATCTGTGCCAATGGGTACATCTAATATATTCTGCCATGAGGAAGTTGGTATCGAGTTTATAAGTGACATTATTCACGTTGCCCCACTAATATTATGGGCAAAGGTTTGGCAATCTGAAGACTTGAAATTAACAAAAGATATTATCCAAGATTGTCAAAAACTTGATTATTATACCCAAATCCCGTGGCTACGATATGTTAAAGAGACCTTATTTAAGATAGGTCTAGGTAAAATGTATACAAACCCAGAACTACTTGGTAGGGATGCCAAGGAGATTATTAAGAACGCCTTTAAATCTAGTTTGTGTTCTCTTAGGACAAATGACCATCTACTGAGCGCACAAGGAAAACCAGCTCGCCAGTTTTATTTGTCATATATTATGAACACGCAATGGCGTTTTTATCTAACAAGATTTCGCCTTGGTACCCTACATTTTTTGTTCGCTTTTCCAAAACAGGGGGGCTGGTGGGAAAAGCTACCCCACTGCCCCTGTAATAATAAGGTTTCACAGAATACTCTCCATCTTCTGTTTTTTTGTACCTTGTATAAAGTACCAAGAAATGTTTTCCTTAAACCATTATTGGCATCATTTCAAACACGTTATTATAAAGAAGCGTACGATTGTTTGCTGTCCCTGTCAACTGTACATATTTGTAATGCCGTCTTAAATTTTATCAGATCAGCTCTGGTGATTCGAAATAGATATTGATGACATTTGGTTTTTCAGAAAAGTATGTAAATATGTATAATGTTTGATTAATTTTATTTGTTTTTATAAATCTGTTATGTTTACTTTTATGGTTTCTATACGAAATCGAAATAAAGTTTTGAAATTGAATTGTCAACCAATGAAGGCCAATTAAAAAAACTACAAGTAGTCCAAAATACGGCGGCGAGGCTAGTTCTCAACCTTCCATCTAGAACACCCTCCCGCCCTTTACTAGCTAAACTTCACTGGTTGCCAGTGCGGCAACGCACAAAGTTCAAAATTCTGTGCACCATTCACAGGTCTCTGATAGGAAAGGGTCCTAAATATCTGACAAAAGCTTTTCTTCCCTACGTGCCAGGCCGATCACTTCGATCGAGTAATCTGTACTTATTACAGGTCCCTAAAATAAAAAAATCCCGTCAGGGAGATCGCGCTCTGGCATACGCAGGACCCACCCTTTGGAATGCCCTTCCCCTTCAACTCAAACTCATCACCAATCACTTAGCCTTTCGTAAAAACCTCAAAACCCACCTCTTCACCACCACTTAATCAGTCTGTGTTTTACCTTTTTGCCCTTGACTAGCCCGGGGTTAAGCACTCTTGTTCCATCTTAAAGCGCAGAGATATCCCTTCGGGGATCTATTCAGGCGCTATACAAGCACATAAATAAATAAAGCAGAGGGGACAGAGTCTGGGTCACTAGCCAGTGACCAGGATGGAACCAGGAAGGAACCAGGCGATGGCGGGCACAATCAGGTGGTTAACGGGGAAGCTTAGCTCCGCTGCCACGTGGACTCTGGGGCATCGAGGATGACCAGGAGTGGATCACGAGCTGTCCCACAAAGGATCTCGCTGTCAGCGGTGTCGGTTTCTGGATCGGAGTCAACAGGCCTTGGCAAAGGCAACCCACGCAGGATTGGAAGATCGCTTCTTACTCGGACCAGCAAGGTCAGAGCGGTGGCTCCTTTTCAGGGGAGCGAGGGCCAGTCTGGAGCAACCAGACGAACAGAGTAGTTTCAAAGATTTGTCGTCGTAGAGGCCACTAGCCAACGGGCAAGTGACCGGACAGACGCATCGGGCAGGAAAATGCAAAAGGACCCCAACGCAGCACTCGGTGAGTGTGGAGGGGTGGTCTTCGGTGCACGAGCTGCCGGGGCTGGGGCTTCTCAGACCCCAATGCACAGCTTCGAGGGTGCCTCGGGAACTGCATGGTCAGCACTTCGCAGTCTTTTCAAGATGGCCGGCCCATGCTTCACGTCGCCTCCATGGGTCTCAGATTCGCTGGGACTGTGAATCGGGCTGTTGAAAGTCAGGGAAGCTGAGTCTTGTTGATCTCTGTTGCTCGAGTTCCGTCAGGAACTGCAACAAAGCAAACCGTTGGGCGCTGGATGGTACCTGTTTGCACAGGGTGGTCACTCCTTGACCACAAGGGAGATTCTTCAGTCTTCCACGTCGAGTGGGATGTCGAAGGGTCCAGAGTTCTGTATCAAAGTTTCAGTCAGGATAAATCTAATGCTCATGGGCACAGCTTCTACCTTTATTCCAAATCAAGGGGCTGGATTACCTGCTAGGTCCCTCCTATGGGTGGGACCCAGGAAGGGAGTGGTTACACCCCTTTCCCTTTGTCCAGTTTCACGCCAGAGCTGGGGCTGGAGTGCCCCAGAACCGGTTTGACTGGATTTTGCATGGGACACCTTGTGTGCCCCAGGCAGTGTCAAGTTTCATTCATCCCTCCCTGCTCCAATTCACTATCTCCTATCTGGGGTGGTGTGACACCTCCCTGTGACAGGAAACCCTTGTCCAAGCCTCCCCTACCAGGTTTCGGTCAGCAGCAGGAGGCCAGACTTGTGTCGGTGGCAGCAGCATCCATTTTTTGATGCTGGGGCTCTGGTTAGTTTTAACCGCGTTTACTGTTACCCACATGTCTTCTCCCTCTAGAAGGGTGGAATGCTACTCCCGTCACCAGAACTGGCGAGGGGGTAGTATTCCAAAGTGTATGACACCTTACACAACATGTTTTGATAAAGCCAAACCAAAGTTAGCAATAACCGCGAGGATTATAATGCACTTAAGAGTATATGGTATGGCAGTATCCCAGAACAGCTATAAGGAAATGGTTCCGAAAGCTGCAGACAGGCTCAGCTCATGCTAGAGCACCATCTCACATAAAACCAAGCACTCTGCCTCCAGGATTGTTAAGGCCTGCCATTGGAGTGACGTATAGGTATATATGTGTCCAGATATAGGTTTAGATATAGGTATACTATATCTAAGCAAGGGGTGATTACACGACCTTGCCCCACCTGAGTGATCAGCCAGTTGTGTCAGTTTGGATGGCCAGCCAGGGGTGGCAAAAGATATGCTGCAGCCCCTGGTAGGCCTTGGATGCACCTATGCCCTGGGTACCTATAGTACACTGTACAGGGGCTCATAAGGTGAACCAATACCCAAATGGTGATGTACCTAAAGTACATGGTGCTTAATTTAGAGAGAGAACACCAGTCTGTGGGTCTGATTAGCAGGCCCACAGCCACATTAAGTCGAAAACCTGTGAAGCAAAAAGCAAAAATTGGAGTGACCATAGGAAAGCAGACCCTACTCTCCTACAAAAACTATTTAAAAAAAAAGAAATACACCACAGAGAATTTAAAAGTGTCTATTAGGAACGGTGCACACTCTATGAAAGACTTGTCAAAAACTAAAATCACTTAAAATAACTAAGGTTTGAAGGTGTTGCACATTATACTACTTGCAGCCTTCATACTGAAGCAGAAGAAGCACACGTACATAGGTTCATAACTTGTACACACAGGGGCATATTCACAAGGAGCTATCCCCGAAATAACGTCACTTTATCGCAGCCAAAGTCGTGATAAATGTACCCCCCCCCATTCACAAGCTGGTGCTAACAGCCCACAGCACCAGTTTCCCCGCGATAGCAGCCTAAAAAACAATGCCACAGAGGATCCCCGCATCTATCGCTAATGAGATGCAGAGTAGGCGTTCCCATGCAAAAAGCAGCCACAACACACACCTCAACATTCACAACAACCAGCCAGATTGGCGATAAGAACACAAAACACACGAGAATGCACGTTAGCAGCAGGAAATTAACACCTGCTCTGACCTGTTGTAAAGTCAGACCACAGCCTGCACCACAAGGGAGCCCAGCCCACAGCCACACTTGAACACAAACAGATGCCATTGAGCAACTGAACATTCAGCACGGACACCCTAGAGGGCCACAACACCCACCAACACCACACCCAGGACCACCCCTCCCTGGCACCCCCACCCGACAAAAGACATGCCACATCAGCTGCACCTAAACATGTACGAAATAATCTGCCTGATGTCGCACAATCACAACTGGTGACATGCATGTGTTGTCACAGAAATGAGCATCACACATTCACTTTCGAAGCAACCAATGAAACTTTATTGAAATTAATACAGAAATTAAATGAATACACATGGCTGCTCTCGTCGGGACAATCCGTAGGTCACAGCCTGCAAGACAAAAAACATGATGAGAAGGTGTGTCCTGCGCACATTTATTTATTTATTAATACAATTTATAGAGCGCATACATATGCCCACGGGCGTCTTGGCGCTATGAATACCAGATAGGATTTTTCTGAGGGTAGCAAATCTGAAACGAAGAACCCATTACTGGTTAAACAACCAGGTCTTCACCAGTTTCCGGAATTGGAGGAGCGATTGTGCTGATCGGATTGTCAATGGGAGCGAGTTCCAGAGTCTAGCTGCAGATACCGTAAAACGCCTTTCTCCCCAAGTAACCGTCCTTGTGCGTGGTACCGCTAATTGATGCAGTGACATCGATCTCAGTGGTCTTAAAGGGCGGTAGGTGGAAAGCTGAGTTTGCAAAAACCCAGGACCCTGGTTATGAATGGCTTTAAATGCTAAGCAAAGTGACTTAAATTTGATTCGATTTTTTATTGATAGCCAGTGATAATTTTTTATTATATGACTGACTGAATTAAATTTTGGAGTTTTGGAAAGTAGTCTTGCTGCTGCATTTTGGATAATTTGTAACTTAGAGATTACCCGGGCTTGTGCGTTGACAAACAAACCATTACAGTAATCAAGCGAGGAGAGCACCAATGTACTCACTACTGTTTTTCCCGAACTATCCGACAAAAAGGGAATGATTTTCCTAATTAATCTGAGTTTGTGATGAGCATTTGCCACCGTTTGGTTAGCGTGAGCTACAAAATTTAGCTTGTCATCAAAAACTATGCCCAGATTTCTGACCCTAGCAGAGGGGGTTGGTAAAGCTCCTAACGAAGGAGGCCACCACACCGGTGACCACTGTGGGGTGATCTTTCCAAAAGTGACCACCTCCGTTTTCTCGGAGTTCAGCTTCAAGCAGTTGGCCTGCATCCAATCTCTAATAGCCAGCATGCCCTCTTGAAACCGTGCCGCTACATGTTCCACGTCATTATTGATAGCAAGCACCAGCTGGGTGTCGTCAGCATAGGATGTTAGGCTCATCTGGTAGGTTTTAATAACTCTCGCCAAGTCCAACACGTAGATATTAAACAGTGTTGGACTTAGCGATGAGCCCTGGGGAACTCCACAAGGCAAGGCAAGCTCTGGCGATTTAAAAGGACCCAATGTAACTGCCTGTGTTCTACTGGAGAGAAAAGAGGTGAGCAGCTCCCTCGCGCTGGATTGGATGCCCAGACTTCCGACACGGTCAATCAGGATGGAATGACCGACCGTGTCGAAAGCCGCCGAGAGATCCAGCATTATGAGAATGGCTGCACCACCTTGATCCCTAATGGTTCTGATATCATCTGCAGTTTTAATAAGGGCCGTCTCTGTGCCATGGAGCTTTCGGAAGCCAAACTGCGTATCATCCAGCAGTTTGTTTTGCTCAAGATAGTCCGCCAACTGGATGTTCATGGCCTTCTCGAGTACCTTGGATATAAATGGTAAACTGGCTATGGGCCTATAGTTTTTAAGCTGTTCCTTATCTAGAGACGGCTTCTTAAGAAGCGGTTTTAGCAGAGTGGTTTTTAACATATTCGGGTATATCCCAGACCCAAGAATCACATTACAAACTTGCATGATAGATGTGCTAATTATGTCAAGAACTGGTAGATAAACTCTGGGAGGGCAGGGATCCAAAGCAGATCCTGATTTTATAGACACCATAAGGTCCCTGATTTGTTCCTCCTGCAGTGCCTCAAATTGATCTAGTGTGCAAGTATGGGGCATGGTAGATGCAGCTGAGGATGTTATATCGTTAGTAGAGAACTCAGTGTAGATGTCGCGAACTTTGGTGAAGAAGAAGTTAGCCAGGAAGTCACAGAGGGCCTGCGATGGAATGGGGGCAGTATCTGTCGACTTCCCTGCCAGATGTTTAACTACTTCAAATAACTGTTTACTGGAATTTTTGGCAAACTCAATTTGGTTACCAAAATACTTCTTCTTGGTCTCTAAAATCATTTTTTTATAGGTTAGTTGTGTTTCTTTGTAGCGCATTTTACTAACTAGATCATAGGACCTTCGCCAATGTCAGAGAGAGAGCGAAGGAGAGAGAGAGAAGAAGAGAGGGGGAGAGAGAGAGAGAGAAGAGAGGGTGAGAAAAAGAGAGAGAGAGAAGAAGAGAGGGGGAGAGAGAGAAGAAGAGAGGGGGAGAGAGAGAGAAGAAGAGAGGGGGAGAGAGAGAGAGAAGAAGAGAGGGGAGAGAGAAGAAGAGAGGGGGAGAGAGAGAGAGAGAAGAAGAAGAGAGGGGTGAGATAGAGAGAGAGAGAAGAAGAGAGGGGAGAGAAAGAGAATGCTGCCCCTGCGCACCCAGGCCACACTGCTCAACTGCTGCCACCGGTGTATCTCCAACCACTTGCCGGATGTATAGCAGTACACCAGGTCACACATCAGAGTCAAAGCTGTCATCTGAAACAGAGTTCAGATACATGACTGGCACAGTACACACACTTGCACAAGACAACGTCACCCACCTGCCCATGCACACCCAGGCAAAGGCATCCCAGCCCCACCCGCCGTCCATCGGAGCATGCCGGCCCATGCACATCTGGGCCTCACAGCTCACCTCCACCACTGGCGTGTAAACAGCAAGTCCCACCACGTGCCGCTGCAAGCCACAAGCTCGAGCCCGTGGACATGGCACCCTCCACACCATGCAGCCATGCTGCGCAGGCCACCAGGTCTCCCGTTTGGTGCTGGGTCTTGATTACACCATGGCATAGAACATACCAAGGCACCCGGCAACATCGCAGCCTGCACAGCCTCTCAGCCCAATGGGTGCCACTAACTCTGTGATCCCGGAAGTGAGGCCACGTGCTGGTAGGCCCGCGCAGCCCGCGTGCTTGGACTACACTGCGGTCCAGCAAGGCACACAAATCCTGAGCAGTCCGGACCGCCGGGATGGGGCATCATCGCAGGCTGCACCCCCGCTCAGCAGCGTAAGGTGCCAAAGACTCGGCGCACCCAAAGTCACTGTCTCGTGGCGGGGTGCCTGTGCCATCCGCAATGCAGCATGTGTCACAAACCCTGTTCAACTCCAGTCACTGTCCCGTGGCGGGGTGCCTGTGCCGTACGCAATGAGAGCGTGTGCCACAAACCCTGTTCAACCCCAGTCAGTGCCACGTGGTGGTAGGCCCGTGCTGGCCTCAAAGCCTCGCGTCCTTCATACAGTCACCACCGGCAGAGGGGTATGTAATGTCGTTGGCCCCTTATATTTGCGGGATCACATGGCCTGTGACGCCTTTACCGGATGGGTGTGGTGTGCGTGCAAACCTGCCCTTAAGAAGTGGCTGTGACATGCTGACAACTAGACCAGTGACCTGCACACCACCAGCAAGTACCCCTGCGATGGGTAGCAATGAGGCCCCCCTCAGAGCATAAGTGGAGTGGTCTGGTCTGGCGTATGCCGTACCAGTGCAGGGCCTGCAACAATGACTTGGGGGCTCTGGGCGTGGCACAGGCCATATCCAGACAAGATAGTGGCTGATGCGTGTGTCCCTCTTGTGGTGTCCATGGGACCCATAACACACATTTCTACGTAGCACATAGCACACTCTGACTGGCATCCCACAGGATGAGCATCATTGACGCAAGGGAAATTGCTGACCCTACATTCATCCACACATGTAAATGTAAATGTAAATGTAAATGTAAATGTACAGGAATTTATATAGCGCAAATCACCGAGCGGTTTCTAAGCGCTTGCTTAGGGAACCCGTCCTGGTATTCCCCTGTGAGATAACCCCGGCAGGGTATCCGCAAGGTGAAAGCCAGGCATCCCGCCGCGAGGAGCCGTTGTGGAGATTAAGCAAGCTATTGCCCAGAGTCGCAGAGTGTGAACCCGTGAATCGAGTAGGCACCAGAGCGAGAATTGTCGAGTCCATGGACATTTTAGGACTCAAGACCCCGCCGAGCCGGGAATTGAACCCTGGTCCCGGGCTGACCTCTGCTTCCAGGTCTGCCTCCTCTAACCAGTGAGCCACACTTCTCCACATACATACATGAATGATGAAAGACATGACACAGCAGTGCATTACTGGATGTTTATTGCACATCCAGTGCAGTTCTGCAGCAGGAGCGGTACAGGGCAATGCCGAACACACTGCATAAAATGGGCCCATGGAAGGCCAGCCAGAGTCCATCCAGGGATGACAAGTACTGTGGAAGAGGAGGGGTGCAGTCTGCAGTCTGGTCGCCGTGTCATTGGTCATCAAACAGGATGTGACAGTCCATGTCGTAGTCCAAGGTGAGTGCATCTGTGTGAATCGGGGGATCAGTGGAAGGTCACGAGGCCATGTGCGGGACCAAGCAGAAACAGACCAGGTGGTGGAAATGAATGCTACCGAGTCCTTCAGATCACACGCACATCCCCGCCCTCATCCCCGGATGTGTGCTCTGCCCCACCTGGGGGTGTTGCTGTACCGGCTGCGGCACTGTGTGCCACTGACACATCAGGGGCCGGAGGTGGATTGTCGGCCGCACTGTGTGGCAGTGACACATCAGGTGCCGGTGTGGATAGGCCTGTTGTACTGTGAGGCACTGACACACCAGGGGGCGGAGATGTGGATGGTGTGGGGGTAGCAGCATTCAACAAGGCCACGCCTTGTGGCAGCAATGCCATAATGAGGATCTGTAGGGCATGGTATATCCCAGCTTCATTCTGCTGATATGCAGCGGTGGTTGCCATCCTTTCTGCCTCCATCCGCACCATTTCCTCCATGAGCCTCCACATGTGTGCCAGCTTATGGCTGGTTTTGCTGAAGCCACTCTGAGCGGAAAGGTGTTCTTCTCTCCACGTCATGACTACAGCAATGTCAGTAAGGGCTCATTGGAGACCATGGAGCAGGCCTACACACCTAACGATGGCGTCAAGTTTGGTTGCCATGATGCCGAAGCCCAACCGCACCTGCTCTTCGGTCTCGCTCTGGCACTCCAGCACACAGCGTTGGAGGCCATGTGTTGTTTCTGGGGGTCTTGGGGGAGTGTCGGGACTGTGGGTAGCTCCTGCTGGGTGCTTTGGGTAGTGGGTGAGGTCTCCTCGATGTATCTGGGCTGCCCTGATCCTGGAGGTGAGTGGCAGATGAGGTCAATGATGTCTTGTATGGTTTGGGTGTCGATGCTGGTGTCGTCCTCCTCGTCATCAGTAAAGAGTGGCTGGGACTGCTCTGCAGGAGGTGTTGACAGTGCCCCTGTGATGTGAAGGGGAGATGGCGTATTACAATGTGTCCGCATGTATGTAGCCGCATGGTACATGTTGACATTCAGACAGCATGGCATTGTACATTGTGAGAGTCTGTAGATCTGGGCGAGGACCCAGAGTCATTGTGGGTGTGCACTGTGTTCCATTGTGCCCATCTCCACCCGTTCCCCCAGTACCTGGTGGTCACTCATCCTCTTGCGGTTGTGTTGTGTCCTGTCGTGCAGTGTACGATCCCTCAACTCTGGCCACAGTCTCACACTGATGACTGTCGACACCAGCTCCTCCATGTCATCTAGCTCGAGCTGTGGCGCTGGGCCCCCACCTCCAGTCTGCATTGCTACCTTCTGGTTGGCGGAGAGTTTCTCCTTGGTACTCAGCTTGATGTCATTCCATCGCCTCTTGACCTCGTCCATTGTCCTCTTGTACTCACCGACGGCATTCACCTTGTCTACGATGTCCCGCCGGATTCCATTTTTGGTGCCCAATGACATGTTGGAGGTGACGAACAATTGTTGATGGTGTTCCATCACATCCATGACTATGATCCTGTTCACCTGCGGACTGAACCTTGTCTTCCTCTTCTTCTTGTCCTTGCCCTTCCCTGTCCCCGAGGTCCCGGGCTGATCGACCGGGGTGCTTGTGGGGTTGCGATCGCACACTGTGCCTGATCCGGCTGCCTCCATGGTGCTTGGGTGCTGGTCAGTTTGTGTTTGGGTGTTTTTTCTACTTTTATGGTGATTTTTCCTGCCTGCCAGGTGTGTGTTGCAGGCCTGGCGCTGCTTATAACGGATTTCCTCATCGCGCTTTGGCCCATCGCAGATGTTGTGGTTTGTGTTTTTGTCTCCAGCGAGGTGGTTGTATCACCGACATTGTCTGCAATTTCGCCAGACTGTCGGCAGACTATCGCATGCTACCGCTGCGTTGTGAATTCCACGTTGCCACTGGGTTATTTTCCCGCGATAGGCTGCTATGTTGAAAGTTGCGTCACACTACTCTTACCGTAGTTATCACACGTTCTTGTGAATATACCCCACAGTCTTCTATGTTATGTAGAAATTCTCATGCTCTGACGATTCTAATAACTCGAGGCAGATCACAATTCTTAGTATGTAAACTACTTTGGAACCTGCTGACCATAAATCGTCAACTGTCACCTGCACACAGAGTTACTCTCCAATACAAACATTTATAACGTGTTCAATACCTCTACACACCCATGATGCATTAGAAGCACATGAGTTTTGAAACAATTTACACCCATTAGCTGGACCCATGCTGTACAAAATTAGATAGAAAAGTAATATGTTAGTTACCCGCCACTATGTGTACTAGATAACAAATTAACACACTTATTTGATGATGTCACCAGTGATGCCTTCAATGATGTCATCAGTGATGTTATAAATTATGTCATAGATCATTTCATGAGTGAATTAATACGTGAGGTCATAAGCAGTGCATAGCGGGGGCGCGTTGTACTTACCTATGCTAACTATAGCTGGTGATTTTTTGTGTTTTTTAGTTCAAAACGTTAATGTTGTCACTGGCATATTCGCCTAACTATACTGAACCTTTGGTTTTTCAGTGAATAGATATATTTATCTCCCAACTTATTATGATGGATGGTGTTAGAAAGTGCCATTTGAAGGCTGCCAGAGCTAAACCCTCTCCTCCATTCTTCACACGCAGACTGCAGCGTAATTTTCCACAGAAAAATACAGAATTATTTCCCATGGCCAAACACTCTAATGATCTAAAGAGCAATCACGTTGGCAGCCAATGAAATCGAACAGTCGAGTAAAAAAATATATATATGAAACAGTATGTACATTCCTTGCAGTATACCAGATTTATAAAGAGCCCTTACATGCCTCACAGTATGAATCGAGCCAGAGATGCTGTACAGCTCTCTCTGCCGACATTCAAACCGGAGGCTACTTTTTCCAATTTTTTTTTTTTTTTAAATCAACACCTCAATTTCCATGCAACAACTTTGCTGTAAACTGTGGATTGAATCCAATTCAAAGCTCGTTCAGGGACCTCACAGAAATGTTTTCCATCCAAGTCACAAAAGTAGGCACACAGCTTCATTTCACCAGGCATAAGCTTGAGCAGCGGCCGAATTACTTTAAGTTACTATTTAGATATGCAACTGGAGTGGCTGATAAATTACTCATCAGAGAAAAACAAACCTTAACGCGCACTCTGTGCACAGCAAAAACGTGTACATGTATTTTGCCACTTTATGACTATAAAGCCATACATTTTAGAGACATGTAATGTAGTCCTTTACATACAGGAAGCATATCATACATAAACGATTAGTTGTATAGTAGCACGATATTCTCAAGTTACATCCATTACCGATGTATAAATCGATACATGTCACGCCCATTGCACACAAGGAAAGCTTTAAATTAAAAGTAGTGATGCCATTTTAAATGCCTCATTTTTCTCATACATGGGGGACAATTACAGCTGCCATGCTTAAGATGCATTTCAGGCTGGACGGCTCCTGTTGGAGCAGGGTCAAAACTAGTTTGCATATGGCTGGGTTCAAATTGAGGTGGTATTATCTGCAAACTAACAATGGGCTGGGATGCAAGGAGATAGAGGCTGGACAAAATGTAAAAGTTCTGGCTGTGAAATTTCTGAATTTCGCATTATGAAAATATTAAAAAAATCTAAAAAATGTGATTTGGAAGACTTCATACAATATATGATGTTGGAAATCGGTTCACAGACCATTTTTTCACCAAGACTCATTTTCAGCTCAAACCAGTCTCGTACTGGTCATTTACCTTAAATTTTACTTGGAATATTCCATAAAGTGAAATGCCCCCAAACCCCATTTACAGTAAAAGTGCAGTCTTGCAAAATTTCTATGGTATTTCATGGAACTTCGAAAATAAATGTCCAATTTCACACAAAACCTACTTTATTAAAGTGTGAGCTCTAGCTTTGTAACTTTTCTTTTATGAAATCACAGTAATGTTAGGGTCCTCTTGATACACTGAGAATTGGGACCACGCAATCGAAGTGATATATTTGAGGCTAACTTCCCTTTTTTGGTCTGGACTAGAAATAGCCTTAGCAATCTCTAGACTTAGATATGATAGAACAATAATAATGTAAAAAATATATTATTACAGTGTTCGCCAGGCCCTTGTGGCCATTGCTCTGCTGGTAGGCGATTTACATTTTAGTTGAGCTGACATTACAGCTTACATACTGTGTGCAATGGGTCGGCTTCCTTCAGCCACTGGCTTTACAGCCAGTGCCATTCACATTTTGGATCAGTCGTCAGCACAGTCATTTGATGTTTGATTAAGTCAGTGTTGGCAAGGGGCAAGCCCGAGAGGCAAATACGTCCATCTGACAGTATGCAGCTATACTAGTTGTTCGCCACCCAGTAGCATAGGGAGGATGCCAATGGCCCTGGGGCAAGCAAGGTCAATGGGCCCTTTGACTTCTGTTTGGTAGTAAAATACAGCATTGTCAGGATTCAATGGACAAAAACAACAATTGATGGATGGAATGTTGCACAATGGCAAAACATTCACCCCCAGTCACAGATCTGGCTTTAATCCATCGTTATTTTGCTCACCACACCACCCCAGTTCAGACCTGGCCATATGCAAATCAGTCTTGACCCTGTGCCTCATGGGAACAGTCCAGCCCGAACTGCCAAGCCATGCCTTCTCTGGACCGGAAACAAGCATCCTAGGACCGGTTTCTGGCTATCAGCCGTCATCAGCCAGGATAGCTTGATTCCAGTGGCATGGAAAGCACGGGACTCACGTCTGAGCATACCCGTCCCACTCGGGGTGACAAATGCAAAAAGAACAATTGATGGACGGAATGTTGCACAATGACAAAAGATTCACCCCCAGTCACAGATCTGGGTTTAATCCATTGTTATTTTACTCACCACACCACCCCAGTTCAGACATGGCCATATGCAAATTAGTCTTGACCCTGTGCCTCATGGCAACAGTCCAGCCCGAACTGCCAAGCCATGTCTTCCCTAGACCGGAATCAAGCATCCTTGGACCGGTTTCTGGCTATCAGCCGTCATCAGCCAGGATAGCTTGATTCCAGTGGCATGGACAGCACAGGACTCACGTCTGAGCATATCCGTCCCTCTCGGGGTGACGAATGCAAAAACAATTGATGGACGGAATGTTGCACAATGGCAAAACATTCACCCCCAGTCACAGATCTGGGTTTAATCCATCGTTATTTTGCTCACCACATCACCCCAGTTCAGACATGGCCATATGCAAATCAGTCTTGACCCTGTGCCTCATGGGAACAGTCCAGCCCGAACTGCCAAGCCATGTCTTCCCTGGACCAGAAACAAGCATCCTAGGACAGGTTTCTGGCTATCAGCCGTCATCAGCCAGCATAGCTTGATTCCAGTGGCATGGAGAGCACGGGACTCACGTCTGAGCATACCCGTCTTACTCGGGGTGACAAATGCAAAAAAAACAATTGATGGACGGAATGTTGCACAATGGCAATACATTCACCCCAGTCACAGATCTGGGTTTAATCCATTGTTATTTTACTCACCACACCACCCCAGTTCAGACATGGCCATATGCAAATTAGTCTTGACCCTGTGCCTCATGGGAACAGTCCAGCCCGAACTGCCAAGCCATATCTTCCCTGGACCGGAATCAAGCATCCTTGGACCGGTTTATGGCTATCAGCCGTCATCAGCCAGGATAGCTTGATTCCAGTGGCATGGACAGCACAGGACTCACGTCTGAGCATATCCGTCCCACTCGGGGTGACGAATGCAAAAACAATTGATGGATGGAATGTTGCACATTGGCAAAACATTCACCCCCAGTCACAGATCTGGGTTTAATCCATTGTTATTTTGCTCACCACACCACACCACCCCAGTTCAGACATGGCCATATGCAAATCAGTCCTGACCCTGTGTCTCATGGGAACAGTTCAGCCTGAACTGCCAAGCCATGTCTTCCCTGGACCGGAATCAAGCATCCTAGGACCGGTTTCTGCCTATCAGCCATCATGAGCCAGGATAGCTTGATTCCAGTGGCATGGACAGCACAGGACTCACGTCTGAGCATACCCGTCCCACTCGGGGTGACAAATGCAAGAAGAACAATTGATGGACGGAATGTTGCACAATGGCAAAACATTCACCCCCAGTCACAGATCTGGGTTTAATCCATCGTGCTTTTGCTCACCACGCCACCCCAGTTCAGACATGGCCATATGCAAATTCTTGACCCTGTGCCTCATGGAAACAGTCCAGCCGAACTGCCAAGCCATGTCTTCCCTGGACCGGAATCAAGCATCCTAGGACCGGTTTCTGGCTATCAGCCATCACCAGCCAGAATAACTTGACTCCAGTGGCATAGTGAGCACGGGACCAACGTCTGGGAATACCCTTCCCACATAGGTTGAACAGCAAAACACAAGATGATGGACGGAATGTTGCACATTGGCAAAACATTCACCCCCAGTCACAGATCTGGGTTTAATCCATTGTTATTTTGCTCACCACACCACACCACACCACCCCAGTTCAGACATGGCCATATGCAAATCAGTCTTGACCCTGTGCCTCATGGGAACAGTCCAGCCCGAACTGCCAAGCCACGTCTTCCCTGGACCGGAATCAAGCATCCTAGGATCGGTTTCTGGCTATCAGCCCTCATCAGCCAGGATAGCTTGCTTCCAGTGGCATGGAGAGCACAGGACACACGTCTGAGCATACCCGTCCCACTCGGGGTGACAAATGCAAAAATAACAATTGCTGGACGGAATGTTGCACAATGGCAAAACATTCACCCCAGTCACAGATCTGGGTTTAATCCATCGTTATTTTGCTCACCACACCACCCCAGCTCAGACATGGCCATATGCAAATCAGTCTTGACCCTGTGCCTAATGGGAACAGTCCAGACCGAACTGCCAAACCATGTCTTCCCTTGACCGGAATCAAGCATCCTAGGACCGGTTTCTGGCTATCAGCTGTCATCAGCCAGGATAGCTTGATTCCTGTGGCAGGAGAGCACGGGACTCACGTCTGAGCATACCCGTCCCACTCGGGGTGACAAATGCAAAAACAACAATTGATGGACGGAATGTTGCACACTGGCAAAACATTCACCCCCAGTCACAGATCTGGTTTTAATCCATCGTTATTTTGCTCACCACACCACCCCAGTTCAGACTTGGCCATATGCAAATCAGTCCTGTGCCTGTGCCTCATGGAAACAGCCCAGCCCGAACTGCGAAGCCATGTCCACCCTGGACCGGAATCAAGCATCCTAGGACCGGTTTCTGGCTATCAGCCGTCATCAGCCAGGATAGCTTGATTTCAGTGGCATGGAGAGCATGGAACTCACGTCTGTGCATACCCGTCCCACTCGTGGTGACAAATGCAAAAACAACAATTGTTGGACAGAATGTTGCACAATGGCAAAACATTCACCCCCAGTCACATATTTGGGTTTAATCCATCGTTATGTTGCTCACCACACCATCCCAGTTCAGACGCGGCCATATGCAAATTAGTCTTGACCCTGTGCCTCATGGGAACAGTCCAGCCCGAACTGTCAAGCCATGCCCGGTCCAGGGAAGACATGGCTTAGGAGTTCGGTCTGGACTGTTCCCATGAGACACAGGTTCAACACTGATTTGCATATGGCCATGTCTGAACTGGGGTGGCTTGGTGAGCAAAATAACAATGGATTAAACCCAGATCTGTGACTGGGGTGAATGTTTTGCCATTGTGCAACATTCCGCCCATCATCTTGTGTGTTTTGCTGTTCACCCTATGTGGGAAGGGTATGTCCAGACGTGGGTCCTGTGCTCACTACGCCACTGGAATCAAGCTATCCTGGCTGAAGACGGCTGATAGCCAGAAACTGGTCCTAGGATGCTTGATTCCGGTCCAGGGAAGACATGGCTTGGCATTTCGGTCTGGATTGTTCCCATGAGGTGCAGGGTCAACACTGATTTGAATATGGCCATGTCTGAACTGGGGTGGCTTGGTGAGCAAAATAACGATGGATTAAACCCAGATCCGTGACTGGGGGTGAATGTTTTGCCATTGTGCAACATTCCGTCCATCATCTTGTGTATTTTGCTGTTCACCCTATGTGGGAAGGGTATGCCCAGACATGGGTCCCGTGCTCACTACACCACTGGAGTCAAGCTATCCTGGCTGAAGACGGCTGATAGCCAGAAACTGGTCCTAGGATGCTTGATTCCGGTCCAGGGAAGACATGGCTTGGCATTTCAGTCTGGATTGTTCCGATGAGGTTCAGGGTCAACACTGATTAGCATATGGCCATGTCTGAACTGGGGTGGCTTGGTGAGCAAAATAACGATGGATTAAACCCAGATCTGTGACTGGGGGTGAATGTTTTGCCATTGTGCAACATTCCGTCCATCATCTTGTGTATTTTGCTGTTCACCCTATGTGGGAAGGGTATGCCCAGACATGGGTCCCGTGCTCACTACACCACTGGAGTCAAGCTATCCTGGCTGAAGACGGCTGATAGCCAGAAACCGGTCCTAGGATGCTTGATTCCGGTCCAGGGAAGCCATGGCTTGGCAGTTCGGTCTTAACTGTTCCCATGAGGCACAGGATCAACACTGATTTGCATATGGCCATGTCTGAACTGGGGTCGCTTGGTGAGCAAAATAACAATGGATTAAACCCAGATCTGTGACTGGGGGTGTTTTGCCATTGTGCAACATTCCGTCCATCATCTTGTGTGTTTTTTAGGATTCAATGGACGCCAATGCCGCTGCACCTGCTCTACCAATAGTAGCTGTGCCCTTGGTGCCATCTCTGTTAAATCCATGTGATGAACTGGAGTAGCTTGTTTTAGGATATTTCTTCTTAAAACATATTCAGTATTCAAGGATCGCCCTCCTCTGCTCTCCATTTCTATCAATTCAATAGTGTTAGGGAATGGTAGGGTTACTGGGAAATTAAGCAGGATGTTACACCAGGATGTCTCTCAGGTAAAGTGCTAGGCAGGGTAAGCTCAAAATAATTGAAGATCTTTAACATACTGGTTTTAAAGCTGATGCAGACGGTAAGAATCTTTGGCAAAATTAAATAAGAATTTACAGAATATTTCAGTATGAGTCAAAACTGTACTGTCCAGAAACACAGATATTTTTTCTGTACTTATTAATAGCACCAAAATAATATTTGTGGCATATTTAATATATAATAATATATATATTCTAACAGCTTTATTTTTTTGATAGCAACTTTATTTAATCCTTTTCTAGGCCAGAGCATACTGTTAGTACATGCAAAACTGCATGGTTATAGACAGTACCAAAGAGGTCAAGACAATTTAAATTTACAATGCCGTACATTCACCTCCAACATCGTATTGTCACTTTCAAATGGCAAGGAAATTAAGTGATCCTCATGGGTTTGCGGGGGTGGGGCGTGAAGGGAGGGTTGCACTATATTTCCGAAGCTTAATCATTGTCCCCCTGCAAAAATGCAACCATTAAATAATTAATAACCCATTGGGTAACAAGCACCTAGCCTTACCAGATCTTGGGGTCTGGGTATTCTCATATCTCTTTTAAAATAGGTGTGAATAGTCCACCTCATGGTCCACCACATACCCATCATCAGCAGTGCAGGCCTAGTCATCTCAGGGCCACCACCAGCCGATCCTCCAGAAATAATTAAGTTAATAGTTTTTCAGTGGCCAAGGAGAAAAGGTATAGCCCCTTCTCATCCCCAGACGCAACGAGACTGTACCGAGTGTCATTGGCAATGCATGATCCATGTCCGAACCCATTTCAGAGGGCCACGGGAGATGCAGGGCCTACAACTGTGGTTGTTGAGGCATTTTGCTCCTGATGCCATGGGGCTCAACCTACTATTGATCCTGTTCAACTAGGCTGAGTACCCCTTTATGCACTTCACTCTTGGTGGTAGCTGTGGTAGAGCAGTCAAGTCTCCTTCAGTTGGAATGTCAATAAAGGTCAGTGAACACGACTCATAACTCAAAGTCCAAACAGTAAGGACAATAAATCAATGTCTAGACGAATACTTGCATTTATAAGAAAAAGTTGATTTTTTTTCTAACTCTACACATGCAAAGAGATGCAACATTCAAATGCAATAACACATTCCCCCTTTAGTTTGGGATTCTGGTAATTGTCAGTTGACTTAATTCCCACCCTTCGTCATTTAACCTGTTTAGCCTTCTTCGTTTAACCTGTTTAGGGTTATTTCCCATTCACTGGTGGCCCCATCAGGGAATGCAATCATTAGGCCATACTCAAGAGTTGCCTTTTGACGCTTCAGGATTTCAGTCAAAAGTGTCTATGGTGCCGCAGTACCTCCAGCAGTAAATTCCCTGGTGTGCCCAAGCCCTAGTTCAAGTCTTAGCCACTCCTGTAACATTGAAGCATTTGGATTTACAGTGGGAGACATCAGCGCGGGCACTCATGAGATCAGATCCTTTTCAGAGAAGTCAGGCTGCTTGTGGTACATGCAGCAGCATCACCAAGCACAGGCTCACTTTCCAGAGTGGCGCAGCGGCTCTCCCCTGTGATCAGAGCAGCTTCCAGCTCACCGCGATACAGCATTCCAAGTTCTACCGGGGGGCAGTCAATTCAGTCTTTCGGTTCCTGACTGGAAACCTGAGGGGTAGCACCGTCCTCTTCGGCATCCATTTGGTCCACACAGGTTAGTCAGATCCTTCAATGTGGCTAGATCCGCCGGTCAGAGCCTCACTCCAGTCTTGGGTGCTGCCCAAAGTCTTTCATTATTTGGTCCCAGCAGCAACTCCTGGCACACAAGGTTGCTGCAGTACCCTCTGGACAAAGTGTAGATTCCTCAGGTGCGATCACCCACACCATGGCAGCCCCTCCTGGCATCCAGGGTCACCACTCTGGTGTTCACAATTCCTGGCATGCTGGTCACACAACTTCTTTACCAGTAGCCCCCTCCGGCAGACGCGGTCACCGCAACAAGGCTTTGTGGGCTTGGCGCCCTCTGCCCAGCTTTCGATACTTGGCTCAGTGAATGGCGGCCCTCTCATGGAATACGCGGGTCACCGAAAATAGTCTTGCATATGGGCTAGGGCTCAATCAGTGCACAGTCGAACCTCCCATGTCCCAGAGGCAGTGCTCGCAAAAGAGATCCCAACTGAAACACACTCGCTTCAATGCTCTCCTCTTCCTCACAAGGCACACTGGTTTTGCCAAGCAAGCAGTCACTGGTGCTAGAGGCTCCTGGCAAGGTGGTCTTGGTTTCACAGAGTGATGTCTCCTCTCCCAGCCGGACGGCTAGCAGGATTTAGCCCCAAATCCTAGTTAGAGGCAGAAGTCTTACAGAGCCTCCCCTTCATACACAGCCCATCTGGTTGGTTGGCAGATGACACATTTTGGGGACTCAAACTCCCCTTCTTATAGTCTTTTTCCAGACACCAAATGTGATTTATGTTCTGGGTCTTTGAATTTTTATGTTGAGGTTCTTCTCCCTTTGAAGAGAGCACTTCTCATTTTCAGCTTCCTTCATGAAAGAGGTCTGCCACAGTAGGCACAACTCCAAAGATGATTGTCCACAACACAATTCATGGGAGTGACCTGAGTTCACACCTGGATGTCAGCCATAGTGATATGTCAATCAGATGGTTAAACCCAGCCCCCCAGCCCTACTCTTTATAATTCTCTAATCATCACCACTCTCCCTTCCTGAGATGTGTCCAGGCCCCTTCCTTGTGATCTATCACTGAAACAAAGCACCCTTTTGAAATTAAAAGTTAGTCTCAATTTTTGCCCTCCAGTGTGTCCCCACCCAGCTAACAGGAAAGCAGCAATACACAAATCTGTCTGAGGGGATTCCTTTCTTCATCACATCTTTACTAGGCAGGTTTGGGCTTCTCAAAATAGAACCCAGGGTCCGCCATACAACGTACCATTACAGGACACTCACTCAGTGCACTTTCGCAACACACTTTCAGTCCAGCACTATTCCTCCATGCATTGTACCCTTACATGTACCCATGCATCCAATACACACACACTCAGTCTGCATGCTACACAACACTTCACCTTTTATGTATTGTACTCCACACAAGCACACATACGCACAGCCCATGCTCTATCCACACATGCACTGCACAGTACTGCTCCATTATTGTACTGTACCGTTTCCAGGCACACATACAACTAATGCAGGGTCACTAGTCCTGTGCTGCGCAGCACTCCACAACATATCAAATGCAGGCCAAGGGTGAGTTAAGCACATAGCAGTGGAACTTTAAAAAAGTCAATGAGGGGTCATTGAGGTCGTAGGCTTCTCTGAAGTGGCACATGGTAAAAAGCTCTGGTTCACTACTACTGATCACTACATAGATTGCTGCCACCACTGTGCTTGTCCTGCGTAACTGGTGAAGGCGGTATTCTTACACCACTACAAGAGTAGCACTTTGGGCGCCACTCCCGGTCCAACAAGACCGACATCCATGGAACAGGCCTATATCATGGCGCACATGCATGATCCATGTTTGTCTATGACCAGAAATCAGCTCTAGGGATCCAGACAACTGTACAGTTCGGCACTCAGTGCAGGGGTGCACATCTCTTACCATGCAGAGGACTTTTCCTTCCCAAAAGCCACCAAACCTGTATCCAGAATAAGTGAACCCGTTGGCAGTCGCACCACATATGCCTGTAGGTCCCTCTCATCCCACACCCTCTCCAACAGGCATCTCAGCTAGCAGTTATCGCTCTCAGGTGTAACAGAGTCAAATACCATCTCCTCATAAAATTGATAGCATTAGCCCTTTGCTGAAGGCATAGAGAGGACTTTGTCGCCATCCTCCAAATAAAAAGTCAATCCGCCTCCGTCAACTTGAGGTCAAGGACCTCCATCCTTTTTTCGCGTATGTCAACTGTGATAATAGAGTGTTCTTGTCCAATGCACTATAAAGTTGTGGCAACACTTTGTCGGTAACCCCATCAGCAAACATATCTTCCACCTCTGTAGTTTCTCCCGCCCCTGTTTCCGCACTTCAGGTTGTCTAGCTGAGTGCAAGAGTTGTGTTTCTCAATAGAGATTGTTGGGTCTCAACAAGAAATCACAATCGCATTGATTTCAAGACTTGTGGGTTCCATTTACATCGGGCTGGCCAAGGCACAATGGGTTGCCTTCCTCCCAAGATAGATATTCCTTATTGCGTATGCCCGGTTTCCTACCACTGCGGTCAGGGGGAAGGAAAAGTTGTTATCCCTCTCCTCTAGACTGCCTTATTCCAATATTGTAAAAGCAATTCTGTGGCCCCCATCTGAGTGCCCAGAGAATGACAGGCCCAGGAAGGAATCCACAACAGCTAATGAAGAGAGAGCTTTTTGTGCTCCTGCTCCATAAGGCACCAAGGCCTGTCTACATCTGGGAAACACCATACTAGAGCGGGAGACACCTGGGTGGCTAATATATTGGGGATGATCAGGCCTCCCTCTGCAGGGCACCTTAGTAAGAGAGCTTTGACTATGAGTGGAGATTTGTTATTCCATATGAAAACCCACACTTTTTCTGCATAGATTTCAAAATCTCAGGGGGGACCATTACAGGTAAGAATCAGAAAAGATAAAGCAAATGTGGCATAAAGTTCATTTCAGTGCTGTTAATTCCACCCATCCATTAAATCTCCAGTTTATCCAATTAATTAAAGATCTTTAAATAGAGTGTCAAGGGTCTTTATTTCTGAGAAGACCAACCTAGCCTGTCCATTTACCAACACCTTCAGGCGGGAAGGAAACAACAGAAAGGCCTCACACCCGAGCTTTTGAAAAGGAGATATCACTTGCCTTATTCGCCACCTTCTCTCAACCGTGGCGTGGCAGAAATCCAGGCGGCCAAAGAATGTTATGCCATTATAAGATCGTTTTGCCTGGGGCTTGGCTTTATCCGTTATCTCCTGTCTGAGTAGGTAGTTCCCCACATAAACCAATATAGCCCTTGGTTTATCAGGCTGAGATGCTGCATATCCTTTTCTCTGGGCAAGAGGGAACCGATGGGCTCATTGTACTTCATTCTCCTAGTCCCATGCTGTTATGTCGGGAAAAGCCCCTCTGAGCAAAGCAATGACATATGTCCGAACATCCTGCCCTTCCGTTCCTTTCGCCACACCGAGCAGTCTGATGTTATTCCGTCTCTGACGGTTCTCAAAATCCTCGAGTTCCCACTGGGCATCCGCCGAGATCTTCTCCTGATCCTCCTTAAATTCCTGCCACATAGAAACTTTGTCCTCCAATTTTCCCATCCTCTCTTCCACCTCAGTAACTCTACCTGCCATATCTGCGTAACATTTGTTCATTTTCCTATATGACCCCTGTATTTTTTTATTTGCTTGCTTGGCCCTTCGATTTTCTGATCTAGCCTCTCCTTGCATTTGTCTCAAGGTGGTGTATAGTAAGTCCATAGTAGTAGTCTGTGGCGGACTAGTGGAATGAGCCTGATGTGTATTAGTTCCTCCACCCTCCTGATATAACTGGGAGGTAACGGAGTAGTCCCAATCCAACTTTTTTACCACTTCTGACTGCGAAGGACTCCCTGCCACCTTTGATTTAGAGCGAGATATGTTTTTTGTGTATCTAGACTTCCGATGAACAGAGACCCTCTGGACTGAAGCACTTTCTACCTCCGAAGAGTCAGAGTCCAATTCCGAGTCTCCTGTGCAGCTCTCCCCAGATAATAATGATGAGGCTGAGTCATCATCGTTTACCGAGAAGAAGCAGTCATCGCTGGGGGATCCCGGTATTGAGCTAGCGGGGTCCATTCTCTGTGAAGGTGGGAGCTGTTTAATGGTAACATTCCTATTCTTAGCTGTAGGAGAGATTTCCTTCAGGGGAGCTGATTGTTGCCCTCCTTCAAGAAGCTCCTCACCTCTATAACCCATTACGTTGCCACCACGACTAGTCTCATTAGTCTCATATCCGCTAGCATCTTCGTTAATGTGTCAGCCTGCCCCTGTGCCAACAATACTAGAGGGCTCTGCGATGGGTGGGTGCATGTCCTGGATCGTAGCCCCCCCAACACTTGCATCGGTATGTACATCAGAGCCCTGATCAGTTCCTACAGGTAGACGCGGTAGCAGATCTAATCCCGCGTTAACATCCCCCAATACCTGTGGCGTCTGCTGTTCCACTCTTGAATCAGTCTGCGCTAGAGGGTGATCCGCGGGCAATCTGTGTTCTGCAAGGTTTCCTCCAAAATCTCCATACGATTGTCGGCGTCTGCACAACTCCCAAGCTCACATCCAGCCATCTGCATAGAGAGGTCTGCTCTCCGGTCATCCGCGCTGTCATCGCTCGGCTCTACTCGCCTTCCAGGATTCCTGCGTGATGAGCAAGCGTTCTCCGGGAGATGTGCCTCTGAGTTTGATGATACCGTTGCAGGGAAGGACTCATAGAGGGGAGGCTGCCGCAGACTGTATTCCTTTACTGTAGCGCCTTCATTCTGGCACGTCTTAGTAATTTTTTTGCGGCGGCCCCTTTCTCTTTTTTTTCCTTTATTTTATCGCCGCTAAGCCCTTCTTGTGTCTTGTTACAAATATGGGAACCTATAAATAAATGGAGGGAAAGGCAGCTTTCGCCTGCCTAGTGTTTATTGTTATTGTTATCTTTGTCTTTGCTCTGTGGACTCTTCCTTTATTTCCTTGCAGGGTTAGCTGTGTGTTATTTTTATTATTTCTATTCAATCCTTTTCTTTGAGTATATAGGTGTAATTAATACTTAAAATCTTCTAGGTGCTTCAGCTTATGTTTATGTATATGTTCTCTTGTTTAAAAACTAAAATTGATATTATTGACATTGTTCTTCATATTTTACTGTGCCCTGTACAAAAAAATTAGAAAAATTATTTAATAAAATATTAAAAATTAAAAAAAAGAGTATCATCTTGCCCTGAAACGTAAGCCTTGGTCTCACCGACGCCGTCTGGACGATCATCATCAAGCCGCTGCCTGCACCGTATCGAGAGGACACCGCACCCTGCACCACTTCCATTTTGCAACAAAACTGCGATGGTTGCCATGACCGGCTTGCACCACAGTGTCAGTCACAACAAGAAAGGTACTGTTACTGAGTCTGTCCACGCTTTCGCTGGCCTGTCCTGAAGTGGTCGGCTGGAACTGTTAGACTTTATTGTTTTCAGCATTGCGGTAGCCCCGGACTAAGCTACTGGCTCGTACAACCTGTGTTATTCTGTATGGTGGATTTTTATCACTTTGGTCTTGTTTTAAGTATATAAAAGATTGGATATTTTTCTAAAACTAGTGTGGTGTCCTTTTGTAGTGTTTTCACTGTATTAATGTTGTTTATGTGCAAATACTTTACACACACTGCCTCTAAGATAAGCCTGACTGCCCATGCCAAGCTACCTGTCAATGGCCCCACAAGTCTTACCTGTGACTTGTAAGGTAATCCTGCAGAGATGACATGAGCTACCACCACAGTACCCACCTGGCCTCCCTTTCTGGCTAACACAGATTAAGGACGTTGATGGGTATGGGGAAGGCAGCCAAAGATATACACTGGGATGAGCTGGGCGACTTGAGACTGAGTCTTTCTTTTTCTAGTATCACCATGTACATGACCACTGTATAGGGAAACAAGAGCCTCCTATTACTAAAGGACACCAGCTTACAGTCAAAACCTCTTTTTAGCTTACAAACACCTAATTGTCTAGTACCTGTAGTGGAAGTCTAGGAGACCACCAGCTTAAGGCTCCCAGCGTGGCGGAAGAAAGATCAGCAAAATGCCAATGGTGCGGAAAGGAAATAAAGCTGCGCTCCTGCGCGTGGGCAAAGTCCTCATAAGTAAAATCAGCAAGGAAACAAAAACATAGCAAGCAGTCCTGCGCGTTGGGAAATCACCATAAGCAAAATCAGCAAGGAATCAAAAGCATAGCAAGCGCTCCTGCGCTTTGGCTAATCCCCATAAGCAAAATCAGCAAGGAAACATAAACATAGCAAAGCGCTCCTGCGTGTTGGCAAATCCCCATAAGCAAAATCAGCAAGGAAACAAAAACATAGCAAAGCGCTCCTGCGTGTCGGCAAATCCCCATAAGCAAAATCAGCAAGGAATCAAAAACTTAGCAAGCGCTTCTGCGCGTTGGCAAATCCCCATAAGCAAAATCAAAACATAGCAAGCGCTCCTGCGCGTTTGGCGCTGTGTCTAGAAACAAACTCAGCAAGGAGCGAAGCGCACAGACTCCGGAGGAAACAACTAAACCGATTCCTCGAGCGCGTCTGAGGGCAGTCGGGTACTCACGCTTCCTGCAGTGGGGTATTCAAGAGTCTCACCCGACAGCGTGGGTGAAAGCAGGCCGGTCCCGGACAGGAACGAAGGCTCCGGAGCTCCGACGCCGAGGGATCCTGAATCCAAAGCGCTGAGCGGGCGGAAACCACGGGTCTTAAGTGGTTTCCCCCGGAAGCTCTTCTGTGATGCCGGCCGCCACGAAGAACAGCTAGACTGCTGACTTCAAGACCCGGAAGTGCCGGAAGTGTGCATCGCCCAACTACGGAGTAGCGTCCTCTCCGTATGGATGCCAGAATGCTGCCTGCAGGTAGGAACACCCCAGAACATGACACTACCAAGGGGGTGAGCAGGGGTTATTTCAGGAGTGTAACTCCCTTATCCTGACTTGAAGGAAGTGTCCCTATTTGGACAAAGGGGCAAATCCTTGACAGCTAGAGACCCCATTTCTAATATACACATATATAAATTAAAATTAAAATATATTATGTGAACAAAGTATTAACCGTTCACCCCCAAAAATCTAAAATATATACAATAAAATCCGCCCAATAGTTTGCCTTAACCACAAATATTCAAACACCAACCTAAATATTACTAGATAGATCGATGTAAAAATGTATAACCAAAAATATCAAACTATATATTAGACATAAAAAGTAAAACCTAAAGTAGTGATTTTCATAGAAGGACTCAGCTGATAAAAAAACGTCATACTATACTAAACCAACCAATAAAATAAAACTATAAACAACTTTAAACAATAAAATCAAACTAACAACTAAGGGCCAGATGTAGGAGCCTAAATACCGGTCGGTAACGGCCGATTTCGGCCGTTACCGACCGGTATTTAAGAATTGACATGTAGGGGCATAATTTTACAGAATCGGTAAATTTACCGATTCGGTAAATTTACCAATTCTGTAAAATACCGAATCGGTATTTTTACCGATTTGGTAAATCCCAGATGTAGGTGGGACTCTTCAGAGTCCCAAAGGCCCTACAAATTCGGTATTTTAACACCCAATCCAATTGGGTGTTAAAATACCGAATTCAGGTGTGCATGCACATGTGTGCATGCACACCTAGCCATGTGACAGACAGACATGCCCTTAGGGCATGTCTGTGTGCCAAATGGCGCACATGCCTATTTTTGGGGTGCCAGAGGGTGTCAAAGTGACACCCCCTGCACCCTTGCAAAATTCGGTATTTACCAATTCGGTAATTACCGAATCGGTAAATACCGAATTGTAACGATTCGGTATTTCAACATCTGGAAATACCTACATCTCCCCCCTTCAAATTTACCGATTCATAAATACCGAATCGGTAAAATTCGGTATTTATGAATCGGTAAATTCAGATTACCTACATCTAGCCCTAAATAGACAATATAAAAGGATGTCTAATTTAAACAACTAAATACTTAAAAAAATGACAGATGCTGCACGACGAGGAAACTCTGCCAGATTCTCTTAACAAACAAGTACAGAAGAAAAATATATATCTGAACAACTACCTAACCAAGTAACTTACATTTAAACTAAAACATAACTGCTATGAAACTTAAAAAAGTAAAATAGCAAATAAAAATGAACACTTGCTCTAGCTTTTATATTTTTACATAGCCTTCATAAAAGAAAATCAATAAATTAAATAAGTATCACAAACCAACCAAAATATATAAGAAAGTAAGTATGTGTAATATAAATTGCAAATTATAAACTCACCCAACTAGTGAACAAAAATAAATGACCTCAAGTTCTACAGACTATCATCAAAGTACCATTTAAAATGTAACTTACTTTTTTTAGAAAATGTTCAACAGAAAAGAAACCACCTGCCCCACATTAAAAGATCCCAACAGAAACGCTAGAAAAATGTGCAAAGCATCTTAACAGAACATCCACGTAAGTATACAAAATAGAAGTAATTGCATTTTTTAAACATTTTGATAACAAACGTGGAAAAAGGAAAAACACTTTTGACATTTATATTATTACGCCACTTACAGATACAATGACAAAGGCCGCCACATTTATCACTTCTCCGAAAGGAAAGAGGTTACTAAATCACATGGGCTGCACCTAAAGTCAAAAAAGTGCATCGTCAAAAGCTATAAACTGGAAAGGTACTAAATATTATTCTAATGCATGCTATGGGAGGACTACTACAAAAGATAGTGTAACTTGTGAGGAGAGAACAACCACCCCCAAAATATGACAGACATATAAGAAAGAGAAAAAGTGCAAGATATAAGAGAGGTAAGCACTAGTTCCCAGGAACACAGAAGCAAAGTCCTGAAAGATATACTACTTAGAGTCCCAAAATACATAACAGGGCAACTACCAACCTATCCTCACTTTAAATGTTAAATTGCATGAACTAAAAAGGTCATCAGCACAACACCCTCCGCCCCTAAAAGATACCAAGACATAGATATACATGAACATTCAACAATTACACATAATGAGGAACCTTTCCTTTTAGATGACAACCAAAATAACGAGAAACAAATTCTAATATTCTCTATAACAAACAACTTAATGAAACTTAGCCAATGTCAAACCCATATGTTGGATGAGACCTTCAAAATGTGTCCCAAATCATTCACTCATATATGCACCATACATGGAGAATACCAACATACAAATATTCCTTTTATATATGCCCTACTACCAAATAAACAGAGCAGCACTTACTACAAGCTCTTAAAACATATAAAACATGAAACAAATAACTACTAAACCCAAAAGAAAAGTCATAGATTCTGAGCAAGCTATGATTCAAACCATTCTAAAAACATACACCCCCCCACAAAGCCTTACAAGGCTGTCACTAGAATTACAAAGTAGGTGAAGACATCTCCAAAAATCTGCATTAAGTGTAGAATACACCACAAACAGCCAATTTGCATTTGAAATACAAATGATAGCACTAGCCTATGTGCCTGTCATTGATGTAGCCAACCACTACACTACAATCCACTAATTGAAAGCCCTTTCTACCCACAAAATGAGGACAAGCTTAGGGCCTAATTATGAGTTCAGCAGTCCCACCTCTGCCGTTGCGACAGTGTCAGATTCACCGGCGCGCAGTTGGTGGGCAGACCACTGTATTATGATGCATGCGGTTTCATAGACAAAATACGCCATGGCTCTGCTGACATGAATTTTCAACCGCGGCGGGATAGGGCAGACCATCAGTATTACCACCGGCCCAATTACAATGCGCCTTTTCCAACGGCGCGACTGTGGCGGTTAAAACACCATATCTGACCTAGTGAAAAGGGAGGGAAATAAGGCTGTTCATAATTGTTCACAATATATCATCCAATTGCAGTTCAATTATGCCCTCTTTGGCTAGGCCACTGGCACTGCACAGGCACACTCTACCAAAGTCAACATGTATTTACATCTAGTAATCGACGATAATGATGTGCTCATTAAATTGTGTCATACAACAGCACCTCCTCATCAAGATCACACCTATTGATCTCTGTGACACCTTCACATTGGACACATGCTGGGCCCTGTTGTGATATCAAAGATACATCGGTATGGAGGTGTCATGAAACTCAACCACACCTTCTCCCCTAAATCTATGTAAGGGACTCTCACAAATCTCCCACATAAAAAGGTAATGTCAGGCAAATGGGAATTCAAACAATCAGTGTGAGATGCATTCAAAAGGCACAATGTAAAGACTCTCTGCATCGTAGGCATTCGTCTACAAGGGGGACCCCAGAAATGCTAGGGCCTTAGGCCACAGTCCACCTACCTCTATATGTACAGGACTTGTGAATGGAAGTATATCAGTGAGAACCAAAAGCATAGTCAAGTGCCATGTATATGTGGGAAATGTGTAAGTGAAAGATAGGAAACCAAACACAGCAGTAACAGCTTTTGTCACACATTTACAGAAGTAGGTGTAAGGTACATACACGTAAATGTGCACATGTCCATAAATGTATTACAATTTAACACCCTTCATGAGTGGATAAACAAATATCTAACTTGCATACATCAAACACATTTCTCACCTACATCATAGGGAGAAGTGCAAGCTAAATGATGCTGACATTGGCCAAGCCCAGCTGTAATACTTACCATATGAAATACCACTCAATGCAATGTCAGAATCAATTGGATTTCATCCCACGTATCCATTCATTGAATATTTCCCCTTGTTCGGTGTAACTCCAGCACTGATTCCAAGGTTAGAGCATACTAACTACTTCAAGTGGATCAGCAATCAGTGTGCAACCAATACAACTATAGTAACGCATCTCAAGGTATAAAATAGCACTAAATAGGTAGAAAAGTAATGGTTTTGGGAGAAGGGGGTTGGTTTTGGGAGGGTTTTGGTTTTCTTAGGGGTACGGGTGGGTGTAGTGGTGGGGGATCAGGTTTCTCAGGAGTGGATTGTGATGTGGAAGGGATGGTTTGGGAGTATGGGTGAGGTCCTTTTGACTTTGAGAGGGGTTCGGGTTTGACGGGCCAAGGGCAAGGGCAAATAAAACACTTTCACAGGGAAAATGGGCAGGATGTTCTGGAGGGAGTAGGGTTTAGCAGGCATAGGAAGTGGAAGAGTCTGTTGTGAATGTGTCTGTTGGGGGTGCAGGCGTCTGTAACTCTAATGTTTTTCGTTTGTGTTCTCTAGGTATCTATATGTGGGTGAGTGTGTTTTTGTACAATCTATGGTAGTGTGGGATGATGAAGTGCTGGGTATACTGTGGTGGTGGATGGGTCTGTAGGTGCTGGTGTGGGGTCTGGGGTAATGCTGGGGGGGGTGGATGTGTCTGTGGGCATGGGTGCAGTGTGAAGGGTTATGCTGTGGGTGGTAGATGGGTCTGTGGGTGTAGGTGTGGTGTCTAGGGTTAGGCTAGGTGCTGAGGATGGGTCTGTGAGTGTAGGTGTGGTGTTTGGAGTTAAGCAAGGTGCTGAAGATTGATCTGTGGGAGCAAGGTGTCTGAGTCTGGAGTTTTGCTGGGGTAGTGGTAGTAGTGATGACAGGATGAGTGTCATGTGAGTGGTTGCATGGTTCTGTGTTTTCTGGTATTTCTGTTTGTGAGTGTTGCTTGGGGCTGTTATAGTGTATGCATGCGTATGTATGAGTGTGCTTGGGACAGGTATGGGAATATAGAATTTGGATGGGGAAGAGACAGGAGGTGGGGCGGTAGTTTGGGAGGGGTGGAAGGCTTCTAGGAGGGAGGAGGCCACTGCCTGAAAAGATCTCTGCAGGCCAGACATAGTACAATGGATGCCTTCCATGTAGGCCACCATCTGTTGCAGTTGGCTGCCTTGCACCTGGATGGCATTCAGAGTGCTATCTGACCCACCGAGATGTTTCTCAGGAGGTCAATAGCCTCCTCAATCCTCCCTTAGGGCAGTGGGGGTGGCAGGGGCTGAGGTGCCTGTAATGAAGGAGACGGCTCCCCTCTTAAAGGAGCAGGCCCAGCCACTGAGTGGGGAGCAACAGGGAGGGTGGAGATGGAACTGGGGGTGGAGGACAAGGATGAGGGTGAAACAAATCCTTTGGGGTCTGCCACCACATCCACTGGAGGATGACTTTCCACACCCTCTCGGTCACTGGGTCCCTTGTGTCTGTAGTCTCACAACTGGACCCACTTTGACCAGCTGCTTCCCCAACAATGTTGGCCCCTTCTCCGTCACTTGCCCTGGATGAATCAGAAATTACAAACAAATTGATTTATTGCGACCACGTAACCACATCTGACCATCAGATAGCAACACAAAAAATGTCTAAAGTGCACAGATCCCACCAGCCTCATGGTTCACTACATAGGCTTCATCATTAGCATGAGCAAATGCATGCATGCTACATGACCATAAACAGTTTCTCACAGTGAAGTCATAACCACAGATAGCTCCAATTGTATGAGTGAAGTAGTCGATTGCCATTCTCATGTATCCAGTAGGATACTTCATCACCTTGTATAGGTTGGCTCTTGTGGAATACCTTAGTAACCTGATGTCATCAAATCGGATGGCAATGACAAATTAATTCCTATAGATTCCACACAAGGCCCTCTAATCAGCAAATGGTCATATTCCTAATACCACATCATGATGAAATGATGGTCAACTAATACAGCTATGTTTCAGCAATATGTACAGTAGCAGGAAGAAGGTTACATAGAAATGCTCATTACACACTGTTGACAATTTCTAATAGAAATATCCTCATATGTCCACTGTCAGAATAGTCTTGTGAAAGCTGTACTTAAGTAGCCTCACTCTGTATCACACATAGGACTGAAAAGTAGACTGGAGAAAATGTGGCCCAAATATCGGGGAGATTTCCACAGCATAATAAATCAGCTAGGCCCAGGGACACCCCCAGTCCAGATTGGTACTGGTGACAACACCATACGTACATTAAACAAAAGCCAAAAGACCATTGACAGTTGTTGAGGCTCAGGGAATCTCCATTACATGAATAGGTGGTTTAACCTGTGTCCTAATGGTAAGGCACATCACAGTACCTTTTTTTCTCACAAACACAAATTCCATTGTATTACTGAGTGTAGACACTCACATGTGATCCTTACATATCTGCATGTCTTCCAAAGTGCACTGCATGAAATGTCACGTGTAAGAGGGCATCATCACACGAGACACAGTAGTGAGGGAGCATAACTCCCGACATAATGAAGACAAGTGGCATGTTTGATACAATTGTCAGACACAACATCAAATAACATGAGCTGATTAATCACTTTACTGTCATGTGTCTGCGCAAGACAGTAAATTGGTAGTGGACTGGACTCTGCTGTGTTCCTGGTCAAAAAGACAAATCGCAAAGTACATCAGCATGCACCGACTACCAGACCAACACAAACAATTCTTGTGCATCGCAAATGGGCCACCTCCAATATTGATGGGGAAATGCCTGCCTGTAACACACAAAGTTGGTAATGTAACATTTATGACTCTGGCCATGACTCACCCCCTTGTAGTTGCTGTTGGGCCTTCAACTGCCCATCAAGCTCCAGGTAGGCCACTGGTGGTATGCGGGCCATTATGGGGGTCGGTGTTCAGCATGCTCCTCGTCCACGTTGGGAGGAAATCCCCAGCTGGACCTCCGGGATCTTCCTGGTCCAGCACTTCAGGACCTCCCTCCTCTTCCTGCAATTGATGCTGTGCCAGCAATAGATCCTCCAAAGTCCGCACCTCCTGGGCGAAGGCTCTCCAAATGGATTTTATTTGCTTGTTGTTGACCTATATGGATACACAGATTATAACTGTAAGTTTTTGAATATCTATGTGGTTGATACACATTCTATTTACATCTAGCACAAGCCTACACACTATGGGGCATATTTCCAAACCCCTTGTTGCTGTGGGTGTTTCCATGCAACACCCATGGATTCTGCCACATTCCCAGATTTATGACAAATCATAAACCTAGGAATGTGTCAGAATGCTACGCCTTCCCAGGAAAGTTGTAATGTGGCCCAACTATTTTTATTCCACTTTCCTCATTTTGCATAACCCATAGAAAAAGGAAAACACCTTTCGTGATTGTTTTTGTGCAGGAAGGTGTACCTACCTGCACAAAAACAATCATCCCCAAAACGCAAACACCCTTGCAATATGGTGCAAGGGTGCCTGCATCAGTGCATGGCAGCTAATTGTGTGCCAGCACAGGTGGGAGCACATGGATCCGTCATATCGTTTCAGATATGATGCATCCCTGTGCTTTGAAAGTGACTCAGTGCTGAGCAGCAACAAGGCTTGTGGCCACTTTCTCATAAATAAGGCCCTGAATGTGTAGTTTTTACATGCTGAGCACTACAAAGACATGAATACACACTTTTGTAGTCATCTGCTGACTATTCTCAACCCTGGTCATGTCCTACACTGACTAAGCCAGCCCACTAACATCATATAGCCGAGGACCATCGTACCTGTACTGTGATGTGAGCTACAATGAAACACAAAACGCCATTGTGACCTTCTGACGGGTAAACTACTTTTGCATAATTGTACAGACACCTTTATAGCCAGGTCCATTGACCTGATGCATACAATCCAAACAGATTGGTACCATAGTGTAGACTACAGCCTAACACTTAAGCCACAATGAAAGGGCTGGTATATGTGTCAATGAGAGCTTCGTATCTCGGGATGTGTAGATATCTTAATGACTACTTAATGGGATATCATTCTACGTCTGATTGAGTTTGTGGGTTATTTACTGCCCTCACAAGACACACCTTTTGCCATATTTGGCACTGTTACAGGGATGACTTAAACATACCATGTATTTCTTGTTCGATTGGTTGAATGTAACAAAGATGGTGATTCATATGTCAAATTATTTTCAGAAGTAATCAACTATCTGCACTGTGATTGCATTACATGCACAATAGGCCTATACAGTGCAAGCAAGACTTATGGAAAAGTGTCCCACAAGTAACCGCAAGTAGAATCTATGGCTTATCTCGCATCACAATGGTGATGTTCGGTACACAATGTACAGTGCTCCACAATCCATTAAAGGATTGGCCTAGGGACTGCAAAATATTACAAGACTTATTAGGATTCGCTATCGGACTCAGAAGCACATTGTAGCCTGTGTGAGTGGAAAGTATGGAATTGAACAGATTAAAAAATCTATGTAAGATAGGTACTTGCCCCTCTGGTAAGCCATGGAGCTGGCCATACAGGGAAAGCACTTCTTCTACCAGTAGCTCTAGCTCCTGTGGTGAGAAGGCACAGGCCCCCTCACCTATTTGGCCTGGCATGATTACTCCCGCAAGTGACAAACAGCAGCTAAAGTGGAGGGGGTCTTGATAGCAGCAGTGTCAGGAGGCAAGTGAGTTAATTTTCAAACCATGGGGTACATGTGTGTCATGCGCACGGTCATAAGTGTAGATGGACACAACCATTGGGTTGTGACTGTCACTATCAGTTATGTTAGCCTTTGGCTGTATCCTCCATGGATGAAACTGCCCATCCTGCAGTCCACTTCTGCTGTCGCCGGTACGTTCTGAATGTGCTATATGCAAAGTTAGGCATCAGCCATTTTAGTGATTGCAAGTACAATATTGGTGACTGTTAAGTGTGTCACCACCACTTCAAATGAAGGCTAACATGTTTACATATGGACTACTCCATTGCCAAGTGATTTTCATGACACAAATCATGTGTAGTGCATTACTGTGCTTAAACTCAAAATGTGCGCGGGGCACTGTAAACTGCGGTTGGCGTTTGTTTTACCCACAATATCCTCAAATTAACATTATTTTGTTAAGAATACATTTCTGAACATATAATTTGCACATTTATGTTACAGACACATGTGAAGGCCACAATGGGAATTATTGGTGGATGTTGGACAGTAGACAATGATCATGAGGATAATGTGTTTTGCTTTATGAGCCAGTTAGAGGTTGGCACATTAGTTTTGGTTTATCTTCATGCATGTTACTGTGAATACTGTGACCAATGTTAGAAATTGTTGTCACTCCACACAAAGGTACCCTGGGAGAGGCAGAAGGCAATAGCCTCCAGTAGATGCCATATTTCCAGACTTTCAGACCAAGGAAGAAAGGGATGTCATCAAGAATTTTCGTTTGAATGGGCAAATAATACACAATTTATGTCATCAGTTGGAGCCTGATCTCTTGCCTCAAATCAAAAGTCCCACATGTATCCCTTTTATTGTGAGACTTATGGCAGTATTGCATTTTCTGGCCACAGTTTTCTTTCAATACACTGTGGCTATACCGGGTGGTATGTCACAATCAATGTTCAGTGTTGTGCTACAAGAATGCTTTCAGCAATGAATGACGAGACATACTGACATCTACATCAAGTTCACCAGATGTGAGGATTTACACACTGTGAAGGTTGATTTCTATGAATTTGGTAACATGCTCCATGTGGTTGGAGACATTGATGACACCCATATTACATTAGTGCCACCACAAGCCATGGAACAAGTTTACCGTAACAGGAAGCACTTCCATTCTGTCAACGCGCAAGTTGTCTGCTTACCGGATTTGTAGATCTCAAACGTCTGTGCATGGTTCTCAGGATCAGCTCATGATTCCTTCATACTGCAGAACAGCACCATACCCCAGCTGATGTCACAACTACTACCAGCGAGTGCCTGGCTTATTGGTAAGTTTGATCTCTACTAACTTTGTGTGGGTGATGTCAGGTAGTATAATTAGAAAGTGTGTAACTTATTTTTGCACCTATGTCCGTCTTCCATCTAGGAGACTCAGTGTACCCCAACTGTCCATGGTTGTTGGCACCGCTGAGGAATCCAACTACAACAGGGGAAGTCTGCTTCAATGAGGCCCATGGAAGAACACAGTGGGCAGCGGAGTGGGCTTTTGGGCTCCTGAAGGCCAGATTCAGATAGCTGGACAAGACTGGGGAACCCTCCTCCACTCGCCCAGATATTTGTGTCAAATCACAACGGCCTGCTGCATCCACAACATAGCCCTGCAACAGAACATCATTATATCACAGATGACAAAGACCATGAAGACCATGAAATGCCATCGGGTGAGGATCCTGATTTGCCAAATGATGATGATAGTGGTGAAGAGGAAGGAGCTGCAAGATCTCATCGACAACTTCCTCTCATGAGTGTAAGTATGTTGTGAGATGTCATGACTTTGACTATTAAAGCAACTCCTGTTGTGATGATGTGAGGAGTATGTTTAAGGAAAATATTAAGAAGCTAAATCTCTGGCAAATTCTTGTGGGACATGTTTGTTGAGGATGGTTTTTACACATGCTATTTTGTTAGTGCTGCTTTTTTTAGCTTAGATTTTTGTCATGGGCTGTGTTCTACAGACGTTGACAGTTAAATGAAGCTGTTTGCATGTACAAAATGGACGTGGATTGTTCCTGGGAATTTCTGTCACAGATTTCGGGTGTACAAAACCTGTATCAAGATAGCCTGCAAAGCGATAGGATGGAAGTTAAGTGGAATCCATTGGACTTGTTCCTTCTGGTGTGGTGGTCCTAATGCAATATGTGTGCCATCATGTGCTCCAAATAAATGTTGTCGTGAGCCCAAAACATGATAGTCTCCCTTCACATTGACCAAATCCTCATTTTGTATAAACTGTATGTAGTTGTTGATGTGTATCCTTATTGTAGGCCAACGTGCTTGTGGCACATCACTGCCAGTTGTTTGTGATATTCCAGCAGATTCTGCAACACTGGATTGGAATGACTCTGTGATCAGAAACTGTTATACTTCCATGTGTCTGTTTATTGTTTCAAATGATGTGGGATTCCTTTGCTGAGCTAGGAGATATGGCTCCAATTGATGACCAAGACCAATTTTATTTTGCCTATTCAATAGGAAATTGTCTGATGCCATTCACGATCGATCCCTTTGCCTCTTGACTGGATAATCAATTGGAGAGGTATTGCAGCTCGAGACCGGATCCTAAAGCAAGATCGACTGATGCATTCCTCCAGGATTGGAGTGTGGAAAAAGGGTATGGCTTTCCTCCTTTTGTATTGATTATGAGACTGTCCACTCAGGTTCGGGGACAGCTGGCGGACCTAGTGGCAATTACCCTGATTTGGAGGTCTCATGTCTGCTTTCCAGTTCTGAGGGCACTTTCTTGGGATTTTCCAATCCCTCCACCTGTTTCAGGAACTCCCCTGGGATCCCCAAGGGAATGCGTACCATCTGGTATTCACACGATCACTCCATCTCATGGCATGGAAGATTACAGGTAATGTTGGAAACCCCCAGGGATTCCTGCAGAAGATGCTGCATTACTCACCAGAGACTGGGCGGATAGCACAAATAGAAGATACCACTCTGCCTGGTCACAATGGTTAGTGTCATCAACAGCAATTGGATCCACTGGGGGCAGATGTTGTCTGCATTTTGAATTTCCTGGCAGCCTTTGTTTCGGAAGGTCTGGCTTATACGTTGATTATTACCTTGAAGAAAATTACATATTTATATGTATGTGTGCCCCCAAGCGCTACCCTCTCACCATCTGCCATGTTGAATAAAAACCCCTGCATTATTTCACATTCAGAGGCCTTATTTCTCTGTCACCAGGCCCCTCCATGCCAGACCCTTTACATTTCTCTGCAGCACATTAGATATTTTTTTGAGCAGTCACGGAGAAAAGGCCCAGCCCGGGGTGTCTTAACAGTGTCAAACAAGGGTCGACCTGATAAAGCTGCATTCCGGCCCGAGCAGGAGGCGAGCAGAAGCCCCTCTGCAGAGATAAGGCCCAGTTTTGCTGTCGGCTCTCAGAGATAAGTGGGGCCCATGTCAAGGGAAACCTCCAAGACAGTTACACAAGGGGTGGACAGGAAGGGCCAAACCAACTGCTAGTATGAAGCAGCAACACTTCTACAGATGAGAGCAATCTGCATGCTGCCCCGAGCTAGAGATAAGACCAGACATGCTAGTCACTCTGACACCCAGGGCCCTCCCTGGCCAACAGAAAGGAAACAGCCTTCATGGAGAAGTCTGATAAAGTTACGCAAACAGGCATTGCGAATTTTAGCTGACCTTGCTGCCCCCTCTATGCACCCACCCACCTATGACTCATTACAGTGAACGCTTACATGCTCATATCTTTTTCTTTCCTTCTGCTTGGAGGGCTCCTCCCTATGTATGCAAAGAATGTATAAATATTGTACTCTGTGAATAAAGCTCAGAACTCTCCTGTGCCCGCTTGGCGCTGGAGCTCTCCCTTAACTCGAGTTAATGCAATAAAGCCAATTGACTCTAATACCACGGACTCTGCTCCTTATTTATGCTTGACCCTTTTGATATTTATTTATTTATAGAAATTATGATAGTGTAAATAATTTATTTACGACATAATCTGGCGCCCGAACAGGGACGCATCCCCTTCCCCACGTGCCGGCGATGTAGGTCCGGCCCCTGCCCCCTTCTACAGCCTAGACGGACTTCAAGTGTACACGCCAGCGGGACTTCCCGCCAACTCCCTCAGGTCCACGGAGGAGGCGGACTGCGACCAGACATCCACACGAGGCGGTGAGGAAGATTGCGGAGCGTCCTGACCCAGAGCCCAACCCGTGAGAGAGCCGAGTCCAAGGTTTTCAGAGGTCCGCCATTCCTGCGCAAGCGTCAAGCGTCCGATGACCAGGTCTTCAAGTTCTGCTTCCCGGTGAGTACCACTGAGAACGCATAAAGACGGGTTCATTTAATGAACACGGTAAAGACGTGTCTCCTTCACGAGACCGGTATGGTTGTACTGTATTCCAGTACATAAGTATATGTTGTATATGTTTTGAGTTTGAAATTGTTTTAGTTAGGTTCCAGCATGCCGTTGTTTTCAAAATTGCGTAAAATAGGCACTAAAAAGGGAATATTAGAAGAGGCAGTTAATGTCCCGCCAAGAGATACTCCCGGCCATTTTATGTATAACAAACATGGCATCAGCGCTATTCTCTATTTAGACCTCTGGGTAGATTACACAAAGGATCTAGAGACGGTGCATAGATGGCCTGCGACCGGCACATGGGATTCAGAATGTATTATGAGAGTAGAGGAACAACTATGCAAAAGGAAGTCGAGGCCCTCGCAGAAAGAGGCCATTGAATTATGGCGCAAAGAGGCTAATAAGGAGGGCCCTGAAAGAACTTAACAAAGCCGAGAAAAGCAGGCAAATGTCAGAACAGGCAAAAGAAAAAGAGTTACTAGAAGAGGGTGAACAGGTTCGAGTGGAACAAATGGATAGGGAAAGAAATGCTCTTGTTGCTGGTATCTACCCTGTACTCTCAGAGGAGATTGCAGAGGAAGTTCCCCAAAATGTACCCCTTAAAATTAAACCAACGGCACCAGAGGCGTTCCTTTCCGCCTACCTAGCAGAGCCACCCCCAGCCTACATAGACGCACCATTTCCCCCGCTCCCACCAGAGGCCGCGCCCCAGCCAGTCCAGGACCAACAACAGGTTTCCGGGGGTGCGGAAGGGGGGGGGATAAGGAAATAAAGGATGACGTTGAACTCCCTAGATGTATATATGATTTACAGCCAGGTATTACTGGTCCAATGCGCGCCATATCAATACGAGTAAGGCAAGCCATCGCAGAGCTAGATGGACTGCCTGATATGAATACACATTTAGATGCCTTGTATGAGTTCATCAGAACAGGACGGAACCATGAATGCGTAGCTCAAGCTATGGAAAATAGAAAAGTAAAAGCTAAGAACAACATCCTCCGTTTTATTGTCAACTGTCTGATCAGGGAATGTGATGAGGGTGATGGGGACGTGGAGGTTAGTTTAATAGAGTGGAGCGACAGCATCAATGACGGTAAACATGATAAGGTAGCGCAGACAGAAGCAATGACGAATAAGATTAAAAAGAAAATACTAGCAATACGTAACGCCGAGAAGGAAGGCAGGGATAGTGTGTCAGAGGAAGGGGATAATAACGAGACGCCAGACAAAATGAATTTTCTGGGCATAGCACGGCACTGTAATGGCACCAAACACCATCGACCTCAGAAAACAAGGGTTAACAAGGAAACAAACATCTCTCCTGAGGATTTGTTCCAAACAACTGAAAAAGCCCTAGACCATTGGATGGACGACGAGCCACCCCTCACACCACATGAGAGGGAGTTGGCTCGGTTGGCCACCCAGTGGGTGTCCCAACATCATGTATATAATCCCGACATAGTGGCCCAGATGTTCCTGAGCCTCCCACCACTCGAACAACGCCTGGCCAGCATCTATATGGTCCAACACTTGATCACGTTGTATGAGAGCCAATATCACCACCCTGGCAAATTATATAAAATACTGGAAAAGGTAATACTAGATAGATGGATAGAACAGGGCCCAGAACTGATTAACACCCTTTTAGACTTGCGTCTCCAATATGAGCAATTCCTGTCCGCCTCAATGACACCAGACCCTCGCCCCAGAGGACAGCACCCTCTGCGAGAGGTCCACCCCATAAGAAAAATAGATGGCACTGTCCAGCGGGTATATGTCTATACCCCTCTCACCAAGCTAGAAATACTGGAAATGAAGAGGTTGTTACCTTCCCATGATAAAGACCCGGGGGGGTTTCACAGAGAAATAAAAGATATACTCCGCATAGGAGACTATACTTACCCTGATATCCTAAGGTTACTAAAGGTCTTGTTACCAGCAGGCATTTACGAGAAACTTAAAGAGAAAGACTGGGATGTGGGAGATAAAATGTTGAAGTGGGCAGAGTTGCAAGCTGAAGATGCAGGTAGGGCCCCGGGGGATGGCCTTGGTGAAAAAATTAAGGGGCTCCCCGAACTCCTTATACAAATTTTACCAAGACTATTGACGACTAAAAAGGAAGACTGGGATGCAATTTCAGCCTGTAAACAGAAACCAGAGGAAGACACGAGCGATTACTACACTAGGTTGGAAAAATGCTTCGCTGTCAACAGTGGTTTAAAACACAGTAGTGAGGCCTATCCCCACCTTTTTGTGACCAAACTGGTAGATAACGCCCTTCCTCAGATTAGGAATAGAGTGCTGAAGGTTGAGAGCACTTGGCAAGCAAATAGCCCCTCACAAATGTTACAGATGTTGCAATACCACCAAAATAGAATAAGGGAAGAGCAAGAACAAGAAAAGAAGCGCATGAAGGATACAAAAATGAAGGTGCTAGTTGCCCAAACAGTACCTGCAAACACCAACAAGAATGGTACCGCACCCACTAAAGGGACCTGCAATTATTGTAAACAACAGGGTCACTTTGTAAGGGAATGCCCCGTCCTAAAGCACAATATAGCCACAGGTAAAACAAAGGAACGGCCCTATACACCCAGACAGTACAACACTCAACAGACACAAGTCCCCACCCCGCCGCAGGTCCAGACGCCCGCTGCCGCTGCACCTCAAATGTATCAGTACACGCAGTCAGACTACCCAGAATACCAATCTTTTTCATGAAACAGCCTCGAGAGGGAAGATTGCTTGCCCCTTATCCCAGTTCCTGTGGACCAGGAGGGTCCTTATGTACATGCTTGTTTGCTGGGGCAAAATAGAAAGTTTCTGATTGACACAGGGGCAAGCAGGACTACCATCAGTCATGACGAGGTCCATGGGGCACCTCTCTCGGGCTCACAGAATATATCCCTGGGATTTTCTGGAAAGCCAATTGTCAACAAAGTATCAGAACCAGTCTCTTTAGGGGTGGGTCCACTGACACGCACCACAGACCTACTACTCACTAAGACATGTCCAGAAAATTTACTAGGTATAAAGACCCTAAAAGAACTGGGAGCAGTTATCTGTTGCTCACCAGAAGGAGTAAGACTGTTTTTGCGTGATTTCAAAGGGCATTTCACGGTTAGAGATTTTGATCCCAGACTTCAGGATGTCCCACAGTATCTATGGGCACAAGGTTCGACTGACGTAGGTTACATGGATATAACACCACACGAGGTCACTCTTAAGGAAGGAGTAGTCCTACCCCGAATACGACAGTACAGGATTCCACCTGAGGCTGAAACAGCCTTATTAAAAATAATTCAAGAACTCATTGAACAGGGGGTGGTGGTGGAGACAGACTCGAATGTGTGTAACTCCCCCGTCCTCCCTGTTCTTAAACGCACAGACCCTCAAGCACCCCCAGTTTACAGACTAGTAGTTGACCTTCGAGAACTGAACAAATGTGTGGTCCCACAATACCCAGTGGTCCCAGACATTTCCTCATTATATACTGCCATTGATTCTGAGGCAACATTTTTCACGGTCATTGACCTGAAGAATGCATTCTTCAGCATTCCAATACATCCTGACAGTCAATATCTTTTTGGATTCAGCTTAAAAGGACGCAGCTTTAAATTTACAAGAGCTCCCCAAGGCTTTACAGAAAGCCCAAGTGTTTACAGTCAGGCATTAAAGAGACAACTTGACAGTATTAGTATGCCTACTAACACAGCATTAATACAGTACGTGGATGACATTCTCATCACAGCAAGATCAGAAACTGACTGTGAAGAGGCTTCCCTCACGGTCCTTCATTTTCTGGCGGACAAGGGGCACAAGGTGTCCCCTTCGAAGTTACAGTTCTGTGAACAGCAAGTGGCCTCCTTAGGGCACTTGCTGTCCAAGGAGGGTAGGCAGCTGACACAAGAACGAATTAAATTGATTTCCAACATTTCACAACCCAAAACACAGAAAGAAGTACGTGCATCATTGGCCTTACTTCCTATTGCAGACAATGGATTCCCCAGTATGCCCACATAGTCAAGCCACTCATACAATTGACTACATTGGAGGCAGCCACCTCTAACGTCCTCCCTTGGACATCAGAGCACACCTTAGCATTTGAGGAACTAAAACGGGCATTATGTCAAGCACCAGTTTTAGCCACTCCTGATTACAAGAAACACTTCACCCTGTTCGTGACAGAGCGGGATGGAACAGCACTATCTGTCCTCACACAAGACCAAGCAGGGAAACACAAGCCATGTGCTTATTTTTCTAGTACACTGGACCCTGTAGCACAGGCTCTGCCAGCATGCTTGAAATCTGTTGCGGCCACAGCTTTGGCCATAAGACAAAGTGACTCGATAGTGCTGGGACACTCCCTGACAGTACAAGTACCACACGCAGTGGAAGTTCTCCTGAATAGGACACAGACACAACACCTGACTGTAGCAAGATTGACAGGATACGAGCTGACACTATTTCAACCCCACATAGAGATTAGAAGATGTAACATACTCAACCCTGCCACTCTTTTACCCTCAAGCACAGATGACACCACACCCCATGACTGTGTGGAAGTAATAAATGTAGTGACGAAGCCAAGACAAGACTTGACAGATGTTGCACTCCCAGACCCTGACATAACGTTTTATGTAGATGGATCATGCATGAGAACAGGGGCAGGAGAATTAGTGGCAGCATACGCCGTAACTACTGACCATGAGATCATAGAGACACAAAGAATAGATATCCTGTCAGCACAAGCAGCAGAGCTCATTGCTTTGACGCAAGCCTGTAAACGAGCAAAACAGTTAAGGGTTAACATCTACACTGATTCACAATATGCGTTTGGGGTAGTTCATGACTTTGGGGTACTATGGAGGGAGAGAGGTTTTCTGACCTCACACGGGGCCAAGATACAGCATGGCCCTCTCATACAGGCCTTGTTAGAAGCAATACACCTACCTACAGCCATAGCGATCCTGAAATGCAAAGCACACACCAAGGCCACAGATGTCATTTCCCAAGGTAATGACCTTGCAGACCGAACTGCTAAACAGACAGCTCAGACTCCAATTGACATAACAAACTCACAGGTATTACCACTGACAAGGACTATGACAGTCAGGGATCCCTCCAAAGATGTACAAGATATACAGACCCATGCCACTCCAGATGAAATAAAGAAATGGACTGAACAAGGAGGGGTCCAGACTGACCAGGGTTGGATGAGTAAAAACAAAAAGACATGGTTCCTCCCAGACTCTATGGTACAGGTGATAATAGAGACAGCACATAGCCCGGCACACTTGGAAGAGAAGGGAGTGTTGGATGGCCTGCAGAATATCTGGTTTAACAAACACTTGCGAGCGGCAGCAAAGCAGAAAGTGAAGACTTGCATGATTTGTTGCCAATTTAACCCTGGAAAAGGCATCTCAGTGGAACAGGGTGGATTTCATCCCCCTGATCACCCTTTCGAGGTTCTCCAAATGGATTATATTCAAATGGACAGATGTAGAGGTCACAAGTACGTCCTGGTAGTGGTGTGTGCCCTAACCAGATGGACAGAAGCTTACCCAGTCCCAGATTATACTGCAGTTACAACAGCCAAACAGTTAGTGAGGGAGTTCTTCCCTAGATACGGGTTGCCACGTGTCATTTACTCAGACAATGGCCAGCCCTTCTCCTCTGAGCTCATGAAACAGGTGTCCCTTCTGTTGGGATATACCTGGAAGTTCCATTGTGTAAGGCATCCCCAAGCAGCAGGTCTAGTAGAGAGACATGACCAGACCCTCAAAACAAAATTAGCTAAAGTCTGTGCAGAAAAGGGCGTGGATTGGATGGTAGCCTTACCGGTTGCCCTCTTTTACATGCGCATGGTAGCTCATTCTAGAACCGGCCTATCCCCATATGAGGGGGTCTTTGGAAGACCACCGAATATGTGGTGTACACCAATACCTAAAAGAATAACTGATGTTGACAGTACTATGCTCACAGATTACCTGGCTTCCTTGATGTCTGCACTACTCTCTTGCCGTTCGCAGGATGCCGCTGCCTTCCCTGACAACACCCAGGTCGAGGACCATGCCATAGCCCCAGGGGACTGGGTGCTGATAAGAAATTTCGACCGGACGAGCCCTCTGGACCCCAGGTGGAAGGCACCAAAATTAGTCCTGCTGACGACGAGGACTGCCATCAAAGTCGAGGGAAGAAAGGGGTGGCTGCATGCCAGTCACTGTAAAAAATACTTTGGGACTACCGGAACATTTGCTTAAAACAAAGACAGTACAGACTTTGAGCCCCCCTTTTTGGAAAAGACTCCCCAGCAAGAGTACACTTCCAAACTGAGATCTAGAAGGTCAGTCGACGTTTGATTGTCTAAGTCCACCCGGTGGTGAAGCGGTTGAACATGATGTAAGACTTGAATAAACTAGTGAACAGTAAAGAAAAAAGGACTAATATGAGAAAGAAATACTGCAAGCTATTACACAGCAGATGTATAGTGTCTCTGATTATTGTACTTTTTATGAGCATTGTGGTAATAAGTATTGGCTGGTTCTTACATGTTCTCTATCCACCTGCTGTCTCACAGAACACCACCATAGTACACTCACATGTTGAGCTCCCAGTACACTTAGAGAACAGAAGAAATGAATTTAAGAACAATACTTTCATCACCCTTTTACAACAGCATCAACTGGCCATAAACACATCCAACTGCTGGGTGTGCGGTCTTCTTACCCATACAGTTGCCAAAGGCATGCCTTTCATCACTCTCCCTTTTTCTTATGAAGGCTCTTGTACCGGTTGGTGGGAAACAAACAAAGCTTCCTATATGGCCAATACGGATACAAAAGAGCAGTCTCAGCTCAGATATCACCTATACATTTTATGTTGGCGAGGTGAAAAGAACAGGGCATGTGGTACCCCACTAGAGCAGGAAGCCTATGCTGACCACGGTAACAGATCTAACAAGTTATATTATCAGTATATGGACAGGAGAAAAAGATCCGTTTCACCTGTTTTTGTGGCATCAACGAAAGCCCCTTTTTGTGTCCAAAGTAAAGGAAAGATACGTATGGGTGATAGCATCTGCAATCACACAGTCAATTTGAATGGAACAAACAATACACGGCTTATAGCCGCACAGGGCACCTACTTCATATGTGGGGATAAAGGTTATACATGGCTCCCGCAGGGCCGGTCCGGCACTTGTTACATTGCTTTTCTCCTTCCCCCCACCTACACTGCCCCTGCGGACTATCATGAAATTGAGCCTCTGACTGTCTATAACAGACGGCGAAGGGGGGTCATAGATACAGAAGATACAGCAGGGCAGGAGGCGGGAGACTTCTTTGCCGGAGTCATTCCATTTTGGGGTCCCATGGTAAACAGCAGGAACATCCGCCACCTCACACGAGTGGTGCAAAACACGATAGATGCAACGGCAGGTGCCCTCTCTAATCTCACAGCCGAGGTGGTCGCGGACAGACTCATGACCCTACAAAATCGCATTGTTTTAGACATCGTTCTGGCTGACCGTGGTGGTGTATGCAAATTGATCTCCACGAGTTGTTGTGTGTTTATTCCAAATAACGCACCTACGGTATACCAAGCCATTGCCAAGCTACACAAGATGTCAAGTCAGCTAGACATGGATAAAGGAGAATGGTCCTTAAGCAGCTGGTTGTGGGGATTAGTAGCAACATGGGGATGGAAAGTGTTGACTGTAGTAGGATCAATACTGTTTATCATCTTCAGTTGTTGCCTCTGCATCCAATGCGGCCCGGCCATCTGCGGTCTGTGCGCCACTGCCTGCATTCCCCGTCCACATGTGCAGAGCAGAAAAAATGAAAAGATCATGTTGCAAGAACACATTAACGGCCTGATGAAAATAGAGGTGTATTAGAGGGGTGCGCTTGGGGACAAGGAGGGAATGAAGAAAATTACATATTTATATGTATTTGTGCCCCCAAGCGCTACCCTCTCACCATCTGCCATGTTGAATAAAAACCCCTGCATTACTTCACATTCAGAGGCCTTATTTCCTTGTCACCAGGCCCCTCCATGCCAGACCCTGAAAAAGGCACACGTTACATTTCTCTGCAGCACATTAGATATTTTTTTGAGCAGTCACGGAGAAAAGGCCCAGCCCGGGGTGTCTTAACAGTGTCAAACAAGGGTCGACCTGATAAAGCTGCATTCCGGCCCGAGCAGGAGGCGAGCAGAAGCCCCTCTGCAGAGATAAGGCCCCGTTTTGCTGTCGGCTCTCAGAGATAAGTGGGGCCCATGTCAAGGGAAACCTCCAAGACAGTTACACAAGGGGTGGACAGGAAGGGCCAAACCAACTGCTAGTATGAAGCAGCAACACTTCTACAGATGAGAGCAATCTGCATGCTGCCCCGAGCTAGAGATAAGACCAGACATGCTAGTCACTCTGACACCCAGGGCCCTCCCTGGCCAACAGAAAGGAAACAGCCTTCATGGAGAAGTCTGATAAAGTTACGCAAACAGGCATTGCGAGTTTTAGCTGACCTTGCTGCCCCCTCTATGCACCCACCCACCTATGACTCATTACAGTGAACGCCTACATGCTCATATCTTTTTCTTTCCTTCTGCTTGGAGGGCTCCTCCCTATGTATGCAAAGAATGTATAAATATTGTACTCTGTGAATAAAGCTCAGAACTCTCCTGTGCCCGCTTGGCGCTGGAGCTCTCCCTTAACTCGAGTTAATGCAATAAAGCCCATTGACTCTAATACCACGGACTCTGCTCCTCATTTATGCTTGACCCTTTTGATATTTATTTATTTATAGAAATTATGATAGTGTAAATAATTTATTTACGACAACCTTTAGATTAAACATTTCGGCTGGTCAGATTCCAATTGATGGAACTTCAGTCAAGGAGGATCCTGTGGTTTTTAAATTTCTCTGGGGCATCCGATTATATGTCCCTCCAGAACCCCAATATTCTACTTTGTGGGATGTTAATAAGGTTTTGATCCTATTCAAATCTTGGCCGTCTAATAAGTTCCTTTTTTTAGGGAACAGATGGCCACTCTGTTATGCCTGATTTACTGTCACAGAGGATCGGATATGAGTGCCCTGGATTTGACAGGTAGAGTATTCACTCTGGATGGAGTGACTTTTAATAATTCCAGAAGAACAAAATGGAATTTGAAAACTGTGTCATACCAAGCTTTCTCAGATGTTCCAAAATTGTGTGTAGTTAGCACATTGAAGGCTTATAAGTCTATGACCAAAGATGTACATCTTCAGGGAGAATAACAATTACTCATTGCTCTCAACTGTTTTCCGTGTATAATGTAATGAGGTCTTCTGGAACCTTACATTACTCATTTGTTTTCTTAGGGACAGATCCTAATAAACATGAGTGATACTGGTGGTGATCGGCTGTGTTCACAGGAAGAAAGAGGGGGATAGAATGTCCACGAGGATTGTTGGGAAGAAGGGCTCCGCTCTACTTAGATTACATGTTTTGCCTTTCTTTTGTTTCCCAAGGACTTATGGGAAATGCAGTTTAATGTTGGTACATACTTTTAAAGGCCTCTGGTTAATAAAAGTGAAGGAAGTTAAAGCCTAATCCTCACCTCTGAGTCCCTAATATAGCCTGAGAGCCCACCGTAGCAGGCTATAACGGCCATTAAAGGTCAGCTCTAGCATTAAAGTAGAGAGCCGTAGGCGAGGGCCTTTAACAAGTGAGCGGGCCTTTAATGACCAATAGAACCCCCAATGGGGGCTTTAAGGATATTAGGACATACCGTCCCTAGAGGGCAGAATGTTCTAATTTGTAAAACAAAGGCCTCACGAAGTCTGAAGGGATTGAAATCCCCTTGGACTCTAGCTGTGAACAAACATTAGACTGTTGGAGCTCCGGTCTTCTACCGGCTATCAGAGGCCCAGAGCACTCCATTGTTTTACACAGAGATCCTAGCATTCCAATGTTCTTTTTTATGTTTAATAAGCTTTATTTTATCATAAAAATCAATAACATACATAATAAGGCCTAAAAAATAACAATGTATAGAATATCTTATAAACAAAATATAGTAGGCAAATAATCATAGTAGAAAACCGTTTACATTTTGGAAAAATAAGGGAAGGGAGAGGGGGAAAGGAAAATAGGGGGTACAAAACATTAATAATCATAATCACTAAATGAATGTAAACACTAAATAAAAGTCAGCGCTATTCTCCTAAGAATCGTAGATAAAATATAAAGAGAAATCTTCCAACCCCCTTGAATTCCTTCCTCTTTCTTCTATCTTCCCTTTTCTTCTAATTTGATGCAATTTTTATTCAGCATTCTAATGTTCTAATAGAATTGAAACTTTCCAATATGATAGCCAGGACATTTTTCATTCCGACTGCTATTAGAGTAAATCTTTGTAAATCTGGCCGAAGATTTAGGAGAGACACCTTACTGAACTGCATTTATTTTTAAGTGCAGCATTACTACTGCAGTATTACTTCATGTACCTTTGATATTTGGCCCCCGCTGCTGTTACTCGGTGGGTGTGGTGTATTTTTTAATGTAGTGATTGAAGAAACATATAAGCAAACAACATTTTGCAGAGTATACTATCCTGCTAACCTATCTGGTAGATGAAGTATATATAATTTAACGTTTTAAAATAGGCATGTCTTTTCATTGTTATTGCATTGCAGGCTTAACTGGCATGCAGCTGAGTTGTAATTACAGGGCACGCATACTAAAAATACAATGTAAATATACTCATTCCAGCAAGATTACCGAGCAGTTATAATTTACGACACCGCAGAATGCCTTGCAGAAATGAAAGAGACAGAACGAGTCATAGATTGCAGCCTTTAACCACTGTCTTCTCCATCACAATGTTCATTGTCCAGCATTGGGAACACTTTTACAGAAACACACTTCTGCAAAATGAAGTGCGTTGCTTTATGTCGGGATATAGTGGGTCGCGCAGACAGGTTTTAAAGTCAAATTGGTATAATACATGAGTTTGCTTTTCACTGCACGCGCTCATTGTATCATCCTTCCTGACTGTAAAATGACTCTAGGACAGCTTAGTTATTTGTGTTCAGCTACTTATTTAATTACCATTAACTCGTCATAATGAATACAACAACGTAGCAATGGACCACTTCATCATAAGCATACGTCATTGATTTAGGCTCTGGGAACTTTTAAAATTCCAAATACACACTACGCCAGAAAAAGACCTATGTGCCATCTCTTACAAGTTGCACAGAATAAAGAGGAATTGCATATTTTGAAATATGATATGAGAATTACAAGTTGTTGGTTTGACTCGCTATTTATAAACAACCTGGTAGATGAGTAGCAAAATGTTATCATGATTTAAACAGAATCAAATATATGTGTTAATCTTATTTTTATGGGCCTTTGTACGGATTTTATATGTTTTTTTAATATTTGAATTTTAATGATGATGTCTTTATAGCAGTGTTTTTTCGGGTATTATCCCATCCCCGAAATATAACATTGATTGATCATGGAGGTACTTTGAAATCAGTCTGAGGATCATCAACTACAAGTATCGTCAAATCAGCTTCACCCTTGGCAAAGAAGGTCTATTCAGGAGCTGAGTTTCTCCTACTAGGCACCCGCTTTCTCTTTGATCTTCTGACCACCGGCTAGTCACTGTCACTTTGTGCAGTGATCTCTACACTGAAACTCTTTGTGTCACTCCTCTCTTTGGCCATCCCTTTTTCCTTGGCCCCCTCTGTTCACCCCGCTTGTACCCTCTCCAGGCTCAGAATATACACTCACAGCTTCTTCAGTTTGGGTCTCTGAGGCTACCCACAACTTATTTACCACAGACCCTGTACCGGCCTTGAATTGACTTTAAGGCATTTGAGCACACTCTTTGTCATCTCCCTCTGAGCTCTCAGGCTGCACTGGATTCAGTCTTTGTACATCAATAGCGGCTGTCATCACCTCTTCTCCAGCTTGTCTCTCTCTCTCTAGGTGTGTGATGCATGTATTCAGTTCAGTAGCCCTCCACATTTATCAGCGGTGCTAGTGACCAATATTACCTGGAAGGGGCTGCATCCTGTAGGATCCAGGAACAAATTCCGTGATTACTTCTTGATCGACTTCCTCAACGACTTTATCACCAAAACCCAGTTGCCGGGATTGAGGTCATGGCACTGTGTCTATCTTGGAAGTCAAGTCGCCAATTCAACCTGATGACAGACAGAATGCACCACACCAGCCAGGCATTTGCAGGAGTAAAGAACCATGTCACCTGTAATATTTACAAGCACAGGTACAGCAGGGAGCCTCACGGCTCTACTCATCCGGATTTCATGGGGGGACAGTCCAATCATCCGACACTTAATGGTTTTCAAACTCATCAGTACCAATGAAAGGGCGTCGGGCGTGGATGTACACACTTTAGCAAGAGGGGACTTCCATGTTCCATTAACCTGTTCCACAATATCTGAAACCTTAGCCTTAGTAAAGTATTATGCACAGCACACACAAACAACGGACCTGATTCACAAATGTAAACTTACACCAAAAGTCTAAGTTTGGACCTGAAGACTAAGTATAGACATAAAGTCTATCTTTACTACTAGTAAAGTTAGACTTTTGGTCTAAGTGTAGACCTGAAGTCTAAGTTCAGACCTAACGTCTAACTTTACTACTAGTAAAGTTAGACTTTTGGTTTAAGTTTAGACCAAAAGTCTAACTTTACTACTACTAAAGTTAGACTTTTGGTCTAAGTTTGGACCAAAAGTCTAAAGACCAAAAGTCTAACTTAGACCAAAAGTCTAACTTTAGTAGTAGTAAAGTTAGACTTTTGGTCTTGTTATATTCCATATAGGTACCTTATATAGGCGCAAGTAATGTCTCAACGTTTCACGTATATTCTTCCCTATATTACATACATAACGGTTCTTAGGCACTGACCTTTTACCTAGATATGACACTGCATTCAGAATGCAGGTTTTTCACTAGTTCGAATCTCATACATTATGCATGAGGCTTCTTGGAAGCACAGCAGAAATACCTTCTCCTGTATAATATCTCTGTATAAAGTTCAGGCCCAAGGTCATCCTCTAGGTTGACACAGTAACACAGCAAGGTAGGACCCCTGGGGAGACCTGCGGGTATATATACATCACGTCTTGCTTTAGAAAGACAGAGGAGACCGTGACTTCCCGGCTGACACACTGACCAGAGATGCTGAGGTTCCTGCATACAGACACTCCAGCTCGCAGTGGTCTAATATCCCTCGTGGGGTGTCAAACTCGAGATCAGGACGGGGTCCCATATTCTCTCATTCTCGGGTAATGGGGTCGACTAAATCCTAGAGGTATTTTTGGCATAACACCTACACAGATTTAGGTACATCTAGTTAAGGAGGCATCGTAGGAGTACACACTTATTATCATGTATTTTTATGTACTTGTATATATTCATGATTACTGCAAAATGGTAGTATTGTACCATCCCTTTACGCTCGTAGTACTGCTAATCATATATCTCTGCTACTGTCTAATGGTTATTATAGCTCATCTATTCTAAGAATAACAACTGTTCAATAAATTCTTATTGACCAAATGCCCAAAATGTTTATTCTGTGTATCTCTGAGACAAACTAAGTGAGCACGAGTGACTGAACAAAAGGTAATACATTGTTTTCACGATTCTGAGGGATCAGGGTTGTCATGTTCTGAGATTGCCAAAAACTATTCTCTACCTGATAGGAGGAGATTTTAGTGGCACTTTGAGCTAGCTGATACAGGCAGGCTAACATTTCTGGTGGTGGTGCTTGAACCAGTCTTACACCAATCCCACAGTTTATGTTATCTGAACGCTCAGATCCTGTATAGGGTATATAGGAACTACACAACATGGCGCCCAATGTTCCTTGGGTACTTATTTAACAGTAGAATCTGAGTAGTTCAGTCGTGCTGTTCTCAGAGACCCCTACTCGCAAAACACCAGAGACATCTGGAGTGGGTGGGCACAAACTCCGCCACAGCTGAGGAGGCGAAAAAATCATATTTATTAGCTGTTGGTTAATCAAGCTTGAAGGACACATTGTTCCTAAAAATTGTGCAAAACACCTTATCTTGGTTACCTTGAAAAACTATTTTTCAGTGTTCTAAGAATATTGACTAACCATGTCTTAGACCCACTAAAGAGATGAATCTCTATTTCTTCATATGGATTGCGACCATCTCCCACTAGGCAAAGTAGAATTACTGGGCTACAACTTGATTCAATTGAACAAACAACTGAATATAGCACTCAAACAATTTAGTCATATTAAAAAACACATAGAGTTTATTCTTACCCTCCCAATTGGGTTACAATCTAAAAAAATCAGTAACATCCATATAGTTAAAAACACCACCTGACGTGGTCATACAGTGGAAATATTAAAAAACAGTCAAAGTTACAACAACAGTCGACGCAGCGTTTCGGTGCTTTGTTTTCTTTTTAACACCTTCTTCAGGACCTTAAAACATTTGACTCCAAAATCTCTGTGTTCTTTACGGTAGTCTCATTTCAATTGATCGCTACACGCACTATGAAATGCTCAGGTCTTTCATGTATCCTTGAGCTTTCATTAACAAGATATAATCTTCTAGTTGCACGGAGGAGCCACCGTTGGTGGGGAAAGGACTTCTTATAGTCTTATTTCCTGTTTTTGAATTTGGCCAGTTCAGAAATGGACACTGTTCATGTCAGTCTGGTTTCTTCTTATCATTTGTCCAAAAGCCGTTCTCCTGATTAGGATTTATCACTCTTGTATTTAAAGTTCGGCCTCCCTGCTCCTCCGTGCTGTCGTCTTCCTGGAAATTTCCAGGAAGACGACAGCACGGAGGAGCAGGGAGGCCGAATTTTAAATACAAGAGTGATAAATCCTAATCAGGAGAACGGCTTTTGGACAAATGATAAGAAGAAACCAGACTGACATGAACAGTGTCCATTTCTGAACTGGCCAAATTCAAAAACAGGAAATAAGACTATAAGAAGTCCTTTCCCCACCAACGGTGGCTCCTCCGTGCAACTAGAAGATTATATCTTGTTAATGAAAGCTCAAGGATACATGAAAGACCTGAGCATTTCATAGTGCGTGTAGCGATCAATTGAAATGAGACTACCGTAAAGAACACAGAGATTTTGGAGTCAAATGTTTTAAGGTCCTGAAGAAGGTGTTAAAAAGAAAACAAAGCACCGAAACGCTGCGTCGACTGTTGTTGTAACTTTGACTGTTTTTTAATATTTCCACTGTATGACCACGTCAGGTGGTGTTTTTAACTATATGGATGTTACTGATTTTTTTAGATTGTAACTCAATTGGGAGGGTAATAATAAACTCTATGTGTTTTTTAATATGACTAAATTGTTTGAGTGCTATATTCAGTTGTGTGTTCAATTGAATCAAGTTGTAGCCCAGTAATTCTACTTTGCCTAGTGGGAGATGGTCGCAATCCATATGAAGAAATAGAGATTCATCTCTATAAAGCTAGACCTTGTCCATAAATATTTAGTTGGCTATCTCAAAACTTGCCAATCTAAAAAGTCAGGGGCACCTTACTTTTTCTGCGGTTAAGATCCCCCTCCCTGCTATAAATTACAGGGGAACCTCCTATTTGTTTATTACATTAGACCCACTAAAACAAGCACTCCCCCTCACAGATGAGGAGGAAGATGGAGACGCAATACAAATTGCACCAAACTTTAGAAATACAGTCACCCTGAAACTACTAGAGCATGGATTATCATCTAGGGGTGGCATAGTCGTTTTCGTGATTGAGGCACATGAATCAAACAAAACAGAGGTATTTTATTTGTGGGTTACATTCCCAGCAGCAAAAGCAAGAACAAAAACATTTCACTCCTAAATGGAAGGAGATGCACCTGCCGATTATTGTCAATTCGAGGACATAGAGGTTCCGCTTACGTACCAGGAACCCTTATATTGGTTTAAAGGTGCCCCACCCCATATAAGAAGAAGAGTAAGATTTGGCCCACTCAGAGGAGAAGGGGAAACATGGCCGGCATTGGCGGCCTACACACCACATCCCGACATTAAAACAATGCCACCAGGAGATTTATATTCATACAACATAAAGATTTAATAAAAATCTATAGAAATTTGATGCAATTCGTCATGAGGACACTTACAGTCCAACCAGCAATAGTTGCAAAACATGGAACTCAAGCTCAGAGTACTGCTACTAAAATCACACAACAAACATTACACACAGTGATGGGCAAAATGCACACTAAACGAGAACAAATGCCATTCTGAGTAGCTCAAAAAATAACACAACTAGAGGCAGTATTCCCGTATACTACCCCATATAAAAAACACAGAATGCGAACAATCTGCTTGCCCATGGGGATAACACCACAAATAGAAGATTGTATCACTTGGGTACAATCTTTGCTGTCATTTATACCAGGTCTCATGGTATTCCGTCATTAGCAGTGATACCGGACGTATTGCGACAAATACAAAACGAGTATGGAGCAGAGCCTGCTCTGAACTTAGGGATGAAGTTACTAGGGAAATATTCCCAGGTATCAGCCATAATATTAGCTAATATTAAAGGGGAAGCAGCTTTAGTGTCTATCCGTCAACGCCTAAGGGAGTTCAGTCCTTAAGAACAGGAACATGAACTGCCATAAATAATTGAAACTACGTATGCAGAATTAGGCAGTGACAGTGTGGGTGGGAAAGCTTTAAAACCACAACTAATGGGCAGTCTTGAAAAGGACACTTCCAAGCAGACACCTGCTTTAAATAAAAAGAAATGGGATAATAAAAAACAACAAACATTGAAAGAGAACAGATCTCAATCCCGAGGTAGATCTCCTCCACAGGAGCCCTCCGAAAAGAGGTATAACCTTAGGAATAGGGATGATATTAGGAAACCTGACAGGTATCATGATACTGAGACATGTTCCTCTCGTTCCTTTCAGGGTTCATCAAAAAACTCTGAGAGGGAAGGACGGTCAGACAGACAAGAAGAGCGTACAAAGTCCAGAGACAAGCAGCATGCTCAGGATAACACTTCTAAAATAGAAGAGAAACCAAAGTAAAAGCCACAGTTCAAAAAGAAGAAGGTTGCAGGTCTAAAGATCAGACATGCCCATAAATCTGAGGACTCGACTACTGAACGGGGAATGGACTCTGACAATGCTAGACAGTGCAGCATTAGTAACAATAGCTCGCCAGAACCTGTTGGAATTTCTAGTGACAGTGGACTTGAATGATTAGATCATAGTAGAAACACCTGATACTAGGGTAAGTATCCCACATAAAGTATATGAAATAACAATCCAGATGAAGGGCGACAAATGTAGAATAGTGAGAGATCTCTTCTGGGAGAACCATACGTTTGGCTATGACATTTTGTTAGCTGAACGAGATTGGCCGCCAGCATTCGTCAGGGATAGTCCTAAAGGAGAAACAGTAATTCTACCGGCATTCTCAGATCATATTTCCAGGCACTTGCAACACACAAATGCGCAGGAGTGGGCAGTAGCCCAGGCTTCTGCATTATGCAAAAACTATGTTGGATGGGATGAGGATTCAACCTACCACATAGTGTAGTGTAGTTCCTATATTCCCAATAGGCTCTGCGCATTGGAATAATATAAACAGCAGTGTTGACGTAGGACTGAGGTCGACTAGGTCTCTACTGACTATATTAGACTTAATTAGTTTTGCCAGCTAGCTCAGAGGTCACTAGAAACTTTCTCGAGTAAACAAGAAGGAGTTTAACTTCCCTGGATAGACAAGAAGGGATTAGCTTCTGACAACCATAAAACATGATAACTTTGCTCCCTCAGAATAAGAGTGTATCTCTAGAGTCGTGTGAAAACAATAGACAGCTATTTCACTCAGTCAATTGTGCATACTTAGTTTCACCAGAGTGCAGAGAAATAGAGGGGCGTTTTCAATAAAAGGTGTTATTTATTGAGCAGTCTTCTTTCTCATGCAAGAGAAATAAATGGCCACAATTGCAATACTTATAGTAAAGTAAAGTGCGTACAGTAAAAGGAGTATTATAAAATAATATTGTAAAAGCATTGATATGGTTTCTTAGCCATATGATACTTTAAAATAGATAAAATATATACATACATAAAAACATTGACTAACGTACTCAACTGGTGCTTCTAATCTACGCCTACCCCGGTGTACCTGACCTAAGCTTAATACGTGGGAAGGAGTGAGTAAGTAGAATTTTAAGTTAAGTTGGTTTTGCCAAGAATCTGAGTCAAGAATTCTCTTTCTCAGCTCCGTACCTGGGTGATAGAAAGCAGGAGGTCTGGTATATCTCTCTCAGGACTCAATATCCCAGCAACCCGCAAGAGTATCTGGAAACACCGGAGCTGGATTTCTCGGCAGGAGAAAAGACAGCGTCTCTCTCAGTGCGTCAAAGGAGAGGGGCGGCGTCCGTGGGCTCTCGCATCAGCTGGGCTCTCGGGCAAGTAGATAGCCGCTCTGCTCCAAACCACCGTGTGTTTGCTTAAGGCAACGTTGGTATATTTATACCTGAAAGGTGGCGGGTTTGACGTAAGGTTGGACTTAAGACGTCAATAAAGATGTCACTAAGAACTGGCCGTTCTTTCAGTGCTCGCAGGAGTTCTAGGACAAATCAAAACAGAAGCATGGGGAATTCCCAGGTTGCTGGAGGTTTGGTTTGTTTAGAGAACTCGTTGTACTTTCTAGGAGTCTGGGGAAGTAGCCTTGCTTAATTTGGACTGCATGGGCTACGACTAAATATGGATATGATTCTTATGCCTTTATAAGGATATTATTTATTATAGCCATATAAGGGCATAAATCGGAAATATCAAATTAGGGTCCTAGATAGAAATACAACAATAGTTCCTTTAAAAAATACTCCAACTGCACAGAGGCAGTATCCAGTAAAGCAAGAAGCTAAAAAATAGGTCAGGGGGATCTTAGATCAACATGAATACCAAGGGGTGATCAAAAATTGCACCTCATCAATGAACAATCCTTTGTTTCCGGTCATGAAACCTGACAATTTCGAATCGTCTTGCACTAAACCATTTGCAGTTCAAAATTCACACAGTGCCTCATTAATGAATAACATTATGCGGAAAAAATATAAAAGACACTTGATATCTCAAATGGATTTTTCTGCCAAAATATAGTGCCTGAAAGCACGTATCTAACAGCATTCTCAGTGCTAGGGTCGCATGATCAATTTTGTCAACTCCCCCAGGGATATGAGAACAGCCCGGGGTTGTTTTCGGACAAAGTAACTGAGTTACTTCAGAAACTGGATGAAGAGGCATTGTCCTACATGGATGATATTTATCTGATGGATGATGACCTAGAGGAGCACTTGAAAAGAGTGAATACTATATTTTGGGGATTTGCATCTGAGGGCTACTAATTTAACTTTAAAAAATCAAAAATTGCCCACCTCAGTGTCCTATGTTTAGGATACGAGCTTTCAATTGAAGGGAAAAGCCTGGCAGCCAATTTGTTAGAACCATGCGCACTTCTCAAACCTCCAAAATCATAAAGAAATCTACAATCAATCCTGGGATTCCTAAATTTTGGTAGAACATACATTTTGGATTAAGCAGAAAGAGTAACACCTTTCTACTACTTAATAAAACCTGATTTTTCAGTAAGACAACGGACACAGGAATACACAGAAACACTTTGTTCCTTACAAGCTGACATGATATCTTCCGAACACTTCCAGACACGTGTAAACGTACGAAACCTGGTGATCCATATAATTGCCGGTCAATCTGGGTACCCCTATCTGACATACAATGAGGGTGAAACAGTACCAATTGCATACAAATCATATTTGTACACACATGCTGAGATGCGCCTCGCATCTACAGAAAAGATTCTGACGTTGGTATAGACTGCTGTAGTAAAAGAAAGAACACTGGTTCAGGGGAAAACGAACAATAGTAGTGACTCCGGTTACAGCTTTAGAGGCTGCGATAAAGACAAGTGTTCCCAACGCTAAAGCCTTATATTCAAGATGGATATAATGGGCTAATTCTCTCACTGCAACATATGTAGAATGCAGGTATGAACCAAATTTAAAGACACAGGCATTCCTGCAATATAAACAAGAATGTCCTCTACTAAATGAAATAATGCCTCTAGATCAGTATGAATATATAATTTACAATGACGGATCTGCTCAACCGGCCATTGGAATTAAGCAACAATATAGCGCGGCATGTGCAATCGTTAAAGGTTGCATGGGGGATGGAAAGTTCCATCCTAGTTGCAGTAAAACGCAATCTCCAGTAGACTGCACGACACAATTGGCAGAGTTAAAAGCCTTAATACTGGCACTGGTAAATACAGATCAAGAATTCCCTACACTAATTGTGTGCGATTCATTTTACTGTGTACAGTCATATAATGAATATTTGCAATTGTGGGTTAAAAATGGGTTCAAATATGCAAAAGGAGGCACAATTAAGCATAAAAAGCTATGGGAACAGGTAGTGGAGTTGAAAACCGAACTACTGAGGGCTCACGTGATACATACACTGAGTCATCAGCGTGATAGCGTTCACGATGAAGGGAATTCATTGGCTGATGAAGCCGCAAAGGGGGTTGTACGCATGGCTTCCCTAGCTGTAATCACTCATTCTAAAACAAAAAAAGACGGTGAGGTTATGGTAGCTGTTGTTGCTACACGCAAAAACAGTGGCACAGCACCAAAAAGATTTCCACTCAAATACTCCTACAAGTTAGATGCCAATAACATTCCATTTTCTCATATTCCTGGAGTGGGGGATAGACTAATTCCAAACATGAATCGTAGGTTAGGTTTAATTCTAGTAGCACACGAGGGAATGGGTTCTGCACATGCAGGAGTTAGGGCGACAATTTCTTTATTGAAACAACGCTATTGGTGGCATGGATTAACAAAGCAGACTAAAGACTATGGCCCCCATTAGGATGGCTGGGGGTCGACAGTGGACGGAAAGACCATCCGCCGCTTTTCTGCCCCGGTCACCTTGCGACGGGGGCGGAAAAGGGTTTATATGGTGGCGGTGTCTATCAGACACTGCCAGCCATATTTGGATGGGCATTTACCAATGCCTTTCCATGGCGTCAATGCCATGTGTTGTTTGTGGCACTTGTGTATTGTAAATGGAGAGGTGTGCCCTCTGTGTGTCTCAAATATCCACCCATGTAACCTGGTGTGCTACGCATCTCTTATGGCAGTCTTTGCTTTTCTGTGACATCTTTAACGGTATGTGCTGTGGCCATCTCATGATGGTTATTTGTGACATTTGTCTATTTACATCTCAACTAGGAAGAGGCCTAATCTCATACGTCACCTGACAGTGCTGGAGGACATGGAGGATATAGCGATCACTCGCAAATTCCGCCTCGACAGACCAACACTGAAGAGCCTTTGTGATCTGTTGGAGCCCCACCTGCAGCCTCATCGCCACTACCCAACAGCATTCATACCCACATACAAAGTGATGACAGCCCTCCACTTTTTTGCAACTGGTTCCTTCCAGGAGACTGTGGCCAGCGCTGCAGGGATGTCGCAACCCATGTTCAGCCGGGTGCTGAAGGATGTTCTTGCAGCCATGATGTTATATAAGGATCGATACATACATTTCCCCTTGGGGAGCATAATTGGCCATTGTGAAGGGTGACTTCTATCCCCTTGGGCACATTCCCCATGTTGTTGGTGCCATCGATTGCACCCATGTAGGTCTGGTGCCACCACAGGCAAGTGATTTGCATATAGCCATGTCTGAACTGGGGTGGCAGAGTGGGCTAAAGAACGGTGATGGATTAAACCCAGATATTTTGACTGGGTGTGAGTCTTTGATTGATTCAGATGCTCCGTCCATCACCACCCCCTTTTGTACCACAGGCAAGTGAGCAAATTTTTAGAAATCGTAAACATTATTATTCAATGAATGTGCAGGTGGTGTGCCTTGCGGACATGACCAAATCACATGTGTGTGCAAGATTCCCCAGCTCAGCCATTGATTCGTACATCCTGAGGAACATCATGGTACCCCGGATGATGGCAAATCTGCTTCCCGAGCGTGCTTGAATTGTGGGTGAGTATGCCTAGTGCTATGGTGTGCTGTGTGTGTGACCTGCTGCCCTCTGCCTGTACAACATTTCAATGTGTGTCCGTCATTCACAGGTGACTCTGCATATCCCAGCCATCCAGGGCTTCTGAGCCCACTACGGAATCCAAGGACCCCGGCTGACGTCAGGTATAATGAGGCCCATGGCAGGACCCGACGTGTCATTGAGCGAACCTTTGTCCTGCTCAAGTCAAGATTCCGCTGCCTTGACAGGACTGGAGGTGCACTGTCATACTCGCCTGGGAAGGTCTGCAAGATCATTGTGGCATGCTTTATGCTGCACAACATGGCCATTCACAAGGGAATTCCCCTGCTCCTGGATGATGGTGAGGACTCAAGGCCCCCGCCTGTTCAGGGCCCAGAGTACAGTGATGAGGACAGTGGAGAGGACAGTGGAGAGGAGGAAGTAGTTGAAATGCGTCAACAGCTGATCACCCGCTACTTCACTTGAAGGTGGGTGATGAGATACGACTTGTACATTGTCTGGTGTAATTGCTGTTGTTGTGAAGGGCTATGCGCTGATGTTACAGACAGGCACATGTTGAGTCACCTGTGTGTGGAAATGTGGCAGTGACATTTCCCATGTGAACGTATACAGAACTCTGGAGACACTTGCTGCACATTGTGTTGTCTGCTTGTAGACTTATGTGTATGTTTTGGGTAGTGTTATGTCTGTAAATGTATGTGTCTTGTAAAGCGCACTGCTGCCCTGAGGCGTCCTGGCGCTGTAGACCACTGGGGAACCCGTCCTGGCTATCCCTGTGAGATGGTCCCTACTGGGTATCTCCATGGTGAAACCAGGCATCCCCGGTGAATGTGGGGGGCCGTTGTAGAGATGAGGCAAGCTAATGCCCAGAGTTGCCGAGTGTGATCCCTGGTTAGAGTAGGCACCGAGGCGAGAATTATCGAGTCCGCTGACCCTGGTCCACGACCCTGCCGCATCGGGAATTGAACCCTGGTCCCGGGCCGTTCTCTGCTTCCGGGTCTGCCGCCTCTAACCAGTGAGCCACACCACTCCACATTTACATGTGTATGTTTTGGGTAGTGTTATGTCTGTGATGCCACACTAACACCAGTGACTGTTGTTCTGTTGTGTCTCCCTAGGTGCCTTGAAAATCTCCAGGCACACCTATTGTACATCTTTTGGATACATCATGGACCTTTCCAAAACTGTAGATATTGCAGTAAAAACCAAACTGCACAAATTCAAGTGTGTAAGGTATTTTATTTACAAAGGTGACACATGAGGGGTGCGGACATATTTACATGAAGGTGGTGATGGAGCAGTGAGTTGACAGTCATGGTAGATGAGATGCAAGAGTAGACATCACATGGATGTTGTGACCCAGTCCAACGGACAGGTGCCATTCACAAGGCAGTGTGGGGAAGGACAGTCCAAACAGTCAATGCAGTGGGGAAGAGGGTTGCCATCAGGGTTGGCTCCTTGACTGGCGTGTGGCTGGTGCTTTGCCTCCAGAGACTCCCAGGCTCTTCTTTGGACGCCCCCGTGATTGCTTTGGTGGGCGGGCCTGCTGCATGGCCAGCGGTGTCTGAGGACTCACCCCTCTCTGTGGCCGCAGGGGAGGATGGTGCACTGTCTTCCTGCAGCACAACAGAGGGGGCGGAGGTGTTGATTGAGATGCAGGCCTGTCCCTCAGTAACGCCACTTGCTGGGCCATGAGGTCCACCATTTGTCCAATGCGTGTGTCGATGGACCTCATCAGCAGGATTAGCTCAAGGAATAGTTCGTCAGACCGTCCACTTTGTCCCTGGACCTGTTCATATGCCCCGGATGACTCTGGTGAAGTGGCCCAGGGATGGTGTGCCAACCTCCTGTGGTCTGGGGGTGACCCTGGCCCTCCCACCTGCCCTGCTGCCACGGACCTGTTGCCTCACCACGGCGGGTCCACGCACACTCTCACTGCCCTCCACAGTTGTTGTTGTGTCCTGGTCATCCCCTGGGACAGGGAGGGTGCTGCAGGTGGTACTGGTGGTGGTGGTGGTGGTGTTGGAGGTGGCAGCGGTGGAGGCACAGGCCGTGACTGCAGGTGTCTGCTGTGCTGTTGTTGTTGTAGCAGCCGTGGTGGTGGGGAGGATGGGTGTCTGGGACCTGTTGGTCCCTGGCCCATCAGATGGGCCGGCCTGGAGCTCATCGTCCAAACTATCCTGGAAGTCAACATCCTAGACTCCATGTACCAGGGGTGGAGACTGGCTCTGCTGGTCGTTGTTGTCGTCAACAGCGAGTTCTTCATCACCTATGGATTAGATGGGAAATGTTCAGTGTTGGGCACTGTGCAAGTATTCTGTTTGCTGCATGTCATCGACTGTCTGTACACTACACAATTGAGAGATCTTCACTATTATCATTAAGTGCAATACTGGGCATAATTACATGGTGCAGAGGATAATCAATTACTCATACATGTCATTTATCGGTGCATTGCATGCTATTGGTGCTGTGTGTAGTGATGCAGGTCTCCCACCCCCAAACAGCCTGCCCAGTGAAGATGTCTACCTACCTGTAGTTTGTTTGGTGAACAGTGCAATGGCTTCCAGGTACTCCTGGGGGTGAGTGAGTGCTCCATGCTGCTCAGCTGTGGGACAGGGGGCTTGGTGGGAGTCGTGGCACAGGCCTCCCACCCCCAAACAGGCCTCCCAAGCAAGATGGCTACCTACCTGTTAGGTGAGAGTGAACAGTGCAATGACTGACATGCTTCTGGGTGGAGGAGGACTCTATCCTGCTCAGCTATGGGACAGGGGGCATGGTGGGAGTCGTGGTACAGGCCTCCCACCCCCGAACAGGCCTCCCAAGCATGATGGCTACCTATCTGTTAGGTGAGGGTGAACAGTCCAATGGGTGACACATGCTTCTGGGTGGGGAAGGGCTCTATCCTGCTCAGCTGTGGGACAGGGGGCATGGTGGGAGTCATTGTACAGGCCTCCCACCCCCAAATAGGCCTCCCAAGCAAGATGCCTACCTACCTGTTAGGTGAGGGTAAACAGTGCAATGGCTGACACATGCTTCTGGGTGGGGGAGGGCTCTATCCTGCTCAGCTGTGGGACAGGGGGCATGGTGGGAGTTGTGGTACAGGCCGCCCACCCCCAAACAGTTCTCCCAAGCAAGATGGCTACCTACCTGTTAGGTGAGGGTGAACAGTGCAATGGCTGACACATGCTCCTGGTTGGGCGAGGGCTCCATCTTGGTAGGCTGTGGGACAGAAGGCATGGTGGGAGTCATGGTACAGGCCTCCTAAGCAAGATGGCTACCTACCTGTTAGGTGAGGGTGAAAAGTGCAATGGCTGACACATGCTCCTGGGTGGGGGAGGGCTCCATCTTAGTAGGCTGTGGGACAGGGGGCATGGTGGGAGTCATGGGACAGGCCTTCCTCCCCCAAACAGGCCTCCCAAGCAAGATAGCTACCTACCTGTTAAGTGAGGGTGGGAAAAAGCAATGGTGTTTGGGTTGTGTAAGGAAGTACTTATCAGTGTGTTGTTTAACATTTGATTGTACTTACCAGCCTCCACTCCCCCGGATACTCATGTGAGACTCTCAGGATGCAGTATGACAAGCACCTTCTCCTCCCATGGTGTGAATGGTTTTGGTGGGATGGGAGGGCCACCGCCAGTCTTGTCAGCCAGCTCCCGGTTCTTGCTTCTCCTCTCTTTGACAACCCTCTTGAGATCATGCCACCGCTTCATGATCTCCTTCTTGGATCGAGGGGTGGTCCCTACTGCATTGACCCTTTGTACTATCCTTTCCCACATTTGTGTCCTTGTGGCTAATGGTGTCTGTTGGACCAGGCTACCAAACAGTTGTGGTTCCACTCTCACTATCTCGTTTACTCACTCTCTGTGAATTTGGCCATTTTCTGTGCTGCCATAGTGCGTGTTGTTTGGAGTGTTTGTGGGTTCAGGGGTGTTTGTGGTGGGTGTGGTGTTGTGTGAGGTGTGTTGTGTGCTGGGGGATAGTTGGTGATGGTGGTAGTGATGGTGGTAGTGGTGGTGCTGGTGGTGTGTGTGATGTGTTCTTTTGCCTCTCCTGTCAGATGTGGTGTATGGCCTTCTATTCTGGAGTGTTGCAAAGGATTGTGGTCAGTAAAGGGACTGGTTTTATACTCAGCTGTGTGGGTGTGTCCAAATGGGATTTTGATGTCAGGTGTGTTGTGAGTGTTGCCCATGGAATTGAATGTTTTTTTGGGCATTTGTTTTTTCATTGGTATGTGTTTTGTGTATTTGGAGGGCATGGCTACTTTGATTTGTGGAAAGTTTGTCATTGTTGCGGTGTTTTGCCATCGTCCGCCATGTCTTTCATTTACCGTCCGCTGCGGTGGCTATGCTGCAGCTCTTCCGCTGTCTCTCCTATTCACTCCTGTGTACGACCGCGGCGGTCGGAAACAGCGGATCATATGGCGGGACCATCGGGGATATCCTAATTTTCCGTGCGGTGTGTCCACTTTGCTTGCGGCGGGTTATAGCTTTTCCACAGCGTTTCTGACCGCCGCGGTCGTTTTTTTTACGTCACCGCCCGCGTCGGGCGGTTTTGGTTTGCCCAGTACCGCCGCGGTCGGTCTTCTTTGGCTGTTGATCCTAATTTGATCGCTGGTTTATCCGCGGTACAGGCGGGCAGTTGGTGGTTTTCCACCCGCTATCTTAATGGGGCCCCAAGATGGGGTCTCATATTCTCTCATTCTCAGTTAATGGGGTTGACTAAATCCCAGAGGGATTCTTGGCATTACACCTACACAGATGCTAGATACATTTAAGTACATCTAGTTAGGGAGGCATCGTAGGAGTACACACTTATTATCATGTATTTCAAGTACTTGTATATATTCATGACTACTGCAAAATGGTAGGAGTGTACCATCCCTTTACTTTCGTAGTACAGCTAATCATATATCTCTGCTACTGTCAAATGGTTATTATAGCTCATCTATTCTACATTAGAATAACAACTGTTCAATAAATTCTTATTGACCAAATGCCAATTGCGAGAGGCACAGTGGCATTCTATTTAGAACTTTGAACCACAAAACTACTGATACCACAATGCAGCTTTGCCACGCCCACTATGGGAGGGAGTTAAATATGAGCACAGCGAGTGCGGCACGAAATCTTGCAATTGTGCCTCCAGCTACTACCAGTGAACAAGGGCCACATGGGGCCTGAAACGTGTTTGGTTAACATCTTGCTGCTGTGTTGAAACTGATGTACTGGCTTCCTGCTCAATTAAAAGGTGAAATAACGCTTGTGTGTGGCGTATCAATTTTAGGGCAGCGGCGTTTGGATATATAGCGGCCCGGCTCGGGTCGCGAGGTGCCCCGCTGCAGAAGAGCAGCTCCTGACGCTACAAAGGATGACGGCGTTGAAGGGAACATCGTTACAAATTTGTGTAGTACTAATAAGATGGGACAAGAAGTTCTAATACGCCAGCTAACCTACTAAAGGATTTTAAGACTTTTGCAAGAGGCACAGTGGCATTCTATTTAGAACTTTGAACCACAAAGACTACTGATACCACAATGCAGCTTTGCCACGCCCACTACGGGGGGAGTTAAATATGAGCGCAGCAAGTGCAGCGCGTAATCTTGCAATTGTGCCTCCAGCTAGTAGCAGTGAACAAGGGCCACATAGGGCCTGAAATGTGTTTGGTTAACATCTTGCTGCTGTGTTGAAACTGATGTACCGGCTACCTGCTCAATTAAAAGGTGAAATAACGCTTGTGTGTGGAGTCTCAATTTTAGGGCAGCGTCGTTTGGATATATATATATATATATATATATATATATATATATATATATATTCCAAGAAGTTCGGAGTCAACTCAGCATCCGCTCGCTGACCACGAAAATTGAAAAAAGCCACAAACTCTGTGCAGTCGTTTCCAGTGTCGTTTATTCTGTGAATAACAGCCCACCAGTCGCCATGACACGTTTCGCCTCAGCCGAGGCTTGATCATATATATATATATCGCTACACAATGTGATCCTAAAGCCAACCGAGAGCGCTCTGCAGTGTGTGCTCCGCCCAGGGGTCGGATCCTGACCCAAGGAAAATTTTTGTATACAAAGGAGGCGGCACAACCAGGATACTTATCAAGCCTTTTTTATTAGACTTCACCCCACCAACGCGTTTCAGCCACAACTGGCCTTGCTCACGGTCGGTGGGGTGAAGTCTAATAAAAAAGGCTTGATAAGTATCCTGGTTGTGCCGCCTCCTTTGTATACAAAAAAAAAATATATATATATATATATATACATATATATATATATATATATATATATATATATATATATATATATATATATATATATATATTCACTGAAAAAACCATAGGTTATAGACCATATATAGTTAGGAATTAGCATTTAGAAAACCTTATTTTACTCACACAAAACCATTGAAATTCCATATATAGTTAGTTGCACTAACTATATATCGCGCACCCGCAATCCACTGCTGATGATGTCACATATTACATCATTCATGACATGGTCAGTGACATCACTGATGACATCACTGATGACATCATCTAGTGTCTGTGTGTTTTTGTAAAGTTTAAATACGTTTTACATATTGAAGAATGACTGGATGGATGGAAGACTGAGTGTGTGTGTGGCTGGCTGGGAGGTGTGTGACGCTGTGCATATGAATGTGTACTTGTATCAGTGATTGTATAAGAGAGTAAGTATGTGTTAGTATATGTGTGAAAAGTATGGTGTTCTGTGTTTAACTATAGATGAGGAAATCGAAGTGTGATTGATTCTTCACAGGACTGACTAGGTGTATGAGTGCATATGATAGTGTTCTAATAATAACTGACTGTATGTATGACTAATTGTATGGGTGAATGAGTGAATGTGTGTGTAGACGTACGAATCAGTGAGTGCGTATGTAGTAACTGGTATTGGTGTGTCATGATGTCATCAGTGATGTCATTTGAGATGTCATCAGTGATGTCATTTCAGATGTCATTAGTGATGTCATCAGTGATGTCACTGAAGTATGGTGTTCTGTGTTTAACTGTATAGATGAAGAAATGGAAGTGTGATTGATTCTTTACAGGACTGACTTGGTGTGTGAGTAACTCCATGGATGAGTGGCAGTGTGTGACTGTCTGCATAGGTGTATGAGTGCATATGATAGTGTTGTAATAATGAGTGACTGTATGTATGAGTGATTGTATGGGTGAATGAGTGAATGTGTGTGTAGACGTAGGAATCAGTGAGTGGGTATGTAGTAACTGGTATTGGTGTGTCATGATGTCATCAGTGATGTCATTTGAGATGTCATCAGTGATGTCATCAGTGATGTCATTTGAGATGTCATCAGTGATGTCATCAGTGATGTCACTGACCATGTCATGAATGATGTAATATGTGACATCATCAGCAGTGGATTGCGGGTGCGCGATATATAGTTAGTGCAACTAACTATGTATGGAATTTCAATGGTTTTGTGTGAGTAAAATAAGGTTTTCTAAATGCTAATTCCTAACTATATATGGTCTATAACCTATGGTTTTTTCAGTGAATTTTCAAGGTTTTGTAAATGCTAATTCCTAACTATATATGGTCTATAACCTATGGTTTTTTCAGTGAATTTCATTGGTTTTTTAACAGCTAATATCTGTAGCTGTAAAATGTATTCTTCTTTAAATCCAAAAATATATTTTATATGTTTATTAATAATTTTTTTTTTTAATATTTTTTTTTCTTCGTTCCCGCTTCGCGAATCGGGAAGCTTCCCGTTAGCTGACCTTGATGCCGCGATATAGACCGCGAGCCGGTAAACGTTTCTTTACCGCAACTGCCGCGTTAGAAAACAACATCGTGACGCCTCCCGTCCGCAAGACGTTTCGCGTTGTCGCGTGATACGTCATATGACGTGCTACGTTAGCGAACTGGTACGCTTACCGAGTCGCAAAGCACAGGTTTCTGGAAGCAAACCGGGAGGCCCTGCAAAGCGCTTAACGTAAACACAGCAGGTCATGTGACTTGGTAATAACACTTTTCATTGGTTCATTTCACTTTTGGTTTCCTAATGATGTAAGACTAGGTCATATAATCTAAAATGAACACTTTTCATTGGTTGAGAACTATTGTTTTTCCCAAATGATGAAAATCCCTCCTTCTTTCCTCACTCTGACTTTCATCATTGTGAGAGAAAGACCCTTTGTTACCAGTGAGCAATGGCTTCTTTAGTAGCTTCAGCTGGTGCTTTCCCACCACCTCCACCACATCCAAGGAAGAGTGGACCACCTGCTCAAGTTATAATTCAGCAAGAAGAGGAAGAAGAGGAACAGGACGACGAGCACGAAGAGAGGCACTTTTTGCCTGAGGAGCCCAGGACGTCTCACCGGAAAGAAAACTTCATTTGGCAATTTTTTAAAATTCCCAAAGGTCAGAAAAAAGTAAATGCAAGATACGTAACTTGCCTTATATGTCAAGATAGACTGTCCAGAGGGACCGACAAAAAATACAGTTTCGGAAACTACACAATGCATCGCCATATGACTAGGTGGCATCCTAACAACTACAGTGCTGCACAGTTTCGTAACGACCTAGATAATCTCCCTATTATGGCCAGAAGATCTGTTGTACCGGAAGTAACGGGACCAGAGGGCAGGGAGATGGTGCCAAATATACAAACGAGATTTCATGAAGTAAAACAAGTCTGCGTATATTGCAGTGGATTCATTTGCTACGGAGAAAGAAGCATCACTCTGATCAACAGAGCTATTGACTATCATATGCAAGTTTGTACGAAACGCCCCAAATAATAAATACTTTTTTTTTGTTTTGTTGCTCCTGTTGAGCCCTTTACAATGAATCGTTTTCATTGCCCCCTCCAAGAAAAACCCAAAAAAAAAAACTGTTCAGAAAAATTCAAAAAAAGTAAAAAAATGTTCAGAAAAATAATTAAAAAAATATAAAACAACAAAAACAATAAAAAAAAGTTCTTTTCAGAACTACCTCCCCGTTATTAAAAAATTGGTACAATATTTGGAACTGTGCCAACCTCTATTTCTCGTAGTTCGCTTCCCAGTTCGCTCGCCGGTACGCGAACCGGAAGTGAACCAAAAATTTTTTTTAAAAAAAAGAACAGTAAGTATAAGGGAAGGAAACAGACACTTATGTTAAAAGAAAGACAGCTATAGGGGAGTAAACTAGAGATACTATTACCCGTAATCCACTGCTGATAATGTCACATATTACATCATTCATGACATGCTCAGTGACATCATCAGCAGAGGATTGCGGGTTTTTTGGCAACGTGCCTTATCCACGGTTTAATAACGCTGCCTTTTGCTTTATATAAGTTTTCAAATTGTATGAAATATATACCAATAGGTCGTTATGAACCTTTAGGTAGTGCTTTTCTTCATGAGGTCTGGTCGCTTCCATACACATACAGATGTTTCAAAGATGATCAAGAAGTTTATCTGAATGGAGAGGAATGCACTGAGACGCCAGATCATTCACTAATGTGTAGGCACATACAGTTACACGGTTCATGCAACAAACACCGACCAAATATGGCTTGCGTGTTGCAAGGCACGCCAGTTCCTGCTATCATCCCCACGTTCAAGTTGTTGGAAAATGGTAGTTATTTGATGCTCAATAATGAAGATTGTTCTGGGTTAATTAAAAGTATTCCTTTTATCGTAACAGTAAGTGAACGGGTTATTTGCTGCAGAAATGTTCTATTTCCTCCCACACATGAACATAGGGAGTTTTCAATCTGGCCACAAATACCAACCTTGGGAGCAGATTTCAACGGCATGGCAAGAATAAGAGCTCTTTTGTCTCAGAGAGAGGTGGCCTTGAGTTCGGCCCGTGAAACTTTCGTGCTTCACATAGCGAACACCCGTACAGAGGTGCAGACCCTTTTCAATACTGATTCGCCTTTCGATTTCAGCAAGATGGTTCGGACTATCTTTAACGCGTCCTCCACAAAGGCCCTGGCGCACTTTTTTAAAGTTGTTACCAGTGGTCTCGTGACTTCATTTGAGAAAATCTTTGGAGTCATCCCTGCCTTCTTTCATTCTATTTTTTCCACTGTGCTTCGTGGATTCTCATTTTTACTTGCATTACCAGCGGACGCTCTTGTGCTTTTTTACATTTTTAAATATGGATGTCCCTCCTGTGCAAGCTCCCGCCCTGCAGCTGCTGACACTGTTCCGCAATCGCATGGTAGAATATTATGGCACAATGCCGTTGGCGATATTAAGCACGGCATATGGATTATCTTTTCGATTCTCCTACTTCACCTGTGTCCAGCCTGTATTTCACTGCCTGACCTGTGATTTCGATTGGGCCATTGATTTGTGTCTCTGCGGACCGGTTTCTCCTGACGTCGACTTTAATCAGCTGATGACTCCTATCATTACTCACGAGTTGGTTTGTCCTGGCGAAAGGATTATGGCTGTGGCATTGATGCATGGACTAATTGGTCCCTGAAATTTACTGGCGGCAACACAGTCTTTCTTGGAACAGAGCTTTCTTGAAAACCCACCGAGCTGTCCTCTGATGGTGATAGAGGATCCGGTGCTGGGAGAGCACGTATGTTCTTTTCCGCTTTTAAATTGGATGGCTGAACTCTTTTCGGATGAAGACGATGACTTCCTATTGGAGGCTGTTGCAGCTTATTTTGCATACACAGTTATGTCATAGACCTTTTTCATGTTTGATATGCTGAGTACTAGCATTTCATTGACAATTCATTGACTTATTTGTCAAGTTTTTATTATTTAGCTTGCCTATTGGCTTAAGACTCGATAAAGTACTTGGCTGTTTTATTTTTCTTTAGCATTAAATTTCCCTAGTTTTTAATGTTTTACCTTGCGGACCGTCCACATATAAAGTTGCAATCTGCTCTCATGAGATGGCACTTCTATTATCTTATTCAGTTCGTTTCCGGATCATGGGGAGGTGTCATCTAGGTCCTGGATATCTTTACACCGTGTTAAGTTAGCATGGGCTCATTACCGGTTTAAACGCCATTTTTCCTTTTTTGCAACTTCTGCACACAACACTTAGTTGTTGCTTTAGCTTTCAACCTAGTAGTTCATCGTGGTTTACATGAGAATAATATGTTATTGCTCTACTATCTGCTTTGCTTGTTAAACTATATCTGTACAGCGAGTGCTGAAGTTTCAAGAACAACACGATACAGAATTGTTATGAGGTCTGATCTCCACGACTTCATACTCATAACATAAGTGCAGCTTCTGCCAATTCTGGGCATGAGGCGGGTTTTATATTGCTTTGCCGAACACACATACACAACAGTTGATGCGGTTCACATGAAGAGAGAGCTGGTGTATGCTGATGTGATTCCTTCAAATCTAAGACACTAAAGTATGGGCACGCCCTAAACCAACACAAACAGACCTTCTTAGCAAATAATATAATATGTGTATTAGGGAGGGTGAGATATAAGCAGCCGCGGGCCGTGGAGGGAGTTACGGTGGGGCAGGGAGGCGGGGAGGGGGAGGGGCAGGGTGGAGCCCTCTCCACCCTGCCCCTCCCCCTCCCCGCCTCCCTGCCCCACCGTAACTCCCTCCAATGGCCCGTGGCTGCTTATAAGTGTTGCTAACTCTTATTCATTTACAGCATGTTAACATACTGTCACCATTCGCTTTTTATGTACTAGTAACTATGCTGGTAATTTTGCTACTGATAATATGTGTACTTGTATTATCTAAGATACTACGCCTGAGAAGACGGCATTAGTAAATAAACATTTCAAATACACATGTGTTCTTCTTAACTCCATGTTCTGGTTTCTAAGAAATATATAACGACCGACTGTTCATGAGTTCCACGTATCCTGAGGTACTATAAGTTCATATTCTGGATTGTCTAAACATTGAGAGTTTGTTATATCCAATGTGACACTGTACCTAGCTTGCTAAGGGGTTTTTGATTACTAAGGTGAGTTTTGGGGCACCCTAATTCGCCGAGGTTCCAATCCTCTGTCCACAGTTCTGTGTGAGAACAGAAACCCTGCGACAGGGGCACCCCCGACCCTTGCTGGAGCTTCATCACACTTGCGATACAACTCCAGCAATGCGCCACCTTTACGGCACAGATACATCACGCATCTGTGCTGTTTTTGCCCCATGATGCGCCGCATTGTAAATGCAGCACACCATAGGTGACGGAATAGCGGCACAGAATGACTAACACATCCCTGGTGATGCGCCAGTCATCATAAATCTATCCCTATGTTTCTTATCTTGTTAGAGATGAACCGCCATATGTATCATCAAAGTTTTTTGCATTTCCTAAATAGCGAACTTTAAGGAATAAATAGCGATTCTTTACCATTCCTAGTTTGCGATGAGCTATTTGCTAATTACAAATTACCCATTCATTTCCTTCATTTCCATAGGGCGGTTGGACTCACTTTTAGCTCGAACGGCTGAATGGATTTCCACGAAACTTGGCAAAATTGTAGGGACTGGTAGCCCGATGTGCCTTTGCTATGTCTCAAGATATATGCTCCAGTGGTTTTTACGAAAATTAACTTTGAAAAATATATATTGGGCTACATTGGCCTATATATATGTTGGAGCCCAAATGTAGCCCAATGTAGCCCAATGAAGCCCAATGAAGCCCAATGTAGCCCAATGTAGCCCAAAGATGGCCGCCAGAGACAAAAAAAACAAATGTAGCCCAAATATCAGCCAGATGTAGCCCAACTATAGCCCAGTGACAGAATGACCAATCAGCTTCGCAAACCTCCGTTACGCGAAGCGGAGCGCTGTTACAGATATATATCTTTTTTTGAACGTTAATTTCTCAAAATCCCCTGGAGCACATATATTGAGACCTAGCAAAGGCACATCGGGCTACCAGTCCCTAATATTTTACCAAGTTTCGTGCAAATCCATTCAGCCGTTCGATTATTATTATTATTTTTTTTTTTTGCCCCGCGGGGCCCTTTTAAAACCTCCACATCAAACCTAGGGGGTCAGCGAGGATCTACTATGCCCCCTTATGGTCATTTGCCCCTTCGCTTTGGCCTCCTCTTGTCTCTCGATCCTACCGAGAGACAAGATGGCGGCCGCTACGGACTGTTTGGAATGTTTACAGACGCCGGAGAACCAATCAGCTTCGCTTCACAAAGCTCCGTTGCGCGAAAAGTACGCGTACTGGAGCGCTGCCCGGTCCGCTGTTACAGATATATATCTTTTTTTAAACGTTAATTTCTCAAAATCCACTGTAGCACATATATTGAGACCTACAAAAGGCACATCGGGCTACCAGTCCCTACAATTTTGCCAAGTTTCGTGCAAATCCATTCAGCCGTTCGGGCTAAAAGTGAGGCCAACCGCCCTATGGAAAACTCAATGTTAAAAACACGTTTTGGGACCCCCCTTTTTTCTCGACCCCCCCTGGACGAACCCCCCCCAATTTTCAGGGGCTGCTCAGAAACAAAATGTGCCATTTTCCTGAAAATTTCAGCCAATTCCGTCCACAAACGCCAAAGTTATTAGACATAGAATTTTCAAAAATCCCATAGAGAAAAAATCCTAACTATATATACCTACTGGCGACCGCCAGTAGGTAATATATACCGCCAGTAGGTAATATATATATATATATATATATATATATATATATATATTACCTACTGGCGGTCGCCAGTAGGTATATATAGTTAGGATTTTTTCTCTATGGGATTTTTGAAAATTCTATGTCTAATAACTTTGGCGTTTGTGGACGGAATTGGCTGAAATTTTCAGGAAAATGGCACATTTTGTTTCTGAGCAGCCCTTGAAAATTTGGGGGGGGTTCGTCCAGTGGGGGCCGAGAAAAAAGGGGGGTCCCAAAACGTGTTTTTAACATTGAGTTTTCCATAGGGCGGTTGGCCTCACTTTTAGCCCGAACGGCTGAATGGATTTGCACGAAACTTGGCAAAATTGTAGGGACTGGTAGCCCGATGTGCCTTTTGTAGGTCTCAATATATGTGCTCCAGTGGATTTTGAGAAATTAACGTTTAAAAAAAGATATATATCTGTAACAGCGGACCGGGCAGCGCACTGGTTCGCGGACTTTTCGCGCAACGGAGCTTTGTGAAGCGAAGCTGATTGGTTCTCCGGCGTCTGTCAACATTCCAAACAGTCCGTAGCGGCCGCCATCTTGTCTCTCGGTAGGATCGAGAGACAAGAGGAGGTCAAAACAAAGGGGGAAATAACTATAAGGGGCATAGTAGATCCTCGCTGACCCCCTAGGTTTGATGTGGAGGTTTTAAAAGGGCCCCGCGGGGCAAAAAAAAATAATAATAATAATAATTGAACGGCTGAATGGATTTGCACGAAACTTGGCAAAATATTAGGGACTGGTAGCCCGATGTGCCTTTGCTAGGTCTCAATATATGTGCTCCAGTGGATTTTGAGAAATTAACGTTCAAAAAAAGATATATATCTGTAACAGCGCTCCGCTTCGCGTAACGGAGGTTTGCGAAGCTGATTGGTCATTCTGTCACTGGGCTATAGTTGGGCTACATCTGGCTGATATTTGGGCTACATTTGTTTTTTTGTGTGTCTGGCGGCCATCTTTGGGCTACATTGGGCTACATTGGGCTTCATTGGGCTACATTCGGCTAATTAGCAAATAGCTCATCGCAAACTAGGAATGGTAAAGAATCGCTATTTATTCCTTAAAGTTCGCTATTTAGGAAATGCAAATAACTTTGATGATACATATGGCGGTTCATCTCTAACAAGATAAGAAGCATAGGGATACATTTATGATGACTGGCGCATCACCAGGGATGTGTTAGTCATTCTGTGCCGCTGTTCCGTCACCTATGGTGTGCTGCATTTACAATGCGGCGCATCATGGGGCAAAAACAGCACAGATGCGTGATGTATCTGTGCCGTAAAGGTGGCGCATTGCTGGAGTTGTATCGCAAGTGTGATGAAGCTCCAGCAAGGGTCGGGGGTGCCCCTGTCGCAGGGTTTCTGTTCTCACACAGAACTGTGGACAGAGGATTGGAACCTCGGCGAATGCATTGCTGGAGTTGTATCGCAAGTGTGATGAAGCTCCAGCAAGGGTCGGGGGTGCCCCTGTCGCAGGGTTTCTGTTCTCACACAGAACTGTGGACAGAGGATTGGAACCTCGGCGAATTAGGGTGTCCCAAAACTCACGTTAGTAATCAAAAACTCCTTAGCAAGCTAGGTACAGTGTCACATTGGATATAACAAACTCTCAATGTTTAGACAATCCAGAATATGAACTTATAGTACCTCAGGATACGTGGAACTCATGAACAGTCGGTCGTTATAGATTTCTTAGAAACCAGAACATGGAGTTAAGAAGAACAGATGTGTATTTGAAATGTTTATTTACTAATGCCGTCTTCTCAGGCGTAGTACCTTAGATAATAAAAGTACACATATTATCAGTAGCAAAATTACCAGCATAGTTACTAGTACATAAAAAGTGAATGGTGATAGTATGTTAACATGCTGTAAATGAATAAGAGTTAGCAACACTTATAAGCAGCCGCGGGCCATGGAGGGAGTTACGGTGAGGCAGGGAGGCGGGGAGGGGGAGAAGCAGGGTGGAGAATACAAGTACACATATTATCAGTAGCAAAATTACCAGCATAGTTACTAGTACATAAAAAGCGAATGGTGACAGTATGTTAACATGCTGTAAATGAATAAGAGTTAGCAACACTTATAAGCAGCCGCGGGCCGTGGAGGGAGTTACGGTGGGGCAGGGAGGCGGGGAGGGGGAGGGGCAAGGTAGAGAGGGCTCCACCCTGCTTCTCCCCCTCCCCGCCTCCCTGCCCCATCGTAACTCCCTCCACGGCCCGCGGCTGCTTATATCTCACCCTCCCTAATACACATATTATATTATTTGCTAAGAAGGTCTCTTTGTGTTGGTTTAGGGCGTGCCCATACTTTAGTGTCTTAGATTTGAAGGAATCACATCAGCATACACCAGCTCTCTCTTCATGTGAACCGCATCAACTGTTGTGTATGTGTGTTCGGCAAAGCAATATAAAACCCGCCTCATGCCCAGAATTGGCAGAAGTTGCACTTATGTTATGAGTATGAAGTCGTGGAGATCAGACCTCATAACAATTCTGTATCGTGTTGTTCTTGAAACTTTAGCACTCGCTGTACAGATATAGTTTAACAAGTAAAGCAGATAGTAGACCAATAACATATTATTCTCATGTAAACCACGATGAACTACTAGGTGGAAAGCTAAAGCAACAACTAAGTGTCGTGTGCAGAAGTTGCAAAAAAGGAAAAATGGCGTTTAAACCGGTAATGAGCCCATGCTAACTTAACACGGTGTAAAGATATCCAGGACCTAGATGACACCTCCTCATGATCCGGAAACGAACTGAATAAGATAATAGAAGTGCCATCTCATGAGAGCAGATTGCAAGTTTATATGTGGACGGTCCGCAAGGTAAAGCATTAAAAACTAGGAAAATTTAATGCTAAAGAAAAATAAAACAGCCAAGTACTTTATCGAGTCTTAAGCCAATAGGCAAGGTAAATAATAAAAACTTGACAAATAAGTCAATGAATTGTCAATGAAATGCTATTACTCAGCATATCAAACATGAAAAAGGTCTATGACATAACTGTGTATGCAAAATAAGCTGCAACAGCCTCCAATAGGAAGTCACCGTCTTCATCCGAAAACAGTTCAGCCATCCAATTTAAAAGCGGAAAAGAACATACGTGCTCTCCCAGCACCGGATCCTCTATCACCATCAGAGGACAGCTCGGTGGGTTTTCAAGAAAGCTCTGTTCCAAGAAAGACTGTGCTGCCGCCAGTAAATTCCAGGGACCAAGTAGTCCATGCATCAATGCCACAGCCATAATCCTTTCGCCAGGACAAACCAACTCGTGAGTAATGATAGGAGTCATCAGCTGATTAAAGTCGACGTCAGGAGAAACCGGTCCGCAGAGACACAAATCAATGGCCCAATCGAAATCACAGGTCAGGCAGTGAAATACAGGCTGGACACAGGTGAAGTAGGAGAACCGAAAAGATAATCCATATGCCGTGCTTAATATCGCCAACGGCATTGTGCCATAATATTCTAGCATGCGATTGCGGAACAGTGTCAGCAGCTGCAGGGTCGGAGGTTGCATAGGAGGGACATCCATATTTAAAAATGTAAAAAAGCACAAGAGCGTCCGCTGGTAATGCAAGTAAAAATGCCAATCTACGAACCAGAGTGCAGAAAATACAATGAAAGGAAGCAGGGATGACTCCAAAGATTTTCTCAAATGAAGTCACGAGACCACTGGTAACAACTTTAAAAAAGTGTGCCAGGGACTTTGTGGAGGATGCGTTAAAGATAGTCGGAAACATGTTGCTGAAATTGAAAGGCAAATCTTAATTGAAAAGGGTGTGCACCTCTGTATGGGTGTTCGCTATGTGAAGTACGAAAGTTTCACGGGCCGAACTCAAGGCCACCTCTCTCTGAGACAAAAGAGCTCTTATTCTTGCCATGCCGTTGAAACGTGTCCCAAGGTTGGTATTTGTGGCCAGATTGAAAACTCCCTATGTTCATGTGTGGGAGGAAATAGAACATTTCTGCAGCAAATAACCCGTTCACTTACTGTTACGATAAAAGGAATACTTTTAATTAACTCAGAACAATCTTCATTATTGAGCATCAAATAACTACCATTTTCCAACAACTTGAACGTGGGGATGATAGCAGGAACTGGCGTGCCTTGCAACACGCAAGCCATATTTGGTCGGTGTTTGTTGCATGAACCGTGTAACTGTATGTGCCTACACATTAGTGAATGATCTGGCGTCTCAGTGCATTCCTCTCCATTCAGATAAACTTCTTGATCATCTTTGAAACATCTGTATGTGTATGGAAGCGACCAGACCTCATGAAGAAAAGCACTACCTAAAGGTTCATAACGACCTATTGGTATATATTTCATACAATTTGAAAACTTATATAAAGCAAAAGGCAGCGTTATTAAACCGTGGATAAGGCATGTTGCCAAAAAACCCGCAATCCTCTGCTGATGATGTCACTGAGCATGTCATGAATTATGTAATATGTGACATCATCAGCAGTGGATTACGGGTAATGGTATCTCTAGTTTACTCCCTTATAGCTGTGTTTCTTTTAACATAAGTGTCTGTTTCCTTCCCTTATACTTACTGTTTTTGGTTCGCTTCCGGTTCGCGTACCGGCGAGCGAACTAGGAAGCGAACTAAGAGAAATAGAGGTTGGCACAGTTCCAAATATTGTACCAATTTTTTAATAACGGGGAGGTAGTTCTGAAAAGAACTTTATTTTTTTATTTTTCTGAACATTTTTTTACTGTTTTTGAATTTTTCGGAACAGTTTTATATTTTTGGGGGTTTTTCTTGGAGGGGGCAATGAAAACGATTCATTGTAAAGGGCTCAACAGGAGCAACAAAACAAAAAAAAGAAGTATTTATTATTTTGGGCGTTTCGGACAAACTTGCATATGATAGTCAATAGCTCTGTTGATCAGAGTGATGCTTTTTTCTCCGTAGGAAATGAATCCATCGCAAAATGCGCAGATGTGTTTTACATCACCAAATCTCATTTGTATATTTGGCACCATCTCCCTGCCCTCTGGTCCCGTTACTTCCGGTACAACAGATCTTCTGGCCATAATAGGGAGATTATCTAGGTCGTTACGAAACTGTGCAGCACTGTAGTTGTTAGGATGCCACCTAGTCATATGGCGATGCATTGTGTAGTTTCCGAAACTGTATTTTTTGTCGGTCCCTCTGGACAGTCTATCTTGACATATAAGGCAAGTTACGTATCTTGCATTTACTTTTTTCTGACCTTTGGGAATTTTAAAAAATTGCCAAATGAAGTTTTCTTTCCGGTGAGACGTCTTGGGCTGCTCAGGCAAAAACTGCCTCTCTTCGTGCTCGTCCTCCTGTTCCTCTTCTTCTTCTTCTTGTTGAATTACAACTTGAGCAGGTGGTCCACTCTTCCTTGGATGTGGTGGAGGTGGTGGGGAAGCACCAGCTGAAGCTACTAAAGAAGCCATTGCTCAGTGATCACAAAGGGTCTTTCTCTCACAATGATGAAAGTCAGAGTGAGGAAAGAAGGAGGGATTTTCATCATTTGGGAAAAACAAGAGTTCTCAACCAATCAAAAGTGTTCATTTTAGATTATATGACCTAGTCTTACATCATTAGGAAACCAAAAGCGAAATGAACCAATGAAAAGTGTTATTACCAAGTCACATGACTTGCTGTGTTTACGTTAAGCGCTTTGCAGGGCCTCCCGGTTTGCTTCCAGAAACCTGCGCTTTGCGACTCGCTTCGCGTACCAGTTCGCTAACGTAGCACGTCATATGACGTATCACGCGACAACGTGAAACGTCATGCGGACGGGAGGCGTCACAATGTTGTTTTCTAACGCGGCACTTGCGGTAAAGAAACGTTTACCGGCTCGCGGTCTATTTCGCGGCATCAAGGTCAGCTAACGGGAAGCTTCCCGATTCGCGAAGCGGGAACGAAGAAAAAAAAATATTTAAAAAAAAAATTATTCATAAACATATAAAATATATTTTTGGATTTAAAGAAGAATACATTTTACAGCTACAGATATTAGCTGTTAAAAAACCAATGAAATTCACAGAAAAAACCATAGGTTATAGACCATATATAGTTAGGAATTAGCATTTACAAAACCTTGAAAATTCACTGAAAAAACCATAGGTTATAGACCATATATAGTTAGGAATTAGCATTTAGAAAACCTTATTTTACTCACACAAAACCATTGAAATTCCATATATAGTTAGTTGCACTAACTATATATCGCGCACCCGCAATCCACTGCTGATGATGTCACATATTACATCATTCATGACATGGTCAGTGACATCACTGATGACATCACTGATGACATCTCAAATTACATCACGGATGACATCACTGATGACAACATCCAGTGACTGTGTGTTTCTGTAAAGTTAAAATATGTCTTACATATTGAAGAATGAGTGGAAGTATAAGTGTCTGGACGAAGGATTTAGTAGGTGCATGACTGAATGTATGAGTGAGTGATTAAATGTGTCTCACTGAGTGCATGGGTTAGTGACTAAACTGTCTTAATTTGTGCATCATTATGTCTGTTGTTCTGTAAACTGCAGCATGTGTTGATCAGTAGCTATATGAGTAACTATATGGGTTATTGATTGATTGCCCAAGTATTTGCATGGGAGACTGAGTGTGTGTGTGGCTGGCTGGGAGGTGTGTGACTCTGTGCAGATCAATGTGTACTTGTATCAATGATTGTATAAGAGACTAAGTATGTGTTAGTATATGGTTGAAAACGTAAGGTGCTCTATGTTTAACTGTATAGATTAGAAAATGGAAGTGTGATTGATTCTTTACAGGACTGACTAGGTGTGTGAGTAACTCCATGGATGAGTGGCAGAGTGTGAGTGTCTGTATAGGTGTATGAGTGCATATGATAGTGTTGTAAAGATGATTGATTGTATGTATGAATGATTGTATGGGTGAATGAGTGAATGTGTGTGTAGACGTAGGAATCAGTGAGTGCGTATGTAGTAACTAGTATTGGTGTGTCAATGGTTTCAAAAATTATACTCTGTATTTAACACTGAGTGTAACAGAGGTTATATTAAAATGTGAGGAGATGCATTGTATTGTCACATGAATGATATCATCAGTGATGTGGTCATTGATGTCAAATGAGATATCATCAGTGATGTCATCCGTGATGTCATTTGAGATGTCATCAGTGATTTCATCAGTGATGTCACTGACCATGTCATGAATGATGTAATATGTGACATCATCAGCAGTGGATTGCGGGTGCGCGATATATAGTTAGTGCAACTAACTATATATGGAATTTCAATGGTTTTGTGTGAGTAAAATAAGGTTTTCTAAATGCTAATTCCTAACTATATATGGTCTATAACCTATGGTTTTTTCAGTGAATTTTCAAGGTTTTGTAAATGCTAATTCCTAACTATATATGGTCTATAACCTATGGTTTTTTCTGTGAATATATATATATATATATATATATATATATATATATATATATATATATATATGTATGTATGTATGTATGTATGTATGTATGTATGTATGTATGTATGTATATATATATATATATATATATATATATATATCTTCACACGCCGGTTCCTGCTTTCCCAGCCCTGCGAGCGCTCGATATGGGTGCGTACTCCTACGGCGGAACCTCGCCGTTAATTATCATTCACTCGTCCGCCACAGCGAAAGTAATGGGCGCACACGCGCTGCCTTTCCACAATTTGATTTATTCAATATTACAGCTGAAAACAAACAAACGATCAGCGCGTTTCAGTGCTGCTGGCAAGGTGCCAGCAGCACTGAAACGCGTTGATCGTTTGTTTGTTTTCAGCTGTAATATTGAATAAATCAAATTGTGAAAAGGCAGCGCGTGTGCGCCCATTACTTTCGCTGTGGCGGAGGAGTGAATGATATATATATATATATATATATATATATATATATATATATTCACTGAAAAAACCATAGGTTATAAACCATATATAGTTAGGAATTAGCATTTAAAAAACCTTACTTTACTCACACAAAACCATTGAATACTATTACCCGCAATCCACTGCTGATCATGTCACATATTACATATTTCATGACATGGTCAGTGACATCACTGATGACATCACTGATGACATCTCAAATGACATCACTGAGGACATCACTGATGACATCTCAAATGACATCACTGATGACATCACTGATGACATCTCATTTGACATTACTGATCACATCACTGATGACATCATTCATGTGATAATACGATGAACCTCTTCAGACTCTAATATAACCTTAGATACACTCAGTGTAAACACAGACTCACAGATTGTCACTCATCCATGAAGTTACACACACACCTAGTCAGTCATGCAAACAATCAATCACAACTCCATTTCCTTAACTATACAGTTAAACACACCTTACTTATTCAAACATATACTAAAACATATTTACTCACTTATACAATCCTGGATACAAGTTCACAATGATCCATGCAGCCACTCACACATTCACTGGCTCTTATGCACAGTTATTTATATATGTCAACTCTCACATGTACTGTATTTTACATATGTACTTACTTTGACATGTAGCACTGAGATATCTATTCACTCACCAATACAGTCATGCACACAGTCAACCGCCCATACAGCTGTTTCCACATGCACTTTTGAACCCATACATCTATGCAGAGAGTCATACACCTCCCAGCCACCCATACACACTCTCAGTCTCCCATACAAATACTTGGGCAACCAATCAATAACCCATATAGTTAATCATATAGCTACTGATCAACACATGCAGCAGTTTACAGAACAACAGACATAATGATGCACAAATTAAGACAGTTTAGTCACTAACCCATGCACTCAGTGAGACACATTTAATCACTCACTCATACAGTCAGTCATGCACCTACTAAATCCTTTGTTCAGACACTTCTACATCCACTCATTCTTCAATATGTAAGACATATTTTAACTTTACAGAAACATACAGTCACTGGATGTTGTCATCAGTGATGTCATCAGTGATGTCATTTGAGATGTCATCAGTGATGTCATTTGAGATGTCATCAGTGATGTCATCAGTGATGTCACTGACCATGTCATGAATGATGTAATATGTGACATGATCAGCAGTGGATTGCGGGTGCGCGATATATAGTTAGTACAACTAACTATATATGGAATTTCAATGGTTTTGTGTGAGTAAAGTAAGGTTTTTTAAATGCTAATTCCTAACTATATATGGTTTATAACCTATGGTTTTTTCAGTGAATTTTCAAGGTTTTGTAAATGCTAATTCCTAACTATATATGGTCTATAACCTATGGTTTTTTCAGTGAATATATATATATATATATATATATATATATTACCTACTGGCGGTCGCCAGTAGGTATATATAGTTAGGATTTTTTCCCTATGGGATTTTTGAAAATTCTATGTCTAATAACTTTTGCGTTTGTGGACGGAATTGGCTGAAATTTTCTGGAAAATGGAACATTTTGTTTCTGAGCAGCCCTTGAAAATTTGGGGGGGTTTCGTCAAGGGGGGGCCCAGAAAAAAGGGGGGTCCCAAAACGTGTTTTTAACATTGAGTTTTCCATAGGGCGGTTGGCCTCACTTTTAGGCCGAACGGCTGAATGGATTTGCACGAAACTTGGCAAAATTGTAGGGACTGGTAGCCCGATGTGCCTTTTGTAGGTCTCAATATATGTGCTCCAGTGGATTTTGAGAAATTAACGTTTAAAAAAAGATATATATCTGTAACAGCGGACCGGGCAGCGCCCCGGTTCGCGGACCGGGGCGCGTACCGGAACTTCGCGTAGCGAAGCTGATTGGCTCTCCGGTGTCTGTCAACATTCTAAACAGTCCGGAGCGGCCGCCATCTTGTCTCTCGGTAGGATTGAGAGACAAGAGGAGGCCAAAACAAAGGGGGAAATAACCATAAGGGGGCATAGTAGATCCTCCCTGACCCCCTAGGTTTAATGTGGAGGCTTTAAAAGGGCCCCGCGGGGCAAAAAAATAAAAAAAAATGTTTTTGTTTTTTTGCGTGGGTAGCGCCCGGTCCGCGAACCGGGAAGCGTTCTAGGCAGCGTACTACAATGAAAAATGAATGATAGACTTTTCAAATGCTGTATGTTAATTGATTGTTGGTTTTGTTGATTATTTTTTATTTTCTTTATTTTTTAAGCATATTTTTTTATTGTGATTGTGTTTCATAATTTATTAAACTTTCTAACATTTAATTGTCAGAAATTTCATAATTATCATTGAATATACATTGTAGTCTCTGAGGGTGTAAAATGTCCTCATTTTCAAGGAGGTTATCTACTGCTTGTACACATTGCAGTAGTTCTTTGTCTAAAGTTTCATCGAAAAATTCAATATCATTTTCATCAATGATTTCTTGGCTGCTCTCTTGCAGGACAATTTGAAATTCAACTTTCTGTTCGCCTTCCATTTTGCCTGAAATTTAGATTAAAAAAATATATATTAGTAGAGATAGGGCACTGTTGGGATTAATTTTAGATAGGCAGTTTTTATCAGTGAATTTATCTTTGGGCAGTGTATAGTATCAGAGTGGAAGTAGGAATATAAAAAAGTGTATGTGATTTAACGTAAGTAAATTCATAATTATACAAGAGAAGCCTAACTCCATCCATAACTATAACAGAGAAGTCTATCTAAATCTATAACTACTACAGAGGGATAGTATATAACTATCAGAAAAAGTTTACCATATTAACTTATAGTGCACAATATACTTCAGTTTTAAAAATAAAAACTTACCTTTAGAAAGAAGTTGAAGGAATTAGTGAAAATCCTATTGAAATGTACACCAAGAAGTAGTAGTCAAAATGGCTGTGTTTTCTTCTCTTCCTTTATATATATTCAGGTATATAACCAATGAAATGTCAGGTAAAAAAAGTAGAAAATGAAAGTAACATATTAATTGGTTGTCAATTCCAACACTTCAGATGTGTTTTGTGAAGTAATTTACCTCACGGTATTTAGAGAGGTCTACAGGCTAAATGGCTAAATGGAATTCCAATCAAATTTGTGAAAATGGTAGGGATTGGTATGTAGTATGAGCTAATCTATATTTGATGAAATTGTCTCCAGTGGCTTTTCTGTGAACTACTTTCCCACCTTTTTTGATGGTGCGCTTCCCAGGGAGCGACCCGGTACGCGAACCGTTGAGCGCCCCGGTTCGCGAACCTTAAGCGTTACGGGAGTCCACCATTTTGTGTTTCGGTCGAATTAAGATACAAGATGGAGGGCAAATAATGTTCAGAATGGGTAGAAGGGGGCACGGTAGACTTATCTTGACCCCCTAGGTTTTGTGAGGGTGGCTGAGGAGGCTTATATGTGCGAAAAAAAAAAAAATTAAAAAAATTTCACGAGGTTAGCTCCCGGTTCGCGTACCGGGTAGCGCCCCAGGGAGCGTACTTTGTTGAAAATTAGTGAAAAATGTTAGAGTAAAATAATAATTGTGAGTGATCAGATGTAGGGTAGCTCTGAGAAGAGCTTTTGGGTTTATGGTACATTTAGGTACTTATAAGTAGGTACCAATGCACAGTCTTAAATTCAGAGTGAAAATTCTGTTGCCCTCATCTGAGAAGTGAACTCCATCTCCTCTGTAGATATCTTGCATGTAGTAACGCAAGTTATTGTTGTACATGGAGCCCATTCCATGGTCTCTCATGTAAGCTGAAACAGATTTGTTTACATGCTTCCTCGACTTCTCAATTTGTGGACAAAATTGGTTTGACCACCTCCATTTCTGTCTTTGGCATATATTTGAATATACCAAGGCAGTCTGAGGAAAAAGTGCCATCAATTGCTCAAAGGTGTCCTTTAAAAGCATTTCCAGACCTACCCCAGTCAAAGTGCCCAAATCATTACCTCCACAGTGCACAATTAACAGGTCAGGTTTGGGCAAATGCATAAAGGTTTTCACCAATGGTATCAATTGGTGACATTTTAATCCTCTGTGGCCAAACCACTTAATTTCCACATCTTGTAAATTGAGGTTAGGTAAATTCCTGTTTTCAGCGTACCTTTGAGCCCAGTGAATATAACTATGTCCAACAATCCAGACAGAAAACATGGTGAGAGAAGGTTCTCCTGCAGTCAGATGAAGTGTGGCAATGAAATGGCAGTTGAAAAAATGAGAGTTTAAAATGAAAAAAACTGTGGAGTTTCTGTGTTCATGAAGCAGTAACAGTGATTGGTGGATTTTGATTGCTGAAAACAGAAAGTTAGGGTGCACGGATGAGTTATTTGAAAGATGTATTTTGAATGGTCAATAAAAAATCATTAAATGAAAGAATGCACTGGATATGCAGGTGCACTGAGAGTTCAGAGTTCAATTGAAACATTGTTGTGTGAACTTGCAAACACCAGAGGTCTTCCAAGAGGTGGTTGCCATGCAAAAAAGGCAGATTGGGCAGAGGGGGGAAGGGTTTTCATTTGAAAAAAAGTGAGGGAAGAGTTTTGATTGGGTGACATGAGAGATATGTGTGAAGAATTACAGCATTTCTGTGCTTTTGATAGCTGCAGACTCTGGAGTGCATACCTTTTGCTCTGCTGAAGACAAATTGGTGTGTTTCTGAGACTGTTTTCAAACTCAAAGTATTTGCTAAGGTGAGAAAATATTTCTTTAATTTAGATAGAGAATAGTGTGCTTTAAGGAGAAAATTATGAATTATGTGGCGCAAATTGCTTGTAAATATGCTCCCACCTGTGCATGGAAAATTTAGATTTTGAATGTTTGTGTTACATAGCCATGTTAAAAGTGATACAAACATGCTGCAAAGGCAATTAAAAAACGCTTTTATGTGTCTTAAGGACATTTTAAGTAATTTTCCCATGTGCAGTGTTTTGAAATTATGATTTGAAAATCGTTTTTGGGGAAAAGGAATTGTTTTTAAATTTATGACAAGGACATAATGGTGTATGCTTCTTTATAAGGCAATTGACTGTCCCTGATGTTATTTTTCCCATTTTAATGTAAGACCTTTCTCTGTGGCGCAAATTGCTTGTAAATATGCTCCCACCTGTGCATGGCAAATTTAGATTTTAAATGTTTGTGTTACATAGCCATGTTAAAAGTGACCCAACCATGCTGGAAAGGCAATAAAAAAACACTTTCATGTGTCTTAAGGATATTTTAAGTAATTTCCCTGTTGGCAGTGTTTTCAAATTATGAATTGAAAATCGTTTTTGAGGTAAAGGAATGTTGTTAAAATTTATGTGCGCCATATGCCCCCAAATTTCTTTTTCAGGGGTGCAGCAGGGTGTTATTGAGACACCCCTGCACCTTTGGAAAAATTCCTAATTTGCGATGAGCTAATTGCTAATCGCAAATTGCACATTCTTTCATATGGGCATCCTGGCGCATGGAAATGAATGGGTAATTTGCAATTAGCAATTTGCTCATCGCAAATTTGGAATGGTAAAGAATCGCTATTTATTCCTTAAAATTCGCTATTTTGGAAATGCAAAATAGTTATATGATACATATGGCGGTTGATGTCTAACAAGATAAGAAGCTTAGGGATACATTTATGATGACTGGCACAATGAAGTGGACATCACTTACTTCATTGGTAGAGCTTTACATGTATTATGTCCTCTGTATTCTTCATCAAGCGTAACTTTAATCTGCAATCCTGAGTAGGCCTCACCTTAAACAAACCTCTGGATAGGCCACATCTTATCGTCATCCTGAATTAATCATTTAAAATGCTAGGGACAGATTTATGATAGGTGTATGCCTCTTTTGCGCCACTTACAAAACACTGTCCATGGGGAAATGACTTAAAATGTCCTTAAGACACATGAATGTGTTTTTTTAAAGCGTTTGCAATTTTTTTGGGTCACTTTTAACATGGCTATGTGACTCAAACAGTCAAAATCTAAATTCACCATGCACAGGTGGGAGCATATTTACAAGGAATGTGCTCCATGGGGAAAGGTCTTATAATGTAATATGGGAAAAATGACATCAGAGACACTGAAATGCCTTATAGAGAAGCATACACCATTATGTCCTTGTCATAAATTTGCAAAGCATTACTTTTCCCCAAAAACGATTTTCAAATCATAATTTGAAAACACTGCACATGTGGAAATGACTTAAAAGGTCCTTAATTCAAAATTTGCTATTCCTTATTTTGCGATTGCACTGAAGGATTTGCAAATTTTGCGATTCCTTAAATGCAATGTATCAAACAAAAAATATGTAAAAAATGACATTAAGGATTTGGAAACTACCACCAACTTCTAGTTTGTGGTAATTTGCGAATTCTTTTCAAAAAGCATTTTTTTCCAAAAACAAAAGGTGCCATATGACGCCAATACATGTCCTTAGGGCATGTATGTGTGCCATATGCCCCCAAATTTCTTTTTCAGGGGTGCAGCAGGGTGTTCTTGAGATACCTCTGCACCCTTGAAAAAATTCCTATTTTGTGATGAGGTAATTGCTAATCGCAAATTGCAACCTTCATTCCTATGAGCCTCCTAGCCCATGGAAATGAATGGGTAATTTGCAATTAGCAATTTGCTCATTGCAAATTAGGAATGGTAAAGAATTGCTATTTATTCCTTAAAATTCGCTATTTAGGAAATGCAAAATAGTTTGATGGTACATATGGTGGTTCATCTGTAACAAGATAAGAAGCTTAGGGATACATTTATGATGACCTGCAAAATAAAGTGCAAATCACTTACTTCATTGGTAGGCCTTTACATGTATTATCTCTTCTGTATTCTTCATCAAGCGTAACTTTAATCTGCAATCCTGAGTAGGCCTCACCTTAAACAAACCTAACTCGAGTGAATAACACCCGACCAATGTGCACAGTTGCAAACTCTTTTGAGTTTATTTTCAAATTTTTTAAACCTTTATCAAATTCACTTTATACCAACATAAACATCTCAATTACAAGCATTGAACATAACAGTGTTTGTTATTCAAACATAACAGTTCTTTTCAAGTTCAGAACATTGCAGCATTTATAGTATTACACATCTTTTCACATGAAACAATGAACATTTAGGAAGCCCGATGCATTTCGAGCCCTTTGAGGCTCTTCCTCCGGGGCCTGAAATCTAAACAAAATGTTGGAAAACAGCGTTACAATTTAGGGGACCACTGCTGAATTTAACTCAAAAACAAATGAAAACGAAGATATTGTGCTCCACCACCATCTTCACCGTGTATAATTTGTGTGGGGCTTACCCTCTCCTTCTATGACTGACTGAAGGAACCTTAATAGTAAAAAACGCAACAAGAACGTTCAAAACCATTGTATCAAAAGACTGTTGATTGAACACCCGCAGGTCACGTCTATCTAACTTCTAAACTTACCCTCTTAAAGACGCATCGCCGCGAAATGTTTCTATGAAGGAAAAATAAATCATAATCAGTCTACCGGACAACTTTACGAACTAAAATACACTTCCCGCTAACCAATCCTCCAAGCTGCATACCTTGTGAGAAAACGCTGTCAGCTCATCAATCACTCTGGGCTGTTGCCAGACGGTCATACGGAAATGCCGGAACCTCGCACTTAAAACTACACGTCATCTACGCGACTCCCAATGGAAGTCGCAATACTACCTCTCACGTCACTCTGACATCTAGAGCGGGCGTCTCTCTCTGAAAACGGCAGTACTTCCTTAACGATAATCCTCACTCCATACCACGAGATGTCGGCATGGCGAGGACAGTAACGCTGATCTCAAAACTTAGCTCACTGACAGTTACACGTCGCGTGTGTAATTAAAAATAAAAAATGTGACACATGCAGTGAACAGAGTATGCAGGAAAAAGTGAAAAAATAAATAAATGAATGAAAAAAATGATTGGTCAATAGACCAACAAAGGTCAGTTAAAAGTGATCATTCTATACAATTATTTACCATCAACCGTCAATACAGTGCATAGAACACTAGGTACTTGAAACTTTTTACAAAAAGCAAGAAAAATCTATTTTTTCATTTAACCCTTTCGGATCTTGAGTCCCTAATTTTTTTATCCAAAAAATTTCTCTCTGTAACAAGGATCTAGTTAGGTCTGTACCTTCTACCGTCTCCACTCTTTCAAGGACAGAAAACTGCAGTTGAGCTATGCTGTGTTGAGCCTCCTGCCAGTGCACTGCTAAAGGGCTCTTCAAACTTTTGTTTCTGATGGTGCTTTTATGTTCAGAAATCCTGATTTTTATTTTTCGCTCGGTTTTGCCCACATAAAGTTTCCCACATGGACATTTTATGTAGTAAATCAAAATATTCGAGTTGCAATCAGCGTTGAAGAATAATGGGATGTTTTTGCCTGTTTGAGGATGATGTATTGACATGCCCGTGATGGCATTATTACAGTGAACACAGTTACCACATCTCTTCATTCCCTTGAAAGAAGAGGTTTGTTTCTGTTTGAATTTGGGTGCCAAAAGTTCCTTGAGATTTTTAGACCTCGTGTAGGCAAACATAGGCTTTGAATCAAAAATGCCATTGAAATCCGCTTCGTTTTGCAGAAGTGCCCAATGTTTATTAACTATGTTCTTGATCTTCTGTGAGCTCGTGGAAAATTTCATAACGAAAACTTGTCTCTCCTGTTTCTTTTTCATTTTTTGGTGTAGCAAGTTTGTTCTATCAAACGTTTTCACTCGTTGTCTGGTTTTCTCCAGAATTTCTTTGGGATAACCTCTCTGTTCATATTTTTTCTGTTGTATGTCTAAATGTTTCTCCAGGTCTGTCTCTTTCGAGCAAATCCTTTTGATCCTCATAAATTGAGAGAGAGGTAGGTTGTCTCTTAAATTCTGTGGGTGAAAACTTTGATATGACAAAGCATTGTTTACATCCGTTTCCTTCCGAAACACTTCTGTTTGAATTTCTGAGTCCACTAAAGTGATGGCCACATCTAGAAAGGAGATCTTCTGTTCACTGATATTAGATGTGAACTGAATGTGTTCGTTAAACTGATCTAGTTGTAACAGTTTCTTTTCCAGTAGGGATTTCTCAGCATTCCATATGACAAAGATGTCATCTATGAATCTGCAGTATAATACTGCATGTTTATTCCAATCATCATCAGTATATATATGGTCTGCCTCGAATTTAGCCATAAAAGTATTTGCATACGCCGGGGCCCCGGCAAATCCCATGGAGGTCCCTTGTTGCTGTAAAAAGAACCGTTCTTCCCATTGGAAATAACTGTGGTATAGGCAGTAGTGGAGGATCTCCAAAATGAACACTTTATCAGCCCTGATTGAAGGTTGACTCAGCAAAGCCCATTCTACTGCTTCCAGTCCGCCCTGATGGGGAATGGACGTATATAGTGCTTTGACGTCTATAGTACAAAGTAGCATTTGCTTGTCTGTTTTTACTGTCTGTAGTTTGAGGAGAAAATCAGTGGTATCCTTGACATATGAGGGCCATTTTTGAACGAAGGGTTGCAAAAACTTGTCGATGTAAATTCCAAGGGGTTCGAAGATGGTACCGCACCCCGTTACTATCGGTCTCATCGGAGGGTTAGTGAGACTCTTGTGTATTTTGGGAAGCATATACAATCTTGGTCTTCTCGGATATTCTACTGTCAGGAATTGTTTGGTGGATGAGGTGATATGTCCTAGTTCTAATGAATGTTCCAGAATGATGTTCAGGGTTGCTTTTAAATCATCAATTGGGTCTTTGTCCAATGGTAGGTACGTGAGTCTATCTGCGACATGTTCTTCCACTTTTTCGATGTAAAACTTTTTATTCATCACAACTATGGCTCCCCCCTTATCCGCTTTCTGAATCATAATTGATGAGTTTTCCTGCAAAGATTTCAGAATGTTTCTATCCTGTACAGATAAGTTTTTCTGCCTGCCTCTTGATAGATTGATGTTCTGTATGTCGTTGCGTACTGATCGCTCAAATGCTTCTATAATTTTATGAGAAGCTGGCGCCTGAAACTTTGACTTGGGGCGGAATTCCAAGAATTCTGGCTCCTCTTTCTGAGAAGTAGCAGGAACAACATTAGTGAAAAAATGCCTCAATTTCAAGACCCTCATGAATTTAAAGAGTGACACTTCACACTCCAGTTGATTCGTATTGTGAGTGGGAACAAACCCTAAACCTTTGTTTAGTATCCTGGTTTGGTGAGTTGACAACGTAGTGTCTGAAATGTTAACAACCAAATTCACTTCTGGCTCCTTGTTGCTGGTTTTTTTAAGGCTTCGCCTTGTTTTCCTGTGGATTTGGATGGTCCGGGTGGTTGACTTGAATCCGCGGCGTCGGATAAAAAAGAAGTTTGTTTCACTCCAGGAGCATGTGCTCCTCTTTCCTCTGATGGTTTAGAGGCTTCTGAAATCTGAGATTGGACAGATGGTCTACTTGCAGTTAAATCTGAGTCTGACACCGAACTTTCTTCAGAAGATACATTGGTCCTCTTTTTTGGGAAGACTCTTCGCTGGGCATAAACCTCTGCCCATGTATAAACTTCTTGTAATTTATAGTCCAATGTATCTCTTTTGAACTTTCTCAGCTTTCCTTCTTGTATTTCCTTAGTATGTTTGTCCAACCTTGCATTAATTTCCTCCAATGATTTGTCCAAGTCCGCTTTATCCATTCGCTCTTCCAAGTCTCCCTTTATTAGTTCAATTTCTTTAGATAAATCGTTAATTGCTTTGGCTAATTCCTCTACCAGGAGCAGAATTAAATCCAGGCTGCATTTATTTAGGATTGAATACCAGCGTTCCATAAAGTCTTTGTTAAGATGAAACCTGAATAACATGGGTTTGATAGACAGCCTCAAACCCCTTGGAATGCGTTTCACGCGATGATATTGTACCAGTGTCGATGCGTGTAGTTTCTGGTTGATCTCTCTTCTCGCTAGAAATTCATACTGTTTTAGCTGTTGTATGATCGTGGTGCCTTGTGCATCAGCTGTTTTGATTTCATGAATAAGTGCGTATATATTGGATGCTTCTTCTGGTGTATAAGCTAATGTACTGGCTCTGTGTTCAGTTGTATTTGAAATTGCTTCAAATTGCATATTGGGTGCTTTCTCGCAGAGGACAAAGTTAATGAAAAGAATTTTAGATTGGAGAAGCACACCTTAATTTTACCGTCACTGAACTATTTGTAATAAATAATCTATGCGTGCAACATCGGTGGCACGTTTGCCCTCACGTGCCCTCACTTGAACCAACCTAACTCGAGTGAATAACACCCGACCAATGTGCACAGTTGCAAACTCTTTTGAGTTTATTTTCAAATTTTTTAAACCTTTATCAAATTCACTTTATACCAACATAAACATCTCAATTACAAGCATTGAACATAACAGTGTTTGTTATTCAAACATAACAGTTCTTTTCAAGTTCAGAACATTGCAGCATTTATAGTATTACACATCTTTTCACATGAAACAATGAACATTTAGGAAGCCCGATGCATTTCGAGCCCTTTGAGGCTCTTCCTCCGGGGCCTGAAATCTAAACAAAATGTTGGAAAACAGCGTTACAATTTAGGGGACCACTGCTGAATTTAACTCAAAAACAAATGAAAACGAAGATATTGTGCTCCACCACCATCTTCACCGTGTATAATTTGTGTGGGGCTTACCCTCTCCTTCTATGACTGACTGTAGGAACCTTAATAGTAAAAAACGCAACAAGAACGTTCAAAACCATTGTATCAAAAGACTGTTGATTGAACACCCGCAGGTCACGTCTATCTAACTTCTAAACTTACCCTCTTAAAGACGCATCGCCGCGAAATGTTTCGAAGAAGGAAAAATAAATCATAATCAGTCTACCGGACAACTTTACGAACTAAAATACACTTCCCGCTAACCAATCCTCCAAGCTGCATACCTTGTGAGAAAACGCTGTCAGCTCATCAATCACTCTGGGCTGTTGCCAGACGGTCATACGGAAATGCCGGAACCTCGCACTTAAAACTACACGTCATCTACGCGACTCCCAATGGAAGTCACAATACTACCTCTCACGTCACTCTGACATCTAGAGCGGGCGGCTCTCTCTGAAAACGGCAGTACTTCCTTAACGATAATCCTCACTCCATACCAAGAGATGTCGGCATGGCGAGGACAGTAACGCTGATCTCAAAACTTAGCTCACTGACAGTTACACATCGCGTGTGTAATTAAAAATAAAAAATGTGACACATGCAGTGAACAGAGTATGCAGGAAAAAGTGAAAAAATAAATAAATGAATGAAAAAAATGATTGGTCAATAGACCAACAAAGGTCAGTTAAAAGTGATCATTCTATACAATTATTTACCATCAACCGTCAATACAGTGCATAGAACACTAGGTACTTGAAACTTTTTACAAAAAGCAAGAAAAATCTATTTTTTCATTTAACCCTTTCGGAAGGGCTCTTCAAACTTTTGTTTCTGATGGTGCTTTTATGTTCAGAAATCCTGATTTTTATTTTTCGCTCGGTTTTGCCCACATAAAGTTTCCCACATGGACATTTTATGTAGTAAATCAAAATATTCGAGTTGCAATCAGCGTTGAAGAATAATGGGATGTTTTTGCCTGTTTGAGGATGATGTATTGACATGCCCGTGATGGCATTATTACAGTGAACACAGTTACCACATCTCTTCATTCCCTTGAAAGAAGAGGAAACAAAAGTTTGAAGAGCCCTTTAGCAGTGCACTGGCAGGAGGCTCAACACAGCATAGCTCAACTGCAGTTTTCTGTCCTTGAAAGAGTGGAGAAGGTAGAAGGTACAGACCTAACTAGATCCTTGTTACAGAGAGAAATTTTTTGGATAAAAAAATTAGGGACTCAAGATCCGAAAGGGTTAAATGAAAAAATAGATTTTTCTTGCTTTTTGTAAAAAGTTTCAAGTACCTAGTGTTCTATGCACTGTATTGACGGTTGATGGTAAATAATTGTATAGAATGATCACTTTTAACTGACCTTTGTTGGTCTATTGACCAATCATTTTTTTCATTCATTCATTTATTTTTTCACTTTTTCCTGCATACTCTGTTCACTGCATGTGTCACATTTTTTATTTTTAATTACACACGCGACGTGTAACTGTCAGTGAGCTAAGTTTTGAGATCAGCGTTACTGTCCTCGCCATGCCGACATCTCGTGGTATGGAGTGAGGATTATCGTTAAGGAAGTACTGCCGTTTTCAGAGAGAGCCGCCCGCTCTAGATGTCAGAGTGACGTGAGAGGTAGTATTGCGACTTCCATTGGGAGTCGCGTAGATGACGTGTAGTTTTAAGTGCGAGGTTCCGGCATTTCCGTATGACCGTCTGGCAACAGCCCAGAGTGATTGATGAGCTGACAGCGTTTTCTCACAAGGTATGCAGCTTGGAGGATTGGTTAGCGGGAAGTGTATTTTAGTTCGTAAAGTTGTCCGGTAGACTGATTATGATTTATTTTTCCTTCGTAGAAACATTTCGCGGCGATGCGTCTTTAAGAGGGTAAGTTTAGAAGTTAGATAGACGTGACCTGCGGGTGTTCAATCAACAGTCTTTTGATACAATGGTTTTGAACGTTCTTGTTGCGTTTTTTACTATTAAGGTTCCTTCAGTCAGTCATAGAAGGAGAGGGTAAGCCCCACACAAATTATACACGGTGAAGATGGTGGTGGAGCACAATATCTTCGTTTTCATTTGTTTTTGAGTTAAATTCAGCAGTGGTCCCCTAAATTGTAACGCTGTTTTCCAACATTTTGTTTAGATTTCAGGCCCCGGAGGAAGAGCCTCAAAGGGCTCGAAATGCATCGGGCTTCCTAAATGTTCATTGTTTCATGTGAAAAGATGTGTAATACTATAAATGCTGCAATGTTCTGAACTTGAAAAGAACTGTTATGTTTGAATAACAAACACTGTTATGTTCAATGCTTGTAATTGAGATGTTTATGTTGGTATAAAGTGAATTTGATAAAGGTTTAAAAAATTTGAAAATAAACTCAAAAGAGTTTGCAACTGTGCACATTGGTCGGGTGTTATTCACTCGAGTTAGGTTGGTTCAAGTGAGGGCACGTGAGGGCAAACGTGCCACCGATGTTGCACGCATAGATTATTCATTACAAATAGTTCAGTGACGGTAAAATTAAGGTGTGCTTCTCCAATCTAAAATTCTTCTCACCTTAAACAAACCTCTGGATAGGCCACACCTTATCGTCATCCTGGATTAATCATTTAAAATGCTAGGGACAGATTTATGATAGGTGTATGCCTCTTTTGCGCCACTGTGCGTCACTTTTATGATGCAGCGGCGGTGCAAAAGATTTGCTATGAGGCGACAAAATTACAAATTGATGCATTTAGGCAGATATGTCATGGTGTAAAAAAAACGTACCACATGAAACCGATGCAGCAGTGATGCAAAAGATGCACCATGTTGCAAGACAGGCCTCACTTGCGAATTCTGCGAATTTCGGCCTTTGCGAATGCTAATTAGACAAATGGTATGTATCAAACAAGTTTGATGCAAAATAAGGAATAGCAAAATTTGCTATTCCTTATTTTGCGATTGCACTGAAGGATTTGCAAATTTTGCGATTACTTAAATGCAATGTATCAAACAAAAAATATGTAAAAAAATGACATTAAGGATTTGGAAACTACCACCAACTTCTAGTTGGTGGTAATTTGTGAATTCTTTTCAAAAAGCTTTTTTTCCAAAAAACAAAAGGTGCCATATGACGCCCATACATGCCCTTAGGGCATGTATGTGCGCCATATGCCCCCAAATTTCTTTGTCAGGGGGTGCAGCAGGGTGTTCTTGAGACACCCCTGCACCCTTGGAAAAATTCCTATTTTGTGATGAGCTAATTGCTAATCGCAAATTGCACCTTCATTCCTATGAGCCTCCTAGCCCATGGAAATGAATGGGTAATTTGCAATTAGCAATTTGCTCATTGCAAATTAGGAATGGTAAAGAATTGCTATTTATTCCTTAAAATTCGCTATTTAGGAAATGCAAAATAGTTTGATGGTACATATGGTGGTTCATCTGTAACAAGATAAGAAGCTTAGGGATACATTTATGATGACTGGCGAAATAAAGTGCAAATCACTTACTTCATTGGTAGGCCTTTACATGTATTATCTCCTCTGAATTCTTCATCAAGCGTAACTTTAATCTGCAATCCTGAGTAGGCCTCACCTTAAACAAACCTCTGGATAGGCCACACCTTATTGTCATCATGAATTAATCATTTAAAATGCTAGGGACAGATTTATGATAGGTGTATGACTCTTTTGCGCCACTTACAAAACACTGTCCACGGGGAAATGACTTAAAATGTCCTTAAGACACATGAATGTGTTTTTTTAAAGCGTTTGCAATTTTTTTGGGTCACTTTTAACATGGCTATGTGACTCAAACAGTCAAAATCTAAATTCACCATGCACAGGTGGGAGCATATTTACAAGGAATGTGCTCCATGGGGAAAGGTCTTATAATGTAATATGGGAAAAATGACATCAGAGACACTGAAATGCCTTATAGAGAAGCATACACCATTATGTCCTTGTCATAAATTTGCAAACCATTACTTTTCCCCAAAAACGATTTTCAAATCATAATTTGAAAACACTGCACATGTGGAAATGACTTAAAATGTCCTTAATTCAGAATTTGCTATTCCTTATTTTGCGATTGCACTGAAGGATTTGCAAATTTTGCGATTCCTTAAATGCAATGTATCAAACAAAAAATATGTAAAAAATAACATTAAGGATTTGGAAACTACCACCAACTTCTAGTTTGTGGTAATTTGCGAATTCTTTTCAAAAAGCATTTTTTTCCAAAAAACAAAAGGTGCCATATGACGCCAATACATGTCCTTAGGGCATGTATGTGCGCCATATGCCCCCAAATTTCTTTTTCAGGGGTGCAGCAGGGTGTTCTTGAGATACCTCTGCACCCTTGAAAAAATTCCTAATTTGTGATGAGCAAATTGCTAATCGCAAATTATACCTTCATTCCTATGAGCCTCCTAGCCCATGGAAATGAATGGGTAATTTGCAATTAGCAATTTGCTCATTGCAAATTAGGAATGGTAAAGAATTGCTATTTATTCCTTAAAATTCGCTATTTAGGAAATGCAAAATAGTTTGATGGTACATATGGTGGTTCATCTGTAACAAGATAAGAAGCTTAGGGATACATTTATGATGACTGGCGAAATAAAGTGCACATTACTTACTTCATTGGTAGGCCTTTACATGTATTATCTCCTCTGTATTCTTCATCAAGCGTAACTTTAATCTGCAATCCTGAGTAGGCCTCACCTTAAACAAACATTTGGGTAGGCCACACCTTATCGTCATCCTGGATTAATCATTTAAAATGCTAGGGACAGATTTATGATAGGTGTATGCCTCTTTTGCGCCACTGTGCGTCACTTTTATGATGCAGCGGCGGTGCAAAAGATTTGCTATGAGGCGACAAAATTACAAATTGATGCATTTAGGCAGATATGTCATGGTGTAAAAAAAACGTACCACATGAAACCAATGCAGCAGTGATGCAAAAGATGCACCATGTTGCAAGACAGGCCTCACTTGGGGCCATATGTATGAAGCTAATTAGCATTCGCAAAGATCAAAATTCTGCGAATTTCGGCCTTTGCGAATGTTAATTAGACAAATGGTATGTATCAAACAAGTTTGATGCAAAATAAGGAGTAGCAAAATTTGCTATTCCTTATTTTGCGATTGCACTGAAGGATTTGCAAATTTTGCGATTACTTAAATGCAATGTATCAAACAAAAAATATGTAAAAAATGACATTAAGGATTTGGAAACTATTGTGGTAAATTAGTGGTAATTTGTGAATTCTTTTCAAAAAGCTTTTTTTCAAAAAAACAAAAGGTCCCATATGACGCCAACAAATGCCCTTAGGGCATGTATGTGTGCCATATGCCCCAAATTTCTTTTTCAGGGGTGCAGCAGGGTGTTCTTGAGACACCCCTGCACCCTTGGAAAAATTCCTAATTTGTGATGAGCAAATTGCTAATCGCAAATTAAACCTTCATTCCTATGAGCCTCCTAGCCCATGGAAATGAATGGGTAACTTGCAATTAGCAATTTGCTCATTGCAAATTAGGAATGGTAAAGAATTGCTATTTATTCCTTAAAATTCGCTATTTAGGAAATGCAAAATAGTTTGATGGTACATATGGCGGTTCATCTGTAACAAGATAAGAAGCTTAGGGATAGATTTATGATGACTGGTGCATCACCAGGGATGTGTCAGTCATCCTGCGCCACTGTTCCGCCACCCATGGTGTGCTGCATTTACAATGCGGGGCATCATGGGGCAAAAATGGCACAGATGCGTGATGTATCTGTGCTGTAAAGGTAGTGATTGCTGGAGTTGTATCGCAAGTGCGATGCAGCTCAAGCAAGGCTCAGGGGTGCCCCATCTCCACAATGTTGCGTCAAGACCTATGCCTGCTTAAAGCAGGCGCAGGGTTTTGACGCAGCTTTCTCCTATCTGATTGTAAATACGGCACACCATGGGTGGCAGAGCAGCGGTGCACGTTAACTGGTGCATGCCTGGGGATGTGCCATTTAACATAAATCTGCCCCTTTACATTTAAGTATGTGCAGGACACACAGAGTCGGTGAGGCTTATCCAAGGTTAAGAAGAGATGAGTCCTGTTCACTGAAAAATTAGACATAGTCTTCACCTGATCAGCATTGCTGGACATGGCTAAATAATAGCTGCAAAATATTACTCTTGTTAAACAATTTTACTATTATAATCTCTGAGATTTGTCTCTTACTCTGCAACATCTCATTGTTGTTATCTTTCTTTAAAGATAAAGACAACATCAACATGAGCGACAATCTGCAATCAGTTGATTTTGACCTCATCATTGAACTTGTAATTGAAACATCAGTGGATGTTGATCCATTGGATGATTTAAATCCTGAGGATGAAGAAGAGCGTGATGAGGATGCAGATTTGTCCGAATTATATGACATAGGGTGGGAAGCTGACCTGCTTGAGCCTATGGAAATATAAACATTTATTTTTAAAATTTATAATTAATAAAAAGTAAAAATGTAAACCGTTTAATTTAAAAATAAAGACACCTTCAAAAACAGGTTATGTGTAGTGTCTTCAATAAAATATTAAAATATGCTCATAAAATTAGATCAGATTCACATATAAAATAGCACAGGTAACATAAATATAAATGTCATTTCTTTTCTGCTATTTCTGTATTGTAAATTTGCCAAGGACTAAAAAATCTTCTATTTAAAATGTCAAGTAGTGTGTTAAGTTTTTGATCACTGTTATTGATTTACTGTTTGGTAATAATGGTTAATAACATTTTTTATTATATTTTACCACAGATTCAACTGCAGATCATTTCAAGATTTCACCATGCCAACAATAGAAAGACAGAGAAAGGCTGCAAAACGTCAAAGACAGCAGGTGAAACAAAATAAGCAGCAGTCCTCTAACAAAAAGATTTGTCAAGTCACGAAGAAAGCACCGGGTAAGAGCACAAAATATTTCATAAGAAATATGTGTAGTAAAAAAAATATTACTACAGAAAATGTTTCAGTCCATAAAAAGAGAAGCAATTCAAATGGAAAGGATAGGCCAATCAAAAATGTTACTGCTAGAGCAAGAGATAACTCTGTGCATGATAGTAGAAGGAAACAACAGTTTAGGGACATTCGTAAACGAATGTTCCGCAACAGGATAATTGGCAATTTGTTAAAAAATATTAAGAAAGGTCAACAGAAACTGGTTTTTTATAAGAGAAAAAAAAAAGTTGAGAAAGTTATTGATCAGGCATTTGAAATTAAACGTAAGTTATTTATTTTGATAATCAATAGAATTAGGAAGCTAAACAAGGCAATTTATGATTTCAAAAGAAATAGTAGATGGAAGAGAATAGTTAATCGTAGTAATTTTTGTGAAGTTTTTTCTGGAGAATGGATGCATAGTTCAAGCTGTGAGGCATTTTTTAATGAGGAGAGTTATTTCCAGGATAATGATTTGGTGCATGCAGTTGACACCAGTGGTCGTGCTTATGAAGTGAAAGATGGTTGTCCAGTTGAAAAAGAAAAACTTGTGACAACAGAGACAGAAGAGGTGTTAGGTAATGAGGTTTTAGGAAGACGTGCTAAGGGTCCTATGTACACCTGGAAGTGTAGTAGTATTTGTAGTGTGCGACAGGATTCCATCAATTTGCTTTGTGATTTTGTACGGTCATTTAATAAGAAAAGTTTGAAGCAGAAAATAAGGTTGTTGCAAGAATTAGATCCTTGCAGAGTGAGAGAAGTGACAGGTTTGCATGGTCATTCACTGGCTTGTCTTTCCAGGAGAGTATGCCAGAGTGTTTTTCATCATTTCAGGATGCTAGCAGTGCATCATAATAAAGTGAGGAAATTAGTTAGAATGTTGTATTATGCTAAGAGTCCAGCAATTATGCTTAAACAATGATGCGCTGCTCTTTTGCATGGTTCTGAAATAGATGTGAAGAACATATGTGAAGAAATTGAGTTTTGTTACTTTGGAAGTAAAGAGGAGAATGTTGAAATTGACCCAGAAGAAGAGGGTAATGTGGAAGATAGTGTACAGGTTTCCAGTACAGATAATTTCCAGAGGGAAATTGCGACGTTTCAGGTGAAATCAAGTGAGAGGCCTAATTTCACTTGTGTGTGTTGTCGACGCACTTATTATAAGAATCAGACTAAGTTAGTGGATTTATATGCAAAAAGTGAAAGGGAAAATAATAGTGAATGGAAGGATTTTGCAACATACTTGATGGTAGAAAATTGTTTTGATTTGGGATTCGATCAACGTGTGTGTACTTATTGTTGTTGCAAATTAAATCAAAACCAGATGCCTGCTAGAGCAGTTCATAATAATCTGGAATTGGTTGAGATTCCTTCTGAATTGAAGGATTTAAATACTTATGAATCTATTTTGATTCAAAGTATCCATCCCTTTCAGGCTATTGTAAGAATGGAGCCAAAGACAGGGAAATTGCCTCCATCAGATTTACAGAGAGGATTAAAGGGAAGAGTTGTTTATTTGCCTCTAGATTTGAAGAAAAACATTAACACAATTGGAGTAGAAAAAGTGGAAGAGGAACCTCTGGTTATCTTAGTTAATGGGGTTCCGACAAAGAATAAGAAAATATGGCAAGATTTAGTAGATGTTAGGAAAGTTAAAAAGGCAACATTGTATTTGAAAAAAAATAATAAATACTATAAGAATGTATATGTTGCAGAAGAGGAAGTAAGTGAGGAAGAGGATAGCGATTTGTGTGCTGGTCAAATTGAGAAAGTAGAACCCTCTACTAGTGAAGAAATATATGAACATTATAGTGTTCATCCTTTGCATTCCAAGGAAATCATGGGGAATGCTATTGAGTTGTTTCAAATGAAACAAGCCAAAGGGAGTCCCATTAGTGTTTGGGAGGAAAGTTTGGAAGCTCGGTGTTTCCCACAGCTTTTTCCAACAGGTCAGGGAGGAAGATATGATGAGCGACCTCATCAAATTCCTGCTTCTGAATACCGGACTTTGCGATTGTATGCAGGAGATGCTAGGTTTCGACAATGCATTCCTTATTTGTTTCATCTCCTGTTTGAAAGCGATCTGTCTGGACTGTCATATGCAGTGAACCACATCTTGAAAAGTGGTATAGACATGCAAAACATCTCGGCAAGTGACTTTATGGATAAAGTCAATGTCCAAGACAGTATTTTGGATTCTCACCTGATTAATCTCATGGCGTGTCAGCGTGGTACTAATGAGTACTGGTACCGTCGTCATGGTGATTTAAAATGTATGCTGAGGAACTTAGGTACTCCCACATGGTTCCTCACTCTGAGCTGTGCCGAGTATGGCTGGGAAGACTTACTTGAATTTCTACGAGAGGCAAATGCTAACGTAGATAACATCGAATTCAAGACACCCGGAGAACTGTGCTCTTTGGATCCAGTCAATGTATGTAGGTACTTCAATCATAGATTTGAAGCTATGATGTCTTTCATCATGAATAAGAAGAATCCACCTCTTGGAGAGGTGTTGGATTTCTTCTGGAGAAAGGAGTACCAAGCAAGAGGTGCTCCTCATATACATATGTTGCTGTGGATCAAGGATGCACCTAAATTTGGAACGGATCCAGAAGACTCAGTGATGAGTTTCATCCAACAGTATTCTACGTGTGTTGTTCCAAACGCAAAGGAGAAGAAAAGCCTAAGAGAAAAAGTTCTGCGTTTCCAAAGCCATCGATGTGGAAAGTACTGCCGTCGTAAATTCCGAAACAAGGACAAGTTCTACACCAAATGTCGTTTCGGCTTTCCACGACCGGTGATTTCTAAAGGAAGAGTAAACAGTTTGATGTCTTCGCTGCGACACAATGTCATGAAGAAATCACCTAAAAACACATACAATTTGAAGAGGAACGAAGAGTCCAAGTACATCAATGACTACAACCCGGTGATTTTGTCCATGTGGAATGCTAACATGGATATACAGTTTGTGGCTGATAACTGTATGGCTGTGGCTCAGTATGTGACGTCTTACATCACCAAAAAAGAGAAGACAGAATTGAAGGATATGTGGGAGGACATTTCCCATGAAAAGAGCCTCAGCAAGAAGTTGTACAGTTTCAGTCTGAAGATGTTGTCGCATCGAGAAATCGGAGCGTACGAATGTTCTGACCGGTTATCTTCAGCAAGTCTCTATGCCAAGTCCAGGAGTATCGTTTGGGCGAGTCTTGGTCTTGCTGCAACGCGTAATCGAGTTCTCAAACCTGTCCGGGAAATTGAGTATTTGGCGGAAAAGGAGCCAAACAGTACCGACATTTTGAAGACCAACATGTTGGATACATATTATCCAAATCGAAGCATTCACCTCGAGAATGTTTGTCTGTATGAGGTTCTTCAAAATTACATATTCAAGAGGAACATCAAAGAAGATACTGAGAAAGGAGTGTATGCTGTAATAGGAAGTGAGGGATGTCTGGTCAAGCAAAGAAAATGCCACTTGGTAAACCATCGAAAATTGAGTGGCGAATCTCCTGAAAAAAAGGAGTTTTTCTATTTAGCACTTTTGCAACTTTTCAAGCCTTGGCGTGCAGAAGAGGAACTGCTTGGAGATTTTCTCTGTTACGAAGACTCTTTCAATGCCGCCAAGGAGACCATAGAATGTCCTGCTTTTCCCAAATATGTAGAAATGTTGAATGCGAAAATTGAGCAGGAAGCAACGATTGCAGCCGAGATTGCCAGAGACAGTTCTCAGGACAGTCAGAGTTCTGCTTCATTGAGTCAGGATCCACTAGGAGGACCTGTTATTGAAAATGAAGCTGCCACTGCTATGAATGAAGTGGAAAGAGCCATGGCACATGCTCAAGAGGATGCGGTTAACTTAGAAGAGTTGGAAAGACAACTCAACGTTGAGCAGAGGAAAATATATGACGAAGTTACCATGCAAATTGATCATGGATTAAGTCATGATAAGAAAGAGTGCTCATGTACGTCGTTGAAGCCTGTCCGACTGTACGTGAGTGGAGAAGCGGGAACTGGAAAAAGTTTCCTCATTAAAGCAATTTCATGCTATTTGCAGGAAAGGACAGAGTCATCGCTGTCTTGTGTTGTCACTGCTCCAACTGAACTGGCAGCACATAATATTAAAGGGATTACTTTACATCGTTTACTGATGCTGCCAGTGGAGCATGACAACAAATTACAATATCACAAGCTATCTGGAGATGCTTGTTTTGAAGTTTCAAGAATCTTGAGGAAAATGAAACTTCTTATCATTGACGAAGTAAGCATGGTTTCCAATGTCATGCTTGCCTTTGTGCATTTGAGAATGCAAGAAGTTCTCAAAACAGAGTATGATGTGTTATTTGGTGGCAAACACATCATTGTTTTCGGAGATCTTCTGCAGCTGACACCAGTGAAAGGGCAACCTGTGTTCAAAATGCTCACGCATGAAGATACCAGGAAGTGCCTAGGCAGCATTGGCAACGTCAATATATGGTTAAACTTCAATTATGCTGAACTGCATGAAAATATGCGTCAGGCGAAGGATGAAGTTTACAAGACTATTCTACAAGATGTTAGAATTGGAAAAGTGACCGAGCATGGGAAAGAAGCTTTACATGCACGATTACTGTCAAATTTATATCCAGAACAAGATGTTGTGCCTGAGAATATTTTTCAGAAAATTACTGAGAAGAAATCTGGAATATGTTTGATGCCAACTCTTGCAGAATGTGCCAAATTTAACAACAAAATGTTGCATTTAGAAAAGCAAGAGATTGTGAAACTGGAAGCTATTGACAGAGTAGAGCATATGGGATCAACAATTATTTTGTCTGAGAATCTGAAAACAAAATTGGATTCATTAGAGAAGAGTATATCTAAAACTGCAGGTTTTGAAAAGACTCTGAATGTGTGCTTAAACTGCCGTATAATTTTAAGAAGGAATTTACATGTTGAAAGAGGTCTGGTAAATGGATCAATGGGTAATGTTGTTGATTTTGTGAAATACAGAAATAGAGATGGAATTGAATTTTTAAAAATTAAATTTGATGGCATTGAGGAAGTACAGCTAATTGGTCGTTGCTCTGCTAGATTTTTGCTTGTAAAAGACTTATATGTTCGCCGTAAGCAGTTTCCTGTTTGCTTGGCATATGCGGTGACAATCCATAAATCGCAAGGTTTAAGTGTAGACTGTGCATTGGTGAATATTGGCAGTTCTGTGTTCAAGGAGGGTATGGCATATGTGGCATTGTCACGAGTTAGAACTTTATCGGGATTGTACTTGATTGAGTGTGATGTCACAAACATTTGTGCGGATCTAGATTGTGTTAAGGAATACAATAGGTTAAGAAGAGAGTATGCGCCACATTTGCTTCAGTATCCTTTGTTTGAGAAACGTGTGGTAGGCCGGAAACGAAGAAATGTGACCAATACTGGGGAGGTTGTAGCAAAAAGACGAAAAGTCGATGAACCTAAAATTACAAGCAGAAACAAAAAGGATTCTGTTGAAGATGTTGTTGGTTTTCAATTTGAAAACAGTTCTGGTGTCAACTGCTATGCTAATGTAGTGGTTAATGTTTTGTTTTCTCTAGAAAATGTAAAAGAAGAGATTGTGGTCAATTCTGATCAAAGATTTTGCAGTTTGTTAAATTCTGTGTTAGAGAAATGTAGCACTGATAGAAGAAACATAGAAAGTGTGTCTGAAATTCGAAATCTGTTAGACAGATGTTCAGGCCAAACACAATTCTCTCAAAATATTCAGCAAGATTGTCAGGAGTTTTTAATGTATATGCTTGATGTATTGCATGCTAAAGGTGTAGATGTAGATCAGCTGTTTGGGCTTTCTTATCAATGGCAGCATGACTGCGAGAACTGTATGGTATCAAGTACTACTAGTGTAGACTCAGAAAGATTTATATATTTAACTTTGCCAGACAGTAAATCAGTCTCCTTTAATAAGCTAGTAAAAGCAGCTGATCACAACATGGAGTGTAGCCAATGTAAATCTGAAATGATGTCCACATTATTTATACGAACATATGGCCAGTATGTCATTTTAATGTTCCAACGATGTAGGCCTGATGGAACAAAATTGACAACTTTAATTAAAAATTTTGTAGCTTCGCAGTTGTCAATATCAGGAAGGACTTTTGTAACTGCAGCAATTATATATCATGACGGCCCTTCAATAACATCAGGACATTACACAGCTTATTTAAAGTCTAGAAATGGCTGGTCATTCTGCAACGATTCTGTTTTAATTTTCAAAAACAAATTGCCGTATGACCTTAAAAACTCTTACCTGGTGTTTTTAAAACCAAAGTTTTAGGGAAATAATCTCGGGATGTGCTCTGTGGAATTTCAAGAAGTTCTAATGGCTCCTACACAATTTGGCCTTGAGGATAAGTGTAGTTCAGAGACATAACTTCTAACCATAAGACTGGACGTCATGGAGAAATAAGTGCACTTTGAATGAGTTCAGAAAAACTATTTCTTTTTATAAGCTAATTGAAGCAGCCAATCAAAACATAGAGTAGAGGGAATGTAAGTCTGCAACGCTGTCTACTGTTTTACATTGCTTTGTGATTGAAAGTGATGTAGAGAATTAAATAATTGTAGTAGTCATAGAGTTAGTGTAAGTCTGCTTCATAGTAAGCAGTATCAGTGTCATAGGAAATGTAGAACATGACTGAGCAAGAAGGGGAAGATATTACTATTCCAGGATTGTGAAAATGATCTTCAACATTTTAATTCTGAAAGTTGCGGAAATGCCAAATGACGGGATTGGCTTACAAGAAATCCAAGAGTTATAAATGGGTCTGACAAGATTTGGCCTTGTGGAAACTTGTGGTAGAGAGCAAGAAGTCATTTATTGCATGTAACATGTTTTTAAAAACGATGGAGATTTTCTTTCAGAAAGTGGCGGGCTGAAAGTAATAACAGCACAAAAGAGTGCAAGCTGTTCATAGGACATCCTTTGACGTCATGGAAAGTAAGTTAACTTTAAGGAGTTCTGAATTCTGATTTCTTATGTTGTATGGGTTTTTTAAACACAATCATTTTGATTGTGTTTTTTTTCCCCCGCTGTTATATGATGAATACCTTCAAGTCACTGTTTTTAGTGAATTTTGATACATTCTGAGAACAGCAAAAATAAACCATTTAACATGTATAATTAATTCTGTACTGTTTGCATTTATGATGTATATGTAGAACTGTGTAGGAGGCATGGAGAAGGTGAGGCTTCTGTAAGTGTCAAAGTTGTTGCATGCAGTGCTGCACTTCTGCGTATTCTTTCATATGCTAGACTACATCTGCACAATGAGATACCTAAGCAAAGGAAACACAAGTGATGTGATTGTGAAATGAGCAAAATAAATTGCACGTATTTCAATTACATCACCTGTGTTTCCTATCATTACGAATCACATTGTGCAGATCAAGTTTAGGTCTGTCCAGGGAAACATAGGAGGTTTGGACTTTGTTCAAGAGTGCAGTGGACATGACTCACTTCATTGGTAGACCTTCACATGTATTATGTCCTCTATTCTCTTCAACAACTCGAAATTTCATCTGCAACCCTGAGTAGGCCTCACCTCAAACAAACCTCTGGATAGGACACATCTTATTGGCATCCTGAAGCAATTATTTAAAATTTTAGTGTCTTGCGACACTTTTCTGAGACAACAGCAATGCAAAAGATGCACCATGTTTTAAGATAGGCCTCACTTCATCTGCATCAAGATACTGTTAGTTTAAAATGTATATCTTTAGGACTGTGTAGGGGGCCTGGAGAAGCAGAAGCTTCTGTAAGTGTCAAAGTTGTTGAAAAACTGTTTGTCCTTCAATCTTTTCCCTTGTCTTTTGTAATTTTTAAATACATGTTTTAATATTTTTGAAATGTTTGTTCTCTCTTTCACAGATTGAAAGTATAAAAAAAAAGTGAGTAATTTAACGACAATTATAAGGTAAATGCTTTGTACTCTTTTCGTTACATTTCTATCACATTTAACTTCTATTAGTTCCACTGCTTCATTTCTTTAACCCTCAGTTTCCTGCCTTTGCTACTTCCCTCATTCCTTTCTCTATTACCTACTTACTCAACTCCTTCCACTCTTTTTCTCAGTCCCTCTCTTCTCATAGTTCCTCACTCTTGTTCACTCACTCCGTCTCTATTACTCTTAGTGTCTTTGACTGATCACTCTATCACTACTTGTTCATAATGCTTTCTCTGTGTAGTTGAAGCACACTAAGGGGCATATTATGAACACAGCCAATAAAATTATTGCTCTTTTTATTGGCAGAAAACTGGTGCAAAAGTGGTTTTAGCGGCAGTTTTCTGCCGCAAAAGCAGCTTTAGCGACACATTTCTGCCAATAAAAGCTGCAAAACTTTTATTGCCTATGTTGATGATATGGCTCTATGTTACTTACATTTCTTTGCTGTTTCAATTAATCTTTTTCTGTTATTTTTTGTTTTCTGTTTTCTACTTTTTCTCTCTGTTATTCCTCATGTTTTAATCTTATTTTGAACATTCACTCACATTCTCCAAGAAACTCTTCTTTGTTAATGTTATACTCTCTTTTTTTTTCTTTCACTTCGTTATCTATTTTGTTTTTCACAATTATACCCTCTTCCGTCTTTTCTTCGGTAAATAGATCTATTAAACAGTATGTCTTCTTTACTCCCTATAGCTGTCTTTCTTTTAACATCACTCTCTGTTTACTTTCCTTATACTTACTCTTTTTTTTTTTTTTTTGGTTAGCTCCCGGTCCGCGTACCGGGAAGCTAACCGGGGAGCGAACCAAAAGAAATAGAGCTTGCCAGAGTGCTAAACATTCTAGCAATTTTTTTTGAAAGGGAAGGTAGTTCTGAAAAGAACTTTTTTTTAAATATTTTTGTTGTTTTATATATTTTTTTTTTTTTTGAACATTTTTTGTTTTTTTTGTATTTTTTGAACGATTTTATATTTTTTTTGGGTTTATTTTGGGGGGGGGAAACAACAAAAAACAGGCGTTGAAAAGGGCTCAACAGGAGCAAAAAAAAAATTACTGGGGGCGGTTAGGGCAATTATGGTGTTCATACGCCAGGTTTATAGCATTTATGCTCATGTTGCCACATGCTAACAACGCACGACAGTGCATACAAGAGTGTATCATGTGGCCAAAATTTTCTTGTATATTTGGCACAGTTTCCCGTGCCTCTTCTGGTGTTAATTAAATTGGTATTCTTGGTCTGGCCACAGGAGTTGGTCTTGGATTGTCCTGCAAATCCCTTATTTCCGCCCGGCTGTAATTGAGTGGATGCTTCCTTGTCATGTGCCTGTGCATTGTGTGATTTCCGTAACTATATTTCTTGTCCGTCCCTCTGGATAATTGTTCTTTGCATATGAGGCAGGTGACATACCTCGCATTGACTTTTTTTTGGCCACGAGGGATCGAATAAAACTGCCAGATGAAACTGGCTTTCTTTCTGGAAACCCGGGGCACCTCTTCTAAGAACTGTGGTTCTTCTCCCTCCTCATCCATTTCTTCCTCTTCCTCCTCAGTGTTGGTCATGACCTGGGGAGGTGGTCCTCTCTTCCCATGAGGAGGTGGAGGTGGTGGTGGGGGTGCACCAGCTGAAGCTACCAATGAAGCCATTTCTCATATAGTAGTAAAGGTCTTCCTCTCACAATGATGAAAGTCAGAGTGAGGAAAGAAGGAGGGGTTTTCATCATTTGGGAAAAACAATACTTCTCAACCAATGAAAAGTGTTATTTTTAGGTCACCTGACCTAGCCTTACATCATTATGAAACCAAAAGTGAAATGAACCAATGAAAAGTTTTATTAACAAGTCACATGACCTCTCACGCTCATGTTACGCGCTGCGGAACGCGCCCCGGTTAGCTTCCGGGTCGCTGAGCTTCGCGCCTCGGTCCGCGCCCCGGGACACTTCCGGGTGCGCTAACGCGGTACGTCACAAGACGCATTACGCGGCAACGCGATACGTCGCGCTTTCGCGACGCGCCGCGGATCGCTTCCGGGGAGCTGCGTTTCGCGCCTCGGTCCGCGCCCCGGGGCACTTCCGGGTGCGCTAACGCAGTACGTCATAAGACGCATTACGCGGCAACGCGATACCGTCACTATGTTGATATCTTACCGGTTCGCGGACCGGGTCGCGGCATCAATTTGAGCTAACGGAAAGCTTCCCGGTTCGCGGACCGGGAGCGAAACAAAAAAAATATTTAAAAAAAATTATTAATAAATATATAAAATATATTTTTGGATTTAAAGAAGAATACATTTTACAGCTATAGATATTAGCTTTTAAAAAACCAATGAAATTCACTGAAAAAACCATAGGTTATAGACCATATATAGTTAGGAATTAGCATTTACAAAACCTTGAAAATTCACTGAAAAAACCATAGGTTATACACCATATATAGTTAGGAATTAGCATTTAGAAAACCTTATTTTACTCACACAAAACCAATGAAATTCCATATATAGTTAGTTGTACTAACTATATATCGCGCACCCGCAATCCACTGCTGATCATGTCACATATTACATCATTCATGACATGGTCAGTGACATCACTGATGACATCACTGATGACATCTCAAATGACATCACTGATGACATCACTGATGACATCTCATTTGACATTACTGATCACATCACTGATGACATCATTCATGTGATAATACGATGAACCTCTTCAGACTCTAATATAACCTTAGATACACTTAGTGTAAACAGACACTCACAGACTGTCACTCATCCATGGAGTTACTTACACACCTAGTCAGTCATGCAAAGAATCAATCACACCTCCATTTCCTCAACTATACAGTTATACACAGCTTACTTATTCAAACATATACTAACACATATTTACTCTCTTTTACAATCCCTGATACAAGTTCACAATCATCCATACAGCCACTCACACATTCACTGGCTCTTATGCAAAGTTATTTATATATGCCAACTCTCACATGTACTGTGTTTTACATATGTACTTACTTTGACATGTAGCACTGAGATATCCATTCACTCACCAATACACTGATGCACACAGTCAACCACCCATACAGCTGTTTCCACATGCACTTTTGAACCCATACATCTATGCAGAGAGTCATACACCTCCCAGCCACCCATACACACTCTCAGTCTCCCATACAAATACTTGGGCAACCAATCAATAACCCATATAGTTAATCATATAGCTACTGATCAACACATGCAGCAGTTTATAGAACAACAGACATAATGATGCACAAATTAAGACAGTTTAGTCACTAACCCATGCACTCAGTGAGACACATTTAATCACTCACTCATACAGTCAGTCAGGCACCTACTAAATCCTTTGTTCAGACACTTCTACATCCACTCATTCTTCAATATGTAAGACATATTTTAACTTTACAGAAACATACAGTCACTGGATGATGTCATCAGTGATGTCATCAGTGATGTCATTTGAGATGTCATCAGTGATGTCATCAGTGATGTCACTGACCATGTCATGAATGATGTAATATGTGACATGATCAGCAGTGGATTGCGGGTGCGCGATATATAGTTAGTACAACTAACTATATCTGGAATTTCATTGGTTTTGTGTGAGTAAAATAAGGTTTTTTAAATGCTAATTCCTAACTATATATGGTGTATAACCTATGGTTTTTTCAGTGAATATATATATATATATATATATATATATATATTCACTGAAAAAAACCATAGGTTTCAGGCCTTATATAGTTAGGAATCAGCATTTAAAAAACCTTTGAAATTCACTGAAAAAAACATAGGTTTCAGGCCTTATATAGTTAGGAATTAGCATTTTAAAAAAACTTTGAAATTCACTGAAAAAACCATAGGTTTCAGGAGTTATATAGTTAGGAATAAGTTTTTAAAAAACCCTTGAAATGTACTCAAAAAACTATAAGTTTTAGTGGTGTTATAGTTAGCTGGACATTTTACTCATACAAAACCAATGAAATTGCTCCTATATAGTTAGTTGTACTAACTATATTTCGCGCACCCGCAATCCACTGCTGATGATGTCACATATTAGATCATTCATGACATGGTCAGTGACATCACTGATGACATCTCAAATATATATATAACAGTTCTATGGCAAAATGAAACCCCTTATTTTGTTCCTTTTCAAATTAAATGTATTAAGTGTTACCACTTTATTTTCGTAAAAACCACTGGAGCATATATCTTGACATAGCAAAGGCACATCGGGCTACCAGTCCCTACAATTTTGCCAAGTTTCGTGGAAATCCATTCAGCCGTTCGAGCTAAAAGTGAGTCCAACCGCCCTATGGAAAACTCAATGTTAAAAACACGTTTTGGGACCTCCCTTTTTTCTCGGCCCCCGCTTGACGAAACCCCCCCAAATTTTCAGGGGCTGCTCAGAAACAAAATGTTCCATTTTCCAGAAAATGTCAGCCAATTCCGTCCTCAAACGCCAAAGTTATTTAACATAGAATTTTCAAAAATCCCATAGGAAAAAAATCCTAACTATATATACCTACTGGCGACCGCCAGTAGGTAATATATATATATATTATATATATATATATATATGCAACACACCTTTCTCCAAACGAAAGAAAGCAGAGGCCACAGAGGGGAAGTTCAAGGAAGCTGATTTATTCACTGGCTGTGGCGAATGCATTTCGGCATGTAAATGCCTTCTTCAGCGCCCAAACAGTCACCATCTGAAACCCTGCGCCTTTACACGTCCTGACATTTATTTGGGTAATCCCAAACAAGCTCCGCCCCCAAAAAAATGATGTTTGCACACCTGATGCAAGTCCGTGATCTTCTATGGACTGCAGGACCCAGAATGCACGATGAGGCTCCCAGGTAAGATGTGGGTGGGGGAAATTCTGCCAAGTGGTGCGCTTTAGGCAGGACATAGCGCAAAGTTCAAGACAAAATGTTCCTGCTTTTCGGATCAGTGAACACAGCGACCCTGAGTCCCCAACTGCTCCAACCTTGATGCTCGGGAGTCCAATTCAATGGGGACAGCCAGACAATGTTCGCCGCCCAGCATGAGGCATAATGCCTCAAAACCATCTGCTTCTTCTCCCAGCACCCGGGCGTTCCCAGACTGACCGATAACTCGGTAAAATATATATATATATATAACATTTCTATGGCAAAATGAAACCCCTTACTTTGTTCCTTTTCAAATTAAATGTATTAAGTGTTACCACTTTATTCCAATCAAGATGACTTCAGGTGTGCCATACTTTTGTCATAGGTAAGACTGTTAGCGTTCTAGTTGTTCTTTAAAACACTCTGGGACATTCTGTCACTGGGCTATAGTTGGGCTACATCTGGCTGATATTTGGGCTACATTTGTTTTTTTTTGTCTCTGGCGGCCATCTTTGGGCTACATTGGGCTTCATTGGGCTTCATTGGGCTACATTGGGCTACATTTGGGCTCCAACATATATATAGCCCAATATAGCCCAATATATATTTTTCAAAGTTAATTTTCGTGAAAACCACTGGAGCATATATCTTGAGACATAGCAAAGGCACATCGGGCTACCAGTCCCTACAATTTTGCCAAGTTTCGTGGAAATCCATTCAGCCGATCGAGCTAAAAGTGAGTCCAACCGCCCTATGGAAAACTCAATGTTAAAAACACGTTTTGGGACCCCCTTTTTTCTCGGCCCCCGCTTGACGAAACCCCCCCAAATTTTCAGGGGCTGCTCAGAAACAAAATGTTCCATTTTCCAGATAATTTCAGCCAATTCCGTCCTCAAATGCCAAAGTTATTCAACATAGAATTTTCAAAAATCCCATAGGAAAAAAATCCTAACTATATATACCTACTGGCGACCGCCAGTAGGTAATATATATATATATACCACAAAAGTTGCCTGTGTAAGAAGTGAGCCTCACAAGAAGATTTGCAGTTCAGCCACGTTTATTTCAGAAGGCAAGCAGCATGAGGGAAGGCACAGCAAGCAACAAGGTAACTGTCCTGCCTGACGCGTTTCGTGCGCTGAGCACTTCCTCATAGGCATAGGACTTGACAGGAAATTGCACGTTGAAATTCTCGGAGCCACTTATCACCTGATGTAATCCCGCCCATGTGGGCGTGGCCACTTTGGTGGCCTGATGGTACTTGTGGTTCCAGTCTTGCACCAGTGTGCTCTTCGTAACAGTTCCAATAATCACATTGACACCCCAGTGGGTTGTGCAGCCGGGCGCTCCCCCGCGCTGCTTCCATTATTCCTTCCAAAACCGGCATCCTCTCCCATATGTGAAGGCGTCGGTTGGCGTCTCCGCTGGAGGGCTAACAGCCCCGGGGCTACACTTCGCGGCTCAGGCAAGCCGCCGAAAATACCACAAAAGTTGCCTGTGTAAGAATTGAGCCTCACAAGAAGATTTGCAGTTCAGCCACGTTTATTTCAGAAGGCAAGCAGCATGAGGGAAGGCACAGCAAGCAACAAGGTAACTGTCCTGCCTGACGCGTTTCGTGCGCTGAGCACTTCCTCATAGGCATAGGACTTGACAGGAAATTGCACGTTGAAATTCTCGGAGCCACTTATCACCTGATGTAATCCTGCCCATGTGGGCGTGGCCACTTTGGTGGCCTGATGGTACTTGTGGTTCCAGTCTTGCACCAGTGTGCTCTTCGTAACAGTTCCAATAATCACATTGACACCCCAGTGGGTTGTGCAGCCGGGCGCTCCCCCGCGCTGCTTCCATTATTCCTTCCAAAACCGGCATCCTCTCCCATATGCGAAGGCGTCGGTTGGCGTCTCCGCTGGAGGGCTAACAGCCCCGGGGCTACACTTCGCGGCTCAGGCAAGCCGCCAAAAATACCACAAAAGTTGCCTGTGTAAGAAGTGAGCCTCACAAGAAGATTTGCAGTTCAGCCACGTTTATTTCAGAAGGCAAGCAGCATGAGGGAAGGCACAGCAAGCAACAAGGTAACTGTCCTGCCTGACGCGTTTCGTGCGCTGAGCACTTCCTCATAGGCATAGGACTTGACAGGAAATTGCACGTTGAAATTCTCGGAGCCACTTATCACCTGATGTAATCCCGCCCATTATTGATTTGTGGACAGTGTTTCTTACATGCTGCAGCTCTCCTGAATAAAACGAATTTGGCTGATTACCTACTAGTGGTGGGCATCTTCCATCAGCAGGCAACTTTTGTGGTTGATAGTAGCGGCTGGCCTGAGCCGCGGTAGAGGCTCCGATGCTCTTGCAGCATTCCTGTTGATCCGTCAACCGGCGGAATAACTTATGGCACTGGTGTCGTTTTGGAGGAGATTGCAAGCTGTGGCAAGGACAGTGACACAATGCCACGATTCACTGTGATTTAAATTCTGAATTGTTCGAGTGAGTAGCAGGCAACTCACTTGAGAAGGAAAGCGAGACTACAAATACCAGCAGGCCATCGAGTATGGGCCACGCCCACTGAGGCAAGGTATTTGAACTACGATAGTTTCCGCCAAAACTGCTCTGCTACTCCACTCGAGTCCTGTGGCCCTGATGAAGTGGACTACGAAACGCGTTGGGCTGGATTATTGATTTGTGGACAGTGTTTCTTACATGCTGCAGCTCTCCTGAATAAAACGAATTTGGCTGATTACCTACTAGTGGTGTGGAATCTTCCATCAGCAGGCAACTTTTGTGGTTGATAGTAGCGGCTGGCCTGAGCCGCGGTAGAGGCTCCGATGCTCTTGCAGCATTCCTGTCGATCCGTCAACCGGCGGATTAACTTATGGCACTGGTGCCGTTTTGGAGGAGATTGCAAGCTGTGGCAAGGACAGTGACACAATGCCACGACGCACTGTGATTTAAATTCTGAATTGTTCGAGTGAGTAGCAGGCAACTCACTTGAGAAGGAAAGCGAGACTACAAATACCAGCAGGCCATCGAGTATGGGCCACGCCCACTGAGGCAAGGTATTTGAACTATGATGGTTTCCGCCAAAACTGCTTTGCTACTCCACTCGAGTCCTGTGCCCCTGATGAAGTGGACTACGAAACGCGTTGGGCTGGATTATTGATTTGTGGACAGTGTTTCTTACATGCTGCAGCTCTCCTGAATAAAACGAATTTGGCTGATTACCTACTAGTGGTGTGGCATCTTCCATCAGCAGGCAACTTTTGTGGTTGATAGTAGCGGCTGGCCTGAGCCGCGGTAGAGGCTCCGATGCTCTTGCAGCATTCCTGTCGATCCGTCAACCGGCGGATTAACTTATGGCACTGGTGCCATTTTGGAGGAGATTGCAAGCTGTTGCAAGGACAGTGACACAATGCCACGATCCACTGTGATTTAAATTCTGAATTGTTCGAGTGAGTAGCAGGCAACTCACTTGAGAAGGAAAGCGAGACTACAAATACCAGCAGGCCATCGAGTATGGGCCACGCCCACTGAGGCAAGGTATTTGAACTACGATAGTTTCCGCCAAAACTGCTCTGCTACTCCACTCGAGTCCTGTGCCCCTGATGAAGTGGACTACGAAACGCGTTGGGCTGGATTATTGATTTGTGGACAGTGTTTCTTACATGCTGCAGCTCTCCTGAATAAAACGAATTTGGCTGATTACCTACTAGTGGTGTGGCATCTTCCATCAGCAGGCAACTTTTGTGATATATATATATATATATAAACATTTGCGTATTTATACAGTGACCTATATACATGTTAAACATGGAAAAATATAACCATAAGTAATATGTCATTTGTTAAGCAGAACTAATGAAAATCTACATATTTACAAACAGGATGATTATACACAATTATACAAATGAATTCACATATCTAGGTACCCATATATAATCAAAATAACTGCTTATATACACAGGGCTATGCTGTATAATTATTTTTGTGTATTGTGGTTATGTAGGAAAGAGCCAATTCTTGAGTAGTCTTCTGAAGATGAAGGTGGTATCCGTAGATATTATGTTTGGGGGTAAAGAGTTCCATGGCTTGGCTGCTTGTACAGAGAAAGATGTACCGCCTATGTTTTTTTCTTGTATCGTGGGATATTGAGGCGAGGTGCCAATCTAGAGCGGAGGTTCCATTGTTAAATATATTTTTTAATCTTATTCCTGATCAAGAGCGGCCATGTTCCATGATAGACTTCGTGGGTGTTGCGAAGCTGCTTGAATGTGGATCTCCTGGCAACCGGTAACCAATGTAGGGCTATCAAGGCAGGGTAAATGTGCGCTTGTGGCTTTAAATGTAAAAGAAGTCTGGAAGCAGAGTTCTGAATCAATTGTAGTCTTTATATAGTTGTTACAGATGATCCCTGGTCGAGGCTAATGTGTAATAGAGTTTTGACAGAACAAGAGAGAGAGAGTAGCCTGGACCTTGTGTGGAAATGCCAGGTGGGGTAAATGGGTCATAGAGTTTTTATAGTAATGAAGCTGGATCTTGCTAGTTTGTCCACTTGGTCATTCATTCATAGCTTGGATTCCATGGTAATTCCTAGGTTTCTTACTTCCTTAGATACTTTAGATGGTGTTCCCAGATCGTCAGGCCTGGTGGCGAGTGGGTCATCATTTTTCCAGTAACCGCAAGTGACTATTTCTGTTCTTAGAAGTCTCCATTTTGAGATGGCTCCATGTCATCCATTGATTAACGGCTCTGAGGCAACTGAAAATGTGTATGTTTCCAATGTCTTTAAGGCATTCCAGTTGAAGGAGTATTTGTGTGTTACCTGCATAGTTATTACATGTGAAGTGAAACTGATTGATCAGAGCAGGTAATGACTTCATGTAGATATTGAAAAGCATGGGTGAAATGAGAGAGCCTTGAGGGACTTCTGCTTTTATGAAGTACGGTATGGATGAGAAAGGGGCGTATGGAGGACATTAGTTGTGTTTTGAAGGTAGGATGTGATCCAGCCGAGAGCCGTGCCCTTTATGCCAGCTTCGTAGAGTCTTTGTGTTAGAGTATCATATTCAACCATGTCAAAGGTGGCTGAGAGGTCCAAGAGAAGTAGGGCAGCAACCCCGTTCTGATAAACAGTGTTCTTAAGGTCATCCCAGATGGCAATGAGGGCAGATTCTGTGACTCCTCCTGGACAGAATCCTGTTTGGAAGCCTGAAAGTATGGAATTATCTTTAATGAATTGTGAATCTGGCCAAATGCTGCTCTTTCTATCAGTTTGCCCAAGAATGGTCAATTTGTAATTGGTCTGTAGTTGTCGGAGTTAAGTGGGTCTAGGTTTGTTTTCTTTAGTAATGGGCGTATGTATTACTTTTTTAGGTCTTCTGGAAACATACTAGTAGTTGAGGAATTGTTGATGATTCTTCTTAGGGGTGTGGCAGCAGAGGTAGTTAGAAGAATTTTCTTGAAGGTTTGTGGTGGACATGGGTCAGAAAAGCAGCCAGCAGGCCTGATGTCTTTGACCAGGTCCATAAATTAATTGTGTGATATTAGTTGGAAGGAATGCTAAGGCTGGGTTAACCTATTCTTGGAGGGTTGTTTTGGAAAAGGTTTAGTGCTAGTGCTTTTTCTTTTTTTAAATAGGAGTCCAAGGTGTCTGCTTTGGTTGTTTAATGATTTGCCACTTTGTCTGTGAAATCTTGAGTGATGGGATGAGCTCCAGCTCCTTCAAAGCAATTCGGTTTACGAGATTCTGTGAGAATTTTATAGAATTCTTTGTTAGCACAATAAGCATTTTGAATTCTGTGTGAATCTTATCTTTCCTTAACTTTTTTGCTTACTGACTTGTATAAAATGTTAAGTTTCTGTATGTGAAGTTTGTCTTGATTGGGGTTTGTTTCGAGCCAGGCAAGTTTCACCTATCCAACTTGCTCTTTCATCTCTTTTAGCTCTATATTTCTCCAAGGTGCTTGTTTCCTTTTGTTCTTTTGTGTTGTTCTGAGTGGTATTTGTATATCAAAGGCTTTTTGAAGTGACTCATATAGTTCGTGGATGGAACTTAGTGTGTCTAGATCTGTATTGGATGTTAGTTGTTTTTCTAAGTATTCAAAACTGAGTTTGTTCCACAGCTGATAGGTGTATGCATGAACGGTTGTTTTAGGTGTGTTACTTTGTGTGGTTTATGTTGGAAAGCAAGTACTGGTTGTCTGACCCTGTGACTAGAGTAATTGTTTGAAAGGTAACTAGATCTGTGTTTGCAAAAATGACATCAAGGATGTGTCCAACGATATGTGTGGTTTGTGGATGATCTGATGTAGGTTCAGTTTGTTTAAGTCACCAAGAATGCATAGGTTGGAGTGTAGTGTTATCAGGTTTGAAGCTGTGTCTAGAAGTGTGTCTGTAATGTTGCATTGCAAGGTGGAGGTCTGTACAGGAGAAAGAAGTTACAGGAGGAAGATGATGTAGGGGTGAACTGGTGAAGAGGGCTTCACAACCTTGCATTGAGACATCGTCAGCTTTAGTGATATTTAATCTTTGCTTGAACATAACAGCTAGGTCACCTCCTCTTTTGCCTATATGATTTTGTGTGAAAGTTTGATAACCTAGAAGAACAGCTTCATTCAACACTGGAGCCAAGTCATCTCCCAACCATGGCTTAGTTATGAAAATTAAAGTCAGGTTGTTTGTTAGTGAGAAGGTCGTAGATGTGATGCTTGTTTTTTTAGAGTGATAGAGCATTTATTAATAGCTAGTTTAGAGAATGTCTTTTGGTGATGGTGTGACTTTGTTTTGTAGAAGAGGAAGCAGTGTTTTGTGTAGTATGTGTGATCTTAGTGCTGGCATTAGCTATATGAGGATAACAATAGTGTAGTTGTTCTGTAGTGTATTCCTCGTCCAGGAGGCTAAGAAGGCATTTTATGGGTCTGCATGTCTAGGTGCTGGAGATGGTGTTTGGGAGTGAGTTGGTGAGCTGTGTTGTTTTTGTAGCGTTGTGCAGTAGAAATGGAGATGTGAAGTTGGGAAGAGTGGCATATTTGTTTGCGTTTGTTTATAGTGGAAGGTGTATGAGTTAGAGGTGGTGATGCAGCATATGAGTCTTGTAGCATGGTTCTAAATTGTCCAATGGATGAGAGGCTGTTAAAAGAAGTTGTTTGTGGGGATTTGTAGTGGGTGTTGAGACAGTCTAATGTGTGTAGGGTTTGTTTGTAGTGAATGCGCAGAGTGCATTTGCTGTGAGTGTGTTACTATGTTTGTGTTAATAGATGGGATCAGGTGGGTGCTGGTGAATGGAAAAAAGGTCAGCATTTCTGACCTAGGCCCAACCAAGCCCAAACAGGCAACTGCTCTTGTCCTCTCTGCCCTTAGTCTCAATGCTTGAGCTGAGAAGCCCTGAATCATGACCTTAAATAGCCCTAGTCATCAGGTGACCCCATCGTCTTCACTCTAACTAATCAGAACACTAGCCCTAGGCCCTAGGACCCATAGGAGACCTGGCCTTAGAACCAGTAACAGCCCTATTCCTGGCAGCCAATCAGAAATGAAACTCTAAGCGATTGAGTAACCTGTTACAGAATTGCAAAATCGGTTTGCGAATTGCTATTTGGAAGGGGCGTGTTTAGGGCGTCCCTTCCAAATATCAAATCCTAATGGTATGCATTAATGTTTTGTGACCATGAATGTGGTCCCAAAACATTCACATATTACCACCTACTTCAAGTAGGTGGTAACCCATTCGCAAATGGGAAGGAGTCCCCAAGGGACCCCTTCCCCTTTGTGAATGTCAGTTAAATCATTTGACAGTAGTCCCATGCACTGTTCCCTCTAGGCCGCGCGTGCGCGCACCTTCCCTGACGTCAGCGCGCACCACCTAGCGTGGAGCGTGCACACAGGACGTCGCGGGAGAGAGACGCGCCGCCCGCCGCTTTTAAAAGGCGAGCGGCGCGAACATGAGGCACTTTTCTATGTGGTGGCGGCGGGCGTGAGGAGTGCGGAGTGCAGGTAAGGAGGCAGGGGGGGGCTGGTGGCGATTATGGTGTTTGCAGACTGTGGCCTTTTGTTTAAATATTGCTGACAATCACAGTCTGCCAAGCGCTTTACTAACAAAAGCGTAGACACTTTCCAAACACAGCGTGTGCTAAAGTACATGCTGTGTTTGGAAAGTGTCTACGCTTTTGTTAGTAAAGCGCGGGGCAGACTGTGGCATTTTGTTTAAGTATTGCTGTTAATCGGAGCCCGTGAAGGGGCTCTGATTGTCAGCAATATTTAAACAAAAGGCCACAGCTGTTGGGGAAACGAGCGGAACAGAAGCGACACAGGACAGAAAAGCACAAAAACGAGACAGAAAGGCACAAGAATGAGACAGAAAGGCACAAAAACGCGTGGGACACAGGGCATAAAGGCACAACAAAGAGTGGGACATAGGACAGAAGGGCACCAAAAACAATGGGACAGAGGGCAGAAGGGCACCAAAAATGAGTGGGGCAGGGGGCAGAAGGGCACCAAAAACGAGTGGGGCAGAGGGCAGGAGGGCACCAAAAACGATGGGGCAGAGAGCAGAAGGGCACCAAAAACGAGTGGGGCAGAGAGCAGAAGGGCACCAAAAACAATGGGACAGAGGGCAGAAGGGCACCAAAAACGATGGAACAGAGGGCAGAAGGGCACCAAAAACGAGTTGGGCAGAAGGGCACCAAACCAAAAACGAGTGGGGCAGAGGGCAGAAGGGCACCAAAAACGATGGGACTGAGGGCAGAAGGGCACCAAAAACGAGTGGGGCATAGGGCAGATGGGCACCAAAAACAATGGGACAGAGGGCAGAAGGGCACCCAAAACTAGTGGGGCAGAGGGCAGAAGGGCACCAAAAACGAGTGGGGCAGAGGGCAGAAGGGCAGCAAAAACGAGTGGGGCAGAGAGCAGAAGGGCACCAAAAACAATGGGACAGAGGGCAGAAGGGCACCAAAAACGAGTGGGGCAAGGGCAGGAGGGCACCAAAAATGATGGGACAGAGGGCAGAAAGGCACCAAAAACGAGTGGGGCAGAGGGCAGAAGGGCACCAAAAATGAGTGGGCCAGAGGGCAGAAAGGCACCAAAAACGAGTGGGGAAGAGGGCAGAAGGGCACCAAAAACAATGTGACAGAGGGCAGAAGGGCACCAAAAATGAGTGGGACGCCGCCACACGGATTTCCTGCGCCAGGAGGCGCTTCAAAAGGACTCCAGCATCGGTGGAGCGGGGGGAATCAAAATCCTTTGGGGGGCATACCTCGGTGGTCCAGTGCAGCGTAGCTCCAACGCTCCCCTCTGCCGCTGCAATCCCAGACCAGCGGCCGCAGTGCGAGGGGGGCGTAACCGGCCCGGAACTACACTACCCAGAAGCCCTAGCGGCGGAACACGCCGCCACACGGATTTCCTGCGCCAGGAGGCGCTTCAAAAGGACTCCAGCATTGGTGGAGCGGGGGGAATCAAAATCCTTTCGGGGGCATACCTCGGTGGTCCAGTGCAGCGCAGCTCCAACGCTCCCCTCTGCCGCCGCAATCCCAGACCAGCGGCCGCAGTGCGAGGGGGGGCGTATCTGGCCCGGAACTACACTACCCAGAAGCCCTAGCAGCGGAACACGCCGCCACACGGATTTCCTGCGCCAGGAGGCGCTTCAAAAGGACTCCAGCATCGGTGGAGCGGGTGGAATCAAAATCCTTTGGGGGGCATACCTCGGTGGTCCAGTGCAGCGCAGCTCCAATGCTCCCCTCTGCCGCCGCAATCCCAGACCAGCGACCGCAGTGCGGGGGGGGGGGCGTAACCGGCCCGGAACTGCACTACCCAGAAGCCCTAGCGGCGGAACACGCCGCCACACGGATTTCCTGCGCCAGGAGGAGCTTCAAAAGGACTCCAGCATCGGTGGAGCGGGGGGAATCAAAATCCTTTGGGGGGCATACCTCGGTGGTCCAGTGCAGCGCAGCTCCAACGCTCCCTCTGCCGCCGCAATCCCAGACCAGCGGCCGCAGTGTGAGGGGGCGTAACCGGCCCGGAACTACACTACCCAGAAGCCCTAGCGGCGGAACACGCCGCCACACGGATTTCCTGCGCCAGGAGGCGCTTCAAAAGGACTCCAGCATCGGTGGAGCGGGGGGAATCAAAATCCTTTGGGGGGCATACCTCGGTGGTCTAGTGCAGCGCAGCTCCAACGCTCCCCTCTGCCGTCGCAATCCCAGACCAGCGCCCGCAGTGCGAGGGGGGCGTAACCAGCCCGGAACTACACTACCCAGAAGCCCTAGCGGCGGAACACGCCGCCACATCGATTTCCTGCGCCAGGAGGCGCTTCAAAAGGACTCCAGCATTGGTGGAGCGGGGGGAATCAAAATCCTTTGGGGGGCATACCTCGGTGGTCCAGTGCAGCGCAGCTCCAACGCTCCCCTCTGCCGCCGCAATCCCAGACCAGCGGCCGCAGTGCGAGGGGGGCGTAACCGGCCTGGAACTACACTACCCAGAAGCCCTAGCGGCGGAACACGCCGCCACACGGATTTCCTGCGCCAGGAGGCGCTTCAAAAGGACTCCAGCATCGGTGGAGCGGGGGGAATCAAAATCCTTTGGGGGGCATACCTCGGTGGTCCAGTGCAGCGCAGCTCCAACGCTCCCCTCTGCCGCCGCAATCCCAGACCAGCAGCCGCAGTGCGAGGGGGGCGTAACCGGCCCGGAACTACACTACCCAGAAGCCCTAGCGGCGGAACACGCCGCCACACGGATTTCCTGCGCCAGGAGGCGCTTCAAAAGGACTCCAGCATTGGTGGAGCGGGGGGAATCAAAATCCTTTCGGGGGCATACCTCGGTGGTCCAGTGCAGCGCAGCTCCAACGCTCCCCTCTGCCGCCGCAATCCCAGACCAGCGGCCGCAGTGCGAGGGGGGGCGTAACCGGCCCGGAACTACACTACCCAGAAGCCCTAGCAGCGGAACACGCCGCCACACGGATTTCCTGCGCCAGGAGGCGCTTCAAAAGGACTCCAGCATCGGTGGAGCGAGTGGAATCAAAATCCTTTGGGGGGCATACCTCGGTGGTCCAGTGCAGCGCAGCTCCAATGCTCCCCTCTGCCGCCGCAATCCCAGACCAGCGACCGCAGTGCGGGGGGGCGTAACCGGCCCGGAACTGCACTACCCAGAAGCCCTAGCGGCGGAACACGCCGCCACACGGATTTCCTGCGCCAGGAGGAGCTTCAAAAGGACTCCAGCATCGGTGGAGCGGGGGGAATCAAAATCCTTTGGGGGGCATACCTCGGTGGTCCAGTGCAGCGCAGCTCCAACGCTCCCTCTGCCGCCGCAATCCCAGACCAGCGGCCGCAGTGTGAGGGGGTGTAACCGGCCCGGAACTACACTACCCAGAAGCCCTAGCGGCGGAACACGCCGCCACACGGATTTCCTGCGCCAGGAGGCGCTTCAAAAGGACTCCAGCATCGGTGGAGCGGGGGGAATCATAATCCTTTGGGGGGCATACCTCGGTGGTCCAGTGCAGCGCAGCTCCAACGCTCCCCTCTGCCGTCGCAATCCCAGACCAGCGCCCGCAGTGCAAGGGGGGAGTAACCAGCCCGGACCTACACTACCCCGAAGCCCTAGCGGCGGAACACGCCGCCACATCGATTTCCTGCGCCAGGAGGCGCTTCAAAAGGACTCCAGCATTGGTGGAGCGGGGGGAATCAAAATCCTTTGGGGGGCATACCTCGGTGGTCCAGTGCAGCGCAGCTCCAACGCTCCCCTCTGCCGCCGCAATCCCAGACCAGCGGCCGCAGTGCGAGGGGGGCGTAACCGGCCTGGAACTACACTACCCAGAAGCCCTAGCGGCGGAACACGCCGCCACACGGATTTCCTGCGCCAGGAGGCGCTTCAAAAGGACTCCAGCATCGGTGGAGCAGGGGGAATCAAAATCCTTTGGGGGGCATACCTCGGTGGTCCAGTGCAGCGCAGCTCCAACGCTCCCCTCTGCCGCCGCAATCCCAGACCAGCGGCCGCAGTGCGAGGGGGGCGTAACCGGCCTGGAACTACACTACCCAGAAGCCCTAGCGGCGGAACACGCCGCCACACGGATTTCCTGCACCAGGAGGCGCTTCAAAAGGACTCCAGCATCGGTGGAGCGGGGGGAATCAGAATCCTTTGGGGGGCATACCTCGGTGGTCCAGTGCAGCGCAGCTCCAACGCTCCCCTCTGCCGCCGCAATCCCAGACCAGCGGGCGCAGTGCGAGGGGGGCGTACCCGGCCCGGAACTACACTACCCAGAAGCCCTAGCGGCGGAACATGCCACCACACGGATTTCCTGCGCCAGGAGGCGCTTCAAAAGGACTCCAGCATCCGCGTCGAGGGATCGCGCGCGGGTCAGCGCAGGGCTAAGCCCGGGCAAAGGGCGGGCCCTCTGTGGCCCTCAGAGGCCTAAGGAGGATGGGACGGGCCGTTCACCTTGATTTCGTGAGTCCAGGAAAATACGAGGTAAACCACATCTGCATTATTTCACCGTATTATCTATTGACTTTGCCTCTGTCCTAGGACTGACACCACAATATGTCTTTCAAGGGGGATAACACTACAATGCCCATTGAGACCTTACAACCAGTAAACGTGGACCAAGCGCCCTCGTGGCTAGATGAGTTAAACTTCCTATGCAAAACCACACATGTTTTTGTGGATTCGCCGTTCCTTACTGAAAGCTTTTGTGCATCACCCGAGGCTGCCAGCTCTTTGCAACCCCTCCCATTATCTAATGAAGATATCATCCAAAACATCCAAAGGCCCGTTATTCATGACTCCTTATCCGCTATAAGGAATTGTAACGGGGCAAATAACATGGGGAATCAACCTAAATTGTGCTTAAGCCCTACACTTCCTGCAAGCAACCTATCCATGATTCCGGAGACTGCTGAGAAACTAGTTGTTCTACCATCTTCTTTTCAGAAGGATCTATTATCCCTTATTGATCTTCTGGTCAGCTCTCTCATAACACCACTGTTAGACAAAATAACCACATTAGGGGATAGGCTGACGGGACTGGAAGAAACCATCAATTCCACCAAGTCCACCTTGCCAGCTAACAAAAGTACTGTAACACCCAAATGTCCTGATCCACCTTCGACCTCGAAAGACCCAAAGCCAACCACGCAAGTCATAAGAGACTTAACCCAACCACTAGCCTCCAATGTACCAGCCCTAATACTTCGCAGACCCTCCTCTACACTTACTCTCTCGCAACCTGTTGCTCCTAGAGCATACTATAACAAAGTTACTTCCATCCACCTCCCCCCGGAGGCAGCTCCTTTTGTCTGTGTCCTCGCAGGAGTACCAGAACTTCCCCCAGGCAATATCGAGAGACAACACGACCTGCTGAACAAGGTCAAATTTTGGCTGACCACCAATAGACCCTTGCCACCCAACCTTGTGTGCACAATAATGAGTGTTAGAAGGGTGGGCTGGCTGGGTTCTCTCCAAAAAGATATTGTTGGTGACCTAGTTCTTGTTAGATTCAGGCAGAGAAACATTGTCCCGTACCTGTGTACCTGCGCACCTCAAGTGGGAAACAGCCCAATCTCCGTCTGGGACTTGCACGATTTCTACCCCAGGATGTCGTGGTACCCCAAATCCAGTCTAAAGGCAGGGTCCAACATGTTAATGGGCAGAAGTTTTCCTACTCATAACCGTCAGGAATCCTTGCTCTATAGTCCTAAGTACTGGAACTCCTATTAATTGTTGGTTGATCAAATCTTGACCTGTGTATAGTACATTACAATTAAGTAACTTATTCCCACGGGTTGGGTAAAAGTTTTTAACATGTAGATATTATGTATTATTGTATGTATGTTTTTATTTATCACTGTTTTGAACTGTACGCTTTTATGATTTTTTTTTAATCAAAATCGAATAAAGCTATATTGATATTGATATTGAGTGGGACAGAGGGCAGAAAGGCACAAAAAACGAGTGGGACAGAGGGCAGGAGGGCACCAAAAATGAGTCAGACAGAGGGCACAAGGGCACCAAAAACGAGTGGGGCAGAGGGCAGAAGGGCATCAAAAACGAGTGGGCAGAGGGCAGAAGGGCACCAAAAACGATGGGACAGAGGGCAGAAGGGCACCAAAAACAAGTGGGGCAGAAGGGCACCAAAAACGAGTGGGGCAGAGGGCAGAAGGGCACCAAAAATGAGTGGGACAGAGGGCAGAAAGGCACAAAAAACGAGTGGGACAGAGGACAGAAAGGCACAAAAAACGAGTGGGACAGAGGGCAGGAGGGCACCAAAAACGAGTCTGACAGAGGGTAGAAGGGCACCAAAAACGAGTGGGGCAGAGGGCAGAAGGGCATCAAAAACGAGTGGGGCAGAGGGCAGAAGGGCACCAAAAACGATGGGACAGAGACCAGAAGGGCACCAAAAACAAGTGGGGCAGAAGGGCACCAAAAACGAGTGGGGCTGAGGGCAGAAGGGCACCAAAAACCAGTGGGGCAGAGGGCAGAAGGGCATCAAAAACGAGTGGGGCAGAGGGCAGAAGGACACCAAAAACGATGGGACAGAGGGCAGAAGGGCACCAAAAACAAGTGGGCAGAAGGGCACCCAAAACGAGTGAGGCAGAGGGCAGAAGGGCACCTAAAACGAGTGGGGCAGAGTGCAGAAGGGCACCAAAAACAATAGGACAGAGGGCAGAAGGGCACCAAAAACGATGGGACAGAGGGCAGAAGGGCACCAAAAACGAGTGGGACAGAGGGCAGAAAGGCACAAAAACGAGTGGGACAGAGGGCAGGAGGGCACCAAAAACGAGTGGCATTTGGCACCGCAGACAAGCGAGGTTCGGTTCCTGGCGCACATAGCCATGGTTGCAGCGCACAGAGACCCTCCACTGCCGCACACAGAGGAAAAAAATTAGAGGGAACATTGGTCCCATGGACCACTGCCTGATCCTAAAAAAATTTTAAGAAAACTTTTCATATTTTTTTTTAAACGCATCCTGTTTTTCTTTAAGGAAAACAGGCTGCATTTCCCATAAAAAGAATCGCTTTATTAAAAAGCAATCACAGACATGGTGGTCTGCTGAGGCCAGAAGGCCACCATCCCTGTGATTTTTGCAATTCCTAGGGGGTCACAAATTGCGACCAACCTAATTATTATACATGAAGTAGGTCATTTGCGATCCCCTAGGAATCGCTAAAAGTGTGAAACACACTTTCATGCATTTTGTAATTTGCTAATTGCAAATCGCAAACATTCACAATTAGGAAATCGCAAAATAGGGCCTTCATGCATCTTGCCCTAAGAGTAGATTTCTGCAATCTCAAAGTATACTCTGCTTAGCCTCTGAAGTGTAATATGTCTTTTTGTTTCTCTTTTAAATTGTATTTTTTTTACCTCACTTCCTAAGACAAAAGGGAGCTGGAGTGGATTGCTTACACACAGGTCTGAGCACAGATCAGGGGAAAAACTAGAAGGGAAAATTAGTCTTGTGTAGGTGAAAACAGCAGGTTTTCAGCTTCAAAACCCACAAACAAACAAGTGAAATTGAGGCAGTCACGGGCAGATAAAAACAACAGATTTTGAACAAGCCCAAGCTAAAGTTAAAGCTGCTTACAGATTAACATTCTATTTAAGTGCAAACAGACATCAATGAATTCCGAATCATCACCTTCAGTCAAATATCATCACTGACATAAAGGGGATAGTGGGCATAGCCTGGAGAGATACTTATATCTTCACAAGAAACTCCTTATATTTTCAAGTATTTCAAGGCAAGCCAGGTAGTGCACTTTCATAAGATATACAGTATGAATCTAAGGCAATTTCAGATGCAAAGCCTAATGACATCTCTGGACACTCACGTCAGGTTGATTTATTGACTAGTAAGGGATGGTTCTTTTGGTCTCTCCTCCTTATTCTCTCTAACCTCCTGCTTGGCATCTACTTGTTCCTTCTTCTCCTTTACTCTCCTTCCTGCCTGTATGTCCAGGTGGACCGGTGAGACAATCTAAGAGGCATATTCCTGTCATGGATTAAACCTACATGTTTGTTCATTTTGCTGTTGGACTTAGTTCCATAAGATACTCCTAGCCTGGTCATTGTATTTTAATTGCAGCTTGGTACTTCCCCTGTGCTTGGAAGGTAATGCGCAGGTGGGAGAATCAAAGGGCAGAGGTATTCCTTTTCCTGTCATATTTTGCTAAGTAGTTTTACATGTATTTCCAAGATGGGAAACACTTGCAGATTTCTGGGTGTTCACTGTATTTTTGAGGGCCACCATCTGGGAACACCGCTTTCCCACCACTATGACTATCTCTGCATTACTTGAATAAAATATGGTGCTGAGACAGAATATTGAGTTGGAAATGTCGACTTACTTAAATATCGAGTTGGAAATATCGTGATTCAGAAATATTGACAGCAAGAATAATGTGGTCAAGAATATCGAATTTAGGGTAAGAAATATCATTTTTTTAAATATAGAAGTCATTAATATTGTTTGCAAAAATATTGATGTTTAAAATATCGATTTTTCAATTAGTGTTATGTGCTTTAGTTTATATTTTGTATTTTAAATGTATGTGATGTATGTTTTTCCTATAAGTATTGATTATGTTTTGAAATACATGTGTTACATTTTTTGTAGTTATGAATTTTATTTTAATAAAATTTTGCATTTTTTAGTTCCATAGCGGGTTGTGGGTTTATAAGGGGAAAAGGGTGGGAAGTAATGTAATTATAATAAACTAATGATTATTTTTTATTTGTTTAACTTAAATTTTATAGAGTTAATTGTGGGAAGTAATTTATTTGTAATTAGTTATTAATTGGTTGTTAATTTACATAAATTAATTAATTGATAAATAATTATGGGAATTGTGTATTTTTTTAGGTGCTGTCTGTGGGGTTTATAGGGGTAAAGGGTGGGAAGTCATTTATTTTTGATTAATTAATAATTAGTTGTTAATGTACATTAATTAATTGATTGAAAATTAAGTAAGGAAACTATGTTTTTTTTAGGTGCGGATTGCGGGGTTTATAGGAGTAAAGGGTGGGAAGTAATCTATGTTTAACTGATTAATAATTAGTTGTTAATTTATATTAACTAATTCATTGATAATTACTGAAGGTAATTCTGTGATGTTTTTATAAGTGTGGGTTGTGAAGTTTTTGGGGTAAAGGGTGGGAAATTGCGATTCTCATATTAACATGACTAGAGAATCTGGATTTCCTTAAAGACTTGGAGGCTGACATTATGCAGTATACCTTTAATGCAGACCCCAAGCAGCCACATACATCACAATAAAAGGTTCCAAATAGAACAAAGGCAACAGATAGTGGTCATGAGGCAACAACAATCAGCCTCTTTTAAATGCAGCTCCCGAGCAGATAAGTTGATCTTTGTTATCTCTCTCTATTTTGTATGTGTTTATGGTGTTTTAATCACTTTTTCCACAGGGTGCGTTATTGGTGTTTAACCTCCCACCCCCCCTCCCTCGCACCCCTTCCCACCGATCTCCAATTTATGGAAATTTACTTCCCTTCGCTCCTCCATCCATCTACCTTTATCTCTTAGCAAAATAACAAAATAAAAAATCCAAGCTCTGTTTCGTAAGGTTGGTGCTACAAACATAATGCTCCCTGTGCCGACTTTTATTTACCCCGTCTGCCGCCTTTCTCGTCACACGCTTAATGCGTTGGGGGATAACATTATTTGACCATAGTTACGGACTAAGCGTGCTCAAATTCGCTTGTCCATACCTCTTTTCTTCGGTGTTCGTGCCTCGTGTTTGTGCCTCGGCTCCTCGCAGAGCCCTTCTCCTCACCCTAACTCGGACGGGACGTTAAAGGAATGGGCCTTAGCAGGAATGACGCACCGTGTTCCTGTTGCTCAGCTTCTTTCTTCACTCCTCCAACCGTTGCTAAGCTGATAACAGGCCGGAGGAAAGTTGCCATAGCGACCCTGCATGCTCAAGCACGGTGCTTCGGAAATACCGGCAGTTAACTGATTTTACTCGCGTTTTGACACAATTTGCCCGATTTTACTTACGTTTTGGCACAATTTGCTCTTCTTCTCATTTATTTGTCGTATCCCAGAAATATTTTTTTTTAAATTTAAAAAAGGGGAGATTATCTATCACAGGCTTTGCCTCCAGGCCACATACTCCTTGATACCTTACCTCTGGCTCCTCTCTGTATATTACCCTGCCATCGCCTCCTACAATGTCCAGCAGAGAATCAGATGAGGCTTCTGGCCCTACAGCAAATCTAGAGAATGATTCGTTTAAGAAAATGCTCCATATGGAGATAAAATCTTGCATGCTGGAGAGCCTGTCTCACTTTATGTCTTCCAAGCGCCCCCCCCCTGAAGAAAGATTATGACTCTGGGTTAGGAGGCAAGAGACTAAGGAAGAGCAAACATGGAGACATGAGCATGGGAGGTCTTAGCACTTCGCGGAATAAAGGAGGTCCGAGCACCTCATGGTCTGATGGAGGTCTTCACACCTCAAAGCATATGGGTGTCCTTGGCGGCACGAAAAATACAGGTGTCCCGAGCGACAGACAAGAAAGAAATGCTCATTATGGCACTGGAGATGACGATTCAGATGAGTCTGAATTCTTAGATGAATATGTCCTCGATCTCAACGAGGATGAACAAGATCTCATGGATACATTCGAGGATGCTCTATCTTCCTCAAAGTACGTGATCCTTAATCAACTAGGTGAAGAAATGCTCTCACCTCAAAACCTCAAACATCCGCGGAGTTCAGAATGGACTCCACAGGAACATGTTGCCAAGTTTGTAAGGAAATGGATTAGAAACCCTTTGGAAAGGGAAACACGCAGCATCTTGAGAGCAGAATGCTCAAGATCTACCATTGGGGATAAGGGTTGCTATACCCCAAACCTAGACCCCGACTTTATTAAGTTCCTTTTTAAACTAGGGCACAACCCTAGAAAAGGAAAGGAGAAATCTTTCAAAGGGTGCCAGGATCGTCTCCTTGACGTCCTTGGTCCCCTCACTAGGATCCTTGACTTGGCCGAAGAGAGCCATGCCCAGGTCACTCATCTCGATACCGAGATGATAAGGGGATGGAGCCAGAGGGCCATTATACTTTTAGGTAATGCGAATGCAAGCATTAACGCTGAAAGGCGTAGGGTTGTGCTCACTACCCCAAACTCAGTGACCTTGCTGATAAAGAACCCTCAAAAAACCACAACGGGCTTCTCTTTGGAGAAGAATTATTTAAATCTCTCGGCAAATATGTCTCGATATTCACTGCCCTTGACAAGGCACAACAGAACATGCGCAAGGTTTTTAACACCGGCAATAACCTTTTTGGAAGGGCCGGAAGACGGGGCCAACCATCCGGCCGATATAACCAGAGGGCCAGTTTCAGAGGACGTGGGTTTGGCAGAGGCTATCAACATTTCAATAACCCAGAATTCTACCCGCAAAGAGGTATAGGTCATCGGAGCAGGGGTTTCAGATCACGTGGATCCACTAATCAAAGCAATCCCTCAGGTGAGTGTTACCTTCCCTCCTTCACGTTCTTCCCCCTTAAAGGTGGGCAGAAGACTCAAATATTTCCTAGAAAATTGGAAATTAATTACTCAAGACAGCTGGGTCCTAAATACGATAAAGAGCTTTACTATAGATTTTTCTCACACACCTACCCAGGAATCCGTTCCAAGGGAGATTCCTCTATAACCAGAACAACAATGTATCATAGAGGAGGAGATGTTATCAATGAAACAGAAAGGTGCAATATTAGAAGTTCCTATGGAACAACTGGGCTTTATAAGCAACCTTTTCCTGGTCGAGAAAGAAGAAAAGGTTTGGTGACCAGCCATAAACCTTCGAGAACTGAACAGATTTCTTACGTACAGACACCTCAAGATGGAAGGTATCCATCCTCTCAGGGACCTACTTCTGGAAGGAGATTAGCTAGTCAAACTAGACCTGAAGGATGCCAATTTTATCATTCCTATGGCAGAGATCCACCAACACTTCCTTCAATTTCTCTGGAAAGGTCATCTGTACCAATTCCAAGCTCTTCCTTTTGGTCTTTCTTCCGCCCCCTGGTGTTTTACCAAGGTTATGAGAGCCGTCGCCTCTTATTTAAGATCAAGGGGCGTTTGTCTTATCATTTATCTAGATGATATCCTCATTATGGCCCAAGATTGCACACAACTAATGAAAGATCTCATCTTTACGATGAATCTCATAGAGAGTCTAGGTTTCATCATAAACAAGAAAAAATCATCCCTGACTCGCTCAAGCTCTCTAGAATTTCTGGGCTTCACAGTCGACACAGTTCGCTGTCTCCTCCTTCTTCCCTCAAAGAAAATGTCAAAAATAAAGAAAGAAATAAGATATGTTCTCACTCATCAAGACCTATCCCTCAAGGATTTGGCCAGACTCCTAGGTCTTCTTTCATCCTCCATTCAGGCCATCTTTCCCGGTCCCCTAAATTATCGAGCTCTTCAGAGAAACAAAGCGAGAGCCCTGAGATTTGGGCTTTGGTATGGCGATCTTATCTCCCTAGACCAAGATTCTTGTTCAGAATTGATGGTTGGTGGCTGAACAACCTGGAGGCATGGAATGGCAAGGCTATTTTTGGATCAATTCCAGAATTTGTCTTGGAATCAGACACCAGCCTTCATGGCTGGGGGGTGTGCCTCCTAGATCAGAACACTGGAGATCCCTGGTCTCGGCAAGAATCTCTCCACCATATAAACTATCTAGAATTGACCGCCGGTCTCTACGCTCTAATGAGCTTCAGGCATTCCCTTCAAGGGAGATCAGTCCTTTTAAAGAAGGACAATATGTCAGCGGTGGCTTATATCAACCGCTTAGGAGGTACCAGTTCTGCGGACCTCTCAGATCTAGCAAAGAAGCTCTGGATGTTTTGTTTGGAGCACAAAATCACCCTCAAAGCGGAGTACCTTCCCGGAGCGGGGAACTCCACTGCAGATTGGAACTCAAGGTTCCTCGTAGATATCAGCGATTGAAAACTGAATCCTTCTGTTTTCAACACCCTGAACAGGATTTGGGGTCCCCTGGAGGTAGAATTTTATGTCATCAGTGATGTCATTTGAGATGTCATCAGTGATGTCATCAGTGATGTCACTGACCATGTCATGAATGATGTAATATGTGACATCATCAGCAGTGGATTGCGGGCGCGCGAGTTATAGTGAGTCCAACTAACTATAACGTGGGAATTTCAATGGTTTTGTATGAGTAAAATGTTCAGCTAACTATAACTGGTGTGAAACCTATGGTTTTTTCAGTGAATTTCAAAGGTTTTTTAAATGCTAATTCCTAGCAATAACAAGTGTTAAACCTATGTTTTTTTCAGTGAATTTCAAAGGTTTATTAAATGCTAATTCCTAACTATAACGTTTGTGAAACCTACGGTTTTTTCAGTGAATTTCATAGTTTTTTTAAAAGTGAATTCCTTTGTATATCGACTTTGTAACCTACGTTTCTTTTTTTTTTATTAGCTGTTTATTACAAATAATAATTATATTTAAAAAATATATTTATATATTTGTTCAATGTATATATTTTTTTTAATAATTTTTTCCTGGTGCTCTCAGGGTGCGCGCACCGGTAAGCTTACCCGTATCATTTTGACTTGGAGCGCTCAGGGTGCGCGCACCGGTAAGCTCTCCTGAGAGCGCAGCGAGAGCGCTATTTCTGCGTTCGTAAAAAAGAAATATGTCGGAAAAATAAATAATAATGCAAGACATTCTGTACCATACTAATAAAGCAGTATTTTTGATTTTCCGAATGATAATGATTTTGCATTTCTGTAAAGCTACCAAAACGTCACTCAGGCGTGCCGCGTAGGCGCCCCCGGAAGCGCCTACGTTCGCGCCGCATAACGCCCCCGGAAGCGCCTACGTTCGCTCCACGTGAGCGCCCCCGGAAGCGCTCCGGTGCGCGTAGCGTAAGTGCGTCAAGTCATGTGAACTTAAAATAACAATTTTCATTGGTTGCTAACAGATTTTTTTCCAAAGAATGAAAAGCCCACCCTTTTCCTTCACTTCTTCTTTCACTTTGGTGAGAGCAAGACCTCTTTTTTCTCTGCTTACAATCTGTGGATACAATGGCTGCCTGAGCATCCAGCAGCAGTGAGGAGTCAGATGGATTCATAGATGATGAGCCTCCTCAGCCGAAGGTGAAAGAACATTTCATCTGGAAATTTTTTGATATTCCTGAGGGATTTAAAAAAGTAAATGCTCCAAAGGTGGAGTGTAAGATCTGCCATACTGTACTTTCCCAAGGAGACCCCCGAAGGAAGTACAGTTTTGGTAATTCTACATGATTCGCCATGTCCAGAGAAGGCATCCCCAGAACTATGCCCGGGAGAGTGTCAGGGCTCTGGCACGAGAGGCTCCAAGAGATGGTGCCTCTACTTCAACTGGAGGAGCAACTGCATTGGTGAGGGGGCGACCAGAGGAGCTGATCCCAAATATTCAGCCTATTTTTAATGAGGCCTCCATCAAATTCAAACATTGTGATGCCGAACATTGTTACGGGGAACAAAGTATTTTGATCATTGCTCGAGCATTGGAGAACCACCGCTACCGTCCCCAGCCCTAATTTGGATTAATTTTTTTGCTCCTGTTGAGCAGTTTGCCATTCCCTGTTTTTGTTTTTGTTGAAACAAAAGAAAAAAGAAGATAAAAAAAGTTCTTTTTAGAACTACCTCCAATTCTCAAAAAAGAGCTGTATTCTTAAAAAAAATGAAAAAGAGTAACTGAAGTGGAGTGCAGTGAGAGAGGAGAGGAAAATGAGTGAGAAAGCAAAGAAAGGGACGAGAGGGGAACTGAAAGTGAAGTAGGGGGACTGAAAGAAGGTGAGTGTGGGAGGTGAGTGAGGAGAAGGAGAGTGAACATGGGGAATGAGGATAAGTGAAGAAAATGTAGTAAAGGAACGGGGGTGTGGAAGGGTAAGAAAAGAGCAGTGATGTTTAGGAAAGAGTGGAGATACGGACTGGACAAAGGCAAGTGAGTGTGAGACAAGGTGAGTAAGGGAGTAAAGAGACAGAGAAAGTGAAAGAAAAAGTGAGAGTAGAAGACTGAGGGCCTCATTTATGAGGCCTTGCGTCACTTTTACGCCGCTGGTGCGTCAAGACGCACCAGTGGTGTTAAAAAAGGGCCTTGTTGAGTCATATTTACAAAGTGACGCATCTAGGTAGATGTGTCACTTTGCAAACCCCTGCGCCATATTATACCTGCGCCAGGTATAATGTATGCAAAGGGGGCGTATTGACGCAAGGAAGGGTCGTAGAAGTGACACAGTGAAATCTATGAGATTTCACTGCGTCACATTTAGGACGCCGTTGCGTCAAAATCTTGCGCCTGCCTCACAGCAGGCGTAAGACTGATGCAGGCCCTTTCACATGGACATAGAGTTCCTCATTCTGATTCAATCCTCTCGGGTGAAGGGTTCTGAAGGTGAGAATATGTTTAGACTCTTTCTGTCGGAGGATTTTCAGACGATCTCCCCCTCTTTCCCACAAGGGGACTTGTTCCAAAACGCAAAATCGTAGGAGCTCCCAATCTCCGTTGTGAAATGTGTCCATGTGTCTGGCCACTGCGTTCAGAGGGTCTTTGTGAACTGTGGCTCGGACATGTTCTAAGATATGTTTTTTGGCTTCAAATATTGTGCTCCCTATGTATCTCTTGTAGCAGGGACACTCGATCATATATATTACATAGGGGCTTTTGCACGTCAGGTGTTTTCGTATCTTCCAGGTCATGCCTTTTTTGATGGTAACTTCCTTCACCGGAGTTGCGATTTTGCAGATTTTGCATTGTTTGCATGGCCAGAAACATTCTCTATGTAACCATGTCTTTTTGGTAGCTTCCTGAAAATGGCTGTGGACAATTTGGTCACCGATGTTTTTTGCTCGTTTGTATGATATGGATGGGTGGTCTCCAATGAGATCTGTTATGGTTGTGTCCACCTTCAAGATTCCCCAGTGTTTTCTGATGATTTTAACCAGTTTTTCATTTTCTGCACTATATGTTGTTATTAAACTGATTTTGTTCTCTTTTTGTTTTAGTTTTTGTCTATGCAGAATAGTTCTTCGATCTTGGTGGATGACTTTATTTAGAAATTTTGAGACCACTTTCCTCGGATATCTCCGAACAAGAAACCTGTTGCTTGCCTCACTACTATTTTGAGAAATTCTTGGTCAACAGAACAATTTCTTTTGAGTCTTAAAAATTCCCCGTAGGGAATGCTCCACTTGAGGCTTTCATCGTGGAAACTCTCCCCATACAATATGGCATTGGTAGCCGTGCTTTTCCTATGTAGTGTGGTTTGCAGGGAGTTGTTCTCAATGTATATTTCCGTGTCCAAGAATACCACTCTCTCTGAGCTTATATCATACGTAAATTTCAATTTTGCTGGGGAGTCATTCAATATCTCAAAATACCTTTCAAATTCTATGTCAGAGCCATTTCAGATGATCAGCAGATCATCTATAAATCTGAGCCATAAGATCATTTTTTCTCTCCATTCATAGTTGGTAGTGTGCCAAGCTATGTGTTGCTCGAACCATCCCATGGTGAGGTTTGCGTAGTTTGGAGAAAACGAAAACGCCATTGCACAACCTCTTAGTTGACTGTAAACTTGCTTATTGAATAAGAAGACGTTGTTGTTTAAACATAGTGAGATCATCTCATTCAACATTACATTGTGTTCTTTATATTCTATGTTTCCTTTTCCTAAGTAGTATTTGCAGGCATTTATTCCAATGGAGTGTTTGATGCTGGTATACAAGGATACCACATCCATCGTTATCAATTTATAGCCTGGTCTCCATGCTACATATTCCAGTTTTTTAAGCAAGTCGGTCGTGTCTTTTAAATAAGACGGGAGTTGTGATCAATGTAATTAGAGATCGGATCCAGGAGAGAATTATTGGCAGAGATTATCAGTCTGCCTGGCGGTTTCTCTTGATTTTTATGCACTTTCGGGAGGTTAAAAAAAAAGTCGGTAATATCCGAAATTCTTTCTCAACATATTTATGTTCCTCCTTGTCAATCAGAACCTTTTGTTGCCATTCACAAAGATTTTTATAGATCTTGTTTAGAAGATCTTTCGTTGGATCTTTATTCATGGGTGCATAACATTCTTTATTCGATAGCTGGCGTTTTGCTTTATCGATATAGTCTTTTTTATCAAGAATGACTATATTTCCGACTTTGTCGGCAGGGTTGATTTCGATCGTTTGGTCATCCTGTAGTTTTTTTAGGGTCTCCTTTTGTTTCACATTCAAGTTGTTTTTATTTCTGTACTGTGTCATTTTATATAATTCCTCAACTACCGCCTCGTGAAATTGATCTATTTTGTTCCCGGGTGGTAGAATGGGATGAAACTTAGATTTCAATTTGAGACCACTCTCACTGGCTTCTTTGGTGGGTATGGTTTTTGCCTTTTCAACAATGGCTTCTTCCTCTTCAGAATGTGTTGTGGCGTCCATTGTCAGAGTTTCTAAACTTCCTGCATCCTCAGCAAGGAGTTGGTTCTCTTGTATTGCGTTAATGTCTTTGGGATCTCTGACTTTGGACTTTTCAGCATATATTTTTGCCAATTTTAGTTTTCTTGTATACTTATACAAGTCAATTCTGGTTTATGCTATGTTGAGATGTGCAGTGGGGCAAAAGTTGAGGCCTTTATTAAGTGTTTCATTTTCAATTTGGGTTAGGGGTCTTGATGACAGATTGATTATGTTTAATTCTTGGGAATTTGTGTTTGATGTAATTATTTCCTCGGTTGTCTCAGTCTGTCTTTCGACCAAGTATCGGTCTTTGCTTCCACCCTTTCCTCTCTGGCCTCTTCTGGTTTTCCTCTTCCTCCTCTGTTCCAGCCCCTTCCTCTGCCACGTTTTGGTTGTTTGCTTGCATTTTGGTGTTCTAATGCTAGTTGCAAAAAAATGGGTCTTTTTTCTTGTTTCCATTGTTTGAGGGGCGTTGTTTTCTTCCTCACTAATATCCGTACTTGATAATGAGTCGAAACTGGAACTGTCCTGTGTTGTTACTTCATGTTGTGTTTTCTTCTTTCCTGTTTCGTATTGTTTCCCGAATGTGAAGATCCTTCCCTCTTCAAAGTCCGCTTTATCCCTCTGGAATTTGACCTGTTTTTGCAGCTTGACTCTCTCTTCATGTTTGTCTAGATTTTTCATGATATCTGATTTCAATTTTTGTTGTTCTTCTGTTAACGTGAGTTTACCTATCTCTTCTCCTACGTTGCGTAATTCATTTCTTATTTCTTTCAGTGTTTTATCAATATGTTTAATCAGAATTATCATTAGACCTGTTGAGGAGTTTAATAAATGTTCCCCCCATTCCTGTAGGAGTTAGCAGCTGGTGTCTTGATGGCTAGGCATTAATGTGAGGCGGAGCCCTCTTGGGATTTTTTTTGCTTCCACATATTTTTGTAAAGTTAGCAGCTCCCACCATTTATTAATTTCTTTTTTAGACAACCGTTCCCAATATCTTAGTGTGTCTTTATTACTGTTGGATGTTGTTATTTCCCCCTTTTTATATATATATATATATATATATATATATATATATATATATCCAACACAAGATTTTTGCCCTGCATAGAGACGCCACACAGAAGCAAAGTTACCTTCTTTATTTTGTAGGCAACAGTCAAGGTGCATTAAACAATCCAGCAGACACCATACGTGTTTCGTGCTCCATGCACTTGTTCACTGGCAATGATTGAAAAGTCCTGCAGCTGAGTGGACTTTATACCATTAGGTCCCGCCCTGTTAGGACTTCAGTAAACTTGCTTTATGGGACCGGTAGTCCTATTTTAACCATGGTGGGTGTTTAAGGAATTTTTAAGTATCCAAGCGCTGCAGGCCCGCTGTATCCGCAGTGGGGCATCTCTGCAACGAGGTGCGCCTCTCTTTAAATCCAACGCATGCTTTTTGCCCTGCATAGAGACGCCACACAGTAGCAAAGTTACCTTCTTTAATTTGTAGGCAACAGTCAAGGTGCATTAAACCAATCCAGCAGACGCCATACGCCTTTCGTGCTCCATGCACTTGTTCACTGGCAATGATTGAAAAGTCTTGCAGCTGAGTGGACCATGTTATATATATATAATTCGATATTTTGTGTAACTATATTTTTTACAGCGTTATTTTTTGGGGATATTTTTGTACTTACCTGTTTAAATACAGGGAGTCGAGTTTTTTGCATTCTATGGGGCTTATTAGTATGGCGGGCGGATGGCCACCGCCCGCATGGTGGTGGCGAGCCGCCCGACAATACCCTCCGCCTGCATGCAATTTACCCCCGCCTGATTATGTTGGCAGAGGCACTGCAGCGGACGGGAAGACCGGCCGCCGCTTTCCCGCCCGGTCGATGAGTCGACCGGGTGGAAAAGGTTTGAACATGGTGGTGGTGTCTGCTAGACACCGCCATCCATATTACAATGGGAGCGGGAAGCAGCCTTTCCATGGCGTTGCCGCCATGGAAAGGCATCGGATTGCTCATTTGGGGGCCTGTTACGGGCATACATGATGTTGGGGGTGTGGGGGGCACATGGGGGGGTACCTATGGTACCCCCCGGCATTTGCATGGATGACATGGCAGGCACCGCTCAGTGCCTGCCACGTTGTGCATGAAAATGCACACATGCCTTTTTTGCATTAGGGTGGGTGCAGCACCGCCCGCCGCAATGCAAAAAATGCGAGATGCACCAGCCAGTGTGGTGGGCGCATCCTAATTGCGCATGCGGGACCATCGCACACATGGCGGATGGGCCCATTTCTCGGGGTGATGGTGGGCGGACAAAGTCCGCCCTTTCATTGTAATAGACCCCTATATTTTTGCCTCAATAGTTTTTTACTTCTATATTTTTCATCTCGATATTTTGTCAGTGAACCCTTTTGATCTCCCAAACTGCCATGTTTTGCACCATCTAAGTGTAATTTGCGTTGGGAAGGTTTCAGAAACTCTGACTGTGAATTAAGATGAATAATTTACTATCGCTAAATCTCTTTTTTGCACAACTAGGTAACATTTGGGTCAGGTGTATTTTTCTTTGTTTGTATTAATATTTCCGTTACTTCTCTTAACTTCTTTTTTCGCTATATCTCTTGCCCTCTCTCGCTCTCTCTTTCATCCCGACACAAATTTCCCACACCTCCGTCACATGTTATCAAACACACTCATGTTCAGATCCACACGTTTTCATTATTCAGCAAAGTATTAAACAAATATGTTTACATAAATGCAAGCATTTGAACTAAAGCACATTAATTCAAATATAAGCAGTGTGAATTAAGCCACGTGCACTGATTCATACAGATAGTTGTGCGTGCACAAATTCCTATAGAAGGAGAAATAAATGCAACTTCACACATATGAATTAACAAATACATTCACAGACTAATCTACGCACACAATCAATTGAACATTTTACACAGTGACATGTCTGATGACTTGTCACGTTAAAATAAGCGGCCTTCTCTTATTGCTACCTTCTCTTGTGTTGAATTTGGCCCACACTCTGTCTTGGATTAAAAGCTTCACCTCATCCGTCATAGGCCTGTGTACAATAAAGCGAGTCACTGCTGTTATCACTCCACAGGGTATGTGTTTTTTCTATTACTGCTTTTTCTTAGTTTGTATATTTAACTCGATTGACCAGCAGGGGAGGGACCTCTACAGAGCATAACCAATCTGTCCAAACAGCTCAACAATTCACAAAATTTAAGTTCGCTGGAGAACTAAGATTCTTTTGTTGCGTTGGGTTACAATAGTTAAAAGGCTTGTAAATGTTATTCGGACATAAAGTGCAGCTTCGACGTGGAGAAAGTTAGTCAATGTAATATTGTAATAGCCTGTCACTGGACCACATGGATGGGTTTTAGTGCCTCGTCAGGAGGTGGAGGCACTCTACGATTGCTAACCTACAATAGCGAGTAAGCTTTTGGGATGAGCACTGTTTGATACTGCATATATCGCAGACTTTGGGGGAGCAAGACAAGCCCTCATTTTGCACATGATTGTAGGTTGTAACAGGGCTCAGAATTTTGAGATTTGCTGTAAATATCCCACCACAGCCAATTTTGGCTTTTAAAATCGGACAAAATTTACAGTTGAAAAATATGCTTCAGAATGCAATACACCAGGAACAGGCGTGAAATACCCGATTTCCACACAGAATCTATCCTTTTCCAAAGGAAAGCTTTCAACAGATGGTATTTATCGAGGGCACGAGTCAAGGGTACTGAAGTACTCTGCTGTGCTGCAGGTGAAATCCCTCGACCTCTCCCAGTAGATTTCTGGCCAGTCTCTGCTAACAATCCTCCACTGCCCGTTAAGACAGTGCGCAACCTAGGAGTGTTAATAGACAGTAATCTACAACTGGACTCTCAAGTAAATAAAACTGTGAACACCTGTTTATCTTTGTTTCGAGCTCTCCGGAAAATACTCCAGTTTTTACCTGCTTCAGCTAGACCCCAAGTGGTACGGAGTATAGTTCTAAGCAGAGTAGACTAATGCAATGCACTTCTTCTGGGTGCCCCAGCCTCCCTGATAAAAAAAATAGCGAAGGGTACAGATTATCGCGGCTAAGCTTGCGTTAAGTCGACCACGTAGAGCCTCTGCTTCACTTGCCCTAAAGGATCTATAGTGGCTGCCCATTGTGCAAATAGTCCAATTTAAGGCCCTCTGCATTGTTCATAGGGCAGCACATAAAACTGGGCCTAAGCTGCTACAGAGGAAATTCTTAGGATACTCTCCTGCTTGATGCCTGCGCTCTTCCTCTGCCTGGTCTGTATCCCCCATGTTAATAAAGCTCGAACAGGTGGCAGATCTTTTAGCTCAACAGCATCCAGACTCTGGAATGCACTGCCTCTTGAGCTTAGACAAATGAACAGTCTGTCACGTTTTAGGAAGGAGTTGAAAGCTAGACAGTTTCCCAGAGATTAAATCCTTACTTAACTCTGCTTAGATACACACAGTGGTTGATTGGTAATCTAAGCGCCAGGATACCCGTTGGGTGGCAGATGCGCTATACAAGTACTCCTTACATTACATTACATGCGGTAGACAGCGTCTATCCACTCTTTTCACAGGGTGGATGCTGTCTACCTTGCCAAGAGGTTGGGCCCCACAAAAATATAGTAAACTTGTCCGGGTGTGTTTTTCAGACACAGGGTACATTCAGCAGCACCTGCACATTGTCTGCTTTCCTTGTGAGCAGCAACCTGCAGGGGAGGAAGGGGATTATCAGATTCCAGCTGGGCCCATAGCAAAGGCCTACCTTTAGGGGCCATCAGGCATCTTTTGTTGGAGTTTCCTGACTGTGAGCTATCTGGAGCCTCACACCTTAGTGCAAATGCAATGGAGGGGAATAATAGGAGCACAGCTTGTTATCACTTCACAAATACTTGAGAGACACATTTTGACTTTGTTCAGTCCCTGTAAGTAAGAGTTATGCAGTCACTGTAAGAATGTAGATGTGTTGGTCTGTCCACGTATTTACACAAATATAGCGCTATAGTCCTACTCATCTTATTCTAGGGTGTCAAAGTGCTTTACATCATACATACACATATTGTACATTGACAAGAAACCATATGATGTGTAAATCAATGTACAGGATGTGCTACATAAGGCAGTGAGGGTTACAAGGTGTAGGGAGTCACATGTCCTTTATAGTTCACTGTGTTATATTAAAAGGATTACAATTTATGAACTGCAAATGACAAAAGGGTCTCAGTTTCAAAAGCAGCAACCCACTTACCCATTTTCATAATATAGTAAAAATCACTCATCTGTGTGCAACATAATGTGCTTTACATGAGACATATTAACCCTCTATGCTACTTTGAATCATAACTGGGACTAGAGAAAACACAGATATCTTCAGCAAATACCTTAAACTCCAGCCCTATTTTACTATTATTAATATTCCCTGAGATTTAGCTGGCACCCAAAGATCTATGCAGCAGTTGCGATAATCCCAGATACTTTAAAAAACAGACTTTGTAACCAATTAAGCCGAACAGATTTACTGCCATGTTTCTTCTTTTGACAATTTTTTTGTGGCAGGGTTTTAAAATACAAATGTATAATTTGAGGCCCAGATTTTGCGTCGGTATTTCGTCACTTTTTTTAATCAACCACAATGCAAAATCTCATTTTGAAATTTTTTAAAGCACTCAAATGTACTTACGCCGGACCTGCTAAACATATGTGTGAGGTCATAAGACGTCACTTCTTGTGATGTCACTTCCAGTGTTGCCACGCGCGACGTCACACACCATGTTGTCACGAGCCATGATGTCACATGCATATTGCCTAACTAGATGAGTCCCCCACTTCTGTTTTTTAAGACTTGTGCCCTGTTTTTATCACACCTGGTAAATACCACAGCTTGCAGTATCTCAATGTGCTGTGGGCCTCATTTAAGAAAAGTGTTGCATCACTGCAGTAAAACAGCGAAGCAACACTTTTCAGTGTGCCCTACATGCGATACCATGGATGAGCCCTATCTACTGTACGGCGCTCCATGGAATCCTGACATATCTATCGCACTAAAATGGTGCATTGCGGAGTGTGTCTGGGAACAGACGCATTCCAGCAATGTGTCATTTCACATGGGGCAAGCCCCATGTGAAAAAGCCTGCGCCCGCCCTTTATGCCTGCTTCAAGCAAGCGTAAGGATTTGATGCAGTGAGGCCATAGAACTGCTGTAGGGAAATCTCATAGATTTTACTGTGACACAAGCCTTTTCTGTGCTGGAACGCCCACCCTGCATACATTATACCTGTCGCAGGTATAATGTAGCAACTGGGTTTACAAAGTGACGCAGCTGCCTAGATGCATGACTTGGTAAATATGTTGCAGGGTGGCGCATTTTTTACACATATTTTGGATATTGAAGCATTAAGTTAGTTTGGATAAAAAAAGAATAGAAAATCCCCAGTTTCACGATAATAGTGCACACACCTAAGGGTAGGGCGTTCCCAACCCACATTGCTTTTTTACTTTACTTTTGGCACTACCAGACACAGTGCAACAGGTGGAGTAGCACAGTCATTCAAAAACTACGATTCAACAGTTAAAACGAGTGCACTGAGAAAACTTTGAAGCATTTTTTACACCGCCGCAGCGTCACAAAATGTAACGCAACTGCGGCGTAACGGTCTTATAAATAAGGCCTTGGTGCATAAGTACCTCGGTCTTCTGTGGTCAACTAAGAGTCAGGGCTTTGTGCGTCAGGGCATGTAGTAAAACCAGCATGAAAAATGTTTGTGCCCATTTTAACTCTAAAGCCAAATATCAGTTGAGTGCTGACAATACACACTCACTTGGAGGCCCATTAGGATATCGGGCAGAAAATCACCGCGACCGCCATGGAGGCGGAAAACAACCATCTGCCGGGACCGCGGATAAACCGGCGGTCAAATTAGGATCAACTGCCAAAAAAGACCGACCGCAGCGGTAGCGGGCTAACAAAAACCACCCGATGTGGGTGGTGACGACCCAAAACCGACCGCTGTGGTCGGAAAAGCAGCGGAAAAGCTACACCCCGCCGCAAGCATAGCGGAGACACCACACGGGAAATTAGGATTTCCCCGATGGTCCCGTGGTACAAACCGCTGTTTCTGACCGCCGCGGTCGCACACTGCAGTGAATGGGAGAGACAGCGGAAAAGCGGCAGCATAGCCACCGCAGCGGACGGTACATGAAAAACATGGCGGACGAAGCCAAAACACCGCAACGATGCCTAACTGAGCACAAATCAAAGTAGCCATGCCCCACAAATACACAAAACACATACCAATGATAAAACAAATGCAAAGAAAAATTACAATTCCCAGGACAACACCCACAATACACCTCATAGCAAATGCCCAATTGGACACACCCACACAGCTGAGTATAAATACAGTCCCTTTTCTGACCACAATCCTTTGCAACACTCCAGAAGAGAAGGCCAAACACCACGTCTGTCAGGAGAGGCAAAACAACACAATACACACACCACCACCACCACCATCACACCAGCACCAACAATCCCCCAGCACACAACACACCTCACACCTCAACACCACACCCACCACACACACCCTTGCACCCACAAACACTGCAAACACCAACCACCATGGCAGCACAGAAAATGCCAAGATTCACAGAGGGTGAGTTGACAGTCATGGTCAATGAGATAGTGAGAGTGGAACCACAACTGTTTGGTAGCCTGGTCCAACAGACACCATTAGCCACAAGGACACAAATGTGGGAAAGGATAGTCCAAAGGGTCAATGCAGTAGGGACCACCCCGCGATCCAAGAAGGAGATCATGAAGCGGTGGCCTGATCTCAAGAGAGTTGTTAAGGAGAAGAGAAGCAAGAACTGGGAGCTGGCGAACTGGGCTGGCAGTGGCCCTCCCATCCCACAGAAAACATTCACACCATGGGAGGAGTAGGTGCTTGCCATACTGTATCCTGAGAGTCTCACAGGAGTAGCTGGGGGAACGGAGGCTGGTATGTACAAACAAATGGCAACCAACACACTGATAAGTACTTCCTTGCACAACCCAAACACCATTGCACGGTTTACCCTCACCTAACAGGTAGGCAGCCAACCTCACTGGGAGACATGTTTGGGGGTGGGTGAGCTGCACTACCACTCCCAGCATGCCCCCTGTCCCACACTCCAGCAGCATGGAGGCCTCCCCCACCCAGGAGCATGTGTTAGCCATTGCACTGTCCACCCCCACCTAACAGGTAGGCAGCCATCCTCACTGGGAGTCATGTTTGGGGGTGGGAGGCCTGCACTACCACTCCCAGCATGCCCCCTGTTCCACACTCCAGCAGCATGGAGGCCTCCCCCACCCAGGAGCATGTGTCAGCCATTGCACTATTCACCAAACAGACTTACAGGTAGGTAGCCATCTTGTCTTGGAGGACTGTTTGGGGGTGGGAGACCTGTATCACAACTCCCAGCATGCCCCCTGTCCCACACTCCAGCAGCATGGAGGCCTCCCCACCCAGGAGCATGTGTCAGCCATTGCACTGTTCACCAAACAGACTTACAGGTAGGTAGCCATCTTGTATTGGAGGATTGTTTGGGGGTGGGAGGCCTGTATCACAACTCCCAGCATGCCCCCTGTCCCACACTCCAGCAGCATGGAGGCCTCTCCCACCCAGGAGCATGTGTCAGCCATTGCACTGTTCACCCTCACCTAACAGGTAGTTAGCCATCGTCACAGGTCTGGCTGTTTCTGATTGTAAGACCTGCAACACTACACACGGCACCAATTGCATGCAATGCATCGACACAGGACATGTTTGATTATTTGATGTTTTCATGCACCATGTAATAACAGCCAGTATTGCATGTAACAATAATACAAAAGTTGTCGCAATTGTGTAGTGTACAGACAGCAGATGACATGCAGCTAACAGAATACTTGCACATTGACCAACACAGACCATTTACCATCTAATCCACGGGTGATGAAGATCTTGCTGCTGAGGACAACATCGACCAGCAGAGCCAGTCTCCACCCCCGGTACATGGACTCTCGGATGCTGACTCCCAGTGTCAGGCGCTGACTCACGATCATCACGGTATTCCAATGCGCCTACTAGTTCACAGACATAAGACTACAACTCCCAGAAAGCCTAGCCCAGGGGGAGGAGCAACATCTATTTTACTCAGCTACGCAACACAGGCGGTGCGCGTAATCTGTTGTGTTGGTCCGAAGTCTCTGTTCGTCAGTTCTGCTCCAGGCGCTGTGTTCAGCGCTATCTCCGAGTATCACGCTGAAGGAAGCGTGGATACTCTTAGGTTGAGATTTAACTTGCGCTGAAAGGAAGCGCAGGATTCCGGAGTTCGAACTTAAGTTGTCAGCGCTGAAGCGAAGTGCTGGCTGACATTGCACGCGGAGGACAGCGTGAGCTCAACTCTTCATTGTTTTGGTTTCCTTCTTTCGAAACACTGAGATCACTGCTTAGGAAGCGCTTAAAGACTTAAGTCCTGGGGAACGTGTTGGTAATCTTCGACCTCTGATTTCAAGCGTTTGGAGATTTATCTTTAGAAAGACACTTGCGCTGCAGGGAAGCGCATTGACAAAAGGAACCTTTTGCTTTTGGTGGAGTAAGTCCAGGGATCCTTCCTGGTAAGCTGCCGTTTACTTATTTGTTTTGGAGAGATTAACTACTTGGTGACATCCTGTGCTGTTACTCTCAGAACTCCGAACAGCATCAAAGGGAACACTCATTGCTGTTTATACTTTATGTCCCAAGGAGAACCGGTTGTTGGAATGGACCTTGAGTTTATTATTTTGCCGTGTTATTGCACCGCTTCTCTGGAGCAAGAGAAGTAAACATTCAAGTCTCATTGGGTTGTTTAGGCACCAATACATTGGAAGGAACAAGACTCGTGCAGTTGTTAATCTGAATTCAGTATTCTGATATTTATTAACCCGAGGGTATGTACTGTTGAAGAAACCTCAGAATATACTATGGTTGCCCTGTGTGAAAGGTGTATTAACCGGTTATGGTTCTTGTTGTAGGTGTGCTTCCAGAGTGCGATAAAGGTGTCTGAGATTTTGGTGTACAGAATACACGACCAGTTAAAAAGGTATTAGTCAGTTCTAGCGAGACCATATGAGAGTAGCGTTTTTTACAAGAACCAGTGCTAATCCTTATTCTTTTTGTTGAAGGTCTCCCGCTCCCCGCTGTTCCTTCCCTAATCCCTTTTTTCCCTCACCTGACTACCTTACTACTCTGAGTTATAATTCCAGAGTTGGGGAAGTCTGGAGGTGGACCCCTTTGTGCATCATACGGAACTTAAGGAGTGGCCTTGACGCTGACAGAATTACACGCCCAAGAAAATTACCACTCCTTATGTTACGTATGAGATACGAACATGGCTACCCTAGACGATGTATTACAAGCTCTAGTGTTAGTGCAGCAGGAATTGGTTGCCTCTAAAGCGGAGACCGCCGCTCTTAGAGAAAGAGTAGATCGACAGGCTAGAAACCCGTTTGATGTGTCTCAGGTCTCTTCTCAGATTCAAGTTAACATACCCCCTCCTATCCCTTTGGCCAGTCCGGAAAGATTCTCAGGCGACCCATTGAAGATACAAACATTTTTAACCCAGGTGGCATTACACTTCTCTTGTAAACCGGCTTCCTTCCCCACCAATCATTCAAGGGTTGCGTTCGCTATATCATATATTACTGGAGATGCAGCTAATTGGGCAGTACCACTGGTCAAATATGATGATTCTATTTTGTCCGATTGGGACTCATTCCGTAAAGAATTGGAAAGGGTTTTTGATAGACGTGCTACTACCATGTCTGCCGATAGAGAATTGTTGGAATTGAAACAAGGGAAGCAAGAATTGGTGACATATTTAACTAAATTCAATAGGTTGGTTGCTGAAACAGCGTGGCCGGAGGAGAAACGCATGTCTTTATATTATCAGGGTTTAAGAGATGATATGAAAGACGTTCTAGCTCAAATTGATCCTCAACCCACAACGTGTACGGACTTAATGAATCTAACGTTGCGTTTGGATCACAGGTTGGCAGAAAGGAGGGGAGAGAGAGTTTACAGGCAGTTTGAGAAAACAGAGAGGAGTAACAAGCCTTCTACATCCTTGTCTGATCAAAAATCCGAACCTATGGAAATAGGAGCGGTCAGAGCCCCTTTGACTAGAACGGAAAGAGAAAACAGAAGACTGTTGGGTTTGTGCATGTATTGTGGCAAGAAAGGCCATTTCGTTCGAGACTGCCCCACCAAACCCAAGAAACCTGGCATGTTTTCTAGTAATAAGAAAGTGGCGGTTACGGCTGTGCCCACTCCGATACTTGTCAATCTAGAAACAATGTCTGAAAAGACAACCAAACCGACCACTGTGTTACAAGTACCTTTGTTAGCCGGCACTGAGGTGACTACTTCTGTTTTGCATATTACTATGTGCATGTTTCTTACAGACAGTAGTAGAACACACAAGATAGAGGTTATGGTAGATTCAGGGGCCACTGGGAACTTCATTGATAGTGGGTTAGTACAACGCCTAGAATTGCAGCGAGTGCCACGAATTGTACCTGAAGGGGTTTTGGCTGTGGATGGGAAACCCCTGGAATCAGGTCCCATCACTGAAGTAACCGAAGATCTAGAGTTGGTCAGTAGGGGGGAGGAAACCATTCATTCATACTGAGAGAATTATTCTAAACATTATTGAGGCACCTCAATATGAGGTTATTTTGGGGATGCCATGGTTGTGTACACATAACCCCACGATTGATTGGGCTCAAAAAACTTTAGTGTTTGCTTCAGAACAATGCCAAAAAAGTTGTATTCGTCCTTTCAATACACATGTAGTCGCTTTGACTCAAATATATCAAGTAGCAACCGCTGCAGAAAAGGAGACAACCCTTCCCGTAGTTTATGAGAAGTATCGAGATGTGTTTAGTGAGACCAAGGCTGAAGTATTACCCCCACACCGGGAATACCATTGTCAAATAGATCTGATCCCAGGTGCCATCTTGCCATCCTGTCGAGTTTATGCATTGTCCGAGCCCGAGACACAACACTTGCGAGACTACATAGATCACTATGTTGACATAGGGTTTATTCGTCCTTCTCGCTCGCCTGCAGCCTCGCCGTTGTTTTTCATAAAAAAAGCGAATGGCAAGTTGAGGATGTGCATTGATTTCAGGGTGTTAAATAAAAACACTGTCCGGAACCGATACCCTGTTCCGCTCATCTCTGTCTTGTTGGATCAGGGGAGAGAGGCAGTCATTTACACCCGATTAGATTTGAGAGGGGCTTATCACCTGGTCCGGATATGAGAAGGAGATGAGTGGAAGACGGCTTTTAAAACAAGATACGGTCTGTTTGAATATCTTGTGATGACGTTTGGGCTTTGTAATGCCCCTGCTGCATTTCAATTTTTCCTGAATGACGCCTTAAAGGAATACGTAGACAACTTCGTGGTTGTCTACATAGATGACATTTTGATATACTCACAGAACCCAGAGATCCATTGTAGTCATGTGTCACAGGTCTTACAAATATTGCTGGAAAATGGATTGTTTTGCAAATTATGCAAATGCGAGTTCCATGTGCATCAGGTTGAATTTCTAGGTGTGATCTTGAGTCCCTCGGGATTATGTATGGCTGAACGGAAAGTGTTGGCAGTGCAAGAACGGCCCACCCCTAAGAATGTTAGGGATGTGCAATGTTTTCTGGGTTTCTCGAACTATTACCGGAGGTTCATTTCCCATTTCTCGCAACTGGTTTCCCCTTTGACTCGTTTGCTAAGAAAAGGGATTCCCTTTTGCTGGACTGGAGAAGCTATGACTGCCTTCGATTTCCTCAAGAGGGCCTTTACATCAGCTCCTATTTTGCAACATCCCCAGAACGAAGTACCTTTTGTGGTAGAGGCAGATGCTTTCGACATTGCCGTAGGGGCTGTTTTGTCACAACGTGATCGTCATACGGGACAGCTGCATCCTGTAGCCTTTCTGTCCAAAAAACGGAGTCCTGCCGAACTTAACTACACGGTGGCAGAGAAGGAGTTGTTGGCCATCAAGAGGGCCCTCCAGGAGTGGCGACATTACCTATAGGGGGCAAAACATCCTGTCACAGTCTATACCGACCACCGCAAATTGCAATATATGAAAACTGCCAGACATCTCACTCAAAGGCAAATGCGGTGGATGCTGTTTTTTGCTGAGTTCGACTTTGTTGTCACGTTCAGACCAGGGTCGGAAAACAGAAAAGCAGATTCCCTATCCAGACAGGAAGATGTTCATGAGACAAGAACCGCTGTTCCGGAGGCCATCATTGCACCAGACAAGGTGATGTGTTCTCTCACTCTGGAGAACTTCCTAGATGAGGTAAAGACACACAAAAATACAGATTGGTGGCAAAAATGGGCAAGTTCCAATCCACAGAGAACTCTCAAGCATGGAGTGCCTTTTTATAGAAACTGTCTGTATCTACCCTCCTTGGCACTTAGACTGAATGCATTCAATTGGTGTCACGATTCCGTGCTGGCTGGTCATTCTGGAAGTACGAAAACTCTTCATCTTATGCAAAGACAGTTCTGGTGGGAACACATGAAAGATGATATCTGTCTTTGGATAAAGCAGTGTGAAGTGTGTGCTCGAGCCAAGGGAGAATGTGGTACGGTCAAGGGCAAGCTGGTTTCTATGCCTACCCCCTCACAACCTTGAGGGACAATAAGTCTAGACTTTGTTTTGGGTCTACCACTGGATCAAGGTTGTGATGCCATCATGGTGGTAGTGGATAGTCTCACTAAGATGGGACATTTCATTCCTTGCAAAAATCTTCCCACTGCTGGTCTTACCGCTCAGTTGTTGCTGTCACATGTGGTGAAACTGCATGGTCTTCCTACAGTGATCGTGTCCCACTGAGGCCCACAATTCATTGCTCGGTTTTGGAAGATGTGGTGCAGGGTCCTCCGGATTGAGGCGGCCATTTCCACAAGTTTCCACCCTCAGACGGACGGCCAGACAGAGAGGTTGAATCAGACTCTCAAGACCTATCTTAGATGTTATGCCAAGAAAGCCGGTGATTCGTGGGTCGCCATGTTGTGGTTGGCGGAGTTGTCCTATAACAATTCGTGGCACAGTTCCATCAAGGAGTCACCGTTTCGGGCACTAATGGATTTCATGCGAAGGTTCTTCCGATATCGGTTCCCAGTGACATCACAGATCAACCTACTGTGGCGGGTCAGGTTAAACGCATGCAAGCCTTGCATGTCAAGCTTCCTCAAAATTTGGAACGAGCTAAACATCTGTACAAAAAGTGGGCTGATCGTAAGCGTCAGGATGGTCCTACGTATAAAACTGGAGATCGTATTTGGCTGTCCACCAAGAACATTCGCTTCCGATACCGCAGCATTTTTCATCCCAGGTTTATCGGTCCTTTTGAGGTGGTGCGTCCAGTTGGCTCTGTGGCTTACAGACTTAAACTTCCTGCCTCTCTGCGCATCCACCCTGTGTTCCACTGTGGTCTGTTGAAACTGGCGTTCGGTGCGGTGTGAAGGGCGGTGCCGCCTGTGGTTCGGGATGGTCAGCTGGAGTTCGAAGTGCGGAAAGTGTTGGATTCCAAGTACAGAAGGGGCCGTCTCTGGTATCTCATCTCGTGGAAGGGGTACGCTGCTGAGGACGACTCGTGGGAGCCTTCTACGAATGTCCATGCTCCGAGGGCCGTGAGGGCGTTCCATTTGCAATGTCCAGGGAAGCCTGGGTCTAGGAGGCGCTTGGGGGAGGGAATACTGTCAGGCGCTGACTCACGATCATCACGGTATTCCAATGCGCCTACTAGTTTACAGACATAAGACTACAACTCCCAGAAAGCCTAGCCCAGGGCGAGGAGCAACATCTATTTTACCCAGCTACGCGACACAGGCGGTGCGCGTAATCTGTTGTGTTGGTCCAAAGTCTCTGTTCGTCGGTTCTGCTCACGGCGCTGTGTTCAGCGCTATCTCCGAGTATCACGCTGAAGAAAGCGTGGATACTCTTCGGCTGGGATTTAACTTGCGCTGAGAGGAAGCGCAGGATTCCGGAGTTCGAACTTAAGTTGTCAGCGCTGAAGCAAAGCGCCGGCTGACATTTCACGCGGAGGACAGCGTGAGCTCAACTCTTCATTGTTTTGGTTTCCTTCTTTCGGAAACACTGAGATCACTGTTCGTGCTTAGGAAGCGCTTAAAGACTTAAGTTCTGGGGAACATGTTGGTAATCTTCGAGCTCTGATTTCAAGCGTTTGGAGATTTATCTTTGGAAAGACACTTGCGCTGCAGGGAAGCGCATTGACAAAAGGAACCTTTTGCTTTTGGTGGAGTAAGTCCAGGGATCCTTCCTGGTAAGCTGCTGTTTACTTATTTGTTTTGGGGAGATTAACTACTCGGTGACATCCTGTGCTGTTACTCTCAGAACTCCGAACAGCATCAAAGGGAACACTCATTGCTGTTTATACTTTATGTCCCAAGGAGAACCTGTTGTTGGAATGGACCTTGAGTTTATTATTTTGCCGTGTTATTGCACCGCTTCTCTGGAGCAAGAGAAGTAAACATTCAAGTCTCATTGGGTTGTTTAGGCACCAATACATTGGAAGGAACAAGCCTCGTGCAGTTGTTAATCTGAATTCAGTATTCTGATATTTATTAATCCGAGGGTATGTACTGTTGAAGAAACCTCAGAATATACTAGGGTTGCCCTGTGTGAAAGGTGTATTAACCTGTTATGGTTCTTGTTGTAGGTGTGCTTCCAGAGTGTGATAAAGGTGTCTGAGATTTTGGTGTACAGAATACACGGCCAGTTAAAAAGGTATTAGTCAGTTCTAGCGAGACCATATGAGAGTAGCGTTTTACAAGAACCAGTGCTAACCCTGTATTCTTTTTGCTGCAGGTCTCCCGCTCCCTGCTGTTCCTTCCCTAATCCCTTTTTTCCCTCACCTGACTACCTTACTACTCTGAGTTGTAATTCCAGAGTTGGGGAAGTCTGAAGGTGGACCCCTTTGTGCATCATACGGAACTTAAGGAGTGGCGTTGACGCTGACACCCAGGACAGTTTGGACGATGAGCTCCGGGCCGGCCCATCTGGTGTGCCAAGGCCCAATAGGTCCCAGGACCCCATCCTCCCCACCACCACGTCTGCTGCACCAACAACTGCACAGCAGACCCCTGCAGTCACGGCCTGTGCCTCCACCGCTACCACCTCGGCCACCACCACCACTAGCACCCTCACTGTCCCAGGGGACGACCAGGACACAACACCAACTGTGGAGGACAGGGAGAGTGTGCGAGGACCCACCGTGGTGAGGCAACAGGTCCGTGGCAGAAGGGTAGGTGGGAGGGCCAGGGTCTCCCCCAGACCTCAGGAGGTTGGCACACCATCCCTGGACCACTTCACCAGAGTCATCGGTGCATATGAACAGGTCCAGGGACAAAGTGGCCGGTCGGATGAACTTTTATGTGAGCTCATCCTGCTGAGGAGGTCCATCGACACACGCATTGGTCAAATGGTTGACCTCATGGCCCAGCAAGTGGCGTTGCTGAGGGACAGGCCTGTGTCCCAACCAACACCTCTGCCCCCTTCTGTTGTGCTGCAGGATGACAGTGCACCATCCTCCCCTGCGCCAACAGAGAGGGGCGAGTCGTCAGACGCCGCTGGCCATTCAGCATGCCCCCACCACCAAAAAGATCAAGGGGGCATCCAAAGAAGAGCCTGGGAGTCTCCGGAGGCAAAGCACCAGCCACACGCCAGTCACGGAGCCAGCCCTGATGGCAACCCTCTTACCCACTGCATTGACTGTTTGGACTGTCCTTCCCCACACTGCCTTGGCAATGGCACTTGTCTGTTGGACTGGGTCACTACATCCATGTGGTGTCTACTCTTGCATCTCATCTACCATAACTGTCAACTCACTGCTCCATCACCACCTTCATGTAAATATTCCCCCACCCCTCACATGTCCACTTTGCAAATAAAATACCTGACGCACCAGATTTTGTGCTGTATCGTTTTTAGTGCAATATTTACAGTTTTGAAAATGTCCTTGATGTGTCCAAATGATGTACAGTATGTAGGGCAGGATTATTCTGAAGCACCTAGGGAGACACAGCAGAACAAAAGTCACCGGTGTCATTGTGGCATCACAGATATAACACTACACAAAACATACACACGAGACTACAGGCATACAATACTATGTGCAGCAGGTGCTAACAAATAAAGTCCAGCATACGTCCACATATGGAACGTCAATGCCACCTTTCCTACACACAGGTGACTGAACATGTGCCTGTCTGTACCATCCACAGATAGCCCTGCACAACAACAACAACCACAACACACAGTGTACAAGTCGTACATCTTTACACACCTTCAAGTGACGTAGCAGTTGATAGGCTGTTGACGAATGTCAACTCCTTCCTCCTCTCTACTTTCCTCATCACTGGACTCAGGTCCTTGGGCAGGCGCGGGCCTTGGTTCCTCTCCGTCATCCAGGAGCAGGGGAATCCCCTTGTGAATGGCCATATTGTGCAGCATACAGCATGCCACAACGATCTTGAACACCTTCCCAGGCGAGTATGCCAGTGCTCCTCCAGTCCTGTCAAGGCAGCATAATCTTGACTTGAGTAGGCCAAAAGTCCGCTCAATGACACGTCGGGTTCTGCCATGGGCCTCATTGTACCTGACGTCAGCCGGGGTCCAGGGATTTCTCAGTGGACTCAGCAGCCATTGGCGACTGGGATATGCAGAGTCACCTTGGAATGACAAACAGACATTGCAATGTTGCACAGGCAGAGGGCAGCTGGTCACAAACACACAGCACGCCATATCACTGGGCATACTCACCCACAATCCAAGCACGATCGGGATGCAGGTTAGCCATCATCCGGGGCACCATGCTGTTCCTCATGACATATGAATCATGGGCAGATTCGGGGAATCTTGCACACACATGTGAAATCGTCATGTCTGCAAGGCACACCACCTGCACATTTATAGAATGGTAATGTTTGCGATTCCTAAAAATATGCTCAGTGGCCTGTGGTGCCACCAGACCGACATGGGTGCAATCGATGGCACCAACAACATTATTAGTTACATCCGTCATTGCCTCTGGCCGGCACTGACTCAGGGGGTGGCCTCCCCCTGACTCAGTGCCGGCCAGAGGCAACGACGGACAGAGCGGGGTCTCACATGTCCTGAGCCAGGTTCAGGAGAGGTGAGGTCTGTTCCCTGGGCAATCTGGATGTAACTAATACTCCAGGTGTCACTGAGGAGAGTTAACAGACGTCGGAAATATATCCTTTGCTGTTATAGAATGACACTCACATTTGTTTTTTGACATTTTTGCTTTGGCACATTATTTGAACTATATGCAGTAGCATTATTTTTGAGAACAGAGGCCCTGAAGAAAGCCTGGGTCCTTTTTTCCCATTAGGCTGAAACATGTTGGCCCCCTTGCAGATATTTGGTTAAACTGCTATGATATTGCGCTGTTCTTGTTTTTAACAGGGAGAGACCTTCCTTATTAAAAATTTCCTCTCTAGGTTCTCTATCCTATTTTAACTCACCACTCTTTATTTTTTGCACTGCACCAGATTCCATCAGATCAATACCACATGGTCCAACAGTGATTGCGGGTCGGAACCCTTATCCACCACAGGGTACGATCTTTGTCTCAATGATCTAGAGACACACGACCCTAAGGACGACCAAATGATAACATTGATCATCACAAGTCTTTGATGGGAATCCTACAAAAGGTTTTCTTGATCTACAGTCACTGGTGGCCCCCTGCTTTAGGCTTTTCGTGTCCTGTCAGAACTATTTAGTCTTGACTCCAACCAGACGTACTATGCCAGACGTCGGGTTAAGTAAATAGGAATTTCCATGATACTTTCCTGTAGAGACCCCTAGGTTTTCTTGTTGTTCATTTAACTCTGTAGAGGGGTACTACCTAGGCAGGTCTATAAATATCCCTCAGGCCCTCCACTAACGTTTTGTTATTTGTACCAGCTTAACAGGCATCATCAACCATCAAATGCATCAGTGACATTGCAGGAACACAGACCAATGTGTGTCACACATATCGTGCAACCATCTGTGCATGAAACCAATAAATGGCATTGTGTGCACAATGATGTGCCATTAAACATGTTGCTGCTGTGTACTGATGCAGAGTTCACGATTGAATTTGCCATTGCACGTGACCAAATTCGTGGTAGCTACCGCCTGTCCACTGCGGTGTGACAGCAGCACCACCGCCTACACAGGGGCGGTAGACATTGGCATGGAGACATGGGTTGCTGGCGGTGGGCATGCTGCGTCACACATATGGCGGTAGCAACCTCCATATGTGTGGCGCAGCATGCCCACCGCCAGCAACCCATGGCAATGTCTACCGCACTTGTGTAGGCGGTGGTGCTGGTGTCACACCGCGGTGGACAGGCGGTAGCAACACCATATGTGTGGCGCAGCATGCCCACCGCCAGCCACCCATGTCTCCATGCCAATGTTTACTGCACCTGTGTAGGGGGTGGTGCTGGTGTCTAGCTACCGCCTGTCCACGGCGGTGTGACACCAGCACCACCCCCTACACAAGTGCGGTAGACATTTGCATGGGTTGCTGGCGGTGGGCATGCAGCACCACACATATGGCGATTGCTACCGCCTGGCCACGGCTGTGTGACACCAGCACCACCCCCTACACAAGTGGGGTAGACATTGGCATGGGTTGCTGGCTGTGGGCATGCAGCTCCACACATATGGCTGTTGCTACTGCCTGGCCACAGCGGTGTGACACCAGCACCACCCCCTACACAAGTGCGGTAGACATTGGCATGGGTTGCTGGCAGTGGGCATGCAGCGCCACACATATGGCGGTTGCTACCGCCTGGCCACAGCGGTGTGACACCAGCACCACCCCCTACACAAGTACGGTAGACATTGGCATGGGTTGCTGGCGGTGGGAATGCAGTGCCACACATATGGCGGTTGCTAACGCCTGGCCACGGCAGTGTGACACCAGCACGACCCCCAACACAAGTGCGGTAGACATTGGCATGGGTTGCTAGCAGTGGGCATGCTGCGCCACACATATGGCGGTTGCTACCGACTGGCCACGGCGGTGCGACACCACCATGGGGCATTGCCTACAGCCAATGGGAGCGATGATTGCGGTGGTATGATGCAGGTTTGAAAATCACGGAAGGCATGCTCTGCCACCGCGGAGCCGGTCATTGGATGCTTTTGAACGATGCACCATCGTGGTAGCGCACCCCGGGCCCCTGCGGTGCATCACCGCCATGGAGCATTGCCTACAGCCAATGGGAGCGATGATTGCAGTGGCATGATGCAGGTTTGAAAATCGCGGAAGGGGTGCTCCGCGACCGCGACGCCGGTCATTGGATGCTTTTGAATGAGGCAGTCCTGCACAACCAGTAATTGCAGCTTTGCATCTCACAAACGAGCCCAGGGGGGCTATAAATCTGTGGGAGTGAGCAACACATTTCCACTGCTCACAGAGCCTGCTGCCTGGGACCCTCTCCTGCTGCTGCCTGAAGTGCATACTGCCTGGGACCCTCTCCTGGTGCTGCCAGAAGTGCCTGCTGCCTGGGACCCTCTACTGCTGCTGCCTGAAGTGCCTGCTGCCTGGTACCCTCTCCTGCTGCTGCCTGAAGTGCCTGCTGCCTGGGACCCTCTCCTGCTGCTGCCTGGGACCCTCTCCTGCTGCTGCCAGAAGTGCCTGCTGCCAGGGACCCTCTCCTGCTGCAGCCTGAAGTGCCTGCTGCCTGGGACCCTCTGCAGCTGCTGCCTGGGACCTTTTCCTGCTGCTGCCTGAAGTGTCTGCTGCCTGGGACCCTCTCCTGCTGATGCCTGGGACCCTCTCCTGCTGATGCCTGAAGTGCCTGCTGCCTGGGATCCTCTCCTGCTGCTGCCTGAAGTGCCTGCTGTCTGGGACCCTCTCCTGCTGCTGCCTGGGACCCTCTCCTGCTGCTGCCTGAAGTGCCTGCTGCCTGGGACCCTCTCCTGCTGCTGCCGTGGACCCTCTCCTGCTGCTGCCTGGGACCCTCTCCTGCTGCTGTCTGAGTTGCCTGCTGCCCGGGACCCTCTCCTGCTGCTGCCTGAAGTTCCTGCTGCCTGGGACTCCTCACCACTCACTTCAACCACAGGTGTTACCTGTCCACAGGGAGGGCAAGAACTGAAAAGATCCGTGCCAGTCCATTCACAAGCGAGGAGCTAGAGGTGCTAGTGAATGAGGTGCTGGCACAGTACCCAAGGCTGTATGGTGGGCCCCAATGTTGTGGTAAATTATCATTGAGGGTGCTGTTGGGCGGGGGGGGTCAGACATGCATGGGGCCGGTGATGTGTGCAACCCACTGAGTAAGGTAATTAGGAGGATTACAATTGGTCCTGAGTCTGCGTATTTCTACTGTTGTGATAGATGTTGGTACATGACACTGTGTAACTGGTCATTTACCCTACTTTTCTCCCATCCCTGCAGCTCAAGGTACACCAGCGTAAGGCCGTGTGGAGGGCCATTGCTGCAAAGGTACGAGCCCTGGGGGTATCCAACAGACGACGCACCAACTGCCACAAGAGGAGGGGTTTCAGTTCAGTCATCCTGCATGTATGTGTGATTGGCATGTAGCCTCTACGCCATCATGTATGCATTCTATGATATCTATTTTGGCCATGCAGAGTACCCTTGTGAGGTGTCCCCCAGTTTGGTAATTAGGAGGATTACAATTGGTCCTGAGTCTGCGTATTTCTACTGTTGTGATAGATGTTGGTACATGACACTGTGTAACTGGTCATTTACCCTACTTTTCTCCCATCCCTGCAGCTCAAGGTACACCAGCGTAAGGCCGTGTGGAGGGCCATTGCTGCAAAGGTACGAGCCCTGGGGGTATCCAACAGACGACGCACCAACTGCCACAAGAGGTGGGACGACATCAGCCGGCTAGCAAAAAAGGTGGCCGAGATGACCTTGGGGCTGCAACCGTGCACTGGGAATCTGGCACGGCGCTACTTAACACCACTAATGGTCCGCATATTGGCAGTGACTAATCCGGAGTTGGATGCAGGCCTGCAGGAGCATCGCCAGCAAGGCAGGGGTGAGTATTTGGGGAGGGTGACTTTGCCTGGGAGCGGATGCATGTGTACAGCGCAGTGGCAGCGGTGAGCCATGTTATGTTTGTGGGGTGGTGCTGCGATGTGTCACGTGAGTGGCTGCAGGGATGTGTGCTAGTGTCAGGAATTGTGCCAAACAGCCCTTACACGGCTGATCATCCCTGCTGTGCTTTATCATTGCCAGGTGTGTTCGGATCCACATGGTCATTGTGCATTGTGATGGTGTGGGAGATGTATTAGGGGGTTAACATAAGGGTCCACTATCTGAGTGTGAGTTCATGTATTCCGACTTTGCATGCACCATGATTGTTGAGGGTCACACGTATGACAGCAAGGTGCCCCAGAGTACCACATGGTGCTTGGTATGGCCTACTTGGCATTGTGGACTGTCATGTCCTAATAGGTGTGTGTGTTCTCCCCTCAGATTCCCTGAAGACCTGTCAGTGGCAATGAGTGTTGGGACATGATAGGTGTGGGCATGGCAAGTTGTGTGTGGTACACTTCATCCATGGGCAAGGTGTTGTGCTGTGTGGCCTAAACATGGCTCAGTCATGGCAGGTAGTCAGTGTTGCAGGCACTGTTGTGGTGTATGTAGTGTGTTGCTGAAATGTTTCTGCAGGGTGTGGTGGTTAGCATTTTGATTTGGGCATCACCTGTATGCATTGTTTAATTTGCTTTGTCCTTATGATGTTGTTTATACAACCCTGCATCTCTCTCTCATGCAGAATCGCCAGTGGGCACGGAGGAAAAGGAGCCGGAAACCAGTGGTGGCGAGAGTAGCACTACAGCTGCACCGAAGACCAGTGACACAGAGCTCACCAGCGCATCTGAAGGGGACAGGAGTATGCAGGAGGAATCTGTGGCTAAGACACAGAGCTCTACATCATCTGATGTGAGTGGTGATGCATCCATGTTGTCAGGCACAGGGGATGGGGAGTCTTCTACATCATCTACCACTCAACGGCCAGTGCCCAGCCTCCCATCCACTTCCTCTGGTGCTGCCCCTGTCGGTAAGAGGGGACGAGTTACATTCACAGCTGGCACGGCTGAGCCTGCACCTGTCCCCCCTGCTGCCCTTAGTGTTGAGTCTGTAGAGCTCCCGCGCCAGCTTTGTGTGGGCCAGACCGCCCTACTCAATGCCTTCAGCGACCATGACAAGAAATTAGGGCAGGTGGTTGCCTACATGGAGGGCATACACTCTGACGTAGGTGGGCACCACTGTACAGTCCAGGCTTGGTCATCCTCAGTAACGTCTGCCCTTCAACAAGCACATGCTCCCATTCCTGCTCAGGTGCTTTTGTCCACCCCCCAGTCAGTGGCCACATCAGAGGACAGTGACCACGGTTCGCATGCGTCACATACACGATACAGCACAAGGAGCACAAAGCAGACACAACCCTAGCGGTCCCGCCCACAGACACCATCCCCCCAGAAGAGCAGAGACAGCCCAGAATGCAAAGACAAGAGCGCGTCAGGGAAGAGCAAGGCCGAAAAAGCAATGAGGCTGACATCAGCCTCACAAACCGCTGAGGCATCAACAGCAAAGGACTCTCCTGTCCCTAAAACTTCACGCAGAGCTAGGCGTGCAGTGTCTGTGCCTGCTGAGGAGGACACCTGGCAAACAGGCAAAGGAGGGAACTGTAAGTGGAAAAAAAGACACAAGATAATGGACGGAATGTTGCACAATGGCAAAATATTCACCCCCAGTCACAGATCTGGGTTTAATCCATCGTTATTTTGCTCACCAAGCCACCCCAGTTCAGACATGGCCATATGCAAATCAGTCTTGGCCCTGTGCCTCATGGGAACAGTCGAGCTCGAACTGCCAAGCCATGTCTTCCCTGGACCGAATCAAGCATCCTAGGACCGGTTTCTGGCTATCAGCCGTCTTCAGCCAGGATAGCTAGACTCCAGTGGCGTCAAGCTTGATTCCGGTCCAGGAAAGACATGGCTTGGCAGTTCGGGCTGGACTGTTCCCATGAGGCACAGGGTCAAGGCTGATTTGCATATGGCCATGTCTGAACTGGGGTGGTGTGAAGTGCAAAAAAAACGATGGATTTAGGCCCAGATCTCTGTACTGGGGTGAATGTATGACATGTTCTGCATTCTGTCCATCAACTGTTGTTTTTGCATTTGTCACCCCGAGTGGGATGGGTATGCTCAAACGTGAGTCCCATGCTCTCCACACCACTGGAGTCAAGCTATCCTGGCTGAAGATGGCTGATAGCCAGAAACCGGTCCTAGGATGCTTGATTCCAGTCCAGGAAAGACATGGCTTGGCAGTTCGGGCTGGACTGTTCCCATTAGGCACAGAGTCAAGGCTGATTTGCATATGGCCATGTCTGAACTGGGGTGGTGTGGAGTGCAAAAAAAACATGGATTTAGGCCCAGATCTCTGTACTGGGGTGAATGTATGACATTGTTCTGCATTCTGTCCATCAACAGTTGTTTTTGCATTTGTCACCCCGAGTGGGATGGGTATGCTCAGACGTGAGTCCCATGCTCTCCACACCACTGGAGTCAAGCTATCCTGGCTGAAGACGGCTGATAGCCAGAAACCGGTCCTAGGATGCTTGATTCCGGTCCAGGAAAGACATGGCTGGCAGTTCGGGCTGGACTGTTCCCATGAGGCACAGGGCCAAGGCTGATTTGCATATGGCCATGTCTGAACTGGGGTGGTGTGGAGTGCAAAAAACGATGGATTTAGGACCAGATCTCTGTACTGGGGTGAATGTATGACATTGTTCTGCATTCTGTCCATCAACTGTTGTTTTTGTATTGGTCACCCCGAGTGGGATGGGTATGCTCATACGTGAGTCCCATGCTCTACACACCACTGGAGTCAAGCTATCCTGGCTGAAGACGGCTGATAGCCAGAAACCGGTCCTAGGATGCTTAATTCCGGTCCAGGAAAGACATGGCTTGGCAGTTCAAGCTGGACTGTTCCCATGAGGCACAGGGTCAAGGCTGATTTGCAGATGGCCATGTCTGAACTGGGGTGGTGTCGAGTGCAAAAAAACGATGGATTTAGGCCCAGATCTCTGTACTGGGGTGAATGTAGGACATTGTTCAGCATTCTGTCCATCAACTGTTGTTTTTGCTGCATTTGTCACCCCGAGTGGGATGGGTATGCTCAGACGCGAGTCCCATGCTCTCCACACCACTGGAGTCAAGCTATCCTGGCTGAAGACGGCTGATAGCCAGAAACCGGTCCTAGGATACTCGATTCCGGTCCAGGAAAGAGATGGCTTGGCAGTTCGGGCTGGATCGTTCCCATGAGGCACAGGGTCAAGGCTGATTTGCATATGGCCATGTCTGAACTGGGGTGGTGTGGATTGCAAAAAAACAATGGATTTAGGCCCAGATCTCTGTACTGGGGTGAATGTATGACATTGTTCTGCATTCTGTCCATCAACTGTTGTTTTTGCATTGGGCACTGTAAGTGGGACACCTGGCAAAGAGGCAAAGGAGTCAAGTCAGGTCAAGTCAGAGGTTTTTGCAGAGCGCAAAACTTGTCACCACAAGGTCTCAAGGTGCTTTGGGAAGAGAAAAGCAAGTGGAAACAGTGTCGGGGAAATAATTCAAGCGAAAAGGAGATCTCATTTCGGGAACAGCCAGGTTTTCAGACTGGCCCGGAAGAGTTTATGTTCAGAGATGGATAAAAGGTGGGAGGGCAATTTGTTCCACAGCTGAGGGGCGAGATAGGAAAAGGAGCAATGGCCTGTTTGGGAGGTACGAACGCGAGGCTGGATCAGGAGTGATTTATGGCTGGATCTTAGAGGCCTTACTGGTGCATACCAATTAACCTTCTTTCTGAAGTAATTAGGACCAGATTTATACAGGATAGCATGTGTCAGACTCAGGATCTTAAAGTGGCTTCTTTGGCCAATGGGTAGCCAGTGAAGTTTTTTCAACGTGGGGGAAGAGGGGGTTCTTGGTGGAAGATCAAGAGTCAGTCTGGCCGCTGCATTCTGCAGGGACTGCAGTTTATAGAGCAGATTTTTGTTAAGTCCGAAAAACAGGGGGTTCCCGTAATCAAGCCAGCTGATGACCAAGCCCTGCACCAGAGGCTTCCTGGTCTCAATAGGGAGCCTGTCAGAATCCCCAGGACGCGGCTCGCCTCCACGGAAGACACCAGTCGGGAAGAGACGCCGATCACCGTGTCATGGGGAACTACGTGATCCAGAATGCCATGCGCGATCAGCACGCGCAACGGAAGGCGTATTTAAGGCGCAGTGAATGCTGGGAACACCGTCGGATATTTTGAATTCTTGCCGTCCGTTTGGTGTATGTATGTATGTATGTGGTGCTGTCCTGCTGTACTGTGTAAACGAGGACAAACAAACCTTGCTTGCTCCGAGCACACGGCCCCGCTGATCGGGGACTGAGAACGGAGGATCGGAAGTGAGCGGCTGTTCATTCCGAGGATATCGCCGTGGAGTCTGGGTTGAGCGTTGGTTTCTACGCTCCCTAGAAGGAATTGGAACAGAGACGCACACCAAAGGAGGTGCTTGCCGCGTCTCTGTTTTGGGCATTGGGAATACATACATGACCGTCGGAAGAGGCCCGGCTGGGTATTACCGAGAAGTGAGTCCGACAGCGCCAGGATGCTTTACGTTACCCCCCAACCCATCAGTCAAATACCGAACGGCATTTTCGGCCGTTACTTTGCACGGTGTCCTCTGTTGGCCGAATACCGGGACCGGTATTCATGCAGAGGATGGTTGGACCTAGGCCCTCCTTGTAAATAGGGCATACGACTGATGGGTATTGTATGAATACGTTTACTTTCGCAAGACTATACATTGCATTTTCTATTGTTTTCTCAATTGCTGTGTGTTCTTGTGTACATTAAACAAACACTTATCAGCAAAAGCTAGCCGCGTGTTTTCCGTAGATTTCTCATTGCTTCCTAGATCCCGAGACGTTGGGAGATTACAGAGCCATTTGAAAATCTTTCGGAGATTACGCGGAATCCCGTAGCAGGTGCAGATAACCTGGCTGACATGGGTCTTCATGGACAGGGAGTGATCAATCATTATCACTAAGTTGCGGATTACAGGTTTAGGGGGAGGACAGGGGCCAAGTTCCGGCGGCCACCACTCGTGTGGGACGCTTTGCTGTGGTTGCTCTGCTGAGGTCGCTGGACTGTGAGGCTCCTGTGCACTTTCTCCTACTTCTCGCGGAACCCGCTGTGCGGGTTCCGCTTTGCTGGGCTGTTAACTCACCTCCCTGGACCCTTGCCTGTTGCTCCTGGAGTCTGCTGAGGGTCAAGCAGGGCTGCGAGCAGAGTGCTAGCGCCGGCCAGGGACTACGTTTCCCAGAAGCGCCGCCGGCTGGATCATCTGCACCTGGGCTGCTCTCCCCGCCTGCCGCTCCCCTTTTACCCATAGATCTATAAATTGCCTTGAGTAGTCCCGCTGCGCGGGAGCGCGCGGGAGCGCCCGGGCTAAGCCCGGGACAAGGGCGGGACAGTCTAAGACAGTCCAAGACTGGCCACGACTGGACTGGACCAGAACCCCTGGTAAAATTTGCACTGCTAGTAATTTGGTTATCAACTGCACACAATTTGGTTGTCCCGGGTAAGGTGTATCAGTATTATATAGATATTCTGTTGTTTTCAGTTATATATATGTCTAAACATAAAAACCCCATTGTCCCTGCAAACACCATGGATAACTATTTAGTGCAGGTGGTGGCAAAAATAAATAACGAGCGGAGGTCTTCACTGGGACTCAGTACTTCTTCAACATCTTCCCAAAGGGAGAACTTAGCCACTAACATGACGGATTCTGATGTAACATGTGAAACCGATTCATCCTCACAACAAAATATTGTTAACTTGATGCAAAATGACTCTACTGATCAAAATCTAGACATCATTGTTGACACAACACCTGGGGATGATATAGAGATTTTTCAAAATGACCTAGAGTTAATAGAGGATTGTTTATCTCCACCGGCTCCTGTACCTGCCCCAAGAGTGGCGAGAGGGGACGTTAAAATTCCCCTTAAACGAGAAGGGCTACGGTCCAATAGAAAAAGACCGGCAACACCTCCGCCTAAGAGTGTTAAAGCAGGTAAAGGGGGAGAAGACAATGATAGTACAGGATGGGATGAGGCTATCATAAAAAAGCTTATGGGTATGCTGGATACTAAATTAAATCGGATAATTAAACCGCTGTTGTCTAAAATCGACCATCTTACTGACAAAGTTGGTAAATTAGAATCCCTCCTAAAAATTACAAACGAGAATGTGGGGGAACTACCGACTTTGGTATCAGAGAAAATTGAAGAAAAACAACTCATGGCAAATGCCCCAGGAGGAATAGTAGATAGGCCAGCCCCGATACAACCATCCAGATTAAATCTTGACATACAACCAGATACCCCTGCAGGTGTTGGTTCCCTAGCTGATACAGGGAACTCCACTGATCAAGAATACAACAAAGAAATGGGTCATGTGGAACTAATCGTCGAAGCTTCACCCCTGATCCTAGTCCTGGCCAATGTCCCACCCCTGAATGTAGGCCAGATTGAGTTACCAGCTTCCTTGTTAAATAAAGCACTACAATGGTTGGGTAATAATATGCATATTTCCCCATGGGGCAAACAAAAGTTGTCAGAGGACCTGGTATCAGCAAGACGAGTTAAGTGGATAGGGAATAAAGCCAAGAAATTCGCAGGGGATTGTGTGGTATTGAACCTCAAGGAGCCAGAAGTGCTACCTGAGATTTTGTTTAATCTATTCTCCCCCCAAAGGAGATCAGCAGAACTAATACCTCTTACGCTGGACTACTTCTATAGTAGAAGAGGACTAGTGGCAAAGCCAAGTGTACTAAGGACCAAGTGGTCAGTTGCGGGTGGTAGAAGGGCAGGGGTTGTTCAAAATTGTGATTGGGGGTTGAATTTGGAGAACAGATTTTCTGCCCTTTCTAATTTAAACGAATGCGATTGACTCACAGAGTATAAACACCCACTACCTAACCTACAGACACTTCAAATAAATAGAAGGTCAGATAACCTAGAATGCGTAAAATCTAACACTCTGGCAATAGGAAATAGGGAATCCCATGCTGTACTTTCTGGAGAGGTAAACAAAGACCCTCATGGTAACAATAAGGAAATGATAGAGAATGAAGAAGTAGGGGATGGCGCAGAAATAATAAATCCAGACCCAGTTAAAAAGGAAGAGGAGAAGGGCAACTTAGGGCTACACTTAGGAGAGCCCCCGTTGACCCTTATCTCATGGAATATAGCAGGCATAGCGAATAAGATAGAGACAATAGAATGGGTTGATTTTATTGACCAATATGATATAATTATGCTGCAAGAAACTTGGTCGATAAACCCAGTTTTCCGCCAGGGATATCTAAATTTTTTCATGCCAGCAAATAGAAATCGCCTAGGACGCCCCTCTGGAGGTTTAATAATTTGGTTCCGTCAGTCGTTGAACTGCTCTATAACCCAAAGATCTTTACCATCAAATGATATCTTGGCACTTAATATTAGATGGGACAGTGGCCAAGATCTCGTTCTGTACAATGTTTATGCTAGGGGGGTTGCCGCTGGCAAATTGTCAGAAGTAGTATCACTCTTAGAACAGGATGTTCAGCTGTTAACTCCCCAAAAACACATTATTGTGGGTGGGGATTTAAATTGTACCTTCGAACCCATGGGTGAGGAGGACAGGATTCTGTCAGAGGAGGAGGATATGAAGTGGGGAATACCCCAGTTGGAGGTCCCAACTATTAAAAGATGGAGTGCCGTGGCAATCCAGCTAAAGAGTCTCTGCCTAGCAAGTGGCCTGAGAGCAGCAAACGGGCGTACGTTCTCCGACTTAAAGGGTAACAACACATTCGACAATGGCCGAGCATCTAGCAGAATTGATTATTTTTTAGTAGATGTAAGGGCCTGGAGCAAAGTGGTAGATATGGTTGTAAAAGTAAGATTGGAAAGCGACCATAACCCCCTGTGTATGACCTTTTATTCTTATATTAAGTCAGTCGAACATCTTAATAAAAATGAGCGAGTGACGCTGGATGTTGTGTGCTCAAATAATCAGCGCCACTTGAAATGGAAAACGTTGATAGAAGATGAAGCAAAAATAGAGGATCTTAAAAAAGTTGTCATAGAGGAAATAAATAATATCAAGCGCCACTGTGGGAGTCCAAATTTTCAGAACCACATGATGGAGGCGCACAAAAACCTCTTTTGTAAACTTCAAACCTTCTTTATCAAAACCGTAGATGTAAACAGAGTGAAAAAAGAACAGTCAAGACAGGGATGGTATGACAAGAGTTGTAGACAGGCACGTCATAAGTTAAGTATTGAACTAAGAACAGGGAATGCCGTAGCGGTTAGGAAGGCGAGGGACAGCTATAGATTGACCCAAAAACAGGCGAGGAAACGATGGGATGAGAACTGTTGGCAAGAGCTCAAACAGGCCTGTGCAGCCAAAGATTCCAAGTTATTCTGGGCCACAGTAAAATGGGATAGGGGAGGTATAGCCGCTCAACCACAAAACCATGTTGCAAAAAATTCATGGATTGAGTTTTTTCAACCACAGTACGCCCGTAACCCATTACATAGCCTTGACCCCCCCCCCCTCCAACTGCCTTTTTTAACCACCAAATATTTAATGAAAAAGATGTCAGTATGGCTCTGGATTGTATAGTAGGGGGAAAAGCTCCAGGGGTGGATGGAATCCCGGCAGATGTGTTTTTATCTGACCGGAAGTCTTGGTGTACCTATTTTACGTGGCTGGCCAATGCAGTGGCTATGGGAGGGGATGTGCCCGCTTCATGGAAGGGAGCGGAAATCATCCCTGTATTCAAAAACGGTGGCAAAACCCAGGCAAAAAACTACAGACCTATTAGTCTGATTGACACTGCACACAAACTTATGGGGCGCTTAGTCCAGAATAAACTGCAACAATGGATTGACGAAAAAAACATACTATCTCCATATCAAGCAGGGTTTCTCCCCCTGACGAGTAGTGTTGATCAGGTTTTTTACTTTCTAGCCATCTATTGGAGAAATGTCACATTAAAAAAAGGCACATTGTATGCGGTTTTTGTGGATTTAAAAGCTGCTTTTGATCTGGTCCCAAGAGAAAAACTGTGGCAGACTATGGCTGACCTAGGCATAAGTCAAGAACTCCTCACTCTCGTTGTGCGTCTTCATGAAAACAATTTTGCTAAAATTAGATGGGGCAAACAGGGAGAAGTGACTGAGTCCTTTCCGGTGGAGCGAGGGGTGAGGCAAGGGTGCGTTCTGGCGCCAACTTTATTCTCAATCTATATAAATGGCATAGTTGATCATTTGAATAAATTCCCAAGTGATGCCCCAACCATAGCAGGCTCACGTGTCCCCGTCCTAATGTTTGCGGACGACACCCTTCTACTTTCACGTACACCGAGTGGATTACAAAAAGTGGTTGATGCTTTTGGTGAATTTTGTGACAGTCGGGGTCTTGAATTAAATACCACCAAGACCAAATTCATGTGCCTCAACCTCCGGTCCACGTTTAAAGGTACAATAATGTATAAGGGTACTGCACTTGAGAAAGTTGATGCCTTTTCCTATCTAGGAATTATCTTGCAGGGTGACATGAAATGGAAATCGCACATCAACACGGCAATATTAAAGTTTAGTCAGCTTGCAGGCGTAGTCGCCCTTAAACATAGAACCTCGCTGACAAAACCTATAAACTGTGCCCTTGAAATTTATAAAATGAAAGTATTGAGCGCCTGTTTATATGGTTACGAACTTTGGGGCTTTTCAAATTTGGGAGATTTGGGGCGGGCGGAAAATAAATTTCTACGAGGACTTGTAATGGCCCCACAAAGCACACCCACAATTCCACTAAAATTAGACCTTGGTAGGAATAACATCGAGGACATAGCTCGGTTACGACCACTGCTGTATTGGAGGCGCCTGATGGTGACCCCAGAGCTAAGTCACTATGTTAATGCTTTGTCAGACGTTGTTGAGAGTGATCGTTTTCATTGTATTGGTTGGTTAAAAGAACTGCGGGGCCTTCTTGCAAAATTAAAACTGGACCATTTATGGGGTAACACAGATGTAACTTGTTTCCCATCAAAATCAAAACTGAAAGAATTGTATTGGGAGATGGTCTATTCATCAATGTATTGTAAAAGCTCTGTTTCGAATTTGTCATCTCGTTTTTTGAACATGAAAATGCTCCCATTGTGTGAACTTTATTGGGATATAATTGAACGCCCTTACGACCGGAAACTATACTTTCAATTCCGTGTTGTCATACTGCCTGTAAATGCCTTCAAGAAACACTGGTCCCGACATGGGATGAACATTGCTATCACTGCAAAGATCAAATAGAGCACATTTCCCATCTACTATTTTGTTGCCCCTTACATGCAAGGCCAAGGCGTAAATGGTTAAAACCAGTTTGTGTGAATATTGGAACCCGCAGTCAATTGACAGCATTGAGAATATTAGAATCTGATTGCTCCCCAAAATTTGTGATTGCTGTGGCAAAATTTCTTGTGTGGGCCTGGTTAATTCGTACTCGTGCTTTATTGTTAAACGCTATATAATGTAGTCTGATTGATAGGTCTTATATGCTTCCCTATTTTGAATTTTTTAATGGAAACATACTAACTATGAATTTTATTGGCTTGAAATATTCGACTGTCATTTGTTTAATATGTATTTTAAGTCATTTTTTAGCTTTAGTATTTATTGTATAGGGTTAGGATGGATGCTTTTATGACACATGTCGAATAAAGCTTTAAATTTGAATTTGATTTGACCACTCGTGTGACCAGAATTCCTCGGCTTTGCCAAACAGAATAATGTCCGTTTTACTACTGTTCAGTTGAAGTTTGTTGCTGCACATTCAGTTGCTTATATCGATCATACAGTTTTTAAAGCGGCGGCGAGTATCAGACTAGTCTGGGCCGCATGTGATAAGCAGCTGGGTGTCGTCAGCATACGATACAGTTTCAAAACCGTGTGATTTAATGACATTGGCCAGAGGGGTCAGATATAGATTGAATAACATGGGGATTAGGATAGATCCCTGGGGTACCCCCACGGTAACTGGGTGGCTGCTGGATGTCAGAGAGTCAACTTGAACTGTTGTAAGGCGGTCCGTTAGATAGTTACCCAGCCAATCCAGGGCTTTTCCTCTGATACCCATATCCCACAACCGATGTTTCAGGATGTCGTGGGAGATGGTATCAAAGGCTGCCGATAGGTCCAATAGGACCAGAATTGCTGACTCCCCTTTGTCCAACGTTAGCCTGACGTTATCCACAATCTCTAGGACTGCGGTCTCTGTACCGTGGGCAGCAGGGAAGCCCGATTGGGACGGATCTAGAATCCACAATGTAGTGAGCTGTTTGTTCACTAAGTATTCTAAAACTTTCCCCAAATAAGGTAACAGGGAGATGGGCCGGTAGTTGACCAATTGGCTAGGATCATTGGAAGTTTTTTTTAAAATGGGCCTGACTAGTGCATGTTTCCACGTTTCCAGTACCCTAGCTTGGTCTAGTGAGGAGTTAATAATGCACAGGAGTGGATCTGCCAACTGAGGTAAGATTTTAGCGCAGGAACGGGGAGGGAGGGGGTCCGTTGGGGAGCCAGATTTTACTTTGTGTAGGGCCTCCAGTACGTCTGCAAATGTAATTGGATCAAATTGGGTTAGGCAGGGAGTGGCTGTGAGTGCATCCGCGGGAGGATTATCCCAGATTTTATTGGTGGGATGGAATTGGCCAGGATTAAGCATGGGTGTAAAATCCGTTCCGCTCGCGGATTTCGCGGATTTTTGGCAAATTTGCAATCCGCGAACTCTCGCGAATTTGCCGAAAATTCGCAAATCCGCGGAAGCGGATTTTTTGCTTGGTCGCACTTGCCAACTAGAATGCTGTACAATTTTGTGGCGCGCAGCGTTCACTTACCGTCATTCAGCATTTGCAGAGTTGTTTTTCTCCATGTTTGCGTTTTCTGCGCCATTTTGGATCTTGCTGCGGGATCCCGCGGGAGTTTGTCGACGTCATCGCGGCTTGCCACCTTGCACAGCGAGAGTTTGGCAACGCGAGTACGTCATAAAGGCCCGTGATCACGCATCGCGGGAGTAAACACTTGCGAACACGTAGATGCGGCGGGCAGCGACAATCTCGAGTCCATTTTGGGGGGGGTGGAAGGAAGGAAGTGCCCCACAGTCTCCAACTTCCTGTTCCTGTCCAGCAGGCTCCTCCCAGTGCTTTCTTCATGTGCTGGTCACTTTGATTTGGATCTTGACCTGGAAGGATTACTTTTTGTGGACGCTGCTGGATATTTGGATTTTTGCAAAACTGAAAGCACTCAGCAGGTGCAAAAGTTCAATCTTATCATTAGTAACCATTCCCTGTAGTGCTTCCTGAGGGGCCCCTTCAGAGTTCAGTTGCCTACCTGCAACTATTCTATGACCCTGCTCTGACCCTCACAGCAGGCTCAGAGAATAGCTACAAGTATACAACAAAGGTCCTGTTAAAAAAATTACACTGCAACAGAAAGCAATTACAGATAAGGAAGCAGGTGTCAGCCTGGAAGTTCAAATTCAGTGACACATTAATCAGCCCCTAATTCATTCATGTCAGTTGAGGCAGGGCAGGTGTGCTTTTCCCCCCATAATCTACAGTGGTGAACTAGAGGGTGGCATGGGTGAGCCAGAGGGTGGCAGTGGTGAAACAGAGGGTGGCAGTGGTGAAACAGAGGGTGCTGTGATGAACCAGACGTAGAAACAACATGGTCACGACCGTTGCTACCCGACAAGTAAGTTTGCGTTTGCGAACTGGTAAAAAACCCTTGCGAAATGGCAGAAACACTTGCGAACACAAAAAAAAAAAAAGGAATCCACAAAATTCGCGAGAGTTTGCGGATTTTGCGGATTGCGAATCCGTAAATACGCAATTTCGCGGATTGCCAATTCGCAAAATCCGCCCATGCTTAGCCAGGATCCTTGCTCAGGAATGAGAAATAATTTTTTTTTTTTTTTTTTTTTTAAACGGACATGGAGTCAACCCATTCTTGGTTGGGCGTGAAATGAGATTGTCATCCCGAGGCGAGGTAAATTCTTTTATAGATTTATAAAGTTCTTTGCTAAAGTGGGCTGCGGTATTTACCCGTGGAGTAAGGAAGGCCTTTTTAGCCATTTTGATGTTTTTTAAATAGAGCAAATGACGTAGTTTATAGGTCTTTCTATCCTCCTCGGTTTTGGATTTACGCCATTGGTGTTCAGCCGCACAGCAGGATTGTTTATCCCCTTTTAAAGCGGCGGTGAACCAAGGAGATGCATTGAATTTCGTGTTCACAGTTGTCTGTGGGATAGTCTCGTCTAGGGCTTTTAAAATGGGAGAGTCTAAATTAGTAACCATTTGTGCCACTGGGGTTTCTGAATGTGGTTGTTGCATTTTAAAATGGGCCTTGAAGATTTCCGGGGTCAATTTACGCCAAGGGCCGATAGGGACTCTTATTTTATTGTTGGCTATATGCACAGAAAGTGCAGGGATATTGAACTTTAGGAGTGAGTTGAGGTGAATATGGAAAAATTAAATCAAGTGTATGTCCCGCTCGATGGGTGGAGCTGATGACCCGTTGGGTAAGTCCTAGGGTTTCAATTGTGCTGAATAAATGGATAGTTTCAGGGTCTGATATTAGTTCTGCGTGATAGTTGAAATCTCCTAGCAGAATAAAGTTTTCCGTTGCTAAAACATGGGAGGCAATTAAGTCTAGGAGGGAGTTAACAAAATTAGATTTGGAGCTGGGGGGCCTGTAGACTAGGGCAACATGCCATGTATCCACGTAAGAGACTTTGATGTTAATGTCGGTGGAGGAGTTGGAGACAAATTCTAGCAGCTTGATTTCTAAGGGAGCTTTAGCTGCCATTGCAATGCCTCGACCTCGACTCCCTGCCCTGTCCACCCTGGTGAGATGGTACTCCTCAGGGAATGCAATTGCTATGTCATGGGAGGCCTGACAGTGAAGCCACGTTTCGGTAAAGAAGCAGATGTCGGGTTTCTCGGCATCAATCAGGCCCCATGGCTCAAGAGCGTGTTTGGGTACAGATCGAGTGTTGAGATAAAGCGCGGTGAGTGTCTTAGCATGACTTATAGGTTTGATGCTCTGCATGGAAGCAGATTCACATATAGGTACTAGGTTCTGATTATAGTGATTAGGGGTAGTAACGGGGAGAAGTTTTGTAGGCTCACACAGAGGAGTAATCTGACAATCGGCTGATGGGGAAGAGCGATTGCTTCAATGTTAGAAAGTTTTTCGGGGTCTAGAAGTTTCAGCTCATATCTAGTATAGGTTAACATTGCGTGGTTACTCCACTCATGATGGAAGGCGTGGGCAAAGGGACCGAGCCACGGGTGACATCCTGGCGCGGACGGGCGCAGACGTGCTTGCCTTTGTCGCACCGCTGTGCGCTTCCGCGCTGGCGAGGGTCATTAAGTGGGGAGGAGGGCGGGTCAGCTTCGTGACGCTGACCAACCAGAAGGAACAAGAGGATGCTCTGGCTTCCTGTCCCTCGTTCAACCGGCACAAGCCGTGACGGACCTGAGAGCAGAAGGAGTGAACGAGGGCAAGTGAAAGTACAATTAAAACAGAGGCGTGGTGAGTTTAAAAATGCGGGTGATTACAAATTCCCCCAAGCAGCCTGTAGGTATTGCTGTCACGCCCCCCAACACTAGCGCTTCAGAGGTTCCAGTTACAGAGTTTCTGTTGCTAATGTTCTCTTCGCGCGTCCGCGCTGGGGAGGGTCATTAAGTGGGAAGGAGGGCGGGTCTGCTTCGTGACTCTGACCAACCAGAAGGAAGGAGATGATGCCATGGCTTCCTGTCCCTCCGTTCAACCGGCACAAGCCATGACGGACCGGGAACCAGCCTGAGAGCAGGAGTGAACGAGGGCAAGTGAAAGTACAATTAAAATAGGGGCGCGGTGAGTTTAAAAATGCAGGTGATTACAAATTCCCCCAAGCAGCCTGTTGGTATTGCTGTCGGGCCCCCAACACTAGCGCTTCAGAGGTTCCAGTTACAGCGTTTCTGTTGCTGATGTTCTCTTCACTGTAAGTGGGACACCTGGCAAACAGGCAAAGGAGGGCACTGTAAGTGGGACACCTGGCAAAGAGGCAAAGGAGGGCACTGTAAGTGGGACACCTGGCAAACAGGCAAAGGAGGGCACTGTAAGTGGGACACCTGGCAAGCAGGGTAAGGTGGTCCAGAGGCGTAGCCAGACAAAGCATTCGGCAGGATCCAGCACATCACCAGAGGAAGTGCCAGTGTCTGAACCAGATGCGGGACAGTTGGTGTGTGTACCTGTTGTGTCATCACCAGTTCCCATTAACTCCAAGACAGGGAAGCCATTTCGTATTCCCAAAAAGTGGAAGGGCACCCCTCCAACCTCTCCCACCCACACTGTGTCCCAGGTCTGCATGACTTCACCTCCACGTGCCACTATACCACCTGGTCCAAACACCCACTGACACCCTCACAACCACGCACACACCACAATGCACTGCTTATGACCTCACATATTATACTCATGATGTGGCCAGTGAGATCACCCATAATCACTGATGACATCATCCATTAGACCACTCATGTATCCTCTCACAGAGGGTGTGAGAGGGTGTATTGGAGAGTGAATATTTGTGTGAGTGGCTGTAAGGGGGAGTGAATGTTTATGTTAGTGTTTATGTTGTTGTAAAAGCTTTTATTCGACACTTAGTCATAAAGCCAACACAGACATATAATACAAACAAGCAACCATATTCACAGTTAAAAATTTGTTTTACAAATAACAAAACATTCATATATACATAAGTGCAATAAGTGCGAACCCCGATCCATATTTACAATTTGTTTGTGATTTTAGGGAGATACATTAATCATATAAAGATATAGAACCTACAATCAGCAATATTACATGACCCGGTATTAAAAACAATTTTTATACAATTATAAATAATTAAAAAGCCAGCAATAAAAACATTTAATATTCTTACAATATCATTCCAAGTTTCTTCCTAGTTAAACAAACACCATGAAGGTACCTGCTCACACCAAATGTTATCAATCTAGCAGTTGAGGATCTAAGTAACCGCTCTGCCTCTTTATAAGAGCGTGTGCCCAGGTTTTTACAAAGTGGTATGATCCATGTCTTACGTTGTAAGCTGTATGACGGGCAAAAAAAGAGAATATGAGTCTCGTCTTCTCTTTGTTTTAAATCACACAGTTTACAAATTGGATCATTTTTAGCTCCTCCCCACCGGCAAGTATTCGCATTAATCTGTAAAACCCCGTATCTATAGAGGAGGTAAACAGTTTTTGCCAAGGGTGGCTCAATTTCATCCATAAAATATTCAAATGAGGGGTGGTCCTTGAATTGTAAAAACTTATGCGTTAGTGAGCCAGTAGCGCGTTCATATACATTAGTGTTCACAAAGTTCCAATAGGCAGATTTTACTTGTTCTTTACAAATGGTTAGCGAAATAATTGATTGCGCAGGTGTTTCCCAAAAGTGTGAGAGGCCTATTTTTATGAGCCAATGGGATACATGTCTCAACCACTTGATTGAATTAAAAGAATCTAACTCCTTAACTTCCAATAGTCCTGCTTTGTAATCAGCGAGTTCCGGGGTAGACCATAATCTTACCCAGTAGAGCAACGGCCTCAGCCAACTCAAATGACCAGTGCGTTTTAAGCTAATATCTAGGTATACTGGTACTAGGGGCGTTCTTCCTGGTAGTCTTAATAGACGTCTAAAGAAAACATTTTCATCAGTATCAAATGTTTTCTTTATATAAGGCCCCCAGATCTCAGCCCCATAAAGGGCGGCAGATTGGGCTTTGGCTTTAAACACCTCAATCGCAGGAGTTATAGCTTTTGAGCTACTCCCACCATGGATTTTTAAAATTGGGAGGGAGTTTTGCTTGAGTGTTAGCCTACTTTTTTCTAGTTGGTTTATCCAAGACATTCTGCTATCCAGCCTAATACCTAAATAATCAAAAAAGTCCACATAGTCAAGTTTGGTGTTGTTCAGGGCCAAGTTCTTCTTAAAAGTTTTAGGGGGATTAATGGCCATATACTTTGTTTTAGAAGAATTAATTTCTAGCCCCTTTATCTCACAATAACTATTAAATTTATTGATTAAGTTTTGCAGGCCTTTTGGCGTTTGGGATATTAAAATGGTGTCATCAGCAAATAACAGTGCTCTGACTGCCTCATTACACAACTTAGGGGAATCATGATTACATTGTGCCAAATAGAGGGGAATGTCATTAACAAATAAAGAAAAAAGGGTTGGGGCCAGCACGCACCCTTGCCTGACCCCCCTTTTTACCGGTATGGCTTGGGTAAGTTCGCCATTTCTTCCCCATCTAACTTTGGCAAAGTTGTCAGTATGAAGCTTTATAAGGTTAGTCAACAAGTCATCTGGAACCCCCATCTTCCTTAATGTTTCCCATAAAAGGTGACGAGGAACAAGATCGAACGCTGAGCGTAGGTCCACAAATGCCACATATATACTACACTTCTTTATATGGATGTATTTCCAGCAGATACACATGAACCTATACACTTGATCCACGGTGCTTGTTTTAGTTCTGAATCCTGCTTGGTATTTGGAAAGGATTTCAGATTCCTCTACCCAATTTAAAAGTCTATTTAAAATGTGTCTGGCAAAGATTTTCTGTAAAATATCAATTAAACTTATTGGTCTATAATTACCCGGATTGTAGCGGTCCCCTTTTTTGTAAATAGTGACTATTTCAGCCCCTTTCCAAGTTTCTGGGATCGGGGTTCCCAGCAAGATAGAGTTGCACAAGAAGTTTATGTAGGGACACCATACTTCAATATTATGGGTGAATAAATCACCAGGTAGTTTATCTGGCCCCGGAGCCTTTCCTGCCTTAATAGCTTTTATTGCACACAGTGTTTCATTAATGCTGAATTTCTCTATGTTAGAGCACAGAGGGAAAGATCCGAAATAATTGGGCTCAGGAAATGGCCCAACCTGATCATAGAGATTTTCAAAGTGATCAAACCAGATTTTCTGATCCAAAAAGAAGTCTCTGTTTGAACTGCCTGTTTTATTATTTTTAGCTATTAAGTTCCAGAAGGTGCATTGGTCGTGCTTCCTAGCGGCATTTAGGAGATCTTCCCAGATTAAATCATCCCATTCCTTTTTTGCGTTATGCAAAAGTCTTTTATATTCTTGTCTGCATTCTCTAACCCTCATCTGAACTTTGGATTTTACGGCATTAATTAAGTTAGTTTTTGCTAGATGACACTGTCTGTTATACCAAGGTGTCTCTAGTTCCAATTGCCTTCTTGTATTACCATGTTTGTTATTACATGGTTTGCTCAGGAGGGGAGTTAAAGAATCTATTAAATGATTATGCATTATCAAGACATCATGAGAACCCAACTTTAGGTTGGTATATAAGGGGATGATATCTGAGAAAGTATTGTAAATGCCCACAAGCATATCTTCTTTTGCCAAAATGTTAGGCCATTTTACTGCTTTTCTATTATTGGAAACTACAACCTCAGCCACCTCTCTTTCTTGTTCGATCTCACTAGCAGTTATCAAAAAAGGACCTGATTGCAGCCCCAATTGTAAGGGGAAGTGATCACTTTCTGATCTGTTCACGACCTTAAAGTCCAGCAATAGGTACCAGAGGTTGGTTGAAATCAGCATAAAGTCAATCAGTGATTTTGACTGTCCCTTGCTAAATGTGTCATTAGCTGGCTTATCTGGATCCAATCGTCCATTGCAAGCCCTCAAGTTATAGGATACAGTCATTTCATAGATTTGTATAGCTGCCACTGTACTTTTTACTAACTTAACACTATCTAGGGGCGGGATGTTATGAGCTCTGTCCTCATCTTCCAATAGGTTTTCAAGCCCCAGTATGGGCTCGAATCGGCAGTTGAAATCCCCACCTATGATTATTTTCGAGTCTGTCTCTAGATTACACAAATAGGAGCTAAGTTGTTCTATAACTACTGATTCCTTTTTTTTTTGTGGATTTGGTCTATTATAAACATTTATCATGTATATGTCGCCCAGATCTTTCGTAGCTATCTTTACCCCGAGCAAATCTTTAGAGGCAAGGTACAAGGGTGATACAACAACATCCAGAGAAATACTAATCCAGATTATTAAACCTCCTGATGGTCTCCCTCTTACTGATGCAATAGCACCACAAAAAAAAGCTTTGTAACCCAGTCTATGTACAATATCGGTTGCCCAGGTTTCTTGTAGGAATATAACATCATGTTCCTCCAAAAAGGTGCTCCAATTCCTATCACAAAGGTTTCTTACCAACCCCGCAATGTTCCATGACATAATTTTCAGATCTCGTTTTGGTTTACTTGGTACTATGTTGATTTGGTGCCTATCCCCTGTGTTCAATGAGGTCCCCTCAATAGATTCCACCAATAACTCATTTCCACATATCTGGGCCCCAGATTCATCATTTAAGAAATTTCCATCCCTAGTGGATTTGGTTAACTCTATTGCAGAAGGCAAAGCACCAATACCTGCATTTAGTGATGTGCTTGGTTCCCACCGGTCCACACTAGCCATAGGGGAAGGCAATCCATTGGATTTGTAGTTTTTTTCTGTTTGTCAATGGCCCCACCAAGACCAGTTTTTATCCGTTTCGTTGGTTAGTGGGTTTGTTATACCAACGGGAGTCGGGGGGTCAAAGAATGAGAATCTACTATCCATCAAACCTGGCTGACGGCGGGCCCTACTGTCTTGATTCCATTGCTTTGGGTAAAAATAACTGAGGTCGCAAGTCCCAATTCCTCGGTTATTTCTTCGTGGCTGTTGGTTATACACGAGTTGTGCTACAGAGGGATCTTTAAAATTAACCAAAATGCAGTCCCCTTCAATGTCTTTCTGCCTAAAACCCAACCAGTTAACTCTTCGGACTTGAATGACCTCACAGTTAACATTGTACGGTAGAGGTCTGTTTTCCCTTAACCAATATAAGGTCTTGTTTTTCAGTGCGTCGTAAGACTCCCTTTTGTTAGGTTTCAAAGAGGGAACGCCAGTAAGTACTACCACATATGGTTGGCACCCAGGTGGAAGTTGTGCATTTGGAACCTTCTTTGACACTTGCATTCCTAAATTGCCATCTGATGTTTGGGCATTGTTACTCTTATCACACACTGGTGTGGGGGCTATAAGTCCCGTCCCATTTGTAGGTTGTGTATGCACCGAAGTTGCAGAAGTGGTAGTGTTGATTATTTGTTTGGATCTACGCGGAACAGGCTTTGGAGGAGCAGCCAATGGTGGTCCACCAGTCATTGATTGTACTTCGGTGGGCTCCATTCTCAGTCCCCTCAATACGGCATTTGTCCCACCTAGGTCTACCACCTTATCAATCCCAGGCGGACAAGCTGGTTGAGCTGGGTTAGAGGTCATTGAACTCCCATCCATCCTTATAGACTCCTGTCCAATCTTAGAGAGAAGTTTAATCAATGATTTTATAGCAAAGAAATTATCCAAGGACTTTTGCTCAAAATTGTCCAAGCGCTCCGTTAATCCATTCAATCTTTCCGTTACTGGTAGCAATAAGCTTGTCATAAGGGATTGCATCCGTTCTATCAGTAAATCCGGTGCTAATGGGGCCTCAGAGTTAATAGCAAGATCAATAACCGGGGTAGTACCAGCAGAAATATTCAGTAAGTCAGACTCATAAGGGGTACTTCGATCTATCCCATTGATTATAGAATCAGTGGCTAGTGGTTTGTAATTAGCTCCCCCAATCATATAGTTTCTACGGATTCGTTTTAGAGCCTTTAATCTATATGCTTTGCGTGGGGTGAGTAGTCTTTTCCGTTTTGCAGTAGCCCTACTTGTTTGCTGAGATGGTGATTGTAGAGCTTGTTCTTTGGGTGTATCATGTATCATTATTGGGGGTAAGACAGGTGGGGCAAGCGCTGTAGTATTAGACTCAATTCTTACTACATTATTAGCTGGTATATTGTTTGACAATGCTGGATCTGGCATTATTAGAAAAAGGCCACTGTCCGGCCTCGGGTCAACAACACAGGGTTGCTGGTCGCTAAGGAGTAAGGGGGTATTGGGTTCCGATGAAATGATATTTGGCGGAGATTTGGCTTGCGCAAGTGACCCCATAGAGGATCGTTTATTCGCCAAGTATTCGCGTGATAGTCTACGTTCTGCTAGGATGATTTCCTTCTCCACAACAGAGACAGCGCGTGTGATAAAGTTATCCATGGTCCCCAGCGTGGAATTTCCCCCTCTACGCGTGCATCTGCCAGAGCGGGTAGCCATTGGGGAATATGCAGACATGAGAGTCAAATAACGCCGTGGGCAATGATGATATAAACCCCCACGCAGTGTGCTTCTGGTTTACCTTAGGTGTTGGGGGGGTGGCCCGTCCCGGCCCCTGCTGGCCCCGGACGGCCACAGACGGCCCGCCCTTTGCCCGGGCTTCGCCCGGCGTCCCGCTTGCGTCCCGCAAGACGGTCTCTCCTCTGTTGATATAGGATGGGCGTTGGGGGCGGGGCACGCAGGGGTGCGCTGACCGGATGTCTCGTGGTCAAGCAGGGACTCCTGGGATAGTGAGTCCCTGCCGCGCTACCCCTGCAGCCTCCACAGGTGTTCTCTCCCTCTCGGCGCGTCAGCCAGTCAGGTGCTGCAACGTTGGTGGGTCACAGTCGTCCTCCTCCCACAGCGAAGCGGCTCCCGCGCAGCGGGAGCGGCGAGCAGTAGAAGTTTACAACTCCAGCAAACGGGGCAAGTATTCTCCCTCAGCTTCCCACAGCGTCTCCTTCCTAGTCCTGGGTCACACTGAAAAGCGCTGCTGCTCTCTTTTTGGCCGATTTGCCGGTGGGGGCGGGGCACGCAGGGGTGCGCTGACCGGATGTCTCGTGGTCAAGCAGGGACTCCTGGGATAGTGAGTCCCTGCCGCGCTACCCCTGCAGCCTCCACAGGTGTTCTCTCCCTCTCGGCGCGTCAGCCAGTCAGGTGCTGCAACGTTGGTGGGTCACAGTCGTCCTCCTCCCACAGCGAAGCGGCTCCCGCGCAGCGGGAGCGGCGAGCAGTAGAAGTTTACAACTCCAGCAAACGGGGCAAGTATTCTCCCTCAGCTTCCCACAGCGTCTCCTTCCTAGTCCTGGGTCACACTGAAAAGCGCTGCTGCTCTCTTTTTGGCCGATTTGCCGGTGGGGGCGGGGCACGCAGGGGTGCGCTGACCGGATGTCTCGTGGTCAAGCAGGGACTCCTGGGATAGTGAGTCCCTGCCGCGCTACCCCTGCAGCCTCCACAGGTGTTCTCTCCCTCTCGGCGCGTCAGCCAGTCAGGTGCTGCAACGTTGGTGGGTCACAGTCGTCCTCCTCCCACAGCGAAGCGGCTCCCGCGCAGCGGGAGCGGCGAGCAGTAGAAGTTTACAACTCCAGCAAACGGGGCAAGTATTCTCCCTCAGCTTCCCACAGCGTCTCCTTCCTAGTCCTGGGTCACACTGAAAAGCGCTGCTGCTCTCTTTTTGGCCGATTTGCCGGTGGGGGCGGGGCACGCAGGGGTGCGCTGACCGGATGTCTCGTGGTCAAGCAGGGACTCCTGGGATAGTGAGTCCCTGCCGCGCTACCCCTGCAGCCTCCACAGGTGTTCTCTCCCTCTCGGCGCGTCAGCCAGTCAGGTGCTGCAACGTTGGTGGGTCACAGTCGTCCTCCTCCCACAGCGAAGCGGCTCCCGCGCAGCAGGAGCGGCGAGCAGTAGAAGTTTACAACTCCAGCAAACGGGGCAAGTATTCTCCCTCAGCTTCCCACAGCGTCTCCTTCCTAGTCCTGGGTTAGTGTTTATGTGTGCGAGTGAGCTGGTGTTTTAGCAGTTGTAAGGGTGAGTGAGAGGCTGTGTCACTTGTTGCATGGATAAGTGAGTGGGTATGTGTGTAATGTGTGGGTAAATACGTTGATGTGTGAGTAGTTGTATTGGTGAGTGAGTGGCAGTGTGAGTAGCTGTATGGGTGTTTGGATACCTGTATGGGTGAGTAAATGGCTATGTGAGCTTCTGTAAGGGTGATTGTGTGGGTGTTTGAGTGGCTGTAAGGGTTTATGAGTTTGTGTTTAAGAGTCTGTATATCGGTATGACTAAATGGGTCAGTGGCTTGATTAGTGAGTGAGTGAGTGCATGAGTGGCTGTGTGGGTGAGTTAGTGGGTGTGGGAATGGCTGTATGAGTGACTTGATGTATGAGTGGCTCTATGGATGAGTAAATGGTTGTGTGAGTCTTGGTATGGGTCTGTGAAGGGGTGTATGAGTGGTTGTATGGGAGTGGGTATATGAGTGGTTCTGTGGGATGTGAGTGGATGTGTGAGTGATTCTGTGGATAATGTCATCAGTGATGTCATTTGATATGTCATCAGTGATGTCCCTGATCATGTCATGAGCGATGTAATATGTAAGGTCATAAGCAGTGCATTGCAGGAGTGTAAGTTATAGTTAGCTCAGGAAACTATAATTGCTGAATTTCAATAGTTGTGTGCAAGTGAAATGTGAGCCTAACAATAAAGTCCTTGTAACCTTTGTTTTAACTTTCTAACATTTTTAAATCATATTTCCTAACGATAACGTTCCTGTAACCTGTAACCTTTGAGAGTGAGTATGTGAGTGAGTGCATGAGTGTCTCAGTGGGTCTGTGAGTGGGTGTGAGAGTGTCAGAGTGGGACTTTCAGTGGGTGTGTGAGTGTCTCTGTGGTTCTGGGAGTGGCTGCATAAGTGTGAGTGGGTGCATGAGTGTATGAGTAGATCTGTGGGTGGGTGTGCAAGTGTCTCAGCGGATGTCAAAGTGGGTGTGATTAATTGTGAATGAAAAGAGAGTTGCAGCTGACATTTTATCTTATGACAGCATTACCCTGGGCTGATTTCAAATAGCAGAAAGTGGCATGAGGGGTGTGCTGTATTAGTGACTGTGTGACTTGCTGTATAGAAAAGTGGGTGGTTGTGTGAGTGGCTATGTGGGTGAGTGAGTGTGTGTATGTTTGTAGCTGTATGAGTGAGTAAGTGGCTGTGTGAGTTGAGTGACTGTATGGGTGAATACGTTGTTAAATGAGTAGCTGTGTGGGTGAGGGAATAGTATGTAAGTAGCTATGTGGGTGGCTGTGTAAGTGGCTGTATGTGAGAGTGGCTGTCTGGTGTCTGTATTGGTAAGTGAGTAGCTGTGTTGGTGAGTGAGTAGCTGTGTGAGTGGCTGTATGGGTAAGTGAGTGGCAGTATGGGTGAGTATTGGTGAGTGAGTCCATGTATTAATAGCTGTATGGGTGAGTGAGTGGGTGGGTGTGTCAGAGACTGCATGGGTGTGTAAGTGGGTGTGTCAGTGACTATATAGGTGAGTGTGTGAGTGTGTGACTGTAAGGGTAAGTGAGTGGATGTGTGAAAGTCTGCATGAGCAGGTGAATAACCATGTGGCTGTAAGTATGAGAGAGTGGCTGCGTTAGTGCTTGTAGGGGTGAGTGAATGGGTATATGAATGGCTGTATGGGTGAGTGAGGGGCTGTATTAGTGGCTATATGGGTAAGTGAGTGGCTGTATGGGTGAGTGAGTAGTTATGTGAATGGTGGTATGGGTCAGTAAGTAGCTGTGTGTGTGGCTGTATGGGTGAGTGGCTTGGTGAGTATCTGTATGGGTAAGTGAGTGGCTGTGTAAGTAGCTGTATTGTAGGGGTGAGTGAATGGGTATGTGAATGGCTGTATGGGTGGGTGAGGGGCTGTATTAGTGGCTGTATGGGTAAGTGAGTGGCTGTATGGGTGAGTGAGTAGTTATGTGAATGGTGGTATGGGTCAGTAAGTAGCTGTGTGTGTGGCTGTATGGGTGAGTGGCTGGGTGAGTATCTATATGGGTAAGTGAGTGGCTGTGTAAGTAGCTGTATGGGCGAGTGAGTGGCTGTATGGGTCAGTAAGTGGCTAAGTGAGTGGTTTATGGGTGAGGGGTTGTTTTGAGTGGCTGTATTAGTGAGTGAGTGCTAGTATAAGTAGCTATATGAGATAGTGAGAGGTTGTCTGAGAGGCCTATGGGTTAGTGAGTACTAGTGTGAGTACCTTTATGGTTGAGTTAGTGGGTGTGTGAGTGGCTGTGTGAGTGGTGGTATAGGTCAGTAAGTGGCTGTGTGGTTGGCTAGCTATATGGGTGAGTGGCTGTGTGAGTAGCTGTACGGGTGAGTGAATAGCTATATGAGTGGCAGTATGTGGCAGTAAGTGGCTGTGTGAGTGGCTACATTAGTGAGTGAGTTCTAGTGTGGGTGTCTGTATGAGTGCGTGGGATGTTGTCACAGTAGCTCTATGGGTAAGGGAGTGCTAGTGTGAGTGGCTTTATGGTTGCGTTAGTGGGTGTGTTAGTAGCTGTATAGGTGAGCGAGTGGTAGTATAAATGGCTGTATGGATGAGTGAACAGTCATTTGAGTAGGTGCATGAGTGAGTGGGTAGGTATCCATTTGCTTATATGTGTGAGTGAGTGGTTGCATCAGTGCCCATATGAGTGACTAAGTGCTAGTATCAGTGGCTGTATGGATGAGTGAGTGAGTGAGTGAGTGAGTGAGTGAGTGAGTGATTGTGTGAGTGAGTGAGTGATTGTGTGAGTGGGTGGATGGCTAAATGGCCACTAGTGTAAATGGCAAATGTGTTAGTGACTGCTAGTGTGACTGGCCCCTCGTGATTGTGTGAGTTGTTATGTGACTGACTATAAATCTGCTCTACTGCAATGACATTTTTTATTGTAAGATACACAAAATAAACTAAAAGGAAGTTAACGCAACAGCACTTTATATTTAAAAGACTTTCCATGGTTTTCTCTAACCAATATGCCTGTGGTAGAAAAAGTGTTTTGACGCTTCTAATGTCATTCAACTGCAGCTGCAATGGAAAAAAAAACATAAAGCTATGTTAGTATGTAATCTTCAAAAATACAGAATCATAGCAATACATATTACTTATATTGTAACACTGTATTACAATGTACTAAAAATATAATTTTCCTTTTTTTACTATTCTCAGTTTTCATACTTCTTCACCATAAACACTGGTCTGTATGAAGGATCATCCTCAAACAGCCGGTAAAAAAACAATCAATGGACGGTAAAAAAAAAACATTGCTGCATAATACATCACTATAATTAAGTAACACTATGCATCATTCTCACTACAGTTCATTCATTAAGTGCTTTTTATGGACTTGCTACAACAATGTAAACAAACGTATGTTAAAACTATTTCTGAAATTATTATATCTGGTACAATATTAGAAATAAATATAAAGCACTGTTTAATTTTGGAGATCCTTTTGAAAACATCAACCCTGGTAGGTCAGATATTTTTTAAATACCGATGATCCATACAGAGAACATCCTTGATGAAACAAAAGTGATCATTTTCTAATTACAAACACAGTTTTTGGTTTCAACTTACAGGTGCTGTAATTGAATTATGTCCATTCATTTTCTCACTTGAATTACAGATTGTAGTATTTAGATGTGGTATTAACCCCTTTAAACTTGATCAAAGCCCGACCAATCGTCCACTACCTATCCCCCATGGTACAAGATGGTGAAAGAAGACCTGGAAACCATCTTGAGCATGACCTGCCCCAACAGACATCCTGATATTAACACTGCCTTTAATAATTGGTTCAATTGGATAGATTTGGCAGTGCAACAGCTAGCGCCTGAGAAACAGGTGTCTACTCACCGTAAGCTACCTTCGGCTCCATGGTATACTCCTGAACTAAACCGCCTTAAGAAAAAATGTCAACTAGCAGAACGATTAGTAGTGAGCAATGTGCATGCTCTAACAGTGTCACTGCAGTCCAATGATAAAAAAAAACAACGGACCACCTTTGTGAGGCCCGAAAATAGAGCCCCTTAGAGACCCGTTGTGAGGCCCCCCAAAATAAACTGTTGGTGGTCAGACCCCCACAGACCCGCCCTACTTAAAGCTTTGGGTGCAAAGTTATGTTTGCGAAGTTGTAGATAAAATTGTTAGGCTAATAATGGTCATTTTGTGTGTGCCGTTTGGTTGATAATATCATCCTAAGTACATAGATTACAATTTAGAACTTATGTAATTGTATTTTAACATATTGAACAGATGAAAAAATAATTGAATCTATTTTTTCTTTTTCAGAAAATTATTTTGTTTGGATTAAAATGTGAAAATGCCTAGAAGAACTGAAAAAAAGGAAAGAGAAATAAATATATATTTTGAACAAAAGGAAAGATTTTCAATTAGAAAAAAATGAGAGTACTACACAATCAGTTTCTTCTGGTAAAAACACTAGACAATTTCTGAAAAAAATATTACAAACATTTAATAAAAATAAGCAAAAGGAAAACAAATTCAAGGAAGGACAAGCAGACTTCAATTTCAAATACTGGAAAAGAAAACATGATAAAGAAACAGTATCTGTTACCCGGACACAAAAACAATTTCAAGAAATTTGTCAGAGACTTTTTCGAACTTGGGTGATTCAGAATTTAATGAAAACATGCTGCAAATATAAAAATAAAGTTCTGCAATTCAAACAGAAGCAGCGTATTAATAGTATAGTGGACACTGCTTTCAAATTAAAACGGAAGTTATTCATTGTGATTTTGAAGAGGATCAAAGTGTATGATAAAATAATGAAAGTGTTGAAAGAGAAAAGTAGAAGAAAAATACTTGTGAACAGAATCAACTTTTGCAAAACCTTTAGTGAACATTGGAAATATACTTCTACTAGTGAGCCTTTTTTTAATGAGGAAAGTTACTTCCAGGAAAATAGTTTACCATTTGCAGTTGATACTGAAGGTCGTTGCTATGAAGTTTAGGATGGTTGTCCCCTTCCAAAAGAGGAAATGGTTGCTAAAATTGCAGAAGAGTTAACAGCTGAATAAGTGCAAGGGACACGTACACAAGCTCCTGTATATAAGTGTGGTTGTAGCTGTATTTGTAGTATTCGACAGGAATCTATTGATATAATGGGAAATTTGCTATGAGAATATACACAGAAAAGTATTAAACAGAAGATTAAGTTGTTATAAGGACTAGATCCATGTAATGTGAGAAAATATACTGAGAAGCATGGGCATTCTCTGGCTTATCTTTCAAGGAAAGTGTGTAAAAGTGTTTTTCATCACTTGAGGATGTTAGCAGTACACCATTCAGAAATGCGGACGTTTTTAAAGAAACTGTACTATGTAAAAAGTCCTGCATTATGTTTAAGTGAACTGAATACAGTTCTTTCACATGGTTCTTTATCAGATGTTCAAAAAAAGTGTGATGAGATTAAAATGCAATATTTTGGTTCAGAAGAGTAGTCCATTGACAGCGAAGGTTTGACAATTTCAGATGTTGAAGGAGATGGGAAAGTGATTAGCACTGATCAGTTTGAAGAAGGAATTGGAACATTGAATGTAGTGTGCTCTGAAATACCAAACTATGTATGTGTTTGTTGTCGACGTACTCATTATAAAAGTCAAACTAGGAATGTTGATTTGTATTTGAAAAGTGAAAAGGAGAACAATCGTAAGTGGGAAGAATTTGCAGCTTACTTGTTGGTGGAAGGTCGATTTGAGTTAGGTAGTGATCAACGTATATGTAAATATTGTTACAACAAATTAGAAGAGAACAAAATGCCTGCTAGAGCAGTACATAATAACTTAGAATTAGTAGCTATTCCGGAGGAACTGGCAGAATTTAATACATATGAGTCGGTTCTAATTCAATCTGTTCATCCTTTTCAAACTATAATTCGGATGGAGCCTAAAACAGGTAAACTGCCACCAACAGACTTGCAAAGAGGGCTGAAAGGAAGAATGGTGTACTTACCTTTGGATTTTAAGAAAAATATTGAAACTATTGCTGGAGAGAAAGAGGAAAATGAGGCAGTAGTCATTCTAGTAAATGGTGTACCAACAAAGAGTCGGAAAATATGGCAAGAATTAGTGGATGTTAATAAAGTTAAAAAGGCTACCTTATATAGAACAATATTTATTACAAAACTGTAAATGTGGATGAACAGGTAATACGTTTAGAAGATTAATCTGAAATTTCAAGTGGTCAAATAGAGATAAAGAGGACAAGTCAAGGACTGAAGAGATTTATGAACTTTACACAATATGTCCTTTGCATTCAAAAGAAGTAATAGGAAGCAGCATTGAATTATTTCAACTGAAAAAAGCACAGGGAACTCCAAAGAGTGTATGGGAGAAAATCTTAGAAGCTTTTTGTATTCCACAGCTGTTTCCTACTGGAGAAGGTGGATGATATGATGACCAATCTGTACGGATTCCAGCTTCAGAACATCGGTCAACAACATTATATTCTGAAGATCCTAGATTTCGACAGTGCATTCCAAACATATTTCCCCTTTTGTTTGAAAGTGATCTGTCTTCCCAGTCATATGCAGTGAACCACATACTTAAAACTGGAGTTCATCAATCACTTCTTTCTGCGAAAGAACTTGTGGAGAAAGTTCAAGAAACAGAAGAAAATTTAGAAGCACAGTTAATCAATTTGATGGCATGTCAACGGGGAACAAATGAGTATTGGTATAGTCGTCATGGAAAACTCAAGTGTATGTTACGGAACTTGGGTACACCAACATGGTTTGTCACACTTAGCTGTGCAGAGTATACATGGGAAGATTTGCTTGAGTTTCTAAGAGAAGCGAATTCCAATATAAAAAAATTTAAATAAAGACTGCTGATGAACTGTGTTTATTGGAACCTGTAAATGTGTGCAGATATTTTAATCATAAGTTTCAAGCTAAGATTTTGTTTATCTGCAATAAAAAGAATCCACCTCTTGGAGAAGTTACCGATTTCTTTTGGAGAAAGGAGTACCAAGCAAGAGGTGCACCTCATATACATATGCTACTATGGATCAAGGATGCTCCTAAATTTGGAACTGATTCTGATGAAACAGTATTGTCTTTCATCGAACAGTATTGGACATGTGAGATTCCAAGAGAAGAAGGAGATAGAAGCTTGAGACTGCAAGTTTTACATTTCCAAACTCACCGTTGTGGAAAGTACTGCAGATGAAAATACAAGTCTAAAGGAAAATTTTACACCAAATGTCGGTTTGGTTTTCCACGTCTAGTCATTTGTAAAGGAAGAGTAAATTCTTTTTTTCCTTCTGTAAGGCACACAATAACTCGGAAATCTCCAAAGAATACCTACAACTTAAAAAGAACAGAAGTGTCAAAGTATATCAATGACTACAATCCAGTCATTTTAAAAAAGTGGAATGCGAACATGGACATCCAGTATGTTGCCGATAACTCAATTGCTGTTGCACATTATGTTACATTGTACATAACAAAATCAGAAAAAACAGAGATGAAACAAATGTGGGAAGAAATTGCACCAAATAAAAGCCTTAGCAAAAAATTGTACAGCTTTACTTTGAAAATGCTTTCCCACCAAGAAATTGGATCCTATGAATGTTCAGACCGCTTGTGCTCTTCAAGTTTATATTCAAAGTCACAAGGAATCATTTGGGTAAGTTTAGGTCTTGCCTGCAAACAAAATAGAGTGTTGAAATCATTTGAAGAAATTGAAGAATTAGCAGCAAATGAACCAGACAGTACAGACATTCTTGAATCTAATATGTTGGACACATACTATCCGAAAAGGAGTTGACATCTGGAACAGCTATGTCTGTATGAAGTACTTCAACATTACAGCTTCAAAAGAAATGTTAAACAGAATTTAAAAGAAGGAACATATGTAGTAGTTGGATGTCATGGTTGTTTAGTAAAACATGCAAGGGCTAATCTTATAAACTACAAGAAACTCAGTTGTGAAACGCCAGATAAGCGAGAAATGTTCTATTTAGCACTTCTCCAACTCTTTAAAACATGGGGTAGTGAAAGTGAATTACTTGGAGACTTTGACTGCTACAAAGATTCTTTTAATGCATGTAACAATAGCATTGCATGTAGAATTTTCCCTACATATTTAAAAATGTTAAATGATGAAGTTGAACAGGAAAAGACTATTACAGCTGAAATAGCTAATGAAAGTTCTCAAGGTAGTCAAAGTAGTGGTCCATGTAGTCAAGATCCTCTTGGACAACCAATATTGGAAAATGGAACAGCGATTGCTATGCATGAAGTCGAAATTGCAATGTAACAAGCACACGAGGAGAATATTACATTGGAAAACTTAGAAGAACAACTAAATGTTGAACAGAAAGAAATATGTGTACAAGTGAGAGAACAGATAGAACATGGTTTGTTGCATGAAAAAAAGAATGTGTATGTTCATCTGTTAAACCTCTTCCCAAGTACATCAGTGGTCAAGCTGGGACAGGTAAACATTTTTTTAGTTAAAGTTTTGACCAGTTATCTTAAAAAAAAGTACTGGTTCATATTTATGTTATGTGGTAACAGCTCCAACTGGATTAGCTGCACACAATGTTAAAGGAGTTACTTTGCATAGATTACTGATGTTACCAGTTGAGCATGATAATCAATTAGAATGTCAGAAGTTGTCTGGAGAAACTTCTTATGAAGTGTCAAGAGTGCTGAAGAACATTAAACTTTTAATTATTGATGAGGTGAGCATGGTCTCAAACTTAATGCTTGCTTTTGTACACTTAAGAATGCAACAGGTATTAAAAACAGATTACGACGTTGTCTTTGGAGGAAAACATTTTATTGTATTTGGAGATCTGCTACAACTAACCCCTGTAAAAGGAGAACCAGTGTTTAAAACTCTTCTACATGAAGACACTAAGAAATCTTTGGGAAGTATTGGAAATGTGAATCTGTGGTTATATTTTGAATATAAAGAACTCACTCAGAATATGCGACAAGCAAGAGATGAAGATTATACAAATATTCTAAAAGATGTAAGAATTGGTGTTGTAAGCAAACATGGTAAACAAGCTTTTCAAAGTCGTCTACTAAAGAACTTGTTTACAAATGAAAACACACCAGCAGAAGTAGTGTACAAGAAAATGAAAGAAAAAAAGTATATAGTTTGCTTAATGCCTATAGTGGAAGAGTGTCATACATTTAATAGAGAGTTTATGAAATTGGAAAATCAAGAAATAGTTTACATTAAAGCTATTGATAAAATTGAGCATCACGGAATAACAATTCTTCTTTCAGAAATACTACAGACAAAATTGGATTCTTTGTAAAAGTCTGAATCAAAAACTGCTGGCTTAGAAAAAAAATAGATGTATGTTTAAACTGTCGGATAATTTTGAGGCGTAATCTGAATGTAGAAGAAGGTTTAGTGAATGGAGCAATGGGGAAAGTTGTTGATTTTGTGAAATATCAAAATAGAAATGAAATTGAATTCTTGAAAGGTAAATTTGATCAGATTACAGAGGTAAGACAGATTGCACGTTCTGCTGCACATTTTTTGCTTGTAAAAGACTTGTATGTTCGTAGAAAACAGTTTCCCTACTGTTTAGCATATGCAATAACTATTCATAAATCTCAAGGTTTAAGTGTAGGTAATGCTTTGGTAAATGTAGGAAGAACTGTGTTTAAAGAGGGAATGGTATATGTTACATTATCTCGAGTTAGAACTTTGGCCCACATGCATCAAGCATTTTTGGAGTCGCAAACGGTGCGATTCCTTAAAATCGTCCGTTTGCGATTCCAAAAGTGCTGTTTGGGATGCATCATGTTATTTTAGAAGTCGCTACTTTTTAACGATTTCTAAAATTGCGATAGCATATAAGAAATCGCAATTGTGCGATTTCTTAAATGCTATGCATCATTTCAGAAAAATGTGCGATTTTTAAAATTGGAAGTGCAAATTACCACGAAGTTCAACCTCGTGGTAATTTGCGAAATTGTTTAAAAATGTACAAAAATGCATTTTTTAAACTGTTAAGTTACAGACACACACGTCCTTAGGACATGTGTGTATGTAACTTATACTGAAAAGTAGATTTCATGGCTGCAGGGGGGGGTCATTTGGACCCCCCTCTCCACCCTTGAAATGCATTGATGAATTGCTATTTCACATTGCGAATTCGCAATTCCCATTCATTCCGATGGGCATTTTGGCCCATAGGAATGAATAGGAATTGTAAATTCGCAATTGAAAAATTGCATTTTTTATGCAATTCGGTAAAAATAGCGATTTTTACCGAATTGCAAAAAAAAAGCTAAAATATTCATGCATAGGCTTTTGCGATTTCTAAATTGCGAATCGTTATTTTTCGCAATTTAGAACTCGCAAAAGCCGATATTGATGCATGTGGGCCCAAGTCTGGTTTGTATTTAATTGATTTTGATGAGAACAAGGTTAGTGCTGATGTTAATTGTGTAAGAGAATATAATCGTTTGAGAAGGCGTTATGCTCCAAGTTTAGGTGAATATCCTATTTATGAGAAATGTGTTGTGTGTTCAAAATGCAAACATGTTGAAGAATCAACTATGGTTGAAAAGCAGAAAAAAGATGTAAAGAACAGAAAATACAAGTGATGATGTTGTCAGAAACCAATCCGAAAATGCTTCTGGTGTCAACTGCTATGGTAATGTTATTCTAAACGTTATATTTTATCTTGAAGATGTTTATGGGGAAATTATGGAAAGTCAGGAAAATGATTATGTTCGGCACTTTATACTTTATTTCAAGAATTGAGAATTGATAGAAGTAAGATCCATTCTGCTTCTGGTATTCGCCAACTGTTGGATACATGTACTGATCTTTAACGTTCAGTGCTAATATACAACAAGATGTACAAGAATTTCTGATTGTTATGCTTGGAGTTCTAGAAGATTATGGAATTCAGATTGAGAGTTTATTTGGACTCAGTTACAAACGGGAAGGTAAATGTGAACAGTGTTCATTAACTTCAAGCACTATAGTTGACAGAGAACAATTTCTATATTTAACAATACCTGACTGCAAACCATTTTCCAAATGAGTACAATAAGCTGATCACAAGATGATCTGTTCTCATTGTAAATCAACAATGCTATCTACATTATGCCTACAAAGATATGGAAAATATTTGATTATAATTCTGCAACACTGTAGACCAAATGGAAGAAAAGAGGAAACCAAAATTAAAAATGTTGTTGCAAGTCAAGTATCTATTTCTAGAAGAACTTTTGCAACAGTTGCTATTGTTTTCCATGCTGGAGGTACTACCACAAGTGGACATTATACTGTTTATTTAAAGTGTAATAATGGTTGGAGTCACTGCAACAATACACACTTGGAAATGAAACTGAGATTGCCTTATGAATTACCCAACTCATATTTGATATTTCTGAAACAAAGATTTTAGATACATCATTCAGCCTAGAGAGAAGGTGTAAAGTTACTTTAAGGAATTCATACTGGATTATTTCAAAGCAAATTTTTTGATACAATATTTGTCATATTGGGAAAATGTGAACATAAACTACAAAGTAAAGGTAAGATTTGAAGATTGGAAATAGTATTGGATGTGTTATTTGTGTTGGTTTTGTATTATATTTGTGAGAATTAGGGATTTGGTTGTTTTAACAATCTAGTGGATTGATTTTTTCCCTGCTGTTTATGATGAAACTACACTGACATCCCTGTGAATAGTGAAGTTAAGTAATAGCTGATGACAGCAAAAAACAGGAAGAACAATTATTTTCTGAATGTTAAATTATTTTGTATTATTTAAAAACTCACTGTAATTTGTGAACTATATTACATTACATAGCAGTTTTGCAGTTTATTTTATGTAGTTGAAAAGTTAGAAAAAACAGTACTAATGACAAATAGCACAATAGTAGTTCGATATTTAAAAAACCTTTGAAATTCACTGAAAAAATCATAGGTTTAACAGACGTTATAGTTAGAAATTTGCATTTAAAAAACCTTAGAAATTCACTAAAAAAAACATAGATTTCAGGGACGTTATAGTTAGAAATTAGCATTTAAAAAACCTTCGAAATTCACTGAAAAAAACCATAGGTTTCAGAGACGTTATAGTTACTTGGACATTTGACTCTTATAAAACCAGAGAAATTCGAGATGTCATCAGTGATGTCATGAGTGATGTCACTGACCATGTCATGAGTGATGTAATATGTGACGTCATCACCAGTGCATTGCGGGCGCACGAGTTATAGTTAGCTCAACTAACTATAACTGGCAAATTTCTCTGGTTTTATATGAGTCAAATGTCCAAGTAACTATAATGTCTCTGAAACCTATGGTTTTTTTCAGTGAATTTCTAAGGTTTTTTAAATGCTAATTTCTAACTATTACGTCCCTGAAACCTATGGTTTTTCAGTGAATATATATATATTACCTACTGGCGAACACCATTAGGTAGTTATAGTTAGGACCTATTATCCATAGGAAATCCGCAACATTCTATTCCCAATAACTTTGGCGCCGATTGATGAATCTTTGCGAAATTTTTCAAACTTTTGGCCAGCTCCTGTCTGCTCCTATTGTGAAAGTCTCGGGATGATTCCCCAAGCGGGGACGAGAAAAAAGGGGGGTCCCAAAAATTGTTTTCCCCATGCAATTTTCCATAGGACCTTAAGCTGTAGCTACAGCCCGAATTGCTGAACGGAATTACGCCAAATTTTGCAAAGAGGCAGTCCTCAGTTCTGACTCATGCCTTTTGCTTAAATGGTGTCAATCTGTTCAGTAGTTACTGAGAAAATTACAGTTAAAATCATTTATATATATATGGGCACGCAGGATCCACGCACCCTGCGTGCACCGTGAGCACAGCCTGAGCGCATGCTAATCGCACCCTCCCGATCACGCGCTGAATGCTAATTGGCTGTCAAGTGGTTGTCAATATTCAAAACTAGGAACTGTTGGCAGCCATTTTATGCCTCGGTAGAAACGAGACTGAAGAAGTCTGTGAAATATGTGTGCTAAATGTATAAAGGGGGCAGGGTAGAAATACCCTGACCCTCTAGACCTGGTTAGGGGTCCCAGAAGGACTCCCAGGCCTCCCCAAATTTTTTATTTTTTTTAAATCGCTAAGTGCGCGCTGGGTGTGCGGATCCTGCCGTAAAAAATAATAATAAATAGAACGGAGTTTCTTTCATAATTAGCCCCAGGGGGGCGAAATCCCAGGAGAAAAATTAATAAATTTAAAGGGGCCCGCCACCCCCCAGGGCTACAAAATAAATTGTTGGGAGGGGCTCAAAAGCCCCTCCCAGGATAATTTCTGGGGGGGCTCAATGCCCCCCCCAAGCCCCAGGGACCACCACCCCCCCAGGACTTTATGGATTGTGGGAGGGGATCTATGTGGCCCCCCTCCTGGAGCTCTCGAGGGCCCTGGGGACCGCCACCCCCAGGCCCGGCTCCTGCAGTGTTCTGGGGTGCCTGCCCCAGGACACTGCTGTTTGCTATGAGAGGGCGGGAGTCTCCAGCCCTCCTATAGCAAACGTGGTTTGGATTTTGAAAGAGAGAGCAGGGAAACCTGCTCTCTCTTTCAAAATCCAAACTATATTGCTTTTCCACACGGGGAGCTGCATGTTATCAAGTCTCCATGAGGAAAAGCAATGCTGGCTCCCGAAGGACGCGGGGGAGCCGGCTGGGACCATGGGGGCATTGGGGCTCCCCCCACGGTCCCCAATGTTTTTTATAAGCTCCAGGGGTGGGGTCCCTGGGGATAATAAAAATTAGTGATAGGGGCTATTTTTTTTTACGGTAAAATTAGGAGTCTCGCGCGCGGCGCTCAGTGTGGCCCCTGGTGTGCACACGTTGGGTGCACGATTCTAACGTGTTGGGTGCACGACTCCAAGCAACAAAAAATATGTATTTTTCAGATATACATCAAGTTTATGTGTTTAGTTCTTAGGTGGCTCTAATAGGAGCCCTTGTGTTTATTGAGAGATTTTAGTACCTACAAGTAAGTACCTATGTAGAGTCTAAAGTTCAAGAGGAAGACTCTGTTCCCCTCATCTGTAAAATGTACACCATCTCTCCTATAGATGCCATGCCTATTGAAACGCAGATTGTTGTGGTAAATGGACCCCATTCTATAGTCTCGGAGAAAAGTAGAACCAGATTTATTCACATGTTTCCAGCTTTCTCAATCTGTGGACAAAATTGATTAGACCAGTTCCATTTCTGCCATTGGCATATATTAGAATAGACAAAGGCAGTTTGGGGGAAAAGTGACATCAATTCTCCAAAGGTGTCCTTAATAATCATTTCCATACCTACCCCAGTCAAAGTGCCTAGGTCATTGCCACCACAGTGGATAAGGTGCAGTTTTGAAAAAAGAAAAGAAATGATTGGTTGTTTGACAACATTCTACACTGAAAACTAGGGTGCATGTTTCTGTTTTTTAAAAGCATGATTCTTATTGGTTAACAAAAACTGATTGAAAGGAACATTACATAAGATAAGCTGATATGTTGAAAAGTCAAGCACACTTGCTGTTTTGATTAGCAACATTGTATGATAAACTTTTGACCTGTGTGCTCAGTTAAATGTTCCATTTATTTATTTGGGAATTTTGTAAACCGCCTGGTTTACGCCCAATGGCGTGCCCCCGCGCTATGGTAAGTAGGGAGAACAGTCTAAGCAGCCATCACAGTTACTTAGCGTCTGAAGAGATGGGGCTTAAGTTTCTGCCTAAACAGGGATTCTGAAGGCTCCAAACGTAGTTCTGGCGGCAGGTCGTTCCACCGTTTGGCGGCCAGATATCCAAATGATCTGCCCCCCATACGTGCTTTCTTAATTCTGGGGATCTTCAGAAGTCCCGTGCAGGAGGAACGCAGCCTCCTTGCAGGCTCATACCAAGTAACCAGACTCTGTAACGGGGCAGGGGCTTTGCCTCTCAGAATGCGGTGACATGTTGCAAGATCCTTAAATTCCACCCTACTCCTAACCGGGAGCCAGTGCAAAGCATGGAGTGCTGCCCTGGAGGAAGATCTTCTAGGAAGCCTCAAAATAAGGCGAGCAGCAGCATTCTGCAACACCTGGAGGTGATTGATAACCTTTCCTGTGGCCCCCAGGTACAACAGATTGCTGTAATCCAGGCGTGAGGTGACCAGAGCATGCACTAGCGTCCGGCGGGCTGTAATAGGCAAGAGATCCAGGACCTTCCTCAGCGTTTTTAGAACACCGAAGCATGTCCCCACCACTCGGCCGACCTGGGAGCCAAAGGCGAGATCAACATCCAGCCATACCCCCAGGTTCCTTACCTCTTGGCGGGGAGCGGGAACCTCTCCTAGGCAGGATGGCCACCACGCCGACGACCACGCAGATGGGCTTCCCCCCACCACGAGCACCTCGGTCTTACTGCCATTGAGTTTTAGGCAGTTGGCGGACATCCAGGCTGCCAGTTCTTGCATGCAGACTCTGAACTTGTCCGCCATTAGACCAGGTGCACGCGACAGGGATATTACCAGCTGCGTGTCGTCAGCATAGGACACAAGGCGTAATCCATAGCTTTCAACAATGGCCGCCAGCGGGGAGACATAAAGGTTGAACAGGGTTGGGCTCAAGGACGAGCCCTGCGGCACGCCCTGGCCCAGCCCAATCTCCCTAGAATAGCACTCTCCCTGGCGGACTTGGAAACATCTGCCTGACAGGAAGGACCGGATCCATCTAAGCGCAGCTCCTGACACCCCTCCATTATTCAGACACTGTAGCAAGGTGGAATGAGCTACAGTGTCGAATGCTGCGCTTAGGTCCAAGAGGATCAGGGCCATGGTTTGGCCCTCATCCACTCCCTGCCATGAACTGTTTCTATGGTAACAGGCAGAAGGGAGTTTGGGGATAGGGTTGAAGTTTATGTCATTTGGAAAGGGATGAATTGTGTAACCAATAGAAATGTGTGTTTGCTTTTGAATTAATATGGGAAGCAATGTGAGTTGTTGTGTTAAAAATGACAGGGAAACTTTGCCATTCTTTGGTTCTGGTGAGAGGTGTACGGAACAGACATTCTGTATAAGAAAATCTGGTGTGTGACTGACATTCTTCTTATTCTACAAAACAATTTGAAAGGTGAGTTATTAATGTGTGAAGGGATGTATGTGGTGCATTTTGATTTTAATCAGACTAATGTGTTTCTCCTGCTAAAAAATGTTTCTCTAGAATTTTATTGTGAGTGTGTGTGCATTTAGAAACCATTCTGAGATAAGCATTTGTGTATTTTATGTGTTTGCAGACAGATAACTATGCTGTTCTCATGTTTTGGTAGAATTAGAAACCAGTCATGTGTTATGTATTTGCAAAATGACTCAAGTTTCTACATAAAAATGCAGTACTCCTTCTAGACTATGAAATGTGCTTTAGTAAAATGCAAGGGATAGTGTTATTTGTCTAGAATCGCACAGTGAGTCTTGTGTGCATTTTGGAATCATTCTGATAGAAGCACTATATACTAATGTGTAGTAGAACATTTTGTGCAATGTGTAGAGTCACCTAAAGTCTTGTAGACTAGTAAATGTGTTTTGGTAAAATGCAAGGGATAGAGTTGCTTGCGTAGAATCACAGTGAGTTTGTGTGCATTTAGGAATCACTCAGAGAAGCATTTTGGTATTTATGTGTTTCCTGACATGTAATTGATTAAAAACGTATTGTGTTCTCACATTTTGGTAGAATTAGAAAATAGTCACTGGTTATGTGTTTCCAAAATGAGTTTTAATAGTAAAATGCAGTTATGAAATATATGGAATGGATGCTTGATGTGTTTGCAGACAAATAAGTAAATGTACTGTTGCAGTGAGCCAGGCTTTAGGGCAGGCAGTACTTGAAACTGTTATGCACTATGCAAGCAGTAGTGTAATCACCATCACACTTGTGTTTCGGGCCTACGTTTACCCAGTCAGTATCTATACACTCCATTTATAAGAAATACTGTTATTTGTCAAGAATCACACTGTGATTCAGTGTCCCTTTGGGAAAGTTGAGAGAGAATGATTTGGTTGTTTGATGTGTTTGCAGGCATATAAGTACATCTACTCTTGCAGTGACACTACCCCCAGCACGATTCCCTATACTACACAAACACTACTGAACTAGCCTAAACCCTTAATCTACCTCCAGCACGCCCACCTACACTACCCATTCACCACTGCATACCCTAAACCCTAAAACACTACCCCAGCACGACCCCCTGCACTACTCAAACACAACTGCACTACCCTAAACTTTAAAACTACCCCAGCATGACCTCCTACACTACCCAAACACCACTGCACTACCCTAGAACACTACCCCAGCACGACCCCCTACACTACCCAAACACCATTGCACTACCCCAAACTTTAAATCTACCACAGCACAACCTCTTACACTACTAGAAAATCACTGTACTACCTTAGAACACTATCCCAGCACGACCTCCTACACTACCCAAACTCCATTGCACTACCCTAAACCTACCGCAGCATGACCCCTTACACTACCCAAACACCACTGTACTACCCTACTACTCCATTTATAAGAAATATTGTTATTTGTCTAGAATCACATTGTGAGTCAGTGTGCATTTGGGAAAATTGAGAGAGAATGATTTGGTTTTTTGATGTGTTTGCAGACATATACGTTCATCTACTGTTGGAGAGCCAGGCGTTAGGGCATGCAGTGCTTGAAACTCCTATGCACTATGCAAGTAGTAGTCTAACCATCTTCTCACTTGTGTTTCAGGCCTACATTTTCCCGGTCAGTATCTATACACTCCATTTATAAGAAATACTGTTATTTGTCTAGAATCACACTGTGAGACAGTGTCCATTTGGGAAAAGTGAGAGAGAAGGATTTGGTTGTTTGATGTGTTTGCAGACATATAAGTACATCTACTGTTGCAGTGAGCCAGGCTTTAGGGCAGGCAGTGCTTGAAACTGTTATGCACTATGCAAGTAGTAGAGTAATCACCATCACACTTCTGTTTCAGGCCTACATTTCCCCAGTCAGTAGCTATATACTCTATTTATAAGAAATACTGTTATTTGTTTAGAATCACACTGTGAGTCAGTGTCTATTTGGGAAACATGAGAGAGAATGATTTGGTTGGTTGATCTGTTTTCAGATATATAAGTACATGTACTGTTGCAGTGAGCCAGGCTTTAGGGTATGCAGTGCTCGAAACTCCTATGCACTATGCAAGTAGTAGTCTAATGATCTTCACACTTGTGTTTCAGGCCTACATTTTTCCAGTCAGTATCTATACACTCCATTGATAAGAAATTTTGTTATTTGTCTAAAATCACACTGTGAGTCAGTGTCCATTTAGGAAAATTGAAAAAGAATGGTTTGGTTGGTTTATGTGTTTGCAGACATATAAGTACATGTAGACTTGCAGTGAGCCAGGCTTTAGGGCATGCAGTGCTTGAAACTCCTATGCACTATGCAAGTAGTGGTGTAATCACCTTCACACTTGTGTTTCAGGCCTACATTTACCCGGTCAGTATCTATATACTCTTCAGTTATGAGAAATACTGTTATTTGTCTAGAATCATACTGTGAGTCAGTGTCCATTTGGGAAAATTGAGAGAGAATAATTTGGTTGGTTGATGTTTTTGCAGACATATAAGTACATGTACTCTTGCAGTGACACTACCTCCAGCATGACCCTTTACACTACCCAAATAGCACAGCACTACCTTAAACCCTAAAACACTACCCCAGCACAACCCCCTACACTACCTAAATACTATTGCACTACCCTAAACCTTAAACCTACCCTAGCACGACCCCTTACACTACCCAAACACCACTGTACTATACTAAAAGAGCACCTCAGTAAGACCCTCTACACTACACAAACACCACTGCACTACCCTAAACCCTAAAACACTACCCCAGCACGACCCCCTACATTGCTCAAATACCATTGCACTACCCTAAACCTTAAACCTACCCCAGCATGACACCCTGCACTACTCAACCACTGCACTACCCTAAAACACTACCCCAGCACGACCCCCTACACTACCCAAATACCATTGCACTACCCTAAACCTTAAACTTACCCCAGCACGACCCCTTACACTACCCAAACAGCACTGTACTACCCTAAGAGTACTTCTGCGTGATCCTCTACACTACATAAACACCACTGCACTACCCTAAACCATAAATCTACCCCCAGCATGACCCCCTACACTACCCATTCACCACTGCAGTACCCTAAACCGTAAAACACTACCTCAGCACGACCCTGTACACTACCCAAACACCATTGCTGTACTCTAAACCTTAAATCTACTCCAGCACGACCTCCTACACTACACAAACTCCATTGCACTATCCTAAACTGTAAATCTACTCCCAGCATGACCCCCTACACTACCCATTCATCACTGCACTACCTTAAACCCTAAATCACTACCCCGGAATGAGCCCTACACTACCCAAACACTACTGCACTACTATAAAACACTATGACAGCACGACCCCCTAAACTACACAAACACCACTGCACTACCCTAAACCCTAAAACACTACCACAGCATGACCCATTACACTAACCAAATACCATTGCACTTCTCTAAACCTTAAACCTACCCCAGCACGACCCCTTACACTACCAAACACCACTGCACTACCCTAAAAGAGTAATTCAGCATGATCCCGTACACTACATAAACACCACTGCACAACACTAAACCCTAAATCTACACCCAGCACAACCCCCTACACTGCCCTTTCACCACTGCACTAACCTAAACACTAAAACACTACCCCAACACAACCCCCTACACTACCCAAACACCATTGCAGTACTCTAAACCTTAAATCTACTCTAGCACGACCTCCTACACTACACAAACACTACTGCACTACCCTAAAACACTACCACAGCACGACCCTCTACACTACACAAACACCAGTGCACGACCCTAAACTCTAAATCTACCCCTAGTACGACCCCCAACACTACATAAACACCACTGTACTACCCTAAACACTAATACACTACCCAGCATGAACCCCTACACTACCCAAACACTATTGCGCTACCCTAACCTTAAATCTACCCCAGCACGACCTCCTGCACTACCCAAACACCACTGCACTATCCTAGAACACTACCCCAGCAGGACCCCCTACAATACACAAAGACCACTGCACTACCCTAAACCCTAAATCTACCCCCAATACGACCACCTACACTACCCATTCACCAGTGCAGTACCCTAAACTCTAAAACACTACCCCAGCACGACCCCCCTACACTACTCAAACACCATTGCACTACCCTAAACCTTAAATCTACCACAGCACAACTTCCTACACTACCCAAACACCACTGCACTACCCTAGAATACTACCCCAGCACGACCCCTACACTAGACAACACCACTGCACCACTCTAAACTCTAAATCTGTGCTGTTGCAAAACCATAGTGACTGTTTATGTACCATGTAGTAATCTATTTACTAAAGTAAACGTGAACCAATTATGAATTCACTCAGTGTCTCTCCTTATAGTATTGTGATCATTTAGTTATTATGCATGTATTCATACAGTGCTTCAGGTTTTAGTGTTATGGAGTGCTTCAAACTGCTATGCACCATGTATGTAGTGCTCTTACCACCTTCACAGTTGTGCTTCAGGCCTACAATTTCTTAGTCAGAATTTATCTGAAATGTGTTTGTATAGTAATAAAAAAGTATAATTTATAAAGTTATTAATAAATACTTATTTATGATTATTTTTTACAGATACTGTTTACCATCATTAAAATAAAGTTATCATGCAGGAGAAAGAAAGAAGAAGAAGAAAAGGTCAGAAAAAGGATACTTACTTGAAAAAAACTCAATCACAAGTATTGGAAGACCAGCATAATGTGGCTAAAAAGAGAAGAATTTCTGGTAAGACCACAAAGGACTTTATTAAAAATATTACTAGATTGAAGAAAAAAACTGGAAAGGTTGAAAGCACTGAAAATGTTCCACGCACAAAAAAAGTATAAAGAATAGGAAAGGAAAAAAAGGCAATGTACATACAAAGGATACAACGTATAGTAAAAGAAGAGAAAATCAATATAAAGAAATCCGCAAAAAAATATTTTACAACAAAGTAGTCCATAATTTGATGAAAGATACAAAGAAATATAGAAAGAGAACACTATATTATAAAAAGAAGAAGCATATCAAATCCATTGTTAAAAAGGCTTTTGAAGTAAAGAGGAAACTATTCATTTTAGTATTAAAGAGAATTCGATCACTAGATAAACCAATCCATTTAATGAAGGCAAAAAGTAAGAGCAAAATAGCAATTAACAGCAGTAATTTTTGTGATATTTTCTTAGGGCAATGAAAACACACTTCAAGTTCTGCGCCTTTTTTTAATGAAGAGAGTTATTTACAGACCAATGATTTGTTGCATGCAGTTGACACCAGTGGTCGAGCTTATGAGGTTAGAAATGGTTGTCCAATTGAGAAAGAGCAAATGGTTCCTAGAAATGCAGAGGTGATGGCTGATGGAGTTCTAGGCAGACGTCCTAAAGCCCCAGTGTACACTTGGGATTGAAGTAGTATTTGTAGTGTACGACAAGAATCTATTGATAAATTACGCAATTTCTTACAAGCATATTGTAAAAAAAGTGTTAAACAAAAGATTAATGTGTTGCAAGGACTAGACCCTTGCAGAGTGGGAAAACATACTGGTTTGCATGGTCATTCTCTGGCTTGTCTTTCTAGCAAGTATGTAGAAGTGTTTTTCACCATTTCAGGATGTTGGCAGTACATCATACTCAAATGCGGAAGTTAGTGAGAAGATTGTATTATGCAAAAAGTCCAGCACTAAAGTTAAATGAGTTGAACAGTGCTCTTTTGCTTGGGTCAGTATCAGATGTGAAAAAGGTTTGTGATGATATTGAGTTTTGTTACTTTGGTCCTGAAGAAGAGAGTGAAGAAACTCAGACAGTAATAGAAGAAAATGTTGTAGAGAATGTTGAACATAGTTGTACAAAAAATTTTGAAAATGAAATTAGAAAGTTTAAGGTGATTTCAGGTGAAAGGCCACATTTTTCTTGTATTTGTTGTTGCCGAACTCACTACAAAAATCAGACTAGGAGTGTTGATCTGTATTTAAAAAGTGAAAAAGAAAATAATAAGTGGAAAGAATTTGTAACTTATTTGTTGGTAGAGAATTGTTTTGATTTGAGTTCTGATCAACGTATTTGTAAATATTGTTATAACAAATTAGATGAGAATAAAATGCCGCTAGAGCAGTTCATAATAATCTACAGTTGGTTGCTATTCCTCCAGAACTGATAGATTTAAACACCTATGAGTCTATTCTCATTCAATGTGTGCACCCGTTGCAGGATATTGTTTGTATGGAGCCTAAAACAGGTAAATTGCCTCCTTCAGATTTACAAAGAGGATTAAAAGGAAGAGTTGTGTATTTACCGTTGGATTTAAAGAAAAATGTTGAAACTATTGTTGTTGAGAGTGTAGAAAGTGAACCCCTAGTTATTCTTGTTAATGGTGTGCCGACTAAGAATAAGAAAATCTGGCAGGAGTTAGTGGATGTTAGGAAAGTACAAAAGGCAACATTGTTTTTGATAAAGATACTATAAGAATGTTTATATGGGAGAAGAAGAAATAGTTTTAGCAGAAGATACTGAAACGTCAAGGGGACAAATTGAAAAAGTGTAAATTTTTAAGATGTGAAGAAATCTATGAACATTACAGTGTGCATCCACTTCATTCAAAAGAAGTGATGGGGAACACTATTGATTTTTTCCAAATGAAAAAAGCAAAAGGAACTCCCATGAGTGTATGGGAAGAGAGCTTGGAAGCTTGTTGTTTTACACAGTTGATCCCAACTGGAAAAGGAGGACGATATGATGAACGTCCTGTGCAGATTCCTGCATCTGAATATCGGACAACAAGATTATATGCAGAAGATCCAAGATTTTGAAAATGTATCCCTTATATATTTCATCTTTTGTTTGAAAGTGACTTGTTTGGACTTTCATATGCAGTCAATCACATTTTAAAAACTGGAATACATCTGCAAAATGTATCTGCAAAAGAGTTTGAGGATAAAGTGCACCAGAGAGATGATCATCTAGAATCTCAGCTCATTAATCTGATGGCATGTCAGCGTGGGACTGATGAATAGTGGTACCGTCATCATGGAGAACTGAAATGTATGCTACGGAACTTAGGAACTCCAACATGGTTCCTTACCCTAAGCTGTGCTGAGTAAGCTTGGGATGATTTGCTAGAATTTCTTCGAAAGGCAAATTCCAATATAAAAAATATTGAATACAAGACACCTGGACAATTGTGCTCTTTGGATCCTGTTAATGTATGCAGGTATTTCAATCATAGATTTGAGGCTATGATGTCTTTTATCTGCAATAAAAAAACTCCTCTTCTTGGAGAAGTTGTGGATTTCTTTTGGAGAAAGGAGTATCAAGCAAGAGGTGCTCCTCAAACATATGCTGCTATGGATTAAGGACACTCCCAAATTTAGAACAGATGCGGATGATACTGTTTTGAGTTGTATTGAAAAATATGCAACATGCGCTGTACCCAAAAGCACAGAAGAAAACCACTTAAGTTGCCAAGTGTTACAATTCCAAAGCCACCGATGTGGAAAATACTGGTGACGAAAGTACAAATCTAAGGACAAGTTCTACACCAAATATCGTTTTGCATTTCCACATCCTGTAATATCCAAAGGAAGAGTGAACAGGAATTACTACATCGTTTACTAATGCTACCAGTAGAGCGTGAAAACCAATTGGAATACCACAAGCTATCTGGAGAAGTTTGTTGTGAAGTTTCAAGAGTCTTCAAGGAACTGAAACTTCTCATTATTGATGAGGTAAGCATGGTATCAAACATAATGCTTGCCTTTGTTCATTTAAGAATGCAGCAAATTTTTAAAACAGAGTACAACGTGTTATTTGGAGGAAAACATGTCATAGTTTTTGGAGATCTACTGCAACTGACACCTGTAAAAGGACAACCCATATTTAAAACACTTGCGCATGAAGACACCAGAAAGTCTCTGGGTAGTGTTGGAAACGTGAACATTTGGTCATATTTTGAATACAAAGAACTCATTACAAATATGCTATTGTGTTTTTATCTAGGAACCTAAATCGATATTTCTATTTTATGCCCTTGTTCGGCTATAATCAATAATATCCCTATAAAGGCATAGGAATCATATCCATATTTAGTCGTAGCCCATGCAGTCACATTAAGCAAGGCTACTTCCCCGTACTCCTAGAAAGCACAACGAGTTCTCTAAACAAACCAAACCTCCAGCAACCTGGGAAATCCCCCTTGCTTTTGTTTTGATTCCGTCCTAGAACTCCTGTGAAGCACTGTAAGAACGGCCAGTTCTTAGTGACATCTTTATTGACGTCTTATGTCCAACCTTACGTCAAACCCGGCACCTTTCAGGTATGAATATACCAACGTTGCCTTAAGCAAACACACGGTGGTGGTTTTGGAGCAGAGCAGCTATCTACTTGCCCGAGAGCCCAGCTGATGCGAGAGCCCACGGACGCTGCCCCTCCCTTTTGACGCACTGAGAGAGACGCTGTCTTTTCTCCTGACTGTGGTAAATAAATAAATAATACCTCTATTTTTGACTGGATATATAATAACAGATAGCTCAATAAATAAGAGTCAAGATTCGAGGTAGTAGGAGTTTGCAGGTTTAATACAGCATAAAGGACAGGAACAGGACAACCTGCACAGGAAAAGGATGGCAGCTAGCTCGCCTTAATAACAGTGCACAAGCATATATATACTTAAACAAAATACATGATGTTCAATACAATAGGCGTAGCAGTGGGCAGGGCCTGTAGCAGTCGCGAAAGATAAGGAAGAAAGTAGGTGTAACAAGAGGCGTGAACAGGGCGTATACATAGACATGTGATGTAAACGTAACAGAATATGTCATAAATGGGGCGGAAACATGGAGGGGGCTACCTAAGGAGCCGGGACCTCTAACCTAGTTGTGCGTGCAAACTGACAATGACGTGTTACTAGGGAGAAGCTGGGGGCTATGACTTCTGCGCTAGAAGAAGAGACTGAAGTCTGGAGAGTCAGAGCGACATGTACCTAAACACTATCTAGTATCTGATGTTTAGAGAACATGTTGATAGAATCCAAAAGTTATCAGGGTAGAGGCTAACAGATTCTAAGACTGGTGCATGCATTATTCTACATGTAGTGCGTGTTGAGGAATATTAAATGACCATTAATACAGTATTTCTCTTACATGGAGACGTAAAGGCTAGACCATGACGGAAACTATTGATGCGATTCAGTAGCTTAGGAATGCAGAGAAGGAGGGCTGGACTGATAACTGGAATCATAACATACTCTTGGCAGACTGGCAGGCAGAGCCATGGCCGAGCCGGGCACTGTGAGGCAGGAAGTAAGTGAAGGGTCAGGGATACAGGTGGGGGCTGTATCGCTCCTCAGCGAGGGTTCAGGAGACAGGAGCTGAATCTGAGTCCGGGCCCTTTTTGAGGCCTAGAAACGGGGATTTTACAATGAAATAACGTGCACACTGTGAAACGTGGCAACGTAGCTTTACATAGGCCTAATACTCGTAGCTTTCACGAGAACTGGAGACTGGCATACTAGAGATGGACACAACTGTAATTGCGTCTTAAATCGATCATGGGGAATACATATGCATATTAATCATGCACACATAACATAAGATGGGGAACACGTAGGGACACAGAACATGGCAAAATTTACTTTTCCACATTCCCTCCTTGTCACTACGTTTCCATCAGGAAACATCAATATTCATGATACCATCTATCATTTCATACAGTATCATTTGCTCGTCTCGAATTGTCTTGGAACGGGATTTAGGACGGGACTTGGGACTAGGAATACAAGAGGTAGCACAAATGCCACAAATCGCAGGGCCACATTGTATACAGAGGCAGCAACTGAATATGATCGCTACTGCAATACCTAGAAAGGACAATACTTTCCATCCCCAGGCAGAAAGTATACTCCAAAACCAACCGGACCATGTCCAGGTGCCTGGATCCTGGTGTAACTGATGGGCAATTTTATGAAGTCTGGTTATAGCTGAATAAACAGACGGCGCGTTATTAGGAATGAAAATGCAGCAACTAGATCCGATGACTCTACATGCTCCTCCTCTATCGGCCAGTATGACGTCAAGAACGAGACGATTCTGGAGCACGACAAATCTCATAGCAGATTGCTCTTCGGTTAAGTTACCTAGAGCAGAGGCAGTCTCATTCACTACTGCTTCAAGGGTTCTGGTTAACCTACATATTAACTTACTATTCTGGACAGGTCCTATAAAGAAGAAGAAACCTTTATTGAAGTCTGTATATTGTTCTAGAGCAGTTTCAGTTTGGTCGACAATCGGGGACTCGATCTCCCTTCTATGTCTAATATGTACTAGATGTGTATTTCTGTGATAATCGGATGGGGCTAGAAAAACTGGTGGCAGTAGGAAGGCAATGTAACAGGTTCCCTCCCAATCGAGGGGCAGACGAACATATGCGGTCTGACCACAAACAAAATATGAATGACGTGAAGCTTTGAAAATAGATTTCCCACTGTCACTATACTTGACAATAGTAGTACAATCACTATGTCCTACATGTACGGAACCATTATTTCTGACACATAATTCGCCTTTGACTGGTAGTACTGAAATAGCAGGTAAGTCTGGAGTAGGATCAGACTGGACATTCAGGACCATAAAATTCGAAGAATAATTACCCAAATTATAAACTTCATTTTCTAGATCTAACCCTGTTCTGTGGGGAAGACCTTGCTTGTCTGGAAAACATGTACTGTTCAGAAAGGACATATCAGTTGAGGATGACGTTAACGTGGACCAGGCTCCACATGAGCCATTATGTGAAAACGGATAAGGAAACAGTGGCAGAACTCCCTTCGGTGTCTGGAAAGGGGGGAGTCGACCACACACCCAACAATTAGTGGCATTGCTGGTCTGGTGTGAATAATGTAACATACGGATAAATGAATTGTTGCGCATAGCAAGACGATAAGATAGTTCGTGAGGAGGCAGATCACTAAACGTGTGCTCTACTGTAGCATTAGAAAACTTATTTACATGAGAAATTGGAAAACATAAATGAAATGCATAACTCGTGCAGGTAATCATTAAGCTTAAAAACAATATAAAACTTAGAAAAACGATACATCGGATTGAGTTTTGACTAACTCTCTCACTATGGGGGTCTATTTCATACATGTCAGATACCTGTCTAACCGTTTCACCTAGGGGAGGACTTAGACAATTAAACTGGCTGACTTATTTTACTAGACCGGAGCTTCTGCTTATACTCCTGTTGCGGAGTTTTCTCTAACAGGGGAGGATTTGAGGCAAAGTTAATTTCGGGACAGTCCTTGATAATAGGCAAATGTTCAGACTTGAAAGTGTCTATAGAAGTGTCTTTGAGCTGTTTAGGTCTTAGTCCGTGAAATCTCTTAACATGCGACAGATGCACCCAGCCTTTCCTGCCTTCCAACTTCACGGCTGTGCGGGTGGTTAGAAGGACTAACTTCGGCTCCTTCCAGCGAGGCTCCAGCGGACTTGAACGATCAAAATTGCGGACGAGGACCAAGGTGCCGGGAAGGATCTCGTGTGGCTTGACTTCAGTATTGTCGGGAAATGCAGCGGCAACCTGTGAACGACAAGAGTGTAGGGCAGACATCAAGGAAGCTAGGTAATCTGTCAGCATATTACTGGAAACATCTGTAATACTTCGGGGTCTGGGTGTACCCCACACGTTCGGGGGGCGGCCGAATACGACCTCATAAGGGGACAGGCCTGATCTGGAATGTGCGACCATGCGCATATAGAATAGAGCGACTGGCAGAGCAACTAACCAGTCCACACCTTTCTCTTTGCATACTTTGGCAATACGGATTTTCAGGGTTTGATTATGTCTCTCTACGAGACCGGCTGCTTCTGGATGGCGTACACAATGGAACTTCCACTGGTACCCTAACAACAGGGAAACGTGCTTCATTAGTTCAGATGAGAATGGCTGGCCGTTATCAGAATACACGACCCTAGGGAGTCCATAACGGGGAAAATATTCACGAACCAACTGTTTGGCAGTGGTCGCGGCTGTGTAATCTGGGACTGGATATGCTTCTGTCCACCTGGACAAAGCGCATACAACTACAAGGACATACTTGAAACCTCGACATCGCTCCATCTGAATATAATCCATCTGGAGGACTTCAAAAGGGTGGTCAGGGGGCTGGAATCCACCTTGTTCCACCGGGACACTTTTACCTGGATTGAACTGGCAACATATCATACAGGTACGGACTTTCTGCTTGGCTGCAGCTCGTAAATGCTTGTTAAACCAAATGTTCTGGATACTGTCTAACATGGCTTTTTCTCCTAAGTGTGCAGGACTATGTGCGGTATTGATAATGACTTGAACCATTGAGTCGGGGAGAAACCATGTGGCTTTTCCCTTCGTCAACCATCCCTGATCTGTCTGGACCCCTCCTTGTTCGGACCATTTCTTAATTTCTTCAGGAGTAGCATGTGACTGGATATCTATGACATCTTGAGTAGGGTCCTTAACTGTCATACAAGTAGTCTGATCTGGAGTGGATGTCGGTGTCTTGTTAACTGGTATGTCTGGAGTCTGTGCTGTAAGCTTGGCTGTTCGATCTGCTAGATCATTACCTTGAGAAATAATGTCTGTAACTTTAGTATGTGCTTTGCATTTCATGATAGCGATAGATGTCGGTAAATGTATTGCATCTAACAGAGCTTGAATAAGGAAACCATGCTGAATCTTGGTTCCATGAGAAGTCATGAAACCTCTCTCCTGCCAGAGCACTCCGAAGTCATGTACAACTCCGAATGCGTAGCGTGAATCTGTGTAAATATTAACTTTCAGGTTCTTGGCGTGTATGCAGGCTTGAGTCAGAGCGACTAGCTCTGCTGCTTGAGCGGACAGGGTGTCAATACGGTGTGTTTCAATAACTTCAGTGTCAGTAGTCACTGCATACGCGGCTACTAGTTCTCCTGTACTCGTTCTCATACATGAACCATCCACATAAAGTGTCAGGTCGGGATCTAATAATGGAATATCTGTCAGATCTTGTCTTGGCTTTGTCATAGTGTTAACAACTTCCACACAGTCATGTGTGGTAGGATTTGAAGTAACTGACGGTAACAGTGTAGCAGGATTTAGAACGTTGCAGCGTCTGATTTCTATGTGTGGCTGGAACAGTGTCAGTTCATAACCTGTTAAACGTGCAATTGTCAAGTGCTGAGTCTGTGTTCGGTTTAGAAGAACTTCCACGGAGTGCGGAACTTGTACTGTCAAGGAGTGTCCTAATACTATGGAATCACTTTGTCTGATAGCTAGTGCTGTGGCTGCAACCGACTTGAGGCACGCAGGCAGAGCCTGGGCTACAGGATCTAATGTGCTAGAAAAATAAGCACAGGGCTTGTATTGTCCGGCTTGATCTTGTGTGAGAACAGATAATGCTGTACCATCACGTTCTGTGACAAAAAGTGTAAAAGGCTTACTGTAGTTCGGTGTAGCTAGAACAGGTGCTTGGCATAAAGCTTTCTTTAACTCATTGAAACTAAGTGTATGTTCAGATGTCCAAGGGAGGACAGTCGATACGGCTGCCTCCTGTGTCGTTAACTGTATCAGTGGCTTGGCTAGAAATGCATACTGAGGAATCCATTGTCTGCAATAAGAAGTAAGGCCGATAAAAGCACGTACCTCCTTCTGTGTCTTGGGCTGTGGAAGACTCGCTATTAACTGGATACGATCGGGTGTCAACTGCCTACCCCACTTGGACAGTAAGTGGCCTAAGTAGATCACGTGCTGGACACAGAATTGAAGCTTTGAAGGGGACACCTTGTGCCCCGTCTCGGCTAGGAAATACAGAACTGTGAGTGATGCTCGCTCGCAAGCACGTTCAGAACGGGCTGTGATCAGTAGATCATCGACATACTGGAGCAGGGCAGTGTCAGCTGGCATGTGAATATTGTCTAGTTGTCTCTTAAGTGCTTGACTGTAAATACTAGGACTTTCTGTGAAACCTTGAGGAGCTCGTGTGAATTTATAGCTCCTTCCATTTAAACAAAAACCGAAAAGGTACTGGCTGTCTGGATGAATCGGGACACTGAAAAATGCATTCTTGAGGTCGATTACTGTAAAAAATATTGCCTCAGAATCAATAGCTGTCAATAGAGATGAGATATCTGGAACAACTGGATACTGGGGGATAATACATTTATTGAGTTCTCGAAGATCAATCACTAATCGATATACTGGGGGTGCATTTGGATCAGTACGTTTCATGACTGGAATGATAGGAGAATTACATACATTGGAGTCAGTTTCTACAACTACTCCTTGAGCCATAAGCTCGTCAATAATTTTGGATAAGGCTGCTACAGCCTCAGGTGGCAATCTGTACTGTCTGATTCGTGGCAGGACTATACCTTGCTTGAGAGTCACACGATGGGGTGTGATTTGCATGAAACCAACATCAGTTGGACCTTGCGCCCATAGATGCTGCGGAACATTAGACAATCTCGGATCGAAATCTCGTAATACATAGTGACCCTTGAAGTCACGTAAAAACAAACGTATTCCCTCTGGGGAACAGCAAATAACTGCACCTAATTCTTTCAGTGTCTTAATACCTAACAAATTTTCTGGACATGACTTCGTAAGTAATAGATCAGTAGTTCGGGACAATGGACCTACTTCTAGAGTAACTGGCTTTGATATCTCGTTTACAATAGGCTTTCCTGGAAATCCAAGGGAAACATTTCTAGAGCCTGAGAGCGGAGCCCCTGGAACCTCGTCGTGACTAATAGTCGTCCTACTTGCCCCTGTATCAATCAGAAACTTTCTGTCTTTCCCTAATACTTGACTATGTACATAGGGACCTTCTTGATCTACAGGAATCTCGATGAGAGGCAAGCCTACCTCCCTCTCTAGGCTGTTTCATGAATACGCTTGGTACTCTGGATACTCGGACTGTGCATACTGGTACATCTGCTGTGTAACATGCTGTGTTGCAGCGATAGGCTGCGGTGCTGTAACTGTCTGTTGTGCATTCTGTGGCTGAGAAGTCTGTGAAACTTGTTCTTGTCTAGGCGGACGTGGTCTCTCTTTAGTTTTACCAGTGGCTATATTGTGTTTCAGAACTGCACACTCGTTTATAAAATGACCTGGCTGTTTACAATAATTGCATGTCCCTTTAACGGGAGCTGCAGGATGACTGGCTTGATTCGGACCCCTCTTCTGACTGTCTTGAGGAACAGATTGTGCAACTAGTACTTTCATTTTCGTGTCTTTCATACGTCTTCTCTCGTGTTCTTGCTCTTCTCTTATTCTATTCTGGTGATACTGGAGCATCTGTAACATCTGTGACGGAGTACTAGCTTGCCATGTACTTTCGACTTTCAAAACTCTATTCTTAACTTGTGGACTTGAATTCTCGACTAATTTAGTAACAAAAAGATGAGGGTATGACTCGCTACTCGTCTTCAAACCACTGTTTATTATAAAACATTTCTCAAATCTGGAATAAAAATCACTAGTGTCTTCGTCTTGTTTCTGTTTACAGGCTGAGATTGCATCCCAGTCTTCCTTTTTAGTGGCTAATAATCTAGGCAAAACTTGTATTAATAATTCTGGTAATTCTTTGCATTTGTCTCCAAGACCGGTACCTGGTACTCGTATCTTATCTTCAGCTTCTAGAGCCGTCCAATCGATCTTTTTCTCTCCCACCTCCCAATCTTTTTCCTTGAGTTTTTCGTATACCCCTGCGGGCATCAGGACTTTTAGCATTTTAATAATATCTGGATACGTGTATTCTCCCATACGGAGCATGTCTTTTAATTCTCGGTGGAACCCTGCTGGATCTTTGTCGTGACAGGGAATTAATTTCTTCATCTCTAAGAGTTCCATCTTGGTAACTGGGGTGTAAACAAATACTCTTTGCATTTCACCATCTGCTGTCCTAACTGGGTGTACTTCTCGTAACGGATTCTGTCTGTCTATATAAAACGGTTTACTTTCTGGAGGTGAGACATGAACAAAATGCGGGTTCAGAAACGTTCTATATTTATGGCGCTGTTCTAGAATGACACTGATTAAATCGGTACCTAAACCTTTCCATCTATACTGGAGTAACTCGTTCAGGATATCATGTAACGGACCTGGATCAGAATGTTGACCCTCATACAGTGTAATGAGGTGTTGGATCATATACATACCCACCAGTCGCTGCTCGGCTGGGGGCAGTTTCAGAAACATTTGTGCCACTATTTCGTCTGGAAAAGTGGTAGAATCAGTAATCCATCGGACTGCTGATCGGGCTAGTTCTTGTTCATGCATGGTACTTAACTCACTATAACCGATTCGTGATTTCAGAATTTGATCGGTAACTTGAAATACTTGTTCTAGAGAACCTTGTTCCGGTGCTGGAAGATGAAAGACTTTCTTGTGTTCTAGGCGTAAATGTCGATCTGGAAATCTAGATTTACCTACATACGCTATTCTGGCGGTATTCTCGTCCTCTACCTCTTCAGTAGAAGAGTCATTTTCTTTCTCGCTTCCTAGAGCTTCTTTGCGTTGTTCGTGTAACCTTATTATTTCTTTACGAATTTTCTTGTACATACTCTCTATACTATTGAGTGTCTTGTGCTTACCCTCGGCTATATTATCACTCCACCTTGTCAGAACTTTCATTTCGACCGGATCTTTAGTCGGGGAATCTTGTTCCCGTATTAAACAATTGATCAGAAACTTTAATAGCATGAACTGGATCTCAGCTTTCCTGAGAGACATGACTTCAGCAATACTTTCTGGATCTTGTCCTGTACGAATGAAACGATACATTCTATCTAGATCTTCTTTCATATTCGGTAGGGTGACCAATTACTCGGACACCTGTCTTATACGTACGGAGTATAGATCCATACTATCCTCGCCTGGGACTGGATCATAACAGCATTCAGTAAGAACTCGTCTGATTTCTGCAATGGACTGATATTTGGGCGTACGCTGTAACGCACGTTCATGTAACTCGACTGCTCCTAGACGTCTACTTGGCGGCGGGGTACCAGGAGGACCTCCTCCCGCGGCCCCTATACTGGAATCGTCGACTGATACTCTTCGTGCTGGCAGAGTGACTGATGTGGCGGGAATCTGTACTACGGGCTGGACCGGGGGTACCGTAACAGATACTGCAACAGGTGCCCCGGTGGCTGGAAGACCATGAATTACATTATTAACAGGAGCTGGTGGAACAGGATTTGCATATTCTGGGACTGTGTCGTCCAAATAGGACGAGAGAAAAATATCAGCTGCGGTCGGTTTGTGACGTAGCTTGGTCGGAACTAAGGGTGGCGGAAAATTACTGGATGCTTCCGGGGTTGCTTTTGGCAAGCCCTCGGCAAGAAGAGGGTACATACCCTTAATGAGGGCATTCCTCTGTCTGTCTGATTGTTCGGTTTTAACTCGTTCACCTATTTCGATTAATTCCCTTTCTTGGGCTCTTTCTAAGGATTCTCTACTTAATTCTGACTTTCTGATTTCTTTTTCGGTTCTTTTATGAGATTCTTTGCGCCATAACTCGATGGCATCTTTCTGTGACTGTCTGGCTTTCTTTTTCCATAATACTTCTTCTACTCGCATGATGCACTCGGCATCCCATGTACCCGATACGGGCCATCTGTACTTTTCTTCTAACTGTTTGGTGTACTCCACCCATAAATCTAGATATAATATGGCACTTATGCCATGTTTTTGATACATAAAATGACCTGGACTGTCCCTAGGCGGGACAGGAACTGCTTCTTCTAACAGACCTTTTCTAGTTTTTAACTGACGTAACTTGGAAAACAACGGCATGACTGGGCTGGAGTCTAGACACAATACAATACACCACTTTTATACCACGACATTGAAATACATGAATGACATTTAAAATAACAGTTCTGACAAAATACTACCTGGAATACTGAAAACAGAATACATGAATTTCTCGAGAACAGAACAGACTAGAACAGAAACTAGATGCACTGCTAAAACAGTACGAAACTTACCGGTCTCATAAAGAGACACGTCAGGACCCGCATCCACCTAAGTGGACACTTCGTGTTGGATCTGTGTACCCCAAACCCACGGACCAGAGACAAATTAATTGACCCTGTCTAGATACTACCCTAGCAACGGTACTCACCGGGCAGCAAGAACGGAAGGCCTCGGACTGGACTGGACTGCTACGACGCCGGACGGACGAACTTCGGACTTCTGTTACGGGTGGGCCTCCGGATACCTCGGACCTTGGACTCTCGGCTTGGGCTCTGGTCGGGACTCGCCGCGTTCCTCCACCGCCTCGTCTGGATGCTGGACCGCAACCTCCGTCTCCTCCGTGGGCCTGAGGGATACTTGAAGCAGAAATATCTGCACGTGCACGGTATGGTTCCGTCACGGCTGCAGAGGATCAGGGGGCTTGCGTGGCTTCACCGGCGCGTGGGGAAAGGGCAAGTCCCTATTCGGGCGCCATTATGTGGTAAATAAATAAATAAATAATACCTCTATTTTTGACTGGATATATAATAACAGATAGCTCAATAAATAAGAGTCAAGATTCGAGGTAGTAGGAGTTTGCAGGTTTAATACAGCATAAAGGACAGGAACAGGACAACCTGCACAGGAAAAGGATGGCAGCTAGCTCGCCTTAATAACAGTGCACAAGCATATATATACTTAAACAAAATACATGATGTTCAATACAATAGGCGTAGCAGTGGGCAGGGCCTGTAGCAGTCGCGAAAGATAAGGAAGAAAGTAGGTGTAACAAGAGGCGTGAACAGGGCGTATACATAGACATGTGATGTAAACGTAACAGAATATGTCATAAATGGGGCGGAAACATGGAGGGGGCTACCTAAGGAGCCGGGACCTCTAACCTAGTTGTGCGTGCAAACTGACAATGACGTGTTACTAGGGAGAAGCTGGGGGCTATGACTTCTGCGCTAGAAGAAGAGACTGAAGTCTGGAGAGTCAGAGCGACATGTACCTAAACACTATCTAGTATCTGATGTTTAGAGAACATGTTGATAGAATCCAAAAGTTATCAGGGTAGAGGCTAACAGATTCTAAGACTGGTGCATGCATTATTCTACATGTAGTGCGTGTTGAGGAATATTAAATGACCATTAATACAGTATTTCTCTTACATGGAGACGTAAAGGCTAGACCATGACGGAAACTATTGATGCGATTCAGTAGCTTAGGAATGCAGAGAAGGAGGGCTGGACTGATAACTGGAATCATAACATACTCTTGGCAGACTGGCAGGCAGAGCCATGGCCGAGCCGGGCACTGTGAGGCAGGAAGTAAGTGAAGGGTCAGGGATACAGGTGGGGGCTGTATCGCTCCTCAGCGAGGGTTCAGGAGACAGGAGCTGAATCTGAGTCCGGGCCCTTTTTGAGGCCTAGAAACGGGGATTTTACAATGAAATAACGTGCACACTGTGAAACGTGGCAACGTAGCTTTACATAGGCCTAATACTCGTAGCTTTCACGAGAACTGGAGACTGGCATACTAGAGATGGACACAACTGTAATTGCGTCTTAAATCGATCATGGGGAATACATATGCATATTAATCATGCACACATAACATAAGATGGGGAACACGTAGGGACACAGAACATGGCAAAATTAACTTTTCCACATGACGAGAAATCCAGCTCAGGTGTTTCCAGATACCTTCGCGGGTTACTGGGATATCGAGTCCTGAGAGAGAGATACAAGACCTCCTGCTTCCTATTACCCAGGTACGGAGCGGACTAAACCATTAAAGAGAATTCTTGAGTCAGATTCTTGGCAAAACCAACTTAACTTAAACTGCTACTTACTTACTCCTTCCCACGTATTAGGCTTAGGTCAGGTACACAGGGGTAGACGTATTTAGAAGCACCAGTTGAGTACGTTAGTCAATGTGTATATGTATGTATATATTTTATCTATTTTAAAGTATCATATGGCTAAGAAACCTTATCAATGCTTTTACAGTATTATTTTATAATCCTCCTTTTACTGTACGCACTTTACTTTACTATAAGTATTGCAATTGTGGCAATTCATTTCTCTTGCATGAGAAAGAAGACTGCTCAATAAATAACACCTTTTATTGAAATTGCCCGTCTCTCTTTTCTCTGCACTCTGGTGAAACTAAGTATGCACACTTGACTGAGTGAAATAGCTGTCTATTGTTTTCACACGACTCTAGAGATACACTCTTATTCTGAGGGAGCAAAGTTGTCATGTTTTATGGTTGTCAGAAGCTAATCCCTTCTTGTCTATCCAGGGAGGTTAAACTCCTCCTCGTTTATTCGAGAACGTTTCTTGTGACCTCTGAGCTAGCTGGCAAACCTTAAGTCTAATATAGTCAGTAAAGACCTAGTCGACCTCAGTCCTACGTCTACACTGCTGAATATATTATTCCAATGCGCAGAGCCTATTGGGAATATAGGAACTACACTACATGGCGCCCAACGTTTGGTAAGGCGATAAATCTAACGCAAGACGTTAGAGTAACTCAGTCGTGCTTTTTCACACAGACCCTTTTTCCCGTAAATACTCCAAAAGACGTCGGGAGTGGGTAAAAGGTTAAAATCCGCCGGAACTTAGTAGGAAGAGATTTCTATGTATAGTTTTTGGTTTAATCAACGTTGAAGGATACAGTGTTCCAAAATATTGTGCACCTAATCTTTGTTTCCTTGAAACTTGATCTTCAACAAAAACCTTCCTGCCAGTAAAATGGGGGAAAGTGTAGACGAAAGGGAGGCAGCTAGAATAGCAGCTCAACTCTTAGCGAATGACACAAGTCTCCAACAGAATGACCCGGATGCTATACTCATTCCGGTCAACATAAGAAAAACTATAACTCTTAAACTTATAGAAAATGGACTAACACCAAGAGGCTGTACAGTCATATTCGTGGTAGAGGCCCATGAATATCGGCAGACAAAGGTATTCTATTCATGGATAAACTTTCCAGCAGCAAACACTGTAACACACGACTTCCACTATTACAAAATAGAGGAACCTCCGGATGAATACACTCCTTTCGAGGAGGTTGAAATCCCATTAAAATACCAAGAGCACCTGCTCTGGTTTAAAGGCGCCCTAAAACATAATAATCACATCACCAGGCTCGGTCCACTAGGTAGACCAGGAGCAACGTGGCCGGTTCTAGCCAGCTACACACCACATCCAGACATCGAAAAAATGTCAGACCGGGAACTTTTAGCCCAGCTAAAAGTACTAATTAAAATACATAGACAATTAGTCCAATATGTAATGCGGACTTCAACAGTCCAACCAGCTATTAACATTCCACAGCTGACCCCTCATCAGGGGAACACAAACAAAATTACACCACAGAACATACAATCATGTCTGGGTAAAGTACCCGCAAAACGGGAACAAATTCCATTCTGGTTAGCACAAAAAATAACTCAAATAGAGGCAGTATTTCCGGATACTACCCCTACTGAGAAACACAGAATTCTGACTATTTGTCTTCCGATGGGGATCGCACCGGATGTGGAAGACTGTGACACTTGGGGCACCGTCTTTGCTTCCATTTACACAAAACACATGGTGTTCCGTCCATGGCGGTAATACCAGATGTGCTAAGACAGATTCAAAATGAATACGGTCCAGAACCTGCTTTAACTCTGGGTATGAAATTACTGAAAGACTTCAAGCAGGTCTCGGCTATATTATTAGCCAACATAAAAGGAGAAGCAGCATCTGTGGCGATCCGCCAGAAATTGAAAGAAACAGAAATAGCAGACCAACCAATTGAACTTGCCAGAATCATAGAAAAATCCTATGAAGAACTAGGAAGAGATAGTTTGGGTGGGAAACCAGTAAAACCCCAACTAACTGAAAATCCTGAAAAGATATTTATTAAAAATAATCTAAACACTCCAAAAAATTAGCTGGGATGGAAATAAACAATCCACTCCCAAAGAAAAAAGATTCCAGTCCAGAGAAAGATCTCCGGACCAAGGACACAAGTCTCCCCAGAGGGAGCCCTCTGAGAAAAGATACAACCTTAGAAATAGGGATAATCTGAAGAAACCTGATAGATATCAAGACATTGATACACGTCCCTCTCGATCTTTTCAGACTTCCTCGCAGAAATTGGAAAAAAGAGGACGGTCAGAACACAGGGAAGAGCACGTCAAGTCCAAAGACAAGGAACCTGCTCATCAAAGTAAAAAATTACAATTTCCAAGAAAGAAGGTAGCCAGTATTAAAATAATTAAACATGCCGAGGATACTGAGGACACAACTGAAAAACGGGGAGTGGGCCCAGACAATGCTAGACAGCGCAGCAGAAGTGACCATAGCTCGCAAGATCCTGATGAATCTTCTGGAGACAGTGGACACGAATGAATACATTCCGGTGGAAACTGCAGATACCAGGGTTAGCAAACCTCATAAAATATACGAAATAACATTACGTATAGAGGGAGATAAGACTAGGAAAGTAAGGGGTCTATTTTGGGATAACCTTTCCAAAGGCTATGACATCCTTTTAGCTGAGAAAGAATGGCCACCAGAGTTTGTCAGGGAGTGCCCTCATGGCGAAGAAATGATTATGCCTGCCTTCTCAAATCATATTTCAATTCATAAAAAATATACATATGCAAGAAAATGGGCAGTAGCCCAAGCTCCTGCATTATATAAAAATCATGTTGGATGGGATGAGGACTCTCCTCCTCACAAAATCCAGTTAAAATGTCAACCAACTGCACAAAGGCAGTACCCAATTAAGCAAGAAGCTAAAAAACAAGTCAGGGAGATCTTAGATCAACTTGAATACCAGGGTGTGATTGAAACATGCACCTCACAAATGAACAATCCTTTGTTTCCGGTCTCCAAGCCAGACGATTTATATCGTCTAGTTTTGGACTACAGACACCTTAACTCATGTTGCAAAACAATTGCAGTACAAAACTCACACAGTGCAGCACTAATGAATAACATTGTGCGCAAAAAATACAAAACAACATTAGACATCTCTAATGGATTCTTTTGTCAAAACATTGCACCTGAAAGTAGGTATTTGACCGCTTTCTCAATAATGGGGTCGCACGAAAATTTCTGTTGACTCCCACAGGGATTCAAGAATAGCCCAGGATTATTCTCAGTAAGAGTAACAGAGTTACTACAAATATATGATGATGAAGCATTATCATATGTCGATGACATCTATCTAACAGATGATGACTTGGATACTCACTTGAAAAGAGTGAACACCATAATACTTGGGTTCGCAGCAGAGGGTTACAAATTCAACTTTAAAAAGTCACGAATTGCCCATCTAACTGTCCTGTTTTTAGGATATGAATTATCAAGTGAAGGTAAAAGCCAAGCAGACAATTTCTTAGAGAAATGCGCTGTACTCCAAGCACCAAAAACGCTGAAGAACTTACAATCAATACTAGGTTTCCTGAATTTCGGAAGAACTTACATTTTAAATTATGCAGAGAGGGTTACACCTCTCTATGAATTAATAAAACCTGATTTTAAACCAATCAATTGGACTCAAAAACACACAGAAATGTTGAGATCATTGCAAACAAACATGTTAGCTAAAACAAAATTGCAAACTCGCGATAATACACGCAACCTTGTAATCCGAGTCATCCCAGGAAGATGCGGATTCACGTACCTGACCTATAATGAGGGAGAAACGGTACCAATAGCTTACAAATCACATTTGTACACACAAGCTGAAAAAACATTCAGTCTTACAGAAAACATTGTAAATGCGGTTGAAACAGCTGTAGCAAAAGAAAGAGACCAAGCCCAAGGCCAAAGGATAACTGTTTTAACAGCAGAATCAGCCTTTGAGGCATTAACAAGCCCACGCAATTTAACTACCGTGGCATTAGATCCAAAATGGATACAATGGGAAAATTCTCTTGCTACAGAAAAAGTGAAATACTATTTTGACCCGAACATGAAAAAACTAAAAAATTTAACATATGAAAAAGAATATCCTCTGCCTATCGAAATTCTGCCTCTACAACTTTACGCCTGTGTAATTTATACAGACGGATCAGCACAACCCGCAGTTGGGGGTAAGCAAGCTTACAGTGCTGCGTGCGCGGTTGTTAAATGCCGGTGGCACGGAGGTAAATTGAGACCACTGGTAACAATGTCTCAATCTATAATAGATAGTTCAGCTCAACGAACTGAACTACTAGCTTTAAAGAAGACGCTCGATATTGCCGATCGCGAATTCTCCACACTAATAGTGTGTGATTCGCATTACTGCGTCAAATCTTACAATAATGAGTTGCAGAACTGGGTCAAAACGATTACAAAGATGACACAGGTACCACAATAAAGCATAAGAAGCTTTGGGAACAGGTAGTTCTTTTGCAGAAAGAACTACAAAAGACTCACGTGATACATACACTGAGCCATCAACGTGATGGCGTTCACGTTGCAGGGAATTCATTGGCTGACACAGCCACAGCGGAAGCAACTAATCCGGCTTCCGTAGCCACAAAAAATCATTCAGAAAAATACATAGACGGGGAAACCATGCTGGCGGTAAAAACGTCTTCAAAAGGCGACTGTGCAGCATTACCCGTGAACTATCCACTCAATTATACATACATAATCGATGCAAACTCCGTTCCTTGCTCGAATCCCTGGAGTGGGGGATAGAGTAATTCCAAACACGAACAGGAGAGTCTTATTAATAGCAGACGCACACATAGGAGAAGGTCTAGGGCATTGAGAGATCTTGAAATCTCTGAAAGAATTACAATCAGAATACTGGTGGCCGGGGATGAGCCTGCAAAACTACAAATTTGCAATGGGCTGTCCTAACTGCAACAGAGATCGCAGTGGCGAACCTACCGGAGTATTGCCAGGACCCTTCTTTTAGATAGCATAAGACTATCAATAAGAAATACCCAGAAAAAAAAATGTGTGCCATTAATATTTAAGACTAGATTCACTTAAAATGTAGACACCAGCGCTCGGCTGACGCCAGAACTGTTATAAAAGATTTGCAAGTCTATATCGGCACATACGCAATTGGCATGCTACATTCTGACCAGGGTCCTGCTTTTAGCTCTCGAGCTTATAAGGAGGCCATGACCAGCATGGGCATTGCATTGCGGTACTCTTGTCCCTTCCATCCTGAGGGAAATGGGATTGTGGAAAGAAAAAACCGAGACATAAAGCAATCTATAACGGCAAGGGTATTAGGTTCGGGTGATGGGTGGGTCCAACATTTAACAAGTGTACAACGTAGTCTTAACAATCTGCCAAGAAATTCTCTAAAAGGTTTCAGTCCGTACGAACTATTGTTCGGTACTAGAATGCATATTCAGGACTTAGATAGTCAGACTTCAGTGGTAGAAGAAAAATGCTTTGATATCAAAGATGGTTTGGCTATTTTACAGGACTTAAATGAAACAAGAAAAGACCTGAGCAACGTAAAGTTAAAACAGCAGCCAACAACCACTGAAGATAAACCACCTGTCCCAGCAAGGCCTGCCTGGATTCCAAAGATTGGGGATCTGGTCAGAGAGAAGATCGCGGTGAAGAAGGAATTTGGGCCTTCTTACAGAAAAGCAGTACCTTCCTTAGCTGTCAGCAGAACAAGATCAGTTGTACTACCGCCCCCTTGCTGGTAAAAAGGAGAACTGAGTTGTATCCATCGACATGGTAAAACCACAATCATGTGGCCAATAATAAGTAGTAGGCCCAGTGGACTCCCAAGAAATAACAGAGTACCAAAATTTGCTACAATACAAGAGGTTCAAACTGAGAGACTAATCACATTTGATAAACCTACAGTGAATCAAAAAGGACTATGCAACAAAGCCATGGAACTTATGCCTCTTAAAACCCAAATTGCAACAGTTCATCAAGAAACACCTGTCTACAAAGATGTAGCCTCAGACTATGCTAATGAAACAAAGAAAAATTCCAAAAGCAAATGAAAATCCGGAAGCGATTCCAACAATTGACAGAACTGCATCTGGCTACTTCATCAATTTCGATGACTTTTCTGAGGATCCAAGCGAGCCTGAAGAAACGCCAACAACAAAAACTTTGAAAGACAAATTAACTGAACTCTTTCATCAACTCAAAGAAACATATCTGATTTCTCCGTGGATTGAATTTTGGATGGTGTTAGGTGTACTTTTTCTCCTGATTTGGCTCATCATGGTTCTTTGTTTGGGAAAATTCATTGAGGGAAAATACAGTAAAATGGACACAGCAAGTCAGAACATCAACTTGGTCCTAAAGCCACACAAGTCATCTCACATTGAAAAAAGAGAACTATCATCAGTGAATGTCACAGCCAATCCAATAGCCGGTGGGGTAGCTTGGGACAAAACTGATTATGAAATCTATGGCCCCGTTGAGCTCTTGAAATATCCACACCAGTTCAAGGTTTCATTAAGTGACTTTGTAAAACCGAGTACATTCTCTGATGATTGGGACTTTGAAAGTATTAATAATATGATGTCAGATTTAGTAATGTCAGTAAAATTTACAGAACATGATTACTTACAGGGTTCATCAAATTATGAAGAAATGTATTGCTACAACCACTTTGCACATCACTATTTGCATAAATCTGCTCAACCTAGAAATGTTTTTAATTATAATCAATGGGAACATTGTGCAACTCCACCGAAAGGTAGTTCAAAAACATTTTACGAGAAATTCCCATACTTCTCAGGGTTTAACACAAGTGATGCAGAAACATTTTATTTCAAACTGTTAAATAAGACAGGGGTGAAAACAATGCTGACAAATACTAAATTGATTTATTCAGAAACATTTTATGAAAAAATGATTACATTAGGTTTTGATTTCTGGAAAAACAAAATTGAAACAAAAACCATCTGGGGTACCAAAGATTGGCAGGTCCAAGGTTTGGAAGCATTATTTAGGGCCTGCATGATCCCAGAACAAATAATATTCTTGAATTACACCATTCAACAGACAACCTGTCTTGGCCTAGGCAAGATAAAAGATTTAAACAAACCGTCTATTCCAAAGCCAACACCTGACAGTAATAGCACTACAGATGTTGAGATAGACGTATCCCATATTTTTAACCAAAACAGAACACATCCTGATTGGAAAAAATGGTTGATCTGACCCACAGACACAAATAACTGTCAAGATAGATTCCTGAACAAAATACAGGGGGTTCAAATTGACCAGGCCAGACCCTAGATACTCCCAGAGACAACATCCAGGGATAGTTACAACATACAGTATAGGGAAACTCTGCCTCGCATGGCTACAGAAATCCACACCGGCAGAAATTAAGCAACACTTGAGTTTACTTAAAGACGGTGCTGACTTGCGTGATTTCATAATGGGACCACGCAAACAGCGTCAAAAATGTTTCATAGCGGCCGGTGTATACGCTGCGTACAACGAAGCTTGGAAAGTAATGCAAATTGAAACAGCAGAAAAAATACGAGAAATTGACCGTATTAATTTGGAAAAATCACTTTCTGTTGTGGACAATGGGTTAATGACGGTCTTCCAGAATATATTCACTGGACAGTATTGTATCATCTGCTATTGATATAATAGAGCAGGACTTACTAATGTTACAACACGGTCAGTCCCAATTACTTTCTATTGTACAGCTTGGCTGGATGTTGCAAAATCTGCGTTCAGGCTACGTACCACGGCATTTAATCAACACAACGTCATTATTTTCTATCTTTAACCTTACTGATAAACAAATCAGTTTGGCACAAAAAGGAGCAGACTATACGATTCTGAGCATTGAAAAACTTGAAAGATTACCATTGACAATGTCAGAAAGACCTGTCATTGAATGGATAATACATGGAATAATTACAATTCCGATAACAACTTTCCAATTTAAATACTGCCAAGAGTATATACCAGCGGGCCAGTATGAAAGGTTGGGTAAAGGGTACATTAAGTCATCATGGAAATTGCCTTACACACACACATGTTATAGTGAAAAGGAACAGAATGTATTTCTTAGTGGTAACAATTGTAAACGATCACTAAGCGGTATACTTCTGTGTCAAGGTATTAACTTGCATGGGGCCTGTGAGGGGACTTCAAATAACCTTTCATGTCACCAGCATGGCACACCTGCAACACAAATAGAGCCATTCTTTAGACGGCTTTCTAACGGGAGCTATATTCTAATAGTGGACCACAGCTGTTGTGGCATGGTGCCAGGAAAAGCTTATCTTGTGAGCGTTCATTCCATGGTCACTTGCTGTATGCAAGTATTGTATCCAAACAGCACTCCAGACACGGAGGCAAAAATTTGGCCTTCTTTGAATATCTCTTCTATTCGAATTGATACTTTGAGCAGAATGATGTCCGTTCTTTTACAGACAACAGTGCCCTTAACGTCATCAAAAGAAACGTATGATCTGCAAGTTGCAAGGACAACGGCAGAGATACATAGCCTTTTATCAACAAATTGCCCCGTGCATTTCGCAGAAATGCTAAGCCAAATCCTAAATATGTCAGATACCAGTGGTATCCCACATGTATATTTTATGTTTGATCATTCTGCTCCGATATGGCAAGCCAAGTCGCAGTCAAGACTCCAGCAACGATGGAAGAAACGATCCTAGCTATACGCTATCGGGACCGCATAACTAAAGTCCTTGGATTAGCCCGGCTAAGAGATCTGAATATGACCTGGTTTCTTTCATTCAGACCCATCTGGCAGAATTGCATCTTACCTGTGCTTCGATGTATGCTATCCGGAGAAGAATGCGTGTTGGACGTCTGTCTTACACTACCATCAGCCGTACCATTGGATACAGATACTTTGCTAAGTCCTGTAACGGCTCATGCATCGTGTTGTCCCCAGCGGCTACCCATTCTGATGACGGCATTCGTTGAGACTTCACCACTACGATTAGGGGGTGGTGAAGTACGAGATGAGAGCAACATCACCCAGGTACGACCTTCTGTGCGCATTGCTGATCCTGACATCGATGATAGCAATCATTCTCACGACTGCACAGTTGCGGCATTTTCAAACTTGGTCAAACTTTCCCCTGAAGCCGTAGACAACTTTTTTGCGAGTCTGTCTGAAATGATGTTATCCCCTGAACAGAAAGAATAACTTTTTAAGCAACAAGCACACAGCGTTCCCTGAACTCTGAATTTGGCCTTCGGCTTTTATAAAACAAAAGCTACTGAAAATGTTTGGAACTATTTTTTCCCTGAAAGCAAAATCATTTTTTTTCCCAATTCCAAAATATTTACCTTTTTCAGGCACTTGGACTCTGCTTAAAGTAGAACTATTCTTAGAGAACGGAGCTTCTATTTTTAGGAAACTCTAGAGACAATATATTACCTCAGCCTCTAGCACATTTACAGCAACTGTATTTATATGTGATGGAATGGTCTCGACCTTCTTTTCTGTATTAAGAGCCCTTTCATGTGTAAATTTCGCAAATCGTTCAGCTAATGTATATATGCCTCATCATTTTAACTGAATGATTACACTGCTTGCAAAGCGTAAAGTACCAATAATCCTTTTCATGTATTTCGCATACACCATTTCAAATGCAGAAAATGTATGTTGGGGTGGGTTGGAATACACATGCAGCTTTAAATGTTTACTATTGCTTAGTTTTAGTAATGATGGACATTAGATCGTGGAGTGGGTATTGTGTTTTTATCTAGGAACCTAAATCGACATTTCTATTTTATGCCCTTGTTCGGCTATAATCAATAATATCCCTATAAAGGCATAGGAATCATATCCATATTTAGTCGTAGCCCATGCAGTCACATTAAGCAAGGCTACTTCCCCGGACTCCTAGAAAGCACAACGAGTTCTCTAAACAAACCAAACTTCCAGCAACCTGGGAAATCCCCCTTGCTTTTGTTTTGATTCCGTCCTAGAACTCCTGTGAAGCACTGTAAGAACGGCCAGTTCTTAGTGACATCTTTATTGACGTCTTATGTCCAACCTTACGTCAAACCCGGCACCTTTCAGGTATAAATATACCAACGTTGCCTTAAGCAAACACACAGTGGTGGTTTTGGAGCAGAGCAGCTATCTACTTGCCCGAGAGCCCAGCTGATGCGAGAGCCCACGGACGCTGCCCTCCCTTTTGATGCACTGAGAGAGACGCTGTCTTTTCTCCTGACGAGAAATCCAGCTCCGGTGTTTCCAGATACCTTCGCGGGTTACTGGGATATCGAGTCCTGAGAGAGAGATACAAGACCTCCTGCTTACTATTACCCAGGTACGGAGCTGACTAAACCCTTAAAGAGAATTCTTGAGTCAGATTCTTGGCAAAACCAACTTAACTTAAACTGCTACTTACTTACTCCTTCCCACGTATTAGGCTTAGGTCTGGTACACAGGGGTAGGCGTATTTAGAAGCACCAGTTGAGTACGTTAGTCAATGTATATATGTATGTATATATTTTATCTATTTTAAAGTATCATATGGCTAACAAACCATATCAATGCTTTTACAGTATTATTTTATAATCCTCCTTTTACTGTACGCACTTTACTTTACTATAAGTATTGCAATTGTGGCAATTCATTTCTCTTGCATGAGAAAGAAGACTGCTCAATAAATAACACCTTTTATTGAAAATGCCCGTCTCTCTTTTCTCTGCACTCTGGTGAAACTAAGTATGCACACTTGACTGAGTGAAATAGCTGTCTATTGTTTTCACACGACTCTAGAGATACACTCTTATTCTGAGGGAGCAAAGTTGTCATGTTTTATGGTTGTCAGAAGCTAATCCCTTCTTGTCTATCCAGGGAGGTTAAACTCCTCCTCGTTTATTCGAGAAAGTTTCTAGTGACCTCTGAGCTAGCTGGCAAACCTTAAGTCTAATATAGTCAGTAAAGACCTAGTCGACCTCAGTCCTACGTCTACACTGCTGAATATATTATTCCAATGCGCAGAGCCTATTGGGAATATAGGAACTACACTACAATGTGACAGGCAAATGATGTTGATTAAGGAACTATTCTCCAAGATATAAGAATTGGACTACTGACTGAACATGGCAAACAAGCTTTGAAGAGTCGATTACTTTCCAATTTGTTTCCAAATGAAAACTTAGTTCCTGAGAAAATATACATGAAAATTGCAGAAAACAAATCTGTAATCTGCTTAATGCCAGCACTGCCTGAGTGTTCTATATTCAACTAACAACTTTTGAAACTGGAAAATGAAGAAATAATAAAAATGGAAACCATTGATAAAATAGAGCATGAAGGAATCACTATTATTTTGACCGAAAAATTGAAGACAAAGATTGGATTCTTTAGAAAAATCAATATCTAAAACTCCTGGTTTAGAAAAGAATCTATATGCATGTAGAAACTGTCGAATAATTTTAAGGCGTAATTTGGATGTAGAAAAAGGTTTAGTTAATGGGGCAATGGGCAAAGTTGTGGATTTTGTTAATTAATTCTTAAAAATTAAATTTGATCAGATTGAAGAAGTTAAACAAATTGGTCGTTGTTCAGTTCGTTTTTTGCTTGTTAAAGATGTATATGTCCGTAGAAAACAGTTTCCAGTTTCTCTGGCATATGCAGTGACTATTGATAAATCTCATGGTTTAAGTGTTGACAGTGCTTTGGTGAACATTGGAAATACTGTGTTTAAAAAGGGTATGGCATATGTTGCTTTGTCGCGAGTCAGAACATTATCTGGTTTGTTTTTGATGGTACAAAGGTTACTGCAGATTCCAACTGTGTCAAAGAGTACAATAGGTTAAGAAGACCTTATGCTCCTAATTTAGGTCAATATCCTGTATTTGAAAAGCGTGTGGTTGGTCAAAAAAGAAGGTATGAGAATATCTGTACTAAAGGTGTAGAGAAGGGAAAAAAACAAGATAATTTTGTGATTGCAAGCAAAAAGAACAAGCATTTGCAATGCAATAGGTCTCGCATTAGGAAAGTTTGAGCTATTGGTATTGTAAATTACACATTTTTTATTTATGTTTTCTTTTTGAAAGTAGCGAAATTAATAGCTTTGTCATTTACAATGCCAATAGTTATAACTTTCGCAAATGTGACACCTATAGCATTTGTAATGCAATATGTGTTGTATTTACGTGACGTACATGTATTGACATTACAAATAACAATGGCTTTTAACTTTTTTTAATAATTAATACTTAAATAAAAGTTAGTGTAATTTATAATGGCAATAGCTTAAACTTTTGTAAATAACTTTTGTGAAGATTATGTTCAGTGTATTTTATTGTGAGGGAAATCCAAGAACAGAAGTGAAATATTAACATCTTTTTTGTTACATTTGTAATGAAGCTTGAAACATTGAGAGAACATATTCTAACCAGTTGTTGAATGGTTGCACAGATTGATGCAGTGGTGGCGCTGAGTGATGTGATGGCGAATGAGTGATGCTGTGGTGTTCAGTGATGCTGTGGTAGCGCATAGTGATGTTGTGGTGCCCCTGAGTGATGCTGTGGGGGTGCTGAGTGATGCTGTATGCTATGCTATGTTTTGTTTTGCTTTCCTATGTTTTGTTTTGTTATGCTATGCTATGTTTTGCTATCCTATGCTTTGATTTGTTATGCTATGCTATGCTGTGTTTTGTTATGCTATCCTATATTTTGTTATATTATGCTATGCTTTGCTATGCTACGCTGTGTTTTATTATGCTATGCTTTGTTTTGCTATGTTATGTTTTGTTATGCTATTTTTTGTTGTGTTTGGTATGCTATGCTTTGCTATGCTATTATATGTTTTGTTTTGCTATGCTATGTTGTGTTGTGTTTTGTTAAGCTATGCTATGTTTTGTTGTGTTTTGCTATGTTTTGTTATGCTGTGTTCTGTTTTGTTATGCTATGTTTTGTTATGTTATGCTATGTTTTGTTATGCTATGCTATGTTTTGTTTTGCTATCCTATGCTTTGTTTTGTTATGATATGCTATGTTAAGTTTTGCTATCCTATGCTTTGTTTTGTTATGCTATGCTATGTTTTGTTGTGTTTTGTTATGCTATGCTATGTTTTGTTGTGTTTTGTTATGCTATGTTTTGTTATGTTATGCTATGTTTTGTTATGGTATGCTATGTTTTGGTATGTTATGCTATGTTTTGTTATGCTATGCTATGCTTTGTTGTGTTTTGCTATGCTATGTTTTGCTATCCTATGCTTTCTTTTGTTATGCTATGCTATGTTTTGCTATCCTATGCTTTTTTTTGTTACGCTATGCTATGCTATGCTGTGTTTTGTTATGCTATGCTGTCTTTTGTTATGCTAAGCTAGTGAGGGTGAGTGAGGGTGAGTGAGAGTGAGTGAGAGTGAGGGTGTGTGAGAGTGAGGGTGTGTGAGGGTGAGTGAGAATGTGTGAGGGTGTGAGGGTGTGTGAGGGTGTGAGGGTGTGTGAGGGTGTGTGGGGGTGAGGGGGGTGAGGGTGAGGGGTGTGAGGGTGAGAGGGTTGTGAGGGTGCAGGGGTGTGAGGGGGCTGTGAGGGTGATGGGGTGTGAGGGTGAGGGGGTGTGAGGGTGATGGGGTGAGGGTGACAGGGGTGAGGGTGTGTGAGAGTGAGTGTGTGTGAGGGTGTGTGAGAGTGAGATGGTGTGTGAGGGTGAGATGGGGTGAGGGGGTGTGAGGGTGAGGGGGTGTGAGGGTGTGTGAGGGTGAGGATGTGTGAGGGTGAGAGGGTGTGTGAGGGTGAGAGGGTATGTGAGGGTGAGTGGGTGTGAGGGTGAGGGTGTGTGAGGGTGAGGGGGTGTGAGGGTGAGGGGGTGTGAGGGTGAGAGGGTGTGAGGGTGAGAAGGGGTGAGGGTGTGTGTGAGGGTGAGGGGGTGTGTGAGGGTGAGGGGTGTGTGAGGGTGAGGGTGTGGGTGAGGGGGTGTGAGGGTGAGGCAGTGTGAGGGTGAGGCAGTGTGAGAGTGAGGTGAGAGAGGGGGTGTGAGGGCGTGTGAGGGTGAGGGCGTGTGAGGGTGAGGGTGTGTGAGGGTGAGTGCAGATGTGTGAGGGTGAGAGGGGGTGAGGGTGTGTGGGGGTGTGAGGGTGAGAGGGGTGTGAGTGTGAGAGGGTTGTGAGGGTGAGGGGGTGTGAGGGTGAGGGGGTGTGAGGGTGAATGAGTGTGTGTGAGGGTGGGCGAGGGGGTGTGAGGGTGAGGGGTGTGAGGGTGAATGGGTGTGAGGGTGAAGGGGTGTGAGGGTGAGGGGGTGTGACGGTGAGTGAGGGTGAGGGGGTGTGAGGGTATGAGGGTGAGGGGGTGTGAGTGTGAGGGTGTTTGAGGGTGAGGGGTGTGAAGGTGAGGGTGTGAGGGTGAGGGGGTGTGAAGGTGAGGGGGTGTGAGGGTGAGGGGGTGTGAGGGTGTTGGGGTGATGGGATGTGAGGGTGTGTGAGGGTGAGGCTGTGTGAGGGTGAGGGTGTTGGGTTGTGATGGTGAGGGGTGTGAGTGTGAGGGTGTGAGGGTGAGGGGATGTGAGGGTGAGGGTGTTTGAGGGGGTGTGAAGGTGAGGGGGTGTGAGGGTGAGGGGGTGTGAGGGTGAGGGGGTGTGAGGGTGAGGGGGTGTGAGGTTGAGGGGGTGTGAGGGTGAGAGTGTGTAAGGGTGAGGGTGTGTAAGGGTGAGGGTGTGGGGTTGTGAGGGTGAGGGGGTGTGAGTGTGTGAGGGTGAGGGGGTGTGAGGGTGAGGGGGTGTGAGGTTGATGGGGTGCGGGTGACAGGGGTGAGGGTGTGTGAGGGTGAGTGTGTGTGGAGGTGAGTGTGTGTGAGGGTGAGGGTGTGTGAGGGTGAGAAGGTGTGTGAGGGTGAGAGGCTGTGTGAGGGTGAGAGGGTGTGTGAGGGTGAGAGGGGGTGTGAGGGGGTGTGAGGGTGAGGGGCTGTGAGGGGGTGTGAGGGTAAGGAGGTGTGAGGGTGAGGTGTGTGAGGGTGAGAGGGTGTGTGAGGGTGAGTGAGGGTGAGTGAGGGTGAGAGGGGGTGTGAGGGTGAGGGGGTGAGGGGTGTGAGGGTGAGGGGGTGTGAGGGTGAGGAGGTGTGAGGGTCCGAAGTAATGGTGGCCAGGCAGACATCATAAGACAGAGAGAAACTCAAATGTTAAGATAACAGTGCTCGAAGGGGTTGTGGCCTTTAGTGTATACGTACACGGCATTCCATGTTAGAAAAATAAAGTTACTTTATTTTATGCAAATGCAAGATCCACAAAATGTGTTTCGCAACATCTACACCAAATAAAAGATGATAACTTTCATCTTTAGCTTTCATCCTTATTTCTTCCGCATAGCAGCGCTAATACGAAAGTGCTTGCAGTATTGTAAATCTTCCTTATATGATCCAAAACATGTGAGACATACTACCCAGATGGGACTCGAACCCACAATCCCCAGCTCAGAAGACCGATGCCTAATCCATTAGGCCACCGGGTAAATGTGTAGTTTATAGGTGTGCTAACGCCTTGTATCTAGTACGCATGCGGCATCATTCCTATCATGCAAGGTCTGCAAGTCTGTAATGTTTGCTAAAAGCCTCTTCTAAAAATGTTGTTTCAAGCCTTGGTTTCTTTGCACCAGCATTTGAATACAAACAGCTACACTGAACTAGATCTAATACTAATCCGGTCAGAGCAGCCGGTTGCTTTCCGGCTCGCAGCGCCACTAACCTCATGGTCATCACTGAACAAGAACAGATCAGGTTTACGGCGAGAAGTTATTATTAAAACGGTCATCATACATCATGCGTTAAACCTGATATTGGAAGTTATCCGCATTTCTTTCAAAGATGTACATCAAATGTTACTCTAAACATTAAGGAAATTAGAAATAAAACTGCTGCCACATTAATCTAGGAAATCGTTGTTTTGTTAGTTGAACAGACCGCTCCTGAAAATGGGCAGTTTTCGAATGAAATCACTTATCGAAATAATCGGGGATACGGGCAAGCTGGAATAGTTCATCATCTACTTTTTTGTGTTTATGAACTGTAAATACTTCACATTGAAAATGCCAGGTTTGTAAGAAACATGCCATAAGGAATTACTGTTTTTAATGCCGATCTCTGTTGTTGGGAAACCGAACGCCTACTATTCCCTAATGGGTGTCTGTTCCTAAACTTAAGCAGGGGTCTTTCATGCTAGTGTTGTCATCTCGTAAGCACCACCCTTTACAAACCCGACAGTGCTTGGAACTAGTAAGGTGGACAGTTTTAAATGCCCCAAGGCTGCTATGCACGACCGTCTGCTGAGCCCGAGGTGACAATACGGACACCCACAAGCCTCCACCAGCTTCGGGTTAAAAGAAACTGATGAACCCTCAATACCAAGTGGCAAGCAGACGCTGTGTACACAACACAAGAGGGTGGAACGGTGTACAGACCTTGGTGGGGGGACTGGGAGTCTAGTGAAGAAACAGAGCGCTGCATAAAAGCAAGGCGCTGGAGGGGGTGTGTGTGTGGCAGGCGCCATTGTTAAGAGTGCGCAGTGCTATTAAACAAACAAGACGGAGGGCATTGCTGTGGGGAGGGGGGAGGTGAAATGTGACACGGCCGCAGCAGGGGGCGGAGCGGGGAGAGCGGCGATGAGGGAGAGACACGCCTGGCGGCCGTGAATAGTGTGAAGCTGGAGGCCGTGAATAGTGTGAAGCAGCAGGGGCCTTTGAATTGAAGCTAAGCTTCACTTCAAAGGTGTGGGAGGAGTGCGGCTGAGGCAGAGCGCACGTTGGGGGAAGCTTGTGGGGCGGAGCGGGAAGAGCTGCTGGGGAACAGATGGCTGGCTATTTGATGCTGTGCACGCGCATTTTAGGGCAATGCGCTTGCGCATTGACCTAAAAGCGCACGGGCACAGCATCAAATCGCCAGTTTAGTTAAACCTCTGTTTAAGCCCCTATAGTCTCGCTCCGCTCAATGCACATGCGCATTGAGAGGCGAGACCTAAAAAGGAGATTGTTGGTTATCAGTTTGAAAATAGTTCTGGTGTCAACTGCTATGCTAATGTAGTGATCAATGTTATTTTTTTTCTTGAAGGTTTGCAACAGCAAATTATGGAGAATCGGTAAAAAAAATTGTGTTGCTTGTTGCATTCTGTTTATGAAAAATTAAGAACTGATACAAGCAAAATGGTGCACAGACATAATATCGACTACATAATATCGTTTGGACATAATATCGACTCCAAAATATCGTTTGGAGAAAATATCGACAGGACAGAATATAGACAGCCAAAATATCGTTTTTAAGGTAAGTGAAGTAATATCGTTTTTAAGGTAAGTGAAGTAATATCGTTTTTATTTTTAGGGTTCAGGGTCAGTTTGGGGTTTTTGGGTAAAGGGGTATTTTTAGGGTTCAGGGTCAGTTTTGGGTTTTTGGGTAAAGGGGTATTTTTAGGGTTCAGGGTCAGTTTTTAGTTTTTGGGCAAAGGGGTATTTTTAGGGTTCAGGGTCAGTTTTCAGTTTTTGGGTAAAGGGGTATTTTTAGGGTTCAGGGTCAGTTTTCAGTTTTTGGGTAAAGGGGTATTTTTAGGGTTCAGGGTCAGTTTTCAGTTTTTGGGTAAAGGGGTATTTTTAGGGTTCAGGGTCAGTTTTTGGGTAAAGGGGTATTTTTAGGGTTCAGGGTCAGTTTTCAGTTTTGGGGTATTATTTTATTATATTGTATTACTATATATATATGTTTAATAAATATGAAATAAAAAATATTTATTTAACTTTCATTAATTATTTAATTATTATAAGTTAATTTAAGTAATTTTAAGTATATTTTAGTAATTAATTATTAATATTAATTTAATTTAACACTGTTTTTAGTAAATACGATATTTTTTACAACTATATTTTTGTAAACGATATTTTTAACTTGATATTTTTGTACTTACCTGTTTGTAGATAGAAACTCGATATTTTGACTGTCGATATTTTCTCAACGATATTTTTGATGGTCGATATTCTGTCGGTCGATATTCTTTCAGTGATCCAAGCAAAATACAAACCGTTTCTGATGTTCGTAATCTTTTGGATGTATGTTCTGGTTCTATACAATTTACACAAAATATCCAACAAGATGCTCAGGAATTTCTAATGTATATGCTTACTGTATTGGAAACTGAAGGTGTTGACATAGAGAATATTTTTGGCCTTTGTTATAAATGGGATCATTATTGTGAACATTTTATGTATACATGTAGCACTAATGTAGACACTGAAAGATTTCTATATTTGACATTACCGGACTGTAAATCAGTGTCTTTCAATAAATTAGTTAAAGCTGCAAATCAAAACATGGAGTGTAGTCAATGCAAATCAGAAATGTTATCAACATTATTTTTACAAAGATATGGACAATATATAATTTTAATGATGCAACGTTGTACAGCTGACGGAAGAAAATTGGACACTTTAATAAAACATTTTGTAGCTACACAACTATCAATATCAGGAAGGACTTTTGTAGCAGTAGCAATAATTTTTCATGATGGTCCTTCAACAACATCTGGACATTACACTGCCTATCTAAAAAGTGACAAAGGGTGGACTCTTTGTAATAATGCAGAGTTGGTTTTCAAACAGCGTTTGCCTTTCGAATTACCAAATTCCTACCTAATATTTTTAAAGCCAAAGTTTTAGGAAGATAATTCAGCCGGAATTTTTTATTATGATTTAATAGGATTACCATTGGACAATTTACATAAAAATGACTGCAAAAATACAATTTGGCCTCAAGAAAAGGTATTTCTTTGAATTATGGACTTTTTGTTGCACATTGTCTCGGTGTATAATTTTAACTGACATCATTTACAGTGTTTATAAATGTAAGTTATAAAATTTTCTCAGCAGTAATCATTTTATATGTGTGATTTGTATTATCCGGTATTTGACTATAGATGGATTGGGTTTTTTTGCCCGCTGTTATGTGATGAGTACGATTGAAATCACTGTTTCTAGTGAAATTCAATATATTCTAAGAACAGCAAAAAAGGCAAAGAAATTACTTTGTAAAATATTAAAATTATGCTGTGCTGTTAAAAATATATTTTTACATGTTATAACTATTTTTTCTTTTCTTTTACAGATCCTAATTTTAAAATTTGGAATTTACCACAATTTAGATTATAAAAAACAACTGAATAAAATGTGGTGCGTTTTTTAGGTGTATTACTGTTGAGGTAAGTTTAAGTAAGTCTTAAAATGCACAATAGACTGTGCTTCCACAAAGTTGAAAAAAAGGAAGATGGATGGACTAGATTTGTGCCAGAGAATTCCACTGCAGACAGGTATGAAATAGGGGACAGCTTCAGAACACCCGTCTGCAAGATACATGGTATAGTACACAATAGACACATATGGTGGTCTTGTAGGTCTTGGTAATTTTAGAATTATAAGAAATAAAACTATTTAATTTAATGCACATCACTAAGTGTTTTTCCACATGTGACAGTAGGCCCCATCCCTTCTCTTAAGTCATATATAAACATGTGCTGTAAGTTTTGTAAAACATAAGTACTTATAAATGTATCTTGTTCTGTTAGCAGTACAGAAATGTACTACTATAATAAGAATTGGCCTAGCCATTAACTCTCTTTCGTATTTACAAGGTGAGTAAAAGGCATTCTGTATACCTTTTATTTTCCATGTAAATATAATCTCATCATACACACCACTTTACATTGAAAAGGCGTTCTATAGGTTTTGCTGTGTGTGTTTGCACAGAACACTCATAGAACAAGACACATCTCCAGATTTATCATAAATCACGAATCTGGACATGTTTGTGAATGCTGCACCATCCTCCAATTGGTGTAGCAAAGTACATCAAGGAGAATTGTTTTCACTTCTCATTTTTTCACTTTCAATATATGCTACAATGCACAGCATATATTGAAGGAGAAAAAATGCCTTTACTGAGTGTTTTAGTACAGGAAGGTGTCCCTTCCTGCACAAAAACAATCCTCACATGACACGGACATCCTTGCACAATGGTGCAAGGGTGCCTTTGTCACCACATCTCTGCAGTTTAAGCACAGACCTGCAACATATTTATATACATATGTTGCATCCCTGTGCTTTGGAAGTACCACAGCATGCTGTAGTTAAACAGTTTACAGTGTCTTGCTGCAGCACTGCCTTATAATTCCAGACTTATGCATTCACCACACAACACAATTTTATTTTTTCAGTCAATTATGCACTACACATACATTCATCGAAACTTTCACACAATAGCATACTAGTTTAGCTCTTCCTTTAACCAGAGTAGTTAGTTCTGAAAATACCTTTTTTTTTCTTTTTGTTGTTTTGTATATTCTTTTTTATTTTTTTAACGATTTTGTATTTTTTTTTTTAAAGCGGGAAAAAATGAGAACTGGAGAAACAGAACTAAAAAC